>NW_026542594.1:17463658-19961909 GCF_028750875.1 Macrosteles quadrilineatus
ACAGGCCATCAAAGTTGGATTTTCTCCCATAAGATTAACATGGGGGAATTTAAATATTTAATTGGAAACTTTGTCCCCACTAATTTGAGAGAACGGCTGGGCGTAGAAACTTGGTAGAGGTGTCCAAAGAAAGGTCTTGGTCTGTAGATGAGATATCAAAAGAAAAACTAAGCAAAATCCCTTAGGGCTCTGCCCCAGAAGCCTTTAAAGATCCCTCCACAGAGTTGTTTACATTTTGGCCATGTGAATAATACTTTTTAATAAAACAGCTGTTCATTTTTAAATTGTATTTCAAACCACACATATTTATTGGGTTACTGAATTGTACCAAATAAGTATTTGCAATGTTATTTTCTGATTTTAAAATTAATTTTCCTCTTTATCATGTCATGTTTTGCAATATAACTTTCTATTACGAAATCAGTGGAAAATCCTTTGATAACAGAAACTCTTAAATTATTTCTTATTGAACTATCTTATATCTATTGTACGGGTTGGTGTCTGCCTTTTTCACCACTTTTGCCTAAATTTTATCATATTATTCTACACATATCAAATATTCATGTAGAAATATCTGCTCTTATCGTGTCTAATAAAATCCAAACATAGAAACATTGCCTAAAATGGTACCCATCTTGACAAATAATTTGCACCTGCCTATATTACAGACTTTGGCGCACTGGGTCGGTAACATTATTGAAAATAACACGACATTTTGGCTGTAAAATATGGTACAAAGAGAAAATACTATTTTAGCAGCTACTGTCATGACAGAAAGGTCATATTCCTTTTAAACTAGACCTCATAATCCTTTATAAGATACGTTGATTTACAATATGTAAACGTCAATATATACGCAACAGCCAATTTACAGTATTTTTTCTTTTTGGAAATGTCCCATTGCTATGTCATTTGCATTATTTGTTGCCAATGAAGCCGCAAGACCATATAAACTAGGAGGTCCCTAACAGTTTAAGAATAAAAGCCAACTTCCCTTCAAGTATTCCACTACACCTATCATTCCGTAGAGAGATTATATTGACAACTTTATGTTATTGATAAGGCTGAGACAACTAACTGACATCCCCCATGTCAAGGAATTCCAGCTTTAACAGTAACCCCACAATAAATTTCTCATAACTATGCTAGAGGGTTCATTCATGGCACAGAAGTACGATATGAACTGACGCGACGTGACGAAGGAAAAATCAAACTTACACTGTAACGGACATACCTCCCTTTGAAGTTAGAACATTTCTTCCCAAAAAATATTTTCATTTCAAATAAAATCATATTACACTGATGAAATCACAGAAGTGTTTAACTACAAAAGACCCACCAATACGATTTTAATACTATTTAAAGGTTCTTCCAAAGGAAGAGATATCATATAACATACTAATAATAACTCCGATGAGTCAAATGACGTACGGTATGGGAAATATTTTAATCATTGAATGATCAACCAAATTTGGCAACTAACGCAATTAAAATCATTATTGTTTTCACACTTACTACCCTTTAAACAATGCTAAATGCTCAAAATATGTATATTTCACCCAATTTATCGCAGTTAGATGAATTAACGTAAGCCTTGAAAGTAACCGTCGATTTCGACGGGTTTCCCCTAGTATAAGTATAAAATGCTTATTGCAGTTATACTCAAGCTATGCGTTTGCAATAAGGGAGGACACAGTTTGATAAAATTTGCTTTTTTAAATTTACAGTATTCTATAGAATTACACATCTACCATAGCCATAATGTTCTACCACTTCACCTAAACAATAGAGAATAATAAATTATCAACAATTCGCAAAATATCACAAATTATTCATGAAATGAAAAACATAAACTCGGGTCGGTCGAGTTCCGAGAAGCGTCCTAATCCGCTGGGTATCACAGCCGAACGGACAGACTATAGACTTTGATTGAAATTTCAAACTCGCCGATTACAGGTTTGTGGTCACTAACCATATACTCTTCCACACTTTTGTAGCTTATGGGGGTTATATTCACTTTTTCACTATCCCTGTACAAAATACGATCAGTCCACGCAGGCCGACGGTTTGTAACATAATCGTTTGTCCCAAGTTTAAACTTGAAACTTGGAGGAAACTTGATGTCAGCTTCTTGCAGCTTTTGAAAGAAGCCTCCGTTTTTCATCATACGGTTGATCTCATCATGTTCAAAAAGCTTATCAAGCTGTTTTTCCCGAATGTGGTCTTTTATATCCTCGACACTGAGGTTTAGATCTTGATGCAGGCGAAAGTTTAGGTCGCCAAGCCAAAACACAAGATCGTTTTTGAAAATTGTGTCTACTTCAGTTTTGGTGAAAGACTGATATCTTTCTGCATACAACATCTGATCCAATCGTTCATTAAAACCTTTCTCGTGAGCAGCCAGATGAAGGTTGACAAAACAAGTTGGCATGTTGTAAAGATTTAGCCTCACACTCGTGGCTCCCTTGTTACCTAAAATTTTGGCTATACCTAGCGCTATACTTCCAGTTTCAACCTTATTTATAAATTCTAAATGCTTTTCTAGAGCGAACACTTGTATCATTATTCCAGACAAAACATACAACCGATTACTTTTAACTTTTTTGTAGCCGTGCTCAGCGAGTGCTTTCTTGAAAGCAGGCTTCCATTTGGTGAATCGGAGGGACCCAATTTCTTGCAGCCCAATAATGTAAAGGTCTGGGAGGGACTGTCCTAATGGTGGTGGAAGTTGAAGAAGAGTATTCAAATCTGGCGGTGGATCCTGCTCAGCTACATTCCATGTGATAAGAAACAATTTTTATATCACTCCATTCATTATCTGTTTCTTCTAATACAATTTGGAACTCACTTGTAAATGAACTGCTTGATGTTTTAACTGGTTAAAAATAGAAAACTAGACCAAAACCACAGACCGAATGCAACTGTCAGACAAGTTGTTTATTGGTGAAATCACGAATATGTAGATAATTGATACACTTAACCCTGCATCTAGCAGCTACAAATCTCTGTACTGACAGGCCATTTTTACTGTATGTACATTGTTCATAGATTACTTTAGAAGTGTATAAATTGTGTTCTACCATACTAAAGTTAAAAGTATATACTGTTATATATTTTATTTTTCAGGATATTACAAGAAACAAATTTAAACCATTGTCAGAACCCAAAAAACTTCTTGAACTGTTTACTTGTAAGAACAAAAAAAAATTACCTGTACCTTGGGAAAATACTAAAGATTTTTTTTATTAGAAATCCAAGATATAAAAAAAATTTTAGAAAGTGGTTCTTTACATGAAAAAATATTTTGTATCTAAAAAACATAAGAAATAATGTTACGTCACACAGAGCTAAACACGTAGTTGTCTCATTCCTACGTTTTTATTCTCAACTTCCACAACATTGTTACATCAGGGTAACCAAACAAACTAAAAATCAAAATAAACGTTAGAATCTCATAAAGCAATATCTAAAAATACAGTAATGTTTTCTGTTGAAACGTAGCAGTTAAAGAAATTGATGCTCAAACGGTAACTTGTCGTTTGCCAGATGCAGGGTTAAAGCATATACTACACTGTCATCTAATAACAAAATTGATAACATATTAGAATGCACTGGTGGATAAAGGCTAGGGTTCAATATTTGTAACTGCTACTGATAACAACTAGATACGACTTTTTCCCAAACATTAAATAGGTTACGATGATTTATATTTTTCTACCATCTTTCTTCAATGTTGTATATATTGTATACTGTATATTCAATATTTGTATCTGTTACTGATAATAACTAGATTAAACTTTTTATAGGTTACGATAATTTATAGTTTTCTGCGATTTTTCTGTAATAACATGATAGTTACCATTACAACAGCAATTGATACATTTTAAGTCAGTTTCTTTAAAATATACTAAAACTTGCATCAACACTAAACTTTTACTAGCAATAAAAAATGTTGAAGAATCTATATTTATAAAAGAGGAAGTTTGTATATTTGAACGTTATGAGCTCGGACACTGTTGGACCGATTGCCACGAAACTTGGTACATACGTGTAGAATCTTATGGAACAGGTTTATACACCACCAATTTCGTTATCCGTCCAATCGGCTCCGCCCCAGTGGCTCTGGAGTTTCCCCTGTTAACCTTATGAGTACAGTAGAACCTATTTAATCCGAACCCCTGTAATCCGAACGTCCACTAATCCGAACCCCTCATTGCTGTACTCTATACACAGTACAGCAGTTCTTTATGTATACTGTATTTAATTTACAGTACTCAGTGTTCAATTATAAAAAGTTAATAGGTTTACCAACAGGGTACAGCACTATTATTCTTTTTAAATTTATGACAACAGCTAATTTGTACCATAGACAAATAGAATAAATATAGACTGTCAAAGGAAGGTTCTGGCGCCCACCGCTAGGTTTGCCGTGTAGTTACGGCGCACACCGCTGCAGGCGAGGAGCGCAGGAGCCGTATGTGACCAGCATGCTGCAGCAGTGTGCGCCGTAACTAAACGGCAAACCTAGCGGTGGACGCCAGAACTTATGCTAACCGCAGCACAGCTGACGGTCTATATTTCTATACAATGAATATCTTGTGATTGCCATTGCAATATGGACATGTTACACTACTACTGCTGGTAACTAGAGTAGTGTGATGTCTGAGGTGAGGTAGCAATTGGTTGCTATAACTATGTGGACTACCACTTGACTGCTTGCTATGACTATTGCTTATGGTGTTATGTCTATTGTGATGTAGCATTTTGTTACTATGACTATATGGACTAGTTGATTGACCGCTATGATTCAAGTCGATTGCTTCTAATGTTTGACATCTAGATTTTAGGAATGCGATGAAATTGAGAATGTTGGTACATCTGACGATACCATGTGGCTCTCCCAAAGTCTAAGTGTAGGGTGATCAAGCTTCTTGGTCAATGTGAATATCAACAAAGTATCCCAACTTTGCACTGGTTGACCTAGGTTTTCTAGAGCACGTAAATGCTTGTTTACAGAATCTATTAATGATCGTAATTCTAATCCAGATTCCCTTTAAATTTTGCTGATATTGTGTAGAGAAGCTATGTGATTGTTGATGAGGATTCTTTTGTTTTAAAATCGTTCCTTGAGTAGGGACCAAGCAGTCGTGTAGTTTACTGAGGTAACTTCTAAGGATTCTATGACGCTGATAGCTGGACCGTGAAGTGATGTTTTGAGGTAATGAAACTTTTGTGTGTCTGTTAGTGACGTGTTGTCATGGACGAGAGAATGAAATATTTCTTGGAACGATGTCCACTCCTCGTATTTCCCACAAAATGTAGGGAGTTTTATAGTAGGCAATTTGACACTGATTGATGAGTTATTAGAAACTACAGAGCTAGATGGGGTTGAAATTGGTTGGTTGTCAGTGAGGAGAGCTTCTGCTTGTACCCCACAACCAATTTCTCAAAACTGTGCTAGAGGGTTATTCATTGGCACAAAAGTACGATATGAATTGACGCGCCGTGACGAAGGAAAAATCAAACTTACACTGTAACGGATATACCTCCCTTTGAAGTTAGAACGTGTCTTCCCAACAAACAGATTTTTAAAATATAAAATCATAGTTTAATCTGCATTACACTGATGATATCACGGGTGTTTAACTACAAAAGATCCACCAACGCAATTAATGACATTATTGTTTTTACACTTATTAAACTTTAAACAATGCTAAATGCTCAAAGTATGTATAGTTTCACTCAATTTATCGCAGTTAGATGAATTAGCGTAAGCCTTAAAAGTAACCGTCGATTTCGACGAGTTTCACCTAGTATAGATAATTACAGTATTAAATAACACTAGTGGCTTGTAGGGACATAAGTCCCTAAAAAGCTCCAATGTAAAACAAATTATTGTATTGTTTAAATAACCTCAGAATCAAATTTTCTTCACATATCTAAGTACATCATTTTTTACAGTTTATTGTTTTTTTCTTTATGATAAAAATAATGATAATAAAAATGCTTCCCTGATTGAAATATTGGAACTTGTCATCGTCAAATATGAAAAGGTGAATAAAGGTTTGTTGAGATAAGCTTAGTTCTTAGTGAAAACCGCTAAATTAGCATCCCGACCCAGTTATTATTTCTATGTTTAGGACTACGCTCCTTTTGTAAAGGTTTGACAAAATTAGTGTTAAGTAAAGGCATTCCACTGACATAACTTAACCCTAAATTTGTTTCTGTTTGACATTACAAAAACTACTACTATTAGCCCAGTGTAAATATATGTGGTGGTAATCCTCCTAAGGTGCAATTGACTTTACATATTCTATAAGGAAAATGCCTAATCAAATTTTGATTACTAACTATTTTGCGAATGGTTAGGGTTTCGTTAGACCCTAATATAAGACTCTATTGTTGATGATTTATTTAGAAAGTATATGCCATTGAAACAGTTTTTATTCTTTGAATTTATTCTCTAAAGCTACTCATTTAGGAGTTACAGTGTGTTAAAACTAAGAAAAAATTACGTGCCGTGTAGGGGCCTACATTCGACGCCATGTATCTCTTAAATGAGTAAGTTTAGAGATAAAATGCTAAGGGTAAAAAAGTCTAAAAATTTAATCTACAGTCTAAAAAGACCTTAAGTTTAAAAAAAAACATAAAAGATAATGATCCTATGGCACAAAATTTTAAAATAAGAAAACTAGGTACTTTATGGTCTTTTTAGAATGTAGAATCAATTTTAAGACTTATTTACACTTAGCATAAAATATAGGGTCTTCCATAATATAAATCAAAGTTGTGGGTCATATTAGAAAAATGGCTGCTAAATTGTTTTTTTTAACTTTTTCTAAAACTGTTTGAATATACTATAAAATGTACAGTAAAATTCAAAATTAATATTTTCTACTTGTTACTCTACTTATAGAGCTAACAGTACCCGTTGGATTGAATGAACAATGGAGTGAATGAACAGGCAAATAATTTGTAAAATTACTTTTTGGAGTGAACCACCTTGGAGTGAATGAAACATCTCAATAATTTCAATTCCAACTCTAAAAGATGTTGCGTTATTACCTGCTTGTATAGCCTTCATCTATGGCGACGCAATGCCCGCCTGCATCTTAGGCCTTCCGGGACTCGAATCTTACACCTTCCGGGACTCAAATCTTAGAGCTTCCAGGAATTAGACCTTCAGCAACTCTCATTTTATAAAAATTTATTTAAAATATATACGTTGTGTGCCCAAGGTCTAATCCCGCAAGGTCTAAAACGGTATCAGAGGATGGGTTTTTTGCATTGACTGTACTCTTAGACCTTCCGGGACTTAGACCTTCGACATACTACCAGATTAGACCCTCAGCAACAAGTACAAACTGCAAAATGTGTGTCTAAGGTCTAATTAGACCTTCCGGGAATTAGACCTTCAGCAACTGATCCCACCCATTGTAACGTGTATGTTTACAATTGTTCTTTCTGTTGTTAAATAACAATACAATTTTTTATCATTACTTTAAGTACCACCTGATTTTGTGCATGCTTCGGCTAACATCCTCGTTCGTAGGTACATATCTTCATATTGTAGATTTCTTTCATTATACAGGGTAATCAACTCAAGGAGGCCACCATTGGGATATCGGCAACGGTAAGAATTGAGAAAAATTTAAATGGGGGACATTCCTTAATTTTTTGTGACAGTTAAAAAAATGAATTTAGTTTTTAAAAATTTAGCCGCATTTTCCAACATGGCGGCCAACTTTGAAATTTCTTACACCCTTATTTTATCATGTTTTTAGATAATACATGCAATTTAAAACCATTTTTATTTCTGACATGTTTTATAAATAATATGAATGTACTGGTGATGGTATATTCATCTTTTCCTTTCCTTAAAACTGTAAAGAAAGATCAGTCCATACGGCTGGCGCATTGTACAATATAGTTTCTTTCCATGTGTTGCGAAATGCTAAATTTCCCTTCCTCTTCAACCCAAATTATCTACTGAACCACTGATTTTAAAATTTCCAAAAAATATATTTTACGTATCCCTATTAACTATTGGCTAAAACTTTGCCACAGACAAAACCTCTCCAAACCAAAAAATATTTTTTTAAATCCTCGCATGCTAAGCTTTTTATGTTAAAATTCACATTTTAAAACTATTTCAACAAACATATCAATTTTTATTAATAAGGTTGATAAATAATTTGAAATTCCAACCAAACAGTCATCAAGCAGTACTAACCAAGAAGCTCTGTGCCAATTTTCATAATTTTAGCACAACTTTAAGTAAGCCAAAACACAAAATTATTGAAGTCATTGAACAGAATATACTTTTGACCTAGCAGTAGCCTACTGTTGACTTATTGAAACAGCGAACGGTTATTGATTTTTTAGTATAATTTCTAACAATAAAAGGTCTTAATAAGATAAACATTTTAGCAAAATATCAACGCTGTATCTCAAACCGTTTAGGAGTTATTAGTTTTTTTGTAAAAACACATAAATACAGACAGACAGAAAACTAGGCACCACAGACCCATGTTTCTATGGTGAAATATGTTTGTCTTGATCTAAGGAATAACGCTATATACATTTGTCCAGAAGGTTACGGGACACCCTGTATTTCAAACAAAATAAAACAATCAGACTGCTTTACCATATAATTTATTCTTAAAAACGCAAACAATACTTAAAATAACAAAGTACATTCCAAATTACTCGGAGAAGTTAATTATACGTTGCATCTTATAAACAAGTTTAATAACAAATAATATTTGTATTTACTAGATGACAATTATTAGGTTCAGTCATTCCCATTAGTAAATAAGGCCGATTATTCTAGATTGATACATTTTTTTGGGCTATGTGATATATTATGTTAGGAGAACTTTGTTCTATTTTATGCTCATTGTTGTCTTTTGTGTTTTTAATTTAAGTTAAGAACAATTTCACTCAGAAAGGCATTGTTGTAAAAAAATTTTATAGACCCGCACATTTCCATGCTATTTTTAAGTGTTTACCCGAAGTTTTCTTCTGTAATTAATAAAAAAACATAACTCAGTATGCTCAGTATGTGCATGCAGGAAGCTGAGAAGGTAACAGCAGAGCACTATAAAATTGTTTTGACAGACAAATCGGCCCTATACGGAGAGAAGGTGATTCATTCAAGTAACTAGTGTATCGTCAAGCTCTCCTTCCTTTGGCTCTGGCTGTGACGCGACCTTCCGCACAGTTTTGGTGATTACATCGTTCAACGCATCTCTGGCTCCACCATCCAACAGGTTCAGGCATTGCTGAAATGGAGACATACACAAAGTTAATTAAAAATTATATTAATCTAGTGTGGCTTGTAGGGACAATAGCCCCTATATATATATTCTAGTTATTATTTTGTACAAATTATTAGTCTCATGGATTACCCTACCTTGAATTAACAATTAACATTTTTAGCGAATTTCCCATACACCTACCTACCTATTTATTCATAACAACCTTTTCGACGACTATCCTTGATAGCGGTACTTTTCCATAGAATACACGGCCTACCTACTTAACAAATAAAATTACAAACGTCCAAAAACCCAGCATTGTGTGATTTTTGTCACATTTCCTTCTAATGTTAAAAGATATACCAATAATTGTTTAGAGAATACACGTAAGCTATTAAATAACAAAAAGTTGTTTGTATAAGGTTTTTTTTTCAAACTGACACCAAAGTTTACATTAAAAGTTGTTTACAAATAAAGCAATTAATGGAAAATAACTTTGATTGCCGATACCTTTTTACGAGAAAATCCAAAACCAAGAAATCAATACCGTAACCTTGGGACTTTTAACACATTTAATTGGTCGGACGTAATTCTTAACTGTAAACGTAGGTTTTGGGTAGGCCTACTTCTTTTCCACATACTTCTTTAACACATCACTGTAATTTACAAATTAGTTATCGTTGGTGTTGCACCTTATTTATACAGTCGTATTACAGCCGTATTCAATTTAATTGATGTCTTAACTGTATAAGCTTTGCTTTTTCTGTCTGGATTCCAAAATGTTAGCTTATGCTAAGAAAAAGATAACTCATTTAAGTAAAATTTGTTCAGCAAACCATCATGAATTGTTTACGATTTACGTTGTTTATGTATAAATACAGCATTTCGGGTCATCTTCGGATCAAGCAAATATAAATTGTTATGATAAAATTTGATGACATTGACAAAGATTTCAAATACAAATTTTATGTGTACTTTGTTATGCTTCAAACGTAGCAAATTCCCTAATTGAGTTCTGTATTTTTGTGTGTATGTCTGTTGGTAACGCATGAATGGCCTTATTTCTCAGTGTCACGAAAAGGACAAGAGCACCTTTGATAATGAAAATGTCAACCCGAATAAAGTGTTAAATGGTGAGGTTGAGGTACTACTTTAAATACTTTTAACCATTGTGGAAAGTAACTTTCAACTATAGGCCTATAAAGCTTTTTTTAGTTTAATCATTGGATATATTGTATTTACAGAGGTTTATAAACAATAGTTTTGCCAGCAAATCTGAAAATATGCAAACTAACTGCTGTTCTTAATATAAGAAGGTTTCAACAGACTACTATAAGATCCCGTGCGTAGAAGAGGCACACAGCTAGTTATTTCTAAGTGTATGCCCCTTTTGTAAAGGTTTAGCAAAATTAGTGTAAAGTAAAGGCATCCCATTGACCAAACTTAACGCTAGATTCGTTTCTGATCAACATAAAAAAACTACTATTAGCCTAGTGTAAGATTATGTGGTGGTATTCATCCTAAAGGTGCGATTGACTTTACATATTCTAACAAAAGAGGACCTAATAAACGGCTGATTCCTAACTATTTTGCGACTGCTTAAGGTTCAATTACCCAGTTATCGAAACCAATCTCGAAAATACTTTTTACAGCATCTTTGACATGCATATTTTTTTTGGTTAGTTTTAAGAAACGGATACTACCTCTAGGTTTTACTGTTATATTGTATATGGATACTCCCTATACCACCGTGCAAGCTAGGCTATATTATTTGAAACCTTTTTGCTTGCAACAGAAAGTAGTACCTGGTTAAAATCCGCTACAAAAAATATTGTTTTTCCTCCCGCTGAAACTTGTCACAGTACTTACAATACAGTGTGTAAATTAAGTATGGAAACAAATCTGTATTTTTAAAACCGAAATAGATAGAAATATTCTATTTGTGGCAATAATAGTTAACAAAGATTCCGCAATTTTTCACATGAAAAATATTTTTTTACCCCCCTAACAGGGTAGGTGGTAGGGGGTGACTTATTTTTTTCAAATAGCAACCCCTATTGAGTGACCCCTCATTTTGAAGGGTTTGTCAAAAGAAACACAATGACGCAAATCCGAGGTGAATATCTCACTCCTAGCTAACATGGCGGATATTCCAAAATGGGCTTTTTTTTACAAAAATTAAATTTTTCATTACCCACCATTTAGGCTAGGGGTGAAATATCTACCTCGGGTTTGCGTCATTCTTTTTCTTTTAACAAACCCTTCAAAATGAGGGGTCACTCAATAGGGGTTGTTGTTGAAAAAAATAAGTCACTCCCACCCCCTACCCTGTTAAAGGGGTTGAAAAAATATTGTTAATTAAAAAAATTGCGGAACCTATGTCAACAATCAATTCCACAAACAGAATATTTCTATCTATTTTGGTTTTAAAAATACAGATTTCTTTCCATTATTTGTGAAATTGGTGCTTTTCACGTACAATAAATCAAATTTTGGAATATCCGCCATTTGGGCTAGGAGTGAGATATTCACCTCGGATTTGCGTCATTGTGTTTCTTTTGACAAACCCTTCAAAATGAGTTGTCACTCAATAGGGGTTGCTATTTGAAAAAAAATAAGTCACCCCCTACCACCTACCCTGTTAGGGGGGTAAAAAAATATTTTTCATGTGAAAAATTGCAGAATCTTTGTTAACTATTATTGCCACAAATAGAATATTTCTATCTATTTCGGTTTTAAAAATACAGATTTGTTTCCATACTTAATTTACACACTGTAGGAACAAATAAATTGCCTGTACCTGAACGAAACTATTTCATCTTTATTCCCAGGTTGATTTCTGAGAGTGGCCGTTGAGGTTATTCCACTTCATACAAAATATTAATTCAACACTACAATAAATATAAATCTCAAATTCAAAATGTTAGTAAATATACAAAAAAGTGTATAATAAATCTTTAACATTTGTTTTGAAATCCAACCAAAGCAAAAGTTTTTAACAATCTTGAATCGTTTAATCGTTTATTATTTAGTCAATGTAGTTATGTCATGTTAACCATTCCTTCAACACGACAATAACCTTTAAGTTAGAAGAAAAAATCTCATTATATTTTCAGCCAATCTAAGTTCATCCTTTGATTTGAGCCATCTCCTATGATTCTACTACTTATCATACGCTTAACTAATTTACTTAAAAATACAAAAGTTTGCCAATTGCACAGTAAAATAATTGATTTCAACATTCTAAGACGTAACTAAAAAGTCTTAATTATTATAGGTAACGTTATCTCTGGTTTTATATAGTAAACAGTACACTTCAGAATTGACTGGCAAGTAGGTAATCCAAATCTAATATTGCTTACTGGTTTGATGATAAATCACGATCATCAGCTGTATTGAAGTAAACAAAAATCAGCAGTAAATGACTTCTAATGCATTTCTTATGGAGAACATTTGACATTATATCTAATTTTGTGTTAAAATGTAGTGAATTTAGCTATTTTTCTCGCCGTCACGGGGTCGAGACCTTTAATTTGAGCCCTCTTCCCTCGTTCTACGACTTCCCAGTCGCCCACAATTTTGACGCAAAGAATCGGCTTACGTAATTAATATATAGATGTATATATATATTTAATATTGTTCACATGTAGGGCTATTGTAAATAATATTAATAAAAATAAACAATACACCATAGTACCCTTTTTTAAATATTTTTAATGACTGATGCATTTCGACACTTGGGTCATGTTCACAGTCTTTCACATTTATCTTATCACATTTATCACATCTTTCACATGCTATTAAATCTAAATATCTAAACAAACAAAAAATGAATACAATTTTTTTCCAATAAGAATTGGATTATTATATCGTCGTTGCGCAGGCAATACCGCCTATGTGACGATTTTTTCGATATTGAGATATGCACATGTAGTTTTTCGTCTTAATCAGACGCAGGTGTTGGTATCACCATAACTTTAAATATAACCACCAGAGGCGCTGCAAACGAAGTAACGCAGAACCGCCTATGTGAACATTTGCGCGCAGCATCGCCTATCTGAGCAGCACGTGTATGCAGTTAGGCCGTCTTCACCCGTGGTCAAGGTAAGCCCTTCTATTTAGTCTTAATAATTAATATTATAGCTGTTAACGCGTATATTTTTATAGTTTGTATTTATTTGTTTGTTTATGAACAATATTTTATAAGTGCTATATCGGATTACTATTATTAGGTGTTAATAATGTCAACTTAAATTTCTCTTCCGTCGTTATTCACTTAGGCGGTACTGCAGTAGGTCTATGTTATCAGATAGTCGGTTTTGCCTCCATAGTTATTATAGAGAACTAGTCTAAAAATTGTATATTTCAATTTAGTTTGTGTTAAATAGTTAAACTTATGCACTATCAAACAAAATACCACTTATTAATCTACATGTTAACATTACATTAAGATAGTTTCTACTTTTTTTAGCTGAAAATGGATGAGGAAACGTACTCTGAAGAACTTGTAGATGACCCTTCAGTCTACAGTGAAGATGAGATATTTCGACATCTGAAACAATCTCCCGAAGTCGGCAAACGTGAGTTTACACATTGTGATAACTCATAGTTTAAATTTTGTATTTACTAGAGCAACCAGTACAATACCTAGCACCCTGTGCAGTACCGGGTTAGAATAGGACCGCAGCCTCCCTCGGCTTGTCGTAAAAGGCGACTAACAGGGGGTGGGAGATCCTTCTCTTTATGCTCCCAACTTTCTCTGAGGCCAAGTTTGCTTCTTACCTTTGGCTTGTACCTCGAAATCTTTCATCTTTCCTTTTTACACTTCTTTTTTTCAACCCTGGTTAGGGTGTTTTCCTTTCTTCTTTTTCGACCGGCGTGCACTATTGAGCCTTGGGAGTGCTCTTTCTGTGCAAAAGGGCTGTTTTGTGCCTCGCACTGCCGATGGGACCTCTCTGGTGTGTCGTCAGGAACCAGCCCCTTCGGGCCCTAGTCAGGGAGTGCGGCATGGGTGCAGAGGTCAGGCTCTGCACTGCCACGGGTGACCCCCGGTACGTCAGGATTCTCGGTACTAGGCAAACGGAGGGAACTGGGGTACGGGCTACGTCCCCGAGGGTATACCCGTTCCTGGTTATTCCGGGCCGCCCCTTGCCGCACGATGCGCTGGCAAACATTTTTATGGCTATTTCAACCTCAGGTAGCATGGAGGGCTTGCTTGGCAAGCAGTCAGAGGAGAATGCGTTTAAGAGGGAGATAACCATTCCAATAAGAATTGGATAAGCAAACACACAATGTACACAATGAGTTTTGTCAGGTAAGCTGGTGTGTTTCCACGTCACCCCCTCTGACGGTAGAAAATATATCGTCGGCGCCTTCGCTGGTAAAGGGAGCGACTGTCTCCCCTCCACCGGTGCCAGCATTCAAGTCTGGTGAAGGGCTGTTGGAGGAACACCTTACAACAACGTTGCAGTCGGAGAGCTCAGGGATGGTGCTTCTGCGTCAGAAATACCTTGACGCAGAGAGTAGCATCGAAACCCGGCTTCGAGACATGGAGGAGACCATTAAAGCTATGCTGGACACCTTTAGGACCCAGAAAGCTGTTAACCAAGTGGTCAAAATTGGCATGGCCAAGCTAGAAGATGACCTTGGATTCGTTTTTGCCTGCCAGTTGGTGAGCAAGGCGGCCATGGAGAAGATTGCGGAGAAGGTAGTGTCTATGTCCGACAACAGGGCGCTGCCTTCCAAGAAACCTTCTGCGCCATCCACTATGGAAAGCCCTCCAAAAAGTTCGGTGCAAGGACGTCACCTACTACAGTGTCTACCTCACCCCTAACGAGGCTATCCATGACTTCCGCGAGAAGATAGACCGCTTGGAAGAGAGCGTGCACGACACCACAGGGCATGTAGTCGTGGCTGGTGATTTCAATGCTAGGGCCGTCGAGTGGGGACTGACCCTCACTAATTCCCGGGGAAGTACATCCTGGACTTTGCTGCCAGGGCCGGACTCGTTGTAATCAACGAGGGCAACACGCCAACGTTCCGGCGACCCGGGATGAGGGGAACGATCCCAGACATAACCCTCGCATCTGAGTCTCTTCTGCCAAGGATCACAGCCTGGAGAGTCTTGGAGGATTATACGGCCAGCGACCATCAATACATTATTTTCGATGTCTTAGATCGCCTCCCGAGACAAGTTGCTGCATCTCGGGAAGTGCCCGTTCGGTGGAACACCAAAAAACTGGACGTGGCTAAATTCACCGAGGCCATCCTGCGGGGAGTGCCAGCGGTGCCTGCCGCACCTGGCATGGCTCATGCAGAGGCTACATCGACGATGGGGCTGATTGCCTCGGCTTGTGATGAGTCAATGCCCCGCAAGAGACTCCGTTGCGATAGGAGACCCGTATACTGGTGGACTGCAGAGATTGCGGATTTGCGCCGAGCTGCTTTGAGAGCTAGACGACTCGCTACCAGGGCCAGGGCACCCTTGGATAGACGCCGTAAGCTGGAGAGCTATAAGGTGGCGAGGAAGTCTCTCCGCCGGGCCATCAACCGGAGCAAACACAATTGCTGGAAAACACTAAGGGATGATGTCGATTCCGACCCGTGGGGCCTGGCTTACAAACTAGTAACCCAAAAACTCACCACTCGCTCTCCACCTTCCGTCATGGAGGGGGCCGCTATGGAGAAGGTCGTCAAATCCCTTTTTCCGGATCATATTCTGCGCCCACTGCGTGAGTTTGAGATGATGGATGATGTCCCACTCTTCACTCATGAGAAGCTGGAGACTGCCGTTTTATCCCTAAAAAACAACAAGGCTCCTGGACCTGATGGGGTACCTGGCGAGGCTCTTAAGAAGGTTTTTTCAATCAATCCCCTGATTCTTCTGAGCATGTACAACGCCTGCCTCGCAGAGGGGGTATTTCCGTTGTGCTGGAAAAAAGCTAGGCTCGTTCTCGTAGGGAAAGGGAAAGGAGACCCAGAATTGCCGTCCTCTTACAGACCCCTTTGCATGTTGGATACGGCTGGGAAAGTCCTAGAGAAGTTGATTCATTCCCGACTGAATTCAGCCGTGGTTGCTGCGGGGGACCTGAGCCCTTGCCAATACGGCTTCAGGAAGCGATCAACTGTCGACGCTATTGAGGAGGTGAAGCAAGCCGTGATGAGAGCTGAGGATTTTAATCACTACTCTCGTAGGGTTGTGCTGCTCGTTACACTCGATGTGCGAAACGCATTTAATTCTGCAAGATGGTGCGATATGCTGGACGCTCTGGAGAACAACTTCCATGTCCCGGCATACCTCATGCGCATTATAGAGGATTACCTCCGGTTCCGCCTCCTCATGTATGATACTACAGAAGGCCCGCGGACGATGAGTGTCACTTCTGGTGCTGCCCAAGGCTCCATACTCGGCCCGGACCTCTGGAACGTTGCCTACGACAGCCTCCTTAGGTCTGAAATGCCTGAAGAAACCGTTTTAGTTGGGTACGCAGATGACATTGCAGCTTTAATAGCTGCTCGTAGTGTTGAGCTGGCCCAGCTAAAATTAAACCGAGTCATGCGAACTATAAACGCATGGATGGCAGATCACGGTCTCTCACTCGCGCTGAACAAAACTGAGATCGTGATTCTGACCAAAAAGCGGATTGACACCATTGTGCCGTTGAGGGTGAGGGACGTCGAAGTCCAGTCCGTTCGTGCCGCCAAGTATCTTGGTGTCATGGTGGACTCTAAGCTTAGCTGGCGGGACCAGATATTCCGAACGGCGAAAGGCCGCTAAGGTGATCTCTTCTCTTAGCCGGTTAATGGCCAATGTCGGAGGTCCTCGTTCCAGTCGCAGAAGGCTGTTGATGTCTACAGTTCAGTCTGTGCTCCTGTTGATATCGTCACTATACTGTACGTGATTCAATTCCTTTGATATCACGGACGATTAATACCAAACATTAGAAATAACAAAATAAATTTTAACAAAAACTAGGTATCTTCTTTATTGTATTCAACAAAACAACATACTAAACTATTTTCTGTTTACAAAACAATTGAAAAACATATGACTGTTTATGTATTAATTATTAAACAGTCTTTTGGCAAACTTATATGAAATATATTGAGGGGTTTTCTTTATCAATGATTAATCATCGTACGTCAATCATCCCCCCCAAAACCCTAAATATATATTTCAAATCTTCCTCTTTCTAGACCTTAAGTTGTAACCAGGTAAGGCATCGTTATGGTCTTCTGCTTCTAGTTCATTATCTTCGGCTTGAGTTGCTTCACGGAGAGTTTGTGGGAGTATTTTCAACTCCGAAATGTGTACCTTAATTGGTGGATCAGACCTCAAGAGGTACACTCCCTTCCCTAGCTTGTGTTCCACCTCAAATGGTCCAAGCCATTTCCGTGCCATCCCTGCATGCACATTTTTAAGCTTATTACTCAAGGGATGGTTTCGCCTAAGAACCAACGTACCCGGTTTCAGGTCCTGCTCTTCAGGTGCATCGTTTCTCTCTGCTTCCCTCTTCGAACTCTCTTTGGCTTGTCGATTCATACGTTTGATTTGTTTTGCGTTTTCTTCATGCCATGCAGTCAAATTCATAGTTTCAGGAGACTGTTCATGCATAAAGTTCCAATCACCAGTTCTTTTTATTTCCCGACCAAGAAAAAGTTCTGCTGGGGAGAACCCTGTGACGCGATTCACTCGCTGTCTGATGGCCAGGAGAGACTCATGCAAGTGTTGATCCCATTTGGTATGTTCTTTGTCGAACAAATGAATCCTGAACAGCTTCTTAAGCTCCTGATTTCTCCGTTCAGTAGGATTTGCCTGAGGATGGTATATTGGCGTTGTCCAGTGTTCAATAGCCCACTCAGTTAAAGTCCGCAACCATTTTTTTGACGTGAACGGACCTCCATTATCTGTGAGAAGACATCGTGGATAACCATACCGACTAAAGACCTCTGTTCGTAGGAGCTGTAGGATTCTTCCCGATGTAGCTTCAGGAATGGCAAATGCTTCGACCCACCTGGTAAAAAGGTCTGTCACCACCAAAATTCCAGTCTTCCCTCGAGATGTTCTGGGATATGGTCCCATAAGATCTAGAGCCACAACCTCCCACCACGGCTGGTGTGGCCGACGTCCTCTCATGCTTGTACTAGCTTTTTGGTTGTTGGCCTTGGTACAGGCACAGATAGTGCAGGATTGGACGTAGTTCTTGATGTCCCGATGCATATTTACCCAGAAGAAACGACGCCGAATCGAAGTGTAGGTCTCGTCTTGTCCTGGATGGCCAGCTTCAGGGCTGTCGTGGTACTTCTCTAGAATCCTTACGGCCTGAGACTTCGGAACTACAATCACAGGAGAAGATTCTGATAGATGAGATTTATACATAAGTATACTGTCTTCCAAGCGAAAGTTCTTATAGCATGTCTTGAACTGGAATGGGACAGCTTCAGAATTTGTGTAACGTTTGGTTATCCAGGATTTCATTCTACTACAAGCTGCATCTTCATTCTGCCATTTCTTTATCAGTTCCAAGTCAATGTCACAATTTTCCCGTTGTGCCACCATAAGAACAGGCTCAATCTGTTTTAACTTCATTGGGACTGGAACTTCCCTCTCCATGAGTTCTTTGGATATCTCACCACTGTCTACCGGGTTTCTTGACAAGCTATCAGCGGCTTGATTTAACTCTCCTGGGACGTGATGTATTTCAAAGTCAAAATCGGCCAAAATTAAGGACCATCGCATCAGTTTTGACTTGGTTCCGGATACTTTGTTTAGCCACTGTAGTGATGAGTTATCAGTGAATAATTTAAATTTTCTTCCCTCGAGATAGCCCCTGAATTTCCCTACTGCCCACACTACCGCTAGAGCCTCCTTTTCAGCTGTACAATAGCTTTTCTCAGAAAGGGAAAGTTTCCTGCTTGCATACTCAATGATATCCTTGCCTCCTTCTATTCGCTCTTGAAAGAGAACAGCCCCAAGACCTACATTACTGGCATCTGTCTGTAAGCATATTTCCCGATTGGGGTCCAAATAAGCTAATCCTGGAGAGTCACAGATGGATCTCTTTATCTCACTGAAAGCTTTCTCTTCCGTCTCGGTCCATTTAAAAGGTTTATTTTTATGAAGAAGGTCAGTTAGAGGTGAAACCTTGGATTCAAAATGAGGTACAAAACAACTGTACCAACCGCACAGGCCCAAAAACTGTCTAACTTTACGCTTCGTACCAGGTCTTTCGTACTCTTCAATAGCCTTGTTTTTCTCAGTTTGCCTCTCTAATCCTTTGTCTGTTAACACATGACCCAAATATTCTACTGAGTTGGACGCAAAGTGGCATTTCTTCACCTGACAGGTAAGTCCATGAATTTTCAATCTTTCTAATACTCTAGCCAAATGTTCCAAGTGATCAGAAAATGTTTTGCTGTAAACTAGTATATCGTCCAAATAAACTTGACAAAATTCACCAACATAACCTGACAAAACTTTGTCCATCAGACGCATGAATGTTGCTGGGGCATTTTTCAATCCAAAGGGCATAACACGGAATTGATATAGTCCCCTTGGTGTTGAAAAAGCAGTCATAGGCCGAGATGATTCTTCTACCTCTACTTGCCAATAGCCAGAATTCAAATCTAAAGTGCTAAATACTTTGGCCCCACTAACTTGCTTAATCAGATGTCGTAGATCAGGCATTGGGTAAGCATCAGCAATAGTTTTATTGTTGACTTGACGTAAATCCACACAAAGTCTGTAGTCTCCGTTCTTCTTTTTGGGTAATACTATTGGTGAAGCCCATCCTGAAGACGATGGTTCAATTAGTCCTTGATTTTCCATTTCCTTTACTTTTTCTATGACAAACTTCCGTTTGTCGGGGTTAAGAGGGTAAGGTTTCTGTTTGACAGGTGTGTTATCTTTACAAGAGATCATATGTTTTACCGTAGTAGTGAACCCAATTCTATCTGTAATTACCTCTGGAAAGATACTGAGTAAGTTAATCAAGTCTGTTCTTTGATTGAGATCCAAAATTCCCGTTTTCAGTTCATCCAAAACGTTGTTTTCTAATTCTGCTCCCAAATCAAAGTGTTTGTCCTCTAACCATCCCAATCTAACTCTATTCTTAATGCCAAAAAATATTTCATTTGCTGTGTAATCTATCAACACACCGTATTTAACAAGGAAATCATGCCCTAGTATGATTTCCGGGATTAAATCCTTAATCACTTTTACTGGAATTTGAATATATTCTTGAGAACATTTGGCTTCAAGAAAAGTAAATCCTTCGATTTTGTAATTTATATCTTGTACTGCACCTTTGACAACAGTTACACCGTCTGGACAAACAGGTTTTAACAATTTAGCCACCGTCATGCCAATAAACGAATGTGATGCTTGAGTATCAAGGGCTGCAGTATAATATTTGTCACCAATCTGTAAACTAATTGCCGGACGGGGATTACCCACACTCTCACTAGAAATTTGACCAATATAAGTTTTTTCTGACTGGTAGTTTTGGGACTTAGAAACTTTTCTAGAACCATTCTCGTCCCTATTAGAACGGTTCTGGTCTAGTTTTCCGGACAACGGGCCTTCACATGCCCAGTTTGCCCACATTGATAACATTTAAAGGAGTTATCAGGGTTCGAAGTTCTGGTTTTTGAGGAATAAAAGCTTACCTCTTCGTCTAGCTTTGCTACTATGCTCCTGAGTTCGTCAAATGATTCTGGTTGAGCTACCTTAACTAGAGACCTAATCTTATCATGTAAAAGTTCTATAATATAAGTAACACTCTCGTCAATACTCCCACCATCATTCATTCTCTTAAACAACTGTAACTTTTGAATAACAAATGCCCCAGCTCTCATGCCACTAGGTTGAACATCCGTCAAGAATTTCTTAGTGATTAATGCTTTGACAGCCTCTGAATTAAATCTCTGCATAAACTCATGTTTGAATGTGTCCCATTCTAGACTTAGACCCTTAATGTTTTGCCACCAAGTACCTGCCGAACCCCTCAACTGTTGGCTCACAATCTGCAGATATATTTCTGACGGTATACACGTCCGTTTTAACAAAGACTCGCACGTAGCTAGGAACGCTGTGGGACATTCCTCCAACCTCCCATGAAATTCCGGTAGGCTGTCTTTGATAATTTTGGGATCTACAGTAGGCATGAATGATAGTTGGGATTCTGGATTATTCAAAGTAATTGTCTTTTCCTGTGAGGATATCTGTGTTCCAATAGCTTGCATTTTATTGTTAAATTTAGTTTCAATGTAATTAATTTTAGTTTCAATGTAATTAATTTTAGTTTCAATGTAATTAATTTTAGTTTCCAATTCATTTAATTTATCAGAGTTACCAACAAAATTTGTTTCTAATTTCGTAATTTTATCAATGGTTACGACAACATCTGACTCCAATGATTCGATTCTATTGTCTAATTTTGAATAGTTTTGAGAAATTTGTTCCATAAAAGATGACATATTACTATTAATATCTGCCGACTGTGTGTCAAGTTTCTCAGATTGGATATCTAGTTTCTCCGAAATTTTGGACAGTAGAATACTCACCGGGTCAGGTTGTGGTATTTGTTCTGCCAACTGGGTATTCCGTCCTACCCGTGATCGAAGCTCGTAGGCTTTGCTTCCTGCCCCCTTCTGCTCACCTTCTTCCAGGCCTTTCTCTAGCATTTCAGTTGTTAATTCTTCAACTCCTAATTTTGTCATTTCTAAATTAAAAGTCCTGTCACGGTCGCCAATTGATATCGTCACTATACTGTACGTGATTCAATTCCTTTGATATCACGGACAATTAATACCAAACATTAGAAATAACAAAATAAATTTTAACAAAAACTAGGTATCTTCTTTATTGTATTCAACAAAACAACATACTAAACTATTTTCTGTTTACAAAACAATTGAAAAACATATGACTGTTTATGTATTAATTATTAAACAGTCTTTTGGCAAACTTATATGAAATATATTGAGGGGTTTTCTTTATCAATGATTAATCATCGTACGTCACTGTATGGTGCAGAGGTGTGGGCAGACACGCTCAATAAGGAGGTGTATAGGATGCGGCTTGCCAGAGTGCAGCGTCAGGCAGCACTCAGGGTAGCATCCGCCTACCGAACAGTGTCTGAACCTGCCATCTTGGTGGTTGCTGAAGTAATCCCCGTCAAACTTTTGGCGGCGGAGAGGAAAGCGATTTATCAGCGGCGTGGAGAGGACCATGCAAAAATGGAGGAGCGCAACCGCACCTACCAGCTCTGGCAGGAGAGCTGGGAACAGGAGTCGCGGGGACGCTGGACCAGGAGACTGATTCAGCAAGTCCAACCATGGGTTGACCGACGGTATGGTGAGGTGTACTATTACCTTACCCAGTTTCTGACAGGTCGCGGGTTTTTTTGGTCGTACCTGTTCAGGATGGGCAAAGCCGTGTCACCCGATTGCATCTACTGCCCAGGCACTCCCAACGACACGGAGCACACCTTCTTCCGCTGCCAGCGTTGGGAAGGTTCCCGCCTGGAGGCTGAACAACATGTAGGGCAGTTGTTGGTGGACACGGTCATTCCGATGATGAAGGAGGGTGAGGACAATTGGACCTGTATGTCACATTTCGTCCAGGATATTCTCCGCACAAAGAAGCTAGAGCTTGACCGAGATGCAGTCTAGGTCATAAAGAAATTGAATGCCAGAAACGGCGCGAGCCCTGAGGGCTTAGGTCACACGTTGACCTGACCTGAAGTAATGTGACAAACAATCCCAGGTCTGTGTCCAACAGAGTAGAGGGGGTTTTTTAGTGAGTAGTCTGACAAGCTCAGGAGTCTCACACTACAGGCTGGCTACCTGTGTGCGTAAAAGCATTTTTACCTCCTCTCCCTTAAAAAAAAGTACAATACCTAGCAACAACAAAGCTGTTTAAAAAATGTAGGATTAACAAAATAAATCTTAAAGTATTTTCATCTAAAGCCTGTTGTTGTTTCACGACAACACAAACAAAAAGTTAAGTACCTTTTTGCAATTAAAAAATAAAGATGAGTCTGTTAAGAGTCTTCTTCACCCCTGCGAAAAACATTGAAAACATGCCTCGGGCGTCCCTCGCTCCTGATGGAATTCGTAAAGATATATTGCTAAAACTTTTTTTCCTTACAGATTAATGTTGGTTCTAGGTCCCTCATACACGATATATCCAAGAGAATCAATAGTATAAGTACAAAAAAATCTTAAAAGTAACGTAAATTCAGTTACTTTTAAAGTTCAATAAAACTATTTTTTTGTTTTATTTTCAATTTTTGAGGTATAAGAGACGTAGTATAACTATTCAACTAAATTGTTGCCAAGTTTCAAGAAAATCTGTTGGAAAACAGCGTCCGAAACGAGGGACGAAATTAACATGTTTTCTCCCAAACGCCGGTATGCCGAAGGGAGGCTACTGCGCTACTAGCCTTTTACAAAACTTGGCTCAGACGCAGGTGAGTCACCAACACGTGGTCGCTATTCGCCTACTGTCACTGTCCACACACCACACTAGAGGACTCGTGCATTACGTGAGTGAGGTGTTGGTATCCTGTTGCTTACAATAGTTGTTTCTATATCCAACATCATATTGTGTTGATTTAGTATTATTTTCACTGTTTGATGCAAGAAAATGGCAAGAATGTGGAATGTGGAAGGAAGAAAGGAGGAAGCTTCTCACTGCCTCTAACTTTGGAAGTATTTGCAAAAGGCGAAAAACTACTAGCTGTGAAAACATGGTTAAACAATTGTTATATACCGACATTGATTGCCCAGCAATGAGGTACGGAAGGGGTAATGAAATTAACGCTATAGAATGGTTTGAAGAGCACAATGCATTAATAGAACAAAATCATCTGTTTGCATCTGTTTCAAAGTGTGGACTCTTTGTAGACAACGAAATTACTTATCTCGGTGCAACACCAGACGGGCTTGTGGGAGATGATGCAATAATAGAAGTAAAGTGTCCAGAATCCTGCAGAAACTTGACCCCTGAAGATGCCATAAAAGAAAAAAAATTCAACTTTTGGACTGTTACAAAGACGGGTGATGTGGGCTGTGTAAATAAAAATCATAATTATTTTTACCAAGTCCAAGGCCAGCTTCACATTACAAAAAGAAGCATGTGCTTCTTTGTGTTGTGGACACCTTTGGGAGCTCGAGTAGAGGTTATAGATCGGGACGACACTTTCTGGCAAGAAAAAATGGTAAATCCTCTAAAAGCCTTTTATATAGATTGCCTACTGCCAGAACTGATCGATCCACGGCACACCAGATCAATGCCTATTAGGAATCCAGCAAACTATGTGCATCCAAAAACAATAAAATCGAAGAAGGATTAAAAACTGTAGGCGTACATTAATCAAACCTACATTTCTTTATACTTGTTGTAAATAGTTTTAACTTATGTAATGTAAATTATTGTCTCATAGACTTGATTATTAAATACAAATTAAATAAATTGTAATTCAAAGGCAATAATGTATCCATTAAACCTACATTTTGTACATTGTTTGAGGTTGCATATCATAATTTGTCAATAGTAAAGTTCAAATTTGTTGTCAGTCTAAACACATTTATATTGAAACACACTCATACAAACTATTATTATTTTACATTTGTTCTGAGCTTACGTTGTATTTAATTTATCTTTCCATGATGGGTGCATAATTCATTATTACCTAGGTCTTTTATAAAAAAACTACTTTGAAATTTATCTTGATTGTATCTGTTGACACTATTGACATAATAACTAATTACTTTAGAGAAATTGTGATCTAAGCTATGTACGCACGAGAAACATATTATTGACAACTTATTCACAACTGCACATGCCAAAATAATGAAACTTTTAAGTAATTGCTGTTTTAAGCTAGAATGAGCAATTCCAATTATTCTAATAATACACAATTTCATGGTATTTTAAGACTAGAGTCGCGACCACGTTAGTTTGCAGTTGGTGGCAGCCAATCACAAGACAAGGCTAGTGCGACGTTGCCACATCGCACTAATAAAATATACTAAGCAATGTTTTCAAATCAGCTGGTATTATTAGATTTGGCAACAACGCACGGTTCTCATTGGTTCATTCAAACCCTTATGGTAAATAGGCTCCTCCCTCAACTGCAAACTTATGTGGTCCCGACTCTAATACTTTCTGAGATTTAAAAACTACCTATCTCATGACTTTGAAAATTCGTAAAATGTAAACCAAACGTCAGAACCTAATAAAACTTTAATACAAAATGAATTAATGCTTGTTTTGAAGGTCATTGTATTTATTTTGTAAATATTCATAATGCTAAGGCACAATGTTACGCATATTATTGATATTAAATTAACAAACAATATTAGTTGCGCTCGCCACAAGGGCTCCTCACGCTCACAGCTAGTGAAGTAAAAGATCGATAAGACCGCCGCTGCGCGTGCGTAGGTACGGAGTCGCGTCTTTAGTAGTAGTTTGTTTACACGATGTTTTCAGAAAGGCGCGCATAATGACCCCGCGCTACCCGCCCGTCCACACCACCTCCCCCCCAAGGCTATCCCCCCAAAACGGAATTACACCTAGGGTGATGAAGACTCTTAACAGAATGCAATCAAATTTTTTTAATTAAAAATTTAAATTGTTTTTCAGTTATATACAATATGGATCATTAAGTATTTACATGACTTACTAAATAAGTTTGAAAGTACCTAATGATAGTTTTTCACTTATGTTACAGGAAATTATAGAGTCAACATAATTGTGCCAGAGTCCATTTATGAAGAAAGGAACAATGTTCAAGTAATGCCTGAAGCTGAAATTGTTTCAACACTCAGTAGTGACAACCATTTTGACACAGTGTTCAATAATGAACTTCAAACTACTGACAAATCACAGAGTAGTTTAAATTTGAGTGACTTGAGTGTTTGAGAGGTGCCAAATTTAGACCATACATATTGTTCTGTTCCGATCCTGTACAACCCAAATGAAGAAATTGAGATGAACACGTCTAACGTAGCGGATGATTCTATTGCAGGGAGTTTAATTTCCAATGCAGACTTAAATTATGAGTTGTGTATTAATCCTGATTCTGAAATTATTATCGAGACGGAAATCCCTCAAAATGAAGACTCTAATCAGAGTGACGAGGGACGACCTCTAAGAAAGGTAAAACTATCACCATCAGATTGGAAAAGACAAAAAAACAAAAGATTAAGAATGGAGGGCTTGCCATATTTAGGATTTTCTAAACCGAAAGGAGAAAAAAGTAGACATGATACACCCCGTGATGGAAGGAAAATAGGAGTGGCCTGCAAATCACAAAAGTGTGTTCAGGCAAAAAATCGGAATTGTGAAAAATTTACGGAGGAAGATAGAAAAGAAATATTTTCCAAATTCTGGACTGAAATGAATTGGGATCAACGGAAAGTGTTTGTCGCAAACTTGGCCCAAAATGTAGATAAGAAAAGAAAAATGACAAAAGAAGAAATTTCAAGAAGGGAACCAAGCAGAGAGTTTCACCTTTTTCTAAGAAACGAAAGGTTCCAAGTCTGTAGGACTATGTTTTTAAATACTTTAGGGATCAAAGCTTGGACAGTGAGGCAGTGGCTTGCTAATTCAAGTGGAAGTGGTATCCACAAATGCAAGGAGGTTCAAAATAGAAGCAGGCGAAAAAATCCTCAAAGGAGGAAACCTTCAAAAGACTTTGCATACGAGTTCTTGCAGTCCTTGCCTACACTCCCCTCTCACTATTGCCGAAGTTCGTCGACAAAAATGTACTTAGAACAATACCATACTTCTCACTCTGGACTGTACCAGGTATACACGGAGTTTAGTACTGTAATGAAAAAAATATCAAACCAGTTGGACGAAAACTATTCATGGAAGTTTTTCAGGAACTGAATCCTGCTTTCTATGCACCTAAAAAGGACAAATGCGATGTCTGTTGTTCTTTTGAAGTGAATCAAATTGACAAAGAAACTTTTGACAGGCACATTCTGAAAAAGAACCGAGCTAGAGAAGAAAAAAACAACGACAAAGACAACCTAAATAAAGATAAGACAGTAAAGGAGATTAGACATCACGTGTTTACTATGGACGTTCAAGCGGTGAAAATCAGCCCTTGCCTTTACGCCAGTGCCCTATACTACAAAACCAAGTTGAACTGCCACAATTTCACTGTTTACAATCTTTCTACTCATGATGCCACTTGTTACTGGTTTAACGAATCAGAAGCTGATTTGTCTGCTGACACGTTTGCGAGTTGTGAGGTTCACGCAATAAGAGAAGTGACAGAAAAGGAAAAACTTCCAGTGATTTTATATTCAGATGGATGTACGTATCAGAACCGTAATAGTATTATGTCAAATGCCCTGATTCATTCAAGTAAAGAATTAAATATCGACATCTACCAGAAATTTTTGGAAAAGGGGCACACCCAAATGGAGTGTGATTCAGTGCATAGCACAATTGAACAGAGCCTAAAAAAGAAATTTATTTTCCAAGCGATTACATAAAATGCACAAGGGATGCTCGAACAAAACCTTCACCATACAAAGTATTTGAAGTGGATCACACTTTTGTAAAGAAGTACTCAGAATCATCAACCATGGTATATTCATCAATTCGTCGTGGACTTTCTGCCGGCGATCCAACGGTGACAAATCTTCGAGGTCTATGGTATAAGCCCGATGGAACAATGCTCTATAAACTGGACTTTGACGAAGATTGGAAACTTCTGCCAAGAAGACCAAAGAAAATTAGTTTTCCGATCACTTTCAACCTTCTCCATGAAGACAGGCTAAAAATAAAACCGAAGAAATATCAGCATCTTCAAGAGCTCAAAGTCGTTCTGCCGAGTGACTGCCACGCTTTCTATGATAACTAACATACTGAGCCTTTAAACATGTGTTTCAATTGCATAGTACATTCCTTTTTAATACGATATTGTAATATGAGCTTGTTTGTAATAGCGTTTTTTTTCAAAGGTCAAAATATTTTTAGTTCTTATTTTAGCATAATAGTGTTATAAAATGTAAGCCAGGAAGTTCCGTAAAGAACTGGCATTTTCCATTCAAAAAACGTACATGTCAATAAAACAAATAAGCCTTATTAATGGTCAACATTTTTTATTGTTTTTGCCCTAAAGATTAAAAAAATAGGAATTGAACCATTAATAAAAGAATTAATTTTTTTAGAATAAGTTAAAACATTACTCAGACATTTATATCTTGCAGAGTCATTTTACTACTTGTAAATATAAGTTTTGACATAAAATAGGCCTACTTATCCTTATAAAATTCGTAGGAAATAGTTTGTTTTGTTATTGGTAGTAGCAGAATTTAATTTCAAATCTAGAAAAGTAATTTACATTAGCAATTTAATCCAAGGCAGTAATGCCTATGTGATATAAAAATATGGCAGTATCGCCTAAGTGACACAATTTAATAAATAATTCACTTCCTTAAATTTGTTTAACTTAATAGTGTTATAATACATATTTCAGATATAAGTAAGCAACTTATATGGCTTTGGAATGAAAAAAAAGCGTCTGTGGTTTAGTTTTTTCTTCCTCCTGTAAACTTTGGAATTCATCACATGGGCGGTATTGCTTGCGCAACGACGATATTGAATTATTTTATACAATAAGAGTGAATAAAAATTGTAAAATCTACCCTTAAATAAGAGTGAAACATTGAGTTGATTCCAGTGCACTCAAACGTTACCAATAAGAAACACTCCCTCTATTTTCTTCTATGTCGAGTAATCTTCTACACTGATCTTTGCTCAATATTTACAACTGATGTTTTTCCCTTAGTACTGTATTTTGTAATTTGCTAGTATACTAGTAGATAGCTTGTAAGCACATGTTACAAAATCGGTAAATGTTAAAAGAGCGGAAGTCCAGGAATGTAAATTT
This sequence comes from Macrosteles quadrilineatus, assembly GCF_028750875.1. Classification (NCBI taxonomy): domain Eukaryota; kingdom Metazoa; phylum Arthropoda; class Insecta; order Hemiptera; family Cicadellidae; genus Macrosteles; species Macrosteles quadrilineatus. Next base: position 17,492,838 of record NW_026542594.1, read on the forward strand.
TTGGGAAACTGGAAAAAAGTGTGCTAAATTTAGTAAAAATCCTTCTGCTGGATTTCGAGATATAAATTACACACAAACAGACTTAGCTCGTTTTATAGTATAGGATATATATTTGTCACTATTATTGATTATATTTATATATGTGTCTAACGGACTAAATGAATTTGAACGGAGAGTGTTTTGACCCAAAACAAAAAAGCAAATCGGTCCTGGGTTCAGGTCTTACCATGAGACCTACGGTAATAGATTAAACATATTATGGAAGTTGTTCACGATTCTACCGGGACCACAGCAGATGTTATTTTTCATGGGCTAAAGGAGTTTCGGCTAAAGGAGTTTCATTAGCATTTACACAAGGAAATACTGTATGTTGCTAGGTGCCTAGACTCATCTTAATTATTTGTCTTAAATCCATATTACAACAAAATGGCAGTAAAATCAAGTTCCCGGTGAAATTTTAAAATTCACGCATAATTCCTGTGTGAATAGCTCCTTTTGAATAGAGAGGGACCCAAGAATTGCATACCATGAGTCCTTGACCTTTCCTGGCTAGATGTCCCAGTTAATAGCGAATGGATTATCAAGACTGTACTGAACCTGCAAATCCTCTTAGTGAAGGGCTAATGTGTTGGTGTGTATGTACCTGCATCTGTGTGTCTCCATGTCGTAGTCTCAGTACAGCCACTAGAGATAGTTCACTGTTGGCCTTCACATAGCCATTTTTCTCCTTGGTGCCGTTCACCAACATTGGTAGTGCCGCCTTGAGGAACTCCGGTGCCAAGTCGGCACCCAGTGTTCGAGCCAGGTGAGTACACACTCGCGCCACCAACTGCTTTACCTCATTATTGGTGTGGTTCATTGTCTGTGGGTCAAATACAGGAAGTAATGTAGTTGCTATTTTACAAAATTACTTATGCTAATTCAAGGATGTAACATAGAGCACAAGAGCCTAAGTTCTTAGAAATTTTAGCGAGAAGAAGGCTTACCTGAATGGGAAAGTGTCCAAACTGGCAAAAGAAACACATTACTTTACACTACACATAAACCATTAGAATATCTCAATGACACTGACAGCATCTTATCTTAACCAAGAGTTGTCCTTCTTACCTCAGAGACAGCCAAAGAGCAGGTGATTAGCTGTTTCCTCTGAACTACCATATTTCCTGCATAGTGGTACACTAACGGAGCACCCATACATTGCAGTTGTTTTCTGACCCCGCCCATGTCCGGTAATCAGTTCTAATGTTTGTCTGATTCTTCGCCTAACCGATTTTAGAATTTCTGAGGCAACCCGTTTTTTAAAGTGTATGAAGAATTGCACAACCAAACAAATTAGTCCTACTAAACTCATCTTAATTATTTTATGTTAATTGAGATGCATAATGCTAACAACCACATTCAGCTAATTTGATTTTCTAGCTTACTTGAGTTTTCTTCAGAACTAATCCTTAGGCAGTTAGACCTGAAGAAAACTCTCTCTTTCTTAGTTGAACATTCTGTGAGTGCCATTAACATATTCTAATGTTTTGTGTATATTGTAAAATTCTGTATTTCTTGTGCAAGTTTGAACACTTCTCCATTCAGGTAAGCCTTTTCCTATTCAATTCTACATTCAGGGTGTCTAGTTAATTTCCATTATAAAATTCAAGACTAATTCCAAACTTTTCAAGACTAATTCCAGATTTTCAAGACTAGTTTTTCAACAATTAGTGGGTGTTGATACCAAAATGTATCAATTCTCGATTCTTGATACCGATACCAATTTTTATAGCTTATGAAATCTTCCGCGTACCGTACTTTTAGACATCATCACTGACTGCAGCGGTTACAGAAACGTGATCGTCGTCGTCCGCGATCACGGCAAAATCATGAATATTTCACACGGCCTTGTAGACATCAATGACATCTATGTCATCTCCCGCAGTCACGGAAACGTCATCTTCGTTGTCCGCGATCGCGACAAAATCATGAACATTTCCTGCGGCCGAGCAGATATCATTGTCGTCTCCCGCGGCCACGGAAACGTCATCGTCATCTCCTGCGGTCACGGAAACGTCATCGTCGTCGTCCGCAATCGCGGCAAAATGATGAACATTTTCCGCGGCTGTTTAGACATCACTGTCATCTCTCGCGGTCACGGAAACGTTATCGTTGTCGTCCGCGATCACGGCAAAATCATGAACATTTCCCGCGGCCGTGTAGACATCATCGTCGTCTCCCGCGGTCACGGAAACGTCATCGTCATCTCCCGCGGTCACGGCAACGTCATCGACGTCTCCCGTGGTCACGGAAACGTTATCGTCGTCTCCCGCGGTCACGGTAACGTTATCGTCGTCCCCAGCGGTCACGGAAAGGTCATCGTCATCTCCCGCGCTTTTAGAAACGTCATCGTCGTCGTCCACTATCGCGGCAAAATAGTGAACATTTTCCGAGACCGTGTAGACATCATCATCATTGGCTTTCGCGGTTACATAAACGCAAGACGACAATCGCGGCAAAATCATGAAAATTCCCGACTTTATGAAATCAAATTTAAGACTAAATCCCGACTTTTCAAGACCATTTTGAAATTCAATACTAATTCCCAACTTTCCCGATTTTCCCGACTACTAGACACCCTGTACATTAGTTTCTAACGACCTTAAAATACAGAAAAAAATACTAGCTTACAAGCATACCAATAAGTTCATTAAATTCTATTTTGTAGCCCCTGAACTGCAAAGTATAGACTAAACTAAAACATACCAACATAAAACATATCAAGACCCCTGGAACTTATCCTAGCCCAGATAAACCCCCGTCACCAGACTGTCTATCCTGGTACAAACCCTAACCTATTTCTATTCCTCTAGCTTTGAAAAAAATAGGTTACAAAATGGCTGAATGACTGAATTTCCATACCTCGTCTTGCAGTTTAAATAGTGTGTTTTAATCCACTACATATGTTTTGCCATATTTGCCATTTTCAAGTGGTATACAGAAACAGTATAATATCTGAATTGGACTTGTCAATGGTAATGGTAATGGTAAATTAAATTTCAATTCCCATACAATATTCAATACTCCATAGCTCTGGACGCCGAGACTTCTTAGTTTTCCTGCCAGTTCTGTCTCTTGTCAGTGCCGTGATCAAGTTCCAATAAGTGTTGTAGGCCTACATGTAAATTTTTTTGTTCGTACGTTTATACATTTTTATGTTTTATGGAAATGGAAATTCGCTTAGTCGGCAGGTTTGCTGCAGTGGGGGTATTTGATTTTTTGCTGTTAGATCTTAATGTGTATAGAATGGCTCAGAGGTCTAGTAAACCATCCTTATATATAATACGTGAAGGCTATTTCTACGAAACACTACTCCTCCGTTAATAATGGACGGATTTTTACAAACAAGGTGTCATAATTAAGTATTTGTTGTGTAGACTCCCCCTTTCACCAATTCCTGCAATAAAAGTCCTCGGGCTTTGTCCCACAGGCCATCAAAATCCCAATGTATTTCTTATGAAGGAAAGATTTTGTTTAGTTAAACAAACAGATGAATAATTTGTATTAATTGCAGCTATTCATAATACACACAAACCGTTCGTTTTCAGGGTGAGTTTGTTTTTAGTTTCAATAACTGGAGTAGAGTGAGCATTTATTTTCAGAGTGAGTTCGATTTCAGTTTCGATAAGTAGACTGGAGTTACTTAGCGATTGCTCGAATTCGAGCAACAGGTGAACTAGTCATTACTATTAGTCACATGACACATACATGTGAATGGTACAAATGGTAACTGAATATGGTTAAACACTATTAATCAGTTGACTCTAAACAGTTAAACTGAATGGTCTTTTGAAATAACTAGTACTAATTAGAGCTTCAACATTAGCATCTTCACTTTTTAATAAATTACAGAAAGAAAATGGATTACCATTTGATTAGGAAACATATAAATGACAAAAAACACTTACCCGGCAATAGGGAGAGAGGAGTGTTTGTGGTATTTTAATGTTGTTTTTCATCATGTGTTGAAACAGGTAGCCTAGTCCTCTGACTCCATTCATTACAATAGGAACCTATAATATGAGACAGTTGAAAGAGTTAGATATGGACCTGGATAATGAGGCATTCAGATAGGTAAGATATAGACCCGGAATATGAGGTAATTAGGCCAATAATATGTATGTAATAAGATATAAATAATATATATGTCAATAATAATATATCAGGATATATAGACAATAGACAAAGCTTAATTGTACATGACGCCTGATACAACAATTAATTTACAAAAGTAATTCCCAAGCTGGTACATGGTCAATTTATATCTAGGTTCCTTGATCTAATTATACCCTAACAAGAGTAAAAACTATTTAAATTTATCTTTAAAAAACGTCTGAATTTTGTAATACGCTTTCTGGCTCAAAGTCTCTTTCAGCTTATAAGTAAAATTTGGTTGTTGATAAAGTTCTGTATGAATTAGGTAAATGATTGTTGATTTTTAATCCAATGTAAAGAGGCCCAGTTTCAAATTTTGTGTACGAATGTTGGGATATTGAAAAGTTTTGTTATTATTTCTCGTTATAATTTATTTTATATTTTTCATAAAAGAAAGGATTCGCATGAACATACTTTGCTATTTCAAATATATAAAGAGATGGTAATGTTAAAATGGAATGTTTTTTTAAAAAAGGTTTAAAGTTTTTTTAGACTTCTGGTGAAAAATAGTTCTGAGAATGGACTTTTGGCAAGTGAACACTTTCTTGGCCTCTGCAGAGTTACCCCATAGAGTGACGCCATAAGCCAACAAAGAATGAACATATGCATGATATACTGTCAAGCAGACTTCTATCAGCGTGACCTTGGATAGAACACTCAGTGAATACCTTGTTGACCTTAATTTTTTATTTAGATGATGAATGTGGTCGGACCAACTTAATTTTGAGTCCAAATTTAGACCTAAAAACTTAACAATTTTTGTATTACTGATTGTGGTGTGTGTAACTCTGTTTCTGAGTTTAAATTGAAGAATATTAGTTTTACATTCATTTAATTTCAGACCATGGCTCTCAAACCACTCATTGATTTTTTTAATTGCGCTGTCAAAAGTTAATTTAAGTTCACTTAGTGTTTTTCTTTTTAAAAGAGCAGTTGTGTCATCGGCATACAAAGTGAAAGCTCAGGAATTTGTGGAAAGGCAATTTGGAAAGTCATTCATAAATATAATAAATAATAAAGGCCCAAGCATGGAACTTTGTAGAACACAACGATGTAAAGAACTACTGGATTGCGCTCTCAGTAGCACTGCGGGCGGTGTTTGCGGTCTCGCTCCCCCCACCATCTACTGGCAGTAGCCGACGCAGCCCATACACTCACCATTGTAAAACGCACTTTTTTAAGTTGCTGCTCTGTTGAAATATATAGATATAAAATATTGCTAATGTATGCCAAACCCTTTTTACTATTCTAAACTTAATGTCTTCTTCTTTTCTTGCAGAAAATGACATATTTGAACTCTTAAAAACCCAACTACATCTGTCCAGTTTTTACCGCAGATCTATGCTTGACATTAACGTAATAGGCCTACTTTTTTCTTTCTCTTTTGTGACCCATTTTGTAAGATACATTGTCGTTACACATTGAAAGAAAAAAATATCTTGTTTACGTCAATCATAACGTTACGTCTGAGGCTAAAACTTAGCAAAATTATACTAATTGTTTATGTACAATTTTTTGTTTCATAAAATATGGTTTCAATTATGAATATTGCACTTTCTATTTCTTCTTTGTAATCACTTATTATTTTACCATGTACGATATGAAATTAGCAATATCAGTTGTCTAAAAACATCTAAAAATCGGGTTTAGTGAATTTGTAGCTTTTAAAGAATTCATATGGGCTATTTTCTGCAAGAAACAAAACAGACATAAAGGTTTAGATATTTAAAAGAGTTTGACAAGCGTTAGCAATACTTTATCCCTATATATTTCAACACAGCAGCAATTAAAAATGCGCGTTTTATAATTGCGAGTGTATGGGCTGCGTCGGCTTCTGCCAGTAGATGGTGGGGGAAGCTAGACCGCGCGGCCAACACTGAGCCAGTAATCCATGAGTTGTTTATATCGTTGGTAGAACACCATATGTAACGCTGGCCCAGTTAGAATAATATTTTATTGATTTTTTTATTACTATTGTGCGTTGTACCATATATACCATTTCTGACCAAAACGACAGTCCATACCAATCCATAGTCCCCTCTTAGCCTGCCTAAAAATATGTATTTATATTAACATTAACAGTAGACTAAAAAAAGTCTAAATGTGTTTTTTCCTTGTGTGCTACTACAAGCAAGTTGACCATCTACGCAGCCAGTGAGAACTCTTATCCTGCACAGGAAAAAGCACATGTGATAATTTTTCTATTCCTACATTGTATTCCTGCTTTCTTTACTATTGTAACAAATAAGATTTATTTGATATACGAGGTCTATTAAAAAAGTATCCGACCTTACTTTTTATCTAGAAATCCAACAACCACATTCAGCTGCAACCTGGACTACTCAACAGACATGGCACCGCGTGACTTCTAGCTGTTCCCTACCTTGAAGATGCTGCTTAAAGGGACCCGATTTTAGAGCAGAAATGAGTTAATGCAAAATGTAGCAGCTCGTCTGGAGTCCATTAAGAAGGAAGAGTTTCAGGCTTGTTTCCAAAAGTGGAAGGAGCGCTGGAATCAGTGTGTGAAGGCCCAAAGGGACTATTATGAAGGAGATTACATGTTAAAACATATTTATCAATAAAATATGCGTTTCCTGAACAAGGTCGGATACTTTTTGAATAGACCTCGTAGTTTTCAGTCAATATGTGCCAAAAACCGAACATCAAATCTCTAAACCATAAAAACTTAAGAAAAGTGTTAGTCTTAAGATTCGATCGGCAGATTTTGAGATTCAAAACTAGGTATTGATCTCATATTTATGTTATTCAGTCAGTGTCAGAAGTTGAATTACTTTTCATGTTTGTTGTTTATATTTGTCATATGCTTAAATAATCAGATGATTATTGTTGATATTATTGTTATTGTTTACATTTTATCTTTTGTGTTGAATTAGTTTTGGAATAAAGTTTACTAATTAATTTACATGTATTTTGTATATTTTATGAAGATATATCAATGGCAACGAGTGATAAAAGTGAAAATGAAACTAGAAAATTAAAACAGCAAAGAGGAATCATAAAATCACAAATTACAAGGACTTTACATGTGCTGAAAACTAAAGGTTCATCTATATACGATGCATTGGGCAGACAAACTCTACTGGATGAAACGTGGAAAAGATTCACCGTGTTACATGAACAGATTATAACAACTACAGACAATGAAGATGAAATTGAAAGAGAAGAAGATTATCGTACAGATGTAGAGGAAACATACCTCGAGGCAAGAGCTTTATTACAACCATTCTTTGTCACTATTAAGCAAACAGAAGTTGAAAGGAATGTTTCTAGCGAATTAAATGATCCTTATAAATTGAACATACCGAATGTGAGTTTCACACCCTACACAGAAAATGAAACCTTTCGGAATTTCCTAATGCGGTTTAAAAATTTCTTGGATCTAAAACAAATCACAGAGCCGAAAACCAAAACACAACTGTTTGTTAGTACTCTTACATCCGAAATGCATCAGGCATTATGTGACACAATTGCTCCTGAGACACCAGGTGACAAATCGTATGAAGAACTATCAGATATACTGCAAAACTGTTTGGAACCTACTCCAAGTGTACTTGCTAATCAAAATAGGTTCATCAGTAAAGTTCAAGATACTGAAGAGGGAATTTCTACGTACGCTCGAGAATTAAAACGTTTGGCAATTGACTGTGACTTTAAGTGTTACAACTGTGAACATTCAGTTTGTGATATGTTCTTGAAGATGCAATTCATTCGAGGATTAAGAGATAATGAAGTGAGAGTTAGGCTTCTTCAGGAAAAAGGAAATAAACAATCATTTAAGGAAGTGGTAGAAATGGCTATTTTTATTGAACAATCCAAACTGGAAAGTTATGCAATGAAACCTAAGTACTCTCATTACGTTACAGAACAAACTAAAGATGTTAACTATGTGAGTAAACAACCTGGGTTAACAAGAAAGAAGAGAAATGAAATCAAACCGCATATTACCTTTCAAGATTTAAGAGGTAAATGTTACAGATGCGACAGTGCTCAACATAAAGCTGATACTTGGAAGTTTAAAAATGAATTTTGTAGGAAGAGTAATAAGATCGGACACATTGCAAATGTTTGTCTTACACGCAATAGGGTTAGCAATGCAAGCGAGAACGCTTACAAGTTAAAATCGAATAAAATTGACGTTGAAGATGATAATGAAAACATTCATGAGGTTTACATGGTGGGGACACCAAATATGAATGACAAGTTCATGATTAACGTTTCTATTAAAGGCAAGTCATTGAATATGGAACTTGATACCGGGGCGGCTTTGAGCTCATTATCATACAGTGATTTTCTTAAACTTTAACTTAATAAACGTCTATTCAAGACAGCAGTGGAAATGAAAACATACACTGGAGAAATTATAAGGCCTGTAGGAGTCTGTTTTGTTGAATGCAAGTACAGAAATTTCAGTTTTCATGGGGAACTCTATGTTTTGAAACAAAATGTAGACCCAATATTTGGACGTGAATGGCTCCGAGAAGTCAAGATGGATTGGGCTGATATAAATCTTGCGGATACTAACACATCAGAGGAACTTGATAAACTCCTAACAACTTTTCAGGACATTTTCAAGGCAGAAATCGGTAAAATAAATTCAGAACAAGGACATATACAGCTAAAGGAAGGAGCTAAACCAATTTTTGTTAAACCACGACAAGTACCTTATGCTCTAAGGAAAGCTGTTGAAGATGAGCTACATAGACTAGAGAGCAGTGGTATAATCTCCAAAGTTGAAAACTCGCAATGGGGAACACCAATTGTTCCGGTAACAAAGCCAAATGGAAGTGTAAGGCTCTGCGCTGACTACAAGGTAACAGCCAACAAACTAATATTAGATGAGAAGTACCCTATCCCTCGCATTGAAGACATTTTTACACACATGAATAAAGGGAAATTTTTCTGCACCTTCGACATAAGCAATGCCTATTTGCATCTACCTATGGATGAAGAATCAAGAGAAATACAAACCATAAGTACTCATTTAGGTTTGTTCAAAGTAAATCGCCTAATGTTTGGCATAAAAGTAGCTCCAAGTAATATGGCAACGATTTATGGACAAGGTTCTCCATGGACTAGAAGGAACTGTATGTTTCTTTGACGACATACTCATTCTAGGGAGCACATTCCAAGAAACTATGAGTCGACTAAAAGAGGTTTTTCAAAGAATTAGACAATACAACTTACGATTGAATCGGGACAAATGCAAATTCTTCAAGAAAAGTGTGAAGTATCTAGGCCATGTTATAGACGAGAATGGTCTTCATAAATCACCTGACAATGTTGAAGCTATAAGTAAAGCAAAGAGACCCGAAGATGTTACTCAACTAAGAAGTTTCCTAGGACTCACAAATTACTACACTTGATTTGTGCCTAACATGTCAACCTATCTGGAACCATTAAATAATCTACTAAGACATGGAAAGAAGTTTACATGGAATAAGGAGTGCGAGGATGCCTTTGTGAAGATCAAAGCTGAAATCACCAGTGAACGAATATTAGCTCATTATGATCCGAGCGAAGCATTGGTACTTGCTACAGATGCAAGTCCAACTGGCTTAGGTGCTTGTTTATCTCACAGATACAAAGATGGATCAGAGAAACCAATAGCATTCGCCTCAAGAACTCTCACAAAATCAGAAAGGAAGTACAGCCAAATCGACAAAGAAGCGGTAGGAATTTACTGGGGGTTGAAGAAATTTTTCGCCTATTGTTATGGAAGAAAATTTGTTCTAATAACAGATCACAAACCCCTCGTTTCCATTTTTGATCCTGCAAAAACCTTACCTTCAATGACAGCTTCGAGAATGTTTAACTATACTCACTTTTTATCAGGATTTGATTACACGATTGAATACCGCAATACAACAGAACACGCTAATGCGGACTTTTTATCTCGATTTCCGGTCACTGAGGTACCAGAAAATGTATTTGATGATCACGAGCAGTACCTGATGAACCAAGTGGAAGTAATGCCAGTGACAAGAATAAAGATTGAAGAGGAAACAAGGAAAGATGAAAATCTCAAAGTGATATCATACTATTTAAACACAGGAAAAAGTTTAAAAGAACTGGGATTAAATGACAATGAGTTTTGCTTAATGGATGGCTGTGTGTTCAGAGGGAATAGAATCTGTGTACCTTTAACTTTAAGAAAACAAGTTCTAAACGAGTTGCATGCCGGTCATATGGGCATGACGAAGATGAAACTTCTGGCTAGAAGTTACTGCTATTGGCAAAATATTGATGAGGAAATAGAAAATTTAGTCAAACATTGCTATTCATGCCAACAAAAACTCAAAAGTCCACCTAAGGAAACAGTCCACCCATGGGAACCTCCAAGCGGGCCAAGGGAACGTATTCACGTAGACTTTGCAGGACCAATAAAAGGCTGGAGTTACTTCATTGTTGTCGATGCTTACATTAAATGGGTAGAGGTCATCCCGACTAAATCGGCAACAACTGACTCGTGCCTAAAACAACTAGATAAATTATTTGCAACATTCGGTTTTCCTCATGTCCTTGTTTCAGACAACGGGACTCAGTTAACATCAATTATGTTTGAAAACTACCTCAAAAAGTATCAAATAATACATAAAACAATCGCTCCTTTTTGTCCAAAATCTAATGGTCAAGCAGAAATGTCAGTTCAAACGGTCAAGAATCTCTTACATGCTTGTGGGGGAGGACACAATGAGGATAAGATAAACAAGATACTGAAACAGCTAAGGAAGACACGCCATTCGGCGACAGGACAATCTCCATACTTGCTTATGTTTGGGAGAAACATAAGAACCGAAATGGATTTAATGGTTGAGAGGACACCCACACAGCAAATCAAACGTCAGGTTTTAACTAGAAGAAGTTTCTCAAAAGGACAAATAGTGTTGATGAGAAATTACTCAAACATGTCAGAAGAAAAGTGGTCAACAGGAACAGTAGAAAGGCCGCTTGGGAACGTGATGTATCTTGTTAAATCAGAAGACGGGCGGTTATTTAAGAGGCACTGCGACCAACTAAGAGCAGCTTAATAGGGGGGAGGATTGTCATATGCTTAAATAATCAGATGATTATTGTTGATATTATTGTTATTGTTTACATTTTATCTTTTGTGTTGAATTAGTTCTGGAATAAATCTTCCTAATTAATTTACGTGTATTTTGTATATTTTATGAAGATATATCAATATTATAGGTTTAACAGGTTCACTACTAGCCATTACACTGCTGTGTTTGAATAGATGTTTTTAGGTTTTAAAGTGTAATAGCCATGTTATTATGTCAGGATCAATGGTCCAATTTATTTCAGTTTGGATTGCATAATAAATATTTTACTATTACCTAGGAGCGTGCGAAGCAGCAAACAATTTTCGATTCAAAGCAACAATTCGATTCAAAAGATTTTAGATTTGAATTGATGCAAGTAGATTCGAAGCAATACGGCATTTTTCTATTCATGCTTGTCAATGGAGTGAAATAACAATATGCCAAATAAAATTTACCACATTTGTGTAATGCAATTTTTTGTTGATGTGGTATTAGTCCTATTCATACATATGACATTTAGGTGAATTTTAGGTGAAAAAATATTTATTTTCAATCATATATTAGAAGAACCTGTTTTGCTGGAAATGCCAGTGAACTGCTTTTACTTGCCTATTTCATAATTTTTACTTGCAGAATCATATTGTTCAGCATGTTACCTATTTTATAATATTTATTTTACAAATAAAGATATGTTTTGATGTAAAAAAATAAAAAAAATTGCAAGATTTATACTGTAACTTTTAATTGCTTTACATTGATAACATGAGAGGATAGAATCAGGTCTACAAACTAAAAAAAGTATACATAGCAGACCTACAAAAATACCAAATTTTTCAGTCTAAAAAATATCAATCTTACAATTTAAGTATGAAGTAACAATTTTTCAGACTTGTGTTATTTTTAGAACGATTTTGGAGTGACTTGTTTTGGCTATGTTTACAGGAGTAAAACATGTCTCACACTGCTTACATAAAACTTCTCATCATTTGCAATGTCAAATGAAATCAAATGAATCAAATTGAATCGAATTGGAATTTCGATGCATCACACACCCCTAAATTACCAATATTTTTTGTAACCATAACCATGCAGAGTGAAAAAGTGTTGTATTTGGGTTTTGTTTCTAAAATTCAAAATTTCTGGTCATGACTTTACTTCTGTCACTAACAGAAAGTCACTGGTTACAATCCTCGGTGTGTAGTTGTCCATTATCCACCTTAAATATTTATGTTACGTTTGTTGAATAATTTCCTAGGACAAACTAGAAATAGTGAGAAATGGAGAGTAATGGTGACGTACTCTGTCAGCGGTGAGGTAGCCCACCAGTACAGTGTTGATCTTGTCACTGTTCTCTTCTGTATACACAGTGTCCGGGGCCTCCTTAAGAGCCACCATGAGGGCAGCACTGCGGCCGTGTCTCAGGGTCCAGTCAGCTGACACATCCTCCTCTGTAACAGAAGAAAGAATTTGTTTTCGATACAAACACTGAGACATGGCCTTGCCATATAAATTGTTTGCATCAAGATATGAACACTGAGACTTTGGCTCGATTGTAGGTGTTGCGCCATGGCCCATTTGTACTTACCCCCAACCAAAAAAGGGGGCCTGGGGCGAGCCAAAGGCGAGTCTAAATAACTATACAGCCTGATGTGTAACTCACTCACTCACTGACTGTTACGTACTTATTGAATTAAATAATTATAACACATAATTGTAAGAACTAAAAATAATGTCTTGTTTTTATTCATTTCTCAAACTTAGAATTGAAAATATTACATCAGCTGTAAATAGAAATAAAATTAATTAATGAGTCCAGACTAACAGATATAATAATACTAGCTGACCCGGCGAACTTCGTATCGCCTAAGTTATAGGTTTCCCCTAAGACAGACCGATGGAAAGAAAGTACCGTTACGTTTCATTTTCAAGATGATCTCGTTCGCATCGCTCAATCACGTCCTGGTTGAAGTTCGTTCGCTACGCTCACTCACCTTTGGGTTGGAGCTCGTTCGCTACGCTCACTCACCTTTAGGTTGGAGCTCGTTCGCTGCGCTCACTTGCCTTCAGGTTAGCTCGTTCGCTACGCTAACTCGCCTCCAGGTTGAAGTTCGTTCGCTACGCTCACTCACCTTTTGGTTGCAAATTAGCTGTTGTCAAAAATGTAAAAGAAATAATAGTGCTGCACCCTGATGGTAATCCTTGTAACTTTAATGCTATTGAACATCATAGAACAGAACCAACTTGTTTAATTGAAACAGCTGTTAAGATTCAATAATTCCATTTCTCATAAGGTTAACATGGGAAACTCCAGAGCCAATGGGGCGGAGCCCGAAAGGATTTTTGAAATAAGAATATGCCTATATGTTAATCGGGAATGTGAGCTATCATCATGCCAAATTTCAGCCCAATCCGACCAGTATTTTTCGCGTTCACTTGTCACAAACATACATCCATACATCCAAACTTTCTCATTTATAATATTAGTAGGATATAACAGTTCTCCCCCACTTGACTTCAACGTTAGTTCATCATTCACTTGCAACAACTACATTTCTTAAAATTCCTTATTCTCGAAGATCGTCTTAACTGCAATGGTGGTTGGTTATGAACAGGTGGTTCTACAATATTTTCAATATATGCTGAAGGTTCTTCAATGTTTTGTTGGTTAGCACCTACAGGTGGCTCTGACACTGTGTAATCCATGTTTGATCCAGATGTGGTTATCTCTGAGGAATCCATTGGAGGCTGAGGTAAGATTTGAGGAGAAAAGGGACTTGATGGTACAGGATCCCCTAAAGGTGTGTTCCATGGCAAGACATTTGGAGAGCTACAAACATTTGTTTGACTTGGTATGATTTGGGTTGCTTCTTGGTATCTATGAAAATATCTTGGTGTTTTTGATAACCCACTAGCTTCAACCTGTGTTTTTCTGAGCTGGTTAATATGTCTCTTTATTTTGTTTTGATTGTCTAATAAGATGATATAATGAAGTTTTCCCAAACGTTGTAAAACTGTACCAAATTTCCACTGTGTAGATCCTACATAGTTTCTGGCTTGAACTCTATCTCCTGGATTTAGTAATCTTATTTTGGCAGAATGATCATCAGGTATTTTTCTTGTTATATTTCCCATAGGACGTATGAGATGTAACCTAGTACGTATAGTCCTGTTCATAAATAGTTCTGCAGGCGTTTTACCATTGTTAAGAGGGCTTGAGCGGTACTTAAATAAGAAAAGATTCAGCTTTTCCATCAGACTTCCTGTATCTTCAGTCATTGCTTTGAGTTTTTGTTTCAAGTTTTGTACTGATCGCTCAGTTATCATTGTATAATTACAAAAATATTTTGTAATTATTTTTTTATTTCGTTTGTTGCAGGATGGTTTGGTGCACAGAAACGTTGTATTATCCCGTTATCCTGACAGAATTTAGTGAACTCATCAGACTTGAATATAGAAGCATTGTCAGAAACAATGGTGTAAGGAAGTCCATATCGAGAAAATAGGTCATCCAGTGCATGTATTGTTGTTATTGAGGTAGGGGCTTTTGAGGACATTTTTACTTCCAGCCACTTTGATTTGGCATCTACAACCACGAAGAAATAGTGATTTTTGAAAGGGCCGGCATAATCCATGTGAATCCTTTGCCAGTTTTCTTGAGGTTCTTCCCAAATGTGAGGAGGGGCTTTGACTGGATTGTTTTTTACTTCAGCACAGCTTTTACATGATTTTACCATGCTTTCGATTGCAGCATCTACGCCAGGCCAATAACATAATGATCTAGCAATGCTCTTCATTTTCACTATTCCAATGTGAGATGAATGTAATTCTTTTAGTACTGTTGGTTGAAGTGTTTTAGGTATGTAAACCCTTGACCCTTGCATAATAATACCGGAATGAAGGGTGAATTCTGGATTTTTTATTTCTCCTTCAAGAAGCTTTCTTTTAAGGCTTTGTAATTCATGGTCCCTATTTGTCTCTAATCTGATTGTGTCTGCGGTAATAGCTGAGGTGTCTGTAATCATGTCAAGAGTTGTCTGATTTACCTTGTATGAGTCTTCAAGGAAGTTCACCAACTTTACATCCAGAGGAATTGGATTTCGAGAGAAGTAGTCTGCATTTGTATGTTCTTTTGATGGTCTCTGTTTGATTTCGTAATCGAATGCACTTAAGAATTGGGCGTACCTTAATAATCGATGTGCTGAGATGACTGGCATGGCTTTCCTTGGATTGAATATTTGTTGAAGTGGCTTGTTATCTACAATCAATATAAACTTTCTGCCGTAAAGATACTGGTAAAATCTCTTAATACCCCAATACACAGCAGTGGCTTCTTTGTCAAGTTGACTATAAGCCGTTTCACTTTTAGTTAAGGATCTGGAAGCAAATGCGATGGGTTTTTCTTGACCATTTATGACATGGGACAGTACTGCTGAAAGACCAGTAGGTCCTGCATCCGTAGCTAACGTAACAGGATAGTCCGGATTGATTGGAGTCAACACTCTTTCACTTGTGATTTCTTCTTTGATTTGATTGAAAGCGTTTTCACATTTGTTATTCCATTTGAACTTAACATCTTTCTTTAGAAGCTGAGTTAATGGATGAATTATTGAAGATGCATTTGGAATGAACTTCGCATAGTACAGTGCCAACCCGAGAAATGATCTAACTTCCTCTACATTAGTTGGACGAGGTGCTTTTGTAACAGCTTCTATTTTATTTTGACATTTAGTGACACCTTGACTTGTTATACGATGTCCGAGGTAATTTATTTCAGATTGAAACAATTTGCACTTATTCATGTTTACATGTAAACCATATTTCCTCAACGTCTGGAGACACTTTTCTAGTCTTTGATAGCACTCTTCAAAAGAATGCCCTTGAATAAGAAAGTCGTCAAAATATGCAATAGTTCCATCTAAGTTAGATACTACCTGGTCAATGATTTTGTGAAACTCTTTTGGTGCATTTGTGATACCCATAAAGAGTCGTTTTGCTTTGTAAGTTCCCCATGGAGTGGAAACTGCAGCATAGTTTTGACTTTCTTCTTCTAACTGTACATGTAAATAAGCTTTATGGAGATCTAAAACACAGAAGTATTTTCCTCCATTTAATTTATTTAAAAGATCTTCGATTCTGGGAATAGGATATTGAGTATCTTCTAGTTGAGGGTTTAGTGTAATTTTATAATCTGCACAGATCCTTACAGATTGATCTGGCTTAGGAACAATAACTAGTGGAGTACCCCACGCCGAGTGATCAACTTTATCTAGGACCCCTTGATCAACTAAGGATTGTATTTCTCTTTTAGTTTTGTCTAGCAAGGCATAAGGAATAGGTCTAGGCTTCATAAATATGGGTTTTGCATTTTCTTTCAGTTTTAAAGAACATTTGAAATTTGGAATGACACCTATATTTGATTGAAATACATCTTTGTACTTGTTTAAGAGTTCAGTTTTGATTGATTCGATATTATTCTTGTCTGGGTCCAAACGGTTACCAGTATTTATTAAATTAACCGCTGATACTTGTACGTTTAGTTTTCTAATCCAGTCTCTACCTAATATAGGAGTGTAGTTCCCTTTTACAACATACAAATTACCATGAGTTTTAATCTGTTTGAATGAAATTGGTACCCTTGCTACGCCTATTGGTGAAAAAGATTGATTTGTATATCAGCGAAACCTTACATTTGATGGTTTCAACTCACAATTCAGTTTCAAACTTTGAAAATCAGTTAATGATACTATAGTAACTTGACTGCCAGAATCAATTTCAAATTGTTTTGAGCTTCCACCAACCTTGACTGTGACTACAAAAGGATCGTCTCGAGGTTCACCTAAATTGTAATGAATAGGTACAGTTTTTACCTGATTGCAGTCATATTCAGAATCTACGTCGCTTCTTTCAGATTCTGATTCTTGTACTTGCTTTATTGGCTGCCTTATAAGAGATGAAATGCAGACTTTCTCTATGTGGCCTTGCTTATAACAAGATTTGCAATAAAGGTTCTTGGATCTACAATCTGATGCTTTGTGATTATTCTTCCCACAGCGTAAACACGTATTTTCTAATCCAAGTTCTGTAAGCAGACTTCTTCTCTTGAAGTTTCTAGATGATTGTTGACTTTTTCTAGCTTTATTTCTCATAGAATCGAAACGAGACACAATTTTCGATGATCTGGATTTAGAAATTTGTTTAACATCTGTATCGGTACTGTATAACTTGTTTTGTATTTTAGCAGCTTCAATTGCTAGTGAAATTTCAACTGCTTTTTCAAAACTGATTTCGTTTCCTTGCTGGAGAATCTGTTCCCGAATTTCACTGTCACGAAGTCCACGAATAAATTGGGCTTGCAAAATGCTATTTACTGGTTTCCCACAATCTTTTTCTTGGCAATTCCATTTTGAAGATATAGATAGTTGTTTTAAAACTGTAATGTATTGAGAAATTGATTCATCAGTACCTTGTTCTCTTGATAAAAATTTGTGTCGTTCTGTGAGAACATTTGTCTGTGGACAGAGCTGTTTCTCCAGTAAATCAGTCAAGGTTTCATAGTCTTTTGAAGATGGAAGGTCAGGTGCTGTTAAACTTGATAGAAGGGAATAATATTTAGCACCGAGTGCATTTATAGGCATTTAGGTAGGATTCTTGCTTTTGTTTCCTTGATTTCATTTGACTCTCCATGTAACTTTTTCAGTTCAAAGAAGTTTTCTAATCTCTCTTTATAAGATTTGAATGTTTCCACTTTTTCATCAAAAGATTCAAAGGTTACAGAAGAATTGAAGATAGGTGTTGTGACTTTACTGTCTTCCCCATTGTTTTCTAGTCTATGACTTGCAAGTTGTCTTACTAAATGGGCAAGAGCAGCAGTTTGGGCTTGTAATGTTTCCAATATTGCTTTGTTATGTTCAGTCACTTCTTGATTATCCATTTAGAATGTCCTGTTCTCTTCAAGCTTGTAAGTAATGCCTAATCTTTTTATTTTCACCTCTGAGTCGCCATTGTTACGTACTTATTGAATTAAATAATTATAACACATAATTGTAAGAACTAAAAATAATGTCTTGTTTTTATTCATTTCTCAAACTTAGAATTGAAAATATTACATCAGCTGTAAATAGAAATAAAATTAATTAATGAGTCCAGACTAACAGATATCTATAAGTATAAAAGAGGATGTTTGTATATATATTTGTTTGTTTGTTTGTTTGGCAGTGATAAACTCAGAAACCGCTGAACCGATTGCCACGAAACTTGGTACATACGTGTAGAATGTCATGGAATAGGTTTATACACCATCAATTTCGTGATCCATCCAATCGGCTCCGCCCCAGTGGCTCTGGAGTTTCCCATGTTAACCTTATGAGAAATGGAATTAATGAATCTTAACAGCTGTTTCAATTAAACAAGTTGGTTCTGTTCTATGATGTTCAATAGCATTAAAGTTACAAGGATTACCAACAGGGTGCAGCACTATTATTTCTTTTACATTTATGACAACAGCTAATTTGCAACCAAAAGGTGAGTGAGCGTAGCGAACGAACTTCAACCTGGAGGCGAGTTAGCGTAGCGAACGAGCTAACCTGAAGGCAAGTGAGCGCAGCAAACGAGCTCCAACCTAAAGGTGAGTGAGCGTAGCGAACGAACTTCAACCAGGACGTGATTGAGCCATGCGAACGAGATCATCTTGAAAATTAAGAAGTTAAAACGGGGCAAAGCCCGCGGGATTATAAATAGTCAAAGGCAAGACAACGTCTGCCGGGTTCAGCTAGTAATAATATATAACACTGACTCACTGGGGATACAAATTCTAGACCACTTCTAGATGAGCTAGAGACTTGAAATTTTCGGTGGTAGTTGGTCTAGTGCCCAAACCCCCGGGAAAATTCCAAAAAGTGACATTTTAAAATTTTAACCCCCCCTTAATCTTGAATTTCCCCCCCATGTTATTCTTATGGGAAATAACATTGAAAATTGCTGACTTTGGTAAGCTCATCTGAACCACTTAGAAACGTGCTAGAGACTTGAAACTTGGTAGTATTGTAGTATGGGATCCTAAGTTATTGGTGAAATTTGCAAAAGTCCCATTTTGAAATTTTAACCACCCCAAAAATCCAAAATGGCGGACCTCTGAAAACGACAAACCACGTTTTTTTCAAAGGGCTATAGCTCGAAAACGGTAAGAGCTAGAAAAGATTTGAAAGAATCTTTGCGAACGTGAATTAAATTTCCTACAAAACCCTGACAGGTGTTTTCCGAAAATCACACTCCTTCAGCTTCAAAAAACGCCCTACTTTCAAAATTTGGTAAATTTCTTTCAAATTTTTACCGGTTTTTGCTATTTTTTTATACTTAAATAATTAATTTTCGCAAATATTATTACTGCTTTGTACTCTCCTTACTTTACTTTAACTTTTACTCATTAAATGTTTTTTCGTAACTTTACTCCTTGACCACCAAAACTTAATTTTAATGTCGAAATTTGAAAGTTTTCACGAGCCCCATGTTATTCTTAAGGAGAATAACATTGAAATTTTTAATGACTTTGTTACGGTCATCTGAATCATTTAGAAACGTGCTAGAGACTTGAAATTTGGTAGTATTGTAGTATGGTATCTTAAATTATCGGGGAAATTTGCAAAAGTCCCATTTTCAAATTTTAACCCCCCCAAAAATTTAAAATGGCGGACCTCTGAAAATGACAAAACACGTTTTTTTTCAAACTGCTATAGCTCGAACACGGTAAGAGATAGATAAGATTTTAAATCATTGCGCCCATTACGAAAAGATAAATTTTACAAATACAACCCCCCCCCCGAAATTTTAAATCTACCCCCCTAATATTATTCTTACAGGTGCATAAGTCTAAATCACGTTTACCCATTCCTAGATTAACTGGTGTGGCTAAGCCATGAGACTGTATATAACAAATGTTTTTATTTACATCTGATTAAGACAGATGTTTTGTTGTGATTGTAAATAAATTATTAACTTTTTGAATGGATGAAATAAGTGTTCTTTTTTCTTGTAACTTAAACTAAATTGAATCCATAGAACTAATCACATTCCTAACTTATATTTAGTAATTACCAAAGAATCTTGAAACTAAACTACTAAACTTTACTCAACTAAATTTATAAATACGCTTCCACATTAAAACAACTTATTGGACAAGACATAACTCAATCCGCAATCCAAATTTCGCGTCATGGTAGCAGAGCGTGGTTTGCTCCCTGGAGGGGGGGATTTTACGAAAGACTAATTGCTCTAGTCAAAAGGTGTCTGAAAAAAGCTATTGGACTACAAAAATTGAACTACACACAATTGGAAACTGTTCTCGTTGAGTCTGAGGCAATTATAAACTCCAGACCACTTGTCTATACATCCTCCAGTGAATCATGTGTAGCAGATGATATAATTACTCCAGGACACTTTTTGAATTTCCACGGGAAAAATGAAGTTTTAAGACAGACAGTTGAAGATAAAAGATTTGATACTACCTTTCAAAAGGAGAGTTCAACCATGAAAAGGCTTTTGGAAGTTTGGAACAAAGGTAACTCAATATTAGATTCTTTTTCGAGACATTGGCAAACAGAGTATTTAATCTGTCTGCGAGAAAAACAAAACCATGAAATAAAACAAAAGAAAGGTACTTCAAAACTTATTCCACAGATCGGTGACATCGTATTAATCTCTGAAGACCTACCTCGTGGGAGATGGAAGATGGGTACAATTGTAGAACTTCACATTAGCCGTGACAAAGAAGTAAGAAGTGCAACTGTAATGTTGAAAAATAAGAAGAAGGTGGTACGACCTTTAAGCTTACTTTACCCCCTGGAAGTAAATTAGTGAAGAAGATAAGTTTAACTTTTGTGTTCCGTGGGAGTGTGGCTAAGCCATGAGACTGTATATAACAAATGTTTTTATTTACATCTGATTAAGACAGATGTTTTGTTGTGATTGTAAATAAATTATTAACTTTTTGAATGAAAAACTAAACTGGATGAAATAAGTGTTCTTGTAACTTAAACTAAATTGAATCCATAGAACTAATCACATTCCTAACTTATATTTAGTAATTACCAAAGAATCTTGAAACTAAACTACTAAACTTTACTCAACTAAATTTATAAATACGCTTCCACATTAAAACAACTTATTGGACAAGACATAACTCAATCCTCAATCCAAATTTCGCGTCAACTGGATATCTGATATTTTGCACGATTGTAGGTCTTGTGCCCTGTCCCCAGTGGCTCATTAGTACTTACCCCCAACCAAAAAAGGGGGCCTGGGGGCGGAGCCCCCAGCGAGCCAAAGGCGAGTCTAAATAACTATATATATAACTATACAGCCCGATGTGTAACTCACTGACAGGGGATACAAATTCTAGACCACTTCTAGAGGTGCTAGAGATCTGGAATTTGGCACGATTGTCCATCTTGGTGCTAAACCCCCGGGAAAATTGTAAAAAGTTGCATTTTTTAATTTTAACCCCCCCATATTTAAGAATTTCCCCCCCAATGTTATTCTTATGGGAAATAACATTGAAAAATTCCGACTTTGGTATGCATTTGTATGCACTTTGGTATGCATTTGGTATGTATTCTTTGAAGAGATCTTTTGTTTGGCTGGAGTGTTGTAAAATTTTCAAACCAGAGCTTAGGAGATTGTTTATTTTTGATGATAGGCCAGGGTGGTAGGTTGTAATTAGGTTAACTGATTCAGCGTTCTTTTGCGGTTTCGGTTTCTGGTGTTTGAAATTGTTAGTGGCTGCATTAATTTGGGATTTGACAAGTGCAGGTGGATATCCTCTCTTCTCAAAGGCAGTCTGGAGCTTTTGGTTATAATTATGGGCATCCTCTTCCTTACTGTATCAGGGATCAGGCCTCCGGATCAACAGTCCAGCCAAACAAAAGATCTCTTCAAAGAACCTCTCCGTCTTGTGTACAGACAACCTCCAAACCTGAAGAACATGCTCGTCCGACCGAAACTACCTGATCCTTCCACCAACCTACCAGAACCACTCCCCCAAGGCTCATATCCATGTGACAATAACAGATGTAAGACCTGCAATATTCATAAGCCAGTCACTACCTTTTCCAGCAATACTCATAATTCATAGTACAGAATCAAAGGCCACCACACCTGCACCACAGAAAACCTAATATATCAACTGGAATGTCAACAATGCCAGGCCCAATATATAGGCATGACAAAAAACACCCTAAGAGAAAGAATGAATGGCCACCGCCAAGATGTCAAAACGGGTAAAGAAAAACCTGTGGCCATCCATGCCAACAATCACAACATGGACTTTGATAGTTGCTTCACAACTAAAGTAATAAAATCCCTTCCAAAGGATGAATGCAACCCTTCCATGTTAAGAAGGTGGGAACTGGCATTCCAGTATATAACCAACTCCAGAACTCCCCCCAACCTTAACCTAAGATAAACCTGTCCAAGCAGCTAGCTAAATACATAATAGGCCTAGTTTGTATATAAAATATTATATGTGTGTGTATATATAAAGTTGTGTACATAGTTGTAAATAGACTAATGAGATGTGGCAACCCTGCATAGTTGACAACAGCCATCAGCCATGACAGCAGCGGTGGGACACACGGGAGGGACTAAGGCTAACATATCTTGTAGTGTCAGCGTTCGCCGCTAGAACCGCTAAGTTGAAAAAATTTAATTTATTTTTATTTTTAGTTATAAAATTAACTTTTTAATTATAAAATATTGTTTTAAAACTATAAAAAATTTTTTTTAAAATAAATTTATCATAACATAACCTAACCAACCAGACTTGCTGATAATATAAAAACTGTATAGTATAAGATAAAAATCTAATTAATGATTACTTATAATTTTTAATTAATTATAAAATTAATTTTAAAATTTAGTATTATAAAATTAAACTGTCATAACCTAACCTAACCAACCAAACTTGCTGATATGAAAAATTTGTTGACAAAAAGTTAGTGCTACCAGCAGGATTCGAACCCGGGACCTCCTGAACACCAATTCGAAACGCTACCAACTACGCCACGAACGCCGCTGAAAACTCATTGTTCCGTTACGGTAATCGTGTTGCCTCAAGAGTATACATTAGCTACTAGAGATATGACGTCACTACACCTTTAGCCTTAGTCCCTCCCGTGTGCCCATTCCATGACAGCAGCCATCTTGTAATTTATAAACTCTCTCTACACTTGACAAAGTCCCTTAGGGGACGAAATATTGTGTGCAAAATATTTTTCTACTTGTTCTATGGCCTACCCACACTTTCAAGGTAAGCTAGCTGCTATCCTCCTTTTTTCTACCATTTAAATAAGGAATAAATGTGATAATTTTAACGAGACATTTTAGTGTAGGCTAAATCCAATCAGGTAAATGGAAATTCGCTTAGTATGCAGGTTTGCTGCGGCGGGGGTATTTCAACTAACTAATAACTTCTTTCAGTTACTTTTTAAACTAACAAACTAATAACTTTTATTAGTTACTTTTTACGGGACTAACTAATAACTTCTAACTAGTTAGAATTTTTGATTAACTTTCCCAACTATGCTCGTACACATAAAAAAAAAACCCGCTCAATATGGGGTGGGCAATAGAGGGTTAAAGGATTAACCATTGATTATATACTCACAAAGTGTTTTTATAGTCAATGATATTATACACTATGATCAGCAAGTTATCAAACTCTTGAGCTGCTAATGAAATGTACATAAACCCTATCACGAGTTGGACAACGTGAGTTATACTAGTACCATGGACTATATACACTCAATGTGTATTACATTTATATATTCAATGCTTGTACCATTTGGTAACATTGCCCTCGATCTGACAATATGGCGGCAAGTGATAAGCCTCTATCATTCAACTAGAGTTCTGTTCTACTAGTTGTCACCTGTCGTCGCCAGTTGAACAGGACAACAAGTCAACACATCATTCGTTGTGAAATGTAAAGGCACGCTATTTTGGATTATAAAACTATTACGAATGTGAGTTAATAAACTTGGAATTACTTATATTAGCTGACTTCAGAGTAAAAAAAAAAAAAAAAAAAAAAAACTATGATGTGCCACTTTTTTTAAATATTAGTTGAGTTTAGCATCATAATTAACCTCACTTTTCATAATCGGTATCTAGTACAATGAAGCGAAGTATCGAGTATTGGCGATTCGGTATCAAGAATCGGAATCGGCCCATCCCTAATCAAGATACAAACACTGAGACATGGCCTTGCCATATAAATTGTTTGCATCAAGAATACACTGAGATATGGCCTTGCCATATAAATTGTTTCCATCAAGATATAAGGTACGGTATACTTTTTTGGGAAGTTTGAGTGAGCTGTGAATTTGAACTTCAGTTTTTATAACTGAAATGATTTAAATATCACAATAGCGCAGTAATCATATTGTAGTTTATGTATATAAAAATGCAAATTATAACTTCAACCTTAATATTTATTTATTAAGTACTTGAACGTCAAACTATCCAAATCCGAACCTCTAATTATCCGATCCGAACCGAACTGAGCCCTAACTATCCAAACCTAATCCAAACTGAACTGAAATTTCACTATCTGCACACCTCTATAAATTATTCAAATTCAAAGCTGAGCTATAGCATGAGATTGATAATAACATGCTTACATGAGAGAGATAATTTTTTGAATAAAAAAAGTTACAGCTTGAAATATTGTTGGTCTAAGGCCACTTACGCAGTAGATGGTCGTACAATGTAGTGTGCAGCTGCTCGGGTGTCAGCCACCGGGTGAGAGCACCCAGACACCCGGCCGCAGCTGACCTGGTTATGTCCTCTGGGTGTGCTAACATACCCACCAACGTCTGGTACACCTGTTTGCGTAGAGTGGGGGTCATCTTGTCACCAGCAGGCGTGATCACTCCCCGCAACGCTTGCAGCATTGTCTCTCTATAGGCACAGCAGACATTTAGTGATAAAAAATACACCTCAGGACATGCTAAACTTGATTTTCTTTCAAACATCTAAGGAACTGCGTGATAACGAGGGAAACAATTTGTGAATTTCAATTACAGTAGAACCCCTCTTATCCGGACTCTTCGAGACCGAGGCCAGTCCGGATAACAGGTTTTCCGGTTAAACCGACGTCCCCAAAAACTCGTTAAAACGGTTTACTGTGATATTTGACTTAAATTTAGGAGAGCATTGTATTTAGACACGTGATCACTGGTCTCAAATCTTTCCCACAAGAACAGTCGTTTCAGTACTGCCCACTTCCTGCCGATCTAGTCCAGTTAAACCAATGTGCTGATAAAAATTGTCCGGTTAAAAGGTGTCCGGATAAGAGGGAGTCTACTGTAGTCTGATTGGATTTCAACTCAAATGTTTCCGTGATCAAGTCATATTTATTCCCCATTTAAAAACATTATCAGATTTAACAAGTACTAAGGTTTGTTACTACGTAGAAGAAAATACCCCCGCCGCAGCAAACCTGCAGACTAAGAAAATTTCAACTTGTCTGATAACATTATTACTAAAATATTTCCATAAATAAGACAAATTTATTCCCTATTTAAATAACATTCGATTTAACGAGTGCTTATGTTTGACGTAAGCCTGTTTGACGGGGAAGGTAAATAGTGTTTTTTGACCATATGTCAATAGTATAGGATGAAATAAATAAATTTGCCAAATTTTATCAACATATATCCATAAACAAGTACACTACAACAGTTTAAATTTTATCCATAAGAATAACATGAAAATTTTGAATTACACTATTTTTGAATTTTCTCTGTGACTGTTAGCCATACAACAACACTTCAATATACTAAATTATTTCTTTTAAGCTCTACAAAACGGTTTGAAAAGAAATTGCAAAATTTGTTGTTTTTAGCGTCAAAAATGGGTAGGTTTACACGTTTGTACCAAATTTCATCAAAATCGGATCATTTTTGCTCGAGCTATCGCGCTAACGCACACATATATCATCATACTAATATTATAAATGTGAAAGTTTGTGTGTTTGTTTGAAGTTCAATCACGCTTTAACTACTCAACGGATTGGGCTGAAATTTGGCATAATGATAGCTCACATTCCCGTTTAACATATAGGCATATTCTTATCTCAAAAACCCTTTCGGGCTCCACCCCAGTGGCTCTGTAGCTCCCCATGTTAACCTTATGAGTATTCATATTTAATGAAGAATTAAAGAATTTAGTCAGCTGTTTCAACTAAAAAAGTTGGTTCTATGATATGCAAAAGCATTAAAAAGTTATAAGATTTACCAACAGAGTGCAGCACTATTTTTTTTCATTTATGAAAACAACTAATTTGAACAAGCAGCAACAAAAAACTGCAACATATAAAAAACTGATAGGCAATGAGAACTGTCAAAGTAGGATTGTTTACAGGCATGTTTATGTTTTGCAGATTTTTAATAATTTATTTGTCACTATTGTTTAGGAGAAGTGGTAGAACATTATGGCTATGGTAAATGTGTAATACTATAGTATACCGTAAATTTAAAGAAGCAAATTCTATCAAACTGTGTCCTCCCCCATTGCAAACGCAAAACTTGAGTATAACTGCAATAAGCATTTTATACTAGATGCCAACCCCGTACGAAGGACAGGTTCTCTGCTAGTAAACATCATAATTGTGAAAGTTTGTGTGTTTGTTTGTTTGAAGTTCAATCACGCATTAACTACTGGTCGAATTGGGTTGAAATTTGGTGTGATAATAGCTCACATTCCTGATTAACATATAGACATATTCTTATCTCATAAATCCTTTCGGGCTCTGCCCCAGTGGCTCTGGAGTTTCCCATGTTAAACTTTTGATTATTCATATTCAAAATGAATGTTTTTACACTATGTATGTAAAAACCTATTATTGTCTTAAATTTTTTATCTTAAATACTATGACGAGTGAAAAATTCCAAATTTTAATCCGTCTACCTGATTGCAGGGTCCTCGGCAGACTTGACTCCAGTATGTAGTTCACTGAACAGAGGGTCAGCGCGGGTGTGGATCACTATCAGATGACCAAGCGCAGCCGCAGCCTTGAGTCTCACTTGTCTGTTGGCGTCGTTCAGTGCTTTGAGGAAGGTTGTCTGCAGTTGGGGCAGAAACTGCTTCAGCATCACTCCAACCTGCAAACAGTGCAGCACAAACATTAGTGGTGACAACTATGTATCATATGTATTTGATGGTGAAACAATTATGTTTGTAACAAAAAGTCCTTAAGCTACTGTATTTAAGGTTAGTTTTTGGAGGAAGAACACTAACACTATTGGCCTAGGAATACACTAAGCGAGAAGGAATGGATACACAATTAACTTACAGCACAATAAAAGTTCACATTAATATTAATCGCACCTTTTCTACAACTTACTTCTAAAAAGGTCCCCTTGTAGGGGCGAAAAATCAAATTTATTGGGATAAGAACTTTTTGTGTGCTATTAACTGCATGGAGCTATTTTATTAGGTAGTTGTGTATTCATTTCTTCTTCCTTAATGTATAAGCTACTGTATTGTGTAATAATAAGGAGTAAAACTATTAAAAGTTTTCCAATTCATTGATTTTTAGGTGTCTTTTCTCCGGCTCCGGTGCTTGGAGCAAAAAAAAAAAAAAAAACTCTGACACAAGACACATAGCCTAAATATACTAACATTGGGGATTTTTTTATGTTGCTTTTAACACATATACATTAGCAACCATAAAATAAATTGTAAACAATAATTAAAATCCAAACACAGCAAATGTTTTCTAAACAAAACCGCAGTTAAAGACTTCATTCATTGCATCCAACCGTGTACACAGATAAACCAATCAAAAGGTGTTTTTAGACATACGGCAAGAGGGAGGTTTTGAGGTTACAGGTTTTGATTACCTTAGCCAAAAGTAGAGCCAGTGTTTCAAGAACTGCCGCTTTTACACTCCAATTGAACCTGAAAGGATACAACTAATTCAGTCACTGACAAATGATAATTTATTAAAATATATGTACATAATTCAATTCTGTTTTACAGTATTCAAAAATGAATTAGCTATCCATTCTAAAATAATTGTCAAATTATTACATGGTTAAGTCTTTTAGATTAAATTGTATAACAAATTGTGTATGCTTTAGTGATGGTCGGATCCGAGCTAGAACCGACGCCCGATCGGATCCACAAAAAATCGGATCTTGGGCTGGATCTGGTTTTAATGGATCCGATTTTTTTTTATACTATTAACACAAAACGGGCGGGTATTCGAGATTTCGAGTTCGAGTAGAGTACGGCCTTGAAACTCGAGCATATCTTTGAACTCGCCAGTTTGGTTTAGAATTGTAAAAAATCAATATTTGTAAAAATGTAATTTGTGTTTACATAAAATGATGGATAATTTGCATTACTGTAGATTCTACAGTAATACAAATATAGAAATAAGCAAGAGGTAGTTGTCCTAACCTATTTTTATAGCTGTCACGACAGAATAGGTCAACCACAGCCACCTCTAATACAAGGCAGCGGCGAGCGAAAAGTGGCAACGTCGCATCCGTGTCTTGATGCGCGGTCGTCTTACCATTACAGTGAATGGAGGAGTCGCGTACTTGACGTACATAATCACGTTTCTACTACCCTTAATCATTAGTAATGACATTGAACTTGTTACTACAGCATGCCAGATAGATGTGATGTGCCTGGATGCAAGAATAATTACAAAAGCTCAATTAAAAATGAATAATACATACAGTGTTCTAAGATTCTGCTTGATCCACCGCATAAGCAACAATAGCTTCCTGCTATTCTTCGGTCAAATTAGACATCTTAAAACAATTCTCGTTTTGTGTGAAACATTTTCACGAATATGAACTTAAATTTGTAAAAAAAATGTAAGAATAAGACAATGATTTGTGTAAATATATACGCCAGAAGCGAGTTTTAGGTATGAGAAAGCCGTACTATTTCCTTGTTTATTTGTCTATCTATTGATAAAAGCTGTTGTTAAGTGATTAAAATAACTTAAATAACTAGCACTTCGAAGAAATAAACCGGTGTTTCTGTTAAGTAGGCCTACTAGTAAAAAATATGTACTACACCATCTAACAATTAAAGCATCATATTCTTCCACTCCAGTCTGAATGTTGATGTGATAAAACAATTCTATTAATATCCTGGAAAGCCATATGGAGGCCTAGCTTCTGAAATCGTTTATAAAATGAAAAACGTTTTGCTTAGTAATTATTCAAAGAAAATAAATTATTTATAGTCAGTATGCCTTCAAAATGAAAACTTCAAATTTTGTTTTCGCTAACTGATGGTTTTCTCAGGTAGACTAAAACATAATATTCCTATTGAAAATTGAAAATTAATTTTATTTGAACAAATTGTTAGATGTTAGTCTCTACAAATCCCAAAGTCTCTACAAATATTGAAGTGGCAATAAGTTAGTCAGTCCTACTGTATTACCATTCTTGGTATATGTAGTATTCTTTATACTGTATATTATCAGCTGTTGTCATTAATTACAAAACAATGTTTACCTTTTCAATTTGCAGTTGTAAATATTACTTTCAATAAAAGAGTTTATTCAAATGCGTGCTTATTATGAACTCTAATTCAAAGTCACAACAATTGGCGACGAGAAAAAGTTTTTCAAAATTTCTACTCATTATTTGGATTTAAAACCTTTTCTAAATTTCGATTTTGTTCATTATGGATGCAGAACAATTTACAGCACTACTGAAAGCATTCACTGAGAGCCAAGTCACACTTGCAGCTACACTTGCAAAGAAGATTACAGAAAAACTTCAACTTCAACCTCCAGTACAACAGAGTAATACGTTAGTAAGTATTCAACCATTTGAAAATTTCGATCAGAAAAAGGAAAAATTTAAAAACTATTTGGAACGCTTTGAAAATTATCTTGCAAAAACATCTCAGATGAAAGGAAAAAAGCACAACTTCTTTGCGCTTCAATTGGCTCTGTTCACTACAATAATCTTTCATCATTAATTGGACCTGAAAAACCTATCAAAGACCTAGATTTTGCTACTTTGGTCAAATCACTACGTGACATGCTTTCACCACACAGAAACGTTGTAGTTTCACAACATTACTTTTTAAACACTTATCAAAAAGCAAATCAATCAATTCCTGAATACATAGCTTCACTACAGAAAGACCTGTCTGAATGTGAATTTACAGTCCAATGTGAATGTTCAAAACAAGTTTCAGTCTCAGATACATTTTTAAGAGCTCAATTCATAAGAGGCTTAAAAGATGACTGGATTCGAGAACAGTTATTACAATCAGACACTACTTCATTCAAAGACATTGTAACCAAAGCTACTGCTTTGGAAGCTTCCCGATTAGAGACCCAGGCTTTGAACAAACATCAGCATTCAATTCCAACTGATGTAGATATCAATAAACTTTCAAATGTAGGTACAAAACATCAGAGAAGTCGTTCAAACTACCGTAAGAATCCAAATTCTGGTCATACTAATCGTTCTCAATCAAAAGTAGATTTCAATCGCCTAGGTTTTGGAGATCTTTGCTTTCGATGCGGTAGAAATAATCACCGCGCAACTGAGTGTCGCACTAGCAAGTCATCACTTCGTTGCACTTCCTGTTCGAAACAAGGCCATGTAGCCAAAGTTTGCATTTCAACCCAAATGAAAAATAAGTCTTCTACCAATCAATCTAAGTTCAATTCAACAAAGTACATTTCTTCAACCTCTGATGAGATTCCGCTAGGCTTAAATCAAATCACTGAAGTTCATCCAGTTACCAAACCTAATATCATAGACATATTTGACCAGAACGAACGATCAAATTTACCCGATTCACATAAGTATTTTGCTACAGTTTCAATTGATAACAAGCCAATGCGTTTTGAGATAGATTCCGGAGCAGGATTTACATTAATACCAGAAAAGGCTTTCAATGAGTTAAATCTCAACGTCAAACTTGACCCAACTAATGTGTATTTCCGTGCTTATACAAATAACTAGCAGAGTACCCGTCCTTCGTACGGGGTTGGAATATAAGTATAAAATGCTTATTGCAGTTATACTCAAGCTTTGCAATTGCAATGGGTGGAGGACACAGTTTGATAAAATTTGCTTTTTTTAAATTTACAGTATTCTATAGTATTACACATCTACCATAGCCATAATGTTCTACCATTTTACCTAAACAATAGAGAAAAATAAATGATCAATTCGCAAAATATCACAAATTATTCATGAAATGAAAAACATATACATAACTGTAAACAATCCTACTTTGACAGTTCTCATTGCGAATCACAGTTTTTTGTTGCTGCTTAGTTCAAATTAGCTGTTTTCATAAATGCAAAAAAAATATAGTGCTGCACCCTGTTGGTAAATCTTATAACTTTTTAATGCTTTTCCATATCATAGAACCAACTTTTTTTATATTCTTGAGTGTGGCAGATTGCGTGAAAATATAATAATAATATCTAAGTTCTTACCGTCAACGCAATCAGGAGTAATATTCCACTACGGCCGTTTCGGAGATGACTCCATCGTCAGGTGCGTAGTGGTACACTAAACTATAGTCTTGTCACATTTAACACGAGTTTTCTTCATTTGCATTGCGTCATGGGGTGAATAAATAATACACATATATGTACAGGACGGACACACGAAAACACGAATACACGAAAACATTTAGAGCACGTGCACGGCTTGAAAACTGACGACCGACTAGTTAGTGTATTCGTGTTTTCGTGTGTCCGTCCTGTACATATATGTGTATTATTTATTCACCCCATGACGCAATGCAAAATGAAGAAAACTCGTGTTAAATGTGACAAGACTATAGTTTAGTGTACCACTACGCACCTGACGATGGAGTCATCTCCGAAACGGCCGTAGTGGAATATTACTCCTGATTGCGTTGACGGTAAGAACTTAGATATTATTATTAACTTTTTTTAGTTGAAACAGCTGACTAAATTCTTTAATTCCCTTTAAATATGAATACTCATAAGGTTAACATGGGGAATTACAGAGCCACTGGGGCGGAGCCCGAAAGGATTTTTGAGATAAGAATATGCCTATATGTTAATCGGGAATGTAAGCTATCATCATGCCAAATTTCAGCCCAATCCGTCCAGTGGTTTATGCGTGATTGAACTTCAAACAAACAAACAAACAAACAAACACACAAACTTTCACATTTATAATATTAGTAAGATGTATTTAAACCATTGGGCAAAGTTACAGTTGAGGTTACTTACAAAAACCATAAATCAATTGAAGATATGTATATAGTTCCTGATAATTGTCCAGCAGTCCTAGGAAGAGTGTGGATTCGACACTTACATATAAGTCTACAAGAAATAGATGATGGTTCAAATCAACCTAACTTTTTCAATGTCTCCGAAACATTTCATTCAATTGATGACATATTTTCTGAATTTTCCACAGTTTTTGACCATAGAATTGGATGCTTGCCCAACCACAAAGTTACACTTCAATTACGTGAAAACGCTAAACCTGTGTATACCAAAGAACGTAATGTTCCGTTTGCACTTAGATCTCAGGTTGAGGAAGAACTCAACAGTCTTGAATCATCCGGCATAATATCTAAAGTCGATGCTAGCGATTGGGGTTCGCCTTTGGTTATTATTCCTAAAGAAAATGGCACAGTGAGGTTATGCGTTGATTACAAAACAGGCGTAAATGATCGTCTTGTTTCATCTAATTTCCCGATCAAACACATTCCAGATGTTTTACACTGTTTGCGAGACTCTAAATATTTTTGCAAGCTTGATATTTACAAGGCTTATTTGCACATTCCAGTTGATGCCCCAAGCAGCAAAATTCAAACTATTACTACACACCGTGGTACATACTTGATGCACAGACTTAGTTTCGGAATCAAGACCGCGCCTACCGAATTCAATCGCATTCTAAGCCAAATTCTAAACGGGTTACCAAAGACTGAAGTTTATTTTGACGACATAATCGTGCACGGTACAACAAAAGATGAATGCTACAATAATTTACGGTTGTGTCTATTCCGTCTACATGCGAACGACTTGTAAAGACGACATCTAAACAAAGACAAATGCAAATTCTTTTGCGAACAGATTGACTATCTTGGTCATGTGATTAAGTACAATCAAACTTCAAAAAGTCCAGAAAAGATTAAAGCTGTTTGTAATATGCCTCAACCAAGGAATATTGATGAGGTCCGGAAATTTCTTGGAATGGTTACCTACTAAGCTCGGTTCATCCCAGACCTATCTTCAAAAACAACACCTCTTCGACAGCTTCTACAGAAAAATAGAAGATTTCATTGGTCAATAGATTGTCAAACTGCATTTGATTGTCTCAAGGAGGAAATAACATCTAAAAGAGTTCTCGTACCATATGACCCCCATCGTCCAATCGTTCTAACATGTGATGCCAGTCCTACCGGAATTGCAGCTGTAATGAGTCACATAATTGATGATGAAGAGAAACCGATCGCTTACGCATCCAGATCCTTAACTCCATCAGAGCGAAATTACAGTCAGCTCGATCGAGAAGCTCTTGCGATCGTGTTTGGAGTCAGTCATTTTTACAATTATCTGTATGGACTTCACTTCACCTTAATTACAGATAATGCCCCTCTTTCAAGAATTTTCCATGAAAGCAAATCCTTACCACCCATGACTTCCAGCCGTCTACTCCGTTATGCTTCTTTTCTATCAGGGTTTAACTATTCAATACGTTTCAAGAAAGGGGAAGCAAATGCTAATGTTGATTGTTTATCCAGAGCTCCAGTGACTCAACATTCTGAAACCTTAGACATTTTCCTAAACAATGAAGTTACCTTGCTACATTCAGAAACAATTTTTGAAATATCTTCTGAACATTTAAATGCAACTATTCTAGCCCGGGAAACTGAAGCTGACCAAAATCTTAGAGAAATTAAAAGGAAACTTTTGTCTTCTTCTACTGACCTACCATACACATTGGACAACGGAGTACTTTTCAAGGAAACTCGTGCTGTCATTCCTAACAGCCTTCAACCTCAAGTCTTACAGCAACTACATGCTACTCACATTGGTATTACAAAGATGAAGCAATTAGCCCGAAGATACGTTTTTTGGCAAGGGATTGACAAGGACATAGAGAAATTAGTCCAATCGTGTGAAATTTGCGCCCACATAAAATTCAATCCTCCCAAAGCACCCCTTCATCCATGGGTAGAGCCAGAAGAAAACTGGGAGCGTATTCATATAGATTACGCGGGGCCTTTTCAAAACCACTACTTTCTTGTTTGTGTGTGTGCCAAGTCAAAGTGGGTAGAAGTTAAAGTATTGAGAAATGCTCCTACAACTTCTAATACTATTATTCTTCTCGACAACATTTTCTCATCTAATGGCTATCCTCAAGTGATGGTATCAGACAATGCCACAATTTTCACCAGCGCAGAATTCAAGAAATACTGTACAAATGGTCTTGCTGAAAGAACTATCCAGACTTTGAAGCAAAGATTAAAAGCATTGGAAGATGACCATCGTCAAATACATACAAAGGTTCAAGAGATTCTTCAACAATATTGCGCCACTCCTCTCTCAAATGGACAATCACCTGCAGAACGATATCTTCATCGTAGGATCCGCATCAAGCTGGATGCTCTTCAACCTTACCATCCGGCAAAGAATCCTCCTTCGATAATAAGAGTTCGAACATTCAATGTGGGGGAGAGAGTTCTCATTAGGGAGTATTCACAAAATAATAAATATATATGGACATTTGGTGAGACTATACAGAAACTAGGGACTCTTCACTATATTGTAAGGTTAGATTCTGGAAGAACACTGAAACGTCATCTAGACCAGCTCCGGAAAACTCAAGTAAAGAAGGTTCGTTTCAACGAATGTGAAGAAGTACCTAATCAAATTCCACAAGTTCCAATGCAAGTACCCATACTCCCGCAACAGCAAGTCCCTATGCAAGTTCCCGTATTACCAAGACAAGTTACAGAATTAGTCAGATTACCAGCTGAAGAGAACTTACAACCAACATCACCACGACCACGAATACGATGTTCAACCCGCACTCATAAAGCTCCAGATTACCTTAAAGACTATGTTACAAAATGAATTCAAAATAAGTGGGGGAGATTGTAGTATTCTTTATACTGTATATTATCAGCTGTTGTCATTAATTACAAAACAATGTTTACCTTTTCAATTTGCAGTTGTAAATATTACTTTCAATAAAAGAGTTTATTCAAATGCGTGCTTATTATGACCTCTAATTCAAAGTCACAACAGTATAGTAGCTATATTTTGTAAAATTTAAGCCCAGTCTGTCTAGTAGTTTTTACTATATTGAATAACACACATATATACAGACACCATGAGATTGTTATATAATAGTATACATTATCAAATTAACAAAGGAAATAAGTAAAGTCCATCTATTTCCACATTTATTGTACTTACAATACGATAAATGCAACCAAAAACATTATGTTAGTATTTTTAGTTTTAGACATATTGTGGTATGTTGCAATTTTTCACTAAATAAAAAAACCTAGATTCTAATTTGTCTATTTTACCATACCCTAAAATCCATTAAAATATGTAATTTAAATACTTTGATTCATTGATACAGAGCAGCAATACTCTCATTAATGTTTATAGCCTAGCAAGAGTGCCGGACTCAGGCGGCGGGTGAGTGCGGCGTTGCCAGTTCGAACGTCGCGGCCTTGTATTAGAGGTGGCTATGGGTCAACTCAAAGCAGTTGCCGGCGACTGACTGGCAATGGTATACTGACTTGACACAGAATAGAATGACATGATCGGTAGTGATTTTGTTTTAAAGTAGGCCTACTGTTTCACAATAGAAAATTCCACTACTGAACTGTTACGTAAGCAATAAATTTATGTTTATAAAAGTCAGAATAGAATCACTATAAAGGCAAAACAATAGAAGGGAGGGAGGGGTTGTACAATGACCTCGAAATGAACGGAATAGCAACATTGAGTAGGGGGATGGGGGGGGGAGGGACAGGTGAGACCTTTGAGCTATATTTAGACTAGACTTTCACCACTTCCCAAATGGCTGGGTACGGGGATTACAATAGCAGGTTTTTCCTTGCCTGGTTTGACTTTTGTCTTTTTGTGTAGGAGATTTGAAAAATCAAAAATATAATTTGAATTGACCACAATTATTTAGCATTGATAATACAATTTGCAAGGGACCAGGAGGAAATAGACCAAAACACTAAAATTAATAGAATAACACACAAAATAAACAATAAATGAAATACAGAACATGATGATTTAACACTGTCACTCAATTTTGTTGTCTAGAAGGGTCGGTGAACTAATCAATGAATAGCCAAAAGCAGTTTCCTCCCCCTCTTGCAGTCTCACCACCACCCCTCCCCCCCTGGCCCAACACTTTGTCCTTGAAACACCCTAGCCTCTGAAACAATAAACCCTTACACCCACGTTGCTGTTTTGACAACAGGTTTATGAATGCGTTCACTATTTTTCATTTTCCAGAATTAACTATCAATTATTATTATTTGCAAGTTACAAATAGGAAACCACATGACATTATGGTATTCAATGACCCATGTATTATCAAAAATCAATAATTCATTACTTATTTTGATAATAAAAAGCATTCATTACAGCACGCAGCACTTATTGATATATATATATAATCATCAAAGTAACTGTTACTTTATACAAAATAAAATAGGTACAAAATTGTGTGGCCAGTCAAACTTTATAAACAAACATTTTACTCTATAAAATACAGATGGTAAATAGGGGATGGTTTAAAGGAAATAAAATACAAAACAGATTAATTAATTATTTTGATAAACGATAGAAAGGTTATGGGATTGATTGAACTAAAATAACCGCAGGGAAACTTAAAAGTAGAAAAGTCGTCAATCACAATCTGTTTAATCAGTACCTCGTTAGAGAGAGAGGGGGAGAGAGAGAGATACCAGATAGGGGCGTTTGATAGGGAATCTGAAAAAGTAAACAAACAACGAACAACGACGCGACAATACTCGTTTATAGCCTTATTAATTGTCTCGCCCACTACATTTGCACACGTGACCACTTTTTGTTACTTCCTTATCTTTCATCCGTCCCAAAATGGTATTCCTGAAATAGTTTGTTGGTATAATCTCCCCTCCCACACAAGGCGCAGTGCTCAGTGCGCACTGTAGGTTGTCACGGCAACCGTGTGTCGTCATAGCGACTAGCCAATCACGCACTCGCACTGCGTTGTAGATTACGATACGAATAGCTGTGTTAGAAAGACAACGCGATAAGTGGTAGTTTGTCTCTTTCGTATTTACTCAAAATTACGATCGATAATCAGATAATCATTGCGCAACGTAGAATTGTGATAACTTTGTTTTCAATCAGTAGCAGTCACAGAGGAAGGTTGTGTTTTCCTTATCTTATCAGTGCCCAGGCTTGTACAGGATGAACTGTGGTCAATGCAATGAGTCTATTTTGGAGGTTAGTGATTTAATAACCTGTTGTAATGAGGGATGTAAAACTAATTACCACTACACATGTGTTGGAATTGGACAAACCTTGTTTAGAAAAATGACTAATATCCATAAGTCAGAATGGAAATGTCCTAAGTGCAAGGGGAAATATAAGAAGGAAACAATTGTGAAGGCAAAGGAAAACTCAGAAGAAATTGAAGATAAAATCAAAACGTTTATGGAAGATGTTTCTGAAAAGCATGTGATGTGTTCTGACTTCATTCAAAGAAGATTTTCAAGCACTTGTGACGCAAAATTCTAGGGGGGGAATAAACTAATATTCACCTAAGTCAGGCTAGGCCTACCTCTAGAACCGGCCACACTCAAATTTCTTTCCCGGAGTGCTCAGAGGGAGCCGAGAAAAATCCAGGGGTCGATACGAAGGTGTCACGGCTTTGACTGATCAATTTATTTAAAATTTAATCGAAGGCTCAGAGCTCTAGAAGCGCTCAGGAAATCCTGCAGACGCTCAGTTGGAGTTATATCATCCCAGCCTTCGTTAAC
The DNA here is from genome assembly GCF_028750875.1 of Macrosteles quadrilineatus. NCBI lineage: Eukaryota > Metazoa > Arthropoda > Insecta > Hemiptera > Cicadellidae > Macrosteles > Macrosteles quadrilineatus. The sequence goes on from NW_026542594.1 coordinate 17,531,147, forward strand.
GTGTTTTGGTAAATTTTGCCTAACTTTTAGTATGACTCTGTAGGGCTGACAAGTATCCAATCTTAAGCCAATGTGATTTAAATACTCGTAATGAACTTTAAACTAATTAGTTGAAGACGTTGGTAATTGATCTAATATCGAATAAAAGGAAAAACAATTCCTACAGAGTCGTCGGGGCCTAATTAATATAATTGGACGGAGAATTTATCGTGATGTTGTTTAAAATAGATTTAATATTAATTTACGTAGCTGATTGTTCCAATCAGCCTGCTCCCAAGACTTGATTCTTTCACCCGCCAAAGACGGGGTTTAGAACTTAGACGACAAGTCTCGGGGTATTAAAACGGTGAAAACGAGATATAATTTGGACGTGATAATTATTTGTTAAGCGGACGGAGAAATCGTAATTTCGAAACTAGTTAATTAAAATAAAATAAACGATCGCCACCGCTAGTCACTGGCAGGCAGGAACTGGCGGGTCAAGACTCAAGTTACGATATTAAATTTAGATAATTCAAATCGGTAATATGAGAAAACGAAAAGGTATAATAAGTTAAGTATGCGTAAGATAAAACAGAAAGAACGTAAAATGTAAAAATGGGCCTAACTAATATGGTAGCTAACCTTCGTAATAATATCGTAGTGTCGTTTCGTTGTATTCGTAACCCGTGCGAGCTAGTCGGTGGTCAAACAGCGAATAATTCTTGTCCGGCTCAAATCATGATTTCCTCGGTCGAGGCTTAATCGCTCTGGTGGTGAGTTTGAGAACTAGCCAACAGCTGATCGGAAATTCGCCTGTTGAGCCGGTCTAGTTGTCGTCTGTCGTTGGTCAACAAACACCATTTCGAGGTTAAGTGATGTTGTCATCGGCATTAAATATTCATAAAATCGGTCGTTTTAACTTTATTTTGTGAAACGAAGTGCTATTATGAATAAATATGTAGTTGTGGATGTGTTTGTGTACTTCACTGTGAATAAAAATAGGCCTACGTTCTTTGGCCCATAGCCCAAGCTATGGCCAACACATAGGCCTCGGAGTAGGCTATTGTGGTTAAAAATCGGGTAAGTTCTGGTGTTCATTTATTCGTAGTACGTTTTTAACCCCCTTAAAATTTGGCACCTTACACCCCTTACCAACTTCAGCAAAAAAAGAGAAAAAAATCTTAAACGTAGGTGTTCGGACGGGGTCGGAATGGTCTCGAAGAAGAGGTGCGTGTAGAAGTCGTTGTTTAGTCGTAATCGTTCGTATCGTATCGTATCAACCAACGGGAGGGATATCACCAGCTCCGTCGGGGCGTGCGTCGGAGTTCGTTGCGTTGTTCGATCGGCTGTTCGGTTTTGAAGAATCTACGTCGTGTCGGGCGTCGTCCACGAGGCACGTCGGCCACCTCCGATGTGAGGTGACTCACCACGACAAGGCCCGATTGGCCGTCGTTCGTCGCGGTTGGCCTCGATGCGTCATTTTTCCGGTCTCGGCGAATTCGTTCGTTGGGATGTTCACGAGGCACGTCGGCCACCTCCGATGTGAGGTGACTCACCGTGGCCAGGCCCGTTTGGCCCTCGTTTGCCACGGGTTGCCTCGAGAAAGCGTCATTTACGATAGATTGCGTAACAGGATTTCTGGGATACTTCTGTTTGACAGGAGTTGCAATTGCCCTGAGCCACTGCGTCTGCTCAGTCAACGCCGACAACCCCTAATCGTCGTCAAAAAGCGGCATCTGGCGTTCCAGAAATTCTGCAAATTTCGTGTTTTCCGTGTAATTTTGATAATTTTGATTTCGTGGTTGATGACCGGAAAGGGCGGGGGAACGTCGTCGTTGTGGAGGTTTCGTACTGCGGTGTGTACTCTGACGAGAGCGAGGTCAGCAGTACACCGAATGCCGAATACCACCTCCACACTTAGGCCCGGGACGTGGATATCCCGCGAATAAGGTTGGTCAGCGATTTCGTCGTATACTCAGTATAGGTTCGTAGCACGGCAACTCGCTCCGTTGGCCATACGTAGGTTGACGTCAGTCTGGTCGGGTACGATGCAGCACGTCCGAAGGTGACGTACGATCTCCAATCAGACTGACAGACGAGCCGGTATCGACGATGGCGTTGACGTTGACGTTTCACCTGAGATGACCACGTCGATGAATGGTCGGCCATCTCTGGGGCGCGTTCGCGGCTGACAGTTTCCGAGAATTGCGTTATGAAATGGAGCCAACGGCTCCACTCGGAGGTCGTACGGCGTCGGGTAAATCGTTACGTCTATCGAACGTTACGTGGTGATCGTGTTCCGTCGTTGGACCGAAAAACGTGATGCGCGACGGAATATCTTGCCAGGGCGACGGGATGTTGGCTGGCAGCTTTACCAACACTTTGAGGGTTCGTCGAACGGGTGAAGAACGTTCGGTGGGAGTCCGAGTATATCTCGCATGCTGGCCGTCTCCTGGTGCGTTGGAGGTTCCAGCAATTGCGGTCGAATTCGGATATCATGGGCCGCAGAGGTGGTAGTCCACGATATCGTAATCACCGTCGGGTTCATCGGCTGACCGATGCTTCCCAACGGGTTTCTCAAAGACTCGCAAAAGCGTTTGCGAAGCTCGGCGACGATACTCCCAATTCCCAGCTGATACTTCGTCATCTCAGCTATCACCGTCCGCTCAAAGTGTGGATCCAACCGACGCGCGGGTCGTCTACCGGCGATCTCGGTAAGCTCTCCATCGTCGAAGGCATTATTTCGGGAATTTCGTCGTAGTTGTAGTCGTCAACGTTTGAATTTCCACCGTGTCTATCCTTACGTGGCTAATCGATAACGTATCGGGTCGAGTAATGGTCGTCGTAGTAGTCGAAGTCGTCGTAGATTTCGTTTATCTCGTAATTTCGTTTAAATGTCGAAGTCAAAACCGTGTTTTCGAGTCCAAATGTTCGGGCGCCAGAGATGTGACACAAAATTCAACAAAATGACGGTACTAGGACGTGAGACCGAGGAAGCTCAGTCCCTGTTCGGGCGCCGGAGATGTGACGCAAAATTCTAGGGGGGGAATAAACTAATATTCACCTAAGTCAGGCTAGGCCTACCTCTAGAACCGGCCACACTCAAATTTCTTTCCCGGAGTGCTCAGAGGGAGCCGAGAAAAATCCAGGGGTCGATACGAAGGTGTCACGGCTTTGACTGATCAATTTATTTAAAATTTAATCGAAGGCTCAGAGCTCTAGAAGCGCTCAGGAAATCCTGCAGACGCTCAGTTGGAGTTATATCATCCCAGCCTTCGTTAACGTGTTTTGGTAAATTTTGCCTAACTTTTAGTATGACTCTGTAGGGCTGACAAGTATCCAATCTTAAGCCAATGTGATTTAAATACTCGTAATGAACTTTAAACTAATTAGTTGAAGACGTTGGTAATTGATCTAATATCGAATAAAAGGAAAAACAATTCCTACAGAGTCGTCGGGGCCTAATTAATATAATTGGACGGAGAATTTATCGTGATGTTGTTTAAAATAGATTTAATATTAATTTACGTAGCTGATTGTTCCAATCAGCCTGCTCCCAAGACTTGATTCTTTCACCCGCCAAAGACGGGGTTTAGAACTTAGACGACAAGTCTCGGGGTATTAAAACGGTGAAAACGAGATATAATTTGGACGTGATAATTATTTGTTAAGCGGACGGAGAAATCGTAATTTCGAAACTAGTTAATTAAAATAAAATAAACGATCGCCACCGCTAGTCACTGGCAGGCAGGAACTGGCGGGTCAAGACTCAAGTTACGATATTAAATTTAGATAATTCAAATCGGTAATATGAGAAAACGAAAAGGTATAATAAGTTAAGTATGCGTAAGATAAAACAGAAAGAACGTAAAATGTAAAAATGGGCCTAACTAATATGGTAGCTAACCTTCGTAATAATATCGTAGTGTCGTTTCGTTGTATTCGTAACCCGTGCGAGCTAGTCGGTGGTCAAACAGCGAATAATTCTTGTCCGGCTCAAATCATGATTTCCTCGGTCGAGGCTTAATCGCTCTGGTGGTGAGTTTGAGAACTAGCCAACAGCTGATCGGAAATTCGCCTGTTGAGCCGGTCTAGTTGTCGTCTGTCGTTGGTCAACAAACACCATTTCGAGGTTAAGTGATGTTGTCATCGGCATTAAATATTCATAAAATCGGTCGTTTTAACTTTATTTTGTGAAACGAAGTGCTATTATGAATAAATATGTAGTTGTGGATGTGTTTGTGTACTTCACTGTGAATAAAAATAGGCCTACGTTCTTTGGCCCATAGCCCAAGCTATGGCCAACACATAGGCCTCGGAGTAGGCTATTGTGGTTAAAAATCGGGTAAGTTCTGGTGTTCATTTATTCGTAGTACGTTTTTACCCCCCTTAAAATTTGGCACCTTACACACTGAAGAAGGACAATGAAGAAATTAAGTGTAGTCAAAGCTTCATAAGTGAGAAGTATGAGGAATTGCTATCTAAATTACTATGTCTACCAGAGTTAGAAAAAGAGATCACTACACTTAAAGAAACTATTGAAGAAAAGGATAAAGTAATTTCAGAACTGAGCTCACAGCTTCATCATTTAGAACAGTACGGACGCAATAAAAACCTGGAAATAAATGAAGTGGATGAAAAAGAGAAAGAAGATATTGAACAAATTGTTATCAACGTCGCAAAGGAGATGGGGGTTGCCTTGGAGAAGGAGGACATTGAAGCTGCGCACAGACTACCTAAGACCCGCACAGACAACAGGCCCGCAACCATCATTGTCCAGCTGGCACGGCGGAAGAAGAGGGACCAGATGCTGGCAGAGAGGAAGAAAGTAGTAACCAACTCCAGGGTGACAGGACTCAGCAACCAGCGTATTTATGTGAGTGAAAACTTATCACCCTATTATAGAAACCTACTCAAAAAGGCTAAGAAGATGGGACAAGAACTAGAATATAAATATATTTGGTTTAAGAATGGTGTAAAGGTAAGAAAAACTGATGATTCTAAAGTGATCCAAATAAATGATATGTCTGAACTGGTTAAAATAAAGTAGGCCTAGTCTCATTGTATTTTGAAGTCACTACAGTGCAGAGCTTACCATGGGAAAAACCGATTTTGACTGTCTAAATTTTGAAGAAAACATTACTAAAAAACATACAAATTCAATTGAGTTCAAGGACTCATGTAAAATCAATAAATATTCAGAGGGTTTGACTGTTGTTCATTTAAATATTAGATCAATAAGGAAAAATTGGGATCAATTTTGTATTTATTTTAAGGATTCAATAAATGTTTTTGATGTAATTATTTTAACAGAAATCAACATTAAGAAACAGTTTTCCGAACTTTTAAATCTATTCTGTTTAGATAATGTTAATCAGATTTGTAATCTAAGGAATGAAACAAAAGGTGGAGGGATTTTAATTTTTGTAAAGAGTAGTTTTCAGGCAGTGGAGATGAATTTCAATAGCAGTAATTTTGAAAGCATTGTGATAAATGTGAAAAATAATGTTTTTGATGTAATAATAATAGCTGTATACAGACCACCATCCAGCAATGAATTAAAATATGTGGAAGAATTAGAAAAAATAGCTCAGAAAACCAAAGGAGAGGCGATTATAATGGGTGACATGAATATAGATATAAAAAATGAAAAAGTAGGTTATGTACAAGAATATAAAAATAGCATGGCTTTAAATGGTTTCAAATCGATCATTAATGATTTTACTAGGGAAGAAGTTAGAGCTGGAAAATTAAGTCAGACATGTATAGACCATGCTTATCTTAGAACAAGAAAGCTCAAAGTTCACTCAGATATCCTACAGATAAAGATAGCGGACCACTATCCTTGCGTTATCAATGTCCAGCCTGACAACTCCTGCCCAGCTTATCACACAAACAAACCACAGCAAATTATCAATGAACAGCTGCTGGGACAGGTATTGGGACAGATGGACTGGAAGTCTGTGGAATGTTTAAGTGATCCTACAGAAATTTATAATAAACTGTATACAAACATGACAAATGCATACAGGGACAGTAAGGTGGAGATGAAAAGAAATAAATATACAAAGCCTAAAAAATGCTGGATTACCCAAAAAATTCTAAATATGATAAAGGATAAAGATAAAGCTTTTAAATTATTTAAGTCCCATCCAAATGAAATCCATTACAGAGAAAGATATAACAGATTAAGAAACCAAGTAAATAAAGAAATATACAAGGCAAAAAGAAATTTTTACCACAAGTATTTTGATAAGAATAAGAAAGATATTAGAAACACATGGGAGAAAATTAACTCATTATTAGGAAAACGTAAAAAAGAAAGTATAGATGGTATTGTGATGAAATACATGGCAAGAACGTCAACAGAACAAGAGATATGCGATAGATTTGCTAAAAGCTTCACTGATGGTATAAATAAAGTTATTCATGACTGTTCAATTACAACATTTAATAGAATACCAGCAAAAGAATGTAGTTCCACATTTTATGTACCATCTATAAATAGCGAAACATTAATGAAGCTACTTAATAATATGACAAGAAAGGGAGCTGGTCTGGACGGTATTAGGATTACAGATATAAAAAAGCATGCAAATTTATTTAATAAGTGGTCCAATTACAAAATTTATAAATTCATCTCTTAGAAAGGCGGAAGTACCAGCAGCATTTAAAAAAGCAATAATTAGGCCTGTTTATAAGTCTGGAAGCCACTTAGATTATTCGAATTATCGCCCAATATCAATTTTGTCATCCATAAATAAAATACTAGAACGTTATGTAGCAAATTGTCTGACAACACACTTGAAGAATAATAACATAATAAATCCCTACCAGTATGCATACCAGAAAAACAAAGGCACAGATAAACTGTTGGCAGACTTTTGAGACTTTTTAAACAGACAATTGAGCAACGGAAATCAAATTTTAGTAATTTTTATAGATTTTTCAAAGGCATTTAACACCTTAAAACATGAAAAAATTGAAGTTGCAATGAACAGAGCTGGCATTAGAGGCCAAACCAAGAATTGGTTTATGAATTATTTAAGCAATAGGGAAATTATGGTCAAAATAAATAACTCATATAGTAATTCTGAAAAACTGAACCAAGGAGTTCCCCAGGGAAGTATATTAGGGCCACTCTGGGAGTGTTGCTGAAGGTCTAAGTCCCGGAAGGTCTAATTAGACCTTCGACACACATTTTGCAGTTTGTACTTGTTGCTGAGGGTCTAATCTGGTAGTATGTCGAAGGTCTAAGTCCCGGAAGGTCTAAGAGTACAGTCAATGCAAAAAACTCATCCACTGATACTGTTTTAGACCTTGCGGGATTAGTCCTTGGGCACACAATGTATATTTTGTAAATAAATTATTATAAAATGAGAGTTGCTGAAGGTCTAATTCCCTGAAGGTCTAAGATTCGAGTCCCTGAAGGTCTAAGATTCGAGTCCCTGAAGGTCTAAGATTCGAGTGCCGGAAGGTCTAAGATTCGAGTCCCTGAAGGTCTAAGATGCGGGCGGGCATTGCGTCGCCAGAGATGAAGGCTACACAAGCAGGCAATAACGCAACAACTTTTAGAGTTGTAATATTCTTAGTGATAGTTTTAATAACTCTCACGTCTTTTTTTTGCTAGCTCGTTATTACAAGTACGATGGAGATATAAAAAAATCCTTATTTATATTATATCATTGATTATTGGATACTTTAATTTTTGTTATTGGCATAGTTGCTGGGCCATAACAGTTGTTATAGCTCAGAATAAATCATTACATCAGTTTAAATTGGTAATTAAAAACCATTGTGCAGTCGGCATAAGTAAGTTAAATAAGTTCGGCAGAAATAAGTTAAAGTTGGTGTTAAAAGAACATCGTTAGTTTCCTTGGTGTTCAGGATTCTGTTTTGTTTATTTCAGCTTATCTTAGCCAATAAATAGTTTCATCCATTGACTTTATACCACAGATGTTAATGACAAATTTCATATATATGTATGACCATTGATTAATCTTATCTTTATATTTGTGCTATAACTTATTTGTGAAGATTAATAATGTCACATGTTTTTAATAATGTTAAAATGATGGGTAAATAAATAGTGATTTAAATGTTGTACAGAAATTGACTATTCTTATTTTGACTTTGATAATTGACAATTTAATAACACATATAGTCAATGTTTCATCTTACTAATATTATAAATCTAAAAGTTTGTGAATTTTTGCATGCGTGCGTATAAGGCCGGTTCCGAGGCGATCGATGTGATTTTCCACCGTGGGTCCGAGGTCCCCGCTTGTTTCGGGGTCCTGGTGAGGGACCTCGGATCCAAATACAACCGAAAACGTGTTCGTTGCCAGAGAATAATTTTAATATCAATATTAAGTGATTTTGAGCGAGACCTTGGAACCCTAATGGAAAGTTTAAAACTTCTTCGCGGAATTTCCGATAGGAACGTAGGAACGATTCTGAATCAACCACTCGACGGATTTACATGATTTTTGTGTTGAAAGAAAGATAATTTTTGAGAACTAGGGAATGTCGAAGCCATAATTTTAGTTTTGGGTCCCAGTGTTTTATAAATTAAGTTTTAATTTTTAAAAAGTCTAGCAGCCGACGCTAAGATTCTAAACTAGCTTTTGGCATAAAATAATTTGCTTAATATAACAGCTGTAAACATTCAGCTTTTGTGTCACAAATTCAGCATTTGGATAAAAATGTAAAGACATACTTAGCGTTGACTTATTTATACTATGTGTAATGCTAATCATTGATACGTTCAATTCTTCTGTTAGAGGATGACAGGATTAATTAAATTTACATAGTAAAATACTAGGATGTTCAAAATATTTTTTAAAGCAATCTTTGTAATCTTGATTTGTTTTAGAGCAATATAATTTGTTTTAACTAACAGCTGGTTAAATATAAACTATGGAACTATGAGGTTATTTTATTTACTCTTATTTTTTCATTGATTATAGGAAATAAGTCAGATTAGTAGAGATAATTAGACCACAGTTTAAAATAGTTTGGACCAAAATTAATTAAACCACAGTACAAATTGAGGCTCTGTACACGAGCCTAATAAAAAAGGATAAATGCAAATTATTTTACTGCTCCACTTTTCAAGGAAAGAATAGAAAAATAACTATGTTTACATGTTTTATGAAATCGTGTTGAGTTGCGGTTACGTTTGGGGGTGAGTATATCAGCGCCCCCAAACGTGAAAATATCACTTTTACTTTTTTTTTTTTTTAAACTATGAATATATTGTAGTTTAAATTAACTAATATGGGAAATTACGATGTACATTTATTCAATGAGGGTGGGTAATTATCAAGGATAGAGCTGATAACGGTATGGATAATAAACATTGACAATTACGTCATTAGCTTTACTAGCGTGTTTACTTTTTAGCGAATTTCCCTATAGGGAAGTAGCTATTACCGTAGGTCTCATGGTAAGACTTAGGCCCGGGGATTTACTTTTTCATTTTGATGTCCCCAGAGGCCAAAAACACCACTCGTTCAAATTTTTATATATGTATATATATATATATATATATACAGGGTGTTGAAAATGTCTGGAACCAACATTATATCTGGTGAGTGGTTAAAGAAAAACAACTGATATTTTGTGTACGGATATACTATGGTTTTACCTATCTTTTGGTGCCTTATGAAATTTTTTACGACTTATAGGGAACGTCCTGTGGAGGATGCAGTAAAAAGTTTTAATGGAAGCATATGGTAAATGATACATCATTTTAAAGGCCATTTTTTTCTGAGTAAGGAGCCGCAAGTTTCATCTCAAAAGGACCACCCTAGCAAAAATGGCGACTGTTTGAAATTTAAAAACATTGCTATTTAAATGGTCCGTATTTGTTTCCTTTAAATGCTATTACAAGCCAGTTACAAAGTACAGTAGTTTATAACGTGGTGAACTGAAAAGTGACTAAAAAAAACATTTTACTAAATTGTTTGTGTTGTTTTACTAAACTTATTTTTAACATAAATACCAATTAAGCTTTCAATTATTTTCAAAAACTTCAAACCGTCGCCATTTTCGCAAGGGTGGTCCTTTTGAGATGAAACTTGTGGCTCCTTACTCAGAAAAAATTACCTTTAAAATGATGTATCATTTACCATAGGCTTCCATTAAAACCTTTTACTGCATCCTCCACAGGACGTTCCCTATGAGTGGGTTTTTAAATTTCAAACAGTCGCCATTTTTGCTAGGGTGGTCCTTTTGAGATGAAACTTGCGGCTCCTTACTCAGAAAAAAATGGCCTTTAAAATGATGTATCATTTACCATAGGCTTCCATTAAAACTTTTTACTGCATCCTCCACAGGACGTTCCCTATAAGTGGTAAAAAATTTCATACGGCACCAAAAGATAGGTAAAACCATAGTATATCCGTACACAAAATATCAGTTGTTTTTCTTTAACCACTCACCAGATATAATGTTGGTTCCAGACATTTTCAACACCCTGTATGTGTCCGTGAACACGATAACTTGAGTAATTTTTATCCGATTTTGATGAAATTTGGTTTGAAGGTGTAAGGCGGGATAAACTTGAATGAGTTCGCTATCCAGCATGATCGGACCATGGGAACAGGGTTTTATGGGGTAAAAATTGGTTTTTCTCACTTTTGACCCTCAAAACACAAAATTTCCCAATTTTTCTCTAAACCTTCTTAAAGAGCTTAAAAAAACAAACAATTCAGTATATCAAAGTGTTTTTGTACGGTTATTGGTTACGGAGAAAACTAAAAAAATGGTAAATTTAAAATTCCCATGTTATTCTTATGGAGAATATTGTAAAATGTTGTAGTTTGCTTGTTTATGGATATCTTTTGATCGAACTTGGCAAATATATTCATTTTATACTAAGCAATTATTATTTTACTTAAAACACACACTTTATTAGTTTCCTTGTAGCAGCAAACCTAGGTACTCGTTAAACCTAATGTTATTTAAATAGATCAATTGAAAATCAATTCAGCCAAATGGAAATTCGCTTAGGCGTCAGGTTTGCTGCGGCGGGGGTATTATATTCCTGCTACATGTGACCAGTTCTTTTTTTCAAATGAATGTTATTTGAACCAAACAGCTGTTTCAAAACAAATTGTTATTGTTTTAACTTTTCTTTGTTTAGACTATTTAGTAATTAATGCAGTGAAATTGATACAAAGGATAGGTGTGACGATTAGTTTGATGTTAGTACACCAAAGTTAAATTATGTGTACTGTGAATTTTATTGGATGTTATCGTTTTATTTTAGGTCGTTTCTATTCAGACCTACTGGAAATTGTGTATAGTAAGTTAGTTGTATTGTGGCATTGTGGTGATAATAATTATGGAAGAGGCAGGTATGCTATAGAAGGTAGTATCGTTGACTAGGTCTATACACTTCTCAATTGACTATTACCTTTGACTATTGGATACAGAAGTTGTATAAGATAAAGAAGTGTTGTATTAATAGTCAAAGCTATTACTCTCTCTACTGTATGCTACTTATAATCAGTGTGCGTCTGTGCGAATCGGCTGCAAATCTCACTTCAAAGTTTTTCACATCGTAAAAATTGCAGAATTGCTGTTTTATTGTAAAATTTTCGGATTTAAAATGCATAAAAACTAAAAACATATTTGGTCGCACAACATTTGTTTAAAGATGATTTTTCACATTAAAACTGCAAGAAACTTTGTCTTTTTTAAACTAGCTGATCTGAATTGTACACGGTTTTAACTGACTACTGAATTCCCGTACGTAGGACGGGCTAACACCTCGTACTTATTTAATACGCAAGCAGGATTTTTGTGACAATTACTCCTCCGAAACTACTGAACCGATTGACATGTTTTTGGTGTCATTGGAAAGAGGGTAACCTGAAGTTGTGCAGGAAACTTTCATTTTAGGGAAATAATGAGAGGTTGAGGCCCTGGAGCCCTTTAAAGTTTCGTATTTCTCCATAAGATTAACATGGGAAACAAATATTGTTATGAATAATTATGGCTGTTGTCAGAAATTAAAAGTGAAGAGAAGAACATATGTTAATTGTAAACAGTCAATCAATAAGTTTGCTAATATTAGTTTGCCACAAACATTTTAGTCGGAGAAATATAGGATATGACCTTAAAAAAATTGCAAGAAAAAGTTTTATGGTTTTATTTTGTAGAGTTGGGTTTGCAGAATGACATACTACTTACTCGGTTGAAATGAAATAGTTACTATTTGAATTTGGGTTGGCGTAATTATTACAATGGAAAAAAACGAGAGAGCCTGGATAAATTGATATACTAAAAAGAAAACTGAATTAACACTGTGCTGCATTTCTTAGTAATCATTGAAAGAGACGATTTGCAAACTATGGAAACATAGGAAAGTCATAGAACACCACCAAGGGGAAGAAATAGAAATAATGTGTGTTATAAACACTAAAAAACTAAATCAGCTTTCGAAAAATGATAACATATTTACAAGAAATGTTGATGATATCGATCTGTTATCTACATCTTGAGTATTCCATAATCTTTTAGTCGAATCTTTTATAGTCATAAAAAATATGACTGTTTTTCGTTTTAAAATAACGCCTGTAATACTTAGCAATTGCTCGATTTCGAGCAACAGGGACACTAGTTAATTATAAAACATGTTGTTGATATTGTATAAAATGTACAGAAAAATTCAAAAATTATATTCTCTACTTGTTAGTCTACTTATAGAGCTAACTGTACCCGTTGGATTGAATGAACAGTGGAGTGAATGAACAGGCAAATAATTTGTAAAATTACTTTTTGGAGTGAACCATCTTGGAGTGAATGAAACATATCGATAATTACAACTCAAGTTGTTGCGTTATTGCCTGCTTGTATAGCCTTCATCTATGGCGACGCAATGCCCGCCCGCATCTTAGACCTTCCGGGACTCGAATCTTAGACCTTCAGGGAATTAGACCTTCAGGGAATTAGACCTTCCGGGACTCGAACCTTAGACCTTCCGGGAATTAGCCCTTCAGCAACTCTCATTTTATAAACATTTATTTTAAAAAGTAACATTTTGTGCCCAAGGTCTAATCCCGCAAGGTCTAAAACAGTATCAGTGGATAAGTTTTTTGCATTGACTGTACTCTTAGACCTTCCGGGAATTAGACCTTCGACATACTACCAGATTAGACCCTCAGCAACAAGTACAAACTGCAAAATGTGTGTCGAAGGTCTAATTAGACCTTCCGGGAATTAGACCTTCAGCAACTGATCCGCCACTCTTATACTTACTTTATGTAAATGAAATGCCAGAGATAATACAAAAAAGTCGGATATACATGTAATGCTGATGATACAGTACTGGTGACATCGAACAAAAAATTTGAAGATGCAGTCAGAGATATACAATCAGATTTTTTAGAAATAACAAAATGGTGCCATGACAATGGATTAAGCATAAATTGTAAGAAATCTAAAATAATGCATATACACTCCCCCTATTACGATTGTAAAAAACCTACAGTTATAGCACATATACAAAATTGTCTACACAGTAAAACATACTTAAAAGAAAAATGTGAATGTCGAGCATTGGAAGCAGTCAACAGCTTTAAATATCTAGCAAAAATTGTAGATCATAATTTAAAATGGGATGCTCATATACTATATTTAAAAGAAAAACTTCGAGCATGTGCCTCAAAACTGTACTACTTGCGAGATTACTTACCATTTAAGACATTAAAAGTTATATATGCATCTATGTGCGAGTCACTTCTTAGATATGGATTAAGATCATGGGGAAATGCCTCGATATCAGAATTACAAAAACTGCAGACTGTACAAACAAGAATATTAAAGATAATCACTAAGCTTGATTCTGCTATTGTAAATGAATTTCCAATGCTGTGTTATCAGTTGACAGGTGTTCTGCCAGTAGAAAAACTGTTTACTTATTTGTTGATTGTTGATTATTACTATACAGATAAGTTCAAAACAATAAAGGTACATAGATATAACTCCAGGAAGGAATTTTATATCGTTCCTAGTATTAGAAATAAGTATACAAAACGAACAAGGAGTTATTTGGTACCAACATTATTCAATAATCTGCCACAAAGTCTAAAAGAGGTAAAAACTTATAAATTGTTAAAGGTCAAGCTGAAGAATCTTTATTTATTTGAATAGTAGATAATAAATTCTTATATGCATACTTATTTGTGTCTGTGTTTTTTGTTTAAAAAATAAATTATAATTGAATGTTATGATTAATCTTTATAGTCATTTTAATTACTTGGTACTGTTGATATTTAAATTTTAATACTTGTTATACTCATGTTAAGTAGTTTTAGGTAAAATGTTACAGTATTACTTGTACCTATAGATCTTGTTACAGTTTTCTTTGCTCAAACTATTTTTTTTTTGTGTTTCAATTTTATATGTTTATACTCATGTTATGTAGTTGAGTTTGTTGGTTCAGGCTTTGTTACTGTTTAGGAAGGGAAAACTATTAAATTATGGCTGACTCAACGAGAAGCATCTAAAAGACATTAAGTGAAATCAAGAAATGCTACGGTCAAGCCTTTTATGAGGCTTATGTAGCTTAGTGTTATAATGCCCTTTTGTCATTGTGTTGTTATTGAATAAATAAATTGAAATTGAATTGGATTGAATAACAACACATATTAAGTGTTTTTATATGGACACAGTTAGTCTTTGACATTTTCTAGCCATATGAATTATTTTATTTAAAAAAACCCGCCCTTGAAAAAAGAAAAAAAACTTATCTGTATTTGGATCCGAGGATCCGGATCCGATTTTTTCAAGATCCGGATCCGGATCCGGTACCGACATTTTCTTGGATTCGCCCATCACTAGTATGCTTTGACACTAAAATGTATGAAGTGAATAATGATAATTTGATTTTATATATATTTTGTAATGTCATAAAAAATATCCACTAGCAGCATGAATTGACAATCAAACATAAATTTCAAACAATTAAAATCCACACACAACCAAATTTTTTAAATAGGCCTACTTTTATCTGGCTTAACCTTTCCCGGACTATAGGCGGATATATCCGCTATTATTTTGTGCATAGCGGGATATCCACCTATCTGTTTTGGCTCCGTGGATATATTTGCCGATTATTACAACCTCTTGTTATAGTTTATGATATATAACAACATTAATCTTCGTAAAAACACTCTTTTATTCAATTATATCTTTAACCGATGTACTAGGAATGTTTTTCTGGAAAAACAAAAAAATTAAAAAAAAATAAAAAAATTTTAAAATTAATAAAAGTAAAAAAAAAATATTTGGACAAAAGTGCTGCATAGGTAAACTATTTAGGGCAGGTTTTGGAGCTCGGGAATATGTAATCCTGGAGTTACTTAATCAGTGAACGAAGTTAGTCATCGAATAAGAAATTGCGAACTAACTCCCCAGTCTGCGGACTAGCGTATTCGGCGACTAATGTTATTCATCAACTTCTGGACTACTTAGTCTAGGGGTCAGGTAGGAATCACGGGGAATTTTAGTTTTTGAGTGGTGGTACTGTGGGCTGTGTACAGACGAAACCTGTCAAAGTTGTTTCCTTCAGCGTCGATAGCGGCTAGTCTGGATCTAATCTATTATCAGTTGAGGGAGTGCTTCCTTGAGTCTCTTCGGTTGTGTGGGACGTGGGGTGGTTTGATAAAAGGTGTTTTAGTGTGTGTGTAGTTATTTATAAATAAATTTCTGTTAATTTAGTAAAAAAAAAAACTTCCCCAATGAAGGATAAGGTGTCAATTTGTTAGCCGATGCCTTTACATTGTTCAAGTTAGTTTTTATGATAATGTAAAAACCTGTAGGTACTTGCCTTTTTATTCAAGATTGGAATCATTAACTTATCTCTGCCATGTAATTTTTCTAAGCAAACCGAGATCATAACTTTGTATTTAGTATATCCGATACAATATAAAATCATGCAAAAAAAAGTTAAACGTTATTTCAACTAAAGACCTATTAATAATACTTAAAACCTCATTATAAGTGGTTAGAGTAATGTAAAAGGAATATGGTTGGAAGTGCAATGATTGGGGCGGGGGAGGGAGTGGACCCCCATGACTTTGACCAAGGCACTGAGATTAGGTAACTATTTGTCTCTTCAGCCACATGTTTTGGTCGCTTATAACAGCGTGACTTTTAAATTATTGGGGATTGATTAGGTTTCTGATTAAGTGATTTATTATTAAATGAATTTTCATCTGAAGAAAACAATATTACACTATCAGAATTACTTGCTAATATTTTGAATGAGCCAATGGCTAACCTATCTCCCAGTATACGGATGAGAGGCCCAGTGATGTGAACCACGGAGGGTTGTAGAGCCTCAGCTGAGGTCAGCCTGATCACCTCCCCTAGACCTTGGGCAGCTTGCTCCTTCACCTCCGGCGCTCCATTCAGAATAGCCTCTCGGAAAAGTGGTAGGATGGGTGTGATTCCCTGTGCACAAGTAAATATCATTAGATCATACGACACATAATCTTCTGACAACATGCAAGATAGAAAAAAAATTCAACTATACGAAAGCTTTAGACTTCAAGACTTTAGCTCAATATTTAAGACTAAGACAGATTAAAATTAAATAACATCAGTATAAAAATTGATTACTTTTTACTTTATTAATATTAATAAATAAAATGCAGAGCCACAGAATATGGATGAACTGCTGTTGTTTGGGAAGAATTATTTATTTCACAGGCTGAAGACATGCCGGCAACTGTAGCCAAGGGCCTATCTGACAAAATCTTATTAGTTATTTTTGACATTACACCAATTTATCTAAAAGGTTGTAACAAATTAAACTTATGTTGGCTGGACTAACATATTTGTCTCACTTGCCTCATACAATCAAACTAGAAAATTAAGACCCTTAGTGGATGAGAGAAACAAGATATAAAGTCAAAGTCTTTAATTGAAGCTGTAAAATATTCCTTTTAAAACACAATACCTTTGGCAGACAAAAGCCCGGAAGAACATCACTGCCCTTGAGGTCACTGACGGCAAACCGAACAGCTTGTCTCACATCGTTCACATGGGCTATCTGCTGCTCTGCGTCCAATGTCTGGAAAACATAAATAAGTAATGACACCAGGTTGATAAGCATTGCAACAACACTTGTGTGGTTGTAAATTCATGGTTGTACACAGAAAGCCTCAAGTTTACACCGTTTGTCTTTTAAAAACAATGTATTAGTGAGGAGTTACCTTTCTGTTCGCAAGAGAATTTGCAAAGTTAGTGTTTACATATTTATGAAAAATTTACATATTTAAGTTCAAATGTGTATGTCTGTGTGTAACTCAATCAGAAAATCACAACTGGGTGGTCAAATCTGAGATACTTTTGGACATTTTTAGCATCTGAAACTATTAAAAAGCCTGTACTTATTGGAAAATTTATTTTTCTCTACTAAAAGAAACTCAGTATTTCCTTTGGGGTTACGTATATCTAGTTGTAGGCTGTAGGCCAGGATTTGGAAGGGAGATCAGCCATATTTTTGTTGGATGAGCCTCAATCAATAGTGTACACACGTTCAGGCCATTCAGCCCAGAATTGCAAACATAAGCATATCTTCCCTAAAAACTCAATATTTTTTATTTCATTCAAATAAACTGACAATGTACACGGTGAGAGAAAGCATTGCAAAATATATTTTTGCAACTTATAAAAAAAAATGCCAATTAATTTTTACTATAAGACTTAATTGCTGCTAAAGCTCACATGTCTCAACTTGTCACCTTGCTAAGCAACTTTCAAACATGTCAATTTGAATACTATTTTAGCACCGCATATATATATACGGTGAGACAAAGATAACAAATTCACACCAATAATTATTATCTAGTTGAAAACTGGGCCCTTTTATAAGTTACCCAGGTTAGAGCAGCAGGTGGTCTTGGTAAATCATTCTACACTGATCCTTCACCTTAGTAACAGCGTTGAGAGCCTCCCAGCTAATCTGCAGGACCTGAGGGTCTGAGTCTATCAGCAAGTGTATCAGTCCCCTCAGTAGCTGAGGCACGTACTGGCTGTAGTCAGCTTTGGTGTGGCTACAGAAGGCACACAGCAGTGTGCACGCAGCCCTGCGCAGCCCAACGTCATCACTGCGCGCCACCTCCATCAGCTGGTCCATGATAGCACGTACACCTGCGTCCTCAGTCACTGACAGCACTACTGCTTGGCAGTACTCCAACTCCTGCAAACAATAGGTTGTCGAGTAAATTACAGTTTTGTGACAGATTCATGCTTTCAACTGACACTCCTGACTACAACAACATTTCAAACCTTACATATCCAAACCTAACCATCTGTGTTGATTTCCCAATAACAGAACATATCAGAGATGATATTCTGTGGTCATGGCAACATACGTAATGATTACTCGTAAATCGATCATCTCCAACGACCATGCCATCATCCATGATCACCCCATAGCCACACAGTGATCACAGTCATAGCAATAACCGTCATGATGTTCTGCGATTGGGGCAACATCTGTGACAAATTACTACAATGACAGCAACTTCCGTGATTATATCTTGTAATTGTGCTGAATTCCGGATCATTCATACCATCATCACGATAATTTCCCACAATCACAATTTTTTGTTCTTGACACATCATTTTTGGAAAATTAAAAAAGGGAATCTGGTAGGTTTTATTTGTAACAATTCAAACTCTCAAAATGATTCGGTCCCTTATGAAATTTACATAGATAGAATTTAACAACTTTTCTAGTTTTCAAAATTCACATACAGCTAACATTTTCCCTGAATTTCAGGTCAGCTGGACACCCTGGCATGTCTTTCAATTACCAGGTTTTAGGAATATGCTGGCCAGACTTTTACATGAGGTCGGGTCAGGTTTGGTGAAAAATGTTGTCCCTGAGGTAGCTTTGAATTTTGAAAAGTAGACTATTGATTTCAAATAAATATTAATTGTAATACTACATCAATTCATACAATGATCTCCCCCATATCACAGTAAATCGTTAATAGCTTCTGCAGTCACAAAGAAATCTAGAACGTCATATACATGCTGTCACAGCAAAATCGTGAACACCCAGATCAAAGGGAAATCTAGAACATCTTCTGCGGTCACGCCGAAATCGTAAACGTCATGACAAATTGTTCACTGTGGCAGACGCTTTCTGTGATCGTAAGAATAAAAGCTTGGCTCTGCTTCACATGATTTGAGTTCGACCAAAAAATTATTTCTAGCTTGAACTAATCTCAGGCGTTGGCCACCCAAAATTATCGGGGACCTGCAGATACCCCCAGGTTGATCTTCTTATGGCCAATTTTCTGCTAAAAAGCACATTTATCAAGTCTATTGTAGGTGTAGACCTTTAGTTGTCATTTTTTCTTTGAGCAGAATTGGATCTTAAATCAATAAATAAAAAGTAGAATGGTTTTACTATTACCTGAGTGCTAGAGGGGTTGGCGGCCAGCGTAGAGAGCAGGGCAGGGAGTATCTTATGTAGGTACTTGGTGAGAGCCTCGCCAGCCACAGCCGCCAAGATAGACAAAGCCTTGGTGTTGACAGGAGGTGCAGTCAACTGAGGCACAAGGTACGGCAACACTACACGAGACTTGATAGCCATCACCTGTCTCAGTCCATCCAGAACACACTCAGCCACAGCTGGGTCTGGGTTGGCCAGTTGGTTGAGCATGGAGGGTAGTATGTCATCGAGGGCTCGGTTACCGACAGTGGAGTGGAGACTATCAAATGTCTTGGCTGCAGCTTGCCTCACCTCGGGCAGTGGATCACACAAAGCTCTCCTACAACAGGTGACACAAAACATTAGTAACTGGATAAACTACTGAACTGCCAGTTCTATCTTCCGATCACGCATATGCTCTCAAGTTTGAACAAAAGCAATTTTATCATTTTTAATATACCGGGAGTTCAAAAAGTCTAGACACCTCTTAATATCTTTTTAACAAAATTGGTTAGAAAATTCAATCTTTGCACATATACATATAAAAACTACTTTTTGCAAGCAATACCAGTTTTAGCGAATTTCCCATATAGGGAATAAGCTATTACCGTAGTACTCATGGTAAGACCTGGACGCGGGACCGATTTTTTTTTCGTTTTGAGGTCCCTAGAGGCCAAAAACACCATCCGTTCAAATTCATATATATATATATATATGTGTCCGTCAGCACGATAACTCGAGCAAAAATGATCCGATTTTGATGAAATTTGGTACAAACGTGTAAACCTACGTTTATTCGAACGAGTTTGCGATCCAGCATGATCGGACCATGGGAACGGGTGTTTACGGGGGTGTTATGGGGTAAAAATAGGTTTTTCCCATTTTTGACCCAAAAAACATAAAATTTAGCAATTTATTTCCCAACCATTTTGTAGAGCTTCAAAAAACAAATAATTTAGTATATTGAAGCGTTATTATGCGCCATATGGTTACGGAGAAAATTCCAAAAAATTGTAAATTTAAAATTCCCATGTTATTCTTATGGAGAATGAGTAAACTGTTGTAGTTTGCTTGTTTATGAACATATTTTGATCAAATTTGGAAAATGTTTTTATTTATTACTAACTATTAACATTTTACAAAAAAAAAAAACAGTTTTACCCTCCCTGATGCAGCAAACCTAAGTACTTGTTAAACTAATTCTATTTAAATCGGGAATAAATGTTATATTTTTAAGTAGACATTTCAGTGTAAATCCAATCAGTCAAATGGAAATTCGCTTAGTCTGCAGGTTTGCTGCGGCGGGGGTATTTTACCTCCATGGGGGGGCGGCCCATGAGGAGTAGGCTAAGTACAAAATCTTTAATGTAAGGATAGGTTGATATGCACATCATTTTAAAGGGCTGGTCAAAATTCAGACTGTTGACTACAGTGAGGACGTAATCCTAGAGTTTCATTGCTCTGTGTTCATTAATAAAATAAATAAAGGGGTTTCCTGACTAAGTCAGAATAAATAAGTCTTGTTTGAACCCCAATTTCAATACTGTAGAAACCTTAAATGACCGCCATTTTGCAACTGGTGAACCTTTTGAGACGCGGTTTCCAGCACTGAACTCCTTTAACCAGCCCTTTAAAATGATGTGCATATCAACCTATGCTTACATTTAAGACTTTGTACTTACTCGTCATGGGCGTCCCCCCGTGGAGGTAAAAAAATGGTTATGCTTGCAAAAAGTAGTTTTTATACATATATGTGGTTGTGCCAAGTTTGAATTTTCTAACCAATTTTGTTAAAAAGATAAGAGGTGTCCAGACTTTTTGAACACCTGGTATATATGTAACAGTTGAAAATGTCATCTGTGTAGGGGTGGGGACTTTTGGCTGAACACTTGTCTAAATGGTAATAGTCGATGGGCAAAAAATCAGCCTTTCACTAATTACTTCCGACACAATCCCATTATTGACTGGGCTACTACGAGACAGTAAGGAATTTATATTTAAATAATTATATTGGATGTTAACATCTTCTGCTCGCATATGAGCTGCAAATATCGCAAATCCCTTGCTTGAGAACCAGCTCTTCATGTCATCAGTTAGTTGCTAATCTAATGTAACAACGTGAGACTGATTCATATATAGTAAAAAGGGATAGCAAAATTACTAAATATAATTTAGTGAAAAAAGATAGCGAGGGGGACGCAGCGCGACAGCCTCATCCACTTCGCTGGGTACTTCAATGGCAAGATCCTGATTAAGCCAAGAGAGAAGGATGCTGCGATCTGTCATCAGGAGGAGTTGGAAAAATATCAAGTTCAATCTAAATAGGAACGCATTTCATGTATGTAGGCCTTCTATATTATTTTAGAACAGTATTTGCCAATAAGTTTATTTTTAATTTAAACAACAATCATAAGAAATTCAATTTTAATTTTTCAATCGATGAAAATATGTATTATTATTCTTTGTTCTGTTTTAATTGTTGTCTAACTCATTTTGGTACATAAATGAATAAATTCTAAATTCTTAATTATAAACAATTCAATCATCCTTTTTATTAAGTACAGATGTTTTACAAAGCAGTTATTTGATATTGTGATATGGTTTAGTTAAGATATTCGTAATTGAGATGCTAGCTGCCTTATACCTTACAAATTCATTATTTAATCATTCATTTTAAAACATTACGTTAACCAATCTTATGCAATTAAAATCAAATATTTTTTACCACCTTATTGTTAAATAATAAGAAGCAAAATGCTGATCATTTTGGTTTTGTTAAGGGGAGGATATAGCTTAATTTTCATTCATTATCTTATAGTATAATTTGATTTATAATCTTAGATCAATTATTATCAGATATTTCAATAATTTTACCCAGTTAAAATGTTCTCCCGCTGAAAGCTTCAATCTTTTTTTGGTTATTATAATCCTAAAAATAAGGTTCTTAGCTTATAACATCATGATATATTATCAAATGAAGGACACCTTATATCATTCATTATAATTCATTCCAATCTCTTTATCTCAATACTGTAGTTTAGTTTTAAAGTGATTAAATTGTTTACGTTTGATAACACTTTTAAATTGTTTATATTATTTGACATTATTTTTCTCATTATTATGGCACAATAGTCTAATAATACACAATTGCAGACAGGAGACAAGACGACCTATGCTGTGTGACACTGCTGACGATAATTTAGATAAACCATTTCACTGCTTAGAGTTAAGTTCCATTTCACAATATTCTGTTTTTATGATCACGGTGCTGGGGGGATGGTTTGTGTATTTTTCAAACCAATATTAGAAGTTTCAATAAAAACTCAGATGAGTAGCTAGTTTATTTAAATGATTTTATTTCTTCTCTAGATGTCATAGTGTTGACAGAGTGTTGGCTGGGGGAGGGAGGGGAGGGAACCGGTTTGGACGGATTTGACATGCACCAGACTGATACACACAAAAACAAAAATGACGGAGTCATTGTTTACACTAACAAACGGCTTTCTGCTACTGCAACACAGGTTACTTTGGGAGATGTTTACGGGTTGAGTATAGCCTTCTGGTTTGATAAAAAACAAATGTTAATACTTGCTGTTTATCGTACCTTTGATAGTAACCCAGACAGTTTTGTGAATTAAATTGAAAATTATTTTAATAGAATCAATAAAAATGTAAACTGCATTTTTATGGGAGAGATTAATTTTGACTTAATTAGAAGAGATTGTATAACCGATAAATATTTGGATAGTCTAATAGGAGGAGGATTTGTACGTACAATGTATTGACAAACCTACAAGAGTGTCTGGGGTATCCGAGAGCTGCTTGGATCACATTTTTGTAAAATATAACGACGAATGCGATATTAAATCAGCTGTGATTCAAACGACCATCACTGATCACTACAGCACTGGCCTCACTATTACTAAACCCACTACAACACAACCTGCTTCGTCACAAGACACTACTCCACACACGTACATAGACCATACGTCACTATCACATTTACTGACACATTCTAACTGAGCCCCTGTTTAAAACTCAAACGACATTAATTTTTGTTCCAGCCATTTTAGTAATATAATGCAGGGATGAAACTGAACATTTCGACGTGTTTAGGTTATTTATTTTGTTCTAAAAATAAAAATAATACATGTCTAAATGTCTGACTTATTGATACAGACATTGTTTAATATAATTAATTTCGTGTTGGCAGGACATTCGCGCGCCGGTTGTCTCTTGAGTTGTCTGACATCTTGAAATGTAGATTGTGTTGTGCAATGAGCTGAAGCTAAACAATGTCACGGGCACCGTCGCTGTTTTGAACTAGATAGTTTCTAAGTTGGCTATGCAAATTGTTAACCGTGATTACAAAACTAATACTGCAGCTATAAAGTAAATAAATGTTAAAATAAAATATTTATCCCTGTCGGGTGTCGGTATCATCGGAATCGACTTCTGACCATCGAGTCTTGGTACCGATACCAATGTCCAAGTGGTAACCAATGGATGGTGGTATCGATGACGATCATCGACACATCCCTTTTTAGAACTGCATCGTGACCAAATCGATGCATGCTGGATCGAATCGGGATTCGATGCATCGAATTGAAATTTCAATGCATCGCACTCGCACACTACTACCTAAGTTATCACTATCACCCAGTGTCAGTTGTCGCTTTCAGTGAAATGGATGATGCAAGCGATGTCTAGGTTGCCGATTATTATTAGGCCTAGTATGTCAATATTGAAAGGGGTTAAGGGATTAAATAAAACTCAAACATTTTACTTTCTTGTTATTTACTTGTCAAATATCAACAAAATCGGCTTAGGATTATGTTTCATTACAAAAGCGCTATAAAGATGCATTTTGTGATTTTTCTCGGCGAAATTTTAAAATTCATGCACATTCCCCGATTTTTTCCCGGCACGTAAAATTCATGCATATTTCCCGGAATTCATGGCGCGTGGCCACCCTGCCAATGTGCACGCACCAAAATGTACAAAATCGGCGCGCGCCTAGCGGCGTCATAACGAAACGTTCTTTACTTTTTGGATAGCCCTTGGATTGGATCTGTCCCCAGTTAATCCACTGTATATTAAAAAGAATAGAGGACCTAAGATTGAACCTTGGGACAAACCTGCCGATAGGTCTTCCCACAGTGAATAGTGCTTCACCTTATCCATAAGGTGAAGGTGAAGACTTTGATGAATTTGCTGTATGCGCAGAAGATATTCACGATTTCACCACTATATGGGGGAGATTATATTGCATAAACAGATTGTAGTGTTACAATTAGTATTTTAAATCATCAATACTTCTTGCCCACAGACCAGTAGGGACTGACCTCACAGTTGGTACCAGACTGTGTACAAAGGTCAACACCATGTCTCTGCTAGTGGAGGCCATGATCTCTGACAGCCCTATACACACTCCTTGTCTCTGGTCTGGCTGGTCAGACTCCAGACCACGCTCTAGTATAGGGATGATTTCTGGCAACACTCTTTCTCCCAACTTACGTACAAGGTCACCCAGGGTCCTGGCCGCCACCTGAAACATTAACAATTGTAATGTAAAAGTGGTAAGCCTACTTTTTCTTTAAAATTACATACTAGGTGTGGAGTGTTTGAGTAAATTATTTAATGAGTTTTAGTGGAAGAAAGTAATTCCAAATCGCTTAAGTAATATCTTGGATCGAAGGACCATTAAATAATGTGGAGTGTTTGAGTAAATTAATAAAAAATTAAGAGAGAAAAAATAAAAGTCATGTTTACAAGAAGAACAGAAAGGAATGATGTTTATTTATATAATACAATGGATTATCTTTAAATCATCAGCTGTTTTAGTCATTTAAAAATTCTAAACAGGCTAAAGAAAAATTTTAGATAAAAGAACTGAAGGGGTGGGCGAGTACTCGACCTTCGAGTAATTACTCGACTTTTTCCAAATACTCAACCTCGGGTTGAGTAGTAACTACTACTCAAAAATTCAAGTTGAGTAGTTATAAAAAGTGAAAAGTGCCACTTCACGATTTTCTACACCATATTTAATAAATTATATTTGTTTTGTGTTGATATCTCATTTAATCCCCATTCCTACAAAAACAACTACATATCTAATTTAATATACAGTATAGGCTAGTTCAGCTTATTTAGTTCAACTAACAACCATCCATATTGTCATTTGGCGGAGCTAGCAAGGGGACTACTACAACTTCTGCTCAACAGTCAACAATATGTCTCGATAACGATACGGTAAGTTAAACCAAATAAAGCATTGAATGAATCTATAGTCGATAGTCAACAAGGGAGTCTATCGTGATTACTAAATCATAGGCAGAGAGATGATTCTTGAAGTTATTATAAAGTACAGTATTAGATTTAGTTTGAATTGCCATCAAAATATTTTATACCAAAATATATTAATACCACAAATAAAATAAACTAACTATTATTGCATGGTATTTTTTCACTTTAATCGGTATTGGTGTGTTCAGTTTTAAAAGCCGATAAGTTACTGCAAGGAACATATATGCATCGGAATGACGCAATTTCATTGGGTCTTGGCAGAAAGCCAGCAAGATCATGGCAACGTCAGCCCAGCAAAACAGCTGTTTGATGGGAAAGCAAAGCTGAAGCAGAATGACAATGAGCAGACTGACTGACTGACTGGCTAGAGAGAGAGGGAGAGAGACAGACAGATGGCTTAACAACAAATTATGGAATGGAGTGATATGTCAACGTCAGTTTTGAATGTTTTTACCTTGAAGTGAATTTGTAACTTATAATAAAGTTGATTTTCTTAAGGGAAGTTTAATAGAAAGTAAAATAAACATATTCTAATTGTGATTTTGATTGTGCAATTTTCAATCTGGTGGCAGAAACATGACGACTACAGTTTGAAGTTTATTTGGGAACATAACCTAAGAAATGTGTTTAAATTTTAAATTACGACTTTAATGTTGGATTTTATTAACAGATAATAGGTCTAGTCCTACTACGTTTTTGTTTGATATTTTTAGTTTTTAGGACGAGTGACTTATTTTTATCATTCTCATAAAATGTAATGAGTGAAGAGGATAGCCACAGTACCCATAACCTTCAAACTTAAGCACTTCATTCCAAGTGATTATTTTAAAAAACATTATTGCATATTGATGTTTTTAACTTAAGATACAAGTAGTTATATTTGGTTATCTGTTTTATAAATAAATTTCTTTTTACAAATTCTGATTCTTTATTGAATTGAAATTATTCTTAAAGTAATTAGTTAACTAGGTTGATTATCATGTTAGTGAGGAGGAAGAAAAGGTAAGTATGAATAAAATACACAATAACAAGTGCAAATTTAATGCTGCAGCAAACAGGCTAGGCCAATTTGTTTATTAGGCCTAATACTAATAATTTGTAACCATAAGTTATAACTTTGAAGATTTGGTGTGTATACTACTTAAACTATCTATTTAGGCCTAGGACTACTTTACGTGCAATTACTCGAATCGACTCGATACTCGAGTTTTTACTCAAATACTTGACTCGACTCGAATTGAAAAATCACTACTCGCCTGTAGTGTACTGAATCAGCTGATACAATTTAAATGTGTTTTCAATACTTTGTTTACATTGTTTTTTGTTTACGTTTGACAGAACAACATAGTTACTTGGTGTTTCAAATATAACTTTTCTTACGAAAATGTCTTGTTACTTTACATAATTAACTCACAGTACTACAAATGGCGCAGTCTACTAAACGGACCGATAGTCACAGCCCCAACGAGAGAGGAACATATCGAACGTGTCAAAGAAGTGTTAAGACGTTTTCAAGAATCTGGAATTCGTGTCCAGACATCAAAATGTAAATGGTTTCAAGATTCCGTTAACTATTTGGGTCACAGAATTGATAGAGCTGGTATACATCCAACGACAGAACATCTGGAAGCAGTGAAAAACATGCAATCACCGAAAAATGTGAAAGAGTTAAGATCATTTCTTGGGTCGATCAATTACTACAGTAAATTTATTCCCCATTTACAGTCCTTGTGTGTTCCATTACACAAACTGCTAAAGAAAGGCGTGAAATGGCATTGGAACGAAAACCATGAACAGGTAGCAGCAAAATTGAGGCATCTTCTTACTACAACAGACACGTTGGCTCACTATGACGAATCCCTACCTCTCATCCTCGCAACTGATGCGAGTGATATTGGTGTTGGAGCTGCTCTTTTCCAAAAGTATCCTGATGGGACTGAAAAACCTTTAGCTTTTGCGTCAAGGCGCCTTGATCATGCTGAGTGCCGATACAGCGTGATAGAAAAGGAGGCGTTAGGTTTGGTTTTTGGAGTAACTCGTTTTGAACAGTACCTTTATGGTAGACATTTCGAAGTTCGAACGGACCATAAAGCATTGGTTAAAGTCTTCGGTGAACATGATTCAATTCCGAAGGTAGTTTCAAATCGAATCGCTAGATGGGCATTAACACTGAGTGCCTATGACTACTCGATCAACTATCAACAGGGCAAAGATAACAAAATAGCCGATCTATTATCAAGATTTCCCTTGCAAAATACGATAAAATCTACAGAGGAAGACCAGGGTGGCAGTAACAAAGCACACCTTTTCCATTTGCGTTCACAGGATCTACCAATATCGACAAAGTGTTTGCAAGAAGCGACAAAAACTGATCCAATACTTTCAAAAGTAGTAAACTATTTAAAAAGGGGTTGTTGGCCTTTGGAAAATAATGAAGACACTAACCTACAACCGTACTACAGCAAACGTGAAGAACTTTCCTTTGAGAATGGAATTCTACTTTGGTTTGGGAGATTGGTCATACCTGCGAAACTTAGATCAAGAGTGATGGAAATACTACATGAGGGACATCCAGGTATTGTAGCTATGAAAGGGAAGGCACGTTTTCAAGTCTGGTGGCCTAAACTGGACAAGGACTTGGAAGAACACACTAGACATTGCAATGGATGTCAAGAAAACAGAAGCAAAGATCCTGAGATGCCGTTATTCTCATGGCCTATTCCTGGAGAAGTTTGGTCACGGATCCACATCGATTTTGCCGGACCCTTCATGGGGAAAATGTGGTTGATTGTAGTAGATGCTCGGTCAAAATGGCTTGAAGTATTCCCGATGTCGTCAACTTCAACAAAGTCAACGATCAAAGCTTTAGAAGAGTTATTTTCAAGATTTGGCTATCCAAGGGTAATTGTAAGCGATAATGGACCACAGCTAACATCCTACGAGTTTCAAACCTTTTGTAAGAGCCTAAACATTAAACATGCTCGAATCACCCCCTATCACCCAAAAAGCAATGGATTAGCGGAACGATGTGTTCGTACATTCAAAGAACGCATGAATGCTTCAAAAGGAAATGCTGGGACTTTCCAAGAAAAACTCAACAGCTTTTTATTTGCTTACAGAACGTCACTGAGAAGATCTACTGGAAAAACTCCAGCATTTATGATGTTTGGTCGCGAATTACGCTCCAAATTAGACATGTTGTTTCCTGACGTTGAGCAGAAAAACGACGAAGAGTTGGTTCAACAGCGGCTACAAAAACCTGGATCAAAAGAAAAAGTTTTTAAAGAGGACGACAATGTATGGGTACTAGACAAATCTGGAGCTGGTTTCAAGAAAGGAACGATTGTGAAAGTGAATGGTCCTTACTCATATGTAGTAAATACAAATGGACTAAATAGACGATGCCACGCAGATCAACTTCGTCTGGCTTAACTCTTAGAAGAAGGGGGGACGATGTAGTGTACTGAATCAGCTGATACAATTTAAATGTGTTTTCAATACTTTGTTTGCATTGTTTTTTGTTTACGTTTGACAGAACAACATAGTTACTTGGTGTTTCAAATATAACTTTTCTTACGAAAATGTCTTGTTACTTTACATAATTAACTCACAGTACTACATCGCCCACCCCTATTACATACTTATTCACTTTTTTACCGATGAATTCCATTTATGGTTTCAATCCCTTTAATTTATCACAGAACAGATTTTGAGATCCAAAAAGTTCTGGAGTACTCTTAAGACCACTAAGTTGTACTTAGCTTTGAATAATATTGATTTCTATTTAGATTTTTTTTACATGTATGAAAACGTCACCTAAGAATGCTCTTCAATTAAATGAGGGGTAGCCAATTAGATATGAACACTACCAGAACATTTCCCATTTCAATCCAAAATGATATTTCACTATCTGCACACCTTTAGTTATGAATGTCAACAAACATAAATGTTGTTTTATGACTGACCTGCCGCTTGTCATAGCTGGTGGATGCTAGACACCCCAACAACAGTCCAAACAGTGTAGGTAGGATCTCTCTCAATGTTCTAGGTGTGTTAGTGACTACCACCTTCCAGACATGGAGTGCAGCTTGTCTCACCATCAGACTGACGTCACTGCGGCCCATGTACAAGCCGGCCAAAACACGGTTACGTCTCTCTGCTCCCAGTGCCTCTATGATGGCCTGCAAGTCAACAACTTTAACTTTTTGTGCATGTAATGATAATACTAAACAACATGTCATTGGAGTAAACAAAGAAATGAGTTCAAAATTACCACTGGTTGAATTTCTGCTCAGTAGCTTCTTCCCTTTAGTTTCAAAGTGGCTCACCCTTGGTTGTAAGTAGCAAAATTGGTTGAGTCAACAGATTGATTACACAAACCAAGTAGTTTGTTACTTTGAGTAATTTTTTTCATACAAAGAATTACAATTGAACCACAAGCAGAGACATTATCATCATCACCAGCCATACCTCTGCTGTGATCGCAAAGAGGTCATCGTCACTCATTACGTGGCAAAATTACTGACAATTGGAATAAAATCTTGTCCTGAGAAAATCCCAAATCAAATATAATACTGCCCCAATAATCGGAAATATTCTTTCCCCAAAATTATCAAAATGTTTGGATTTGCCCATCCCTAATTTTAACCATTGAAAGTGTAGGCCTACCTTGTGGGATTGTTCAGTTCCAAAGTTGTCATCTTCATTGGCTGTCTCTGTACTCATCTTGCCAGACACTCCGGAGATGCGATACAACAGATCTCCCAATAACTGTACTGAACTGGACAACAAAATATGTTAAATAAGTTTTGCTAGCATTAGAAACAATTTACATAGACAATAAAAGTTAATGCTTAAAAACAATGTGAGATTTATGCATTCTAAATTGAGAGTATAGGTTATAAATAAAACGATTAGGCCTATTTGCTGTACAGATTTGGGTGAAATTTATTTGTTTCTAACACTACAGGTTCAAAATGATATTTAGAATAAAGGGATAGCAGCTAGCTACCTAATAAAAAGACAAAGAACACCATGTTTTCACAGGTTTGATTTTTTTAGTTCGGGAAGGGAATTTTTCCCCTTGCAAAAAAGAGTTTGTTTTTTTTTTTAATCTTGAGTGAATATTTTTGAAGATAGGACAAATAAAATCAAGTTACAATCTTTCTCACACACTTCTATAAAAACAATATTGGGTAAAAATACACAGGTAATAAATTATTTTACCAGTCTGTACACCAGGATTTTAAGATCTGATGTAGTTACCAATTGCTGAGCGATATTCAGGATTTTGCCGCGCTCGTGGAAGGCAGTGACTATGTTTTCGTGACTAAGGAAGATATTCAGGATCTTACAATGATCTAAAAAGACAATGATGATGTCTTCACGACCGCAGAAAATGATCACAATATTACTGCAGGTTTGGATTGATTGAAAATCTCAGGCTGGCTCACCTATAGTTTTAGTAAAATTCTTTTTTGTTGTTGTTTTTTTTTAAGTACAGTATCATCATCTACCTTTGATAAAGTGTGTTTTTCATGTGTTTAAAAGGGTTTTAACGATTTAACTTAAATTGATTAGCATGCATTTTTCATTGGCTGCATTTCTTTGTTCTTTATTTGAAAAAAAAAAAAAAAAACACCCCATCACTCCAAAAACACTTTATGGAAGGACATAAAGACAGAGGTAGGTCAGAAAATTTGATAAACTAAAAAAAATGGTATTGTTATCGATACCTACATTTTAGTATCGATACATCAATAAATTTTATAGAAATAAAGTTTGAGGAATGACTTTTTAAAAGAAAAAGAGAAGTGTTGTGCATAGGATATTGCTTTTGATAACATTACAGAAGCAGTTAGAAAATTGTTTACAACATTAGGCCTACAAGTTTTTAACAGAAGATTTGTCTGCTAAGTTATTGTTGAATGTTGTGTTGCTAGGTGGTTCAACAACTGGGTAGGCAACCTAAAATGGGTTAACTTCTTCTATATCTGTTCAACTCCTATCGTTATTTAATTATTATTTACCATTATGTTTTTATTTACTTTCTTAACTGATGTTGTCTCGTATTTTTGTCTTTATTAAAAACAGTTTAGCTTCTTTTGATCTTTCAATTTCGATCTAAATAGGAAATAGAACATGGGACAGTTGAATGAAGAACCCGTATTCTTGAGCATTAAGCCTCCTGAAGCCTCTTCCTTCAATCCTCATGACTGGAAGACATGGAAGACTCGCTTTGAGAGGTATTGTTCCCTTAGCAAATTAAGTCTACGTTCTGGTAAACATCAAATTGACATGCTTATCTACTGTATGGGGGAAAAGGGAGAGGATATTCTTAACTCATTCAGGTTAAATGACAATGACAAATCTAATTACAAAGTTGTTCTAAAGAAGTTTGACGATCATTTTCTTCCAAAAAAGAACCTATTTTTTAAACGGGCTAGGTTTCTAAAACTTAAACAGGGTTCCATGCCAATTTTTATCAGACCTTCACATCATGCAAAAATCTGTGATTGGGGTCAGATTGAAGAGGAGATGATTCTGATGGTTTTGATTATCAGTATGCAGGACGAATCACTAAGTGATCGTCTTCAACTTGAACCCGAATTAATATAACACAAGAGAATGTAACAATTGCCCTGTGTTCCAATGTATCTGGGGAGCATAAACTTCCACTTTTGGTCATCGGTAAATCCCAGGAACCTCAAGCATTTAAACACATCAATGTTTCTTCCCTTCCTGTGATTTATCGTATCCAGGGGATTTATACCTAGAGTCAAGAGATTTTTAAGAGAGCAGAAGTTGCCGGAAAAAAAATTTTTTTTAAGAGGTTGGCAGCCTCTTTTATCCTTGTATTTGCCCGTCCACATAGACTAAGCGCCCGTGCGTGGATCGTTTACAGCAAAGCAAGGAGTGAGCCGGTACAGTACAAAGGTGAACTGTACTGATAAATTTTAGTTCGCCTTCAAATTTTAGTGCTTAACAATGATGGAACGCTTGCCTGGGGTGTGAAGATTCTACTGGAATAAAATTGCTCTTTCTGCCTGCCAACGCCATAAGTCCCATCCAACCTATGAATCAAAGTGTTATAGAGTGTTTTAAAAGGCGATATAGGTGCAAACCTCTTTCAGAGATTTTAGGGAAAATGGACAATGAGGGCGTGGATTTTGTCTCGGCTCTAAAAGACATTAACATAAACGATGTTATCAACATGACTGGCAAATTATACAACAAAATTCCCAGTTCAACATTCATCAAGTCTTGGCGGAAGGCCTGGCCAGATATTGAGAAATTAGTCAACCGCACTGTGAATGAAGATTTCATCCAGGTAGCAGATGAACGCTCAGATAACTGTAATGTAGAACTCCTAAACGAATTGACAAAGTTAGCATCAACTGGCGGTGAGGAAATCTTGGATCAAGATGTTCAGGAGTGGGTAACCGATGATGATTTGGTAAACGAGTTCTTGGAATAAATCGTGCAGAATGTTGTTCAAGAGTATGAAAACAAAGAGGCTGAAACATTAGATGATGACACTTCTCAACAAGATAAAATAAGCCACGAGGAGGGGAGAAATGCACTTCAGACATCGCTGGCCTATATTGAGCATAAAGACCTTTCAACAGTTGCTGACGTGATGCTTTTTAAAACTGTTTTTTTAGAGACTTATGCTTGAGAAAAAAAAACAACGTACAAGAAAGTTTAACAGAAAATAACAGACTATTTTAAGGTCTAGTTATCATCAAAGCCAATTATTGTGAGTAATTTATTCCTCTATATTTACTGTATTTTACATCAATTTATGTTATGTATCTGAGTTCAAAATATGTGTAGGCCTACATAAAAATGTAAATTATTTTAACACTTGACTTGTAAATAAACGTTTGCTTGGTTTCACAGATTTATATGTTTATAAAAATGATACCAAAATAGACTAAACCACTACTTTTGACCAATCACACGTTGTTATTAGATACAAACTAGCTGTTGTACCCGTGCTTTGCAACAGAGACGACACTGAAGCGAAAATTGTCATCTTGAATTCTGTTGTATGAAATTGTTACACATTCCCCTTTGGTTTAAGGAACATAACTCATTTGAAACTCTTAGTTTGAAAAAATATCTTTCTTTAAGGCTAGGCTAACTTATAAGGCTACCTAGTACGAATGATATGAGTCGCTGATGCTTTTATGGAAATAATGTATCCATACAATTCAATTTTTAATGATAAGCTTACTTAGTATTTAACATTTATTTTGTTGAAAAACCTACATATAAAGTAAATAAGAAAAAGTAATCGCACAACATAAGGCACTGTAGTAAAGCAAAGAACAGTTTATATTGATTTCACATATAATTGATATGTTTTACCGTAGCTACTGAGCTTTTTTCAAAGTTCAATCTTTACATGCATATCATTGTGTAAGTTATATATCACAATAATAAACAAATATAAACTAATGGAAAACTTGTATTGCCTTTTGTTAGAACGCCAGCCACTATTATTGTTAATCAGGGCACAAATTTCATCAATTCAAATATCGTACGAATTCAAACATATTTACGTTACAGATATTTAATTGATTTTAGAAACAAAAGTGAATTGCATGCAACTTAGTTTAATGTAAAATTAATTAAAACAGTGTTGTAAAAACACAACTACTAAGGAGGTTTCTGTAGATGTAAAAAAGTGAATGTGAAGTAGATGGTAGAAGAAAATATAAGTAGTAGCATACTGACTATAAAAGTAGGTTTAGTTGAAATTTAGTTTGTAAATTGAATTAAAACACAAACGAAAGTGTAAACATTGAGAAATGTGTAAACAAAAAGCTATCATATCAAAACTATTCCAAAAAAGTTATACATTGTAATGATCCTTCTGTTTCCATGAAGATAAGCATATTTTCATAATATATTAATCAAACTATTCTCATAATAATAAAACTTTAGAATATTGGGAGCAGAACTGTTAGTCTTAACCTCTGCTGTTTGCTGACTTCAATTAGTATTTTTGACTATTTACGTTCTTCCAAAATGTAAACATTAAAACTTTGGAAGCCCATGGGGCGTAGCCCAAGGGAAATATGATAATAGGAATAGGCCTATATGTTAACCAGGTATATAAGCTACCTTCATACAAAATGTTATTTTAATCTGTTCAATGGTTCTTCCGTTATAAAGTAGCAGACAGACACACTAACACACACCATCTCATTTTTATATATTAGTATAGATTATAATTTTTATAATGGGTTGGTTTATCTGGCCAAAATGCGATCCGGCCAGGGGCTTGGTCCCACATAGGCTGGATATGAGGAGTTCTACTGTACTGTATTTATTGTCATATTCCCGGAGGATTGGTTTGATTCTTGGTGTTTTTCAGGATTTGTAATGGTAATATAAAATTCCTGTAGTATATCCAATTATCCCAGAATTCTCAAAAATTAAAAATCATGTAAATTTTCAATTTTCCGCCATTTTGCACCTACACACGTTAGCAAGCTGCAATGTTCACAAAATGTTTCAAAGCCTAATTTATAAATTTTGAAAAAGTTTCAAAGCTTTTGATGCATAAATAAGCTAGTAATATAAAATAGAACATTTAAACTTCTTCGTGGGACACCCTGTATATGTGAAAGAGTTTGGTTTATTGATAATATTTACCTATATCGTATCCTCCAGTTGTCATCAAACAGCCCCTTCTCCAGCTCAGGCAACAGAAGCATGATGGCAGAGTCTGCGTACAGATTGACAATCCGTTGACCTGCTTTCAGAGCAGTGTCTCTCACATACTCATTCTCATCAGCCAGAGCCTAAAAATCAATGTCAACTAGAGGAACCACTTTTTTTCCTTTTTTAGATTTACAATTCTTAGACCAAAAAAAACGTTTTTTGTGAGAATGAGTGTGTCTGAAAGGCAAAGTATTGTGAGTCAGAGACATTTTTATATTTGGTAGTCAATGGGTAAAATTAAAATTGGGTTATCATTGTTATCAAATTTTGGTAAAGAGAGGAGGTTTCTATGTTTATAGGATGAGCTTGGCCAAACAAAAAAGAACTAATACTGTACAAGATTGAAATATTTTATAAAGTTTGTAAAAAAAATAAATACCGTCCTCTGCAGCAAGCCTGCACACTAAGTGAATTTTCATTTGCCTAATTGAATTTTCACTTAAATATTCAATTAAACATGTCAGATTTATTCCATACTAGTGTACATGTTGCTCGAATTCGAGCAATTGCAAAGTATTACAGTAGTTATTTCAAAACGAATAACAGTCATATTTACAATGAGTTTAAAAGAGTCAACTCAAAGATTACCGGTGTGTAACTCATGGAAATACTCATGCTGTATATAACAGTTTGATATAATAAACATTTTCTGTAAATATTTTATCATGTTTCATAAGCTGATATTGTTTCTTAGTGTTTTCTACAAACATTTCCTGACTTATAATAACTTGTATCATTAAACACAAACCAACATCCAAAACTATATAGGTACATTTTTAATAAAACATAGATAATTTACACATTGACTCTTTACAATTAACATATGTTCTTCTTCTCACTTTTAATTTCTAACAACAGCTGGAGTTTCATAACAATGTTTGTTTCCCATGTTAATCTTATGGAGAAATACGAAACTTTAAAGGGCCCCAGGGCCTCACTCTCTAATTATTTCCCTAAAAAGAAAGTTTCCTGCACATCTTCACGTTACGCTCTTTCCAATGACACCAAAAACATGTCAATCGGTTCAGTAGTTTTGGAGGAGTAATTGTCACAAAAAACCTGCTTGCGTATTAAATAAGTATAGATTAAAACAACGTTAGGTTTAATGAGTACTTATGTTTATAGTGTTACCCAGTTTCACAAACGTATTATAATTAACTTTTTTTACGTGGTTGTTATCTTATTGTTCTTGATGTCGGTGCGGCGCAGTGTGCATGTTGGGTGGAAGGTTGTGATCGCAGAGTACCGGTTCCCAATTCTGGAAAAATACCATTCCCTAGCCCCAGTACAACCACATGAACAGTGATGGGCCGTCAACTGTCTCTTATCGACAAAGCTCATGTAACGGTTCAGTAAACAGTGATTAGTTTAGGAAAACCAATTTCCATCCCATAAAACCTGTTTCCATGTCCATAGTTCAATCATGTTGGTTAGCAAACTTGTTACTTCTCATAGTAATGCTGAAGCTCTTCTATAAAGTTAAGTTAAGTTAAGGGTTCTTATCCTATCAAAATATAATAAAATCTAATAATCTATTAATATTTAATACAAACTTTAAAAAAGCTTTTTAAAGCTTATTAAGATTCTGTTTCCGAGAAGTTTGAATCAAACATCGTAATTGAGTAACACAATCAACTACACGAGTTAGTACAATTTTATTAATTGAACTGACTACTGTAATGAAACATTAGCAACCAACTAATCACCTTAAGAATAGGTGTGATTATCTGTCCAATGTACGGTGTGAACTCATTGGTGAACACAACTGGCATGTAGATGAACATCATGATATAGCCGTCCTTCACATGTGGTGCGATGTCAGTTCTCTCAGCGGTGCTGATGATGTCTGCAAACAAATACAATGATAAAACAATTGCATTTATAATAGTGATAAGAAATATTATGACCATTAGACAAGATGTTATTTAGATGTTATACCGCTACAAATAAGAAATGAACAATATAAACTCTACTGATAAGATTATAAAATAAAAATAGAACCAAATGACATAGCTATTGTTTACTGATCATAATATTTTGGACAGGAATTAGCCTATTGAATAAAGTTTGCAAGTCTGAAAACAATTATTTTGCTTTATTAACAACATACTATTTTGGAAATATTTTTTGTATTTTCTGGTTACTTCTTGTATATATTTAATATTAATTACTTATAATTAATATATATTTAAATATATAAATTATAAGTCAGAGTCTTTTTCTTTTTTCTTTACAAATAAATGATATCATCGCGTGATTTCCTGGTACTGTTTGTGTGATTCACTGAAGTTGTTCAAATTGTTAGAAATTATATTGTTATTGTTATTGTCATCATCATTGTTATTGTGTATCGTGTTGTGAATCACTGTTAATCGTTGTTCGTCGTAAGATAGTCGTTTTTTGTCAAACAGAGATATATTATCGTTAATTGAAATATTTACCTAGACATAGACATAGACATAGACATATTTTATTTGCACATAACATTCTTTACATGTGTTACATACAGAATAGGTGCATTGTCAGAGTT
Organism: Macrosteles quadrilineatus; assembly: GCF_028750875.1. Classification (NCBI taxonomy): domain Eukaryota; kingdom Metazoa; phylum Arthropoda; class Insecta; order Hemiptera; family Cicadellidae; genus Macrosteles; species Macrosteles quadrilineatus. The sequence continues at coordinate 17,569,165 of NW_026542594.1, forward strand.
CGAATTGTCAGAATATAAAAAATAAAATAGTAATCAAGATGATAATATAAATTAACAAAATTGAATGATAAAACTATTCTAAACTAAAGGGGCATTGTGAAAATCTGCAATTAAATAAAAGGCTCTGTCAATTAAGAGTTCACCTATTTTATCTTTAAAATTATTTTCATTTAGCAATTTATAGTTTGCAGGCAGCACATTGTACAGCCTCAGCCCAGCATATAGTGGACTTTTTTCATAAAGGGTCAAATGGTGCCTTGGAAATCTAAAAATGTTTTCATTTCGAGTATTATATCTATGGTTGATTTGAATTGATTCTGGGAGGTCGTTTTTAGCTGAATGAATGTAGTTTAGTGATTCCAAGATGTACAGTCCTGTTAGGGTGTGGATTTTTAAATTTCGAAAAAGGTTTTTGCATGAACTACGTGGATGAGAGCTGGTCATAATACGGATAATGCGTTTTTGTAGCCTGAATATTGATTTGACTCCGGTAGCCTGACCCCATAAGATTATACCATACCTCAATACTGATTCTACATAAGCATGATAAACCATTTTCAGAGTTTCTTTAGGAACACAGTCCCTTAAGTGCAGAAATACAATTGACATGGATCTAAGTTTACTTTTTAATTGATTCAGATGTACATCCCATTTAAGTGATTCATCTATGTAAACACCTAGAAATTTATGAGACGTTGCCAATTTAAGGGATTCAATTTTATTACCATTGTTTCTGACAGAAAATTTTATTGTTTGCGTTTTTTCAAGATTAAGTTTTAATCCATTGTTCAAGAACCAACCTTCCATGTCATGAACCACATTTTCAAGAGAAGATAGCATTTCAGAAGTACTATTATTTTTTATCAAGGCTGTTGTATCATCTGCAAAAAGAATTAGTTCCTGATCAATAGCTTTAGGGAGGTCATTAATGTAAATTAGAAAGAATAGAGGACCTAAGATTGAACCTTGGGGCACACCTGCCGATAGGTTTTCCCATGGCGAATAGTACTTGATCTTATCCAGTGTTATTACAGTTCTTTGTTTTCTATTAGAAAGGTAAGAACTCAATAGAGAGTGACAACTTCCCCTAATACCATAATCACTCAGCTTGAGCTGAAGGACTGAGTGATCAACACAGTCAAAAGCTTTGGACAGGTCACAGAAAACACCAGCTGTAGCCTGAGACCCGTCCAAAGCCTGGGTAACCTCATTTATAAACTGTGTTAGTGCAGAACCTGTGCTTAAATTTTTCCTGAATCCAAATTGTTTGTTATAAAATAGATGATTGCTTTCAAAATAACTAACCAATCTCAAATTTATGACCTTCTCAAATATTTTAGAAAAATTACTCAATACAGAAATTGGACGGTAATTGTTAATATCCGATTTTAGGCCCTTTTTAAATATTGGTGAGATTTAGGAAAGTTTTAGTTTATCCGGAAAAATTCCATGTATTAAACACTGGTTAATAATTTGAGATAAAGGTTCAGCAATGATATTAACAGTGGCTTTTATCAATTTAATTGGGATCTCATCCCAGCCAACGGATGATTTGTTTTTTAGTGACAAAACAATCTTTTTGATTTCCTCCACATTAGTTAGCCTGAGGCTGCACAATGATATCCCATTATCATTACAGATATGTTTCACTGAAGCATGGACTCCATTAACAGAAGCCTTTTGAACATTTAAGTTACTTACTGTATTCGAAAAAAAATTGTTAAAAACTTTAGCAATACTTCCAGGATTACCAAGCTCATAACCATTTGTATCTTTCAAAACTATTCTTTCTTTTGGTTTTTGGTTTGTATTGCCAAGCTCTTGATTTACAATTTGCCAAGCTGCCTTAGTTTTGTTTTCTGATGTTTTTATAAAATTGCTATTCGCTAGTAATTTTGCTTTTTTTACAACTTTGTTAAATATGTTTTTATAATGCTTAACATATATAATAAACTGTTGGTCATTACTGAGCTTGGCTTGCATGTGCAATTGTCGTTTTGTTTTACTTGACATTTTTATACCTTGAGTAATCCAGTTTACAGAGAAAGACTTGGTTTTAGAATTATTACTATTATTTTTAAGAAACTTTGGAGGAAATATAGAATTAAAAGTCAAAAGAAAATCACTTAAAAAGTTACTAAAGTTTTCATTTGGGTTCAGGACTGGATCAAATGTAAAATTAATATTTTGGTTTAAATATGTACAAAATTCATCAATTTTTCTATTTGAAATTATTCTTTTGGTGTAGGAACTTGTATTATTATTATTACCAGTAGTCAATATATTCTTATATTGCCCAGGGAGGCTCAGGAATATGGCGTTATGGTCAGATAAACCTAAATCATTATTCAATTTGTGGTCTACTTTATACATTTTTTTTGTAATCATGTTATCTATACAAGTAAATGAATTGGCAGTTATTCTAGTTGGCTCATTAAACTGCAAACAGAAACCATTACATTCAACAATTTCCTTAAACCTACTTGTGATTGCATCATCCTTTAAAATGTTTATATTAAAATCCCCTGTTATAAAAACATTTTTCCTTTTGGCTTTTTTTTGTAAACTAACAAGTAGCTTTTCAAGTTTGTCCAAAAACAATTTACTTGAATTATAATTTGGCACTGTATAAATGGAAAAAAATACTGAATTGAAATCTACAAGTTCGATAGCAGAACATTCAAAAATAAAATCTTCATTTAAATAAGAAAATGCAGCGACAATTTGGGCCGTGGTATAATACGACCGCGGATGATAGACCTAACCGAATGCCGAGAAGAAATTTAGAACAATTAATCGATGTAAATGCGACGATCAACCAAAACCATGAATCAATTCCGCCAAATGACAATGTTGTCAGTTTAGGAAGACAAAATTCCGATTGTCGTTTACCGATCGTAAACGATGACGAACCTTCGCCAATTAGACAAAATTCCAATTGTTGTTTACTGGATTTAAACAACCACAAATTGACAGAAGTAGTATCAAGTACGCCGAATACAAATCAAAATAGTCATGCCACTAGCTCACGTTACATAGATATTCGACCTTCGAACGAGTGTGAGAGAGAGAGAGAGAGAGAGAGAGTGCACAATACACGTCACTTCCGGCTGTAACTGGTGCGCTGTCTACTGACAACCATTGCCGCCGTGTTGCCACTCACCCTCCACAGTCACAACACACCCACACACACACCCGACCTGACAATCACACCTACACACACCATGACACACACACATACAGGCTCACGCATACAATGTCAATCAAACACTCTCCAAAACAGATCAAATTGTGGTAATCGAATTAATTAACAAATTGAATACAGTAGACGGTACAGATGAACTTGAATTAATTTCATTCCTTAAAAACGTTAAACCAATATTTGACATTTCTCCCAATTGTCACACTGAGATCATCAAGCTTATCATCCCTAAGGTCAAAGGTCAGATGTTTCAACTCTTTTTAGAGGCAGTATTGGGTAACGTACGCTGGAATGTCTTACATGACGAGATATTACACAGATTTATTCCGTCAATTAGGCGACGAGAAATTACATCATTCGAGTTGGATCGACCGCAACAACCGAATGAGTCTTATTCGGAATACGTTGATCACACTATATCAATCGCGTTTGCGTTAAAATCGACGATGTCAGAAGGTGAGGTGATTGAAATTGCTTTAACAAAGTGTAATCCAATTGTTCGAAGTCATTTTTCGTTCGGTCAAATGCCACAAAGCCTGTTCGAATTGAAATCATTCGCTAATCGGATCACTAGTTCAATGTGAGCCGAAGAGAGATACTTTGGTAATGCAAATCGACGCCCGTTTGTCAATTCGTCATCTAGGGTTGTTAATCAAACTCGACATGATCCGTCTACGTCACCAAACGATTTACGCAACAGGCCCAGGGAAAAAATTGTAAAATGTTATCGTTGTCAGAATGAAGGTCATATCGCTAGGAATTGTAGGATGTCTTTAAACTAGGTTCCGACGTTGTCAAGGTCAAACTACGTCGCACTGTGATAATATCGGCGCTCATTTTAAGCATTTGTTAGAGTAGCACCGTGAATATCAAAGGTCGCATGTCACCGGTGTAGGGCGAATTTTATCTTTATCTTTTTCACAGCTTGGTATTTAGCGTTTAGGTGAAAATTTGTACATGCATCGAAATGATCGCAAACGTCAAAAAATTCGCCGAACTGCAGGTTGAGGAGTGTTTTTATTTAGGTTTAAGTCGATTCAGTTGTGATTGCCAAATCAGTTGTTGCGTTCGTGATGGGATTCGACCTGCATCGAAATGATAGTAAATGTCGAGTTTCTTATCGATCCGTAAACTGTTGTGATGGTTTTCTTCAATTACAATACGCCAGCTTGATAACAAAGAATTGATATGCCCCGCATTCGGAAAAAACCGTGTTGTGAAATTCCACTCGGTCAGACAAGAAGCTCCAAAACATGTTTTAAATGTTCGTTCGTGTGCAAAACCGTCGGAATCAATGTTAACGTGTCAAAAATGTGTGTAATTAAATGTTTTGTATTGTCTGTGTTTTTAGTGTCATTTTATTATTAACAATGTGACGTTTCTCAATTGAATAATATGAGTGAAAATGAGATGAGAAATATTTTAAATGAAAATGAGAACGTAAACAAGTTTTAATTATTGGCAATTGTTAAATACGATGGACATTGATAGAATAAACAACCAGTAGTTGACCACTACAAACAAATCAGCTGTTGACCAACTACAGCCACTACACTGCCGACCACACAACAATGGACTATGAGACAAACTGTTCGAGACACCTCCTCATCATGCTCTGCGGGTGGTCACTTAGGTGATACACCAAAATGTGGTTCTGCGCACGGGACGCCTTTGTGTGATGTTGAGGCACGATAAACACTGATCTTTGTTAAAAAAAGTTCACTCCAAACATCATTGTTATTAATTATATTGGAATATTTATACTGCTATTACCATTAAATACTCCAACAAGTACGACAAACAAATATAGGTTTAGAAATGGGAACAAAAATAAACATCCTAGCTTTTGCGGACGATGTAGTAATTCTGTCAAAAAACAGAAATGACCTAGAGGAGCTAACCAGACTGTTCATAAAAAAATCAGAAAAAATGGGCCTAAAGATTAATGATGAGAAGACAAAATATATACACTTCACGAGACAGCCAAATGAAGTGAGGACAAATGAAATTAGTATAGATGGACATACTTTTGAAGTTGTTGAACAATTTAAATATCTAGGGGTAATTATATCAAGCAGCAATAGTGAAGAAATGGAAATAAATTATAGGATTGCTCAGGCCAATAAATGTATGTATTCTTGTAAGAAATTGTTGACTTCAAAGATTCTCTCACATAAAACGAAAATAAAAATATATCATAGTATAATTCGACCAGTATTAACATATGGAGCTGAAACTTGGATTTTAAATAAAAAAGAAGAAAACAAAATGATTGTTTTTGAAAACAAAATTTTAAGAATGATATATGGACCAATACAAGAAAATGGAGAATGGAGAAAAAGACATAATAGGGAGATAAGGAATATGTACAATGATTATGATGTAGTAGCACACGTGAAAGCAAGGAGAATAAGATGGGCAGGACACGCACTACGGAGAGAACGAGGTTCACTACTAAAAGAAGCAAGTATAGGAAAGCCAGAAGGGAAACGACCATTAGGAAGGCCCAAAAAGAGATGGTGGGATAGTGTTTCCAAGGACGTCAGAGAAGTGGGGGCAGAAGTGGAAGAGGCAGAAGATCGAGAGAGATGGAAAGCAGTTGTTGGTGCGGCCAAATCCCGCCTTGGGCATAAATGGCCATGGGAGTGAGTGAGTGAGTGCTATTACCATTACCTAAATTGTTGTTACCATTGTATATTTATATTGTTGTCATTGTTGTTAATTGTAATTGTGTTATGTGTTATCGTCGTGACATCCTGGCTGGACCAAAAATGCTCCGAGGTGAAGTGATAGGTCGGATTGTCCTTTTTGGCCGGTCGGGGATAATTTTTTTCTGCTAGGGGGCATTTTGTACCAATTTGTCGTGTTTTACAACAAATCAATATGAGTAAACGCGAACAGATAGTCAGCTGATCGAACCATAGGCAAAGTACCCACAATGCACTACGAGGAGTGGGGGTGAAATTGGCCAGCCATGGAAAGATCTTCGTCTCCCAGTCGTTCCCTTCCCGTCCTACGCGTAGTTAGTTGAGCTATCAAATCGATCAAGCAAATTAAATTCAATCCGTGGTGTTTGTCCGGACAATTATTATTTTCATCAATCGTTAAGCCTATATCCCGCAGGGATATATTTGTCACGCGAGGTGATAATAGAATCAGTTTTGAAAAAGAAAGTGTTGTAAAGTAACTTTACCGGCAAACAAAGACCGCCATTGGAAATTTCGCGTTCGTTGACCAAATCATTTAATCGCGTTTTTTGGGGTAAAAGCTCAGCTAATTTCATATTCCCTCCTATATCCCAGTGTTTGTGTCATTGTAGGACGTCCAAAATTTGTAAGTAATCAATGTTATTTATTGTTATAGTTATAGTTTTCAGTGAGTCGCACATGGTGTAGAATTTTCCTGTTATAGTTTGTTACATCTTGTTATATAAGCACATGTTTTCAGGTTCAAGTTCTCATTGGTATTTTTAATATCCATTTCTGGTATATCAATCTGTAACATAGTAAACTGTGTTTTCCTACAGTTACCTAACAATGTACATGTTCTCTCACTGATTTGAGAAAGCAAAGTGGCCAATTCGCTCATCAGTGAGACAATGTTAACTTTGTCTCACTCCAGATTTGCAACATGAAGGCACGAAATAGTGAGCGCGTAACATGCAGGCAACGTCGTATGCGCGCGAAATACGTTGGCAGCACTGGCTGTAAATCAGCTGGTCAGCTGTTGTACTGTTGTATTTGTCGTTTCACATTAAATGTTATATTAAAAGTTCACTTCTGTGTAAAAATAGGTTATGTTTCTTCACCAATTTATTTGTTTTATGGTAACTGTAGGAAAAGTATAATGTGCAACTCGAGTTCAAAGTACAATTGTCTCACTCGAGAAACCATTCCTCACTCGCCTACGGCTCGTGAGTAAGGATTTCTCTCGAGTTAGTCAATTGCTCACTTTTCTCACTAGTTGCACAAATAACTATTGTCTCATTATATCAAACTAATTGAATTGTACAGGATTTTGCATTTATATTTAATGTAAATTGTAAATTATTTTACTGATACATATTCATTAACAGAGTCATTGTTTCATTTTGTGGCAATATTCAATCAGAGATAAATTAAGAGTGCAACAGCCATTATTTTATTTGGGGAAAAGTCAAATAATATTGAAAGTGGAGGTAGGCAGCTGGTTCGGCTAGATACGGAGGTGTTAATTGGGGTAGTGTGTGTGTTTGTTAATAGATGAACCGCCAAAGTACCTTTTAGCCATAAAATAATAAGCAATCTTCTATCATATATTACTGCGATTAAACAGAAACACTGTTTAACAAGGTTGGACTACGAGACTCGATCTTCGTTTTTAAATCGTTGGCCAACAAAAGGATTTGCTGGTACTGGTCATCTCAAAAAGTAAAGTAAATTTCACACCTCATTTGGCATTTTCGGAATCAGTGTGTAACCGCGCCACATACTTCCCTTTCAATGGGTTCATTCATAATTTTTTGATTAAAGTTATAATTGATTGTTGCACTCGAAGCTTATATTGTTAGTAAATTACAGACATACAAACATTTGTAAATTACACATTGAAAGAAATATTGAAGCGTAAACGTTTTTTATTCTGCGAAATAAATTGAATTGTTATATATTTTAATAGTTCTCAATATCCGGGGTATTTCAATTTAGCATTAATAGTCATTCAATAGAAGGTTGGTAAACACAGTAATATAAAAGGCCGCTACAAAAGATTCACATTTGAAGTGCAACACTAGATTTAGTGTGTTAGTGAGCAGAGTAAATTCAGTGCACTTTAAGATTTATTAATATTTATATCAGTCTGGAAGAACTTCATTCCACAGTATCAGAGACGTCCCATAAGGATCTCTGGGGATAATTTTATTCTACAGGGCCCACTCAAATATTATTTTAACATCAAGCTTCCACTGCCAAACGCTCTGTTGTTTATATTATTCACAGTTCTTCCAACCCAGGGGCAACCAAAATTTGTAAAGATTGAATAGTCAGAGAGTTATTGAGGTGATAACAAGGAGAGTAAAACATATATTTAAATACATATTTAAATATATAAGTCAGAGTTTTCTTTTTTAGCGAATTTCCCATATAGGGAATAAGCTATTACCGTAGTACTCATGGTAAGACCTGGACCCGGGACCGATTTTTTTTTCGTTTTGAGGTCCCTAGAGGCCAAAAACACCATCCGTTCAAATTCATATATATATATATATATATATATATATATATATTTATATATGTGTCCGTTAGCGCGATAACTCGAGCAAAAACGATCCGATTTTGATGAAATTTGGTACAAACGTGTAAACCTACGTTTATTCGAACGAGTTCGCGAACCAGCATGATCGGACCATGGGAACGGGGGTTTTTGGGGGGTTTTATGGGGTAAAAATGGGTTTTTCCTACTTTTGACTCAAAAAACATAAAATTTTGCAATTTCTTTCCAAACTATTTTGTAGAGCTTAAAAAAACAAATAATTTAGTATATAAAGCGTTATAATGCACCTAATGGTTACGGAGAAAATTTAAAAAATTTGTAAATTTAAAATTCCCATGTTATTCTTATGGAGAATAAGTAAACTGTTGTAGTTTGCTTGTTTATTAACATTTTTTGCCCAAATTTAGAAAATGTTTTTATTTCTTACTAACTATTAACATGTTACATAAAAAACACTTTTACCCTCCCTGTTGCAGCAAACCTAAGTATGTGTTAAACTGATTCTATTTAAATAGGGAATAAATGTGATATTTTTAAGGAGACATTTTAGTGTAAATCCAATCAGGCAAATGGAAATTCGCTTAGTCTGCAGGTTTGCTGCGGCGGGGGTATTCTTTACATAGGATAAGTAGCTGTCTAACATGACCTGTCAGACAGTTATCTCAGAAGTAGTCAAAAAGACCTGCACAAATATTTTTCACTGTGATTGAGCTGTTAGATATATTTCAGTACTACTAACCAAACATTTACAAGGGTGGTAAACACGCATTGCCACCACCCTAACATCTAGGTTCTCTTGCAAAAGTGTACGACCTCTGAGCACTCACAACTTTTGTGAAACGATTTTGTACTTTCTCATTGTTAGCTCTGTCTCTTTTTCACAAGCTCTTCAAACTATTTTAAACCATCTTAAAGTTGTACAAGTCTAAATTTCCTTCAAGTTTTCTTATCATACTAATTGTTGGAAATGTTTAACCGAAACGGCACACGGAAGATTTCTCAGGTGCCGTTTGACGTCACTAACTGCTGACGTCAGTCAAGGGAACACTATTACCGCAACGATACGGTATTGAGCCATCGGCCTCTGTGGTGTAGTGGCTAGCGTGTCAGGCCGATAATCCGAATGAACCGGGTTCGAATCCCGCTGGTAGCATTAACTTTTTGTCAACATTTTTTTCATATCAGCAAGTTTGGTTGGTTTGGTTAGGTTATGACGGTTTAATTTTATAATTAAAAATTAAATCAAATGAAATTAAAAAATTATAAAGTTGAATTTTAGGCATTTATAATTTTATTTTATGAACAAAACTATTTTTTAGATTAGTAAACCTTCATTCGATTTTTTCATTATCAGCACATTTGGTTAGTTTGGTTAGGTTATGACAGTTTAATTTAATAATAGAAAAATTATAAAATTGTCTGTTTCTTCAGACGCAGCTAGTGACGTCAAACGGCACCTGAGAAATCTTCCGTGTGCCCCACCGATGTTTAACTCAATTATCTCTGAAGTATTTTTGAACAATACTTTGGGAAAACCATATGTTATTAGTTGTCAATTTTCATAGTTTGAATAATGATATAATTGTGTTTTAAGAAATATAATAAACAAAATGTAACTTTTTAAAACTGGTTTATTTTAATTTTACAGAAATCCGTTTATTTGCAGAGTTTTCTTACACTAATATCATAAATGTGAAAGTTTGTGTGTTTGTTTGTTTGTTTGAAGTTCAATCAAGCATTAAATACTGGTCGGATTGGGCTGAAATTTGGTATGATGATAGCTCACATTCCCGATTAACATATAGACATACAGTATTCTTAACTCAAAAGTCCTTTCGGGCTCCGTCCCAGTGGCTTTGGAGTGTCCCATGTTAACCTTATGAGTAGTCATATTAAAAAGGAATTAAAGAATTTTGTCAGCTGTTTCAACTGCAGAAGTTGGTTCTATGATATTCAATATCATTAATAAGTTATAAGGTTTACCAACACGGTGCAACACTATTATTTTTTTGCATTTATGACAACAGTTAATTTGAACCAAGCAGCGACAAAAATCTGTAATACAAAATGAGAAGTGTCAAAGTAGGATTGTTTACAGTTAAGTTTGAGTTTTTAATTTATAAATAATCTTTTGATATTGTGCAAATATTCAATAATTTATTATTTTTTTGTTTAAAGGCTTAGTGGTAGAACATAATGGCTATGGTAGATGTGTTATACTATTGCACACCGAAAATTAAACCAAATTTTCTCGAATCGTGTCCTCTCCCATTGCAAACGCAAAGCATGAGTATATCTGCAATAAGAATAAGCATTGTATACTTACTTATACGCCAACCCCGTACGAAGGAGGGGTATTCTGCAAGTTATTATTAGTTTTCAGACTCTCCAAATGATTCTCCTTTTCACAATTTCAACCCGATTCTTCAACTCCTCCAAAGGTCTGTTTTAGTAACAACCACATGAACTTGTCCACCACTCACCAGGCATGAGTTTACGTAGTTTTTCAACTCCCAGACCTCCCACCACCTCACTGATGCCTTGTGCAGCTCCAGACCTGTCTACAGAGCTGGACTCTGACGTGAGTGTCTGCATCAACCAGGGCAGCAGATCCTCAAAGCTGGACTCTCCCATCCCTCGCACCATGGCTCCTAGAGCTCTGGCAGACACACTACGAACCTGCACAATAGTGACATCTAATTATAAGTTATTTTAAACTCTTTTGCAAAAAATATGTAGAAACAAATTTTAATTAAACTTTCAAATGAAAATTAACATAAGTGGCATTTGCTCAAAGAAAAACCTGATACTCACCTCGGGTACAGGATCCAGCAAAGAAGACTTGAGCCCAGGTATGATGGTAGGAAGGTAGGGCGTAAGGTCCTTCTGATCAGTCAGGGAGTACATGTTGCCGATGATCTGAGCGGCCATCTTCCTGGTCTCTGTGCTGCGATCCATGAACGCCCGCTGTACAACAGGCATGATGAGAGCAAGGGAGGGGGCGTCTATGAAGTGTACAAACTTGGTGTCAAGTAGTGTCTGCAGACAGGTGGCGGTCTTGTGGCTAGGATCTTGTAGCGCTTCTAGTAGCACCGGGACAATGGCTACACAAATATAAGAACCACTTACTAATCTTTAAATAACTAACTTGTTAAGGAGAAAGGAAGGATACACAGTTCCTTTCTGCTTAACGAGTTTTCAAATCCAGGTTGCTTTTTTCCTGTCAAAAATTTAATCTTTGTATTGTGTGTGCTACGTACACATTTGAAACCAGGATAAACTATTCATTATCCGAGATACAGTTTTTACATTAGATGTTCCTATGTAAGTAAATATTTTTAACATACTTTAGTAAGTTTTCCCCATATGAAAATATTGCAAGACTAAAAAGGAAGATAAAGATAAAAACAAAAATCAAATTCAGTAGTTCAGTTTCAATTTTCTTGGTAATTAGTAAATATCAGTTAAGAATAACTATATTAGTTTTACGGATTAAATTTAGTTTAAGTTAAAAGAATAAAATACACTTTCTCATGGCTTAGCCACAGCAAGGGGGGTAGGGGCGGGGACTTTTGACTGAACACTTGTCTAAATCGTAGTAGTAGATGGGCAAAAAATCAGTTTTTTACTGTATTTTCCCTCCTAAAAACACAGGTTGACTGGACTATAAAGAAATTAGGTGAAATCTCCAGGGAATTCGGGATTCCGTCTAACACTTAAATGAAGATTTTGAAAAACCAGGGAAAGTATGAGGCTAAAGGTCAAATCAAAACAAATCATGTGTTTTAATATGGTAAAAACAGTGTTGGGATAAAATAATCCCTATATCAGAATTGACTTTGTAAGAGTTAGTATTATTTTCAGTATTATACCATTTATATGCATGATAAATTGTTTTGATTCCACAGTTGCACTCCAGTATGTATAAATAGCTTGAGCTCTATTTATAAAGGTTTTTGCGAGTGAAAGCCGAGTTATAAAGGTCACACCTCAGTATCTCGGATTTTCGGTATATGGCACCATCATAACTCAAACCTTGCTTACTCAAAAAACTTGATAATTATTTTTTCGCATACCCCTACTATTTCTAGGGGGTTAGGGCCTGATATGATTACCAGTAAAGAAACAGTAGTACTTAGCTTCAGTAGATAAAAATTTGTAACGTAATGTGTACCTAACACAATGTCATAAAGACTATAATCTGCTATTGCGGCGGCATCATGAACATCTCCCCCAATCATAGCGCCATCCTTAACATGTCCCAAGGTTACGGCACTAACAAGATCATCTTTCGTGAAGATCTCATAGTTTACAAATAAAGATAATACTTGACACAACTATAAAGCAAAACTACGTACAATAATTTCATGTAATCATCAAACTCTGAGATGCGAAGACATCACTGACCTTGAATCTCCGGATTCCTGATGACTGAACCGATGAGTTTGAGAGCCTGAGCCCCGGCCTTCTGTACCTTAATGTGGGAGTCACTCAGCACTTCTATCAGCTTGGGTACAATGCTGGGCAGACATGAGGACAGCTGCTTGGGAGCACAGAACGCCATGGCTCCTAGCAGTTCTACAGACCCTATGTAGACATCATCACTCGATGAGCATTTAGATTTCTCTTTAGGTAAATAAATAAATAATTCTTTATTGTCACATTACGTTTTAAATCATAGCAAAGCTAAAAAACAGATGACATTGTCAAGATTAAAAACTAACCTAAAATATACAACCGTGGACCATACGACTCGCGCCGTGAACAACACGACTTGCACCGTGCGTAGATGACTTCTTGCCACATTTGTTCAGTCTGTAAAAATGGATACCAAACAAGCATGCTCTTTTTATACTTGCTACATCGTCAAAGCAAAAGAGGCGTAATAGGCTAAAGTGGGTAGCCTACACTCTATAAACGTGCAAAGGCCAGTAACAGGAGCATTCTTTTTCTTTTCATTTCTTTTCTTTTCTAAGAAAAAACGAAAGTAAATTTTATAATTATTTTTCCGAATGTCAGTTGCTTCATTTGATGAAATGTAAGTAAAAGTGTAAGGAGGCTTAATTGAAACAGAATATCAAGATGAGAGATGCCGTGTCCCAGCTGTGGAAAGACTTGCCGTTAGTCTCAGGTTTTGCGCTAAAAGGTGTATTTTATGTATTATACAAATTGTGTAAGCTCACTTAATTTCCAAAAAAATCTGGTTAATCTTTACAAACGAGCTTTGTGGCCTATCTTAAGGCATGACTAACTGTTTAAAAACCAATGTTTGATAGTAAATAATACTATGTACCTGTAAACTGTTCAGATAAGTTATTTTTTATTTTTACAATTATTTTACAAAAGTGGAAGATTCCGCCTTTTGTGATGGATGTACTACACCTCTCGAATCCAGGAAGACACTGAAATAAACAATGTCTGCGCATGCGCTAGACCGAGTCGGGACGGCCCCCCATCGACCTGTGTGAACGCATCCATAAGAGACCATGGTGTTCAAGAGGTCGAGTACGGCGCGACGCCGCGTCGTCGCTTGAAGGAGGTCGTGATGTCCACGGCCGCCGTGGACGGCACGGCTATATTTTTTATTGTGATGTAGGTACTTTATGCAATCTAAATCTTATGAACTAGAATAATGATAGTGATTTTACTACCCTCATTGTTAACCCATTGTTTGATACTCAATTTATATAGGCCCTCCTAAATAATTAGTTCTAGGCCTGGGTCTGTTGATTCTTTGGAAGAGCTTTAATATAGCCTATACCAAGAAAATTGGATTGAGCCTGAGATAAACTAATGCTTTGATATGTGTGGATGTTATCTTTGCAAATTAAAAGATAATAATCTTTCTCTGTGCTAATCCAAATTTTAGATTCAGAAAAAGCTTTGCAAGAGTTGTATCCATCTTATAATTAGTTTTGAAGCTGATAAAAAAGACGCTCTTTGCCATTACTTCATCATAACCTCCAGCTTTTCATTTTCGTCTGTTGATTGTTAACAGCTGGAAACTACACTGTCTTCGTACTGAATAATTTGATATTGATATGTTTTTAGAAGTCTAAAAAACAACTAGACATTGTGTTGGTTGGAAATAATTTACCAGTTGTGTGAAATTATATTGTCAAATAAATGCTTCAAACATGTTTATTCCTAAAAGTTCTTATCCTAATTTTAAAACCACTTTATCATGGATATTCAGAGTATCTCAGAGTAAAATAGGTAAAGCAATAGGTAAAATAGGTGGTAATCTTAACTGTGTTTTTTTTTCTTGACACAATCCTCTAAGGAGTAAAAGGTTTTAATAATGTATGGTAGATTTGCAAACTGACATTCAATTTTAGAAAAAGTCCCTCGGGCTCAGTAAAGCTGTAAGCTACTAATGCCAATAATAGATAATTCTTTATTTATGACGATGTAACTAATAATGCTATTGTAAGTACGAGGTTTTTATACTTAGGAGATTAGGAGGCAGGGAATGAATGATTCATATTGCATGGTGGAAACATATAATTTTTCTTTTCTTCTTGCTTGCAGTCTTGAAGCCAGTCCACAGGCCCTAACTTGTGATAAGGTTATAATTGATTTTTTTATGTTATGATCCTTTTATATTAAGTTCCATTCAAAACTTGTTGTAATTATAAGCCTAGCTATTTAGATATTTCAACAGTTATGAAAATGGGAAAGAATTTCTTGAACAAACAAATGTATTTTCTTTTCTTCTTTCTTGCAGTTGAGCCAATTCCTAAGCTGTAAATAAGTTATGCACATGAAATAATGTACATAAATACAATGTTTTTTTCATATTTTATTATAAAGTAATATTATAAACACAGATAGGAGTTAAAACAAAAAGAATCCGGTAATTAGTAATTTTTGGCCCGACCCAATTTTGGACCGAAACCCAAGGGCCAAGATTATTGGCCCCTCTACCCGAACCAAAAAAGTCTGACTCGCAGACCCCTATTTAATTTTTTGTTTTGACATTGCAAATGATGAGAAGTTTTTTGTAAAGTGTAAGCAGTATGAGACATGTTTTACTTCTGTAAACATAACCAAAACAAGTCACTCCAAAATCATTCTAAAAATAACAGAATGATTTTGGAGTCTGAAAAATTGTTAGGAAGATACTTAACTAGTAAGACTGTTGTTTTATACTGATAAATTTGGTATTTTTGTAGGTCTGAAGCAATGTATACCTTGTAGTTTGTAGGTCTGATTTTATAAATGTAAACCAATTGAAAGTTTCAGTATAAATCTTACAAATGTTTTTATTTTTTACACCAAAACATATCTTTAATTAAATCATTATCATAAAATAGTTAACATGCTTAACAATATGATTCCGCAAGTAAAAATTATGAAGTAGGCAAGTAAAGCAGCTCACTGACATTTTGAGCAATACAGCTTCTTCTAAAATTTGATTGAAAATAAATATTTTTCACCATACATATATGTCATATGTATGGATAGGCCTAATACCACATCAACATAAATTTGCATTACACAAAAATGTGGTAAATTTAGTTATTGTTATTTCCCTCCATTGACAAGTATGGATAGAAAAATGCCGTATTGCTTTGAATCGAGTTGAATCGACAATTTTTTGGTGCTTCGCACACCCCTAAAAATCCGACATACATGGGCAAAAACTATTTAATAAACTGTCTTAAGAATTAAAGAACGAAATACAGTCCAAGCATTTCAAAAGCAGCCTTGCTAATTTTCTTTTACGAAAAAACTTTTATAGTATAGAAGAGTTCATAAATGATCAGGTTGTGTAAAAATAAATTTGTTTTAACACATTTTTTAACTGATACATTTTGTTTATACAACTTTTGATTTTAAAGTTTTAGTTTATTTTAGTCTTTTATAACTCCTTAGTCTTAAGGTATTTTGTATTTTGACAATGTCACCTGTTGTATACCATTGCTATATTATGTAAACGTTAAGTGACAATAAATATTTATTTATTTATTTACTGTGAGATACAAAAGAAGTTTGTTTCAAATTTAAAATTGGACATTAATAAAATACCCAATAAGTATATCGTGTCTAAAAATACATACAGTAATACCGTCTGTTTGACAGTAGTTTATACGATTTTGGAAACATTTCATGATTTTTAATATTGATTAAAATAATGGTAAAGGATCAAAAACAAAAATATTAGACGCTGCACTCCAGTGAATCACTTTTGATTTGTTTGAAAAAAGAAAACGTAAGATCATTGTTTGAATTGATATGTTAGTTATATTAAGCAGCTGTTTAAATTGTTTAATTCAATGTTATTTTTTAATATAAAAAAAAATATGGTGTAGGCAAACATTATCTTTAAAAAGATTATATATGTAATAAACTTAACCTGTTAAATACGGTATTTGTTTGGTCCGAAATAAGCAGATTTTACTTTTATTTCTGGAGATTATACTGCAAAGCCAACTTCCTGAAAAAGCGTTCTGTATATTTTCATTTTGTCAGATTGGCAAATCAAATGGAATAAATTCAGTTATTTGAACAATAACAATGAATGTTTATTATGGGGTTAATTAAGAATGATGTATGAATGTACCTTTGGAGTTATGTCGAAGGACGTCGTGAGCGGCAAGGAAGCTGCCGCGGAGTCGAGTTGCGATGGTAGGTAAAATGGTAGAATGTCCTCAAGACGAAGGCACAACACTTGACACTATCTTCGTATGTTGGTGTCTTGATCTTGATGTCGGAATAGCGCACGTCTAAAGTCCATAAGGTCCAAAATGAGCGCTCACAAAATGTTGTTCCTACGCGACTGCGGTAGACCGGAAAGGGAGGATTCACTGCTAATGTTACTCATACTTACTCTCTTACTCCCATGGCCATCGATACCCAAGGTGGTATTTGGCCTCGCCAACTGAATGCCTCCATTTCTTCCGATCTTCAGCATCTTCCTCCATGATTCTTATGTAATAAGTTCACTTATGTAATAAGTAACAATGTTACTCATGTAATAAGTAATTTAAATCATTTAGCTAAGAAGTTTGATATTTGCAAGGTGTTTGAAGAGCGAAATTTACTCCAAAATCAACTGCACGCAAATTTACTATGGATTGCGGCTTCCATGAATAAAAGCAAAACATCTTTGGTATTACTCGATCATAAGTTTTTATGCCACTTAAGTTTATTAATGAGAAGAAAATTTTTTTTTTTAATTACTGTACTCTCAAAGTTGATGGGTTATATGACTAAGAAAATTCTCATTCTCATTTCTCATTCTCATCTCAATCTCATTCAATATATGTGGATTAAACAGTTCAGCAAAATGAGTTTTAAACTACTTAATAAGTGGCAATATTTATTGAATCAGTTGTGGAATTATAATCATTTAGTATACGACAATTCAAAGAATATATAATTTAACATTTCCAATACTATTCTTTCAAATGGGTTTAAAATCTTTGTAGGTTTGGGATTATAATCGCTTTAATGCGGGATGAACCCAACTTGCTCATCATTCAAGTTAACAGAAGTGATGGATTTACCACCTATGGATAATTGTTGGAAATCCACCAAAAACTTGTCCAATGACTTTGGTTAATTAATGGACAAGTTGTTATGATTCATTGTTGTTAACTGAGATTTGGTGGATTTGCCCACAAATAACATTGTTTTCACCAGCGACACCAGTAAGTGCGGCTGGATTCGCCCATGTTGCACCTACGTTCACTCATCCCGTTATGCGCAGAATTAGCCTACTCCTAGTAATAATACATTTCCTATTAGATAACGTTCAGTCTAAAGATACAAACAATTTGTTAAAAAATTCCCAAAAAAAATATCCTTTAAAGAAAGTGAAAATACATGATTATTTATATTACAAGTTTACCAGTTTTTGTCCTCCAAGAGTCCTCCTCCAGAGCAGCAAGTAGAGATGGAAGTACGAGCTTCACTCCATGGGCTGACAGTTTGCCCATCACAACCTGTAAACACAATCACTTGTAATCGTCAATATACGAGGTTCAATTAATTTGATATCACAGACGATTACTTAAGATTAAACTTCAGAAATGACAAATTAAATGTTAACAAAAACCATCTTCTTTAATTCTTTTATCGAACAACAACACTCTAAAACTATTATTAATTTTTTTAAACAAAACAATTAAAACATATGACTGTTTATTTATATTAATTAGTAAACAGTCTTTTGGCAAACTTAATATTGTGAAATAAGTTATCTATTGAGGGTTTTTTATAAATGATTATTCATCGTACATCACACTTTATAATATAAAAAATTAGAAAAATAAAATGAAATATAGACCTACTGCATATTAAAAAAAAAACAACAAAAAACATAAAACAATTAATTAAAATGATTGACCAATTTCTTTAAAATAAAACACTTAAAAACCCATTTACAGTTAGCTATTTATTTTTTTTCACTTGCGTCTAAGCCAGTGGCACTTTTAATTGAGTAAATTACAACACTTTAAAGGGAAATTGGTCCAAACCTATTAAAGTTTTGTGGATGTGTCGGGAATCGAACACATCCCTCCAGCACTTAAGGGTGTTCGAACGAAAATAAAATACTATTATTTTTTAAAGTATAATTGTTAAGGTCATTATAAGGGTAAGAAAAAATGTCACCTGAAATTTTTTAGTGGCCTAATAAGAGAGTTATGGGGCTTTGAAGTGCTAACTCCGTTTGCTTTCCAGCTCAAAAACGGTTTCGACTATATTCACCAAACTGCTCTTAAAAATTCCAAAAAATGTATCTTTACAAGCTAAAACATTTTATTTCCCATATCGTTTATAAATAAAAAAGTACCTTTTTTTGTAAATTCGATAACTGGTTTATTTTTAAATGAATCGAGAAAAGACGCATATCAGAACAAAGCCAATGATGTACAGAATGTATAAAAAAATACTCCAATGGAAAATTCTTAAGCGTTTAGAAGCTGGAAAGAAAACAGAAATCACGTAAAACCAGCGTGGCGTGCGATGTGAGTGTGTACAGTGCTCATACGCGCATTCACGGCGCGCGGGCGCACGCCCCTCCCTCCTCATCCCCCGCACCGGCCGCGCCTACCCTGGTTCCCGCGCGCTCTACCTGCTCTCAGCTAGCTGCTGCCAACCTGTCACTGGTCACGTGTTTTGTATTTTGTAGTTATATTTTGTTTCTCTTGTCTGTGGTTATTGTTAGTATTGTTAGTATTCGTATAAACCACTTCAACTATCTATAATATTAAAACGAAACAGTGTTTTTTTTTATTTCACGATTCTGAATCAACCACTTGACGGATTTTCATGATTTTTGTGTTGAAAGAAAGATAATTTTGAGAACTAGGGAATGTCGAAGCGATAATTTTAGTTTAGGGTCCCGGTTTTTTAGAAATTAAGTTTTAAATTTTAAAAAGTCTAGCAGCCGACGCTAAGATTCTAAACGTTAGCTTTTGGTATAAAATAATTTGCTTAACATAACAGCTGTAAAAATTCAGCTTTTGTGTCACTAATTCAGCATTTGGATAAAAATGTAAAGACATACTTAGGGTTGACTTATTTATACTATGTGTAATGCTAATTATTGATACGTTCAATTCTTCTGTAAGAGGATGACAGATTAATTAAATATGCTTAGTAAAATACTGTGATGTTCAAATTATTATTTAAAGCAATCTTTGTAATCTTCGATTTGTTTTAGAGCAATATAAATTGTTTTAACTTACAGCTGGTTAAATATAAACTATGGAACTATGAGGTTATTTTATTTTGTCTTATTTTGTCATTGATTATAGAAAATAAGTAAGATTAGTAGAGATAATTAGACCACAGTTTTAACCACAGTTTTAACCAAAATTAATTAAACCACAGTACAAATCGAGGCTCTGTACACGAGTCTTAATAAAAATGGATAAATGCAAATTATTTTACTGCTACGCTTTTCAAGGAAAGATTAGAAAAATAACAATGTTTACATGTTTTAATTCTTCATGGTAGCTTTTTGTTTACAATTAATATCTGTCTGCATTAACTTTGTTTGGATTAGGCCCGGAAATATTGATGTCATAAAAAGAAGATCAAGAATAATCAGGAATCACGATTTTAAATTACCACCACAACCTCAGCCGGGTTTTATACAAAGATAAACAGATGGATGACATAGATTCAACACAACGTCAACACTGACCTAGGATACTGCAATTAGACAAACCATCCTTTTATGAATTCGTGTTCAGTTGTGGTGAAAATATCACTTTTCTTTCAACTATGAATATAGACTTTTTATTCAACTATACACTTTTTCCGGTCAAGATGACGGGTCGTACAGTTCGTTATCCCTGTGGCGTCTGTGAAAAAACCGTGAATAAAGGAAATCCTGGAGTTACATGTGACGGATTTTGTTGTAAATCGTTCCATACCGATTGTGTGTCATTTGAAAGTGATAAATACCAATCTATAAAAGAGCTGGGGGATTCAGTCAAATGGTTTTGTGCAGGCTGCGAAGTCAGGTTAGCTAGGCTTAAGGATTATGCTCTGAGCTTTGATGACAACTGTAACCTACTTCAGAATGTTGGAAAGCTATTTAAATTAGTGAATGATATAGTAACTGACAATTGTTTGATTAAAACAAAGCTAGATAATATTTCCAATGACGTTTGTAGGTTAAAAAGCAATGTGGTGAGCCCACCGGAAGTTTATATCAATGACGTAGTACATAATGCTGATTCTGACTCTACTTTGACTCCAGTAGTTGGAAGTAATGAAAAAAAATCTGTGACGTACTCTCCACTGCATGGAGATGATGAACTTAGTTTTAATGATTGCTGTAAGACTGGCAGCACTGACGATGACGTCACGCCCCATCAAGATGGCCGTGGCGATGACGCTGACGCTAATATTGCTAACCCCTCTACTAGAAGTGAATGTTATAGTGAGGTGCTGAAACGTGGTAAAAACAAAAACACTTCTAATATCACTACCAGTGCTATAGTATCGCCTCATTTATGTATGTCTCCTGGTGCTGATGGCAATTGGAATCAAGTGACTAGGAAGAAAAGGATTAACGTAAATAGTCGCGGTGACAGAGAGAAGTCAAATTCAGTACGTCCTCAACCTAAAGTGCAACGAAACCGAGCTATAATTGGCAAAGCTAAACAAACTGGATCTCTTGTTGTGGCACAGAGGAAATCCTGGA
The DNA here is from genome assembly GCF_028750875.1 of Macrosteles quadrilineatus. NCBI lineage: Eukaryota > Metazoa > Arthropoda > Insecta > Hemiptera > Cicadellidae > Macrosteles > Macrosteles quadrilineatus. The sequence continues at coordinate 17,590,785 of NW_026542594.1, forward strand.
TGTTTTTATCAAGATTTGACCCATGTGTGAAACCTGAAAGCCTAGTCGAGTATATAAGGAACTTGTGCCCTATTGAGCACTCGCAAATCCAATGTGAACAACTTCCCACCAAGTACCAGGGTTACTCATCTTTTAAGGTAGGTGTACCTTCTGACTCTATTGACAAGCTGTTGGATAGCAATCTCTGGCCTGAGGGAATCCTCATATGTAAATTTTTGACTCCTAGAACTAATAGTAGTCATAGGACCAGTACTAGACCTAACCTTGAACAACATGATAGGCCTAGGCCTACTTCTAAGACAACTGATGGTCCAAAAAACGGGACGTAAGCCCCAACTCACACTGTCCTGGGGCGAAAAAAAACTGTGATATTAGTTATAGGTTTGATTTTTTAAATATTAGGTCTATTTTTAACAAGATAGAAGACCTTGAAGTTTTGTTACATAATGAGAACCCTGAAGTATTGTGTGTTGCTGAAACGTGGCTTAATGAATCTAAGCTGAATTGTTTTAAAGTAAATGGATTCAAAACTATTTCTGAATATTCTAGACCTAACCGAGTAGGGGGTGGAGTTGCTCTGTTGCTTAAAACTGACTCTAGGTTTAATTTTAAGCCTATGAAATTATCTATTGACAAAGACATTTGTTCTGAAGGTGTATTTGAGTTCTGTTTGGGACTAATGCAGCTAGACAAATTCCAAATTATTGTTGTGGTAATATATCGGCCTGGGACTACCAACAGCGCTGATGTGATTGATTTTATTGATCGTTTCGACTTGTTGATATCCACCCTCAGAGATAAGTTTAATATCCCACTTCTTATTTGCGCTGACTTAAATATAAATAATCTTGAGAGATCCTGGGAAAGTCAGCTGCTTCAGGATTTGTTGGAATGTAATAACCTGAACATTATATTTAAAGGACCAACAAGAGTAACACCTGACTGTATAACTCAGCTTGATTATTTTATTGTTGACTCGTGTGTTGCACATCTGTTTCGTGCCCCCAGTGCCAAACCTGTTTTCTTTTCAGACCACCATTTGCTATCAGTGCACTTGTTGTGTGAACGTTTTGGTGAGGGAAATGCAAATAAAACAGTGAAGAGGAAATTTACAGCCTCGACTTTTGAAGCCTTCCAAATTTTATCTAGCAGTGAAGCTTGGATGCCAGAACCTAATTTAAGAAATATTACCTCTAATGATTTATTTGACCACTTCTACGACTCGTTCATGTATGTTTTTAATGTTAAGAATGCTTTATTGCCGTTACACTGGTTTACATGCATGGCACAGTCAAGGAAATGTCTTAGAACTAAAGGTTTTAACTAAGATTTAATTTAACATCGTTTATAAAGTCTATTTCTCTATATGGACACAGGTTTAACAGGTAGTTTTTAAGTACTATTTTAAATTTAAAACAATTAAAACATCTTATTCTATTAGGTAACGTATTATAATACTGTTTGGATTTTTCAATAAAACTAGTAGCTGTGGTGCTGTATCGACACTGTCTAGATATAAAATTGCAGCGGTTTCGTGTGTTGTAACTGTGTACATTTTCATGTGTGTCTGTTTTACTAAAACTATTTTTTGCAAACACAAGGCAGTCTAAAATATACATTGCTTGTAAAGTTAAAATATTAGCCTCCCTAAATAATGGTTTACAGTGTGTTCTAAAATCAACATTGTACATGATTTTTATTGCTCGTTTTTGCAATGGCAAAAGTTTTTTTTTATAATTACTACCTCCCCATACAATTGTTCCATAACTTAGATGGGAATGTATATGTGCATAGTAAATGCATTTCAAGGTATTAAAATCTACACTGTTCTTAAGCATGTTTATTACAAATATTCCTTTGTTAAGTTTTTTAGCTGTATAATCAATATGAACTTTCCACTTTAAGTTAGATTCTATAAAAACACCTAAAAATTTTACACAATTTTTATTATGCCTATTATTAAAACTAATACATAAATCTTGAGTTTTTTCTACATTTAAAAACAATTTATTGGCCTTACACCAGTCTTCGATTAAGCTATCTGCTTTGTATGCCATTACTGTTGAATTTAGCAAATTCTCACTTTGAATTTGTATTGCTAAATCATCTGCAAAAAGATAAGGCTTAACATTGAGGTTTAGAATATTTTTAGGCAAATCATTAATGTAAATGATGAAGCATACTGGGCCCAAAATTGAGCCCTGTGGGACACCATGTAACACCTCTTTATAATCAGAAAAAACACCATTGCAATAAACACTTTGATATCTTTTATACAGATATGATTCAAACAATTTTAAAGTATTTTCTTCAAACTTATAAAAGGCAAGTTTTTGTAGTAGTAGATCATGGGACACAGTGTCAAAAGCTTTTTTCATATCATAAAATTTCAACGATACATTATTTTGCATTTCTAACTCATCTAAACAATAAGAAATTAGATTCTGAACTGCATCTTTAGTTTCCCTGTGTCTACTTCAAAGACAAAGAATGAACATAGCTCTTCTTGGGTCAGTCATGAAGTATCGCAGTCGCATGAAGCACTCTTGGACCTGTACTGGAATACTAGGTCGCCTCACTGTTCTGTAGATGGGAAAAATGCTTATCGCACAGCTAAACGACGCCACTCTGCACTTGTCAACAAAACAAAAAAGGCCTTTTTTGGTAACAAAATACTTAATTCCAAAAACACAAGCAAAGAATCTTGGGCAGTGGTCCGTACACTATGCGATGAAAAGTATCAGACCCAATCAAACCTGATTCTCATGATCGATGACGTGGAAGTCAAAAATCCTCAGACAATAGTAGACTATTTCTGTAAATCTTTTCACCAGGAAATATGTACATCGGCTAAAGATAATGTAGCCCCTGTGTTGCCCACTGATCTCGAAGCGAGTCGCTTTGTACTGTCTCTTACTTCTGCCTCTGAGGTTCGTGAAGTTGTCTTATTAATAGGATCAAAAAAAAGTTCTGGCATTGATGAAGTCCCATGCAGCCTTCTCAAACTTTGCAATGAAAATATCTTTGAAGCATTGGCCTGCGCTATTAACAAGTCGTTTGAAACTGGTTGCTTTCCTGACTCGTTGAAAACTTCAAAAGTTGTCCCTGTATTTAAGAAGAATGATCCCCTTAACGCAAGTAACTACCGGCCTATTTCTGTCCAGCCTTGTTTTGGTAAAATCTTTGAGATTATTTTTCTTAAAAGACTGCTAAGCTTTATTGAAGCAAATAACATCTTGTCAAAAAACCAATTTGGGTTCAGTAAAAACATGTCTACCTGTGATGCCATTTTCGCCCTTTTAAAGGAAGTATATAACCACCTTGACATATCTGACAGCTTACTATGTCTCTTTTACGACATGACAAAGGCTTTCGATCTTCTTGACCATGGGATCCTTCTGGATAAGCTGCGAATACTTGGCATTTCTGGAAACCCACTGCGATGGATTTCATCCTATCTTAAAGATCGTCACATGATTGTATCCTTGAAGCACAGAGGCCCTGACAACATCCTCCGGACATATAAATCGTCTCCATCACCAGCTCTGAACATCGGTGTCCCCCAGGGATCAAACCTTGGGCCCATCCTATTCCTGTTATACGTGAATGACTTGCCCGGCTCCATATCTTCTGGAAATTTATGGCTTTTTGCTGATGACGCCTGTCACCTAGTCCCAAGCCCAAATCGAAACGTCACAATTGAAAACACCCAAACTGGCTTACTTGAAATGTCAACTTGGTGTAGCAAAAATCATCTGGTCCTAAATTCTAGTAAAACCAAATTAATGGAGTTTTATAACAGGAAGAAGCCTGAACCACCTCCGATATTGACCTTGGACGGGGTGCCTCTTGAAACCTGTAGTGAAACCAAATACTTGGGTCTACACATTACGGAGAACCTAAATTGGGGAACACATGTCGATGCAATAGCGCCCAGACTGTCATCTGTCACCTACCTGCTGTTTAGACTACAAAAGCTGGTTGACATCGAGATTCTCCTTAAGGTTTACTATGGCTGCTTTCATAGCATAGTTTCATATGGTTTGGTATTTTGGGGAAGTTGTAGTGAGGCAAAACGTATCTTCATCCTTCAAAAACGTGCGATTAGAAGAATATGTGGAGTCCATAGACGGACACACTGTAGACCTCTGTTCCAAGAACTGAACATTCTCACACTTCCGTCTCTCTTTATATTGGAATCTGCATTGCTCGTTAAGAAGAATCCAAATATTTTTGTAACTAACAGCATGGTCCACAATTACAATACAAGAAGAGCAACAAATCCTCATGTACCACAAGTAAATTCCACCCTTGCAAGCAAGAGCCCTTACTTCAATAGTATAAAGATCTACAATAAATTGCCTCAGTACATTACGCAAGAGCCTTCTATCAACAAATTCAAGAACCTGCTTAAAACATTTTTAAGTCAAGCGGCCTACTACAGTGTTGATGAAATATATGTCTAGGCCATGTGCATGAAGAGGAAATGAATCAATTTTATATTAATTAAAAGCAAGAAAAGTATAAAAAACCTGACGACCACTTCGCTGATGCGATACCAGTGGGAATTCTCCAAGTATCCAAGTAAGTAAGTAAGTATATATTGTAGTTTAAATTAACTAATATGGGAAATTACGATGTACATTTATTCAATGAGGGTGGGTAATTATCAAGGATAGAACTGATAACGGTATGGATAATAAACATTGACAATTACGTCATTAGCTTTACTAGCGTGTTTACTTTTTATATTACTGCTACATGTGACCAGTTCTTTTTTTCAAATGAATGTTATTTGAACCAAACAGCTGTTTCAAAACAAACTGTTATTGTTTTTACTTTTCTTTGTTTACACTTATTTATTTAACAATCAATGCAGTGAAATTGATATAAGGAATATGTGTGACGATTAGTTTAGATGTTAGGACACCAAAGTTAAATTATGTGTACTGTGAATTTTATTGGATATTATCGTTTTATTTTAGGTCGTTTCTATTCAGACCTACTGGAAATTGTGTATAGTAGTTGTATTGTGGTGATAACATTGTGGAAGAGGCAGGTATGCTATGGAAGGTGGTATCGTTGACTAGGTCTATACACTTCTCAATTGACTTGGCTGTGCTATTACTCTCTCTACTGTAGGCAACTTATAATCAGTGTGCGTCTGTGCTAATCGGCTGCAAATCTCACTTCAACGCTTTTCACATCGTAAAAATTGCAGAATTGCTGTTTTATTGTAAAATTATTGGATTTAAAATGCATATCGTAGGCCTATGATCGAATAAAAACATATTTGGTCACACAACATTTGTTTACAAGATGATTTTTCACATTAAAACTGCAAGAAACTTTGTCTTTATATGTGTAAACTAGCTGATCTGAATTGTACACGGTTTTAACTGACTACTGAATTCCCGTGCGTAGGACGGGCTAACACCTCGTCTATATATAAAGCCAAAAGTACCCAAACAGAGAGAAAACTACAAGTCACACCCCCATAAACCATATACTTAAAATGTTCGTCATGACGAGAAACTTTGCGCAAAACTATCCATTTTTTCATAAATTTCCCTTTAAGGTCATAATTGCTTTCCAAAGGGAACTTTCCATATACTTAATGTTAAAAATACCTCAGCTGTTCTTATTTGTATGGTATTATTTCAATTTATTACCTCATTAAAATCTTTTGTGATTATTTGTTTGTAATGCTGTACCTATTCTGTTATAACCAATCAATAGTTTTTTATAATACTTATGAAGTCAAACGGGTTGAAGCCCGTGGGTAACAGCTAGTTTATTCTAACTTCAAATAGGGTTTAGTTAAACATTTCCTCACGCCCCCACCAACGAACTGTGATGGGATGCGATGCAACTTGTGACAAACTGAAACGTGTCAAGGTACATGGTACATGTGTATGTGCACAAGGCACCTGTGTGATCGGGGTTGCCACTGCCACTGTTTACGTGTGCCGTGGCGGTGGCGCAAACGGCTCACAACATTACCGCAACGATACGGGACAATGCCATCGGCCTCGGTGGTATAGTTCTAAGGAAACGCCTTTCCTAGGTGCAAGCCCTGATGGCCTAGTGGGCAGTGAAGGTATTATTGAAGTGAAATGTTTGTCGTCGGTAAATGGAGACTTGAAAGAATTTGTATCTTTAAAAAAAAAAAACCAAACATGTATGGAGTTAAAGGAAGGGAAATTGATGTTAAAGAGATCGCACAACTATTTCTTCCAAATACAGGGCCAACTTAACATAACGAAGAGGAGTTGGTGTGATTTTATTGTATATACAAGAACAAATGACTTGTTTATTGAGAGAATCCAAATAGACAGTGAGTTGTGGAGTAAAACAATGCTGCCAAAACTTATCCGTTTCTACAACTATTGCCTTCTACCAGAAATGGTAGATAGCAGAATAATTTGGCACCTTCGTGTGCGTGATCCAGCGTACATCATAGATGCCCAAACTCGTAAGGAAGAAGCAAATATGGCTAAGACAAGAAAGAAAAACAAATAGTGGGCGATTCTCAGGGATCCTGCTTTGTTATTTTATAGAGTTGATTAAAACTGCTTCAAACATTGCTTTTTATATACAATTTCTCTAAATCATTCCATTCCTTGTAATTAAAATAAAAATAATTTTTCCTGGAATTAATATTTAACTTGGTCAAGTTCTATTACAGTTAAATGGTACTTTTTCTAGAATTTTAAGTTAATTTTTTATGGTAAAATTAGTCAATTATTGCAATAGCTTAAATTAGTAAATAATTGAAAATTTTATTTGTTAAACCTTTGAAAAAAAAAAAAAAATTGAATAGATTTTGAGATATTGTTAAATTTCCAATCCATGTTTGCTTGTCCCGTACAACTTTCAAAAGGTGAGATTTCTGTTTTAAATCCCAACCTAATTTATATTATTGATTACAACTTCAAAGGCATAAAGATAAAATAAAAACAAATGGAGGAAAACATTTTATTAACATAATCATCGGTAAATAAACCCATAAAACAGTACTTTATTTAGACTTTTCGAGAGTTTTTAATGAATATTTGTTAATGGATTAACAGTATACAATGTCAACTGGGGGACAGCAACCAACAGTGATGCGTTTTCCAACGAGATGGGCCGCGGAGGCTCAGAACAGAAGCGGGAGTGGTAACAACAAACAACGTTGGGTGAGGTGAGAGTGAGACAGAAATACATCTCGCGCTCTCTCTCACTCCTACTCCAAGAGAGGCTCGCACACGGGCTTGTTCGAGTTAGGTTTAGTACACGTCGCGCGCGTAGTGGCCAATGCTGGAACTAAACACTCCCAGCGCCTGTGAGCCATGCCGTTATTACACCCTTAAGTCCGAGACACTAACCACTAGGCTAGCAACACACCCAAATGTGTTTATAATAATATTTAATTGATTATTAGGGATGGACGGGTTCCAAAATTTAGGGATATTTTCGGTAAAAAAATATTTACTTTAAAAATCAGTAGTTTACGTATATTATACAGTTTATATATACTTATATATACAGTTTATAATTTTTAGTTTATACAAGTTAAGGGTTGGCAGGTCTGTAAGACATTTAAAACAGTGCCAGTACTGTAACTGCCATCCTACCTTCTACCTCTGAAGAAGCCCCTGAAAGGGGGAAATATCAGTTTAATGTGTACTTTGCGAATTTCCCATATAGGGAATAAGCTATTACCGTAGGTCTCATGGTAAGTCGTAGACCCGAGACCAATTTATTTTTTGTTTTGAGATCCCCAGAGGCCAAAAACACCCTCCATTTAAATTCATCTTACTAATAATATTATAAATGTGAAAGTTTGTGTGTTTGATTGTTTGAAGTTCAATCACGCTTTAACTACTCAACGGATTGGGCTGAAATTTGGCATAATGATAGCTCACATTCCCGTTTAACATATAGGCATATTCTTATCTCAAAAACCCTTTCGGGCTCCGCCCCAGTGGCTCTGTAGTTCCCCATGTTATCCTTATGATTATTCATATTTAAAGGGAACTAAAGAATTTAGTCAGCTGTTTCAACTAAAAAAGTTGGTTCTATGATATGGAAAAGCATTCAAAAGTTATAAGATTTACCAACAGGGTGCAGCACTATATTTTTTGCATTTATGAAAACAGCTAATTTGAACTAAAAAACTGTGATTCGCAATGAGAACTGTCAAAGTAGGATTGTTTACAGTTAGGTATGTTTATGTTTTTAATTTCATAAATAATTTGTGATATTTTGCGAATTGTTGATAATTTATTTTTCTCTATTGTTAGGTGAAGTGGTAGAACATTATGGCTATATGGTAGATGTACACATATAGGCCTGAATACTATTAGAATACTGTAAATTTAAAAAAGCAAATCTTATCAAACTGTGTCCTCCCTTATTGCAAACGCAAAGCTTGAGAACTGCAATAAGCATTTTATACTTATATTCAACCCCGTACGAAGGACGGGTACTCTGCTTGTATATATATTTTTTTAAATAGGCTATGTGTCCGTGTGATTACTCGAGCAAAAATGATCCGATTTTTATGAAATTTGGTACAAACGTGTAAACCTACTTTTATTTGAAGTTTGCGAACCAGCATGATCGGACTATGGGATCGGGGGTTTATGGGGTAAAAGTTGATTTTTCCCATTTTTGAATCTAAAGACACAAAATTTCACAATTTCTTTCCAAACCATTTTGTAGAGTTAAAAAAAGAGTAATTTTGTATGTTGAAGCGTTTGTATGCCTAATGGTTACAAAAGATAGTTTAAAAAATTTTAAATTTAAAATTGCCATGTTATTTTTATGGAGAATAAATAAACTGTTGTAGTTTGCTTGTTTATATTAGATTTTAATGAAATTAGGCAATTTTGTTTATTTCATACTAAGCTATCAACATTTAAATAAAAAAGAAGTGCCTCAATACTTTCCCTGTAGCGGAAAACTTAAGTACACATTAAAATTAATGTTATTTAAATATGAAATAAATCTGAAAATTTTAAGGGAATATTTTAGTAGGAATTCAGTCAGAAAAATGGAAATTCAAATATTTAGTCTACAGGTGTGCTGAGGCGGGAGTATTTATGTGTTCTATTGACCTCCTGGGACTCTTTATTCAGGTGAGTTAGTTGTGTATCTTTCTCCTCAATAATAATTCTAAAGCCCAGTAGCTTTTTTCCTTTAAAAAACTGTTTAAGGTTTTTGCAATATCCGTGTATTTTTACCCAATGTTGGTTTTTGTAGATCAGTGCCATAAAGGCAGAAAATTAATTGTATTTGTCATTTTTTATATCTGCAATGATGTTTACAAGATATTAGGGGTGTGCGATGCACCAAAAATGCATCAAAATCCCGATTTGATGCATCAAATCGTGATTCGATTCAGTAGTGATAATTAACTATTCGATTCATGAGGGAGTCAGTATCCATATACAAAAAACGCCTGCAGAAATTCAACGCAATACCCGCAATACAGGACCACGTGGTTGTGTTTCCTTAGCGAAGGCGTTCTTATTTAATTAATTCTTTGCTTGTACATACATTTTGCATTGATTGTTTTCTAATTTTTTTTGTTTTGACATTGCAAATGATGAGAAGTTTTGTTAAGTGTAAGCAGTGTGAGACATGTTTTACTACTGTACTAGCTAAAACAAGTCACTCCCAAATCATTTTAAAAATAAGACAGAATCTGAAAAATTGTTACTTCATACTTGACTAATAAGATTGATGGATTAGACTGATAAATTTGATACTTTTGTAGGTCTGCTATGCTCCATGTAGTTAACCCATTGGGGTAGACACACGAGTCTGACTCGATGCGGCCGATCGGGACTGAATGCCGACACACGAGTCTGACTCGATGTGCAGATTGCACAATAGTTTGACGACGTAGTTCGTTATTTTTCCGATAGATCGCTCTGGCATGTTCTTTGACTGTCTTTTAGCTGTATTAGGATATTTAGTTTTGCCCGGTTGGTAATTCTGTGTCTTGGAAAATATTTATTTTTAGTGACCCATCACCGCGTCAGCTGACTGTAATCGACGAGTATTCTGTTGCACCGGTTTCGAGTGTTTTGTTTGTGTTTATGGTTATGTTTATTGTGTAAAATGGATCATAAAAGTTTACGTACTTCTGAATTAGATAGGTTATTAGACAGTGACAATGATCTAAGTTCAGATAATGTTAGTGATGATGGATTCGATGATGAAATTATCCAGCACGGACATAATTATGAAACACCAGTGGATTATCTTGTGGATACATCTCACGGAAGGAAATCTCCCATGTTATTTTACGACTTTGACGACGATAATTTTCCTAATTCAGGTAATGAATTAGAATTAGGTAATCTTCATAATGAACAAGGTATAGAATGCAACAGGCCCGAGAATGAAAATGAGCTAGAGCTAGGCCTAAACCTAGAGACTGACAATGAAAACAAAGCAGATGACTCTGCCTCCCAAAATGTTTTTGATGAAGGCCAGTCTATTGAACCTGTCCCTAATACTAGTTTTTATGACCAATCCATTGATCCTGTCCCGAGTACTAGTTTTTATGCACAACAACCCAAATCAACCCTAGGAAAGAGAAAGTTTTCTGAAATTTCAAGTTCTAAGCCTAAGGAATGTAGTCAAACTCTTACAAGTAAAGTTTGCAAATCCAAACCAACTAGGCCTAAGCCCAAGGTTACTAAAAAATCTAATCCAGCCCAAAAAACTAAGCCTCTAACTAGGCCTATGTCTAAGGTTTGTAAAGTAGGTAGACCTAGGCCTAACAAATCTATTACCGGTACAGTAACTAAACCACCAAAGGCTAAGAAACGGAAGTTTGAAGATAGCGACTGGCCTTGGGTTGATGAAATAAACGTACCCAAAAATATTGATTTCCGTGGGGTACCCGGTATAAATGTGCATTCTTTGCGGGCCCTGGGGGAAAATCCAACAGAACTGCAAACCTTTACGCAGTTTGCGGGGGATGAGTTTTGGAACATGATATGTGTTGAAACTAACGATTATGCGCGTAAGCTTTTAGCAACCCCAGACAGGAAAAAATTCAAGTCTGATGACAAATGGTACAATGTAACTGTGGATGAATTGAAGGTTTATTTTGCATTATATGTGAATATGGGGCAAGTCAGAAAACCTGATATAAAACAATATTGGTCGCATAGGAAAATCATTGAAACCCCTATCTTTTCAAACACTATGTCATATGAGAGATTTTCAAGTATATCGAGGTTCTTACATTTTTACGACGATTCAGATGAGACCGAAGTCAATCGAGACAAGCTGAAAAAAATCAGGCCTGTAATAAATTACTTAGAAACCAAATTTTTACATATGGTTGAGCCGGAAAGAGATATTGCTCTCGACGAGACCCTTTTGAGAATGAGGGCAAGAATCGGCATAATTCAGTACAACCCCAAAAAAAGGGCTAGATTTGGTGTGAAAATTTACAAGGTGTGTGAATCTTCTTCGGGGTATTGTTGCTGTTTTAAAATTTATGTTGGCGAAGATAAAGAAAAGGATGTTTTGGCAAGCGAGGCTGTTGTTCTTGATTTGATGCAACCTTTTATGCATACGGGTTACACTGTATATCTTGACAACTGGTATTCTTCCCCTCTCTTATAGACCAAATTAGCCCAAAAAGACACACATGCTGTAGGAACAGTATTGAATAACAGGAGGTGTATGCCTCAGGCACTCAAGGAGGCTAAACTGGAGAAAGGAGAAGCAATCAAACGGTCTGGTAGAGGGGTTTTAGCTGTCAAATGGAGTGATAGGAAGGATGTCTATATGTTGTCAACTAAGCACGAGGACATTGAAATGACAGTTTCGAAGAAAGTGAAACAAGGAAATGTGGAAGTTGACATTGTAAAACCAAAATGTGTCATTGAATATAATCGAGGTATGTTGGGGGTTGACCGGCAAGACCAAGTCCTGTCTAGTTTTCCCATAAGGCGGCGTACCGTCAAAGCATATAAGAAGATTTTTTTTTATTTGATGGATATGACCCTATTTAATGCATTCTGCGTCTACAAGAAAATCAACAAAATCAAAAACATGCATTACACAGATTTTCGTTTGAATTTTGTGGAACAGATATTGACAACCGTGCCAATTCCAGCTCGAACATCACCAGGGCGCGCTCCTATCGCCGCATCGCCGTTGAGACTACAATCCAAACAGTGGGCCCATTTCCCTGTGAAGGTACCCCCTACAGCAAATAAAAGTCACCCAACAAGAGCATGCAAAGTGTGCACATCCCACAAAAAGAGATCAGAAACACCATGGATGTGTGAGAAGTGCCAAGTTCCGTTGCACCTCGAAAAGTGCTTCAAGGACTTTCACACAAAAGTTAACTTTTAAGCCCCAGTTCAACATGTATATAGTGTAAATAACATTTTTAGTGCTAATTAAACTAATTTGAGTGCAAAAAACTTTCAAGTTACTGTATGGAGATTGCAATATGTGGAGATCACCGTGGAAACCAAAATGGAACCAAAATTGAGAAAGGTATGTTTTCTTTTGATGTTGCATATTTTATTTATTTATGTACCCAGGCAAATAAAATTTCATTTTTATGTAGAGTTTCATGTATACTTTCATAAAATATATTGATTTGTGTTTTCATCCAATGAAAAATTTGAAAAAAATACCTTTGCTTTCAAAAAACAAAAAAATATAAATTTTTTTTTATATATATATATACTTGTAAAAAATATTTATTAATAAAAAAACCTTAATAATTTTATATTTTATGATAGATAATACTATTACCTACAATTTAAAAAAAAACTATTGATTTATCTCTTAAAATAATTATTTTACACATTTTTTACCAAAAGCCTGCAAAAAACTGGAAATTAATTGCTGCCAAGGGTCCTGCGCATGCTAAAATAACTACTACCTCAATGGGTTAAATCAATCAATCAATCAATCTTTATTTGCCATAAGGATACATTTACATATCATTGACAAAGTCTATTTGCAGTTTTCAAACCAAGTCTTAAAATAAACATACTATTGAATATTACAATTAACATTCAACTCCATTCACATTCTTAACTGAAATTAAAACCAAACTAAAGGACAATTTCTCCCAGTTTAAAATAATCATCCAGACTATAAAAAGGGTTCTGAAGTAGATAATTATAAAACATAGCCTTAAATTTGTTAATTGAATGAAAATTTAGATTATTTTTTACTGAATTATATACTTTAATTGATAAAATTATGTGGCAATTACTAGTTTTACTAAGACGATGGGATTCTAACAGCGCAGTATTTTTAAAACGAGTGTTGTGACTGTGATTATTAAATTGAAGATATTCAGGGTTTTTTAATATATAAACAATCAGATCATAAATGAACAAATTAACTGCAGTTTGAATTTGCAGATCTATAAAAAGAGGTTTGCAATGATCAGGGTGCGTCCCTGTCATAGCTCTTAAAGCCCTTTTTTGGAGAATCAAAATTTCTTTTATTCTACCACTACCACCCCAAAGCACCAATCCGTATCTCATGATTGACTGGAAGTACGCAAAATAGGCCGTCCTTACATATTTCTTAGGAACCTGATTTACAAGACGATCTAAAAGATGCACCACACGAGACAATCTTGAAGATAAATAATCTATGTGAGCATTCCATGTGAGTTGATTATCAATTTGAAGGCCCAAAAATTTTACAGCTGTGCTATTATTTAGATCACTCATAGTGGGGATTTGTTTTAGTGTAAAAATCATGTTTTGGGTTTTTTCTTCATTAAGCAAAAATCCATTCGCATTAAACCAATTTGATGCTTTTAGCTTTGTTTCATGGACAAGATTTTTTAGTTCTGTTAGGTTGGGGTTTACATGAAAAAATGTTGTATCGTCAGCATAAAGAATAGTTTGACTCTTTACTGCCAATGGAAGGTCATTAAAATAAATTAAAAATAAAAGTGGACCAAGGACTGAGCCTTGGGGAACGCCCCATTTTACATTCTTTTCTTGTGACGTATTGCCATTAATACTTACTATTTGTTTACGATTGTTTAGGTAAGATGAAAAGAATTGTAGAGATGGCCCTCGAAACCCATAATTTTGTAATTTGTTTATAAGAATTTTAAAATCAACGCAATCAAACGCCTTGCTCAGGTCACAAAAAGTGCCCTGAGCAAATAACCTATTTTCAAATGCCCCATGAATCTGACGAATTAGATTATAAAGAGCATCAACAGTGGACATTCCCTTTCTAAATCCAAATTGGGATACATTAAACAAGTTGTTCTCCTCAAAATACTCATTAACCTGTTCAAAGACCAAGATTTCAATTAATTTACCAATTACCGGAATTACTGAGATAGGACGATAACTTTGGGGTTTATCTCTTGGACCCTTCTTATAGACTGGACAAACACGTGAGACCTTCAACAAGTCTGGGAATACTCCAGCTTCTAACAATGAGTTTATACAATTAGCAAGAGGTACATGTAAACTATAAATAATATTTTAAAGTAAATTATTTGACATTCCATAAACATCATCACTTTTTGAGTTTTTCATTTTTAGAACTACATTAATAACATTTAAAGGCGTTACAATTTTCCAACTAAATGCAACATCGTTTAAATTAATACCACCATCAGTAAGGTCTATAGGTGAGCTCTGCATTTTTGTGTTATCAAGCTGTAGTTTAATATCAGCAATAGAGTTAATAAAGTAGTCGTTAAGGACATCAGACTCAATAGTTAAAGGAAGCCTTTCAGAACACACTTTGTTTTTCTTTATAAGATCCCATGCTGCTTTACATTGGTTATTGCTACTTTCTATGAGGTACACATTATACATTAGTTTGGCTTCTTTTATGGATCTTTTATATTGCAATTTCAATCTTTCATATTCAACATTGATAATGAACTTATAATTACTTGAATCATTTAAACCACATTTTAAATTATACAGGTTCAACAGTTTTTGCTTAATATACGCTAAGTCAGCTGTGTACCATTCTTGTTTGAATTTAATTTTACAATTTGGCTTGTTGTCATATTTTCTTTTCACTGGGGTCTTAAAATTGTTCAAATTATTAAGTAATATGTTGAAGACAAATTGAAATTTAGTTTCCGACTCCATATAATCAAGTTTTAATAACAAGTCTTGCCAATCATATGAAGCTAAATTATTACATAAATTATTAATACTACGTAAGGCTACTCTAAACTTAGCCTGTGGAACATGTTCTGTCATTGTAGGAACTGTTTGTTTAGTTTTCCTGGGTGGACAAAAATTAATAACTACTCCACTATGATCAGAGTAGGGAAAATCAAAAATACCTTTAAAACAAATTGAGGCCCTTTTTTTACAAACAAAAACGTTGTCAAGACATTTGTCCCCTCTTGTTGGTTTATCATTTAGATAATAAAAATTGTATTGTTTAAAGAGGTTAAGTAATTCTGTTACAGTTTTAGTTTTATTTTGAACGTTGAATTTGTTATTAAAATCCCCACCCATCACTATATTATAACTAGTCCAATTAGATATGAAATGTAAAAGCTCTTCCATGATCGTTAAAAACTCATTGGAATTTCCATTAGGAGAGTGGTACAAAGATACTATGATTAATTTTAATTCATCAATAAAAACAGCTGATGCTTCAAAAGTCAATTCCTTGCAAAACCTACCAACATCAAAAATTCTGGACTTATACTTATTATGTACAAATATGGTGGTGCCTCCTCTGATATGTGCAGATCTGCAAAAGGCACTAGCACAGTAAAAATTTTCTGGAAAGCCTTGATCAACCCCATTGTTAGAAAGCCAATGTTCAGATAAAAATATAATATTAATCTTAGAATTAATTAAAAAACTATCTAAAGTACATATTTTAGAAAAATTTAAACCCTGAATATTTAGGAACAAAATATCTAACCCATCTTGACAAATATCATGATTTTGGAAGGTATTTCTGATTGGTTTTATGCCACATTTCTCAGAGGTGACATCACCATAATCAACATCATTATTACAGGTTTCTAATACTAGACATGTTTCACTGGCGTTAAGGTTTCCAATAAAAAATGACTATTATCACCTACACTTTGATCACAACCCACTACACCATCGGGAGCCTTTTCAAGCAGTATTGAAGAAGGTAGCGGTGGAAATTCCTCCATGGAAGACATGTTAGGTGACAATGGTAGACATGATTGGTCCTGCAGGTCTGCTGGTCTCAGCGGAGTGGTCGGCTTGGTAACAGGACTTGACAGCTGTAGGTTGGTGTTGGAGTAGTTGGTGGTATCCAGTTTGCTCTCCTCAGGCTGCACAGATCCCTCAGTTGGTGACTGAACCCCTGTAGATGGACTGCATTCCTCAGGTGGTGACAAGGGTTTTACACCATGGTTGCCAATACAGTTTTTTAGTTTTTCCAAAAACTGATAGTGTGGAAGTCCATTCCACAGTTGTCTTCTAGCCGTCGGTTGGTCATATGACACTACACATATTGTAGCGTTGGTGATTTCATACAGCTTTTTAATATTTGTAGAAAAGCGCTCCATACGTATCTTGTCCCGTACACACCCCATAGCAGAACAAACCAACAGTTTAAATTTTTTCTTCTGGAAATCTTCAATAAGCTGATTAAATGCTTCATCATAATCTTCAACTGTTGGTTTATTACAGTACTCTTGCTTTGTAACCAGACTGTACACAGTTGCACCATCGGGCACAACCTGGCACATAAGCTTAGAGTTTACATAGTTTTGTAATTGAGGCCTACCAAATTTCTTCCGAAACACAACTGCTACACCAGCAGACATATTTTTGTTGTGATCTAAGTCGCTTGAAATGGTGTGAGCAAATGCTGCAGATGGATCATTTCTATATACATCAATGGCATTCCACATGTTGGTTTCAACAACATTTATAACATTCGGCTTAATAGAATTCTTAAGATTATTTACAGGATTGGACTTGAAGTTGCTAGTTTTTAATGACCTATCTTTATTTTTAAGCATCTGCTTATTTGGATGAGGTCCCTTATTAGACTTTTTTCCATTTGAATCAAAACAGGAATTTTTACTAGCAGTATTATTTATAAAGTCAATGATCATAAAAGCCAGTTTTTTTTTACCCTTATAGTTCAAATGCAGGCCATGCCGGGAAAAACAATCTCTCTGAAAATAATCCAAATCAATAAGCTTAACGTTTTTCATTCGTGCTACAATTTCTCGGATGTAATTGTTTGACAAAGCTATGTCGTAGTGAATGTTGTTGCTGGGCTGCAGATCAAAACGAGGTGGAATTGTTGTAATACAGACTGGCCTTACGGCACTCAGAGCTTTAATTTTACTTTCCATTTCCTTGAAAATTATGTGTGGGGTTTTTTTTATAATATCATTGGTCCCAGCTATCAGTATGAGAGGTTTTAGAGGACATTTTTCTGCTTGGCTGTATACATGTGTTATGTCAGCACCAGACTTAACCGTTCCGTTAACCAAGACTTGGTTACCACTGCACAGGCCAACAATCTGTGGAAGTCCTTTTCCTTGGCTATCTGCAAAGAGTTCCACTCGGACTGGGTCTCCATACAAAGTATTTTTAAAGCTCAGACCATTCATCACTCTAGTAGACTCCTTAACCTTTCCAGTAAATGTATTATTCACTTCTTGGGCCTGGTGTTCCAGTTGTTCCTGAGAAAGTAAGTTGTAGCTGTTGTTTAAGGATATAGGCCTACTATAACTACAATTCTTTTTACTAGTCACTTTTCTGGGGATTTGCCATATTTCTTGTGTTTGACAGTATTTATCTTGGTGCAGTATGTGTGAATGATTCTTATTGTTTCCATACTCAGGTAGTTGAAACATCATATCAGAGATAACATCAGATGATAAATGTTGAAAAGTGTGCCACAGAGAGGCCAACTGAGCTCTCTTTGTAACAATGTGAGATTGTTTTATTGTACAAGGAATTGTACTGCCCTCAACTCCCAATCCTTCCAATGTATTATGTTTTATCATCTGAACTATTACGTCAGTGAAGATTGTCAGATAAACACCACAATCAGCAGTGTTTGATTGTTGAGGAACATTCACAACTTGGAAGGGAAGTTCAGTACTAATTTTTAAAAAAGTACTCACTTTCTTAGCAACTTGTTGTGCATGGACTAAATTATAAGTTCCACAAGAGTCAAAATAGAAGAACTTCTTCAGGGTTTTAGTAAACAACAATAAGCTCCAGTGTGAACCACTTTTTCTGTACTGATTTTGAGCATCATCTGGATCTTTTGTATTAGTTTCAAACTGAACATCATTGATGGGGAAAAGGATATATGTCTTATCACTTAAGTCCAGAGGAGATGGGAGGTCATCTATGTCTTGAAGGCATTTAATTGCTTGAGTAACTACTGCGTTCATTAGCAATATTTTCTCTGTAGTGTGCAAAACCGAAAGGGTGAGTCTATTATAGTAGAGCAAGATTGTGTCGTCAGTAATCCACTCATTTTTCAGTAATGACAGACTGATATGTATGTCATTTGGTCATAAAGGTCTGATTCTATACTCTCATTTTATCAATGTGAACCAACTGAAAGTTTTAGTATAAATCTAAATCTTACAACTGTTTTTATTTGTTTACACCATACCAAAACATATCTTTATTTGTAAAATAAATATTATAAAATGACAACATGCTTAACAATATGATTCTGCAAGTAAAAATTATGAAATAGGCTAGTAAAGCAGCTGACTGACATTTCCAGCAATACACAGGTCTAATATATAGGGGTCTGCGGTGCACCGAAAAAGTCGGTACGGTACGGTACAAGCTTAATTACAGTCATCGGTTCGGTACAACATTTTACACAGTACAAATTCGGTTCGGTACAGCCTATTATAATAATAAATTACTTTCAGTTTACTATCGTTACTATCGTAGTCAACGGCAGTTGGTTCCAAGCACATAAAAGTCTTATCAGATGTTTGTTTACGATCTTCATAATTTATTACTAGCGTGATGATGCAATAAAAAACCCATTAGCAGTCCCAAATCCATTAACATTTTATCACGACAATAATTGTTGTATTGAAGTACTTCCAAGAACTGTTGAGTTTTATCACTTTTATTTCTTTACGACTTTCCCCAATTCTGTTTTATCATAAAAATAATAGTTTTATGATGACTGTTAAATGTTATCTCTAACTTAATCAGTATTTTCGTGAATATTGAATTTGCCGCTGGCCATTGCCTACTGCCATAAAACTGTTTATGGCTACATATTAAACTTGTAACTAATCTACAATCTTATTTTATAAATTAAAATATTTGTTATGGATATTTTATCTGTCTATTGACGACCATGGATATATACAAACTTTTGTCGTGATTTTAATTTCAACATCAAAATACAATATTGCACAATCGTGATATTTTAGGCCATTGACCTTCATTATGCATCCGGTATTGCTGTTTCAGAAGAGAAGCACGTTGATAAATTATAAATTGATATTCACGTAGTTAAAAAGAATTATTTTATAAACCTATAAAACAAAATCATAAAATCTTACATAAAGATAACAATAACGGAAATTGTAAAAAGGGTATAAAGATAACAACGTCTATTCTTTCTCTTTGTTCTTCTATTTCTTGGGTTTCCCTTCATCACGCATTCAACAAGTTGCCATGGTTACTAATCACCCATGTAGTTATCAGCTTTTGTGACATAGCGCACAGCAGGGGGTAAAACTTGACGAAAATCGGTAAATTTTTACCTATTATTTAATTACCAATGAATGTACTACTTTATTGGTATTTGGTATTGTATTAATAATCGGTCCAAATGGCAGATTTTTGTCAAATTTTACACCAAATTTATTGAAATTTCAAGGTGAATATTAATAAAACAATTATTACCAAATATTTGTATTCATTTAAAAGATTGATTTGTGGTATTGGGTTCCCCACTGAGTGCAGCCGAGCGGCACTAATGAGGGTCGGACCTTCTTGGGGGTGAACAATAGACGGCTTATCAGACCCTCCCCTCCCCCGTGGTCTGGAGAAAGCATGTAAACAAACTATTGCACAAGCGTGACTTTGACTTGACATTGAGCTGCTTCAACTATAATTTTGTCAAATGAACTGTGATGATCAAAATCAAAAACAATAATTTGGGACCATACTGCTTAACAATAATGGACTGCAATTATTGTTGAACATACAATCCATTTTTTAACAAACTAAGATTATATGATTAAAATACAATTATAAAAATTATCTTGGTATTTTACTTGGGGTAATGAAGTTATGTAGGCTAGTGTAATTCTCGGTTCATCAAGGTTCTACTGAATTATGTTTGGCAGTGAATAAGTGTAGAATGCAATTTATAAATTCAGGGATACACACCTTTTACACAGTTATAAAGTCTAATTGCCCAACATCAAATCTTACTCTGTGATAATCCAAATTTTAGTTTCAGAAAAAAACTTTGCAAGAATTGTATCCATCTTATAACTTAACTAGTTTTGAAGCTGATAAAAAAAAAATGGTCTTTGCCATTACTTCATCATAACCTCCAGTTTTTCATTGTCATCTGCTGTGAACAGCTGGCAAAACCACACTGTCTTCTACTGGATGCTTTTATATGTTTTTAAAATAAAAAAAAAACAACAACTAGACATTGTGTTGGTTGGAAATAATTTACCAGTTTTGTGAAATTATCTTGTCAATAAATGTTTCAAACATGTTTATTCATAAAAACTCTTATCCTATTTTTAAACTACTTTATCATGGCTATTCAAAGTATCTCAGAGTAAAATAGGTAAAGCCTTTATCTCAACTGTGATTTTTCTTGACACAATCCTCGTAGTAGTAAAAGGTTTTGTTTTAATAATATGTGGTACAGTAATTGTTGTTAGAAAACCATGAATGTAGGATACTATCCATTTTCATAGTAATGTCTATGTATTAAAGTTAAAAATAATGGTTTAGATACAGTTCTGAGAAGAAAACCGCAAAAATACGGGTAGCCGCGTACCGTACCGATTTTGTACCGAGAACCGAGGTACAAAATATTGTACCGTACCGAACCGTACCGACCTTAAATTTTCTGTACCGCAGACCCCTACTAATATATGATTGAAAATAACTATTTTTTCACCTAAAATTTGTATATGTCATATGTATGAATAAACCTAATACTACATCAACAAAAATTTGCATTACACAAATGTGGTAAATTTTAATTAGCCTATTGTTACTTCACTCCATTGACAAGTATAAATAGAAAAATGCCGAATTGAGTTGCATCGATTCGAATAGAAAATCTTTTAAATAAAATCGTTGCTTCGAACCAAAAATGTTTGCTGCTTCACACACCCCTACAAGATATAAAAAAATCCTTTTTTTTGCATGTAGGAAAAATCCTGTCCCGAAAATTGGGAAGGAAATAGAAATTTCGCCCCATCCCAAGCTCAAAATTCAATCCCGCCCATCTTTATAACTATCACTTTCCCCCCACCCAAAAAACTATCACTTTCCAGCCAAATATTACCGATAGTACCTAATTCATTTTGTGTTGGCAAGGAAATATTTCAATTGACTGTGTACCATTACACACTACTTGATTCCTAATTTGCATAACAAAATTTGAATTCATTTTTATTCAAACACTATAACAAAGCCAATGGAGTTTGAATTGGTAGATTACTGAACCAAAATCAGAAGTACCTACCTTGGCACAGTCTTCAGTGGCATCACGGACGTACTGACTGCCATCACCAAAGCACAACAGCAGATGAGGCAACACATGGACAATGTATGGCTCAAACAGACGCCCCAACATGTGGCATAGCATCTCAAAGGCAAACAGCGCTCCTGACAAGAACAATCAAGATTAGATTAACTTATTAGGTTCTTGCTAACACAGGGTGTCCACCAGGCCAACCAGAAAAAATTCATGAGTAAAAAAAAAAATCCAGGTAGTTCAGGTCGTACTTTTCATACTAAAATTTCCAACGTGTTTTGCGCGAACTCCCTCAATGCTGTTTTAACACTAACGCAGCTCGCTATTTTAGTTATCGGAGCATTATCAGTTAAGAGGGGAAAAAATTATGATTGCTGTAATATTGCCTGAGACAAGTATTCAATTTTTATATATTACTGATTAAATAATCCAAAAATTAAAAACTAATCCTTAAACCTGCAATTTATTAGTAACTTCCTAAAAATAGTGATATATCGATACAAAAATTTATCGAATCTCTGTACAGATACCTGAAAAATAGATTCTTAATACTGATCATAACAATTTTTCCAAATTTTCTGAAGGATTACTACACCAACCCCTGGCTTTATGTACTTTCATATAGTATAATTTTGGAGTAATGGGTTGTTTTCCAAGTAGCCTACATAAATGATAATGCAGAAATTACAAAAATTGCACGTAGCCAATTTATGTTTTAAACCCTTCTAAACATATTAAATAAATACCACGTTAAAGGTAGATGAAGATATTACAAAAAAATATTTAAAAAACTTTCTAAAAGTGTGCCATTTTGAAAATTTTGGTAAAGCCAAACTCAAGGTTATATTGTTATCATCTAACACAGTCGTAGAGACACCATCATCGTTTTCTGCAA
This sequence comes from Macrosteles quadrilineatus, assembly GCF_028750875.1. Classification (NCBI taxonomy): domain Eukaryota; kingdom Metazoa; phylum Arthropoda; class Insecta; order Hemiptera; family Cicadellidae; genus Macrosteles; species Macrosteles quadrilineatus. The sequence goes on from NW_026542594.1 coordinate 17,613,406, forward strand.
TAACTGAAAAATCCTGAATATCCACTCAGTAACAGAAACATCACCACTGTCTTCCGTGGTCGTGAAAAAATCCTGATATTGTTCAGCGGTAACGGAAACATTATAATCGTCTCCCGCGATCACAGTAAAGTTATCATAATCTTCCTCGATGGTAGCTTAATTCAAATAATTTCCCGCGGTCATCATTGTCAAGCAATATTGTTGGACATCATCATCGTTTCCCGCAGTCACGGAAACGTCATCGTCGTCTCCCGCGGTCATGAAAACGTCATCGTCGTCTCCCGCAGACACGAAAACGTCATCGTCGTCTCCCGCGGTCACGGAAATATCATCGGTCTCCCATGGTCACGGAAACGCCATCGTCGTCTCCCGCGGTCACGGAAATGTCATCGTCGTCTCCTGCGGTCACGGAAACGTTGTCATCGTCTCCCGAAGTCACGGAAACGTCATCGTTGTCTCCCGCGGTCACTAAAACGTCATCGTCAACTCCCGCGGACACGGAAACGTCATCGTCTGCATGCGCGATCACGGAAATGTCGTCATCGTCTCCCGTGGTCACGGAAACGTCGTCATCGTCTCCCGCGGTTACGGGAACGTCATCGGCGTCTCTCTCGGTCGTGGCTAAAAATTCCCAGTTAAATACAAAATTCACGCATAATTCCCGGTTCAAAAAAATCACGCATAGTTCCCGGTTTTCCCGGTCTGTGGACACCCTGTAACAGATATAAAAATCTTTTTTTAGAATAGTAATAATAATATTTGTTTACATTGTGAGTGATTTCTCTCCTTACCTTCACGATGCCTGTAGTTCTTTTTGTCTTGAATTGCATTTGTCAGCGTACTCATTATATCCAGTTGTTTCAGGACTAGAATACCCATACCCTGAGAAAAATACAATTTTGTCAGTAATTTGAGATGGGTTGATACAAAAATTGATCAATTCTTGATACTGATGCCTGAAAAACCAAGTTTTGATACAGAGTTTTTGAACTAAACAAAAAATTAAAGAAGCAATAACAAATTTTGACTATCTCAAGCAAGGAAATATCATCACGGTCATATATGATCGCAGAAAAATCCAAAATAACCCTCAGCGGTAACAGAAAGAAACATTAGGATTTCCTACAATGGCAAAATATTGAGCGTTTCTTTCGGTCACAGGAACATTATCATTGTCTTCTACAATCCCAGCTAAATCCTAGATATCTTAACTGCAGTTCTAGACATCGTTATTGTCTCCGGATTGCAAAAAATAATGAAAATCTCCTGCCGTTGTAGACATTATCATTCTCTTCCGCGATTGTGGCTAAATTCTGATCATCTCCCACAGTGGTGTAGGCATTATCATTGTTTCCCACGGTCACAGAAACATTATTTTCATCATCTGCAATCCCAACGAAAGAGTAAAATTTTTTAGGCCTAACATAAACCAAGAAAACTTATAGAACTAGCAAAACTGAGTGTTTTAGGTTCTAAGTGCAAAGTTAGAGTAAATGGAGACGGGATATCTCCATTGCTGTTCAATTTAGCCATAGAAACAGCCCTTCAGAAAAATAAGAAAGACAGAAGTAGGGATTAAGATAGGAACAAACATTAACTTGCTAGCTTTTGCAGATGACATAGTATTAATTACACATAATTTACAAAGAAATTAAAGATGTAACAAAAATGCTTATTGAACATGGGGCTATACATAAATGAAGAGAAAACCAAGTTTATGACATGTGGAAGAAAACAAGATGATGACCAACCAAGATACCAAAATAACAACTACATTGAAATTGAAGAGTATAAATTTGAAAAAGTAACAAATTTGAAGTAATTGGGAGTCATCCTCACCAGCGATAATGATGAAATACAAAATACAAAATAGATTAACCTAGAACAAAAAAGTTTTTCGGCCTGTCACAAGTTACTAACTTCAAAAATAATATCCCACACCACCAAACTCAGGATTTATAAGACAATCATCAGACAAGTTCTCCTGTATGGTTCAGAAAATTGGATCTTAAGCAAGATATCAGAAAGGAAAGCTATTTATTGTATTTGAGAACAAGATTTTGAGGAAAGTGTACGGACTGATTTTTGAGGATGGACAATGGAGATCGAGACATAATTGGGAACTTAGAGAATTATTTAAGGATCCGGATATTGTCGCTGAGGTACGGAGCAGAAGACTGAGATGGACAGGGCATATTCTAAGAAAAGATGACAACTCCCTATCAAAGAACATCTTGAGGAATAACCCAGAAGGTAAAAGACCCCTTGGAAGACCGAAACTTAGATGGTTCGACCAAGTGGAGAAAGACCAGAGGAAGCTAGGGAGAAGGAAGGAAGATGCAAGAAGCCCTATTGGAGGCAGTGTGTTGGGGAGGCCAAGTACCATCTAGGGTACCAGTGGCCACAGCAGTAAGTAAGTAAGTAACATAATCTTTGCAGAAGAGTCGGGTATCGCTATTGGCATGTACTCTTGACGATCAATTCTTGATACTGATAAGTGATAACAATGTCCAAGAGTTCATTATTGAGAATTGGTATTGAGAATCTGTATTTAGAATCGACGCATACCTAATATTAATATAGATCAATTAAGTCACTAACCACATCAACAAAATTTGCAAGTGTATTTATTATCTGTTATTAAAATCTAATTTAAAAGAGCTTTTTAAGAAGAAAAGAAGAAATAATATGGAGCGAAAGGTTAGGTAATGTGAAATGTGCGTGACAGTATTGACTAGTCCTGAATGATACAGTGTGGTTAAGTTCTGTTTATCATATTTTTACTAAGTTGTGGTAACAACATTAGTCTACTAAGCATTGCTTGCAAAAGATTTTAATGGTCATTAGCTATTATGGTCTTAAAATTCAAAATAAGCTCCACTACTGATTTCACAAAGACAATATTATTTTATACTTGTTACTCTTAAGATGAAAATACCTTGACAAGTCCTGCCAGTCCGTAGGCAGCTCCCTTGCGTTCCCCATAGTTTTCTGAGTCCAGCAGCTGGTTCAGCAGCTTCTGTACCAAGGCGGGGGCATCCTCCTTCATAGCGGGGACCAGTGGGGGCAAACAATTGGCTACTGCTTCTTGTACCTGTGCAATCACAGGTAGTTCAATTGTTTGAAAGTATTCTTTTAAAAATAAAAATGAAATATAAGTAATGTGGAAAAAACTGGTGGTAACGAAATATTGCTTTTTTAACACAGGGTTGAAACTTGCTTTTATATTCTTATCTTATCTAATAGGTGCAGGCCAAGACCATGAAGCACTTCATCCGATAATCAAATTATTGCGCACCCCAGACAATTGTTTTTTTTTTATGACCTTACAGGTTTAGGCGTCCAATGAAAGCCTGTAGCTTCCCAATTAGGTCCTCCTCGGGAAGATATCTGCCTCTTGCCCCATTGCCAAGAGTTATCCTTCTAGCATCAGAGAGCTCGTAACAATCAAAGAGAAGGTGGTCGGCTGTCTCCTCTGACCTATCACAGTGCCTACAGATCGGTTCACCATCAAATAAGCCCATCCATTGTAAATGTTTCCTGAATCTTTCATGACCAGTTATCAGTTCAACAGTTAATTTAATTCTTCGTCTGTCTAGTCTCAAGAGGTCAGAGGCAACCTTTTTTGAAGGCCTAAACAGAGTAAGCTTGCTGACCCTAAGAAGGGGAGTATCGACCCAGCGTTTGCGGTGCTCTTCTTTGGCCCATGGCGCAATCGAAGAACATGCGACCGATTGGAGATCAAATCCGAAATGGGTATCAAAGTGCCAGCCAACTAGAGATCTGCGAATCGTGTCATTTCGGAAAGGCCATTTACCATTTGGAACACGAGAACGCCCCTCAGCCCCAGATGAGTTGTTATCCGACGATGTTTGCGGCCCGTTTGACCCATCATTCGGAGGTCGCCGCTACTTGATCGCCATAAAAGACCACTTTTTAAGGTACCGATATTGTTTTGTCGCAAGGGAAAAATCTGCTGTCAAGGAATTGCGTGAAGTGTTGGCTAAAGCACGTACAATTGGTCATCACGTCAGAGAGTTTCTCAGCGACAATGGTGGTGAGTTTGACAACGCTGAAGTTCGTCAAATTCTCAGAGAATATGGTGCTAACCAACGTCTGACAGCACCGTATACAACCGAACAAAATGGTGCTGTGGAGAGAGAGAACAGAACAATCGTCGAAATGGCCCGGACCTTCAAGTACGAAAATCCAAATGTAATATTTCCTGCAGCGATCTGAACGAACTTGTCATCACTGCTGGGTACGTTTGGAATCGAGTGAGAAAGTCAGCAGTTGCTAACAAATCAGTCTTTGAGCTCTGGTTTGGTCAAAAGCCAAGGATCAAACAACTGTGAGCGGAAAAAGGACAAGAAAGCTGTGGTTGGTTACCTGGTTGGATACGATGGTGATGAACGATATCGAATCTACGTCCCAGAGAGAAGAGATGTCGTAGTTTCTTGTGACATTGGTTTTCACGAAATTGTTGGAGATTGTGACAAGAAAGTTTAGTGGCCAATCAAGATTGAGAAAACCAATGACACCAAAGAAGATTGGCAAGAAGTTGAAGAGACTATTGACGAGCCTAGTTCTCCAGTGAAGGGTGATGATGAGCCTATACGAACTGAGGACACATCAAGTAGCAGTGATAGTGAAGATGCAGCGTTATCCAACGATCCTGCAACCAGGCACTCGACTTGGAAAAGAAGCCAACCCGAGTGGCTAAATGATTACGTCTCGTCTAACTTTGACGAAGTTCTTCTTGTTGACGATGAACCTAAATCTTACACTGAAGCCATGAGTTCAGAGGATAGTGCTGAATGGAAAACAGCAATGGACAAAAAAAAATAGCATCCATGCATGCACAAGGTGTATGGGAATTGACCGAACTCCCTCCGGGAAAGAAGAGTATTGTTAATATAACAAAGGGCGGTAGCCGCCGTGGTTGATATTGCGTGGGAAGCGCGGCGGTTGAGAGTACTTAGGAGCACATTGAGAAGTATAGGCTAGGCCTATGTTTGAGGCCCTGTACAAATGAGGGCGGTAGCCGCCGTGGTTGCTATTGCGTGGGAAGCGCGGCGGTTGAGAGTACTTAAGAGCAAATGGGACCGTTCACATGCAACCACCCACTTTCAATCAACCGCAATAAACTGTGGCAGTTGTAGATTTCCCGGCTCCCACACGGTTGGAGTTACTAGAGTTGGAGTGAGAGCGTACACATGAGGGCGATAGCCGCGGCGGTTGACAGCAGTTGCTACTATGATCACAGACATCTGCGTGCTCGCCCTGTAGACATTGCTCTCTGTGTATTGGTGTAGTGTGTAGCTGTAGCTGTACAGTCCAGTCCCGCAAACTCGGCACTCGATAACCCGGCAGTCTGGATAACTCGGCCATCACCTGGCTCAGAAAATTAGTGATTTTTTGAGTCCGAATTAAACCTGGACTCAAGCCAGATCAAGTCAAATCATTTGCAGCTCGTACCAAGGATATGTTGTGCTATATCTGATGACTTAATACTAACTTGTAACATAAATATAAATAAAAGAGGCAGTTAAAAAGCTTAAAAATTGTATTGTTCTTATTTTTAACCCTAGTTCCCGATAACCCGGCATTTCACAAACTCGGCACCCTTCCAGTCCACATTACGCCGAGTTTGCGGGACTCTACTGTAGTTGACGTAGTGTAAGTTTAATGGCCATACAAGCTGCTGTGGAACCAGAAAACTTTGACACTGAACTGTTCATTGAAGAAGTACAAAAAACAAGATGCATTTGGGATATGTAATGCAATGACTATACAAATCGGGAAATAAAAAAGTTTGTGTGGCAAGAGTTAGTACAATTTTTTTTCGGAAAAGAATTGTCAAGTAGAACAAAGGAAAAAATTAGGTAAATACTGTACTGGCTGTCCAGTGACCGTCAATTCACAGCACAACCGCAGCGTCAGCCGCTGCCATGTGTACGGTCCTAGGCGGCCACTGCCCCCCTCATGTATACAATGGCCTTAGAAAACGGGGTCTAAATATAAAAAAAATAGTAAAAAAACTGCTGACATAAAAAAATAAATTTATTTTTTTTTCTTTTACATAAGTGGGTAATACATTCATGTGGGTTTTACATAAATTTTACTTAAGTTAAGCTGGGTACGTCTAGTGTTCAAATTTCCAGATTATTACACTACAATTAATATTTGAATTCACGTTAACTACTTGTAGATACTTTTACTAATCAGAATAAGTCCATCTATATAGTTAAATCTCTGTTCACTATTTATTAATTAGATATATTAGATAACATAAAAGCTGGCTGTGATATGCAGCTGAGGTATTATTGAGCACTTTGGGGAGTTTGATAGGTTCATTTCAGTATGGTTTGAGCAACAACAGGAAATGTGCGTGAAATTAGCGGTGGTTGGTGGAAAATATATTGGGCCCAGGTATATTAATTATACTCACACTACCGCATTTCGCCACAGAATGTATCACAACCTTACATAACTTAACCTAACTGCTGCAGCAAGCTGTAAATTAGTGAATTCGATAACAGCGGTAAATTTGAGATTTGGATTCAACTCGGAACTGGTTTTAAAATTCGGATTCGATAACAGCTGTAAATTTGAGACTCGGTTTCGACTCAAGACTAATTAAAATATTCGGATTCTATCTGGATTCGATAAAATCTGTAGAGCTATGATTCGGATTCGAATCAAAATTTATGGATTCGCACAGCCCTGATAATTGTGTAACACCTTGGTAATTGTGTGCTGTATAAAATACCTGCTGAGATGGGGTGGACAAAGCATCTATTAGTTTTCCAACGATCGGTTTGATCTTCTTGTCATCTTTGTCAAGATGCCGGGCCAGTGAGCCCATGAGAATCACAACAGACTGTCTCACAGCGTCGTAACTGCCAGAGTCAGGAGCTCGGTCCAGAAAGTCCTCAAACACAGGGAGAAGGCTGTTCACAGTGTCCTGTCAACATGGCAAAAATTAATTTACCATCAATTTCTTGGGTAACAGCGAGGGTCAAACTTAATTATTTCAAATCGGGATGTGTCATTCCTGTCTTGGGTCAAAACCGGGTGGTTGCTTTGGTCAGTATTGCTATTTAAAAGTATTAATTATTAGACTACTATTGGCTCCTAAATATGTTACATCATTTCCTAATATTGCAATGAAATACGCACACATCTCCCGTAGTGATCGGTTTAGGTTCAGTTAGGGTTTTTATAAAATCGGTTGTCAGTTATCTGTTTTATTTTTATTTTTTAACAAATTTCCCTATAGGGAGTAGCTATTATAGTAGGTAAGACCTAGGCCAGGGACCAATTTACTTTTTTACTTTGATGTCCCCAGAGGCCAAAAACACTATTCGTTCAACAACAAAATTAGGGGTAAACCAGGTTTCCTAAACTAAAATGGTCTGGCAAACCCACCGCCACCTTGGAAGTTTTTTGCAACCCACTTATAAAAATAATATTATAGAGTACCGGTAATAGATTACAGAATTGGATTGCAGAACGGGTAAACAAGTTATAATTCATATTAAATACATACCTTTAACATGTTTCCCTTGAAATTATTGTATTTTATCCATTTATGAGGATAAAACATGTACTTGTTTGTGTTTCTATGACATTATTCATGTAAGTAAGTACCTAAACTGTCTTTTTAGTTTGACATGTTTAAAAGATTGAAGTATTCAATGGACATCAGTAATTTACATCAGCAGACACTGTCGTTGTCTCAATTACATCCATTTATAATCAAAACTGGAGACAACTTTCACACGGGGTGGAACCAATGTCTAGTTCTATAGCCAGGTTTATGACTCACCTTGCCGTGGAGGTCCACAGTGGCCAAGGCTGCAGTGAGCATGTTCTTCCTCACTTCCCCACTCTTGTCTCCCAGACCCGTGCATACAAAGAACGTAGCCAACTCAGACACCAGTGGAGGAGTCAGCAGAGGTGCCAACTGTGTAAGAGCCAATGCTACTCCACTACGTGGCTCCCATGTATCTATAGGTTGCTCAATCACACGCCCCAGGCTGTCCAACTTGGCTGGCACTAACTATAAACAGATAACCAATCATATAACACTATGTACACTCATACACCAGTGGAGCAGTGAGCAGAGGTGCCAACTGTGTAAGAGCTAGTGATGGCGGCCATTTTTAAATTTTAAGTTGAATCAAGATGAACTTTTTTCTAACATTAGTATTTTCTATCTTAACCTACATACCAAGTTTTACTAAGATCGGTTGAAAAATTTCAAAAATAAAAATGTTTTTTATAAAATATACAAAATGGCGGATATCTGGTTAACAAAGCGATTTTGGAAAAAATGTTAATCTTGATTTTCTCTTTATTATGACCCATAGAACCCATTTCTGGAGTTTGGCTGTTTACTTATGGATATCTATATCTATAAAAGAGGAACTATGTATGTATATATATGTGTATATACGTTATGGACTCCGAAACCGCTCGACAAATTGTAATGAAACTTTCAGGCATTATTAAGCATCTTTCAAGGATGGTTCGAGTGAAGTTTGGTGCAGATCCGTCAAAAGGGCTCTGCCCCAGAGGGTTTTAAGTGGACAAATGTCAGACTTTTTGATCTACAATGTTTACAAATTGTTTAAAACATAAAAACCTTTATCAAAGTATTATAAACAATAAAAGGGATGACTTTTTTAAATTTATGACAACAGCTAATTTGCAACCAAAAGGTGAGTGAGCGTAGCGAACGAACATCAACATGGAGGCGAGTTAGCGTAGTAAACGAGCTAACCTGAAAACAAGTGAGCGCAGCGAACGATTTCCAACCTAAAGGTGAGTGAGCGTAGCGAACGAACTTCAACCAGGACGTGATTGAGCCATGTGAATACTTATGAAGTTAAACGGGGCAAAGCCCGCAGGTACAGCTAGTACATATAAATTCAAACATTTGGTGTTTTTGGCCTCTAGGGACCTCAAAACAAAAAGTAAATCGGTCCCGGGTCCAGGTCATACCATGAGTACTACGGTAATTTACCCGGCTTGATTTCTACTAAAATATTCCCTATAAATTTTCAGATTTATTTCCTATTTAAATAACATTAATTTTAGTGAGTAGTTTGGTTTGCTGCTACGGGGAAGATGTTGAGATGTGTTTTTTCAATTGAAATATTGATAGCTTAGTATGAAATAAACCAAATTGCCAAATTTGATTAAAATATATCCATAAACAAGCAAACTAGAACAGTTTATTTATTCTCCATAAGAATAACATGGGAATTTTAAATTTACAATTTTTTAAATTTTCTCCGTAGTCAATGAACATTCAAAAACACTTCAATATACTAAATTATTTGTTTTTTTAAGCTCTTCAAAATGATCTAGAGAGAAATTTAGAAATTTTAAGTTTTTAGGGTCAAAAATGAGAAAAACCCATTTTTACCCCATAAAACCCCCCATAAACCCCTGATCCCATGGTCCGATTATGCTGGTTCGCGAACTCGTTCGAATATATGTAGGTTTACATGTTTGTACCAAATTTCATCAAAATCGGATCAATTTTGCTCGAGTTATCGCGCTAACGGACACATATATAAATATATATATGAATTTGAACGGATGGTGTTTTTGACCTCTGGGGACCTCAAAACGAAAAAGTAAATCGGTCCCGGGTCTAGGTCTTACCATGAGACCTACGGTAATAGCTTATTCCCTATATGGGAAATTCGCTATATAAGATAAAAATCTAATTAATGATTACTTATAATTTTTAATTAATTATAAAACTAATTTTAAAATTTAGTATTATAAAATTAAACTGTCATAACCTAACCTAACCAACCAAACTTGCTGATATGAAAAATTTGTTAACAAAAAAAAAAGAGCTTCCAGCGGGTTACGAACCCGGGACCTCCTGAACATCAATCCGCAACGCTACCAACTATGCCACGAACACCGCTGAAATCACATCGTTTCATTACGGTAATCGTGTTGCCTCAAGAGAAGAATTAGCCACTAGAGATATGACGTCACTACACCTTTAGCCTTAGTCCCTCCCGTGTGCCCATTCCATCATTAGTTTATCTTAGGCTCAATTACATTTTCTTAGTATATTTTACAGCACTTTCAAAGAATCAAAATACCCAGGCCTAGGCCTAATTATTTAGGACGGCCTATATAAACTGAATAACAAACAATGAGGTTATAATATCAGCAAAGTCACTACAATATCATCATTCTAGTTCATAAGATTTAGATTGCTTAAAGCATACAACGCAATAAATAAATATGGGAAATAAAAAAAATTGAAACCTGACCGCCAACAATGTACAAAGATACAGAAAATGCAATGACATAATTTGAAACCAATTAGGCCTACGTAGTGATAAAAATTTAATGCAAACAACAATGCTTTTGGTTTTGTCAACTGAAAGATAAACTACAGTATCCATAAAAAAAGGGTTTAACTTAGTTATGTTTATGATTAGTTACATGTTTTATATGAAACCATAAACAGTTTTATGACACTAGGCAATGGCCAGCGGTAAATTGAAGTACAAGTAAGAAGTGAAATTTAACAGCCATTATAAAACTATTATTTCCATGATAAAATATGTTTGGGATCTAATAATGATTACCCTAGTAATAAATAAATAGTTGTAAAGGAATAAAAGTGATACAACTTTTATGAGCTAAATTACTACTGAGTCAACAGTTCTTGGAAGTACTTGACTTGACACTTGATTGTCGTGATAAAATATTAATGGGTTTGAGACTGCTAATGGGGTTTTTATTGCATAATTACTCTAGTAATTAACTATGAAAATGTAAACAAACATCTGATAATGTGCTCCTAACCAACTAGCAATCGATAAAATTATGGCCCATTAAAAATTTAAGGACATAGTCTGGCATTTAAGGACAATTCCCTACATTTCATGGCCAATAAAAAATTAAGTACAATTCCCGGTTTTCCCGGATTTCCCGGTTGGTAGACACCCTGTAATAGCTTATTCCCTACATGGGAAATTCGCTAAGAGAGTGCATAAAGATTGTAAAATCCACCCTTATATGAAAAAAGAGTCCAACATTGAGTTGACGCCTGTGCACTCCAAATGGCATCAACATGAAACACTCACCACTCATCACCACTGACTTGCTCTATTTCCCCCTATCGAGTAATCTTCAGTGTAATCTTTGCTCAATAGTTAGAACTAATATTTTTATCACTTTGTACTGTATTTTGTAATCTAATTAACTATACAGCCCGATGTGTATCCCAACCTTTATATTATACAGCCGGATGTGTAACTAGTAACGTACCGAATACAAATGTTTGGGCACTTCTAGATGAGCTAGAGACGTGAAATTTTCAGTGTTTTGTAGGTCTAGTGCCCAAACCCCCGGTAAAAATCCAAAAAGTCGCTTTTTCCTCTTTCAACCCCCCCTAAATTAACTATACCCCCATGTTATTCTTATGGGAAATAACGTTGAAAAACAACAACTTTCATGAGACTCATCTGAACCGTTTAGAAACTTGCTAGAGACTTGGAATTTGCGTAGTATTGTACTATGGGATCTTACATTACTGGTGAAATTCGTTAAAACCCCATTTTCAAAGTTCTACCCCCCCAAAAAAATTCCATAAAAATTTTGGTTTTTGGAAAAACATGTTTTTTTTAAAAACGGCTGTAGCTCGAAAACGGTAAGAGCTAGAATCGATTTGAGGGAAAAACGTAGGTTCGCAATTAAATTTTCTACAAGACAGTTTTGTCAGTAGTTATATCGAAATTCGCACTCCTTCGCCTTCAAAAAACGCTATACTTCCAAAAATTGTGAAAATTCTCGATTTTTTTACATGTTTTTAATTTTTTAAACGACTTTTCGTACATATATTTCTACTTTTTATGATCCCAACGTTGAAAGGAAAGTCCCTAAAGTGACCTTCTATAATTTTCATTTATGAAAAAAAAAATTAAAAATGGTGGATTTTGTAGTGACAAAAAATCCATTAAAAACAAGTAATCCGTTAAAAAAGATAATTTTTAACGAATTTTCTTATGGAGAATTAGCGTGCTTTGACAGGCGAACTAGTCGTAAACGTCAGTAGGTGAATTATGGGCGTTTTGCAACAGAAAACACATTTTTGTCACTTCTAGGTTAGCTAGAGATCTGAACATTTTTTGTGAAGATTCGTCTGGATACGAAACCACCCAGAAAGTCCCAAAATTTAGTTTTTCGAACTGCAACCAACCAAATAAATTCCCTTAAATCCCCATTTTTTTGGTGAAAACACGGTTTTTTTTATATCTGTAGCTCGAAAACGGTAAGAGCTAGAAAGGATTTGACGGGAAATCGTGAGTCTGGAATTAAATTTTCTACAAGACACTATTATTAATTTTTCGGAAATTGCACATTTCACCTTCAAAAAACGCCCTACTTTCAAAGATTGTGAAAAGTCTATATTTATTACGTGTTTTAAATTTTTTTTAACTACCTTTCGTATATAATTGGTACTTTTTATGCTCCCAACGTTGAAAGAAAGGTGCCTAAGATGACCTATTACATTTGATAACCTACTCAAAAAATAAAAGTGGCGGTTTTTCAGTAAAAAGGGTAGTTTTTAACGCTTTTAACGCATTTGTAATGTAGAATTAGTATGCTTTGACACGCAAACTAGACTTAAAAGTAAGTAGGTAAATTATGGATGTTTAACAACAGAAAAAGCTAGATAGTGATCAATCCCATCTTAATCCCCCCACCTCTATCATCCCCCTTTATAAAGTGTATGTTAAACTGTTTATAGAAATAGAAAATGATAAAGATTTTTGCAGAAGCGAGGTCTGCCCCCGATGGGGGCCCATTCTTATTACTGATGATTTTAACCCCCCCCCCCCCCCCCGGCCCACGAAGGGGGCCTAAGACTCTATAAATATTGTTACCTCCTCAAACCCCTTAGATTGTAACGTTATTGCTATATTATTATCGCTAAATCTATACCATAAATACCTTAGAAGGTTTTGGAGCACCAAACACACATCGAGACTCTAATATGTCAGGACTTGTTTAATCATCCCCTAATCATATACCCTTTATGAATTACCTAGCAACCGCAAAGTTATCATAATATTTAGACGCAGAAAACATTATCAGACAAAATCATGTCCCCCGAGGAACATTCCCACTACACCCAACCAAAAAAGGGGGCCTGGGAGCCCCCAGCGAGCACAAGGCGAGTCTGTGTAACTGACTGATCAGGTATAATAATGTTTGGGCACTTCTAGACGTACTAGGGAGTTGAAATTTGGCACGCATGTGGGTCTTGGACCCAAACCCCCGGGAAAATTCCGAAAAGTCGCATTTTCACTTTCAAACCCCCCTAAATTAACAATTTCCCCCCCTATGTTATTCTTATGGGAAATAACATTGAAAAATACCGACTTTCGTACGCTCATCTGAACCGTTTAGAAACGTGCTAGAGACTTGATTTTTGCGTAGTATTGTACTATGGGATCTTTAATTAGCGATGAAATTTGCAAAAGGCCCATTTTCAAAATCCATTTTCCCATTTCCAAAAATCCAAAATGGCGCACCTCTGAAAACGACAAAACACGTTTTTTTCAAAAGGCTATAGCTCGAAAACGGTAAGAGCTAGAAAAGATTTGAAAGAATTTTCATGAACGGGAATTAAATTTTCTACAAAACCCTCTTGGGCGTTTTCCGAAAATCGCACTCCTTCACCTCCAAAAAACGCCCTACTTTCAAAATTTGGTAAATCTTTTTCAAATTTTAACGGTGTTTGCTACTTTTTCCAACTTAAGTAAATTATTTTTGCAAATATTATTAATGCTTTTTATTAACTATGGTTTACCTTAAATTTCAGTAATTTAATGTTTTTTCGCATCTTTACTCCTTGACCCCCAAAACTTAGGTTTAATGTCGAAAATTGAAAGGTTTTAACACTTTTACGAAGCCCTATGTTATTCTTATGGAGAATAGCTAAGCAATTTTAAGACTTTGGTATGCTCATCTGATCTGTTTAGAAACGTGCTAGAGACTTGAAATTTGGTAGTATTGTAGTATGGGATCTTTAATTATCGGTGAAATTGGAAAAAATTCCATTTCCAAATTTAAACCTCCCAAAAAATCCAAAATGGCGGACATAGAAAAACGAGAAAACACGTTTTTTTTTTCAAACAGCTATCGTACAAAAACGGTAAGAGCTAGAAACAATTTGAGGGAAAATCATAGGTTTGGAATTAAATTTCCTACAAGACACTATTATGCGTTTTTCGGAAATCGCACTTCTTCACCTTAAAAAAACGCCCTACTTAAAATATGTCTTAAATTTATTTCAAATTTCCATCGATTTTTGCTATTTATCGTACCTAAATAATTCTTTTTGCAAATATTATTAATGCTTTGTATTCTCCTTAGCTTACTTCAAATTTGACTCATTAATTTAATCTACCCCCCCCCCCCTAAACAGATCTTGAAACACTGTATTTAGTTGTGGTTGTTTTCTTTTTAACAACCAACATAGTTGCTTGGCAACTCATAAGGGCAAAATTTTTGGCTAATTGTCATCGGTACAGACTATAAAAATTAATTACTTTCAATTCACTGTCGTTAGGAGCACATAAAAAGATTTATAAGATGTTTGTTTAGGATTTTCATAATTTATTACTAGAATAATGGACAAGCATCTAGGCAGCCAGTGCAACTCCGAGGATCGTGGATCAGAACACCCCCCACCACCACACCATGTCGTACGCTTCCGAATCATACCGGCGCATCAGCATAGCCTAACTGTTCGCGGAAAATTGTTATCTCTATCACTGTCCCTGTCAAAACGTATCGTTTCTAGGTTAAATTTAAATTAAAAATAATTAAACTGTCATAACCTAACCAAACTAACCAAACTTGCTGATAATGAAAAACTCTAATAAAAGTTTACTGATCAAAAAAATAGTTCTGTTCTAAAAATAAAATTATAAATGTCTCAAATTAAATTTTATAATTTTTTAATTATAAAATTAAACTGTCATAACCTAACCAAATCAACCAAACTTGCTAATATGAAAAAAAATGTTGACAAAAAGTTAGTGCTACCAGCGGGATTCGAACCCGGCACCTTTTGGTATCAGCCCGACACGCTATCCACTACACCACCAAGGCTCATGACTAGGCTCCGTATCGTTGCGGTAATGGTTGACGTCACGCCATCGGCACGGAGCGGTGGTGGGGGGTTTCCAATCTGATCCATGATCCTCGGAGTTGCACTGGCTGCCTAGACGCTTATGAATAATGGGGCAATAAAAACCCCATTAGCAGCTCCACAACCATTAATATTGTATGATGACAAATTGTTGTAGGCAAGTCAAGTACTTCCTCCAAGAACTCCTTGAGTCAGTAGTTTAGCTCATTAAAGTTTTATCACTTTTATTCCTTTACGACTTCCATGATTTATTTAATTTAATGTTTAAAGAAAGGTCAGAATATAAATACTTAGGAAGGCAAAACAATAGAAGGGCAGGAGGGGTTGGACAATAACCTCAAAAGGAGCGGGCCACAGCGAGTGGAGAGGGCGAGGGGGGAGGGGAGGGTGCAACCTTGTTTCTATACTAGAAAGGCAAAAGAGTAATAAACTTGTAGTTTGAATGAAACATTTTTTTAATTTTGTACAGGATTCATGGGATCCTCAGGATAAAGTACAAACCACATACAAACTGCAAAATGTGTGTCGAAGGTCTGATTAGACCTTCCGAGATTTAGACCTTCAGCAACTGATCCGTTTTTTACCTTCCTTTAATTTATTCTTTTTCATGTTGTGCTTCATGTAACATACATAGACTAGAGGGCCGCTCATGCCCTTGACAAATAAATTAACATTTTCGCACAAATACAAATCAATATCGTCATTAGACAAGAATTAAAAAATAAAATTTATAAACAAAACCTACCACGGCATATTCTTGAACAAGTATGCCTACAAACCTACGATAAGCATGTTTGTTATTATTATACTTAACCTACAAATGCTATGACTTAGAACATACCTGCTTTCCTAGATAAAATATCCGAACTAATAGCGAGTGCAACGTGAACTTAGAAAAAGACTAGTAAGAATTTACAACTGTGAATTTCTCAGAATTGATTGACAGTTCAGACGAACCTATGGCCACAGACTACGGAAACCTACAGTATTATTGTATTAGTATACTGTATTTGTATTATAGTGTTACTAGCAGAGTACCCGTCCTTCGTACGGGGTTGGCATATAAGTATAAATGCTTATTGCAGTTATGGGAGAGGACACGATTAAAAAAAAATGGTCTTTTTATTTATACGGTATCCTATAGTGTAGCACACATCTACCATAGTCCTGATGTTCTACCACTGCACCTAAACCATGGAAACAAGTAAAGTTCTCATTGTGTACCACAACTTTTTTTTTTGCTAGTTGGTTCAAATTAGCTGTGGTCATTAATGCAAACAAACAACATAATAGTGCTGCACCTTGTTTGGCAAGCCTTATAACTTTTTAATGCTGTTTAATATCATAGAACCAACTTGTACAGTTGAAACGGCTGACAAAATTCTTTAATTTCTTTAAATATGAATACTCATAAGGTTAACATGAGATAGTCCAGAGCCAGAGCCAGCGGGGCGGAGACTGAAAGAATTTTTGAGGTAAGAATATGTTAATCGGGGATGTCATCTATCATCATACCAAATTTCAACCTTGTCGGTTTAGTTTTTTTCGCGTTTGCTTGTCACAAACATCCATCCATCCATCCATACATCCATGGTTTTTGCACTATAAACATAAAGCTATCACAATAGTTCCAAACAGACAAATAGAAAATTGGAAAATATAAATAAATATGGAAAATAGGGTAATTTTCTAAATATTTTAGTGAAATTATATAATTTAATCAGGCAAATGGAAATTCAGTCTACAGATTTGCTGTGGCAGGGGGATTATATTACGGTTTACACAAAAATAAATCAAAACATAAACCTCATAACACTCAGGAAAAGGGCCTAGGTTGATAGGGCAACGATTATAGAATCTTAATTATTTCCTATATCCATGATGAATGATTTCTTTTAAAACGAATTATTCCCAGTAAAATATTTATTACAGCATTTCACAAAAATAGAACAGACTCAGTATAATAGATCATAAACATAAACAAATGAAGTAACTGAAAGAATCATATACTAATTAAATTACATTAACATATGGTTTGACAGCTACATTTAAGTAATGCAAAATAATGTTTACATTCGGGCTAGTAACATCATTATTTTAAATTTATAATCCTTACCCTCTCTGTTCTAATATTCGTGCATTATTTAATATGTTTGAACCAGCTGTGTGGAATTGTGAAATCAAAATTAATTTTACAGTTAGTTCTGGTTGTTTACATTTTTAAATTTAAATTAGGTGAACCGACATATTGGCCCTCTGATCGTCAAAAAATACCAGACCTTCTTGATTTTTTCGTTACGAAAGGTGTATCCCGAGATTGTGTGACAATCGAGCAATCTCTGGACCTTTCCTCAGACCACTCACCTGTAATTTTAACAATCGCTTCAACTGTTATATTCAAACCTATTCCACCACATTTATGTAACAAAAATACAGATTGGAATTATTTTCGTGAATTAATGGATCAAAATTTAAAGATATCTGTGTGTTTGAAGAGCGAAGAAGATTTGAATCTTGATGTTGAACATTTCAACAAAACAGTTCAAGACTCCGCTTGGAGAGCAACTCCAGACCAGAATAAACTTAATATAAAACCAGGAATAAGCTATCCAATTGAAATTAATAGGAAAATTGCCGAAAAACGCCGACTCCGTAGAATATGGCAAAACTCTAGAGATCAGACGGATAAAAGAAATCTAAACAGGGCCACTCAACAACTAAAAAAGTTACTGTTTAAATTAAACAATGACAGATTTCAAGATTTCACATCAAACCTTTCTCCATCTGAAGCTAGTGACTACTTAGTGCAGTAGAAATAGGTAACTGAAAATATAGCTTAAGGTGGAACTAATTGCAACAGAAATGATTCTTGCTGTGAATGGTAGGTAGTATGCTTCTAATCAACATACTAAAAGTATACATCCGTACTGTGGCGCAAAATACGTTTTTTTGGCCGCCATCTTGGAAAAATGTCAAAATTTGAATATTCGTAAAAATAACTTTTTGGGTATCAAATTATAGGAAATTTAATACTGAAAAATGTTATAATAGTTGTTATAAGCACTATTTAGAAATACGTTAGTAGTTCAAAATACCCCTGCCGCAGCAAAGCTGCAGACTAAACGAATTTCCATTTGTCTTAATTGATTTTCAAATAAATCTAGTAATTCAGTTTTAAAAATCTTTGTACAACTACAGGGTGTCTACTACATTCTGGATAAAAAATTCATGGACAATTCCCGTACATTTAAGGACACTTTGCCGTAACCTTTGTCGGTGTCATTAGGCCTACCGAATAATTTTCCTGATTTGTCAAACTGTATTAATCTTGTTATTCACTGTACAGTAGTTGTACCAGAGAGAAAAGTAAATAATAATAGATAAGAGTTAAAAATTTCAAAATAGAAATTTATTGAAAGTAAACAAACATAGGCCTACCTATACTTTAGGTATAGCTTTTATAGTGTAACAGAGAAACGCAATCATTGTCTCCTGCGATAGCGACAAATATCTCCATCGGTCACGTAAACTTCATAACATAGCTTATCCGATACAGGCGGATTAATTTGGCATGATTTGCCCTGGCACAACGTTAGGTTCTCGACTACTTTAAAAAAAAAAATCTTTAATGCATATTGTTACTCAGTTCTTAGTACAAAATCAAGGTATGGTAAGCGGCTACCGATAAGCAATAAGCACAGAGTAAGATTATTGTATTTTCATTTGAAAAGTTAATATAGACACATAGCAATCATTAGTTGTTTATCTTAGGCTCAATTACATTTTCTTAATATATTTTACAGCTCTTTCAAGAATCAAAATACCCAGGCCTAGACCTAATTATTAAGGCCTATATAAACTGAGTAACAAACAATGAGGTTATAATAGCAGCAAAGTCACTATCATCATTCTAGTTCATAAGATTTAGATTGCTTAAAGCATACAACTCAATAAATACAATCAATAAATGTAATAAATCAATAAATATATGGGAAACAAAAAACATTGAAACCTGAATAGCCAACAAAATAAGACAAAGATACAGAAAATGCAATGACATAATTTGAAACCAAGCAGGCCTACATACTGTAGTGATAAAACATTAATGCAAACAACAATGCTTGTGGTTTTGTCAATTGAAAGATAAAATATCCATAAAAAAGGTTTACTTACAAAATAAGACTGTAGATTATTTACATGTTTAATATGAAACCATAAACAGTTTTATGACACTAGGCAAGCAAATTGAATCTTCAAGCCGAAAGTACAAGTAAGAAGTGAAATTTAACAGCCATTATAAAGCTATTATTTTCACGATAAAATAGGTTTGGGATCTAATAATAATTACCCTAGTAATAAAAAAAGAAGTTGTAAAGGAATAAAAGTGATACAACTTTTATGAGCTAGCTGCTGAGTCAACAGTTCTTGGAAGTACTTGACTTGACACTTGATTGTCGTGATAAAATATTAATGGGTTTGAAATTGCTAATGGGATTTTTATTGCATAATTACTCTGGTAATAAATTATGAAAATGTAAACAAACATCTGATAAACCTTTTATGTGCTCCTAAACAACTAGCGATCAATAAAATTATGGCCCATTAAAAATTTAAGGACATAGTCTGGCATTTAAGGACAATTCCCGTACATTTCATGGCCAGTAAAAAATTAAGTACAATTCCCGGTTTTCCCGGATTTCCCGGTTGGTAGACACCCTGAACTAAATCTAGAGTTATACTGGACCGATTTTATTGCCTAATGGGTCGTTGGAAAGCTTAATTCGTGTAGATTTTCAAATAATTATGAAAGTTTGATTTGTTTAAAGATTTGCTAGGTGAAACCAAGATTTGTTGAGGTTGCAAGCATGATCTTTTGACTATAAATCGATGATAAATAACTCCATTTTTAAACAATATAGGTTGTTTGTGATTTAGCAGTGTGCTTTAGGTAGATCCGATCTTAATAATCAATAATTCCAATGGAAGCTGGTATTTCACTGAAGGTTTTTAGATAAAAAAACCATATAGGATATGTTAACTGCTGGAATGCATTTTTAATTGAGGTAAAAAATGAAAAAAATCCAATTTAATTTTTTTTGTAGAGTAATACATTTGATGGATTAATGATGATGCTTGATGACAAATATGTCCTTGCATAGCTTTGAGACAAAAATTATGAAAATCGATCGGGTAGAAGAGCCAAACGAACTTGAAAAAAAAAAACAAATTTATCTCCCGTAAGTAATGTACAGGGAGGCAGTTTGTGCATGACTCGAAATATACGTCAAAATGAGTGCTGATGCTTGATGGCAAATCTATGGTGCGTCCATACCTTTAGCTTTAAGCCGGATTTACACTATGTAGCAAAACCTGCTATATAACTTTTGCTATATACCGTTGCTATATAACCTTTGCTGTATGAACAATTTACGGAAACTTTTTGTGATTCTATGGTGCTCGTGTTATATGCTATATGTAGCACAACCTCATTCGCATTCCGTATCGAAATGCGCGTTGAAGAGACATTGTTCGTGGCAGCTATCGCGGGGATCTTGGAAGTCAGAGAGAGAGAGCTGGAAGCGAAGATTTTAGCAAGTTTTAGGTTCGACCGCTTCTTGCTTCGAGAAATAAGTACAGTATAGCAGATTTATTACGGGACCTAAATGATGACGAATACGCTGACAGTCCATGATTAAAACGGGAAATACGGCTTCAAAAACGTTTTACATATAACCACAACGCCGGTTGTCACAGAACAGTTCAATTAAGTTTATAATTGCATCCCGATCCTACGCACTTTCCGTCACTTTCCGTTTCCAGTCCTTCCATTGTAAACAAAGATCGCTGAGCAAAACGTCCGCACCCAGGAGGTTCTGTGAACTGTTGGCACTAAATGATAGCAGATGCTAGGCGAAAAAATATATGTATATCATTACTAAATATGGCAATATTAGATGTAACACATATTTCTTTTGCTATTTACCGACTCCCGATGGATAGCACAATTTTAGCTATATATAGCAGGATCTGCTACATATAGCAGTGTTATATAGCACTTTTGAAAAGTTACTTTTTCTTCTTCTAGCAAATTGTATACAACATTGCTAGATGTTACACAAATCTGCTATATAGCAGGTTTAGCTACATACAGTAGTGTAAACCCGGCTTAAGGCCAAAATTATGAAAACCGGTCTAGAAGAGCTAACCCGACTTGGAAAAGAAAAACCAATTGTTTTTATAGATGGCAATAACTGATTTACCAGTATGTATAATCTAATCATACGAAACATGAGTTAATAATTTAACAGCTTATCGTTTTATTGTTATTTAATCGATTTTTCTTTGATTAAATATTGTTGTTAATAATTTGCATTTGTGTTTAAAGTGTGTTCCTTATGTTAAGCGTGTAATTCTAATGTTATGTGCTTAATATGTACCAAATATTAGTGAGTAAAGTGGTGTATGGATTTCATAACCATTATTTTACTAGAGACCGTTGTATTTAACCCACAATGGGCTCTGTTGCTAGTCTATTAAATAAATAACATTAGGTTTAACGAAACGAGTACCTAGGTTTGCTGCTAGAAGGAAACTAATTAAGTGTGATTTTAGTAAAATATTAATTGTTTAGTATAAAATAAATAAATCTGCAAAGTTTTATCAAAATATATCCATAAAGAAGCAAACTACAACATTTTACAATATTCTCCATAAGAATAACATGGGGATTTAAAATTTCCAATTTTTTGAATTTTCTCCGTTACCAATAACCGTACAAAAACACTTTGATATACTTAACTATTTGTTTTTTAAGCTCTTTAAAAAGGTCTAGAGAGAAATTAGGAAATGTTATGTTTTAAGGGTAAAAAAAAAAAAAAATTAAAGTATAAAATAACTTATAAATAAAAAACCTTTTAAATGGCACGTTTTTAAATGCATCTTTCTTCCCCATAGTGCATCACTGTTAACAGTATATTTTAAATTCAACCATTATATTCTTTTCCAGCATGAAATTTTCTATAATTTGATACCAAACCAGATTTTTTAACAATAATTTAAAATTAAACACTTTTTTTAATGGCGGCCAAAAAAGCTGTATTTTGCGTAACAGTGCAAATGTATATTTTTAGTATGTTTTTTATAAGTGTATTACCTACCATTTATAACTGAAATAATTTATGTTGCAATTAGTTCCACCTCCAACACTATTTCTACTGCACTAACTCCCTTTGGAAAGTTACAAAAAAACTTAAAACGTCCACAAATTTACATTCCACCTATTCTAAAAGAAGACGGTTCTTGGGCCAAAAACAACATCGAGAAAGCAGATGTCTTTGCTTCATACTTCAAAGAAGTGTTCAAACCATATAATATAAATTCAAACGTTGAACAAATTTTGGAATTCCTCAATTCTCCAAATCAACTTGATTTACCGATAAAATTGTTTACACCATCCGAAGTAGCTAAAGTAATAAAAGACGATTTAAACGGCAAAAAATCCCCAGGTTATGATCTGATAACAGGTAAAGTGTTGAAAGAGCTGCCTAGAAAAGGAATAGTATTCCTTCAGATGTCTTTGCTTCATACTTCAAAGAAGTGTTCAAACCATATAATATAAATTCAAACGTTGAACAAATTTTGGAATTCCTCAATTCTCCAAATCAACTTGATTTACCGATAAAATTGTTTACACCATCCGAAGTAGCTAAAGTAATAAAAGACGATTTAAACGGCAAAAAATCCCCAGGTTATGATCTGATAACAGGTAAAGTGTTGAAAGAGCTGCCTAGAAAAGGAATAGTATTCCTTACAGTACTTTTCAATGCAGTTTTACGCCTCAAATACTTCCCAATACAGTGGAAGGTTTCACAAATTGTTGTTATTCCGAAACCTGGTAAACCTTTAAATCAAGCATCCTCGTATCGGCCTATATCTCTTCTTCCCGTGGTTTCAAAAGTTTTTTAAAAACGTTTTTTAAAAAGACTCCAAATTATAATTGACGAAAAAGAATTGTTGCCTTCCCATCAGTTTGGATTCCGCAGAAAGCATTCCACCATTGAGCAAGTGCATAGAATAAAGAATGTAATCAAGGAAGATCTTGAAAATAAACGTTTTTGTTCATCTGCTTTTTGGACGTAGCCCAGGCGTTTGATAAAGTCTGGCACACAGGACTATTGTTCAAAATTAAAACTTTGCTGCCCCATACTATGGAGTGTTGAAATTGTATTTGTCCAAACGTTTTTTTCAAATTAAATATCAAGATGTAGTTACAGATGTGCATGAAATTGAATCAGGTGTACCACAAGGCAGTGTTCTTGGAGCTATTTTGTATATTTTGTTCATGTATGACCTTCCAAGTACTCAGGGTATTACAGTTGCAACATTTGCAGACGACACTGCTTTTTTGTCATCAAATCAGGATCCTATTCTAGCATCATCAAACCTTCAGGCTGCATTAGACGATTTGTCTCAGTGGCTTCAGAATTGGAAAATTAAAGTAAATGAAACAAAATCCGTTCAAGTTACATTTACTATGTCTACAAGAACTTGCCCCCCCAGTAACATTGAATAATGTAATGCTTCCACAATCCAACGAAGTTAAGTACCTTGGTATGCATCTCGACAGACGGCTTACATGGTATTCACACATTTGGAACAAACGACTTCATTTAAATTTAAACACAAACAAACTAAATTGGCTTATTGGTCGAAATTCAAAATTATCTGTTGAAAATAAATGACTTTTATACAAAATTATATTGAAACCTATTTGGACCTACGGTATCCAACTCTGGGGAACCACTTCAAACTCGAACATAGAAATAGTTCAACGATTTTAATCTAAAACACTAAGAAAGATTTTACAAGCACCTTGGTTTGTCACAAATAAAGTTATTCATCAAGATACAAAATTACCCTATGTTAGAGAAGAAATAAAAAAACGAAGTGAAAAATATCAAAGAAAATTAGAAATCCATCCAAATTTCCTGGCAGTTAACCTCCTCGATAATAGTGAAACTACATATAGGCTCAAAAGAGTTAATCCAATAGACCTTCCAAATTGTTTTAGTTCAATTTTTTTTAATTTTTTATATGCTAGTGCACTTGATGGAGTGTACCTAACCCATGTTAAAATGGTCATGAAATTTACTTACTGTTCTAGTATAGAATAGATTGTAAATAAATACTTGTTAAAAAATAGCTATTTACCTTACAAGTGTAGTAAGAGCGTTTTTACATCACGCAGGTGAAGGTTGTGCAACGAGCGGAATCGAGTTGCATAATTTACCTAAGTGATGTAAACACGCTCTTGCGTAACGTGTAACGTACAAGATTTTACCTGACCCGACGATATACAGGAGGTTACGAACAATATTAATCAATATCCATTTCACTCATCTTCTAACAGTAACGTTCATTTACAAACAAAAGCTAGGTTAGGAGAATTCTTCAAAACATAACAATAAAATTAAAGAGCACAGCTGATTTCTAGCGTTGAACGTCGTTGGCTCCATAGAGGTATATTTTTTAAGTTAAGCACTCAATGTTATTTAAATGGATTTCATTACATCACCGAGTGAGTTTTTTCAACTTTACATCACTCGAGAAGTAAGGAAGTTGTATACAACACGCTTGGGATAGGGAAGTTTAACATGGCGGGTTAGGTAAAAAATTACATTTTGTAGGTTTGCTCTTGTTACCATGGATACCATCAATCAATATTTTAAAATCTCTCACCTCAAATTTTTCAAAGCCCACGGGGCAGAGCCCTAGGACAATAGCGAAGAGGGAATAGTTGTATAATATATATCCTCGGAGCTGTAGCTTCATTTGCGTGCAATTTGAGCCCAGTCGGTTCAGTACTTTTTGAGATTATCTCATACAAACACACACCCACACATACACACAGACACCACTTCTTCTTTATAATAGTATAGATAGATAGATAGATAGATTACTATTACAGTATTATATATTGTCTGTTCTATGGCTAAAATACATTTTTATTACTGCATCAGCTGGAGACACTCTCTGAATATCTGCTTCAGCCATTTGTTGTCAAACATTGATCTCGTAAAATAGTGAAAATAGTTTTCGCATACACTAATAGAGCAAGGTTTGTACTAAAAGAAAACCTTCTTTTAGTTTAAAAAATACATGTTTCACAGGAAACAATTTTAACCATTGTAGTAACACCATTATATCTTAAAAAAAGTTGATATGTGATAGTTCACATAATATCACATTTGACGGATAAACCTTTTTTGAATTCGTCATATTATAAGTGTATGAAAATTCATATATCTGTCTATCAATCTCTGTGTACTTATCTCATTTCTGTTCAATGGAAGTTATGTAATTTCAATGATACCGGTACTTAATGCAATAATTAGTTCAATTAGAACCATTGAATATTGAATAATTTAAACATTAATCGAAGACGAAGCGGTTGACAACTTTCAAACAGTTGACTAGGCCTAGTTGCCTTCAATAATTGCAATGCGAACTGTATGCACTGAGGTCGGCAAACAGTGTTCACAGTGTGCAGGCACTTTGGACGTCGTGGCACTTGGACGTCGTGGCACTTGGACGTCGTGCAACAGTCAAATATTGATTGGACGTCGTGGCACTTGGACATCGTGCAACTGGCAGAGGCTTTGGACGTGGTGCAAATGATACTTTTTTACAATTCTACAGTGCGCTGTTTCACGACGTCCAAAGCTTGTAGAAAGACTATATTTTTGGCAGTTAACTTTTGGACGTCGTGGTACTTGGACGTCGTGCAACAACTCAAAAATTATGTTTTGGACGTCGTGGCACTGAAAAATATTATTGGACGTCGTGGCACTTGGACGTCGTGCAACACTCCCAAATTTATCACTCTCTTCAATTATCCTGTTTTGTAGTAAGAACAAAAAAAGATGTAGCCTACCGCCAGCTTGTCGTGGTAGATGTTGAGCAGTTTCTTGAGTGTGAGGTCCACCAGAGAGGAATTGGATTTTCGTAGCAGTGCTGCCAACGCCTCAGCCCCAGCCTGCTGTATCACAGGTATGGGATGTATCACATCTCCAAGCAGAGACTCGCACAGTGTCGTAGTATCCAGCCTGAGACCGGCCGCCTCCCACAACTTGTTGGCCAACTCTCTATAAAAGACATTTTACCAAATAAAGTAGTCCCTCAATAATTTGTCAGGTAAAGAACCAGGAGGGTGTCTGACTACCAAAATGTTAGATTACCAAGATTGGCTTTTAGCAAATTTCCCATATAGGGAATGGGCTATTACTGAAGGTCTCATGGTAAGACCTATTTGAACAAATTAAGACTATTAAGACCCAAGACCGATTTGCTTTTACGTTCTGATGTTCTCAGAGAAAAAAAAAACCATCCGCCCAGATTCATATGTCTTTTATATGTGTCCCTTTGCACGATAATTCTAATGAAAATCATGTGATTATAATTAAATAGAATACAAACATGTAAGTAAACCTACATTTATTCAAACGAACCAGCATGATTTGACTATGGGAACAAGGTTATGGGATGAAAATTGAGTTATCCCATTTTTTACCGCCAAAGATAAAATTGTGCAATCTCTTTCTAAATTACTTTGTTGAGCTCAAAATAAATAGTTTTGTATATTTAAGGGTTGTATGACTAATGATTTTGGAGAACTTTTGAAAAATTGTAAATTTTACATATCCATGTCTTTCTCATTAATTAAAAAACTGCCGTAGTTTGCTTGTTTATGAATATTTAAATTAAATTTGTGTATTTTATACTAAGCTATTAACATTTTAATAAACACACTTCATTCCCTCCCTGTAGCAGCAAATCCAAGTAATCACTAACATTAATACTAACTAGGGTAAATAGGAAATAAATCTGACAATTTTAGGGGAATATTTTAGTGAAAATATATTCAAATAAACAATAACAATAATCAATACAATAGTAAACAACAGTAATAACAATAAATAATAATAATCTATATATATATAACATCCAATGTATGTTTATTTGTTTGTATGTATGTATGTTTGTATGTATGTATGTATGTTTGTTTGTCCTTTGTGGACTCTGAAACCGCTCCACAGATTGTAATGAAACTTTCAGGCATTATCTATATAATTAATACGCTACATGAAACTTTGTCGGTTGAACTCCTCCGCCATTTCTTAACCGATTTTATCCATTGACGTCTCATTGGAAAGAGCGTATCGCGTAGATTTGCAAACTGGTCTTACATTTTTGAAAAAAAGTCCCTTGGGCTCTGCCCCAGTGGTTTTGAAAGTTCCCATGTTATCCTTATGAAGAACATAATTGTTTACATTTTGATCAGCTGTAAATTGCTGTTATTTATTTTTCAATTCAATAAAACGCATTGCGTATGTTTATTTACTATTTGAGTTT
Source organism: Macrosteles quadrilineatus (assembly GCF_028750875.1). NCBI lineage: Eukaryota > Metazoa > Arthropoda > Insecta > Hemiptera > Cicadellidae > Macrosteles > Macrosteles quadrilineatus. Next base: position 17,641,028 of record NW_026542594.1, read on the forward strand.
GTGTAAACATAACCCCCAAGACGGATCGTGTTAGTATGGTTGTATCTTAAATTTTTGTGTATTTATCGTTGTTTTGTGTCGCTATGACGGATCGTGTTAGCATGATTGTAACTTAAATTTGTGCATTTAGCGTTGTTTTGTGTAGCTATAATTTGTTTATTTGTTGTTTTTTTTTCTTTTAAATGCCTCCGACGTGTCGACAGCGAAACATAGACAGGAGGCGTAATCGTGATAACGACCGCAGCTACAGAACAGTGACACGAAATAGGCTCAACTATTAGGTTAAAAATGCGCCCTAACACTACCCCAAAACAACTTTTTGTTCTCAATTGGCCCTTTATCAATGACCTGTGTTGCCTGTACAGTGAGGCATTTTGAGAAGGAGAAAACCGGCCGGAATGCTTTAGGTTTATCATTAACGAAGATAGACATGGTATGAGTTACACACCGGTAATCTTTGAGTTGACTCTTTTAAATTCATTGTAAATATGAATTATTACTGTTATTCGTTTTGAAATAACTCCTGTAGTACTTTGCAATTGCTCGAATTCGAGCAACATGTACTCTAGTTAAGCAGTATTCAAGGATGGTTTGTGTGAAGTTTGGTGCAGATATGTCAAAAGGGCTCCGCCCCAGTGGTTCTGAAGTTTCCCATGTTAACCTTATGAGTACTCATATTTAAATGTAATTTGAGAATCTTAACAGCTGGTTCAACTAATCAATTTCAATCTGTGATGTTCAATAGTATTAAAAAGTTAATAGGTTTACCAACAGGGTGCAGCACTATTTTTTTTTAAATTTATGACAACAGCTAATTTGCAACCAAAAGGTGAGTGAGCGTAGCGAACGAACTTCAACCAGGACGTGATTGAGCCATGCGAACGAGCTTATCTTGAAAATGAACGAGCTTTTGACATAAAACCACATTAGGACAGGACGACGTCTGTCTGGCCAGCTAGTAAGATAATAAATATGACAATAGTAAATAATAATTTTTTTTCTTTTTCCTTTTAGTTGAAAAATATAAGTAAATGACAACAACATAGCAATTTGGACATATTTAATTTAAACGGGTAATAATAAGTGAAAGTGGATTACAGGAATGTAGGGCTACCACAAGTTGTTGTTTTAATAGACTAATTTGTGATAAATTATTGATAATTGCTGCCCAAGTTTGGAAGTATTTTAAAATTGATGAAGCAAACAACAGATTTGCGAAATGCATCATATTATTTAATAGGCTTATCTCCAAAGGTGGGGGTTCTAAAAGGACTTTTAACCTAATGAAAAATACATAAAAACCCACAATACCGGTACATACTCTAGGCCTACAAAACAACCATCACAGTCACCAAAATAAGCCTTTGTTAAATAATTTTTTTTCAATAAGCCTTCATCTTAAACTAAATTACCACCTCAAATTAATATGTAGGCATATTTTCTAAAAATGTTTCATGGTGAGGTAGCCTCTGTTATAAGTACTCATTTATAATCTAATTGTATTTTATATTTTGTTGTATTGGCACAACTGTAACTATCAGTAGTGGGGGAGCCTCGTCTGTGAGTCTCTTCCTTCTTCACTTTGGTTTTAATAAAGATGGCAGCTTTGAGTTAATTGAAGATGTTTGTTTTATTTAAATATATATGCACCACAGCCTACTTTAATAATAATAATGACTGAAGAACAATCGCTACATGGCGCTGCGTTATATATATCAAATTTAAAAGTGAATGTTGCAGTTAAGTAGTAAAATTTACAAATAACAAAGTGACGCCAACAAAACCTCATGGTAACGGCAGGGGTAAGTCTACATTATGACAAGTTTCAAGCCTCCAGGGCCATTAATTATTAATGAAGATGTGGCTACAGAGTGGACACTTTTTAAGAAACAGTTTCTGTTGTTCTTGAAGGCAACTGAAGCAACGGGAAAGGCTGAAGATGTGAAAATTGCTCAGCTCTTGAATGTTATTGGGGCCGAGGCTCTGTCGGTCTATTACACTTTTAAGCTAGGGCCTGAGGAAAATTTAACCCTCAATCAAGTCATCAATGCGTTTGAGGCTCATTTTACGCCTAAAACTAATGTTGTGTATCAGAGATACCTATTTTTCAGGTCTCAGGCTGATGGGGAATCGTTTAATAGTTTTTTGACGGACTTACGTAAACTTGCTATCTCATGTGACTTTGGGGATCAAGAGTCAAATTTAATAAGGGATAGGATTGTCATGGGAATCAACGATAACTCGACTCAAGAAAGACTTTTACGAGAAACTAACGTAAAACTTGATGACGCCGTTAAGTTTTGTAGGCTAATCGAGTCTAGCAGGGAGCATGTAAGTAACATAACCAAAGACAAAGTGGTTTTTTCTGTTAATGATAAATCTTCAACTACACAAGCTCCAGTAATTAAGGAAGAAGTAGTACATGAAGTGGGCCTACGTCAAAGGAAAGGTAACCAATGGGGCCCAGGAAGTGGACAGCAAGCTAGGCCTCCTAGGCCTGTCAACAACAAGGACTCAGGTAAACCTTATCTTTGTAAAAAATGTAATACCACGCACCTAGCAGCACGCTGCCCAGCCTATGGCAAGCGCTGTCTCCTGTGTAATAAATTAAATCACTTCTCAGTAGGTTGTTTTAAGAACACAAGAAAGCAGTTTAATAACAAGTTCAAAAGTAGGCCTAGTGGTAGTGTCAAACAAGTAAATGACATTCTTTGTGACGATGAATTTTATATTGACAGTATAGGATCTGAAAAAACAGCGGAAGGAGGTTGGTTTGAAAATGTGTTAATAGGTCCCAGTCGACACGAAGTTGAGTTCAAGTTAGACAGTGGTGCGGAAATAAACATATTGCCTTTACAGAAGCTCTTGGAAATTGATTCAGAACTAAGTGATTTTGTGACACCGCCTAAGATTAAACTGGTCTCCTATGGTGGTTTTAAACTTCAAATTGAAGGTATGATTTCTCTCCGCTGTCATATTAATAGTAAGCAGTCCACAGAGGATTTTGTTGTAGTTTCAATCTCTAAATGTGTTCCAATATTAGGCCTACCCTCCTGTATAAGGTTTAGCTTAATTAAAAGAGTTTGCTCTGTGACTAATTCTCAACCCGACCTAGTCAGTCAAAATAATGATGTTTTTTCAGGACTTGGATGTTTTCCAGGACTTTATAGTCTTAAACTAGACCCAACTGTACAACCTGTAGCTAAGCCTCCAAGGCGTGTACCATATGCTGTACTACCTAAATTGAAAGATACTTTAGAGCAGTTAGTTATGTTAAAAGTAATAGAGAAAGTACAACATCCACAAAGCTGGATTAGTAACCTAGTCATAGTAGAGAAACCTAACAAAACTCTAAGGTTGTGTCTAGATCCACAGGAACTAAACAAGGCTTTACACCCAGAACCTTTTTTAATCCCTACTTTAGAGGAGATCAAATTAAAACTAAGTGGGAAAAGCTACTTTTCTGTGCTTGATCTTAAAGATGGATTCTGGCATGTTAAATTAGATCAGGAGTCAAGCCACTACTGTACTTTCAGTTCACCTTTCGGTTGTTACCGATTTCTTAGACTGCCTTTTGGTATAAAAGTTGCACCAGAACTTTTCCAGAAAATTAATTCTGAAGTGTTTGGTGACATTGATGGTACTACCGTGTACTTTGATGATCTGTTAATTTGCGCCTCAACTGAAAGAGAGCATGATGACATATTGAGTAAAGTTCTTAATAGAGCCAGGGAAAAGGGTGTAAAATTTAATCCTCATAAAATACAGTATAAGTTAAAGAAAGTTAACTTTTTAGGTCATGTTTTCAGTGCAGAGGGTGTACAGTTAGATCAGAATCATGTCAAAGCAGTGTTAGAACAGCCTAATCCATCGTCACGAAAAGAATTGCAGTCCATGTTGGGGCTTTTTAATTATTTTCGTGAGTTCATACCCAACATGTCATATATTACGTGCCCGTTGAGAGAGTTGTTAAAAAAGAATACTAAATGGGAATGGTTGCCTATTCACTCTGAATGTGTGCAAAAACTAAAAAACATTGTTACGACAGCACCAGTGTTAGCTACTTTTGACCGAAACAAACTTATTGAGGTACATGCGGACGCGAGTAAAGATGGCATAGGCTGTTGTATACTGCAGTCAGGTAGGCCAGTATCATTTTATTCTCGGAGTTTATCTTACTCAGAACAGCAATATTCACAGGTTGAAAAAGAGTTGTTGAGTGTTGAAGCAGCAGTAACAAAATATCATCATCTTTTATATGGTAATAAGTTTGTTGTTTATAATGATTCTAAACCATTGGAGTCAGTAATAAAAAAGCCACTACATAAAATAATGTCGCCAAGGCTGCAACGTTTGAAACTTAAGCTTGTAAAATATGACATGACTATCAAGTGGCGTCCTGGTAAAAGTATGGTTGTAGCGGACTGGTTGTCTCGTTCTTTTAAAAGTGATGATGTTTCAGACCAGGATAGTGATCCTGTAATTGATTTAGTGGAAGTTGTAATACCATGATTTAGCCATTTCTGAGAGTAGGAAATCTGAGTTTGTTAATGCTACGCAGCAAGATCCTAGCCTAAAACTTGTCTGTAAGTACATTCAAGGTACGTGGCCTAGTGTTAAGAAAGATGTACCTGAACATGTTAGAGTATATTTTGATAAACGCTATGACTTGTATGTATATAATAATCTAGTATTTTTGAATGATAAATTAGTAGTTCCACATAGCCTAAGAAAGGCCATGCTAGAGTTATTACATGAAAACCATTTGGGTTGTGAGAAAACAAAATCTAGAGCCCGACAGTTGCTGTATTGGCCAGGAATGGCCGGTGATATTGATAGGCTAGTTCTAAGATGTAATATTTGTCAAAGGTACATGAATGCAAATGCTAAAGAACCCTTAAGATCACATGAAATCCCTGATTTACCATACAATAAAATTGGTATAGATATTGCTGAGTATGGGGGTAAAATCTATCTTATAGTGGTAGACTACTTTAGTAAATGGTTAGATTGTTTACCGCTAACATCTAAAACTAGTACAGATGTGATACGGGAACTGAAAAAATGGTTTGCAATTCATGGTATTCCCTCTAAAGTAATTGCTGATAATAATCCGTTTGGGTCTTATCAATTCAAAACTTTTGCAGCTGAATGGAATTTTGAGATTGTCAATACAAGCCCCTTATACCCTAGATCGAATGGCCAAGTCGAGAGAATGATCCAAACTTTTAAGAAAATTCTCAAGAAATGTTGTGATGATAACAAGGATATCAATTTAGCCTTGCTTGAGTTCCGTAACACACCTGTAGTAGGTAACTTATCTCCGGCTCAATTACTAATGAGTCGTAGGCTACGAAGTAGAGTCCCAGTGTCTGCTAACTTGTTAAAACCGCAAGTACATGATACTAGTCTAGTAAGTAGGCTTCTTTCTAAACAGCAGGAATTGTCTGCTAAATATTACGACAGAAGTACTCGTCCTGGACGGTACTTTAAACCACAAGACAAAGTATATGTTTACAATGTTCACTCAAGGATTTGGGAACCTGGTCTTGTAGTAGGCTATACAGCTAACGTAAGGTCATATGTTGTAAAACTATTTCGAAGTGGAAGAGTTGTTACGCGTAATACATTTCATCTCAGGTTAAGACCTTCAGATGGTCAAAGTAATTGGTATAGTGACAATCATGACCAATCAATTGTCTGTGTTGAATCACCAATTAGGAATAGGCATTCCACTCCGATGTCCGGTAAAAGTGTGTCACAGCAACACGAAGAGTCAATCGTAAATAGTCCAATTAGGCCTATTGAACAAATGCCATCAATGAATGGAGATGTTTAAAATACAACTGATGAACCTACTTCCAGGTACGGTAGACCTCTTAGGAAACCCATTAGGTTTAACGATTACGAAATGTAATCAAATGTTTTGTTTTGTAAATGTAGCCTACTCAAATTTTAAACTTTTTCACTGATGTTAAGTAGCCTAACTGTTTTTATCCCTTGATCTGTAGGGAAAATCTTAGATCTACTTGGAGATGAGATGTTGTTTACTTTGTGTTTTATTTCATACATAGCAGTTACTATTCTTTTGTGTACAATTTCATTTTACATCATGCGGAGCCAGTTAAGACGAAGAGACAATAACTAATAGCTGACATGTGTACTAAACAGTTGTGAGAAAATTCGAATAGGCCCTAATATCAATTTAGAATTGTATAAGAACCTCAGTAAAATTGTGTTGGTTAGTTGTTGTTAGACAAACATGAAATTATTTTTAAGTAATAATAATGAGTTAAAAAGTTGTAATGCTAAGAGTTGTTAGAATTATTCCACACTAAGATGAAATTTTCACATTAAGATGGAAGAAGTAATAAAAAATCAAATGATGTAAACGTAGCAATTTAATAATGTAATAGCCTACATATAAAACTAATTTTAAGATAGGCTGAGAAAATTAAGAATGTTAATTTTGAAATAGTTTTGGTTGTAAATTGTAATATTCAGTAAACAAGTGAATTAAAAAGTAGCCTAATGCTGTTGAGCACTTGGCATTCTGTGTGTTTCTAGGAAGTGAGATAGAAAACATGCATTCATAAGAAATAGGCCATAGCAAAGGTACATAAACAAAAGTGTTAAAAAATCATTATTAGTTACACTATCAGCAGAGTTATTGTAAACTTAAATTTAATTTGATTTGTTTCATAACCACTAACTATGTTAATGTTGTTTTGTAATGAGAATTATTTTGAAGTAAGAAGATAAATGTTTCTTTTGTCAAAGAGGGAAATGTTATAAGTACTCATTTATAATCTAATTGTATTTTATATTTTGTTGTATTGGCACAACTGTAACTATCAGTAGTGGGGGAGCCTCGTCTGTGAGTCTCTTCCTTCTTCACTTTGGTTTTAATAAAGATGGCAGCTTTGAGTTAATTGAAGATGTTTGTTTTATTTAAATATATATGCACCACAGCCTACTTTAATAATAATAATGACTGAAGAACAATCGCTACAGCCTCTGGATCACTAATTTTAAGCTAAATGTTTATGTTACATGGCTTCGTCAAGTGATCCTACTTCAGTAGTACACTACTATAGTTTCGGACTTAAAAAGTCCATCTTCAGGTTGAACAAAAACGTCAATAATTCATCTAACCAATTTGGTTAGATTCGTCGTTACACTTGGAACACATATACGAACACGAAAAACACGAAAAAAATAATATAATACTGTAAAAAACTGGCCAGTGTAGTTAATCACAGGGGACACGTGTGGCGACGCCGGAAGATGAGTCACGACTCTACTTTTAGGAGTCATATGTTAGTAGTTTTTTGTGTTTTTCGTGTTCTTGTATGTGTTCCAAGTGTAACGACGAATCTAACCAAATTGGTTAGATGACTTATTGACGTTTTTGTTCAACCTGAAGATGGACTTTTTAAGAGTCTTCATCAGTGGTAGCCATCTTGAATCTTAGTCCCATAAGACTAATGTTAACTTGGTGACGGTATTACGTCTCTTCCGATTGTTGTAAAGATATAATTTTTATGTCAAATTAAAGGCATGGTAGTTCTCTAGCTAATGTATTGCGTAAATTGTTCATTACGAGGCCAAATTTTGAAATATAAATAGATTAGTGAGCTATAAATCAAATATTTTTTAACTAAAAACTAAACCATATTTTCAAAAAATAACTAATACATTAGCTAGAAACGTGCCTTATAATCATAATACTAAATTTTGAATTTTTTATTTCCATAAATAACTGTGTAATTTTGTGACAAGTAATTACGTTGAGTATACTGATCAGAGCGCAGCAGAGTGGCCAAGCAGGGAAACTCGTGAAGGCGGAGTGATACACTGAAGTTCCGGAGAGAGTGGCGCGGTAATTAGAGTCCATATAATTTAAAAACTACAAATTTTTGTGTAATCGTTTGCTGTATTACCACTTTTTTATGTATCCGGAACTCTTGGTACTACTTAATAGACGTGATTGATGCTGCTTCAAGCAATCAGATGATTGTGCTTCATAATACTGTAATGAATATTAATTTTTCCCTCGATTAGGCGGATTGATTTTGAAAGCCACAGGAAGTACTTATGCGAGAATTCTTCCACGTATGTAGTATATGAGTAAATTTAATGATGTAATGTATTGTGTTGCCTTTGTGAAGACTATGATTTAGTAATCCGGAAAGGGGCACACAAACAATGTAAGCCAACGACATAACGGCACAGGGGGCTGTAAACTAAAAAGCGCCTCTACCTAGAAACGATTAACAAACAGGAAACTCCAAGTTGTCTGGACCAGTCTTATCCCCTAATGAATTCTGTGTGGCTGAATATGTCTTACTGAATATAGCAGTTAGAAGTACTATATCGTGTGTGATTAAAGAATTAATCATAATGTAATGTAAAATCATTAATGTAATATTTATAATCTACTGTAATCTTTCTATCGTATATCTTTCTAGCTTATCGTAATATTATTTAAGTCAAATAAATTAAGCCATGCGTGTTACAGATTTATTTGTATCAAGCATCAAGAAAATCCAAATGTAAAATGGTTTGCCGTGTATAAATAAATAAACAGCTTACCCACAATTTTACATCCTAATCGTCAGTTCCTTGTTAGTTCTCGATAGTGTTTATAAACATTGTCGATAGTTCCGGTTTATTAATCTAAAAAATTACAAACTTTGGGTATGTTAAATTCACGCTAGCCTGTCCATATTTCAAAATCGTTCTAATTATAAAAAAATTAGAGTTAATTAACAGAGTTTTGTTATTCGTCAGTTCTGGTTAGTTTCGACAAAATTTTTGTCAGTTTCGAAAAAATATACGGCAAAATAAATAAGCGGATGTATAGATTTGGGGATGGTTAACTTCACGGTACCTACCACGAATAATAGAAAAATCCCGGTATGGATCATAAACATACACAAATGACGTTTTTGGCCCGAATCCTGTAATAATATCATTAACATATGGTTTAGACAGTTTCATTTAAACAATGTTAAATAATGTTTACTTTCGGGCCAAACACGTCATTTGTTTATGTTAATGATCTATATGGGTATTTTTCTAGTATTCGTGGTACCTACCCATTTCAAAAGTCATTTAAATTAGTGTTAATCGTTAGTTCTGCGTTAGTTCTATGATATAGATATAGTATATTTCATAACAAGAGTAGAAAATGAGTCATTCATTACATATTTGAGACCATGTTTGAAGTGCAAGATTTATCGAGCACTTTAAATGGTCGAGAATATGTATAGACACACTTTCACTCGTGTTTTGAACGTTACTTTTCGCTACACCAGAAAGAATAATCTTTTTTTTTTCATTACAAAACTCATAGCATTTTTTAGGTTATGCCTTCAATTTAAAGTTAATATTTACTTTAGTTGTTGAAAGTTTAAACAGTTGATAAAACAATAACAAATATGTTTACGTCGGCAAAATCTAAAATAGTATATTACGTTACTAGTCCTAAAATATGTGTAGGCGAGCTAAGAAAACTAATAATTGGGATATATACCATACTGTTCTCACAGAATATAACCATGCAGTACGAAAGGCTAAAAGGCTTTCATGGAAAAATTTTTTGTGGAAATTTATAAAGTATCAAGGATACTTCTAGAATACATAAGGTACTTGTTAGAGACAGGCATGTTACTCTTGGTGCCGTTGAGGGACCGGATGGTGTAATGGCTTTTGAACCTACCGAAATACTAAAGGTTATGGTAAAAACTCATTTCCCTGGTTGTATTGTTTCTGAAGTGCAGCAGGAGGAGGTGAGTCCAGAGCGGCCTAATCTAGGCCGTCGTGCCACTCATTCTATGTGGAGCACTGCTTGCCGCATAGTCACCTTCAGCAAGGTAAGATGGGCTGTTGGCTTATTAAGACCCTTCAAATCGCCGGGTCCTGATGAGGTAAGACCTGTTTGTTTGCAGGAGGGTCTTGACACAATTATACACCCACTCTGTAAACTTTTCAGAGCCAGCTTAGCCTTAGGACACATTCCCTTAGGGTGGTGTAATTCGCGTATCGCATTTATTCCTAAACCAGGGAGGGATAGTTACACTGATCCTAAGTCATTTAGACCCATTTCTCTATCTTCTTTCTTCCTTAAGATCCTAGAAAAGTTGGTCTCAAGATATATGATGGATACAGCTCTTAGGACACATCATATTCATAATAATCAGCACGCGTATGTCTCAGGAAGATCATGCGAGACTGCGTTGCACCAACTTGTAAGCAAGATTGAGAAAGCTCTAGAGAGCAGTGAAGTGGCCCTGGGTGCCTTTCTCGATATTCAAGGTGCTTTTGATAATACTGGTACTCCAGCGATTCTTAATGCGGTGAGAGCAAGAGGTTTTCACGGTATAATATGAAGATGGATTGAATCCTTGCTTCACAGTAGGAAGGTTAGGCTCTCACTCCATAATGACACTATCGAGGCAAGAACTACTCGAGGATGCCCTCAGGGGGGGGGTTCTCTCTCCCCTCCTTTGGAATTTGGTAGCAGATGACCTTATAAGGACCCTCAATGAAAGTGGGGTTTTCGCCTTAGGTTACGCTGACGATGTTGCAATCCTTGTGGTTGGAAAGTTCCACGGAACCATAACTGACCTTATGAATAGAGCTTTAAGGGTAGTGGACCGTTGGTGCCAGGAAGTTGGGCTCTCTATAAATCCCAGGAAAGTTGTAATGGTACCCTTTACAAGAAGGAGGAAACTGGATGGGATCGGCCCACTAAGACTGCAGGGCACTGTAATAGAGCTGCAGAATCAGGTGAAGTATCTTGGTGTAATTTTGGACAGATCACTTCACTGGGGACCACATCTTCAAAAAGTCACTGAGCGTGGCAAATGGTCCCTTATGGCATGCAGGCGGATGGTAAGTGGCACATGGGGGTTACAGCCTAAACTTTTGCACTGGCTGTATGTATCTGTTGTTCGACCCGCCCTTACTTATGGTTCGCTTGTGTGGTGGCCAAAGATGGAATCTACTATAGCTGTCAAAGCTTTAGCAGGAGTTCAAAGGCTTGCTCTTACAATGATAACTGGGGCAGTAAGCAGCTGTCCTGGAGCGGCTCTAGACTGTCTGCTTGATATGCTACCTATCGACATTTACATCAAGGTGGTAGCAAGTAAAACAGCCCAACGCCTTAGATGCGAAAACTTATGGATAACCTCAGGAAACAATAAAGGGCACTCCAAAATTGTTCAGGTGGTACATAATGATGAATTGGACTTGCCTTCAGATCACATGTCCAAAAAATACTCCTTTGGAAAGCCTTTCAAAGTACTAATACCAGATAGGAAGGATTGGTCTGGCGGAAAAGGACCCATACCCACAGGTGATTTAGAATGCTATACTGATGGTTCTAAGATCAATAATGGGGGCACTGGAGCAGGTGTGCATTGGACAAATGGAGGCACTGGCATTTGTCTTCCAATGGGGGTGTACCCAACTGTTTTTCAAGCAGAGGTCACTGCCATTCTGGTTTGTGCTCGAGAACATCTTAACAAAGATATCAGAGACAAAACAATCAATATCTATACTGATAGTCAAGCGACCTTAAAAGCATTAAACTCTTACAAATTCAACTCCAGGCTCGTGTGGGACTGTCTTGCTTCTGTGTCTGAGTTGGATAGGAGAAATGACCTTACGCTTTGCTGGGTGCCAGGACACTCAGGCATAAAAGGTAATGAAGCTGCAGACAGATTGGCAAATACTGCCTCTGCGACATCAATGATAGGCCCACAACCCTTCTGTGGCATCTCACGAAACAGTGCATGTTCTTCGATTGCGTCATGGGCCAAGGAAAAGCATCGCAAACGCTGGGTCGATGTCCCTATCCTAGGGTCAGCAAGCTTACTCTGTTTAGGCCTTCTAAAAAGGTCGCCTCTGACCTCTTGAGACTAGACAGACGAAGAATTAAATTAACTGTTAAACTGATAACTGGTCATGGAAGATTCAGGAAACATTTACAACGGATGGGCTTATATGATGGTGAACCGATCTGTAGGTACTGTGATAGGTCAGAAGAGACAGCTGATCACTTACTCTTTGATTGTAACAAGCTCTCTGACGCTAGATTGATAACTCTTGGAAATATGGCTAGAGGTAGATACCTTCCTGAGGATGAACTAATTGGGAAGCTACAGGCATTAATTGGGCGCCTTAACTTGTAGGTCAACAAGAAAGCAATTGTCTGGGGTACGCAAATATTCGACTTCGGATGAAGTGCTTTAAGGTCTCGACCTGCCCCTGTTAGATAAGATAAGATAAGAAGACCCAATCAGGTTGTACGTTTTTGATAATGTAACAATTAGTTATTTGGTACAAAACACTACTTGTTGTAAACAATGTTTTATTTATGCAGATGTCTTCATTAATAGTAAAGTTTATTTTGTATATAACACGTGTTTTAATTTTATCTTCCATTATATCATAAAAAGTTAAGTTAAGTAAAGTTGCTTCACGTATATTAGAACAGAAACCTATATACTGTAGATCATAAACATAATCAAATTACGTATGCTAATAGCATAAACATGATCGTTTAGTCAGTTCCATGTAAGCAATGTTAAATCATGTTTACTTTCGGGCCAGTAACATCATTTGTTTATGTTTATGATCCATACCGTGACTGTTCTAGTATCCGTGCTAAGCTCTAAGAACATATATAATGTTTACGTAAAATATCTATTTTCTATTACAGTACGATCAATTGAAGTAAGTGTATCAAAATCTTTCATAAGAGAAAGGCATCCGCATTTGAATCATCACAACAAAACATTATCAACAATCAACTAGAAATCACTACCAGTTTAATAGTAATTTAATACAGACTGGCAGTTCAGTTTGGTTCACAATCAATTCTTTATTTACGATAAAAATGTGTCATTAAATATTCCTATGTGTCACATGCAGGGCAAAAGAAAATGTGTGTACGTCAATATTTTACAATGTCTGCAACTGTATTAAAGTATTATCCTGTCATAACTTCAGGACTACTTGTCCTGAATCTTATTTTACTAAGCATACTCGCCTTTGGCTTGCTAACTGTGTAAGTCACTAGTAACCACAGCCATGGTTTAATTCGATTCGTTACAAATCATTTAATCAAAATGCCTAATCATTTAATGAAAAACTACTTCCGGCGAGATATTTGGTTGGAATGTGGAATATTATAGCTATTGTATAAAATAATAGTTTAATGTGACTGTGGACCCAATTTTGTACGAAACACGTGAACACACGCTGTTGTATAATCTCGAGTAACCGACCCAGTCTTAGCAACAAGGGGCCAAACACTTGGAATGTAGCGCCGGCGACATCCCTTTCACTTTCAGCAATTTTACAACCCTTGCCACCCCTACACATGCAAAGAAAGAGAGACAGTAAAACAGCTGTCGAAGTCGATCGGGTCGACCTAGCCTCGGTCGTCAACTCGCTTTTTTTTTCTTCGCCTACAAGGGTTTGAATAGGGGCGTGGGAGAACTACTTGTGTGATGCGGCACGCGTAATACCGGAAAAGGCTTTCGGGTAGTTCTACAGAGCGCCGCCAGAATTGGGTCGCAGGGTCGCGTCTGAGTTGCCACTTTGCTATTGAAGACTCTTAAGTCCGAAACTATAGTAGTGTACTACTGAAGCAGGATCACTTGACAAAGCCAGGTAACATAAACCATTTTGCTTGAAAATTGTTGTTCAAAACGTTCTTTCCATAAATACTTTAGTTCTAAATTTTCCTTAATACTGAAGCCTAAACTTAATTATAGGTACAAAATGACTCAAATTTACTCCCTTCTAAATAGTTAGCTAAAACTTACTAGGCAGTTAACTTAGTTTAAAAAATGTCTAGAGCCATTTTTCTTTCCAAGGTAAGTAGCCTATGTTAAAATTATTGGTTTAGCAGTGAATCATTTCAACAAATAGGTATATTTAACACTTTTGCAATGGTATATATTGTTTTGATTTGAATAAGTTTGGTTGTTTAATTGTTTTTTTGTACAAATAGGCCTAAGTTTTATTTACTTAATCCCTTAATAAAATGATTCTACACTATTTAAAAATCATCAGTTTTAAAAATTAAAATAGCGATACTGCATTTTGTTTAAAAAATATAACAATTAAGCAGCCAAATTTAAAAGTAGGTACCAATGGTACCGAACCCGATTTTGGTTAGGAACCGATACGGGTACCAACATTGAAGTGGTACCGACCCATCACTACTTTTTATGAAGATAAACTTATTACTAAGTTGAACTTTGATATGTTCAATCAATATTCATTCTAGGCCAACTTTTAGTAAAGCTAATTACTATTGTTTGGTGACAAGTAAACCACCTTTGTCGACATATAGTCACAACTGAACTACCTACTTAACCCTTTGAGTGCTATGCGACGATATATTTTGGCGTTTACTAAAATCTCTAAGGGATATAGAGAGGAAGGTTATTTTAACAAAAAGTAGCAAAACGGCCATTGGTGACCTGCATATTCATAGGATACACTAACAACCACTTAGCTAAAAGAATCACCCAATCCGATGATTCGAGGTGTATGTCTAAACCAAGGATTATGAACATCTTACTATGCCCCAGTGGATGTAGTATATCGCTAAAAACACACAGGTCACCAATTATTTGCTACACAGGACGGGAATCGAACCTGAGCAAACGAATGCCACTGGCCAAGAGACACATGCCCTAGCCTTGTCGACTATCTGTGCTTGGGGACTGAGGAGTTAAAAACAGGTATTTAAGCTGACGCCAACGATTGGGAACACATAGTGCTACAGCAGGTTGTTCAATGCGTACCAAGGTAGCAGCACTAGTTAGTCACGGACTATTTAGATGATATTTTTCAGTTGAACCACAACATTGGTCATAAATTGTGTTACTGAGGCTTTGCTGCAAAAAACTATTTTTCCTAAAATGGCTACATTATAATAACCTTATCATACTAAATCAAGGTCAAATTTAATATTACATTGTAAACTAGATGTCTTTTGATTTTATGAGATTTTGCTTTTGTGACGGCCCCAAAAATTCCCAGACCCATTACATATCAGTTGGGGAGGTTTTTGTTACACCCTCAGGAAACCCTGTCTCTACCGTCACAGAAGCTTTGCTTTATTTCAAATATAAAAAGAGGGTATGTAATATTGGACTGTTAACCTCCCAGCTTTTTGCGTCAACCAGTTGCCTCACCATGGAATATTCCGTCAGCATGGCTCAGCGCTGGGTCAGGCCAACGTTCTCGGAAAGTGTAACGCGCATGGCTGGAATTTGCTGATACAGCTCAGCAAGTCGCTCGATGAAATCAGTTATTGCGCAGCTATAGTTTGCCTAATGCCCTGATGAATCGTTAGGCAGCAGCACTGCCCAGGGTTTGCACTGACGTCACGCGGCATAGCCGCAACGTGATTGGCTGGTTCCCCTCCACGCCCAACTCTGGGCTATGGGCAGTGCACACTCAGTTGAGTTAGTCTAAATTCTAAATTCGGCTCGGTCGGTCATCTAAATTGTCGCCTTTCCCTCACTCTTCTAAAATGTATTTTAAAAATAAAATCTGAACTTAACTTTGTAAAACTAAGTGACTCATATCCAAATTGTATTCTTTCTCAATCGTCAGCTAGTATTGTAACTATTAACTTGTTCGCTACTGCAATAATACGAAATTTTTCATTCACGAGGACCAGCGACGCACATATGCGTCGGCCGGGTTCCACCCATAGACTGCCGTCGCATATATGCGTCGGCTAGTCACATTAAAATAGACTGCCGTCGCATATTTGCGTCGGGGTTCTAATGTTATTAAAATGCTTATATCTTTGTAACGGTCTATTTGAAGGCACTGAATTCCCTGCAGTGGTCTACAGAGATGTCTGACGCACAACTGCGTCGCTTGGTCTGTGGATATGATGATTGGTGACGTCATATGATAGTTGGAAAAACTGGTCTTTACTTTTTTGCATCACTGTTTGTATGTATGCAGTATGTATGCTGAACTATCCTATGTAGCTTTCATATTTGTTCGGTTATAAACTGTTCTTGATCAATCAGTTTTTTATTTTACTTATTTTTACCTCAAAACACAAAAAATGAACTGTCGCATATATGCGACGTTTGGTCTAATTCAAGAAAACTATGATAATTTTCACTATTGTCTTCGCTGTAGACCGGGCGTCGCAAATATGCGACATTACAAAAGGTTATTAATAATACAAAAAAACAAGAATACATTAATTACAAACACGATTGTAGCGTATTACAATGTAAATGATCACTGTTTTACAGGTTTTCGCCCGTAGTCTGTGTGTACTGTTTTCCAAGTGACAGCCGGTCTGTGTGTAAGATTCAAATGTATACCTCGGTCTGTGGCAATGACCGCGGCGTCGCATATATGCGACGCTCAGTAGCGAACGTGTTAATAAGTATCGAGTTTGTAAACTAAACGCAGACTAATCACTCATCTTTCCTACAGCAAGTCGATAGCTAAATACTTTACCACTGTTTTTATCATAAGTAAATAAATTATTTATTCGTAGTGCATTTTCGTCGTTTCATTCCTACCTGTCACACTTGGTGTCAGTGCGGGGTTAGGTTCAAGAGTCCTAAATTAATTGGCTATTTAATTATTGTCGCGCAATCAATTACTTAGTCGGAAATCATAATTTCGTTTTGAAGTGTCGCGACAAACAATGCTATCATAACATTACTATTTATAAGAAAGCTTGAAGATTTACAACAAAAACAAAGTTTTATTTAATGTTTACTACAAATACCCAGACTTTGTTATATATTTGTTATTGTCTTATTTTTCAAAATTATCCTAATTAATAAAATAGTGACAACAATACAGTTAAAATTCAACAAAAGGTAATGGAATTAAAAGGCAAACAAAAAAGTCCTATGAAATACAAATTATTGGCCTAGCCCTGAAAGGGTTAAAAGAGGCCTACAGGATTTGTAGTTGCAAATTAACCTACCCATTTATGGCCCTTGTTGCAATTGCAACTAACCTACCACCAAGTGATGTAAGATTCTAAATGGAAACAAGAATTGAAAAGTATGCCATCAACAAACCTGTTTTCCTCTGCAACATCAAATCTTGCGACCCAGACTCTTCTGATTAATCTAAGTACAAGGTCCTCGTTGTCTGACTGCTTCGGCAGTGCAGGAACTATCACAGTCAATCCCTGCAACAAGCATCCGTTGATAATATTGCTTACACTGCTGAGTACTACTGTGAGCAGATGTTGCCATTTCTAGTGTACAGTAGACTCCCTCTTATCCGGACTCCTCAGGACCGAGGCCAGTCTGGATAACGGGTTTTCCGGTTAAACCGACGTCCCCAAAAACTCATGAAAACGACTATTTACTGTGATATTCGACTTAAATTTAGGAGTGCATTGTATTTAGACACGTGAACACTGGTCTCAAATCTTTCCCACAAGAACAGTCGTTTCAGAACTGCCCACTTCCTGCCGATCTAGTCCGGTTGAACCAATGTGCTGATAAAAATTGTCCGATTAAACAGATGTCATTTCCGCCGAGTGTAGTCCGGTTAATCCGATGTCCGGTTAAAAGGTGTCCGAATAAGAGGGAGTCTACTGTATTATGGGTAAAAGGAATTGAGGTCTCCAAACAGGGACATCACAGAATTAAAATAGGGTTTGAGAGGCAAAACAGTCTTTAATCTGTTTCATAATGGTGAGAAATCATACTATCCCCATTGAAACTTCGAGTGAAAAGCATTCTTTATCAAGCTTCCTCAGCTTTATAATAAGATGAGTTTTAAAATACTTTGAAGTTCCCTTGTTGCACGAGAAGAAAAATACTAGGGGTCTGTGGATCACCGTGAAATTTTTGGGCCAGTTCAGGGCAATAGATGGCCTGTGAGGTCGGGTCGAGACAGAAATTAACTTCAGGCCAAGCTCAAGTGAGGTCATTTTTCTTGACAGTTGGAAAACTGCAAGAACCAGTATCAGACTCCACTATTAACAATTGTATATTCAATTTCATTACAAATATTTTGCTGTTGCAAACAGTTTTTCAGTGTTTGCAACAGAAATTTTTGTTTCCACCTGAAGTCGATAAAGATCAAAGGGAGTTGCAAACTTTTGTTTGCAAAACTGGTTTCGGTCACTATGTTGCGTTGAAACACAAAACAGAAACATTTTCCCGCCATCCCCTACGCTGCCACCTCCACTCTCACTCACGTGATCACTCGCACCACCCTGTGTCTCGACTCAAGTGTCATTATCCTCTCTGGACTGCTACTAGTTACCTCGTGCTTGTTGTGAGTTATCTCGTGCTTGTTGTGAGTTATCTCGTGCTTGTTCTGAGTTAGATCAGTGGTGAGTGACAATGGAAAATTTACTGAGTGAGATGACAACATTCTAAAGTTAATTAGCTTGTACAGAGAGCAGCAAGTCCTGTGGAACCAAACTATTTACGATTACAAAAATAAAAACATGAAAAACTACGTATGGATATTTCATTCAAAATGACATCCTCAGAAGGACTGATTCCAGGAACCAGAACATAGGCGAGTCATAATCAAGGGCGAAAGTGTTTCAATTATTTTCATGAAACATGGAAATAAAACCATGAAATAAAAATTGCAAACTTGAAAAAAAGAAAAAAAACTTGAAAAAGAACTTGCAAAAAAACTTGAAACTACTGTTTTCAATAAAAGTTTTCAACTTTTTGTTTGAAACGTTGGTGTAAATGCGGCTTATGGACATATTTTAATATAAATGGTATGAATGCAAAAAATTTAAAGCTGGATCAGAACTATTACCTTTTCCTCTTGCTAAAATTAATCTATTATAACTATTATTATAAAATAGCCAAGGTGATTTTGGAAATGAAACATAACCAATATGGCACATTAATACTGCTAGCACCTGCCACGCAGCCGCTCGACTAAAAACTTTTCTCACCACTATATAAAGTGTGAACTCGAAGTCAAGGACCTAAGAAGAGGTATCAAGTTCTCATTTCGTTGTTTATTGGCTGTTGCTAGAGTAGCGTTTGCTTAGCAATTACGATTTTTCTAGAACAAATAGATGATAAAGCAGAAGAGAACTACAGAGTTCAAATAAAAATAAATTTGTGTTGACTCTTCCTGCTGCTAGACGTCTTTAAATGACCTCGTTATCTCTATTAAAATACTGTCCGCGAGAGTAAAGAAGTCCCCTGAGCTCCGGCCTATTCGTAGTTTGAAGGCGTTACGCTTGAACGTTTCGCACGACAATTACTGTAGAGCCGTTTTCACGATGCTCTGCTAGTTTAATTTAATATCTGTATGATTTTTATAAATCCATGTCATAATATTTTTTTGCATAGTCATACAATTGAAGGAAACCCATTTTCTACTGTTACTAAGGCAAATTAATAACCTTTCTACTTTAAGATTTTTGTTTAGTTAAATGTAACAATACCAATAAAATACAATACAATAAAATCCTTTTTAAATCCGAGTTTGAAAGCATTAATCCCAAATAATTAGTTGATCCATGAATATACTTATGGTGAATTCATATTACCGGTACATTATTATTATAATAAGTACACGAGTACAGCAGTTTCAATAGCATTCATCGCAATAAACAACTTATTATTAAAGTTATTAATCCTATTACCATAAACCTAAGCAAAAAATCAAGAAAACAAGCAAAATCCCTTCGTTTGACCCAATGTCTACGACAAATCACGCGGTTTGACGCGTTCATATCAGGTAACACGCCATTGACTTCTTTGCCAAATTTACTGGAATGTTAAATTACTGTCTATCCAAGTTTCGTCCAGATAGAAAAGTTTCCTTTTTTGTTCCCTTAGCTTTCTTATCTCTCGAAAATACTTAAACCTCCAATTAATGATGTCGGGCCTTTCAATCAAACATTTTTTATGGACCAAATTTCTTCCACTTGAACCCCATATCTTTTAAGAGACGCCGAAGTGCCCATTCGCTCCATTTAAAATTAATTCTTTCTCTCAAAACAGGTAATAGTTTTTTTACATGTAGGAAATTTATTTTGTTCTTGTAAAAATCGTGTATTACATCTACAATTACACGCCTATCAAAGCTATCTATTTGTACTTTATGGTGGTCAGCCTTCTTGCGTTTTTTCCCGGGTGTACAGAGTTTTTCATCCGGAGTTTGTTTGCTGGCTTTTCTAATTCGTTTAATAGTTTTTTTCTGGCACTTTACAATAGTTTGCGGCACGTTCTGTTGCCTTTTCTATCGGCACTAACAAATTTTTGTCTTTACATTCGTTGTCACAACACTCGATCACCCGTCTAATTAAATCCCTTTCTCCACTATGTATAGTAGCACCAAGTTTTCTTAAATCCATAGCTACAAGGACTGTCCAAAACAAAACAGAAGTCACTACGCGAACACAGGAGACTGTAATGAATCAATTGACGTGACCATATGATGATAATACACTTACCAAAACAAAGATATGAGTAATTATGTTTACAACAGTTGTTTACAGACAGACATCGAGGCGAGGCGAGGCGATACCCTCCAAACATAGCTGCGTATCGCTCTGGCTCAAGGGACTTCTTTACTCTCGCGGACAGTACTGTGAGGTGTGTTTTTGGTTAGGGTTAACTAACCTAAAACTTACCTTCGATTTGCTCTGGTATTTAGAGATGATATTATCGTTTTTGTCTAAGTAGAAGGGAAAACTAAAATCAACTAATACTGAAGATTTTATAATAACTTAAATAGCTATGGTAGGCTAGTAGATTTGTAACAATTTTTAAGTCTTGTGTTATTTTTAGAATGATTTTGGAGTGACTTATTTTGGCTAGTAAAACATGTCTCACACTGCTTACACTAACAAAACTAACTCATCATTTGCTATTTAAAAAAAAATAAAACAATTAAAGCAATATTTCCATGATAATTAAATAAAAACGCCTTCTCAAAGTATTTTTTAATTTTAAAATTAAATTTTTTTTTATCTTGTCTTGAAAAAATCTTGACCAAAAGATAATTTTGTCTTGTAGAACGAGATTTAAAATTTCCCGAAATTTTGAGACCCGTCCATCCCTAGTATGAACTATTATATATTATACAAAACAACACATTTTGGCCCGACACCAAAAAATTACAACAGTAATGACACAATTCAAAGTAAAAAAGACTGGTCTACAGCCCCCAGAAAAATACCATCCCAAAAATCAGGAAAGAGATGAAAATCTTACCTGTACCATTTTGGGAATTAAAAGTCCCATCTACCCCTAGGAGATCACACTGATATTGGCGGAAGTAATAAGACTGAAACCTCTAGACATAAAATGTTTACTATAATGCAAAAACATGATAATAACTTTGCTCACTCACCCTCAGTCCTGTATCCCTGACCACCTGGGAAGGGTTCTGCAGGGCTCCTAATAACACATCAATTTCGTCCACACTAGCACTAGCACAGCCTTGTGCACCAGAGCCTGATGCTGCCACGTCTAGCAGTGTAGCCACTGCTTGCTGCTGTACACGCCCACTGGTGTGGTCTGTAAATAACATCAGTAGTTGGTAACAGCAATACACCAACATAAAAAAAAACAAGCTTCAGATTTTACAATGGGATGAGATGTCTACTTGTGTTGGTTAGTTTGTGCCATTGACTTAAGTAAAATTACCTGTAGGTAAATAAATTGACTACAGTAAAAAGGAAACTGCTCACATCTGTTATTTTAAAAGTAGGCCTAATAGTAATAATTTGTTTTTGTGATGTGTCGATACCAAAATGTATCGATTCTTGATACCAATACCAGTACCTAAAAAATTGATTCTCAATTCTTGATAGGTAGGTACCGATACAATTTTTTTTATAGTTTTACCAAATTCTTTAAATAGATTGGTTACACTACAGTAACCCCTGTCTTTATGTCCTTTCTTGAAGTATTTTTGAGGTAATGGGGTGTTTTACAAGTAAAAAGAAAAATGAATGCAACAAGGAAAAATTCTAACTAGACTTTTTTAACTTAACTTTTTTAACTAGACCTATCCAATTTAAGTTTATACTCTTCTTAACACATTAAATAACTACCATATAAAAGGTAAATGAAGATCTTTTATTCTTTACCATGAAAGGTAAACAATTAACACGAAAAGAAAATTTTATTCTAGAGGTGTGTAAGCCAGATGAAATTTTCGGTCAAGCCAACTCGAGGATATCGTGATCATTACCTGCGGTCGTGGATACATCATCATCACCTTCCAGGATCATTGCAAATCTTGAATATCTTTCTCAGTCACAGAAACATCATCACTGTCTTTTGCGGTCGAGGCAAAATCCTGAATATCTCTCTGCAGTAACAGAAACACTTATATTGTCTCCCATGGTCACGGACACGTTATGAACGTCTCCTGCGATCATAGCAAAATCACAAACATCTCCCATGGTCATGTAGACATTATCATCATATCCCGTGGTCGTGGCCAATTTCTGATAATTTCCCGTGGTCGTCTGAATATGATTATCTTCTCCCACCAGTCAAGGACGTTAAAAAAATTCTTAAAATTCGCAAAATTCTTATCATCTTCCGTGGCCGTGTGTACATTATTATCGACTTCCGGGGTCTTCAAAACATCATCGTCGTCTTGTACAATCGCGGCAAAATTCTGGTCATCTACCGCTGCCGAGTAGACATCATCATTGATTCATCATCCCTAATTAGTTTTATTTTATTTTTTACTGAACACCTCAATGTATATGCTAATCCATATTAATTCCAATTAGTTGAACTTTTTTATCTTTTAAAATCATTACTTTGATCTTCTTTATAATCCTCCTGCATGAAGACAGAACAAAACTTATGCCTACAGACAATTTTATTTTTTATTTATTAATTTAATAGCTGAAGTACTCACTGATAAGGTCAATGAGCAGGTCAAACATCTGTTTTCTGGGCAGTAGCCATGGGTGGAACAGGTCCAGATCATCCTGATGACCACTGTGGCTGCGTATCTGTGCATGACAGGAGATGATCTGTAGACCCGAGGTGAGCAATGGGTCCTCATCTCGGTTCATCACATGCATCAGCGCCGATCGGATGAGAGGGAAGCAGTAGCAGAAGGCGGGGCCGGCCAATGGCCGACCCCCCACCACCCCGCCCCCACCCAAACTGCGGTTTTGTGGGGTAGTAACACGGTGTAGCAGCGCCACGGTGCGTCGGGTTGCCTTCTCTGTAATATCACAAGGAAGTAGATGTGGAAACTGACATTTGTGTTAAAATGTTGAAATGTTTAAAAAAGTTGATAATTATAGCCAAGTAAATACCCCTGTAACAGCAAATTTCACACCGTGCCTACACTTTGTGTAATTTTTTGAACAATCAGATGACATTTAATGTGATAAAAATACCTTGAATTCAATGATTTTAAAAGTCTCTAAATTACATGTTTTTTTTATTATACACATTTTTTTTTAAGTTTAATTCTTAAAGCTCCTTAACTGAGATCCGATAATAAAATAGATTGAAATAAGTAAGTAGTATTGTTGTTACTAATTGTTACTAGGGGTACAGTATCAAAAATCAAAAAGATACCAGGTGAAATCCATTGAAATCGATGGTTACTATCATTTCCACTTACCATCTGTTTTGTATATTTACCGTCTTGTGAGTAACAGTATAAGCGTAAATATATGTTTTAAGTGTTATAAGACGTTTCTTTTATTTACTTTCCAATAATGAATGTAGTCAGATGATGTTGTGATACTAGATAGGTTTAGGACAATTAATCTAACTCAGTTAAATAGAGCCATATTATATCAGGGGTCTTCGAAGCACCGAAAAAGTCGGTAAAGTACGGTTCTAGCCTAATTACCACCATCAGTTCAGTACATCATTTTACTCAGTACAAATTCGGTTTGGTACAGCCTATAATAAATTTATTATTTACAATACACTATCATAGTCAAAAAGTAGTTTTCTTCAAATCAAACAGTAAAACTTAAGACAAGCCAGATTGCACAATGGATGTACTTAGTTGTCACACAATGTGAGCAGATGGCAAGCAGCCGCGAAGTAGACAAGAGTTCTTCAAGTGGGTTATAAAATGAATATTAAATATAAACACATTTACGGTATTATTATGTATGTTGTTTCGTTTCATTCCCTTTGTTTAATTTGGAGTGTGTGTGAAATAAAAATTAACTATCCTTATATATAAGTACCTGGGGACCGAGCTTTGCTCGGGGGAAATCATGAGTTTACTCTGAAAGCAGTCTTAGTATTGCAGATACATTAATCCATTCCCAAACTCCACACACAATGCTTGCATTTACTGCTTCCTTCGCAACTCCATACGCCGTGAACCTGTTTCCCTCCATTTTATACCATTTTAGGATTGCAGATACCTTAATTTAATCGTCATAAACAGTTCCCACACTCTAGACCGATCGCATTTACTACTTCCTTCACCACTTCCTACGTCACGGACCTTTTTTTCTCCCTTACCATATCATTTTAGGATTTCAGATACCTTATTCTAATCGTCATAAACAGTTCCCACACTCCGGACTGCTCGCCTTTACTACTTCCTATGTCGCGGGCCTGTTTCCCTCCCTTCCTATAGCATTTTAGGATTGCAGATACCTTAATGAATCTAATCGTCATAAACAGTTCCCACACTCCGGACAGCTCGCCTTTACTACTTCCTTCACCACTTCCTAGCAAGCATACATACATACATACAAGCAAATATTGCTCATATTAGAGTATAGGATACGTGAAGGCGATATCTACGAAACACTACTCCTCTATTAATAATGGACGGATTTTTACAAACGATGTGTCAAAATGAAGTATTGTTTGTGTAAATGCCCCCTTTCACCAACTCCTGTGATAAAAGTCCTCGGGCTTTGCCCCATGGGCCATCAAAATCCCAATGTATTGCTTATGGATAAAAGATTTTGTTTACTACAACGGACGAATAATTTGTATTAATTATAACTGTTCATAGTAAAAACATGATACACACAAGAGCGTTCGTTTTCAATTTCAATAACTGGAGTGGAGTCATTGATTCCATAGTTGGGAAAGTTAGTCAAAATTTCTAACTGGTTAGAAGTTAGAAGATAGTCCCATAAAAAGTAACTGATAGAAGTTACTAGTTAGTAAGTTTAAAAAGTAACTGATAGAAGTTATTAGTTAGTTGAAAAACTAACTGATATAAAATAAAGTTAGTTTTCGACATTTGTAGATGATAGCTGTTTGTTGGACGGTTGTTTTAAAGGATTTCATATGTAATGAAATAATGACACATCTTAATGGTTACTAATTATTGTGTTTTAATTAAATATTAATTAAACATCGTCACATTTATATTACATGTAATGTAAAAACATTCATTAGGCCTACTACAACAAAATTTACTTTAAATGCCTATTAAACTTTAAAAGAAGTTGTTTTTCAAAATTGGTGTCGCTGATTCTTCCTCGTCTGTTACTCTGTTAGTGATGACTAGGCTTGCCACTTTGAACAGGCGTTCGCAGTGAACAAAGTTGTTTTTTAATTTGTAGTTATCTTATTATAATGTATTTGTTTCATGACTAGTGAATATTTTGTTAGTAAATTTATGTAAATATAACTAAATAATGATTTACACATTAGTTTGCCGTGAGTGAATACTGAAGCAATCAGTGTGGTAGTCAGGTACACATCGGCAACGTCGCAGATTCGCACGTGCTCCCACCCGGCTGGGAAATATCGTACAAACACCAGGTGACCAGTCACAGGAGAAATTTTTGTCTACAAATATTAATCTGTTTAAAAACCACCTTTGTTCGCATTATAAAATCTGTCATATTGGTGTTATTTCTTGTGTCACAGCAAACAAGATGGTATTTTGAACAAAATTTTCAGTGTCTTTTTAACGATGTTAGCTTACGTTTTAAAAATTAACAGCAGCATAAAAACTATTGTGAATAAAATGTTTGAAATGCATGGAAATGTTAACAATGAACCTACCAATAAGCCATAAAAATTTCAGAAAGATTGGCTCAGTGGTTTGTTTACAAATAAATTTTAAACTTCAGTGTTAGTGCAGAGTTTCTTAAAAACCGGTACTTTTTAGGATCTTTCAACTATATAAATGTTTCTGGTAAACGGAATTTTTGTTAATTGACACCACGTAAAACGTATTTAAACCAGCTTATATTTAATTTTTGTTTCAACAAAATCGGATTATTCATCTCAGATATATTTAGGCTCAAACTCGAGTGCACATATTTATTTCCCCGACAAAGGTGATACAAAAACTTGTCATCACTCTGTTTTCAATAGTTCAAAAGACAAAAACAAATAGTGATCATCTCACCTTTCCTGACATAAACACTACTTTCGATACACAAACATAAGTTACAACTAAAGTTCCCGGTTAGGTAAAAACACAGTTTGTTGATGTTCAATTAGCTGAATTTTCACTAAAATTTATTGTACAACAATTAATGGACAGCAATTAATGGATTACGAAATATCAGATAATTTTTTTAAAGTCTGATGAAGTAATTTTTCCATTGGATAAAAGTATAGTTTATTACTAAATTTAAAAGTGACCTATTTGTGGCGAGATAAAGTTTAAAAGAGCATGGGAAACACATTGAGAAACATACTATAACTGTACTAAAAAATAAAAATTATATTCATTACAAAAATATATAGGCCTATTCCACTTCAAGTTAAAAACGAGACCATCACACTTTTTCTCCACTTACCTCGAAGCACTTGTGACAGATGCTTTAATTATTTTTGTTTTGGGTACAAACACAATAAACATTTTTTCACCACACTATGATGTTTTTGGCTGTATTACATACGTTAATTGGTGGCTGAAAGTTACGTTTTGCTGGCCATGCCAGCACTGTCATCGTAATTTGGGGACCGAGCAGGTTTTTACAGGCCGGTGCCGCAAAATCAGCTGTCCGCTTACTTACTTAAAACATGAATGCATTTTAAATACACAATCAAAATCCATAGCATTGCAATAGAACTGTGTTATTGTCACCGTTGCCTAGCAACTATTTATTTTTATTTTTGCTGATTCCTAAAATTATTTCTTCACATAACCTTAAAGTTGTAGTTGTGTTGACTATCAGTGTGCATTATTATAGTGGTAATAGGGTATAGTGTGGTGAAAAATAGCGTTCGTACCACGGACCGAAATGGCTTTGCAGCTCTCGATCGATTTAAGTTCTCTACTTTGTCTCGAACTTAAAAACTACCTCGAGCCGGCAAAACCTCATTTTCGGCCCTTGGTACAAAATATACGATTAACGCGTTTCCACCCTTTTCATTTTTAAAACTTGTTGAAATATGTCACTTTGTCACTTAAGATTGGTCACTTGATATCACACTCGCCCGCCATTGCAAACAAATATTATTAATCTATCCCTACTTCATTAAAATTGTTCACCTTAATAACTTATGTATTTAAAATATTTAACTATCACTAAAATATATATAACGACAAGACAACTAAGAAACTAACAAAAAATTAACACCTGTCACGGTCAGATATTGAGCATCGCCCATCGACTGAAGTGAAGACATTGTTTTGACACTTGAGATTACAGTACATATCAATCGCCAAACAAACATTCCCCCTTTCCACCCTTTGGTGCTTGGGGTATTGTTATTGGCTGCCATTGGCTCGACCCCGGGTCCGCTGCATACCAAAGCGACTGGACTTTGACTTTCTCTTTCCCCACCCCCCACGTTGTTTGTCACAAGGGTGCTGACCTCTCACGTACGCACGCACCCCTCACTGAACACATCAAATAAATAACCCGTACTGGGAAGTACTTTCGCCTGACCAGAAAAGCTAACGATTTAAAACTAGCGAATATATTATCTATTTGTTGTCTATTAAACTAACTGAGTAGAAGTTACTTCCAGCTCTTTTTAAAAACTAACTAATAAAATAGAAGTTAGCCAAAAAAACGAACGAATAGCGCTATTCGTTAGAATTTCTATTCGTTATTCCCAAGTATATTGATTACATTATCTTAAAGTTGATCTTTTAAGTAATCAAAAATTATGACTGTTATTCGTTTTGAAACAACGCCCGTAATACTTTGCAATTGCTTGAATTCGAGCAACAGTTGCACTAGTTAATTAATAAAATAAAAACTTGGAATGAGAATTAAATAAGGCTATAACACAATAAAAATAACACAAATTACACAAATTGACAAATTAAAATTATCGTCAAAGGAGTGTAGCGACTCGCTACAAGACAATAGGTAGCGCAAGTCACGTGACACGGTTGCGCGCGCAGTCGGCCCGGCAAGCACGCGCGATGAGAGTAGAACAGTAGTAGTGTGTCGACCGCCTGCAGCTGTACAACTTGACCGGATAAGTAGTAGCATAAGAATGTCTAGCTAATAGATATAGGGGTTGGGGAAGGGTGTAGGCCAGGGCAAACTTATTTTAATTTAATTATGTAATGTATTAGGTTCTCGAATGGTAGTGGTCTGGCGATCAATATCACAAATTTAGAATTCACATTATTTGGTAAATCTAGTTACTTTTTTGACGAATTAGAATAAGTCCAGATATATATATATATAAATTTCTCTGTTCACTATATTATAATTAGATATATTAAAGAACATAAAAGCTGGCCGTGATAGGCAGCTAAGGTAATATTGTGCACTTTGACGAGTTAAATAGTTTCCATGCAATAGAGTTGGGTAACAACAGGAAATGTGCGAGATTTGGTAGTGATTAGAGGAAGATATATAGGGCCCAGGTATCTTCATTTACACTCATACTACTCCACATCATCACAGGAGGACACAGAGGGTTTAGTTACAAATTAATGAGAAGAGGCTATTAATGTCTAGTGCTCACCCTTGGTTGTGTAGTGTGTTGGCGTCGAGTGTCCATCGGAAGAAGAGCCGGCCGACATCACAAGAGGAATAGTTAACACTTTAGAGTACTTCACGAGGGTAAATTGAAAAGAGCCTCAAAGGAGAATAGAGTAGAGGTAATAAGGAAGAGCATATAGAATAAAGATAAAAGAATAAAGAATAAACAATCGGTAACAATGACCGTATATGAACGAACGTTGCGTCAGACGCTAAAACGAGAACACCATATTTTTTACCTCTACCGCTTGGTAGCAACCGACACCGGCATTTCGCCATCAGATAAAAAAAATCACAGTAGCCTAGCAGCAGACAAAGTAAGCTACGAGGTTAGAACTGCACTTCACACTCTTCAGCATCAATCCAATATACTCCTCAGGTTAATTTTAAATTCAAAATCCGGACATTTTGATGATTGACCTGTGATTGCCAGATACGTGGACAATGACGCCGTGACTGCGGGACACGTTGAAGATGGCGCCGCAAATTCGGTTCGGACATGTTTCAGTTGGTGGCGATTGGTTCACGATCGCGGGTTATAGTCATGATGACATTGTGATAGGTACGGTACATATTACAAAATTTATGATAACTATAGCTTGTGCTGCTTTTCTACAGGTAACCATATCAGGCCTTAAAATCCTTTTGGTTTTTAATTTTTTAAATGCATTTTTGGTGCAATTGACTGAAAGAATATTAAATCAGGATTTTAAAAACCAACCCTTTTTACACAGGGAAATAAATTCGGCCCTGTCCCAAGAATCGGGAAGGGAATAAAAATCCTGTCTCGTCCCGTCTTGAACCAAATATACAATTCAGTCCTTCCTTCATAACACAGAATTATTTGATGGAAACATAAAATGGCATTAAATATACAGGAAACATAACAAGTGGTTATTGTGAACTCACCCAAGTCTTCTTGTTGCCAGGCTGAGTCTAGGTCACACTTGGGCTTCTGTAACCTCAGAGTTACATTGGCAATCAGGTCTGGTAGAAGTGATGGAACTGTAAAAGAACATTTTTATTTGGTGTTTGAATCTATAGAGAGAGACTTACAGGCTAAAGTGACAACACGGATGGTTTTTTATAGTGATGGGTCGGTACTTAATGTCAAATGTCGGTTCCACCGGTTCTTGGGTAAAGTACCGGGACCAAGAACCGATGGTGAAATGTCGGTGCCAATACCTTCGGTACCAAGTTTATAGGTTATATTTTTATTTAATCATTTACAAAATTCAAATTGTCAACCATGATGATCGATTATTTTTCACTTCAGGCTATTTCAAAGGGCATATTTGTCATGAAATATTATCAACAGTAGGCTATAGGATGATTATTTCAATGTTTGTTGAGCTTTGTTGAGCTCAAAACAAATAATTTTGTATATTGAAGCAGAGCTAGAGATATACAAGGGCTAGGCCACGCGAGCTCAGAAAGTGATGCCAGCTGGCTCCCCTCCACTCCGGTGCTGTGACGTCACAGCGGTACCTCGGGCTCCCGGCACAGTATATCTTTGCCTGTGTGAGCGGTGGTATTGCCGCACATTTAGGTTCGAAAAAATTACTTTTCACCACACTATGATGTTTTTGGCTGTATTACATACGTTAATTGGTAGCTGAAAGTTACGTTTTGCTGGCCATGCCAGCTGTCATCGTAATTTGGGGACCGAGCAGGTTTTTACAGCCCGGGGCCGCAAAATCAGCTGTCCGCTTACTTACTTAAAACATGAATGCATTTTAAATACACAGTGTAGTGGGGTCTTGAATACACAATCAAAATCCATATAGCATTGCAATAGAATTGTGTTATTGTCACCGTTGCCTAGCAACTATTTATTTTTATTTTAGCTGATTCCTCTTAAAATTATTTCTTCACATAACCTTAAAGTTGTAGATGTGTTGACTATCAGTGTGCATTATTATAGTGGTGAATAGTGGTAATAGAGTATAGTGTGGTGAAAAATAGCGTTCGTACCACGGACCGAAATGGTTTTGCAGCTCTCGATCAATTCAAGTTCTCGACTTTGTCTCGAACTTAAAAACTATCTCGAGCCGGCAAACCTCATTTTCAGCCCCTAGGTACAAAATATACTATTAGTAGATATTTAAGGATTATATTGGGAGTGGACTGTAAAGCGATGGCTAAGAATACTGTAGTTATTGATCCAATGCATTAAGTTACTGTGTAATATCTGTGTTCGTATTGCTCGAATGTATCTTAATGTATGGATTTTTTATTGTATTTTAGTGATGTGTCAAAACCAAATCTCAAATCTCAAAACCATCAAAACTTTGGAAAAGTTTCGGTTTCGAGATTCAAAAGTTTCAAAATAGGAAGTTTTGGCACTTATATTTTTGAAAATTATTATATTTTTTGTGTCATTATTATTAACATTGTTTACACCCAAGCTAGTAGCAATCAAGCAAACACATCTCCATTAACACTAATGAAACAAGTAAATTGTATTCTGAACTGCAAAAGGCATCTTAAATACTGGAACAGCATAGAATTCAGTTTCATATCAATATTCGATATTTATTAAACACAAAGAAATATTGACCACTAAATGTTCTAATTCATGTAATATTTATGTTTATTTCAATGACAAGAGTTGCATTTATTTTAATGTTAGTTGTTTATAAAAAATATGTTATTTGGGTTTGAAGTTTATCTGTCACATCAAGAGTCAATCTCTTTCAGTTTTGATTGCATAATCATAATGAAAATGTAATCATTACTTGTATTTTTATTTTTTAGCAACCTTGACCAGGTAACTAAAAAGTTTCGCGTTCAAGTTTTGAAATTCGAGATTCGGGATTCGATTATTTAAGTTTCGTTTTTGGTTTCGAGATTCAAAATTTCTGGTTTTGACCATCACTATTGTATTTATTTATTATTTATTCATTACTTTTAGAATTCATTGAGGTTATATAAAATACATTGACGTTGTATAAAAATACATTATACTTAGTATTTTGTAACTTTTACAAAAAGGAAAAGAATTTCAATTCATCAATAAAATTTAATATACATATTTTAATCCATTAAAATAAAGTTGCCTGACTAACTGACCTCAATCTCTGTTAACCAATAACTAACAAGTCGAGTTTTGGTGTGATTTTACTTTATCAGTTTACATCATGATTATAATTTGTAAAGTTGTAAATGTTTAGTTTCGATATTATTTATTGTGCCTCGACTGAAATGTGACATTACTTTTAGAAACTTGAGACACTATTTTTAGCCGGGTTTTGTGAACTTCATTAACTGTTTACCAACAACGAATATCGCAGGGGTGACTTTATCACTTTAATCATATTTATTAGTGGTAAATTTGTACATATTTAGTTTGTAAACTGTTTTATGTGGATATAATTACGTAATTTGAGGTCTGGGACATTACATTCAGTCCGTTTTTGAAACATTTCGTCATGATGAACAAACGATTTGATCGCCAAATGAAAGAGAAAAAAAACTATAACTATTGTAGAAAAAAGTATAAAATATTTATTTATGTATATTTTCTTTTAAAACTATGTATATTCATGTAGGGGAATAAGTTTACTTTAATTTTAAGTTGGCATGTGGGGTTTATGTGTTTGAAAAATAAAATACAAATTACATGTGTGAATAACAAAATGTTTTTCTAGACAAATATAAACATTTATTAAAAGTCATAAACATTTATTGAAATTATCATTTTACATATGCAACTCTTACTTCATTTGATCTCTAGTATTATTGCCTAAAAATGTAAACTTTTGCTTTACCTCTTGATAATACATTTATTTGGCTTTTGTTTGAAATTTGTAGTGCAAAATCGTGAAACTTACTTACTTACTTCATTTGATCTCTAGTAT
Organism: Macrosteles quadrilineatus; assembly: GCF_028750875.1. Lineage (NCBI taxonomy): Eukaryota > Metazoa > Arthropoda > Insecta > Hemiptera > Cicadellidae > Macrosteles > Macrosteles quadrilineatus. Next base: position 17,673,800 of record NW_026542594.1, read on the forward strand.
TATTGCCTAAAAATGTAAACTTTTGCTTTATCTCTTGATAATACATTTATTTGGCTTTTGTTTGAAATTTGTAGTGCAAAATCGTGAAACTTACTTACTTACTTCATTTGATCTCTAGTATTATTGCCTAAAAATGTAAACTTTTGCTTTATCTCTTGATAATACATTTATTTGGCTTTTGTTTGAAATTTGTAGTGCAAAATCGTGAAACTTACTTACTTACTTCATTTGATCTCTAGTATTATTGCCTAAAAATGTAAACTTTTGCTTTATCTCTTGATAATACATTTATTTGGCTTTTGTTTGAAATTTGTAGTGCAAAATCGTGAAACTTACTTACTTACTTCATTTGATCTCTAGTATTATTGTCTAAAAATGTAAACTTTTGCTTTATCTCTTGATAATACATTTATTTGGCTTTTGTTTGAAATTTGTAGTGCAAAATCGTGAAACTTGTCATTTTATTGTTTTTGGACCATAACATTGTATAAATGGTAATTTGGATTTTTTTACATTTCCATATTTTATAAACACAATTATTAATATGCGCGTAGATACCGGGTGACATATGCTATGCACTGCCGTGCTAGGCTACCGCCGCGCCGCGCCGACGTACCAGCGCTACGTCACTGAGGAGGGGCAGGAGAGGGGAAGTAGGATCAGGCGGCAACCGCTAACATCAAAGGAGTGAGCCAGCCCTTGTATATCTCTAGCCCTGATATTGAAGTGTTGATGTATGTCTAATGATTTTGGAGAACTTACAAAAAATTGTTAATTTTACATCTCCATGTTTTTCTCATCAATAAAAAAACTGTCGTATTTTGCTTGTTTAGGGATATTTTAATTAAATTTGTTTATTTTATACTAAGCAAGCTACTAACATTTTAACAAACACACTTCATTCCCTCCCTGTAGCAGCAAATCCTTTACAGTAATCCCTAACATTAATATTAATTAAATAGGGTGTTATCAACAAGTGCTGAACCTAGACTACTGTGCAGGTTTGCTGCGGCAGGGGTATTTCTTAATACTTTTTTATTAGTGATGGGTCCGTACTTAACGTCAAATGTCGGTTCCACTGGTTCTTGGGAAAAGTACCGGGACCGAGAATCGATGGTGAAATGTCGGTACCGATACCTTCGGTACCAAGTAAATTAGTTATATTTTTATTTAATCATTTAAAAAATTCAAATTGTCAACCATGATGATTATTTTTCACTTCAGGCTATTTGAAAGGGCATATTTATCATGAAATATTATCAGCAATAAGCTATAGGATGATTATTTCAGTGTTAGTTAGTTAAGTTGTAGTCATTATCGTCAGCTGATAGAGTGGTGCAAACATCGACTGCAATTGCTCTACCATTTTAAGCAGAAGACAGAAGGCAAGCTTAATAAAGATTGGATCAATTAAATGGTTTATTTGGACTCAACAACATTATTAGACTACCTTAATAACATCCTTTGCTTATCTGAAGTTGATTAATAATAATATTAATAATAGTTACAAGTCACAAGATTATTTTATTTTATTCATAGAGTTCGTTAATTAATTTACTTTGTTTTGTACAAACTATGGAAATACAGAAGCAACATAAACAGCACTGAAAGTACGACTCGAACATCAAACTCAGTCAAGTTCACTCTAACTATTTTGACTCAGTCCAGTCCAGTCAGTGGCCAAATTAATATTTTTATGCCCAATGGTTAAATGTTGGGATACTCATGATTTTGACGAATCATATTGCATTTGATCTGTAATCACCGTGACAAATGGCAACACTAGCGCATTGCACAATATTTCAAATTTCAAGTTAACGGGTAAAATTGATTTATTTATGGAGACTACATGGCTACATGACAAATAGCCAAGCCTTCATTCAGCAAACCAAAAAGGGTATTGGTAGGGTTTGTAGAAAACTGTCCTTGTGCAGCCTGATGATGGTGTCACACAGACACCGAAACTAGTTGTGCTAACAACAAAATTGGATTACTTAATAGCAGGTATTCAAACCTTTTCTAATAGTTTCTTCAAAATTGAAGAATGGGTCTTTGTTTTAGGATTTCTTACATAAAATTTATATGTTGATGTGAATGATTAAACTTGTTTTGTCTGTAAATAGTAAGTGAAAGTGGATTAGTTTATTACAAGAATGTAGAAGTAGGCCTACTTTAAATTGCTGTTTTATATACTAATTTGTGATAAATTGTTGATAATGGCTTCCCAAGTTAGGAAGTATTTTAAAACTGATGAAGCAAAAAACAGATATGCGAAATAAAACATATTTAGTAGGCTTATCTCTAGAGATGGGGGGGCTAAAAGCACTGTTAACCCACAATAACAGTACAGGCACTTGGCCTACAAAAAAACCATCACAGTCACCAAACTAATATGTTAAATCTTTTTTTTAAACAAGCCTGCCTCTTAAACTGTAACCCCAAATGAATAGCCTTTGTACTCAGGCCTATTTTCTAAAAAAGTTTTGGGCAAAACTTCCTTTTCACAAATAGCCTACTTGTGTTATAAATTTCCCTTAATAATGGAGCCTAAAATCAAATTAATGCTGGCTATAACTTAGGTAAAAAATTACTCAAAATTACTCTCTTCTAAATATGTAGCTAGAACTTAACAGAAAGTTAGGCCTAACTTAGTTTAACAGCTTTTCAGAGCCCCTTTTCTATCCAAGGTTAGGAGCCTATGTCCAATTTATTGGTTTAACAGTGAAGCATTTAAACAAATAGGTCTATATTTAACACTTCTGGTATGGCATATATGGTTTTGATTTTAATGTGTTTGGTTGTCAAAGTGTTGCTTGTATAAATAGGCCTAGAAGTTTTATTTTCTTAATCACTTAATTAATATAAGTGTAAAAACGTACATACAGCGTAGCGTAGCGCATCACATGTTTTAAATCAAAACCGTGCATTGAAATGAGGTATGACATACTAGTAGTCTATTTCGGCGTAGCTTAGCGAAGCGTACGACCAAGGAACTAACTATTTTGTTTTTCTCAGAGCGTATTAAAACCCATTTGACTGCAGACATGTTTAAAGTTAATACTAGTCTCTTTTCTGCACCAATTGGTCTCCTCCAATTAGTTGTCAGCTTCTCTCAATCATCCTTCACCGAACTAAATAAATAAAATATGTAATCAAACGTTGTAGTCAACATTCTAGTGTAATTCATAAACCGAGACTCGTGTTTCCTAAGGATTGGAAATAAGAGGTGATATTTACCATGTTTGTCCCTGCCTTTACACACTTCATGCACCCCGACAGTTCTACTGATCAAAAACTGCCACATTAAGGTATTTTTGACAAGACTAATACGAACTGTCTTCCACAGAGCCATCCTCTAAACTGATGTACCTTATTAAGACCGTCTACAACCTATAATGCACTACGCTACGCTCTCTGTGTGTTGGACAATGCTGAGCTCGGCTAAACTAAGCTACACTGCGCTATGTTGCGCTTCGCTACGCTGTCTGTATGGTTCTACACTAACCAACCTACACTAATGAAAGAAAAAATCAGTTTTTAAAATTGAAATAGGGATATTTTGATTTCAAAATAAAACAATTAAGTAGCCTAAAAGAACCGAGAATCTTTTTTGGTTAGGAACCGGTTCCGGAACCGACATCGAAACTAGTGGTACCGTATCACTAGTTTCTGAGGACGTAAAACTGTTTTTTGACAAATCCAGATGAAGCTCTCTGACACGTTATCCCGCGCCTTCTAGATAATTACATATATGTGGACATAAAACCGTTTTATTTTACCTGTTCTCTCAACAAGTTCTTTATTTGAGAAATTTTCCCTAACATACAAGAGTATCTGTGTCCACATACTGTCTCATATATGGACACAGTTAGTCTTATACATTGATACAGATAGTCTTGTACATGGACACAGAAAGTCTTGTACATGGACATACATCAAAATGTACTTCTCCTTGCTCTTACGCAGGAAATTCCAAGGACGGCCAGTAACAGCGGCGGCTGACTGTCAAGCACCCAGCCGCAGAATTTTTGCCTCGGATCAAAAGGCAAAACTCCGGTACTTGATCGACACCGGCTCTGACGTATCATGTTATCCAAAGCGTCTTCTACAAGACCATCGCACATCTACAGACTTTGAACAGTTTATTTATTCTCCATAAGAATAACATGTAAAATTTAAATTAAACGTTTTTTTAATTATCTTCGTAACTGTTTGGCATTCAACAAGGCTTCACTGTACAAAATTATTTCTTTTTTTAAGCTCTACAAAATGGTATGGAAAGAAATAAAGAAATTTTATGTTTTAGAGTCAAAAATAGGAAAACCCAATTTTTACCCATAAAAACCCCCATTCCCATAATCCGATCATGCTGGTTCGCGAACTCGTTCAAATACACGTAGGTTTACACGTTTGTACCAAATTCCATCAAAATCTGACCATTTTTGCTAGAGTTATCGCACTAACGGACACATATATATATACGAATTTGAACGGAGGGTGTTTTGGCCTCTGAGGACCTCAAAACAAAAAAGTTAATCGGTACCGTATCTAGGTCTTACCATGAGACCTACTGTCATATGCTTTAATAATCAGATGATTATTGTTGTTTTTATCTGTTATTGTTTACATTTATCTTTTGTGTTAAATTAGTTCTACAATAAAGTTTACCAATTATTTTACGTGTATTTTGTATATTTTATGAAGATATATCAATGGCGACGAGTGATAAAAGTGAAAATGGAACTAGAAAATTAAAACAACAAAGAGGAATCATAAAGTCTCAAATTACAAGGACTTTACATGTGCTGAAAACCAAAGGTTCGTCTATATACGATGCTTTGTGCAGACAAACTCTACTGGATGAAACGTGGAAAAGATTCACTTTGTTACAAGAAGAGATTATAACAACTACAGACGATGAAGATGAAATTGAAAGAGAAGAAGATTACCGTACAGATGTAGAGGAAACTTACCTCGAAGCAAGAGCTTTATTACAACCATTCTTTGTCACTATTAAGCAAACAGGAGTAGAGAGGAATGTCTCTAGTGAAGGAAATAATCCGCATAAGTTGAACATACCGAATGTGAGTTTCACACCCTACACAGAAAATGAAACCTTTCGGAATTTCCTAATGCGGTTTACAAATTCCTTGGACCTAAAACAAATCACAGAGTCCAAAACCAAAACACAACTGTTTCTTAGTACTCTTACACCCGAAATGCATCAGGCATATGTGACGCGATTGCTCCCGAGGCACCAGGTGACAGATCGTTTGAAGAACTTTCAGATATACTGCAAAACTGTTTGGAACCTACTCCAAGTATACTTGCTAACCAAAATAGGTTCATCAGTAAAGTTCAAGATACTGAAGAGGGAATTTCTACGTACGCTCGAGAACTAAAACGTTTGGCAATTGACTGTGATTTTAAGTGTTACAACTGTGAACGTTCAGTTTGTGATATGTTCTTGAAGATGCAATTTATTCGAGGATTAAGAGATAATGAAGTGAGAGTTAGGCTTCTTCAAGAAAAAGGAAATACACTATCATTTAAAGAAGAGGTAGAAATGGCCATTTCTATTGAACAGTCCAAACTGGAAAGTTATGCAATAAAACCTAAGTACTCTCATTACGTTACAGAACAAACTAAGGATGTGAACTATGTGAGTAAACAATCTGGGTTAACAAGAAAGAGTAGAAATGAAATCAAACCGCATTTTACCTTTCAAGATTTAAGAGGTAAATGTTACAGATGCGGCAGTACTCAACATAAAGCTGATACTTGCAAATTTAAAAATGAATTTTGTAGGAAGTGTAACAAGATTGGACACATTGTGAATGTTTGTCTCACACGCAACAGGGTTAGCAATGCAAGCGAGAACGCTTACAAGTTAAAATCAAATAAAATTGATGTTGAAGATGATAATGACAACGTTCATGAGGTTTACATGATGGGGACACCAAATGTGAATGACAAGTTTATAATTAACGTTTCTATTGAAGGCAAGTCATTGAATATGGAACTTGATACTGGGGCGGCTTTGAGCTCATTATCATACAGTGATTTTCTTAAACTTGAACTTAATAAACGTCTATTCAAGACGGAAGTGGAAATGAGAACATACACTGGAGAAATTATAAGACCTGTGGGAGTCTGTTTTGTTGAATGCAAGTACAGAAATTTCAGTTTTCATGGGAAGCTCTATGTTTTAAAACAAAATGTAGACCCAATTTTTGGACGTGAGTGGCTCCGAGAAGTCAAGATGGATTGGGCTGACATAAAACTTACGGATACTAACACATCAGAGGAACTTGATAAACTCCTAACAAACTTTCAAGACATTTTCAAGGCAGAAATCGGTGAAATAAATTCAGAACAAGGACATATACAGCTAAAGGAAGGGGCAAAACCAATTTTCGTCAAACCACGACAAGTACCTTATGCTCTAAGGAAAGCTGTTGAAGATGAGCTACATCGACTGGAGAGCAGTGGTATAATCTCTTAAGTTGAAAACTCACAATGGGGAACACCAATTGTTCCCGTAAAAAAGCCTAATGGAAGTGTAAGGCTCTGCGCTGACTACAAGGTGACAGCAAACAAACTAATATTAGATGAGAAGTACCCTATACCTCGCATTGAAGACATCTTTACACACATGAACAAAGGAAAATTTTTCTGTACCTTGGACATAAGTAATGCCTATCTGCACCTTCCAATGGATGAAGAATCAAGAGAAATACAAACCATAAGTACTCATTTAGGTTTGTACAAAGTAAATCGCCTAATGTTTGGTATAAAAGTAGCGCCAAGTATATGGCAACGATTTATGGACAAGGTTCTCCATGGACTAGAAGGCACTGTATGTTTCTTTGACGACATACTTATTCAAGGGAGCACATTCCAAGAAACTATGTGTCGACTAAAAGAAGTTTTTCAAAGAATTAGATAATACAACTTACGAATGAATCGGGACAAATGCAAATTCTTCAAGAAAAGTGTAAAGTATTTAGGTCATGTTATAGACGAGAATGGCCTTCATAAATCACCTGAAAATGTTGAAGCTATAAGTAAAGCAAAGAGACCAGAAGATATTACTCAACTCAGAAGTTTCCTAGGACTCACAAATTACTACACACGATTTGTGCCTAACATGTCAACCTATCTGGAACCATTAAACAATCTACTAAGACATGGAAAGAAGTTTACATGGAATAAAGAGTGCGAAGATGCCTTTGTGAAGATCAAAGCTGAAATCACCAGTGAACGAGTATTAGCTCATTATGATCCGAGTGAAGCATTGGTACTTGCTACAGATGCGAGTCCTACTGGCTTAGGTGCTTGTTTATCTCACAGATACCAAGATGGATCAGAGAAACCAATAGCATTTGCCTCAAGGACTCTCACAAAAGCAGAAAGAAAGTACAGCCAAATCGACAAAGAAGCTGTAGGAATTTACTGGGGTTTGAAGAAATTTTTCGCCTATTGTTATGGAAGACATTTTGTTCTAATAACAGATCATAAACCCCTCGTTTCCATTTTTGATCCTGCAAAAACCTTACCTTCAATGACAGCTTCGAGAATGTTTAATTATGCTCACTTTTTGTCAGGATTTGATTACACAATTGAATACCGCAACACAACAGAACACGCTAATGCAGATTTCTTATCTCGATTTCCGATCACTGAGGTTCCAGAAAATGTAATTGATGATCACGAGCAGTACCTGATAAACCAAGTGGAAGCAATGCCAGTGACAAGAAAAAAGATTGAAGAGGAAACAAGGAAAGTTGAAAATCTCAAAGTGATATTACACTATTTAAACACAGGGAAGAGTTTAAAAGAACTTGGATTAAGTGACAATGAGTTTTGCTTAATGGATGGCTGTGTGTTCAGAGGGAATAGAATCTGTGTCCCTTTAACATTAAGAAAACAAGTTCTAAACGAGTTGCATGCCGGTCATATGGGCATGACGAAGATGAAACTTCTGGCTAGAAGTTACTGCTATTGGCAAAATATTGATCAGGAGATAGAAAATTTAGTCAAAGATTGCTATTCATGCCAACAGAAACTCAAAAGTCCACCTAAGGAAACGATCCATCCATGGGAACCTCCAAGCGGGCCATGGGAACGTATCCACGTAGACTTTGCAGGACCACTAAAAGGCTGGAGTTACTTCATTGTTGTCGATGCTTACAGTAAATGGGTAGAGGTGATCCCGACTAAATCGACAACAACTGACTGGTGCTTAAAACAACTAGACAAACTATTTGCAACATTTGGTTTTCCTCATGTCCTCGTTTCAGAAAACGGGACTCAGTTTACATCAACTTTGTTTGAAAATTACTAGGGGTGGGCGAGTACTCGACCTTCGAGTAATTACTCGAGTTTTTTCAAATACTCGACCTCGAGTCGAGTAGTAATTACTACTCGAAAATTCCGAGTCGAGTAGTTATAAATAGTGCCAATTCACGATTTTCTACACCCATATTTAATAAATTATATTTTGTTTTGTGTTGATGCCTTATTTAATCCCCATTCCTACAAAAACAACTATCTAACCTCATATAGGTTAGACCAGCGTAAACCAAATGTTCAACAAACACCCATCGTCATTCGGCAGAGCTAGCAAGAGGACTACTAACAACAGACTTTCACTTTCCTACAACAGTCAACAATACGTCTCGATAACGATACAGTAAGTTGAAATAAAGCATTGAATGAATCTATCGAACTTGGGTCTTGGCAGAAAGAAAAGATAAGTTCCACTTTAAACTCAGTGTTGCCAGATGGACGATAATTTTTGTACTTTTACAACTGTTGTATTGGCGTAAACAAATTATAAGTATAATTTATTTTCTAATCAGTTTACATAAACATGATTAAAATTAGTCAAACTATTAATTTTTTTACGAATAAAAGCTATAGCAACTTTATGATAATTTTACCGACATTCACCATAATGGTGTAATGATAAATATGGCAACGTCAGCACTGCAAACCAGCTGTTTGATGGGAAAACAAAGCAGAATGAGCAGACCAGCAGACTGACTAGAGAGAGCGAGAGAGAGAGAGAGCAGATATGGTGACAGCTGGCGTAACAAAACAATGGATTGGAGTGATTATGTCAATGTTAGTTTTGAATGTTTTTACTTTGAAGTGAATTTGTAACTTAAAATAAAATTGATTTTGTTAGTGGAAGTTTAATAGAAAGTAAAATAAACATATTCTGTTTGTGGTTTTGATTGTGCAATTTTCAATCTGGTGGTAGAAACATGACAACTACAGTTTGAATTGTAACTTAACCTAGAAAATGTGAGTTTATAAAGAAAGGCCAAATAGGCTATACCGGCTACAGTGAAATGTGTTTTAATTTTAAATTAAGTGTTAAATGTGGGATTTTATATCGAGATAATAGGCCTACTACGTTTTTGTTTGATATTTTCAGTCTGTCAGAGACAAGTGACTTGATCATTTTTATAAATGTACTGAGTGAAGAGGATAGCCCTAGTACCCACAACCTTCAAACTTCAGACAGTGAAGTGCATATCCCAGTGATTACCTATTTTAAAATACCTAATTGCATATTGATATTTTTAACTTGTGATACAATATGCAGTTTGATATATAAGTTTTCTGGTTAAATAAATAAATTTATTTTTATAAATTCTGTTTCTTATTTGAATTGCAATTATTCTTAAAGTTACCTTATTTAGTTAGTTAGTTAGGTTGATTATCATGTTAGTGGGGAGGAATTAAAGGCAAGAAAAAAAAACACACAATAACAAGTGATGTGTAGGCCTAAATAATTTAATGCTGCAGCCAACAAGTAGTCTAGGCCAAATTTTTATTAGGCCTAAGGTAGGAGGTACTAATAATTAGTAACCATATAACTTAGAAAATTTGGTATAAGTACTTAAACTACCTATACCCTGCCTAGGCAGGGTTTAGGCCAGGATGAAATTTGTTTCAGCAAAATGCTGCAAACTCTCTGCAAAGATAAAAACTAAGTTAGGCCTAACTGTAGAAAAAATATTATTCAATAACTTAAGTAAGCATTTAAAATAAAAAATTCCAGTAGGCTAATACTACATTTGTTTGAACATTACATCTTTCAATTTTATTTGTAGAAAATTTGCCATAGGCCTAGCCTGCAAAACAATGTAAACTTAGCATTTTTAAGTTGTGAATATCAAGATGCTAAAAATACTACCGCAGCAAAAACCCTGGGCCTAGGCCTACTTAACGCGCAACTACTCGACTCGACTCGATACTCTAAATTTTACTCAAATACTCGACTCGACTCGACTCGAATTGAAAAATCACTACTCGCCCACCCCTAAAAATTACCTCAAGAAGTATCAAATAACACATAAAACCATCGCTCCTTTTTGTCCGAAATCTAATGGTCAAGCAGAAAGGGTAGTTCAAACGGCGAAGAACCTCTTACATGCTTGTGGGGGAGGACACAATGAGGATAAGATAAACGTGATACTGAAACAGCTAAGGAAGACACACCATTCGGCGACAGGACAATCTCCATACTTGCTTATGTTTGAGAGAAACATAAGAACCGAAATGGACTTAATGGTTGAGATTAAACCTACAACGCAAAATAAAAGTCAAGTTATAACTAGAAGAAGTTTCTCAAAGGGACAAGATGTATTAATGAGAAATTACTCAAACACCTCAGGAGAAAAGTGGTCAACAGGAACAGTCGAAAGGCCGCTAGGGCATGTGATGTACCTCGTTAAATCAGAAGACGGGCGGTTATTTAAGAGACACTGCGACCAACTAAGAGCAGCTTAATAGGGGGGAGGATTGTCATATGCTTTAATAATCAGATGATTATTGTTGTTTTTATCTGTTATTGTTTACATTTATCTTTTGTGTTAAATTAGTTCTACGATAAAGTTTACCAATTATTTTACGTGTATTTTGTATATTTTATGAAGATATATCACCTAACGTAATAGCTTATTATATATATGGGAAATTCGCTAATATTTCCTGTATGGAAAATTCACTAAAAAGTGTATATATGCTAGTTTTTGAGATTATTAGGCCAGGATGAGTTTTTTTCATTCAGGTAAGCCTGAAATTCCAACACCTACACCCTGTGTGCTGTATCCTCACCTTTACTGGGTGTGAACGCTGTGAACCTCAAGGTGACATAAAGAGATGCCATGGCAGGGGCTGACAGAGGAGACTGTAAGGCTCTCAGTACACAAGGTACCAGTGTGTTGTAGCTGAACAGTAGACTAGGGGAGTGTGAGGCAGCAGTCACCATGGACACCACCTTGCTCACCTCTTCATGCAACTGTAGGGCAAACATTGTTACAATTAACTTTCACTTTATCAATACAGGTATGCCATGGCAGGGGCTGACAGAGGAGACTGTAAGGCTCTCAGTACACAAGGTAATAGTGTGTTGTAGCTGAACAGTAGACTAGGGGAGTGTGAGGCAGCAGTCACCATGGACACCACCTTGCTCACCTCTTCATGCAACTGTAGGGCAAACATTGTTCAATTAACTTTCACTTTATCAATACAGGTATGCCATGGCAGGGGCTGACAGAGGAGACTGTAAGGCTCTCAGTACACAAGGTACCAGTGTGTTGTAGCTGAACAGTAGACTAGGGGAGTGTGAGGCAGCAGTCACCATGGACACCACCTTGCTCACCTCTTCATGCAACTGTAGGGCAAACATTGTTCAATTAACTTTCACTTTATCAATACAGGTATGCCATGGCAGGGGCTGACAGAGGAGACTGTAAGGCTCTCAGTACACAAGGTACTAGTGTGTTGTAGCTGAACAGTAGACTAGGGGAGTGTGAGGCAGCAGTCACCATGGACACCACCTTGCTCACCTCTTCATGCAACTGTAGGGCAAACATTGTTCAATTAACTTTCACTTTATCAATACAGGTATGCCATGGCAGGGGCTGACAGAGGAGACTGTAAGGCTCTCAGTACACAAGGTACTAGTGTGTTGTAGCTGAACAGTAGACTAGGGGAGTGTGAGGCAGCAGTCACCATGGACACCACCTTGCTCACCTCTTCATGCAACTGTAGGGCAAACATTGTTACAATTAACTTTCACTTTATCAATACAGGTATGCCATGGCAGGGGCTGACAGAGGAGACTGTAAGGCTCTCAGTACACAAGGTACTAGTGTGTTGTAGCTGAACAGTAGACTAGGGGAGTGTGAGGCAGCAGTCACCATGGACACCACCTTGCTCACCTCTTCATGCAACTGTAGGGCAAACATTGTTACAATTAACTTTCACTTTATCAATACAGGTATGCCATGGCAGGGGCTGACAGAGGAGACTGTAAGGCTCTCAGTACACAAGGTATTTTAGTGTGTTGAAGCTGAACAGTAGACTAGGGGAGTGTGAGGCAGCAGTCACCATGGACACCACCTTGCTCACCTCTTCATGCAACTGTAGGGCAAACATTGTTACAATTAACTTTCACTTTATCAATACAGGTATGCCATGGCAGGGGCTGACAGAGGAGACTGTAAGGCTCTCAGTACACAAGGTACTAGTGTGTTGTAGCTGAACAGTAGACTAGGGGAGTGTGAGGCAGCAGTCACCATGGACACCACCTTACTCACCTCTTCATGCAACTGTAGGGCAAACATTGTTCAATTAACTTTCACTTTATCAATACAGGTATGCCATGGCAGGGGCTGACAGAGGAGACTGTAAGGCTCTCAGTACACAAGGTACTAGTGTGTTGTAGCTGAACAGTAGACTAGGGGAGTGTGAGGCAGCAGTCACCATGGACACCACCTTGCTCACCTCTTCATGCAACTGTAGGGCAAACATTGTTCAATTAACTTTCACTTTATCAATACAGGTATGCCATGGCAGGGGCTGACAGAGGAGACTGTAAGGCTCTCAGTACACAAGGTACTAGTGTGTTGTAGCTGAACAGTAGACTAGGGGAGTGTGAGGCAGCAGTCACCAAGGACACCACCTTACTCACCTCTTCATGCAACTGTAGGGCAAACATTGTTCAATTAACTTTCACTTTATCAATACAGGTATGCCATGGCAGGGGCTGACAGAGGAGACTGTAAGGCTCTCAGTACACAAGGTACCAGTGTGTTGTAGCTGAACAGTAGACTAGGGGAGTGTGAGGCAGCAGTCACCATGGACACCACCTTGCTCACCTCTTCTTGCAACTGTAGGGCAAACATTGTTCAATTAACTTTCACTTTATCAATACAGGTATGCCATGGCAGGGGCTGACAGAGGAGACTGTAAGGCTCTCAGTACACAAGGTACCAGTGTGTTGTAGCTGAACAGTAGACTAGGGGAGTGTGAGGCAGCAGTCACCATGGACACCACCTTGCTCACCTCTTCATGCAACTGTAGGGCAAACATTGTTCAATTAACTTTCACTTTATCAATACAGGTATGCCATGGCAGGGGCTGACAGAGGAGACTGTAAGGCTCTCAGTACACAAGGTACTAGTGTGTTGTAGCTGAACAGTAGACTAGGGGAGTGTGAGGCAGCAGTCACCTTGTACATGGAATCGGCCCATCTCCTGCCCATCTGGTTAGGTCTATCTCACCAATTATGAACAATGTTTTTTACTTGTATAAAAGAAATATAATTGGGTATTTTATTTGTATATATTTATTTTATAGCTAGGCCTAATAGTTTAGTAATCACGGCTAATAAATTGTAGCCAACTTAGAACTATTTAGTTCAAAACAGCTACAGTGCCTTTGTTCTCTCTGCAGATGATATTGCACAACACAATCTACATTTCAAGATGTCAGAGAGACAGTCAGACTCAGACAACTGGCGCGCGAACGTCCTGCCAACACCAACACGAAATTATACCAAAAAATGTCTGTATCAATAAGTCAGACTTTTAGATGTATTATGTTTATTTTTAGTACAAAATAAATAACCTAAACACGTCGAAATGTTTAGTTTCATCCCTGCATTACACATTATTAGAAAAATTAGATTCAACTTCAACATCGTCAACTTAGGCTTGCCTTATATTGCGCCAAAAATATTTAGATCTGATATGTAGGAATTTTTTTTTTTTATAAAGAGTATAGAACTAGATTACAAGTTTAAAACAGTGTGATTTTTTTGTGTTTCCCAAGGATTCGACGTTCAATTAATGTCAGTTATCAAGTATATCTTATTATACAAAGTATATTCATTCTTGACCTGTTCAAGGAAAAAAGTTAAGAAATAAAAGTTTTTAAAATGTGGTTGTTTTATTGTTTTATTACACTCTGTATTTAGAAGGTATCCTCATTTATGAATGTGTTTTCAGCTAGACTTAGAGAATTATTTTTATAGTTCAAATTTTTTTGAAGATATAACTAGTGAGAAAATGTTATTATATATGATTTAAGTTCTAATTAATAAATATTATCTTTTTGGTAGGCCCACTCACTGATCTTTTTAAATTTTTTATGTTTAACACAAACTTTTATTCATTTAAATTTATATTTTTTATTTCACATCTATTTATTACATAGCATGCAATAAAGTATCAAATAGACAGTAAACACTGATGATCAAATTTTTTGGTATGTTCTAAAAACCTATGAATGCTAAAAATGCTGAATCGCACACCCCTAGTTGTGTATCAACATTTAGGTGTGACAACCAAACAGATAGTGGTAGACCATTGTTTAATTAAGTGTACCTATTAATGTTTATACAGGGTGATTGGTACTCAGTGTGACAAAAATTTTTTGTTGTAAGTACAAAGTAAATGAAGTGTGATGATGCATATCAAATGTTACAAGTCTCAAAATTAGCTTCCCAAAAAATATTTTATGTTTTTAAAAAATAACCATGCTTTTAAACTTAATACAGCGATTTCTCAATTACCTGTATATGGATTTGAGTAGATAATGTCATTTTTGTGTTCTATATTAAATTTTGAACAAGAATAATGGAAAATTACGGAGGATCAGTTGTAAAAACTCCATTGTAACTAGATTCAAAAATAAAAATTAAGATATTTGATAAAAATTGTAAAAACAATGGTCTATTGCATTTTTCACACCCTGTATACAAGAAAGTGTCGGAATATGTTAAAAACTGTGCCATTTTATAAGCTTTCCAACCATATGCTACACTATTGAGGTTTAGATATATTTTTTTGTTTGTTTTAGTGGTGTGAATACCAGAAAACAGGGAACTTTTTTACTGTTTTTACTGTTCAAGCTGAAACAAAAATACAACTTTTGCTTAATACATGCCGACTTTCTATGTTTTAAATGTTAAAGACACCATGCTTTGTAGTCTTCAAACCATTAAAGTGTACATAAGCAGACATAAACCTCAATAGTGTAGCATATGGTTGGAAAGCTTATAAAAGGGCACAGTTTTTAACATATTCCGACACTTTCTTGTATACAGGGTGTGAAAAATTCAATAGACCATTGTTTTTACAATTTTTTCAAACGTCTTAATTTTTATCTTTGAATCTAATCTATTTACAATGGAGTTTTTACAACTTAGCCTCCGTCATTTTCTATTATTCTTGTTCAAAATGTAATGTAGAACATGAAAATTACATTATCTACTCAAATGCATATACAGGTAATTGAGAAATCGCTGTATTAAGTTTAAAAACATGGTTATTTTTGAAAAACATAAAATAATTTTTTGGGAAGCTAATTTTTAGACTTGGAACATTTGATAAGCATCATCACACTTCATTTACTTTGTACTTACACCAAAAAAAAATTGTCACACTGAGTACAAATCACCCTGTATGTGAAATAAAGCAATTGATTAATTCATTCTTAAAGAATGTATAGTACCTTGCACATTCAATCTTAGTAAAGATTATTACTGAGAGTGTTCACTCACCAGAGTGAGAGCATCTCTGACAACAGCCTCTTTTTCCAACTGCAGTTTTACTGCCTCCTTCTGTTTAGGTGTCAGCTCAGGCTCCTTCCCCTTCCCCTCTCTTCGCTTCTTCTCCTCCAACTCCCTTCGCAGCTGCAGTTCCTCCTGCTGCTCTTTGAATGAGTACACTTTGCTCTCTCGCTTCATGTTCTTGGCGTTGAGCACTGACTCACTCTCCTTCCTTGGAGACAACAGTCAACCAGTGTTATAGACAAGCAGATTCCATGAAGAGCAAGAGTAAGGGTTAATTAGTATGTATAATAATTTAAAAAACTAACTTTTCCGTGGTTTGATTCTTTCAGGCACTAAAAAAAACTGTGCATATAGTTATAACTTATGATAATTTCATAAAGTTGTTTGTTTGAACAAACTCACACTAATTACTAGAATTGCTTTCAGAGCAGTGGAAGCCAGTTGAACGTAGCAATCACGTTCCATGAATATAAGTACAAAAAACTTAAACAACGTCAATTGAAGAAATAAAACTCCTACTTTGTTAATTAAAATTACAAGTTTCCTGAGTATGGTAAGTTTACTAACACTCTGTTTAAAATGAAACCATTTGATTTGACCATTTTTCTTTAAATTCTATTCAGATCTCCAATTTTATAGCTGAACCTTCATCTATAATGTTAGATCAATCTTTTCAAATAAACCCTTTTCCCAATAATTTAAAATATACAGAGCTAAAACTCAAACCTCTCTTTACGAAGGGCGAGAGACAAAATCCGGACAATAATAGACCAATTTATCTTCTAAGACAATTTTTTAAGGTGTTTGAAAAACTAGAATCCAAACAAATCTCAAGTTTTCTTGAGAAGAACAATATTTTGGCTAATGAACAACTTGATTTTAGAAAGGGTTTAAGCAAAATGAAAGCTGTATGAGATTTTATTAGTGAGGTTTCACGGGCTTTTAATGGATAACAGAGCACAATGGGAGTGTTTTGTGACCTATCCAAGGTATTTGACTGTGTCAACCATGATATCCTTTTAAAAAAGCTAAATATTTATAACTAAAAAAAAATCCGTTTTATGGTTGACTTCATACTCTTAAAAAATCGTTTTCAAATAACAGTAATTTTTAAAATTAATGAAAAACCAATACCAGAATGGGAAAAGATTACAGTTGTTGATGTTCCTCAAGGCTCAATCCTTGGACCTTTACTCTTTATTTTGTATATAAATGACTTGCCTAAAATTTCTCAAATAGCCTTATTTTATATGCCGACGACACAACTGCAGTTGTCAAATCTAAAAATGATCAAGAATTATCTTATACTACAAAGCCCAGAACTAGATAGAACTTAAGACAACGAATAACACACGAAGCTCAGCAAATACCGCAGGAAATGATACAGAATGTAGTACAACACCAATATTACAGACGACCCTCTTTTATTTACTTCGATGACTTAAACACGATGCCAGTATATTATATTCTTTGGTCGCTGGTATTACCGCAGATTATGATAATTTTCTCAAATTGTAAAGTTCATCAATATTTCTGGTACTTTAATTTAATGTTGACTGGACCATTTTAAAAGGAATTTGTTAATGTTTTACAATACTTTTCAGTGTCATGCCATGAAAAGTAATACAGTTTTTACATTAGACTCTTGACCAAAGAGGATGTTTTGAACAGTTTAAGTTCCTTCATTGTGTATTGTTCCTACTTTTGTTTGTTTAGTTGAGTTGTTATTGACTAATTGCTGAATATTTTTCCTTAATTAGATAACTATTCCTTGCACAAATTAAATAAAGAATTCATTAGGGACTGTTAATTTTGTGTTTTGTTCAAGTTTTCATTTGTTAATTTTAATTTGTCTCCCCAGCTTGTAAACCCAGCTATTAAATTTCAATTTGATAAAATTATGTTTTTGGCATTATTTAATTTTCTACACCTTCATTATTTACATAATTTGAATTGGCAAGATTGGTATTATTGGTATACTTGACATTTCATTGAGTGAACGTAGCCTAAACTGTAATAATTTGCTTAATCGCGCACAAAAAGATTTGAAAATCGAAAAGATTCGAGATTTGATTTTTTTAGATTCGGATTCGGATTCGAGATTCGAAATTTCCGGATTTGACCATCACTACTTTCTTTGGTAAATTTGATTTTTCCCTGCACTTTCTACATTTTGAAATATTACCGAACAAAAATTGTTAAAATTCGACTTATTGAGGTTAAATATTTAGAAACTTCGACTTATAATTTTTAACATTATGATTAATGTGGATTTCAAGGGGATTTAAAAAAAAGTTGAGATATTAGGGTTCGAGTAATTGAGGTTCTACTGTATGAATACTCACCCAGAAATGACACTCTTGTCGTATAGACTGCCAGATGGAGTGAGGTAGATGAAGTACTCTTCCTGAGATATCTTGAGCAGACTAGGATTTGAGAGAGCAGAGCGTGTGCGAGAGATCACGGGAGGCAGCATTATATCAGGGTTGGAGCAGACCAAGGTTTTTAGAGCTCCCTCATAGCTCTGTCAACAGAAAATAAGATACAAATGTAGTCATGGATGAGTTGCTGATTTCTTTGGTTTGGTTTTTTTACGGTTATTGGTTCCCCCCCCCCCTTTGTTGAAATAAATCGACAGTAAGTAAAGACACAATATTTCATAACTTGACAGAGATTGGTGTGCAATTAATTGGCGAGTTGAGTGATGATTTCATATATTCTCTAGGGCTATTTGTAGATCATTTCTTTATGTCCATACATTTAGCAGATTATTTGTATGAAAGGATGACTTACATTACAGGCACTATGAGGAAAAACATGAAATGTAAATCTGATGCTCTAAAAAAATATTTGAAGTAGGCCAAAAAGTGTACAACCGTAAATAACACAAATTGATGGTTGTGTACAAGGAAAAAGAATCCAGTACTTCTTCTGTCAACTAAGTGTGTTGCAAAATAAGTAGTACAAAATAATGATGTAATTGTAAAAGAAAACCCAGAGATAATAGATTTGTACAACTCTTTCATGGGGATATTGACCATTCAGACCAGATGTTATAGGCTACGCCTACATCGGTGAGCGACGGACTGTTCAGTATTAGAAAAAGGTTGTAGCCTATTACACATTTTTCAAGAATGGTTTTGAACTTGTAAAGGAAAACTATAGTGGAAAATACATGAATAGGTTTCAGTTCACATTATCTATAATTGACAGTATGTAAAAAGAGTGGCTTTTCCATAGGCCTTAGTATCAGTTAGCTGGAGGAGACAATTTGCGGACGGCAGGAGTAGACAATCAGCGGCAAAATTACCAGTTTGGAATGGAAACCTTACCAGATTAAAAGAGAGAAACTGTTGTGTATGTAGCCAGTAGGCTATTGCAGCAGGTGCAAAAAAAAATACCAAACTATATGCACTAGAGTGCCAGAAAGGTGTACACGTCATGAGTTTTGGCCAACATAGGTGCTAGACAATGTTAGACCATTTTAATTTTTTAGGCTAAGTGTATGTACAGTATATAGTTTTATGTTGTAAATAGTTGGTATTACAGTCGGGTCCCGCAAACTCGGCACTCGATAACCCGGAAGTGTGGATAACTCGGCCATCACCTGGCTCAGAAAATTCGTGATTTTGTTTCGTCCAAGTTAAACATGGACTCAAGCCAGCTCAAGTCAAATCATTCGCAGCTCGTACAAAGGATATGTTGCACCGTATCTGATGACTTAATAATAACTTTTAATATAAATATAAATAAAAGAGGCAGTTAAAAAGCTAAAAAATTGTATTGTTCATATTTTTAACCCTAGTTCCCGATAACCCGGCATTTCACAAACTTGGCACCCTTCCAGTCCACATTACACCGAGTTTGCGGGACTCTACTGTATCTTTGTTCTAGTGATGGTCGGATCCGGATATTGGACTACCGGATCCGCCGGATCTAAGCTAGAACTGACGCCCGATCGGATCCACAAAAAATCAAATCTTGGGCTGGATCCGGTTTTAATGGATCCGATTTTTTTTATACTATTAACACAAAATGGGCGAGTATTCAAGATTTCGAGTTCGAGTAGAGTACGGCCTTGAAACTCGAGCTTATCTTTGAACTCCGCCAGTTTGGTTAAAAATTGTAAAAAATCAATATTTGTTAAAATGTAACTTGTGTTTACATAAAATGATGGATAATTTGTATTACTGTAGCTTCTACAGCAATACAAATATAGAAAAAAGCAAGAGGTAGTTGTCCTAACCTATTTTTATAGCTGTCACGACAGAATAGGTGAACTCAAAGCAGTCGCCGGCGACTGACTGGCAATAGTATACAGTAGACCTACTGACTTGACACAGAATAGAATGACATGATCGGTTGTGATTTTGTTTTAAAGTAGGCCTACTGTTTTACAATAGAAAATTCCACTACTGAACTGTTACGTAAGCAATAAATTTATGTTTATAAAAGTCAGAATAGAAACACTATAAAGGCAAAACAATAGAAGGGAGGGAGGGAGGGGTTGTGCAATGACCTCGAAATGAGCGGAATAGCAACATTGAGTAGGTGGTTGGGGGGGGGAAGGGAAGGGTGAGACTTTTGAGCTATATTTAGACTAGACTTACACCACTTCCCATATGGCTGGGTACGGGGATTACAATAGCAGGTTTTTTCCTTGCCTGGTTTGACTTTTGTCTTTTTGTGTAGGAGATTTGAATAATCAAAAATATAATTTGAATTGACCACAATTATTTAGCATTGATAATACAATTTGCAAGGGACCAGGAGGGAATAGACCAAATCACTAAAATTAATAGAATAACACACAAAGTAAACAAGAAATGAAATACAGAACACGATGATTCAACACTGTCACTCAATTTTGTTGTCTAGGGTCAGTGAACTAATCAATAAATAGCCAAAACCAGTTTCCTCCCCCTCTTGCAGTCTCACCACCACCCCTCCCCCTCTAAGTCGGGAGGCCCAACACTTTGTCCTTGAAACATCCTAGCCTCTGAAATAAACCCTTACACCCGCGTTGCTGTTTTTAACAACAGGTTTGTGAATGCGTTCACTATTTTTCATTTTCCAGAATTAACTATCAATTATTATTATTTGCAAGTTACAAATAGGAAACTACATGACATTATGGTATTCAATGACCCATGTATTATCAAAAATTAATAATTCATTACTTATTTTGATAATAAAAAGCATTCATTATATATATAATCATCAAAGTAACTGTCAAACTTTATAACCAAACATTTTATTCTATAAAATACAGATGGTAAATAGGGGTTGGTTTAAAGGAAATAAAATACAAAACAGATTAATTAATTATTTTGATAAACGATAGAAAAGGTTCTGGGATTGATTGAACTAAAATAACTGCAGGGAAACTTATAAGTAGAAAAGTCGTCAACCACAATCTGTTTAATCAGTACATCGTTAGAGAGAGAGAGAGAGAGAGAGAGAGAGAGAGAGGGGGGGGGGAGAGAGAGAGATAGCAGATAGGGGCGTTTGATAGGGAATCTGAAAAAGTAAACAAACAAGGAACAACGACGTGACAATACTCGTTTATAGCCTTATTGTCTCGCCCACTACATTTGCACACATGACCACTTTTTGTTTCTTCCTTATCTTTTATCCGTTCCAAAATAGAATTCCTGAAATAGTTTGTTGGTATAATCTCCCCTCCTACACAAGGCGCAGTGCTCAGTGCACACTGTAGGTTGTCACGGCAACCATGTGTCGTCATAGCGACGAGCCAATCACGCACTCGTACTGAGTTGTAGATTACGATTTAGCTTTGTTCTTTAGAAATAATTATAATGATTACCAGAAAATGTAAACTTACAGGGTTAACTTTGAAGTTGTCAACAACCATTTTGATGAACTGGTCACTGAAGTCTTCGATATAATTGTAGATATCCAATTTAAAATATTTCACAATTTTCAACCAAATGTCAGGTGCAGCACTCACTGAAACAAAAATATTTGATTACAAGCTATGTACACTTAAGTTTACAGTGATATGCAATTCTATTTGAATGAATGTAATGAGAATCAGAACTGAGTCTATTTTGATATTACATGACAATGATAGTTATTACACAGAAGAAAAGAATGTTAGCCATCAGGATTGTGTATGGTGTCTATATTATTTAAAATCAGTTCTATGTGTTGTTGGAATAATCAAGTGGTGGTTATAGTCCTTATTTTTGAATCTGGAGGTTGTTTTTGATCTTGGATGAGTAAATTCTGAACCCAGATACCACTTGTCATTAGGCTATCATTAGAGACAATGATGCTATATAACAAAAAATAAAACACTTTTAAAATTCCCATGACATTGACACATAACATTTTGGGGCAGATAGGATGATTCCTTTGGTTGGGTTAAGTAACTCACCAATCGCAGGATGGTGACAAGGTAAAATAGCATCAATGGCTATCTTCTTCTTGTCATCAACAGTGAGGTTAGATCCAGAGCAAAGAGTTATGACAATGTCTACCAAGACTTTAGGTGACACTTCACTGGTAGAAGGGGTAGCCTCACCAGCTGCACCTGCTGTCACCCCTTCTTTAGTCTCCCTCTCTGCATCAGCTGACTGCAAATAGAAGAGTCAATCATTTCAAGTAGGTATGGCCGGGTCCCGAAATTTCAGGAAATTTTCGGGAAAAACATATTCTCGATTTTCGGGACGGGATTAAATTAGATTCGGGAATTTGATCCGATCGTCGGCGATTTTGCCGCTTCGCGAGTGACAATGACGCCGCTATCGCTACAGATGTTCACGATAGTTCCGCGAACGCAGGAGGCGAAGTCAAACCGACGATTATGCCGTGACTGCGAAGTCATACCGACGATCGCGCCATGACCGCAGAGTCATACCGACGATCGCGCCATGACCGCTGAGTCATACCTACGATCCCGCCGTGACCGCGAGTCATTTTGACGATCGGACTGTGACCGCGAGTCACAAGTTTATATACTTTTTTTATACATTTGTATAGATCAGTACCACAAATGGTAACAATTGATTTTGTTTGTCTTTTTTGGTAACTGCAATACTCTAAACTTTCTTTTTATGCACAGGAAAAAATCCCGTCCCGTCCCGTCCCGAAAATTGGGAAGGAAATAAAAATCCTGTCCCGTCCCGTCCTGAACTAAAAATTCAATCACGTCCATCCCTAATTTCAAGTGCTTAACAGATATTCTTTCTTCTCTCTACTTCTAAAGAAGCTAAGTACAGTAGACCCCCTCTTAACCGACCCTAATGAGACCAGACCTAGGTCGGATGATTCAAAAGGTCGGATAAAACGGGCAATCCCTGAAATCATAACATAATAAAGTGCTATTCATTTGGAATTATATAATCATTATTTTGAAGTCATACTTGCATTATTTATAAAATAAATTACTCTTGTCTCCTTTTTCATATTGATAGAAATGTCACAAATAAACACAAAACACGGTTAAGTCAAATAGGCCTACTTTCAGTGAATATATTATAATACTAGGCAAGAGTCAATAAAATTCCTATTTTAATAACTTTACTACTATAATGTATTAATTAATGCTTTCCAAATACATCGTAATACAGTAAAGAACCTTTTGTCGTCATTAAAGATACAAGCGACCATTTTGTTACAAGACAGGACATTTATTTATAGCCTCTCACTGGAGGCTCGAGGCACAAAAACTATCTTGACCTTGGAGTTGTTAACACCCCTTCCCTGCCCTCCCTACAAGTTGCGTTGTTTGTTTACTCCAGTGATAAGATAATCAGTTCTCAAAATCGTAACGCACTTTATGATGTTATAAATTTGCCGCACAGATAACAAATCAGATCAGATGTGCTCGAGCTACGAACGATGATGACAAACCGACAATAGGCTATGCTATATTTTTTGTGATCATCATAAAATAACTTATTGTTAGTCATATCCTGTGGAGATAAGCGTATGGTTCAGTTCTCATCGCCCTGCGTGGGAGCGGAAATGCCGAGATTCCTAGAAAGCGGCGGTTAAACCGAGCTGCTCTCAAAGCAAGGTCGGTTAAAACAAACTGTATTATTTTACGATCAAAGGCGGATGATCCGATTATCGGTTAATACGAGGTCGGTTAAGAGGGGGTCTACTGTATTATTAAGTTTACCTATGAATCCATCTGTTTCCAACAACTGCCTGCAACTCCTTCAGGCTCCAACAAACAACACAAGTTCATTTTAAAATAGTTGTTTAGCCTCCGGTTTACTGTATTATACTTAAAATGGTTTACAATACCTGCATATAGTAATCCTTTGTTTCTGATTTTGGCAACTAGTTTCGGTTCTTCTGAACCATCATCAGGCCTCAAGGTGTCAAGTAATCACTTCATTCGAAGGTCGTTAACAGAGTTCAATAAATAAAACATACACAAAACATGATAACACGATTCACATTAGAGGAGGAAAAAAACCAAGCGTTAAATTTTCTGGACCTTACAATTAGGAAACAAAACGATCATTTCAAATTTAAAATTTACAGGAAGCCTACTTGCACCAACCAGACCATAAATGCCGATTCACACCACCCACACTCTTTTAAAAAATCGTCGCCTACAACAGTTTTATCCATAGATTGTTATCAATACCAATGAATCAGACTGATTAGAATGAAGGAATAGACACGATAAAATACATAGCAGTCGCAAATGGCTTTCACTCCAGTCTAGTGGACAAACTGACTTTTAAACATTTAAATAAACCTCAAATTAAATCCATAGAAAAGAAAACATATATTTCAGCTATTTTTGGTTCACATATCAGTAGCACATTTAAAAATATCATGGATAAAAATAAATTCACTGTATCGTTCAAGACTAACAATGAACTTGGACCACTATTGAAAGAGAAAACAGAAATTAATTCAACCATCTACAATAAGTCTGGAGTCTACAAAATAAATTCTAATGACTGCACGAACTACTACATTGGAAAAACTTCACGCTCGTTCAAGAAGAGATTTAAGGAACATATGCCCAGAAAGACAACACCTCCCCAAACATCAAATTTACAGAACATCTGGTATTACACAAACATAATTATTCAGACATCAATAGTATTGATTATAGAATCAGCTATTGATCGAAAAGAATCAGCTATTGGATGGGTATAACATAAGAAGACTAGAGCTCCCAGCCACAAGAATCTCAAAGACCTCAGCATCATCAATTGATATGGTGTGTTCAAATATTCACACCATGATTAAAGTTGTGGTCTCTCACACAGGTCTATCAGACCACACAGGACAATACTGCACACTGGACCTTCCAAAAACAAAAGCAGCAACAACATATACATCAAGACGGAACCTTAACCACAACAATCTGCTGATCTTAAAAAATGAGCTCTCCACTGTAACGTGGGAACCTGTTTTGAGAACAAATAATGTGGAAGGGGCCTACTTTAATTTCAACCAAACGCTCCAGCTTGCAATTAATAATGCATGTCCAAAAAAAAAGATTTCGGACTACACAAAAAAGGGGTAAACGACTGATGTATGACGAAGAAACTATGACACTTAAAAAGGAGTTTTTAATAGCACAAGACAAATAAATTTCTCCTAACTGGTCATCCTGATGACAAGAAGATAGCTACAGATAAGAAGAAATCTTACGACCAAAAATTAAAAAAGGCAAGGCAAGAAACAAGTGCTGCATACATTGAACAAGCAGAAAACAAAGCCAAAGCCATATGGAACACCATCAATAGTGAGAGGAAAGGGAGGAAAGAGCTTGACAACAATTTTACAATAGAACTAAATGACAATGGAAAGAAACTTACTGACCCTAAAGATGTAGCAAACCGCTTTAATTATTATTTTGTAAACATAGCTGAGGAGACATTAAAACAAAACAGCAGATACAACACACCACCAATAGCTCAAAATCCTCCAGCTACCACATTTAACACTCTCTCTTCCTTCCGTCCAACAACACCTGACGAGATAGGCAGGACCATTCAATCATTAAAGAACTCTACATCATCAGGCATTGATGAAATATCTTCAAAAATCCTTAAAACATGTGCAGATGAATTAATAATGCCGCTAATGAAGATTGTAAACATGTCGATGGCAGAGGGGACTTTTCCAACCAACTTGAAAACCGCCTTGGTTTTTCCTAAACACAAACAAGGGGACCTACAAAACATCTCTAACTACAGACCTATCTCGCTGCTCTCATCTGTCTCCAAACTCATAGAGAAGATTATAAAAGTAAGAATCCAGGAGCATCTTAGTCAAAACCAAGCATTGACAAACAGCCAACATGGGTTTGTTCCTGGAAAATCAACCACAACTGCTCTGATAGACCCATCGACATATAAAACTAACTGGATCGGCTGCTAGGCTCCGCGACCCGAGCCAACGACCGGGGTTGCGTTTTAGATTTTGCAGGCGTCATGTGGGATTAAGCGTCTCGCTGCGCCACATCTTAGCATTGTCGCGGCCAGGACGATGCACTTTATCCAGCCCTTTACTCTCTACTAAAACGATGTAAGGCATTTTAATAATCAATTTTCATGAACTTTTGTACAAGTAATAAAAGTGTAAAAATAACCCTGTAAATAACCGAGTTTTTTTAGTTATTAATTACAACAGTTAATAAATATTAACTGACGGCGAATATTTCACACTGAGGTTCCTTAAGAAATATAATTTAAATTCCGATTTTAAATTTTTAAGGATGGAATCTATATAAATATATATTAGATACAAATAAGTTATCGTTGGTGTTGCACCTTATTACAGCCGTATTCAATTTAATTGATGTCTTAACTGTACCTATAAGTTTTGCTTTTTCTGTCTGGATTCCAAAATGTTCGTTTATGCTAAGACAATGATAACTCATTTTAGTAAAACATTTGTTCAGCAAACCATCATGAATCGTTACGATTTACGTTGTTCATGTATCAATAGTTCGTGGCCTATTTTGGTAATTTGTATTATAAATTAGCAATCTAAATCGTCTAATAGTACTTCATTTCATATTGTAAGCCGTCATTTTGACAGTATCGGGTCATCTTCGGTCTAAGCAAATATAAATTGTTATGATAAAATTTTATGATTTTGAGAAAGATTTCAAATATTAATTTTATATGTACTTGTTATGCTTGAAGCGTTGCAAATTCCTTAATTAAGTTCTATATTTTTGTTTGTATGTCTGTTGCTAACGCATTAGTGTCCTTTTTCTCAATGTCACGAAAAAAAGGTAATGAAAATGTCAACCCGAATAAAGTGTTAAATGGTGAGGTTGAGGCAATAGTTTAAATACTTTTAGCCATTGTGGAACTAACTTTCAACTATAGACTTACCTTAGGGATATGCCTCATAGATCTAGGCCTATAAAGCTCTTTTTAGTTTAATCATTGGATTTAACATATGGACCAACACGAGCCGCGTGACATTTAATTGCGAAGCATTTGTTTTGGCTTGAAACAATCAGATACTGTATTTGCGAAGGTTTATTAGGTAATAGTTTTTCCAGCATATCTGAAAATATGCAAACCAACTGCTGTTCTTAATATAAGGTTTCAACTGACTACTATAAGATCCCCGTGCGTAGAACGGGCACACAGCTAGTAAAAGTAATAAAATATTACAATTAAGAAACCTTTACGACTTTGTTCTTTAGATCTAGGCCTATAAAGCTCTTTTTAGTTTAATCATTGGATTTAACATATGGACCAACACGAGCCGCGTGACATTTAATTGCGAAGCATTTGTTTTGGCTTGAAACAATCAGATACTGTATTTGCGAAGGTTTATTAGGTAATAGTTTTTCCAGCATATCTGAAAATATGCAAACCAACTGCTGTTCTTAATATAAGAAGGTTTCAACTGACTACTATAAGATCCCCGTGCGTAGAACGGGCACACAGCTAGTAAAAGTAATAAAATATTACAATTAAGAAACCTTTACGACTTTGTTCTTTCTTCGAAACCAATTATGTTTCAATGTAACAATACAAAATAGTTTATGTTAAAATGGGTTTTATCAGTTTCTCGTAAAATACCAAATATTCTGGGGTAAGGTATTAGTAAGAACGAGGTTAGATTGTATAAGAACATTATATTTAGGAAACTTTGTAAAACAAAGAAACATATTTAGCCTAAACATTGCTAAAAAGAATAAGCTTATTTAACTTCTGCCGCATACCAAGCTTTGACAGAGAAGCTTCTGCTGTTTTACGCTTAGAAATGCTGTGGCATATAATTTTGTTAAACATAATACCAATTAATTTGATTAATTTCATGTCATGGCTTTCCTCGCCAAATATGATTAAGAAAAACGTTACCAGCAAAGGTTCTACATGCTAACAAAATAGTTTTTGAAGGAGGTTATTGTAACACGCACGTGCGCCCAAGGTCAAGTGTCGAAGACACGGTTTCGCGCGCTTTATCCCACATGCTGCCTTCAATTTGCCCATGCGGCAACCCCGATACACTCCTGTATTGGCTCGGAAAGTTCTACACGACCCTTACGGCCTGCGCGCAATCCAGTTAGTTTTATATGTCGATGGATAGACCTTGTTGAATATATCATTGAGAACATAGAAAATGGCAACACTATCACCAGCCTGTATCTTGACTTAAGCAAGGCTTTTGATTCCTTGGGACATGATCTTATTCTAACTAAACTTCAAAATTTAGGAATCCAGCGAACAGCTCTGAAATGGTTTGCAAGTTATCTAAAAGGGCGAAGCCAAATGGTAGAAATAAAACACACAACAAAAGGGGTTACAGATACTGTCAGATCTGAATTGCTACCTGTTGAGTATTTTATATAGTACTGCTTTGTTTAATGCTATATAATCAAATATCTTTTTAATGGTCTTTTAATATCAGCTGCTTGATTATATTATTATGTTGTCCTAATATGTTCACAGTTTGAAGTGTTAATGTTTTAATATCTTTCCTTTTTACATCAATTATTAATAAAGTATTTTATGTATTTTATTCCCTCATTTCATCAGGTTATGGGCACAGAAGACGTTTTTGATATAATTCATTTTGAATATGTATAAAACTACGAAGAATTCTGGACTGATTGTGTTTGGTAAGATTTCTAGGCTTATGAACAATATTTTGCTACCTAATTTCTTGAACTGAATTTTTATGTTGTTTGGCCTAAAATGGAAACTACACAAGAAAACACTAATACAACTCATACTATTACACCTACCACAAGTAATACAGGATTGTCTAGTATGACAAATATTACAATGGGAGGAAATAGTAATGTTGAACGTCAAGAGGGTGTTTTAAATTATAACAATTGGAAGTTTTCTATGAAAATGGCCTTAATAATTGATGGACTTTGGGATTGTGTATCTAATGATACTGAAATCAAAGATAAAAACAGGGATCAAAAGGCTCTTGCAAAAATTTGTTTAAATGTTTTGCCTACTTGCTATCCTTATGTTAGGAATGCTAACACTGCTAAAGAAGCTTGGGATAATCTCCAGAATGCTTTTGAAACCAAAAGTTTGGTTAGAAGACTTAGTCTTTTAAGACGTTTACTTAGAACTAAATTGGAAGATTTTAGCACAATGGCAGACTATGTAAATTAGGGATGGTCAAGTCTCGAAATTTCGGGAAATTTTCGGGAAATTTTCAATCTTGTTACACGAGACGAGATTACTTTTTGGCCGAGATTTTTATCGAGACGAGAATAAAAAAAAAAAAAAAAAAAAAATTAAAAACGCCTGCAGAAAGTCAATGCAATACCCGCAATACAGAAGCGTGTTGTAGTTGCGTTTCCTTTTCGAAGGCGTTCTTATTTAATTAATTCTTTTAATGTAAATATTACTTTAATTCTTTTAATGTAAATATTACTTTCATTATTTTAATAATATTACTTTAATAACATTTGAGAAGTTTTGTTAAGTGTAAGCAGTGTGAGGAATGTTTTATTACTATAAAAAAAGTCAAAACAAGTAACTATTTTATAAAAATTAATATTGCTTTTATTTTATGATTTATTTTATTTTAGGATAAGTTGAACTCTATTTTAACTGATATCACCATGTTTCCTAATCGTAGGCATTTTTAATAAGTTAGGCGTGATTAATAAAAAAATGTTATGCTGATGTTATTTAATGAAAGATTGTAAATATTCTTGCCTATTATCATTATTTTAGTATTTAAACAGTCATCTAACAATGTTACACAATCAGGTAAAAATTTTGAACGTGCATTTCCCGTTGTGTATGAGAAGAGAAATCTCGTCTCGAAATTTTATGAGAAATAAAAAATCTCGTCTCGTCTCGTCTCGAACTAAAAATCCAATCTCGTCCATCCCTAATGTAAATGGAACTTTGTCCTTAGTTCAACAGTTAGCAGACATAAATCACATTGTTGGTGATGAAGAAGTTGCAATGCTACTTCAGGGTGGTTTACCTTCAGAATATGAACCACTTATTATGGGTATTGAAGTTACTCAAACAACTGTCTCAAGTGAGTTTGTTAAAACTCGTCTCTTACAAGAGGATTTTAGGAGGTCTGAAAATACTTCAACTGGAAGTGAATCTGCTTTGGCAACTAAACATTCTTATGCCAAGAAAATTGGGAAGTTGAAAGATTCAAAAGGTAAGTTTAGACCGCAGAAGAAAATTATTTGTCATCATTGTAACCAACCTGGACATATTAAGCCTAACTGTCCTAATCTTGGCAATAATTCTCAGCACAGATCTAAGGCAAATTATGTTGGGAAACACAAAGAAAATGACAATGTGTTGCTTACAACTGTTTTCCATACTGAAAATATAAAATCTTATGAATCCAAAGTTGATCATAATGATTGGGTAATTGATTCAGGTTGTACAACTCATATGAGTAATCAAATGGTGAAAAATGGTAAGTTTGAAAAAAAGGAAGTTTTGGTGGCCAATAATGCAAAACTTACAAGTAATTGTGTTGGTGATATTGAACTTTATATAGAAAATTTGGAAATTTTTTTATATTTTTGGTTGGAAATTAGCTGTTGTAAATAATAGTGCTGCACCCTGTTAGTAATCCTTGTAAATTTTATGCTATTGAACATCATAGAACAGAACCAACGTGCTTAATTGAAACAGCTGTTAAGATTCATTAATTCCTTTTAAATATGAAAAACCATAAGGTTAACATGGGGAACTATAGAGCCACTGGGGCGGAGCCCGAAAGGATTTTTGGGATAATAATATGCTTTAATGTTAATCGGGAATGTGAGCTATCATCATGCCAAATTTCAGCCCAATCCGTCCAGTAGTTTATGCGTGATTGAGCAACACACATACACACACACAAACACACACACAAACACACACACAAACTCACAAACTTTCAGATTTATAATATTAGTAAGATATCTTTTTAATGTGTCTTTTAATATCAGCTGCTTGATTATATTATTATGTTGTCCTAATATGTTCACAGTTTGAAGTGTTAATGTTTTAATATCTTTCCATTTTACATCAATTATTAATAAAGTATTTTATGTATTTTATTCCCTCATTTCATCACTACCGACTAACAGAGGAGTTCCCCAGGGCTCTGTCCTAGGGCCAGTTCTGTTTGGCCTGTTTATTAATGACTTCCCAGAACACCTTGAGGAGTACAGCAAGATGGTCATGTATGCAGACGACACTGTGCTGCTTACAGCAAACAGAAACATAGATCAACTAGAAGTAAACACCTATATAGCTTTCAATATGACACAGTGTGTACTATTGAATGAAAAATGACTTAGTCCTCAATGAAAGTAAGACCAAGCAAATTACTTTTGGAAATAAAAAGTCTACAGTATCTGAAATGCCCAACCTGACAGCAGCTGAAGAAATTAAACATCTAGGTGTCATAATTGATGAAAATTTATCCTGGGATCGTCATGTAGCTTGTCTTTGCCAAAAACTCGGGCCAGCTCGCTTTGCCATAAAACGAATCAAAGAGACTAGTACCCCTGAGGCAACGAGGACTGCATACCATACATTGTTTGAAAGCCATATACGCTATGGTATCACTGTCTGGGGTGGATCCACTATGGACAATCTTAACCGGGTCCTGGTTATGCAAAAAAGGGCTATCACAATAATAGCAGGCATAAGTAAAGAACAAAGCTGTAGAGATGCCTTCAAAAACTTGAACATCCTGACGGTGACTTCCATCTACATCCTAGAAACTGTTTTTTACTGTGTAACCAAAGACCCGCCTAAACAAAGAGATATACATGAATACAACACCAGATATGCAGGAAACTACGTGCTGCCTGGCCACAGAACAGCAATGTTTGAAAAGAAACCACTGTATGCAGGAGTGAAGATGCTTAACAAATTACCAGACCACTTGAAAATTGGAGGCCCGTTGCTGATGAAGAGGAAGCTACGGAGATGGCTGGTAGACAAAGCTTTCTACACCCTAAATGAGTTCTTTGCATGGCAAGACCACACACAACACTGAAGAGGCTTTTCCATTTCAATTTGTATCTGTAAAATTTGACACTGTAACATTTCTTGATGAAATTGTAATAAAGAAATTGTCTATTGACTATTGTCTATTGTCTATTATGGAAGTTTTACATTTCTCGCAGGACCGTCTAACCAGAAACACATTGGAAGAGTTTGAAATATACAGAGCGGTTAAAGCTGACCATCAAAACGTTTAGAATGATAAACTCTCCTTCCAATCCAACTACATTTACAACACAGCTATTAGGATACTGGAGGGAAACAATGAATGAATGAACTTGCATCGGTGATAAGAAGACAGAGACAACGTCATAGACCACTTTGACCACCAGTCTAGACTTTACCTCAGCAAGGTCACGATCGATTGTCAATGTCCCTTAGAGTTTTTCGTGTTTTTTGAAATGTGTGTCCGTTCTGTGTTATTGTGTTTGGTATATGTTTTATTTATTGAACTCTGTTTGTTAACGACCTTCGAATGAAGTCATTACTTGACACCTTGAGGCCTGATGATGGTTCAGAAGAACCGAAACTAGTTGCCAAAATCAGCAACAAAGGATTACTATATGCAGGTATTGTAGACCATTTTAAGTAAACAACAGAAGGTTGGATTGTTCCTTTCCATTCTTTTGATTTCTTTCTTTTATAAATGAAACAAAAATTCTTAGAAAACTGTGCTACCAATATAATAATTTTAACACACTACACAGATGTATCTATACTATAATACAAGTAACGTTTGCGCACATTGATTTTGAAAAATCCTTTGATTTTCACTAAACTTTTAGAAGTATCTTGGTTTCATGCTAAAAGCAATATCCATGCTAGCCTCTGTTCTGGGAAGATAAGTTTTTGCTAAAAAATTAAAAATGAAATCTAAATATTTTTAACAAGTTCGCTACCGAAATAGTACTGAATTTGTCATTCATATGGACCAGCGACGCACATATGTGACAGCCGGATTCTACCCATAGACTGCCATCGCATGTGTATCTGCATCGCATGTGTATGACATCTGGTCACATTAAAATAGACTGACGTCGCATATTT
The DNA here is from genome assembly GCF_028750875.1 of Macrosteles quadrilineatus. NCBI lineage: Eukaryota > Metazoa > Arthropoda > Insecta > Hemiptera > Cicadellidae > Macrosteles > Macrosteles quadrilineatus. Next base: position 17,707,208 of record NW_026542594.1, read on the forward strand.
CATATTTGCATCGGTGTTGCAAGTTATTAATAGCTTATATCTTCATAACGGTCTATTGAAGGCCCGTTGGTGTCACAAACTGGTTGGAATCACAATTCTGTTTCCTGTAAACAAGCAATCATCCTGGAGAGTAAATTTATGACCAAGTAAACCAATCCTTTTGATACTTTTTCCTTCTTTAAGTAATTTCTTTGGTTGTGCTGTCATTGTAAGATTCTCTTCTTTAGTGACTGGCCTTGTTTCCAACTGACTTAATTGAAACACAGCATTATCATCCATGAAATCATCAGGTACGCTCTCAACTGAAAATCGTGAAAGAAAATCAGATTTCGAATGGTCTTGTGTTCTGCGAAATTCAACAGTGTAGTTAAAACCTGAAAGGAAGTGTTCATATTTTAAATTCCTTGTAGGCCTAGCTGTCATTGTCGGTGCAGTTCTGTGTGGATCGAAAATAGATACTAAAGGCTTATGATCTGTAATCAGTACAAACCTACGATCATAACAGTAAGAGAACCTTCTCAACCCCCAGTATATTGCAGTTGCTTCCTTATCCATTTGGCTTATTTTTTTCACTCCTTGTCAATGTTTGGGAGGCAAAAGTTATTAGTGCCATCTTTCATTCGATGTGATAGGACAGTCCCAAGTCCTACTGGAGAAGCATGTGTAGCAAGAACCAAGGGTAGCGACTAGCGAGAGATCAAAATGAGCTAAGGTCCATTCATTTGCAATTTCTTCATTCAATTTCTTGAAGCTTTGTTCACAAGCTGATGTCCACTTAATGGTTTGTTTTTCTTTAGCAAATTGTTCAAAGGAATCAGAGAAGCATGAAATTAAAATAATAGTAGCATACTTATGGCATAACAACAGTCGTAAACTACACAGATAAAGATAACAATGACAAAAAAACCATTGCTTATTTTTTCTCTTTGTTTTTCTATTAGAGGTGTGTGGATATCCGAAAAATCGGGTCGGATTCGGTTCGGTTCGGATATCCGTAACCAAACCGAGCCCAAATTCGATATCCGACACTATCAGTTATATATCCGACTTTTTCGGATAGACAATATATTTTGACGTTTTGGACAGAAAACTAAATCTCCAAAACCACCATTAGTTTCCCAGGACAAAATTACAGCAATACGTTTCCAACGACCTAACAGCAAACGGCAAAGAAGCCGTATGATGCAATACCGATAACTAGTTTAGTCGTTATCGGCTGTTTTGCTTTACGATTAGATTCGTCTGGAACGAACAGACATAAAGCAGAAAAGAACTACCATGGTCAAATGAAAGTCAACTCGTGCTTGTCTCGCTCCTGATACTAGGGGCGCTGCGTAATAGTTATTTTTACAGTACTGTTTCAAAGTAGAAAAATCTAGCCTACTACTGTGATGTTACGTAAACAATAGATTTAATGTTTCCCGAAAAAAAATCAGAATAGAAAGAATAGAAAGGCAACACAATAGAAGGGTGGGAGGGGTTGGGCAATGACCTCGAAAGGAGCGCGGGTAGTGAGTCAAGTAGGACCGAAGGGGGAAGGGGTGGGTAAGACCTTGAAGCTATATATAGACTTGCACTACTTCCCTAAACCTAAAGGACTGGCCAGCGAGTGGTATTCCAATCACAGGACAAGATACGTTGTTTTTTGGGTATTCATTGGGTATTCATCGTTTGACTTTGGATTGTCTTACTGTGTAGAAACTTTGAATAATAAAAAATAAAGTTAGAACTAACCACGATTATTTAGCATTGATTGTGTACATATTAAATGATTAAACGATAGGGACCATGGATATATACAAACTTTTGTCGTGATTTTAATTTCAACATCAAAATACAATATTGCACAATGGTGATATTTTAGATTATTGACCTTTATTATGCATCCGGTATTGCTGTTTCAGAAGAGAAGCACGTTGATAAATTATAAATTGATATTCCCGTAGTTAAAAAGAATTATTTTATAAACCTTTAAAACAAAATCATAAAATCTTACATAAAGATAACAATAACAGAAATTGTAAAAAGGGTATAAAGATAACAACGTCGTTATTCTTTCTCTTTGTTCTTCTATTTCTTGGGTTTCCCTTCATCACGCATTCAACAAGTTGCCATGGTTACTAATAACCCATGTCGTTATCAGCTTTTGTGACATATGGCGCACAGCAGGGGGTAAAACTTGACGAAAATTGGTTAATTTTTACCTATTATTTAATTACCTATAAATGTACTACTTTATTGGTATTTGGTACTGTATTAATAATCGGTCAAAATGGCCGATTTTTGTCAAATTTGACACCAAATTTATTGAAATTTCAAGGTGAATATTAATAAAACAATTATTACCAAATATTTTTATTCATTTAAAAGATTGATTTGTGGTATTGGGTTCCCCACTGAGTGCAGCCGAGCGGCACTAATGAGGGTCCGACCTTCTTGGGGGTGAACAATAGACGGCTTATCAGACCCTCCCCTCCCCAGTGGTCTGGAGAAAGCTTGTAAACAAACTATTGCACAAGCGTGACTTGACATTGGGCTGCTTCAACTATAATTTTGTCAAATGAACTGTGATGTTTCAAAATCAAAAACAATAATTTGGGACAATACTGCTTAACAATAATGGACTGCAATTATTGTTGAACATACAATCCATTTTTAACAAACTAAGATTATACGATTCAAATACAATTATAAAAATTATCTTGGTGTTTTACTTGGGGTAATGAAGTTATGTAGGCTAATTCTCGGTTCATCAAGGTTCTACTGAATTATGTTTGGCAGTGAATAAGTGTAGAATGCAATTTATAAATTCAGAGATACACACCTTTTACAGAGTTATAAAGCCTAATTGCCCAACATCAAATCGTGAGCTAGAGCCCATCTTAGTGCATTAGTGATGTTTTCTAAACTTGGCAAACCCGCAAAATGCCACTTAAGGCCAATAATCTGTTCCAAAAACGTAAGAAAATACAATGTGAAAATAAACTTGAGATAGAACTCCTTGTCTTGTGAGAACCAGGAAACAACATAAAACATAACCTCAAGTAAACAAGCCCAAACGTTTGACATCAGTCCTGCTGAGCTAAGGTGTTGTGTGAAGATTTCGGCTGCTAGTGTACTTAATTCAAGCAACCAACTTTTGAAAATAAATGTTGTGAATTGTGATTTTCAAGAGAGAGAAAACTGTGGACTTGGCTAATTTGAAATTCTATGATTCAAAATCGTCATTTAAGTTTATTTACACAGCTTTACATTGTTTATAGGTTAAAAATACATATGCAGCTTATTATTAACCGTGCCAAACTATCCGAATCCGAAAATATCCGAATCCGAACCTTCCAATATCCGATCCAATCCGAGCCTCAACTATCCAATCCGAAATGAAACTTCACTATCCGCACACCTCTATTTTCTATTCTTTCTTGAGTTTCTCTTCATCAACCCATTCAACAAAAGTTGCCATGGTTACTTATCACCCAATCACAGGCTACTAAAGTTGTCATGATTGCCAAATACCTAAAAACTTATATATTTATACACCTAATGAAAAAAACAAAAAATATTGTTTATCCACTGGCAATTAAGTAAAATAAATATTCAATTTTAGTTTTTTGTAAACATTTTTATTATTTATCGTAAAGAACAAATTACCATTTAAAATAATAGTTGTTAGCGCAGCAACGCACGCCGGGTGACTGCTAGTCATGTACTAAAATATTTTACCATCATTTCTGGACACCCTGTATAATATGTATGAATTTGAGCGAATAGTGTTTTTGGCGTTTAAGGATCTCGAAAAAAAAAATAAATCGGTCCCGGGGCTAAGTTTTACCATAAAACCTACGCTAATAGCCTATTGTCTAAAGGGGTGGGTGAGTTCTCGAATTTCGAGTAATTACTCGACTTTTTCCCAATATTTGAGTCAAGTGGTTATAAAAAGTGCCCTGATAATACAGGGTGATAACAAATGAAATAGACAAACTGTATATTAAATTAAATACCAACTGGCTATTTCATTTGTAATTATCCTGTACATGATATTTGTTTTTGTGTTGATGTCTTATTTAATCCACATTCCTCCAAAAAAATTAACTTAATATATACGCTAGTCTAGCGTTAACTAAATGTTCATCAAACAACCATCCATATCGTCGTTCGGCAGAGCTAGCAAGAAGACTACTATTACTTTTCCTCAATCACAGTGAACAATACGTCTCAATAACGATACGGTTAGTTAAACAAAATAAAGCATTGAATGAATCTATCGAGTTACAGTATTCGATAGTCACAACAATGGAGTCTTGTGATTAGTAATCAAGAGCAGATGATTCTTGAAGATTTAGGGATGGTCAAGTCTCGAAATTTCGGGAAATTTTCAGGAAATTTTAAATCTCGTTACACGAGACAAGATTTCTTTTTGGCCGAGATTTTTATCGAGACGAGAATAAAAAAAAAAAATTAAAAACGCCTGCAGAAAGTCAATGCAATACCCGCAATACAGGAGCGTGTTGTAGTTGCGTTTCCATTGCGAAGGCGTTCTTATTTAATTAATTCTTTAAATGTAAATATTATATTTAATATTTAATAACATTTGAGAAGTTATGTTAAGTGTAAGCAGTGTGAGGAATGTTTTATCACTATAAAAAGTCAAAACAAGTAACTATTTTATAAAAATTAATATTGCTTTTATTTTATGATTTATTTTATTTTAGGATAAGTTGAACTCTATCCTAACTGATATCACTATGTTTCCTAATCGTAGGCATTTTTAATAAGTTAGGCGTGATTAATAAAAAAATGTTATACTGATGTTTTTTAATAAAAGATTGTAAATATTCTTGCCTATTATCATTATTTTTGTATTTAAACAGTCATCTAACAATGTTACAAAATCAGGTAAAAATTTTGAACGTGCATTTCCCGTTGTGTATGAGAAGGGAAATCCCGTCTCGATCTCGTCTCAAAATTTTATGAGAAATAAAAAATCTCGTCTCGTCTCGTCTTGAACTAAAAATCCAATCTCGTCCATCCCTAGAAGATATAATAAAGTACATTATTAGATTTAGTTTGAATTGCCATAAAATATTTTATACAAAAATATATTAATACAAGATATAAAAATAAACTATTATTGCGTGGTGTTTGTTCACTTTAATCGGTATTGGTGTTTAGTTTTAGAAGCCGATAAATTACTGCAAGGAACATCGATGCATAAGAATGACACAATCTCATTGTGTCTTGGCAGAAAGATCAGTTCAACTTTAGTGCAGTGTTGCCAGATGGACGATAATTTTTGTACTTTTACAAAACTGTGGTAGTGGCGTAAACAAAGTATAAGTATATAAGTTTTTACTCAAATGCTCGACTTGACTGGACTCAAATTGAAAAATCCCTACATGCCCACCCCTAATTGTCTAAATGAGAAATTCGCTAAAACCCTCTCACCATTATCTTAGCAGTCTGCAGATATCTATCAAACTCTTGCAGCAGGTGTCTTGCCAAGTGAGTGCCACCAAGAGAGGACACAAGCCGACGCAAAAGGGGCCTACACTTGCGGCGCAGGGCCACACTAGACACAGCAGAGCAGAGGATGATGGCACGATGTAGAGGTGCTGCGGGGCCACTCAGCTTGTCAAAGTGTTCTACCAGTAGCCTCTCACACAACTGCATCACGTGCCACAGGGCTACAACACAACAGAGGTAAAGTAATCAACTGATCTGTATGTGCAATGGTATCGCCTTCAACCTCTCTGTAATCTGTTGTACAGAAGGCCCTAAATCATTGTTATGAGAATAAATTACCTTTTGCTTTTAATATCCGATTTGACTGTTTTATTTACAATGATACTGCTTTAAAGTTATCAACCACAGGTTCTATTTGACCAATTTTCAACGACACAAACTTCAACTAAATTTAAGTTCAGCAACATTGGTTCAAGTGTAAGACAATAATCTAGCATGACCAAAAACTACTGCTAATCAATACACTCTTCTTTTTTATCTACAAGACACCAGATTCTTAATTGCTAGATGAACTGAATCCTAAACCAACCGTCTTCTGATGCTTGAGTGAGGAACTTTTCAGACACGAAGGTTTGCTTCTCCATGTCCAGTAGCGTGTTCCACAACTGAGAGAGTTTAGAAGCACCAGACTCCACTGTGGACAACTTCAACAACAGACAGGCTGCGCCAAGCCCCTCAGTGACTCCAAGGATCTGAAGTTAAAACAATCATGTTACTTTTATAGGGGTTATTTTGGTTTTTTGACTATGAAAAGTAGGAAAAGTGTGATGTCTTTGTTTACCACTGTCTAAATTAAGTGTGAGTTACATAGATAAAAACATCAAAGTAAAGCACTTTTGTATACATTTAACAAATATTTTGAATTTGAAGGATTTTTCAAGTACTTGCTATTGCATTTCCTGATGGTAGCAAGTTTAACTTGGTGAGAAATGGTACATTTTAGAATGAAAATCTATACTAGTTTAGTTTACATAATGAGACTTAATAATATTTTTGGTATGTAGTTTAAGTAATATCTTGCTGCATTTTCATCAGCCCAAAGTAACAGTTTACTTATGCAATAGTTATCAGCTTATGTACTTCTAAAAGAACTTTTTGTTATATCTGAAATGAGGGTTTGTTTTAAGGAAAAAGCATGTAAATTAGGTAGAGATGTGCGAGCACAGGTTTTTCAGGTCGAATCGAGTTCGAGTCGAGTAATTGGCAAAAGATTCAATTCTCGAGTTTGAGCCAAGTTTAAACCAAAAAGATCAAGGATGTGTAAGTTTAAGTAACTCCTTAGGCCTAGAGCATGTAACTTGTAACCTTGTTACAAGCTGAAGTACAATTATAAATAAATTAATTATTAATCTTTGTGCAGTAACATATCAATATAACTTAATGCATAGAAAAAAATATTAAAACAACAAGAATAGAGCTCATAGACATAAATGAACTTCTACTTCTGTGAAAATAGGTAAGTGAGCATATATTTATTTATTTATTTATCTAAAAATTAACTACATTAATCCCTATTGATAAGTATAATATTGCATAATACTTGGCTAAAATATTGCATAATACTTGGCTAAAATTACTTAATACTTGCATTTTTTAGTTATTAAGGTTGCAATTACAATATAAAGTTTAATAGGTAGCCTAGAGATTTATTCTAAAACTTGAAATTTTATTTCCTACCTTTTCACTTTTAGTTTTGTAAGTTTATTACCATTATTATTCTTAGTTGGTGTGGTTTTTGTAACAGTAGGCCTACAAAATTCCCAACGGTTTGACAGTGGGTAAAGGAAAAATAAATTTTAAATTAAAGAAAATTAAATTTTTTAATCTTGTATGTTAATTTTAAACAAACATTCTGTCAAAATACTCAAAATGTATGTTAAAAAATAAAATAAAAATAGCGTACTTAAATAGGCCTACAAGTAGCCTATCTTACTGTTAAACTAAACAATTGTAGATTGAACATTGTACTGAATAATGTAATAGGCTCATACAATAGTAGTTATAGAAATCAAATGAAACCTAGACTTAGGCCCAACTCACTATAATCAATTGTATTCCATTTTCCATGTACATCCTTTTTAGCAGTGCTACTATTGTTTTTATAAATGATTTTATACTTATTTGTGAGTTATCTAATGTTTTACAAGTTTACATAATAATTATTTTCAACCACGGGAACATCAATTTATAATTATCAACTTATAACAGATGCGTTATTAAGGTCAATGACCCAAAACATCATGATTGGGCAATGTTGTATTTTGATGTAAGAATGCAAATCATGGCTTTAACTTGATTCAAATAATATTTCTCCTGGCCCCTTGCAGATTAAATTGTGGTCAATTCAAATTATATTTTTGATGATTTAAATCTCCTACACAAAAAGACAAAAGTCAAATGAGGCAAGGAAAAACCCTGCTATTGTAATCCCCCTGCCCCTACCCAGCCATTTGGGAAGTAGTGAAAGTCTAATCTAAATATAGCTCCAAGGTCTCACCCTCCCCTTCTTCCCCCCCAACCTCTACTCCACTCAACTGTTGCCATGCTGTTGCCATGCCCGGTGCCCGCTCCTTTCAAGGTCATTGCACAACCTCCTTCTAATGTTTTGCCTTTCTAGTTTTTCTATTCTGACTTTTTTAAACATAGATTTATTGCTTACATAACAGTTCAGTAGTGGAATGGAATTTTCTATTGTGAAACAGTACTTTAAAACAAAATCACTACCGATCATGTCATTCTGTGTCAAGTCCAGATTATGCCATTGCCAGTCAGTCGCCGGCGACTGCTTTGAGTTGACCTGTTGTGACAGCTATAAAAATAGGTTAGGACAGCTACCTCTTGCTTATTTCTACACTGTAGAAATATTTGTATTATTGTAGAATCTACAAATTATACAGCATTTTATGTAAACACAAGTTACATTTTAACAAATATTGATTTTTTACAATTGTAAACCAAACTCGACTTGAAACTGCCGAGTTCAAAGATAAGCTCAAGTTTCAAGGCCGTACTCGACTTGAATTCGAAATCTCGAGTACTCGCACATCTCTAAAATTAGGTTAAAGAATTATATACCCCCGCCGCAGCAAACCTGCAGACTAAGCGAATTTCCATTTGCCTTCGATTGGATTTACACTAAAATGTCTATTTAAAAATATAACATTTATTCCCTATTTAAATAGAATTAGTTTAACAAGCACTTAGGTTTGCTGCATCTGGGAGGATAAAACTGTTTTTTTTTGTAAAATTTTAATAGTTAGTAAGAAATAAAAACATTTTCCAAATTTGATCAAAATATGTTCATAAACAAGCAAACTACAACAGTTTACTTATTCTCCATAAGAATAACATGGGAGTTTTAAATTTACAATTTTTTTGAATTTTCTCCGTAACCATTAGGCGCATAATAACGCTTCAATATACTAAATTATTTGTTTTTTTAAGCTCTACAAAATAGTTTGGAAAGAAATTGTTAAACTTTATGTTTTTTGGGTAAAAAATGGGAAAACCCTATTTTTACCCTATAAAATCCCCCGTAACCCCCATTCCCATAGTCCGATCATGCTGGCTCGTGAACTCGTTCGAATAAATGTAGGTTTACGCGTTTATACCAAATTTCATCAAAATCAGATCATTTTTGTTAGAGTTATTGTGCTGACGGACACACATATATATATATATATAAATATACAGTGTGTCCCGGAACTCTCTACCAATATTTTAGGGCAATGCTCCTGGGGTAAGAAACATACCTAAATATCATATTTAAATTGTCCGGAAGTCCTTAGTTACTCACACAGCCGCCATTTTGTTTTTTTCAGTTATTAATTTTTTTCTAAAGAATGGTTAAACTTACGAAGTTGAAACTTTGCACAAACATTTATGACAACTAGACAAAGCTACCAAAAAAATTATGACGAATTTTCCAATTCATAAAACAAAATGGCGTCCATTTAAAATTTTGTTTCTTAAATAACTCGAAAACCGTTGATTTTACAAAGATTTTACAAGAATAACTTTTTTAAGGCAATTTTAATACAAACCGATTGACACCTTAGTTTTTAAGATTGAACGAGTATTAACTGAGATATGGCGATTTTAGTAGTACGTGACCTCTGAAGGTTAGTTGGAGCGCACGCTGAAAGGGGTCACGTAAAATCGCCATATCTCAGTTAATACTCGTTCAATCTTAAAAACTAAGGTGTCAATCGATTTGTATTTAAATTGCCTTAAAAAAGCTATTCTAGTATAATTTTTGTAAAATCAACGGTTTTCGAGTAATTTAAGAAACAAAATTTTAAATGGCCGCCATTTTGTTTTATGAATTGGAAAATTCGTCATAATTTTTTGGTAGCTTTGTCTAGTTGTCATAAATGTTTGTGCAAAGTTTCAACTTCGTAAGTTTAACCATTCTTTAGAAAAAAACTAATAACTGAAAGAAACAAAATGGCGGCTGTGTGAGTAACTAAGGACTTCCGGACAATTTAAATATGATATTTAGGTATGTTTCTTACCCAGGAGCATTGCCCTAAAATATTGGTAGAGAGTTCCGGGACACCCTGTATACATATTCCAAAACCATAAGAGACATCAAAAAAAGTTAAATGGCAAGTGCCTTGGATTTTTTATTTTAAAAATTGTAGTCAAGTCGAAAAAATTATTTTAACCGCCATTTTTCCAATATGGCCGCCAACTTTGATTTTTCTTATGGAACACCCTGTATTTTATGATGTATTCCGGTAGAAAATATAGTTTTAAGACGATTTTATTCTTGTGATTTTTTCATAAACCTAACCGTTTCAAAGATAATAATGGTTTAAGTTGTAAAATTTTGAATAGTTTTCGAATAAAACAGCTGGCATGCTTGCTTAGGCCTTTATCGAAACTCTTTCTCATGCAAAAATTTCAAAACTTTAACCATTATTATCTTTGAAACGGTTAGTTTACGAAAAAAATCACAATTATAAAATCGTCTTGAAATTACATTTTCTACCAGAATACATCATAAAATACAGGGTGTTCTATAAGAAAAATCAAAGTTGGCGGCCATATTGGAAAAATGGCAGCTAAAATAATTTTTTCGACTTGATTAAAAATTTTTAAATAAAAAATCCAAGGCACTTACCATTTAACTTTTTTTGGTATCTCTTATAGTTTTCGAATAAAACGGCTGGCACACTTATATCAATCACCCTGTATATATGAATTTGAACAGATGGTGTTTTTGGCCTCTAGGGACCTCAAAACGAAACAAAAAATCGGTCCCGCGTCCAGGTCTTACCATGAGTACTACGGTAATAGCTTATTCCTTATATGGGAAATTCTCTAATAGGATGGAGATAGGGGTCTCAATCCCGGGCCTTCAATCCAATCCCGGGATTTGTCTCAGCCGATCCCGGGATCCCAGGATCAATCCCGGGATTATATAATATTATGATTTTAACTTTAATGTTTTAAACTGGCCTTACTAGTGTTACACTGAGCAATGTTTCCGTTTTCTAAGTGCTGTAAATAAACATAACCACGCGGAACTTTCATCGCCCGTATTTCTTATTTACAGTGTATAAATGTTGATATGTCACTCTGGAATATAATAAATACATTTAAAAAATCACGAGCAACTGTACTCGCACGTAGACTACACGTCACGCAAATAGATAGATTAAAGATAGCTGAGAGAAAAAGATAAAATAAGAAGAATCACAAGTAGCAGCGTAAAAATGTTATTTTGACTGACAGCAATAAAACAATATAAGATACTGTAAAGCAATAAACCAACTGCTTATGTAGTTTTTTAGCGTGTGTATGAAAAAACGTAATTTTAGATTGTAAGAAATTTAATCACCACACTAATGACCAAATACGAAGATAAAGTTATAGACCCTTAAGCAATCTTTAAATTTCCGATTGCAACGTTATGTTTGCTACACAAATTGCGTTGTTTACGTTTAATGTCAAAAGTAATGCTCAAAATAACTTGTAGTTCTACTGTAATTAAGTTCTAACTAATGTAATAACATTTACAGAAAGTGAATCCAAATCGTCTAAGAACTGAAACATATATTTAGGCCTACATTCATTCGCCTATTGAGTTAAATGATAATTAAATTTTCCAATCAAAAAAGATCATTACTTATACCATTTCATATAATCATCCTAAAAAATAAAGAGTATGTGTCTCTAGTGTTATTGGACGTATTTTTATTAATTTTCCGTAAGTAAAAGTCCTCAAATTGACAAAAAAATCATTATAAACATAGGTTTTGCAGTCCCGTTAATCCCGGGATTGAAAGTCACCAATCCCGGGATTTCTAGGTATCAAAAATCGGCCGGGATCCCGTGATTGAGACCCCTAGATGGAGAGGACACAGCTAACTCACCTGGAGAAAGGTTGCAAACGCGTCATGGCACAAATAAATAACTATATACTAGGGATGGACGAGATTGGATTTTTAGTTCGAGACGAGACGAGACGGGATTTTTTATTTCTCATATAATTTTGAGACCAGATCGAGACGGGATTTCCCTTCTCATACATAACGGGAAATGCACATTCCACATTTTAACCAGATTTTTTAAAACATTTTTAAATACCTACTGATTTATGACATACTTGTTAAATACAAAAATAATAATAATAGGCAAAAATATTTAAAATCTTTTATTAAAAAACATTAATAAAAAACATCAGTATAAAAAAAGCAAATATTAATAGCCTAACTTATTAAAAATAACTCTTCGGCATAGGAAACATGGAGATAGCAGTTAGTATATAGTTCAACTTTGAAAAATATCAAACTTATAAGTCTAAAACAACAGTATTACTAGTTAAGTATCAAGTCACAATTTTCCAGTCTTGTGATATTTTTAGAATGATTTTGGAGTGACTTATTTTGGCTATGTTTACAGTAGTAAAACATGTCTCACACTGCTTGCACTAACATCATTTGCAATATCAACAAAAATTATAAAACAATTGAAGCAATATTTCCATGTAAAGAATTAATAACTAAATAAAAACGACTTCCCAAAGGAACCGCAACATCAACACGCTCCTGTATTGCAAATATTGCATTGACTTTCTGCTGGCGTTTTTTTTTTTTTTAATCTCGTCTTGAAAAATCTCGATCAAAATAAAATCTTGTCTCGTAGAACAAGATTTAAATTTGCTGAAAATTTCCCAAAATTTTGAGACCCGTCCATCTCTATTATATACACACAAAGGACTTGATATTTCACCTCTTTCAGAGGCTTCTTCAGAAGTAGATGGCAGTTACAAAGACAACAGTTTCATTGAACTATTGCATTAGTTTTTTGGCAATGATTTTAGTGCTCTTGTAGTAAAAGAGTCATAAAACAAAAGTTGGTGGGATAACAAATTTTGTACAACTGGTTTTTCCTTGCTGGTTTTAATATCATGTCAATGGCCGTTCGGAGAGTTTCGGTTGTAAGGCTTTTGTATTGGGCTGGAAAATGGGAACATTGGAGTTGGTAAATAAGGTTTTCTGGGCTGCAAGTGTGATGGTCTTTCGTTTTATAATTTTTTTTGTGGTATGAGCTCGTAAAAGTTTCTGTATGATGGTGTATCAGGCAAGATTTACATAGTTTTTCATTACATGAGTATGTGCCCTGTATAGGTTTCTCAGATGGTGTGGGGCAGTTTTGAAATTAAATAATTGAATCACCTGTGTAGGCTGCTGAACTGCTTTCTCAACACTCTTTAATAGCAGAGGTACAAGTTCCAGTCCTTGTTGTAGTGTTGAGCCATTGAAACAAGCAGACATGCATTCTATGTAGGCTGTCCTTACTACAGCAGTAGAAGTCTTCAAGCCAATACCTTTCTGTAACATGAAAAAAGGCAGTGTAAAAATACAATGAAAGATACAAAGATACCGTGGGAGTCGATGATGATGTCTACACAGCCGCAGGAGATGTTTATCATTTTGTTGCAATAGTGCAAGACGGTATATTAGATAAGACAAGATGACATTTTGGTGACTGCTGGAGACGATGATGATGTCTAAACCACGGGAAATGTTCATGATTTCGTTCTTGAAATTTACTGTTCAAGAATAGGCCTATTAAATGTGTATTTATTACACCAGTGAGTGCATGAGTTTATTCCACATGAGTTCTAACCAATGAGGTTAGTTGTAAAATAAAAAGCTTTGACTTTCACTGTGAATTGGAAGAAATGGAGACTAATAACGGCATATCGGTCAAAGACAATGTTGACCGATATGCCTAAGCACCTTCAGTATGTTGGAACAGTATGTTTGGTTCTGTGTTCTGTGATATTCAATAGCATTAAAAAGTTATAAGGTTTACCAACACGGTTCAGCACTATTAATCTTTTTGCATTTTTTACAACAGCTAATTTGAACCAGCAGCAACAAAAAGCTCTAATAAACAATGAGAACTGTCAAAGTAGGATTGGTTACAGTTATGTTTATGTTTAAATTTAATAATTGGCGACAAGCATTCAACAGAGATACTTCGATACTTGGTGTGTGTTTGAAAACGATGCAATGGAATACCACGTAACAATAGACTATAGACAATAAAAATTATTAAACATATTATATCCAATGGACAGAGTGAATACTCTGCAGAGCATTAAAATGGAAAGATAAGCCTGCTGGAATGTGTTGTTCTGGTGGAAAAGTTTCTTTATACCTGTAGGCCTATTAGAAGAACCAATGAAAGACCAGCTATGAAATTTAAAATGTTACACTGGTTAAATTCAGGATTATTAATCTTAGTAGAGTTCCAAAGCTGTGATTGGGAAACTTTTTAGAGTATATATAATAATAACGTATATACTCGCTCAGTTATATTATATTCTATATTATACGCATTGAGAAAAATTCCTACATCATGTAATAGTGAAGCGTTAAAAGCAGTCTATTATGCATTAATTCATTCACATATGCCTATGGCGTCTATTTCTATATACCTACCACAAAAAAAAAAACACAAAAAACATGGACAGAGTTTTGCTACAGCAAAAAAGGGCATTGAGGATAATGTTGGATTTAAGATCAACAGCCTCGGTAAGGCAAGTCTTTTGTATACATAAAATATTCACAGTCTACAGTCTTTTCATTTTTCAGTCAATTAAATTTGTTTTGATGAATGATAAAATTGAAATAGGTAACCATATTCATAAATATAACACAAGATCACACCGATTGGTAGAGCAGCACAATTTGGAATTTTATAAGAAAAAAACTGGTTATTTAGGAAACAAATTTTACATCACCTTCCAGAAACTTTAAAATTGGAGAAGAATCCAAATACATTTTTAAAATCATTAAAAAGATTTTTAATTGAATCAGCATTTTATTCCATTCAAGAATTTTTTTGTAATTGAAAAGTATCTCCATTGATTGTTCTATGTTTGTTTTCTGTTACAGTACTTTAATTTGCATTTGATGTGTTAATCAGATGGACTTATTATTATTTAAAGAAAGGAAAATCAATTTGAAGGTCATTAATTGTTATATATATTCGTTTTTGACTACTGTAAAATCCCTAGTTTTAGCAATCTAGATAAGAAAACTTATGTTGACACAATTTCATGTACCAATCTGTACATTAAAAAATGAAATAAAGAAGTTGATTGATTGATTGATTGATATTCAAAAATAGGGATGGGGTGATTCCGATTCTCGATACTAGCAGTAACGAAGAATCGTCGATACTTGATACTTCACTTCATTGTACTCGATGCCAATTCTGAAACGTGAGGTTAATCATGATGCAAAACTCGACTGACGCTGAAGGTTGTAAAGAGTGGCATATCATAATTTATTTGGAATAGTCAGCTAATACAAATAATTCAAAGTTAATTAGCTCACATTCGTAATCATTTTATAATAAAAAATAGCGTGCCTAAGTCTTTAACGTAATCATTAGAGGTGTGCGGATATCCGAAAAATCGGGTCGGATTCGGTTCGGTTCGGATATCCGTACCTAAACCGAGCCTAAATTTGATATCCGACACTATCCTTTATATATCCGACTTTTTCGGATAGACAACATATTTTGACGTTTTGGACAGAAAACTAAATCTTTAGTTTCCCAGGACAAAATTATAGTAATACGTTTCCAACGACAACGTAACAGCAAAGGACAAAGAAGCCGTATGATGCAATACCGATGTCTAGTTTAGTCGTTATCAGCTGTTTTGCTTTACGATTAGATTTGTCTGGAACGAACAGACATAACGCAGAAAAGAACTACCATGGTCAACTCGTGCTTGTCTCCTGATACTAGGGGCGCTATGCGTAATAGTTTTTTTTTCTTTTTTTTTAAGTACTGTTTAAAGTATAAAAATCTAGCCTACTTCTGTGCTGTTACGTAAACAATAGATTTAACATTTCCCGAAAAAAGTTAGAATAGAAACAATAGAAAGGCAACACAATAGAAGGGTGGGAGAGGTTGGGCAATGACTCGAAAGGAGCCCGGGTAACGGGTAGCAACAGTGAGTCGAGTAGACCGTGAGGGGGGAAGGGGTGTTTACGACCTTGAAGCTATATATAGACTTGCACTACTTCCCTAAATCTAAAGGACTGGCGAGTGGTATTCCAATCACAGGACAAGATGCGTTGTTTTTCGGGTATTCATTGCCCGGTTTGACTTTGAATTGTCTTATTGTGTAGAAACTTTGAATAATCAAAAATAAAATTATAACTAATCACGATTATTAAGCATTGATTGTGTATATTAAATGATTAAATGATAGGGACCAGGGGAAATATACAAACTTTTGTCATGATTTGAATTTTAACATCAAAATACAATATTGCACAATCATGATATTTTAGGTCATTGACCTTTATTATACATCCGGTATTGTTGTTTCAGAAGAGAAACACGTTGATAAATTATAAATTGATATTCCCGTGGTTAAAAAGAATTATTTTATAAACCTATAAAACAAAATCTAATCATAAAATCTTACATAAAGATAATAACAATAACAGCAATTGTAAAAAGGGTATAAAGATAACAACGTCATTATACTTTCTCTTTGTTCTTCTATTTCTTGGGTTTCCCTTCATCACGCATTCAACAAGTTGCCTAGTTGCCATGGTTACTAATCACCCATGTCATTATGAGCTTTTAAGACACAGCGCACAGCAGGGGGTAAAACTTGACGAAAATCGGTTAATTTTTACCTATTATTTAATTACCAATGTACTTTATTGGTACTGTATTAATAAATTGGCCGATTTTTGTCAAATTTTACACCAAATTTATTGAAATTTCAAAGTGAATATCAATAGAACAATTATTGCCAAATATTTTTATTCATTTAAAAGATTGATTTGTGGTATTGGGTTGCCCAATGAGTGCAGCCGAGCGGCACTAATGAGGGTTGAACCGCCTTGGGGGTGGACAATAGACGGCTTATCAGACCCAGCTTGTAAAAAAACTATTGCACACGCGTGCCTTACCTTGGGCTGCTTCAACTTTAATTTTTTCAAATGAACTGTGATGTTTCAAAATCAAAAACAATAACTTGGGACCATACTGCATAACAATAATGGCCTGCAATAATTGTTGAATTTACATTCCATTTTTAACAAACTAAGATTATACTATTCAAATACTATTTTTAAAATTATCTTGGTATTTTACTTGGGGTAATGAAGTTATGTAGGCTAGTGTAATTCTCGGTTCATCAAGGTTCTACTGAATTATGTTTGGCAGTGAATAAGTGTAGAATGAAATTTATAAATTCAGGGATACACACCTTTTACAGAGTTATAAAGCCTAATTGCCCTAATTAACTTGCCACAACATCAAATCTAGAGCCCAGCTTAGACAGGAATGTTTTCTAAACTTGGCGAACCCGCAGAATGCCACTTAAGGCCAATAATCCGTTCCAAAAACGTAAGGAAATACAATGTGAAAATAAACTTGAGATAGAACTCCTTGTCTTGTGAGAACCAGGAAACAACATAAAACATAACCTCAAGTAAACAAACCCAAACGTTTTGACATCAGTCCTCCTGAGCTAAAGTGTTGTGTGAAGATTTCGGCTGCTAGTGTACTTAATTCAAGCAACCAACTTTTGAAAATGAAAATAGATGTTGTGAATTGTGATTTTCAAGAGAGAAAAAACTGTGGACGTGGCTAATTTAAAATTCTATGATTCAAAATTGCCATATAAGTTTATTTACACAGCTTTACAGTGTTTTATATGTTAAAAATGCATATGCATCTTATTATTAACCGCGCCGAACTATCCGAATCCGAACCTCCCAATATCCTATCCGATCCGAACCGAGCCTCAACTATCCGATCCGAAATGAAATTTCACTATCCGCACACCTCTACAATTCAATTCAAAACCACTTTATTCATTTCCTGTACATAATACATTGAATAGTGTCAACAGTTGCTTAGGCCTAATAGTTGTCTAGTAATCATTGCTCGATGGATAGTTACAACTGACATTCTTCCCTTTGTACTGTATTTTGTAATTTGCTAGTATACTGTGGATAGCTTGTTATAAACACATAATACAAGTGTTTTGTTTACTTTTTCCTTGTTATTTTGTTCAACCAACAAAGTTTCTTGGCAACCCATAAGGTCAATGTTACATTTTTCCATTTTCAAATTAGTTGTGTAACGAAATACAAATTTACCTGAGGTAGTGGCTGTTGCCAATCACATTTTTAGGGCTATAAGTCCCTAATTCGAAAATTTAGTCAAAATTCTTCCGCTGGATTTCGAAATATATAGCCTATTACAGACAGACAGATAGACACACAAACAGACATTGCTCGTATTAGAATATAGGACTAGAAGCACAGCAATAATTGTTAATCAGTGCAATTAATAGTGCACATACCAGAAAAGTGTTATAAAAGAACTAACCTGTAACCATGCGATGACTTTGGGTGGGACTTGGTTGGAGAATTTAGCGCACCAAAGAGACCACATATCCAGGGCCTGAACCAGGGTCTTCTCATGAGCTGAAACACCAATCGTATTTTGTTTTTTAAAAAGGAAATCAAATTAATAGATAAGACTAACTGTAACCCGCGGGCTTTGCCCCGTTTAACTTCTTAATTTTCAAGATGATCTTGTTCGCATGGCTCAATCACGTCCTGGTTGAAGTTCGTTCGCTGTTGCTCACTCACCTTTAGGTTGGAGCTCGTTCGCTGCGCTCACTTGCCTTCAGGTTAGCTCTTTCACTACGCTCACTTGCCTTCAGGTTAGCTCGTTCACTACGCTAACTCGCCTCCAGGTTGAAGTTCATTCGCTATGCTCACTCACCTTTTGGTTGCAAATTAGCTGTTGTCATAAATGTAAAAGAAATAATAGTGCTGCACCCTGTTGGTAATCCTTGTAACTTTAATGCTATTGAACATCATAGAACAGAACCAACTTGTTTAATTGAAACAGAGCTGTTAAGATTCATTAATTTCATTTCTCATAAGGTTAACATGGGAAACTCCAGAGCCACTGGGGCGGAGCCGATTGGACGGATCACGAAATTGATGGTGTATAAACCTATTCCATGAAATTCTGCACGTATGTACCAAGTTTCGTGGCAATCGGTTCAGCGGTGTCTGAGTTTATCACTGCCAAATATATATATATATATATATATATATATACAAACATCCTCTTTTATACTTATAGATTTACAAACCGGTTCTGGGATAAGCGAGCCATAACATTTTTTTAACAAAAGTGAGAAATTTGGAATGTGGTTAAAATAAATTAAACTTATCCGCCCTTTGGGTGAAAGCACACGATTATTTTATGAATATATATATCTTGCTTTTGCACCAAGCAAGCATTTGAAAGAAAGTGTTTGCTGAATAAATTACTAACTAAAGCATAAAGTTGCATCTGAAAACACTTCAACCTGATTGTAAGCAAACCAATATGTAACACAGTTCAGGCTTGTCTAGTAGTAATCCCGACCGGAAACTGGATCAGTGCTAAGGCAATGTTCCAAGATGAGGTTGTATTGCCGTGCTTTTCAAGCGCAAGACACGAAGGGGTTTCCTCCTCGTACATTGCGGCAAAATATTTGAATGAGCGTGCTTTGTTACACTGTCTTAGCTGGTAGAATCATGAGCCTCTGTGGCTCGAATTGTTTTTAGCGAATTTCCCACAATAGGAATAAGCTATAACAGGGCTCGGGACCAATTTAATTTTTTGTTTTGAGGTCTCCAGAGGCCAAAAACACTATTTGTTCAAATTCATATATGTCTGTTAACGCAATAACTTGAACAAAAACCATCCAATTTTGATTAAATTTGGTACAAACAAGTAAATCTATGTTTATATTCTAACAAGTTGGCGAACCAGCATGATCGTACTATAGGAACGGGGTTCATGGGGGTTTTATGAAGTAAAAATTTGTTTTTACACTAACCCCCCCCCCCCCAACTAACCCCACTTTTTACACTAAAAACATAAAACTTTAACATTTCTTTCCAACTATTTTGTAGTGATGGTCGGATCCGGATATCAGACTCCCGGATCCGCCAGATCCCGAATCTCGAACCCGGATCCCGATCGGATCCTAAAAATTCCGGATCTTGGGCTGGATCCGATTTTTTCAAATTTTTTCCCGATTTTTTTCCTAACACAAAGCTGTCTGTATCCATGTAAGAGACCGATTTTCCCCCGATTTGTTTACTAACACAAAGCTGTCTGTATCACTGTACAACCCCGATTTTTTTACTAACACAAAGGAGTCTGTATCACTGTACAACCCCGATTTGTTTACTAACACAAAGCTGTCTGTATCACTGTACAACCCCGATTTGTTTACTAACACAAAGCTGTCTGTAAATCTGTACAACCCCGAATTTTTTACTAACACAAAGCTGTCTATATCACTGTACAACCCCGATTTTTTTACTAACAAACACAAAGCTGTCTGAATCCATGTACAAGACCGTTTTTTCCCTGAGTGTTGGTCTGTTGATGCAAATAACTTATATGGCAAGGCCATGTCTCGGTGTTTGTATCTAGATGCAAATAACTTGTATGTCAAGGCCATGTCTCAGTGTTTGCCTCTTGATGCAAATAACTTATATGGGAAGGCCATGTCTCAGTGTTTGTCTCTTGATGCAAATAACTTATATGGCAAGGCCATGACTCAGTGTTTGTCTTTTTTATTTATTTCTTTTTAAAAAGAGGTTGGCGGCCTCTTTTAACCTTGCATTTGCCCGTCCACATAGACTAAGCGCCCGTGCGTGGATCGTTTACAGCAGAGCAAGGAGTGAGCCGGTACAGTACAAAGGTGAACTGTACTGATAAAATGTTATCGGCAGTGACCATGATCCGAACCCACGACATCGCTGCCTTGGGCCCGAAGTCCGCGACACTACCGACTGAGCCACCGACTCACTATTTGTCTCTTGGTGCAAATAACTTATATGGCAAGGCCATGTTTCAGTGTTTGTCTTTTGATGCAAATAACTTATATGGCAAGGCCATGTTTCAGTGTTTGTCTTTTGATGCAAATAACTTATATGGCAAGGCCATGACTCAGTGTTTGTCTCTTGATGCAAATAACATTTATGGCAATGGCACGTTCCAAACCGAATCCGACCTGATTTTTCGGATATCTGCACAACTCTAGTTTTTAGTTTTGCACCTGGATGATAAGCTAACGGCCTATAATCTCGTCTCGAAAATATCCCGTTAGTATTTCAATCCCGCCCAATGCTTCGTGATAAAAAAAATCTCGAAGTTTTGGGTCTTGTCCATCACTATAAAATACCCTGTGTCTGTGTACAAGAAGATTATCTCTGTATATACAGGGTGAATGAAAAGTCAAGACTCCCCCATCTAATATTTATCTGAGTTAGAACACAGTATAGACTTCTTGTACACAGACACGGGGTATTTTACTTGTAGAACTTCACATACCCGGCTATCAGTACTGTGGACCTGGAACGAGTACAAGGAAGAGATAAACAAGAGGTGGTCCAGGCATAAATAAATTGGATACTGCATGCAAAAACCACGATATAGCATACTCAAAATCGAACTTTTGGTGGTCGTGCAAACTTAGTGCATTTTATGATTTTGAAAATTGTTAGTGTCCCCAAAAAATGAGGGATTATGGGCTCAACTGGAGATTAGATTACCCTATATATAAGATATATTAACCTTTAAACATTACCAATTTAATTTTAAACAGTATGATTTCAATTGGCATTCTGTTAATTACGTTTTTTTTAACCCGCCCTTATGACAGTGTGTATCTGGATCCGGATCCGGTACCGACATTTTCTTGGATCCGCCCATCACTATTTTGTAGAGTAAAAAAAACAAATTTATTATATTGAAGCCTTGTTACGTAATGGTTAAAGAGAACTTTAAAAAAAAAAATTAAATTTAAAATTTTTATGAGTTAGAAAACTGTTGTAGTTGGGTTGTTTATGGATATATTTTAATTGAATTTGGAAAATTAGTTACGGTATTTCATACTAAACTATCACTATCTACTTGTATATAATTCAGTTTAAAAAATCATTGTACAACTAAATTGGTAATCCTCTTTGGTCAATTTCCTCACCATTAAAAAGTGATTTAAAAAAAGCTAAGCAACCTCCGAATGTATAGTAGTGAAAAAATACTGAGTTAGTGATTTCTTTTCAACTTTGTACAACTATTCTCGACTTCTACTGGACCAGTTTTGTAAATTAATGGGTCATTGGAAAGCCTAGCTTATGTAGATATGCAAATCTATATATATAAAATCCAATGTATGTTTGTTTGTTTGTTTGTTTGTCCTTTATGGACTCCGAAACCGCTCGACAGATTGTAATGAAACGTTCAGGCATTATTAAGCATTATTCAAGGATGGTTTGTGTGAAGTTTGGTGCAGATCCGTCAAAAGGGCTCCGCCCCAGTGGCTCTGGAGTTTCCCATGTTAACCTCATGAGAACTCATATTTAAATGGAATTAAAGAATCTTAACAGCTGTTTCAACTAAACAATTTGATTCTGTGATGTTCAATAGCATTAAAAAGTTAATAGGTTTACTAACAGGGTGCAGCAGTATTATTTTTTTATATTTATGACAACAACTTATTTGCAACCAAAAGGTGAGTGAACGTAGCGAACAAACTCCAACCTGGAGGCGAGTTAGCGTAGCAAACGAGCTAACCTGAAGGCAAGTGAGCGCAGCAAACGAGCTCCAACGTAAAGGTGAGTGAGCGTAGCGAACGAACTTCAACCAGGACATGATTGAGCCATGCGAACCAGCTCATCTTGAAAATGAACGAGCATTTGAAATAAAACCACATTAGGACAGGACGACGTCTGTCGGGCCAGCTAAACATTATATACAAATCCTTATATATAATACGTGAAGGCGATTTCTACGAAACACTACTCCTCCGTTAATAATGGACGGATTTTTACAAACGATGTGTCAAAATGAAGTATTTTTTGTGTAGACGCCCCCTTTCACCAATTCATGTAATAAAAGTCCTCGGCCTTTGCCCCACAGGCCATCAAAATCCCAATGTATTTTTTATGAAGAAAGGATTTTGTTTACTTAAACAGACAAAAGATTTATACTAATCATCATAGTACTTCATAGTAAACACATGATACACACATGAGCGTTCGTTTTCAGTTTCGATAACTGGAGTGGAGTGATTGATTACACATTATCTTTGACTATTATTATATAATAGACTCCGAGTCTACTACCTGCGCTGGGACCGTCCGTGTTGTGTGCGTGTGATAGGCCTATCAATGTCAATAGGCCTTAATAGGGTCAATAGGCTTGTTTACTTTCCGTAATTAAATGTTCGTATTCATGTATTTATTGTGTGCGTGTGACATCAATGTCTTTGTTTATGTAACCCTGACGATGCCGTATTTACGGCGAAACATGTAGGTTGTTAACCTCAATCAACATTTGGATTACTTGACGAGGTATTGTACCATTACTATAGTGTCAAAACCAATTGAAAGCTGTATCAAGCAAAATTTGTGTGGCCTGTTCGAGTGGTAGTGTTCACAATTGTATTGTATTTTTTCCAGACCAGCTTGGAGGAGCGGCTTTGGACTGATAAGTATAATAGTTAAGTTTTCGTTTCATTTCGTGTATACAGTAACTGTATTTAGTTTTAGCTTTGATTGAGTATTTTTATTTATTTTTTAAATTAAATGTAATGTACAAAATAAATCCAATGTAGAGAAAAAATATAAAAAACTTTACACTGTTAAGTTGGATAGGGGAGTTCGGTCAATGTAGATTAATCGTCAGTTGGAAACGGAAGGTTCTATAAAAATACCTTCAATCTCCAGTACTTTGATGAAATGTTCTGCCGTTGATAGACTCAACATCTGAATACTACTGCCTGTGACAGCATTGTAGCTCAGGTTACCAGCACCCTGTAGAAAAAGAATCAATTATCAAGAGTTTAGTCACTTAAAAACCAACAAATTTAAATGAATTAAAATGTCAACAAACCAACCAATATATTTAGCTTTAAAAGGAATATTCAAGGAAATACTATCATAACACTTATTAAAACCAAGTTCTGAGAATAATATATATGACAATTAACCAGATAAAATATAACTAGGCCTACAAAATAACTAGTGAGTCGGTGGCTCAGTCGGTAGCGTCGCGGACTTCGGGCCCAAGGCAGCGATGTCGTGGGTTTAGATCCTGGTCACTGCCGATAACATTTTATCAGTACAGTTCACCTTTGTACTGTACCGGCTCACTCCTTGCTTTGCTGTAAACGATCCACGCAAGGGCGCTTAAGTCTATGTGGACGGGCAGATTCAAGGTTAAAAAAGGCCGCCAACCTCTTAAAACAAAAAAAAACTTTAAATCTTTATCTTTATCAGATTAAAATTCTGATATTTTCCTTATTGTGAATTTAATAGTCAAATCAACAAAATAAAAAAATGTTTGAATATTTTTTGATTAAATAATTTTTTTTGTTATAGCAAAATCCTGAACATTTTTGCTGTAGCGGCTAAATTGAGATTATATTCCGTGCTCACAGCAAAAGTGTGAACATCTTCTCCCTTCACAGTGACATCATCATTGTATCCCACGATTGTGGTAAAATCGTAAACATCACTTGCAATTGTGACGTGATTGTCAATATTCCATCAAACATCTTCAAAAAGGTTTTTTGCGATCAGGAATATACAAGCTTGTCTCAGATCCAATTGTTTCCGGCCCGAACCAATCCTGTTGACCAAATCCGCACTGAAAATATGGGGTACTCGCAGACCCTTAATAAACTCCATAGTCACAGGTAAAACTTAACACACACCTGTAAAACGCTCATCTTATGAGTGGCAACTGTGAGTTTGCCTTCAGAGCCATGGAACACTTGGAACAGATGATTGAGGCAGACCTCCAGGGCTGAGGCATCACTGCACTGAGAGGCTAAACTGCGACAAGCTGTACACGCCTCTTCTCTGGCAGAGTCATCCTTGGAGTAGAGGTTGGCTAAAACAGTAGTATGTAAAATGAATCATCAACATAGGGTGGTCCATGATAATAAACTTCTAGGGCTGAGCCATCACTGCATTGACAGGCTAAACCTGTGACAAGCTATACACGCCCTCTATCTGACGAAGTCATTCTTGGAGTAGAGGTTGGCTACAACAGTAGTATGTAAAATGAATCATCAATATAGGGTGGTCCATGATAATAAACTTCTAGGGCTGAGCCATCACTGCATTGACAGGCTAAACTGTGACAAGCTGTACACGCCTCTTCTCTGGCAGAGTCATCCTTGGAGTAGAGGTTGGCTACAACAGTAGTATGTAAAATGAATCATCAATATAGGGTGGTCCATGATAATAAACTTCTAGGGCTGAGCCATCACTGCATTGACATGCTAAACTGTGACAAGCTGTACACGCCCTCTCTCTGGCAGAGTCATCCTTGGAGTAGAGGTTGGCTACAACAGTAGTATGTAAAATGAATCATCAACATAGAGTGGTCCATGATAATAAACTTCTAGGGCTGAGCCATCACTGCATTGACAGGCTAAACTGTGACAAGCTGTACACGCCCTCTCTCTGGCAGAGTCATCCTTGGAGTAGAGGTTGGCTACAACAGTAGTATGTAAAATGAATCATCAATATAGGGTGGTCCATGATAATAAACTTCTAGGGCTGAGCCATCACTGCATTGACAGGCTAAACTGTGACAAGCTGTACACGCCCTCTCTCTGGCAGAGTCATCCTTGGAGTAGAGGTTGGCTACAACAGTAGTATGTAAAATGAATCATCAACATAGGGTGGTCCATGATAATAAACTTCTAGGGCTGAGCCCTCACTGCATTGACAGGCTAAACCTGTGACAAGCTGTACACGCCCTCTCTCTGACGGAGTCATCCTAGGAGTAGAGGTTGGCTACAACAGTAGTATGTAAAATGAATCATCAACATAGGGTGGTCCATGATAATAAACATCTAGGGCTGAGCCATCACTGCATTGACAGGCTAAACCTGTGACAAGCTGTACACGCCCTCTCTCTGGCAGAGTCATCCTTGGAGTAGAGGTTGGCTACAACAGTAGTATGTAAAATGAATCATCAACATAGGGTGGTCCATAATAATAAACTTCTAGGGCTGAGCCATCACTGCATTGACAGGCTAAACTGTGACAAGCTGTACACGCCCTCTCTCTGGCAGAGTCATCCTTGAGGTAGAGGTTGGCTACAACAGTAGGATGTAAAATGAATCATCAACATAGGGTGGTCCATGATAATAAACTTCTAGGGCTGAGCCATCACTGCATTGACAGGCTAAACTGTGACAAGCTGTACACGCCTCTTCTCTGGCAGAGTCATCCTTGGAGTAGAGGTTGGCTACAACAGTAGTATGTAAAATGAATCATCAACATAGGGTGGTCCATGATAATAAACTTCTAGGGCTGAGCCATCACTGCATTGACAGGCTAAACTGTGACAAGCTGTACACGCCCTCTCTCTGGCAGAGTCATCCTTGAGGTAGAGGTTGGCTACAACAGTAGTATGTAAAATGAATCATCAACATAGGGTGGTCCATGATAATAAACTTCTAGGGCTGAGCCATCACTGCATTGACAGGCTAAACTGTGACAAGCTGTACACGCCTCTTCTCTGGCAGAGTCATCCTTGGAGTAGAGGTTGGCTACAACAGTAGTATGTAAAATGAATCATCAACATAGGGTGGTCCATGATAATAAACTTCTAGGGCTGAGCCATCACTGCATTGACAGGCTAAACTGTGACAAGCTGTACACGCCCTCTCTCTGGCAGAGTCATCCTTGAGGTAGAGGTTGGCTACAACAGTAGTATGTAAAATGAATCATCAACATAGGGTGGTCCATGATAATAAACTTCTAGGGCTGAGCCATCACTGCATTGACAGGCTAAACTGTGACAAGCTGTACACGCCTCTTCTCTGGCAGAGTCATCCTTGGAGTAGAGGTTGGCTACAACAGTAGTATGTAAAATGAATCATCAACATAGGGTGGTCCATGATAATAAACTTCTAGGGCTGAGCCATCACTGCATTGACAGGCTAAACCTGTGACAAGCTGTACACGCCCTCTCTCTGGCAGAGTCATCCTTGGAGTAGAGGTTGGCTACAACAGTAGTATGTAAAATGAATCATCAACATAGGGTGGTCCATGATAATAAACTTCTAGGGCTGAGCCATCACTGCATTGACAGGCTAAACCTGTGACAAGCTGTACACGCCCTCTCTCTGGCAGAGTCATCCTTGGAGTAGAGGTTGGCTACAACAGTAGTATGTAAAATGAATCATCAACATAGGGTGGTCCATGATAATAAACTTCTAGGGCTGAGCCATCACTGCATTGACAGGCTAAACTGTGACAAGCTGTACACGCCCTCTCTCTGGCAGAGTCATCCTTGGAGTAGAGGTTGGCTACAACAGTAGTATGTAAAATGAATCATCAATAATAATTTAATGATGATGATAATAATAATGATAATAAACCATTATAATAATCTTTTTTATAATGACTATAGTTTCGGGGCCAACAGCCCCATTGTCAAATTTTCTGTCTTGTTAAATTACCGTTAATAGCATTGGATTAAATAAATATATAGGATGGAGAGGACACAGCTAACTCACCTGATGAAAGGTTGCAGACGAGTCAAAGAACACATAAAATCACACACATAATAATACTAAATATTTTGCCTCTTTCAGAGGCTTCTTCAGAAGTGGGCCTAGATGGTAGTTACAAGAACAACAGTTTAAAATAAGATGACTACAACAGTTTTAATAGCATTGGTCATCATTGAAGTTCACGTATATATTAACTTAACAGTAATTTAAAAGACAGAAAATTTGACAATGGGGCTGTTGGCCCCGAATCTATGGTCATTATAAAAATACGACTTGGATTGAGGATGTAAATAAGGTATTTAACCTATTAATATTATTTGGAGAAATAGCCTCTGGATCGTTATTAATCATTATTATAATCTAAGGCTTACCTTACGATCCAATTAATTTATTGTGGAGACCTAGGTTTCTACGCCGGAGCGTTATCGTCAGTCCTAGGCTAAGCTAAACTTTTTGTGTTTCATCTCTTACTTGAGATATTGTCGGTTGAATAGAATATTTACAAATACAAACACTGATTATACATAAATATTTACAAAGACACAGTGGAGAAGTTAGATGCATGGCCATGATCTTGTCAGTCCTAACCTCCAAAGTTGAGATTTGATAAGGATGATTTTAGTGACTTCAAATTTTTTGCATGGTTGTTATCACTCCTTAGAGTAATGTATTTTTGCGATTAGGTGTTTGATGATATTTCATTGAACTTTTTATTTTGTATTTCAATTAGTGAATCAAACATGATGTTTGCGGCAAAGTTTCATTGGTCGTTTAGTATGAGGGATGGGTCCGTTTTGGTAGCGTTATATATATGAAAATGCTCTATTGTATTTAATTTGTTGCTTTTTGGGGCTTTGTGTAGGATCTCTAAGTTAACATCTATTGAGGTATAAGAGTGGTTTTCTGAGATTAAATGTTCGGAATATGTTGATGAGCTGGTTGGATTCTTTTTGGGAAGATGTTCTTTGAAGCGTTGGTAGAAACTTCTGCCCGTTTGCCCAATATAAAATTTAGGGCAAGAGCCACAAGTTAATTTGTAGACTCCTGTACCTTCAAAGTTGTCTGTAGTCGTGGGTTCCTTTTTGTTTAACAAGCTTCCGAGGTTGTTTGTTGATCTGTAAGCAACTTTGAGTCCTTGTTCTTCTAGGATTTTATGGAAGGAGTTGTTAATCTTTCCATGGTAGGTTGTGGTCACAAATTCTTTGTTAGTTTTGGGCTCTTGGTTCCTTTGGTTTCTTTTTTGTTTTATTATTATCTTTGTGATAAGGGACGGGTGATATCCATTATTAACTGCTATTTGCTTAATGATGTTTATTTCCTTTTTGTAATTCTCTTCGGAAATTGTTTTTTGTTCTGGTGATAGTTAAGTCTAGGTAGTTAAGGGATTTCAGATTCTATTTCTAGGGTGAACTTAAGTTTTGGGTGGATGGTGTTGATATATTTCAGTAGGACTTTGAGCTGTCTTTTGTTACCTTGGAATGCAACTATGATGTCGTCAGCATATCTGTGGTATTCTAATATTTTAGAAGTTTGTCTGTTCTTTTCATTGTTCAGGATTTCGGTGTTTTCAATATGGTTCAGAAATATTTCAGACATTATTGCTGATAGGGGGGAACCCATGGCTAGTCCTGTGTTTTGGGAGAAGAACTCGTTGTTGTATTCGAAGTAGTTTTGTGCTAGGACTGTTTGTATTAGATTTATGAGTTCGTTGATGTAGGCAGTGTCTCTATTACCCTGTTGCATTAGGTTCTCTCTTAGTATGGCATTTCATAGCATTTCATAGTATGGTATATAGGCTCATAACTGTCCCACTTACCGAAGAGAATTACAAAAAGGAAATAAACATCATTAAGCAAATAGCAGTTAATAATGGATATCACCCTTCCCTTATCACAAAGATAATAATAAAACAAAAAAGAAACCAAAGGAACCAAGAGCCCAAAACTAACAAAGAATTTGTGACCACAACCTACCATGGAAAGATTAACAACTCCTTCCATAAAATCCTAGAAGAACAAGGACTCAAAGTTGCTTACAGATCAACAAACAACCTCGGAAGCTTGTTAAACAAAAAGGAACCCACGACTACAGACAACTTTGAAGGTACGGGAGTCTACAAATTAACTTGTGGCTCTTGCCCTAAATTTTATATTGGGCAAACGGGCAGAAGTTTCTACCAACGCTTCAAAGAACATCTTCCCAAAAAGAATCCAACCAGCTCATCAACATATTCCGAACATTTAATCTCAGAAAACCACTCTTATACCTCAATAGATGTTAACTTAGAGATCCTACACAAAGCCCCAAAAAGCAACAAATTAAATACAATAGAGCATTTTCATATATATAACGCTACCAAAACGGACCCATCCCTCATACTAAACGGCCAAAGAAACTTTGCCGCAAACATCATGTTTGATTCACTAATTGAAATAAAAAATAAAAAGTTCAATGAAATATCATCAAACACCTAATCGCAAAAATACATTACTCTATGGAGTGATAACAACCATGCAAAAAATTTGAAGTCACTAAAATCATCCTTATCAAATCTCAACTTTGGAGGTTAGGACTGACAAGATCATGGCCATGCATCTAACTTCTCCACTGTGTCTTTGTAAATATTTATGTATAATCAGTGTTTGTATTTGTAAATATTCTATTCAACCGACAATATCTCAAGTAAGAGATGAAACACAAAAAGTTTAGCTTAGCCTAGGACTGACGATAACGCTCCGGCGTAGAAACCTAGGTCTCCACAATAAATTAATTGGATCGTAAGGTAAGCCTTAGATTATAATAACTATTAATATTATTATTATTACTCATTATCAATCCAGGAAGCAACATGGATAAATTACTTTGTTGCTTGGAATCGAATTTTTTTGACATTATCTACCAGGTTTTGGAATCTATTTAAAATAAATTCGAGAAATTATCAATACTAACACTAAAAGTTATACAGGACTTACGAATTACATTATATTCCTGTTGACTTTAAATGGCCAAGGGTGTAATAACCCAAGTTGCACTGTACTGAGTTAGTCAACCATTATTGTAAGAACTGGGAGTGCAATGGACAACAGAAGAGATGGATGGCAAACATTTAATGAAAATATGTGGGGGTTTTAGTTGTCAAACGGATTATAATAATATACCTTAATGTTTACAGAAACAAGACCACGATAACAAGTGTGCGGTACTAATATTACATACATTTACAATAGAAACAATAAGAATAAGTGACAAGTGTTAGGGGTGCAAGCTGCTGAGTAAAGGTGATGTAATTAAACACAGATAGTTCATCACATCATAATAAACACCATAGATAGTCGCAAAGTACCAGCCAGCACCTACAGAATCCATTATGGTTCATTCATCTAAATGGCAATAGAACTATTCTAGGCATCTAAACAATATTATCCTAACTATGATGTCGTTGATACCAGACGGATAATAAAATTAGACTTATAAGTTCATAATAATTATCTCAAATTCAAGATATTAAGCTGTACAAAATTTTAAAAAGAAACAACAGTTCAGTAAGTAAATACACCTCATGACTTACTTGTAATACTCTTCGTGATGTCCAAAGCATACTGGCTCAAATCCAGCGACAGTCCAGACAGAATGTGTCCCAGACAAGGCAAGATAATCTCCGGGTTTCGCAACATTGCCTTCTGAATAGCAGGTAGCAGCAGGCAGCGGAACTCTTCATGAGTCACTCTTGTTAGCAACGGTTTGGCTTCTCTGTATCCAAACAACACACAGAATCATTCAATCAAGAATTAGACATAACTAAATGTCTGTGTCCCGAGCTAGGCTACCATATATGGCTAGTAATAAAGGTAGGCCTACTGTACTGTGCAAAGATATGAGTTTCTTTCTTTGGTAGAGACATACAGCTTTATGATAAACTTTGCTTAACAATAAAGCATCTTGTTAATAATATATTTTCACTAAAAGTTAAAATCATTTGAAGAAACTTGATCAATGAACCTATAACTTACTAAGTACAGGGTGTCCCACGTAAGAAATATTTACAGCTTATATACAACTTAAGTAATAGTGTAAACACTAAAAAAATGTTTTTCTTATTCTTTTATTGCTATTAAAATGTTTTTCACTCATCATTGTATAGTTTTGTACTCCCGGAGGTAACTTCCGTGAGGGCCCTTTGGTGTTTGAAAATCAATGCGCGTGACGGAAGGTTAATGCTTCATATCTTAATACCATTTGTTATCCATTTCTTGTCCATCCATTTTTCCATTTTTTTGTCGTTGGAAAGATGACCCTTACTGTATTTCAAAGGTTAGAATTCATAAAAAATTCTTTAAAAACAGCCAAATAAGTTTGAACAGTTTTGAAAGATTTGTCTAAGTGAAACTTGCCAATTGGTAACATTGATTTTGCGAACAAACAAATTAATATTCTTATTTGAAAATAAGACCCTAGGTTTAGCAGTTTTGTGCTAAGATGAAATATTTCTAGAAATCATAATAATTGGCCCATGATCTGCTATACATTGATTACCGAAAAACGGCTTAACGCACAAGGATGAAATGAAATTGATTCCCGCTAAATCGACCCCAAGGAATAACGTAAAAATATTTTAATAATACTTTTTCCCGATACAGGGTGTGCCAAAAACTGGGGGTCAATAGTTTGAATCTCGAAATTTTCAAACGTAAACATATGTCATGTTATACATAATTTTAAAGGTATTAAATAGACAAACATTTTTGCGAAAACAGAAATGAATTATCTTTTTCCGTTTCAAAATGGCGGCAGTTTATTAGGAAAAAATCAATATGTTTTTAATAATCTGTGTTTCCTATACCAATGCACTTAGCCTTTCCCGGTTGAATTTTCTTACTCGTTATGAAATTAGCTTTACTGTGATATGCTACAAGTAACAGTTTTTTGAAATAATATAAAATCAAAAAAAATTATTTTTGAAAATTTGCAAGTGCCCATTGTAAAAAATTTTCAAATAGCAACATATCAAGTGGCACATCATTTTATAGGTCTTTTAATTCCAAGCAACTTTGTTATTTACACTTACTACATATCTCTTTAAGTTTCATAAGCTCCAACGGTACAGTCTCTGCCAGAAGTCGCTGCAGAGGTTGCCGTGGTTCGGTATGTAGGCGCTACACGTTCTACTGTTGTAATAGAAAGTGTCCCGGGACCAGGTCATACCATGAGTACTACGGTAATAGCTTATTCCCTATAGGGGAAATTCTTTAAAATGTAAATTTGATTTGCACATTGTGTGCTAACACATATTTGAGTCACACAGCTGAGTGTTCTTCATCATTAAAATGTACGTATAATCAGTAGTTGAGCGCTGGCGAACGGTGCCTGCTATCTGACTGTGGCAACCACTAGAGAGACTTCTGGCCCAGACTGTACCGTTGGAGGTTATGAAATTTGGACATTATGAACCGCTCTGTTTATTTGGAACGTTGGATTTTGTGAAACTTGGACATTGTGAAACAGTGATTATTTGAATGTTGTAGATTTGGAGCTTATGAAATTTGGAGGGTATGAACCGCTCTGTTTATTTAACATTTAAACGTTGGAGTTTGTGAAACTTGGACATTGTGAAACAATGATTATTTGAATGTTATAGTTTTGGAGCTTATGAAATTTTGACATTATGAAACGCGCTGTTCATTTAATATTCTAAGCGTTGGAGTTTGTGAAATTTGGAGTTTATGAAACGCTCCTGTAAAATGCATGTTGTTTGGGTTTAACACAAAAATCTCCATTTAATTTTAGTTTGGAGTTCTAAATTTTCTAAATTTTCGTTGCACACCCCCCACTACCCCCGCATAAGTGCAGACTTTGATCTCATCCATCCCCACCCCCAAAGCCATGTTCTAGTTACGCCACTGGGTTACATCAAAGGGCACGTATGGAAGCTACATCCAGTAGTGATGCGAACCACTCCACAAGGTCAACTGACAACTGGGAAAGGGTTAAGAGTAGCCGAAACCGATTCCGCAAAAGAGGTGCATGAGTTACCGCAGGCGAAACTATGGTTTTTTAAGTAACTAAGAAAATTCAACCGGAGAAGGGCTAAGTGAATTGGAAAAGGAAACACAGAGTATTAAAAACATATTGATTTTTGCCAACAAAAAAACTGCTGCCATTTTGAAACGGAAAAAGATCATTAATTTCTGTTTTGGCCAAAATGTTTGTTTATTAAATTAAATACCTTTAAAATAATGTATTACATAACATATGTTTACATTTGAATACTCCGAGACTCGAACTAGTGACCCTCAGTTTTTGGCACACCTGTATCGGAAAAAATATTGAAAAATATTTGTGTGTTATTCCTAGGGATGGATTTAACAGAAAATAATTTTATTTCATCCTTAAGCCGTTTTTCTGTAATTAATTTGAGACACCTTACGTGGGACATCCTGTATAGTGTATATAAGATAAACTGAAAATTTATTTTTTGAATTCATAATATTGGCAACACTTGTCTCAACAACTCACTGGCCACCATTTTTGATACAAAGAAAACTCCCTCTTCCTTAGTTGAAAATGCTGTTGGTGACAGTGAAATATTCTTATGTTTTGTGTATACGTGTTTAAATTAAGTCTTGAAACAAATCTGTATTTTTTAAACCGAAATAGATAGAAATATTCTGTTTGTGGCGTTGATTGTTAACAAAGGTTCCGTAATTTTTTACATCAAAATATTTTTAACCCCCCTAACAGAGTAGGGGGTAGGGGTTGACTTGTTTTTTTTTCAAATAGCAACCCCTATTGAGTGACCCCTCATTTTGAAGAATTTGTCAAAACAAACACAATTACGCAAACCCGAGGTGGATATCTCACCCCTAGCCAAAATGGCAGGTATTCCAAAATTTGATTTACTGGTATGTGAAAAAGCACCAATAGTGAAACAAATCTGTATTTTTAAAACCGAAATAGATAGAAATGTTCTGTTTGTGGAATTGATTGTTAACATAGGTTCCGCAATTTTTTACGTCAACAATATTTTTAACCCTATAACAGGGCAGGGGGTGGGGGTGATTTTTTTTAAACAGTCCCTATCGAGTGACCCCTAATTTTAAAGGGATTGTCAAAAGAATAGGGGTTGCTATTTGAAAAAAATAAGTCATCCCCTACCCCCTACCCAGTTAGGGGCCCAGGGGGGTTAAACAATTTTTTGGTGCAAAAACTTGCGGAACCTTTGTTAAGAATCAATGCCACAAACAGAATATTTCTATCTATTTCGGTTTTAAAAATACAGATTTGTTTCAAGACTTAATTTACACACTGTAAAGAGTTGTGTTTCCTGTGCCAGTTTGGACTCTTACCCATTCAGGTAAGCCTGCTATCCTCGCAAAAAATCCTAATTCATATGATAATTTTTTGAACATATGTGAAGGACCAAACTTTTTCCTTCCGCGGCATCTCCCCTATGCAAAGCACGGGTTTAGCAGCTAGTAGTATTATAAAACTATAATATTACCTGATGATGTATAATGGAGGCTTAGCTTTACAACTCACGGCCACTTTGATAAAGATGTCCAGTAAATTGGTCTGAAATGATAAACAAAATCTGAAATCATAATCATTTTCAGGGGCATCTCTTACAATACGTGAGGGCTGTTTTTTGTGAACACTACTCCTCGCCTATTTGTGGACCAATTGTTTAAGGTGTCAAAAGATTTGGCCCAATTCGTAGTTTTGCATTAAGGTTTTAGAATTTAAAAGTTCCTACCCTTAAGGGCGTGAGACCCTTTCAAAGGTCGGGTTTTCACCATAAGAATTACATTGAACAGATTTAAAAACAAAAAACAGCTGTATCTAAAAAAAAACTCACCAGCTTCTTGGGAGTAAATGTTATTGTTTGTAATATTCAGGACCATAGACCAATCCAGTTTATTAGTTTTGTTGGAAGAACAGAGAATTCCTTGAGTCTGAAGAAGTAATATTGAAAACAGGAGGAGGTTAAAAGGAAATCTTATACGTCTGAGAAGAGTAGAAGATAGGCCTGGTCTAACAGTAAGGAATCCGCCAGATACACAATCACTTGGAGAGATGAGTAGTTTTTACAAGTTATGCTATGCAACTTATTTTGCAAGTAAAAAAATCATGAAGAATATACAAATCATGTTGTCACAGTGGTAAAGAAAACCTACCTAATGTCAGATCAAATGAATATATGCAAGAAACGATTTTTGGTAACAGCTATAAGTC
The DNA here is from genome assembly GCF_028750875.1 of Macrosteles quadrilineatus. Classification (NCBI taxonomy): domain Eukaryota; kingdom Metazoa; phylum Arthropoda; class Insecta; order Hemiptera; family Cicadellidae; genus Macrosteles; species Macrosteles quadrilineatus. The sequence goes on from NW_026542594.1 coordinate 17,743,086, forward strand.
GGGAAACGTTTGTATAAAACACTAAAAAAATAAGGCCGACTTTGAAAAATGATAAAATATTTTTACAATAAGTGTTCATTATTTCGACCTATTTTAATAGAGTGAGTTACATTAGTTACATAAGCTTTGAGTCTTGACTGTTATTACTGAATTTTCAAATAACGCCTGTATAATAACGGTACTTGACAATATTGCTCGATTTTGAGCACTCATAGAAGATGACTGTTATTTTTTAATAACTCCTGTATAATACCGGTACTTAACAATAGCTCGATTTTGAGCAACAGGCACACTAGTACTAAAATTAAAATTGAAGAGAATGCTACAACTAAAACATTTTGGACACAACAAAAATGTCCTTGATCACAGTAAGACGGTTAGACAATGACATTTTTGGAAAAAACTAACTAATTCAGGGTGTCTACCAGGCCAACCAGAAAAAATTCATGAGTAATTTCAGGTAGTTCAGGTCGTATTTAACATACCAAATTTTCTAACGCATTTTTGCGCCAACTCTGTTTAATCTCTGTTTAACGATGTTTGGTTAGTGTCATGTGAGATAATCCGTGACTAACCCTTTGAGTATTATTTCATGTTTAACGATTTATATGTGTTTTAATATTTTGTGTTATGAGTTTACGACAGGTGATGAGATTGTTTTGGTGCGAATTGGATAACGTTGGCCTATGGTCTGGGACTGGCGAGTCGGCGTGGACTCAGCGTGTCTTCGGCAGCTGTGGTAGCGTGTTGAACCTACCTTTGGTGACGACTATGGAGTTCATCGACGCTTCAGCAGCTGCAGTAGCGTGTTAAACCTACCTGGAGTGACGAGCAACTCACGACACTGGAACCAGCGACTCGTTAGCGGACGGAAGATTGACGTAGAGCAGTCAGCTAGCCTACTACAATTCTCGAACGGCTGGGGTTGTGTGATAAACCAACCAGAGGAACTCACATCACGCTGTTGGCCAGCTTCGGTGTTCTTCGATTGATTATCCAGCGGCAGTTGTTGAGTGATAAACCAACCATTGCAACGGAGAACAACGGTCAGCGAGACAACCGGGGCTTGGTCAACGTGTACCCAACACTCGAGTGTTGAACCGTTGTGGTGGATCTTGGCGTGGTGTAAATCCAAGGACTATCCGCATTGGGGGTGGCACATAACAACTACGAACGGACGGCCACCACGGGACTCACTGCGGCGGACGAGGCAGTGACACAGGACCGTGTGGTAAACCGGATCCCCGAGGACTACCTGCGAGGGTGCAAGTAGCTCATTTCGGGAGTGGCAAACGACAACTACGAACGGACGGCCATCACGCAGCTCACTGCGGCGGACGGGGCAGTGACACATGTCCGTGTGAGAAACCGGACACTCAGGACGTCAGCGACGAAAACGTACGAGTAGGCTCCCCGGCTGTAGTACCGATATAGGGCGTGCGGGCTGGAAAACCCAGGCCGCGGTGAAGACCAGGTGAGGATGGCAGAGCCCCAGCCTACGACGACGAGTGGGGGGGGGGGGGGGGTGGAACGCACCTCAGCCTGTAGCCGTGGTCGACGGGTGAGCTCGAACCCTATGCTACAGTGGCGGGTTGAGTCGGCTAAGTTCAAGGTACCGCGACATCACGAGTCTCTGTGCAGAACCAGACAGACACCCAGGACGGCGGCGGAGACCGACGGGGCCGAGGACTACCGGCTGTAGTCTCGATTGGGGCCACGATGGACGCCCAGCCTGCAGTGAAGGCGTAGTAGCTGCGATGTTAGGTGGGTGATCCGAACCCCGACTACAGCGGCAGGCGGAGCTCCCCAGGTACCACCACGACGCTGGGATCTGTGTGTTGAACCAGATTCTCCTGAGGTTACATGTGAACACGAAAACGATTTCGGGGATGACGACTAACGACAATGGAAGGTCATCACGTCTCACTGTGGTGGAAGGGGCAGTGACAGGGGTCCGTGCGATGAGCCGGATCCCCACGATACGACAACATCGACGAAGTGTCCCTGCAACGAGCAGGACACTCATGCGACGACGACAGTGACAGGGGTCCGTGCCAAGAGCCGGATTCCCATACGACGACAAGCACGAGCAACGGGCAGGGGACCAATGCCCCACGTAGTACGTCACATCTATGGCGCCCGAACAAACGACGGCAACGACGGTATTCCTGCAACGAGCAGGATACCTATACGACGGCAGAGACAGGGGTCCGTGCGATGAGCCGGATTCCCAGACGACAGCACCGACAGGGATCTGCGTGGGAAACCAGATGCCCAGACGACAGCGGCGACGGATGGGAAGTATGACCCGAGTCTGCAGTAGCGTCGACGGCGGTCACAACAGACCCAGTCTGCAACGACGGCCAGGTGAGGCCGGATGAGCCCCAGCCTACTACGACGTGTGGGGGGGCGGAATGAGCCTCAGCCTGCGGCTGTGACGACAGGAGGGCGACAGTGGACCCCAGGCTACAACGGCAGACGATACTTGGTGTGCAGAACCCAAGTGCCTGGCTGGATGTCGTGTGCTGAACACGAAAACGATTTCGGGGGTGGCGACTAGCTTCCATGGAAGGCCACCACGTCTCACTGCGGTGGAAGGGGCAGTGACCGGTCCGTGAGGATTAATCCGGACTACGGCGACATCTGTGTGATGAACCAGATGCTCGAGATCTCCGACGCCGTAAACCTCAGCCAAGGCGACGGCACGGCTGAGCGTGAAAGTACCATCTCGCCGCGAACCCTGGAAGGCCAACCCAAATCTCCGTACTGAGGCCTATCCGGAAACTAAATGTGCTGTATAGCACGTGGTACTTAAACCTGGCATGTAAACTAGTGTTATATGTTTCAGTGTGGAAAAGTACGTCACAACCACAATGCTTTTTTAGCGCTAAAATACAGTTCGCTATTTTAGTTCTCGACAAAAGCATACTTAGTTAAAGGAACAAAATTTATAATTACTGTAATATTGTCTGACAGAAGTATGCAATTTAAAAATATTACTCTGATTAAATAATCAGAAAATTCAAAGCTTATCCTCAAAACTAAAAATTATCAAAAACTTAAAAAAATAATAATGTGTTGATACCAAAATTTATCGAATATCCGTACCGATACGTGAAAAATACATTTTCAATACCAATAATTTTAATTTTACCAAATTTTCTGTAGGATTACTACACCAACCCCTGTAATGGTAAGTCTTTATTTATGTAGTTTTTATTTATGGTGTCTTTATTTATGGAGTATTTATGTACTTTCATAGAGTATTTAAATTTGGTGTTATGGGTTGTTTTTCATGTGGCCTACAGAAAAAATTAATGCAGCATTAAAAATTCCAAATACCCAATTAAAGTTTTAAACCCTCCCGCAGCTGTGTGAAAATCATCATTGTCTCCCTCATTCACAGAAACATCGTTGTTGTCATACGCGATTGCAGCAAAATCACTAACATATCCTGCCGCCGTGTAGACATCATCATCGTCTCCCGTGGTCATGGAAACGTCATAGTCCTCATGCGCAATCCCGGCAAAATCACTAACAGTGGAGAGTGGGGCACATTTGAAGGGTTTAAATTTGCCATCATTTTTATACTCGCAGGCCATTGGACCAGATGTAAAATGTAGCCCTCCAACAGGGCAACAGGTTGCATTCATCTCCCTCCATTTCTGATCAGTTCTTAGTTTGTTGTTGGGAAAAGAAGTTTTAGAGAGCCACAAGAAAATTTTTTTAGCAGTAGGGGTTTGTAAATATTTTATAGAAAAACTACATTACAGATAAGTTTGATCCATCTACCTTAAAATGGCTTATATATATTCAGATACAATTATGCACTTCACATTGATAAATTACAATCCAAGAAAACATATTTTAATTTTTTGCAAAATGGCGTCTTGTGGGGTAGATTTGAACAAGAGTCTGAGGGGTACATTTGAACACCATGTTTTCCTCTGGTAAGTATGTTGTTCAAATGTATCTCAACTGATTATATTTTTTTCCTATACAAAACAGTAACGAATAATAATAATTTAAGACTATAAGCTTCCTCAACTAACAATGAGTGTGAGAACTGCACGTTCAGCGAACAAATATAATTTTGCGATTAACTTTGCAACATTTAGCTACAAATAACATGAATCTAAAACAATAAATGAAGAATTAGTTCCAATAGAAATAAGAACAGTTTTTATCAACTCACATGCATAACAATTTCTGTAAAATAAAAATTTTCATTTTACTTAATTAGTGTGTTCAATTGTACCCCACTTCTTGTTCAAAAGTACCCCACCAGTGGGGTACTTTTGAACGATTTGCATACCTTTGTGAAAACAGATATTGCACATTAACATGTTAACTTTGGAGGGTTTAAAAAATAACTCAATTAAAGCTAACATTATGTTACAACTAAATGTAATAATACTTTTATTAAAAACACATAAATTCACCTATTAACAAATTAAAGTTTAAAAAGTGTTCAAATGTGCCCCACTCTCCCCCATATCCCGCTTGCATTCAGACATCATCATCGTCTTTTGCGGTCTTGGAAACTTCATCGTCGTCATTCGCGATCACGGTAAATTGGAAATTCCCTATAGAAATACAAAATTCACACATCATTCCAGGTTTTCCAAGTCGGGGGACACCTTGTACTTTAGCCCTGCGACACATGCATTAAAAACCGTTGTTGTTTTTATTAAGTATGAAAAAAGTATGACAATCATTGATCTTCACCAGTTAATATTATCAATCATCAGATGATCAATTAATCAGTTTATCATTGATTAATTGATTAGTTATTCAGAGTTGTAATTTATTTAGGCTTTTTTGAACTCAATGATAATAGAACAGTCAGTCTACTTTAAATTTTACAATGCTGTGAGAAAAGCTAATAACACATCAAATTGTCAAATTACCTTAAGTTTGTCGATGACATCTACGCTCTTGTTCTCGGCCAGGTGACGTATGAAGAATGACCCAAACACCACAGAATACACGGCCTGAGGCAAAGCTGATGTAGCGTTGGTGTATAGATCTCTGTGTTGTTTCCACTGGCCGTTCAATATATGAAAGGCTTTCTCTGTTTTCCTGTAAGATAGAAAAATGATAGGTTACAGGATTGCAATCAACTGTGAATTTCACTGACGTTGATTGATTTGCTCGATGAGATTCATTCTAGTCATTGATAACACGGTTAGGAGGAAAAAAATATTAATATAACTAATACAATTGGCAAAAGATACAGGTTTTAAAAATCAACCTGCATCACATTATCTTTTAAAACAAACAAAAAATCATTGCAAACAACTCTCTGGAGTATTATCAATTTAGAAGTCGGTAATAAACAATCAAAGCACCCCAAAAAATACATCTTTAAAGGAATCAAATAATGTGATTACTGATCCCAGAATTATATCAAACAAGTTTAATGATTATTTTTTGAAAAATATTAAGGATAACAGTTTGTCTCTGTTGTGTTATGATAATATAGATTCCTCTGTAAACTGTGAAAACAAAGTTTAGTTTTGAAGAAGCATTTTACATTTAAAAATTTAAGCCCAGAGGAGGTAAAAAAGGTGGTAAGCTCGTTCAAAAATAAAAACTACTGGCTATGACGAAATCCCCCTTAAAGTTATTAAAAGTGCCAATCATCACCTAAGCCAAATTCTAACATCAACTCCTCATTTGTATCAGGAATGTTTCCAAATCAACAATTAAAAATAGCAAAAGTTGTGCCTGTTCACAAAAAAACGTGACAAAAACTGATAACAAACTATCGTCCCATCTCCCTACTGCCTGTAATATCAAAATGTTATGAAAAAATTACCAACACAATTAGCTGAATATCTTGAAAATACTCAACAACTCAATAATTGTCAACATGGCTTCAGGGCTGGAAAGTCTGTAGTAACAGCCGCGGTTTCCTTTATTGAATCTATAACTGATTCAGTCGATAACAGTAAATAAACCACAGGAATCTTCATGGATGTATCTAAAGCATTTAGCAGTGTTAATCGTTCTCTTTCATTAAAAAAATTACAGTCATTACATTACATCTATCAAAAAATTTAAAAAAATGATTTGAATCGTATTTAGAGGATCGACTTCAGTTCGTTGAAATAACTCATACATAAAAAATCAACCATGTTTCCAAAATTTGTTCTGAGCCCAAAACTGATAAACTAAAGTCCCATAAGGATCGATTATAGGCCCTAATTTCTAAGATACATTAATGATATTTCAAATTCCTTAACCTATGTGCCACAAGGTAATCTCTGCCTCTTTATGGATGAAGCAAACCTTAAAATATCAGCAGGTACTATAGAGGAGGTTGACAGCTAGGTTTTTGTCAGTTGCAGATTATCAACATTTTCTGGTTAAAAGTAACCTAGACTTAAATATTCCAAAAACTAATGTTATCAGATTTTACATTCTAGAACATTCTAAAACAATAATTTCACCGAACCAAAAATTATACTAGATCTAAAAGAAATTGGGTGTAGGACCAAACATCTAAGCTGGGACTCTCACGTTGATAAAGTATTATAAAAAAATAAGTTCTGGACTTTATTCACTGTACATTCGTCTTTCTTCTGGAATGAAAGAACATTCCAGAGTTTCTTTAATTTAAATTAACCCTTTCGCCTCTCTTGTCGGCCATGAGCCGACATCGGCCGTTTCGCAACTTAAACACATTACGGCTTGAAAAAATAAAAAAATAAAAAATATTTGAGTTTTTTGGGGAAATTTTATTTTTAAATCGTTTTTATTAGGTCGCTTTCTTGTCCGGTACAAATTTTGCAATCAATTTTATACTAACTTCCCGATAAGCTAGAGACTTAAAACTTGAAACATAGCTCACAAATGGATGACAATGCAATATTATATTATTTAATTTTCATATTTCCCTTGGGCTACGACTCATGGACTTGTTTTTATTAGCTTGCTTTCTTACAAATTTTGATATCGATTTCAAACAAAGTTCCTGATGAGCTAGAGGCTTGAAACTTGAAACATAGCTCACAAATGGATGACAATGCAATATTTTATCATTTAATTTTCATATTTCCCTTGGGCTACTCCCCATGGGCTTCCAAATTTTCCATGTTTACATTTCGGAAGAATGTAAATATATCAATTAATTTCAGTCAGCTGTAAAATACGAGGCATGTTTTTTAAGTAAGTACCGTTTTTAAATTTCTCCGTTCTAGCACTGTGATTGGCATTTTCGACATTTTCGCTGTGTATGGGCATCTATTGATAAGACAAGACCTAGCCGGAAATTCGAGAACATCCGGTTTCGAGCATTCAAAATGGTGCCTCCAATTGAGACTGCCGCCGACTGTGAAGTGCACGCTGTCATTAGATTTTTAAGTGCTAAAAGGCGTGAAAGCCATTGAATATCATCAACAGATTAGTAAAGTGTATGGAGATAACATTATGAGCGATGGAATGGTAAGCAAGTAGGTAAGGGCATTTTAACCCTAGAGCTGGCACTAGTGTAACGCTGTACTGGCATAGGGATATTATTGATTACTAGAGAACCCGTGCGGCTATGCGGCTCAATGAGCCGCATAGCATGAAACACAACACCGAGGAAAACGTTATGCTTAAATTCGAGTAATTCTAGTTACATCTTAGAGCACCGGTAATAATTTTTACCATCGTGTTATCCGGTTAATCGGTCTTGTACAATGTACATAGATACAGACAGCTTTGTGTTAGTATTAAAATCGGGAAAACATCGGTCTTGTATGCCTGGTTCACCCCTTGCTTATATGTCTATGTCATTCATTACAGGTCCACAGTACTGATATCCGGGTATGTGAAACTCTACAGGTAAAATACCCTTTGTCTGTGTACAAGAAGATTATCTGTGTCCATACAGGGTGAATAAAAAAGTCAAGACTCCCCCATCTAATATTTTTCTAAGTTAGAACACAGTACAGTCTTCTTGTACACAGACACAGGGTATTTTACCTGTAGAACTTCACATACCAGCCTATCAGTACTGTGGAACTGGAACGAATTTAAGGAAGAGATTAACAATAGGTGATTCACGCATAAATAAATTGGATGCTACATGAAAAACCACGATATAGCATACTCAAGATCGAACTATAGTAAAATATACAGATACCCTTTTGGTGGTCGTGCAAACATAGGACAAAGTTTCATTTTTAACCGACTTCCCCACTACCAACAAAGGAGGAGGTTCTCAATTTGTTTGTGGCGATGTTTTTTTTTTCTATGTATGTTCACCAATTTCTCTGTGATTCTTTTACCGATCAGTGTGGTTCCACCACCAAAATAACCAGGAGAATTTCTATTTGGTACCTTATATATTATGTTTAAGTATAATATTTGTTTCGGTGAAATATTCTGAAAACCTTAAATATTCAACATTTGTTTTGTTTACATTTGTGCATATTGTTTACATTTGTGCAGAGAAGGCAATAAATAATAATAACATTCCTACAGCTGTTAGTTGAAACCATTTAAATGAAGCTAGACAATTCTGACAATTCTTAATGAAACAGTTGCTTCATACTGATCAATAAACTATTTCTTGCCATGAAGCCTTTGAATTACATTGAGAAAAATGCATTTTGTTTTGGTTACTATAAAAAATGTATTTTAACGTTTGACCTGATTTGTGTATACAGTAATTCTGTTATTAGTATTGAATATTCTGACTTACAAAAACATATATGTTTCAGTGAATAGCTGTATGATATTGACAAATAAAGGTGTATTGTGAAAACCAAAGCATTCGTAAAACAATTCTAAATATAAATTAAATGCAATTATTCCTTGCACCACTTTTAGCTGAACCAATCTTTCATATACATATTTCATTTGCAGATGTGGAATGTTTATTAATATTCTCTACCCAGTTACTATATCAGATCAATACTATTATGCCTGCTTCGGAAAGTCCTAGAGGAAGATGATTTGCAATTTCGACTAGGCTATATCTTGAGCAAACAAAACCCCCTACATGACTTACACCACTTTAAGCTGAATCAATCTTTTATATAATATTTTCCAAAGGTACTATACGTGTTAACAACCAATTTTCCACTTTTGAGAGATTTTTTAGTGCTGGTAGCTGAGGAATAACTTTCATTCCAAAAGGCTTGAGACGTTACTGCATTTCTTTTTATAATGTAGAAGTACACCGATTGCAGGAAACGATAATGTCTGACATGTCAATGTATCTAGAAAAGACAATTAGTTTTTCACTAGGCCTAATGTAATGGACAACTCTTTCCTTCTTAATATCTAAAAATGTTTATTTTCATACCCACTGATTATGTAACCTGAACAGGTGACTCAAGCAGTTTTAAAATAATGATTGTTCTGTGGAACTTTTGATTGTGTCAAACAGTTTAGCTTATCAAAAATCCTCAAGTAATTAATATATAAAAAATTATACAGTCACTAAAAATCATGAAATAATTTATTTTTGTAAAAAAATACAACCGACTTCAAACGCTCTAAAAAGAATGAAATAATTTCAATAAAATAAACTTTTGTATTAGGCAAGCTCACGTATTTCAAGTCGGCCCGGCTCAAACTGCAAATATGATTGAAACTAAATATTGTGTGTGTATTTTGAAAATTAATAAATTGTAGCTGGATAACATAAATATATAAAAAAACATACTGAACTGTTTCGTTTATATATTAAAGGAAATATCTTCTTGTATTTTATGTTTAGGCCTACTTCAGAATAAATGCATTATGAAAATAACACACACAAATGTTCTATATGAATAGGAAAATAATTTTGTTTGATATTATGATAGGGAAAAGAAGCTAGTTTAGTATTAAAACGTTACTTTTCCAATTAAGAAACATTTAAATGCGTTAGGCCTATACGCTTTTTAAAGATACTCATTAATACCACTATAATGCCGATCTCTGATTACGGTAATAAAATAACACTTAACGCATAACTATGAAAAAGACATGCAGATTAACACCTTTAGTTATAGATAGTCACCTGCAATATGGACACCCTCATTCAATTTTGTATAAAAAATCATCATAGAGCCGCGCCGACTTAAAATACGTGAGCGTGCCTAATACAAAAGTTTACTTTATTGAAATTATTTCATTCTTTTTAGAGCGTTTGAAGTCGGTTGTATTTTTTTACAAAAATAAATTATATGATTTTGAAAAATGAGGGATTATGAGCTCAACTGGAGATTACTCTGTATATAAGATGTAATTAATCTTTAAACATTACCAATTTAATTTTAAACAGTATGATTTAAATTTGCATTCTGTTAATTATGTTTTTTTCACCCACCCTAATGACAGTGTGTATCTGGATCCGGATCCGAATTTTTCAAGATCCGGATCCGGATCCGGTACAGACATTTTCTTGGATCCGCCCATCACTAGTGAAAACGATCCATGGGGTGTAAATACATGACGGGAGACCTTAGCACGTTGACATTTCTCACAGGCTCGGGCCCAGTTTCGACAGTCTTGTTGAATTCGGGGCCAAACAAAGTGATTAGAAACAAGTTTTGCAGAAGCTTTGATGCCAGGGTGACTTAGATTGTGTATTGTATAGAATTAAAAACTAAGCGTCTAAGGGGCTCAGGGACAAAGGGTCGTTGTACTGAAGTTGTTGTGTCACAGTATACATCAAGATCTGTTCCAGGAATTTTGACAAGCTTCAAATTAAGAGATGTCTCTCCCTTAAGGATCTCTTGTAGCTCAGGGTCAGACTCTTGATGATGTGCCAAAGTTTTGGCATCTATAATGCTGGGAGTCGTAGTTGATAATGAATCTACACGAGAAAATGTGTCAGCTACTAGGTTGGCCGATCCAGAAACATGTCTTATGTCTGTAGTAAATTGTGAAATGAATGTTAGTTGGTTTTGCTGAACAGGAGGTAGTTTTTCACGTTTTTGACTGAAGGCAAATGTTATTGGCTTGTGGTCTGTGAAAACTATGCAATGATTTGCCTCAAGGTAGTGACGAAAGTGACGAATGGCGGCATATACAGCGAAAAGCTCACGGTAATAGGCTGGCCAAAGGGATTGTTTTGGTGTCAGTTTCTGTGAAAAGAAAGAGAGAGGTTCCCATGTTTTATTGTCAACCATCTGCTGGAGAGCAGCTCCTACATGGGTACTCGAGGCATCACAGAACAATGCGAGAGGGGCCTTGTGGTCAGGGTGAACAAGTAAGGTAGCATTGGAGAGATGTTCTTTGCAGGATAAAAATGCAGCATCCAATTCAGGAGTCCAATTTACAGGTTGGTTTCCACGTAGAGATGAGAGGGCATCATGGAGAGCTGCTTGTTGCTTGGCTGCTGAAGGAATGAATCTGCGGTAGAAATTCAACATGCCGAGAAAACGACGCAAACCTTTAGCAGTGGAGGGGCGGGTGAATTGTTGCAGAGCTTCAACACGTTCAGGAAGTGGTCGAGTACCAGCAGACGATACCTCATATCCTAGGAAGGTAACCTTTGGAGCTTTCAAAACAGTCTTATTTACGTTAACGAGTATGCCATAATCAGAAAACCGATTGAATAGAGTTCGTAGATGGGCTTCATGTTCAGTCTCATCCTTAGAGAAAACTAAGACGTCGTCTATATAAGGAAAGCATAAGTCTAAGCCAAAAACGACTTCATCGATGAAACGCTGAAAAGTTTGCCCTGCGTTCCGGAGGCCAAAGGACATGAAGGGGAATTCAAACAATCCGAATGGGGTTGTAATGGCTGTCTTCGGGATGTCTTCAGGGTTGACAGGGATTTGTGTGTAGGCCTTCACTAGGTCGATCACAGAGAAATACTTGCAGCCTCTGAGAGAATGGGTGAAATCGTGGATATGTCTGACAGGATATCTGTCAGGAATCGTCCTAGCGTTGAGAGCACGGTAGTCTCCACAGGGGCGCCATCCATCAGGTTTCTTAGGGACCATTATGAAGGGGACCAAGGTCCATCAGATCGATGTGCAGTACCATCAGTGAGCATGGCATCAAACTCGGCTTTGGCTAACACAAGCCGATCAGGAGCGAGTCGACGTGGACGAGATGAAACTGGGGGGCCAGGGGTCGCTTTGATGAAATGCAAGGTTGAATGGAGCACTTTTCTTGGTGTACCAGAGGGTCGGGTAATCATGGGAAATTCTGCCAGTATTGATGAAGTTGGAGAATTGGGTGTGATAGTTTTGATGCTGAAATGAGGGATTGAGGTACATTGACAAAGAACAGAAAGGTTTGTTACACTGTCAATTAACCGTTGATTACGACAGTCAGGAAGCAATCCAAAGTGTGCTAAGAAGTCAGAGCCTATAATCGCTGTATTAACATCAGCAATGACAAAATTCCATGTAAAAGCTCGTCTCAGCCCTAAGTTTAATGTTAATGTCATCATACCGTAGGTGTGAATGGCAGAGTTGTTTGCTGCACGAAGTTCATATTCTATATGCTTTTCGTTCTTACAAACGAATGATTTAGGGAGGCAGCATATGTCAGATCCAGTGTCAATTAAAAATTTTGTATTAGTTGTACGGTCGACGATTTGTAGGCGGCGCCCTCCAGCTTGGCAGTCGGCTGACGCCATCACTGGCTGCCTTTGGAGTTTGTCGGAGAAGTGAAATTACATGGTGGAATGCACTTCTCATCTTGATAGCCAAAACGCTTGTGGTACCAGCATAGATTGGTTTGCTCTGAAGTGTCAGAGGTTACTTGACAAACTCCTCTGACGTGACCTAGGTCACCTTTTACGTAGGGAATCAACATCATTACACATATTTTTCATTTGTAACTCCAAAGCAGATAATTTTGACAAAACTTCAGTTAATTTTGAGTCATCAGAAAATGAAGATTTAGGATTTGGTGAAGTAACGGCATTCAAAGATGTAGGCCTACTAGTGAGAGAATGACAAAAAGATGCGTTAGGTTGGACTTCTAGAAATTTGTCGGCAGTCAAGTGTGTCAGTTTGGGCACTTGTTTGCACTTGCAAAATACTTTGTACATGAGCAGGAAGTCTCTGCATCCAAATAGTTTTCAGTAAACTATCTTGGATTGTGGTCGAACCTACTAGTGATCGAAGGTGGCGTAGGAACTGAGAAGGAGTTTTGTCACCTAGTTCCTCCTCCATCAATAGCTGACGAATGCGTCGCTCCTCAGATAGACAACCGTCTGATTATTTCAGACTTGAGAGTAGAGTAAGGAGTTTCAACAGGTGGATCTATTATAAGATCCTCCACTTCATTAGCATAGCGCTCATCAAGATGTGAAATGACATAAGAGTATTTAGTTGTTTCACTCGTAATGTGAGCCAGTGTAAACTGAGCCTCAACTTGGGCAAACCAGAGCCTTGGTTTCTTTTTCCAGAATGGTGGAAGTTTTATGCTTACCCGGTGAATGTGATGATATTCATGTCGTTCGTCGGAATGGGCTGTATGATCCGGCTGATGCTGTGGTAGAACTGGTAAAAGATCAGGTAGGTTGGCTTCTTTAGGATGTACAGAAATGTGATTTTGTTCTTGTCTTCCATTCAAATCTTGAAGTTGTCTTTGTAGGTTGGCATTCTCACTCTCTAAATGGGCTAGGCGCTCAAAAAGTTCTTGGTCCATGGCGTAAAACGATAATTTGGAGAAAGGTGAAAAATAAATGAAGTTTTGGTAGAAGGTTGAAATTTAGTGTAGGAAAAACATTAATGATTAATTTAGTTTGAAATAATTTACTTGTTAGTCGGGGTCACCATTTCTAGCGGATAGACACACTAAAACAAATCATTCTAGTAAAAGGTTATTTAATTTACAGAGAATAGTTAGGTAGTGTTATCCACTAGATTGAAATCAGAGAAACTGTTGTTAAAACTGTTGTTACCTAGGTTGCTAGGATAACTAAAAAAATAAACAAACGATTAAAATAAATACAGAACACATGGTTATTGTCTTAGACAGTTTAGTGGCACCACAACGTATTATATTATAGATGTAGTATCATTTTTAAACCATCATAAAAATTAGAAATAGCAGCATAACTATGGATTATTATATATCATTTTGTTCAGAATAAGACAAAGAACAATAATATAGATGGTTTACATGGTTACCACAAACATTTTTTTTTTAGTTTTTCCGGATTGTAGGCGTTATTAATTTTGCCACATTTTTAAACACACTAAAAAGTATAAAATAATGTATAAATATGTTGAGAGAATAAATACTTGTAAGATTTAAAACAAAAAACGTGCTGCTTCAACCACAGCTGCTGGAAAGAGTATTCGAAAATTGGACTTCTCGATTGGGCTTTCTACGCGAACGGAATGGAGCCCATATGCCAGAAATCATTTTTAAACGTTAATGTCATGACACTGTAGTTCAAATAAATGCATTTTCATGTCAATGCAGGTTGTTTTTCATTTTTTGATTTAGTTTTAAAAACCCCACCAATAAAAAAATCACCCTTTACATTACACTGACTAATTTTTGTATACAAATTTTATAAGAGTACCTATTTTTCATCACAAAGAAAAGTTGAATATTCAGGGCTGTGCGAATAATTAAAAAAGCAAATCTAATGTGAATCTTTTTAGGGATTAGATTCAAATTTGAGAACCAATCTTCTCTTTCTACCTGTGTTCAGATTCGTAATCGATAATTGAATTTATCAAAAAGAGATCCGGGTTGGGATCCAATAATTTTCATCATCTTATTATGATTCGAAATATTGGGTCCAGCATTCGAAGGTTAGAAACATAAGCACTAAAGCACCAACTGGTGGCTGACCCAGCAAAATTTATTTTCCTTCAGTAGATTGTATATCATGTAGTTGTAAGCAAATTATCATCGAGCAGTTAATTGATGATTCAACAATCGACTCTTTGGTTCCATCCTTAAATTACACTAGCCGGGTATTCACTTTACTCGATCAGTTATATAACCAACAGAGAACAAAATTACGGACATGGTGGGGTTTTCTTGCTTCTTGTTCAGTGTCGATTGAACCAAATTGGAATTGGGATTGGAACTGGAACATTGGATTGACTTGAGTTTGGAGTTTGTGTCTTGAGTGACTTGATAGTATGGCAACGGCATCGGGACGGTAAAAGTATAACAAAATGGACACCAGACTACCACTAATTAATTAAATTAAATTAGTTTAAATTAAACTATTTAAACTTAAATTTTTATCAGGCTTATGTTTTAGAAAAAGTGTTGCTTCTACTGTATTAATTTAATTTAAGTATCAGGGATTTAATTTTAAGGTTAAACACTGTTTAACCAATAAGTGAAGATTTTTAGTTTTTTTTTTTTAAGTTCGTAATTTTAGTTATTTTTAACTAGTGTTTCGGTCACCGAAACGTTGTCCGGATCATCCTCCGGCGATCACGGAAACGTTATCATCACCTTCCGCGGTCACGGAAACGTCATCGTTATCATGCATAATCGTGACAAAATTATTAATATCTCACGCGGACGTGTGGACGCTATCATCGCGGTCACGGAAACGTCGTCATCTTGCGCGATCGCGGCAAAATCAGGAGCATCTCCCGCGGTCAAGTAGTCATTACCGTTGTCTTTTGCGATCATGGCAACAATTTTAACATCTCCCGCGGCTGTGTAAACATCATTGTCTATTCCCGCGGTCACGGAAACGTCATCGTTGTCTTGCGCCATTGCGGCAAAATCATGAACATCTCCCACGGAAAGGTCTCTACTGGTTTATGCGCAATCTTGGCAAAATCACAAAATTCTCCGGCGGTCACGGAAATAAATGAATTCCGCCAATAACTCGACGAATGTTAGATTCCAAGTCATTTAAAGTTTGTGGCTTGTCAGCGTATACTTGAGACTTAACATATCCCCATAGAAAGAAGTCTGTTGGCGTGATATCAGACGACCGTGGGGCCAGTTGACACTTTCTCTAAATGAGATGATACGTTCACCAAATGTTTCTGCCAAGAGGCCAATTGTGTCGTTTGCCGTGTGGCACGTCCCGCCGTCTTGTTAGAACCAGACATTTTCTAAATCTACTTCAAGTTTGTTTAGCTGAGGAACGAAAAAGTCCTGTAAAATTGCCCGATAGCGTTGAAACTTTAAATTACTTGGAAGCTACATTCGTCGAGTTATTGGCGGAATTCAACCACAGCTGCTGGAAAGAGTATTCGAAAATTGGACTTCTCGATTGGGCTTTCTACGCGAACGGAATAGAGCCCATATGCCAGAAATCATTTTTAAACGTTAATGTCATGACTCTGTAGTTCAAATAAATGCATTTTTATGTCAATGCAGGTTGTTTTTCATTTTTTTATTTAGTTTTAAAAACCGCGACAATAAAAAAATCACCCTTTATTTATTTATAAAAACTAGGGGTGTGCGAATATTCGATTCGTTCTATCTGCGAGTATTCGATTTTTTGAATAGTTCGACGGTGGTCGAATAGTTCGTGGGACCTTTTCGAATTTGAATACTTCGCATCTGGTCACATAATTAGTTGGAGCTTTGGAAAACATAAAACAAATCAAGTTGGCTAAAAAAGTGTTTCAAGTAATTAATAAAAAATTACCATCGGGCTAAAATACGAATAGTAATCAGTTTCTATCGACTATCGAGTGACAACGTTTCATTTTCAACTATTGTGTAATCGTGTCGTGAGTTTCCGATGAATTAATGTCCTCCGCCATTAGCCAAATAAACAAGGTCGGTAAAATAGTTCCGTTCTAACTTGGTTTGAAAATTAATAAAAACTGTTAAGCTGCTTCAGATTAAATAAAAATGCAATACAATATTTAATTAAAACTCGAACTTAGATATTTTATTTTATTATTTTTCAACATTATTAAACTCATTATGTGCTGCAAAACACTACGTTAGCATTCATCCGCCTTCATTGTTCTTGGCGATGGCGATCGGGTTCAAGTTACGTTTTGTTCTGGGATCACGGTAGACCTACATAAATCTAGCATACGACATTGATGTGTCAGGTGAAGTAAAACTGAAAAAGTGATGGCGAATAAGATACCGGAACAAATTATACTGAGTTCTCTTATACATGGTACCAAAACGCGCACCGTCACCTTTATAAACTTGAAATATGATATATACAAATGTTGTCTGCTAGATAGATTTGCCGTGATCCCAGAGTAAAACGTAATTCGCACTTGCTATGGAAGTCTGCTTCTATTCTTCTGCTTCTCTAGCAGACAACAATTTCTGTTCTTTCTTTTTTCTATTGCATTAGCGCAAGCTGTGTTACAAGACAAAAAGTTTTGAGGTTGGAGTTTAGAGACAGTTTGTTTAGCACGTCTGCGCTAAGTATTTCAGCTAAACTTGGTAACAATTTTTGTATATTTCGACAACAGTTGCTTTTATACAGTTGGATATTGCCTAAAAGTTGTAGGCCTAGGCTTCATTTATGTTTGGTTGAATGACACAAGATGGATTCAGATGAAGAAACCGATTTAGGTCTAAATGTGACTTCAACATCATCACAAGAATTCAAAAATAAGTAAAGGAGTTTAATTTGGGATTTTTTTGTCAATAAGGGCTCTGTTGCAGAATGCAACACATGTAAAAAGTCCTTAAAAGTAGGTTAAAAGTTAATAATTATACATTTCCTATGTAACTTAACTTAATAAACTCATTTAAAAAATGCCTAAGTTTAAGTTAGCCTACATTTAGGCTAAAAGGGGCTTTATTATTTCAATTGAAGATTTAAACTAGGTACTGTATATGGTTAGAAATAGGGCCTAGGTCCTAGGTTCTTGTACCTTCAAACCTAGTTGTCAAGTAGCCTAAGCCCAAGTCATGAGATTAGGCTATGTTAAGTTATGACAACAAGTTTTATTTTAGGCATACCTTTTTTTAAGTTTATGTTCTAAAACATAAACTTAGGGCTGACAGTAAGTTGTAGGCCTAAATCCCTACTTAGTAAAAGAAAACAATGTGCGTTTTTATGTGGTTATAATGATTATCACTACCCAATTGGTTGAATGTGTTTTACAAAATTTGTTGTTCAGTTAACTATTGAATTAAACTAGGCCTAAATTAAACAAAAGATACATTTACAATCTACACTTATTCTGAAAAAAATATACCAACAGTTTTAGTAATTAAGTTATTGAGAGTTGACTTAACATTGATTTCAAGTTTTCATTATTTGAGGGTTAGTGTTCGGTTAAAAAATGTTCACTATTCGAATACTATTCGAGGGAAAGTATTTGATTCGAAAAAATTTGAATTCGATTCGAAAAGAAAAAGTAGTATTCGCACACCCCTAATTAAAACCCATTAAAAAATTCATTGTTCAGGATAGCTGGACAACACCCAAACTCAACAGCTTACAAATTATCAAGTTAGTGAGGTTTTTACCATGACACTTACGGTAATAACTTATTCCCTTTATAGGAAATTATCTAAAAAGTAAAAATACCCCTGCCGTAGCAAACCTGCAGGCTAAGCGAGTTTTAATTAGTCTAATTGGATTTTAATTTAAATATTTCTGTAAACAAGTCATATTGCATCTTTCAAGCATTAACTTTAAGTAAAATACACTTTATTCTAGTATTAAACGTTAATGTATTATGTATCCTCTTTTATTGTATTATTTATTTTTCATCGCTAATAACTTATTCAATCATGCATTTATTTCTAGTTTTTCTTAGTTCTTTCAATGTCCAAGTCTTCGAGTATACTTTTTCTTATTGTATTCTTCTTGTTACTTTAGCTATTTTTAATACCGGTATTTATTCCAACTATTACCATAGGCTATTTAGTCATAATGAGCTTATCTTACAATGTAATTCAAGTGTAAAAATTGGTGAAATCCGTTGGCAATAAATAAATAAATATTTATTCTTCATTTAGACAACAGTACTTGGGGCCAAGAATGTTTCGGTACATTACAACAATGCTGCTTTTAACAAAATTTTTGGTTTTTTTAGAAGCTCCGCATTTGGGTTTTCTGTGGCACTTACTGTAATATCTTCTTTACTATCAGTGAAATTCACAAAAACACTTACTTTGTGGCATTTGCAGCCAGTACAGCAGACAGAATCACAGACTGAGCCTCTACAAGTTTCTGAAACTCCGCTTTTCCACTGTCGGAACACTTCTTGAGCCCATGGTCTACCACCAACATGGACCACTGGAGAGCAATTAGACATGTTTCCGCGGTGTTTTTGCTGAAAATAACAAATATCACAAACATTTCTACTAAATAATCATTTGACAGAGTCTACCGTAAGGGCCAATAAATAAGTCAAAATTAAAACATTGTAATGGTCAAATTTTATTAGGGGTTCGTTTCTAATTATTTTAAGGCCACGAAGTGCTCGAGTGCGCTTGACAACAATGATCGGAAGTAAACATGTCCAGTTGTCCACTTGTCAAGTGTCCTAGTTTGTGACTTGGCCGCCGCAACCTCGGGGCGCTGACGTAGCGGTGGTGAGGAGTAGCCGAGTCCGGTGGACAGTAGAAAATTATTAGGGAGTTGACGGCGAGCGGACGTTCGCTAAACACCCTCTCCCGAGACCATACAGCGGACCTGCTGCGAGCCTTAAGACGTAGATGCGATTCGCAACGAGCGAGATAAAAAAAAGAAGTGATAATATTAAGCGAAATAAGTATCGACAGACGTAATACTGCAGTATACCCGTACAGTATTAATCCTATTTTCCCGTTTTACTTTGGCGAATAAAAGTGATTTATTAGAAACGTCATCTTAGTTGTAAGAGGTTTGTGTATTGTATTTCCCAGGCCGGCACTGCGGGTGCAGTGCTCCCCCCCCCCTTTTAGTTTATTTATCCAAAGCAATTTTATTTTATTTCATATTAAGTATAATATTTAGTTATCTCGAAGCCAAGAAGTTCATTGGCATATTAGCTCGGATTAATTTTATTTTGTTATTTTACTATTGCGTGTTATGACATTTCTGTTCACTACGAGAGTATTATTTTTAGTTTTTATTTGACAAACGATTCCCTTTGTTAGGCCTAGAAGAAGCTGGTCACGTATTTTAGTTCATGTAGTAAGCATTGTATTTAGTGCCGGTTTATTCCTAGTCAGTGCGTCGTTGTGCTGACATACAACCATAGTTTACTCGTGCGTGTAGGACAACGAAGGTAGCATCCTATGAAGGCCGAAAAGCGAGCAACGGAGACTGTTAGCGTGAAAACCCTGGACTACTCGAGCTGTCCGAGCGAATGGAGGTACTTAAAGTCGATGGTACCATTAACTGTGACGTAGTGGTAGCTACTTAAGATTGAGTGGCCTCTGCAGTCGTAGTGGAAAAATTTAAAGTCGATGGCACAGTTGATTGTGAAATAGTTTGCGCTACTTGAGCTTGTGAAGACCCGGCAGTCGTAGTCGTAGTTGTCGCGGTCGATTCAGCCAGGACGTGATTGAGCAATGCGAATGAGCTCATCTTGAAAATGAACGAACATTGACATAAAACCACATTAGAACAGGACGACGTCTGCCGGGCCAGCTAGTATGTATATAAATTTGAACCGACAGTGTTTTTGCCTCTAGAGACCTCAAAACGACCTGGGTCCAGAACTTACCATGAGTACTATGGTAATAACTTGTTAAAACATCTGCAATCAAAAACAACCAGATACAGTTGTTTTTCTTCATTAATAAATTTAAAATAATGATTAGGGCCTATAATTGACGATTTGTATAGCGAAGGTTTGTATAGCTAAAAGAGACAGCCTAAAATATGAGCCAGTTGTGCCACATAGCTACAATACAAGACATAAAAAGGATATTGTAACTTCAACCTATAAGCTGGAATTCTAAAAAAAAAAAACCGACTTTTGCTGGATCACAAATTCTAAGGAAATTGCCTGCCTCTATAAGGGAGGAATCAAATTATAAATTATTTAAATCTAAATTAAAAAAACATTATTAACAATAGGAAAGGCGCCTTATACAATGGAGGAACTCATTGAATAAATATTCATACTTAAAATGTATTTATATCTAAGCTAGTTTAGTACTTTATACTTGACACTATTTTTGTACCCATGTACATGTAAGGAAAATAAAGATGTTTTGATTTGATTTGATTTGATGTTGTTGTTAACATAAGCTATTAGTAAGAACTGAACCATGTGAAGTGTTCTGTCAGTCAATAAGTGTATATTTTGAAATGGACAAATCACAGGGATTTTAATTTGAGTTAAATAACTTAAGGGTGTGTTGTTAGCCTAGTGGTTAGATTAAACCTCGAACTTTGGTAGGCAAGAGATGGGTTTGATTTTCAGCATAATATATGGCCACAAAAAATTTGAGAGGTTTGGAAAGCTTTCTCTTGACAAGGATTTGAATAAGGCAATGAGGCTAAGTTAATTTTAATTTAAAATGTGACAAGTGTAAACAAAAACAAATGACGAATACCTAAACTTAATTTCACAATGAAAAAATAGTCTTAATACATATAATTTTCAATAGGCTAGATTAATACTAAAATACTTACGTGGCAACAAGATTTGAGTAGCTTTGACCGATGTCTGAGAGAACAGGAATAATATGTTTGATGGTCCAATCGGGTTGGTTTATCACTAATGTTGTGAGTAACCGACGCACAAGAGCCTTTGAACCACTGTCCCTATACCTCAGGAGAGTCAAATGAATGACCTTGCACAATCCACGAACAATCTGCTCAGTAATATCTGAAGAGCAAATCAGAAAAAAAGTGTATCTACAATGCGGTTTTAAAAAGACAACACAATGACAATACCATTACTCAAGGAAAATTAACTAACTTTACTTACAATTAATACATATCGATTGAACATTCCTACTAACATTCCCTGTAGCAACAAGTCTAAGTAAGTAACTTGATATAACCATAGATAAAACAAAGTCCCTTAGTAGATTTCCTATTCCGTATGGATCAGCTGAAGCCAATTTTATTGTTGGTTCTGTCCGGTTTTCTGTAGATGTTGTGTTTTGTTTACAATTTGTTTCTTGATATTTCAGTAATTTAAAACCTCGTTTAACCAAATAAAACTACCTATCTAATCATAAACAATAACTCGTCCACTAGCTAAAACCAAACAGTGAGACACAAATAATGAGAAACTAACCCTAAAATAATAGAATTACAAATTGTAAACAAAACGCAACATCTACAGAAAACCGGACAGAACTAACAATAAAATTGGCTTCAGCTGTTCCATAAGGATGGGAAATCTACTAACGAACTATGTTTTATCTATGATAAAACCTAATGTTACGTAAATAGGGTTCTGACATATATTATACAATACCCCCGCTGCAGTAAACCTACAGACTAAGCAAATTTCCACTATTTGCTATTTAAATAGAATAAGTTTAACAAGTACTTAGGTTTGCTGCCACAGGAAGGGTAAAAAAGTGTTTTTTTTATGTTAGTAGTAGGGATGGTCAAGTCTCGAAATTTCGGGAAATTTTCGGGAAATTTTAAATCTCCTTACACGAGACGAGATTTCTTTTTGGCCGAGATTTTTATCGAGACGAGAATAAAAAAAAAAAAAAAAAAAATTTAAAACGCCTGCAGAAAGTCAATGCAATACCCGCAATACAGGAGCGTGTTGTAGTTGCGTTTCCTTTGCGAAGGCGTTCTTATTTAATTAATTCTTTAAATGTAAATATTACTTTAATTATTTTAATAATATTACTTAAATAACATTTGAGAAGTTTTGTTAAATGTAAGCAGTGTGAGGAATGTTTATTACTATAAAAAGTCAAAACAAGTACCTAACTATTTTATAAAAATTAATATTGCTTTTATTTTATGATTTATTTTATTTTAGGATAAGTTGAACTCTATCCTAACTGATATCACTATGTTTCCTAATCGTAGGCATTTTTAATAAGTTAGGCGTGATTAATAAAAAAATGTTATGCTGATGTTTTTTTAATAAAAGATTGTAAATATTCTTGCCTATTATCATTATTTTTGTATTTAAACAGTCATCTAACAATGTTACAAAATCAGGTAAAAATTTTGAACGTGCATTTCCCAAGTGTATGAGAAGGGAAATCCCGTCTCGATCTCGTCTCGAAAGTTTATGAGAAATAAAAAATCTCGTCTCGTCTCGTCTCGAACTAAAAATCCAATCTCGTCCATCCCTAGTTAGTAGTTTAGGAACGTATTTTCCAAATTCGGTCAAAATATGTCCATAAACAAGCAAACTACAACAGTTTACTTAGGCCTATTCTCCATAAGAATAACATGGGAATTTTAAATTTACAATTTTTTTTTAGTTTTCTCCGTAACCACAATGCGCACAATAACGTTTCAATATACTAAATTGTTTTTTTAAGCTCTACAAAATGGTTTGGAAAGATATTGTGAAATTTTGTGTTTTTAGGGTCAAAAATGGGAAAACCGATTTTTACCCCATAAAACCCCCCATAAACCCCCGTTCCCATAGTACGATCATGCTGGTTTGCGAACTCATTCGAATAAATGTAGGTTTACACGTTTTTACAGAATTTCATCAACATCATTTTTGCTTGAGTTATTGTGCTAACGGACACATATATATAGGCCAATATATGAATTTTAATGGATAGTGTTTTTGGCCTCTAGGGACTTCATTGTTTTGGATTTTTTTCCGCAATAGACAAAATAAAAATAAAATACTGTGAGAATTTCAACCAGAACCCACATTGGCCACCTATAAAGCCTTCCGCTGTGGGAACCGGAGATAGCAAATTTATCATGCCCCCCTAGGCCTCAGGAAATCATCAGTTATTGATGAACTGATTACCACTGCAACAAGCATGAAGTAATCGTTTATTCTGTATAAAGTATAACGTCATAATACATTCCAACAGCTGATGAACAATTTTTGTAAATAGCCTATTTTTACGTATTGTTCATGTGGCGGATTGACATAAAATGTTGATTACTAAATCGCATATATATATAATGTGAAAAGTACAAAAACGTTGTTTTATATACGCTCTTGTAGACGAAGGACAGTAGAATTCAATGTTGTTAGGCTGGTCACACAAATAGAAGCTTTTTTTTCAAAGCTAAAGGAACAGAACACTTGTCATCGTCTAACCTAAAATGGCGTAGAGTTTTTGTCTGATAACAAAGACGAAGTGTGGGTTTTATCCCTAATTTTACAGTGTAATGTTCGTTTTAGTTTATTATTTTGTATTAGGCGAAATATTTATGCATTATTTTGGAAAAATATTTATACATGTGTGATCCAAAATAGGATAAAAAGTTAGTGAAGTTTTGTGGGCTATAACAGCTGATCAGTTGTTTTGTTTACATTTTTGCTTTTGTGAAAACCAAATATTCTATTACTTATCTTATTTAGTTATTCTTATATAGAATGATATTATTGGCTTCAAAAAATGTATGGTTTTATCATATTGATTTATTAGTAGAGGGCATTTGTGGATCTATCAACAAATAGGCCTAGTTGAAGAAATTGAGGTTTTCCAATTTTTCCGTATTATTGCTAGTAAATCTCTAAAAATAATCATTTTGTGTATACAGTAGAGTCCCGCAAACTCGGCACTCGATAACCCGGTAGTCTGGGTAACTCGGCCATCACCTAGCTCAGATAATTAGTGATTTTTGAGTCCGAGTTAAACATAGACTCAAGCTACCTCATGTCAAATCATTCACAACTTATACCAAGGATTTGTTGTACTATATCTGATGACTCAATACTGACTTGTAATATAAATATAAATAAAAAAAAGGCGGTTAAAAAGATTTAAAATTGGATTGTTTTTATTTTTAACCCTAGTTCCCGATAACCCGGCATTTCACAAACTCGGCACCCTTCCAGTCCACATTACGCCGAGTTTGTGGGACTCTACTGTATGATTTGTCTATGTAGAGGAATAAATTCTGAACAAAATGCTTATTTTGAATTGTGCAATAAAAAATTACGTTACATGTGACACGTGTTTGCTTTTGAAATAAAATTTGAAAAATTTATAATTTTTTTTTTTTACTTTTTTCTAAACATCTACCATTCTAAAATTGGTTTGTATTACCATTTTTGAATTCTACTGACTATTACGAACAAAATGAATATACGGTTCGATAGTTTATCTCTACATTTATCCCTACTAATTTTATACAGATTTTTGAAGAACTCCCTTACAAATTCACCAAAATGAGCGTGCCACTTCACAAAGCACATACTGAAAATCGGTCTCGCCACTCCTAGGGTTAATGGACTCTGAAACCGCTCGACAGATTGTATTGAACTTTTAGACATTTAAGCATTATTCAAGGATGGTTTGTGTGAAGTTTGGTGCAGATCCGTCAAAAGGGCTCCGCCCCAGTGGCTCTGGAGTTTCCCATGTTAACCTTATGAGTAGGACTCACCTACAGGTGAGTGAGCATAGCGAACGAACTTCAACCAGGACGTGATTGAGCCATGCGAACGAGCTCATCTTGAAAATGAACGAGCATTTGACATAAAACCACATTAGGACAGGACGACGTCTGTCGGGCCAGCTAGTATATATACAATATAAATTTGAATGGACAGTGTTTTTGCTTCAAATTTTTTGTACCAAATTTCATCAAAATCGGAACATTTTTGCTTAAATTATTGTGCTAACGGACACATAATATATATATATATAAATATAGGACTACATATAATTTAGGCCTAAGTTAGGTATGAATTTGAACCGATGATGTTTTTGGCCTTTGGGGACCTCAAAACGAAAAAGTAAATCGGTCCCGGGTCTAGGTCTTACCATGAGACCTACGATAATAGCTTATTCCCTATGGGAAATTTGCTAGGTATTTATTCCGTATAGGTGCCTCCAAACGAATTTTTAATTTTGATATCCTACATTATAGTTTTTTACCTCCTGAATCCAAATATACCATTATTTTTCACCGCTGATGAATATTTCTCAAGATATCGCCGTAAAAACATACTTAACATTACAATAAACAAGATAGGATGGATAACATTTCAAGTGATTCTGTAGTCAAATAACTTAATGTTCTCTATAATAGGAATTTTGTCACATTATGGAGATATAGATGGACTGGTGGACTAATTACATGTAGTTCTTATTTAGGCATGTCAGGGTGGTAGGTCGTGCTATATGTGAATTGGTGACTGCATTGTGTTTTGAAGTAAGTTTAGATTAGGAAGGTAAAGTTTAGGTTACAATGTATCGAGTTGTTAGTTTATGTTGCCTGCAGACTGTTTTTGTAAAATTAAAATCCTGAGAAAAACACTTCAAATTACTTTTTCAAAAATGCTTGCAAATCACCCTGACATGCCTTTTTGCCTTTTCTGACATCAAAAGGAGTTTGCTTACACATTCTAGAGGTTTGGTTAGGTTAGGTTATGTTAGAATAACACCATTTTATTATATAATTTCTAAACGGTGAAAGATAAATCAATAAATCATTAGTAAGGATAAAATACTGATAACAATAATACATTATTAACTTATGGGTCTTAGAAAGTGAAAAGTGTAACTTAATCAGGTGATTTTCATATTGTACAATCAGAGCTAGCTAATAAAAGTTGTCACTTCCATTTGCTTGTAGAGCAAGAGCCCATGACTGCCAGACCTTCGTCATTTTATAAAAGCTTAAAATTTCTCAGCAAATGCTCCCGGTTCAGTTAAGAATGATCGGCAAACTATGACATTTGGATTTTGGTTACTTTGGCAACAAAAAGGTAACAAAGGTCTGAAATTTGCAAAAAACCATCGTTATAGTATAAAGATTGGTTCTTTCATATTTTCTTCAGAGGAGTGTAAACCTATTCCAAACTGTAACAGAAGTCACTGTTCGTATGTAGCAGTTAAGCCCACAACTAACTATTATATTACAGCAGGATTTTAAAGTGTCTGGCTAGATGAAACAACCAACGAAAGTGTCTGGCTCTTGAGGAAATGTATCTTCATAGCTTCCCAAGTAACATACATCAAATTCAGTTTTATACTATGATGTAAATTAGCGCAATAATTAGGAAATGTGTTACTAAAGAACACATAGGCTACAGGGTGAATAAAAAGTCAAGACCCCCCCCATCTAATATTTTTCCAAGTAAATATACAGAGATATCCTTTTGGGGGTCGTGCAATCTTAGCAGGAAGTTTCTTTTTATGATTTTAAAATTTTTGAGTGTCCCCCGAAAAGGGGGGATTTGGGGGGTAACTCAAATATTTTAAATGTAAATCCCCTTCAAGTGACACCTCATTTTAAAGTGTTTACAAAAACTTAAAGAATGGTGAAAACTAGAGGTCGCTATCTCTTCTCTGTCCAAAATGGTAGCCCGTCAAATGTTGTGGAAAATCAATGGTAAAATTGGTTCGTATTGTAATATTGGCTACCATTTTAGATAGAGAAGAGATAGCGAACTCTGGTTTTCACCATTCTTTAAGTTTTTGTAAACACTTCAAAATGAGGTGTCACTAAATGGGGGTTTACGTTTAGTCCCCCCAAAAGGGGGATTGGGGGGGCAACTAAAATCTTTTCAAAGTAAAACCCCATCAAGTGACACCTCATTTTGAAGTGTTTACAAAAACTTAAAGAATGGTAAAAACCAGAGTTCGCTATCTCTTCTCTATCCAAAATGGTAGCCAATATTACAATTAAGAACCAATTTTACCATTGATTTTCCACAACATTTGACGGGCTACCATTTTGGACAGAGAAGAGATAGCGACCTCTAGTTTTCATCATTCTTTAAGTTTTTGTAAACACTTTAAAAATGAGGTGTCACTTGAAGGGGGTTTACATTTAAAATATTTGAGCTACCCCCCAAATCCCCCCTTTTCGGGGGACATTCAAAAATTTCAAAATCATAAAAAGAAACTTCCTGCTAAGATTGCACGACCCCCAAAAGGATATCTCTGTATATTTACTTGGAAAAATATTGGATGGGGGGTCTTGACTTTTTATTCACCCTGTATTTCAAATTATCACAATAAATAAACCAAAGGTGTCCAAAGGTTTTAGAACATAATTACATATTTTCAAAACACTGCAGGAATAAACAAACAATTAAATGCAAATAAAACATATGTTTACATCAAACATATGGTTTATTATAAAAACAGACTGTGAGGAAGAAATTAGTAATGTAACCGTTTACATTTGGCAAAGAAACCTGTTCCAAACTGGAACTGAATTCACTGTTTGAAGGTAACAATCATGGCAGACTTTAAAGTGTCTGGCTAGATGATGTTACCAACGAAAGTGTCTGGCTTTTGAGAAAACGTCTTTTGATAGCTCCCCAAATAACATACCGGTACACCAATTTCAGCTTTTATAAAATGACGAAAATTAATCTTCGTCATACCTAATTTTTAAGGGTGTCTGGAAGAGGGTTTAAACCGCACAAAGTGTCTGGCAATGGGGGAAATGATTTCTAACACTCCTCTGAAGAAAATATGAAAGAACCAAGCTTTATACTATAACGATGGTTTTTTGCAAATTTCAGACCTTTGTTATCTTTTTGTTGCCAAAGTAACCAAAATCCAAATGTCATAGTTGCCGATCATTCTTAACTGAACCGGGAGCATTTGCTGAGATATTTTCAGCTTTTATAAAATGACGAAGGTCGGAAGGTCTGGCATTCATGGGCTCTTGGGCTATTGACTATGATTGAAAACAATCAGCTGTTGGTTTACTTAACCCATACATAGTTCATTCCTAATGTAAATGTCATCCATCCTACCTTGTTTATTGTAATGTTGTATATTATTACGGCGATATCTTGAGAAATATTCATCAGCTGTGAAAAATAATGGTATATTTGGATTCAGGAGGTAAAAAACTGTAAAGTAAGATATAAGATATCAAAATTAAAAATTCGTTTGGAGGCACCTATACGGAATAACTACCATTCGCTAAAAATCATTGTTTTCCAGGGCCTAGGTCTCACCGTGCCACCTGCGGTAATAGCTACTTCCCAATAGGGAAATTCGCTAAAACTAAGCATATCGATAAGTCTTCAACGTTCAGTTAGAATAGTTTATAAATCTTCGTTTAGAATTAAATTCTATTGGGTAGGCCTAAACTTATAACTCTCTTAAATTCCCGGTCTAGCAGAAAATTCTAACCTGGTTTAGGTAGAACATTAATGACATTTTGAATCACATCTCTCCGTTGAGTTTTGCTGGCAGTTTGGATTCTGATGGGTAGATCCTTGAGAGCTTTCACCAACTGAAAAATTAAAACAAAAATAAATCAAATGTTCTTGCGAAACTATATAATAAAATGTACACGTGACACACGCTTTCTTA
The DNA here is from genome assembly GCF_028750875.1 of Macrosteles quadrilineatus. Classification (NCBI taxonomy): domain Eukaryota; kingdom Metazoa; phylum Arthropoda; class Insecta; order Hemiptera; family Cicadellidae; genus Macrosteles; species Macrosteles quadrilineatus. Next base: position 17,772,318 of record NW_026542594.1, read on the forward strand.
CCTCTTCGTTGCTAGCCATTTCCATTTCATATGGTGGGACTTACTTGGACTCGGGGACTGGGATGGGAACAACTGAACTGAACTGAACAACTCAACTCGTCAACTGAATGAACTGATTGAAAACAACCGATTCAATCGATTGCTGGAAAACAACCGACTAGTCGGTTGTTCTCCCGGATATGATTGAAACTAGTCACTTCATACTCCCGGTTCTACGGCGACTGGAACCAAACCAGTCAACCAATCGTTGGAATAACTGGAAACAGTCAAACGTCGGTGGTTGAAACTAGTCGTAAGAACCATACTGACTGTTTTTGAGACTGACTGGTGACTGGTGAATGGAAATGGTTGTAGATAAACTATCGTAATTTGAATCGTACTGTACACTAATTTGACCAATTGTGAACAGTGTTTAGGTATAATTATTAAAATAATGTATTATGTGTATTTTTATGTCTTTAAAAATGTGTAATTTCCAAGTCACTGTTTTATGTACTGTACTCATCTCATATCAGATTTAAAACCCATAACCAGAACTAGGTGGCGTTCGCAGAGGCATCCACAAAATTGAGCGGTGCCATCAAGGGTTCATATTATATTGTTTTTGTCGTACTGCAGTAAAAACAGTCGTTTTTAATGCATGCGTTGCGAGTCTAAAGCACTGAGCTATAATTCTAACTGGAGGTAGCACACTGAATGTCAAAGATGCGTGTCGCCAGCCGCCATGTTTGCGTGAGGTGTGAGTTATAAGAAGCCATATTATTGCTATGGCTATTATTATACTTGGCTTAAAATACCTACTTTGTATGGTCGCCATTTCAAAGAAAATTATTAAAGTATTCAAAGTATTCAAGTATGACAAAAATACTCACTGCTATACCAACCTAGTTATAAGAAGCCATGTTATTGCTATGGTAAGAAAACTTACTGCTATACCAACCTAACAAAATCAGCGACTCGCTTTTGACAGACTTCTGCCATGGCAGTGCTACCTCCAGTTATAATTTTAGCTCAGTGGTCTAAAGTAGCATTTATTTGTTTGGGAGTAAAAATCGTCTTTAGCCTCTATGGAGTAAAAATCAGCTGTTGTAAATTTGTTGTAAATTTCGATTTCAAATGATTGCATGTATCGAAAATATGTATCGATTCGTGCTTCGTAATCATTTTAACCTACAGTCTACAGTCTCTTCCCATAGCATTTTTTAGCATTGCAGATACATTAATCCATTCCCACACTCAACACTGCTCACCTTTACTACCTCTTTCACCACCCCCTACGTCGTGGACCTGTTTTCCTCTCTTCCCATAGAATTTTAGGATTGCAAATACATTTATGTAATTGCCAAAGACAGTTCCACACCCTCCACTTTTAGCCTTACTACTTCCCATTCACCAATTTCCTACGTCATAGACCTGTTTCCTTCCCTTCTCATAGCATTTTAGGATTGAAGATACATTAATCTAACTGCCACAGACAGTTCTCACACTATGCTCACATTGACTACTTCCTTCACCACTTCCTACGTCTCGGACCTATTTTCCTTTCTTCCCATAGCATTTTAGGATTGCAGATCCTTTAATCTAATCGTCATAAAAAGTTCCCACACTCCGGACAGCTTGCCTTGACTACTTCCTTCACCACTTCCTAAGTCACGGACCTACTTCCTTCCCTTCCAATAGCATTTTAGGATTGCAGATACCTTACTCTAATCGTCATAAACAATTTCCACACTCCAGACAGCTTGCCTTTACTACTTCCTTCACCACTCCTACGTCGCGGACCTGTTTCCCTCCCTTCCCATAGCATTTTATGATTGCAGATACCTTTATAATCTAATCGTCATAAACAGTTCCTACACTCCGGTCAGTTCGCCTTGACTACTTCCTTCACCACTTCCTACATCGCGGACCTTTTTTCTCCCTTCCCATAGCATTTTATGATTGCAGATACCTTATAATCTAATCGTCATAAACAGTTCCTACACTCCGGTCAGTTCGCCTTGACTACTTCCTTCGCCACTTCCTACATCGCGGACCTGTTTTCCTCCCTTCCCATAGCATTTTAGGATCGTAGATACCTTAATCTAATCGTCATAAACAGTTCCCACACTCCGAACAACTCGCCTTGACTACTTCCTTCACCACTTCCTACTTCACGGACCTGTTTCCCTCCTTTCCATAGCATTTAAGGATTGCAGATAACTTAATCTAATCGCCATAAACAGTTCCTACACTCCGGACAGTTCGCCTTGACTACTTCCTTCACCACTTCCTACATCGCGGACCTTTTTTCTCCCTTCCCATAGCATTTTAGGATTGCAGATACCATTAATCTAATCGTCACAAACAGTTCCCACAGTCCGGACTGCTTGCCTTTACTACTTCCTTCACCACTTTCTACGACACGGACCAGTTTCCCTCCCTTCCCATACCATCATAGGATTTGAAAATACCCTTATCTAATGGTAATAAACAGATCCCATCCCCCGAACAGCTCGCCTTTACTATTTCCTTCACCACTTCCTACGTCGTGGACCTGTTTCCTTCCCTTCCAATAGCATTTTATTATTGCAGATACCTTAATCTAATCGTCATAAACAGTTCCCACACTCCGGACAGCTCGCCTTGACTACTTCCTTCACCACTTCCTACGTCGCGGACCTGTTTTCCTCCCTTCCCATAGAAATTTAGGAATGCAGATACCTTAATCTAATCGTCATAAACAGTTTCCACACTCCAGACTGCTCACCTTTACTACTTCCTCCGTCACGGACCTCAAGCTAGTGTCGTCATTTGATTATATTTATGATCCATACCGTTTCTGTTCTAAATCTGTGTAATAATTCTATCAGCTTTTTCTTTATCTACTGCATTCAAAAGACAACAATCTTTGTTTATGTGTCAAATACTGCTTCCATAAGGATTACGTTGAAACTTTGAGACCCAGAGGGGCGGATTCCTGAGAGTATCTTTTAACGCCACATAGATGTTGGCACTCACCGATATGGTCTTTATCACCATGCAAAATTTGAAAACGATCGATTCAGCCGTCTAGGAGGAGTTTGCGTATTACGAAATGCATAAGAGTCGACGTATAAGAGCTTCGCTCGCTCCGCTCAATGAACAAATAGGAATATTTGTTTTACTGAGTTTAGTTTAAGAAAGTAGGACCATAGATAAAACCATAGACTAACCAACACAAGTAGACTTCTCATCCCATTGTAAATTTTGAAGCACGTTTTTCGTGTCTAGTTCATGTACGTGGCACAAAGGCGCCAGTGTCGATGAAACTTTGTTTCCATTATTTTAGGTTTAATTTCTTGATTTGTGCTTTACTGTTTGGTTATATAACTAGGGGACAAGTTATTGTTTATGATTAGACCGTATTATTTGTTCAAACGAGGTTTTAAATGGCTGTAATAACGGGAAACAAATTTTAAACAAAACACGACCTCTACATAAACCGTACATGAACTAACAATAATATTGTCTTCAGCTGTTCCATAAGGATGAGAAATCTACTAAGGGAGTATGTTTTATCTATGATAAAACCATAGATAAAACATACTCCAAAACATACTTCCTTAGTAGATTTCTCATCCTTATGGAACAGCTGAAGACAATTTTATTGTTAGTTCTGTACGGTTTATGTAAGAGGTCGTGTTTTGTTTACAATTTGTTTCCATTATTACAGCCATTTAAAACCTCGTTTAACCAAATAATACGGTCTAATCATAAACAATAACTTGTCCCCTAGTTATATAACCAAACAGTAAGGCACAATCAAGAAATTAACCCTAAAATAATAGAAACAAAGTTTCGTCGACACTAACGCCCATGTGTCACGTACATGAACTAGACACGAAGACAATTTTATTGTTAGTTCTGTACGGTTTATTTAAGACGGATTCGTCTTAATATCACCCCTACTATCTTATATACACGACGGAGGTGGAATGGGCACACGGAAGGGACTAAGGCTAAAGGACGTCAGTGACGTCATATCTCTAGTGGTTAATGTCTTCTCTTGAGGCGACACGAATACCGTAACGAAACGATGTGATTTCAGCGGCGTTCGTGGCATAGTTGGTAGCGTTTCGGATTGGAGTTCAGGAGGTCTGGTGTTCGAAACCCGCTGGCAGCACTAACTTTTTGTCAACAAATTTTTCATATCAGCAAGTTTGGTTGGTTAGGTTAGGTTATGTTATGACAGTTTAATTTTATAATACTAAATTTTGAAATTAATTTTATAATTAATTAAAAATTATAAGTAATCATTAATTAGATTTTTTTCTTATATAGTTTTTATATTATCAGCAAGTCTGGTTGGTTAGGTTATGTTATGACAGTTTAATTTTAAAAATTAAAAATTTATTTTATAATTTTAAAACAATATTTTATAATTAAAAAGTTAATTTTATAACAAAAAATAAAAAATAAAAAATTAATTTTTCAACTTAGCAGTCCTGAGTCCTAGCGGCGAACGCTGACACTACAAGATATTTTAGCCTTAGTCCCTCCCGTGTGCCCCACCGCGACGGAGGTCGTGTTTTGTTTACAATTTGTTTCCATTATTACAGCCATTTAAAACCTCGTTTAACCAAATAATACGATCTAATCATAAACAATAACTTGTCCCCTAGTTATATAACCAAACAGTAAAGCACAAATCAATAAATTAACCCTAAAATAATAGAAACAAAGTTTCGTCGACACTAACGCCCATGTTTCACGTACATGAACTAGACACGAAAAACGTGCTTCAAAATTTACAATGGGATGAGAAGTCTACTTGTGTTGGTTAGTCTATGGTAGGACTACTGAATAAACTTGTCTTGTATAAACTAAATGTTATTAAGTAATAATACATAAACAATTTCAACACAAAATACAACAAACAATAAATCAACAACAAAGACTCAAACCGTTTCCAGTAACAGTAATAATATGATTGATTGTTTTCCTTAATGACTGAAACCTTGCGCCGACTGTACACAGTCAACACCAGTTGTAGTGGAATTCACTCGGTTTTTCATTCGACTGAAAAACCCGACTGGTTTTAAAAATAACTGATTGACTAGTCGATTGTTTTTTCCAGTCGGTTGTCCCATCACTATTTCCATTTCTCAATAATCTTTTATTCTTAATATTTTGAATCTGAATTCTGAATTCACTGTGAAAGTGAATCTGATCTTAGACCTCAAACTCAAACGCAGTGTTGCCACTCGTTGCCAGCCAGATTGACCAGCTTAAATTATCGTAAACACATCATCCACGGCCGCCTTTGTGCTTTAACTCCAGGCCGCGGCCTTCAAAGTGGCACCGTCGCAAGTGGTGTTGTAACAGCTGTTTTGTTTGGAAGCAGCTAATGGCATTTTTGTATTTACGAAATAATGGTTACTGGAATATGACTATATTGACTCCGCTTAAAAATGTACAGATATTGATTTTTAATTCATATTGTTTCGGTTTTCAATTCTGTATGTTTTATTTTCAACATTTTAATAAATGTATGTTCATAAATTTAAATTAAAATCATTAAAGTGCGAATTAATGAGCTAATGTCACCTGTCTGCCATGTTATCATAGGGGACGTCTGTCACTAAACAACACCACTTGCGACGTTGCCAATTCTACCAGGCCGCGGCCTTTAGTTAAAGGTGGCCGTGCATTGTAAAGAAAAATAAAAAATATTACTTATATATTTAAATATTGTATTTAAATATATTTAACTCCTTGCAGTGCTCTCAATAGTGAATTCTTTACAAATCTTGGTTGCCCCTGGGTTGGAAGAACTTGGAAAGTAATAATATAAGACAGAGCTTTTGGCAGTGGAAGCTTGATGTTAAAAAATATTTGAGTGGGCCCTGTAAAATAAAAAAATACTTCCCAGAGATCCTTATGGGACGTCCATGGCACTGTTTGAAGTTCTTCCAAACTGAAATGTCTTTAACAAATCTAAAAGTACACTGAATTTACTCTGCTCACTGCCACAATAAACCTAGTATTGCACTTTAAATGCGAATCTTTTGCAGTGGCCCTTCTTACTCATTATATATTACCAAATTTCAATTGAATATAATGCTTAGATATATAAAAGAGATATGCTTAGAGATATGCTTAGAGGCGTTAATGCTAAGCGATATACCCAGGATACTGATAACTATGGAAATATGTAACAATTCAATTTATTGCACAGTATTGAAATAATGTTTACACTTTAATTTGGTTTTTGACAACTACTTATCAATTGTTTGTGTGTCTGTATTTTATTTCCCAAGGTTAAATAATAACTGAACCCCGACTTCGAGTGCAACAGTCAATGAAAACCTAAAATTCAAAGATGATGAATGGACCTATTAAAAGGGAAGTTGTGTCGCGGTTACACACTGATCCCGAATATGTCAAATGAGGTGTGTTATTTACTTCAAAATTTGAGATGACCAGTACCAGCAAATCCTGTTCGTTGGCCAACGAATTGAAAATGTAGGTCGAGTCTCGTAGTCCAACTGATTAAACAGTGTTCTGTTTAATCGCAGTAATATGCGCTAGAATATTGCTTATTATTTTATGGCTAAAAAGGTACTTTGGCGGTTCATCTATTCACAAACTCACACTACCTCAATTAACACCTCCGTATCTAGTCGAACCAGCTGCCTACCTCCACTTTCAATATTGTTTTATTTTCCCCAAATAAAATAATGGCTGTGGCACTCTTGGCTAATCTCTGATTTAATATTTCAGCAAAATTAAACAATGACTCTATCGTGAATTGGCGTCAGTAGAATAATTTACAAGTTACATTCACTATAAGTACAAACCCCTATACAATTTAATTAGTCCTATATAATGAGAAAATCACAGTATACTAAACAATGCAGATTGATTTATCAGAAATGGATATTGAAAATTCTAGTGAAGACTTGAACCTGAAAACATGTGCTAATATAACAGGAAATGACAAACTATGACAGGAAAATTGTACACATGTGCGACTCACTGAAAACTAATATATAACAATAAATAACAATAAACTACTTACAATTTCGGACGTCCTACAAAGACTCAAACACTCAGGAGAGGGAGAGGAATACGGAATTAGCTGAGCTTCTTTTTCCAAAAGACGCGATTGAACAATTTGGTCAAACGAACGTGAATTTTCAATGGCGGTCTGTGTCTGCCAGTAAAGTTACGTTACCAATTTCTTGTTCAGAAACTGATTTTAATTTCACCACGCGCGGCAAATATATCCCTGCGGGATATAGGCTTAACGTTTGATGAAAATAATTTTGTCCGGACAAACACCGCGGATTGAATTTAATTTGCACGATCGATTTTTTGATAACTCAGCTAATACACGTCGGAAAGGTAGGAGGACACAAGAACGACTAAAAACTGTGACCATGGCTGTGCCCGATTTACCCCCACTTCTCGTAGTCCATTGTGGGTTCCCAATCAGCTGACTATCTGTTTCGTATTTACTCATATTGACTTATTATAATAAACGCGCAAATCGGTACAGCATCATCGTACACAATTTTTAATACAAAATATATTGTAAATATATTAAATAAGTAGATAGTATTGTGTTACTTCTAGGCCAAAAAAGGAAGACTTCAATAGTTAAATGAAATTTGCAGCTTTTTAAGGCTAATATGTAAAAATTTTAACCTTTTAAGTTCAATTTCTAACATTTTTATATTTTTTTAGAAAAAGTTTTGAAAAGAACAATTTTGATGAAATTTTCATGAATATGTCTATATTTTCCATAAAATTGACTACAAAACAAAATGTTTTTAAAAACAAGTAAAATTTTAAAATATATTATTGAATAGTTTGTAAAAATTATACAAATGTGACTAAAACAGTTTCTTTATCTTTGGATGTTTTAATTTCAGTAATAATTAAGTTTAAATCTTTTTTGTTTAGTTCTTTAATTGTTTTTTCATCAAAAATGCCAATAAATCTATGAGGCAAATGAACTTTACATTTTTCTAATTCAACAATAATTGTTGGTCCATATTTATCTTTAACTTTTAAATTTTTCAATTTTATATTTTGTATTCAATTCTAAACTTTTTAATGGTTTATATTCTTTGAATTTACATTCTCCAATATTATTAATCTCTTCTAGTAGATCCATTTATTATTTTAAAAAATAATTATAAAAATCGTATACAGTTAATAATTGAAATATATGAAAGAATTTGAAATATCACACACCAGTTTGTTAGAACTGTTGTGTGATAGATGAATATTTTATTTTTACTTATTTTATTTTATTTTACTTATGTTATCATAAAAACTAGTATGTTGATATAGTATGCATGGATCATTTATGGTTGATAAATGTTTTAAGAATTTTAAAAAATTATCATCAAAATCTGGTTTTATATAAAAAACCATATCTAAAAGTTTAAAAATCATTGATAACAGTTTTTTAAATGATATATTTCTTTTTGTAAAACTGAAATATGCATTAAAAAATTACTGTAATATTTCTTTTATATTCAAAACTTAATTCAAAATCAAAATTGAATATTTTGTTTAAGAATTGATAGTAAAATATCCAGTTTGTATAATTTCTTTGTTTTAAGAACAATTTTATATTTTTAGGTGTTATTTCAAAACTATTGTCTAAAATACATAATGTATAGATTTCATTGATTAATTGTTGTGTATGATATGGTTGAAAATGATTAAATTCTCTTAAAATATTTATAAGATGTTTGTTCTTATTCTTTCGTCCATTAATCTTTTTTCAGAAATAATTTTTTTACATATATTACATCCTATACAATTTGTAATAATTGTAAAGTTATTAAATTACGACATCTATAACATACATCCATTTATATATAAAATTTTATATCTACATGGAAGAACTTATTCAGTGTCATAAATGTAAGAAGAAAACTAAAAATATTAATCCAGAAATTGTTGAAATGAAGAATGGTTTGTTTAGAATTATTGCTACCGGTACTAAGTGTTCATATGTAAAACAAATAAAAGTAAAATAATTAAAAAGGAAATTAAACCAATTACAAAAAAGAAATTAAATAAAAAAGATCAAATAATTGAAGCTAAAGAAATTCATGCTCCAATAAGAAAGAAATTTCCAAAAAGAAATATAGTTACGTTAGGTATTGATGATTTATGGGCAGCTGATTTAATCATTATGAAAAATTATGAAAAAGAAAATGATGGTTATAAATACATATTGAATGTTATTTATACATTTTCTAAATATGTTTGGTTCAAACCTTTAAAGAAAAAAAAATGCAAAATATAGCATTTGAACAAATAATAAAAGATGCAATAAAAATTGGTCATAAATCACCAAACGTATTACATACAGATAATTGACTAGAATTTATAAACAAAGAATTTAATGGCGTTTTAAAAAAGTATAATATTAAATTGTATCATACAGAAAATGAAGAAAAATCAAGTATTATTGAAAGATATAACAGGACTCAAAATGAAAAAATGAAAGTTCTATTTGAAATTAATAAAAACTTTAGATGGATTGATATTCTTCAAAAAATAGTTGAAGGATATAATAATTCAAATCATTCAACAATTAAAATGAAACCAATTTATTGAAATAAAGAAAATTAATATGATTTATTAGATACAGTTTTTAAATATATGCCACCAAAAATAATTACAAAATCTAAATTTAAATAAATAATAGAGTTAGAATAGGAAACAAAAAAATTAACCTTTTCAAATAAATATAAGAACAATTGGTCAAGAGAAATATTTTTTGTTTCCAGATTTAATAATATAAATCCTGTTACATATAGTATTAAAGACTTGAATGATGAAGATATAATTGGTAGTTTTATGATTATGAATTGAAGAAAACTAATTTGTAAAATTTAATATTATATAAATGGAGAAAAAATGTGTTAGGTGTAAATTATATAAAGATGTATCTGAATTTTCAAAAAGAAAATCATCAAATGATGGTTTATATTGTTATTAAAATAAATTAAAGAAAGAAAGAAATTAAAGACATAAAAAATTTTCATAAAAATTACTATAGTAAAGATAAAAAGTTGGCAATTTGTATTGAATGTATTAGACATATGTTTGAAAAACCACAAATGTGTGAGTGTGGAAGAAGTATTAAATGGATTAAAAGCTATTCAAGACATTTAGAAACTAAAATTCATAAAGAAAATATAATAAATAACTTTTTAATTTCTATCTGTTAAAATAATAGAAGTTTATACAAAAAATACACTAGAAAAAATAAATTGATCATTAATTAGAGTTCTATACGTATATTTTACAAAAATATATTTTCTAAGTAAAAATTATTCATATTAAATAAAGGAATTTTTTCTCATATAAATGGAAAGACAAAATGAAAATATATTATGTCCTTATTGTATTAAAAATATATATTCTAAAAACTATGCGAGACATTATAACTCAAAGAAACATTTAGAAAATAAAATAAAATATGAAAATGAACTTAATAATTTAAAAATATGGTGTAAACAAAATTATATTCATGATTATAAAAACAAAAATCTAGATCAATTAAACAAATAAAACAGTCATATGATCCGATAAACTATTCTTTATTTAATAAGGAGAAATTAACAAAAATTGCTGATAAATTATCCATTCGAAATTATGAAAAGTTGGATAGAAATGAACTGATTAAAAGACTTATATACTTAAACAAAATCCAAAACAGTTTAAGGTTTAAATCATTAAAATTTATTCAAGATTCAGCTGTTAAAATTAATATTAAAATTGTAAATAAAACTAGAAAAGAATTGATCAAATTATTGACTGATTATTTTAAAAATAAGTGAATTCCAAAAGAAAATATAATAAATATTCAAGAAGCATCTTCTTTAAAAGGCTATTTTCAAGAATATATTCTAACAAATTCAAATAGTGATTTAGATGTAGTTGATTTTTTAGAATCACAAAGAAGCGAAATTCAAAAATTGATTTAAAAACAAAAATGGAAAAATATAAATGGACAATTAGCTTTAACATGTGAATATAAAAGAAAACTGATTAGTGGTGAGAATCAAACCAGTACAATGTATTTTGCTCTTAGAAGTTGAAATATCTTAAAGAAATATTAATAATATTAATGAATTTATTAATGATCAGTTCAATAAGTTGATATTAAGAGAAAATTTGAATCAACCATCAAATGGTAGTGGTTTGGTCATAAAGTAGATGTTTAGAATTAAATATAAAATTGTATAAAGTTAATCCATTAAATGCTGGTTCATATATTCAATTACCAAATGAAATTAATAACAAGAAGTGTTGTATAAATTTTAAAAATAAAGATTAATATTGTTTCATTTATGTTCTTAGATGTGCAATTGATAAATATGAAATAGAAAATTAGATCATCCAGATAGAGTTAAGAAGTATCATAATTATATAAATGATGAAATTTTTAAAGGATTTGATTATCCAATGACATTAAAAGACATAATACCCCCGCCGCAGCAAACCTGCAGACTAAGCGAATTTCCATTTGCCTGATTGGATTTAGACTAAAATGTATCCTTAAAAATATCACATTTATTCCCTATTTAAATAGAATCAGTTTAACACATACTTAGGTTTGCTGCAACAGGGAGGGTGAAAGTGTTTTTTTATGTAAAATGTTAATAGTTGGTAAGAAATAAAAACATTTTCCAAATTTGGGCAAAATATGTTAATAAACAAGCACACTACAACGGTTTACTTATTCTCCATAAGAATAACATGGGAATTTTCAATTAACAATTTTTTGGAATTTTATCCGTAACCATTAGGCGCATTATAACGCTACAATATACCAAATTATTTGTTTTTTTAAGCTCTACAAAATAGTTTAGAAAGAAATTTCAAAATTTTATGTTTTTTGGGTCAAAAATAGGAAAAACCCATTTTTACCCCATAAAAGCCCCCATAAACCCCTGTTCCCATGGTCCGATCATGCTGGTTCGTGAACTCGTTCGAATAAACGTAGGTTTACACGTTTGTACCAAATTTCATCAAAATCGGATCATTTTTGCTCGAGTTATCGCGCTAACGGACACACACATATATATATATATATATATATGAATTTGAACGGATGGTGTTTTTGGCCTCTAGGGACCTCAAAACGAAAAAAAAATCGGTCCCGGGTCCAGGTCTTACCATGAGTACTACGGTAATAGCTTATTCCCTACCTATATGGGAAATTCGCTAAAACTATTTGAAAAAAGGTCAAATGATTCTAAATATAACTATCCATCTATGTCAATTAATGTTTATAGAATTGATGAAGATGAAAAGATTGTTCCATTACAAATATCTGAAAAGTATGATGCAAATTTAGATATTGATTTGTTGTATCATAAAAATAGTGACAACTCACATTATATATTAATAACCAATTTAAGTAGATTAGTTTCCAAACAATTAACAGTTAAAAACAAAAATAAAAAGTACATTTACAACATTTGAAGTACATTTGAAGGCGTAGTTTTCTGTGCTGCACTCTGTAGAAACACTGTGGCACTATTTCAAATCATGAATAATTCAATTATGTGTTTTGATTACTAATGCTAATACAGAATGTTGTGATTATTCAAACCTTCAAAACAGTTAAACATCTTCTTTTAAATTATATTTATTTGTATTTTTTTTACTAGAAAGTGAACAGTTGGTGAAAGTGAACATCTGAGTTTAAATCTATATATATAATTCCGTAAGTCAAATTTTTGTAAAGAAATTGTGAGTGACTGGATGGCCGTAGAAGGATGGGAGGGGTCTTATTTTAAAGGTCTTGACGTGAATTTTGAGGGAAAACTATTCATTTTTCTTATTTTTTTACCATAAATTCGCAACAGAATAAAACTTTTCCCATTAAAACAACATGGGGTTTAATTTGTTTACATCTTTTGAAATTAAAACAGCTGTGCCACAGATTTGAAAACAGTGATCAATACACACATTTGGTTTACTTTTAGCCAGTCAACTATGAAATGTATACTATAATAAAACTGAAATATTGAAGATTAGTCGGAAAAACGTCTGCATTCTTTGTTTATATTTAAATCATATACTCAAGTTTCATTTTTCATGCTTTTACGTTATTGTCGTGTTAAAGGAATAAACGACATAGAATAATTCCGTAAGTCAAATTTTTGTAAAGAAATTGTGAGTGACTGGATGGCCGTAGAAGGATGGGAGGGGTCTTATTTTAAAGGTCTTGACGTGAATTTTGAGGGAAAAATATTAATTTTTCTTATTTTTTTACCATAAATTCGCAACAGAATAAAACTTTTCCCATTAAAACAACATGGGGTTTAATTTGTTTACATCTTTTGAAATTAAAACAGCTGTGCCACAGATTTGAAAACAGTGATCAATACACACATTTGGTTTACTTTTAGCCAGTCAACTATGAAATGTATACTATAATAAAACTGAAATATTGAAGATTAGTCGGAAAAACGTCTGCATTCTTTGTTTATATTTAAATCATATACTCAAGTTTCATTTTTTCATGATTTTACGTTATTGTCGTGTTAAAGGAATAAACGACATAGAATAAATATTCTGTATAAATAATCAAAGAGTCGAAATTAAATCTAACTTCTGTTTTGTTTTTATTTTTAAATCATATGTTCAAGTTTATTTTAAATGATGTTGTTTTTTTATATTTCTAAACATTTTAAGGTTAAGGTTGTGTAAATATATACAACTAGAATAACCTATAAATGTTATTGGTTCTAAAATGGTGTATTTGCATTCCTTCGTAAGTAATTTTTTTTAGTGCAGTGAATATACAACGTAGAGTAATCATATTCGATCATACTTTTATAAAATCACCAGGGATTCAAGATGTTTTGGTATGTAGGCTGCTGGATATATATTCTTTTCATTATAAGTACTGTAATTAATATGAACGCCAGGGGAATACCACAAAGGCGGGGAACTGTTCATAGGAATGACAGTGCGCGTAGGAGAGCAAGAGTAGATAATGACGAACTTAATCAAGATATGTTACAACCCCTTTTTAGGAGACCCATGGTAGACGAGACTGACGAGAGAAATGTAAAGATCCATGATGCAGGATTATTGGACAAAGAGTGCATTCAATGTAGTGCTCAGTGCTCTTCATTTTAGTGAAGAACTAACGAATAATCATTTTATGACATGTTGCCATAACGGACTTATTAACCTTCCTCAGTCAAAAACTAATGTAGAACTTAAAAGTTTGTTTGAAGAGAGCCCACAACTGTATAAATTCATTCGACAATGCAACAGTGCGATGGCTTTTGCTTATTTTTCAGACAGTAAGAAAGATATTCCAGGAAAAGGACCATACTGTTTCAAAATTCAAGGACAGATTTGTCGTTCAATCTCAGATTTGCTGCCTCAACATGATGAAGACCCCGTGTATGGCCAATTGTACATTATTGACACATCAACAGCAACAGAAATTCGTCAAAGGCGTCGAGAAAATAGTGACTTAAAACCTGAAATATTGTCAAAACTTGCTGAAATTCTATTAGAAAATCCATTTGCACAAATTTACAAAAGAGCTTCGGAAGAAATGGTTGTACAAGGTGACAGTGAATTAGAACTTAGGTTTGTAGACAGGATAAATATGGATCGTCGTAGGTATAATAAGCCTACTGCAGATGAAATTGCAGGCGTCTTCAATTCATCTGAAGGCGAACCTCCAATGAATTTTTAAAATTCCAAACAGGGAAGCTTTTATTTATCCTCATTAACCACAAGGCCAAAGCTACCTTAGTAAACCAGTATTTATTCACAAACAATGATATGTTTGCTGCCTTTTCATGTTAAACCACTGGAGTGTTTAAAATTATTTATTGAAAATGACATCAACAAAAGCAAACAAAGAAGAACAACAAACTGGTTTTTACCCAAAAGATATAGTGTAGGGATGCCTATTCTGACACATAGATAATGTTATTCTGAGTTTGTTTAAATACCGGTATTGCAAAAAGTTGTTTTACATTTGAGCTTTTTAGGGACTTATGTCCCTACAAGCCACTAGTTATATTTATTTGTAAACATTGTAAATAAAAAAGTCTGACATTGGCCCACTTAAAACACTGACGGATCTGCACAAACTTCACTCGAACCATCCTTGAAAAATGCTTAATAATGCCTGAAAGTGTCATTACAATCTGTTGAGCGGTTTCAGAGTCCATAACGTATATACATATATACACATATATATACATATATATATATATATATACACGGCCGCGCCCGGGAAGTCAGTCACATGAAATATACACTGGAAGTCAGTCAGTGGCACCCCCCCATATATTTCAAGACTATGATATATATATAATATATATTGGTAAATATCTTAAGCCTAGTCATTTCTGAATGTATATATCTCTTTTTTTCTTAAAAATACTAAAATTTAATTACGTAAAAACTGCTATGCTAATGCAGTCACCACCGCATTTGCACGGGAAAGCCAGTCACGTAAAATTTGTGCTGCTAAGCCAGTCACTATATATTTTACCGCATACCACTGGAATCCAGTCACTGAAAATCCACCGGGTATCCCGTCACTTCAGTCAATTTCACCCCTGACCTTCTACTTTGTAATATTTATTTGTTCTACAAGCTTGAAAATCCGCACCTCAAACCTCAAACAAACGGATAATGCTTCAAGCATTGAGCACTCTCATAACCCATCTTTCGCACTTCATTTTAATTAGTTGTCTTCCAGATTACTCAAAAATTACTATTCTACAGGTTAAATACCTAAATGCCAATGTAATCTTTGGTCGTCTTAATGGCGATCGTCCTGCCAACTGTGGATACAAATATGTACCGAGCTAATTAGCAAGCGCAAGGGGGGGGGGGGAGTTATTGCTTTATAGTCGCACAAATCGGCCTATTGTTGAGTCCTTGGAGACAAGCGGCCATCTTGGATAATTTCAAACAGTTGCAAAATTTATCGTCCAAAAATATTTTTTCAAACACCAAAGTGTTTATAATTTAAATATCTAGTATACTGTGGGATTAGAAATGTTCTGTGCAGTTTTGAATTATTCTCCAAGGGAGTGCATAAAAGCTAACGTTCACAGTTCTAATACGAAATCAATATCCTGTGTTGCGCGGGCCGTAGCACATAGATAGTTTTCCCGCCTCAAACAATCGAAGGCGGGGGGAACAAGGCAAAATTCTTGTCTCTCTTGCGGCGGGAGGCAGGGGCGAACCTAACGGGTTCCATTGTTGGGCTACCAACCGACCTGGGGTAGCGACTAGCGAGCCACTATGGTTAAAGGTTCGGCCGGTTATTTCCAACTTATTGCTGGTTCTCGAGCTTTCTGAGCTCGTTGTACAGTGAAATCTTACTTCCTTATTAGCGAATTTCCCTATAGGGAAGTAGCTATTACCGTAGGTGGCACGGTAAGACCTAGACCCGGGACCGATTTACTTTTTCATTTTGATGTCCCCAGAGGCCAAAAACACCATTCGTTCAAATTTTTATATATGTATATATATATATATATATAGACATATATATATATATATATATATATATATATATATATATACGTCTGTGAACGCGATAACTTGAGTAATTTTTGTCCGATTTGGTTTAAAGGTGTAAAGCGGGATAAACTTGAATGAGTTCGCGAACCAGCACGATCGGACCATGGGAACGGGGCTTTACGGGGGGATTTATGGGGTAAAAATTGGTTTTTCTCACTTTTGACCCTCAAAACACAAAATTTCCCGATTTCTCTTTAGACCTTTTTAAAGAGCTTAAAAAAACAAATAATTTAGTATATAAAAGTATTTTTGTTCGATTATTAGTAACGGAGAAAATTAAAAAAATTTTAAATTTAAAATTCCCATGTTATTCTTATGGAGAATATTGTCAAATGTTGTAGTTTGCTTGTTTATGGATATATTTTGATCAAACTTGGCAAATTTATTTATTTTGTACTAAGCTATCAAAATTTAACTCAAAAACACACTTATTAGTTTCCTTGTAGCAGCAAACCTAGGTACTCGTTAAACCTAATGTTATTAAAATATATTTAACTGAAAATCAATTCAGACAAATGGAAATTCGCTTAGTCGGCAGGTTTGCTGCGGCGGGGGTATTATATATAGCCACAATCTAAGCGATTTTTACGTGAGAATGAAGATATAGACTCAGTGATGTGTGGTTACTTAATCAAATCATGTTTCGTGATTGTTTATCTTATAACGGCCAATAATCAATCAACTTATATTTTCTTTATTTTTCGATTTATTATCTATATAAATTCAAGAGGTAGCCATGTACCTGGTTAACACATATACCGATTACTTTTAACGTGTTTTCTTTGAGTTACGCCCTATGGGATTTAAAATTTTCACAATGTTTACATTTTTGAAGAATGTAGACAACAGAATGTTAAACGAAGTCAGCTGTAAATGCAGTGCTTTGATTTTACGGTCCAAAAGGTAGAAACTATTCGAATTGTGAAACTTTTAATTTTTGCTACGAGCCTGCCTATTGGAGATGTTGACTTTCTTAATTCAAGGAAGTAAACGTATTAACATGACGTGTTTGGAGTGGGATTTGATATATGTGACGTGTATCAAACTTTTTCTCTTCAAAATCCTCTCCGATGCAAAACACGGTTTATTAGAATTCAAAAGTTTTTTGAGCGGAGCGAGCGAAGCGAGCGAAGCGAGCGAAGCTCTTATACGTAGACTTTTATGCATTTCGTAATACGCAAACTCCTCCTAGACGGCTGAATCAATCGTTTTCAAATTTTGGATGGTGATAAAGACCATATCGGTGAGTGCCAACATCTATATGGCGTTAAAAATAACTCTCAGGAATCCGCCCCACTGGGTCTCAAAGTTTCAATGTAATCCTTATGGAAGCAGTATTTGACACATAAACAAAGACATATGATCAGCTGTTGACTTTTGAATGCAGTAGATAAATAAATAGCTGCTAGCATTATTCCACAGATATTAGAACATAAACGGTGGTATGGATCATAAAATAATCAAATGACGACACTAGCTTGAGGTCCGTGACGTAGGAAGTGTTAAAGAAAGTACTAAAGGTGAAAAGTCTGGAGTGTGGAAACTGTTTATGAAGATTAGATTTAAGGTATCTGCATTCCAAAAATTATAAAGGAAGATAGGAAAACGGGTCCGCGACGTAGGAAGTGATAAAGGGAGTAGTCAAGGCAAGCTGTCTGGAGTGTGGGAACTGCTTATGACCATTATATTAAGGTATTTGCAATCCTATGATGCTATGGGAAGGGAGGGAAACATGTCCGTGGCGTAGGAAGTGGCGAAGGAAGTAGTAAGGCGAGCAGTCCGGAGTGTTGGAACTGTTTATGACGATTAGATTAAGGTATTTGCAATCATAAAATGCTATGGGAAGGGAGCAAAACGGGTCCGCGACGTAGGAAGTGATGAAGGAAGTAGTCAAGGCAAGCTGTCCGGAGTGTGGGAACTGTTTACGACAATTAGATTGAGGTATCTGCAATCATAAAGTTCTATGGAAAGGGAGGGAAACAGTTCCGTGGCGTAGGAAGTGGCGAAGGAAGTAAAAATACTATGGGAAGGGAGCAAAACGGGTCCGCGACGTAGGAAGTGATGAAGGAAGTAGTCAAGGCAAGCTCTTCCGAGTGTGGGAACTGCTTATAACCATTATATTAAGGTATTTGCAATCCTATGATGCTATGGGAAGGGAGGGAAACAGGTCCGTCACGTAGGAAGTGGTGAAGGATGTAGTAAAGGCGAGGAGTTCGGAGTATGGGAACTGTTTATGACGATTAGATGAAGATATCTGAAATCATAAAATGCTATGGGAAGGGAGGATAACGGGTCCGCGACGTAGGAAGTGATGAAGGAAGTAGTCAAGGCAAGCTGTCCGGAGTGTGGGAACTGTTTATAACGATTAGATTAAGGTATCTGCAATCATAAAATGCTTCGGAAAGGGAGGGAACCAGGACCGTGGCGTAGGAAGTGGCGAAGGAAGTAGTAAAGGCGAGCAGTCCGGATTGTTGGAACTGTTTATGACGATTAGATTAAGGTATCTGCAATCATAAAATGCTATGGAAAGGGAGGAAAACGGGTCCGCGACGTAGGAAGTGATGAAGGAAGTAGTCAAGGCAAGCTGTCCGGAGTGTGGGAACTGCTTATGACCATTATATTAAGGTATCTGCAATCCTATGATGCTATGGGAAGGGAGGGAAACAGGTCCGTCACGTGGAAAGTGGTGAAGGATGTAGTAAAGGCGAGGAGTCCGGAGTGTAGGAACTGTTTATGACGATTAGATGAAGATATCTGCAATCATAAAATGCTATGGGAAGGGAGAATAACGGGTCCGCGACGTAGGAAGTGATGAAGGAAGTAGTCAAGGCAATCTGTCCGGAGTGTAGGAACTGTTTACGACAATTAGATTGAGGTATCTGCAATCATAAAATGCTATGGGAAGGGAGCAAAAAGGGTCCGTGACGTAGGAAGTGATGAAGGAAGTAGTCAAGGCAAGCTGTCCGGAGTGTAGGAACTGTTTACGACAATTAGATTGAGGTATCTGCAATCATAAAGTTCTATGGAAAGGGAGGGAAACAGTTCCGTGGCGTAGGAAGTGGCGAAGGAAGTAAAAATGCTATGGGAAGGGAGCAAAACGGGTCCGCGACGTAGGAAGTGATGAAGGAAGTAGTCACGGCAAGCTCTTCCGAGTGTGGGAACTGCTTATAACCATTATATTAAGGTATTTGCAATCCTATGATGCTATGGGAAGGGAGGGAAACAGGTCCGTCACGTAGGAAGTGGTGGAGGATGTAGTAAAGGCGAGGAGTTCGGAGTATGGGAACTGTTTATGACGATTAGATGAAGATATCTGAAATCATAAAATGCTATGGGAAGGGAGGATAACGGGTCCGCGACGTAGGAAGTGATGAAGGAAGTAGTCAAGGCAAGCTGTCCGGAGTGTGGGAACTGTTTATAACGATTAGATTAAGGTATCTGCAATCATAAAATGCTACGGAAAGGGAGGGAACCAGGTCCGTGGCGTAGGAAGTGGCGAAGGAAGTAGTAAAGGCGAGCAGTCCGGATTGTTGGAACTGTTTATGACGATTAGATTAAGGTATCTGCAATCATAAAATGCTATGGAAAGGGAGGAAAACGGGTCCGCGACGTAGGAAGTGATGAAGGAAGTAGTCAAGGCAAGCTGTCCGGAGTGTGGGAACTGCTTATGACCATTATATTAAGGTATCTGCAATCCTATGATGCTATGGGAAGGGAGGGAAACAGGTCCGTCACGTGGGAAGTGGTGAAGGATGTAGTAAAGGCGAGGAGTCCGGAGTGTAGGAACTGTTTATGACGATTAGATGAAGATATCTGCAATCATAAAATGCTATGGGAAGGGAGAATAACGGGTCCGCGACGTAGGAAGTGATGAAGGAAGTAGTCAAGGCAATCTGTCCGGAGTGTAGGAACTGTTTACGACAATTAGATTGAGGTATCTGCAATCATAAAATGCTATGGGAAGGGAGCAAAACGGGTCCGCGACGTAGGAAGTGATGAAGGAAGTAGTCAAGGCAAGCTCTTCGGAGTGTGGAAACTGCTTATGACCATTATATTAAAGTATTTGCAATCCTATGGGAAGGGAGGGAAACATGTCCGTCACGTAGGAAGTGGTGAAGGAAGTAGTAAAGGCGAGCAGTCCGGAGTGTGGGAACTCTTTATGATGATTAGATGAAGATATCTGCAATCCTAAAATGCTATGGGAAGTAAGGATAACGGGTCCACGACGTAGGAAGTGATGAAGGAAGTAGTCAAGGCAAGCTGTCCGGAGTGTGGGAACTGTTTACGACAATTAGATTGAGGTATCTGCAATCATAAAGTTCTATGGAAAGGGAGGGAAACAGTTCCGTGGCGTAGGAAGTGGCGAAGGAAGTAAAAATACTATGGGAAGGGAGCAAAACGGGTCCGCGACGTAGGAAGTGATGAAGGAAGTAGTCAAGGCAAGCTCTTCCGAGTGTGGGAACTGCTTATAACCATTATATTAAGGTATTTGCAATCCTATGATGCTATGGGAAGGGAGGGAAACAGGTCCGTCACGTAGGAAGTGGTGAAGGATGTAGTAAAGGCGAGGAGTTCGGAGTATGGGAACTGTTTATGACGATTAGATGAAGATATCTGAAATCATAAAATGCTATGGGAAGGGAGGATAACGGGTCCGCGACGTAGGAAGTGATGAAGGAAGTAGTCAAGGCAAGCTGTCCGGAGTGTGGGAACTGTTTATAACGATTAGATTAAGGTATCTGCAATCATAAAATGCTACGGAAAGGGAGGGAACCAGGACCGTGGCGTAGGAAGTGGCGAAGGAAGTAGTAAAGGCGAGCAGTCCGGATTGTTGGAACTGTTTATGACGATTAGATTAAGGTATCTGCAATCATAAAATGCTATGGAAAGGGAGGAAAACGGGTCCGCGACGTAGGAAGTGATGAAGGAAGTAGTCAAGGCAAGCTGTCCGGAGTGTGGGAACTGCTTATGACCATTATATTAAGGTATCTGCAATCCTATGATGCTATGGGAAGGGAGGGAAACAGGTCCGTCACGTGGGAAGTGGTGAAGGATGTAGTAAAGGCGAGGAGTCCGGAGTGTAGGAACTGTTTATGACGATTAGATGAAGATATCTGCAATCATAAAATGCTATGGGAAGGGAGAATAACGGGTCCGCGACGTAGGAAGTGATGAAGGAAGTAGTCAAGGCAATCTGTCCGGAGTGTAGGAACTGTTTATGACAATTAGATTGAGGTATCTGCAATCATAAAATGCTATGGGAAGGGAGCAAAACGGGTCCGTGACGTAGGAAGTGATGAAGGAAGTAGTCAAGGCAAGCTGTCCGGAGTGTAGGAACTGTTTACGACAATTAGATTGAGGTATCTGCAATCATAAAGTTCTATGGAAAGGGAGGGAAACAGTTCCGTGGCGTAGGAAGTGGCGAAGGAAGTAAAAATGCTATGGGAAGGGAGCAAAACGGGTCCGCGACGTAGGAAGTGATGAAGGAAGTAGTCAAGGCAAGCTCTTCCGAGTGTGGGAACTGCTTATAACCATTATATTAAGGAATTTGCAATCCTATGATGCTATGGGAAGGGAGGGAAACAGGTCCGTCACGTAGGAAGTGGTGAAGGATGTAGTAAAGGCGAGGAGTTCGGAGTATGGGAACTGTTTATGACGATTAGATGAAGATATCTGAAATCATAAAATGCTATGGGAAGGGAGGATAACGGGTCCGCGACGTAGGAAGTGATGAAGGAAGTAGTCAAGGCAAGCTGTCCGGAGTGTGGGAACTGTTTATAACGATTAGATTAAGGTATCTGCAATCATAAAATGCTACGGAAAGGGAGGGAACCAGGTCCGTGGCGTAGGAAGTGGCGAAGGAAGTAGTAAAGGCGAGCAGTCCGGATTGTTGGAACTGTTTATGACGATTAGATTAAGGTATCTGCAATCATAAAATGCTATGGAAAGGGAGGAAAACGGGTCCGCGACGTAGGAAGTGATGAAGGAAGTAGTCAAGGCAAGCTGTCCGGAGTGTGGGAACTGCTTATGACCATTATATTAAGGTATCTGCAATCCTATGATGCTATGGGAAGGGAGGGAAACAGGTCCGTCACGTGGGAAGTGGTGAAGGATGTAGTAAAGGCGAGGAGTCCGGAGTGTAGGAACTGTTTATGACGATTAGATGAAGATATCTGCAATCATAAAATGCTATGGGAAGGGAGAATAACGGGTCCGCGACGTAGGAAGTGATGAAGGAAGTAGTCAAGGCAATCTGTCCGGAGTGTAGGAACTGTTTACGACAATTAGATTGAGGTATCTGCAATCATAAAATGCTATGGGAAGGGAGCAAAACGGGTCCGCGACGTAGGAAGTGATGAAGGAAGTAGTCAAGGCAAGCTCTTCGGAGTGTGGGAACTGCTTATGAGCATTATATTAAGGTATTTGCAATCCTATGATGCTATGGGAAGGGAGGGAAACAGGTCCGTCACGTAGGAAGTGGTGAAGGAAGTAGTAAAGGCGAGCAGTCCGGAGTGTGGGAACTGTTAATGACGATTAGATGAAGATATCTGCAATCATAAAAATGCTATGGGAAGGGAGGATAACGGGTCCGCGACGTAGGAAGTGATGAAGGAAGTAGTCAAGGCTAGATGTCCGGAGTATAGGAACTGTTTATGACAATTAGATTAAGGTATCTGCAATCATAAAATGCTATGGGAAGGGAGAGAAAAGGTCCGAGACGTATGAAGTGGTGAAGGAATTAGTAAGGTGAGCAGTGTGGAGTGTGGGAACTGGAAACCGTTTGTAGCAGTTAAATTAATGTATCTGCAATGCTGAAATGCTATGAGAAGGGATGGAAGCATCCCCACGACATAGAAAATGGTGGAAGAAGTAGTAAAGGCTAGCAGTGCGGAGTGTGGGGAATGTTTGTGGCAATTAGATTAACGTATCTAAAATACTAAATTGCTATGGAAAGTGATGAAAACAGGCCCACGATGTAGAAAATGGCTTGGAAAGTAGTAAAGTATGAGCATAGTGTGAAAACCGTCTGTGGTAGTTAGGTTGATGTATCTTTAATCCAAAAATGCTATGAGAAGGGAAGGAAACAAGTCTATGACGTAGGAAATGGTGGAGTAAGTGGTAAGGCTTGCAGTGCAGAGTGTGGGAACTGTCTTTGGCAATTACATTAATATATCTGCAATCCTAAAATGTTATGGGAAGAGAGGGAAATATGTCCACGACGTAGGGGGTGGTGAAGGAAGTAGTAAAGGTGAGCGTGTTGAGTGTGGGAATGGATTAATGTATCTGCAAAGCTAAAACGCTTTGGGACGAGACTGTAGACTGTAGGTTAAAATAATTTCGAAGCGCGAATCGATACATATTTCGATACATGCAATCGTTTATAATAGAAATTTACAACTGAGTTGACAACAGCTGATTTTTACTCCATAGAGGATAACAACAATTTTTACTCCATAGAGGATAAAAACTTCTTTTAATTCCTAAAGAGTAAAATTGCTACTTTAGACCCACAACGCATGCATTAAAAACGACTAGTATTACTGCAGTATGACCAAAACAATATAATATAAACCCTTGATGACTCCGCTCAATTTTGTGGATGCCTCTGCGAACGCCACCTAGTTATGATTACAATTGTCCTCCAATGTTAAGAAATTGTTATCCGATCAAGTTGTTTAATGAATAAATAATTGTTCTGCCAAATTATGTTTCGAAACCAGGAACTCAAAATAGATCAGAAAATAGATATTTTAGTTCAGAAAACAAAGCCAATCAAATAGGCCTACGTACTTTTTAAATAAAACCACTGGTCGGATGATTTGTAAATTGTTCTTTATTTACTTCAATAAATTTCTAATAAAAATCACCAGAGGTACAAATCTATATAAATAAAATTAAAGTTTTGTCTGTACATTGCTCAGAATCATCAATTTTAGCGAATTTCCCATATAGGGAATAAGCTATTACCGTAGTACTCATGGTAAGACCTGGACCCGGGACCGATTGTTTTTTCGTTTTGAGGTCCCTAGAGGCCAAAAATAGCATCCGTTCAAATTCATATATATATATTTATATATATTAAAATTAAAACATATATAACAAAGTACCCTTTTAGTAATTATTTTATTTATATATATATATATATATATGTGTGTGTCCGTTAGCGCGACAACTCGAGCAAAAATGATCCGATTTTGATGAAATTTGGTACAAACGTGTAAACCTACGTTTATTCGAACGAGTTCGCGAACCAGCATGATCGGAACATGGGAACAGGGGTTTATGGGGGCTTTTATGGGGTAAAAATGGGTTTTTCCCATTTTTGACCCAAAAAACTTAAATTTTTGCAATTTCTTTCCAAATTATTTTGTAGAGCTTAAAAAAACAAATAATTTAGTATATTGAAGCGTCATAATGCGCCTAATGGTTACGGAGAAAATTCAAAAAAGTTGTAAATTTAAAATTCCTATGTTATTCTTATGGAGGATAAGTAAACTGTTGTAGTTTGCTTTATTAACATATTTTACCCAAATTTGGAAAATGTTTTTATTTCTTACTAACTATTAACATTTTACATAAAAAAACACTTTAACCCTCCCTGTTGCAGCAAACCTAAGTATGTGTTAAACTGATTTGATTTAAATCTATATAAATAAAATTGGAGTTTTGTCTGTACTTTGCTCAGAATTATATACTTTTAGGTTATTTTTACGTTTTATACATTAAAGAAGCAGAAACGAGTCTTATCTCTATTTCTGTCTGTCTGTCTGTATGTCTGTCTTTCCCTTTGTCTGTAACACTCAAGATGGCATTTTACGCAATCTTCTCCGTGAAACCCAGAGTACCTATCAAGATCCAAGTCATTTTAATGTATTCACTGGATTGGCGAGAGTGTCTTTAGTGATTTAAATATAAACTCACTACTTTGTAAATAAAATTACGGACGTTCAAAAATGCAGTTTTGTGCGATTTTTGTCAAATTTTCGTTCAATTTTTATCACACAATCGTCTATGAAATAACGAACAGCTGTTCGGATCAAGATTATTTTTTCTAGCTGTCAATGATATGTTTACAAATGTTGTTTACAAATACCGCAACCATTTCGAATCACGTTTTGAAAGCAAATCCCAACCAAGTGAGATTAAAAACGTTTTTCTTACATAACGGATTTAATTAATCCCAAGTGCAATAATATAGTCTAATAGTGTAACCGTAAATGAAATTAAATAACTAGACATCGTCCAAATCGGAACCAGAAATTCTTTGAGTATAAAATGTTTCTTGAGTTTTGACAACCAGAAAGAAGACCTTGAATCAGTGTTGTATAGGGCTGGGACACTGAAATGATAGTCGCCAATAGCTTACAAAAAAGGTTTCCACTCATTGACGGCGCTTCAATGGCGGTTGTGTAAAGTGTAAAGTAAAAAATCACAACTGCAGTGGGTGATTGTAACAGAGGTTTAACAGAGGAAGTGCTAAACTCGCTTTTCCAATGTGTCACTTTCTGTTTCTACTCACCGTGTGATGCAATCGCTGGACCATACAGCCAATAGGCCCATAGCTCATATCTTGGGTACGTAAGCCTACATATTTATTCATAACAACCTTTTTGACGACGATCCTTGATACCGGTACTTTTCCATAGAATACATGGCCTACCTACTTAAGAAATATAATTACAAATGACCAAAACCCCAACATTGTGTGATTTTTGTCACATTTCCTTCTATTGTTAATAGATATACTAATCATTGTTTAGAGAATGCGTAATCTATTAAATAACAAAAAGTTGTTTGGGTAAGGTTGTTTTTTTTTTCAAACTGACACCGATAAGTTTACGCTATAACCTTTTACGAGAAAATCCAAAAGCAAGGGATCAATAACCTCGGGACTAGATATTAATGTATTTTATTGGTCGGATATACTATAGTTCTTAGGTAGGTTCTTACGTGGGTACTGGTTCTTTTCCTTAGAACCGTTGGTAGCTGCTAGAATCATTTTTACGTAGGTACCAACACATCACTGTAGTTTACAAATTAGTTATCGTTGGTGTTGCACCTTATTTATTAGAGCCGTCCGTATTCAATTTAAGTGATGTCTTAACTCTGTATAAGTTTTGCTTTTTCTGTCTGGATTCCAAATCTTAGCTTACCCGGTATGCTAAGAAAATGATAACCTATTTGAGTAAAACATTTGTTGGGCAAACCATCATGAATTGTTTACGCCTTTATATTGTTTATGTATCAATAGTTCGTGGCCTTTTTTGGATTGTTGTGTGTATGTCTGTTGGTAACGCATTAATGTCCTTATTTCTCAGTGTTTCACGGAATGGACAAGAGCACCTTTGATACTGAAAATGTCAACCGAAATAAAGTGTTAAATGGTGAGGTTGAAGTAGTACTTTAAATACGTTTAAGTTAACCGATGTGGAAAGTAACTTTCAATTATAGGCCTACTTTAGGGCTACGCTTCATGGATCTATAAAACATTTTTTAGTTTAATCATTGGACATATGGACCATAACGATCCGGGTGACATTTAATTGCGAAGCATTTATTTTGGCTTGAACTGTCAGATACTATTTGCGAAGGTTTATATATAATAGTTTTGCCAGCATATCTGCAAATATGCAAACTAACTGCTGTTCTTAATCTTAATATAAGAAGGTTTCAACTGACTACTATAAGATCCCCGTGCGTAGAACGGGCACACAGCTAGTAGGGAATAAATGTGATATTTTTAAGGAGACATTTTAGTGTAAATCCAAGTAGGCAAATGGAAATTCGCTTAGTCTGCAGGTTTGCTGCGGCGGGGGTATTTAGGTTATTTTTACGTTTTATACATTCAAGAATCCGAAACAAGTCTCATCTCAATTTCTGTCCATCTGTCTGACTGTATTCCGTCTGTCACGGACCAAAAGCTATTTCACACGGCCTTCTCATGAAAAACAAGAGTACCTATCAAAATCCAAATCATTTTAAGGTGTTAACTGGATTGGCGAAATTGTCTACATATGGCCTCACTACTTTGTAAAAAAACTTACGGACGTTTAATAACCCAATTTTGTGTGATTTTTGTCAAGTTCTCTCACAATGTTTATCACATAATAATCTATGAAATAGCGAACAGCTGTTCGGATCAAGTTTAGTTTTCTATAGCTGTCACTGATATGTTTACATTGAATGTTGTTTACAAATACCGCAATCATTTCCGATCACGTTTCAAAAGCAAATCCAAACCAAATTGGATTAAACCCGTCTTTCCTTACATAACGGATTTAATTAATCGCAAGTGCAATAATGTGTAGGGTAACCTTAAATGAAAAATTGCTTCTTTGTGTATAACATTTTTATTGAGTTTTGATAACCGGGGAAAATACCGTGAATCAGTGTTCTATATGGCTGGGAAACTTATATTTTTTACATAAGCGTTACCAATAGCTTACACAAAAGGTTTCAACTCATTGACGGCACTTGAATGGTGGTTGTGTAAAGTGTACAGTGACAACTGCAGTGGGTGATTGTAACAGAGGTTTACGGATTATGCTCAAATCGCTTTTCCAATGTGTCTTCTCAACGCTATGTGCTGGTCGCTGGACCATACAGCCAATAGAGCAATTGCCCATCTCTTGGGTTTGTAGGCCTAAACAATTATTCATAAGTTGGTAGCGCATATTACTCAGTGTTCCGTACGGACAGGAAAAGAGCACCTTTGATAGTGAAATTTCCAACCTGAATGTTTAATGGCGAGGTTGAGGTATAGTATTTTAACTTTATGTCGTTTGGTTAGGTTAACCTTACCTAACTAACCAAACGACATATCAAATACAAATGACATATCGAATTAAACAATGGAATAATCATTTGGTTGTTTGTGCCGTCAGATATAAAAGTGTACACCACATAGATCTATTACGCATTTTGTTTACTTGAAACTGTCAGATACTGTATTTGTTTCAATATAATGGTTTGGCCAGTATATCTGAAAATATGCAAACCAACTGCTGTTCTTCATATAGGAAGGTTTCTACTGACCACTATTAAGATCCCTGTTCGTAGAACGGGCACACAGCTAGTAATCAATATTTAATTAATGCATCTTATCTTACTAATCTTACTAATATTGTTTGTTTGAAGTTCAATTACGCATTAATTACTGGTCAGATTGAGCTGGAATTCGATATGAAGATAGCTCACATTCCAGATTAACATATATACATATTCTTATCTCAAAGATCCTTTCGGGCTCCACCCTAGTGGCACTGGGAATTCCCATGTTAACCTTATCAGTATTCATATTTGAAATCAATTAAAGAATTTTACCTGCTGTTTCAATTACACAAGTTGGTTCTATGATATTCAACAGCATTAAGGATTTATAGTGTTTACCATTAGAGTGCAGCACTATTATTTTTTTTTTCATTTACGACAACAGCTAATTTGAACCAAGCCGCAACAAAAACCTTTGATACACAATTGGAAGAGACAAAATAGGATTGTTTACAATTATGCTTATGTTTTTGATTTATAAATAATTTTTCATATTGTGCGAATCTTTGGTGATTTACTTTTTTCTGCTGTTTAGGTGCAGTGGTGGAACATTATTATGGATATGGTAGATGTTTATACTATAGCATACCGTAATCTAGTTTTCTCGGAGTAGACAGCGTAAATTTACATTTTGTCGGTACATACAGAATGACAGAAAGACAGACAGACAGAAATTGAGATGATACTCGTTTCGGCTCTCTTAGGCTATGAAATGTAAAAATAACGAAAAACTGCATGATTCTACGCAATGGACATACAAAGCTGTAATTTTATTTCTATAGAAGATGACTGCTACTCTACTAGTCAAATTTGCACAGTTTCGAGCACTCGACACACGACAAGCTGGTCGGTGTCTGACGGGAAACGGACAGAGGAGCGCAAGTCGTAAAACTGTCAACCCCTCGGCCGAAGAATTCGTCGGGGTCTGACCAAGGAGCGCAGAGGTGCTTGCGCTCCTTGGTCCTACCCGTGCAAGGAACTAATCCCCTACATGCGAGGGTTGAACAAGACAATGCTTGATTTACCCTGTGAGTAAATCCCATTAGTCGCGCCTCACTGACTACACCATTGATTCAGGCATATTTTTCTAGTGCAACTTATTACCAAACTAATGTATCAACAAATTACCAGGCCGTACACTTCCACTTTCGAATTTAAATTGCAATATAAAAGCTGATCCTTCAGTTTAATGTTAAACCACATTTAGATTTTTTTTTATTTTATAAAAATGGATTTTAAATAGGCTACTTTTTAATAATTGCGACTTGATCTTGTAGGTGACTTTAGTCTTCATGGTGTAGATCTAAAATCAATGAATGGAAATTATTGTAAATTAGTAAGTTTATTCACTTTTAATAACTGCTTTAAACAAACATAATCTGTGAAAATAAAGGGGTATTGCACCGTTAGTTTTACCTTAGAAAAGATGTTGAACCTTATTAAAATGTGCAAATTTGCAATGGGACCCCTCGCTATGAAATATACTAATTTTTATGCAGGAATGGTTTGTAAAATCCTTAGCTAATTTAAATCCACGAATACAATTAAATGCTTTCAACGTGTACCCACCATTGATTAAAAAACCTGAATTTTACATCTTAGTTTTATAGGTAAATTCAACAGACAGAAACCATCTCTTCTTTATGATATGTAAAATGCGCATATCCATTGAAGTACTTTATTTTTCCATCGATTGATAAAAAGAAAAGGTAATACAAAACATACGTACCAATACAGTATATAGTTGATATACTTTGCAGTTTCTCAGACTCGAGAGCAAGGATCGGAGTCAGAATTTTACAATTCAATATAGTCAAATAGTATAGTCAATAGTCAATTTTAGTATATTGTATTTGTGTCAAAATGATGACTTTTTATGTAGACAAATTTTGTACTATTTCGAATCCCATATATTTTTTCCAAAAATACAATACGGGCCATTCTCAATTCATTTCACATTTCTTAGGAGGTAAGCTTTACTTTTTAATGTCAACAGTGATAACATAATATTACAAAAACAAGATTTTACAAAGGAACAATTTTTTAAAGTTACTTAGCCAACACTTTATATGGTGACATGAATCAAATTCCATATAATTTTAAAGTTATTGCAATTCCAAATCATCTTCCTAATTTAAACTCAATTTGTATTACTTTCTTTTAGTTTTCGAATTATCATCTATATTTGGCGTTTATGTTGTCACCATGTAAAACGTTTGTTAAATGACACAAATGATGTATAATATAACATTGTCATCACAATGTCTAAATAGCAACATGTCACAACGTCGAACAACATAATTCATTGTTACTGATGTTTGTATAGGCCTAAAAAATGTTTAAACTGTAGGCCTACGGTTTGATGTTTTTCAAAAATAACTTTGTTCTCGCTGGATAAATAAGTTTGATTATTTTGCCCTGAAATAATCACTTAGCCTTATTTAGATGAAACAGTTATTGTTAATTTAAAGAAAAATCACAGCATATTACATTGTGGGTGCTGACTAATGGTGCACTCTGATTAGGATTTCTCGGCCCCAATGAAGTATTTTTACCCACGAATCTGTGACATTAGTTAGAAAATGTACCAATTGCACCGTTAACATTAACCGAGAATAGAACTTTCTTTAGGAATCTGCACCGGTAACGAATTTGTAAAATTGGTCACCTTATTAAATGTACAGCAAGAAATTAAAAAAAAACCACGTCACTGATTGTAAGTTACTCATTACTTATTATCTCTTATTTGATTCTAGACTGAAAAGTTTATTTTTTTATGATAGATAATTTACTTTGTAACTGGTAACACTACTTGAATAAAGACAAGTTTTAATTTTTGTAGTTTACTCTTTTTTTAGAATTCCTTTTAGAGTATGTGCCGGTTATTGTTATTTGAATTTAGCATTAAAATAGAGTAATTATGTTTATATTCATTGGTAATCCGGAGGCTATAAAATCTACTTAAACGATGCTTAAACCATTACTTTGGAAATAGCCAAGTAAATTCTGATCAAACAAATTTGTGCTTGTCTAAACAGTTGGGAATAATTATAGGATCTTGAGGAGTAAATGTTTTAATTAGATACACTTTTTTGTCGGCAATACAACAGTTAAAAAAGTAAACGAAACAAAATAATCGATTTATTTTCAGACATTTCTAACTACATACTTTCAGAAAAACCTAAGTAATTCTTATACAAAAAGTATTTTTAAATTTAAACAAAGCCTATGTAAACAACACTACTTTTTGAAGTAAATTTAGCCCAGGCACATTGTCATTTGGCAAATATAACTTTCAGCAGTAGGCTCACCCACCTAATCTGGAAATGCACAACATAATATAATGTTGTTCTTAAGAATTAGTTTCAAGAATGGTATGCGTTGCTCCTAAATAGTACGAACGTCCGGTAATATTAAGTCATTCAATATCCTAACCTCTATCACGAGAGAAAATGTCAGGTGTTTCCACAGGACGGAGCCAAAGGTTGAATCACGGGTCGATGATCAAAACAAATCACATAGAACCAAGCAATTAATAGTCGTCATGCCTTCAAAGCTATTTCAAAATTGTATAAACTATACCTGCAAAACAAAATAATGTAAACATTTGATAGTTCTGAAACGCAGAGAGAAAGTTTAGCTGTCTCGAATAATCTAATATGATTTTAATTATAATAGAATAATGCAAATTTAGTTCCGTACTATTTAGTGATAAATATTTAATTTTTATTAAACTGCACTTAGAAAAATATGCAGTTTGTCTGCATTGAAAATGGGCTGATTAACGTAGGACAAAAACCAACTGTTTTTTAGATAACTACTTCGAATGCATAATACAGTATCTTGCATTGTCTCTGTTAACATATTTATAGTTTCAAAATTACTCCTTACATTTTCATTTTTAAGTAGTGTATTCAATGAGGCACGACTAATGGGATTTACTTGCAGGGTTGACCCAGCCATTGTCTCTTTTAATCCGTATAATTAGGGGATTAGTTCCTTGCATGGGTAGGACGTAGGCGCGCAAGGTGCCTCTGCGCTCCTTGGTCCTACCCCTACGGATTTTATTTATGACCTCCCATTAGAGCAGGTATTGTGCGCTCCTTGGTCCGCGAATCGTGTCTGACACCATTGAATCACTGCAAGGGATGCGCCAAGAGGTAGACGAACATTCAGATGAGTTCTGAGAATTTCAACTTTCTCGTTTTGTAATGTGCCGTTATAGCCTTACTTGGAAGAGGGGGATTTTTGGGCCACGAATGAGTTCGTATTTGTTTAGTTTTAAATAAATCCGACCTGAATATAAAATAGCAAATGCAAGTACGCAGTTTGCGTTTTTGATCAGTAACGTAATTAAAATTTACCAAAATAAAGAAAAGTGTCTAAATCTAGTGCAACAAACCTAAATATTGACTACTGGTTTTGATTAACGTCAATTAGTAATACTTAACGTTATTTAAGGCTATTGTATGTTTGATAACTGACCTCCTGAATTTTATTTCAGTTCCTAAGTTGGCTACAATATTATTGTCAAACAATGCAATAATGTTATTTCATAAAATTTGTACCTGAGAAATTTAAAAATGGAAAATGTATTTCTCGTGTAAGAAAATCTTAAAATGATACGATTCGTAATGATACGATCTTAAAACGAGCCATTCAGTATTCTTATTCAAAACACCAAACACCCGCCACTGGATAAAAATATGTCCGCTACAAAGCATTAAAACAGCATAGTACAGTCGTACAGTGTATGAAAGAGGTGCGATTTATTTCTTGGTACTAAATTAAGTCATTCTTCAAGTATAAGTAAAACTTCAGCATGGGCATACTCTCTAACGTACTATCATATGATGGATTAGCTGAAGGCAGATAAGTCCGATTCAAGCTTATATTGCTTACTATAAAGATTGTTGTAATACAATTATATTTAACTAGTGGTCGTCCAGTGGTCGAAAACTCGACCAAAAATATGTTATATACAGGTTTCAAATGATTTAGGCCCAAAATTCTTTAGCTGTGTGAGTAACTACGGACTTCTGGAAAATTGAAATATGATATTTAGATATGTGCTTACTCAGGAACAATGCCGTTCCGGGACACTCTGTAAAAATGGACGTTAACGTGATTATAAATTTGCATTTTACATAGTCAAAATACAATAGGTATTGCGCAACCATGATATGTTATGTCATTAACCTTGGTTCAGTAATAAAACTACACCGTGTGCTTTCTCAAACAAAACAAAACTTGCTTACTGTACAGCAATAAAACACGTAAAGAACAAAACAAAAGGAAATCTAGACTAGTAGACTACTGATACCGTAGTCATCATAGGCTACTACTACATGATGTTTCAGAACAAAAGTATGGTGATAAAAATATTAAATAACTCATAAAACACTATAAAATCATAGTACTGTACTTAAGACTTTCTGGTAATAACAACAGTGATAAAAATAAGATAAAGATAACAATGTTGTAAAACACCTCTTATTATTTCTCTTTGTTCTATTATTTCTTTGGTTTCTCTCCATCCACAAGTTGTCATGGTTACAATCACCCAACGACCCAACCACAAAATGTTGTAGTGTTGTGACAGCAGACAGGAGCAGACGATTGTCAGTATGTCAGTGTCAGTGCAAGATTGTCAGTCTGTAGGTGCGAGCGTATAGCTTGACCTTGAAGCTACTGATCGATATTTCTCCGTTTTGCTTCCATCTTATTTTTGTCAAATGAACTGTAATGTTTCAATAATGGGGAACCTACTGCAGATAAAAATTGCCGTAAATAGATATATAGTTCATATTGAAATATTAGACTGAAAAACACAATTCATAAAACATTTTCTTGGGATTTCTGAGGTAAAATAATATATAGGCATCATATGATCCGATCCCAGTTGAGCGAGGTTCTAATGTATTTGCAAGTTTAAGTTACAAATAGATAACCCCATTACATTATGGTTGGTATTCAATGACCGATGTATTATACAAATACAAATACAAATATATTTATTATGAAAATTACAACAGCTTGGCCTCACCAAGTTTAAAAATCAAAAAATAATTAAAAAAAAATAATTCAATAATTCATAATTCATAATTCAAAAATAATTCATAACTTATTTTGATATTAATCAGAAGCATTCATTACAGCTTGCATCACTTATTGGTATATATAAATATCCAAGTTACTATTACTTAAAAAAAATAAAACACGAAATGGTGAGGCCATTCAATTTTTATAAACACAGTGTTAAACATTTTACTCTGCAGGATACTGGATGGTAAAGAGTGTTTGGTTTCAAGAAAACAAAATAAAAAATAGTTTAGCCAGCTTTACTATTTATTTTTTAAAAAACAATAGAAAGGAAACCATAAGGATAGGTATAGGATTGAACTGAAATAATTGCAGGGAAACTTAAATAGTAAAGTCCACAAACTGTACATCGTTAGAGAGAGAGGGGGGGGGGAGTGAGAGAGAGAGGGGGGAGGAAGAGAAAGAGAGAGAGAGATTTGATAAGGAATATGAAAAGTAAACAAATAATCGTTTCTGGCGTTTGTCATGGTTTACCCCCCCCCCCCCCGTATTTGTTCTCGTCACCACTTTTTGTTGCTTCCTTATCTTTCATCCGTCCCAAAATAGAATTCCTGTAATGGTTTGTTTGTAAAATTAAAATTATTATAAACATCTTTTATCTATCGAATGTAGTTTCGTGGTTATTCTTATCAGATAGATTAATATCGTTGCCACATGTAATAGTTCCTCCTTCGCGTTACGCAATAGAGTAAAAAAATAGTTTCCGTATCTCGAAGAAGATTCACGTATATTTCCCGAGATAAAGAAAATCTGTATAATTCCCGATCTTCCCGGTCCGTGGACACACTGTAAATATTGTACGTCAATAAAGGAGATATTGACTAAAATTTCTACTGAAGGTGAAAAAAAGAAAACTTAAAATATGGGATGATGACCGGGTAGGTTTTTAAGATTCAACCATTTATAATTAATTAATATTCGTAGTTCCTTATTAGAGGTGCATTATCTTTATTTGGAATATGAACACGTTTAAACATTAAAACGTAGTTAATGCTAATCACTATCCAAACATAAATAGTAACAAGGAGTAAGGTTACCGACCGCTGGGTGTTACCGCTACAAAGTAGGCAAGGAGGGTGCCGTACTGGCTACACTACTCCACAATAGAACACACGATGAGACAGTCTCCGCATTGGTATTGCAGTTACGCTTATCGACACAGGCAGCAGCACCGGTTAAGCTGTTTTCAAACGTATAAAATGCACGGGAAGCCATACCTGACTGGCTTAGGCCCGTATTACACTATCATAGTTCTATGACATATATCTATTATCATATGTCTTTGATGAAAATTATTACAGTGTAATGTACCAACTATTATAATGGTTTTGAACTATGATAATATGTTCTCCTTGAGAGAACATATTATCATATATTTGATCATATAATATGTCATAGAACTATGATAGTGTAATACCGGCCTTATGGGAGAGCTGACTGGCTTTCGGGCGGGTGACTGCCACACCGAGTAAATTACCAGCGCAGTGACTGCCTCTCCGGGTGGGCACAAAAGTATACATATATATATACATATATATATACATATACATATATATATATACATATATATATATATATATATATATATATATATATATATACACATACATACATAGTTCCTCTTTTATAGATATAGATTATAAAATTGAATTAGGGGAGGTACGATTGAGGCATTAGTTCAAAATTCCTCCATGAACAGCGCTGTAGTTAGAGAGCATTTTGGCAATGAAGGTTTACTAATCGCAAAAATAGTTCTGTTCATAAAATAAAATTATAAATGCCTCAAATTCAATTTTATAATTTTTTTATTATAAAATTACTATCATAACCTAACCGAACTAACCAAACTTGCTGATAATGAAATAATATAACAAAAGTTTATTAATAGAAAAAATAATTCTGTTCATTAAATAAAACTAGAAATTGCTCAATTAAAATTTTACAATGACTTAATAATAAAATTTAACTGTCATAACCAAACCAAACCAACCAAACTTGCTGATAATGAAAAAATCGTAGTCAAAATATTGTTGCCAGCAGCGGGATTCGAACCCGTGACTCTCAGCATAACAGCCCGGCACGCTAACCCCTTAACCACCGAGGCCGAAGGCTGCACACCGTATTTTACGGTAATGGTGTTCCCTAGAGAGTTATTTTCAGGAAGATTTTAGTAGCATGTTATTTTGACATGCCAACAATTATTACTCAATGCCTGTAATTCTCTATTTATTTGCATGTTGAGTATGACCATATGATCTGTATGAACAATTGTTGACCTTTTACTGTCTTGTTTCTGATAGGCTCGATGCTTGCATAGCTACATTTTTATTTTTTAGCGAATTTCCCTATAGGGAAGTAGCTATTACCGTAGGTCTCATGGTAAGACCTAGGCCCGGGACCGATTTACTTTTTCATTTTGATGTCCTCAGAGGCCAAAAACACCATTCGTTCAAATTTATATATATATATATATGTGTGTGTGTGTTCATCCGCACGATAACTTGAGTAATTTTCGTCCGATTTTTATAAAATTTGGTTTGAAGGTGTAAAGCGGGATAAACTTGAATGAGTTCGCGAACCAGCATGATCAGACAATGTTAACGGGGGTTTATGGGGGGTTTTATGGGGTAAAAATAGGTTTTTCCCATTTTTGACCCTAAACACGCAAAATTTCACAATTTCTTTCTAAACCATTTTGTAGAGCTTAAAAAAACAAATAATTTAGTATATTGAAGCGTTATTATGCGTTTAATTGTTACGGATAAAATTAAAAAAAAATTAATTTTAAATTTCCATGTTATTCTTATGGATAATAAGTCAACTGTTGTAGTTTGCTTGTTTATGAACATATTGTGATCAAATTTGGAAAATAAATTAATTTCTTACTAAACTACAGTACATTTTAACATTTAACATTAAAAAAAACTTTTTTACCCTCCCTGTTGCAGCAAACTAAGTACCGTACTCATTAAACTAATTCTGTTTAAATATGGAATAAATGTGTTATTTTTAAGGAGACATTTTAGTGTACATCCTGTAATAGGAAGGTCAAATATTGTAAAGAGGAGGTGTTTGGCAATGTTGTGTGAGTAGGCTGGTAGTGTTGTTAAACAATAACTTGTTGTGCTGACCTACTGAAGGCTGTTGCTTTAAGTAGGCCAGTGCACTTGATCAGGGGGTCAGTTTTGGTGTATAGTGTTTGTGTGGTGCACCAGAGGACGGGGTCCTGCTGGGGGAGCTGGAGCCCAAGGCCCTTGGCCTTGGGCCCAGGTAAGAAAATGTTAAGGGTTTTCAAAATTGGGGTTTAGAGTCTTTTCCAAATTGGGGTTTAAGTTACTAACTGATTTATACTGTTCCAGTCTACTCTACCTTTTTATGATTGTTTTGTTTAGCTTTGCGTTCTTTGTGTTGTTTTGAGTATTTAATAAAGTTGGGTTTTGTAAGCGAGTGCTGAGTTTCATTCCTGAGCTACGTCACCCAAAGTAACAGTACGTATTCCTAGAGGAATACGACCGTTACAATCCAATCAGGCAAATGGAAATTCGCTAAGTCTGCAGGTTTGCTGCGGCGGGGGTATTTTATTGAGCGAAGCGAGCAGAGCGAGCGAAGCTCACTTTCCCTCACTTTGTAACTTCTTTGTAAGAGCATCAGAATGTAATGGCTTGACCAATTGATATGAAATTTGGCCAACAGCTAAAGAATACTGAGCACAATGTTTTGGTAAAAAATATTTGCGAATTTCCTTCTGGATTTTATTTTACGGGTCACGCAATTTCGCTTTTTATTTTAATGTAAGTTGAAAGAAAAATTATATTGGGTTTATGTTTATGACATATGGGTTTATCTCGTTTCATTTAAATAAGATAAACATATGTTTAAGTGTTTGTAACTGTTTTGTTTACATTTCAATGTTTACTTTCATCCTAGGTTAAAGTTGAAATGTAACAGTTTATCAATGGAAGTAACAGTTTTGCTATATTTGTTTTGAGCATGCCTCAAAGGCCCAACGTAATATTGGTCGTCGCACCGATAATGCAAATATTGTAAGAGAGTGGCGTTGTGAACAAGAAGAACCAGATGAAGCAGTGGCGGAAGAAGCTGATAATGATAGACAGTTAGCTAATCAATTCCAACATGAATTAGATACACTAAAATTTTACACTTGCACTAACTGTCATCTGCAACAACTAACAACTTCAAACCAATCACCGATTTGTTCGCGTTGTCGTTCAAATGCAACTAAATTCACGGCGTTAAATAATATGGATGTGTCAAGTGTCCCGAACGAATTAACTGACCTGACGATTGCACGAGTACATCCTGCTATGCCCATTTACAAAGTACAAGCAAATGGTCAGGATGGCCAGTTTCACTACAAAGGTACAGTATGAACCACGATTACTAGAAAAATGAACTATCAGATAAATTTGTCATTCTTTAGAACTTAATTAATGTCGGGCAAACAAACGGCGAATCTGTTGAAAGGGAACATATTGTAGGGTGTTAGCTGCTTTAGCCATTGACAATCTTTAAATAATGCTTCGCTCATTTATGCGTCTAAAGTGTAACGGCAGACCACCCTAGTCTATTTGTGACTGCCCAGACAAATGTTTTGTCTATTTATGTTTTACCGGTATCTAGTTTTATTTTCTTGGCTAAACTCGAACCTCATTGTTGTTGACTTTGTCATATGCAGGTATTTACTCAGGGGAGGTATAGAAGAGGCTACGATGACAGCTGTGGGCTTCTTATTAGCTGAGGTAACGCCATTACCGTAACAAAACGGACAATAGCCATCGGCCTCGGTGGTCTAATGGTTAGCGTGCTGGGCTGATATACTGTAGGTCCCGGGTTCGAATCCCGCTGGTAGCATTAACTTTTTGTCCAAGATGTTTTTATTATCAGCAAGTTTGGTTGGTTTGGTTCGGTTATTACAGTTTAATTTTATTATTAAGTCATTATAAAATTTTAATTGAGCAATTTCTATTTTTATTTAATAAACAGAATTATTTTTCCGATTACTAAACTTTTGTTATATTATTTCTTTATCAGCAAGTTTGGTTAGTTCGGTTAGGTTATGATAGTTTAATTTTATAATTAAAAAATAATAAAATTGAATTTGAGGCATTTATAATTTTATTATATGAACAGAACTATTTTTGCGATTAGTAAACCTTCATTGCCAAAGTGCTCTCTACTACAGCGCTGTTCACGGAGGAATTTAGAACTAAATGCCTCATTCGTACCTCCCCTAAGTCAGAAGAAGCTCCTAAAGCCTGACTTGATCATGCTAGGTGGAACCCTTTTGTGGAAGTGGTGGGGATGAAGGGAGGGTTGAAAAAAAAGTGACGTAATTCTGGCGCCAATCTGGCCCCGGTCTCTGATTCTGGAATCCGCCATGTTGGAAATTTGTGAGTGATGTAGGTAGTGAAAACTTACTATCGATAGTCACACTATCGATATTTTTCGATAGTTTTTTAAAAACTATCGATACTATCGATAGTACTATCGATAGTTACTCAAATGGAGTTTTAATGCATTACATTGTATATCCTTCCTGCATGGGTTTAATCAATGGTTTCTACTTTCTACCTAGTCGAAGATAAAGCTGTATCAGATTATTAATTTTAACAATTTGTGAGTGACGTCCTGGTGCCTCCTTTATGATTTTTTCTTTTCCAAAATATTGGTAACATTGGTACTATAAAATAACAATAAGTTTTACCATTTTCTTTTATTATTCACTAAAAATATTATATATTTATGCTATGTGAGTATAAAATAATTTGTTAAATGAATAATAAAAAGAAAATGGCAAGAGAATTTTTTACCGTATACCGGTGTCTACTCTACACCATACCAAACCCCACCATCCATGCTAAAACCCATAAGGCAAATGTACCCATAAGTCCGGTAAAGTGAATTAGCAAATGCCCCCTCTTTCAAATGTTTAAGAAGGTACTTTTCTACCAATTTTTTCTACAATAAACTTTGAAAAAAAAAAAACTGGCTATAATATTAACAATAGGTATGCATTAACACTAGACAAACAATGAAATGTGAGAGTAACAGAAAAAGATTTTTTTACATAATTTAACCTAAACAAAAACTATCGATAGTCCAATACTATCGACCCACTATCGATATTTTTAAACTATCGATACTATCGATAGTAAGTTTTCAGTTTTCACTAGATGTAGGGGCCTAACATCGATAGAATTGTGGATGTAACATCTAAGTGAAATCTAAGTTAATGCGGTTTTGGCATTAAGTAAGATTTTGTGATAGTTTTGATACGCCAACTGTGTAATTCGTTACATGATTTAGGCTAATAATTCGATATCGGTCATTTCTTGATAGGCTAATTTATAGGTTAGGCATAGGCCTATTTAACCTAGACTAATTCGTATTTCTGCCCTAGGCCCTACACTAATTAAACATGGATACAAAGGCATAAAAAGAACTGATCAAAGTGTTGTGCCCAAGCACTTTTCAAGCCTACCAGTGGCTAAAACTCAACAGAAATAGATGCACAGGCTAGGCCTAGCCTATATGGGCCTGTGATGATTGAGGTAAGTTCTTGATAGATTTTTAACTTAAGTTTTTTTTGTTGGCGCGAGTTATATAGAAACAGGGAGTACAGTTTCTTAATTGGTCTATGCTAATATCGATTGAAACTATTGAATTGGAAATATTGATTAATAATCAATATTTTGAAATACAATATCAAATTAAACTATCATAACCTAACCTAACCAACCAAACTTGCTGATGGTGAAAAAATTTTAGGCCTAGCATACCTAGCCCAGTTAAGAAACTGTACCCGGAACAGGTCTAGGCTAGGCTATTTTGCAGGTTTAGGAAGTTGTTTACCGCATCTAATTAACTGTGTGGTCTATCTTAAATAAATCTGGTAAAGGATCGGACTGACTTAACTCTAGCAGTGGCCGATTGTCATCTGGTGACGATCTGACGTTGATGCTTAGAATGGCCAAAGTCGTCTGGTGACGATCTGGGCCGATATTTTTTTAGCGGTAAAAGAAACACTTACAATCAACTCAGATGAGAATAATAACTTATACCATTCGAAAGATCACATTGTGAACTTTCATTTTATTACATAAACAAACCCTGTAGCAGGTATATAACAATGTCACGACGATAAGAAATCAAATGAATTTTTGGCGCGGCACGACTTTTGTAGCCGACACTTGGGAACTGTCAAAACACGTCTTGTTTGGCATTACCCTGCTCAGATAATTATCGTCGTGGGATGTTGCGGGTGGTACCACTGGATAGCCATTGATTTTATCTTCATTGTGGTAGTAATATTTAGAAAGAAATACCGTATTGATTGCACAACCGGTACGATTTTATGAAAACAGCTGTTTTCAAAATTTTAACAAATGGCCAATGGTCGTCAGGTGATGATGTGGAAAATACGAATTACATACACTGTAAGTTATTATTACTAGTCATATAATATGTCATTTTGAAGGGGAAGAAATATAGATTGTGAGAGTGGCAGCCCTGCGCTCAGGGTTATTTACGTCTGCTCACATATGAAGAAGATGGAAGTGAGTCATTACTGCTACAGCTGTCTTGTGTATTCGCCTTTGTTTGTTGTTGCCGTGAGTGTTCGCTCTGGTGTTATCCGCGGTTTATTACTAAATACGTTATTAGTTCATAGTGTTAGTGAAGTTTGTGTGTGTGTATAACAGTAATCTTCATGCATTTTATTACGCTTAAATATTACTGAATTGTGTGAAATAGTGTTCATAAAAGGTTATATTTTGTTAGCACCATGTACTAAAATAACGATTCTGACATTTAGAGATTGTTGTACGAGATGGACCTTAGTTCGCCATGCTATATAATGATATACCCAAGGTGTTATACATTTTTATAAAGGTAAATGAATACACTACAACATGTTTTTATTGGTTTGGGTGTAAAAATGTGGTAAAAAAGTTATATACTATATACTGTACACTCCATTTTCTCGAAATGCGCA
The DNA here is from genome assembly GCF_028750875.1 of Macrosteles quadrilineatus. NCBI lineage: Eukaryota > Metazoa > Arthropoda > Insecta > Hemiptera > Cicadellidae > Macrosteles > Macrosteles quadrilineatus. Next base: position 17,815,066 of record NW_026542594.1, read on the forward strand.
AAAAATTCAAAACATTCTGAAATTGATACATAATCATAGGTGAAAATAACTTTTTACCATCATACTAATGACTTTTTTGGATTCCTTACTTCATTAGCTTTACAATATGTACATATCATCAGCCTACATAATGTTTTACAACACAAACAAACACTGTATCAGTTTACACTTATTTGCGGTTTTGCGGTTATTGTATTATTATGTCCCTATTACGTAAGTACCTACAAAAAATATTTCTAACATGTTATACATTTTTATGTAGGTAATTGTATACACAACAAGATTATTATGTTAGTTTGAAGTAAACAAATTTGGTACAAAAGTTGTATACTAAATACTGTGAATTTTTTTTCTCGCGAAATCGCTAAAATATAAAAACATTATTTTATATACGTATGTTTATAGGTAAAACATTATATTTACCATAAACTTTATGACTTTTTTTTATTCTTTACCATACTTCATTAGCTTTACAAACATGTATATATCATTATTAGTAGCCTATATACATATATTATATAACTTTTTACAACATACCTAAACTAACACTGTACGGTTTTCAATTTTTTCGGTTCTCCGTTTGTCATTATATTTCGCCCCAAAAACTTATAAAAAAAAATATTTTTCTAACATGTTGTATATTTCTGTGTAGGGAATTAGATTGTCTACAAAATGTATATAATGAATTTCCCATGAAAAATCTGTCGAAAAAAAATACCGAGACCGCTTTTGAAATTAAAAAAAAATTCTATTTTTTTCACTTTACCGATAAAATACACTTTCTAAATCATTATGATATTACTATTTCTAGATTCTCCTGTTCTTTCCGATCTTCGGCTAGGTTTACTTGTACGGTTGAATTTTTACGAATTTTCAATAAAAGGTCTGCAAAATCGCCAAAATGGGTTGGCTATTCCCCACTTCTAACATTGGCCACTGCTAGGGTTAAGTTAACTTTTAGACATATTATAGCATGTTAGGAGATAGGCCTAGGCTACTTAGCAGCCATAATTTAGTTCTATAGTTTACTTTGAATGATGGGCCTCTCAAGTACAGAACACATGTACTTAACTTGTGTTGAAACCTTCCTATTGTTAAACAAGGCCTTAGGCCTAGTTGTCCATTTTCAGAAGAGGGCCTTTACTAGGCCTATTTTAAGTTTCCCTTAACGATTAAATTGTTCTCAAATGTGCACCACCTGGTATTAAGAGAGTCATAGGTAAGCCTAAATATCGCCCTCTGTGCGTAGGTACCATGTTCAGTCTTCGGCCGTTAAGTTACCTCATCAACACTGTTAATGCCTAACTCATCTTGCTGCTACCTGTAAGTAGCCGAAACGGTACTTTCCTGTTAACACGTTCGCTGCTGAGCGCTAGATGCCGGGGACGGACGGAAAGTACGTCCCCACTAGCTGCAAAGAATTATAGGATGCTCGTGACGAGCTGGCTGATCCATGGAAACGTTAAACAACAATGAAATTGGCAACGTTCCTAGCTCCTGGCGCTGTGGCCCTGCTGAAGTTGCGGAACGTCCGTAGCAGCGAACGTGTTAAAGGGAACATTCATTATTACCGATGATTTCTTTTTGATATATTGATTTTTTAAATTTGGTATAGGCTAGGCCTATCGATATTAACAAATTGAAACTTACCAGCTGACAACTACGATAAATAAATATTGTTCGTATCAACTAACAATAAAAAAATATTATATTAAAACTAAACTGTTCTAAACAAACCAAACTTGTTGTAACATTTCAAAATTCCGTTCGATAATCTAATCCCCATATGCCTTATCTGTTATCAAACGGAATTTTGAAACAGTAACTTAGCCTACAGCAAGTTTGTTTAGTTATGTTAGGTTAATTTAAAATAGTTTCATTTCTTTATCCAATAGGCCTAGGCTTTATACCTAGGCTATTATTTTTGCCTAAACAAGATTAGTTCTTAATCCTATTCTCTAATACAAGCTATAACTCAATAACTCCGTTATTGAATCAAGTATTACGTAGACATTTGCTATGTCTGTTCGTCTGTCTGTCTGTAATTTAAAGATACCATATAACATAGTAATAACAACTCCGATGACGTACGGTATGGGTAATATTTTATTCATTGAATGATCAACCAAATTTGGCAACTAACTCAATATCATTATTGTTTTTACACCTATTGGTATTACTCTTTATAAACAATGCTAAATGCTCAAAATATGTATATTTCACCCAATTTATCGCAGTTGGGTGAATTAACGTAAGCCTTGAAAGTAACCGTTGATTTCGACGGGTTTCACCTAGTTCTCTCAAATTGGTGGAGACATAGTTTCCAATTGAATATTTAGATTCCCCCATGTTAATCTTATTGTAGAAAACCCAACTTTGATGGAAGTTCCTGCCTGAACTAATTAAGATTTCAACAAAATATAAACACTTTACAATACTACAGATCAGGGTCATTATTTTGACACTAATCATCAAAATTGGTCCAAAAATGAGGGAGGAGTTCTGTTTACAAAAATCGGCTCAACGTTTTATATATACTGTATAGATTCTTTCCATTCCCAAAGTACCCATGAACATTTGAGAAAACTACAAGTCGCAACCCCATAAACCATATACTTAAAATGTTCGTCATGACGATAAACCTTGTTCAAAACTATCCATTAATGCCTAAATTGCCCTTTAATTTCGTAATTCATTTCTAAAGGGAACTTTCCATACACCTAATGTTAAAAATACCTTAGCTGTTCTCATTTGCATATTATTCTCTACTTTATTTTAATCAGGTGTGATTATTTGTTTCTGTTACTTTATTCTGTTTTAATATTATTTCAGCTTAACTCAAACTAATCAATAGTTTTATTAATAGGCCTGTATTTTTATAAATTAGAGATAGCTAATTTATGTTAGATAAAATTATTTTGTCCTGTAATTTTGTTATCATACTTTTTAAATTATTGATAAAAATACTAATGGTTTTAAACCAACACTCCATTTTCTTCTATTAGTGGTATTTGGATGTCACAAAATCTAGGAAGGAGTGAACACTTTTAAACTTTGTTAGTGTAATATTATTTGTAGGCTAATACTAATTTTTTGCAATATTTCTGTTTATAGCCAGTACCAGTACAATGGGGGAGTTGTAATTAATATCCTCCGACATTGGATGATTCAGGGGAGAGGCTGAGGCGGAAGAATAGGTAGAGGAACAGTAGATGGGGAACGAGGCGAAGAAAAGACTACCTACTAGGTAGTGTAGAAGAGAAATATGGTAAGTTTTGCCATTTCCTCAATTTTAATACTTATCAATCCTGGATTTTATTTAATGTAGGCTGTTAATAATTTATAAGTAGAATTTCCCCTTGCGAGGCTTAGCTCACACTGAAGCAATGTTGTAAGGACAAAATATCCCGCCCGCACCAGTGGTGTCGGTACCGCGGGGCAAGAATTCCCGCACCTTGCACTCATAGTGTTAACCCTATATAAATAGTCAAAGGCAAGACAACGTCTGCCGGGTTCAGCTAGTTATAATATAAAAAGTATTATTATGGCTATTAAATTGATATGTCTATGGATTTCCACTTTTGGCTGAACTTGTTAAACCATATACAGTGTGTAAATTAAGTCTGGCACACATTTTTTATCTTTTTTCTATAGTAGATAGAAGAAATCAAACCTAGTAGGTAGACTAGGTAGTGTAGAAGAGAAATATGGTAAGTTTTGCCATTTCCTCAATTTTAATACTTATCAATCCTGGATTTTATTTAATGTAGGCTGTTAATAATTTATAAGTAGAATTTCCCCTTGCGAGGCTTAGCTCACACTGAAGCAATGTTGTAAGGACAAAATATCCCGCCCGCACCAGTAGTGTCGGTACCGCGGGGCAAGAATTCCCGCACCTTGCACTCATAGTGTTAACCCTATTGAAATAATACAGTGTGTAAATTAAGTCTGGCACACATTTTTTATCTTTTTTTCTATAGTAGATAGAAGAAATCAATTTGCGGGACTGATTAATAACAAATGTTAGGCACTTTTTACAAATTTTGAAAATAAAAATTCCCTTAAGGGCAAGGGGGGGGGGTAGGGGGTAACTAAAAATTTTCAAATGACAACCCCCATCTTGTGACCCCTCATTTTAAAGGTCATTGAAAGACAAATCCAAAGATGTGTCTGAAAAAATTTTTTTTGCACCCTATCCAAGATGGCGGTTTAAAATGTACTTAGGGTTGAACGGGTAAATTAGGTATGGCACACATTTCTTATCTTTTTTACTCTTTGTAGATAGAAGGAATTAATTTGCGGGATTGAGTAAGAACAAATGTTTGGCACTTTTTCATAATTTTGAAAAAAATTCCCCTTAAGGGTAAGTTAGAAAAAATTGTAAAATTGTAATTGTTAAATTGTAAATTAAAGGTAAGGTGGTGGTGGGGGGTAACTAAAAATTTTCAAATGACAACACCCATCTTGTGACCCCTCATTTTAAAGGTATTTGGAAGACAAATTTAACGATGTGTCTGAACAATTTTTTTTTTTGCATCCTGTCTAATATGGCGGCTTAAAATGTACTTAGGGTTGAACGGGTGAATTAAGTCTGAAACACATTAAAATTGTTTCAGACACATCGTTAAATTTGTCTTCCAAATACCTTTAAAATGAGGGGTCACAAGATAGGGGTTGTCATTTGAAAATTTTTGGTTACCCCCCACCCCCACCTTACCCTTAAGGGGAATTTTTTCAAAATTATGCCAAAAATTGCCAAACATTTGTTTTTACTCAGTCCCGCAAATTAATTCTTTCTAATCTACAAAGAGTAAAAAAGATAAGAAATGTGTGCCATACCTAATTTACCCGTTCAACCCTAAGTACATTTTAAATCGCCATCTTGGATAGGGTGCAAAAAAAAATTTTCAGACACATCTTTGGATTTGTCTTCCAATGACCTTTAAAATGAGGGGTCACAAGATGGGGGTTGTCATTTGAAAATTTGTAGTTACCCCCTACCCCCCCTTGCCCTTAAGGGAGTTTTTATTTTCAAAAAATTTGTAAAATGTGCCTAACATTTGTTATTAATCAGTCCCGCAAATTGATTTCTTCTATCTACTATAGAAAAAAAGATAAAAAATGTGTGCCAGACTTAATTTACACACTGTATATGGTTTAACAAGTTCAGCCAAAAGTGGAAATCCATAGACATATCAATTTAATAGCCATAATAATACTTTTTATATTATAACTAGCTGAACCCGGCAGACGTTGTCTTGCCTTTGACTATTTATAATCCCGCGGGCTTTGCCCCGTTTAACTTCTCAATTTTCAAGATGATCTCGTTCGCATGGCTCAATCACGTCCTGGTTGAAGTTCGTTCGCTACGCTCACTCACCTTTAGGTTGGAGCTCGTTCGCTGCGCTCACTTGCCTTCAGGTTAGCTCGTTCGCTACGCTCACTTGCCTTCAGGTTAGCTCGTTCTCTACGCTAACTCGCCTCCAGGTTGAAGTTCGTTCGCTACGCTCACTCACCTTTTGGTTGCAAATTAGCTGTTGTCATAAATTTAAAAGAAATAATAGTGCTGCACCCTGTTGGTAATCCTTGTAACTTTAATGCTATTGAACATCATAGAACAGAACCAACTTGTTTAATTGAAACAGCTGTTAAGATTCATTAATTCCATTTCTCATAAGGTTAACATGGGAAACTCCAGAGCCACTGGGGCGGAGCCGATTGGACGGATCACGAAATTGATGGTGTATAAACCTATTCCATGACATTCTACACGTATGTACCAAGTTTCGTGGCAATCGGTTCAGCGGTGTCTGAGTTTATCACTGCCAAACAAACAAACATACAAACATCCTCTTTTATACTTATAGATTAAGCAGCACATTAATTCAGAAAGCCAAAAGTGGAAATCCATAGACATATCAATTTAATAGCCATAATAATACTTTTTATATTATAACTAAGCAGCACATTAATTCAGAATATGGTCATTGATACTAATTCTTTTTCTGTATCTATTTCAGGTCTGATGATGGGTGGATGGCGATGAGGGCATGGAGGATGAGAGAAATGGGGCTGATTATGTTGATTAGGTTAATATTTGTTTTGAACATTAGTATTCTTATATTTGAATTTTGTATCATTAAGATAATTTTATGTTTTTTAATGAAGATGTTTTTTTAGTTTTAATATCTACTTTGTTGTACTACTGCCTAGTTTTATAAATAAACTGTTTATTGTGTTTGTTGAAGTTATTACTTTCACTAACTGACATTGTCAATTAAAATAATTAGGTCAAAAGATATATCTTGATATTAATTTATCTTTAACATATCCTTGTTGCTAATTACTACACAATTTTCATTAATGTAAATATTTTATTGACAAATAACTTACAAAGAGCTGGTTAAGGTTTGCAAATCATATAGAAAGTATGTATAACCATGTATAACTTTGTCTGTTCCAAAATTCAAGTTTACACTCTTACCATTGATTATAGAAAAATATAATTAACACTTTTTCCAATGTTTTTAGAAACAAAAGTCAACTGTAAACAGCTTAGTTTTAAAATAGGTATTGCAATTGAAACAGCTGTGTAGCTAAACACTATACACCACTAAATTAATCGCAACATATAAAAAAATATGTCATGATCATGTTTAGTGAAAATAAGAATACATTTTTTTCCAACAACAAAGCACGCAAGAAACTTAGATTAGAAGAGACTCGAGATATAATTATGGGATATAAAATGTACACTTCTGCTTATTGCAGTATCAAAAGGCAATCAATATTTACTTTTTATAACTCTTAACTCAAAACTTCCAAACTTCCCAAAAAGTCCATATAGTCAATATTGAAATGAAGTCTTCAGGGGAAAGTAGTTGAAACACTTTTCTACATTCAGGTAGTTACAAAAAAATCAAACTGGTAGTTAACACACAAAATGGTTGTAGCTGCCGGGTATCGGATGCCAACACAATTGACATGGCTTTTTGCAATCATCTGCTTATTCTACTCTCATAATTATTTTTATGCTCCTAATTATTATAATTATTACGGTACATTTACTGTAGCTGTGTGACACCTTAAAAGACGCATTTGGCGAAGAGTTCTTCGGACAAAACCCATCCAAACAGGCGTACAACCTCTTGCTGCAGCAACAGAAGCAATTTTTTTCAGCACTTCAAGACAGCAAAGCTGGTCTTTTGCCTTATCCAGTTTTTAGCGAATTTCCCATATAGGGATTAAGCTATTACCGTAGTACTCATGGTAAGACCTGGACCTGGGACCAATTTACTTTTTCGTTTTGAGGTCCCTAGAAGCCAAAAACTAAACTACAGTATTAACATTTTACAACAAAAAACACTTTTTTACCCTCCCTGTTGCAGAAAACCTAAGTACTCGTTAAACTAATTTTATTTAAATAGGGTATAAATGTGACATTTTTAAGAAGACATTTTAGTGTAAATCCAATCAGGTGAATGGAAATTCGCTAAGTCTGCAGGTTTGCTGTGGCGGGGATATTATTTTTTTGCCTTAGCCAGTTTTTATTAAGGAAACAAACAAAATGTCTCTACAACATCAAGGAGGAACAGGGCAATGGAAGAGCAGGTAATAATCAAAAACTACAATACACGTAACAAAAATAACTTCGTAATTGGATAACATATATTAGAGCTCTTAAAGTTATTCCTTTAAAAATGAAAAAGAACAAAAACCCAACATTTTTAAAACACGTCTCAAGGAATATTAAATGGACCTGTCCTTTCACTCTTTAGACAAATTGAAAATGGCTTAATCATAGTTTTAACTTATTTGACACTATTCTTGTACAACCACTATGAATAAAGATACTTGACTATGACTATAGATAAATATATAGTGGAAGAGCAGAAAGCCATCACAGAAGAGGTGCAGCATTAAATTTGAAATTAAAATATCAGTTCAGATTTGGTTCTTTACCGATCCAATACAATCTTTGAACTTTTTAAGCCCTTCATGTTTTAAACTTATAAATCAATGCGAAATAGAAAACTTTTAGGCCTATCATATAGGTATCGCCGTATCGCTAACTGTTGTCATTTCACGCAACAGTGAGCAATCCTTTCAAACTGACAAAGAAGGAATTTAACATAAAACTTACTTTTGCCATGACTATAAACAAAACATGTGGACACTGGACCGACTCTAGCAAAAAAAGGATTGTTAGTGCTTGACCCCATTTTTTAGCATAAAATTTTGTGGCGTTGTCAAGGGTGCACATTTTTTAATGAAAACTCTGTGCAAAAGGCCATAAAGACAAATTTGTATACACTAGAACCTTGATAACAAGACTCTCATGGGGATTGTAAAATAAGACTTGTTATCAAGGTTGACTTCTTATCGAGGTTTGTAATAACATGTGATTAGGGGTAAAATAGTTTTTTAGGGGATTTGAAAGTGACACTTGTTATCAAGGGCGACTTGTTATTGAGGGCCTTCTTATCAAGGTTCCCCTGTACAGCCATAACATCGCTTCAAACATATAGAGTGTTCAAAAAGAGGTTTTGTAAACATATAAATATAACTACACGTTATGTTTTTGAAAATATTACTGATCCAAAATGTAAACTCATGCCTATTTCTAAAATAAGGACCCATGCCTAATCAACGACTCAATGTATAAAGATGATGTATTAATCCACACAGTGCAGTATTAACTGTAGGCTATGTGTACTTCAATTAAGTGGGATTTGAGGAGATGGTGTGAATTTTCGTGGGTTTAATTGTTTTAGTATTTCTAGTGTGTTTTATAGTAGGTATCTTGTATAATTCAGTTTTTTTTTTATATTTGTTGAACTTAACAAGAACTTAGGTTTGCTACAACAAGGAGGGTAAAAAAGTGTTTTTTTTTTCAAAATGTTAATAGTTTAGTAAAAAATGAATGTTTTTTCCGAATTTGATCTAAATATGTTCATAAAAAAGTAAACCACAGTTGACTTATTGACTTATTCTTAAATCTTGAGGAGATATTTGTTGTTGTTGTATGTACATTACTTTCAAAATCTATACGCTTTTTCTGAAGTCCAAATTAATATTGAATATTTTTGTATGCACAGTACTTTGTTAATGTTATTATCTGTTATTGTTGTTACGTTGTTGTCTTGTTATTATTTTTGTTGCAATGCTGCTTTGTTCAATGGTCATTATGTAACTTATCTTGTTATATTTTTATCTTTTCATTCTGCTCATGTGCTTAAAACACGTATTATTTTGTAAATGGTGTATCGGTTGATATGAATCTATATAAATAAAATTAGATAAATAAATAAGTACAGTACAATTAATTAATTAATTAAGCTTTTTGCCACCATGTCGGAAGACACAGGTTCGAACGGGAAATTTAGTTCCCGTTCAGTACTGACTACATCACTGCATTTACCTGGCAGTGTTGCCATGCGGCGGGAGGAAAGTTAAATTCAGGGGCGTATACTCGCTGAATTAAATTAGTTATTGAGCCAAACTATCTATGACTAAACTATACGTGTGGCATTTGTTGTTCAATACTGGCATGTTACCGGTAAGTTAAACTATAATTATGGGGTCTTTTTTCATATTTTCTTGCCCCAAAGCTGGTTCTATAACTAAATTGAAGTGTTACATTCGTCAGCCAGCTCAGCTCCTGTATTGTTAGTATTGTTACGGCCGTTTCAGCTTCATTGTGCTATCATCAAACTGTTCGGCCAAAGGCGTTGTTATAACACAGAAACATTTCCACACGAAACACACACATAGGCAAAATTGGTTAAAAAAAGGCCTGTTAATAAATCGACCGCAGAGGAAGGTGGTATTCTGAAAGAGAAAGAAATTTTCTACAATTACTAGGCATTTCTTGAAAATACTTAATAAAGGTAGGAAAAAGTTTCCTCCAAATAAAAAAAAAACGTGTAAAATACAATTGTTTTCTATTTATTATGGAAAACAGGGTTTTTTATTTATCACCATAAACCATAACTAAAACAAACTTTCATAATTCATTATTTGCAAATCTTAATCTCCGCACGAATCAAGCCATCAGTCCAGTGAAACTGTATATTATATATATTAACAAAAGTATACCGTGCAGATAATAACAAAAAATATTCAATATCATCATTAATTTGGACTTCAGAAGAAGCGTATAGATTTTGAAAGTACAACAACAACAAATATCTCAAGATTTAAGAATAAGTTAACTAGCTGTGGTTTGCTTTTTATGAACATATTTTGATCAAATTCGGAAAATACATTCATTTTTTATTAAACTATTAACATTAAAAAAACACTTTTTTACCGTCCTTGTTGCAGCAAACCTAAGTACTCGTTAAAAATTCTATTTAAATAGGGAATAAATGTGGTATTTTTAAGGAGGCATTTTTAGTGTACACCCAATCAGGCAAATGGAAATTCGCTTAGTCTGCAGGTTTGCAGTGGTGGGGGTTTACATTCAAGTTTTATACATTCAAGTATAATACTATTTGAAACGATAAAAAGTGGGGCGGGGGATCTTTACATAATAGTTTTATGATTATAAAAACTCGTTGTAAGCTGACCGCTAAAGACGTTAGCTGGACTTCAAGCTCAAAATAACTTAAGATTATACTGGATACCAAAAGATGTTACATGATCATGACCATAATTGTTGGACACATTATTTTACATCGTGGTAATTATATCGACCTCCGGACCTCACGCGAAATTAAAAATTTTTTTTTCCAAAATGTTCGAAATTTCACGCTGATTTCAAAAATGATTGTCGTTTTTTCGGAAACGTCCCGTTTTCCCGGAAAATGGGAAAAACGGGAAAAATATTCTTTTGCTCAAAACCCATGTTGTGGGTACTCAAATTGTGCGGAATTTCCTCCTGAACAAGAATATGTAAATTTTATTACGATCGGACCACTATTAAGTAAAATATCACAGAAAAACGGGAAAACGGGGAAATTTTTCTTTGCTCAAAACCCATGTTGTAGGTACCATGAAAACGGCAAAGGAAAAATATTATAGGACCAAAATTATTGTTGGGTACCGGTACATTATTTTACATCATATAACATTATCCATTTTTGTGAATAATTAATACAATCAGAAGAGTAAAAAAGAAAGAGTGTATGATGATGCTATCAACAACGGGGAAAATACAAAAAACTCCATAATTAAAAACGAATTCCTTCCCATCCTCAAATTCAAATGATAATAGGCCTACTGTACGCATTTTGTTTTCATCCACCGTTTTTACAGCTTTCTCCATTCCAAATTTTCATTGTAGGAATATTTAATCAAACACTAAACGGTACGATGTTATTTCTTGCCTAAATTAGATATTTATGTCAAGTAAAGAAGGCTCCTACCAAAATAAAAACTTGTTTTATCCTACAAATATAACGAAGCAAACTCAAAGTTTCAGAAATATTTTGATCAAATACTTTTCCTCGTAAACAAACGCATCCACGTACGTATTCTAAGTTCATTTAAGCGTTTCTTAACTATGAAATTTCGGTTAGTTTATTAATTATATGAAATTTTAAAACAACATTTTAAGCCTTCGTCTGAATTTTACACTCACAGATGTGTAGTTTTGATTCCTCACAACCTAAGATTAATCAAAAATCAACCATACTCCTGAACAAGAATATGTAGTTTTTATTACTATCGCTTTTAAGTAAAACATCACCGGACAGGTTACCTAACCTAACATAACCTAACTTCGTTAGGTTAGGTTAAGTTTGGTTAGGTTAGGTTAGTTTAGTGTACCTAACCTAACTTAACCTAACCTAACTTAGGAACTTAGGTTAGGTTAGGTAAGTTTATCAATAACATGAGTATTGTAAGTAAACTAACCTAAACTAACCTAACTTAACCTAAACTAACGTAACCTAAACTAACCTAACCTAAACTAACCTATCCTAACCTAACCTAAGTTCCTAAGTTAGGTAAGGTTGGGTTAGTTTATCAATAACATGAGTATTGTAAGTAAACTAACCTAAACTAATCTAACCTAACCAAACTAACCTAACCAAACTTAACCTTACCTAACCTAACGAAACTCAAACTAACCTAAACCAACCTAACCTAACTTAACTTAACCTAACCCAACCTAAACTATACTAACCTAACCTAACTTATTCTACCCTAACCAAACCTAACGAAACTCAACCTAACCTAAACCAACCTAACCTAACCTAACTTAACCTAACCTTACCTCAACTAACCTATCCTAACCTAACCTAACCTAATCTAAACCTAAGTTGGGTTATGTTAGGTTGGGTAACCTGTCCGGTGATGTTTTACTTAAAAGCGATCGTAATAAAAACTACATATTCTTGTTCAGGATGAAATTCCGCACAATTTGAGTTGAGGTAAGGTTAGGTTAAGTTAGGTTAGGTTAGGTTGGTTTAGGTTAGGTAAAGGTTAGGTAAAGTTTAAGTTAGGTATAAAGACAAATTTGTATACACTAGAACCTTGATAACAAGACTCTCATGGGGATTGTAAAATAAGACTTGTTATCAAGGTTGACTTCTTATCGAGGTTTGTAATAACATGTGATTAGGGGTAAAATAGTTTTTTAGGGGATTTGAAAGTGACACTTGTTATCAAGGGCGACTTGTTATTGAGGGCCTTCTTATCAAGGTTCCCCTGTACAGCCATAACATCGCTTCAAACATATAGAGTGTTCAAAAAGAGGTTTTGTAAACATATAAATATAACTACACGTTATGTTTTTGAAAATATTACTGATCCAAAATGTAAACTCATGCCTATTTCTAAAATAAGGACCCATGCCTAATCAACGACTCAATGTATAAAGATGATGTATTAATCCACACAGTGCAGTATTAACTGTAGGCTATGTGTACTTCAATTAAGTGGGATTTGAGGAGATGGTGTGAATTTTCGTGGGTTTAATTGTTTTAGTATTTCTAGTGTGTTTTATAGTAGGTATCTTGTATAATTCAGTTTTTTTTTATATTTGTTGAACTTAACAAGAACTTAGGTTTGCTACAACAAGGAGGGTAAAAAAGTGTTTTTTTTTTCAAAATGTTAATAGTTTAGTAAAAAATGAATGTTTTTTCCGAATTTGATCTAAATATGTTCATAAAAAAGTAAACCACAGTTGACTTATTGACTTATTCTTAAATCTTGAGGAGATATTTGTTGTTGTTGTATGTACATTACTTTCAAAATCTATACGCTTTTTCTGAAGTCCAAATTAATATTGAATATTTTTGTATGCACAGTACTTTGTTAATGTTATTATCTGTTATTGTTGTTACGTTGTTGTCTTGTTATTATTTTTGTTGCAATGCTGCTTTGTTCAATGGTCATTATGTAACTTATCTTGTTATATTTTTATCTTTTCATTCTGCTCATGTGCTTAAAACACGTATTATTTTGTAAATGGTGTATCGGTTGATATGAATCTATATAAATAAAATTAGATAAATAAATAAGTACAGTACAATTAATTAATTAAGCTTTTTGCCACCGTGTCGGAAGACACAGGTTCGAACGGGAAATTTAGTTCCCGTTCAGTACTGACTACATCACTGCATTTACCTGGCAGTGTTGCCATGCGGCGGGAGGAAAGTTAAATTCAGGGGCGTATACTCGCTGAATTAAATTAGTTATTGAGCCAAACTATCTATGACTAAACTATACGTGTGGCATTTGTTGTTCAATACTGGCATGTTACCGGTAAGTTAAACTATAATTATGGGGTCTTTTTTCATATTTTCTTGCCCCAAAGCTGGTTCTATAACTAAATTGAAGTGTTACATTCGTCAGCCAGCTCAGCTCCTGTATTGTTAGTATTGTTACGGCCGTTTCAGCTTCATTGTGCTATCATCAAACTGTTCGGCCAAAGGCGTTGTTATAACACAGAAACATTTCCACACGAAACACACACATAGGCAAAATTGGTTAAAAAAAGGCCTGTTAATAAATCGACCGCAGAGGAAGGTGGTATTCTGAAAGAGAAAGAAATTTTCTACAATTACTAGGCATTTCTTGAAAATACTTAATAAAGGTAGGAAAAAGTTTCCTCCAAATAAAAAAAAAACGTGTAAAATACAATTGTTTTCTATTTATTATGGAAAACAGGGTTTTTTATTTATCACCATAAACCATAACTAAAACAAACTTTCATAATTCATTATTTGCAAATCTTAATCTCCGCACGAATCAAGCCATCAGTCCAGTGAAACTGTATATTATATATATTAACAAAAGTATACCGTGCAGATAATAACAAAAAATATTCAATATCATCATTAGTTTGGACTTCAGAAGAAGCGTATAGATTTTGAAAGTACAACAACAACAAATATCTCAAGATTTAAGAATAAGTTAACTAGCTGTGGTTTGCTTTTTATGAACATATTTTGATCAAATTCGGAAAATACATTCATTTTTTATTAAACTATTAACATTAAAAAAAAACACTTTTTTACCGTCCTTGTTGCAGCAAACCTAAGTACTCGTTAAAAATTCTATTTAAATAGGGAATAAATGTGGTATTTTTAAGGAGGCATTTTTAGTGTACACCCAATCAGGCAAATGGAAATTCGCTTAGTCTGCAGGTTTGCAGTGGTGGGGGTTTACATTCAAGTTTTATACATTCAAGTATAATACTATTTGAAACGATAAAAAGTGGGGCGGGGGATCTTTACATAATAGTTTTATGATTATAAAAACTCGTTGTAAGCTGACCGCTAAAGACGTTAGCTGGACTTCAAGCTCAAAATAACTTAAGATTATACTGGATACCAAAAGATGTTACATGATCATGACCATAATTGTTGGACACATTATTTTACATCGTGGTAATTATATCGACCTCCGGACCTCACGCGAAATTAAAAATTTTTTTTTCCAAAATGTTCGAAATTTCACGCTGATTTCAAAAATGATTGTCGTTTTTTCGGAAACGTCCCGTTTTCCCGGAAAATGGGAAAAACGGGAAAAATATTCTTTTGCTCAAAACCCATGTTGTGGGTACTCAAATTGTGCGGAATTTCCTCCTGAACAAGAATATGTAAATTTTATTACGATCGGACCACTATTAAGTAAAATATCACAGAAAAACGGGAAAACGGGGAAATTTTTCTTTGCTCAAAACCCATGTTGTAGGTACCATGAAAACGGCAAAGGAAAAATATTATAGGACCAAAATTATTGTTGGGTACCGGTACATTATTTTACATCATATAACATTATCCATTTTTGTGAATAATTAATACAATCAGAAGAGTAAAAAAGAAAGAGTGTATGATGATGCTATCAACAACGGGGAAAATACAAAAAACTCCATAATTAAAAACGAATTCCTTCCCATCCTCAAATTCAAATGATAATAGGCCTACTGTACGCATTTTGTTTTCATCCACCGTTTTTACAGCTTTCTCCATTCCAAATTTTCATTGTAGGAATATTTAATCAAACACTAAACGGTACGATGTTATTTCTTGCCTAAATTAGATATTTATGTCAAGTAAAGAAGGCTCCTACCAAAATAAAAACTTGTTTTATCCTACAAATATAACGAAGCAAACTCAAAGTTTCAGAAATATTTTGATCAAATACTTTTCCTCGTAAACAAACGCATCCACGTACGTATTCTAAGTTCATTTAAGCGTTTCTTAACTATGAAATTTCGGTTAGTTTATTAATTATATGAAATTTTAAAACAACATTTTAAGCCTTCGTCTGAATTTTACACTCACAGATGTGTAGTTTTGATTCCTCACAACCTAAGATTAATCAAAAATCAACCATACTCCTGAACAAGAATATGTAGTTTTTATTACTATCGCTTTTAAGTAAAACATCACCGGACAGGTTACCTAACCTAACATAACCTAACTTCGTTAGGTTAGGTTAAGTTTGGTTAGGTTAGGTTAGTTTAGTGTACCTAACCTAACTTAACCTAACCTAACTTAGGAACTTAGGTTAGGTTAGGTAAGTTTATCAATAACATGAGTATTGTAAGTAAACTAACCTAAACTAACCTAACTTAACCTAAACTAACCTAACCTAAACTAACCTAACCTAAACTAACCTATCCTAACCTAACCTAAGTTCCTAAGTTAGGTAAGGTTGGGTTAGTTTATCAATAACATGAGTATTGTAAGTAAACTAACCTAAACTAATCTAACCTAACCAAACTAACCTAACCAAACTTAACCTTACCTAACCTAACGAAACTCAAACTAACCTAAACCAACCTAACCTAACTTAACTTAACCTAACCCAACCTAAACTATACTAACCTAACCTAACTTATTCTAACCTAACCAAACCTAACGAAACTCAACCTAACCTAAACCAACCTAACCTAACCTAACTTAACCTAACCTTACCTCAACTAACCTATCCTAACCTAACCTAACCTAATCTAAACCTAAGTTGGGTTATGTTAGGTTGGGTAACCTGTCCGGTGATGTTTTACTTAAAAGCGATCGTAATAAAAACTACATATTCTTGTTCAGGATGAAATTCCGCACAATTTGAGTTGAGGTAAGGTTAGGTTAAGTTAGGTTAGGTTAGGTTGGTTTAGGTTAGGTAAAGGTTAGGTAAAGTTTAAGTTAGGTATAAAGACAAATTTGTATACACTAGAACCTTGATAACAAGACTCTCATGGGGATTGTAAAATAAGACTTGTTATCAAGGTTGACTTCTTATCGAGGTTTGTAATAACATGTGATTAGGGGTAAAATAGTTTTTTAGGGGATTTGAAAGTGACACTTGTTATCAAGGGCGACTTGTTATTGAGGGCCTTCTTATCAAGGTTCCCCTGTACAGCCATAACATCGCTTCAAACATATAGAGTGTTCAAAAAGAGGTTTTGTAAACATATAAATATAACTACACGTTATGTTTTTGAAAATATTACTGATCCAAAATGTAAACTCATGCCTATTTCTAAAATAAGGACCCATGCCTAATCAACGACTCAATGTATAAAGATGATGTATTAATCCACACAGTGCAGTATTAACTGTAGGCTATGTGTACTTCAATTAAGTGGGATTTGAGGAGATGGTGTGAATTTTCGTGGGTTTAATTGTTTTAGTATTTCTAGTGTGTTTTATAGTAGGTATCTTGTATAATTCAGTTTTTTTTTATATTTGTTGAACTTAACAAGAACTTAGGTTTGCTACAACAAGGAGGGTAAAAAAGTGTTTTTTTTTTCAAAATGTTAATAGTTTAGTAAAAAATGAATGTTTTTTCCGAATTTGATCTAAATATGTTCATAAAAAAGTAAACCACAGTTGACTTATTGACTTATTCTTAAATCTTGAGGAGATATTTGTTGTTGTTGTATGTACATTACTTTCAAAATCTATACGCTTTTTCTGAAGTCCAAATTAATATTGAATATTTTTGTATGCACAGTACTTTGTTAATGTTATTATCTGTTATTGTTGTTACGTTGTTGTCTTGTTATTATTTTTGTTGCAATGCTGCTTTGTTCAATGGTCATTATGTAACTTATCTTGTTATATTTTTATCTTTTCATTCTGCTCATGTGCTTAAAACACGTATTATTTTGTAAATGGTGTATCGGTTGATATGAATCTATATAAATAAAATTAGATAAATAAATAAGTACAGTACAATTAATTAATTAAGCTTTTTGCCACCGTGTCGGAAGACACAGGTTCGAACGGGAAATTTAGTTCCCGTTCAGTACTGACTACATCACTGCATTTACCTGGCAGTGTTGCCATGCGGCGGGAGGAAAGTTAAATTCAGGGGCGTATACTCGCTGAATTAAATTAGTTATTGAGCCAAACTATCTATGACTAAACTATACGTGTGGCATTTGTTGTTCAATACTGGCATGTTACCGGTAAGTTAAACTATAATTATGGGGTCTTTTTTCATATTTTCTTGCCCCAAAGCTGGTTCTATAACTAAATTGAAGTGTTACATTCGTCAGCCAGCTCAGCTCCTGTATTGTTAGTATTGTTACGGCCGTTTCAGCTTCATTGTGCTATCATCAAACTGTTCGGCCAAAGGCGTTGTTATAACACAGAAACATTTCCACACGAAACACACACATAGGCAAAATTGGTTAAAAAAAGGCCTGTTAATAAATCGACCGCAGAGGAAGGTGGTATTCTGAAAGAGAAAGAAATTTTCTACAATTACTAGGCATTTCTTGAAAATACTTAATAAAGGTAGGAAAAAGTTTCCTCCAAATAAAAAAAAAACGTGTAAAATACAATTGTTTTCTATTTATTATGGAAAACAGGGTTTTTTATTTATCACCATAAACCATAACTAAAACAAACTTTCATAATTCATTATTTGCAAATCTTAATCTCCGCACGAATCAAGCCATCAGTCCAGTGAAACTGTATATTATATATATTAACAAAAGTATACCGTGCAGATAATAACAAAAAATATTCAATATCATCATTAGTTTGGACTTCAGAAGAAGCGTATAGATTTTGAAAGTACAACAACAACAAATATCTCAAGATTTAAGAATAAGTTAACTAGCTGTGGTTTGCTTTTTATGAACATATTTTGATCAAATTCGGAAAATACATTCATTTTTTATTAAACTATTAACATTAAAAAAAACACTTTTTTACCGTCCTTGTTGCAGCAAACCTAAGTACTCGTTAAAAATTCTATTTAAATAGGGAATAAATGTGGTATTTTTAAGGAGGCATTTTTAGTGTACACCCAATCAGGCAAATGGAAATTCGCTTAGTCTGCAGGTTTGCAGTGGTGGGGGTTTACATTCAAGTTTTATACATTCAAGTATAATACTATTTGAAACGATAAAAAGTGGGGCGGGGGATCTTTACATAATAGTTTTATGATTATAAAAACTCGTTGTAAGCTGACCGCTAAAGACGTTAGCTGGACTTCAAGCTCAAAATAACTTAAGATTATACTGGATACCAAAAGATGTTACATGATCATGACCAT
Source organism: Macrosteles quadrilineatus (assembly GCF_028750875.1). Lineage (NCBI taxonomy): Eukaryota > Metazoa > Arthropoda > Insecta > Hemiptera > Cicadellidae > Macrosteles > Macrosteles quadrilineatus. The sequence goes on from NW_026542594.1 coordinate 17,834,032, forward strand.
AATTGTTGGACACATTATTTTACATCGTGGTAATTATATCGACCTCCGGACCTCACGCGAAATTAAAAATTTTTTTTTCCAAAATGTTCGAAATTTCACGCTGATTTCAAAAATGATTGTCGTTTTTTCGGAAACGTCCCGTTTTCCCGGAAAATGGGAAAAACGGGAAAAATATTCTTTTGCTCAAAACCCATGTTGTGGGTACTCAAATTGTGCGGAATTTCCTCCTGAACAAGAATATGTAAATTTTATTACGATCGGACCACTATTAAGTAAAATATCACAGAAAAACGGGAAAACGGGGAAATTTTTCTTTGCTCAAAACCCATGTTGTAGGTACCATGAAAACGGCAAAGGAAAAATATTATAGGACCAAAATTATTGTTGGGTACCGGTACATTATTTTACATCATATAACATTATCCATTTTTGTGAATAATTAATACAATCAGAAGAGTAAAAAAGAAAGAGTGTATGATGATGCTATCAACAACGGGGAAAATACAAAAAACTCCATAATTAAAAACGAATTCCTTCCCATCCTCAAATTCAAATGATAATAGGCCTACTGTACGCATTTTGTTTTCATCCACCGTTTTTACAGCTTTCTCCATTCCAAATTTTCATTGTAGGAATATTTAATCAAACACTAAACGGTACGATGTTATTTCTTGCCTAAATTAGATATTTATGTCAAGTAAAGAAGGCTCCTACCAAAATAAAAACTTGTTTTATCCTACAAATATAACGAAGCAAACTCAAAGTTTCAGAAATATTTTGATCAAATACTTTTCCTCGTAAACAAACGCATCCACGTACGTATTCTAAGTTCATTTAAGCGTTTCTTAACTATGAAATTTCGGTTAGTTTATTAATTATATGAAATTTTAAAACAACATTTTAAGCCTTCGTCTGAATTTTACACTCACAGATGTGTAGTTTTGATTCCTCACAACCTAAGATTAATCAAAAATCAACCATACTCCTGAACAAGAATATGTAGTTTTTATTACTATCGCTTTTAAGTAAAACATCACCGGACAGGTTACCTAACCTAACATAACCTAACTTCGTTAGGTTAGGTTAAGTTTGGTTAGGTTAGGTTAGTTTAGTGTACCTAACCTAACTTAACCTAACCTAACTTAGGAACTTAGGTTAGGTTAGGTAAGTTTATCAATAACATGAGTATTGTAAGTAAACTAACCTAAACTAACCTAACTTAACCTAAACTAACCTAACCTAAACTAACCTAACCTAAACTAACCTATCCTAACCTAACCTAAGTTCCTAAGTTAGGTAAGGTTGGGTTAGTTTATCAATAACATGAGTATTGTAAGTAAACTAACCTAAACTAATCTAACCTAACCAAACTAACCTAACCAAACTTAACCTTACCTAACCTAACGAAACTCAAACTAACCTAAACCAACCTAACCTAACTTAACTTAACCTAACCCAACCTAAACTATACTAACCTAACCTAACTTATTCTAACCTAACCAAACCTAACGAAACTCAACCTAACCTAAACCAACCTAACCTAACCTAACTTAACCTAACCTTACCTCAACTAACCTATCCTAACCTAACCTAACCTAATCTAAACCTAAGTTGGGTTATGTTAGGTTGGGTAACCTGTCCGGTGATGTTTTACTTAAAAGCGATCGTAATAAAAACTACATATTCTTGTTCAGGATGAAATTCCGCACAATTTGAGTTGAGGTAAGGTTAGGTTAAGTTAGGTTAGGTTAGGTTGGTTTAGGTTAGGTAAAGGTTAGGTAAAGTTTAAGTTAGGTATAAAGACAAATTTGTATACACTAGAACCTTGATAACAAGACTCTCATGGGGATTGTAAAATAAGACTTGTTATCAAGGTTGACTTCTTATCGAGGTTTGTAATAACATGTGATTAGGGGTAAAATAGTTTTTTAGGGGATTTGAAAGTGACACTTGTTATCAAGGGCGACTTGTTATTGAGGGCCTTCTTATCAAGGTTCCCCTGTACAGCCATAACATCGCTTCAAACATATAGAGTGTTCAAAAAGAGGTTTTGTAAACATATAAATATAACTACACGTTATGTTTTTGAAAATATTACTGATCCAAAATGTAAACTCATGCCTATTTCTAAAATAAGGACCCATGCCTAATCAACGACTCAATGTATAAAGATGATGTATTAATCCACACAGTGCAGTATTAACTGTAGGCTATGTGTACTTCAATTAAGTGGGATTTGAGGAGATGGTGTGAATTTTCGTGGGTTTAATTGTTTTAGTATTTCTAGTGTGTTTTATAGTAGGTATCTTGTATAATTCAGTTTTTTTTTTATATTTGTTGAACTTAACAAGAACTTAGGTTTGCTACAACAAGGAGGGTAAAAAAGTGTTTTTTTTTTCAAAATGTTAATAGTTTAGTAAAAAATGAATGTTTTTTCCGAATTTGATCTAAATATGTTCATAAAAAAGTAAACCACAGTTGACTTATTGACTTATTCTTAAATCTTGAGGAGATATTTGTTGTTGTTGTATGTACATTACTTTCAAAATCTATACGCTTTTTCTGAAGTCCAAATTAATATTGAATATTTTTGTATGCACAGTACTTTGTTAATGTTATTATCTGTTATTGTTGTTACGTTGTTGTCTTGTTATTATTTTTGTTGCAATGCTGCTTTGTTCAATGGTCATTATGTAACTTATCTTGTTATATTTTTATCTTTTCATTCTGCTCATGTGCTTAAAACACGTATTATTTTGTAAATGGTGTATCGGTTGATATGAATCTATATAAATAAAATTAGATAAATAAATAAGTACAGTACAATTAATTAATTAAGCTTTTTGCCACCGTGTCGGAAGACACAGGTTCGAACGGGAAATTTAGTTCCCGTTCAGTACTGACTACATCACTGCATTTACCTGGCAGTGTTGCCATGCGGCGGGAGGAAAGTTAAATTCAGGGGCGTATACTCGCTGAATTAAATTAGTTATTGAGCCAAACTATCTATGACTAAACTATACGTGTGGCATTTGTTGTTCAATACTGGCATGTTACCGGTAAGTTAAACTATAATTATGGGGTCTTTTTTCATATTTTCTTGCCCCAAAGCTGGTTCTATAACTAAATTGAAGTGTTACATTCGTCAGCCAGCTCAGCTCCTGTATTGTTAGTATTGTTACGGCCGTTTCAGCTTCATTGTGCTATCATCAAACTGTTCGGCCAAAGGCGTTGTTATAACACAGAAACATTTCCACACGAAACACACACATAGGCAAAATTGGTTAAAAAAAGGCCTGTTAATAAATCGACCGCAGAGGAAGGTGGTATTCTGAAAGAGAAAGAAATTTTCTACAATTACTAGGCATTTCTTGAAAATACTTAATAAAGGTAGGAAAAAGTTTCCTCCAAATAAAAAAAAAACGTGTAAAATACAATTGTTTTCTATTTATTATGGAAAACAGGGTTTTTTATTTATCACCATAAACCATAACTAAAACAAACTTTCATAATTCATTATTTGCAAATCTTAATCTCCGCACGAATCAAGCCATCAGTCCAGTGAAACTGTATATTATATATATTAACAAAAGTATACCGTGCAGATAATAACAAAAAATATTCAATATCATCATTAGTTTGGACTTCAGAAGAAGCGTATAGATTTTGAAAGTACAACAACAACAAATATCTCAAGATTTAAGAATAAGTTAACTAGCTGTGGTTTGCTTTTTATGAACATATTTTGATCAAATTCGGAAAATACATTCATTTTTTATTAAACTATTAACATTAAAAAAAACACTTTTTTACCGTCCTTGTTGCAGCAAACCTAAGTACTCGTTAAAAATTCTATTTAAATAGGGAATAAATGTGGTATTTTTAAGGAGGCATTTTTAGTGTACACCCAATCAGGCAAATGGAAATTCGCTTAGTCTGCAGGTTTGCAGTGGTGGGGTTTTACATTCAAGTTTTATACATTCAAGTATAATACTATTTGAAACGATAAAAAGTGGGGCGGGGGATCTTTACATAATAGTTTTATGATTATAAAAACTCGTTGTAAGCTGACCGCTAAAGACGTTAGCTGGACTTCAAGCTCAAAATAACTTAAGATTATACTGGATACCAAAAGATGTTACATGATCATGACCATAATTGTTGGACACATTATTTTACATCGTGGTAATTATATCGACCTCCGGACCTCACGCGAAATTAAAAATTTTTTTTTCCAAAATGTTCGAAATTTCACGCTGATTTCAAAAATGATTGTCGTTTTTTCGGAAACGTCCCGTTTTCCCGGAAAATGGGAAAAACGGGAAAAATATTCTTTTGCTCAAAACCCATGTTGTGGGTACTCAAATTGTGCGGAATTTCCTCCTGAACAAGAATATGTAAATTTTATTACGATCGGACCACTATTAAGTAAAATATCACAGAAAAACGGGAAAACGGGGAAATTTTTCTTTGCTCAAAACCCATGTTGTAGGTACCATGAAAACGGCAAAGGAAAAATATTATAGGACCAAAATTATTGTTGGGTACCGGTACATTATTTTACATCATATAACATTATCCATTTTTGTGAATAATTAATACAATCAGAAGAGTAAAAAAGAAAGAGTGTATGATGATGCTATCAACAACGGGGAAAATACAAAAAACTCCATAATTAAAAACGAATTCCTTCCCATCCTCAAATTCAAATGATAATAGGCCTACTGTACGCATTTTGTTTTCATCCACCGTTTTTACAGCTTTCTCCATTCCAAATTTTCATTGTAGGAATATTTAATCAAACACTAAACGGTACGATGTTATTTCTTGCCTAAATTAGATATTTATGTCAAGTAAAGAAGGCTCCTACCAAAATAAAAACTTGTTTTATCCTACAAATATAACGAAGCAAACTCAAAGTTTCAGAAATATTTTGATCAAATACTTTTCCTCGTAAACAAACGCATCCACGTACGTATTCTAAGTTCATTTAAGCGTTTCTTAACTATGAAATTTCGGTTAGTTTATTAATTATATGAAATTTTAAAACAACATTTTAAGCCTTCGTCTGAATTTTACACTCACAGATGTGTAGTTTTGATTCCTCACAACCTAAGATTAATCAAAAATCAACCATACTTAATCAAGATATAAAAATTGTGATCATTGGAATAAAATTATTGTATTTATATGTTGCGTACGTTGGTATTGTACAAGTAAATTGCTCGTTTATGTTATAAAACTGTGAAAATAAGTTTCTCTATGGATTCAATTCTGTGCGTTACTCTATGCTATATCAATTTTCGTCTTTTTCGCTGTTGCCCTCCCTCCATCCCCACCACTTCCACAAATGGGGTTCCAGGTTCCACCTAGAAGGATCAAGTCAGGATTTAGGGTTTAGTTAAGTCAGACCCGTCATATGCATGTACCTTGCAAATTACGGCAATAAAAATTTTCTGATTTCTGATTTCCCTCAGCTAATGAGAAGCCCGCCCACAGCTGTCGTAAGCTCGTCTATAATACCTCCCCTGTAAATACCGATGTTGAATAAGAGCACAGAAAACGTACTACTATAACCTATTGCATTTGCATGGCAACGCTGGTGGCGCTGGCGCTGCCTACGGATTGACAGGCAAAGCTCTCTCAAACCGCTTAATGCCAATGCTTTTTACCATGCGGTTGGCATTCTAGGTTATAGCATAGTAGTTTTATTTATTTATTTCCTCTCAACGGTTACACCATTTTACAGCGAATATATGGTATGTTACATGTTGTATCTAATAAGCCACAAAATATTGAGCAACAGTAACTATTCTAGTAATAAATATACAATAAATAACAAATAATATAACAATAACAAAAGCATAAAGAGATTTAAACACATTAACAATAATAGTATCAACAATTTTGACTAGATCAAGTACAAGTGATTGATGTTACAAACATGGCTGATATTGACAAATAAAACAATGAAGAAATGAAAAGAATTAAATTGTAGGACACTTGATTATGTATGAAGCCTGACTACATTGAGAAACAAGAAACAGTTGATGACACAGAGATAAAATAGTTATTTGTGTAACTAGTGGTGAAAGTGGCACTTTGCTGCACACGAGAGCAATGTTTACGCACGAGCCGCAGGCGAGTGCGGAATGATCTCGAGTGCAGCAAAGGCCTTTTCACTCGTGTTACACATTATATTTTTCCTACAGTCACTATAAAACATAAATAATTAGTCTTTCAAACACTATACAACACGTTTTTAGGTTCAGCTAGCAACACAATTACACAAATGGTGCCCTGGAGAAAGTAGTACCCGTGGTCCGTATCACTCCGCTATTTTTCCTCGGCAAGAAATGTGCTCCGTCTTTTGAGAATATAGTTCCGTATGTTTTTGTAATTTGAAGTGGTTTCCGCGCCTAAAAAAATGCTTTAAAGGTATTTTCTTGTTTATTAAGACCGTAGGAATGTTTTAAAAACGTTTAAAAGAAAAGTCCAGAAAGTTCAGAAATACCAAAACTATAAACACGAAATGACAGGTTAAATCGTAGTTATAATAGTCAATCAGCTGTTCATAGTATTATTATCTTTAAGTGTTGCCAACCTATTTCCAAGCGTACACGGATTACGTGCATAATAAAACCACGCTGTTTTGTTTTGTTTGGTTGGAATCCTGATGTGCGGCAAAGTATAAACCGTGCGGCAAAGTATAAACCGTACGGCAAAGTATAAATATGCAGCAATTAGCAGCTTTCTGTACTATAAACAGTACAGGGAAGCCAACTTTGTCGGGTGACTGTAGGAAAAACAACAACAACAACAGGGAGATAATAAAATTTGAAGTTATGTAGTACGTAGTACAGTAGTACGTTTTCTGGGATAAGAGTGAGCAATTGTTGTCTGGAATGGAGTGAGGAGTGAGTGAAACACTGCTAGTACTACTGTACTGTTGCTGTTGCTGTAGCTGTAGTGACAAGTGTTGAGTGTGACTAGTGTGAGTGTTGTTGTGTTGACGTTTTTAATGTTTGTTTTTATGCTTGCACGACGGCTGCTCGCTTGCTGTAATTGAGCAAAAGTCAAGTCTTAAACGTAGGCTACATTCGTGTAGTTGTAAACCCAGTATTGTAGTTTCTAGAAGTGATCAGGTTAAAGTCGGGTCTTAATTTGCTAGTATAATATGTTTTCTTATTTACATTTTAACCTAAATTAGGCCTACATTGCTTGAAACTTGAAACACGAACTTTATACTCCCTAGGAGGTTTAAATAGCCTATAAGTTAGAGTTAGGTTAGTTTTGCAGAATAATTTGTTTATTTTAATGCAAAATGTTGAAGAAGGACACATTCCGTTCTAAAATAGATCTTGAAAACAATCCATTTGCCAAGGTTTTTCCCAATATGGAAGCAGCAAAAAGGTACGCTAAAAAAGTGAAACAATTTGGAAGGACTGTCTTCTATCACGAACTACATGGTGATCTCGTGGGAGATGATCTAACACTAAATTTGATTGTGGAAGAAGTATTCAATTTAACTCTTTGTAATGATCCACCCTCTTTTAACCGAGGGGAGACACATTTAGTATACCTGAGTATTGAAGACATATCTGGTACTGATAAACTTACAGCTAACAACATTGATATTTTGGGATTGGTTTTGATGGAGAGGTTGTTATTGGAAAATCCTTCTTCACACTTGAAATCGTTGAAAAGCTCACCAAACATTCCAAATCATGCAGTTGAAACACGTACTATATTCTACTTGTTTGAGTGTTTCCGAAGATTACAGAAAAAGAAAGAAAATAAAAAAGAACTTCCCAAAGTGATTTGTCAAATGATAGATTTTGTCATACAAAATGCCGCTACAGCATTAAGTCAGCCGGAGGTGTATGAAAAACAAGATTTATCTCAACAGGTGAGTTTTCAAATGACAATTTGGTGGTACTGTAACTTAGACCTATAACTTAATTACCTCGTCATAATTACAAATTTGGATTAAATTACGGTACACGGTAGCCTACGGTACACTGAATACGACAAAGATAACGGCTGCAGTTTCATAAGTGTCCCGCAGCAATCGAATGAAATTTTTGACATAAGTTTACTTATAGATTATTTCATTCGATATATTAAGTTTGGTTACATCTTAGTTAGGTTCTTAACACGTTCACTGCGTTATATATTTTCCTGCATTATTCCAATGGTGCGTTACGAGATCTAGGCCTATAGGTCTCGTCCGCTATGATTACCCAGGTGCGATATGAGTCCCCGAGATTACGTTGTGCAGTAATCTTTTGCGCATCATAACCTCGCAAAGAAAGGAGAGAGAGCGCTGAGTGTTTGTTTATGTGAACCAGTACAATGTTGACAATCTTCAGCCAGCCCAAGAAGTGAATAAGTTATGACGTCATTGTACGAGACCCCGAGATCTTGTACTGCACAGCTGTAATAGTTCATTATTTATTTGTATTTATTCTTTTCCTACAATAACAATATTTCTTGGGGTTTCTTCTTTCATCCAAAGGTTGCCATAGTTACTACTAATCATCCCATTAGCCTCATGTGGTGCTTGAAACATCTATTTTTGATACGAGACCCAGAGGTCTCATATCGTGATAAAGTAAAAGTTTATTACTTCAGTGTGTTACGAGATCTATTATCTCGTTCATTTCATGTTTACTAGTTATTACATCAAGAAAAATGCATTAACTTGTACATATGTCCAGGTTTGATTTCTTTACGATAACTGTACGCCGAAATATCGATGTCATAACTTTAGGAAAGAAGCCAAACTATGGGTCCCGCACTACGGGCTAGGTACGATACGAGACCTCGGGATCTCGTAGCGCAGTGAACGTGTTAAAAACCTAACCTATCTAACCAAATGAAATAATTGTTAAATTAGGCCTAGGCCTATATCTAAAAATCGATAGGCTTATATCGATATTTTTCATTTAAATGTTCTGCGGTTCCGACACTTATGAAACTGCAACCAAGACAACTTTCAAGCTCCTAAATTAGGTGTGGTAAAGATTTCCATATAATAGGTGTGAATAAATTTGTATTTGCAGAGATCAATCAATTAGTAAAAGATATTTTTCTTTTTTTCTTTACAGTGTTCATCTAATGTTTTTAACAGTACCTAGGCCTACATTTGATTGTATTGCAATTGCAAATCTTGTCCCAAATAATAGCTAGAAATAAGCGTGTACCATCATTTGAACAATAAGAATAAGAATAAGAAAGTTTATTGCCATTGACCAAGTTGTACATAGGAATAGGCATTGTCAAATTACATTAAATAAAATAAAATATCACTAAACATGTTCATATATATAGATCCCTTTAAAACCTTTAAAACAAGCTAGGCCTATTAGTAATATGCTCATAACTTTCAGATTTTAGATCTGTTTGAAGAAAATCTCCCGCCATGCCCAGAGGTGACAGAGTTTCTTGGTGTTGTGGCAGACCGAATTTTCCGAGATGAAAAAGCAGAAGCAGTATTTATCGCATTTTCACAAATTTTGGATATGGTGCAAAAAGAATTAGATTCTTCAAATCTCCTGATATACAAACCTTCCAGATTAAGTCTGATACATAGTTTTGCGTCAAATACAAAGTTAGCTCAAGTAAGTATAAGTTGCCATATTCTATTCACTGGTCACTCAGTCATGTAGGACAATTAATTGTTGCCAGTCTAATTTTCCTAACCTTAAAAAATAAAAATGATTAAGCAAGTAGGCCTAGTAGCATATACACAGAATATAGTCTCTGTATCAATGTTAGTAACTTAGTTATATTCACCACCAAAATCATAGGTATATGGGTATTGTTTGCAAGTTTAGTTCAACATATTGAGGAGATAATCAATATCCCATCATTCCTGTTCACGGTTTTAACAGCACTGCAGAAGATAATCATGATTTCTCCACGATCCCAAGAACAAGAACATTTAAGAATTTACGGCCACAATTTGAGATGTTCGCGATATCACTTCATTTGCAAGTGATGTTCATACAGGGTGCGGCAAAAAACCCGATCTATTTTATGTAGCCCACTGTTCAGTAACAAGTAGTCTGAGAGTGGTGGGGTTAGGCTCATTGGAAAGCCTACACGATGCCATTATCTGTGGTCATAGAGCAGTGGTCACCTGAACATCGTGCGTTTGTTATCGAGTGAAATTTAAAAAGTAATGATTCAGTCATTGCAACTCAGCGGCAGTTCCGTGCATTTTTTTAAAAATTGGGCGACGTCTATTCATTCAAGTGGCACATTCATGTGGTGAGTTACCAACTTTAAAGAACAATGGCTTCTGCATTTAAACAGAAGCTGACAAGCAATCCAAAGTCAGATCAGACGTCAGACAACTGGACCGGGACCGGGAAGATTCCCAAATAGCCTATTGGGAGTTTGTGGAAATTTTAAAATTTTGAACGTTTTAACACATATTGACAGTTACAGAACCTTAAAATTATGTTACCTAAGTAAATTCAAACAGTTTAATCCAAGAGTTGTCATTCCATGCAATAATTTCCTGTAATGTATAAATGTATAAACAAATAGGGATTTATGAAACCGAATGGATTTTAATCCTTTAACTATACATACCCCCGCCGCAGCAAACCTGCAGACTAAGCGAATTTCCATTTGCCTGATTGGATTTAGACTAAAATGTATCCTTAAAAATATCACATTTATTCCCTATTTAAATAGAATCAGTTTAACACATACTTAGGTTTGCTGCAACAGGGAGGGTAAAAGTGTTTTTTTATGTAAAATGTTAATAGTTGGTAAGAAATAAAAACATTTTCCAAATTTGGGCAAAATATGTTAATAAACAAGCACACTACAACGGTTTACTTATTCTCCATAAGAATAACATGGGAATTTTCAATTAACAATTTTTTGGAATTTTATCCGTAACCATTAGGCGCATTATAACGCTACAATATACCAAATTATTTGTTTTTTTAAGCTCTACAAAATAGTTTGGAAAGAAATTTCAAAATATGTTTTTTGGGTCAAAAATAGGAAAAACCCATTTTTACCCCATAAAAGCCCCCATAAACCCCTGTTCCCATGGTCCGATCATGCTGGTTCGCGAACTCGTTCGAATAAACGTAGGTGTACACGTTTGTACCAAATTTCATCAAAATCGGATCATTTTTGCTCGAGTTATCGCGCTAACGGACACATATATATATATATATAAATATATATATATATAAATATATATATATAAATATATATATATATATATATATATATATATAAATATATATATATATATGAATTTGAACGGATGGTGTTTTTGGCCTCTAGGGACCTCAAAACGAAAAAAAAAATCGGTCCCGGGTCCAGGGCCCTGTTTCATAAAAATACTAGTCTAGTATTTACTAGTCCATGGACTAGTAATACTAGTGTATTTTACAAGTCTACGTTTCAAAAACCTACTAGTGTAAAATACTAGTTACTAGTGTAGGGACTAGTATTACTAGTGGTTTTTACTAGTGTAGACAGCAATGTGTTTCATAAAGTTTTACTCTTGTAAATTACACTAGTAAATACTTGCTATTTTCTACCAACCTCTCTTCACCCGTATTATTTGAAGTAGACTAGTATTTTTGAAAAGAGAGTTATTTCATTACACACATAATTTAAAAAATGAGTTATTAATTTCTTTTTTCAAGTCCGAATTGGTTCACGAATAGATCTGTGAGTGCTAAAATGATAATAATTAGATATAAATTACAATCAATAAATGTGGCGTAGTACAAAATTAGTGAAATTGAATTTTATAATGTATGTACAATCGCCCTATTAGAATAATTATAATTATAAGCTATCAATTTCTGTGAAATTTTTGTCTAATTTTACTTGAGTTAAATTTCATGGTTATCTCAACTATTTAGCTATCACAGAGAAAATATTTTTAAGCTTTGATAGAAACCAAATTAAAACCACATACCGGAACCGTTTTGCATACAAAGATGTACAAAAATGTATCCAACATTGCAACATTAGTCAGATTATTTTAACCCAATTAAGGCTCTCGGTTTTATTTAAAGACATTTTAATAGGAAATAATAGTAAGGCAATTTTAAAGAGGAGTTGCATTGTATTTTTGAGGTGCTTATTATTTGCTAAATAGCTAAAATCCTGTGATGTACTAACAATTTTGTAGGCCTATATTTGATTTTTGGGCGTTGAACTGAACTGCTTATCATAATAACATTACTTTTAATCCATTTCGGTATTCTGAATTTGTTAATCAAAGTAATAAAAAAATAGATGTTGATTAGAGCTGTTATTTTAATGTAATACCCCCGCCGCAGCAAACCTGCCGACTAAGCGAATTTCCATTTGTCTGAATTGATTTTCAGTTAAATATATTTTAATAACATTAGGTTTAACGAGTACCTAGGTTTGCTGCTACAAGGAAACTAATAAAGTGTGTTTTTGAGTAAAATATTGATAGCTTAGTACAAAATAAATAAATTTGCCAAGTTTGATCAAAATATATTCATAAACAAGCAAACTACAACATTTGACAATATTCTCCATAAGAATAACATGGGAATTTTAAATTTACAATTTTTTTAATTTTCTCCGTTACTAATAATCGAACAAAAATACTTTTATATACTAAATTATTTGTTGTTTTAAGCTGTTTAAAAAGGTCTAAAGAGAAATTGGGAAATTTTGTGTTTTGAGGGTCAAAAGTGAGAAAAACCAATTTTTACCCCATAAAACCCCCCGTAAAGCCCCGTTCCCATGGTCCGATCGTGCTGGTTCGCGAACTCATTCAAGTTTATCCCGCTTTACACCTTTAAACCAAATTTCATCAAAATCGGACAAAAATTACTCAAGTTATCGCGTTCACGGACGTATATATATATATATATATATATATATAAGTCTATATATATATATATATATACATATATAAAAATTTGAACGAATAGTGTTTTTGGCCTCTGGGGACATCAAAATGAAAAAGTAAATCAGTCCCGGGTCTAGGTCTTACCGTGCCACCTACGGTAATAGCTACTTCCCTATAGGGAAATTCGCTAAAAACATGTAAAAGTTTAATTAATGGAATAAGAGTATAGAGAGTGGCGCAGATTTGAACCAGAGACTCACCACGACAATCAAGAACTCAGCCTCTGAGCTACGCCCTGCCATAGTGACAATGCCATGTTTTACTATACTTGAAAACCTACCATTTGCTTGAAAACCATTGCTTGTAACGGCGTTGCAATTATTTGTTACATCAATAAACGTTTAGGCTTATTATTCATGGTTTGTAGACTCAAAATTAGAATATCACCAAATAGTTTGTAACCCAAATATTCTTATGCATTCGAATATTTGAAAGCATAGGTTAGGGTACGAAAACGTTCCAAACAAAATGTCCTTAGACGATTTAATTACATTCAAAATTTGAGCCTTCTTTTCTTTACTCATAGCAAGCTTAATTTTATATGTCAGAATAAAACAAAAACTATACAAATCACAGCGAATGCGGCAGCATCAGATCAACTTCCACCCAACAGTTGAGCGCCGCAACTAGGCCTACAACCGGCTACTACAATCACCGTGTTGATTGCAGCGACGCGCGTCGGCGGGCTCATTGATGAACATAAATAATAGCGGTTTGATAAATAATGTGTGATTGTTTTACTTATGTGTCTATATAGTTATTAATTAAAAGAAAACACTGCGTTTCTACAACTATTTACTTTTTGTATCAAATGAAAACAAAATTAAAACCCTTTATAAAGGGTTTGAAAACCCGTGATTGAGGTTAGAAATTTGTTTTGAAAGTTTACCTTGTAAAGTTGGTCACGTGACTAGTAGTTTTGGTCACGTGACTAGTAAAATTCACTAGTATTTACTAGCGGTATAAAAACATTTATGAAACACAAATTAGTAGGACAGGTAAATACGGGACTAGTATTTACTAGACTAGTAATTACTAGACTAGTATTTTTATGAAACAGGGCCCAGGTCTTACCATGAGTACTACGGTAATGGCTTATTCCCTATATGGGAAAAATTCGCTAAAACTTGAGGTATTTATACAAAGCATTGTTTTTAGAACTCATGTTTTAACATCCTTTGGTCTAACATATTCATAACAAACTATATTTTAAAATTCCCTGTTTCTCTATGTTTTCCAGCTCTACAATTTGGCATTTTGAAGCAGTTAGGCCCGTAAATTTGAATTGACCCTATCGAGCTACTTGAGGCCAAAGGTTTTGTTTGAATTTAGGACGTCTTAAAAGTAAGAGAATGTCTAGCTGACTACATAGGAAAAAAAGAAGGCTTATTCTCAAAAAGTTTCTTTGGAAGGAATGGACGATGAGAATAAAATTAAACTAGATCACATTATCCTTTATAAGATTCGTTGATTAACAATGCATGTAAACGTCAATATCTACGTAACAGCCAATTTACAGTATGTTTTTCTCTTTGGAAATACCACATTGCTATTTCATTTGTATTATTTGTTGCCAATGAAGTCACACGACCATATAGTGATGTGCGATACGGGTCAATGTATCGATACATATCGGAACGTGGTGTATCGATACGTGTATCGTATCCTCATGTATCAATTTTTATCTGTATCGGATAAAATATCGTATCGTATTGCTTATTTATAATTTTTTTTTTAAATTTAAATATCTCAAATATACAAGCTACATAGACAAATACTATGTTACTTACAAGCTTGTAAAGAGGGTTAGTGCTTGTAATCTTACCTCAGATAAGCCGTTTCCTTCCTGTGTCTTTTTATTTGTATCAAACATACATACGTAACCTCCAAATTCCGGTAAACCCTCAAAATTGGAAAACATATTAATATTGTTTTCCTAGTTTTTACACAGGGATAATTAGTTAAACAAAATACCCCCGCCGCAGCAAACCTGCCGACTAAGCGAATTTCCATTTGTCTGAATTGATTTTCAGTTAAATATATTTTAATAAATAACATTAGGTTTAACGAGTACCTAGGTTTGCTGCTACAAGGAAACTAGTAAAGTGTGTTTTTGAGTAAAATATTGATAGCTTAGTACAAAATAAATAAATTTGCCAAGTTTGATCAAAATATATCCATAAACAAGCAAACTACAACATTTGACAATATTCTCCATAAGAATAACATGGGAATTTTAAATTTACAATTTTTTTAATTTTCTCCGTTACTTATAATCAAATAAAAATACTTTTATATACTAAATTATTTGTTTTTTTAAGCTCAATAAATTAGGTCTAATAAGGTAATAAATTAGGTCAATAAATAAAGGTCTAAAGAGAAATCGGGAAATTTTGTGTTTTGAGGGTCAAAAGTGAGAAAAACCAATTTTTACCCCATAAAACCCCCCGTAAAGCCCCGTTCCCATGGTCCGATCGTGCTGGTTTGCAAATTCATTCAAGTTTATCCCGCTTTACGCCTTTAAACCAAATTTCATCAAAATCGGACAAAAATTACTCAAGTTATCGCGTTCACGGACGTGTATATATATATATATATATATATATATAAGCCTATATATATATAAGCCTATATATATATATATATATATATATATATATATATCTAATATATAAAATTCTCGTGTCACAGTGTTTGTCTGCAAACTCCTCCGGAACGACTTCACCGATCGTTATGAAATTTGGTGTGTAAATTCTGTAGGTATGCGAATAGAAAGTAAACTATTTCCCGTTTCGAAATTCTTAAAAGGGCTCCGCCCCAGTGGCTCTGGAGTTTCCCATGTTAACCTTATGAGAAATGGAATTAATGAATCTTAACAGCTGTTTCAATTAAACAAGTTGGTTCTGTTCTATGATGTTCAATAGCATTAAAGCTACAAGGATTACCAACAGGGTGCAGCACTATTATTTCTTTTACATTTATGACAACAGCTAATTTGCAACCAAAAGGTGAGTGAGCGTAGCGAACGAACTTCAACCTGGAGGCGAGTGAGCGTAGCGAACGAGCTAACCTGAAGGCAAGTGAGCGCAGCGATCGAGCTCCAACCTAAAGGTGAGTGAGCGTAGCGAACGAGCTCCAACCCAAAGGTGAGTGAGCGTAGCGAACGAACTTCAACCTGGAGGCGAGTTAGCGTAGCGAACGAGCTAACCTGAAAGCAAGTGAGCGCAGCGAACGAGCTCCAACCTAAAGGTGAGTGAGCGTAGCGAACGAGCTCCAACCCAAAGGTGAGTGAGCGTAGCGAACGAACTTCAACCAGGACGTGATTGAGCGATGCGAACGAGATCATCTTGAAAATTAAACTTAACGGTACTTTCTTTCCATCGGTCTGTCTTAGGGGAAACCTATAACTTTGGCGATACGAAGTTCGCCGGGTCAGCTAGTACATATATAAAAATTTGAACGAATGGTGTTTTTGGCCTCTGGGGACATCAAAATGAAAAAGTAAATCGGTCCCGGGTCTAGGTCTTACCGTGCCACCTACGGTAATAGCTACTTCCTTATAGGGAAATTCGCTAAAAGTACTAATAATGACGGTGGGTATGCCACTTACACATTAAATAGTATAATATGGATAATGAGGGTCCCCACCACTGAGCTATAATAATATAACTAGAGTAAACCGCTCTGTGTTTTAAAAACGTACCACTGTTTTTGATGGTTTTGTTTCAGAGCTTCTTGTTGTTAGGTTGGCCAGGTGATCGGTTGGTGGGATTTGTCAAATTAGAGGCAAGATCAAGATGGTGTCATCCTATTGTCTTGTTGATAGCAAACAAAAATATGTTAACATTATGATTGCAATATAAGTTTAATTATTTATTTTACGAACAAGAGCAACCCATTTTAACAAGACCATAAACCGATGGTCGTTCTTTATCAAATGCCATAGGGCAAAACCCAAGACTAAACCAATATCTCCAAACCAGGAAACTTGACTAGCCTATTTTCACCACATAGCTTGAAAAGAGGTAAATAAGTTAGTAGCCTATTTATTTACTATCAAAAACAATTTATAATGTTTCAAAATAACTTTAAATGCACAGGTTTTAACGTGCAATAACTTAAATAAGTTTTTTATACAAATCCTTGAAATAACGGATAGGCCTAACCTCAAATGAATAGTATGGTTAGGTTAGAATGAATTGGAATTTGACAGCATCCCACCAACCGATCACACGGCCAACCTAACAACACGAAACGCCGAAAAGAAACCAGCAAAAACAGTGGCACGTTTTTCTCTAATGTTTAACCAGAGAGTAGTGACTCCAGACTCCAGTTATAATCTATATCACAATGGTCCCCACTTCCATTAATGGTGGACCTAGTTTTGAGGTAATTTGCAAAACATAACTGAAAATACATGTTTTATCAGTGTTTTTGAAGATGCTAGGATAAAATATCAAATTTCCACTACTAATTTTGAGGGGAGGAAGATAGGAAGACAAATTTCTTACCATAAAAATAAGATTTATATTAATAAATAAACAATACGATATTGGCTATAGGTGTATCGATACGGGCATATCGATACACTCCCACGTATCGATACAAAATATCGATACACTCCCACGTATCGATACAAAATATCGATATTTTGCAGTCCTTGTATCGATATCTGTATTGATACGTATCGATACGCACATCACTACGACCATATAAACGAGGAGGCCCCTACTGTAACTGTCGATTTCCACGGGTTTCACCTAGTATATAATAATACGAAAAGCAAAGATATCATAAGTATTCAAATCCCATAAAACCTTTTTGTTTTTAATGTGTAGTCTTTATTGTGATATGTAAATTTTTTTTTCAAAAAACATTTTTTATTTCCTGGGTATTTAAAAGGTTATTTTTCTTATTTGTCTATTATATCAATTACAATATTTTTTTGAACATAAGAGTGTTTTTATCAGACAACTACCTCAGTGACCTAGTATTTTAAGCATTTTAACTTATAAAATTATAAATTCCCAGTTATTTAGTTCAATTACAATTTTGTACTATAATATATTTCAGTATTTGTGGTTGATTTAACCATATAATTACGGCTTTTACCTATTAAGTAACAGTTTTAAACCTATCTTGCTAATTAAGCATAAACTCCCGGGAATTGATGAATTTTGGGAATAGCCTATTTCCTCGAATTTATATTCCCGGGAATTTTACATCACTGGCTTTGAACATGTCTGACCACTCGGTTAAACTAGTTTTGAGGTTCGATTTTAATTCTTATCCCTACAGATTAAAGATCATTCATCTGTTTAATTTTGTTAATTATCCATACAGATTGGATAGTGGCACCGGATCGTCTCCATGTCGACCTAATTTAGGCTGAATCATTACTTTTTAAAACAACTCGATTACAAACGCGTAATGCTCAGGTGACCACTGCTCTATGACTACAGATAATGGCATCATGTAGGCTTTCCAACGAGCCTACCCCCACCACCCTCAGACGACCTGTCAATGAACAGTGCGCTGCGAAAAATAGATCAGTTTTTTTGCCGCACCCTGTATTTTCCACGCTTTCGCCGCCAGTGATACCTATTCTAGTTTTTAGTTCAAATTTAGTAAACTCATTTAGCCACGGTTGAGTTAAATGCCTTGGAAAATACATGTCACCTATTTATAGGATACGGTACTTTGATTTAACAGAGTGGGATTAAAGAACCCCTTACTACACCACTGGTCATAAAACTTATTTTTATATTTATCTAACTTTACAGGTTTTACTGAACCAAAGAAATGTCCGTTATGCAACTACTGGGCGTGCGTTTGCTGAGACTGCTCTTGGAGCTGCTTTCAACACCTCTGTGCTTCCCAAGTCCAGCAACATCATAGTTTCTTTGAGCAATTACGAGTTTTTTGACAATCCCCTGGATCCAGTAAGTTGATTTGCAAATGACCCAGAAAAGTTCATTAAGCTATCTACAGTTCTATAATTAGATTACCTGACTGTTCAAAAGGGTGATCATAACTTTTGTTTGAATTCTATACTGAAAACCATGTTGTCAAACGTGGGACTGTAAGGTACTACCATGACATTATTTTATATTGCTCAGTGGAAGGTTAGCTTTTATACAGGGAGGTTCAGCCCAGAAGCACCTTTATATTGTGTGCTTGATTGTTTATTTATTCATGGCAATATGCCATTTTACATTAGAGTGCAGTTTATAGTTCGGCCGCTTAGAAAACGACCTGCGCGCTAATGCTAAACAATGCTGGAGGAGGTCGTTTTCTAAGCGGCCGACCTATAGCATACAATTTGCAAGAAGAAGTTTGGCAACAATAAACATGCATATTTATAAACAGTAAGTAATGCAATTCAAGTCAGCAAATTAATATTACAGTACACTCCCGATTGACCGAGGTTGTTGGGAATGAGATACCGAGAATCTCAGATAACAAGGAAGTGTCTTAGATTTTGAAGTTAGGGGTTACAATTCATCATGTACCTGAATTGACAGGCACTACAATACCTGTTTTATAAAGTCTTCTTAAAGTGGTTTTAATTAAATGTATTTAGGAAAAAAAGAATCAAAGTGTTTTTAAATAGTGCTTAAAGGTATTTTAAATAAGTAAGTTTTAAACAATAGTCTTTAATAGAAAAAATATCAAACAACACAAAACAGCGTGCTTTTATTATGCACATAATCTGTGTACGCTTGAAAATAAGTTGGCAACACTTAAAGATATTAAGACTACGATCAGCTGGTGCAGCGTTTCCCATTTCGTTCAATGTTTGGATTTAACCTAAACCTAACTTAAAAAAGGTGTTGTACACTGTACAGTGTTTGAAAGACTAATTATTTATATGATTTATAGTAACTGTAGGAAAAATATAATATGTAACACGAGTGCAAACTGCCTTTGCTGCACTCGAGTAAACATTTCTCTCGTTTGAAGCAAAGTGCCACTTCGCCCACTAGTTACACAAATAGAACATAGAACATTATGGTTATGGTAGATGTGCTATACTATAGCTTACCGATACCTAAATTAAAAGAACCAAATTTTCTTAAACCGTGTTATCTCCCATTGCAAATGCAAAGCACGAGTATAACTGCAAAATAAGCATTTCATACTTATACGCCAACACCGTACAACACGGACACACATGGACGCACATGCTCATGCACATGCACATGCATGGACGGGTAATCTGCTAGTTTTTTATTTACAGTATTTAATGCACCCTGATCTTGTTTTTATTAGTTTCTGTAAGTTTGGAAATAATTTTTTCAGTTTTACGTAGTTTTTCAATTAAATTGTTTTGAACTGTTAAAAAATTGTAATGCAGTAAAACCTCACTACAGTAACTCGACAATTTGTTGACACAGAGGTTTTCAAGATCGGGGTTGTCGAGTTATCCAGAACATTGAAATTTATAATGGGTTTTAAAAATCAAAACTTTTAATAAATGAATTCATAACAGACTATTTTTTACATATCAATTTATAACTTACATGAGTTTTGAGTAAACATTCTTCAAAGAAATGTCGAATATTCAAAAATTAAAACTTGAAAAGTCAAACAAATTAATAAGAGAAAGCCAGCTAAATAAGCGCCCTGTCAGTGTCAGCTGTAGATTGTTGAGTTACAAAGACTATCGAGTTACTGGGTGTCAAGTTAGTGAGTTTTCAATGTACCTGCAAATAATTCACTGAAATACTTTTGCACAACTATTTCCATTGTATATCCTTGCCCTTGCAATGAAAGATAACAGAGGTCACATTCTACTTAAGATAGTTACATTTCTATATTGAAAAAGTTATTTGAAAGTAATAGCTAGATGCCACATTGACCATGCAACTGTTTTCTGAACTTTAGAACTTGAAGTTGTTAGAGTCGCAGTTGTGGAGTGCTACAAAGCAGTTGGTGGATTACCTACATGAGATCATGGTGCAACTGTTAAAGACTAGCAGGGAGGATACTCTCGCATGGCTAGGGGCATGTCTGGACAGGAACGCACCCCGTGGTAAATACCATACCTCCAGATATTATTAGTATAGAAATCGCTGTGGAGATTTGCTTCTTGTTTTTGAGTGAAAATTTAAAAACGTATGTTTTCATGTCCCTGGCCTTTTACTTCGTAGATACTGGATTTGTAGTTTATTATTATGTGTTTTAATATTTTTTGGGACGGGGGCAACATGTTACACACATTTATTTGGTTTTAAATAGGTTCTAGGTATTTTTTTCGTATTTTTAAAGTCTCGAAATTCACGACCATGACGTGTCCCTAGGGTACATTTTCCAACTTTCACGCTGTTTTTAGACTAATTATTCATGCCGAAATATATAAAGCCATATTTTTATGTCATCAATGGTTATTAAACTTAGAGAATATTATAATTTTATTGTCATTGCAAACTGACTACCATGACAAAATAAGTCTGTCCCTCGATTTGGCGTCACGACCATTTGGGGAAAATTTTCAACTTTGGAGCACGACAGTGGCAAGCCTGGCGTCGATGGAGTCAGTTGGTTTGAGAGACTAGTTCGGGGTGTACGTCAGGATTGTAGTGCTGGTCGTTTCGAGTTAAAAGGAGGAATTACAAGATTAATAAAGGAAAGATTGTGTTTTAGCGAATTTCCCATATAGGGAATAAGCTATTACCGTAGTACTCATGGTAAGACCTGGACCCGGGACCGATTTTCTTTTGTTTTGAGGTCCCTAGAGGCCAAAAACACCATCCGTTCAAATTCATATATATATATATATATATATATATATATATAGTTAAGGAAACAGTACAATTCTGACCGGCTTGTACAATTCTGGCCGGATAGGTCAGAATTGTATAACTAGAGGTCAGAATTGTACTGTTTTACTTTATAAACGGTCAGAATTGTCCTGTATCTGTACATGGTAACACATTTCGGTCTGGGCAGAGGAACATCCAGGTGAAAACATTTTAAATGGGCTAACCTAATAACACTTACACTCTAAATAATTTAAAAGTTCATCAACCAAGAGTTATTGTTGGTTTTTTCTTATATAAATTTTGTTGTTTTGATTTGTTAGGTATCCCAAATGTGAAACTATATTACTTGTTGAAACAGGGTCTAGAAACAGATTCCAAACCATAAAATATTGCTATAAGCTTTTAGTAAGAGTACCTACTCCAATGAGGCCCACTAGTCGAAATTAGCATAGGTACGATAGTTTAATCTTCAACCAGTGTCTAGGAATAAAATGATATAGCAAATAATGCATTCTTTTTAATTACCAATCCCATCGGTTTTGAAACTTGAAATCTGAGAAAATGTCACAGTAATATGTTTAAATTAGCCACAGAATCAATTTTCTGACCTTGCAAACAAGTGTCTGGGGTTCAAATCCTAAATCATAAAATCATAGTTTTTTTTTAAATTACCATCCGATTTGCCTGATACTTGAAAACAGACTGTTTTAATTAGGTATTTCTAATTTAGGGAGTAGAAACTAGCTATTATCCTGTTAGCTTTAAATTTGAAATCATTAATCAAATCATGGAGGTATTTTAGAATTAGTAAGTAAATTTATGATTTTACCATTTACCGAGCGTCTAGGGTTCTAATCTTGTAGCTTAACATTTTATTATTTTTATTTATTATCCGATTAGCTTGAAATTTAAAATCATTGTACGTATCAGGGTGTATTTCAGAATTTTTAGTATAACGATGATTTGATTATTTCTGAGGGTCTAGGTTTCATCTTATTATGTACAATAAAAACAAATTTGTTATTCATTATCCAATTTGCTTAAATATATTGACATCAGAGTACTTATAAAGGAGGTATAGAGAAACGTATTTTTCTAGTATTCGTGATAGAAACTAAATTGTAAAACTTGGATTTTATTCATTTAAAAATATTAGGTAAAAAGTTCTTAAATTATTCTTTAAATCCCATGTTGTGTGTTATGTGTGCTTCATAATAGGGGTTTACTTTTTTGTAGCTCAGTTTGACGGTTTAACACAATAAATAGGAGTAATTGTGTTTGGTACATGGACATAAACTCCTTGTCCAGTAACAAGAAAGATCACACAATTATGACCACTCGGCGCTGTCTTCGTAGTTTGAGTTGCACAGTGTAGGTATCACTCATCGAACTATATAACACAACTGTTGTTTTATATACTTCGACGGTATCACTTGAAACTACCGTAAGCGCAATTCACCCGCAGTGTAGTGGTCAAGCCACCCGCCTCTCTGCTGTCGGTCGGCGTGCCGGGTCGACACTTTCTTCAATTTTCTTAAATTTTTCATTATCGAAGGCGTTTTATTCTTCCATTGTTTTCCTTCATAATAATTTATAAGGTAACTGTTAATTGTACCATTAAAGTTCATGAACAACTGTTAAAGACTGAGATACTTTGATTACGCCCTCAAGATGCTAATTACGCATAGTTATTATTTACGCACTTCGTTTTTGGGATCAAGTTAAGGCACTTGTTTTATTACAAATATTTTTCCATATTATCATGCCGATTGAGATTCTTTATTTGACTGCTTAAACTTAACAAATGAAATTGAGCGTGGTGTTATTGTATTGACTATAGTTGCCAACTATACTCTAGAAATTCGCATTGATGTGAAAATCACCTCTTCTTATGAAATTTATCTATAAAGTGAAGTGTGAACTATACAGAACCAGCGTCAAGCTTTAGAGTCAGAGCTTCTAGCCGCCAATGTTCAAGTTGTAAAGGAAATATCTGCTTACCTCGGACATCTCAATCGACACTAATAACTGTTTGGTTGGTGAGCAAAATGTTTTATTAGCTTTGAAGTTTGAAACTTCTGAAATTGTATTTAAAAATTGAAAAGTGAGCATGACCGTTTGTTAAATGAATATGAGGTAATCCTAGCTTCAAACCGTAAGTTTATTGTAGAAAATGACAGACTGAATAAATTAATACATATAAATAGAGCTTTCAAATAATGCAGATACGGTTGAATAACCTAAGGTTTGTTCTCCAGAAAGAGCTCCACACCAGTCTACTAGATTTTTTAGTCTAGTCTGTTGATGAGGAAAAGTGGTTTCCTGATATTTTTGTTAATGATCACTTCACTTGGTTTAATTCTGAAATTTGTTGATGTATAAAAGATTTCTTGTTTGTTGGTCTTTTGGTCTTTAAGTGAGACATCTTTTAAAGTTGTGTGGTTCTGAGGGTCCATGTTGAAAGGATTTAATGTTTGATAATCAGAGGTTGTACTGCAAAAGACAACAAAGTTCTCATGTTTATATGCTTACACTGTTAAGCATAATAAATATTTATAGCTTAAGCTTGTGAGATAAAATAAGTATTACTGATTAAAAATTGAAGAACATATTTGAAAGGATAAACAATGTAATTACTGTAGAAATTTAAAAAGACAATGATTAACAGATAATCACAACAAAACAAAATTATATAAACCCCTTAAATAACTAAAATATTAAAAAAAATTAATGTGTCTGAGAAGGGTGAGGAATTAAAAAGTCAGACATTTGAGGTAGTAATGGTTACATTTACTTTAACATTCATATTTTCAGGGTATCTCGTAACTTTACAACTATAAATTTGTACACTGCTCTTATGTGACAATCTAGTCTCTGAGGATGAATATTAAGTAACATTTTTTTCAATTAGAAATATTTAATATATTGCCAGTTTTCTAACACTATAAATTATCAAAGTAAAACAGTGATTTTAGAAGAACTTTTAATATTCCAAGTAAAATTATGTAAAAAAAATCTTTTCCCCTTTTCTTTAAAAATATACTCCTAACACACCATATGGTAACATAACATTGTGTTGACTATGACATACACCTATTGATGGTTCCATTGGTTATTATGTTACCATATAATAGTAATTTCAACATTATTAAAGACTTTTTGAAAAAAAAATACGAATGAATAAAACGAAATATGGGGTTGCACTGCTGTTTGAATCATTATGGCTTGCTTTCAACATTTACGTTTCTGCACGTTTGTTTAAAAGTTGCAATAGCAAGGAAGTTATTATTTAGGCCTAATTTTTTATTATAAAGAAGAAAAAATTATATGAAAAGGTTTTTAAATATAGTAATAATTAAATAAATAACAACACCTACAGCCAATATGTTCACAGTAATTCCACTATCAGCAAACTTTGTACTCTTTTTTTTATTTCAATAGATGTAATCTCAATAAATTGGGAAACTAATATTTTCCTTACAATTAGTTGGAAAAAATTGTCCTTTTAGTTGAAGGAAAAAGAAACCTTATTAATTTATATTAATTGGGTTAAAATGCAAATGTGTTTATTTGTGTGAAGAAAAACAAACAAAATTATGTAATTTAATCCTTTTAATGTTAAAAATTTTGAAATGCTTTGAATTTTTCAGAATTACATAATTTATATGAATTAAATTCGGTATTTAGCTGCAGTATAGTATGTCTTAATTACCTACATTTATAAGTGTCACTTGACTTGATATCAAAGCTGTATCATAACCAATGGCAAAACTCTTAAACGGTGGCCTATTTAAGATTTAAAATAGTCCTGTGTTTCTGAGCTGCATTGTTATTTCTTAACAGCCATGAATTCAGCAGGTATTTATTCCAAAGTGAGAGATCCGAACCCAGTACACGCTGTTGTTATGCCCTTGTAAGTTACTTGGAGGATATAATTTCAAACGAAAGAATGTCCAATTAGCAACTACCAGGCATGTACATATGAGTCTACTTGGGATCACACCAAATACACAATGTCATAAACGACCCAGTGACACGATAAATGTAGTTGAGAGAAAAATGTTAATAATATATACATAAAATGTTGACAACATTCCGCAATACATCTTGTTAAAAAAAAAAAAAAAAACTGTAATTTGTTATGAAATCCATTAAGACCATGAAGAATTAATTGATAACATTTTAAAAACTAAATTGAACATTATTCATAAAAGTGACCCTGTTATTTTATTTTTAAGTTATGGCCTTTATTAAGCTAATGTGTGTAAGATTGCAAAATAAGGATTAGGCTAAGTACATACTTAAACAACCCTTTGAAAAAAATAATTTTCATTACAACAGAAATATGGATACTTTGTTCATAGAAAAATAAGAACGGTATTTAATGCCTAATCCCAAACTAGGATAATCCTTAATTGTTAATGGGTAAACTTTACTCAAATCATGCTTATTTCTTGAAATATATAATCATTCCTCAATTTTTGGGTGTATTTTTATGTTATGGCCTTTATTAAGCTAATGTGTGTAAGCTTGCAAAATAAGGATTAAGTACATACTTTAACAACCCTTTGAAATAGTATATTTCGTACCTAGGGCCGAAAATGAGGTTTTGCCTGCTCGAGATAGTTTTTAAGTTCGAGACGAAGTCGAGAACTTAAATCGATCGAGAGCTGCAAAACCATTTCGGTCCGTGGTACGAAATATACTATTATTATACTATTACTATGCTCGTTCACTCCAACGTGCATTCGATCCAATATACAGTACACTTTTAGTATTTTCTACAGGCCCGTCTACTTCTGGGAGCTGACTGTACCCGTTGGGGAATGAACATTGGAGTGAACGAACAGGCAAATAAATTGTAAAAATACTTTTTGGAGTGAACGATCTTGGAGTGAATGCAATAGACCCAAACGAGCAGGCAAATAATTTGTCAAACTACTTTTTGGTGTGAACGATCTTGGAGTGAATGAAACATCTCGCAAACTGCAGAGGTTGCAATACTTTAAAATAACCTGAATGAATTAATTAGCACACTTTAAATTCAGGGTGTAAAAGAGGGATGACGATAGATTTTAATATTGGCGATTTAGACTCCGAAACAGCCATTCGGTCTTTTAAAGAAAGAGTGGTGCGCATAGAAGGGGGCGGCGATAACGTCATTCATTGTACCATAGAATAAATAAACACCACAATCTCTCTCTCTCTCCCTCTCTCTTGACATTGAGCTCGGTGACAGACCCTTGCTCACTGATAACTTGAATATTTCCCTAATCTCTTGGATTATCAATGTCAGAGCGGAGCTAATGTCAATAAATTATCAACCTTGGATGGAGAATAAAAATTATATTTGCTCTCTTTGCAACAAAAGGCAAATTGAATCAGTGTTTCATACTTATATTTAACTGTATGACCAATTCTAAAAAAATATAAGATATTTTTGGCTGAAAGAACATTATTTGAGTGACGCTGAATACTTTGATTATTTAAATGGAAGGGATTAGCGGGATTTGGGTAGGTTTTTAAACAATGCTTGAAGTGTAAGATGGAATATAATACATGAGTAACTTTTAGACAACTTAAAAAAGCAAGTAATCTCGAAGAGTATTTTTTCCTTGTTTGTGACTTTTGTTATCAATTTGGTTTATAGATAATTTAATGTCAGAAAAAGGTGTATTTTATGTTTAGTTTATTATTTTATTTTCAGTCTTTTGTCAAGTAGGTGCTCTTTGTTATTTGTTCACAAACATAAATTAATGTGTCAACCAAATAGACGGTTTTGTAACCATTGTTTTGTGTGCGCATAAGCATGTATGATTGTGTAATGTTCAATATTGACCAATAAAGCACATTTAAAATCATTTCACTCGTAAATCAAAGCGAACTAGGAAATAATGTCCGCTGAACATCTTTCAAGCTGTTTGACGGACAAAATATGGTTTTCGGTCCAAACTCGCTATTTACGTTTTTGTAAAGCCGCGGTCACACTAGGCTGTTTAGCAGCGGCTACTAACCAGCCGCTGGCAATATCACCAGCAGCCAGCTGGATCTGAAGGGTTCACATTATAAACCTTCTAGCCGCTAGTACAGTTGCTGCTAATGACTTGAAAGCATTATGTTGTGTATGTGTTTTCACCATATCATCTATTGACACCACTCTTCTTTGGCTTTTTTTTATAAACTTTATTTCGATACGTATCGCGTAAACATTTTATTTGTTTCTTCAATGTGGCCAATTCTGCTTTGAGTCCTTGTTCTTAAAGGTTTTCCAGTATAACTCCTTGTAAGCTGAGTCTTTGGCATTTCTGTTGATGTAGTCTGCAGTCGAGGGTCCCACAGGCAAGGATAATTTCGAAATATACCTACGAATGTAATTATGTCTTTACCTGTCCACTTGTTGCTTTCAACCATATTTACTGTTAATCGCAAAAATAAATAGAAAATACAGTAAACGAAACCAACACTGCAAAACAAACTAGACACGTGTAAATTAACCAGCCGCTTGTTAGCTACTAGGGGTTCACATTGGCTGTCTGGCGCCAGCGAGAAGATCACGTGACTACCAGCGGAGGGTAGGCAGCGCTCAAAAGTTAAACATGTTCAACTTCTGATTGTGGCTAGTAAACACAAGCGCGCTGGCATTCACCGGCCGCTGGTTCTGGGTCAGACTAGGCTGCTTGCTGGCAATATTCAGCAATATTACCAGCGGCTACTAAACAGCCTAGTGTGACCGCGGCTTAAGTGAAGATGGACGCACGTAGGCAGGGGCGGACTGGCCCGCCGGCCCACCGGCCGGAAGGCCGATGCGCCTTCTCAACATTCCAATATTTGCGCCCTCGTTAAAGGAAAAATTCATAAAAATTTTTAAAAAATGAGACGAGATGTATTTTTTAGAAAGCAAGAGGAAAAACTTAGAGTAAAAGTTTCAGCAGTGAATAGCAAAACATAAAGTCGGGTGTGAGACCTGAATAGACACTGTCGACAAGCGAGAGCAAAGCAGCTCTTCTCTCTCGTACGTGTAGGCCTACTCCGAGTGGAAGGCACAAAACTCTTAGCAAACAGCTGTCCTCTTCCCGCGTAATTTTACGCCGATCCCGAAAAAAACTGCACTGCGACCACGAGTACTAGAAAAATGCCGGTATGGATCATAAACATAAACAAATTACGTTTTTGGCCCGAAAATAAACATTATTTAACATTGCTTAAATGGAACTGCCAAATCATATGTTCAATACTCAGTATAGGATTCGGGCCAACAACGTCATTTGTTTATGTTTGTGATCCATACCGGTATTTTTCTAGTATTCGTGACTGCGACTACATCCGACATCGGTCGGTGTCACGATGTCGTCTGTGGTAAACAACTAGTGAAGATAATTTAATATTATTCATATTTGTTATAATATTTAATTATTGCTCACACTATAACTATTTCACTTTAAGTCACATTTAATTTTATCAATATCAACTCAACTCTCTTGTAAAATGGCGTTTGCCGTGCATGTAATAAATAAATAAAGAGTATGAGCTGCCAGTGCCAATTAAAATGTGACTCTCTTTAGTGAGTGTCTGATTTGTGTCTCTGTGTCGAAAGCTTCAATTTATTTTTATATTCTTTACCTACACAGGAAACATGAACGAAAGCAGTATTGTAGAATCACTACTTTTACAAAATTTAAATAGATTTAGTGACAGTGTATTAGTGTATTTATTTGTTAACTTAACCATTACACAGTAAAGGTTAAACAGTAAACAGTATTTTAATGTGTGGCTACAGCCTATTAATTAACTATTTCAATATGCACTATGACATTATTTTTGTCAAATTTCCTATTTTACTTACAGATAGCCAGCCTAAAATACCTTCTTAGTTCTCTCTAGGCTATTTCGTTTGTAGAAATAGGTTAGGTAGGCCTACTTTAGGGTTACAGTTTTGACTTAATGTAATGCTAAAATGTTTAAGTCAATAAATTGGTTTTGTTCACAGTGAAAGCATATTGTTTGTGTTAAAATAATTTCATAGAAATCTAAAATATATAACTTCTGTTATTTACAGTGCCAAAAAATACAACAGTTGCAAGTTCATGCTGTAAACAGGAAGCAAATGATTTATATTGTATGCATGCAGCCAAGCCATGCAAGGGAAAACAAAGAAAATACACAAATATAATACGAAAGAACCTAAGAAAATCATTTGTATTTTTATTTTTGTTAGGATATTTACTGTCAGAATAGCACCAAGTCGTGTGGGCAAATAGTCTAAATTTTGTAAACCAAACATTAACCAATAGTGTCAGTTATCAGATTTCTGATTTTCCACTGTTAATGCCTCTAGATTGCCTAAAAATGCGAGTTTACAGGTATAATTTTTACAAAATGTACCGGGGGAGGACCCCCGGACCCCCCTCCGTACAGGGGGGTATTCCATACCCCCCAGACCCCCCGGTTGGCGCCTTCGGGCTGGTCAAGGTTTACGCCCTAATAGAGTACCCAGTCCGCCCCTGCACGTAGGCATCATTGAAAAAGTATTAACAAGTTTTAAAGTCGGCATTTACTCTTGTTGAGGAGAGGGTTATATATGTTTATGATATTTTGCTTCATTACGTTTATATTATTAGGAAATTATTATAAATGCTATCCCTAGACACCAGCTGTTCCCAGCCCCGTCAAATTCCGCCGTCGTCGGCAAGACAGACAGACGGACACATCCTTGGTGTTAGCATTCTCTCTCTCTACAATTTGGCCCTCTCATTCGGACTCGACGCAGCTAGAAATTTACAACCAGAGATGCCTGTATCTCTTATAGCTAGTGTCCACATTCAGAACCTCAGATTTTTACCTGGGTTTTTGGCTGACTATACCCCGTAAGCTGTGTTCTTCATACAGGGTCATTTATTGCTTATAATAACACCCTTACCAGCCGCAACATCCATCCTAAACCTCCGAAACCGAATAATCAGCATTTTTTGGAATCCGGATCGGCCGTCCACCACATTAGCCCAGTTTTCAGAAAGACAACAGTGTTTAAAAAATAATTATGATTTTAGAAAATGTTAAAGTAACCTTACTTGTGAAGTAAAATTTACAAAAATAAGCATTTTATGTACTAACTTTAAATACATGTTCCGTACTTCTTAAGCTAAACGGCCAGGAAAGTAATTTTTGATATTACTTCATTTTATAGTTTATCTAAACTTTGGGTTTTTGATGGTTTGTTATTTTGCTTTCAAAGAAGCGAGGCCATGTTTTTATAGCCAAAGACACTCTCACCATTCCAGTAAATACAGAAAAATGATTAGAACCTTGATCGGTAATCTAGTTCTCTAGGAGTAGGCCGCGTAAAATGACATTTTGGCGTTACAGACGGAGTCACAGAATGGACAAACAGACAAACAGACAGACAGACAGACAGAAATTGAGATAAGACTCGTTTCGGCTTTCTTAGGCTATGAAACGTAAAAATAACAAAAAACTGCATGATTCTAAGCAATATACAGACAAAACTGTAATTTTATGTATATACAGTAGATGTGAAAGTTTGTGTGTTTTTTGTTTGTTTGTTTGTTTGAAGTTCAATCACGCATTAACTACTGGACGGATTGGGCTGAAATTTGGCATGATGATAGCTCACATTCCCGATTAAGTTACAGGCATATTCTTATCTCAAAAATACTTTCGGGATCTGCCCTAGTGGCTCTGTAATTGCCAATGTTGACCTTTTGAGTATTCATATTTAAAGGGAATTAAAGAATTTAGTCAGCTGTTTCAACTAAAAAAGTTGGTTCTATGATATGAAAAGTATTAAAAAGTTGTAACATTTACTAACAGGGTGCAGTACTATTATTTTTTTGTATTTATGAAATTTGAACTGAGCAGCAACAAAAAACTGTGATACACAATGAGAACTGTCAAAGTAGGATTGTTTACAGTTATGTTTATGTTTTTAATTTTATGAATAATTTGTTATGTTTGGCAAATTTTTGACAATATTTTTCTCTATTGTTTAGGTGAATTTGTAGATCATTTTTGGCTATGTATAGATGTGTAATACCATAGTAAACTGCAAATTTAAAGAAAACAATTTTATCAAACTGTGTTCTCCCCCATTGGAAACGCAAAGCTTGAGTATAACTGCAATAAGCATTTTATACTTTATGCCAACCCCCGTTCGAAGGACGAATGCTCTGCTAGTAAACTATAAACACGAAATAACAGGTTAAATCGCAGTTATAATAGTCAATCAGCTGTTCATAGTATTATTATCTTTAACCCCTAACCGCGGCCTAAGATGGCATGCCGCGGTTTCGACACGATCAGTGGCGCGGGGTACTGTCCGCGAGAGTAAACAAGTCCCCTGCCTAGGTCTTACCAAACATTTTCTTTTGGAACCACATTTCTTCCACTTGAACCCCAATATCTTTTAAGATACGCAAATGTAGGATTTTTTTTGTTCGAGTAAAAATCGCGTATTACATATACCTATCAAATTACCTATTATTATTATTTGATTAATTATTTGATTACCTATCAAATTATGATCAAATTATGATTTGCCTATCAAATTTATCTATTTTTAATTTATGTTGGTCACCCTTCTTGCATTTTTCCCCGGGTGTACAGAGTTTTCATCCGGAGTTTGTTTGCCGGCTTTTCTATGATTCGTTTAGTAGTTTTTTTCTGACACTTTACAATAGTTTGCGGCACGTTCTGTTGCCTTTCCTATCGGCACTAATAACATTTTGTCTTTACATTCGTTGTCACAAAACTCGATCACTCGCCTAATTAAATCGCTCTCTCCACTATGTATAGTATCACCACGTTTTCTTAAATCCATAGCTACAAGGACTGTCCAAAACAAAACAGAACTCACTACGCGAACACACGAGACTACACTGAATCGAATGACGTGACCACATGATGATAATTAACTTACCAAAACAAAGATATGAGTAATTATGTTTACAACAGTTGTTTACAGACAGACATCGGCGGATGGGCGAGACGTTCAGATGCTTAGCGCCTGTATTATAGAAGTTATTTCAAAATGAATAACAGTTAAAATATTTACAATGGGTTTAAGAGTCAACTCAAAGATTACTGGTGTGTAACTAATGTAGATACTCAATATGTATATAACAGTAATTATCATTTACTGTAATTTTCTATTTTACCACTGGTTAGTGTAGCTAACTGTAGCCATAGAGCCATTTATTCAACTACTACAGATAAGTGCCATTGACAGCATAAAAGACTGCTGTAACCTATGTGACCACTAATCTGGTGTATGATATCATTTCTACATTGAAACTAGGTACCGGTACTCTGGTATAGTACTGTTTCAATTCTCGTAACCTTACAGATATTTCAGCTAACATCCACACATTTGGAGTATTTTGTTACACCTATAACTAAGTTAAACATTATAAATTTATACATCAGTTATTAATGATTGAGATGGGCACGCCACCTAGGTGCATATTTATACCTAAATATGAATGTAGAATGGAGTGAGATGATCTGTGTAGCTTTATTACTGAATTAGACCATGAGTTTCATTAGTCAGGACCATTTATTGAAAGCCCATCAATGACAGCTGGGTCCAGTATCGAACCAAAACTCAGACACATTCGAAATTCGCAATAACAATGATCATGCTCATTTAGACTAGACCCAGTTGTCGTTGTATTCCAGTGAACTATTCTTCTGAGTAAATTATCAGCAGTGTGGATAAGAAACAGATGAGAACACATCTGTTGGTTAACAGACTAGATGTTTAGCACATACCACGAACTGGTTAGAAGTTATAAATGCTTAGCTCTTTTCAAACTAGTAACTATGGATGTCCGCCTGGTAAACAACATTATCAGAAGTTCTTGGTAGAGCATTAGTACACGTTAAAACTTCACCATAACGTTAGCTGTCTACCTTCATTTAGACGTTTTAATATTTACTAGTGTACCTGATGCTCGAATTCGAGCAATAGCTAAGAATTGCAGGTGTTATTTTAAAACGAATAACAGTCATAATTTATTGTTGCTTTAAAAGATTCGACTCAAAGGTTATGGAAATACTTAAGATGGACATTACAGATCGATATAATCAACATTTCTTGTTAATAGGCCCTATCTTATCATTTTTCAAAAGCTGATCTTGTTTTTAGTGTTTTCTACAAATAGCCTTACTCATAGCCGCATTTGGTTGTCCATAATAACAATTTTATATTATATAAAAAAAAATATTTATATTTATTTTCCTTGGTGGTGTTTTATGACTTTCCTACGTTTCCATAGTTTGCAAATCGGCTCTTTCAATAATTACTAAGAAATGCAGGACAGTGTTAATTCAGTTTTCTTTTTAGCATATCAAATTATCCAGGCTCTCTCACTTTTTTCCATTGTAATATTTACGCTAACCCAAATTCAAATAGTAAATATTGCATTTCAACCAAGCCTGTAAATGTTTGTAGCAAACTGTTAAATTAGCAAACTTATTGACTGCTTACAATTAACATATGTTCTTTTTCTCACTTTAAATTTCTGACAACAGCTGGAGTTTCATAACAATGTTTATTTCCCATGTTTATTTCTTATGGAGAAATACGAAACTTTAAAGGACCCCAGAGCCTCACTGATAATTTCTCTAAAAAGAAAGTTTCCCGCACAACTTAACGTTACGCTCTTTCCAATTACACTAAAAACATGTCAATCGTTTCAGTAGTTTCGGAGGAGTAATTGTCACAAAAAAAACCTGCGTATTAAATAAGTGATAGATGTTTAACTAATCAAACAAAGCCGACACTATCCCAAACGTACCGGTACCGTGTTTGCTCGGGCCTTCATAAAGCTTATTATAAAACCTTTAAATTCCCCAGAAAGTTGTTAGCTGTATAGCCTTATTTAGAATGTATAGACTTGTAGATACTGTATAATCCAGTAAATTTGTATTTAAATGTACCCTAGTGGTAAAGTTGTGGGGTTGTTTAGATTTTTTCCATTTTGCATGTTTTTCGAGGTACCGAATTCGATTCTGGGGTTTGCTGGAAAAAATTCTGACAAAAAATAAGAAAAATGTGGAAAAAATTGTACTATGGTAGTTTTTTGGCTTATAAATTAGAAACTATAAACTTTCTGTAAGTATTATATAGGCTAAAGTATTATTAAAATTAAAGTACACACAATTTGCTACAAAATGTACCTCTTAGGTGTTAATCGCCAATGAACCGTTTAGGCTCCAGAGTTTTAAAAAAATTAGAACATTTGGTCTTAATTTGTAGATTTCTTAATTTCATCTGTCAATGTCATGTTATTTCTGTATGTACATAGATAAAATGTACCAAAGAATGCAACTTGTATATAAGTTACAGTTGTACATAGTTATACATACAAAATATTGACACAAGTAAACACAATTAATATTTTTATGTCAACACATTGTTTTTTATTAACAATGTATTAATAATTTGTTTTACATTAACAATGTTTTTATTAACACAACTTTTGTTAACCTTATAAGTTATAAAGGCATGACACGACGTTCAGAACTCTTCACGTGCCCTGCACAGTATTCTTCAGGAACTTTCCATCACGACTTCCTATATCGCACCCTGAAATTAGGTATATCTATACAACTTGTGTTAACCTTATAAGTTATAAAAACAATACACGACGTTCAGAACTCTTCACGTGCTCTCTACAGTATTCTTCAGGAACTTTCCATCACGACTTCCTATGTCGCACCCTGAAATTAGGACTATCTATACAACTTTTGTTAACCTTATAAGTTATAAAGACAATACACGACGTTCAGAACTCATCACGTGCTCTGCTCAGTATTCTTCAGGAACTTTCCATAACGACTTCCTATGTCGCACCCTTATATCAGGTCGATATATACAACTTTTGTTAACCTTATAAGCTATAAAGACGACACGACGTTCAGAACTCTTCACGTGCTCTGTACAGTATTCTTCAGGAACTTTCCATCACGACTTCCTATGTCGCACCCTTATATTAGGTCTATCTATACAACCTTTCTTAACCTTATAAGTTATAAAGACAATACACGACGTTCAGAACTCTTCACGTGCTCTGCACAGTATTCTTCATGAACTTTCCATCACGACTTCCTATGTCGCACCCTTATATTAGGTCTATCTATACAACCTTTCTTAACCTTATACGTTATAAAGACAAGACACGACGTTCAGAACTCTTCACGTGCCCTGCACAGTATTCTTCAGGAACTTTCCATCACGACTCCCTATGTCGCACCCTGAAATTAGGTCTATATATACAACTTTTGTTAACCTTATACGTTATAAAGACAAGACACGACGTTCAGAACTCTTCACGTGCTCTGCACAGTATTCTTCAGGAACTTTCCATCACGACTTCCTATGTCGCACCCTTATATTAGGTCTATCTATACAACTTTTGTTAACCTTATACGTTATAAAGACAAGACACGACGTTCAGAACTCTTCACGTGCTCTCTACAGTATTCTTCAGGAACTTTCCATCACGACTTCCTATGTCGCACCCTTATATTAGGTCTATCTATACAACTTTTGTTAACCTTATACGTTATAAAGACAAGACACGACGTTCAGAACTCTTCACGTGCTCTGCTCAGTATTCTTCAGGAACTTTCCATCACGACTTCCTATGTCGCACCCTTATATTAGGTCTATCTATACAACTTTTGTTAACCTTATACGTTATAAAGACAAGACACGACGTTCAGAACTCTTCACGTGCTCTGTACAGTATTCTTCAGGAACTTTCCATCACGACCTCCTATGTCGCACCCTTAAATTAGGTCTATTTATACAACTTTTCTTAACCTTGTAAGTTATAAAGACAAGACACGACGTCCAGAACTTTTCACGTGCTCTGCACAGTATTCTTCAGGAATTTTCCATCACGACTTCCTATGTCGCACCTTTATATTAGGTCTATTGAATAAGGTAGGAAACCAGAATAGGAATCAGCGTAGCTTGTTGCAGTTTATTTTACTATTCATGCAATGTGGATTTAAAAAAACTAAATTGTGATTTTTTATAAGTGCGGTAAAATTGTCATTGTCAGACTATAATAATTACAAACAGATAACTAGATACATAGGTAAAAAAATCTATAGTGTCAGGAAGATAAAAATACAAACAGACAAACATACAATTTGTCATACAGATTTTCCAAACTTTTTATTATTGGCTTGGGTCAAGATTGGCCTGTTTTACTACACATTTCAAGACGTGGCTGAGAATTAATTGTTCTGTTTCCACTAAATATTACAGTTGAGGGTGGGGTCAGAATTGGTGTGTTTTCATACTCAGTAACGCCAGAATTGTAAACAGGTCAGAATAGTCGTCTCTCCGGTCAGAATTGTAACGTCCACATACAGAAACGGCCAGAATTGGTGTGTTATAATACATATATATATATATATATATGTGTCCGTTAGCGCGATAACTCGAGCAAAAATGATCCGATTTTGATGAAATTTGGTACAAACGTGTAAACCTACGTTTATTCGAACGAGTTCGCGAACCAGCATGATCGGACCATGGGAACGGGGGTTTATGGGGGCTTTTATGGGGTAAAAATGGGTTTTCCCATTTTTGACCCAAAAAACATAAAATTTTGCAATTTCTTTCTAAACTATTTTGTAGAGCTTAAAAAAACAAATAATTTAGTATGTTGAAGCGTTATAATGCGCCTAATAGTTAGGGAGAAAATTCCAAAAAATTGTAAATTTAAAATTTCCATGTTATTCTTAAATGGAGAATAAGTAAACTGTGTTGTAGTTTGCTTGTTTATTAACATATTTTGCCGAAATTTGGAAAATGTTTTTATTTCTTACCAACTATTAACATTTTACATAAAAAACACTTTTACCCTCCCTGTTGCAGCAAACCTAAGTATGTTTTAAACTGATTCTTTTTAAATAGGGAATAAATGTGATATTTTTAAGGAGACATTTTAGTGTAAATCCATTCAGGGAAATGGAAATTCGCTTAGTCTGCAGGTTTGCTGCGGCGGGGGTATTTTGTAATTTTGGTGTCCATGACCGTACGTAGTCATTCGATGAAGTAGACATGGTGTTAATTTTTGTTTATAAGATATTTCAATTGCTAGATTAACCTAGAAGTCCACTTTGTATCCTCGAACATGAGGTGCAGGGCTACCGCCAGATCAGAGCCAAATAACACGTAATTTCACGACCAAAGTTTCACGACCATCGCAGGTTTTTTCACGACCAATCCAGCCTTATGGATTATAGTGTGTTTGGTCGTGACAATAACTTTAATATAATTGTAAATTGAACAGTTTAGTTCAATTGAATCACATATTTTTATTATAACTAACAGTATAATTGAAGGATTGTTTGGAAAGATTTAGATTATTCCAGACAATTCCCGACCGTACCGCTTGTCCCTGACCATCACGTTTATGATTTCTATCATAACAATTTCAAAAATTAAAATATCGTCATATTTCAATGTTTTATACACAAAAGAAGCACACCTCTATACAAACATATCGATTTTTTGGGTCTCAGGTAAGTTTTTTTGTAGTTATACAAACTTAAAAAGATTTTATTGGCTTTTTTTCAATTTTTTGAGTTTTTATTTTTTTCTGGAAAGACCAAATATACCAAAAGCTTAGTGACCTTTTTATTGTATAATGGTCATAAAAGTAAATTAGTTTATAGCAAAACATGGTTATAAAAATAATATTAACCATTTTTAATATTCATTTAAACGTCTGTTATGGATTTTGTGTTTTTCCACTGAAGATGCTCTTTAAAAAAAAACTACCAAAGATATTGCGTTACCATGGACATTTTATGAAACTTCAAATATTAATGAAATAAAATAATAAAAGTTTTGAAAAAAGGGGAAAAAATTTGCAAAGTGCTTTTCCTGAAAACGTACGTTTTTAAATTTTCACTCTTTTGTTGATTATGATGGAAGGAAATGTGAGGAATGATAGCTTGTACAAAATCATCATCGTACCATCACCAACAATGAATTTCTAACAAGAACTATTAGTCCATATCTCATGGGGTCGTAAACAATCTTTTATCTTTTGAGGGACACCTATCTGAACCATTTGAAGTAGACTCAGGCGTTGCTCAAATTTGTTAAATGGGATTGCAGAGGCCTTGGACAAGTCTCAGGCCACAGCAGGTGTTTTCTCTGGGTTTTCCAGAGGTTTTTGACTGTGTGGATCACTCAGTCTTGTTGCTGATGTTGAAAAGACATTATTAATACATTTTTTGCTAAAAACAAAAATATGGAAAACTGTTCTCTTGGATGAAGCAAAAAAATTCTTAAGATTTTATGTAGATGACGCAGTTGAATGGGATTGATATTTGAATTATTTTCATTTGCACACCAAAAATAGGCGCATATCAACTCTATTCTTTTACTTTTGTTTGTTTGTTCGATCTTTCAAGTTGTTTATCATGCTTATGTGGAGTCTATATTGTATTGAGATATGGCATTGAAGGTTTTTGGGGGGATGATTGACGTACAATGATTAATCATTTACAAAGAAAAACCCTCAATTTCCCTTTAAGTTTGCCAAATGACTGTTTCCTGAATAATATAAACTAGTAGTCGTCCAGTGGTCGAAAACTGGGCCAAAAATATGTAATCACTGCAAGCATTGACTATTGGATACTATAAGGACCAGCCGTCTCGGTTTTTTTTTTTACTTTTATTTGTGTGAGCTAGTCACAGAATGTGCAACAGTTCATAAAATTTTGTATAGGTGAAACCCGTCGAAATCGACGGTTACTTTCAAGCCTTACGCCAATTCATTAGCCTTACTGCAATAAATTAAGTAAAAATATACATATTTTGAGCATTTATAGCATTGTTTAAAGAGTAATAAGTGTAAAAAAATAATGATATTAATTACGTTAGTTACCAAATATGGTTGATCATTCAATGAATAAAATATTTCTCATACTGTACGTCATCGGAGTTATTATTAGTATGTTATCTGGTATCTCTTCCTTTGGAAGAATCTTTAAATAGTATTAAAATCGTATTGGTGGATCTTTTGTAGCTAAACACTTTCGTGATTTCATCAGTGTAATGCAGATTAATCTATCATTTTATTTGAAAAAAAAAATATCTGTTTGTTGGGAAGACACGGTCTAACTTCAAAGGGAGGTATAAACGTACAGTGTAAGTTTGATTTTTCCTTCGTCAAGTCGCGTCAGTTCATATCGTACTTTTGTGCCAATGAATAACCCTCTAGCACAGTTTTGAGAAATTGGTTTTGGGGTTACTGTTAAAGCTAGAATTCCTTAACGCAGGGGGGATGTCAGTTAGTTGTCTTAGCCTTATCAATTACAAAAAGTTGTCAATATAATCTCTCTACGGAATGTTAGGTGTATTGGAATATACTTGAAGTGAAGGTGGCTTTTATTCTTGAACGGTTGGGGACCTCCTCGTTTATATGGTCCTGCGGCTTCATTGGCAACAAATAATGCAGATGACATAGCAATGGGACATTTCCAAAAAGCAAAAATACTGTAAATTGGCTGTTATGTATATATTGACGTTTACATATTGTTAATCAACCTATCTTATAAAGGATAATGTTATCTAGTTTAAAAGGAATATGACCATTCTGGCATGACAGTAGCTGCTTAAATCGTATTTTCTCTTTGTACCATCTTTTACAGCCAAAATGTCGTGTTATTTTCAATAATGTTACCAAACCAGTGCCGTCACCAAAGTCACTATAGTCACTTAGTTAAAGTTTGGTAATGTCACCAAAGTCCGTAATATAGGCAGGTGCAAATAATTTTTTCAATATGGGTACCATTTTAGGCTAGGTTTGTTTAGGCTATGTTTGGATTTTATTAGACACGATAAGAGCAGATATTTCTACATAAATATTTGATATGTGTAGAATAATACTTAAATGTAGGCAAAAGTGGTGAAAAAGGCAGACACCAACCCTTACAATAGATATAAGATAATTCATTAAGAAATAATTTAAGAATTGCTGTGATGAAAGGATTTTCCATTGATTTCGTAATGGAACGTTATATTGAAAAACATGAAGAAAAAAGAAGAAAACTAATTTTAAAATCCAAAATAACATTGCAAATACTTATTTAGTTGAATTCAGTAACTCCCAATAAATGTGTGTTGTTTGAAATACAATTTAAAATGAACAGCTGTTTCATTAAAAAGTATTATTCACATGGCCAAAATGTAAACAACTCTGGGGAGGGATCTTTATAGGCTTCTGGGACGGAGTCCTACGGGGTTTTGCTTAGTTTTTCTTTTGATAACTCATCTACAGACCAAGACCTTTCTTTGGACACATCTACCATGTTTCTACGCCCAGCCGTTCTCTCAAATTAGTGGGAAAAATATTGCAATTAAATATTTAGATTCCCCCATGTTAATCTTATGGGAGAAACTCCAACTTTTATGGCCTGTGGGGCAAAGCCCGAGAGTTTTTATTACATGAATTGGTGAAAGGGGGCATCTACACAAAAAATACTTTATTTTGACACTTCGTTTGTAAAAATCCGTCCATTATTAACGGAGGAGTAGTGTTTTGTAGAAATCGCCTTCACGTATTATATATAAGGATTATTATATATAATATATAAATAGCCTATTACCAGTCAATTAAGCCTAAAAGCCTATTTAAAATATACTATGTTTACAATCTATTTCAAACACAAGCTAAAATAAAATAAATATATAGATAATTAAAAAAAAAAAATCTCAAAAAGTATTCTACACAAATTAAATTTCATACAATATTAATTGGCCTGAGTGACTAAAAGTGAACAGTGAATTTCAAGATCTAGAAGACCTGAATACATTGTTGCTGAAAAACATGTGTTAGGTAACAACTGGATTTCCGCCTTCTTCTACCATGAACTAGCCTGGGTGAGAGTTTAAAAACTAGTTTGTATGATTTTTATATTATAATATTTTCTAGTAAAGAGTGAAAAACTAAACAAAAATAGTCTAATTATTTCAAATAGTTTAAACAAGAAGAAATGTGGAAACTTGGAAGAAACTTGGTAATCTCCATCTTATTATTACAGACTATCCTATTTAGGTGTTGGACAATTTGAGAACATTAGCCTACTTCTGAGGTGGATCGAGTAGCCTCATAGCTGTTAAAATTTATATAGCCTTAAATCTTGATTCAAGTAAAGACTTTTGTTTTAGAACAATCTTATCCAAATTCGATATAAAATTGTTTAGTAAAAAAAAAATCAAAGGCTAACTTTATTATCATAAAAAAAGTTTCAAATTAAAAGATTAGCAAGGAAATTTGAAATTAAAGAGAGTTCCAAGCACTAACCCTAAACCCTGAGGTTGCAAATGTGTGTCTAAAATTCTATTTTCTGCCTTATTTTTTGTCAAAGTTGATGGGTCATAACAGTTGCAATAGTGCATAATAAGTCATTCCATAAGTTTGACTTGGTAAAAAAACATTGTGTATTCGACAGAAATTTGTCACTTACATCAGCGCAATCTGTTGGTGGCTAACATTAATTTAGTAACTAATACTTTTAGTACTAATAGAATAAAACGCTCAAAGAACCCGGCACTATAATATTCAGGTAGACTAACCTTGTTAACATATGACGCGGGACTGAGGACGAACATCGGTAGTGGGGACGCGACGTCATCTCCAAATACAGTGCAGCCACCACAACAAACTAAAATATTCCCTTGGCTGCTTCTTGAAGTATTAATAATTATACATATTACAATTAACTACTTCGAATTTAACTCAAAAACTGACAACAGCTAACATGTGAATGGAATGTCTAGTTGTAAGTCAAAAGTAGCGTCTCTATTTTCACCCCATGCTGTAAATAAGACATGTGATTGTAATTTCTTTCATTTGTTTTGATTTTCTGTTTATATTTCGTCACCAGCATGGCAACCCATAAAGCCCATGTTAATTTTTTTGAAATTTCAAGTCCATTTTTTGTGCTTATATTTGAGCCTATTTAAATTTTTAAAGGGATTCTGCACATCTACAAGAAAATATCTTTCCAACAGTATGCGTAGATTTTCCCTGCGATGCACACAAGATGAGAAAATACCCCCGCCACAGCAAACCTGCAGACTAAGCGAATTTCCATTAATCTGATTGGATTCACACTAAAATGCCTCCATAAAAATAGCACATTTATTTCCTATTTAAATAGAATTAGTTTAACGAGTACTTAGGTTTGCTGCAACAGGGAGGGTAAAAAAGATTTTTTTTATAAAATGATAATAGTTTAGTAAGAAATAAAAGTATTTTCCAAAATCAATCAAAATATGTTCATAAACAAGCAAACTACAACAGTTGACTTATTCTCCATAAGAATAACATGGGAATTTTAAAATTACAATTTTTTTGAATTTTCTCCGTAACAATTAGGCGCATAATAACGCTTCAATATACTAAATTATTTGTTTTTTTAAGCTCTACAAAATGGTTTAAAAATAAATTGTGAAATTTCGTGTTTTTAGGGTCAAAAATGGGTAAAACCTATTTTTACCCCATAAAACCCCCCATAAACCCCCGTTCCCATTGTCCGATCATGCTGGTTCGCGAACTCATTCAAGTTTATCCCGCCTTACACCTTCAAACCAAATTTTATCAAAATCGGACAAAAATTACTCAAGTTATCGTGCGGATGGACACACACATATAAATATAGATATATAAAAATTTGAACGAATGGTGTTTTTGGCCTCTGGGGACATCAAAATGAAAAAGTAAATCTTTCCCGGGCTTAGGTCTTACCATGAGACCTACGGTAATAGCTACTTCCCTATAGGGAAATTCAATAAAAGGTTT
The DNA here is from genome assembly GCF_028750875.1 of Macrosteles quadrilineatus. Classification (NCBI taxonomy): domain Eukaryota; kingdom Metazoa; phylum Arthropoda; class Insecta; order Hemiptera; family Cicadellidae; genus Macrosteles; species Macrosteles quadrilineatus. Next base: position 17,877,591 of record NW_026542594.1, read on the forward strand.
TAAAGAAACATGCTTGCGTATTAATATATAGATAGATAGATAAAAGGTCATATGTTTTTAAATTGTTTTGTTAAAAACATATAATGGTTTAATGTGTTGTTGTTTTTGATGAATGAAATAAAGAAGATGGTTTATTTTGTCATTTCTAATCGTCCGTGATATCAAATTAATTGAATCACGTATATTGACGATCTCATGCTCTCACTGCTTGACACAACACATTTACTCAGCTTTTAGAAGTTTAGATGACGTCAGTGTAGAGTGCAATTGGCGCCGCAACGAGTGGGGCTCTCTTATCAACCAAACCTTGCTAATAATACAAGTAGGCCTAGCTCATGTGTTTGAAATAGCGATTTTTAAATTAAACCAGTAGCGGCTAGCCCATAAGGACTCTCGGACGCCGCCCTCCCAACAATACAGAAATCAATATTTTTTTTATTTATGTAATAAAAAAATAATATGTCGTAATTAAAATTAAATTACAATTACTTACGACTACTTAACCAGTATCATAATAATATGAAATGAAATAGTTTTAAATTTTGAATCCAGTAATGACTGTTTTGCGATAGTCGCTTTCATAATGTAGATTGCGGACGGCGGCAACCTCCGTCCCAAACTCAATGCATGTAGTCTTATGGTAGAAACACCTAACAGCCTTGAGGGTGCCGTGACGTCATTCCAATGATTTACAATAGGGACTCTGGGGCAGAGTCCAAAGCTGCGTGCGCATTCATAAATCAGGGCAGCCACCCTAAACTGGATAATTCTGCATCACACACACGATTAGGATAGGAAGAACCATGTTGGCAGCGCTGGAGCCATCATCCACACTGTCACTACCATAAACATAAACTAACCTCACTTCTTTCCATGTCCATGACCACAGTCCAGTTATAGTTTAGTGCCAAACGACCTGTTGTTTTGTGATCAATAGTGTTTAGTGATAGTGATGGAGGCCTAAGGAAGGCAGCGGTAGTTTGTTGAAGATTGAAAGAGCTAAGTAGAAATTATTAATAGTTATACTTAATTGATTGAGTGAGTTAGTTGGTATTTTTGAGTCAATACGTTACGTCTGTAGTTTTAGTATATGCTAACCTAATCAACCCGAAAACTAAGTAAACTAACCATAGGTAAAGTGACTCGGACAATTTTAGTTATAGTTACTTATTATTAGTCTTAATAAGTTATTACGGGTAAATTTGCCGTGGGTTGAAGGCCTAAATCTAAATAATAATGGAAGGCGGCATTTCGTTGTCGTCGACGGATAACGTCACTAACGAAGTTAGCCTGATTATCAATGAAGGGATCAAAAATATTGACCACAGAATTTCTTTGAAAAAATTAGGACCTCCTAGACCTTTCATGAACATAAACCAAATTCAAAACAGTTCAAAGAATAAGAATAGCTTCACACAAAAATTTTCGCCACATATGTACAATCATGCAGATTGGCTATGTGGTTGTTCAATTAAAAATTCATTTTTCTGCTACACTTGTTTGGTCATGGGGGTTCAAGATAGAGCATGGACTGTAGACGGCATTTCAGACCTTAAACATCTACTGGAAAAAGTAAAAAAACACAAAACAAGTGAAAAACATATAAATGCGTCAATAGAATATGCTGTTTTAGGTAAAGTTGATATTAGATGCCAATTGGACAATGCCTATAGGTTAAAAATACAAAAACAAAATGAAGATGTTTCGAAAAATCGATACATTCTAAGTAAGCTAATTGATGCAATTAAATTTTATGGAGCGTTTGAATTAGCATTACGAGGACATGATGAACGCGAAAATTAAAAAAATCCTGGCATATTTCGTGGTTTGGTTAACCTTATGGCGGAGCTGGATGTAACATTGCAACAGCACATAAATCAAACAAATAACCGAGTGTTTTTGGGTCTGTCTAAAACCATTCAGAACGAGTTATTGGACTCAATATATTACGTTTGTCTGCAAATGATTCGTGACGAATTGACACAAACCGACTATGTTGCTATTGAAGCCGACGAAACAACAGACTGTGCCACTTTGTCGCAACAAGACAAACAATATACATATAATATACATATAATATATAATATATAATATACTACTGTAATTTAATATATGAATAATAGAATGACTGTTAGGATGAAATTAGTGTTAGGCCCGATTTCACCAAATTCTCGCTAAAACTAACCGATGATTTAAACCACAGTTAAGGAAATCTGGTTTCACCAACGAAAACGCGTCAAAACTAACGCTGGTTTTATAAACGAGAGTTTAGAGTAAAATCCAGGTGGCAGTGGCAGTGAACTGTCATAATACCGGGCTGTTACGGGAGCAAGTAAACATAACCTAGAAAATAAATCAGTGTTTATGAGGTAGTGAAAACAAAACTGAAGACAGCAAGCTTACAGGAATACAATATATTCTGAGCAAAATAACAACAGAAAGCAAGAATAAATACCAAAACAATTAACATAAGTAAATATAGGCAAACCAATGTTGATCAAACATATTCCAGGAACAAATTGGTTGAGTTTTGCGGTCGAGTCAAGACTCATCAATCCAACTTTTTACAGGGATGTTCAATATTCTGTTTGTTCACTAACCAGTTTGGTACATTTGAAGTAGTGAAAAAAACTGGAGTCAAAAGAATTACAAGAACGAGACACAATGTAGATAACACCAAAATAATTATTTTCTATAAAATACTAGCAGAATAATGACAATTTAGGTTTAGATTTTGGTTTACTTACGTCTGACCGAACGCAAAACAACTGTTTGAACGTTGGGTTAGGGTTACCCAAAGCCGGGAGAAGGAAAGGGAGCCTATTTTTTCGAACAATGAAATAATAAATTTGATAATGTTGGTAGAAGAGCCGGGACACTTTTTTTAGCCGGGATAAAAGAGTACGGCTCTTGATCGCCAATCAGTTCAATGCGGTCGCTGATCGCAGATATACGCCTTAACTAAAAGCCTTATGGGATAACCTAAAGCAATGCACTATGTGGGATAGCCTAAACAACAGTGGTTTGTGTTCATTTCCTAAAGAAAAAGGTTAAACGTTTTGATAGTTCATCTCATAATAAAATCAATTTCATCTTTGTTATTAAAATCATTAACCCTTTCTCTTATCCACCTAGGTAGGCGAACAACATAGGTTAAGGTTACTCTTCATTGCCATCACTTAACTTTCAAAAGCTAATTCGTACCGTATTCTCTTCTACCATTTCGCCTTTCCATATAAACTTTAAACTTAAAGCCAGCTGATATTTACTTAACGAAAGATTAAAGAAGTTAACCGGTCAAAATTGGGCAGTTAATTATCTAACGACGGTTTAGTCTAAACTAGCGCTAACGGCGAGTGGTGAAATCCGATTTCGTCAGTTAAGAGCTAACTGCAGTTAGAGCAAGGCTTAACGGCGGTTTAAAAGTTTGGTGAAATCGGGCCTTAGTGTCTTGATTTGCTTTAATCTGTGGTTCTAGTTGTTCTTGAATCCATTGAGTGTTTTCACTTACTGTGTGTCTGAGTTGTTTATGTTGTGTTTCATATGTTTCCTGAATTTGACTTTTAATATTATTTAAATTAGTATTCATAGTCTGGCTCATCTCTTCCCTAATAATTTTATTTTGGGTATGGACTATGTCATTTACTTCAGTTTTATGGGCATGTAGATCTGCTTTCAGGTAGATTTTTAGATTATATGAGCTTTCGGCAACTTGGGTAGTTAATTTAGATTCAATTGATTTCATTTCCTCTGATTGTTTTTGTTGATTTTCCTGCACATAGTTTAATTCCAATTGTAGTTTATTTTGTGATTCAGTGATAGATTCAATTTTAGTATCGAGGATTTTATAGTGGGTCTTTATTTCATCTTTAATGCTGGTTTCCAACGATATCATTTTATTATCCAAAGATTGGAATAGCGTTTGAATAGGACGCGTTGCAGAAAGTCAACAGTCCCGGAAGGTCAAATAATTTATACCTGTGCCGCTAGGTCAAAAACTACAATGTATGCAGTGTCTGTAGATCAAAAATCCCAGAAAGTCAAATAGTACAGTCCAAGCTAAAAACGTAGTCTATTTTAAAGCTATTGACTTATTGGGAATTTGACCTAATGCAACAGCAGTTTTAATATAACGAAATAAGATAAAATATAAGTTCAGTTTCGCTGAGTCAACAGTGCCGGAAGGTCAAAAGTATAATCTGTTAAAAACAACGATAGTCCTCTCGACGCATGACTTCAATAATTTCGCGTTTTGGTGTACTTAAAGTTGTGCTAAAATTTTGAAAATTGGCACAGAGCTTCTTGGTTAGTCCTACTCGATGACTATTTTGTTGGAACTTTAAACTATTTACCGATCTAATTAATAAAAATTGATATGTATGGTGAAATAGTTTTAAATCGCGATTTCTAACATGAAAAAGTTAGCATGCGAGATTTTGTTTTGTTTTTGGGTTAGAGAGGTTTTTCTCTGTGGCAAAGTTGTAGCCAAAAGTGTGATGCGTAAAATATATTTTTTTGAATTTTTTACAATCAGTGGTTCAATAGATAACTTGGGTTGAAGAGGGTGGCAAATTTAGCATTTCGCAACGCATGTAAAGAACTACATCGTACGATGCGACTGCTGAGTGGACTTTTAATTTACAGTTCTAAGGACAAGAAAAAGATGAATATACAGATCACCAGTACATTCATATTATTTATAAAAATCTTTCTGTATTACCAGCTTACATTTTTCACTTATATTAATAAGAATACATCATAAACAGGGTGTTAAAAATAAGCGGGGAGATACTTTACCTAGTAATTCCTTGGGTCAAAATAAACAGAAAATGAAGGATAAAATTTTTTCCCAAAATCGTTTCGTTAACCAGATATCCACCATTTTGTATTTTTTACATACAAATATTTATCTTTGCACTTTTTCAACCGATGTTTATGAAACTTGGTATGTATGTTAAGGTAGGAGAGACCCATGTTATAAAACAAGATTAATCTCGATTCACCCTAAAATTTCAAAATTTAACACTTAACTACAATATAATATACTTAACTGCACCACAATATTTACGTATCACCATAAATCTTTAATAAAATAAAACGTTCACATTTTTAAAATCCAAAGTAAATCAATATAGGCCTAATCTTTCTTTTTTGAAAAATATAGTAAAAAAAATAAGGTGATGTTAAAATAACGACAGGCGAGTTTCGATCTGGGTGTTTCAGGTTTGAACCTAGGAGGATTTAACATTAATTAACATTAATGTTTAATCCTCCTAGGTTTGAACTGATTGAGAGGAATACATGAAATCGAAGGGGGGAGGTAGCAACAAGTGCATTAGTAATTACTAGTGTCCAATAACAATTTGATGGATTTAACCAAAACCTTTTCTATTTCACTTATTTTCAGCTGTTAAATTTCAAACGATACGTTTTAGCTACATCGTTTATTATCATCATCATCGTTTGAGTTTGGGTTTGCGGCAATGTATTTTTATAAATAAAACCTTTAATTTGATACCAAACTCCAAACCAAACTCTGCTGCTATTAATTGACTGTATGGACTATTAATTAACAGCTGTGTCTAAGGATTATATCGGCCTTAGTCACTAACAGGACAACAAGATCGCTCCACTCATCACACACTCATCTCCATTCATACTTTTGGCTTAAAATGCATACATTTGTATGGTCGGCATTTCAAAAACAGGTAAAATAGTATTAAAATTATATAAGAATTTTGTCTTAGTCTTTGTGGTCCATCCCCCTTAAGGGATAAAAAAGTGATAATAGCTTAAGACAGTAGATATTTATGGCTATTATTGATATACCAAGTCTCACTACTTTATCTATATTGTTAAAAAATATAGCCAATCCAGGACTTTTCAACCATACTGTATAACGCCAACACGAAATTTTTCCGTTGAACTCCTCCGAATTTCTTAGGCGATTTTGACCATTCATGTCTCATTAGAAAGAGCGTGTCACGTACATTTGCAAACCAACCTTACATTTTTTAAATCCCTTGGGCTCAGCCCCAGTGGCTCTTAAAGAACCCATGCTATACCTATGAAGAACATATTGATTTATTTATATTAGGATCAGCTCAATTAGTTGCTGTTATGCAAGTCAAGGCTACATTATTAACATGTTACTGATTTGTTTGAAATACTATATTTACTATTTCAATTTGGGTTTGCTGGATAATTTAATCCATTTTACCAAACAATAAAAATTGATGGACAAAGTACTATATTTCATGAGCAATCATTGAAAGGACCGATTGAAGTCCTCATCAACCAAAAGAATGCCTACTAAAGCAAATAAAATTGAGACGAACATGTAATGCACGAAATCAGGTGGTTCTTAAGAATGTGAAAAAATGTATCGCTATTCAAAAACAGACGGAAAACTTGTAAACATATTCGTGATGATGGGTGTAACATGGCTACATTATCAATGACAAACGTGGACAACCTTATACGAGTGTGAGTAAGTCCGAAAACAACTCTAAAAAACAATAAGCAATAAATTGCAAGAACCGTTGCTTATATCATTGGGTAAACTTATACACGTATCTACTGACGTGTATACTCAATGCTTATATCGAACTGTAATATGTACTAATGTACATCGTGAGTATTTCCATTAGTTGTTCCATTTAGTTGTGTGTCCATTAGTATAATATTTTAGTTGACTCTTTTAAAGTCGGCGGAAATTGTAACTGTTATTACCCTTGAAATAATGTTTGTGAAGTACTTTGCAATCCTACCAATGCTTATAGAATCATACGATTAGAATTTTATGGTTAGAATATGTCGCATAGAGTGGTGACTACTGTATCTAGTTTTCTTTTAATTCAGCCGCCATTTTCCAAAATGGCGGCCAAATTTGAAATTTCTTATGGAACACCCTATATTTTATCATGTTTTCGGATAGAACATGCAATTTAAAATCTTTTTTACCCTAGACATTTTTTCGATAAACCCACTCATTTAGGAGTTACAGCCTATGGAAAAATGACTTCCGGTGTACATTTTACATCATGTAGCTCATAAACAAGTAAGTTTATAGCAAAAATGCGAAGTGTAAAAAAGTCTAACAATTGCATCCACATTCCAAAAAGACCATAAAATTCATTAAAATATGAATCATATTACGGTATTTAAAAAATGGCGGCAAACTTGAAAAGTGGAAAACTTTTTATTTTATAGTCTTTAAGGAATGTAGATGCAATTCTAAGACTAATTTACTTATAGCAATTTTGCTCTAAACTTACTCGTTTAGGAGCTACATGATGTAAAATGTACACCGGAAGTCATTTTTCCATTGGCTGTACTCCTAAACGAGTGGGTTTATGGAAAAAATGTCAAGGCTAAAAAAGTTTTTAAACTGCATATTCTATCCGAAAACATGATAAAAAAAACTAAAATCATATTTTTAACTGCCACAAAAAATAAAGGAAAGACCCCCATTTAAAGTTGTCTCTAATTCTTACCGTTTCCGATTTCCCAACGGTGGCCTCCTTGAGTTGATCACCCTGTATATATGAATTTAAACGGATGGTGTTTTTGGCCTCTAGGGGCCTCAAAACGAAAAATTAAATCGGTCCCGGGTCCAGGTGTTACCATAAAAGTACTACGGTAATAGCTTATTCCCTATATGGGAAATTCGCCAAAAACCTAAAAGTTATACAGAACAATATTATATTCAACCAGCTGTTAGTTAAAACAAATTATATGGGACTAAAACAAAATCGATGATTACAAAGATCCCTTAAAAAAATAATTTGAACATCCTACTATTTTACTATGCATATTTAATTAATCTGCCATCCTCATACCATAGATAAAACATACTCCTCAAGTACTCCTTGAGGAGTATGTTTTATCTATGCTCATACCTAAGAATTAAATGTATCAATGGCCAGCATTACACATAGTATAAATAAGTCAACTCTAAATATGTCTTTAAATTTGTTTCCAAATGCTGAATTTGTGTCACAAATGCTGAATGCTTATTGCTTACAGCTGTTATGTTAAGCAAATTTAGCTTAGAAGGTTAGCGTCGGCTGCTGGACTTTTTAAAAATTAAAACTTAATTTTTTAAAAACTGGGACCCTTAATTATAATTATGGCTTTGACATTCCCTAGTTCTCAAAATTATCTTTCTTTCAACACAAAAATAATGAAAATCCGTCGACTGGTTGATTCAGAATGTGAAAAAACCCCATTTACGTTTAACAATACATATGATAGTTGGACAGGTTTCAACCCTTCCGAGGCGTAATACATTTACACAGTTTATATGTAGACTACATTATAACTCATAAAATAGTTCTACAATTAAATGGATCTCCTTTTACAAACGTATATAATAACCAGAAATTTTCAGATCGTCCTTGCGTGTATTTTATGCCACAAATTTTGACGAAAGGCTTTTCATTACATAAACTTTACCTATTTACAGTGTTGACCAAACAGTTGGCAAGAAGCATTAATAGATAAGCTATGTACCAAATATGATAATTATAGCTCTATTCTAATTATGACAAAACACGAAGTAACTAAAAGCGAGTTTTGTTGTTGTAGTAAGCGTTGCAGGAGGTCTACTTTACACTGAATCGACGTTCACTTTTATTGCTTTTGATCTTCCGGCACTGTTGACTCAGCGAAACTGAACTTGTATTTTACCGTATTTCGTTTTATTAAAACTGCTGTTGCATTAGGTCAAATTCCCAATAAGTCAATTGCTTTAACATAGACCACGTTTTTAGCTCGGACTGTACTATTTGACTTACTGGGACTTTTGATCTACAGACACTGCAAACATTGTAGTTTTTGACCTAGCGGCACAGGTATAAATTATTTGATCTTCCGGGACTGTTGACTTTCAGCAACATTCCCTTTGAATATTGGTCATAAAGTCGGGTTTCGGGTCGGGTAGTTGAGTGGAGACGTAGAAATTGGCTAACTCAGGAACTCGCTAACTCGGTCGTGTGTCGGAACTGGCTAACCGTCTCAGTCAGGAATTGGCTAACTCCGGAACCCGCTAACTCGATTTTGTCTCGCGGCGGAATTCGCTAACTCTGGAAGTCGCTAACCCGGCCGCGCACACTGCTCGGAGCGTTGCCAACCTTGTACGACAAAATAATCGTACACTGCCGTATTTCAAAATGTCAGTGTCTATACAACATACAGTAAATGTTATTGTTTTTTGTTATCAATTCCACTTTTAACAGATAACTAGCCCAAAGTAATTAAAAGACAATTAAAAAAATCATGAAAAAGTGTTTTTATTAAACTGTACAATGGCCAGTTAAATGTTTATGATTTCGATCTTAAATATAAATGCCATCAGTATAAAAGAAAATAATACAATATGAAAAATATTCAAAATTTAGTTTAATTGGTAATAAATAATTAAACCTCTACGAAATTAAGCTAAAATACACGCAAGTTCTTAAACACATCAAATAGATATTTCATAACATGTAATAGATCCAAATTAAATGTGCATTTTTATCTTTTTCATACCAATAAGCTACTATTTAAGTAAGAAACCCACATATAAAACATACTCCCTTATATTAGTACATTTCTCATCCTTACGGATGATCTGAAGACAGTTGTGTATTGTTAGTTCTGTCCGGTGCACTGTCTTTAGAGGTCGTGTTTTGTTAACAATTGTTTCTTGTTTTCAGTAATTTAAAACCTCGTTTAACCAAATAAAACGTTCTAATCACAACCAATAACACGTCCCCTAGTTATATAACCAAACAGTAAGGAACAAATCATGAAGTTAACTATAAAATAATAGAAACACAATTTTGTCGACACTAGCGATCAGTGTCACCGGACATGAACTAGACACGAAAAACGAGCTTCAAAGTTTACAATGGGATGTAAAGTTTACTTGTGTTGGTTAGTCTATGGTACAACTATAATGTATTTTCCACCCTAATAATCATAAGAACTTCTCTTTGGTTAAACATACTTCTATAGTTATTTGTGTAACTAGTGGTGAAAGTGGCACTTTGCTGCACACGAGAGCAACGTGTGCATGATGAATGAATGGAATGGGAATGATCTCGAGTGCAGCAAAGGCCTTTTTCAATCGTGTTACACATTATATTTTTCCTACAGTCACTATAAAGCATATGAATAATTAGTCTTTCAAACACTATACAACACGTTTTTAGGTTCAGCTGGCAACACAAATGGTGCCCTAGAGAAAGTAGTACCCGCGGTCCGTATCACTCCGCTATTTTTCCTCGGCAAGAAATGTGCTCCGTGTGTTGAGAATATAGTTCCGTATGTTTTTGTAATTAAAAGTGGATTCTGCGCATAAAAAAATGCTTTAATTAAAGGTATTTTCTTGTTTATTAAGATCGTAGGAATGTTTTAAAAATGTTTAAAAGAAAAGTCCAGAAAGTTCAGAAATACCAAAACTATAAACACGAAATGACAGGTTAAATCGTAGTTATAATAGTCAATCAGCTGCTCATAGTATTATTATCTTTAAGTGTTGCCAACCTATTTCCAAGTGTACACGGATTACGTGCATAATAGAACCATGCTGTTTTGTGTTGTTTCGTTGGAATCCTGATGTGCGGCAAAGTATAAACCGTACGACAAAGTATAAACCGTACGGAAAAGTATAAATATGCAGCAATTAGCAGCTTTCTGTACTATAAACAGTACAGGGAAGCCAACTTTGTCGGGTGACTGTAGGAAAAATATATTTATTTTATCGACTACGTTGCTCTTACTCCTAATTAATCTCCCTAAAAAAAAAAAAAAAAAAAAAAACTTTTAATTAATCTACGACATTATGGTGCCGATACGATATAGGTACTACACTTTCGGCAACACTGGCCAAAAATATTCGTGCTTGGCTCCCATTGGACGGCCCGCGAGGCTTCTGATTGGGAGTTAGCGAGTTCCGCCGAGGGACCGAGTTAGCGACTTCCGTACGAGGACGGAATTCGCTAACCCGGCTCTAGAGCGGGTTAGCGGGTTCCGGAGTTAGCCAATTCCGAAACCGAACAAGTTAGCGAGTTCCTCTCATCGACCAAATTTGAAGATAGGGCGAGACGTAGGAATTGGCTAACTCAGGAACTCACTAACTCGGTCGTGTGTCGGAACTGGCTAACTCTGGAACTGGCTAACCGTCTCAGTCAGGAATTGGCTAACTCCGGAACCCGCTAACTCGATTTTGTCTCGCGGCGGAATTCGCTAACTCTGGAAGTCGCTAACCTGGCCGCACCCACTGCAGGAGCGTTGCCAACCTTGTACGACAAAATAATCGTACACTGCCGTATTTCAAAATGTCAGTGTCAATGAAAATACAGTAAATGTTAATGTTTTTTGTTATCAATTCCACTTTTAACAGATAACTAGTTCAAAGTAATTCAAAGACAATTGAAAAATCATGAAAAAGTGTTTATTTATTTAACTGTACAATGGCCAGTTAAATGTTTATGATTTCGATCTTAAAAATAAATGCCATCAGTACAAAAGAAAATAATAGAATATGAAAAATAATGAAAATTCAGTTTAATTGGTACTAAATAATTAGACCCCTACGAAATTAAGCTAAAATACACGCAAGATCTCAAACACGGAAAACAGATTTAATCGTAATGTCGTAATAAACCAAACCCATTAATTAATACAGCCATCAACTATCGTAACTTTCATAACTAATTCATAGATTTAAAATCAAATGTTCGTCGTTGAACCGTCCAACTTACGTGTACAAATATGATGACATAGACTAAGTTTTTATCTAGGCCTAATAGTTTGAACCAAAGCATTGTAGGCCTACTAGTAAATAGTTGCCTAATTCTAAAATGTGTTGATTTTTTTAGCAATAATGTTACATGTTTTAAAATCGTTTTTAGATTGTACACCTTAGCACCACTAGTAAAAAATAGGAGAAGATATAATATTCATATAATAAAACGTGACAGGGTTATTTTAATTCACGATTCTTAATAAACGAATTGACTGATTTTCCTGATTTGAGTGTTGGGTTTCCTTTATTGCTTTCACAAACTATATAAACGATACCAAGCCGTTGCTCGGTTCACCGTTCACCGGTACTGAGCTACACAATAGACAATAGCTTTGTTTTTGGATAAGATCAAGTAATTTTAGCTATGGCCACCATTCAAATTGTAACAAACAAGAACGCCTGGGTCCATTTAGAACCAGCCTGGAGAAAAACTCTAGACTTTTAAAAAATAGGCCTACTGAAAGACGTAAAATTAATATTAATTCAACAAAATTAAGAGGATAACCCGGGTTCTACACGATAATAGCCTATGATAAAAGAAATTTGCAAGTTGTATTTATGCATAGACTCATTTTTAATGCTATCCATGAATACATCTACCACTTTATAATGTATTGATAAATATTTATTTAAATTCAATAGCTCTATTTAAAAATACATTACCAATACAATGTAATTCTGTAATGACGTTTAACGTGTAAATTGTATTATGATTTATGATTCAAGGTTACAAGCCCAGTATATAAAATGCGAACTCAATAATTTTATTTGCAGAAGTTCACAAAATGGTATTTATTCGAATAAAAGAAACAAATGGCGGACTACGAAAATAGATATTTCATAACATGTAATAGATCCAAATTAAATGTGCATTTTTATCTTTTTGCATACCAAAAAACTACTATTTAAGTAAGAAACCCACATATAACACATACTCCCTTATATTAGTACACTAGCAGAGTACCCGTCCTTCGTACGGGGTTGGTATATAAGTGTAAAATGTTTATTGCAGTCATACTCAAGCTTTGTATTTGCAATGGGGGACGACACAGTTTGATAAAATTTGGTTCTTGAAGTTTACGGTATGCTATAGTATAACACATTTACCATAGCCATAATGCTCTACTACTGCACCTAAACAATAGAAAACAAATCATCAAACCTTTGCACAATATCACAAATGATTCATTAAATGGTCATATAGGCCTAAAAATAACTGTAAACAATCCTACTTTGATAGTTCTCATTGCGTATCACAGCTTTTGTTGCTGCTTAGTTCAATGAGCTATTGTCAAAAATTCAAACAAAAAATGGCCTAATCGTGTTGTACCCTGTTGGTAAACCTTATAACGTTTTAATGCTATTGCATATCATAGAATCAACTTGTTTAGTTGAAACAGCTGACTAAATTCTTTAATTCCTTTTAAATGTGAATACTCATAAGGTTAACATAGGGATCCATAGAGCCACTGGGGCGGAGTACGGAAGGGCTTTTGAGATAAGAATAGGCTTATATGTTAATCGGGAATGTGAGCTATCATTATGCCAAATTTCAGCCCAATCCATCCAGTAGTTAAAGCGTGATTGAACTTCAAACAAACAAACAAACAAACAAACAAACAAACAAACACACAAACTTTCACATTTATAATATTAGTATGATTTCTCATCCTTATGGATCAGCTGAAGACAGTTTTATTGTTAGTTCTGTCCGGTGCACTGTCTTTAGAGGTCGTGTTTTGTATACAATTGTTTCTTGTTTTCAGTCATTAAAAACTTCGTTTAACCAAATAAAACGTTCTAATCACATCTAATAACACGTCCCCTAGTTATACAACCAAACAGTAAAGAACAAATCATGAAGTTAACTATAAAATAATAGAAACACAATTTTGTCGACACTAGCGATCAGTGTCACCGGACATGAACTAGACACGAAAAACGAGCTTCAAAGTTTACAATGGGATGTAAAGTTGACTTGTTTTGGTTAGTCTATGGCAAGACTATAATGTATTTTCCACCCTAATAATCATAAGAATAATGTTAAAACATACTTCCAAATATATTTATTTTATCGCTACGTTGCTCTTACTCCTAATTAATCGTAGGATACGACATTATGGTACCGATACGATATAGGTACTACACTTTCAGCAGCACTGGCCAAAAATATTCGTGCTTGGCTCCCATTGGACGGCCCGCGAGGCTTCTGATTGGGAGTTAGCGAGTTCCGCCGAGGGACCGAGTTAGCGACTTCCGTACGAGGACGGAATTCGCTAACCCGGCTCTAGAGCGGGTTAGCGGGTTCCGGAGTTAGCCAATTCCGAAACCGAACAAGTTAGCGAGTTCCTCTCATCGACCAAATTTGAAGATAGGGCGTTTAACATGGGGTTAGCGAGTTCCAGAGTTAGCCAATTCCGCGGACCCGATAGGGCATTTAACATGGGGTTAGCGAGTTCCAGAGTTAGCCAATTCCGCGGACCCGTTGAGTGACGGTGCTTGCTGTAGCATGTTGAGAAGCTCGCTGTGATTGATCGTCATGAAACTGTGTTGTGATTGGCTGTTGTGTTTCTGTTGCCGTCGAAAGGAACGTAGGCCTATCAGCTGTCATATTCATTCCCATCATTCCTTGTTCATCGTTCACCGGGACGTTGGTTTGGTGTTGGTCGGTAAAATTTGTTTGCTTTGCGGCTACGGCTACAATTTCCGATCGCGATGACTCGGCATCGTGGAATGATTGCTTGTCGAAGGATTTGTTTTCTGAGTGTGTTTGTTGTGATGATGTTTCAGGGCTTCCCGCTGTTAGTGTGCATGATTCATCTTCACTAATATCGCTGGTGTTTGTGTCAATTTCAATGTTGTTATTGTCTTGATTATTATCGTCACTATCCCCACTATTTCCGATTATTTTCCTAGAGGGTTTAGGGTTTTGGCGTAAATTGTATTGACTCATCATCTTGGATATCTTTAACTAACAGGTGACTGATAATTATGAAAAGGGAAACAGGTGGGGAATCTTAACTTAGATACCTTTATAATAGTACAACACTCTTATAGGCTATTCTTAGTTTAACCCAGTGGCGGCTCTAGGACCTTGTTTAGGGGGGGGCTCCGGGGGGCTGGGGGGGTGTGGAGCACCCCCCAACAGAAGAGGGGGGTCGGGGCTTTTAATTTTACATTTTTAAAGCCGTTTGGAGATTTTTTAAAGCAATTTTAACGCCTAAAACTGTGTCCAATAATGTGATCGCGGGAGATGACGATGACATTTCAGTGACCTTGGGAGACGACAATGATATCTGCTCGGCCGCGGGAAATGTTCATGATTTTGCCGCGATCCCGGACGACGACGATGACGTTTCCGTGACCGCGGGAGATGGCGATGACATTTCCGTGACCGCGGGAGATGACGATGACGTTTCCGTGACTGCGGGAGACGATGATGATGTCTACACGGCCGCGGGAAATGTCCATGATTTTTGCCGTGTTCGCGGACGACGACGATAATGTTTCCGGGACCGCGGGAGATGACGGTGATGTCTAAACAGCCGCGGGAAATGTTCAGGATTTTGCCGAGCGGACGACGACGATCATGTTTCTGTAACCGCTGCAGTCAATGATGATGTCTAAACGTACGGTACGCGGAAGATTTCATGATAAAAAAACAACCAAATTTGCTAGTTAGAATTTTTTATTGCTGCATTATTTCTTTACTTGAAAACTCTACATTATCATAATAGGTACTACTTTATGACAAAGACAGGGGTTGGTGTAGTATTATTTAGAAAATTTGGTTAAGCTATAAAAATTGGTATCGGTATCATGAATCGAGAATCGATACATTTTTTTATCAACGCCCACTAATTGTTGAAAAAACTAGTCTAGAAAAATCTGGAATTAGTCTTGAAAACTCTGGAATTAGTCTTGAATTTTATAATGGAAATAAACTAGACACCCTGAATACAGTCATGCTTTGTGAACATTTGTCGTGGTAGTAAGTTGGGAGAAATTAAGCATTATCACTAGCCAATGATTATTTTGTGTTCCATGTTTACAAAGGTTACTTGGTTGAACAATCCTGCGATAGTTACATTTGTGTGTGAAGTTTTCTCAATAATATCCTGTATTAGTTAGCAGTTCATCTATTGTCACCACCTTCAATATCGTTGCAACCTCCAATGGCAGAGTAACTGTGTCGGATTTAGTAAAAGTTTGAGTAATTTTGTCAAGGATGTTTAACACTCCATTTAGCTTAGCATTCGGCTTTTACCCCCGGCTACTTCGGCCTGGAGACCTTTTGTAGCACCCTTTAATTCATTCTGACAGCCCTAGGCTCCTCAAGTAGCCCAGGAGCTGAAAGACACCCAGCTTCCTTATCTCTGTTGGTTCCAGGAATAACCTCCCCAGAGATATAAGCCTTCTATGGGCCAACGCTGGACAGTCCAGCCATAAGTGTTCTGAGGTTTCTACCTCGTTCTCACAGAACCTGCAGAGGTCTGTTTGTGACGTCCCTATGGTCCTGAGATGTTTCCTGATAGGACCGTGCCCTGTTAACACTCCTACTAGCAGACTAATGTCCCCTTTCTTAAGGCTCAGCAAGTCTTTCCAGCCTTTATCAGTGGGGTCGATTAGTAATTTGGACGTCCTCATACCTGGGTGGTTCATCCAGGCCAGAGCCTTTTGAACCTTGACCCAGTCTTGGACTTTGGCTACTCCTGAGCTTATGGGGGTACCACAGTAGGGTTCTGGTCCTGACAGTTGGTCTTCCGCACCCTTCCTGGCCAATGCATCGGCTTTTTCGTTCCCCTCATGCCCCGAATGTCCAGGAACCCAAGACAATTTGACTTGGTTTCGCTCTGCTAACTTTTTGAGGGTGTTTTTACACCCTTTTACTGTTCGTGACTGTGTCACACATGACCCCAGCGCCTTCAATGCTGCCTGGCTGTCAGAGAGAATAAGGATTTTACCCTTTCTTAGATTCTTGCTAATAATATTATTAGCACAGCACTCAATCGCCAGGACCTCTGATTGAAAAACTGTTGTTGTTCTGCCCAAGGCCAGAGATATTTTGGTTTTGTTACCATACACTCCCAGCCCTGATCTCTCATCCTTCCGACTTCCATCGGTGCAATAGTCCAAGCATGCTCTGTCATTGCTGAAGTTGCACTGTTGCCAGTTGTCTCTTCCCCCTATTGCAACTTGGTAAGGAATCTCGAAGTCGTATTCCTTTGTCATGAGGTCTGGTGTGCCTAGTTCCATGTCCATGCTTGGGAATCCCCTCAGGATGGACAGGTGGCCAGACTGCCTCTGTAGATTCAGCTCACCTCTGTTGCCCATTTTTAGTGCAGATATGGCTGCGCATTTCTTAACTTCCAGCCCTAGTGGGAGCATGTCGAGTATTGCCTCCGTTGCATCTGTGGGACAGGATTTCATGGTCCCACAGATCCCCGAGCACGCTAGCCTTTGCAGCTGCTGCAGTTTCCTGCCAGCTGCTGTCTGCTCTGCCTTAGGCCACCATACTAAGGCTGCATATGTAACCATTGGTTTGACTATGGCTTCATAGGTCCAATGTGTGAGTTTGGGACTGAGTCCCCATTTCTTGCCAAAGGTTCTTCTGCAAGCACCAAAAGCACCTGTACCTTTTGCGAGTACATAGTCAAAGTGCCTGCTCCAGGTCAGTTTCTGGTCGAGGTAAACTCCAAGGTATTTTGTTTCCTTCACAAGTTTTACACTTTTCCCCTGAATTTTTGGGGCTGTTAGGTTAGTTCTCCTTCTCGTAAAGGAGATTAGCTCTGTTTTGTCAGGGTTAATTGTGAGCCCCTCTTTGGAGCACCACCCCTCAATGAAGCTAACGGCTGTCTGGGTGAGGTTGTTCACTGTGGCTGCGTGTTTGCCTCTAACAGTCAGCACTAGGTCGTCTGCAAAGGCTTGGAGGTCTATGTCTCTCCTGTCAGCCTCTCTCAGTAGATCATCCACCACAAGAGCCCACAGCAGGGGTGAGATAACCCCTCCTTGAGGGCAACCCTGTCGAGCAATGATAGCTGTCGAGTAGCCTCCCAATTCTGCCGTCACCACCCTGCTCTTGAGCAGGGCATTTATCCAAGCTGCTACGTCGGGGGAGATGCCCCTGCTTCTGACTGCAGCCTCTATAGATTTGTAACTCACGTTGTCAAAGGCACCCTGTATGTCCATGAAGACCCCTGCCATAATTTCCTGGTGTTCTAGGGTTTCCTCGATCTTTGCCACTAGGGTGCTTAGGGCCGTCGTTGTAGATTTGCCCTTCATGAACGCATGTTGGCTCGCACTTAGGGGGTTGATAACTGAATATGCATCCCTAATGTGGCGGTTTATCACTTTTTCCATAGTCTTTAGCATGAAAGACGACAGGCAAATTGGCCTATAGGATTTAGGCTGGGCCTGGTCTCTACCTTTTTTCAGCAGAAACGCCACCCTTGATTTCCTCCAACAAATTGGGATGTAACCTAGGGCAAAGCTGCCCCTGAACAGAGCTATCATATGATTTAAAAGGACCTCTAGTCCTTCTTGGATGAAAGCTGGGAATATTCCGTCCCCGCCTGGATACTTGAAAGGGCTGAATGAATCGACAGCCCACTTCACGACCTCCGGCTTGAACAGCTTACTCGAAAATCTTCTAGCCAAAGCAATGTCTCTAGGTGATTTCCTATTCCAGGGTATCACGTGTTGTCCTATTGAGTTGCCTAATGGGGTGTTCCCTGGGAAGTGGGTGTTCATAAGGACTTCAAGAGTCTCCTCCATTCCTATTGTGTGACTCCCATCCTCCCGTTTTAGCATTCGGCTTATTGATGACACAAATATTAACATAATATGTATTAGGCCATATTTCAATGAGGTTAGGCTGTAAAAATCCCTACCATGGCTACCGGCAATCAATAATATAATACATAATTTTTCCTTGAACTTTGAAGGCTAAGTTTGCAATCTTTAACAGTTTTAGCCTCACCAAACTTCTAAACTGCTGGGGGGTTTGCAGGAGGGTTAACTTAGTTATTAGTTATTAAAATCCACCAAATTTTTAGGTGTGTGAACAGGCCTTCTCGCAGATGCAAACTGAAGCTACTCGCAAGTGGCAACTCCCTTTAAAACAGTTCAATAACTCATATCTGTTAGATGGTTTGATTGAGTCAGTGATAACTTGTGATGTGTTTTATGTTTGTTAAAGGTCGGTTGTCCGCCCTAGATGCCTTCTCTCTTGATACAATAAGCTGTGTTTCGGATGGCTTCATGTTGAATCTTGGAGCCGTACTGCTGAGATTATCAGTCCCATTCACAGACACTGATAAAAATCCAAAACTACTGAGAATAGACCCTACATACCCTTCTGCAAAGGTAAGAATTGTTTACAAATCTGTCTTCTTGTAGAATTTATCAATACGATTGACTGAAAATGTAGATTTAAATGCCTCCACTCCAGAAACAAATAAGTCTGGGGCTTAAAAAATGTTTAATAATAAATAAATAAAAAGTATGCCTTGTGTAAATTTGATTTAAGTGCCAAAGCAAGTGTATAGCCTTGCTAACTTGATAAATGTTAACCAGGAAAATGATAAGTTTAAGAAAATGATGTTTCTACGACCTGTCAGACTGTAACATATTAGAAAACAAGGTAAGTTATATATTTTCATCCAATGTAGGCAGTTAGGCTTTTGACTGTCATACTATCAATTTAATTAACAGGCAGACTTTAATCACTTTTTAAACCTTTACACTACATTTGAGTGTTTTTATTTTATTGATGATTAAGCTCTAATGATGGCTAAGAGTATTGATATTTGTTGAGTGCAATTTAATATTTGCCATATGTCTGTTTTTAATGTTATACTTCAATGATGAATACCAGATGGTTAAATTGTTAAATGTGTTGTTAAAAACAATAATAGTAAAAATCTATGTCTTCACTTAGATGGTTGAATTAAAAGTGTTGAGTTTAATAATTCAGTTTGCCCTTTTATTTTATTGAGCTAGGTATTTTAATTTAGTGTTCAGGGAAACCACATATTTACAGGTTATGGGCCCAGGGCTGTTTATATACGGAATTTGTTAATATTTTTTTTACCTGGCTAATCAAATTGGATTAATATTGCAGCTGAACATGAAAAGTATTGAATACCATTGTTTTATGGAACCAATTTCAGCAATTGGAAATTTAGAATTGAAACTCAGCTGAAGGAATTAGAATTATTATCTTTTGTAAAGGAATCTTATGTTACCAAAGTTGAATTTCTGGATAAAGACACATATGAACAACGAGAGAGGAAGGAAGCAAGGTTGTTGGAATTAGCGAAACAAGATCGGAAGTGCAAGTCGCAGATTATACAGCGTATTGCCGGCAGCCATTTGGAATATGCATAAGACAAGGCAACTGCTTTTGAACTATGGCAATCTCTCTGCAACACATTTGAAAGGAAAGGAATTGCTAGCCAACTTCTACTAAGGAAGCAGTTACTAACAATGAAGTTTGATGCGAAGAATGAGGTTTTAAATCGTCACTTTCTGAAATTTGACAAAGTCATAAGAGAGTTACGTTCTACAGGAGCAACTGTCGAGGAATCTGACATTGTTTGTCACCTACTACTGACGTCGTTGTCACGGCCATAGAGACTCTATCAATGAAGGACTTATCTCTAAGCTTTGTGAAGGTCAGACTGCTGGAAGAGGAGACAAAGAGGAGGGGCGTTGAAAAAATGGAATTTGATTGTACATCACCACCTACTGCCTTCCAGTAATTTTCCAGGAAATCAAGGAACTTCTGGCAACTCGTTCAATTTCACGTGTCACAGATGCGGAAAGCTTGGACACAAACGAGCTAACTGCAGAGTCAAATTACCATAGAACCCAGCAAAGAAAAATAATTCTGCGAACGTGGTCGACACCAAACAGGAAGATGCATTTTGTTTTGGAACATCAAGTGAAGACTGTTCAGCAGATACCATAAATTGGATATAGACAGACAAAGCTTCATTGTACATAACGCCTGATACAATAATTACAAAAGTAATTCCCAAGCTGGTACATGGTCAATTTATATCTAATTTATATCTAGGTTCCTTAATCTAATTATACCCTGACAAGAGTAAAAACTGTTACAATTTATCTTTAAAAAACGTCTGAATTTTGTAATACGCTTTTTGGCTCAAAGTCTCTTTCAGTTTATATGTAAAATTTGATTTTGATAAAGTTCTGTATGAATTAGGTAAATGATTGTAGATTTTTAATCCCATGTAAAGAGGCCCAGTTTCAAATTTTGTGTGCGAATGTTTGGGATATTGAAAAGTTTTGTTATTATTTCTCGTTTGATAGTTATGATTTATTTTATATTTTTCAAAAAAGAAAGGATTTGCATGAACATACTTTGCTATTTCAAATATATAAAGAGAAGGTAATGTTAAAATGGAATGTTTTTTGAAAAAAGGTTTACAGCTTTTTTTTAGACTTCTGGTGAAAAATAGTTCTGAGAATTTACTTTTGGCAAGTGAACACTTTCTTGGCCTCTGCAGAGTTACCCCATAGAGTGACGCCATAAGCCAGCAAAGAATGAACATATGCATGTGTGACGCAAAATTCTAGGGGGGGGAATAAACTGGTATTCACTTAAGTCAGGCTAGGCCTATCCCTAGAACCGGCCACACTCAAATTTCTTCCCCGGAGTGCTCAGAAGGAGACGAGAAAAACCCAGGGGTCGATACGAAGTTGTCACGGCTTTGACTGATCAATTTATTTAAAATTGTATCGAAGGCTCAGAGCTCAGGAAACGTTCAGGAAATCCTGCAGACGCTCAGTTGGAGCTATATCATCCTCACCTTCGCTAACGTGTTTTAGTAAATTTTGCCTAACTTTTAGAATGACTCTGTAGGGCCGACGAGTATCCAATCTTAAGCCAATGTGATATAAATACTCGTAATGAGCTTTAAAATATTTAAAGGTCTAGGTAAATAATATAAAATTGAATATAATGTAAAAGCAATTCCTACAGAGTCGTCGGGGCCTAATTAATATAATTGGACGGATAATTTAACGTGAGTGGTTCAAAATAAATTCAATATCAATATTCGTAGCTGTTTGATTGTTCAAATCAGCTGCTCCCAAGACTTGATTCTTTCACCCGCCAAAGACGGGGTTTAGAACTTAGACGACAAGTCTCGGGGTATTAAAACGGCGAAAACGAGGTACAATTTAGACGTGATAATTATTTGTTAAGCGAACGGAGAAATCGTATTTCGAAACTAATTAATTAAAATAAAATAAACGATCGCCACCGCTAGTCACTGGCAGGCAGGAACTGGCGGGTCAAGACTCAAGTTAAGATATTAAATTTAGATAATTCGAAACGGAATATTAAGAAAACGAAAAGGTATAATAAGTTAAGTATGCGTAAGATAAAACAGAAAGAACGTAAAACGTAAAAATGGGCCTAACTAGTATGGTAGCTAACCTTCGTAATAATATCGTAGTGTCGTTTCGTTGTATTCGTAACCCGTGCGAGCTAGTCGGTGGTCAAACAGCGAATAATTCTTGTCCAGCTCAAATCCCGATTTCCTTGGCCGCGGCTCAAGCGCTGCGGTGGCGATTTCGGAAACTAGCCAACAGCTGATCGGGGATTCGCCTGTTGAGCCGGTCTAGTTGTCGTCTGTCGTTGGTCAACAACCACCATTTCGAGGTTAAGTGATGTTTTAATCGCCGTTAAATATTCGTAAAATCGGTTGTTTTAACTTTATTATGTGAAACGGAGTGCTATTATGAATAAATATATCGTTGTGGGTGTGTTTGTGTACTTCACTGTTATTAAAAGTAGGCCTACGTTCTTTGGCCCATAGCCCAAGCTATGGCCAACACATAGGCCTAGGAGTAGGATGTTGTGGATAAAAATCGGGTAAGTTATGGTGTTTGTTGACTAGCAATACGTTTTTACCCCCCTTAAAATTTGGTACCTCACACATGATATACTGTCAAGCAGACTTCTAGCGGCGTGACCTTGGATAGTACACTTAGTGAATACCTTGTTGACCTTAATTTTTTATTTAGATGATGAATGTGATATCAGACCAACTTAATTTTGAGTCTAAATTTAGACCTAAAAACTTAACAATTTTTGTATTACTGATTGTGGTGTCTGTAACTCTGTTTCTGAGTTTAAATTGAAGAATGTTAGTTTTACATTCATTTAATTTCAGGCCATGGCTCTCAAACCATTCATTGATTTTTTTATTGTGCTTTCAAAAGTTAATTTAAGTTCACTTAGTGTTTTTCTTTTTAAAAGAGCAGTTGTGTCATCGGCATACAAAGTGAAAGCACAGGAATTTGTGTAAAGGCAATTAGGCAAGTCATTAATAAATATAATAAATAATAAAGTTGTAAGAATATATTACTTACGTCAATCAGCTCATTGAGTCGTGAGTTTCACCTCAGTACATGTTTCGACACATTGTCATCATCAGCTGAGTTAGTACTTGTGAAGGTTTTATTCACCAGATGGCTTCGTCATGTTGAATAAATTAACACGTAACATGTAACACGAATACGACACGACACATATACATTTATAACACGTAAAACTTGAAGACATGCAGGCCTGCTCGAACAAAACATACGGTCATGCCGCGGGTCGGGGACAGACTGACTATTTGTTTATCCAGGCTTATCATTGTTATCTCGGAGGCAGTGGACAGCTGTTTCTTTGGTAGGAATGATAGAGTTGAATATTGAGTTGGAGCTGAAATTTAGTTTTTCGTTTAGAACAACTTCCTTTGCGTCATTATTTTTGTGAGCTCTGTAGATTTCATATTCTTCTAACGTGTCCAATTTTCTGCCTTTTTCACAAATGTGGAGTATTTCTAGACTGTTTTCTATTGTTCCGAATGAGTGGTTGTAGTCGATTATATGTTGGCTGAATGCTGACTTCTGTTTGTTCGTCCTAGGGTTGGGTCTGTGTTCTTTAAACCGTAATAATCGACTACAACCACTCATTCGGAACAATAGAAAACAGTCTAGAAATACTCCACATTTGTGAAAAAGGCAGAAAATTGGACACGTTAGAAGAATATGAAATCTACAGAGCTCACAAAAATAATGACGCAAAGGAAGTTGTTCTAAACGAAAAACTAAATTTCAGCTCCAACTCAATATTCAACTCTATCATTCCTACCAAAGAAACAGCTGTCCACTGCCTCCGAGATAACAATGATAAGCCTGGATAAACAAATAGTCAGTCTGTCCCCGACCCGCGGCGTGACCGTATGTTTTGTTCGAGCAGGCCTGCATGTCTTCAAGTTTTACGTGTTATAAATGTATATGTGTCGTGTCGTATTCGTGTTACATGTTACGTGTTAATTTATTCAACATGACGAAGCCATCTGGTGAATAAAACCTTCACAAGTACTAACTCAGCTGATGATGACAATGTGTCGAAACATGTACTGAGGTGAAACTCACGACTCAATGAGCTGATTGACGTAAGTAATATATTCTTACAATAATATCCACAGCTCAGGGGCTTAACAATGAATTTAAATAATAATGGCCCAAGTATAGAACCTTGGGGAACACCATATGTAACGCTGGCCCAGTTAGAATAATATTTTATTGATTTTTTTATTACTATTGTACGCTGCTTTCGATTGAATAGGTATGATCGTAATAATTCTAGTGCCATTCCCTCCAAGCCAATATTCTTCAATTTGATCAGCAGCAACCTGTGGTCCACACAGTCAAAAGCCCTGGATAAGTCACAGAAAACTCCTGCAGTCAACTGTGACTGATCCAGAGCTTCAAGGACACTACTAATATAAGTAAAAAGAGCATTATGTGTGCTTAGATTTCTTCTAAAACCAAACTGCTCTTGACACAGTTTTGAGTTACATTCCAGGTAATGTGCAATTCTAAGATGAATAATTTTTTTAAATTTTTAGATACATTAGTGAGTAAAGAAATTGGTCTGTAATTTTGACTATTATTATGTGTGCCTTTTTTTAAAATTGGTCTGATTTCAGATAATTTTAGCAAGTCTGGAAATTCACCCTCACTAAATGATTGATTGATGAGTCTAGCTATAATATCAGAAATAATGTCAGCAGTCCATTTCAATAATTTAGTGGGAATCTCATCCCAACCACAAGAATTACTATTACTTAAACTTAAGATAGCATTTTTAACTTCAAATTTGTTGGTAAAAGCCAAAAACTGTAATTTATCTGTATTGTCTGATTCTAAAGAGTTTTGACTGATGTACTTGTTATTGATGAAAGAGACATTTGGCACATTTAATATTTCCTTTATGTTGGAAAATTGAACATTAAGATATTCTGCAATTTCTTTGGGTTCATTTATCACCCTATCCCCAACCAAGAGAGATTTTAGTAGTAGTCTCCGTTTTTACTTGAATGCCCAGTTCTTTTTTAACAACTCCCCACATAGCTTTACTCTTGTTACAAGATTTTATAATAAAATTACTATTATGCAATCTCTTAGCCTGCAAAACTACCTTTTTGAAAATTCTTTTATAGTTCTTAACATAGTTCAAAAATGATTTTTGTCTACATGTTTTTGCCAATTGGTGTAATCTTCTTTTAGTCTCTGAAGAAATCATTATACCCTGAGTAATCCAATTCTCCTTACATTGGTTTTTCTTTTCTTTAATTAATTTCACAGGATAAACTTCATTCAGTGAAAGTGCAAAACTAGATAAAAAAGATTTGTAGTTGTAGATTCACAGATTTGTCTAGAGCTAAAGACTTGATATTGTCACTTAATGAATTAATAAAAAGTGGTAATTTTTTAATAGGAAAAAAGCTAATTCTTTTGTATATACTTTCAGGCAAGTTTAAGGTTTTAGGCAATTGTAAAAATAATGCATTATGGTCAGACATGCCAAGATCAATATTTATGGTTGTGTTTTTATCATAGCTTACACTTGTGAGAATATTATCTATGCATGTTTTTGATGTTTTAAATACTCTAGTTGGCTGTCTAAAATTTATTTTCAGACCAAAATTACAAGACAAGTTCTCAAACATTTTTGTATCATTATCATTTTTTAAATATCTATGTTGAAATCAGCTGCTACTATGATTTTCTTTGAGAAATCCTTTTTTTGTATTAGTTCCAGAAAAGATCTAAATTTACATAAAAATCGCTGTCTAACACTACTACCTGGTATTCTATATATGGAAACAACAATAATCTTACAATCTATTATTTCTATACAAGAGGATTCAAAACAGTATTCATCATTGAATTCCTTTAGATCTTGCCTCACAATAAAATTGATTGTTTCATGCACTAGAATGCATGAACCACCAGCCGATTTTGTCCTAAAATACCCATCAGCTAAAGTAAAATTGGGTAATTTATTCAATATAGATTTGTTACTTTCTTTCAATTTGTGTTCATTTAAACAAATTATCTTAATTTGGTCAATATCCTTAATAATAGTGTACAATTCCTCAAATTTATTTTTGATGCCTCTAATATTATAGTGCATTAATTGACAACCTTTGAAAGTGGTTTTCATGTTTTCTCTGAGACTATTGCCAATAGCAGGTTTTTTGAAATTACTGGTTGTCCTATAACAGGAACATTGGACATTAGTGAATTAAAACTACTATTACCACTACTACTATTACTTTGGGATGAACTATTTTGGGATGAACATTCAGTTGCTTGGATATTGGAAATACAAAAATTTACAATTTTGGTTGAATAGGGAGTAGAGGTGTTGGAAGGCTTAGGAGGAGAACACTGTTGGGGGAGCACAGACTGGCTTTTACACTCACTGGACACTAACTGCCTCTCAATATCACCTGCCGTTGACTCCACTGGTCTTGGGTTGGAGTTGCTAGCTATGGCATCTTCTTCAACAGCATGCTGGGACATATTTGCCTGAGGTCTTGATGCCATGGAACGTGTTTCCTCAACATTTAGTTTTTCTTCTCGAGTGCTCTTCTTGTATTCCCTTATTTGTTGATAGAGTGTATTTTTAAATGCATCAAAGCTCAGTTTATTGTAAAGATTTTTTGATGATTTCTCTTCTTGGACTATCACTGAAACCGGAACGCCTGTTGCAGATTGAAAATTTACAATATTGCTAGCAAAATTTTCAATAGGGACCAAGTCTCTCACAAGTCCCATGGGCAAACAAATTAATCTTTTATATTGTCTTTTTTGTTTAAAATCGTCTGTCAGATTACTAAAAGCTGTATCATAATCTGATATTGCCGGTTTCCCATTATACGTGGCTTTGGTAACCAGTCCATAGACAGCTGCTCCATTTTTATAAGTTTGCAGTGTCAGATAATTAAGTGAATGAATGGTTTAAATACCTTTACTGTCAAAGCGATCCTTGAAGTCTTAGTAGGCTACTGCAGTTTCGATAACCTTTTCATGGTATCTTCTTCAGGCTAGGGACATCAACTTCGTTCGTTTTCACGAACACGTCATTTTGAATAAAATCCATTGAACACACGGACACGAACAGGAAACATTTATACGACACATTAAACATAAACTGTACAAATACTGGGACGGCAAGAGTGTGTGAATGAACGATTATAAGAATGAACTTAATATAATTAAATTTATTGCAGTTTCAAATGGATACAAAAGTGAAATCATAGACACGCTTATTTACAAACAGAGGAATAAGAACAAGAAGGAAACCCTACAAAAACAACAATATACTTCCATAGAATATGGCTCCATTCTCACCAATACAGTAAAAAAAACAACTATAAAAAAATAATGTTACTATATCATTCAAGACTTCAAACAAACTGGGAAATATTCTTAAACAAAAAAAATCACAGGTTAGCAATAAGATGGACAACACTGGAATTTATCAAATAAATTGTAACAATTGCGACAGCTTCTATATAGGACAAACAGCTCGGTCATTTAACATTAGATTTAAAGAACATCTACCAGAAAAAATCTAACAAATCAAACTCCGCCTACGCCAACCACCTCATTGACCAGAATCACAGCTACACATCAATAGACAATAATTTACAGATTCTTCATACATGTAAAAAAAGGTAAATTCATGGACACTATGGAAGAATATGAAATCTACAAAGCTGTCAAAACAGAACCTCACAAAACCTTAAATGAACAGAGAGCCTTTAAATCAAACATCATTTACGAAACAGCAATCAGAATAGGTGATATGAATTCACAGAAAAAGGATCGCATCTGACGAAGGGGAGGGGAGAGGGAAGAATGTGCGTGGACTGATAACAACCGGTAGTCTAGACCAGCCGTCCGCATGCGCCACCACACACTCTTGCCGTCCCAGTATTTGTACAGTTTATGTTTAATGTGTCGTATAAATGTTTCGTGTTCGTGTCCGTGTGTTCAATGGATTTAATTCAAAATGACGTGTTCGTGAAAACGAACGAAGTTGATGTCCCTAGCCTGAAGAAGATACCATGAAAAGGTTATCGAAACTGCAGTAGCCTACTAAGACTTCAAGGATCGCTTTGACAGTAAAGGTATTTAAACCATTCATTCACTTATTGAAAAAAGCGATTCAGAGGCTGTCAACATGAAGTCAGATAATTGTTGAGCATATCTGTTTTTTAGGCCTGCCAAAAAATTTTCTGAATGGAACTGCAACTCCAGCAGACATATTTCTTGGATTTATGAAATCACCTGATATGCAGTGAGAAAAAGCCACCTCCTGGTTTGATTTCAAGCTGTCTATTATATGATGCATATTTGATTCAATGATGTTTATGCTGTTGTGATTATTTAAAAGATCGTTTATATGATTTTGTGTTGTCAACCAAGATGAAATAGTGTTAAGGATTATGTGAGCTACTTCACTTTTGCCTAGGTTGTTCAGATGTAAGCCATGTGAAGTGAAGTGTGATCTCTGAAGAAAATTTAAGTTGATCAAATAGACATTATTTATTCTGTCTACCAATTCAGTGATATAATTATTAGCAGTTAAGAGTTTGAGATTTTCAGGACTTTTTGCAGATTTGTCATGTCTCAGGGGTATCGTGCATATAAAAACTGGCCTAGAAGAACTCAGAAGTTGAAGTTTAGATTCTAAATTACGGTATATTTCATTAAAACAGCGGTATATTTTCTTAATACCATAAATTGGATATTAGACTCTGGAGCAACAGAACATCTGGTTAACAGTAATGAGGTATGTCTCTCTAACTTTAAGAAGTTAGAACAACCTATTAAATTCAAAGTAGCCAAGTCTGGAACTTATCTTGAAGCAAAATGTAAAGAGAAATTGTATGTCACTAGTGTTGTGGAAGGGAAGGAAACTAAAATAACAATCAAAGATGTTTTATCTGTACCTGGAATTAGCTACAATTTACTTTCAGTAAGAAAATTGGAAATGAATGGTTTTTGTGTTATCTTTCAAAATTCATGTGGCTTGATTAAGAAAGATAATCAAACTGTTGCGGTTGCAAAAAGAAACAATTCTCAGTTATATATGTTAAATTTTTTTGCAACACAAAGATTTGTCAGCGTCTTCAACTGAAACAGAAATGAAGCTGTGGCATGACAGGCTTGGTCATTTGAGCTATAGTTGTATTAAAAGTCTCAGGTCGCTGGTAGATGGGATGGAGTTGAATACTTCAACATTACCCTTAGAAAAGTGTTCAAAGTGTGTTGAAGGGAAACAATCACAATTTCCTTACAATCAGAACAGGAGACGTGCCATCAGACCTCTTAAGTTGATTCATAGTGATTTGTGTGGTCCAATCTCACCAGTTTCATTTGACGGTAAGAAATATATCATCACTTTTATTGACGATTTTACTCATTTCACGGTGGCCTATGCTCTAGAATCGAAGGCGGAAGTCACAAGATACGTCAAGATATATCATGCTTTGGCTACATCTCATTTCAATCTAAAGATTAGCAGATTTCATTATGACAATGGTCGTGAATACATAGCTAATGAGTTGAAGCAGTTTTTTGAGGAGCAAGGAATTCAGTATGAGTTCACAATCAGATATACTCATCAACAGAACGGTGTCTCAGAACGAATGAACAGGACTATTGTTGAAAGGGCTCGTTGTTTAATACTTAATTGTGAATTAGGTAAGACATTTTGGTCAGAAGCTGTTCGAACTGCCGTATATCTAATCAACCGAAGTCCGACATCAGCTTTAGGAGGAAAGATCCCTGCTGCTTTATGGTACAATGAGAAGCCTAATCTTAGTAAGTTAAGAGTTTTTGGCTGTGCAGCATATTTGCTGTTACCTAAGGAATTAATATCAAGTAAATTTGACAGCAAGTGCTTGAAGTGTTACTTTACTGGATATTGTCCTAATGGTTATAGACTGTGGTGTCCTGAAGAAGGAAAAATAATCACTGGAAGAAATGTTGTGTTTTATGAGGAAAAATTTAACTTTGAGAGCACACCAATTGAAGACTGGATTCCTGATCATGTACATGAATCCAGATCAAGTAAAAAGGAAGACAAGAACAAAGAAGAACCCAGATCATTGTCTGATGAAAATCAAAGAATTTCTATACCAGATCTTGAAGAAGAGGAAGAAGAAATTGAAGACCATGTAAGTAAAGAAGAAACAATAAGACACTCTACCAGAAAGAGGAATGTGCCAAGATACTTACAGGATTATGCAGTTCTTGCTCTGAATGCTGAATCCTTTGTCGATGATGTAACGCAAAGTTACAAGGATATTGCAGCACGTGATGATAAGGATCATTGGTATCAGGCTGTAAAGGAAGAACTTAACTCTATAAAGGAAAAAAAATTGGACTTACACTGAACTACCACCTGGAAGGAAAGCTATCTCCAGTAAATGGGTTTTCAAATTGAAGAAAGACATGGACGGAAATATTGAACGATGCAAGGCAAGACCTGTTATCAAAAGATGTTCACAGAGAAAGGGTTTTGACTATGAAGAAACATATGCTCCAGTGGTTCGTCTTGCAACAGTTAGGGTGTTGCTGGCTGTAGCAAATGAACGTGGATTAATTCTTGAACAATTAGACGTCAACAATGCTTTTCTTCATGGGGAGCTGAAGGAGGAAATATATATGTCCATTCATGAAGGAGTTGAAGGAACACCTGGCTCCGTTTGCAAATTGCAAAAGGCACTATATGGCTTGAAACAGGCACCATTAGCATGGAATCAAGCTATTCATTAGTTTCTCATTTCTTGAGAAAGATGTTAGGATTCTTTGTTTGTTAATTGTGTCAAATGTAAAATTATTTATTTTAATTTAGTGTTCAGGGAAACCACATATTTACAATATTGATGGACTAAATTTAGCACATATAATAATACAGTCTAACCTCGATATAAAAAAATCCTAAGGGACCAAACTAAATATTCATTATTTCAGAGATTTCGTTAAAATGAGGTTCGTTATTATTGAGGTAAGGTTTGCAGAAACTTCACAAAGCTTAGTTTGACAAACCACATTGGTCAATATAGGTCACGTTTGACCTTGTTGAAATACAATTTAAAGTAGCATAGGCTACTGTATTGTAAAGTAGAACCTAAATTATAAGGTTAATAAAGGGAGCTTTATTAACCGAATAATTGAGGTTCTACTTCACAAAACAGTAGCCTTATAGCCTTAGAGAGAGAACATGTATAACAGAAACTCCGCTTAATCTATCATGGTATAAAGTAGATGACAAACTATAGGTCGGCCGCTTAGAAAACGACCTCCTCCAGCATTGGTTTAGCATTAGTGCGCAGGTCGTTTTCTAAGCGGCCGAACTATAGTAAAAAACAATGTTATACTGTGCAAACAGCCATTAATGTCACAATTTTGATTTTTTTTAAACGTTTTTATTAGCTCGCTTTCTTGCCCGGTACAAATTTTACAATCAATTTTATACTAACTTCCCGATGAGCTAGAGACTTGAAACTTGAAACATAGTTCACAAATGGATGACAATGCAATATTATACAGGGTGAATTTTAAATGAGTTCCCCCCCTACTTTTTTCTACATTTCTTAAGATATCATCTCCGGACCACGTCAGATCATTGTTGAGTAGTAAGTACTTCATTTTGACTGGGTATACATTTTTGGCCGCCATCTTGGATCCGCCATATTGGATACAAAGTTTTTTTTTCAAATGTAAAGGTAGGGTTGTGACCCATTATTTCAAACTAGGATTTTACGCTGATTACAATGCCGCAATTAGCTTTTAAAAATCTTGATCCGTTCTAAAGTTATGAGGACTTTTTATAACTTTATTTTTAGCCCATTTTAACATTGTGCATTAAAAAACTAAGACCATAATCTCAAAATAGTGCTAGATAAAGATAAGTATACACCACCATTTTTTGTCGACATATTTTCACTTGGTTATGACGGATGTAGTTTTTTCAGCTGCAATCTTGGATCCGCCATTTTGAAATGTGATCAATTAATTTAAATATGAAGGTGGTGTTGTGACCCATCATTTTGAACTACTTTTTTATACTGGACTCAATGCCGCAATCCGTTTTTGGTTATCAAGCTTTCTTGATGAAATATTAAAATACTCTTATTTAAAATTTCAATATTTCAAAATCCAAAGATGCAAATGAAAAACGGATTGCGGCATTGAGTTCAGCATAAAAAAGTAACTCAAAATGATGGGTCACAACACCACCTTCATATTTAAATTAATTGATCACATTTCAAAATGGCGGATCCAAGATGGCGGCTGAAAAAACTACATCCGTCATAACCAAGTGAAAATATGTCGACAATGAATGGTGGTGTATACTTATCTTTATCTAGAGAACGGATCAAGATTTTTGAAAACTAATTGCGACATTGTAATCAGCGTACAATTCTAGTTTGAAATAATGACTCACAACCCTACCTTTACATTTGAAAAAAAAACTTTGTATCCAATTTGGCGGATCCAAGATGGCGGCCAAAAATGTATACCCAGTCAAAATGAAGTACTTACTACTTAACAATGATCTGACATGGTCCGGAGATGATATCTTAAGAATTGTAGAAAAAAGTAGGGGGGGAACTCATTTAAAATTCACCCCGTATAATTTAATTTTCATATTTCCCTTGGGCTACGCCCCGTGGGCTTGTTTTTATTAACTCAGGTTCTTGCAAATTTTGATACTTCCCGATGAGCTAGAGACTTGAAACTTGAAACATAGTTCACAAATGGATGACAATGCAATATTATATAATTTAATTTTCATATTTCACTTGGGCTACGCCCCGTGGGCTTGTTTTTATTAACTCAGGTTCTTGCAAATTTTGATACTTCCCGATGAGCTAGAGACTTGAAATTTGAAACATAGTTCACAAATGGATGACAATGCAATATTATATAACTAGCTGTACCCGCGGGCTTTGCCCCGTTTAACTTCACAAGTGAGCTCGTTCGCATGGCTCAGTCACGTCCTGGTTGAAGTTCGTTCGCTACGCTCACTCACCTTTAGGTTGGAGCTTGTTCGCTCCGCTCACTTGCCTTCAGGTTAGCTCGTTAGCTACGCTAACTCGCTTCCACGTTGAAGTTCGTTTGCTACGCTCACTAACCTTTTGGTTGCAAATTGGCTGTAGTCATAAATTTAAAAAAAATAATAGTGCTGCACCCTGTTGGTAATCCTTTTAACTTTAATGCTATTGAACATCATAGAACAGAACCAACTTGTTTAATTGAAACAGCTGTTAAGATTCATTAATTCCTTTTAAATATGAAAAATCATAAGGTTAACATGGGAAACTCCAGAGCCACTGGGGCGGAGCCCGAAAGCCCGATCAGAATAAAAACTACTTAGTTTTCCTATTTAATGCCCAAAGAATCGGTGTACCGAATTTCAGCCTCCTAGGTAAATGGGAAGTGGGAGAATTAGTGATGAGTGAGTGAGTGAGTCAGTCAGTGAGGGCTTTGCCTTTTATATATTTAGATTTAATTTTCATATTTCCCTTGGGCTACGCCCCGTGGGCTTGTTTTTATTAACTCACGTTCTTGCAAATTTTGATACTTCCCGATGAGCTAGAGACTTGAAACTTGAAACATAGCTCACAAATGGATGACAATACAATATTATATAATTTAATTTTCATATTTCCCTTGGGCTACGTCCAAATTTTCCATTTTTACATTTTGAAAGAATGTAAATATATCGATTAATGTATGTGAGCTGTAATAATACTTAAATTTGACAGTTCGAAGAGCAGAGGTTAAGAGGTACAGGTTATGCTCCAAAACGGCACACGGAAGATTTCTCAGGTGCCGTTTACGTCACTAACTGCTGACGTCACTTTGAGGGAACACCATTACCGCAACGATACGGTTTTGAGCCATCAGCATCGGTGGTGTAGTGGATAGCGTGTCGGGCTGATAATCCGAATGTACCGGGTTCGAATCCCGCTGGTAGCACTAACTTTTTGTCAACATTTTTTTTCATATCAGCAAGTTTGGTTGGTTTGGTTAGGTTATGACAGTTTAATTTTATAATTATATATTATAAAATTGAATTTTAGGCATTTATAATTTTATTTTATGAACAAAACTATTTTTTAGATTAGTAAACCTTCATTAGATTTTTCCATTATCAGCACGTTTGGTTAGGTTATGACAGTTTAATTTAATAATAGAAAAATTATAAAATTGTCTGTTTCATCAAACGCAGCAGTTAGTGACGTCAGCAGTTAGTGACGTCAGCAGTTAGTGACGTCAGCAGTTAGTGACGTCAAACGGCACCTGAGAAATCTTCCGTGTGCCCCACCAGGTTATGCTCCCAAGAAAATAAAGATAAACAATATGATTGCAGATATGAAAGTGTTTGTTAATAATGTCAATTTTTATTTTTATTTATTTAGTATTCTATAAAGTAAACAATAAATTAAATAGATTGATATATTTATAGTTAGTAGTTAGGCCATATATTCAATCTTATACATAATTATAGAAAAAGAAACTCAAATAAACCATATATTTCCCACATGCCTCTGTCTTAATCTGATATAGATGCTTGAAATAGATTTAAAATTCACACACATTAAAAACTAAAAAGTAGAAAATAATTTATAAATAAAAAACTTTTTTAAAACAAAACGTTTTTAAACGCACTAAAAAGTAGAAAATAATTTATAAATATGTGGAGAGTATAAATACTTGTAAGATTTAAAACTAAAAACGTTGGGTGCATGCAATTGATAATAATAATACATTACAGTAGTTCAATAGGTGAAGGTAATTGTAAATTATCTATTGCATGCACCCCACGTTTTTTGTTTTAAATCTTACAGGTATTTATTTTCTCCACATATTTATAAATTATTTTCTACTTTTTAGTGCGTTTAGATTTGTTATTTAAAAAAAAAATTTATTTATAAATTATTTTTTAATGTTTTCTACGTGTCCCACTCATAGCCCTCATAACAATTATAAATTCTAAAAAAAAACATTATTTCTATTTCTTCGGAAAATTTTACTCTCCTATTGTGCAGATCGCTGGTTTTTATATAGAGTTGTGAGATTTTCAAACCTGTGATCTTACTGTATTTAATGGTTACGTGTGTTAAATAACTAAGTAAAATGAGTGCAAAACGAAAACGTGTTGTCCTATTGCTAAAGGACAAAGTGGAAATAATAAACCAACTAAAAAACAGAGTGGTGGGAAAGGTATTGGCGGAGAGATCTGGTGTCGGGGCGGCTACCATTACTGACATTAAAAATAACAGGGAAAAGATTTTAAATTTTGTGACTACGTTGGAAAGTGATGATGGATGTTCGTCGCAAAAAGTGATGAAAAATGCTAAGGATGAACAGCTTGAAAATGCAGTTTTTACTTGGTTTTTGCAACAAAGATCTATTGGACAACCGATTTTGGGACCTATTTTACGTGAAATGCGCGAATGTTCAGTGAAAAAATGGGTGTAGCTGATTTCAAGGCAAGCTCGGGACGGATACGCAATTTCAAGAATCGGCACAGAATTCGGGAATTGGATATTGCCGGTAAAAAACTTTCTGCTGATAGTGAAGCTGCTAATAAATTTGTGGAGACATTTAAAAATGAAACAGGAATGTACGACCCTGATCTGTGTATAATGCTCACGAGACTGGTTTGAATTGGAAAGCGTTACCAAGAAAAACCCTAGCATCTAAAACAGAACAAAGTGCTCCCGGACACAAAGTCAGTAAAGATCGCGTCACTATAATGGTCTGCGCTAACTCTACTGGTACCCATCGCCTTCCTTTGTTATTGATCGGCAAAGCAAAGAAGCCGCGGGCTTTTAAGAACGTAGCCAACTTACCAGTGACCTACACTAATCAGAAGAATGCTTGGATGGAGAGCACTATTTTTTGGAGTGGTACGATAAAACCTTTATTCCTCAAGTTAAAAAATTTAAACAGGAAACAGGAAAAAAGGGTAAAGTTTTACTTATCATGGACAATTCGCCCACACATCCTTCACTGGAGCTTCTTGTGAGAGAAAAGGGGAGATTTCAGTGTCTCTTTTTACCTCCTAACGTGACAAGTCTGCTCCAGCCTATGGATCAGGGTGTAATTGAGTGCACAAAACGTCTTTACAGACAACAGCTGCTTCGTAAATTGCTCCTAGCTGAAGAGAACGAAGAAGAACAAGTTTTGGATTCTTACAAAAAAATCAACTTGAAAGACTGTTGCTACATGATTGCAGACTCTTGGAACATGGTTAAGAGTGTTTCACTTAAACGGGCATGGAACAAATCAACGGTACGTCTACAAAAGAGCAAATCGAGAAAAGCAAGCTAAAGAACGAGAACTAACTGCTGACGCTGCTGGCGTTAATGAAGAAGAACCGGCATTGCCATCAGTTGGGTGTTAGTAAACATGGCTAAGGAAATTGCAGGTTGTTCGGAGTGTGATGTCGATGATATGGAAAAGTGGTTGGAATGTGATAAGAACAATCAAGGATCAAGGATACCAAATAATGACTGATGATAAAATTGCAATGAGTGTCATGGATAAACAGGAAAATGAAGATGAAAACAATGAGACCACGGGAGACGAAGAGGCAGGAGACAAAAGTGTACCATCACATAGTGAGGCGTTTATGTGTTTTGACAACGCCCTCAAATGGATGGAGCGACAACCAGAGCTTCTTGCCGTCCGGCACCTGCGTGTTCTAGCTGCGCGGAAACAAGCTACAAGGTCACACGCTGATTGAGATGTTAAAGTAAGCGTTGTTAAAGAACTTTTTGAAAAGAACTTTATATTGTACTGTAGTTTTGTTCTTATAAATATCAGTATTTGTTCCTCTACTGTACTTCAATTCAATTTAACAGCTCTATTATTTCTTTATTACCATTCTGTGTCCGATTATCCTAATCGACCCCGGTCCCTATTAATTCGGATGATCAGCGTTTTACTGTAGTACATTGCCCAAGGCCAACCTCGTTTTCTAATTCACTTTCAGATTCATCGAAAACATTAAAATCATCTTTATCCATTACAGTACTTTTAATTGATGGTATGACTTTCTTGATCATACTAATCAATAAAATAGTATAACACCTAAAGGTTTTCATTATATATCCTATAAGCTGTTATGTTTTGGAAAATGAGCTAGCAAAATCTTAATATATAAAAGAAAGTTGTGTTAGTTACAGCGTTTATAGCTAGAAAACTACTGAACCAATTGGCATGAAAATTTACAGGGATATTCCTTAGGTACTAGAATAACATAATAGCCTGTTTCCGTTTCAAAAACCCTTAAGGGAAGCGTCCTATGGCCCTTTGCAGTTTACATGTTAATCTTATGGAAGAATGTTTTATTTTTTACCTAACCCACCATGTTAAACTTCCCTATCCCAAGCGTGATGTATACAACTTCCTTACTTCTCGAGTGATGTAAAGTTGAAAAAAAAACTCACTCGGTGATGTAATGAAACCCATTTAAATAACATTGAGTGCTTAACTTAAAAAAATATACCTCTATGGAGGCATCGACGTTCAACACTATAGTAATACCAGAAACAAAAGAACCCTGGGCCGTTTCGAGCCGCGCAGGTTTGAAGGGTAAGCCACACCTACCGGCGCGAACCTCGTGATCTTTTCGTTTCTGCGCAGGTTGTTTTGTTCGTGGTATGTCTATAGAAATCAGCTGTGAGCTTGAATGTTATTGTTATGCTTTAAAGTATTTTCCTAACCTAGCTTTTGTTTGTAAAAGAACGTTTCTGTTTAACGATGAGTGAAATGGATAATGAAAAATATTGTACGTAAACCCATGTATATTGTCGGGTCAGGTAAAATCTTGTACGTTACACGTTGCGCAAGAGCGTGTTTACATCTCTTAGGTGTATTATGCAACTCGCTTCCGCTCGTTGCACAACATTCACCTGCGTGATGTAAAAACGCTCTTACTACACTTGTAATGTAAATAGCTAGTTCACCATGCCATGTTTGTCATTTCTTGATTAAATTAAATTAAGGAAACAGCTGTTGTAATGATAACCTAATTTTTTAAAACAAATCTATGCATAACAAATGAGAGCTAACAAATAGGTTTCTATTCCATTTGTTTTTTACAAATATTTGTTGTCAAATGTAACTGAAGGCAAGTGAGCGCAGCGAACGCGCTCCAACCTAAAGGTGAGTGAGCGTAGCGAACGAACTTCAACCAGGACGTGATTGAGCCATGCGAACAAGCTCATCTTGAAAATGAATGAGCATTTGACATAAAACCACATTAGGACAGGACGACGTCTGTCGGGCCAGCTAGTAATAAATAATAAACAGATACCACTCATTATTAGTTCAGGACAGTTTTTTTTTTTTTTTTTTTTAGAATAATGGGAATTTTAGCTTGTTTTTACAAAATTAACTCAAACCTCTTGCAGGTTGCAATAATGACAAACAAAATCAATTTACAATTTTTGCTACACCTTTCTATGGCATGATGACTAATCCGTGTTCGTGGCACAGAGAAGTAAGTTACAGAGGTAATTTCCAATGGCAAACTTATCTGGTTTCTAGCACTAGTGGCTGGAGTCGAGGGCAAAGGCCAACACCGCCCGCTTGCCCTCATGTACTACAACGCTCACGGTGGAGGAAGGCACAGTGCTCGCCGCTCAGACTCTTCCGTGCTCGTCACAAGTATATTTCCGGCACAACATACCAGAGCTGAAAGTACAGGGTCGTCCCATAAGCAAGTTTCGTCTCGACTTTACTTCTCTCAAGTTCTCTGTGCTGTGATCTTTATTATTTCCCGCGATCGAGGGGATCATCATCATCAACTGCTAGAGTGATCAAATCATCTCACGTGATCCCAGCAAATTTGGAATTGTTTCATTTGGGATTAGAGAGTAATATCTGACAGTATGGAAAATTCTGTCATGGGAAAATCTCTAACTAAATGTAATCCTGTTAGAAGATTGTAAACATTTATTCTCCTAGGGGTATGCAAAGTATTTTCATACAGTGAAGTGGTACGTCAAAACCCCAGTAAAGGGTTGGTACACACTGTTTCAAACTATCTACCTTTCTCTTCCTCAGCCAAGTGATGGTAAAGGAGTTCACATGAGCAGTTTCTCTACGGACACTTGTCTGGTGCCGACAGAGGAAGGTGGCTTTCGACCGTGTGCCAAGCAGTTCACATTTATCACCGAGTGCTTCTTCCTGACACATCGCGCGCTCAGTCTAGGCATGAGTGCAGTGCAGGCTAAGGCTCAGCGATTGTACCAGGAGATTGGCATGATGCAAGCTCGACTAGGAGCAGACGCACGGAGTGCTGATATGGAGGAGGCTATGACCAAGTGAGTAAAGCAAACAGCTTCAGTAATAGAAATTCTGCTCATTATCATTAGCTTTTAATTTGGTTCTTTATTAGGAGTGGAAACCATATGAATTAATTGTCACTTGAATACCATCAAGATGGTATGTGTTCTTAGGATTAAAATTTACTCATTCTTTCAAGGGTAATCGATGGACCTTAATGGTTGCCTGAGTGGTTGTTTGATGTTGTAGACCTGTACTTATTACACTGTGTGGTGAGGAATTCATAGAGTCTTTCTCCCACTAAACTATGGAAATTTTTTTTACATTTTCCTCAAACTGGGCTACAAATAACTTACTCTAGGTTCTTTTTGACATCAAACCATCAGTTAGGCAATAATAACTGCCAATCTGATTCGGACTGTGACGCATAATTCTAGGGGGGAATAAACTGGTACCGTACTCACAAAGTCAGGCTAGGCCTACCCCTAGAACCAGCCACACTCAAATTTCTTCCCAGTTGTGCTCAGAAGGAGCGGAGAAAAATCCAGGGGTCAATACGAAGTTGTCACGGCTTTGTCTGATCAAACTATTAAATTTAATCGAAGAGTCATAGTTTTAGAAGCGCTCAGGAAATCCTGCAGACGCTCAGTTGGAGCTATATCATCCTCACCTTCTTTTAAGTGTTTTGGTAAATTTTGCCTAATTTATAGATTTACTCTGTAGGGCAGACAATTATTCTATCGTAGCCAATGTGATATAATTACTCGTATTCAACTTTAAACTATTTTCTGAAGACGTTGGTAAATAATATAAAATAGAATATAATGTAAAAAATTCCTACAGAGTCTACGGAGCCTATTCAAAACGAAGAATCTAACGTGGTATGGTTAAAATTAATTTAATACTATTGTTTGTAATTAGTTGTCCAAATCTGAACACTCCCAAGACTATTTTCTACCAATGACAGGGTTCAGAAATCAGATGACAAGTCTCGGGATATAAAATGACAAAAAACAAGAAGTAATTTAGACGTTATAATTATTTGTTAAGCGAACGGAGAAATCGTAATTTTGAAACTAATTAATTAAAATAAAACTAAACGATAGCCACTGCTAGTCACTGTCAGGCAGGAACTGGCGGGTTCAGCCTCAAGTCGGTGAAATTTAAGTTATTTAAAATTTAAAATTGAATTTTGGAACAAAAATACGTGGATTAAAAGGAAAAGATGATCGTAAAACGTGAAAGTAAGATTATCTTATATATCTAACCTTCCGATTACCGGCGTGTGGATCGTAGACGTATCGTAAGCACTTGAGAGTGTAAGACGTAGTAGTTAACTATGCGGTAGGCGACAAACGAATCTACTACAAACTACTATAACGACAATCTCACAAATGCCTTTGACGATTGAACGATTTGAATATGATGTAAAAAATTCCTACAGAGTCTGCGGAGCCTAATTAAAATATTTAAAAGAAGAATTTAGCGTGGGATGGTTTAAAATAAATTTAATACTATTATCCTTCATAATTAGTTGTTTAAATTAAACCACTTCTAAGACTTGATTCTTTCACCCGCGAAAGATGGGGTTTAGAACTCAGATGACAAGTCTCAGGGTATCAAAACAGTGAATTAACCAAATGAATTTACGTAATAATTATTCGTCAAGTGAACAGAGTGATCGTAATTTCGAGACTAATTAATACAAAACCAAGCGACAGTCACCGCTTGTCACTGGCAGGCAGGAACTGGCGGGTCAAGTCGGCAAAATTTTAGTTCATCAAAATAAGAAGGTTACAATACCTGCAGACTGCCTATAGTGGTCCTCGAACATCCAACAGGATTACGCGTTTTGGTATATT
The DNA here is from genome assembly GCF_028750875.1 of Macrosteles quadrilineatus. Classification (NCBI taxonomy): domain Eukaryota; kingdom Metazoa; phylum Arthropoda; class Insecta; order Hemiptera; family Cicadellidae; genus Macrosteles; species Macrosteles quadrilineatus. The sequence continues at coordinate 17,918,961 of NW_026542594.1, forward strand.
GTTATACCATCATCAGATCCTTATTTACAAAACTTGAAGTTTTTCGACTCATATCACGTCACAGTTTTAAAAACACAGTCACAAAACCTTTAAACACGAATAAACTATTTACAGCAGGCCTACCATTTAAAAACGAGAGACAAAAAAAAAGCAACGCATGCATTTCAAATGTCGAGTCTCGACTAGAGGTTATCTTGTCCTAGTATTTTTACTTTGTCCCCCCGGCTTCCTTTAATCATTCCTTTTTGTCTCTGTCTAATCCTATTAATGTTTCGAATAATATATTAGACTGGAAAAAACTTTTATCATTTAATAAATCATTAGGGCGAGTTTTTGTTGCTTTATATATTTCATAATTTTCCAGAGTTGTCATAGTTCGTCCTTTCCTACTATAAAATGTCCTTAAAATGTAAAGCTGTTAAACTTGTACTGACATTTGAGTAACTGTGATTTTCATTAACAAGAGATGCTCGGCAAAACTGGATGTTTGTGTCTCTCTGGTTTGGGGGATATGTTCCTTGAATCTTTTTTCAAAAGATCGCCCAGTTTGACCTATACATTTTGCTGCAATCATTGCATGTTACTTGATAAATTCCAGATTTATTATTAATGCTTTGTTTTTCCTTTGGATTAACCATGTTTTCTAATTTATTGCTGGTTCTAAAAGCTGCAATTTTCCCATGCTTCTTTAATTCATTGTTAAGAGTTAGAGGGAATCTGCTACCATATTCAACTGGGACATGATCTGAATTTTTAAACCGCTGATTAGTTGGTTTCGGTTAAGTCCTCTTTCTTAAATGTTTCCCGATTGAATTATCAATTATGTTAGGACTGTAACCATTGGAAATTGCAGTATGCTTCTGTGTATTATTCTCTTCTTTAAAATATTCTGGACTTAATGGTACATTTAATAAACGGTTCACCAAACTATTATGAGCTGACATTTTGTATGAAAACGGGTGATGGGAAGTTGCATGTATGGTGGTATCTGTAGTTGTAGGTTTCCTGTATATGTTGAATGAGAATTTGCTATTTTCTTTTTTGAGGGTGATATCAAGGAAATTCAACACATTAGCTTGCTCCAACTCTGCTGTGAATTTTAGTTTAGGATGAATGCCATTAATATAGTTATTAAATAGAGCTATCTGTCTTGAGTTTCTGTTGAATAGGACTATTATGTCATCAACATATCTGTAGAAAAATATTATTTTTTCTCTGTATTCATTCTTCTCTGTGTTTATGTGCATGTTCCCAAAATTGTTTAGGAAAATTTCCGCTAATATACTAGATAAAGGTCGCCAATCCTTCATGTTGAATATAATAGTTACCATTGAAGCTAAAATAATTTTGTTTTTGTACTAACTTTAGTAAGGTCATGAGTTTCTTTTGTTCAATCTCACTCAACTTTGAGTGTTTTTCTAAATTGCACTCTAATATATTTAAGGTCTCATTTACAGGTACGTTAGTGTACCTATAGATTTGTGATGTCCAACAATGCAAGTGTATATCTGGGATTGAGACTTACATTTTTTACTTTTTCTATCAATTCTAAGCTGTTTTTAAGGCTACTACTATTTTCTAATTTTACCTCCTCCTTTATTATACGTTCCAGCTTTTTGGCAAGTTTATAGGCAGGTGCAGTCATGTAATTTACCAGAGGTCTGATAGGTATTTCATTCTTGTGGATCTTAGGCAATCCTTTCAACGGAGGAGCTTGATCGAGGGTTAATTGGCTTCATGTACCTTATCTCTTTCTCTGATAACAAATGTTTACACTTTGACATGGCTTTATTTACTTCTTTAGTAAAAGTTTCGGTTGGATCCTTATTTAACTTGTCAATGTAATTTTTAGTTATAAATTCATCAACTTTACAATTATAATCAGTTTTATTCATAATTACAATGGTGTTCCCTTTGTCAGCTTTTGTAATAATCAAATTATTATTTTCTGACTTATTTTTAATTCCTTTAAGAACATGCATTTCTTTAGTGTTGGGATTATGCTTCTTATGAGTTTTTTCACTTTATTTAGGCTACGTTGTTGTTTATCAAACCCTTTCCGTAATAGAGAAATTAGTTTTTTCTTTTGAGCTCTCTTTTTTATATCTATTTCCTTAATTATTTGAGGTTCTATTTGGGAAGAACACTGTTGAGTTGTGCTGGATGGATATGATTCAACATGTTAATATGAGATCTAAGTAGTAATTTATTAAGCATAGATTTTTTCCTATGTTATTGTTTGACCTCATTCTTTAGCCAAGCTTGTTCAGCAACCAATTTTGCTCTTTTTGCAGCAGAAGATTTATTTTTAATTGGTATGCAAATATAATTAGGGATTACTTGATTTTTTATGCATTCTTTGTTACAAGTTATGTTCTGAGCTGTCTTCAAAACTTTTAACTTCAAAGTTTTCCAGGTATAAACAATTTTTGCCAAGCTGGCTGAAAATTCATGTTGTAGTAGTTGTTTTTCTAGGCTACTTCATGAAACCTACAACTACAGATACCACCATACATGCAACTTCCCATCACCCGTTTTCATACAAAATGTCAGCTTATAATAGTTTTGTGGACCGTTTATTAAATGTACCATTAAGTCCAGAAGATTTTAAATAAGAGAAAAATACACTGAAGCATATAGCAATTTCCAATGGTTACAATCCTAACATAATTGACAATTTAATCGGGAAACATTTAAGAAAGAGGACTGAACCGAAACCAACTAATCAGCGGTTTAAAAATTCAGATTATGTCCTAGACAAATATGGTACATTAGCAGATTCCCTCTAACTCTTAAAAATAAATTAAAGGAGCATGGGAAAATTGCAGCTTTTAGAAACAGCAATAAATTAGAAAACATGGTTAATCCAAAGGAAAAACAAAGCATTAATAATAAATCTGGAATTTATCAAGTAACATGCAATGATTGCAGCAAAATGTATAGGTCAAACTGGGCGATCTTTTGAAAAAAGATTCAAGGAACATATCCCCCGAACCAGAGAGACACAAACATCCAGTTTTGCCGAGCATCTCTTGTTAACGAAAATCACAGTTACTCAAATGTCAGTACAAGTTTAACAGCTTTACATTTTAAGGAACATTTTATAGTAGGAAAGGACGAACTATGACAACTCTGAAAAATTATGAAATATATAAAGCAACAAAAACTCGCCCTAATGATTTATTAAATGATAAAAGCTTTTTCCAGTGTAATATATTATTCGAAACATTAATAGGATTAGACAGAGACAGAAAGGAATGATTAAAGGAAGCCGGGGGGACAAAGTACAAATACTAGAACAAGATAACCTCTAGTAGAGACTCGACATTTGAAATGCATGCGTTGCTTTTTTTGTCTCTCGTTTTTAAATCGTAGGCCTACTGTAAATAGGTTATTCGTGTTTAAATGTTTTGTGACTGTGTTTTTAAAACTGTGATGTGACATCATGAGTTGAAAAACTTCAAATTTTGTAAATAAGGATCTGATGATGGTATAACAATATACCAAAACGCGTAATCCTGTTGGATGTTCGAGGACCACTATAGGCAGTCTGCAGGTATTGTAACCTTCTTATTTTGATTTGCATGAAGTGGCCTAGAAAAACAACTACAACATGAAATTATAGTTCTTAAATTTAAATAATTTGAATCGGGATTTTAAGAAAACAAAAATGTATAACATGTACAGAATATGTGTGATAAAATGAAAATAACGTAAAATGTAAAAGGGGCCTAACTAGTATGGTAGCTAACCTTCGTAATAAAATCGTAGTGTCATGTTCGTAATTTGTGTGAGAGGCTTCTAGCGAGCTAGTCGGTGGTCAAACAACGAATAATCTCTTCTTCGGACCAAATCAAGGTTTCAGCTCGGCCGAGGCTTATGCGCTCTGGTGGTGAGTTGAAGGACTAGCCAACAGCTGATTGGACATTCACTTGTTGAGCCGGTCTAGTTCATCTGTCGTCTGTCAACAAACACTAGTTTAGGGTTATGTTGTGTCATCGTCGGCATTAAATATTGGTGAAATCGGTCGGTTTAAAAAACTTTATTTGATAAATTGGCTTGCTATTACTGATAATTATGTTGTGTGAGTGTGTGCATGTACTTCACTGTGATTAGAACTAAGGCCTACGTTATTTGGCCCATAGTCTAAACTATGGCCAACACCTAGGCCTAAGAGTAGGGTATTGTGGATGAAAAACGGGTAAGTTCTGGTGTTTATTTCATCGTGACACGTTTTACCCCCCTAAAAATTTGGTACCTTACAGGACAGTAGGTATTGTTATTAGCCATTATTCAATATTTCGACAAAATATAATGTCAAGCCCCATTATAAGTAGACAATAAACCTACAAACAGAACATGCACACCAAAATATTACATCTTTAGGACTTAATGTGATCAGTTGTCGCACTTCCTTGTAAGTTGTTCCAAACATAAATGGTACTGTATAGTAAGAAATAGCTGCTAGCTTACCCTAGAAAAAGTACAGATAGGCCATTATAGAACAGAGCAATTTCTGCAAAAAGCCCATTGTGTATTTTAAATTTTCCGTGTATTCTATGGCCTAACTGTACATCTTCTAAGGTAAATCGGGTGCTCTCCTTCATTCTATAAATTAAATACCTATCTTTGACCAAAAGTTAAAAATACATTAGTCAAATATCCCAAGCAATGGGGGTGTTCGGATGATATATAATTTGCAGATAGTCAGTCATTAGACAGTTTAAATTAGATACATTATTTTTATTTTTTACTGATAACATTTAAGTATATTTGATTTTTTAAAATTTTGATTGTCACCTGCCAATACAGCAACACCTATGAGCCACCGGTAATTGTGTCCCGAGACCACTACAACATCTGTGTGAACATATCTTGTGGTCTCTGCTATACCAGTAATTGTCTCCTGGCATTACAGCAACACCTATGAGCCACCGGTAATTGTGTCCCGAGACCACTACAACATCTGTGTGAACATATCTTGTGGTCTCTGCTATACCAGTAATTGTCTCCTGCCATTACAGCAACACCTATGAGCCACCGGTAATTGTGTCCCGAGACCACTACAACATCTGTGTGAACATATCTTGTGGTCTCTGCTATACCAGTAATTGTCACCTGCCATTACAGCAACACCTATGAGCCACCGGTAATTGTGTCCCGAGACCACTACAACATCTGTGTGAACATATCTTGTGGTCTCTGCTATACCAGTAATTGTCACCTGCCATTACAGCAACACCTATGAGCCACCGGTAATTGTGTCCCGAGACCACTACAACATCTGTGTGAACATATCTTGTGGTCTCTGCTATACCAGTAATTGTCTCCTGCCATTACAGCAACACCTATGAGCCACCGGTAATTGTGTCCCGAGACCACTACAACATCTGTGTGAACATATCTTGTGGTCTCTGCTATACCAGTAATTGTCTCCTGGCATTACAGCAACACCTATGAGCCACCGGTAATTGTGTCCCGAGACCACTACAACATCTGTGTGAACATATCTTGTGGTCTCTGCTATACCAGTAATTGTCACCTGCCATTACAGCAACACCTATGAGCCACCGGTAATTGTGTCCCGAGACCACTACAACATCTGTGTGAACATATCTTGTGGTCTCTGCTATACCAGTAATTGTCTCCTGGCATCCAGGCAACAACCTTTTAGTTAACTGATAATTCGGATAACCGAGCTTTGGATAATCAACGCTCTACTGTTGTATAAATTTTGACAATATACTTTTATTACTAGATATTCCAAGTACAGTAGAACCCCTGTTAACTGAATTCGGGTTAACCGAAACCCGGGTTTACCGAAATGGTTCCATAAATTAATATAGGGCTGTAAAATGCTTTAGTAACTTCAGTTGTTTAGTTTAAAATATTTTCTAACCCATTGTAATATTTTTGTAGCTGAAATAAAACATTAAACTACCTATATAGAAATTGTCTTAAATTCATTTTTCCTACACACTGTGGTAATACATCGGTTATTTTTAGCACATGATGGGTTAATATCAGTGTTGGGGAAGCTACTTTTAAAGCTAGCTACAACTACTGCTACATTTCCAAAAAAGTAGCTTAGCTACAGTTCCGGGAAAGTAGCTAGCTACAACTTCAGCTACAATGAAATGTAACTATAGCTACAATTTTAGCTACTTTTCCAAAGACGTTACTTTTATTCCACTCACATTAGGTCAACGTAAAATTAATTGCAACTATATAAACCTAACTTTACAACAACAGAACCAAAATAAGTTAGTTGGGTGTTCCATCATATTTAGTACTTATTTTTAAATATTGCATTATTTTTAAGCATCTTATATGTAAATTTCATTAAGTTCAAAGGACATACAACCATACTATATTTTAAAAGCCCATTTTATTTCTTTAATATTCATTCATTTATAGATGTCTTACATTAACTATTAAAAACAATAAAACTGTAAAACGATTATTTAAAAATACTTTTTGTGTTACAGAGCCTAGCCTACTGAAATTGGAGTTTATTGCCTTTCTTTATTTTTAGTGTTGCCTACATTGCTATAACTTTTAACCATAGTAATATGTTACTTGTTCTATGAATAACACTTTTCAATGTCAATAAATCGTCCTTTGTCATTATGCATAGGTAAAATTGTGCTTAAAAAAACGTTGGTGCAGAAAACAGTATTCAGAAACTTATCCTGAAATCGGCTTTAAATTTAAACATGTTGAAAATTGTTAAGTAAAAATAACATTTAGGCGTACTTGGCTTTGTAACAAGTTGGCTATAGTAGGCTTGTTCTTACAAGGACTAAACAGATATATTCCTATTAATTGAACATGGTATTCGTATTAATCCAATAGCATAGCCTAGGAATAGTCCTTGACGAGAGCTGTTAGCAGGAGCAAACTACTGTATGCTACTTTTTCAATGCAAGTTTCATGTTATATGGAGATTTTTTCGTTACAATTATTATGTAGTCTAGGCATATCTTAAATCTCATCAGGAAATTTCCTCTTCGTTCATTTAGTAAACCTTTGAAAAATCTTTGTAATCTAACCAAGGAAGGGCTTGTGATGATGAACCACAATCAACAGCTGAAGCAAAGGTTGATAGACCAGCTTTCTCATTATTTTAAGGTTTAGTGTTGGTTTCCATTAAAGCCCAAGTTTAAACTAAATTGATACAATAAAGAAACTAAATTGATTACTAATTTCCCTGTCAATCACTTGCAAGCATTCAATAGCTTCTCTTGTAACGAAGCTCACCGGTAACGTCGTCGGTTTAAACGTCGTCTGCATCTAGCGATTTTATTTTATCTGACAGTAATCATAGAGTAGCAAATGAAGGAAATGAGAGCCAAAAATGTGGATAGTACTCAGATAATGGCCTCCATGTCCACGCAACGTTGTAATAGATAATGAAACGACTGTGACCAGCTGTATGAAGCCAAGAAAGGAGGCCTAATTTTCTTGAAAATCTCAGTTTGAAAAAGGTTGTTTCACGTAAGGTTGTGATCAAAATCACTATCTCAATCAATGTTAATGTAGCGAGAAAAGTAGCTAAAATTCCGCTACAACTACCTTAAAAATGTAGCTAGCTACAGCTAAAGCTACAAAATCTTAAAAGTAGCGTAGCTACAGCTAACGCTACAAAAAAAGTAGCGCGCTACTGTAGCGTCGCTACTTGTAGCGCGCTACTTCCCAACACTGGTTAATACTAAGTCTAGTTGATGGACAATATCCTTACATAGTATTTCTTTTTCTTATTACAGTAGAACTCTAATCATCCGAATCTAATAAAAAATTCGGATAGTTGTATATTCACCGAAATTCAAAGTCTTTTAAAGAAAATATGGCGAGCCATGTCAAGCTTTTAGTAATACAATCGCAAAACCCGTCTGTGACAATTTCTCGATCAGAAAGACAATTTCGATTAGGATATTTGGAGTTTGTATAATTGGAGTCCTATTGTACTTATTTTGTTACTGAATATTAATCGGAGTTATAGTACAAATTCCTAGCCATGTACTGATTCATATTACAATCTGATAGCTGGACAGTGGTCAGTTTTTATGTAGTAATTTCAAACTGTTACAGATAATGTTACTGTCATGTGTAATGTTACAGATATTTGAGCCTGCGCTGTGCCTTAATTGAGCCGTCCACTTTGGTGCTGGAAGGCCAGTTTGTGATAGCCACTTGTGCATGGCTTGTCCAAGTCGTATTTGATCCTGACTTGAGGGAAAATAGGGACACTTTCAATCCCACTGAGTTTCGGGAAGTCAGTTTCCCGTTGCCGGACGTTGCTCCTCCCACCCTCAAGTAAGTTAATGCAGATCTCTGATCTCTTTATCAAGTTATAACTTCATCAAGAACTGTCAACCTATTGAGTGGAGCTCTCATACTACAGTCCTTCTTTTGTTTAACAAAATACTCCTCCTCAACCCCTAAAGCGATCCGCACAAAATTAAGCACAGTCACAGTAACCCAGTATGGAAAGGTATAAATCTAAAATAAAATATTACAAATCAGACTCGATGGCTTTTCCCAGCATGAATAAACCTTTAGAAATTTAACCTTATGGGTTGATTGGTCGCCATGACGGTTATGCAAGATAACAATAAAAAGGTATATACAAAAGAGCCATAACATATAATTATGTTTATTACAAGCACATTACAAATACATAACAAATTCAAATTCTAATAGTTTATTGCCATTAAGTATACATGTCATACAATAGACCAGGTCAAATGAGATAATATACAACTCAAAGTACAACGTACAGAGTCAGGTCAAATAGATGAACATGCTATACTAATAAACTAATAATACTGGTTTTTATACAAAAGTATTTGAGATGTATTGATAATGATGGCAATAATACTGTTGAAAGTCAAGCAAACAAGTTGGGCAAGTGCCTATATAAAAATAATTAGGGCTAAAATTGGCAGTGAGATACAGCCTAAAACTAAATGACAATACATTTTTAAATAAAATTGACAGTAATAACATTATTATGAAAGACAATTATATCACAGTTCATGAAACCATTGTTAACAATATCGTACTTAACAATTAGAATTTTACAGAAAATCATGTTTGAAAGACAAAAACTCCTCGATAGAGTAGATAACCTTTCTGTTCAAAAAATCAAAAATCGGTCAATACATTTTTCAGTGACTTAATAGGCAAGTTGTGTACAGTTTCAGGGAGTGCATTGAAAAGTTTGAGTTGTAAATATTTATAGCTGCGCTGTGTTGAGGCCAGTCTTAATGATGGTAACTCTAAATTTAGTCTGGTGTAATGATTGTGAGTTAATGAGCGAGATAAGAATTGTTCAATATTTGATTTTACAAACATTATATTCTGCAAAAATGTACACACTTGGTAAAGTGAGAATTTTGTATTCAGGGAAAAAGGTCTCACAACTAACTCTACTTTTTATACCAGCTTGGATACGGATTGCCTTTTTCTGTTTTTTTAAAACGTTAACTGCCTCGTTACTACTGCCCCACAAAATTACCCCATAAACTAAGTGACAATGAAAGAATGCATAATAAACATTAATTAACATACTTAAACTAACATGATTTTTCAACCTCCTGAGCAGAAACGTTGAGTTGCTTAACCTTGCAACAATCATTTCATTATGACTACGCCAAGATAACTTACAGTCTAATATGATTCCTAGCAGTTTAGCATTATGTTACTTCAGATACAAGATTAGTCTGTGAAAAAGTGATAGAAACAGTTGTATCATTGTTTACTGAAAATTTCCTTTAAACCAACTATCGGCTGCTATTTTTATCTCCTCAGTTTTAATTTTTGCCTCTTGCAAAGATTTGCTTGAGACTATTAACGAAGTGTCGTCTGCATACAGTACTGATTTTGAAGGGAGATTAGATGGAAGATAACAGTATATACCCTATGGACTCCGAAACCGCTCGACAGATTGTAATGAAACTTTCAGGCTTTATTAAGCTTTATTAAAGTATGGTTTGTGTGAAGTTTGGTGCAGATCCGTCCAAACGGCTCCGCCCCAGTAGCTCTGGAGTTTCCCATGTTAACCTTATGAGTACTCATATTTAAATAGAAGAATCTTAACAGCTGTTTCAACTAAACAATATGATTCTGTGATGTTCAATAGCATTAAAAAGTTATAAGGTTTACCAACAGGGTGCAGCACTATTAATTGTTTAAATTTTAATCTATGAACCAAGCATCAACAAAATGCTGTGATACAAAATGAGAACTGTCAAAGTAGGATTTTTTACAGAGTTATGTTTATGTTTTAAATTTATTAATAATTTTTGATATTGTGGGAATAAGACGTTTAATTTTTTAAGTGCATAATTCATTAACTTAGAGAATCAACTTTTTTCCTATTCGTTAACAAAAGTCTATTGTGTTAGCACGGTTTATTTCCCCAAAAATAATGTTTGGGAAATAGAGTAGCCAGTTAATACTTTTAGTGGATCACTAAAAGTTTATCTACATACAGCAAATCCATGGATTATAATAATTATCTTTAGAGTTCTCTTCCCATTGCGAAGCACGGGTATGACTGCTAGTTATATATACATTGGTTATTGTATTTTATCCTCTGTCTATTACCATGGAAGTTCAAGGCCTCTCTGTATTGCTCTACGGTTCTGGGATCTTCTAATTGTGTGACCAATTAATTTTTATCCATCTTCTCATAATTTCTGTTTTTACTGGAACTTCTTAGTTTGAATCTTAAAAAATATGAGAGAAAAATTAGAAAAGTTAGTTAAAATACTTCAGATGCCACTTTTGTAGGATTTTTTAAAAGCCTATGCTTTACACACAATTTTTAACCACCCATTTCTTGTGGCAGATGTGTACCGGAAGTACTGCTAGAGAACGTCTCCCAATACCTGGTTGCCGCCAAGAGGTTTGAAGTGGCAGGGGTTGTTCAGGAGGGTCTGGAGAAGCTTCACCCAATTCTGACACATCTCCTGGTGTTCATGTCGGGGTCAGTGCGTGCACGCAACCCACATCTGCGTGCTCAAATGGCTGAGTGCCTAGAGTGTCTGCTGCCGACGGAGAAATCTGGGTCCACGATCAACACATTCTTCCGGCAACAGCTGTTTTTAACACATCCACATAGGTTCCATGTTAGTACAAATCCATGTTCCATCTTTGATCATTTATCACTGCCTTTGAAAGAGATATAACTGGATGATCCTTAATTAGTCAATAAATGTTGTTTTTATTTGTTTAAAATTTGTAGAGATGAGCGGATATCGAAAATTCGGGTGGATTTGGTTCTGTTTGGATAGCCAAATCTGACCCGAGCCCAAATTTGATGCCTGACTCTATTAATGTTAAATATCCAACTTTTTCGGATCGACTATGTATTCATACGTTTTAGACTGAAAACTAAATCTTTATTATCAATATCATTGTAATCTAATCAACAGACTAATTACAATCAATATACTTCAAAACATCAGTAATGACGCGTTCGGGACAGATGCTAGTGCAGAGCGCTCGTTTAGATATCTTTTCTTGATAGTGGCTATCTTCCTGGGGAGTGTTGCTGAAGGTCTAAATCCCGGAAGGTCTAATTAGACCTTCGGTACATATTTTGCGTTTAGTAGCTGTTGCTGAGGGTCTAAATCCCAGAAGGTCTAAGAGTACAGTCAATGCAGAAAACTTATCCACTGATACCGTTTTAGACCTTGCAGGATTTAGACCTTGTACCAACTATATTTTGTAAATAAAAGTTTTAGGGGTCTGCGGTACAGAAAATTTAAGGTCGGTACGGTTCGGTACGGTACAATATTTTGTACCTCGGTTCTCGGTACAAAATGGGTACGGTACGCGGCTACCCGTATTTTTGCGGTTTTCTGCTCAGAACTGCATTTAAACCATTATTTTTAACTTTATTGACATTACTATGAAAATGGATAGTATCCTACATTCATGGTTTTCTAACAACAATTACTGTACCGTACCACACATTATTAAAACAAAACCTTTTACTACTACAAGGATTGTGTCAAGAAAAATCAATGTTAAGATAAAGGCTTTACCTATTTTACTCTGAGATACTTTGAATAGCCATGATAAAAGTGGTTTTAAATATAGGATAAGAGTTTTAAGGAATAAACATGTTAAAACATTTATTGACAAGATAATTTTACACCTGGTAAATTATTTCCAACCAACACAATGTCTAGTTGTTTTTTAAATTAAAAAAAAAAAAATAAAACCATTCAGTACGGAGACAGTGTAGTTGCCAGCTGTTCATAGCAGACGACAATGAAAAACTGGAGGCTATGATGAAGTAATGGCAAAGAGCATATTTTTTTTAATCAGCTTCAAAACTAGTTATAAGATGGTACAACTCTTGCAAAGTTTTTTTTCTGAAACTAAAATTTGGATTATCACAGAGTAAGATTATTGTCTTTTCATTTACAAAGTTAACATCCACAATATCAATCATATCAATCATTAGTATATCTCAGGCTCAATATTTTCTTAGTATATTTATAAGCTCTCTTCCAAAGAATCAAAAGACACAGGCCTAGATCTAATTATTTAGGAGGGCCCATATATAAATTGATTAGGTTACAATGAGGGTGTAGCAAAATCACTATCTAGTTCATAAGATTTAGATTGCATAAAGTACCTTCAACACAATAAAAAATACAGGAAACTAAAAAACATTTAAGCCTTAAACAGCCACATCTAAAAATATAAGACAAGATATAGAACATGCAATGACATAATTTGAGACCGAGTAGGCTTGAATAAGAAAAAAAATTATGCAAAAACAACAACTATGCTTGTGGTTTCGTCAATAGAAAGATAAAATATCTATAAAAAATATTTTAACTTATACAATAAGATTGTAGATTAGTTACAAGTTTAATATGTAGCCATAAACAGTTTTATGGCAGTAGGCAATGGCCAGCGACAAACTGAATATTCACGAAAATACTGACTGAGTTAGAGATAACATTTAATAGTCATCATAAAACTATTATTTTTTTTATAAAATAGAATTGGAAAAGTCGTAAAGAAATAAAAGTAATAAAACTCAACAGTTCTTGGAAGTACTTGAATACAATAATTATTGTCATGATAAAATGTTAATGGGTTTGGGACTGCTAATGGGTTTTTTATTGCATCATCACCCTAGGAATAAATTATGAATATCATAAACAAACATCTGATAGGACTTTTATGTGCTTGGAACCAACTGTTGTCGACTACGATAGTAAACTGAAAGTAATTTATTATTATAATAGGCTGTACCGAACCGAATTTGTACCGTGTAAAATGCTGTACTGAACCGATGACGGTAATTAAGCTTGTACCGTACCGTACCGACTTTTTCGGTGCACCGCAGTTCCCTAAAAAGTTTATAAAATGAGAGTTGCTGAAGGTCTAAGTCCCGGAAGGTCTAAAAATGTGAGTCCCGGAAGGTCTAAAAATTGTTGAAGGTCCAAGTCTCAGAAGGTTTAAAATGTGAGTCCCGGAAGGTCTAAAAATGTGGGCACTGCGTCGCCAGAGTTGAAGGCTATACACATAGGCAATAACGCAACAACTTATAGAGTTGTAATTATTCTCAGTGATAGTTTTAGTAACTTTCACGTCTATTATTTGCTAGCTCGTTATTACGAGTACGGTGGAGATATAAAAATTAAAATAATCTCCATTGATATTACTGTATATACAAATCGTTCAATATATAGTATCAGCTTATAAATAATGTATACAAATACTTACTCAAAACAAAAATCTAAGAAAAAACCACCTATAGATTAATATTTAATTTAAAAAAATTAAATTAATAGTTATTTGTGTAACTAGTGAGCAAAATGGCACTTTGCTGCACACGAGAGCAACGTTTACGAATGATCTCGAGTTCAGCAAAGGCCATTTGCACTCGTGTTACACACTATGGGGCAGTTTGGGAGCTCGAGCCCAGCTAGTACGCGCCTAGTGTTGGACGCGCCTAACTTTAGTCCCCGGACCAGAAACCAGGCTTGGGAGCTCGTGCCTAAGTTGAAATGGTCGTAGATCAAGTGTAGTCGCGCCTAAGTTGCAGCGCGGCTAGATGGACAGGGAATCGCGGGGAATTCAGGTTTTGACGTTGGCAACGGCCATTGCAGAACCCGTTACCGTTGACAACAACAAAAGATGAACACTTATTGAAGACTAGCAGAGTACCCGTCCTTCGTACGGGGTTGGCAAATAAGTATAAAATGCTTATTGCAGTTATACTCAATCTTTGCGTTTGCAATGTGAGAAAATTTTCTTCCTCAAATTTACGGTATGCTATAGTATTACACATCTACCATAGCCATAATTTCCTACCACTATTGAGAAAGATAGATTAAAATTCGCAAAATATTGTAAATTATTCCTGAAATTAAAAACATAAATACAACTGTAAACAATCCTACATTGACAGTTCTCATTGCGTTTCACAGTTTTTTGTTGCTGCTTAGTTCAAATTAGCTGTTTTCATAAATAATGAAAAAAATAATGTGCTGCACCCTGTTGGTAAATCTTGTAAATTTTTAATGCTTTTGCATATCATAGAACCAAGTCTTTTAGTTGAAACAGCTGGCTAAATTCTTTAATTCCCTTTAAATACGAATACTCATAAGGTTAACATGGGGAACTACAGAGCCACTGGGGCGGAGCCCGAAAGGAATTTTGAGATAAGAATATGCCTATATGTTAATCGGAAATGTGAACTATCATCATGCCAAATTTCAGCCCAATCCGACCAGTATTTGCCGCGTTTACTTGTCACAAACATGCATCCATACATCCAAACTTTCTCATTTAGTAGGATGGGTACAATTTTATCTTGGTATATCAATGGTGGCTAATTAGTAGACTATGGTGTATGTTTCTGCATTGTACCATTGCAAAAATGTAGTTTTGTAAGATCATTGTTTTACATCTCAATGACTGAAGAACCGTAATTGTTTATATTAAATTCTTTTAAGATCTAACTTTATTTTCACTTTACGATTTATAATTATTTAATCAGTTGTCCTTAAGTACTACTACACCTTATAAATATGTACAGAGCAACATAGGATTAACATCGGAAACTCGGTTTCATGCAATAAAAAGCTTCAAAACTAAACAGTAATTTCCCAGTATAATATAGGGGTATTGAAAAAAAATAAATAAAAAGTAATTGCGGAGGTTATGATTGTGTGAAGCTAAGGTAAATGTAAAACAAATTTTTTAATACAGTACTTAGAAAAAATTGTTGTCAATTTAAAATCTTTTTTACATGACACTCTTTTATCTAATTTTCCTAGGGAAGTATCTATTACCGTAGGTAGCACTTAGTTCCGGGACCGATAAACTTTTCCATTTTGATGTCCCTAGAGGCCAAAAACACTGTTCGTTTAAAATTTTATATATGTATAGCCTATATATAAATGTATTATATATACGTCCATAAACGTGATAACTTGAGTAATTTTTGTCTGATTTTGATAAAATTTGGCATGAAAGTGTTAGGCGCGATTCTCCTTAATGAGTTCGCAAACCAGCATGATCAGACCAAGGGAACCCGGAGTTGTATAGGATAAAAATAGTTTTTTTCTCAATTTTAACCCCTATAACATAATTCTTTGTCTTTAAAATATTTTAAAGAGTAATTTAAAGAGTAAAGAGTATTTTAAAGAGTATAAAAAACAAATTAATATCTTAAAATGTTTTGTACGGTTATTTGCTACAGAGACTATTGGTAAAATTTTAAATTTTAAATTCCCATTCTTATGGAGAATAAGTTAACTGTTCTAGTGTGGTCGTTTATGGATATATTTTTATGAAACTTGGCAAATTTATTTATTTTTTATAAAGCTGTTAATATTTTGTTAAAAAACACACTTTATTACCCTCCCTGTAGCAGCATACCTACACCGTAGGTAGTTTCAGGTGCTTGTTAAACCTAAAGTTATTTAAATAAATTTAATTGAAAGCTCTATTAGGTTATTTGGAAATTAGCTTAGTCTGCAGGTTTTCTGTGGCGGGTAATTGATATACTGTATATATTGTCTTATACTACAAATAATATAGGTACTCCATTTTGATGTAACTAGCACTTGGTCAATGACACTGAACTGAGCTCTATCACAACGCAATTAAAAGATAACGATTATGACTGTGAGCTATTTGCAGTTTTTTATGTTTTGTTTACTTTCTCTTCACTCTTTCGTAGGGGTTGAGTGGGGGGTATGCATGTGGTTGCTAATTGTTTCCTTACTAATAAAATATTTATAATTAAGGTCCGGGTGCTTATAGCCAAACTCTCAGTTGAAAGAAATTCTATTTAGGGTCCATATTTGTATTGCAGTTAACAGTAAAAACAAAAACCAAATAATCTTTCGTTAATTTTAGCTTTCTGCAAGATTTTCGTTTTATTTTTAACAACAGAAAACTAAAAAAAAAGTTTTATCAAATATACTTTGAGAGTAATGAAAATGTTCAGAATTTAATAACGAATTTCAATATAACATTTTTTTAGTTAATATGTAAACAATTAACTTGCTAATGAGCTAGCACTTGGTCAATGACACTGAACTGAGCTCAATCACAACGCATTAAAAAGAAAACGATTGTGACCGTGAGCTATTTGCAGTTTTTTATGTTTTGTTTATTATCTCTTCAATCTTTCGTAGGGGGTGAGTGGGGGGGGGGGTATGTATGCGGTTGCTATTTTTTTCCTAGCTAATAAAATATTTATAATTAAGGTACGGGTGCTTATAACCAAACTCTCAGTTGAAATAAATTCTATTCAGGCTCCATATTTTTATTGAAGTTAACAGTAAAAACAAAAACAAAATAATATTTCGTTAAATTACTTCCCGCAAGATTTTATTTTTGTTTTGAACAACAGAAACCTAAAAAAAACATTTATCAAATATACTTTGAGGGTAATGAAATTGTTCGGAATTTAATAATGAATTTCAATATAACATTCTTTTACTTAATATGTAAACAATTAACTTGCTAATGAGCTAATACCGGCATGATGTCGACTTAGACCTGCCCCCTGGCAGGACTAAAGTTGGGGACTAAACTCACTGATTTTTATAACGAAAACATATCTCTTAGTCCCGAAATTGGTCTCCCAAACCACAGAAAACGTACTACTATAACCCAGAATGCCAACCGCATGGTAAAAAGCATTAAGTGTTTTGAGAGAGCTTTGCCTGTCAATCCGTAGGCAGCGCCACCAGCGTTGCTATGCTGTTGCATGGCAACGCTGGTGGCGCTGCCTACGGATTGACAGGCAAAGCTCTCTCAAAACACTTAATGCTTTTTACCATGCGGTTGGCATTCTGGGTTATAGTAGTACGTTTTCTGTGCCCAAACCCACCGAGACTATCTCTTAGGCTGGCGCCTAAGTCTACTTGACTCCCAAACCAACAATATTTAGGCGCGAGATTATCCCTGCACAAGTTAGGCGCGCGCCTAACTGATCCCGAGCTCCCAAACCCGTTTTCGAGGCGGCAGCCTAAAATACCGGAAATATCCGGTTCTTAGTCGCGGACTAGCGCTAATACCGAGCTCCCAAACCGCCCCTATATTTTTCCTACAGTAACTATAAAGCATATAAATAGTTAGTCTTTCAAACACTATACAACAAGTTTTTAGGTTCAGCTGGCAACACAAATAGGTGCCCTAGAGAAAGTAGTCCCCGGCCCGTATCACTCCGCTATAGTTTCCTCGGCAAGCAATGTGCTCCGCGACTTGAGAAAATAGTTCCGTATATTTTTGTAATTTGCAGTGGTTTCCGCGCCTAAAAAAATGCTTTAAAGGTATTTTCTTGTTTATTAAGATCGTAGGAATGTTTTAAAAACGTTTAAAAGAAAAGTCTAGAAAGTTCAGAAATACCGAAAAGAGAACATAAACTATAAACACAAAATGACAGGTTAAATCGTAGTTATAATAGTCAATCAGCTGCTCATAGTATTATTATCTTTAAGTGATGCCAACCTATTCCCAAGCGTACATGGATTACGTACATAATAGAACCACGCTGTTTTGTGTTGTTTCGTTGAAATCCTGATGTGCGCCAAAGTATTAACCGTATGACAAAGAATAAACCGTACGACAAAGTATAAATATGCAGCAATTAGCAGCTTTCTGTACTATAAACAGTACAAGGAAGCCAACTTTGTCGGGTGACTGTAGGAAAAAGTGCTTTTATTTACAAATTGCACAATCCTAACACCACTTATCCTAGCACCACATACAACAATGATCATGGAGACCATCTGTTGCAGCTGGCGAACCTAGTTAGCACTTTGATAAAACCAAACAAAAAATATTAATAATTAAATAAACTAAGGTAAACTTCAACTGTAACAATGGGGTACCAGCCTTGTCTATGTTGACATTTATTTCCCTTCCATGCTTGTTTCCCAGACGATTCCCATGTTTACACTAGTAAATATTCTTGTTTATTATGAGTTTTCATCATTTAAATAGTAAATGACTTACAGACATTGACAAAACAGTTAATAGGTAGTTCAGATGTAACTAGCTTGAATAAAGTTTATTTTATTTGTTAATGATTCAACGTAAATTAAATTTTTCTGTATGTTTTTTGGAAGTATAAATAATATCTTAGTAAAATACTTGTAAACACACTCTACTGTATCACAATCAATGAAACACCATAGACTAGGCCCGTTTTCAAAAAAAGGCAATGCAAGAAGCATTTCATGTAACAATTGGGGAAACAACGTTTTTAGGGTATTTCGACCCTGCTGAGTACGAATCTGCCTGTTGCCAACGCGAAATTTGAACCGGAAGTGCGGTATCCAAGATGGCGGCCAAACCTCTGTTTGCCCCATATCTCCCTTGTTAGTTGGCCTAAAATAATGGTATATAGGGGGTTTTCAGATGCCAAGCACATTAAAACACTCAAAATTAACTTAAATTAAGTTTTGAGGGCATATCTTCCAAAATGGCGCCCAAGATGGTCGCTAAAAACTCTAATTTACGCATATCTCCCTTGTTTTTTGGCTTAAAATAATTATTTAGACGTCTGCATAGGGGTTTTCTCGGATGCCAAACACATTGCAACACCCAAAATTTACTTACATTAAGTTATGGGGGCATATATTCCAAGATGGCACCCGAGATGGCCGCCAAAAACTCTTATTTCCATATATATATATCCCTTGTTTGTTTGTTTAAATTAATTATTTAAACGTCTACAAAGGTATTTTCTCGCATGTTAAATCACATTGCAACACTAATTATTTACTTTCTTTGAGTTTAGATGTTTCTAAGATGGCAATAAAAACATTATTGTGCTTACGTGATCTCCGTGCGTATTATTGTATTTAGTGTTTAATACCAGTCAGATATCTATTAGTGGCTGAATATTTGCTACTATTTTTGAAATACTAATTGAAATTTAGCAATGTCAAAGTAGAAGGCAAATTGTTTAATGTACTCTGGTGGCACCGTAGATAACGCGTAGTATAACAGAACCTGTAATTAAGTAATTGTAGAATTAATTGTGTATGATGTTGACGAATCTATCACTTATTTAAGGTGTCCAGTTATGTAAATATATTTTAATTGTAAAATATAACGATGCCATACGTATGTTTTGTATGTTTTACGGCAATAAATAATTTGATTTGATTTGATGTTATTTGAACGTTTAGTCCAACAGAACCTGTAAAAATTATTGTTTAGACCATACCTAAAATATTGTATTGATCTTGTGGTACCACCCATCAATGGAGGTTTGTTTACCATGGGTCTCAATGGATGAAATAGATTTTTTTTTTGTTTTTTTATGGCAGCATTGTGTTGGCTGCACTGATCAACATTATTAGTAAACAATTCTTATTCTTTTTAATATCTTATGTTGGCCAACCGTCTATTAAAGTTAGTTTATGAAGAGAAAGTAAACAATTGTATACATGTGTACAAAATAATTGTTAATAAGGTAACATCTTTTGTTTTCCAACCGTCTATAAAAGTTTGTTTGTGAAGAGAAAGTAAACATTTGTAAATTTCTAAGAAATAATTATTTGACGTAAGTACAATTTGTATTAAATCCTAAGTTCATTCAAAATTAGCAATAGGGAGTTTTTGAACCCTTCGTTAAATAATCACGGTAAACGCAATACGTTATTTTCACATTTAATAAACGAAAAAACATAACGAATAGCGTTTACCGTGATTATTTAACAAATGGTTCAAAAACTCCTTATTGATAAGTTAAAATAAACTAAGGATTACAAATTGTACTTACCTCAAATAATTATTTCGTAGAAATGCATACAGATGTTTACTTTCTCTTCACAAACAGACTTTCATAGACGGTTGGGAAACAAAAGATGTTACCGTATTAACAATTATTTTGTACACATACAATTGTTTACTTTCTCTTCATAAACTAACTTTTATAGACGGTTGGCCTACATAAGATATTAAAAAGAATAAGAATTGTTTGCTGATTAATGTTGATCAGTGCAGCCAACACAATGCTGCCATAAAAAAAAACTTTAAAAAAATCTATTTCATCCATTGAGACCCATGGTAAACAAACCTCCATTGATGGGTGGTACCACAAGATCAATACAATATAACAGTACAGTATCATTGTTAATATTGTCACCAAATTGTTTATTAGGCTATTATTTATTAATGTGTTATAAAGAACCTTTGTTTAGTTTAATTTACATGCACCACCTCTTGCGGATTTTAGGTATGTTCTAAAAAATAATTTTTACAGGTTCTGTTGGACTAAACGTTCAAATAACATCAAATCAAATCAAATTATTTATTGCCGTAAAACATACAAAACATACGTATGGCATCGTCATATTTTACAATAAATATCTATTTACATAACTGGACACCTTAGTGATAAATTCGTCAACTTCATACACAATTAATTCTACAATTTCTTAATTACAGGTTCTGTTATACTACGCGTTATCTACGGTGCCACCAGAGTACATTAAACAATTTGCCTTCTACTTTGACATTGCTAAATTTCAATTAAGATTTCAAAAATAGTAGCAAATATTCAGCCACTAATAGATATCTGACTGGTCTTAAACACTAAATACAATAATACACACGGAGCTCACGTAAGCACAATACAGTTTTTATTGCCATCTTAGAAACATATGTCATCTAAACTCGAAGGAAGTACATAATGAGTGTTGCAATGTGATTTAACATGCGAGAAAATACCTTTGTAGACGTTTAAATAATTAATTTAAACAAACAAACAAGGGATATATATATACGGAAATAAGAGTTTTTGGCGGCCATCTTGGGTGCCATCTTGGAATATATGCCCCCATAACTTAATGTAAGTAAATTTTGGGCGTTGCAATGTGTTTGGCATCCGAGAAAACCCCTATGCAGACGTCTAAATAATTATTTTAAGAGAAAAAACAAGGGAGATATGCGTAAATTTGAGTTTTTGGCGGCCATCTTGGACGCCATTTTGGAAGATATGCCCTCAAAACTTAATTTAAGTTAATTTTGAGTGTTTTAATGTGCTTGGCATCTGAAAACCCCCTATATACACGTTTAAACCATTATTTTAGGCCAACTAACAAGGGAGATATGGGGCAAACAGAGTTTTGGCCGCCATCTTGGATACCGCACTTCCGGTTCAAATTTCGCGTTGGCAACAGGCAGATTCGTACTCAGCAGGGTCGAAATACCCTAAAAACGTTGCTTCCCCAATTGTTACATGAAATGCTTCTTGCACTTTATAGAGAGGGATTTTTTAATTTTGGGCCTGGTCTACCACACTTGCGCATAAGAAATAATTGATCGTATGACTTAGTTGAAACACAACTGCTTGACATTGAGTGGTAATTGATTCCCATTTATGAGATTTTCACACAGTAGTAAATTAATAGCTAACTTCTATACTTTCTATTTTGCTTTGAAATGTTTTCCCATGATAACAAAGGAGTTAAAATAATACCAAGGTAAGTAGGTATATTCATTCACAACTGCAATACGCTGCCCCTGTACTGTATCAACGGTCGAAAGATCCGAGTTGCCCCCTTTACGAAAAACCATAACTGTAGATTTTTTTTAGATTTACATGGAGATTCCAGCGTACAAAAAACAATCATATGCTGAAGGACTCATAGTAAACTGATCAAGAAATAAATTGGTCTGAACAGCTTTGGTGACGTTCAAAGCATTATAATTAATTGTACTTCTTTTCTCTCATTCCTTGAACCTCATTGGTCCGTTACTCGTAGGGGTCTGCGGTGCACCGAAAAAGTCGGTCTGGTACGGTGGTTCGGTACAGCATTTTACGCGGTACAAATTCGGTTCGGTACAGCCTATTATAATAATAAATTACTTATCATAGTCAACGGTGGTTGGTTCTGAGCACATAAAAGTCTTATCAGATCTTTGTTTAGGATCTTCATAATTTATTACTAGGGTGATGATGCAATAAAAAACCCATTAGCAGTCCCAAATCCATTAACATTTTATCACGACAATAATTGTTGTATTCAAGTACTTCCAAGAACTGTTGAGTTTTATCACTTTTATTCCTTTTCAACTTTCCCCAATTCTATTTTATCATAAAAATAATAGTTTTATGATGACTGTAAATGTTATCTCTAACTCAGTCAGTATTTTCGTGAATATTCAATTTGCCACTGGCCATTGCCTACTGTCATAAAACTGTTTATGGCTTCATATTAAAGTCGTTACTAATCTACAATCTTAAGTTAAGATATTTGTTATGGATAATTTATCTTTCTATTGATGAAACCAGAAGCGTAGTAGTTGTTGTTTGCATATTTTTTCCGTTATGCAAGCCTACTCGTCTTAAATTAATGTCATTGCATGTTCTGTATCTTGTCTTATATTTTTGGATGTGGCTAAGGTTGAAATGTTTTTTGTTTCTTAGATTTTTTTATTGTGTGGAAGGTACTTTATGCAATCTAAATCTTATGAACTAGAATTATGATAGTGATTTTGCTACCCTCATTGTAACCTACTCAATTTATATAGGCCATCCTAAATAATTAGGTCTAGGCCTGGGTCTTTTGACTCTTTGGAAGATCCTTAAAATATACTAAGAAAATTGGATTGAGTCTGAGTTAATGAACTAATGATTGTTATGTGTGGATGTTAACTTTGTAAATGAAAAGAGAATAATATTACTCTGTGGTAATCCAAATTTTAGTGTAAGAAAAAAAAAACTTTGCAAAAGATGTATCCATCTTATAATTAGTTTTCAAGCTCATAAAAAAGATGCTATTTGCCATTACTTCATCATAACAACCTGTGTTTCATTGTCATCTGTTGAATGTGAATAGCTGTCTACTCTGTGGTAATCCAAATTTTAGTGTAAGAAAAAAAAAACTTTGCAAAAGATGTATCCATCTTATAATTAGTTTTCAAGCTCATAAAAAAGATGCTATTTGCCATTACTTCATCATAACATCCTGTGTTTCATTGTCATCTGTTGAATGTGAATAGCTGTCAACTACACTGTTTTTGTACTGAATGCTTTTATATGTTTTCAAAAGTTTAAAAAACAACTAGACATTGTATTGGTTGGAAATAATTTTTATCATGGCTATTCAAAGTATCTCAGAGTAAAATAGGTAAGGCCTTTATCTTAACTGTGATTTTTCTTGACACAATCCTCGTAGGAGTAAAAGGTTTTAACAATGTGTGGTACCGTACAATAATTGTTGTTAGAAAACCATGAATGTAGGATACTATCCATTTTCATAGCAATGTCAATTATTAAAATTAAAAATAATGGTTCAAATACAGATCTGAAAAGAAAACCGCAAAAATACGGGTAGCCGCGTACTGTACCGATTTTGTACCAAGAACCGAGGTACAAAATATTGTACTGTACCGACCTTAAATTTTCTGTACCGCAGACCCCTAGTTAATCGTGTTGTTGATTAAAAGAACGATGCTAGATATAAAGTAAGTAAAAAAGCTGTTAAGTGAATCTTGTCAATTCCAATAACTGGACTGAAACTGCTAGTTTAAAAAAAGGTTGTAGGTAAAAGTTGTTTTAGTGTTGGATTAACTTTAACAGCTGGTTTAAAACTGCCATTGAAATGTTCAAATTACTAGGTGTGCGGTCTCAGGTCCGCCAATTGAACGGAGCTAAGAAAATATCAAACGAATATGTTTCGGGAAATTTGTATATATATAATGGCAATAATTTAGAGTGGAGCATTTTGCCAACGTCAACACCCTCAAATGTTGCAACACATACATACACTAATCTTTAATGTATCTATAACTAATCTTTAATCGTTAATACTTTTAATGGATTACAATGATTTTAAAATACTTGAGACGTTAATGTCAAGCACTAAAATATTGTAATATATAGCCTAAAACATCATAAATACTTTCTACATGATGAAATTTTACTACAGTGTATAATTTGTTTTATTACAAATTCTGGACTGCATTAAAATTAATCTCTAGGCATATGTTTTATTATTAAACACAACGAGAAATGCTCGGTCTCCCTGAACTGTATCTATATATGAAGCTAGAATGGATTTGGACTTTTGAGAAAACCGTAAGCCGCTAGGACCTCATACTTGGTCTTGATGTGAAACATCCCAGAAAAATATCAGTTATTCGAAAAACCCTCTCCTAAGGGCACGATCATCATTTAAAGGGCTGTCTTTGTTCACTTTTAAATAACAAATAAGGACCAGGTGTTAGATTTGTTTTTGTTAATAGTGTTTCTTTTCTGTTTTCTCTGAGTAAATCTTTTGATTCTGCCACACAGTTTAGTGCAAAAATACAAGGGGGTTTCATTGAAAAAGCAATAAGTACGATTAAGATTCATCAGTAGAATTTGCATGGTAAGTAGGTATGTTTATTAAATTACGTTTAGAGACCCCAGACCTACCTACATTATTCTATTTATGTATTTTGGCCCCGTGGCGAAGTACGGGCACAACAACTTGTATATATATATATAAATTTAAATTAAAGCACAGAAATTGTATCAAGTACACTGAGGTTTATTGTTATTAGCCACGGAAAAACAGTTGCAAGAAAACTGCAAAACTTGCAAAAATCCATCTCGTCAATAAATATGAACTGCACTTTTCACAATGTTACACGTGATTGTTTTTTTTTTCTATAATGACATGATATTTACTCTTTATTTGAATGGTTAAGTATTTACTGTTTTGAAAATGAGAATGCCACCTATTGCATTAACAAATTATTGATTAATCTTTAACAATTAAGAAGTCTTAACACATGATCACACTATAAACAAATACAATACAACAAGTACATTCTCAAAGTTTGTCCACCTCTCTTTGTTAAATAAATACAATCTAATATGTAGTTGGCATTTAATGGATTTTATTAATTTTCAATCAAAGAAAATATCATCATCATGATCACAGTTATTTAAAATAATTATAATAATCTATATTATTATATAAAAATCTAATGGTGTCTGTCTGTATGTGTATTACTAATAGGTGCAAAAACTACTGAACCAACTGGGCTTAAATTTTACAAAAATATAGCTACCATACCAAGGACCATTATAGGACTATTCACAATTCGATACTGACTGTAGTGCTTTGTCCCTTTGGCTTTAAAAGTTCTGAGGTGAACATTTTAAAAGTAAATATTGATTGGTCTCCATGGCTGTGATGAGAACACTAACAATGTTTGTTTACATTTGCTTTAACATTTAAAATAAACGGTATCAGCATTCTGACACATACTTTCTCCCATAAGCTTGTCAACAACCTTTATCGTAAGTAAGCGGTGAGAGTAAATATACGGAAATGGGATTTGTACAATTTTCTTCAGAATTTAAAGGACTATAACATACAAAATTTTTATCAAAATCGTTCGAGCCAATTTTGGAAAAATCTGATTTTCCGTTATTTTATAGGGTTTTATGGGAAAATAACATAATTTACAATAACTTTTGAATCGTAATTTTTACAGAAATGGGATTTGTACAATTTTCTTCAGAATATAAAGGACTATAATATACTAAATTTTGCCAAAATTGTTCAGGCCATTTTTGGGAAAATCCTATTTTTCCGTTATTTTATGGGGTTTTATGGGAAAATCCCCATTAAAAATAAAAATTTCTAAAACATGAAAAAAACTATCACAATTGTAAGGACCATAACATACAATGTTAAATCAAAACCGGATTTTTGTCTAAAATTATATTTTTTCGTTATTTTATGGGGTTTTTATGGGAAAATAACATAATTTACCATAACTTTTGAACCGTAATTTTTACAGAAATGGGATTTGTACCATTTTGTTCAGAATTTAAAGGGCTACAACACACTAAATTTTTATCAAAATCGTTCGGGCCATTTTTGAGAAAATCCGATTTTTCCGGTTTTTTATGGGTTTTTATAGGAAAATCCCCATTAAAAATCAAAATTTCATAAAAATGAAAAAAAACGCCTGGAGATACCATGGATTAGAACCTACATACCAAATTTCATCGAAATCGGACCACAGGTGTAGTCTCTAGCTCTGCACACATCCAGACACACACACACACACACACAGACATCACTTCGAAAACCACTTTTTTGGGTCCAGGGGGACCCAAAACGAATATATCCACTCAAAACTCAAACTCAAAAATGTTGACGAAAACAATACTTTCTCCATATACTATGGTATAGGGGCAGAAAGTAAAAGAAGAACTGCTAAACTGCATATTTCACAATTTCAGACAGCTGAGACAAAGAAATTAAATATAATCCTACTAATCCTACTAATATTATAAATGAGAAAGTTTGGATGTATGGATGTATAGATGTATGGATGTATGTTTGTGACAAGTGAACGCGAAAAATACTGGTCGGATTGGGCTGAAATTTGGCATGATGATAGCTCACATTCCCGATTAACATATAGGCATATTCTTATTTCAAAAATCCTTTCGGGCTCCGCCCCAGTGGCTCTGGAGTTTCCCATGTTAACCTTATGAGAAATGGAATTATTGAATCTTAACAGCTGTTTCAATTAAACAAGTTGGTTCTGTTCTTATTTCTTTTACATTTATGACAACAGCTAATTTGCAACCAAAAGGTGAGTGAGCATAGCGAACGAACTTCAACCTGGAGGCGAGTTAGCGTAGCGAACGAGCTAACCTGAAGGCAAGTGAGCGCAGCGAACGAGCTCCAACCTAAAGGTGAGTGGGCGTATCGAACAAACTTCAACCAGGACGTGATTGAGCCATGCGAACGAGATAATCTTGAAAATTAAGAAGTTAAACGGGGCAAAGCCCGCGGGTTACAGCTAGTATTTTCCATAAATATGAGGTAGGTTTATTTTAATCTAACCTTTTATCATGGATTATTGATCCTAAAACTATGTCAATGATTATAGAAAAAAAGATTTTATAACCGTCGCTGTATCAACTACGGCTATGCTTTGGATTTTTTAAAGCGTCTTAAGTTAATAATCTTAAGCGAAAATAATGTTATTTATATGTTTTCATGGAAACAGTATGAAAATTACAATGTATATGTGTTGTCATGAATTTGGAGGCTACTTTAAATAAATTCTAACTGCTTCACGTGTGTTGGATTAACTTAACATAACTTGCACATCACATTTTTTTTATATGTATATTTAGGTAAATTAAGTTATTGTGTTTTGCTAAACCTATGCTTAAATTAAACTAAAGAATATCATCAATAACTAAATTTTTGTTGATTTTTGTTTTCTAAAATCTGTTGTATATGTGTAACTATATTTAATTATCAAATGGTACCGGTAATACAAAATATTCTTATTTTATCTTAACGTAGCTTTTAGTTCACATTTACTTTATTTGATACATTTATTATTTGTGTTTTGCCACACCACTGATTAAATTAAACCAAGGAAAATATCATAAAACTAAGCAGCACACAGCGTTCTTTTGTTTCTAAAATCAATAAAATATCTGTTACTATGTTTTCTTAATGGTAAGTGTGAAAATGTAAAGTCAATGGACGATGGAACTGATTAAAAGAACTGGTTTGTATATTAAGTTGTTTGTTGATATTTTTGGTATTATAGAATCAGAGATGCAATGAAACATATACAGTATTTGCTATTACATTTTTTAGTCCTTGATGCTTTGATAATCATATTAGTTTTGTCTGCTGTCTTTAATGCTAAATTATTTGTTTGAAATTTGTTATAGTACCTGTAGATATAGTTTCTTTAATATTTCAAAAGACTGTATTGATAAGGCACAGCAATATTTTGAAAGTTTATAACAGCTGACTTAGTTTTGCTAATGATTTATTGGGAGTGAAATAACTGAAGATGAAAGGATTTGTGATTTAATATAAGGAAGAGTTTAATATAAAGATATTTAAATTTAATGAGGTGTTAGCCCGTCCTACGTACGGGAATAGACAATTAAAACTGTGTATAATTCAGAACAGCTAGCTTACACGTATAAAGACAAATTTTATAACAGCCTACAGTAGAAAGAGTATTTATCAATTGAGAACTGTATAGGCCTAGTCAGCGATATCACCTTCCAATTCCATCGCATACCTGCCTCTTCCATAATCAATATCACCACAATACAATTACTCATACTATACACAATTTCCAGTAGGTCTGAATAGAAACTCCCTAAAATAAAACGAAAACATCCAATAAAATTCACAGTACACATAATTATAAAGTTGGTGTCCTGACATCATTAAACAAATCATCCACACATATCCTTTATATCAATTTCACTGCATCAATTGCTAAATAAATAAGTGTTTACAAAGAAAAGTAAAAACAACAACGTATAGTTTGTATTGTAAACAGCTGAAACGAAAATAAAATAATATTCATTTGAAAAAAAAAGAACTGGTCACATGTTGAAGGAATTAAAAACGTAAACACGCAAGTAAAGCTAGTGACGTAATTAATTGTCTATGTTTATTACCCATTCCGTTGTCAGTTCTAATATTCTGATAATTAAACCACCCTCATTGAATCAATGTACATCATAATTCCCCATATTCATTTATTTAAACTATAAAATATTCAGCGCCTCCAAACGTAACCACAACTAAACACACGCCAAACAACTTTTTAGATTTCATAAAAGGATGGTAAGTCTAATAATTGCAGTATCCTAGGTCAATGATGACGTTATGTTCAATCTATGTCATTCATCTGCATATCTTTGGATAAAACACCCGTCTGAGGTTGTGGTGGTAATTTAAAATCGTATTCCTGATGATTATTGATCTCCTTCTTTATGACATCAATATTCCCGGGCCTAATCCAAACAAAGTTTAAGCATTCAAAAACATTGATTGTAAACAAAAAGCCACCAAGATGAATTAAAACATGTGAAAATTGTGATTTTTCTACCCTTTCTTAAAAAAGTTGAGCAGTAAAATAATTTGCATATCATTTTTTAAGACTCATGTACAGAGCCTCGACTTGTATACTTCGGTGGTGTTACTTATCTCGGTGGTCTACTAATCTTACTTATTTCCTATAATCAATGACAAAATCTGAGTAAATAATTTAACCAGCTGTTAGTTAAAACAAATTACATTGCGCTAAAATAAACCAAAGATTAAAAAGATTAGTTAAAATAATAATTTGAAGATCCTAGTATTTTACTATGTATATTTAAATAATCTGTCATCCTCTTATCGAAGGATTGAACGTATCAATGATTAGCATTACACATAGTATAAATAAGTCAACCCTTAGTATGCCTTTTAATCTTATCCAAATGCTGAATTTGTGTTATAAACGCTGGATGTTTACAGCTGTTATGTTAAGCAAATTATATTATACCAAAAGCTAGTTTAAATTTTTAGCGTCGGCTGCTAGACTTTTCAAAAATTAAAACTTAATTTGTAAATAACTGGGACTCTAAACTAAAATTATGGCTTCAACATTCCCTAGTTCTCAAAATTATCTTTCTTTCATCACAAAAATCATGAAAATCCGCCGAGTGGTTGATTCAGAATCGTGAAATAAAAAAACCCTATTTCGTTTTAATATTATAGATAATTAGTATTTTTGCAACTTCAAAATTGAAATTTAAAATGTCAATAATAAATTTAAAGATCTGTAACTAAGGGAGACGAAGGTAAATCTGGTAAATCATGTATGTCAAAGTTTTACTCGAAGATTTGGTCAGTTTTTCTCATATCAGCCTACACAAGATTTAAAATTAATCAAAACCAAAATGGTGGTATCCACTACTTACCAGATTTAAAAGTCATAACTTAAACGTTTCTATTAAGGCCATAAAAGTTGAATTTTGTTTCTAAAAGCGTTGGCGGATGTGTAACTATTATATGCAAGAGATAAAGATTAAAATGTTTCTATTTTGTTTCCTCTTCCCGTTGCAAAGCACGGGTACAACAGCTAGTATTTTATAACGAGCCAATCAATTTTGTTCTCAACTAATACAATGTTTACAACTTATCTATGTACTACGCATTAAACAATTACATAACTTCGCAAGCCTTAGAAGAACATGCGTTCTTTCAAAATACGAATTAAACTCTGGTCAATGCGGTACCAGCCTTCAACTCTGGCGACGCAATGCCCGCATTTTTAGACCTTTCGGGACTTGCATTTTTAGACCTTCCGGGATTTAGACCTTCAGCAACACTCCCCAGGAAGATAGCCATTATCAAGAAAAGATATCTAAACAGATAAGGGAGTACGCTTAATCTATGATATAACTGCTGACTAATTGTAAAGCTCAATTTATTATTTTGGAACTTGTATAATTATAATGTCATATATTCATGGACCTCAAACTGTTAACTTCATGAATGAAAATATTTAGAGAAAAAGTCGTTCTCTTTGTCTATAGTAGACATCAAAATTGTTGTTAGCAAAATGTAAACAAATAAAAAGAAGTAGAAGGTAATTTCTAAGAATGTTATTCTTATAATTACTACTGAGCGTAATCATCTAGAATTTTAATGGTATCTTCCCAGTGGTGTCATAATTCTTTGTGCAAAAGTTGAATGCTATTAGTGCAACGGTTCTTGAGTTTTTTACCCGAACACACAGAAGCACAGACAAGCAGACAACCAATCTCCGACTCCGCTATACACGATACATAGATTCATTCACTCATCTATATATGTTGTTGTAAACATATCCCCTCTTTAAAAAAGGGGATACAAAGGATTTAAATAATTTCAGACTAATATCTCTTTTTATTATATAAAAAAAAATATTAGATGTTTTTCAAAACGCTAATACCTTTTTATAAAAAAAAAACTATTTAGCTTTTTAGAAAACCTTCCACTGAATTTGCCCTCTTATATTTTTTTAAAAGTGTTTACGAAGGATTAAATAAATACTAAATAAAATGTCGGCAGTCTATCTGTTGACATAACAAAAGCATTTGATGCAGTTAATCATGAGTTATTACTAAATATTATTTGGGTTGCTTGCTTCAGAGGATCTATTTTGCATTGGTTTAGTAGTTACTTAAAAATAGAGTCCAGTGTGTTAAAGTTAACAATGTATATAGTTCTTATATGCCAATAGTTTGTGGCCTTCCACAAGGGGCTGTTTTGGGTCCAATTCTCTTCTTTGTTGCGGTCCATTTAAGGGTTCACTTACTAGTTTTGCTGATGACACAGCACTATGTTATAATTCACATTTTAAAAATTTTTTTGGAGCTTGATATGCGGTATGATTTGGATTTGATAAAGATTTGGTTTGCTTACAACAAATTAACACTTAGTATTAAAAAAAAAATGCATAATATTTTCGCTAATGGACCAAAATTTAAACGTTGATCCCATTTCTTATGAATGTGTTTCCTGCTTAATGTCTGTCAATGCTCTACCTTGTGATGGATGTATGTATATAGAACGCGTTGATAATATCAAGTATTTGGGTATTTGTGTAGATTAAAACTGCAGCTGGTGTGAACATATTAAACATCTAAATAAATACATGATATCAGCTCTACAAACTTTCTATTACTTAAGAAATATGTGTCCAGTTAAAGTCATGAGAATCATTTATTTTTCAATTGTGCATAGTAAACTACAGTACGGTATTAGTTTTTCAGGTGGAAGCTATTTTTCAAATATTAATTCTTATTATTAGAACCTCAGAAGAAAGTTGTCAAAATAAGGTACTTAGGTTAGGACTTAGAAGGACTGACCACACATTTTTATATTTTAAGCAAATTAATATACAATTTTACTTTTAAGATATTTGTATACGTATATTTTAGGGTTCTAGGGATATTTTTTTAAGAGGTGGTCATACATGTGGCAATAATAATATTTACTCCGATAGACTTAGGTTGCATAATCTAGTTGTACTATTAAAAGCCAATAACAAAGATTATCAAAGTTTTTTACTTTTTTTTTTATTTCATAATCTGTTGCCACTCAAAGTAACCCTCTGTAAGGGTGTAAATTATTAACTAATTTGAGAATATGGCTCTTTTCACTTGAGGATGTGGAGTTTTTGTAATTGTCTCAAGATTAAAATGTAGTTAATTACCCTTGTTTGCTGTTTTTTTTATATTTAAATATTTAGTGAGTATTATAAAGCACTCAAATATATTTTCATCAACTTTGTATCAATAGTTTTATCTCAATTATCAATATTGTCATATTATGTTAATTAGGGAGTTGCAGCACTACTGTTTCTGAGCGAGATGGTATCTCAACACAATACATTTCATGAGATACCTAACAACATTTTATTTTTATTTGTTTGAATTGTATTTTTGTTTTGTAATAGTTAATGATTTAAATTAATTTTAGTTTAAAAAAATGTATTTATATGTTCATTTTAAAATACTTTGTAATATTTTTTAATTGTAACATTGTTCTGTAAAAAATATGTTGGAAATAAAAAATCTTGAATCTTGACATGCGATAGGCCTACTGCATTACGAAGGCAGTTATTTAAATACACTAGTTATCAAAACATTAAACACATGAAAAGAGAGCAGTTGAGGTAAGTATGATCTAATACTGAAATCTCGTTGGCTGTTTGCTTGCTTTTGCTTCACAATTTGAATCATCTAGAACGAACAGAAATGAAGCAGACAAGAACTACCGACTTAAAATGCAAGTCAATTGGTGCTCCTCTACTGTTACCAGGGCCGGTTTAACCCATACGCAAAATACGCGGTCGCATATGGCGCCACAAAAAAGTGGCGCCAACGGGACAACTTTTTTTTTTCAGAGGAAAAAATTGGAAACAACTTTACTGACAAGAAAACAACTTAATTTTGCTCAGAGTTCAAGTATCCAAACCACCACACCAAAGGCATTTATTCTGTTTGTACCAATAGCACTTGAAAAATGCGTATACTTGCACTACAGTAGGGAGCTGTCGCTCGGCAGCGTACAGCGTGGCGCCTGTGGGTTTCATTTTATGACTCATGGTTGAGATAAGCGCGCAGCGCCACTTATCACAACAGAAACTTCCCCTACCCTTCTTCCAGTGGCGGCGATAGCGGGCCGGGGGGGCCCGCGAGCTAGGGGGGCCCGTGAGCCTTGACCAGGATTTTCGGTAAATTTTACCGGCACACAGGCCCGCGATAGTGTGACAGGCTCAGCCACACGGGTCCCCTATCATAACAATATTTATATGAGAATTAAAATAGGCTACGTTTTTCATGATGAAAATTTGTTCAAATAGTTTACAACAACTAAACTAACACTATTACTTGACCGATCGATATAAATTATCTACCAACCTAAGTAAAAGAATTGTCATCAGTCATGCGGGTTGCATTAACTGTCCTCGTGGATTGTGTGACTTTGCAGTCAAAATTGGTTGCATAATAATAGGGCCGTATTCATAACCAATTTGGCCTCTGTCTTCTTCACCCGCGGGGAAATGTTCTCGTCGATATCTGCGATCGCGGCAAAAGCGTAGGCCTAATCTTTCAACTTCGTGAGCGTGATCCTCACGGATATAAAAGCTTTTACTTTTAATTGTCCATTATTGTATTGAATACTGAGAAAATCGGCATTAAATCGACATTATAGGCCTATTATAAAAATCAACCGTTTCCAAAGCAACCCGATCTTGAACGCACTAAAAATTTTACTAAGGGCCTCAGGCCAAATCAGATCGGTTCAAAATCGGGTTGTTTTGGAAACGGTTGATTTTTATAATAGACCTATAATGTCGATTTTCGAGCCGAGCAGAGCCTGGACTACAAGCTTGAGAGATCAAGCACAAAGTCAGAAAATCAAGCTCGAGCCGATTTTCTATTCAATACAATAATGCACAATTAAAAGTAAAAGCTTTTATATCCGTGAGGATCACGCTCACGAAATTGAAAGATTAGGCTTAAGCTTTTGCCGCGATAGCGGATATCGACGAGAACATTTCCCCGCGGGTGACGATGACAATGTCTCCGCGGCCGCAGATGTTCAATATTTTACCGCGATTGCGGAAGACGATAATGACGTTTCTTTTTTAGCGAGAGATATATCTAGGATTTAGCCGCGATTACGGAAAAATGATTTACCCGTCACCACCCCCGGTCGCGGGAAGATATTAGGCCGTGATATTAGATTGGGCCGTGAACGCGGGAGACGATGATGCTGCTATCTAATGATGTCATAGGTTTGGTTGCATTTGCAATCACGGTAAACTATGATAATGTTTCTTCCATGACTTATGACTACGGGAAGTATTTACGATTTTGCCGCGATCATGGAAGACGATAATGACGCCTCGGGAGATGCCTTGTCAAGTTTATTGCAAAATTGCAAGTTTAGGCGGTAATACATGGGAAAATGTTTTTAAAGATCATTGGGAGAGGGGGGCCTGGCGAACAAACTTGCGGGGGGGCCCGCGGGTTCTTATCGCCGCCACTGCTTTCTTCCCCTGTTCACTCTCCTCCATAGAGCAGAGCAGTACGTTATTGCATTCTTCTGTATTCTTTTGGCAAGGTGTTAATACTTCAACTTGTTTTTTCATGTTTTCTACATGTTTAATGTATTCAATAAAAAATTCCTCTCTTGTTATCTACCTACACCTGTTTTTCTTTGTAATATGCTTTATAAAAACTTGTATCGTATCCAAGCTATCCTGTAATAAATATTTTCACATTTAGGAATAAATTTTTAACTTTGGGTTTTGCTAAAGTGTATATGATGAGTAAAAGTGTAAAAATGTTAAATTTCTGTGAATAATAAATAGTAGTTAAAAAAGTCTTTTATTGCAAGTATTCTTCTAACCTACTAAACTTATAAAAAAGTTCTTCCAAAAAAAAATTCAAAAATAGGGTTAAGTTATGTTCATGGTTGGTGGGGTGGTGGGGAAATTCTAGGTGGCGCTGATTCGGGTGTTCGCTTAACTCTGAAAAATTCCTAGAACCGGCCCTGACTGTTACTAGGAGCACTGCGTCACCATTACAGCTCACAGCAATTGTATGTATGAAGGCAATGCAAATGCTACATTGCTCCATAACTAGTAGTGTTTTGGTTTTATTTTTAGTCTCTTCAACATCACAACCATTTACATCTATTTTCAATAGTTGGTCGCTTGGTCCACCCAGTGTTTGAAATTGTGTAACTTGTTTGTGTAATATTTTTACAGATGGTGGAATCCTTGTTAGATGTGTTTGTCAGTATTGAAATGACAGGCCAGAGTGTGTCGTTTGAGCAAAAGTTCAACTACCGTCGGCCAATGTACACGGTCATGGAGTACTTATGGAGTTTAGACGAGCAGAAAGAGTGTTTTAAGTGAGTATATTAACAGTTCTGGTAAAACCTTGTAAAAGTACTAGAAGAATAACAATAAGTTGTAATCCTAGTTAAATTTAAAAAAGGTAATCTGGATCCATTAGTATTCCATCTTGATAATTTTTATGGCTGATGAAAAAAGCAATAAGATAAATTTATATGTAGTGTTATTAAATAAATATAAAGATCAATTCCAAACAAAATCAAATCTTGGAAGTTTACAGAATGTAAGGTTTCCTTCAAATTTGAAGCCAGTCACATAAAAAAGTGCAGTCCCCTATCTTGCAATATGACCTCAAATGAACTATGAAGTCTTATTATTCCAATAAGCTATCACATACAATTCTGTAGAGTATTATCATGCCAGTAGTTAACCGTAGAAAATATCCCTTCAGTGTTTAAGAAGCCATAGAAAATTATCTGGAAGTTATTACAAAACAATACAAAAATTTAATTAAAAAAATCATATTTCCAAGAGGTTTTAAGCTTTGCTAGGTTTTTGAATCCATTTAATGACACAATTTACTTGCAGGAAACTTGCTGCTGAAGCGGAGGCCAACATGGAAGCAGTGAACCCTCCGCTGTTTCTCAGGTTCCTCAACTTGCTGATGAATGACGCTGTGTTTCTCCTGGACGAAGCCCTCAGTAACATGGCTCAACTGAGAACAATGATAGCGGCAAGGTAGGCCCATCGTTATATAACACAATGGATGCCTTATTTTCAGAATTTCCACAGACTGGTAGAAAAACCAGGAATTATTCGTGGGTCCTGAAATTTCATCAGAAAAACCTGTGTTCAGGGCCGCAGCTATGGGTGGGGAGGGGGGCATGGGGGTTGTTTGTCTCGGGCGGTAACTTTTGGGAGGGCGGCAAAATTGAGGCTGCTATATAATTTGTTTCAACTTTACTATACAAATCAGTTTGCTTTTGCATATAAAAGTGGTCTAGCCAATATGATAAATACCCCCGCCGCAGCAAACCTGCAGACTAAGCGAATTTCCATTTGACTGATTGGATTTACACTGAAATGTCTACTTAAAAATATAACACTTATTCCCTATTTAAATAGAATTAGTTTAACAAGAACTTAGGTTTGCTGCATCAGGGAGGGTAAAACTGTTTTTTTTTTGTAAAATTTTAATAGTTAGTAAGAAATAAAGACATTTTCCAAATTTGATCAAAATATGTTCATAAACAAGCAAACTACAACAGTTTACTTATTCTTCATAAGAATAACATGGGAATTTTAAATTTACAATTTTTTGGAATTTTCTCCGTAACCATTAGGCGCATAATAACGCTTCAATATACTAAATTATTTGTTTTTTTAAGCTCTACAAAATGGTTTGGAAAGAAATTGCTAAATTTTATGTTTTTTGGGTCAAAAATGAGAAAACCCTATTTTTACCCCATAAAACCCCCCGTAAACCCCCATTCCCATGGTCCGATCATGCTGGATCGCGAACTCGTTCGAATAAACGTAGGTTTACACGTTTGTACCAAATTTCATCAAAATCGGATCATTTTTGCTAGAGTTATCGTGCTAACGGACATATATATATATATAAATATATAAATATATAAACATATAAATATATATATATATATATATATGAATTTGAACGGATGGTGTTTTTCGCCTCTAGAGACCTCAAAACGAAAAAAAAAAATCGGTCCCGCGTCCAGGTCTTACCATGAGTATTACGGTAATAGCTTATTCCCTATATGGGAAATTCGCTAAAAGAGCTCTGAAGAAAATAAATTTATACTGTGTGAACGTGGTGATAGGTGCAGGGGGGGGGGGAGTGGCGGACATGACTGCTCAAGGTCAAAGTTGTTTCTTGTATTTACAGGCGTGTCTAGAGTGGAGTCGCCACCCAAAAGGGCGAAGAGGGTCGCAGCGTTTTGTAGAAAAAGGACTATTTTTAAACAACAAATTGTTTTCTAAAATGAATGATTCATCATGCTCGCAAGTAACAATAACGATGTCCCTTTGATAATGTGAGAAGTTTATGATTTTCCTGCATTCGCAGATGACGATAATGATGTTCCCGTGATGTTCACAATTTTGCCGCAATCGCAGGTGTTGATAACAATGTCCTTGTGATGGCGAGAGACGTTGAGGGTTTCCCGCAATTGCGGGTGACGTTAATCATGATCCTGTGATGGAAGGAAATGTTCACAATTTTGCTGCGATCGCAGTCAATTCTTTTGACTAGGGAGGGGCGCCTTTCGCACACTCTGGCTCGATCCACCATTGATCAATAGACAGAACATCCAATTAAAGACAATTATTAGCAAGTATTAACTCAATTAAACATATATAAATAAAAAAACATATATTTACGCTTATACTGTTACTCACAAGACAGTAAATATACAAAAAAGATGGTAAGTGGTGATCGATTTTGATTGGACACTCCAATCATCAGACCTAATAGGCGAATCATCAATTTTTTGTATATTTACCGTCCTGTGAGTAACAGTATAAGCGTAAATATATGTTTTAAATGTTATAAGACATTTCTTTCATTTACTTTCCGTAAATTTAATAACACGTACAATGCTGATCAAGAAGTTATTTAAACTAATTGACGTGACCTTATGGATGGAGAGCTGTATGTTCACTGCATTTTAATAAACACATATTTAAAAAAATTTTGATTAGTTCTCTTAAAAATTGTACTTACAAGTTTAATGTTTCCATAATAATATACCAATTTTAAAAATTATTACATTTTTAATTACAAGATATGAACTTATCACTAAACATTCGGGCAATTTTCTTTAAAAAGTTTGTGCTTCTTGTTAAGACTGGCTGTAAAACGCCATTGTTGGCACTTGCGGGGAGAAATTTAGGACTTGCCCCCCTAGAAAAATGTATAGCTGCGACCCTGCCTGTGTAATACGGCCTTTTGGTTGTAATACGGATTTAAGACGAATTTAGGAGGGTTAAACCCAGCAAAGTACTTTATTTGACTACGTAAACGCACATAAAATTCCGTTAGCCCCAACTCCGTTAAAACATTGTGAACATGACGTGAACATCTTCTAAGGTCATAGAAAACTTGGTGAATCTTCCGGGGTTACGGCGACGTCATGGTCTCCCACGGTTGCGGAAAAACATGAATATCACCAGCCATCACAACCAAATTGCTAATTTTTCATCTCACATCTTCGCAAATGCTTTCCGCAATGGCGAAAATATATGCACAATCTTTTTCTGTCTAAAATGACCCCTCAAGCCAATAAATTGTTGTTGATCCAACCTTACCCAAAATTTTTTTGGACCTGCAGACCCCTCTAAGCAAAAAAGGAATCAAGACCTAGAAAGCTGGCGGAAATTTGTGAGTTTTTCCCCCAGGAGTTCAGTGGCCACCCTGATTTTCAAGAAAATTATGTGTGAGTTTGCTTAACTAAAGAAAATTAGCTAATACTTGTTTGTTTGGAAAGTATAGAATTAAACTTTCAATAGATACACTAAAACAAGTAAATTTCCCAAACATTGTCAAAATACATATTATAAAAGGTATAAAATTACCTGAGTACTGCCAGAGTGATCCTGTTACTGTAGTCCTTACGGATAACACGTTTTGAAGACTATGATGAGGACTTAGTCTTCGAAACGTGTTATCCGTAAGGACTACAGTAACAGGATCACTCTGGCAGTACTCAGGTAATTTTATACCTTTTATAGTTTGTACTGTGATCCAGAGACAAAACAACTCAAAATATGAAGTATACAAATTATATTTACGAAGATACATTTTTTATTGATTGTGTGTATATTGTGTTTACAAATTGTAACCTACAGAGCGTTCTGAACTAATTTTTTCAGAGAGGCAGGTGAATGGAACTCTCTTCCACCAGCTGAGCGACAGAGAAATGAAAGTAGCTTTGTGCACGTTGGAATGACTGCCAGGTAAAAAATCTTGTGCTTGGATCCAACTCTTTAACAATTCAAACATGGCTGACTAAAAGTAGCCCTAACTTTATACATTTAAACCACAAGTTAAATCCTGAGAGAAATTTAGATTAGAATTTGATTTTTACTTTCTAACTCTATACAGGGTGTTTTTTTTTAATTGCTTCTTTATTTATGTAAAAGCTGCAATAGATAGAAATATGCAGTTTGCGGGAATTTTTTATTGACAAGGGGGCCACAATTGTTGTGAATTTAATGTGAAGTTCCCATTCACTCCCTTTCTCGGGGTCCCCCTACCCCTAACTATTTCAAGGTACCCCTTTTGACATATCAAATGTGAGGGCATGAAAAAAGAAAAAGAATGGCGCAAACTAGAGATCTCTACGTCAATCCTATGAAAATTTATGGCAGTTCAAAATTTAAACCTCCCCCTTTTTTTTAACCAATATACATTTTTTTAATGGCTGTAGCTCGAAAACGGTAAGAGCTAGCAAACATTTGAAAGAATTTTCATGGTCAGGAATTACATTTTCTACAAAATACTCTTTAGCGTTTTCCGAAAATCGCACTCCTTCACCTTCGAAAATCGCCCTACTTCTATAGTGGTAGCAAAACGGGAGTGCCGATGGAGACCTGTGGGGGTGCGTGCGTTTAAAGGGACTTGACCTGGTCTCCATCGGCACTCCTGTTTTGCTACCACTATAAAATTTGTAAAATTTCTCGGATTTTTTACGGTTTTTTTATTGAGCAAGCATTTTTTAAAGGTGTGACTAGCTTGCATGCTTGCAAGGCTTAACACACTCAAAAATAAATTAAACGGCGTAAAATAAAATTTTGCAACTTCAACATATCATTGTATGATGACTTTTCTAGCTTTTTGGAAGAAATCAAAAGTTTGCCTCCCTCCCCCTTTGGGTAGATAGGGGGGAAACTAAAAGTTTTCAAATATTAAGACCAATGTTGTGGCCCCTCATTTTAAAGCTCTTAAATATTAGAATACAATGCCACAAATTTGAACCCAAACGGATAACCGAGTCGAAAATGGCAGCCGTTCAAAGATATCTTGAATCTGCCATTTTGAATCTTTTAACGGCTCTCATTTTTTACTAGAGGTGTGCGAATATTCGAAAGTACGAATAGTTGAACAAATACTTTAGTATTCGAGCCTGACTCGATCTTAATAGAGTATATTCAAACATTCGATTAGTAAAAAAACCTAGAAATAATCTCTAATTTCAACCTAATAAATCATGGTATTGTGTTGTTTTATTTCTACCCAGCATTTCATGCTTGGTATTACAAAAATCACAACGGCAACGTCAGAATATTATGACATCTTCCTTAACTCTGAAGTCTACACCTCCGCTCAGCTGCCTAGTTTACAATGCTCCAATACGATAGGCTTACTGCAACCTACCGGCATGGAAACATAATACTGTCAACCATTCTTATTTGATTAATTAACAATAGCCTATATTGATCAGAATTGTAGTTTGGATTAGTTTATCAGACAGATATCTATTTGGATAATTTTAAAATACATTCTCTTAGCTTAGTTAATATTAGGATCTACTTTTTGTAATGCAAAGTCAAAGTACAGTAGAATGAAGAAATAAGTCTGAAAGTGTTGACTGAGTAGCAACTAGCAAGCTATGAGGTTAGAACTGCACTTTAAAGTCTTTAGCATAGATTAAACATACCTTACTACTTAACAAGACACAAGCTACTGTGAATTAATTTCCATGAAAATAATCTGCAACATTTTTCTATTTTTGAACGCAGAAAATCTTTTTTTAACCCTACTTTCTTGTTTTGTTACACAATTTTGTCTGCAATATGAGAATTGTATTGCAAACGGGAGGTGTAAGCCTAAGGTTGGTTTACATCCTACTGCCCTTCCTTCCGAGAAAAAGACCATGCAGTCTCAAAAACGTTGACTTTCAGTTTAAAAACATTGACTTGTTTTTCTGCATTTAATTTTACATATTTGTATATATAGAGGCTACAGGATGTCTGGTCCCATAAGTTTTTAGTCAAATTATTTGTCAAACTAAATCAGGGTGTCCAGCCGTCCTGGAAACTGGGAAAATTGCGAATTGTGCGTGAATGTGTTGACCGGAAAAAAATCCATAAATTGTGTGTGGATTTTGTAAAAACCGGGAAATTTAAATGTTTCGCTGATTTTGTCTGGTTTTGTGTAGTTAAAAATCGCGATTGCGGGAAATCACATCACGGATGTTGCCGCAATAACTGGATATCATTACTGATGTTGCTGCGATCGTGGGAAATCATCACAAATTTTGCTGCCATTGCAAGATGATTTCAGATGAGGCCACGATTAAATTCATTTATTATTAAATGATTTAATTTATTTCATTTATTATTATTCAATTATTCATTTATTCAAAAAAAAAAAAAAAAAAAAATAACATTACATATAGGCCTAACTTTTAACTTTTTACAATAAATAATCTGAAATTAAGTCCCTGCGAAGCAAAGCTTGAGTGCAGGGACCTAGTCGCAAACATCAAGTAAAATAACTATATAATAACAAATACATAGAATATGAATTACATTAAATTGTGACATAAATATATTACTACTAGCTGTTGTACCCGTGCTTTGCAACGGGAAGAGGACACAAAATAGAAACATTTTAATCTTTACATATGTTGCATATAATAGTTACACATCCGCCAACGCTTTTAGAAACAAAATTCAACTCTTATGGCCTTAACCCTCCGAGTGTCCATAGTTTAGGCCTTAATGTCCACCTATTTTTGGCCCCTTTGCAAGGTTTTATTAAAACGGATCTGAGAAGCTTAAAACAATGTTAATTCTAATGTTCTATATACCATTTTGTTTGGAAAATCATGGGCTTCAATACTATATATAAAACATAAAGAACATTTTTTCAAAAAAAAATTTTTAGGTAAAAAAAAAATATAATTTCGAAAATTAAAAAAAAAAAAAATAAGTTCGCGCTCAATGAAATTGTATAAATTATAGGCCTATAAATATTTGAAAATAGCCACTTTGTTCTAAATTTTATGAGGATTACAAATATATAATCATATAGCGAGGTAAGTTATCAAATAAATAAGTTATGAGCGAAAAACGGATTTCAGTACATAGCGTTTAGCTAAGAATGCATAGCCTAACCATAGCTAGGAATCTGGCTGATAATTTACATCAATATCACTACCTACTTCTTCAGGATCATCAACCAGCACTTCAAAACCACTTAAATCTTCTTATAATGCACCACGTATATCACTACTTTTGATTTTTAACACTAAAACAATGATAAACGTAATAAAACACATCAGTCATCGGTCCGGGGGAACCTAGCTGTTTACAAATACACGCACGTCAGCTGTCTGCTACAATATTTTCGGAACTAAAATGAATAGCGCTTAGAGACAGACCTCTGGAGAAAGCTTAGAATATTACGGAAAGAACGATACCTAACTCGATCCAGTTCAATCCGATTCAGTCAGTCATAGAGCCTTCGCCGTAAACGATGTTTGTGCGTCTTAAACTCGACGCGTGACCCTACACAAAGTGTGTTGTGCGTCTTAAACTCGACGCGTGACACTCGGAGGGTTAATAGAAAAGTTTTAGTTATGACTTTGAAATCTGGTAATTAGTGGATACCACCATTTTGGTTTTGATTAATTTTAAATCTTGTGTAGGCTGATATGAGAAAAACTGACCAAATCTTCGAATAAAACTTTGACATACATGATTTACCTTCATCTCCCTTGATTACATATCTTTTAATTTATTATTGACATTTTCAATTTCAATTTTGATGTTGAAAAGGCACTAATTATTAAATTTAAATGAAATTTTTTCACAAATCCTTCCATCTTCAGTTTTATTACTCACAATAAATCGTTAGCAAAACTAAGTCAGCTGTTATAAACTTTAGAAATATTGGTTTGCCTTATCAATGCAGTCTTTTGAAATATTAAAGAACTATATCTATAGGTACTATAAAAAAATTTAAACAAATAATTTAGCATTAAAGACAGCAGACAAAACTAATATAATTATCAAAGCATCAAGGACTAAACAATTTAATAGCACATACAGTATATATGCTTCATTGCATCTCTGCTGATTCTACTCTACAAAAATATCAACAAACAACTTAATATACAAACCAGTTCTTTTAATCAGTTCCATCGTCCATTGCCTTTACATTTTCACACTTACCATTAATTAAACATAGTAACAGAGATTTCATTGATTTTAGAAACAAAAGAACACTGTGTACTGCTTAGTTTTATGAAATTTTCCTTGGTTTAATTTATTCAATGGTGTGGCAAAACACAAATAATAAATGTATTACATAAATTAAATGTGAACTGAGAGCTATGTTAAAATAAAATAAGAGTATTTTGTATTACCATTTGATAATTTAATTAAATATAGTTACACATATACAACAGATTTTAGAAAACAATAATCAACGACGTACAATTTAGTTATTGATGATATTCTTTAGTTTAATTTAAGCAAATTCATACAAAACATCTATACATTGTAATTTTCATACTGTTTCCATGAAAACATATCAATAACATTATTTTCATAGCTTAGACGCTTTAAAAAATCCAAATTAGAGCCGGAGTTGATACAGCAACGGTTATAGAATCTTTTTTTTCTATAATCATTGACATAGTTTTAGAATCAATAATCCATGATAAAAGGTTAGATTCAAATAAACCTACCTCATAGTTATGGAAAATATTATTTTTACTTTCTTTGTATCAGCTGTCTGAAATTGTGAAATATGCAGTTTAGCAGTTCTTCTTGTTTACATTTAAATGTCAAAGCAAATATAAACAAACATTTTTAGTGTTCTCATCGCAGCCATGGAGACCAATCAATATTTACTTTTAAAATGTTCACCTCAGAACTTTTAAAGCCAAAGGGGCAAAGCCTACGGTCAGTATCGAAATGTGAATAGTCCTATAATGGTCCTTGGTATGGTAGCTATATCTTTGTAAAATTTAAGCCCAGTTGGTTCAGTAGTTTTTGCACCTATTAGTAACACACATACAGACAGACACCAATAGATTT
The DNA here is from genome assembly GCF_028750875.1 of Macrosteles quadrilineatus. Classification (NCBI taxonomy): domain Eukaryota; kingdom Metazoa; phylum Arthropoda; class Insecta; order Hemiptera; family Cicadellidae; genus Macrosteles; species Macrosteles quadrilineatus. The sequence goes on from NW_026542594.1 coordinate 17,963,739, forward strand.
TTATATAGTAGTATTGATTAACTATATTATTTTTGCGTAATCACTATTTTAATTCTAATAGATAATTACTACATCTATGTAATAGAATGGTGAGGTAATGTAAATCCGAGATTCAATTATCATGATGGGCTAATCTGACTAATATATAACTTTTAATCAAAATAGTATTAATAGGAAACAATATTCAAACTTTTATACAAAAGAACAATACTGCACGTCAAAGAAAAAAAAAATGAGCCTTGGGAAGGTTTGTATATTATATGCTTTTGAAATAATCAGCACAGGAAACTGGCGTTCGCGCATACAGACACACGCACATTCCGTAACACTCGCATGCACACATACATACTAACGTTCTCATACCTTATCACTCTAAAATTCCCTCTCATTCCGACTGACCAGCTTACGTTATTGGGTGTAGTTAGAGGCGATTAAAGATTCCATCTCGTTCTGATCAATACTAACTAACCAGCCATTTACAGTTTTTTTATAAGAGCAAATACTATAGTGAAATTGAAATTTTAATCTATCAGGTAATTTTGGAAACATGTAGTTAGCCATATAAAAAGCACAAGTACAGTTTATAGTTTTATTCAATCTGGGAACGGCAATACTAGTATTAAGAGCATACCGGGTGAAATGGTTATGGTTGGTGTTAGAAAAAATGTCAGCTTTATTTTTGAATATGTTTAGCATGATGGATCTAACAAATAATTGTGAGATATTAAAATCTTTAAATTCGTCAAAAATAATGTTTGAAGGATATCTATAAAAAGCACAAGTACAGTTTATAGTTTTATTCAATCTGGGAATGGCAATACTAGTATTATAGTCTAGTAAAATTATGATTTGACCTGGGCAAAATTGCTTCATAAGCCATTGAAATGGTATTCGACTCAATAAATGTTACTTTACAACATATCCAAAATCCAACAAAATCCGACCATGGGAAAGTGTCTAAAAATAAATTTTTAAATGGTTGCAGTTTGTTCTAGCCTTAAAATATTCGGTGAAAAAAGTGTTTTCATTTGAGCTATTGATCATTAAAATCGGACGTGTTATAGACAAGCTACAAACCCTAACACAATATTAAATTTAACTTTTTAGAAATAAGTTTTTATTAAAAGATGTATACCTCGGGTTGCTAATATGTCACCAAGTTCTTTCTTGTCTCAAATTAACTCAGTGGATGTTTGGCTTTAATTTAATGTTTCACTTAATAAAATCTGACAAATTTAAAATGAGTCATGAATCTTTATTTAACTGTAAATTATTTCTTTTACAAAATCGTTCTTTAGTTTAGGGCATTTATCCCCAATTCTAATAACTCCCAATAAGTAATCCATAGCTAAAACAAAAGTCAATAATGTTACTATTTATTTAAGACTGTAAAGATTTTTGGGAGCTATTTAGAATTGGGGATATATGTCTAAAACTAAAGACAAATTTTAAAAACAAATAATCTACTGTTAAATAAAGATTCATGACTCAATTATAATTCATCAGATTTTATTAAATGGTTAATAAAATTAAAGCCAAAGATTCACTGAGTAATTTGAGACCAGAATGAACTTTGTGACATATTAAAACCCCGAGATATAACATCTCTTAATAAAAAGTTATATCTAAAAAGTTAAATTAATTATTGTGTTAGGGTTCGTAGCTCGTTTCTAAATCATCATTAAATTTTAAATCATTGATTTTAATGATCAAAAGCTCAAATGTAAACCCTTTTATCACAGAATATTTTAAGGCTAGAACAAACTGCAAGCGTTTGTAAAAACTGGAGATATAAGAAAAATTATCTTAAAAAATGTTCAAACTACGAAACGTCCATAAGAAATGTTTGGGGGTACGACTCTTTGTTTTGTAGTCTTTTTGCATTGCCTGTTTTGATATGTTTACTGTTTCATACTATAGTATTCATGTTTACTGTTTCCTATAATAGTTATTTTTCAAATATTTGTTCAAACGTCTGAGAATAATGTCCTACTTGGTGAAAAAGTCGTACTACCATACAGTATCTGATATACCGCCAACCCTAGAGTGATTATTGAAAATGGTCCATTCTTCTTTTATGACCCATTGCGCAACTGTGGGTGTAAACAGAACGGACTGTCTTGTTGTACTTCTTGAGGGGAGTGCCAGATCAATGAATGTAAGAACATTGAAACAAAATGATAACAGTTATTCAAATAGTTTGTCCAAGAAAGCTTATTAAATTTAGTTCTTTTTTAGTAACTACTAGCTGAACCCGGCAGACGTTGTCTTGCCTTTGACTATTTATAATTTAAGTACCGTAACGTTTAATTGTCTTATTGTATATGAAGTGCTTATAACTAAATTAAAATACGTATGACAACTAATGAAACACATATAGTCCAAAGGATAACCGATTCTTTATTATTGCTCTTATATTAATGCTAGTGGGTCGACAATATTTTTGGTCTTTCTATTCGGCTCAATCACGTCCTGGTTGAAGTTCGTTCGCTTCGCTCACTCACCTTTAGGTTGGAGCTCGTTCGCTATGCTCACTCACCTTTAGGTTGGAGCTCGTTTGCTGCGCTCACTTGCCTTCAGGTTAGCTCGTTCGCTACGCTCACTTGCCTTCAGGTTAACTCGTTCGCTACGCTAACTCGCCTCCAGGTTGAAGTTTGTTCGCTACGCTCACTCACCTTTTGGTTGCAAATTAGCTGTTGTCATAAATGTAAAAGAAATAATAGTGCTGCACCCTGTTGGTAATCCTTGTAACTTTAATGCTATTGAACATCATAGAACAGAACCAACTTGTTTAATTGAAACAGCTGTTAAGATTCATTAATTCCATTTCTCATAAGGTTAACATGGGAAACTCCAGAGCCACTGGCGGAGCCGATTGGACGGATCACGAAATTGATGGTGTATAATAAACCTATTCCATGAAATTCTACACGTATGTACCAAGTTTCGTGGATATCGGTTCAGTGGTGTCTGAGTTTATCACTGCCAAACAAATATATATATATATATACAAACATCCTCTTTTATACTTATAGATGGAAACTAAAATGTACATACAAATATGTCCTTGTCGTTTTAATAAAGTCTTTTCTTGTATTTATTTGATATTTTAAGATCCAATCTGATATTTAATTTATGTATATGTGCTTTCCGTTATCCTATACCGCAAAAAGTCTTAAAACAAATTTCACAAAAATTTTAAATTTTGCCGCCATTTTGAATTTGATTTTGTAGTAATTTCCCATGGTCGGATTTTATTGGATTTTGGATATGTTATAAACCATAATTTTCTGTGTTGAATACCACTTCATCTGTGAAGAAATTTTGCCCAGGTTTAAGGGTAATTTGTTGTATTTTGCTTGGACTATTAAGAGCATACCGGATGGAATGGTTATGGTTGGTGTTAGAAAAAATAACAGCTTTATTTTTGAATATGTATAGCATGAGCAGCAAACTTTAAATTCGTCAAAAAAATTGTTTGAAGGATTTCTATAGCTTTCATTAATTAGTTACAATTAATACCACTGCAGGAAGAATAGTAAAGTTGGAGCTAAGCCTTTCTGAACTGTGAAAGACGTTTATTTGAATGAGTTCGCGAACTAGCATGGTAGGACTATGGGAACAGGGATTTATAGGGGGTTTTATTGGGTAAAAATTAGTTTTCCCATTTTTTACCCTAAAAACATAAAATTTAGCAGCTTCTTTCCAAATAATTTTGTGGAGCTTAAAAAAACAAATAATTTAAGCCCCATTCACACGGGGCGAGTTTACAAGCTACACGCCGGCTTTTTTACACGCAGCTAGTAAAATAGCTCAGTGTGAACGAAATACTCGCTCAAAAGCTGCTTGTAAAAAAGCTCTGGAGAAAGTTGACGCTGCCGCTACTTTACACGCCAACTCGCCAGCTTTTGAGCGAGTAGGCATGTAAAGTAGCCCAGTGTGAATACAGTTGCTTATACTTGTGCGCGTGTTATTCAAAGATGTTGGAGGATTCGGTTCAAGCTAGCTAATGAGCGAGTGGAAAAAGCATCGTGTGAACAACTACAAGCGCACTCGCCAACTCGCCGGCTTCTTACACGCCAGCGAGTAGCTTGTAAACTCGCACCGTGTGAACGAGCCTTTAGTATATTGCTGTGATTGCTGTGTCATTATGCACCACAGAGAAAATTCCAAAAAATTGTAAATTTAAAATTCCCATGTTATTCTTATGGAGAAAATTGTAAACTGTTGTAGTTTGCTTGGTTATAAGAAGATTTTGATCAAATTTAGAAATGGCATTCATTTTATACTAAACTATTAACATTTTACAAAAAATACCTTATTGCCCTCCCTGTTGCAGCAAACCTAAGTAGCGGTACTCGGAATAATTCACAACAAAACTAATGCTATTTAAATAGGGAATAAAAGTGATATTTTTAAGGAGACATTTTAGTGTAAATCCAATCAGGCAAATGGAAATTCGCTTAGTCTGCAGGTTCGCTGCGGCGGAGGTATTTTAGTCCAGGATGTCTTGTCCGTAACAATGGAATGGCCATTTGTTGTAATTTTCTAAAGTTACTACTTTATTGTTAATGGCATTTTTGTGATGTCGTAAATATAATTTGATTACCAAAAATTGTCCACATAAATCAAGGGTGAAGATTTAAAAACTACTAGCAGCAAAACCCAGCTTTGCCCGGGTAAAATTATACAATGCACAATAAGTGGTCATAGAATTAATCTTTTTTCTGTTTTTATACATGTACACATATCTTGGTACTATAAATTTATAAATATGTCAAATATTCTTTGAAGCACACATTTTCTTAAATTACAACTCAAATATTAATAGCAATGCTATTTATTATAAATATTACAAGACAAATAAATCTAAATTACAGATATTACTAAACATTTTGATTCTTTCAATATATATGTTGGACGCCTGCTCCATCTTCAAATTCTCAAGCAGATCTCCATTTTTTTTTTCGAGATCTTCTCAGACACATGCTTGTTGCCCTTAAAATTGAGCAAGTCAGTCTCGTTATTATCCAATTAACTACTAGGCTGTAAGGCTTAACTCATTTTTCTGACAATCTTTCAGCTAATGCTCTTATTAGTGTTTGAAAATCATTGCCTAGGATTCAGCAAACTGATGTTATCAAAGGAGTGAAAGATGCATTCCGGTTCTCACAAGCTGACATATACTTTCTTTTCTTTTCTTCTTCTGCATTTTTTATGACATTGTCATGAGGATTGGAAACATATGAGGGACCATCGGTGTCTACGACACGGATATCATTATGCAATTAAATTATCCAGCTGATCATAATGTAAACAAAACAAAAATGTTCTTTATAAGGATAACACGGAAACTTTAAAAGCCACTGGGACAGAGCCAAGGGACTTGTTCAAAACTGCAAGTCCAGTTTGCAAATCTATACACCTAGACGAACATTTTGGTAGATAGTATGTGGGGTTGAAAATTAAAAACAAAAAAGCCTTATTGTTCACAAAGTTTCATGTAGTGTATTAATAATATAGATAGATGCAACTATATATGACCTGACATATTTGTTCTGTTTTAGATTTGATAACATTTTGGGAACTAAGACCATCGAGTGCTTGGTTTACTTGAGCTCAGAGATTAAGAGCATATTTTGTCATGGGACAATGGTGGATAGAATTGCTGCCATGCTCAATTACTTTTTGCTGCATCTAGTTGGGCCAAAGAAGAAGAACTTTAAGGTAAATAGAAGACTGGTAATTTATGCCAAGGTTTTGTAACTTTTAAATTTAATGTGATAAAAGAATTTTGGATCATTCTTGGAATGTTTTTCTAAATATATTTGCTAATTTTGTTTGTGTCCTTTATTGCAACAGGCAAAGTTAGGGCCACTTGGCCCTTTCTTACACTTAACCTGCATTTGTTGCCGTTACACTGGTTTACATGCATGGCACAGTCAAGAAAATGTCTTAGAACTAAGGTTTAATTTAACATAATTTATGAAGTCTATTTCTCTGTATGGACACAGGTTTAATAGACAGTTTTTAAGCAATGCGTATAGCAGATGGTGTACGCATAGCGAGGCGTAAATTCGCCCAGTTCGCGCAGCTACGTCACGTGCGAGCTGAACGTGTTTTATTTTACCAAATCATATGTTTGTTTGTAATTTCCCAAAGACTTTCAAATGACATTCGTTACAAATTAGTATTGAATATTTAACACTATTTAGTGTTATATATCTGATATAGTGTTGTATCGTTGTATCCAATATTGAAATGGTGTTATACAGTACCTATATTAAACGGTAGTAGTCTGGAACAGTGGTCACCAATTATGTTAAATGGAGGTCCATTCCAAGTTTCTATAAAACTGTCACGGTCCGGACAAGTTGCCGGAGGGTCTGCACAATTTTCTTCTGCTAAAACTTCAGTGTTTCGTGTGCTGGTAGATGCAGAAAGCGGCATGCGTCAAATAGTGTCAACAACATCTCGTTTATTCTCAAATAACACGTTTCCTGCCTCAATCATGCATTCTTTGACTATATCTGCATCAGTAAACAGTTTCATATGTTTAGCGAGAGTCCACGAAATACGCAAAGAAGCCTCTGCACATCTTTCTTGGGCAGTCATTGTTCGATTTAATATCTGGGTACTAGCTAAGTAGTTCGAACGTAAACTCTCGATCTTAGACGTGCGAAGATCACTTCCAATTGGGTATTTTGTATCAAAAGGCTTGTGTTTAGTCTCAAAGTGTCCTTTAACATTTGAACTCTTGACAACAGATACCGTTTGTTGACATATCAAACACACAGGCACAGCTCCACTTTTGTTTGTAAGTATAAACAAATACTGGTCTGTCCACTCTGGTAAAAACCTATTTTCACTGTCTACTTTCCGCTTTTTGTTATCCATTGTATGTAATTCGCACTACACTTTTTGCATAACTAACACACGACAGGATGAATAATCAATGAGAGAACTAAACACCAAATTAGTAAACAAACAGACGACGCGACATCAACAGTGCTGACTACAGCCAGTGCGGGCGGCCTGGCGATGACGAGGTGACGTGGCCACTGGGTGGGCGAGTTCAATTAGCGATGGAGGGGAGGAAGCTTAAAGAAAAAGCCGGTGCATAGCATCGCTTATGCTCATAACGGCTGTTATCCAGCGCGGAGCGCGGCGAATTAACTATGTTTCGATAAAAATAGTTTTCTGGTATGAAATATTTTGATCTTTAATGGTTGGTAGCGATATATCTTTAGGTTCAAATAAAGATTAAATTCTCTAAAAGATAAAAATACATTAAAAAACACAGTTAGTGAATTCAAACTAACGGTCCGTAAAAAATTAGGCGGTGGTCCGGATCCGGACCGCAGTCCGCCATTTGGGGACCACTGGTCTAGAACATTTGATAGTGAGTACCTTTTAATAAAAAAACAGTAAAGCAGTAAATACTGCAACTATTATTTTTTTTTTTAAGGGAGAGGAGGGAAAATGCTTTTACGCACACAGGTAGCCAGCCTGTAGTGTGAGACTCCTGGATCTATCACAGACTACTCACTAAAAACCCCCTCTACTCTGTTGGACTCAGACCTGGAATTGTTTGTCACATTACTTCAAGTCAGGCCAACATATGACCTAAGCCCTCAGGGCTCTCACCGTTTTTGGCATTTAGATACTTCATGACCTACACCGCATCCCGGTCAAGGTCGAGCTTCTTGGCGCGGAGAATACCCTGGATGCAATGTGACACACAGGTCCAATTGTCCTCACCCTCCGTCATCATCGGTATGACCGTATCCACTGACAGCAGTCCTACTAACTGTTGAGCCTCCAGGTGGGGCCTTTCCCAACGCTGGCAGTGGAAAAAGGTATGTTCCACGTCATCGGGAATGCATGGACAGTATATGCAATCGGGTGACACGGCTTTGCCCATCTTGAACAGGTACGACCGGAAAAAGCCGTGACCCGTCAGAAATTGGGTGAGGAGTCCACCTCTTCGCACCGCCGATTAACCCAAGGTTGGACTTGCTGTATCAGTCGCCTGGTCCAGTGTCCTCGAGTCTCCTGTTTCCAGCTCTCCTGCCACAGCTGGTAGGTGCGGGTACGCTCCTTTGTTCGTGCCTGGTCCTCCCCACTGCGCTGATAAATTGCTTTTCTCTCCGCCGCCAAAAGTTTGACGGGGATGACTCCAGCAACCACCAGGACGGCGGGTTCGGACACTGTTCGGTAGGCGGATGCAACTCTTAGTGCTGCCTGACGCTGCACTCGGGCGAGCTGCATCCTATATACCTCCTTATTGACAGCGTCTGCTCACACCTCAGCACCGTACAAGAGTACGGACTGGACAGAAGACATTAACAGCCTTCTATGGCTGGACCGAGGCCCTCCAACATTGGCCATCAACCGGCTAAGAGAGGAGACTACCCTGGCGGCCTTGTCCGCCGTACGGAAAATCTGATCCCGCCAGCTAAGCTTGCTGTCCACCATAATCCCAAGGTAAATAAATAAATAAATAAAAATGCCTTTATTTACGAGCGTCTTTCAGTATAAGAACTGTTTTACAAAGTAACTCATGTCAATATAACTAACTTAAAAATATACAACGATTATTATACAAAACAAAATTATAAGCTATGTACAATATTTTACATCTTCTTTACTTTTATTTTGAAAGCCAGGACCCCCAGCTGTTTTAGGTCCAAGGGGAGATCATTGTACATCTTTGGGCCAAAGTAAGATAACCCTTTTCTACCCACTTCTAGTCTTACTTTTGGAATTTGGAGCAAGGCGTTTTGCCGGGTCACTTGTTGAGTCACCTCCCCACGTGCCACAAGCCTCTCTACTACTCTCTACTCAAGTACTTAGGCTCTTGCTGAACCAAGACCCGGTGGATGAGGCTACAAGTCTGCGCCCTGCAAACGGCACCCATTGACAGCAACCCCGCAGCATCCCGGAATGGGGATACGCGTTCACGCTTACAGATACCGTAAATGAAACGAATTGCGGAGTTCTGCACTTTTTGCAATCGGGACATCTCTTCCCTTGAGATGCTGTTGCCGTATGCAGGAAAAAAGTAATGGAGCACTGACAACACTAGTGACTGTACCAGCTGCAGCTTGGCTGTCTCTGGCAGGATGTTTTTGTACCGGTACAGACCACGCAGCCTTCCCAAAGCCACCTGGGAAACATAAGTGATGTGGTCCGAGAAAGTGAGGCCACTGTAAAGTACCACACCCAAGGTCTTGACGGTATCCCTCACCATTAGAGGGTTTCCTGCGATTTGAACGTGCATGTCTCCATTTGCGACTCTGTGAAGAGTAGTGGGTGTAGCAATATGAAGTATCATACATTTTTCAGAGTTCAATTTTAAACCATGTTTGCGTGACCACTCACTTATTCTCACCAGATCAGAGTTCACTCCTGCAAAAGCTTGATCAGCGGCCTGAATCTCATAGGAGAAATGCTATTGGCAGTCATCGGCATATGAATGCGCATTGCAGTGACTCACACATCTGGACAGATCTGCAGTGTACAGGGTAAACAAAATGGGCCCCAGACAGCTCCCCTGAGGCACTCCCCTTGATTTCTCTAGGGGAGGTGAGATATCGGTACACACCCTGGTAACTTGCATTCTGTTTTCCAGGTAAGATCTAAACCAAGCAACCGCATTGCAATGAAAACCAAAATGTTTCAATTTTGCTAGGAGCAAACCATGGCTTATGGAATCAAAGGCCTGTGAAAAATCAAGCATGACTACAGAGCTACACCTGCCCTCGCTCCTCGCTCCAAACAAGTCTGCAAACATATTCATCAATGCAGTACAAGTGCTATGGTTCTTTCTGAACCCTGATTGCAGTTTGGGGAGCAGATTCTCTGCATCTAAAAAATGCTGTTATTTGGCGTATTACTAATTTTTCCAGCACTTTGGACATAGCAGGCAAGACTGATATTGGCCTTAAATCATTAAAGTTTGAAGGAATCTGTTTTTTGGGCAATGGATGTACCATACTTTTCTTCCACGCGTGTGGAAATTCACTGTTTACAAGAGACATATTCATAAGGTGAGTTATTGCATCAATGGCATAAGGGCTGACGGCTTTTATCATTGCAATACTTATGTCATCAACACCGACAGTTCTAGAGGTAATTTCATTAATAGCTTCCCTCACTTCTGATACTGATATTTTTCTAAACTGGAATTTATTTACATCACGTGTATCCTATACTCTAATACGAGCAATGTTTGCTTGTATGTATGCTTGCTTGCTTGCAGAAAGATCTCGAAAACGGCTCCGACGATTTTCTTCAAATCTTGTAAATAGTTTATTTTTGGCCTAAAAACAAGTTTCATGCAGTTAGAACTGCCAACAAAAATCTAATTACGTAGAAAAACGAAACTGAAAGTCACATTTTTTTAACATTAGTCTTATGGGTTGCTAAGTAACCATGTTGGTTGAATTAAATAACAAGGAAAAGGTAAACAAAAGACTTGAAGTTGTAGCACGTGTTCATAATAAACCAACTACCCACAGTATACTAGCAAATTACAAATACAGTACAAAAGGAAAAACATCACTTGTTAATATTGAGCAAAGATTATACCAAAGATTGATTATACTTAAGATTACTCGAGACATTGTAGTCAAGGGTAGCAGTGCGAAGTCTAGGATCTGTTTATGACGAATACATTAAGGTATCTGCAATCCTAAAATGCTATGGGAAGGGAAGGAAACAGGTCCGTGACGTAGGAAGTAGTGAAGGAAGTAGTAAAGGCAATCATAAAATGCTATGGGAATAGAGGGAAACAGGTCCGTGACGTAGGAAGTGATGAAGGAAGTAGTAAATGCGAGCAGTCCGGAGTGTGGGGACTGTTTATGACGATAAGATTAGGGTATCTGCAATCCTAAAATGCTATGGGAAGGGAGGGAAACAGGTCCGTGACGTAGGAAGTGGTGAAGGAAGTAGTCAAGGCGAGCTGTCTGGAGTGTGGGAACTGTTATGACGATTAGATAAGGGTATGGGCTATCCTAAAATGCTCTGGGAAGGGAGGGAAACAGGTCCGCGACGAAGGAAGTAGTGACGGAAGTAGTCAATGCGAGTTGTCCGGAGTGTGGGAACTGTTTATGACGATTAGATTAAGGTATCTGCAATCTTTAAATGCAATGGGAAGGGAGGGAAACAGGTCCGCGACGTAGGATGTGGTGAAGGAAGTAGTCAAGGCGAGCTGTCCGGAGTGTGGGAACTGTTTATGACGATTAGATTAATGTATCTGCAATCTTTAAATGCAATGGGAAGGGAGGGAAACATGTTTGCGACGTAGGAAGTGGTGAAGGAAGTAGTAAAGGCGATTAGTATGGAGTGTGGGAACTGTTTATGACGATTAGATTAACGTTTCTGCAATTCTGAAATGCTATGGGAAGGGAGAAAAACAGGTCCGCTACGTTGGAAGTGGTGAAGGAAGTAGTCAAGGCGAGCTGTCCGGAGTGTGGGAACTGTTAATAACGATTAGATTAAGGTATCTACAATCTTAAAGTGCTATGGGAATGGAGGGAAACAGGTCTATGACGTAGGAAATGGTGTAGGACGTTGTAAAGGCGAGCCGTGTGGAGTTTGGGAACAGATTTATGTATCTCCGATACTAAGACTGCTTTCAGAGTGAACTAATGATTTTCTCCGAGCAAAGCTCGGTCACCAGGTACTCTTCATTATATAATCTAATCAAATCTGCATCTGCTTCAAAAAATGATCCCATTTTTACAAAAAATTAATTTATTTCACTGACCCTAAAATAATTTGGTAAACTATTTCTGCCCTTTCCTGCTACTATATCACTCTGTTTAAGGCATTTCGAAAAAGTTCTCATATCTTTACAATCTGCCAGTTTTTCTGAGAAAAAATTTCTTTTTGCTTTCTATACAGCCCCATTCAGTTTGTTTCTAACTTTTTTATAATCTACCCAATCGACATTCTGTCCCAAGCTTGAAAATTTCCTCCTTAATTTATTTTTTATTTTTGTTAACATAATGATTTCATTATTTCTCCAAGGTGCTTTTTTCTTTGTCACTCTCTTTGTTACTAGCGGCGCATGTTTATCATAAATATTTTTTATAGCAGAGCAAATGAAAGAATTTATTTGACTAGCATTGGTCATGTCCATTACTACTTCCCATTCGATATTCTGTAACATTGAAATTGCGTCTTCTATGTTAAAATTACAAAAATCTCTGTATGTTACAAACTTAACCATAGATTTATCTTTTTTTTACTTCTAATTCACAATAAACAAGTTCATGGTCAGTGATTTTCTTATTTCTATAGTCAAGTATAGCTGAAGTATCAATAACGCCACATCTCTTTAACTGCAATGATTTATTTGTAATAACATGATCAATCAAAGTACTTGAGATGTCAGTGACCCTAGTCATTTCAGTGATGTGCTGTATACTGTTATGGAAGCTTAGGTGACGTCAAAGAAATTTAGCTTCAGGGCAGAAGTTAGATAATAAATCTATCCCCTGGTTAATAAGTCCCCCAAACATACCACATAGTCCACCTGAACTGCTACATCCACAAACAATGCCCGAAGTAAGGAGCCAAGACAGGTGTAGCTCACATGCGGGGGTCTGTACACAAAGGCTACACACAGCTTGACACCCCTCACCCTGAGGATCAATGAGATAGATTCAATGCCTGGATCAACACTCGCCAAAGGGACCTGTTCAAAGACTATACCACATTTGATATAGGCAGCAACACCACCACCAGTTCCAACCGTGCGATCGGCTCTAAGGAGTGTATACTGTATTGATCAGCTTGTGGGCTTCACTCACCTTAATTTGTTAATCCAATTAAACAGAGTTGTACGCCAAGTAAATCAAAGTCAAAATCAGTTGTCAGTGCAGACATCTCCTCAAACCCTGTGTTGAGCGAGCGCATGTTCAAATGCGCAACGCACAGGCCCCTGCCAGCTCGTTTCCCGAAACCCCAGGGACGGCCGGCCTTGAACTCTCCTCCTGGGAAGGTTGAAAGCTCAGCACCCCGAAGCTCGAAAGCCCGAAAGCTCGGATCCGCCCCGAGAGCCACGGGATCCGCCTGGGGAATGCATTGTGACATCCTCTGGGACTCGACTATCCTCTCCATAGTGGCCCCATCCATGACGGAAGGTGGAGAGCGGGTGCCAAGTTTCTTGTTACAAGTTTGTAACCCAGGCCCCACGGATTGGAATCGATATCGTCCCTTAATGTCTCCCAGCAACTGCGTTTACTCCGGTTGGTGGCTCGACGAAGGGACCTCCTAGCCACCCTATAAGCATCCGACTTACGACGTCTGTCTACAGGTTCTCTGGCCCTGGTAGCAAGTCTTCTGGCTCTCAATGCTAACCGACGCAATTCCGCAATCTCGGCAGTCCACCAGTACACAGGTCGCTTATTGCACCGGGATCTCCTGCGAGGCATAGACTCATCGCAAGCCGAGACGATCAGTCCCATCATGGATGTAATTATCGTGTATATTATGGATGTGTTCTGTATCGTTTTCATTCTTAATATTTTAATCCCTGTTAAATTTTTTTAAATCTTTATCAATTGTTGTTACTCCTTGTTGTTGTTTTCTATAGTTTTTAATGATATATTCCTTTCAATTATTTGTGTTATTTCTATTGTTGATTGATTATCATCTCGAATATTAATATCTTGTAATATAATAATTTGTAATATAACGGGATTGTTATTTATTTATATTGTTATGTATTATATTGTTATTTATTAATATTGTTATTTATTTTTATTGTTATTTATTGTTGATTTTTCTATCGATTGTCTTATTGATTTTGTGTTTAGCTGGAAACTGTTTTTCGCTCATTTTCAAATGGCTCTGTCGTTGGTATGTATGTATAATGCACAATGTATAATGTAATCTTGTTAAACCCACTTGTAAAATGGTGTTTGCCGTTTAATAAAAATGAAAATGAAAATGAAATGAAATGAAATTAACGCCTCTGCGTGAGCCACGCTAGTTGCGGGGCGAACCACCGGTGTTCCTCGTAAGATGGCTTCATTGAATTTTGCCACGTCCAATTTTTTAATATTCCATCGAACGGGCACTTGACGAAACGCGGCTACTTGTCTCTGATGACCATCCAGGACATCAAAAATAATGTACTGGTGGTCACTGCCCGTGTAATCCTCCAAGACTCTCCAGGCTCTGATCCTTGGCAAAAGGGACTCAGATGCAAGGGTTATGTCTGGGATCGTTCCCCGCATCCCAGGGCGCCAGAAAGTTGGCGTGTTGCCCTCGTTGACGACGACGAGTCCGGCTCTGGCAGCAAAGTCCAGAATGTACTTGCCCCGGGAATTGGTGAGGGTCATTCCCCACTCGACAGCCCTAGCATTAAAATCCCCACCCACGACGACAAGTCCTGTGGTATTGCGCACACTCTCTTCCAGGCGGTCTATCTTCTCACAAAATTCTCAGATGGCCTCGTTGGGAGTGAGGTAGACACTAAAGTAATTGACATCCCGGCACCGAACCCAAACGAAACCTCGGCCCTTCGCGTGACGCCGTGCTTGTACTTTCGCTGCATTACGTGCCCAGAATGCAGCAGTACCAAGACTATCAGGGAACCAAAAAGATGGGTCCCTATCACGGTACTGGTACTGTTCGCTGACTAAGAGCGCGTCGACATCGTGTTCTAGGGCAAGCTGACATAGAAGTGCGTCAGCCGACCTGGATCGCTCAAGATTGCACTGAAGGATTCTTATCTTCTTGAAAGGGCTTTCGCTTGCTGTAGACCGAAGGCAGTTCTTGCTTCGGTCGGGTCCCTTGCAGTTTCGGGAGGAATGGCCGAAACAGAGGCATTTAAAACACCTCTTCACTTCCACTCTCCGTCTGAGCCTGCAGTTGACCCAGCTGACTCTCAGATGCTGGAGTGCCAGCACCTTAGTGGCATGTGCGTCTGCCATTTCGGCGACCGCCATCCGCTGCTGACTCCTATTTGGTTTTGTGAGCCACACCTTAAGAAAAGCCGTTTGCCCGCCAAGCTCGGGGACAGCTTTCTTCAGGGCCTCAACAACATCAACCTTAGTCGACACACAATCAATGTCTCGAACCTCGACTGATGTCTTTGGTTCAAGAGCACGGACGGTGCCCTGGCCTTCAACAGCTGCCTTCAGTTCCGGGTTCGTCTAATCGACCGTACAACCGTATCGGTCTGCTCTGGCTTAGCCTTGGCCTTAATTGCACCCAAGACCTCGGCAAAAGAACCTCAGGGGGGCTGAGGGCTTGACCAGGATTGCCTCCGTCCTGGGTTTTTTTGGCCGGGACTTTTTCGGAGCAGAGACCGAGCCGGGCCCAGTTTGAGCCACGCCGGTCGGCTGTGCCTTCACTGCCACATTCTTTATAGAGGCGACATCCGCCCGCCTCGATTGCCTCTTCTCCTTTCGGGAACGGCGTTTTTCTCACGCAGCCCCAGGTGTCTCTACCACTGACCCCTTTCGGGAACTTCCCTGAAGGGGTGTCGTAGGTAGCTGTGGCTCTTGGTTCTTTACAGGAGCTGCAGCTATGTCCGAAAAGGATCTGGACACAGCAGACAATAGGTCCGTCTGAGTCACCTTGGCCTTTACCGTGGTCCTTTTGGTCTGGACGCCTTCTTCTTTTTTTTTGAGGACTGTCCGATGTGGAAGGCCTCTTAGGTTTCTTAGAAGGCAGTGTTCTTTCGTCAGACAGAGACACAACCTTCTCGGCAATCTTTCCCATGGCTGCCTTGCTCACCACCCGGCAGGCAAAAACGAAGCCAAGGTCATCCTCCAGTTTGTCCATGCCGTTTTTGACCACTTGATTTACGGCTCTCTAGGTCCGGAAGGTGTCCAGCATAGCCTTGATCGTAGCTTCCATGTCTTGGAGCCGGGTTTCAATGTCACTCTCTGTGTCAAAATATTCCTGACGCAGAAGCACCATCTCAGAGCCTTCCGACCTCAACGGTGCTGTGAATGGCTCCTCCGGCATCCCTTCAGCAGAACTGATCGCCAGGGGAGTTGCTGGCAACGCCAGCTCGACACCTGCATCTCCGACGTTTTCCGCACCGTTCCCAGCTCCACTTGCCGAAGGAGCTCCTAAATGGGGGAACTCCTTAGTGCATTTGAAGGTGGCAGGTGGGGGAGATGTCCTCACGTTTTTCGGTGGTGGCGACCGCTGAACCTTGGAGCTACGGACAAAAGCGTTCCGCTTAACTTCCAACGTCTTTTCTGGCTCATTTGAGCTCATTATCAAAAATGTGTTTTGAGGGGTTTTATTTAAAGCCATCGTGTTTATTCCAGCGCATCGTGCAATCTCCAAGAAGTGGCAAAAAAAGGCAGAAACCAAGCCATACAATAGATATAAGTTAACTCCTTAAGAAATAATTTTAAGAGTTACTGTGATATTACGATTTTCCACTAGAACATTATATTGCAAAACATGACACGATGCAGAATAAAATCAATTTTAAAATCAGAAAAACCCATTGCAAATACTGTACTTCATTTTGAAAAATTCAATAACTCACAATTTAAATAGCTGTTTCATTAAAAAGTAGTGTAGAATTATGCATATGGTAAACAAATTTGAAGAGGCAACTTTAAAGGCTTCTGGGGCAGAGCCCCAAGGGAATTTACCTCGTTCCTCTTTTGATGGCTCATCTATATACCAAGACCTTTCTTTAGAGACCCCTACCAAGTTTCTACGCCGAGCCGTTCTCTCAAATTAGCTGGGACAAAAACCCAGTTTTTCCTTCCATAAGAATAACATGGGATGGGAATTCAAAGGCCACTGGGGCAGAGCCCCAAGGGAATTTACTACGTTTCTCTTTTGATGGCTCATCTACAGACCAAGACCTTTCTTTAGACACCTCTACCGAGTTTCTACACCCAGCCGTTCTATCAATTTAGCTATGACAAAGAAAAACAGTTTCAAATTAGTATATAGATTACTTAAAGAATCACATAAAAGTCATGGAGTTAGTCACATCACTGGAACGGAGATCATAACCCATTTTGAACAACTCACTACGCACGCACAGCAAACAAACAAGAAAACCAAAACACAAGTTCAACAATTAATTTGCAATAAAAATACATCGCAAACGGCCGTCTCCAATAGTCATCATGAAGCCCTGAATTAGCTGAACAGTTAGTATAAGGCATCGATGTACCTATATACCCTAACTGGATCGCGCTCGGCTGGTAAACGAAAACGGTACTGGAGCGGCCCATAGCATTGAATTAGCATTGTGACCGCCGACATATCACACTTTTTTACTTTCTTATTGTCACCAAAATATTTAAATGAATTTCTCTTTTCGTGTATGGTATTGTATTTAATTTTTTTCATAGGTACATTCCCTAAACTATTATATAGGGACCCGGAACACATATTTAAAATTAAACTTTCTTGTAGTCTTGGATTTATAACACAGTTTTGATGATATATGCATCGATATGGATTATTTTATTCAGTCAGTTGGGTTATATAGTACATCAGTTGACGCCAAATTATATTTTATAACATTAATTGTTCACTCTTACAATATTGAGAAAACCTACAGTACCGGTAGTGCATTTCCTAATTAGCTAGTTACAGTGTATAATAATAAGAGGAAATAAAACTTAACTTTTGTAGTTCTAATAAAACTATAATAAAATCTAACCAAGAAAACAACTTTTACAAAAACAATCATTTACTAGACAACAATCTTACATTTGATAGGTTTTCAATATTTCACTAGACGTGGCTAAACAAAATAAGTTTATTTAGTTTCTGCCGAATGCCGAGGTTTGAAACATTACTTTTTAAGGTTTTTTTCTTTTTGACACCTTATGACAATATACATTTGAAAACAACATGCTTATCATTTTAATGATTATAATAAGATCATGATTGTCTTCACTAAGATCTCCGTTTGGTCTGTGGCCTCGGAATACATTGCCAGCAAATTGATGCCAAAGCACATATATTATACACATTCATTTTAGCCCCGTTGGTTGGAGTAACATTTTTGAACTGGTTAAAAAAAATTATAATCTTGAACACATCTGACGAGGCTCTGACAAGTTTACCCCTATTTACATGATCTGTAAAATGTGTTTAGGGGCTTAAGTTGTGTTCGTCATCAACCAATAGATTTGTACCGTACATTCCTCACATTCTAGCTCACAAAACCACATATGTTGTAGAATGCATTGTCCTTATAAAATATACTATTAGTATCCTGGCAAAGATTAATCATAACGAAAACATAGTAAATAGCTAATGATTATTATCTTATTTTTCACACCTGAATGCCAATTTTAGTGAGAGTTGCATTCAGGGCCGGATTTCCCAATAGGCCCGGTAGGCCCGGGCCTATGGGCGCAAGGTCCCAGAGGGCGCACGGCCAAGAGGAATTTTTTTATAGGCTATCTAAAAATAAAAATAAATAGTCATAGTTGATAAAAAAAACTTCTGAAGTTCATAAGAAGAAATTATTGTTATGAAATTTAAAATATTATTAAGAATTACGCATTAATTTCGTTACAAAATTGCTACAATTCGTTACAAAATATTGGTTATACGGGAGTAGGCTGTAGGGATGTTGACGTTGACGAGCGCCCAAGGGGTACGCATCGTATTGCCACTGCACTGGGCCACTATGCTGGCTCGTTGGCTGGTTCAGGCTCGGGCTCGGCACTACTGATCATAGCGATTAGGGGCGGAAGGGTGCTAGACATTGTTACCACCCTCACTTTACAAAACAAAAGTTATCAACTAATCTTTTGATTAGTTTACAACAATCTGCAGGATCAAGTTAAAATATATAATACGTTGTGTTGAATATTAAAACAACGATTAATTTACGTTTAAATTTAACGAAAAAATATCAATCTCAGTTTGCATTAATTTTAGAAACATTCAATACCCTCCAAAGCACCATTGATGCTGTCATTTTCTCCTCAGACCTAAGGATCGGTATGGTTGGCAGGAGTATTGCTCTGTTTTGCTTTGGAAATATAAGCTAGATGCAGTATGACCATAGATAAAATATAGCTCAAGTCGACATCTCATGACATTGTTAATTCAAAATTTGTCATGTCTAGTTCATGTTGGTGATACTGGACGTTAGTTTTAACGTTATTTTGTTTCTATTATTTTAGGGTTAGTTCTATGATGTGTGTTTTAATTTCTTGTAATATAAACAGGAGACGACCTATTGTTGATGATTAGATCGTTTTATTTTGGATAAACTAGGTTTAAACATAGATAAAACGTACTTCTTAAATAACAAGAATTGTTTTCAGCTAATCCAAAATTATGACAAATCTACTAAAGGAGTAGCCTATGTTTAATCTATGGTATCACGTACTGTATGGAGTTCAGGTTTTTGGGCCTGGAATTGGAATCAATGGCCATGTTTTTTTTTTTTTTCAGGAATTTTCGGTGGTTTGAGTTGTTTTGTTTCAGTCAGTCCCACGGCCACTAATGTGAGCATTTATTAAAAGCATAAAATTGCTAACAGTGTTTAAGACGGCATTTGGTTAAGGCTAAACAAGTCAATAAAAAAACTTGCAATGATTTTGACGAGGAGTGGTATTTAAGCAATTAACTTAGGCCTATAGGCATGATATAGTTTTTAATAAAGGTTTGCAGGAAAGTAACTGTGACCAGACTAGGGGGCGGAAAATTATTTGGGCCTAGGGGCGAAAAAATGCTAAATCCGGCCCTGGTTGCATTACTCATTCCCCCTGAGAATTGGTACCAAAATATGACAAATTTACTACTTTCAAGCTCCATATCTCCCTTAGTATTCAACACAAAAAATATTTCTTATATAATTTTGATCTCTTATTTTTAGTATAATTGAACAATAAAAAAATCAGAGATCAAATTTTTGACCAAACACCCTTAACCTATTAATTTTCTCACATACCTGTTCAACAGAATATGGTTTCAATTCAAAAGAAATATCTGCCATTGTGACCATACACCTCAACACATTAATATAGACTTCAGGAGATTAGTTAGATGTTGATAAATTATTAATCAAATGGTTTACAGAGTCTAAGAAATGGTTACGGTATCTAAAGATTGAGGGTCGAGAGAATTTTACTTGTGCTTTTTCTATTGACACTAACTTTTTTATTTATTACATTCCACCTTTTTTTACTTATTCGTTGCTGTAGACATTTTTTTATTGTAATTTACTTTTGCTTCTTTAATAAGTTTTCTGTAAGTAGTAATACACTATGTACAAACAGATTCTAGTTAAAATAATCTCACCACAGTAATAATAGAAACAGGGTAGTTCTATCAAATGCCATTCAAAATGATCAAATTTTACAATATTGAAGAAGTATTATATTAAGTAAATAATAGTATTTAACTTATAATAACACAGGCAGTATAGTAATACTTACATAGGTACCACAATATTTGATTACTTGTATAATCGCATGCATATGCCTCTGGCAATAATCTTGACTGCACATTCCAGTAGAGAGAGCCTTATGCTCAAATCTGCCGCCCTGAATCGACAGACTTCTGAATCTGCCCTTACTAGCCACATTCCCCCTAGCGCCTTACAACCTCAGTGGCCGAGTCTTGAACTAAGGCTGTGACTGGTCTTGTTGATGTTGTGTTTCGCCGGTTATTGTTGCTGTTGTAAACCCTACGCATCCGTGCCATTTACGGACTTTAATGAACAATAATTAACCTCAAACAAAAATGTACCCTTACAAAACTTAAAATTTTAGAAAACAAAGAGTCTAAGAAAAGATATTTAAAAACAACTTATTTAACTTATTATTAGAGATATTGTCATAGAGCAAGACTAACTTTGGAGAGTATGACTTACGTAAAATAGGGCACAGGTAAGCTAGCTTAACTGTATCCCTTTCAAAAAAAAAATCAAGCTACTTGGTTTATTCAGGTGAAGGACCAGCAGAAAGAGTACATGTTTGACCCAGCCCAGATAGTGATGGACATTTGTAAAGTTTACATCCATCTCAAGGACAGTGACATGTTCTGTGCTGCTGTGTCTCGTGACGGCCGCTCTTATAGTCCTCAGCTCTTCTCTCTGGCTGAACAAGTCCTTGGTGAGTTTTCATTTGTTTAATATATTCATAATCTCCATCTGGAGTTCCTCTCTACAACTGTTCTAAAGACTTTAGTCGCTTTTCTTGATATCACAGTGACCATTGATACTAAAAAGAAAGAGGTTTTCTATCGCCATATACTTTGCCATGTATTTCTGCGATTGATTAACTTAAGCCACTTAGAGCACGGCTGCCTTTAACTAAGACCGCGGCATTCGAAGTGGCAACACTGCATGGGATGGCTACTACTACATTACACCACTGAACGCTCGCACCGCGTAGGATTTGAGCAAGCACGCAAATTATCTATTAATATTGATGTTTTATATCTGACAACACCTATGTAGGAAAAGAAGGGTAGAATAATATGAGGCATTTGTGTCAATACAAGAATATATTTATTAAATCCTTTTATGGTACATTGAATATATGTATTAGTATTATAAACTAAGAATTGTAATTTTCTTCTGTCTCTTCTACGTATTTACTCTAGTATTAATTATTTGTTAAAATGTAAATCCCATTTACATTGTTATTTAATTAAAATTTCTACGTAAGCTATTGTTTAATCAATTATTAGAATAATGACGTTAACCATACAATATAAAAATTGTCAAAAAAAACAAATAATATTATTATTATCAAGAGAGGATTGACATTTTCCTAGGGTTACAGTGGCTACAATTTTTGTAATTTTTTACCTTGGTTTAGTTATTTAACAAAATATCGCTCAGTCTCAAAATAATTGTTCATACTATTTCCTTCATGTTTGCTCCACAAAAAACTAACTATTTCAGCTTTTCCTGACAAATTGATATCAGACATAATTCCTAACATACTTACCTGCTTGATGACAATGAGCTGATAGCTACATTTAAAAAAATCATTTTATTTTCTTCCGATACTAGCATTTGCAAAAGCAACTGAACGCTAAAAACAAGTTGCCACTTATTTTACTTCGCTAATTCCGCCTAATTCAATCAAGATGGTGGTCACCACGCCCCCATTGGTTGATGAGCACTAAGTTATGTGGTTCTGCTAGCTCCGCCTTCCGATTGTCTGTTGCAAGAATATTTCAAGAATTAATTTTGAATGCTGGTGCAGTGACAGAATGATTAAATGAACGAAATAATATTTTTATTTCTCATAAAACAAAATAATTATGTTTAAACAAAATTCATACTTTAAGTTTATAATAAACTATAGCAAAATTGTAAAATCTAAATAGAAAAGACATTTCTGTATTTAGGCTACGGTACTTAATTTAAGTCGTTCAGCGTGCACTGTGTAAGTGTAAACTGGTTGGATTGTAGTAAATAGTTAACCCGTCTTCAAATTGGCTGTAATAATTTTACTTGTTATGGGAAAATATAAGAAACTACATATATCACACACAGGTAAAGCTTATAGTTTTAACTGAACGTCTATACTGGTTGGGGGAATGTATATAAAAGCAATATTTGCTACAAAAGTAATAAGTCTTGAGGATACCTAATCAAAATGCATAATCTACTTGAAATAATTCAGTAGGCCTACATTAGCTATGCAATACTACACTACAGCTGCGGGCAGATACACGCCGCACTATAAAACTGAGATTTTGACGCTCTGTTCATCCCCAAAGCTTAACAAAACTAAGCATGATAGAAAAACAGTTAATTACAAACAGTAAAGTATATTTAATCATCTACAACTTTCTCACAGATGAAACTCCTCTGACCAACAAACAGCAATTATTTTAGTAGGTGACTAACTTTTTCACGTTACTTTTCCAAATTTTTTTCCTTTCTGTGTGTGTGTGTGTGTTCCAAAGTTTTTTCGTTTCTTGTGGTGTTAATTTAAAAAATATTTATATAAAAAAAACTATCAAACAAAATTTTCATTTTCAAAAACCGTACTATTGGTATAAAGGGTTTATTTCCGAACTTTGTACTAAATTTCTAAATTTTATCTCAATTTGTAAGGGTGTAAAAATAAGCAGTACAGTAGAACCTCTTTAATCCGAACTAATTGGGACCAGGGGTAGTTCGGACTATTGAATAGTTCGGATTACAGAACATTGTTGTTTTTACATAACAATAGCTAGATCATGGCTAAAATTGATCAACATTATTTTGGGAAAAGTGAAAAAATGTTTTTTAAAGTGAAATTTGATACAGTAGTAAACGTGGTGAATAAACAGTACTGTAAATTAAAACAGTATACAATAAAGATACTGCTGTACTGTGTATAAAGTACAGCAATGAGGGGTTCGGATTAGTGGACGTTCGGATTACAGGGGTTCGGATTAAAGAGGTTCTACTGTATATTTAAAACGCTACCACTAGTTCCATACTACTGTAATGGTGAAAGGCCGGGAGTAGATGCTTGGCGCGGCGTTGCCAATTATTGCTGGCCGCGGCCTTCGTTAAAGGCAGCCGTGCTTACAGATGGGAAAAGTAGAGAGATGTTGCTGGCTGCAAGTACCCTCCAGTTGCATTTACTGTATACTTAAGGAAGTCCCCAATAGACAAGGTAAGTAAATGGTAAGTGCAGCCCGTAAGTTCATGCTGTCCAAAATTTGCCGTTTCTACTATTTCGGTCTATCTATGTAAAGGACCAGCAGAAGGAATTTGACCCAGCCCAGATAGTGATGGACATTTGTAAGGTTTATATGTTTCTGTAAAAAAAAATAGTAGCCTTCTATAATCTTAATCTTAGTTAGCTGATAACGAATTTAAAGTGGATTTCAGGAGTTTTCAATTGAATCTCAACTAAAGCATTAAAAGGTAAATATGAGGTAGTATCTAAAAGATGTGTACTGTATTATCGGGGAGTTTTCTGAAGTCCTTGTTGATCTTTAAAGCCATTTAGAAAAAACAGCGTAAAGTTAGAATCTGGGCCAATACAGGGTCAGTTGGGAGTCAGTGCACAAGATCTGCAAAACAAGATCAGTTCAGGGTTTCCACAGACCTCGAAAGTCAGAGAAACAAGTATAAGGTCAGGGAAAGTTTTTAAAATAATTCCGCCGCAGCTAACCTGCAGACTAAGTGAATTTCCATTTGCCTGATTGTATTTACACTAAAATGTCTCCTTAAAAATATCACATTTATTCATTATTGAAATAGAACTTATTTAACAAGTACCGTACTTAGGTTTGCTGCAAAAGGGAGGGTAAAAGTTTTTTTTTTTGTTAAATGTTAATAGTTTAGTAAGAAATAAATGCATTTTCCAAAATTGATCAAAATATGTTTATAAACAAGCAAACTACAACAGTTTACTTATTCTCCTTAAGAATGACATGGACATTTTAAATTTACATTTTTTTGGAATTATGTCCATAACCGTTGGGCATACAACAACGGTTCAATAAACTAAACTATTTGTTTTTTGGGTCAAAAATGGGAAAACCCAATTTTTACCCCATAAAACACCCCATAAACCCCCGTTCCCATAGTCCGATCATGATGGTTCGCAAACTCGTTTGAATGAATGTAGGTTTAAACGTTTATACCAAATTTCATCAAAATCGGACTATTTTTGCTCGAGTTATTGTGCTAACAGACATATATATATATACAGGGTGATCAACTCAAGGAGGCCACCATTGGGATATCGGAAACGGTAAGAATAAGAGAAAACTTTAAATGGGGGACATTCCTTTATATTTTGTGGCAGTTAAAAAAATGATTTAATTTTTTCAAAATTCAGCCGTCATTTTCCAAAATGGCGGCCAACTTCGAAATTTCTTATGGAACACCCTGTATTTTATCATGTTTTCGGATAGATCATGCAATTTAAAAACTTTTTCATTCTTGACATTTTTTTGATAAACCCACTCGTTTAGGAGTTACAGCCTATGGAAAAATGACTTCCGGTGTACATTTTACATCATGTAGCTCCAAAAAAGTAGGTTTATAGCGAAAATGCGAAGAGTAAATAAGTCAAATAAGTCTTAAAATTGCATCCACATTCTATTAAGACCATAAAATACACATTTTTCCACTTTTCAAGTTTGCCGCCATTTTGGAAAATGGCCGCCATTTTTAAATAATAGAATTAATATTTTAACGAATTTTATGGACTTTTTGGAATGTGGATGCATTTTTAAGACTTATTTGACTTATTTTCTCTTCGCATTTTCCCTAAAAACCTACTTTTTTTGGAGCTACATGATGTAAAATGTACACCGGAAGTCATTTTTCCATAGGCTGTAACTCCTAAACGAGTGGGTTTATCAAAAAAATGTCAAGAATAAAAAAGTTTTTAAATTGCATGATCTATCCGAAAACATGATAAAATACAGGGTGTTCCATAAGAAATCTCAAAGTTGGCCGCCATTTTGGAAAATGGTGGCTGAATTTTGAAAAAATTAAATCATTTTTTTAACTGCCACAAAAAATAAAGGAATGTCCCCCATTTAAAGTTTTCTCTAATTCTTACCGTTTCCGATATCCCAATGGTGGCCTCCTTGAGTTGATCACCCTGTATATATACATAAATGTATATATGAATTTGAATGGATGGTATTTTTGGACTCTAGGGACCTCAAAACGAAAAAGTAAATCGCTCCCGGGTTCAGGTTCATTTTGATGTCCCCAGAGGCCAAAAACACCATTCGTTCAAATTTTTATATATGTATATATATATATATATATATATATATATATATATATATATATATATATATATATATATATAGACTTATTAAATATTTAAGTAAATAAGTACAACTGAGCACCCTGAATATTATATTTTATAAAAAGAAGGGACATGTTTCGGACATTAGTCCATTTTCAAACTTCAAAATACATTAAACACTTAACTGTTGTTTGTATTGTTTGTTTGTAAATAAATATAATTTTTACATACAGATGATTTATAGAACTAGACAGGATTTGGAAAAACATTTTTGTTACTGATTACGGTATTTAATTTTAAAATTTGGTCAAAGATTGGGTTTCTTAAAGGAATTTGGCTATTTAAAATATGAGTACCTGGGGACCGAGCTTTGCTCGGGGAAAATTATTAGTTTACTCAGAAAAGTATTGCAGATACATTAATCCACTCCCAATATCCAGACTGCTAACCTTCACTACTTACATGACCACTCCCTAAGTCGTGGACCTGTTTGCCCTCCTTCCCTATACCATTTTAGAATTTCAGATACATAAATGCCACAGACAGTTCCTACACTCTGCACTGCTAGCATTACTACTTCCTACACCGTTTCCTACGTCATGGACCTGTTTTCCTCCCCTCTCGTAGCATTTTAGGATTGTAGATACCTTAATGTTATTCCCATAAACAGTTCTCAGACTCCAGACTGCTCACCTTTACTACTTCCTTCACCACTTCCTACGTCGCGGACCTGTTTCTCTCCCTTCCAATGGCATTTTAGGATTGCAGATACCCTAATCTAATCTTCATTGATAGTTCCAACACTCCGGGCTGCTTGCCTTTACTACTTCCTTCATCGCTTCCTACGTCGCAGACCTGTTTCCCTCCATTCCCATAGCATTTTTGGATTGTAGATACCTTAATCTAATCGTCATAAACATTTCCCACACTCCGGACTGCTCACCTTTACTACTTCCTTCACCACTTCCTACGTCACGAACCTGTTTCCCTCCCTTCCCATAGCATTTTAGGATTGCAGATTCCTTAATCTAATCGTCATAAACATTTTTCACACTCCAGACTGCCCGCCTTTACTACTTCCTTCACCACTTCCTACGTCACGGACCTGTTTCCCTCCATTCCCATAGCATTTTAGGATTGTAGATTCCTTAATCTAATCGTCATAAACAGTTTCCACACTCCAGACTGCTCGCCATTACTACTTCCTTCACCAATTCCTATGTCGCGGACCTGTTTCCCTCCATTCCCATAGCATTTTAGGATTGTAGATTCCTTAATCAAACCGTCATAAACAGTTTTCACACTCCAGACTGCTCGCCTTTACTACTTCCTTCACCACTTCCTACGTCGCGGACCTGATTCCCTCCCTTCCCATAGCTTTTTAGGATTGTAGATAACTTGATCTAATCGATATTAACAGTTCCCAGACTCCGGACTGCTCACCTTTACTACTTCCTTCACCACTTCCTACGTCGCGAACCTGTTTCCCTCCCTTCCCATAGCATTTTAGGATTACACATTCCATAATCTAATCGTCATAAACAGTTTTCACACTCCAGACTGCTCGCCTTTACTACTTCCTTCACCACTTCCTACGTCGCGGACCTGTTTCCCTCCATTCCCATAGCATTTTAGGATTGTAGATTCCTTAATCTAATCGTCATAAACAGTTTCCAAACTCCAGACTGCTCGCCTTTACTACTTCCTTCACCACTTCCTACGTCGCGGACCTCTTTCCATCCCTTCCCATAGGATTTTAGGATTGCAGATTCCTTAATATAATCGTCATAAACAGTTTCCACACTCCAGACTGCTCGCCTTTACTACTTCCTTCACCACTTCCTACGTCGCGGACCTGATTCCCTCCCTTCCCATAGCATTTTAGGATTGTAGATAACTTGATCTAATCGTTATTAACAATTCCCACACTCCGGACTGCTCACCCTTACTACTTCCTTCGCCACTCCCTATGTCGTAGACCTGTTTGCCCTCCTTCTTTATACTATTTTAGAATTGCAGATACATAAATGCCACAGACGGTTCCCACACTCTGCGCTGCTAGCCTTACAACTTCCTTCCCCATTTCCTACGTTATGGACCTGGTTCCTCCCTCCCATTACATTTTAGGATTGCAGATACCTTAATTCAATCGCCATAAACAGTTCCCACACTCCAGACTGTTCGCCTTTACTACTTCCTTCACCACTTCCTATGTCGTGGACCTGTTTTCCTCCCTTTCCATAGCATTTAAGGATTGCAGATACCGTAATCTAATCGTCATAAACAGATCCCACACTCCACACTGCTACCCTTGACTATAGAATCTAGTAATCTTCAGTATAATCTTTGCTCAATAGTAACAACTGATGTTTTTCCTTTTGTACTGTATTTTGTTTTGCTAGCATACTGTGGATAGACTAATTACAAGTCTTTTGTTTACTTTTTCCTTGTTATTTAATTCAGCCAACATGGTTACCTAGCAACCCATAAGACTAATGTTAAAAAAATGTGATTTTCAGTTTCATTTTTCTACGTAATTAGATTTTTGTTGGCAGTTCTAATTGCAGTAAACTCGTTTTTAGGCCAGAAATAAACTATATACAACATTTGAAGAAAATCGTGGGAGCCGTTTTCGAGATCTTGGTGCAAGCATACATACATACATACATACATACATACATACATACATACATACATACAAGCAAACTTTGCTCGTATTAGAGTATAGGATTTGGATTTTTTAGATTTTCTTCGTATATGAAATATAAGAGTTTTATTGAATGGGATACTAATGAATTTCTCTTTCTTCTTTCTTTCTTTGTTGTGTTCTTGATTTTGATTTTTCTTTCTTTTGATGTTTCTAATCATATTGTAGATAATGTTTTTGCTTATATCCATTCCTTGATGCTAAGTAATGTTGCTAAGTAAGTCATGTTTTTGCGCAAAGGCTTCTTGATTTTTTATTCAAAAACAACCTTGTATGTAAAGAACAATTTGGATTTGTAAAGGGGAAAGGTACGATTGATGCTACCGTTGACTTAATTACCAAAATAATCAGTGCTGTAAATAATAAAAATAAAGCTATCGGGGTATTTCTGGATTTTCAGAAGGCATTCGATTGCTTGGACCACGGTGTAATTTTTGAGAGGCTTTATAATCTGGGAATCCGTGGCCTGCCCCTTGACTGGATTAAGTCGTATCTTCTACAGAGAACTCAAAGTGTAAAGGTTAACGATTGTGTACATTCAAATAAGCTACAAGTGAATTTCGGAATTCCCCAGGGCTCAGTTTTGGGGCCTATTTTGTACATTTTATATACAAATAGTATAACTAAGACCTTCCCTAACTTAAACATAACTATGTACGCTGACGATGTAGCCCTCTTGTTTGAAAATAAATCATTAGATAACCTAGAAATTGATAGCTTTGTAAAACTATCAAACCTTTATCAATACTTTAATAGCAATAATTTACACGTTAATCCAAGCAAATCAAGCTGTATACATTTTTCAAAAGCCAACCATTCTGAGGCCAGCCCAGTAATATTTATGAACGAATTTGAGTTACCCTTAGAAACAGAAGTTAAATATCTAGGATTGATTTTTGATAACACTTTTTCTTGGACACCTCACATTGATGCACTGTGTTCCAAGCTGTCGTCTCAATTATTTTTAATGAATAGATTCGCAAAATATCAAAATTTATTACTTATGCGATTAGTTTATTTTTCACTCATAGAGTCAAGATTAAGGTATGGAATTATTCTCTGGGGGTCTGCGATACAATCAAATTTTTTACGCGTTTTTAGGTTGCAAAAAAGAGCCATTCGTATTATGGCAGGTGTGTACAGAAGAACACCTTGCCGAAATTTTTTTAAATCCCTTGAAATTCTAACGTTACCTTCGATATATATTATTGAAATTCTATTATATTATAGGTTTAAATCAACAACAAAAGTAACCGGTGCAGATATTCATAATTATAATACCAGGCAAAGACACCATCATAGACAAACCTCTCATAGATTGGAATTAGCTGCATCATTACCTCAAAATCTCGGGCCAAAACTGCTTAACAAACTTCCAGCCAATCTACAATCCTTAACGTCAGAAGCAAAATTCAAAATTAAATTAAAAGAATACCTTTTAGAACGTGCATGTTACTCTGTTGCTGAATTTTTTGAACAGCCCAATTTATAAAAAAAAAAAAAATAATAATAATAATAAAAATAAAAAAAAGTCTGAAGCTAAGTCCACCTGCTCTGTAATTATTACTTTCATATGTGTTATCAGTGTTATAGTAGGCTACCAGTTTTGTTATTTTATTATTTGCATTATATTATTGTTTATATTTAGAAGTAATTTAAGTTGACGTTTGTAATACAATGTATATTGTCTGACTACAATAAATGATTTGATTTGATTTGATTTGAAGTATTTAATTTTGTTTAATTCTATCTCGTAATTTTTCTTTGTCATTGGAATGTTCAAAAGACGATTAAGCATGGATCTGAGAGCAGATAGTTTGTATTTCCAAGGATGGTTAGAATTTGATGGTATTATTAGGTCTGATTGAGTTGGTTTTCTGTAAATTTTGAAATCATGTTTGTTTATGTTTTTTGAAATAGTTAGGTCGAGATAGTTTATTTCATTATCGTTAATTTCTTGGACAATGTGTTCAAATATTTTAAAAAATCTTTACTTTCCTCTTCATTTCCTTCATAAAGGCAAATGACATCATCCACATATCTGTACCAATATTTGATTTTTGAGTGGTATGGATTTAAATCATTGTTAATTTTGTTTTCTTCAAAATTATGTATGTAAATATCAGCAATCAAACCAGATAAAGGGGACCCCATTGCCAAGCCTTCTCTTTGTTGGAAGAATTTTTGATCAAACGTAAAATAATTTTGGTTTAGACATGTTTCTGTCAGTTTTGTGATTTCTTTAATTTCTTGTTCAGAAAGGATGTTGCTCTTTTCTAAATCATGTTTTAATATCTTCAAAGTTTCTTTTGGGGGAATGTTGGTATACATGTCCTTGATATCAAAAGATATAAATTTTGAATGTGTTGGTATTTCTTGATTTTTTATTTTGCTAACAAGTTCAATGTTGTTTTTTATGCTGTAGTTTGTATCCCAATTAAGACTGTTTTTAATTTTATTATTTAAGTATCTACAAAGTTTGTATGTGGGTGCTGATCTAAAATTTACCATAGGTCTTATTGGTATATCAATTTTGTGTGTTTTAGGGAGTCCTTTCAACATTGGAGCTTTAGGATTTATTATTTTCAAATCAGATTTTTCTTGGTTTGAGAGATGTTTGCATTGTGATATTACTTTGTTAGTAGCTTTTGAGAATTCTTGTGTTGGATCTTTTGTTAGTAGGGAAAAATTTTTACCATCAATGAAAGTTTGTACCTTTTCTTTATAATCAGAATTTTTTATTATGACTGTTGTATTTCCTTTGTCTGCTTTAACTAGAGTGGAATCGTTATCTTTCAATTTTGTGCAAATTGAATTAATTATTTTCATTTCTTTGTTTGTGTTATTGATCAATTTAGTATTTCTTACCTTTGTGTTGTTTTTGTTCAATTCGTGGATAAAGTTGTATTTTATTGGTTCTTGGTCTTGTTTGTCAATGTCTTTGAGATTTGCATTAATTTGTATAAGGTCTTCTTTTATTGTTGAGTTATTGAAATCAAGGTTAATATTGTACTTTAAAGATTTGTCTAGGATTTCGGGTCTTCTGTTGAAAATGTTATGTTAGTAAGGTTTTTGATTCTTGGGTAGAATCCATGTGATTCTTCGTTTTCTTCATTAGGTAATAAAGGTGTTTGTTTGTATAGTAATTGGTTAATCTTCTTATTATGTATACATCTTTTCTTTAATATTTTAGGTTCTATCCATTTATTAATGTAAATATTGATTTCTTCCAATGATTCGGGGTGGTATTCTGTTTGTATTTTGTTTATAACGTTTGATTTTGAATTTTGGATTTCATTTAGTCTTTATACAAATTTTTTATTTCTTCTTTGATCCAGATTTTCTTAGCAGTATTCAAAGTTTTCGAAGCTGCTTTTGATTGATTTTTAATTTGAATTTGGACATAGTTTGGTGTAATATTCTTCTTTAGGAATGTTTTATTAAACTTAATATCTTCTTGGATCTTTCTTTCTTTAAGGGTTAAGTATTTCAGTTCGTGAACTATCTTTTGGTTGTTAGTCATTTATGTTTTTATTTAGGTGTTCACGTAATAGGGCTACTGATATATTAAATATTTAAGTAAATAAGTACAACTGAGCACCCTGAATATTATATTTTATAAAAGAAGTGACATGTTTCGGACATAAGTCCATTTTCAAACTTCAAAATACATTAAACACTTAACTGTGGTTTATATTGTTTGTTTGTAAATAAATATAATTTTTACATACAGATGATTTATAGAACTAGACAGGATTTGGAAAAACATTTTTGTTACTGATTATTTAATTTTAAAATTTGGTCAAAGATTGGGTTTCTTGAAGGAATTTGGCTATTTAAAATATGATTTGGATTTTTTAGATTTTCTTCGTATATGAAATATTCTTCAGTTGAATCCATTCGATTTCCTTTGTTTAAAACTTTTAGAATTTTCATGTTGTTTTTTAAATTTGTGTAATTGTGGTTGGTCGATAAAAGGTGTTCAGCAAAGTTTGATTTCATGGATGTTCTCTTGTTACTCTTAAGAGCTTGAATGTGCTCTTTGAATCTAGATTTAAAAGAGCGTCCTGTCTGACCAATGTAGAAGTGTTCACAATCAGTGCAGTTAATTTTGTAAATGCCAGATTTGTCATAGATGTCTTGATGTTCTTTATTTGTATTAATGTTATTTGTTATCACATTGAAAGCGTTATTTTTTGTTTTAAAGCCAATTTTGTATTCAGAATTTTGAAAAGTTTTTCTTGTAGTCCTGTTAAGAGTTTTATTGAATGGGATACTAATGAATTTCTCTTTCTTCAGTTGTACTTATTTACTTAAATATTTAATATATCAGCAGCCCTATTACGTGAACACCTAAATTAAAATATAGACTTATATATATATATATATATACGTCCGTGAACGCGATAACTTGAGTAATTTTTGTCCGATTTTGATGAAATTTGGTTTAAAGGTGTAAAGCGGGATAAACTTGAATGAGTTCGCGAACCAGCATGATCGGACAATGGGAACGGGGCTTTACGGGGGGTTTTATGGGGTAAAAATTGGTTTTTCTCACTTTTGACCCTCAAAACACAAAATTTCCCAATTTCTCTTTAGACCTTTTTAAAGAGCTTAAAAAAACAATTAATTTAGTATATAAAAGTATTTTTGTTTGGTTAATAGTAACGGAGAAAATTAACAAAATTGTAAATTTAAAATTCCCATGTTATTCTTATGGAGAATATTGTAAAATGTTGTAGTTTGCTTGTTTATGGATATATTTTGTATTTTGATCAAATTTATTTATTTTGTACTAAGCCATCAATATTTTACAAAAAAACACACTTTATTAGTTTCCTTGTAGCAGCAAACCTAGGTACTCGTTAAATCTAATTTTATTAAAATATATTTAATTGAAAATCAATTAAGACAAATGGAAATTCGCTTAGTCGGCAGGTTTGCTGCGGCGGGGGTATTTATGTTTTATTTAGAGCTGTAAGTATTTAGAATTTGATTTCTTATGTGGTATTGTTTTAATAAAAAGGAGGCATAAGGGCGGCTATGGGGATGGTGGAGTCCATATTAAATAATAAAGTTATTTTTTACTCTAGATAAATACTTAGTCCCGGGGGACCGAGCTATGGCTGGGTATAGATTATTTCGATTGTAAAATCAATATAAGGGAAACTTACGTTTTATGTACAGTAGAACCTCGCTAATCCGACCTCCGATGGTCCGACTTCTCGCTTGGTCCGACCGTGCAGCCAACACAATATAGGCTTCCGCTAACATAACCTCATTGTCAAAGAAAAATACCTAGAAAACTTTATAAATTGTTGTTTTTTGTCTAATGTGTTGAAATTCGTTGTTTATTTAACCATATCTGCCCATTATTAATATTAAGTAAGCACCCACATTGTTTTTGAAAAATCACAGTTCATTTGACAAAAATAAAATGGAAGCAAAACAAATGAATGTCGATCAAAGCTTCAAAGTCAAGCTATCCGTTTGCACTGACAATCGTCTGCTCCTTAGGCCTACACATGACACATCTGTCTGCTGTGCGCTTGCTATGTCACAGCAGCGCACAATATATAATATAAAATATATATATATATAAGTATATATAATGTATATATAAGTATATATATAGCGCACTAGTATATATGCTTACTATATAGGCCTACTATGTATAGGGGAGAAAGTAAAAGAGTGCATACAAATTTTAAAATCTACGCTTAAATTAGAGTGAAACATTGAGTTGACGCCAGTGCACTCAAACGTCATCGACACGAAACACTCATCAACATCTATTTTCCCCTATATCGAGTAATCTTCTGTGTAATCTTTGCTCAATAGTTACAACTAATATTCTTCCCTTTGTTCTGTATTATTATAGTTGGCTAGTACTGTGGATGTCTTGTTATAAACACATGTTACATTACAACAAAAATCTTTTGTTTACTTTTTCCTTGTTATTTTGTTCAACCAACATAGTTACTTATCAACCCATAAGATCAATGTTCTTTGTCCAAACTAAGCTCATAAGATATCGTTGTAATCAGCATCAAATGTACTATATTTTACATGTCTTGCAAATATTTTGTAAAATTAACGGTTTTCATGGTATTTGGCATCAAATATTTTAAAATACCGCCATTTTTAAACGGTTCTAGAGTTTTTAATCATATTTTGCACAAACATGTCAATAAGATAAAAATTTTCACAGAATTTCAAAGCTCAAGCAGTAAGGGAGTTATGAATGATTAAAAAAAAAATCACTTTCAGACAGATAGACTGAAAACGGAATGAGACGAATACACATGTTACAGTAGACCCCCTCTTAACCGACCCTAATGGGACCGGACCTAGGTCGGATAACTCAAAAGGTCGGATAAAACGGACAATCCCTAAAATCATAACATAATGAAGTGCTATTGATTTGGAATTATATTATCATTATTTTGAAATCATACTTGCATTATTTATAAAATAAACTACTCTTATCTCTTTTTTCGTATTGAGAAAAAGGTCACAAATAAACGCAAAACACGGTTAAGTCCAATAGGCCTAATTTCAGTGGAATATATTACAATACTAGGCAAGAGTCAATCAAATTCCTATTTTAATAACTTTAGTAGGTACTGTAATTTATTAATTGATGCTTTCCAAATCCATCGTAAAACAGTACAGAACTTTTTTCGAAATTAAAGATACAAGCAACCATTTTGTTACAAGACAGGACGTTTATTAATAGCCTCTCACTGGAGGCTCGAGGCACAAAAACTATCTTGACCTTGGAGTTGTTAACCCCCCTTCCCTACCCTCCCTACAAGTTGCGTTGTTTGTTTACTCCAGCGATAAGATAATCAGTTCTCAAATAATACATTTGCCACACAGATAACAAACAGATCAGATGCGCTCGAACTACGAACAAGGATGATGACAAACTGACAATAGGCTGTGCAGTAATCGTGGGCTGTGCTATATGTTTTGTGATCAACACAAAATAACTACTTATTCTTAGTCATATCCTGTGGAGATAAGCGTATGGTTCAGTTCTCAGCGCCCAGCGTGGGAGCGTAAATGCCGAGATTCCTAGAAAGCGGCGATTAAACCAAGCTGCTCTCAAAGTAAGGTCGGTTAAAACAAACTGTATTTTTTTACGATCGAAGGCGGATAATCCGATTATCGGTTAATACGAGGTCGGTTAAGAGGGGGTCTACTGTATATTACATTTTTTGTTTCTTTTGACATGCTGAATAACAAGACAAAGTTTGTTCATATGGTTGTAAGACACCATGTTTATAGTTCTAGTTCTAGTGAAATAGACAACATAGAACTATAGAAGCAAGGGCTCAAATGGTTTTTTTTTTTTCAAATAGTTTACCTCCTAAATCAAAGAAACGCTACAAAAGAAGTTGGTGTGAAATATGTGTATTGAGTATCCTTCACTGATAATAATATCAAAGAGGTACTAATAATAATTTTTAATAGTAATTTTATTTGTTTTGATTTAATTGTTGTAAATAAATTGTTTCAATAGTCTACTTGTACCTAAAACAATACTAATGGTAAGAATTCTGCTAGCAGGACCTATTCACAAAAAAAAAGTTATAGAAACAAATAACAGAATATAAGTGTAATGAAGTTTCACAAACTCCCAATTATCTGAGCCCCAGTCATCTGAGCCCCGGTTATCCGAGCCCTCAGGTTATCTGAGGTCTTTTTGGCCTAAATATTTATTTGGATTTTCAGTAGGATAACAATAATTACTTTATTGTAGTATGTTTCTATTTAAAGAAACGTAAAAATAGCAATTAACTTGCAATTTATTGAAACGAATACAGTACTTGGAATAACCATTACATATTATTTTAAAGTTAGAATGAAACGCAATAACCTTAAAAATTAAAATCTCATAGAACTAGGTTGGCCGGCTACCAATACCAAACTAAACTAGACGAGCCGGCAGTGTCAGTTAGTCTTCTGCATTTCTATTATTTAATGTAGATGATTGTGTCATAGAATTATAGATTAGGTCAAACTTAAAAAAATAATTTCATACCGTTTAACTAGAAAGATACACCTTAGTGTTTTGTTTTAAATAGTGTAGTGTGTGTTGGTTATCATAATTATAATAATAGGCTACTGTCTGAGTGTGTTTTAAAGTTGAAAAGTGTTAAACATGTTTGATGTGTCATTTTTTCTTTAACAATACTAAGTTTTTTTGTATAAAAGGTTAAATCTAAATCATATTATTATAATTTTTCATTCGCTATGTGTTGTTTAAAGATATATTTTACAAGTATTTGACTTCATAATAAGGTACCGAAACCCTAACCTCAAAATCTACGTGACCTCCGTGTTATCCGAGATTTTCGGTAACTGAGGTTGTCTCGGTCCCAACAACCTCGGGTAATCGGGAGTGTACTGTAAATAACAATCGTAGGTAAATTAGTGTAAGCAACTGACATAGTTAGCCTTTACAACACTTGTATACGTTTTGTTGTTGTCAAGACTATCTTCATGTGATCATTGCGTAAACTACTATCAAGATGTTAAGATTCTACTTAAATTTCTACATGTCTCGTCAAGACTAATTTTATGTGATTTTTGCGTAAAGGACTGTTTTGCCAGAAGCGGCTGGTGCGTATAATGCTCAGCGATGATCGCTCCGCATAAAACGCTGCCCACTGCTTTGCATTTGTTTCAGGTTAGTCTATTTTGCCAGAAGCGTTTATCGCTACAGCCGCCAGCGTCCGTAACTGAACCGCTAGCATCTATCCCTGACCACTGCTCCTGGAGCAGACGGAGACGCAGTCGCTAGTGTTTATTAGAAGAAGAAACACTTGTTTTGTTATTGAATGTCCTTATTTTTTAAGTCGTGTTTGTTGATCACAATCAAAGTAGAAATTTCATAGCGGAGATGATAAATTGATTGAATCCATTTCAGCAAACCCCACCTTTCTAGAATGGAGGTGATTTTCTACTCTTTAAAAACATAAATTGCACTTCTTCCCTGGATTTGCACCATTTCTAAAATCTTCATCGTAAAATTCCTCGGCTAACAAATACTTCACTATTTGCTTTTTACAGCTCATTTCACAAACAGCACTCCTTTTGCCGCCAAAGAAAACCACTCTAAGATCAAATAATCACAAGGAACGGGCGTTTCTGGCAAAATAGCCCAGAGCGATAGACGCTGAGCAATTATTGCTCTATAGCGATCATCGATAAGCATCAGATACACCGGCCGCTCTTGGCAAAACAGGCCTTAAACTACTATTAAATTTTATTAAAGATGTCAACAGATCATGCCTTAAATCTCTACTTGTGTCGTCAAGACTATCTTTATGTGATCGTTGCTTAAACTACTATTAAAGATTATCAAAATGTTCTTTGAGTCTTTGTATTCAACTTTTGAGCTCTATGAGTGGTTATTTAATTTTTAGTTAAATACTCAGTGATAAGCATCAGTTACAAAACAAAAGCATAATCAAGAGATGATTGTTGATTTCCCAGTAAGGATCGGAGGAGGGATGTACATAACAGACTTGCAAGACGTGGCAGCTAAGGTACAGAAACTGGCTGATCTACAAAAGGAGGAGGAGGAAATGTTGGCTGACATTCCAGACGAGTTCCTAGATCCCATCATGTCTACATTGATGGCAGACCCTGTACAGCTACCTTCTAGCAGACAGATTGTGGATAGGAGCACCATTGCAAGGTAATCTACCTCTTTCTTTGAGTCCCAGCAATTATTAGTTGATTTAATTTATTATGCCCTTTATCGTGTTTCCACTTCATCTCATTGACATTTAAATTGTTTTAAAGAACAAGTTTTAAGAAGAAACATACACACAGAACTGTTGAGAATGAGTAAAAAATCACCTAAAAATGTCAAACTCTCGAAGAAATTTTTAAATCATTATCATCACTCACAATCTTGGCAAATGGTGGATATTTCCTTTAGGACTGTTTCACTGGCGTAGCCAGACGTTTACAGACGTATTCAGAAGTTGTTGCTGATGTAGCTATGCTGATGTAGTGCTGATGTGCTATTAATGTTATTTTCAAATAAGGGTGTTCACACTGGCATATTAATACGCGAGCGACGAGGGCTAGCTACAAGTAGCTCCCATCGCCAAATACGTGCATGTACACTAGCGCCCTGGGCTGTCACCTTTACCCTCCAACTTGTAATATAAACTTAACTTTTCAACATCAAAGTCGGTATTACACTGTTCTTTCATGTTCCTATATCAAATATATGGTGATATTATGGGGAAATTATTCTGTGAAATATTACATGTTTTATCATTTACACTGTTGGCGGTGCTGTGAACAGTCCTTAAGAGTCCTTGGAGGCTAGCGGCCATCTTGTATAATTTCAAACAGCTGCTGAAGAGTTATTTATTGTTCAAAAATATTTTTCAAACACCAAAGTGGTTATATTTTAAATATCTAGTATACTGTGAGATTAGTAATGTTCTTTGTAGTTTCTACAGGTGTGGTCTGTAGCTCTGTACACATCCACACATACAGACAGACACACACGTCATACGGGCCTTTGCACTCCCAAACACCAAATTGTGGCATCTTTCAAACTGCGGCCACCAGTAGATGAAGGAAGGTGGCAAAACCTTGTGTACATTGATATTTCAAATGAACACTTCATTTTAATATCAAACACTCTAGTTTTTAATAGTGGCACCTTGCCGCAATTCGGTTTATATCAACAGTGTGTGGACAGGATGCCACTAATGCGTTGTAGCGCTCGAGCAGTGTTTTTTGTCCCCCCCCCCCTACTTCTCTCGTGCGCTGTTGCCAGTTCTCCGTGCTATTTCCTTAATTCCGTTCTGTATTCATGTGCCATGTGCTTATGCCCTAGCTCATTGCCCGCACTTATCACTTTGTCTTTCTTACTTTAACGGGCATAATAATTTTGGCAATTGAATTTAAAGTCAATGAACCGAATAAAATGTCGGGAGGATTAAATAAAACTGTAGGCTATAATAATATTGTATTCTATGTCGTTAATATCTTCAACTTGATTGCAAGGAAACTACTTTCAATCATACCCTAGGGCTATGCCTCATAGATCTATAAAGCAGTTTTTTAGTTCAATCATTGGATATCAATCATAGACTAAAAAGATTTATATCCGATTTACATTTAATTGCGAAGCATTAATTTTGGCTTGAAACTGTCAGATATGAATGTGTTTGCGAAGGTTTTGTATTCCTATAATTGTTTTGCCTGCATATCTGAAAAAATGCACACTTGATATGCAAATTAACTGTTGTTCTGAATATAAGAAGGTTGCAACTGACTACAAGATTCCCGCCCGTAGAATGGGCACACAACTAGTATTTATTATTTTTATGTAACCCTAATTTTTGGTATTATTTTCATCAAGTTTACGTTGTTTCAATAATCGTATTCATTAATTCAAGCTTAGGGTTTATAGTATTTCAACTTGTTGAAATTACATAGGCCTATAGTACTTTATTGTCTAATGGCAAAATGCTCTGCCTCCTAGAAACTGTCAAACAGTTAATAGTTTAATATCGTATGTTTTTGGTTTTGTGTTATGTAAATAAGATCAATAATTAGAATGGTTTGAATAGATATAAAGTTTGTTTTTACCACACTATGATGTTTTTAGCTGTTTTACATACGTTAATTGGTGGCTGAAAGTTATGTTTTGCTGGCCATGCCAGCTGTCATCGTCATTTGGGGACCGAGCAGGTTTTTACATCCCTAGGGCCGCAAAATCAGCTGTCCGCTTACTTTCTCAAAACATGATTGCATATTAAATACACAATCAGTATCCATAGCATTGCAATAGATATGTTTATTTTCACCGCTGCCTAGCAACTATTTATTATTATTTTTTGCTGATTCCTCAAATTATTTCTCAACATTTCCTTAAAGTTGTAGTTGTGTTGACTATCAGTGTGCATTATTATTGTGGTGAATAGTGGTAATAGGGTATAGTGTGGTGAAAATTAGCGTTCGTACCATGTAGCTCTCGATCGTTTTACGTCCTCGACTTCGTCTCGATCTTGAAAATTATCTTGAGCGGACAAAACCTCATTTTCGGCCCTAGGTATGAAATATACGATTAAAGTTCAGCTATGACCTTATTTCAATGTTAAAAGGTACAATTAAAACTTAAAAGTAATAAAAGTAAAATTAAAACTACAAAAATAACAGAAGGTTATGGGCCCAGTCCCAGAAAAAGCTTGTAAGAATAACTAAAAATATTTATGTGAAAAGAAAACAGTAAAACGGGTAAGATGACATCAGTAAATAGTGATGAAATAGTGTGCATACAAAAACTGAAAGACTCTAGCACATTTCCTATGTGGCGTTTTGAGGTAAAAATATTATTCACTGCAAAGAAATTAACACATTCACTGCTAATGATATGTAATACTTTTATAAATGGCTAAAAAACATAAACATTAACATGATCATGTTAATTGAGTGACAATATATCTTTAATTAAATAAATTTTATACTATAAATTGTGGATTAAAATATATTATGTAATTATATACATCATGTATTATATATCTGCTAATATACTTATGACGCACATGTGCGTCATTAGCAGTGAACGTGTTAATGGACATAGTGGATGGAACAGAACTTTTGGCTGAATGTGGACCTGATACAGACCAAATTGAGAAATGGAAGACAAAAGTCCCATGTAATATTGAGAACAGTTGATAACAAAGTCAAAGTCCATCTCATGCCATGTAAAAAAGCAAAAGAAATGTATGGTACAATATTGAGAATAATGGAGAAGTTCTGTTGCGTAGCACTATCATGCGGTGGGTTACTAACTTTAGAGCAACGGCTTCTGCATTCAAAAGGAAGCTGACAGGTCGTCCAGAGTCAGATCGGAGGCCAGACAACTAACATTCTATAGAGTTCGTGCTGCTGTGGAAAACAGTCCTCATAGGCCCACTCGAAAACAAGGGGCTGCCTTGAACATTTCTGATCGCATTAATTAACCCAATTAATAGTTCATTAATTAACTATTATTAATTAACCCTATTAATTAATTATTAATTAACCCTACAGATTAATTAGAATAATAATCTTAACCTGTTTAGTTTCGTTAATTATCCATAATCACAACGGAACCTCTTTATGTCGACATGTAGGTCGACCTAATTGAATGAATGCACGGAACTGCCGCTGACTATGACTCAATCATTATTTTTTTCAAACGAGTCGATAATAACCACTGCACGAAACAGCTCAGGCAACCACTGCTCTATGACTACAAATACCCCCGCCGCATTAATCCTGCAGACTAAGGGAATTTCCATTTGTCTGATTGGATTTACACTAAAATGCCTCCTTAAAAATATCACATTTATTTCCTATTTAAATGGCATTAGTTTAACAAGTACTTAGGTTTGCTGCAACAGGGAGGGTAAAAAAGTGTTTTTTGTTGTAAAATGTTAATAGTTTAGTAAGAAATGAGTGTATTTTCCAAATTTGATCAAAATATGTTCATAATCAAGCAAACTCAACAGTTGACTTATTCTACAAGAATAACATGATAATTAAAATTAAAATTTTTTGGGAAATTTCTCCGCAATCATTAGGCGCATAATAACACTTCAATATACTAAATTATTTGTTTTTTTAAGCTCTACAAATTAGTTTGGAAAGTAATTGTGATTTTTTTTTTGTTTTTAGGGTCAAAAATGGGGAAAATATTTTTACACCATAAAACCCCCCTTAAACCCCTGTTCCCATAGTCCAATCATGCTGGTTCGCGAACTCGTTAACGAAGAATTGCCTCCTTCACAAAAAAAAAAACGCTCAACTAAAAAATGCTTAAAGCTCGTAAGTTATTTTGTAAACTCGGCTGGACTACTAAATTTCTACTCACACACCCTTAAAGCAATGTTATTGTGATTCCAGACACTTGTTGAGTGACCAGAGTGATCCTTTCAACAGAGAGCCACTCACCATGGATATGCTGATTCCTGCGACAGAGTTGAAAGACCAGATCGATGCTTGGATAGCTCAGAGGCGCAGCAACTCATGATTTTTTATTCGGTAATTTTATCATATTGTTTTGTTGTAAAAATCACAATATCGTTTACTTTATACAAATATTTATTTTATCTTGTAAAGTTAATAATAATTAAAAGTTGTTAAAATTATTACCGGTATTCCTTATTTATTTTTTTTTTAAGATTGTCCCAGACTTGTGGTTAAACGAGGTTTAACTTTTTACAATCCATGATATAAAGAGTAGGTTACAATAAGTTTTACTTTTTGGTCGTACACTGTTATACAATTACAACTAGAGATGTGTCAATTCTCAATACCAATATCGGTATCGGTATCGAGAATCCATTGTCAAAAGTCGATTCCGATACCCATACCTGTCACCACGCTCATGCGATCGAAAAATTACTGCCATTGCCACGATCGCACAAGACGTCAATGACGTTTCCGTGACCATGTGAAAGGATGATGATGTCTATACGGCTGCGGGAAATATTCATGATTTTGCTGCGATCCCGGAACACGATAATGACGTGTCCGTGACCGCGGAAGTCAATAGTGATGTCTGCATAGCCGCCTGTGATGATTAATGATTTCGCTGAGATCGCGCTAGACGACAGTGACGTTCCCGTGATCTCAGGAGTTGATGATGATGTCTTCATGGCCGTGGGAGATGTTCATGGTTTTCCACGATCGCTCAAGACTCTGATGATGTATCTGTGACCACGGGAGTCAGTGATGATGGGACACAGCCGCGGGAGATGTTCATGATTTTGCTGCGATCGTGCAAGACGACCATGATATTTCCGTGGCTGGGGGAGTTGAATGGAGTTGGGGGAGTCGCGGAAGGTTACAAGAATCTTGCCACGATCGGGGAAGACTATGATGACGTCTACCAGGACCACGGGATACGACAATGATGTCTACACGACTGCAGGAGATGATCAAGTAATTGCCTCGAGTTTGGCTTGACTGAAAGTTTTTGGCTGGCACACCTCTAGTTTTTAAAATTTTTTCTTTTGATTTTGTTGTTACATCCTCATTTACGTATCCTATAAAAGTTTTGCTAGCAAATCTGTAAATATACAAACTAACTGATGTTCTAAATATAAGAAGGTTTCAACTGACTACAAGATCCCGTGCGTAGAACGGGCACACAGCTAGTTTTTACTAAACTTGATAATGGCATATATTTTTTATAGGCTTATACGCTACCCAGTACCCCTGTATGGCCAATCACCGGAGAGTAGGTAGGCTAGATTTAATTTGGACTTATTATTCTTCAACACCAAGCTAACAGCTAAGATGAGGTTTGCTGTGATAACCTATCATTAGGTGATTTCCCTCAGATGTTAGGATGCTGCACAAATTACTCCAATGCATGGTAATAACAAATTATAATTTAATTCTTCTAAATAAACGAAAATCCTTTATAATCTTCCTTATAAATGATATCTAATATTACTATATCAGTAATTAAATGGCAACAGTCTTACTTGGTAAAATTCCTACGATTTGACTGGCTTAAATAGGCTGTGATTCCCAGTTCCTACGGACTATGACTGTTTCAAGTACAGTAGGCCTAATGCTTGAACTCGTCTGTAACAATTTCAAAAGAAATAATAACAGGTAAACTAAAGTAATACTAGTTTCACATAATTGAGGCAAACATAATTAATTTAAGGTGATTTTACAATTTATAAAATATTCTCAGAACATGTGCTTTTTCAATCCAAATGTAACATGAAAGTTGAGTATTTAATATTTGACATTTACAAAGTTATTAACTGACAGACAATCAAAAGAATATATATAATCATAGGTAAAAACATGGCAAACAATATTATTAACAATACAATACCACATAAATCAATTTTCTTATATTTAAAATGTTTTCTACTTACATTTTCACGAGTTTGTACAATTTTTAAGGGAATCAGCCAACTAAGAAAGATTTGAAGAAACAGCTCATTACAAAAATGACTTTAGTTAATTAACAGCTGTTCTCCAGTTCTGCCAACAAGGTGAAGTGTAATAACAGTCAAACTAGTTAGCCATTGATCATGATATTATATGTACATTATATATTCTGTGAATTAAAATAATTTAAATTTAATTAAC
The DNA here is from genome assembly GCF_028750875.1 of Macrosteles quadrilineatus. Taxonomy (NCBI): domain Eukaryota; kingdom Metazoa; phylum Arthropoda; class Insecta; order Hemiptera; family Cicadellidae; genus Macrosteles; species Macrosteles quadrilineatus. Next base: position 18,008,307 of record NW_026542594.1, read on the forward strand.
ATTTCCCTTACATCAGTATAAAATATCCCTCTACCTCTTTTTAAATTTGAATTATTTTAAAATTCAACTAAAATCTCTTTATACAAATCAAAGAAATAAACATACTAATCTTCACAACAAAATTTTCACTTATATCTACACAATTCAAATTCAAAATGAAAATAGAAAATATATATTTCCCATCTATGAACTTTTCTAATACTATGCGGTGTTCTTTGTGATGAGTATTTAGTACCAAAATTCACCGCGAGATAGCTATACAGAATAGGCACATTATTATTATCCAACATAGTTACAACAGAGGCTAATAGATGGCAGCATCAAACAAGATAATCAATTCCTTCAACATGCGTGCTACGGTGCTACCAACATTCAAAGCAATATCTTTATTGATAATCAATAATCATCTTTTTAAATAATTCAAAATGTTCATGTTTCTTGTCCTAACAAACTATTTACAAATACATTTAAATCATATACCCTGACAATTAAGAAGTTGTATAGCATTAAGATCATAGAACTCATTTTTCATTTGTTTTTATCAACATTCAAAATCTCAAATAAAAAACTCTGTGTTGGCCAACCTGGAAAATAGCATCATGTGATTTGTTTTGAAAGAGAAATCGCCATTTCAGTTTTGAATAGCTATGAGTGTGTTGTGTTTTGTGTGTCGTGTGATGTTTTACTTTAAATTTATAGTTTTGTGTTTTTTTTTGTGTGTGAAAGTGTCTAGTGTAGTTAAAGTGTTCCTTAAATCTAAAAGTAACTTACCATTCAAATCATACAAACATCCAAACCATTCGTGTCACAAACATTCACGGACTTATACAAACATATATTCTACGCATTTATACCCTACTGTTGTGCAATAACTTATTAGCGAACTCCATAAAATTTTCATTGCAAATCACTAGGCCTAACTTAACAATATTAAAATAACAAGAATTTCTGTCCCTACGATCTTAATTAATTATACATCAATCCTAATAATAACATAACTTTTCCCTTTCTACTAAAGTTGCATCCCTGGCATCATTCCATTCAAGTTTCAAGTATCTACAAGTTGCACTTTGCTTTCATGATAAAACCCGTGACCTAAATTATGACCTGAAATAACAAACAAACTAGGCCTACACTCATGGGTTGCATTGAACTAAACATTTACTTAACCTTTCTTACGAAACTTCTTGGCCTCATTGCTTAAGTAATGTGTACGAATAAGTACATGAGACTTTAACTTAAATGGATGTTTTGCTCTCTTAGGCGATAATCTCCACCAATGTCTGTCGAATTTCACACAGTTTCTTGAATTTCTCATGCTTTGGTTCAGGCTTTGCTTCATTTCTTCCATCGTTAGGTCGCTGCATATCAGACTCTTACTGTCCCACAGGTTGGTTAGCGCACAGCTGGGCTCATGGTCAAACATCAATTTGAAGTTGGATGTTTTGGTCGATGCATTGATGGCAGTTAGGCTGACTTGTAAATCGAGTTCTTTTTCCTTTTGATCTGGTACATCTTCTTCCTTTAACGTCACAGGAACATAGGTTTCTACGATTGATTCAAGTAGGCCTACCTTATTCATTGTGAATCCAACAGTTTTACACTCCACGATTTTTGTGCTCAAGGGCCGTTTTGTGTGATTGGGCCAGATGCCATACAAATGTTGATCAGTGATGTTAGCTTCATTTTTGCTTATTATTGCATTTCGTAAAAATGAAAGCAAGGGGGTCAATTCGAGTCCATTGCATTCTGTGATCTCACTGAGATAACCTTCAACAGGGTTAGGTAACTTGTATATAGGCATGGTGTGTATTTGCGTGTGATTAGGATTTGTAGGCATATTTAACATATTATTTTGCATGTTAGGGTTTTCATTTAGGTTAGTTTCAGTAGGCTCTATAGGTTTAATTGTAGTTTCTTGATTCGTCCCTTCCGGTGTAGAAGTATGATTTAGGTTAGGCCTATTTGGTTTTGTCGGGCTAGTTAACTGTTCAACTAAGTTTTCTTCCTCGACGATTGACTTATTTAAATCCTCTTCATATTGGTTCAATTCAGGTAAAGATACTTGGTTTTTGATTTCATCAAATTTGCTTTGCAGTTCTTGTAAATTGACCTTCAATTTGTCCAACTTACCGAAGCAGTTTGGACCTAACATACATGCGCTTATATTACTTATTCTAAGGTGCAGATGAGTACATAGAGCTGACATTCTTGCTATGTACAGGTTGCTTGGTTGGGTATCACACTGTTCTATAAGTAGCTGAAATCGATCTACCTTAATTTCTACGGTTTGAAATTCAGTACTTAAAGCTAATTTCCCAATAAGATTGTTCACATCTGGTTGAACCTGTAAAATAGATCTGAGCTGTTTCCTGAGTGCTTCTACGTTGTCAAAGGTAGAATCTTCTCCTCTACTTAAAATTTCATACTTAAGTTCATCTTTACTTAAATAATTTAAATTGAATTTTTCCATTGTCGGGAATTACTAGACCTATTCATACACAGAATAATTTTGGCAGTTTATATGAATCACTTGCTGAAACAAACTAATTTTATGGCAGAAGTTATGTCACTTCTCAAAATTTTCTTGTAGGCTAGCAAAGTTAACTTGAGGTTAGCAAAGTTCACCACAATGTCTTGGTTTAAATAAGCGCAAGGGTTGAAATTAATAATAAATCAGCAGAGTGGTGCACTTCTTTACGCTACCCAGTACCCCTGTATGGCCAATCACCGGAGAGTAGGTAGGCTAGATTTAATTTGGACTTATTATTCTTCAACACCAAGCTAACAGCTAAGATGAGGTTTGCTGTGATAACCTATCATTAGGTGATTTCCCTCAGATGTTAGGATGCTGCACAAATTACTCCAATGCATGGTAATAACAAATTATAATTTAATTCTTCTAAATAAACGAAAATCCTTTATAATCTTCCTTATAAATGATATCTAATATTACTATATCAGTAATTAAATGGCAACAGTCTTACTTGGTAAAATTCCTACGATTTGACTGGCTTAAATAGGCTGTGATTCCCAGTTCCTACGGACTATGACTGTTTCAAGTACAGTAGGCCTAATGCTTGAATTCGTCTGTAACAATTTCAAAAGAAATAATAACAGGTAAACTAAAGTAATACTAGTTTCACATAATTGAGGCAAACATAATTAATTTAAGGTGATTTTACAATTTATAAAATATTCTCAGAACATGTGCTTTTTCAATCCAAATGTAACATGAAAGTTGAGTATTTAATATTTGACATTTACAAAGTTATTAACTGACAGACAATCAAAAGAATATATATAATCATAGGTAAAAACATGGCAAACAATATTATTAACAATACAATACCACATAAATCAATTTTCTTATATTTAAAATGTTTTCTACTTACATTTTCACGAGTTTGTACAATTTTTAAGGGAATCAGCCAACTAAGAAAGATTTGAAGAAACAGCTCATTACAAAAATGACTTTAGTTAATTAACAGCTGTTCTCCAGTTCTGCCAACAAGGTGAAGTGTAATAACAGTCAAACTAGTTAGCCATTGATCATGATATTATATGTACATTATATATTCTGTGAATTAAAATAATTTAAATTTAATTAACATTTCCCTTACATCAGTATAGGCTACATTGTGGTTAATTTAGTGATGTTAAGCTACACAGCTGATTCAATTAAATCAATGGCAATATTTTAGTACCCCCGTCGCAGCAAATCTGCAGACTAAGCGAATTTCCACTTACCTGTCTAGATTTCTACTCAAATACTCCCTAAAAATTGTCGGATTAATTTCTTATTTAAATAACATTAATTTTAGTGAGTACTTAGGTTTGCTGCTACGGGGAAGATATTGAGGTGTGTTTTTAATTGAAATGTTTATAGCTTAGTTTGAAATAAACAAAATTGCCCCGATTAAAATACAGGGTGACACAAAGGAACCGGACATTTTTTAAATAAGTAGTACACAGTAGTTAAAAGGAATAAACTGGTTTTAATACTGTACATAGTGAGGTAAACATTTGCCATTTGTTACAAAACCGTCATTTTCATGCATACGGCGGCCATGTACTTATCTACAAATGTTCATTCTAGTCTGAAAATCCTCTGAAACTCGATGTCAGGAGGTTCAATGCCATTGATATCTTCTGTGATTGCAAACTTCAAATCCTCTAGAGTGCGTGGTTTGTGAGCATGAACACGCTCCTTAAGAAACCCCCAAAGGATATAATCACTAGTGGACAAGCCAGATGATCTTGGCGGCCACGGCATGTCACCAAAGCGAGAAATCACCTTGTAGGAAACATTCATTCAATACTGCTCTCACTCTGGCGATGTTTTCGGGTGTTCTCGAAGTTCTAACAAAGCCTGGTGGTTGCTTTCTTGTTATATTCCCAGTTGTTCGGAACCCTGAAACCCATCTTAATAGCGTATTTCGGCTTGGAACCGTTCCATGGCGTTCAATATTAAAATGTCGACTAAATTCCCGCTGGATTTGACGACAGATTCACCATTTCAGACTAAAGTATTGTATGTGAAAACGCGATGGTCTACGGTCAACTGAGCTATTTCAACAAAAATGGCAAGCCTCACTGAAGGTAATGACATAACTTCAATCTTCCTACCACTTGCATCAACAATGGAACAGCTGTTTAAAAAACGTCCGGTTCCTTTGTGTCACCCTGTATATCTATATACAAGCAAACTACAACAGTTTATTTATTCTCCATAAGAAAAAATTTGTAATTTTAAATTTACAATTAATTATTTGTAATTCTCTGCGTAGCATAACAACGCTTCAATATAAATTATTTGTGTTTTTAGGGTAAAAAATGGGAAAAATCAATTTTTACCCCATAAAACCCCCCATAAACCCCCGTTCCCATAGTCCGATTAGGCTGGTTTCGGAACTCATTCAAATAAACGTAGGTTTGCACGTTTATACCAAATTTCATCAAAATCGGATAATTTTTGCTCGAGTTATCACGCTAACGGACACATATACAGGGTGTTTCACACCATATGGGTGAACAACTTAACTGTGCCACCATTGGTATCCCAGAAACTATTACATTTAGAGAGAACATAAAATGGGGAACTTCAACTAGATTTAAATTATATTAAAAAATATGAATTTCAATGTTTCAAGTATGGCGGCCAACTTTAAAATGTCTTATGGAATACTCTGTATTTTATGATTGTTTTAGATTCTAGATACAATTTTGAGACTTTTTTACTCTTGGAATTCTCTCTAAACTACTAAACTACTCGCTTAGGTGCTAAACTTTAAAAAATTAGCTTGTCGTGTAGTTAAAATCATTGTCAGTAGCTTTTTTCAAAGTTATAAGTATATACTGTATATATATATATATATACATATATATAATAAGTATGGTTGTGATTAGGGCTACTACTATATTAATAATTGAAAACATTATAACAGCATTAAGTAGGTACCCTTTTAAATTTTAAATTTAATTAAAATGAATTTTAAAGTGTACTTATATATATATACTATATATACTTATATATATATACTTATATATATATATACTTATATATATATACTTATATATATATATACTTATATATATATATATATACTTATATATATATATAGATATACTAGCTGTGTGCCCGTTCTACACACGGGGATCTTATAGTAGTCAGTTGAAACTAGGGATGGACGAGATTGGATTTTTAGTTCGAGACGAGACGAGACGAGATTTTTTATTTCTCATAAAATTTCGAGACGAGATCGAGACGGGATTTCCCTTCTCATACACAACGGGAAATGCACGTCAAAATTTTTTACCTGATTTTGTAACATTGTTAGATGACTGTTTAAATACAAAAATAATGATAATAGGCAAGAATATTTACAATCTTTTATTAAAAAACATCAGCATAACATTTTTTTATTAATCACGCCTAACTTATTAAAAATGCCTACGATTAGGAAACATAGTGACATCAGTTAGGATAGAGTTCAACTTATCCTAAAATAAAATAAATCATAAAATAAAAGCAATATTAATTTTTATAAAATAGTTACTTGTTTTGACTTTTTATAGTAATAAAATATTCCTCACACTGCTTACACTTAACAAAACTTCTCAAATGTTATTAAAGTAATATTATTAAAATAATTAAAGTAATATTTACATTTAAAGAATTAATTAAATAAGAACGCCTTCGCAATGGAAACGCAACACGCTCCTGTATCGCGGGTATTGCATTGACTTTCTGCAGGCGTTTTTAATTTTTTTTTTTTTTTTTTTTTTTATTCTCGTCTCGATAAAAATCTCGGCCAAAAAGAAATCTCGTCTCGTGTAACGAGATTTAAAATTTCCCGAAAATTTCCCGAAATTTCGAGACTTGACCATCCCTAGTTGAAACCTTCTTATGTTAAAACATCAGTTGGTTTGCATATTTGCAGATATGCTGGCAAAACTATTATACACAAACCTTCGCAAATACAGTATCCGACAGTTCAAGCCAAAATAAATGCTTCACAATTAAATGTCACCCGTATCGTGTTGGTCCATTTGTTAAATCCAATGATTAAACTAAAAAATGCTTTATAGATCCATGAGGCATAGCCCTAAGGTAGGCATATAAAAAATGCTTTATAGATCCATGAGGCATAGCCCCAAGGTAGGCATATAATTGAAAGTTACTTTCCACAACGGTTAAAAGTATTTAAATTACTACCCCAACCTCACCATTTAACACTTTATTCCGGTTGACATTTTCATTATCAAAGGTGCTTTTGTTCATTCCGTGGAACACTGGGAAATAAGGACATTAATGCTTTACCAACAGACATAAACACTAAAAAAAATAAAGAATTTAATTAATGAATTTTCTACGCTTTAAGTATAACAAAGTACATATAAAATTAGTATTTGAAATCTTTGTTAATTTCATCATATTTTATCATAACAATTCATATTTGCTTAAACCGAAGATGACCCGAAATGCTGTCGAAATGACGGCTTACTATATGAAATCAAGTACTGTACATAGACGATTTAGATTGGTAATTTAGAATAAAAATTACCAAAATAGGCCACGAACTATTGATACAAAAACAACGTAAAGGCGTAAAGGATCGTCGTCGAAAAGGTTGTTATCAATAAATAGGTAGGCGTACGTACCCAAGAGATGGGTTATGGGCCTATTGGCTGTATGGTCCAGCGATTGCATCACACGGTGAGTAGAAACAGCAAGTGACACATTGGAAAAGCGAGTTTAGCATCATCCGTAAACCTCTGTTACAATCACCCACTGCAGTTGTGATTTTTACTTTACACTTTACACAACCGCCATTGAAGCGCCGTCAATGAGTGGAAACCTTGTTTGTAAGCTATTGGCGACGATCTTTAAGTTTCCCAGCCGTATATAAAACTGATTCAAGGTCTTCTTTCTGGTTATCAAAACTCAAGAACAATTTTATACACAAAGAATTTCTGGTTCCTGACCTGGATGATGCCTCGTTATTTAATTTCATTTACGGTTACACCATAATATTGCACTTGCGTTTAGTTAAATCCTTTATATAAGAAAAACGTTTTTAATCTCACTTGGATGGGATTTGCTTTCAAAACGTGATCGGGAATGGTTGCGGTATTTGTAAACAACATTTGTAAACATATCAGTGACAGCTAGCTAAAAAAAAAAATCTTAATCCGAACAGCTGTTCGTTATTTCATAGATGATTATGTGATAAAAATTTAACGAAAACTTGACAAAAATCGCACAAAACTGCATTTTTGAACGTCCGTAATTTTATTTACAAAGTAGTTAGGCCATATTTTAATAGCTAAAGACACTCTAGCCAATCCAGTGAATACATAAAAATGACTTGGATCTTGATAGGTACTCTCGTTTTCATGGAGAAGATAGCGTAAAATGCCATCTTGAGTGTTACAGACAGACAGACAGACAGGCAGACAGAAATAGAGATAAGACTTGTTTCTGCTTCTTTAATGTATAAAACAAAAAATAACCTAAAAATATATAATTCTGAGCAATGTACAGACAAAACTCTAATTTTATTTATACTAGTGTACATGTTGCTCAAATTTGAGCAATTGCAAAGTATTACAGGAGTTATTTCAAAACGAATAACAGTCATATTTACAATTAATTTAAAAGAGTCAACTCAACCCCAAAGATTACCGGTGTTCAAAGATTCCAGGTGTGTAACTCAGACCATGTTTATCTTCGTTGATAAACCTAAAGCGTTCCGGCAGGTTTTCTCCTTCTCAAAATGCCTCGCTGTACAGGCAACACAGGACATTGATAGAGGGCCAACTGAGAACGAAAAGTCGTTTTGGGGTAGTGTTAGGGCGCATTTGTAACCTAATAGTTGAGGTTGTCCAGGGTCAGGTGCTGACTGTGATGAGTTAAGCCTATTACGCGCCACTGTTCTGTAGCTGCGGTCGTTATCACGATTAAGCCTCCTGTCTATGTTTCGTTGTCGTCAGGTCGGAGGCATTTAAAAGAAAAAAACAACAAATAAACAAATTTTAGCTATACAAAACAACGATAAATGCACAAATTTAAGTTACAATCATGCTAACACGATCCGTCATAGCGACACAAAACAACCCTAAATACACAAATTTAAGATACAACCATACTATCCGCACGATCCATCTTGGGGGTTATGTTTACACAAACTCAAATGGTAAATAAATGTACCTACTCAATGCATTTCATTGAATTGAAAAATAAATAACAGCAATTAAATTATACAGCTGATCAAAATGTTAACAATTATGTACTCCATAAGGATAACACGGGAACTTTCAAAGCCACTTGGGCAGAGCCCAAGGGACTTTTTCAAAAATGTAAGGCCAGTTTGCAAATCTACGCGACATGCTCTTTCCAATGAGACGTCATTCCATAAAATCGGTTAAGAAATGGCGGAGGAGTTCAACTGACAAACTTTGTGTTCGCGTATTAATTATATACTAGTGTACATGTTGCTCGAATTCAAGCAATTACAAAGTATTACAGGAGTTATTTCAAAACGAATAACAGTCATATTTACAATAAATTTAAAAGAGTCAACCCAAAGATTACCGGTGTGTAACTCAGACCATGTTTATCTTCGTTATTGATAAACCTAAGGAATTCCGGTCGGTTTTTTCCTTCTCAAAATGCCTCGCTGTACAGGCAACACAGGTCATTGATAGAGGGCCAATTGAGAACGAAATGTTATTTTGGGGTAGTGTTAATGCGCATTTGTAACCTAATAGTTGAGCCTATTACGTGTCACTGTTCTGTAGCTGCGGTCGTTATCACGATTACGCCTCCTGTCTATGTTTCGTTGTCGTAGCGTCGGAGGCATTTAAAAGAAAAAAAAACAACAAATAAACAAATTATAGCTACACAAAACAACGATAAATTCACAAATTTAAGTTAAAATCATACTATCACGATCCGTCTTGGGGGTTATGTTTACACAAACTCAAATAGTAAATAAATGTACTCAATGCGTTTCATTGAATTGAAAAACAAACAACAGCAATTAAATTATACAGCTGATCAAAACGTAAACAATTATGTTCTTCATAAGGATAATATGGGAACTTTCAAAGCCACTGGGGCAGAGCCCAAGGGATTTTTTTAAAAATGTAAGGCCAGTTTGCAAATCTACGCGACACGCTCTTTCCAATGAGACGTCAATGGATAAAATCGGTTAAGAAATGGCGGAGGAGTTCAACCGACAAAGTTTCGTGTAGCGTATTAATTATATAGATATATATATGAATTGGGACAGATGGTGTTTTTGGCCTCTGGGTACCTCAAAACGAAAAAGTAAATCGGTCCCGGGTCTAGGTCTTACCATGAGACCTACGGTAATAGCTTATTCCCTATATGGGAAATTCGCTAAAATTAAGCTGCTTGCAAATTACTTTTGTTTCTAAAATCATTGGACAACATTAATATGTTATTTTTCTATAATAAATGTTTTTAGGGATAGCAGGGAAAATGCTTTTACGCACTCAGGTAGCCAACCTGTAGTGTGAGGATTCCTGAATTTATCAGACTACTCACTAAAATCAATATCAATAGTGTTTCTATAATCAATAGCAAGAGTGTAAATTTAAAGGTCTTGAATTTTGGAACGGTCAAAGTGACACTTACTTGCTGTAAGATTTGCCAATTTTAACAAACTCTTTGTAAGTTATTTGTGGATGAAATATTAACAAATTGTGTAGTAATTAACAACAAGGATATATTTGATAAGCTAAACAGGAAAAATATCATAATAAGTTTCATAGAGCAGGCTCGTTTAAAAAAAAGAAGAATGCAAGAAGCATTTCATGTAACAATTGGTAAAAAAAAAGTTGTAGGGTATTTTGAAATACCCTAAAACTAGTGTACCTGTTGCTCGAATTCGAGCAATTGCGAAGCATTACAGGCGACTCAAAGATTATGGAAATACTCACGATCTACACAACAGTTAGATATAATCAAAATCTGTTGTAAATATCTTATCTCTTTTTGTAAAAGTTAATCTTGTTTTTTGAGCGTTTTTAGTGTGAAAAAAACATTATTTCTATTTCTACTACTTGGTTGTGTTCTATGACTTTTTCTATTCTTCCATTGTTTGCAAATCGGTTATTTCAATGATTGCTCAAGAAATGTAGCACAGTGTTAATTGAGTTTAATTTTTAGCCTATATCAAATTGTCCAGGATTTCTCGCTCTTTTCCATTGTAATAATTACACCAACCAAAGTTTCGTCTACAGATACAATATGCCAAAGAATATCACCTACGTACAATCTCCAAGAAGTGGTAAAAAGGCAGAAACCAACCCATACAATAGATATAAGTTAACTCCATAAGAAATAATTTCAAAATCTACTGTGATATTAGGATTTTCCACTGATTTGGTAAAAGAACATTGTATTGCAAAACATGACACGATGCAGAAGAAAATCAATTTTAAAATCAGAAAAATCCATTGCAAATACTGTACTTCATTTTGACAAAGTCAATAAATCACAATTTAAATATTAACAGCTGTTGCATTAAAAGGTAGTGTAGAATTATGCATATGGTCGTAATGTAAACAAATCTGAAGAGGCAACTTTAAAGGCTTCTGGGGCAGAGCCCCAAGGGAATTGACCTCTTTCCTCTTTGTATGGCTCATCTACAGACCAAGACCTTTCTTTAGAGACCCCTACCAAGTTTCTGCGCCCAGTCGTTCTCTCAAATTAGCTGTGACAAAAACCCCGTTTCCCTCCATAAGAATAACATGGGATGGGAATTTAAAGGCCACAGGGGCAGAGCCCCAAGGGAATTCACCATGTTTCTCTTTTGATGGCTCATCTAAAGACCAAGACCTTTCTTTAGACACCTCTACCGAGTTTCTACGCCCAGCCGTTCTCTCAAAATAGCTGTGACAAAGAAAAACAGTTTCAAATTAATATATAGATTGTTGTTTCCGCAATTGTTACACGAAATGATTCTTGCACTTTATACAAGTGGATTTCATAATTATGGACCTGTTCTATCAGGGAAAGAGGCCTTACTACGTATAATCAAAGCATTTGGGTTATTTGTATCTTTTTTTATGTGATATTTAACAATCGGCAATAATTTTTTATTCACCACATTACCCTTAGTTTTAGGATTTGTTTTACCTAACAATTGACATCAAAAATGTTTGTTTCAAAGTAAATATACTTATTAGTAAGCATATTTTTAAAACAATAGGTCTACATGTAATATTTTTATGTGGGCATCGGCACCACTCTTACACCACCCTAGGTAGCTTAAATAAGTGGTTACAGTCTGAGTTAACACAAACGGACTGTTATCAAGTTAAGTGGTAGGCTACAGTTGAATTTCGTTTTCAAATTAAATGGAGGAAAAAACAACCATTTTACGGCATTTTCAAGGAACCAAAATTGTCTCTTCTACATCTTGACCCCGTTGCAAGGCACAGGTATAGCAGCTAGTATACTTATATGTTGTTTGATATTTTGTTATTGTTTTGTAAGACATAAACTGGCTGTACAAACAAGACCACATAACCTTCACTCATTTCCAAGTGTGATGTTTAAAACTACATTATGTTTTGTTTGTTATATTTAATCAGCTTTAGTAATACCCAATGGTATTTGTATTACTACGAGTTATTTAAATGCAATATTTAGAATGATACAATAATATAACGGGGGTTTGTATTATTGTGTACTTATAAAAAGTATTTAAATTTAATTTAAAAAGTATTTAAATTTAATTTCAAAAATCGATGCTGTTGTTTGTATTTTTTTACCATCTAGAAAATATTTTGCTGCACTGCAAGGTATAATAATAATCATCCAACCAAGTTGCATTTATATTATTCTAACATTAACAATGTAATGAAATATATTTATTATTTTACCTAACCCGCCATGTTAAACTTCCCTAAGCGTGATGTATACAACTTCCTTACTTCTCGAGTGATGTAAAGTTGAAAAAAACTCACTCGGTGATGTAATGAAACCCATTTAAATAACATTGAGTGCTTAACTTAAAAAAATATACCTCTATGGAGGCATCGACGTTCAACGCCAGAAATCAGCTGTGCGCTTGAATGTTATTGTTATGCTTTAAAGTTTTTTCCTAACCTAGCTTTTGTTTGTAAAAGAACGTTACTGTTAGACGATAAGTGAAATAGATAATGAAGCATATTGCTCGTAACCTCCTGTATATTGTCGAGTCAGGTAAAATCTTGTACGTTACACGTTGCGCAAGAGCGTGTTTACATCTCTCAGGTGAATTATGCAACTCGCTTCCGCTCGTTGCACAACATTCACCTGCGTGATGTAAAAACGCTCTTACTACACTTGTAATGTAAATAGCTATAAGCATACCATGTGCATTTTGTTGGGAGTTGTAGGAAGAAAATATAAATTAACTTGAAATAATTTGTATATTTTAAATAAACACAATGCGTTGCATAGTTCCTTGTAAAAAATGTACATAAATATTTTTTTACACAAGTCACCTTAAAAATATAATAGATGTGTAAATCACATATCACAAGATTTATAGAAAAGTGCTAAAAATATAAATGTAACAATACTTATAATGGATATATATCTTAGACTATATTACAAGATGACACATTTAACACACAAAACTACTACATATGGTTAGGCTACTTGACACTATATGATGGCAGTAGATTGTTATTTTTACATTTTTACAACGTTGGTAGCATTATTTATACCCATTAAAAACCGTCTAACAATACTTTTTTCAAAAATATCCTCCAAACTTACTTTATACGCTTGATAAAATCTTTTTCCTGTTGACAACAGTTTGTTGAAATGTGTTTTTGAGAGGTGCAAAATGTATTGAATCAGAACGTCAAGTATGAAACAGATCAGGTTGGATGACTACAAAATGTACACCAGTAATAAAACAAAAGTACTGTGTCAGGGAATATACTTGATGTAAAAATAGATAACATCACTCTACTCAACAAACTAAAATTGTAAATTAGTGTGAAAGATCAGTGTTTTTGTGATCTTACCAGACATACACCAACCTTACTGAGCCAATACATTTACATGATACAAAATATTACACGTAAAATAGAATTGATAAGTACAAAACTTGTGGATATCATGAAAAATATGATAAAGACAGTTTTATACAACAAAAACTGAAAACGGAGGAAGTTTGTATGTTATCAACAGGAATACATTTTCTTCATCAAAGTCGCTAAAAAATCAGTCAAAAGTCAGTCTTTTGAATGGACATTCACTCAATTAGGTAAGACCACTTGCGGTGTGCCAAGACAATCACACAACAAGATCACACACAAGCAAATTTACTGCAGAATTTACAAGTTGGATAATTCTATCAATAAGTTATTTTGTTTTGTTTATATTATAGAATACACTCCAATGTAGAACCTCTATTATGAGTTGTTCTTAAAATGTTTTTCATAACTTGATATTTAATCAATTTGGATATAATGTCTGAAGAAAAGAAAAAAAACAAGGCCAGAGAATTATTTAATATTATTTTTTTAATATTGCCTTATGAATTATGTAGATACAGGATACTCACATAACTGTGGATCGTATCAGAGCTTTGTGTACAAATAAATAACTCTTAATAGCATCAGCATGTTTCCATGAATATTGAAAATGGTACCATACCCTATGATTTGATAAAATAGACAAGATTTGCAAATTATATGGTATAAAATTGAATTAAATTAAGTAGTACCATACTTATAGGAAAATCATATTTTAGTCTTGGATTGAGAATTATTTGTTAAAATAATGTTAAAAAGATGTTACCTTAAACCATAAGGAGGATTTTAATGTCTTTTAAAACTAAGAATTTAAACAATTTACTATAAAAATTGTTTTAAAACAAGAAATCAAACAAACTTAATTGACATTAGTATCATACAACCTACTGCTGTTGTAGTAGTAGTTAAATATGTGGTATGAGATCTTTTATTAAATCTAATATTTAGTCAATTTGTATTTTAAGGATAGCTCAGACATCAAAAATCAAAACCTTACATTTTGGTGTAAACTTTAAACAAAATTATCATCTTTGTATACCAGTACTTAAACATAATGATAATAGGCCCTAAAAATAAGTATAAAACATAAATTATATACAACTTTATATTTGATATTAACTTCCAATTGTTTATTTCATAAGACCCTACAAATCACATTGGGCAGTGAATAGGTGCATACACATTGCACTGCTTTCAAAAAAGTAACTGGTTTTAAAAGTTGCTTTTGTAAGTACAAATTTACATTTACATATAACTTAGTATAATGTGATATAGTAAAGCTGTAATACAAAAATTAATAAATAAAGCTAACTTATTAACATATTTCACCTTGGAAGTAGGTGGTAAAATAATATAACAGCACACAAGTAGATATTGAAAGACAAGAAAGAAGCCTTGGAAGAATAGGGACTGTTTTCACCTTTTTGTGTTGTTTCATGCCACTTTTTGCCCCAGAATTTGGGCAGTTTAGTGGGATTCATATCTAGGGTGAAATTTGGACAACCAAACCAAAACGGAGCAGAAGGAATTGGTTGTTCGCTTTCAGCTCGCATTCTTATGTCGTTCAGTCGCCAAAAACCCTTTCCTTTGAAGAAGTATGTTTTTCCTGGTAAAAAAAAGAACAAGACTAGTAAATGTTGTTACAGTTGTTGAATCATATCAAAACAGATAAGATTGAGAATGACTGTCTTGAGTTTCAATGGAGCTAGTTTACTTCTAAAAACTACAGGCTAAACAATTTTCACCGAATATTTGCTTTTGCGCGCAAATAATGCAATTAGTGTCTTTCAACTGCAATCTTCAAAATAATTGATTCACAATCATGAGGAATCTAACTGTTGGAATGTTGGAAGAGAATGTGATGAAAAAAAAAAACAATTTCATGATAGGAATGTTCTAATTCCCCTACGGAACAGCAATGAATCCTGATTATTGATAATGTATCCAAACGTCAATATCAAAACCAATTGAATGTAGTTTCGTGTTGATTTTAATTAATCAAAAGCAGATTTCAGTCGTAGGTTCAAAAGTAGTGTTCTTTAATTCTTTGTTTTAGTTTGACCAATAACATTTATAAAGCTTAAACACCCATAGTGGATCAAATTAACTTTACATCAGAATTTTAACCTAAAAATGAACTTTAATTTGACTATAACTGCAAACTTACCATCTTTCCATTGGAATACTGCATCGAAATGTGAGCCCATCCCCTTCCACATTGTGGTTATTTCTCTTGGGTAGTCCAGCTCTATGTGCTTCTCTTCCTCATCAAACCTAAAACAAAAAAGTATTAATTAAATGCATTTTTAATTGAGCGCAGCGAGAGAACCTCTTACTCGTAGACTATTATGCGTTTTGTAGTACACTAAAGAATAATATCAATTATTATAATATTAATTCCTAGACGACTGAAGCAATCATTTTCAAATTTTGCATGGTGATAATGACTATACCAGTGATATCAAATATCTATATGGCACAACAAAATTCTCCCAGGAATCCGCCCCACGGGGTCTCAAAGTTTCAATGCAATCCTTGTGGAAGCAGTATTTGACACATAAATGACTTTGAACATAAATGAATTTGGCATCAGATAGCTGCTGACTCGAATACAGCTCATCAGGAAATAGGTGATAGAACTATTCTTAACTGTCAACAACTGATATTAGAAGTGAAATGGTGTGGATCATAAACATAAACAAATTATTTCACTAGCTCGAACTTTAAACAAATAACATTAACATAATAGATTGGGTGTTTTTTAAAGTTCCATTTAATTAATAATACAAAAATTACCATACAATAACAAAAATCTGCTAAAAATCTCATCTAAAAATATTGAGGTATTAGGTTATCATTACATCACATCATCCTCTTTTAACTAGCCTTGGTACATCGACCTATAGTTGTCTTGATATAACCACTGGTCGACGTAACCACCCATGGCCACGCCCAATATTGTGTAAAACAACATATTATGAAGTTCTAATGATGTCTGCTTGTATGCAACTACTAGAGACAACCTGGCAGACGACTAGCTTAGATTGTGCCACTAAGACACAGCTTCAGACAGTGACGATGACGATGCATAATGCCATAAGGTTATGTCCAGTGTTTTATAAACCTGATTTTCATTTGATTCAAATTCATTTTTGTTTATTTATGGTATTGAAACCCGAATTTGGTTTAGGTACCACCTATGAACATGGTTTGTGTGCCTTCTAAAAACATCATAATTTTAAAAAGCTTGAAAAATCAGTAAATAATTTGTTGGAGTAAAGGTGGATATTTCTAGTTTGTTATGCTAGATCTTTAGAATAAATTAGAGTTTACTCTAATGTATTTATAATGCCTAACCTCCAGTAGATGTTTCCGCTGTAGAAGTAGGTACGACTGTTGTATCCCCAGACCATCGCAGCATCTATGTGATCCACTGTGGAAGGTAAACCTAGGGACTGCAGTGGACGAGGGTATCCCGTCTCCAGGCGGTTACCATCAAAAACGTACATCTCTCGTCCTGCAGGACAAGTTTTCATGATAAAAATGTAAACCCAAATCCAATTTTGATCAAGTAGTGCTATATAGTCCTCTAACTCGAAACAAAATGGTACAACCCTTGTCGCAGTAAAAAATATGGTTCTTAAGTTATTGCTACCATTGTGTTTTTGGGGAAAAAATTGTATGGGGATAAAATATCATATTTACTTCCACCGCTTACCTATGTTGTTGTTAACAAGCTATTGGGAGAAAGTGTGCCAGATTGATGATAAGTTACCGTTTATTTAAAAAACTATGAATACTTTGTAACCAACCATCTTATAAAATTGTTTTGTGTACAGCTTTGAGGTATGTTGTTTTTGTATTAGATTAATAAACACTATTTTATGATTTTTTGTAGGATAATCTGGAAGTAACCTTGTTCTAAAAATTAAAGCTTTAGAGTATTATTTTTTTATAAATTTGTCTATGTTATGAGGGATTCAGGCAATTTCTCTTACCAACAAAGAAGACGATTTTCTTGTCAAGACGTTCGTAGACGGCATCCACATGAGTCAGGTTCCGAGGCAGTTCCTTCCACAGGTGAGTGATTGGAGCTGGGTATCCTTCCATCAGCCCCTTGTCACCTAGCCTCCACATGTACTGCCACAACAACAACAATTAATATAATATCATACTTCTCACACACACACACACACACACTATCAAATAGTTGAATAAATCAAATGATCCTGCTTAAAAAACCAGCTGATCTTAGCTCATCCTTCACTCGCCTTCGCTTTAAAATATGTGCAGACTAGACCTTGTTTATTTGATTTAGGTGAATCAGGAAATGTTGGTGGCTGTTGTGTTTCCACAAGAAGGATTGGTTAACAAACTAGAAAAGACATAGGATTTCAGATTTTTCAAAGTTTGTTTTTGAGTTTGTTTGGAAGCTGATCCAAGTCAACAATGTTATTATTATGGCAGTGTACAGTTTCATTATTAAAAAAATAGGACTTTTAACAATAGCTTGAATATATTTACACTAAGCTTTTAGCATTTACACACGTTTTCCAAGACTACTAGACAATATTCAATGAGTTTGTTTAAACGTTGATCGATTCGCTAGAACAAAACAATATCACAACCATTAACAATTAGGAGCAATATACAACTTTTATTTGGCCATGGCCATAGGATAAGGTATTATCAAATAGCCCAAAAGAGATTCAGACTAAAAATTAAAACAATAAACTTGAATCCAATTAATATCAGGTTTGTGTTACAGTAGTAGTGCGTTCTCACCCTCTTATTTCAATGTGTCTTATGTTGTCTTGTTTGATTGTTAGAATTTGTAGTGAGCTTGAGAAATAACTAAATAAACAAACTGATCAAACGTACTTCTCCTTTGAAGAAAAAGGTCTCTTTTCTGATAACAGCGACTGCGTCAAAGCTGGTGTCGCAAGTATCAGGTTTGCCAGGTGCAGTGGAGGTAGGGTGGTGGTGTCTGTGGTGCGGTCGGTGTGTCGTAGTGGTACTACTGATTTTGAAGGTTGGTACCGCTGAAGCTGGAGTGGTGGCAGCAGTGTTGGGGGTTTTGGTAGGTCTGTACGGTGGTCTGAAGGGTTGCTGGCCTTCCATATTTGGCTTGTATGTAGGAATTTTAGCCCATCGGTTTTTGGCTCCTGAAAAACATGTCACATTTTCAGAAGTAAATACACTGTGCTGTCATAAATTCTTATTTTGAAACAGGAGTGAATTAGAGAACTTTTGAAAATGGCTACCGGCTTAAACTAACTGGAGTTAAATATAACTTCCAATAAGTTTTGACTACATAAAGATGATACTTACCATAGAGTTGTTGGATGCCTCGTCGATCATCATCAGGTAAGGTGAATGTTCCAACGCTGCTGAGAGTCTGGTACCAAGGGAACATGAGAGAAGTCGGATCACTTGAGTGAGACAAGCCAAGTGAGTGGCCAAACTCATGCACAGCCACCATGAACACATGGGTGCCATCCACTGTAACAATCATCAATGTTCAAAACTGTATTTTGAAAAGTAAAAAGTAGATTTAAAGACATAAGGTTTGCCTAACGACAACCTGAAATTGATTTCATTAAATTCGTTTTGACTGGCCCAACTAGTATCAGAGGAAAACAGATAAAACAATCAGACTGATACTTCCCCTGATAAAAGATAAGTCCACAGACAATTCCACCCACAACATGGTTGGGATAGGATGCTGACTGAGCTTAGCTTTAATTGATAATTAATAAGCTGGATTACAATGATTGCAAAACTCAGAGCCCTGATGTAAAGGAATTAGCCTATTAAAAATTAAAAGATTATTAAATGTATCGCAGATATTAATATCATGAACATCATGATGAAATATTTACCAATCATGCTGAAAGCCACTACTTACACAGTGTTTCTAGCCAAGAAAAATGCATAAAGAATAAATATTTGAGTTTTAAGAGATCATTTACGAAAAAAAAAGATAATGTCATAAAGAGAGTAAAATAATCAGTAGACTCCTTGTGATCATTGGAGAAGGAAATAAATATGTCAACTAATCAAGAAGCAGAAGCAATTCTTATAAACAATTAAAGGCTTTTACACTGTGTGTCTTAGATAAACTATTTTAAGCAACAAATCTTCTTTAACGTTAGAACTAAAAATACTGATGTGGTAACTTTCAATTTTAGTAATTTATCAGATTCACTACCCATAATCGATGTGACTTAGAACGCTTAACAATTAAGGTAAGGACAACTCTAAATGAGTTTTGAGATAACTAAACAAGCACTCTTAATAAAAGGACATATCCATATTTCTGAAGCAAATTCCGGCAATCAATAAGAGAAAATGTAATAGTCAGGTTGGGTAGCAGGAAAATATTTCAGTTCTGGCAGAGAGGCTGCAATTTTAGGTGGTTATAGTATACAAGTTTCTGAACCTAAAACCGCCCAGACCCCAATTTTTAAGGACCTCGGTCGTCCGTAATGACGTCATCAAAATGGCGGCCGTAAGAGGATGCTGGGTCCCCATGAATTGGCTATAACGACCGAATGCCTGAACCGATTTTCATGAAATTTGGCACACAAGTGCTTGAATACATTATGTCGGCCTGGGTTGAAAATGGTCAAGTTTCATCAAGTCATTTCAAAATGGCGGCCATTCAAAACTAAAAAAATTATGAGAAAAATAATTGTGAATTGTTTTATACAGGGTGAGTTTTAAATGAGTTCCCCCCTACTTTTTTATACTTTTCTTAAGATATCAACTCCGAACCACGTCAGATAATTGTAGAGTAGCGATTCCTTCATTTCGACTAGTTTTTATTTTATCCGTTTTTAGTTATCAAGCTTTCTTGATAAAATATAACAATTATTTTGATTTAAAATGTCAATATTTCAAAAACCAAACATGACAATGTAAAACGGATTGCGGCATTGAATTCAACATAAAAAAGTAGTTCAAAATGATGGGTCACAACACCACCTTCATATTTAAAATAATTTATCACATTTCAAAATGGCGGATTCAAGATGGTGGCTGAAAAAAATACATCCGTCATAACCGAGTAAAAATAGGTCAACAATGAATGGTGGTGTCCACTTATCTTTATCTAGCACTATTTTGAGATTATGGCCTTAGTTTGTAAATGCACAATGTTATAATGGACTAAAAATAAAGTTATAAAAAGTTCTCATAACTTTAGAATGGATCAACATTTTTTTAAACGGATTGCAGCATCGTATTCAGCGTAAAGGTTTTGTTTGAAACGGTGGGTCACAATCCCTATCTTTACATTTGAAAAAATAACTTTGTATCCAAAATGGCGGATCCAAGATGGCGGCCAAAAATGTAAACCCAGTCAAAATGAAGTACTTGCTACTCGACAATGATCTGACATGGTTCAAAGTTGATATCTTAAGAAATGTATAAAAAAGTAGGGGGGGAACTCTTTTAAAACTCACCCTGTATAAAACAATTCACAATTATTTTCCTCATAATTTTTTTTAGTTTTGAACAGCCGCCATTTTGAAATGACTTGATGAAACTTGACCATTTTCAACCCAGGCCGACATAATGTATCCAAGCACTTGTGTGCCAAATTTCATGAAAATCGGTCGTTATAGCCAATTCATGGGGACCCAGCATCCTCTTACGGCCGCCATTTTGATGACGTCATTACGGACGACCGAGGTCCTTAAAAATTGGGGTCTGGGCGGTTTTAGGTTCAGAAACTTTTATACTATAACCACCTAAAATTGCAGCCTCTCTGCCAGAACTGAAATATTCTGCCACTATATGCAGCTATACGACCCCACTAGACTGTGTGCTATAACGAAATATAAACAAAATATCTCGAGCTAGGATAAAGCAGGTGGCTGTTGAGGATTCATTTAGAAGTGTCAAAAATTATAACCCTGCTCTACCACACAGGCCGTCAAAGATCCAGTCATTTTCTAATGGAAGTATTGCTACAGTCTTTGTATAAGCTGTTTTAAATGTACCAGCTGATGTAAACATTGCGTATTTGGTTGTTTATTGATTTTAAGGTTCTGTTTTTAGATTAGAATGGTAAAGCAGTGTTGAAACGTATGGTGTTAGGGGAAAACCGCGACTACGAAGGAGAGTATTTAAGAATGGTGCAAAACATTGGGAATGGTTAAGAACTGGAGGTAGTTTCTACGTTTCTTTAGGTTTCTTAAAACTAACAAAAAATATGTGTGTCAATGCTGATGAAAAGATTGAACCCTAACCAGTGACAACGGATTCGATTTTTTAACCCCATATATATATATATATACACGTATTATATATATAGATATATTAAAAACACAACATGATATGTTATCAATTGAATGACAAAAGCAATACCGTTAACAATTTTACCTACAACCGTTTTTTAAAGTAGCCATTTCAGTTCAGTTCTTAGAATTGAAAAGTTTCTCATAACAGCAATGTTTACTTTCATAACAGCACAGTTTTACTCATAACAACACAAGTAACGGACCAATGAGGTTCAAGGATTGAGAGAGAAGAAGTAAAATTGTAATGATTCAAACTTCAACTAATCAGCTGTTCAGGCCAATTTAATTGTTGAGTGGTGCAGTTAGTGTTTGGTACAATGTTTCACAATGTTGTATCACTGTCAGTGGCAATGAGAGGTTTTAAATGAAAACATAACCTGTCTTAGAAGTTATGAGTATTGATTTTTAGTAATTAAAACACTGTTGTAGGTAAAGTAATGTACATAACTTGCGTAAATAGTGTTAATGACACTACACTCGTAGAAGTTTTTAAGGCACTCACCAAGGCTCGTACCTACTCGTGTCGTTAACACTATCTTTACGCTATCAAACTACTATAATACTTTAAAATGTGGATGAAGAAGCAAATGAATACTTCAGTGTGATCAAAACCATCATCGATGAACCCTCTGAACATTTAGGCGCCTTGGAATGTCAATAACACCCTCAGGAGGAATACTACCTTGGGGTGTTCATGAGTTCATCAGAAACATAAATCTAGGGTTAGGTTTGGAGGGGTGCTTTTGTACACTAATTTTGTTGGACTTAACAAAAGGAGTATGAAATGATAAAGAATAACTGGGTGACTATGCTAATGTGGTTGTTATTAGTAATAACCAAGCTCGTCTCAACAGACTCTTGTATGTCTTTTCATATTTTACGAAGAAAATGTTTAGAATTCTAATCAGGTAAGCATTTTTTATCATCATTACCACAAGACCAAAGCTACTTATTTAGTAAACAAGTATTTACTTACAAATAATTATATGTTTGTTGCCTTTAGCAGAGATAAAATTTTGGAATAAATTAAATTATTTTTTGAAAATAACAAGAAAACAATTTTTTTACTTAAGATGTGTTGTACAGAGGCATCTATAGTGACCCAACCAATGACTATCTAAGGTCATTTAATTCTTATAGTTTGTTTATATAATTTTGTTTATAAAATAATATTACAAGAATTTGTTTACATTTGAGCTTTTTAGGGACTTCTGTCCCTGCAAGCCACTAGTGTATGATATAATGTATGTTAGTTGTAAAAAAAAAAAAACTGACATGTCATATGTTTACTGGTGATTTATCACATGAAGGCGATTTCGACAAAACACTACTCCTCCGTTAATAATGGACGGATTTTTACAAATGATGTGTCAAAATTAAGTATTTTTTGTGTAAAAAAACCCGATTCCTGTAAAAAAAGTCCTCAGGCTTTGCGCCACAGGCTATCAAAATCCCAATGTATTCTTATGAAGAAAAGATTTTGTTTAACAGACGAATAATTTTTATTAATTGCATACTAAAACAGCTGTTCATAGTAAACACATGATACACAAAAGAGCGTTCGCTTTCGGTTTCGATAACTGGAGTGGAGTTGATTGATTAAATTTTCTTTGAGTTGACTCTTTTAAGTCATCGGAAATTATGACTGTTATTCGTTTTTAAATATGCCTGTAATACTTCGCAATTGCTCAAATTCGAGCAACAGGTGCACTAGTAATGTAAATTCTGTCTGACAAATAAACATTTCATTTCATAATAGACATTAAAACCATTCACTGTTTTTGAAGCAAGTCAAAGTGATGGATAAAAGAGTTTGAACAAGGACATAGACGGGTGATGCATGCTGTATCTTTAGCTGCTTTACACAACAGACTTGTTTACATTCCACTACAGCCACATGTATTGGAGAACTGCCCCAGTTTGTCTTTGTTCATTTCTGTTACCAACAAATCAAATGAAAGTTATTAGGGCCTTTAAAACTTACTCATGGTAAAAGTCTGTCAGATTATCATTGGAAATCCCAACGTTTTATAAATCAATAATAGTATGAGACTTAATTTTGTATTTTTCCTCAGTTTGAAAATTACGTGATGTTTCTGAAAATAGTTCTGTTTTTCTTATGTTATTCGTGAGAACATACATTGTACAGAGTTCCATAGTAAATAAATAGATACCCGCCCAACAATAGGGGTGTATTATAAGGGTTAGATTAAAATAGAATGATCAATACAATCATACAACAGTCCAGGCAAGTATCAACATACCGTAACACACTACTGCATGGTACATCAAAATAAAAACATGATTCTACAATCATCTTTTCATTTTGATTTACAATGGATTTAGATTATCTTCAAATGTTGGATTTTAGTGGAGGAAATTCACCAACACAGACGATGGTCCAAGCTGGGTTTCGAGATTGGTGGACCTAAATTTTGAGTCCAAAATTATATTTTGGACAGTGCCGTAACAAAAATTTAAATTTTTTCAGTCTCCAAATGGGTTCTGACATAGTAGGTATAGATATTGCATTTATTTCACTCTAAATTACTTCTTGCTTTTCTGGACATTGTTTTTTATTTTTTCCTAACCTTTCCCAAACGGAATTACAGTATAAGGTTCTACTAGACACTTTGTGCCACATTCTTACATTGATGAATCATTTTTCTTGTACAGATATATTTTAACACTTGCCATCCTCTTTGTTCTCATACTCCAGAAGCCAAGTTTCCTCCTCGTCAAAATGGACATCTCCACCCCTCTCCTCCCCAGGGAAGAATGCGTGTGCCAGTATGCGGCCTGGACCATCAAAAGCGTAGCCATCCCCATGCTCTCCCCTGGTCATATGCAAATACATCTGTTACTTGAGATAAGATCAAATAGCCAATACACTGGACGCATGTGACTAACACAAGCAAAAGTCAACGTATAACTGTGTTTGCAAATATAACTCAACAGAACGAGCTGAACACCTGACATGGTCTGCAAACTACGAGTTAAGTTTAGATCTGATACAATTAGGCTTACATGTGACCAATGTTGCCTTATAATAGGGATTGGGAAACAGGACTGTAGATTGGTGGTTCGTATACCTAGTGTAGTGTACAAGCATAGCCTTTTCTATTATATTTTTAAAATAGATAATCAGAACAAGTTTCTGAGAATTGTTCTATCATTAGAATTTCATCAATTTCATTTTAATTTCCTTTATGCATAATTCCCCCTACCTATAGTTACCGTTTTATTATTTCAATTTTCATTAAATATTGTGTAACTATGTACTGTGTGATCATGATATCCTTTGACGTTTAAAGAAGACTTCTTGAAAGTTGAAACTAGTTGCAGCATTATAGCAACATTTGGATTACACTGAAGCAGTTATTTACACAATAAACATATTCTTGTGCCAGCCCACCAAGAATTGCGGCCACCAGTTCATAACTTTTAAAACTAAATAAGGTTGATAAAACCAAGGGATTTTGCTGTATAAATTGGATAGTAATAATATAATTTGTATCATTCAAAGAAGAAAAACATTATCACAAAGCTGCGAGGCTCTGCTCACGAGTCTCCAAAATAAAGCCTATCTATATAATTAATACGCTACATGAAACTTTGTCGGTTGAACTCTTCCGCCATTTCTTAACCGATTTTATCTATTGACGTCTCATTGGAAAGAGTGTGTCGCGTAGATTTGCAAACTGGCCTTACATTTTTGAAAATGCCCCTTGGGCTCTGCCCCAGTGGCTTTGAAAGTTCCCATGTTATCCTTATGAAGAACATAATTGTTTACATTTTGATCAGCTGTATAATTGAATTGCTGTTATTTATGTTTCAATTCAATGAAACGCATTGAGTACATTTATTTACTATTTGAGTTTGTGTAAACATAACCCCCAAGACTGATCGTGTTAGTATGGTTGTATGGGTTGTATCTTAAATTTGTGTATTTATCGTTGTTTTGTGTCGGTATGACGGATCGTGTTAGTATGATTGTAACTTAAATTTGTTCATTTGTGTAGCTATAATTTGTTTATTTGTTGTTTTTTTTTAATGACTCCGACGCGGCGACGCGACGACAACGAAACATAGTCAGGAGGCGTAATCGTGATAACGACCGCAGTTGCAGAACAGTGGCGTAGGCTTGACTCATCACAGTCAGTACCTGACCCTGGACAATCTCAACCACAGACAATATAATACTTTAATGCTTTAATGGTTTATTCCATTGTCTGTGATCTCATCCAACTATTAGGTTACAAATGCGCCCTAACACTACCTCAAAACGACTTTTCGTTCTCAACTGGCCCTATATCAATGACCTGTGTTGTGTACAGCGAGGCATTTTGAGAAGGGGAAAACCGGCCGGAATGCTTTAGGTTTATCAATAACGAAGGTAAACCATCGATGTATAATAAATCTACATTATTATACATCGATAAGTTAAACAGTTATTATATCGAGTTATTATACATCGGTGAGGTAAACATGGTCATGGTCTGAGTTACACACCGGTAATCTTTGAGTGTTGACTCTTTCAAACTCATTGTAAACGTGACCGTTATTCGTTTTAAAAACACGTTTATATTACTTTGCAATTGCTCGAATTCGAGCAACATGTACACTAGTGCAAATTATTTTACTGCTTAACATTTTGAGGAAAGGGTAGGAGAATCTGGAGAATAACAAATCGTTCAAATCAAATTAAATCGTTTATAGAGCCAGAATTAACAATGCACTTCTCAATTGACTATACTCTCTCTACTGTACTTGTAATCTATTAGAAACTGTTTTTCTTTGTCACAGCTATTTTGAGAGAACGGCCGTGCGTAGAAACTCGGTAGAGTTGTCTAAAGAAAAGTCTTGGTCTGCAGATGAGCCATCAAAAGAGAAACATGGTGAATTCCCTTGGGGCTCTGCCCCAGTGGCCTTTGAATTCCCATCCCATGTTATTCTTATGGAGGAAAACAGGGGTTTTGTCACAACTAATTTGAGAGAACGGCTGGGCGTAAAAACTTGGTAGGGGTCTCCAAAGAAAGGTCTTGGTCTGTAGATGAGCCATCAAAAGAGGAACGAGGTAAATTCCCTTGGGGCTCTGTCCCAGAAGCCTTTAAAGTTGCCTCTTCAGATTTGTTTACATTACGGCCATATGCATAATTCCACACTACTTTTTAATGAAACAGCTGTTAATATTTAAATTGTAATTTATTGAATGTTTCAAAATGAAATACAGTATTTGCCATGGGTTTTTCTGATTTTAAAATGGATTTTCTCCTGCACCGTGTCATGTTTTGCAATATAATGTTCTATTACCAAATCAGTGGAAAGTCCTAATATCACAGTAACTCTTAAAATTATTTCTTTTGGAGTTAACTTATATCTATTGTATGGGTTGGTTTCTGCCTTTTAGCGAATTTCCCTACAGGGAAGTAGCTATTACCGTAGGTCTCATGGTAAGACTTAGGCCCGGGACCGATTTACTTTTTCATTTTGATGTCCCCAGAGGCCAAAAACACCATTCGTTCAAATTTTTATATATGTATATATATATATATATACATTATATATATATATATATATATATACATTATATATATAAGTTATATACTTATATATATTTATATACTTATATAAATATATACTTATATATATATATACTTATATATATTTAAATATATATAAGATTTATATATATAAATCTTATATATATATAAGATTTATATATATATGTGTCCGTGAACACGATAACTTGAGTAATTTTGATGAAATTTGGTTTGAAGTTGTAAGGCGGGATAAACTTGAATGAGTTCGCGATCCAGCATGATCGGACGAGTCGCAGTCAGATTGGCACCACGACAGATTGGCACCATGGTGTTTTAGCACCCGGCGTCACATTGGAACCTCGTTGACATGAGGCCATGAAATATCACCCCACGTCAGCTTGGCACCACGACAGATTGGCACCACCCCTTTCTAGAGGTTCCAATCTGTCGTGTACTGTTACGACTGATTGGCACCTCTGCGACCGCCGTCAGCTTGGCACCGCGACAGATTGGCACCACCCCTTTCTCCAGGTTCCAATCTGTCGTGTACTGTTACGACTGATTGGCACCTCTGCGGCCGCCGTCAGCTTGGCACCGCGACAGATTGGCACCACCCCTTTCTTGAATGAGGTTTGAAAATACAACAATGCAGTTTTCTGCGTGCAATATTGAGTGGAGCTGGAATATTAATCCAATCCTTCCCAATGAGTAGTTAAATCTCATTCACGAGGAACAGGTGTAGTATTGACTTTTAGATCAATAGTACACCTGTTCCTCGTGAATGAGATTTAACTACTTGCAGTATTCAAGTAGAGACGGTAAATGTACAAAAAAGATGGTAAGTGGTAACCATTTACCATCTTTTTTGTGTATTTACCGTCTTGTAACAGTATAATCGTAAATATATGTTTTTAATGTTATAAGACGTTTCTTTTATTTACTTTCCATCTAACTAACGTACATAAATTAAACGTTTTATTTTCATTTTAACTAAATCATAATATACAAAAATAAAATAAAACGTTAAAATGTAGTTCTTTAATTTTAAGTCAATCACTTCAACAGTCATTCTGTAGATTCTTGTGTAAACCATATTAATAATACCGCAAAGGGCAAACGTATCAAACTGTTACGACTTCCCGAAAAAAATAATCAAATTTTAAGTTCATTCTAAAAATATTTTAAGTTTTGGAACGGTCAGAGTGAGGCAGAGAATCTGTCAACTATCACTATTCGTCTTGTTTTCCGGGTCTGACTCCTATTGTTGGGGCGTACGTACATCCACGGAAACAAGAGACACTGACTCATAATAAATGTGTTCAGTATAAATATGTATCTTGTACAACTTTTGATGATTTACAAAAACAAATATCATTACGTTCTTAGTCATGATTTTTTGACATTTTACATTAAATTTCTAGCAAATCGGTTGACGTCTGCCTTGACAAGTAAATACTACAGGTAATGTAGTAAACATATTTTAATAACTAACAAACATACATGTTATTACGTTTTCTACAATGAGATTCTGTGAATTTTGATATAAAATTACAAACAAATCTGTTTACTTTTGCAAGTAACAACTAACTACTGATTGATGTTAACAAATCCGGACAGTTATTATTTCTTGTGAAATTATAATTATAGGTTAAAAATAAGAACAAATAATGTTGCTTTTTAAACAATTTTTGTTGTTTGGTTGGAATACTAGAATACTGGAGTGCGGCAAAAGGAAGTAAATGCAGCAATTAGCAACTGTCTGTACTATAATCATAATTTGTTAATTGTACAAACAATTGTAGTGATTTTATTTAACTAATCCTGATTAAAAAAATTGTATTTAACATTCTTTTATGGTTAACTAGCAGTCATACCCGTTCTTCGCAACGGGAAGAGAACGCTAAAGAGAATAATTATGTTCCATAGATTTGTCGTATGTAGATACACTTTTAGAGGTCCGAAAAGTATTAACTGATTAAAGTATCAAAATTGATTTCTTAAATTAATAACCTAAACATACCTCAGGAAAAAAATCCTACTTTGACAGTTCTCATTTTGTATCACAGTTTTTTGTTGCTGCTTGGTTAAAGTTAGCTGTTGTCATCAATTTAAACAATTAATAGTACTGCACCCTGTTGGTAAACCTTATATCTTTTTAATGTTATTTAATATCATAGAACCAACTTGTGTAGTTGAAACAGGTGGCAATAGTTATTTGTGCAACTAGTGAGAAAAGTGAGCAATTGACTCACTCGAGAGAAATCCTTACTCACGAGCCGTAGGCGAGTGAGGAATGGTTTCTCGAGTGAGGCAATTGCACTTTGCACTCGAGTTGCATATTATATTTTTCCTACAGTTACCATGAAACAAATAAATTGGCAAACAAACGTAACATATTTTTACACAGAAGTGATCTTTTAATATGACATTTAATGTGAAGTGACAAAAACAACAGTAGGCTACAACAGCTGACCAGCTGATTTACAGCCAGTGCTGCCAACGTATTTCGCGCACATACGACCTTGTCTGCATGTTGCGCTCACTATTTCGTCCCTTCACGTTGCAAATCTGGAGTGAGACAAAGTAATTAGAGTGAGACAATGTTAACATTGTCTCACTGATGAGTGAATTGGCCACTTTGCTTTATCAAATCAGTGAGAGAACATGAACATTGTTAGGTGACTGTAGGAAAAACTATTTTATTCCTGATTAACTATAGAAACTAGTGTACCTGTTGCTCGAATTCGAGCAATTGCGAAGCATTACAGTCGACTCACAAAGATTATGGAAATACTCACGATCTACACAACAGTTAGATATAATCAAAATCTTTTGTAAATGTCTTATCTTTTCTCAAAAAGCTGATCTTGTTTTTTTAGTGTTTTCTACAAATTTTTCCCTCTCATAGCCGCATTAGGTTGTCTATGATAACGATTATAAATGAAAAAAAACATTATTTATATTTCTTCTGCTTGGTTGTGTTCTATGACTTTTTCTATGTTTCCATTGTTTGCAAATCGGTTGTTTCAATGATTGCTCAAGAAATGTAGAGCAGTGTTAATTCAGTTTTATTTTTAGCCTATATCAAATTGTCCAGGATTTCTCGCTTTTTTCCATTGTAATAATTTCACCAACCCAAGTTTCGTCGACAGATGCAATACGCCAAAGAATATCACCAAGAAGTGGCAGACGATTTACAATCTCCAATTGGTATTTACAATCTCCAAGAAGTGGTAAAAAAAACAGAAACCAAGCCATACAACAGATATAAGTTAACCCCTTAAATTTTAAGAGTTACTGTGATATTAGGATTTTCCACTGATTTGGTAATAGAACATTATATTGCAAAACATGACGCGATGCAGAATAAAATCGATTTTAAAATCAGAAAAAACCCATTGCAAATACTGTACTTCATTTTGAAAAATTCAATAAATCACAATTTAAATATTAACAGCTGTTTCATTAAAAAGTAGTGTAGAATTATGCATATGGTAAACAAATTTGAAGAGGCAACTTTAAAGGCTTCTGGGGCAGAGCCCCAAGGGAATTTACCTCGTTCCTCTTTTGATGGCTCATCTATAGACCAAGACCTTTCTTTAGAGACCCCTACCAAGTTTCTACGCCCAGCCGTTCTCTTAAATTAGCTGGGACAAAAACCCAGTTTTCCTCCATAAGAATAACATGGGATGGGAATTCAAAGGCCACTGGGGCAGAGCCCCAAAGGAATTTACCACGTTCCTCTTTTGATGGCTCATCTACAGACCAAGACCTTTTTTTTAGACACCTCTACCGAGTTTCTACGCCCAGCCGTTCTCTCAATTTAGCTATGACAAAGAAAAACAGTTTCAAATTAATATATAGAATATTTCCTGCTCGTAAAAATTCAAACAAATCCCTTTTCGTAGGGAAGAAATCACAACTACTTCTTGAGTGCAAAAACCGCCAAACATCTGCAAGAAACTCGCCGAATGTGTAATGGCCCTTTTAGACTGATTTTTTCACTACGCTTTTGCTACCAGATAGCATGTTTATAGAATGATTTAACTTATTAAGCATTGTACTTTGAATCAGATGTGGCATTAGTGAATAAGGATTCTTTCATTTCGTACTTCGTGGAATATACCAAATATCACAGTCAGGGCCCACAGTAAAATATGTAACAATTGCTACTAAAGATTTTTGCGTAAGACGAACGTACTATTTGTGGTAATCAACAGCTTGAGCGAACAACTGTTAGTAAGAATAATGTTGCTACCTGGTTGCTACTTACTACTGCACTAAAAGAAAGAATCTTAACTTTTCACGTTAATTTTCGCGGTTTTAATAGCTTAATTGTTATTATACTTTTCCGATGAGCTCGGTTATCTACGGAGGCTTGATCAATTGGGGCTCAGATTATCGTGAGTCTGCATATGCTGTATTGGAGAAACCTAACCTCATGTTCAAATTTAATGTTAGAAAATTCATTATAACACGTACCATACCATATTAACTCAGTGTGTTACTTACAAAAAAAATTATTTCCATATTAAAGTTAATTAAAATCATTGAACCCCCTTTATTGACAGTACAGTGTACAGTACACTTAATACGAGTCCCGTATATCAATTCACTACTGACATAATGTGTGTGCAGCACATTTAATCTAAATCTGGCCTGATGGTTTACCGTAGCTATTATTTCCCTCGTGGTTCAATAACCTGGCTTTAAAGTCGGGGTGTCCTCCCCCCATAACAGGTAGACGGGCAATCCTAATCCCTTGTTGACAAACAACAGTGTCTTTGTTACGGGCGACCACCAGGGACTGCTGGCATCCTCACGCTATTCAAATTACGGGGATTTCTATATTTGAGTCTGCAAGTTATGTGGCATTTCCAACTGTCAATTTGGTCTTCAACATAAACGTTGACATTGACAAACGAGCGGACGTACAGAGAATTTGAGGAAGCCGGAAAACTCCACGCTGGGAGGGTTTCGAATATTTTTTCAAGCACCTTTTATAAGATGATCCTTTTTTGAAATAGGACAAGGCCATAAATAAAAACTAGCGTCAGTGCTGTGACCCTTGAGGCATTTAGGGATCGTTTTTTAATTAATGACAGTTCAGTTAACTACACCACACCATCTGTTTCTCAATCCTAATATTTGTAAAGTATGCCTACTGTTAGGACCAAGCCTTGCTCAGTAGTATTTTGATTTCGACTAGTTTTTGTTATTACTGTTGATCAAGATTCCTTAAATAAAGCGTAGGCCTACTAGGAAAACACATGCGAATTGTTAATGTTAACACGAAAAACAATTAATATAAAACGTATTTTATTGTTATGTTTACAGAAACATTGAGCGAACTGTACATTACAAACTAGATGACCCGGCGAACTTTGTACCCCATAAAAGTAAAAAAAAACCAAATCAACCGGCCACCTTTATAAGTCTTTTAAAAACAATCACAGACAACATAAAACCGCTGAAAATGACATTCAATTACATTACCTGTCAAATGTTTAATCAGCTGTTTCTAAAATATATTAAATTAATCTATGCATATGGTCAAAAACCATCATATTTTTCTTCATACGCATAACATACATATGTGGGGCTTAGTTCTAAATTTGGTACTGAACTGAAGATACATGTGTTAATCGGATTAAAGACGAATCCAACAAATCATAAATCATTAAAAAGATCCAGCCGGTCTCGAGTTACAAACTGTAACACGACATCATGGCATGTAGCCTATATCTAGATGCATACTAAGAAAGTGTTTAAAAGTACAGTATTTTCTCTCAAAGTCCTGATATGAGGCAGAAAATCCATCATAGCGACCACTTTCAATTTCCATAGCTATATATATCTTAATCCACGTAAATTTCACGCCTAAATAACCCCATTTCAGAAGATTTGCATATTCAGTGTAACCATACCTCGAGTTATACATTACCTGATTTTAGAGTTTTGGTTAGGGCAAGCCTACTTGCGTGCAACCGCATCTTGTTTAAAAAAAGGTAAATTAAGTAATAAATTACAGCATCTCAAATATATCACAATTTATCACTCTATAATGCATAAAAAATATCATTTCATTGAAATAATATTAGTTAACTGAATGATAAATTGTCATATCTTAGACAAGCTGTAACTTCTGAATGAAAAAAACCTTTTTTAACCAGGTTAACGCACACCCAACTTCCGAAAAATGACTGCAAGGTTTCATTCAATTGTGCCAAATACTTTAGTAGGTATCAGACGTTTTCCAAATTATAAACTTGAGTTTAATGGCATAATATTAAAAGCCTTGAGGAACTGTAACTTTGATTAGATGGACCATTTACGAAGCGGTTTGTGCTGTTAAAGTTAATGTTATTATCAACGTGTATGCATTAATTGACATTAATTGCATCAAGTATTGACAAGTTTCTGTTTTCAAACATCAGACTAGTAAGTAAAACGAACAGGTGGGCCTATTGAGGGCAGCGGTGCCAATCTGTCGTATACTGCTACGACTGATTGGCACCTCTGCGGCCACCGTCAGCTTGTCACCACGACAGATTGGCACCACTCATTTCTTGAGGTTCCAATCTGTCGTGTACTGTTACGACTGATTGGCACCTCTGCGGCAGCCGTCAGCTTGGCACCACGACAGATTGGCACCACCCCTTTCTCCAGGTTCCAATCTGTCGTGTACTGTTACGACTGATTGGCACCTCTAGGAGCGGTGCCAATCTGTCGCGGTGCCAATCTGACGTGGTGCCAATTAGACGCGTACCCGATCGGACCATGGGAACAGGATTTTATGGGGGGTTTTATGGGGTAAAAATTGGTTTTTCTCACTTTTGACCCTCAAAACACAAAATTTTCCAATTTTTCTCTAAACCTTCTTAAAGAGCTTAAAAAAACAAACAATTCAGTATATCAAAGTGTTTTTGTACGGCTATTGGTTACGGAGAAAACTAAAAAAAATTTAAATTTAAAATTCCCATGTTATTCTTATGGAGAATATTGTAAAATGTTGTAGTTTGTTTGTTTATGGATATCTTTTGATCAAACTTGGCAAATATATTCATTTTATAGCCTACTAAGCAATAATTATTTTACTTAAATATTCATTTTATACTAAGCAATAATTATTTTACTTAAAACACACTATTTATTAGTTTCCTTGTAGCAGCAAACCTAGGTACTCGTTAAACCTAATGTTATTTAAATAGATCAATTGAAAATCAATTCGGCCAAATGGAAATTCGCTTAGACGGCAGGTTTGCCGCGGCGGGGGTATATTTTACCACTTCTTGGAGATTGTACGTAGGTGATATTCGTTGGCATATTGCATCTGTAGACGAAACTTGGGTTGGTGTAATCATTAGAATGGAAAAGGGCGAGAAATCCTAGACAATTTGATATAGGCTAAAAATAAAACTGAATTAACTGTTCTACATTTCTTGAGCTATCATTGAAATAACCGATTTGCAAACAATGGAAACATAGAAAAAGTCATAGAACACAACCAAGTAGAAGAAATAGAAATAATGTGTTTTTTTTTTTTCATTTATAATCGTTATCATAGACAATTCAATGCGGCTATGAGAGGGAAATATTTGTAGAAAACACTAAAAAAACAAGATCAGCTTTTTGAAAAAATATAAGATATTTACAAAAGATTTTGATTATATCTAACTGTTGTTTAGATTGTGAATATTTCCATAATATTTGAGTAGCCTGTAATGCTTCGCAATTGCTTGAATTCGAGCAACAGGTACACTTGTCAATGTGTGAATTGGCCGCAAATCTCACTTCAAGGCTTTTTACATAGACTCAATATTGCTGTTTTAGCGAATTTCCCTACAGGGAAGTAGCTATTACCGTAGGTCTCATGGTAAGACTTAGGCCCGGGACCGATTTACTTTTTCATTTTGGTGTCTCCAGAGGCCAAAAACACCATTCGTTCAAATTTTTATATATGTATATATATATATATATATATATATATATATATATATATATATATATATATATGTGTCCGTGAACACGATAACTTGAGTAATTTTTATCCGATTTTGATGAAATTTGGTTTGAAGGTGTAAGGCAGGATAAACTTGAATGAGTTCGCGTTCCAGCATGATCGGACCATGGGAACAGGGTTTTATGGGGGGTTTTATGGGGTAAAAATTGGTTTTTCTCACTTTTGACCCTCAAAACACAAAATTTCCCAAATTTTCTCTAAACCTTCTTAAAGAGCTTTAAAAAACAAACAATTCAGTATATCAAAGGGTTTTTTACGGTTATTGGTTACGGAGAAAACTAAAAAAAATTGTAAATTTAAAATTCCCATGTTATTCTTATGGAGAATAACACTACTAGAGTTGCTTGTTGTAGTTTGCTTGTTTATGGATATCTTTTGATCAAACTTGGCAAATATATTCATTTTATACTAAGCAATAATTATTTTACTTAAAACACACACTTTATTATTTTCCTTGTAGCAGCAAACCTAGGTACTCGTTAAACCTAATGTTATTTAAATAGATCAATTTAAAATCAATTCAGCCAAATGGAAATTCGCTTAGACGTCAGGTTTGCTGCGGCGGGGGTATTTTGTAACATTATCGGAATGTTAAATTAAAATGCATACCGTATATGTGCATATAAAGGGTGTTCATTTGAAAACTTTCCATATCTGTTGTGTGCAAAGGTAAGGCTTTTTACCCTTGTTTGTTCTCATTTCCCCCTAATTTGGACATGCCAAATCCAATAAAATTATTTTCAATTCCGAAAAATGCCCCAAAAGGGCCCAATTTGGGGGGTAGGGGTGCTTTTTGAGAAATTTTCAAATGTAAACATGGGTTGTGTGATACATCAATTTAAAGGTCTAATCACCCCAACTATTTTGGTGCAATAAAAATTTAATTATCTTTAACCGTATTTACAGGGTGGGTCAAAATGTTTTAAAAAAGGACTTTGAAGTTAAGTACCGTATTACCCGAACTACTGAACGGAACAGCGCCAAATTTCTTTCCAAGCTTATTCTTGATTTACTCTTTAAGATAACTTGTAATAAGGGCATTTTCAGTGTTATTTTCTTTTTTTTTATCTCAAAGTTGAAGAATAAAAGAAAGCTGAAAACTCAAAATTCTTAAATAGCAAGGTATAGCAAATTT
Source organism: Macrosteles quadrilineatus (assembly GCF_028750875.1). Classification (NCBI taxonomy): domain Eukaryota; kingdom Metazoa; phylum Arthropoda; class Insecta; order Hemiptera; family Cicadellidae; genus Macrosteles; species Macrosteles quadrilineatus. The sequence continues at coordinate 18,044,883 of NW_026542594.1, forward strand.
CATACCACGTGAAAGGTCCTTTTTTAACAAACATTTTACGTATTTAAGTTTTCTTTCTATCTCTTACCGTTTAAAAATTGCAGTAGAAAAAGTGAATTTTCCATAGTAATATTGTAACTAGTTTTCTAATAAAACAGCCAAAATTCGTCTCTAGACACATTTAATGGTGCATTAACTGAAGGAAACAATTCATAATTATTGATACCCTGATTGACAAACAAGTCATCACGTTTTACTTTGTGAAAAACAAGTCTTATAGCTGATGAGGACAACCTACATGTGGGCCGCTTTCTGTAGTACCATTGACTAGTCAATGGTAGTACTAATTTAAAAAAGTACTATTTTCTGTAGTATCTAATCGAATATGGTGTACACTTAAAAAAAAAAAACTTTAAGTCCCGATAAGACCGGGCTTGGGTTAATAGCCCGGGCTCATTCATAAACCCGGTTTGGTCGGGGTAACAAAAGAGCCCGTTCTGGTTGGGCTAGGATTTTACTTATTGGACAGAACAAAAGTGTTTCAGGATAACTGCAAAGTGTTTAACAATAAATATCCAGGTAAGACCTTAAGTCATAAAGCTGTAAATGATTTAGTTAAGAAATTTCTGAAACTGGCTCAGTTACCAATGAGAAAAGAACAGGATGAAGAGTCCAAGATGAACTGCCACAAGTAAAAGTAGTTGATCAATTTGTAATTAATCATAATACATCGTTGAGCAAAGTGCAATGTGTTTTGTTAGAAAACTAGTTACAATTTTACCATAGGAAATTCAGTTTTTCTACTGCAATTTTTAAACGGTAAGAGATAGAAAGAAAACTTAAATACGTAAAATGTTTGTTAAAAAAGGACCTTTCACGTGGTATGAAATTTGCTATACCTTGCTTTTTAAGAATTTTGAGTTTTCAGCTTTCTTTTATTCTTCAAATTTGAGATTTTTAAAAAATTAGAAAATAACATGGAAAATGCCCTTATTACAAGTTATCTTAAAGAGTAGATCAAGAATAAGCTTGGAAAGAAATTTGGCGCTGTTCCGTTCAGTAGTTCGGGTAATACGGTACTTAACTTCAAAGTCCTTTTTTAAAACATTTTGACCCACCCTGTAAATACGGTTAAAGATAATTAAAGTTTTATTGCACCAAAATAGTCGGGGTGATTAGACCTTTAAATTGATGTATCACACAACCCATGTTTACATTTGAAAATTTCTCAAAAAGCACCCCTACCCCCCAAATTGGGCCCTTTTGGGGTATTTTTCGAAATTGAAAATAATTTTATTGGATTTGGCATGTCCAAATTAGGGGGAAATGAGAACAAACAAGTGTTAAAAGCTTTACCTTTGCACACAACAGATATGGAAAGTTTTCTAATGAACACCCTGTATAGGCCTATAATAAGATTAAAACATATTTAGTCACGCAAAATTTGTTTATTTTTTTCATTAAAACTGCAATGAAATTTGTTTTTATCCGTGTAAACTTGCTGTTCAGAAATATACACAGTTTAACTGACTACCTACTCGATCCCCGTACTTAGGACGGGCTAACACCTTGTTAAAAATAAAGTCATGTTTGAATTATTAAATTTTCATTAAATAACTTTAATTATTTAAAATACCCCCGCTGCTGCAAACCTGCCGACTAAGCGAATATCCATTTATCTAAATTGATTTTCAATTGAATCTATTTAAATAACATTAGGCTTAACGAGTACTTAGGTTTGCTGCTACAGCGAGACAAATAAAGTGTGTTTTTTAGTAAATTATTAATAACTATAGTGTCCCTGTTGCTCGAATTCGAGCAATTGCTAAGTATTACAGGTGTTATTTTAAGATGAATAACAGTCATCATTTCTGATGATTTAAAAAGATTCGAGTCAAAGATTATGGAAATACTCAAGATGTAGGCCTACATAACAGATTATATCATTTTTTCTAGGCTCTCTCGCTTTTTTCCATTGTAATATTGACGCCAACCCAAATTCAAGTAGTAAATATTTCATTTCAAACAAGTCAGTAAATGTTTGTAGCAAACTTATTGACTGTTTACAATTAACATGTGTTCTTCTTCTCACTTTTAATTTCTGTCAACAGCTGGAGTTTCATAAACATTTTTGTTTCCCATGTTAATCTTATGGAGAAATACAAAACTTTAAAGGGCCCCAGGGTCTCACTCTCTAATTATTTACATAAAAAGAAACTTTCCTGCACAACTTCACGTTACGCTCTTTCCAATGACACCAAAAACATGTCAATCGGTTCAGTAGTTTCGGCAGAGTAATTGTCACAAAAAACCTGCTTGCGTATTAAATAAATACTAGAGGTCGTCCAGTGGTCAAAACTCGACCAAAAATATGTAATGTAGACTTCTCTATTTTCACCCCACACTGTAAATAAAACATGTGATTGGAGTTTCTTACATTTGTTTTGATTTTCTGTTTATATTTTGTTGTTATTTCGTCACCAGCATGGCAACCCATAAGATCCATGTTAATTTTTTCAAATTTTTAAACTCATTTTTTGTGCTTATCTTTGAGCCTATTTAAATTTATAAAGGGATTCTGCACACCTACAGGAAAATAGCTTTCCAACGGTATGCGTAGATTTTCCCTACGATTCACACGAGCTGAGAAAAAAGGTTTTAAAGAAACATGCTTGCCTATTAATATATAGATAGATAGATAGATAGATAGATAGATAGAATATAGATATATAGATTTGGTATAAAATAAATAAATTTGCCAAGTTTGATAAAAATATACTGCAATATAAACAAGCAAACTACCAAATTTTACAATATTCTCCATAAAAATAATATGGGAATTTTAAATTTACAATTTTTTGAATTTTCTCCGTTACCAATAACCGTCGAGTTCACGGACGTATATATATATATACATATACAAATTTGAACGAATAGTGTTTTTGGCCTCTGGAGACATAAAAATGAAAAAGTAAATCGGTCCCGGGCCTAGGTCTTACTGTGCCACCTAGCGTAATAGCTTCTTCCCTATAGAGAAATTCGCTAACAAATTGTTTGGAAATGAAGAATGAAGCAACAGTTAAAAATAGCAGTGAGTATAGCACATTACCTGACACCCTCCCCCACATCAAGGTCAAATTAAATAAATTCTAACCCCCTTATGGTTCAACAATAGAAAAGTTGGAAGCACTGTTGGTTTTTAAACTAAACCTGACCCAGATGTTCTCATTCATTTTGGGTTCTAAATTAAAAGTCTCAGCTATATATGTGAGTAAACATGTCTGGAGAACAATTTTTCTATTTTAATAAATCTCTGTACCAATTCATTCAACAGTAAATAAAACTATTGACAAATTTGGTTACCTGTGAAACTTAACAAGGATATCTGCATGGTCTGAGTTGACTTCTCGGAAGGTGAGGTTGGAGTCTCTGGACCACACTGCCAATGCCTGGTGGAGTTCCCGCCTCAACTGACCATGGTCCAGCTCAACATGGCGAGTTCTCAGGCTGAAGTCATACACATGAATATCAGTACAGTAGCTACATAGGCTTGAACCACCATTGCCACTTCAGTGAGGCAAGTTGTATGGTTGTTTTAAGCTGATGAGTACAGAATGAAGGAGTTAGATTGAAGGGAGATGACCTGCAAAACTTTGTTACTATAACTAAGATTAATTGTGTTTTAAGCCAAGACCATTTCACAAAGCCCAATTAACAAGAACTGCCATTTTCTTAACACGAGAACATGAGTCGTACATTTTGTACGTTTAAAAACTAGTTGAAAAAAGGAGTTAGAAGTCAAAGTTTTGATTCTATTTATCAAAAATAACATGCCATTATCGACTCCATAGTGTTCTCATACTTTTTTTAAGGATTATATTATCATAAACTATTCATCTAAACTATTATTTTCTTCAATATAAATTTAATACTTTCTTATTAAATGGCGACCATACAAAGTAGGTATTTTAAGCCAAGTATGAATGGAGAAGAGTGGCGCGATCTTGTAGTCTTGTTAGTGACTAAGGCGACATTCCTTAGACACAGCTGTTAATTAATAGCCCATACAGCTAATGGCAACTTAGGAACCTACAGTTTATAGTGGAATCCGAACCACATTTTTTGCCTTGGTATATAGGAATTGGTCTTTTTAACACGTAGAAATCTAAAGGACAAAAGGATCAACACTAATAATATATAAATACTAAGATTAAACATTGAGATTTTTGTTTGTTAAAATTGTTGGGATACTCCAATGCCAATGGGTTTTTGCACTAATGTGTATAGGGCTTTTACACTAAAACAGAAGATCCTACAGTATTCACAGGCTATGCCATAATAAGACTAATAAACGGTATCAACAATCTGATACATACTTTCTTCCATTTATTTTCTTAACAACCCTTATCATGGGTATGCTAGGAGTAACTATGATATTTTGTGAGCAAATCACAAAAGTTGCAATTACTTTAGAACCATAATTTTTACAACAATGGGGTCTATGATTTTGTTTAGAACTAAAAGTACTACAACATACTAAATTTTTAATTAAAATCAGTTGAGAGTTTATGTTTTTGTTTTTTAATATCCAATTTTCTTGTCAATTTATGGGTTTTTATCGTAAAACCATATACGTTGCAATAGCTTCTGAAACGTTATTTTTTAAGCAATAGGTGTTGTACCCTTTTAGCGAATTTCCTATATAGGGAATAAGCTATTAGACCACAGTACTCATGGTAAGACCTAGACCCGGGGACCGATTTACTTTTTAGTTTTAAGGTCCCTAGAGCCCAAAAACACCATCCGTTCTAATTCATATATACTTATATAATTTGTACAATTTATTTCCAAACCATTTTGTAGAGCTCAAAAAAACAAATAATTTAGTATATTGAAGCGTTGTTATGCGCCTTAATGGTTACGCAGAGAATTACAAATAGATGTAAATTTTAAAATAACATGTTATTCTTATGGAGAATAAATAAACTGTTGTAGTTTGCTTGTTTATGGACATATTTTGATTAAATTGGAAAATGCATTTTTTTAACTATTAACATTTTACAAAACAAAGACTTTTACCCTCTCTGTTGCAGCAAACCTAAGTACGGTACTAGTTAAACTAACGCTATTTAAATATAGGAAATAAATGTGATAATTTTAAGGAGATGTTCTAGTGTAAATCCAATCAGGCAAATGAAAATTCGCTTACTACATTAAACAAAAATGTTTGAACCGTTTTTTTTTTTGTAATTTGATTTTCAGTTGTTTTATTAAACCCTGCCGCAGCATACCTGCAAACTAAGCGAATGTCCATTTATCTGGCTGGATTTCGACTATAATATTCTCTAAAAATTGTCAGAATTACAGTATTTCCTATTTAAATAACATTTGCTGCTACAGGGAAGATATTGAGGTGTGTTTTTTTATTGCGAATGTTGATAGCATAGTATTAAATAAACAACATTTCCAAATTTGGTTAAAATATATCCTTAACCAAGCAAACTACCTACAACAGTTTATTTATTCTCCATAAGAATACCATGGGACTTTAAAATTTAAAAGGTTTTTAATTTTCTACGAAACCGTTGGTTATACAACAACGCTTCAATATACAAAATGATTTAATTTTTTAAGCTCTACAAAATGGTTTGGAGAGAAATTATGAAATTTTGTGTTTTTAGGCTCAAAAAAGTAAACCCCCCCTAAATCCCCATTCCCAGAGTCCGATTATGCTGGTTCGCGAACTCATTTGAATGAACTTAGGTTTACACGTTTGTACCAAATTTAATCAAAATTGGATAATTTTAGCTTGAGTTTTCACGCTAACGGACACACACACACATATTTTATATATATATATATATGTGTGTGTGTGTATGTGTGTGTGTGAATTTGAATGGATCGTTTTTTGGCCTCTGGGGACCTTAAAACGAAAGAGTAAATCGGTCCCAGGTTTCGGTCTTACCATGAGACCTACGATAATAGCTTATTCCCTATATGAGAAATTAGCTAAAAAAATAGGCCTACCATTTAAAATAAAAATTTTAAACAGTGAGAAAATACTGCAGTACCATGGTACCCATGTACCAAATGTGGACTGTACCGTAGCTCTGTAAACATCCGCACACACATATACAGACATTACATCAAAAACCACTTTTATAGGTTAAGGGGGCCCAAAAGGGATAAATCTACCCAAAAACTCAAACTCAACAGTTTTGACGAGAAAAAATACTTTCTCCATATCTACAACTCCTTATTTAATAGGATGTACATGTGAACTTCATGTACATGTTACAGTAAGAAAGCAAACATTTTCATGAAAGGAAAGAAAGTGAATTTAATCTGTTGGATATTATATGTTGCTAGATTTTCTTAGTATATCTTGAGGTAAATCAATCCTTCCTTAGTTATTGTTTTATATTAAATCACAGTTCTGTATATTTATTTTATTTGATAGATAGGCGAAAATTACGTATTATTAAATGTATTAAACTTGTTGAATCTGAAATGATCAAAATCAATAAAGTAGTGTGGTGTTTAAGGATGCTTAAGTCTTTTAGTCTATGCAAGGGGAGTTTTGAAGTTTTATTTTCATTACCAAATGGAAAGTTAATAGGAGACCACACCCTTCCCATATTGATTCCACTATTTTCACTGGTGTATTCTTTAAAATGTCCTTCCATTTCATCTTTTAGAAAAAATTCCTTTATAAATGCATGAATTTGTTGTTTGTTGAAAGTATTTTGGTGAGTGCAAAATATAAAATAAAATCCAAACAGTCAATAATATTTTAATTGAAAAAAAAACACATAACTACAAGTTTATATAACTTTACATCAAGGTATGACAAGTTTATTATAAACAGATATTTAAAAAAGTTGTATTTACATTGTAGGAATTTTAGTGATATTTAATAAGAGGGTTATGTTTTTAACAAATGGTAAGTAAGTAACATAGTTTTATTAAATTTTGCTGATCGTTTAACGTGAAACTTTTAAAGCCACAGTGTGATAATTACCACACTATAATATTTTAACACCCGCCCCAACTGCATCAGTGCCAACACCGCTCTAGGTAGTTCACAACCCCAACTGCATCAGTGCCAACACCGCTCTAGGTAGTTCACAACCCCAACTGCATCAGTGCCAACACCGCACTAGGTAGTTCACAACCCCAACTGCATCAGTGCCAACACCGCTCTAGGTAGTTCACAACCCCAACTGCATCAGTGCCAACACCGCTCTAGGTAGTTCACAACCCCAACTGCATAAGTGCCAACACCGCTCTAGGTAGTTCACAACCCCAACTGCATCAGTGCCAACACCGCTCTAGGTAGTTCACAACCCCAACTGCATAAGTGCCAACACCGCTCTAGGTAGTTCACAACCCCAACTGCATCAGTGCCAACACCACTCTAGGTAGTTCACAACCCCAACTGCATAAGTGCCAACACCGCACTAGGTAGTTCACAACCCCAACTGCATCAGTGCCAACACCGCACTAGGTAGTTCACAACCCCAACTGCATCAGTGCCAACACCGCTCTAGGTAGTTCACAACCCCAACTGCATCAGTGCCAACACCGCTCTAGGTAGTTCACAACCCCAACTGCATCAGTGCCAACACCGCTCTAGGTAGTTCACAACCCCAACTGCATCAGTGCCAACACCGCTCTAGGTAGTTCACAACCCCAACTGCATCAGTGCCAACACCGCTCTAGGTAGTTCACAACCCCAACTGCATCAGTGCCAACACCGCTCTAGGTAGTTCACAACCCCAACTGCATCAGTGCCAACACCGCTCTAGGTAGTTCACAACCCCAACTGCATCAGTGCCAACACCGCTCTAGGTAGTTCACAACCCCAACTGCATCAGTGCCAACACCGCTCTAGGTAGTTCACAACCCCAACTGCATCAGTGCCAACACCGCTCTAGGTAGTTCACAACCCCAACTGCATCAGTGCCAACACCGCTCTAGGTAGTTCACAACCCCAACTGCATCAGTGCCAACACCGCTCTAGGTAGTTCACAACCCCAACTGCATCAGTGCCAACACCGCTCTAGGTAGTTCACAACCCCAACTGCATCAGTGCCAACACCGCTCTAGGTAGTTCACAACCCCAACTGCATCAGTGCCAACACCGCACTAGGTAGTTCACAACCCCAACTGCATCAGTGCCAACACCGCTCTAGGTAGTTCACAACCCCAACTGCATCAGTGCCAACACCGCTCTAGGTAGTTCACAACCCCAACTGCATCAGTGCCAACACCGCTCTAGGTAGTTCACAACCCCAACTGCATCAGTGCCAACACCGCTCTAGGTAGTTCACAACCCCAACTGCATCAGTGCCAACACCGCTCTAGGTAGTTCACAACCCTAAGGAAAGAATTTGATCACACTAAGCGGTCAATTTTGATTCTATAATGAACATGAAGGATGAGTAACTATTTCATACAGCAGATTTAGAGAACAGCATTATCATCCATGTCCTCTTACCTTACCATTGCGAAGCATGAGCAGCTGGTAAAAATAATCTTAAAATACACTTAAAACAACAACACTTAAAATACAGTTTTTAAAATTATGGATACCTTGCAATTATTTGAAACTAATCCATATATAAATCCCAAAGTACCCATGAACTTTTGAGAAAACTAAAAGTCACATCCCCATAAACCATATACTTAACATGTTCGTCATGACGAGAAACCTTGCGCAAAACTATCCATTATTTCATAAATTGCCCTTTAAGGTCGTAATTGCTTTCTAAAGGGAACTTTCCATATACCTAATATTAAAAATACCTCAGCTGTACTTATAAGTTTGTTATTATTTCAATCTATTACCTTATTAAAATCTGGTGTAATTATTTGTTTGTATTACCGTACTGTATTCTGTTTTGTTTATTTTAGTTTAGTTTATTTTAGTCCTGTAATCCAGCTACTAGGAGGTTACGAATTGTGGATGTTTATAGGCATGCACTGTGGATGCGATACTCCCTGGTGTGGATTAACGTCCGCACGAGTGAGTACTACTACTGTCCGCAGTACTATCCTGAAAATTAGACCAATTCGTATATACAAAAATGTGATCTGGATTCCACTATAAACTGTAGGTCCCTTAATTGCCATTAGCTGTATGGGCTATTAATTAACAGCTGTGTCTAAGGAATAAGTCGGCCTTAGTCACTAACAACAACAAGATCGCGCCACTCATCCTACACTCATCTCCATTCATACTTGGCTTAAAATACCTACTTTGTATGGTCACCATTTCATTGAAAAGTATTAAAGTAAAGTAAACGTATTAAAGGGAACTTTCCATATACCTAATGCTAAAAATACTTCAGCTGTACTTATTTGTATGTAATTATTTCAATTTATTACCTTATTAAAATCAGGTGTGATTATTTGTTTGTGTTACTATATTCCACTTTGTTTATTTCAGCTTAACTTAATCGATCAATAGTTTTATCATTGACTAGGTTTTATTAATACTTATGAAGTCAATGGGATGAAGCCCCCTGGATTTCAAACAAATGTCATTTAAAATTGGGAATAGTCTTAAATTTTTAAGGAGATTTTTTAGTGAAACTCCACCCAGGTGGAGGTTCCTTTAATCTGCAGGTTTGTTGAGGCGGGGGTATTTCTAATTTTCTTCTAAGGGAATGTCTAAAACTCTGGTCCTGTAACATCATCATTAAGAAAGAGCTATCTTTCCTGAAATCATTATGAATTAATCATTGAGAAATAGCGATTGAGTCCAGAAACAATTACGGTATTCTCATGATCAACCAGCGATCTTTGGATTTTAACCTGGTCTCTTTATCATTGTCATTAATTATAATATGAAAACACAATGCAGCGTTGCAATCCATTCTGGTTTATATAAGACCGTTTGAAAATCTTGCATTTAAAATTATTAAAACTTTAGATACATGAAGATTGTAATTGTTTATTTAATACAACATTGTTATCAATTTCTTGAAATTACATGCACTAATATTGTGGCAAATTAATGGATAAAGAAAAAAACACTTATTTCTTTACAATATATTTTAAAATTAGCAAGCAGTAAATTTATATAAACATTATGCCTGTATAGAATTATTATTTTACGTCATAGGTTGAGTGATCTAATAATTTCTTGGATTAAGGGTACTTTCCTGTTAAAGGGAACATTCATTATTATCAATAATTGTTTTTTTTCGATATAGCCTATCGATATTTTTTATCCGATATATCAGTACTGTATTAACGAATTGAAACCTATCAGCTGGCAACTACGATAAATAAATATTGTTCAGTATCAGCATACAATTTAAAAAATTATACATATTGAAATAAAATAACTTTTCTAAACTAACTTAACTAACCAAACTAGATGCATCATTTCATTTCAAAATTCCATTTGATATTCCCCATGACCCCACATGTGTTTTCTGCTGTCAATTGGAATTTTGAAATGGTACAGCAAGTTTGGTTAGTTATGTAGTTAGTTTAGAATAGGTTAATTTCTTAATCAATATAATTTTTGCTTAAATCTCTTTTTTATCATTATCTCCCTAACCATTAGGCATACAACAACAGTTCAATATACAAAATTATTAAGCTCTAAAAATTGTCTAGAAAGAAATTGTGAAATTTTATGTTTTTGAGTCAAAAATGGGAAAACCCAATTTTTATCCCGTAAAACCCCCCATAAATCCCTGTTCCTATGGCCCGATTATGCTGGTTCGCGAACTCGTTTGAATAAATGTAGGTTTACACGTTTCTACCAAATTTCATCAAAATCTGATCATTTTTGCTCTAGTTATCTCGCTAACGGACATACCGTATATATATTTATATTATGAATTTGAACGGAGTGTGTTTTTGGCCTCTGGGGATCTCAAAACGAAAAAAGTAAATCGGTCCCGGGTCCAGGGCTTACCATGAGTACTACGGTAATAGCTTATTTCCTATATGGGAAATTCGTCAAAATTATATTGGTGAGAAGTCAATAGCCAATTTTATTCAAAAAGTCAACTTAGGTTGTTTATAAATGCTTAAATCATTTGTTTTTAACAGAGGAAGAAGAATAAGATGATAATTAAATTTAGCAATCAAACCCATTTGATTGGGTTGACCTAACTTATTTATAATTTTTATAGTTGGGAGAATGTTTATAATTTATGGTCTTTATATTAAACTAGCTGGCCCGACAGACGTCGTCCTGTCCTATTGTGGTTTTATGTCACATGCTCGTTCATTTTCAAGATGAGCTCGTTCGCATGGCTCAATCACGTCCTGGTTGAAGTTCGTTCGCTACGCTCACTCACCTTTAGGTTGGAGCTCGTTCGCTGCGCTCACTTGCCTTCAGGTTAGCTCGTTCGCTACGCTAACTCGCCTCCAGGTTGAAGTTCGTTCGCTACGCTCACTCACCTTTTGGTTGCAAATTAGCTGTTCTCATAAATTAAAAATAAATATAGTGCTGCACCCTGTTGGTAAACCTATTAACTTTTTAATGCTATTGAAATTGAACATCACAGAATCAAATTGTTTACTTGCACCAGCTGTTAAGATTCTTTAATTCCATTTAAATATGAGTACTCATAAGGTTAACATGGGAAACTCCAGAGCCACTGGGGCGGAGCCCTATTGACGGATCTGCACCAAACTTCACACAAACCATCCTTGAATAATACTTAATAATGCCTGAAAGTTTCATTACAATCTGTCGAGCGGTTTTGGAGTCCATAAAGGACAAACATACAAATATACAAACATACATTGGATTTTATATATATAGATTAAATTGTTCTCTCCAGGATAAAATGGTTCTGAAAAAAAGGTTACTCATCCACCTGTGTAGCATAATCCAAAGGTTAATTAAGGAACAAGTAAACAAACAAAACTATATGAAAAAATTGTAATAGCTAAATTAAGGCTCCTTCCCTTAGCAGAGGGTTTACAAACAACCAATATCTTCGGGGAAGTTTCTCATCGAGACCTTTTATTTAACATTCATGTATGAAAAGTCTGTGGCTTAAGAGCAACTCAACAGTTCTTGATCCTCATTAGCTTCATATACTGTCTATACTGTAGATGGATAATTTCTTGTAAATCATTGCTCCATTGCATGCACTAATAGTAATAATACTGTTATAATACTGTAACTATAATAGAGGATGGTTCCTAATTGATCGTTGTTCCAGTTTAAGTCATGGTGGAAGGAAAAAACATAGGTGTACTATTTCAAGGCCTCACTAGAAAAAACAGGCCATGCTGCAGGATCCATGACGTCACACTAGTGGATAGATTTCATTGATAAATTCATTGCCATCGCCATTCCCTTGAGGTATATAAACAAGCTGGCTGTTTGTAAGATTTTAATGGTAAGAGTTTAGTACAACTATCCACCACTGTGACGTAGTGTTGCGCTGCCCGTGCTGCAGCATGGCCTGTTTTTTCTAGTGGGGCCTTGGCTATTCCCGTCATATAATGACGTCACTCAGATTGCAAACACCATTTAGGAAAAATTATAAAAACAATAACAATCAAACAAAACAAATATTATGGCAATACAATCAGGTGATTTTTTGTTTGCAATCTGGGTGTCAGCATATGATGGGAATAGCACACCTATGTTTTTCCTTCCACCATGAGTTTAAGTGGTTTAATTCAATGTTCAAATGGTATTGATATGCAACATAAATATCCACCGCGTTTTAAACTGGTACAAGCCAGGTCTACAAATTAGGATTGCCAGTCGATTGAAAATGCACTCATCTGGACAAAAACCAGATGCCATGAAGCTCTCGACGTATACAAAAACGGGCGGGAGCTGCCAACCTAACTTGACAAAAACAGAGAAGCCCCTCATATCAGCTGAACGGGCGCGCCATGCCATGCGATAGCAGTGTTACCACACATACAACATCAACATAACGGGTCAACCTCTCGTCGTGTGTAATACAGTACGTCTTTCTTTTTTTCGTAAAATAAAAATATTTTAGAAAGCGTACATTCCTGATGATTTCAGGATCAGATCCGTAAAACATCACTTCAATAAACTGAGTCATTTTTGTAAGCTCTACTGTACAAGTGGTGTAGTAAGAAATTGCGAAAATCGTTCCTATAGTCCGATCATGCTGGTTTGCGAAATCGTTCGAACCAACAAGTGTTACTAAAAATGTAATAGAATCAGAATCATTTCTTGATCAGCATCGTATCATGCGTTACTACCTGAAAGTACAAAAAAGTCTATAATATTTCAAAAATACGCACAAATATTTATTGTACTTTCAGGGAAATTTAACCAAAATCGGACCATTTTTACTTACGTCACCGTGTCAACGGACACACACGCATAATGTGTAATAGGTATTTCTAAATTTTAACTCGTGGTGTTTTTTGCCTCTGGAGGCATCAAAACGAAAAAGTAAATCGGTTCCGGGTCATACCACCATGAGACCTACGGATTAACGTATAGTCCTACAAAGGAAATTCGCCAGAACTAAAACTTATTTTATTAAGTTACGAATATTTTAGTACTACAGTATATAGTGATGGTGACAAAATGTATAAAAGTTGTAATGCAAGTATGTGAAGCAGAAATAAAATAATGTACGATAATCATATATATTAAAACACTTTTACAAAACTTATGACCACACTACTGTACCGAATTACACGCGGGTAGTACCAATAGAAAGGTTATCTATATGTGCCAGTTTTATTTGTATTTTGAAAATATTTATGTTAATTGGGCCAAAATTTTAAATTAAACTTTTCTTATGGAGATTTAACATGAGGCCAAGTTTTAAGCTTACGACAGCCCTGACCATACTACTAGACGATTAACACGCGGGTTGTACCAAAAGAAAGGTTATCGGTCATATGTGCAGGTTGTATGTATTTGTATTTTCACAATATTTATGTTAATTGGATCAAAAACGGAAATTCAACTTTCTTATAGAGATGTAACATGGGGCCAATTTTATATATTATTATTACAATTTTTTTATACAAGCATTTTTATAGAAATTAGTTTTTTCAGCTCCCACATAACAATTTGGTTTTTTGAACCATTTGGATTTTTTGTGCTCCTCTGCATTGCAGGTAAAATCTATGCATATACTGTTAGAAAGATATTTGTCTGTAGATGTGTAGAATCCCTTTATGAATTAAAATAGGCTCAAAAATAAGCACAAAAAATGAATTTAAATTTTACAAAAATTAACATGGGCCTTATGAGTTGCCATGTTGATAACGAAATAAAACCAAAATAAAAAAAATTAAAACAAAGCTGAAAATAGAGAAGTTTGCACATTGCATACTTTAGGTCGAGTTTTCCACCTCGGGGCGATCTCTAGTATAACGAGTATAACACTGTAGTACTCATAAACGGAATGCACTAATTTTAATGGAAGTTTATAGTTATTTATATAAATAGTTTCTTGTAATTTAATAAAATTCTAAAACTACAGTAACTGGCACAGAGCAGAAAATCCCACGGAGGAGCCAATACGCCTATCTTCACATTCTCTATACCTCTAAAAAAATTCAAAATCATTCGGGAAAACAGACAAAACCATAACAACTAACCCTGGAATCCGTTGTAATGTAAATTTAAATACCAATACGGTTTGTGAGACTATTCGTACAATTCAATTCCTCTCAAATGTAAGACTATCCCAAGTGTGACCCCACCACTATACAGTATTTGGGAGTAGTAGTAGCCCGGTAGGGGACCAAGTCGCCCTAATGCACTTCTTAATTAGTTTAATGACCGCGGCGCCATAGCGCTCTACCGTCGCTCCCGCTCATAGCGGTCGTTTTGGTAATTAATTGCGTGTTTTGTACGTCATATCGCTCTGAGATGACATCCCTGTCAGTCAATTTGAATTTATGACCGTCATTTCGATAAAGACGTATTTCCTTTCGGATCATAACTCAATACTTTGTGAGGCTCGTGTTGCACGACACCATTCACAACAGATTTAGAATCAATGTAGTAGGTTATTGTTAATTAATATTGTTGTAGGTTGAAAGGAGGGTTATTGGGAAACTATTAAATCCTCCAATGGTGAATATTAGTGTGATTCCATAAAGAAAAGGAGCAAAGAATCAAGATTGATGAATCGTACGAGTTTGAACGGATTTCCCTACAGGGTGGCAAAGCAAGACCTAGACCCGGGACCGACTTCCATATTCTGATGTCCCCACAGGTCAGAAACACTATCCGTTAATATCTATATTGTGTGTCTGTGTGTTACTCTTAAAACATGGAAATGCCCAATTTACACTGAAATCAGAGTGTAAAGCTTAAATAACAAATCAATAACATTTTGTATATTGTGGCGTTATTGTAGGTTGTTATGGAAAATATTCCAAAGAATTGTACGTTTGAAATTCTGATGTTATTCTTGTGGAGAAAAAGTAAACTGTATAGGTAGTTTTCTTGTTTATAAGTATACTAGCTGAACCCGGCAGACGTTGTCTTGCCTTTGACTATTTATAATCCCGCGGGCATTGCCCCGTTTAACTTCTTAATTTTCAAGATGATCTCGTTCGCATGGCTCAATCACGTCCTGGTTGAAGTTCGTTCGCTACGCTCACTCACCTTTTGGTTGCAAATTAGCTGTTGTCATAAATGTAAAAGAAATAATAGTGCTGCACCCTGTTGGTAATCCTTGTAACTTTAATGCTATTGAACATCATAGAACAGAACCAACTTGTTTAATTGAAACAGCTGTTAAGATTCATTAATTCCATTTCTCATAAGGTTAACATGGGAAACTCCAGAGCCACTGGGGCGGAGCCGATTGGACGGATCACGAAATTGATGGTGTATAAACCTATTCCATGAAATTCTACACGTATGTACCAAGTTTCGTGGCAATCGGTTCAGCGGTGTCTGAGTTTATCACTGCCAAACAAACAAATATATATATATATATATATATATATATATATATATATATACAAACATCCTCTTTTATACTTATAGATTTTGATCAAATTTTGCAAATTTATTTATTTCATACGATCCCCATTACAATAAATCTATATCTATAAAAGAGGAACTATGTATGTGTGTGTGTATGTATATACGTTATGGACTCCGAAACCGCTCGACAGATTGTAATGAAAATTTCAGGCATTATTAAGCATCTTTCAAGGATGGTTCGAGTAAAGTTTGGTGCAGATCTGTCAAAAGGGCTCTGCCCCAGAGGGTTTTAAGTGGGTCAATGTCAGACTTTTTGATCTACAATGTTTACAAATAAATATAATTTAAAAGCAGATGTTTACTTTCACCAACTGTTTTGTAGGTTTGAATGATTACAACATTCTGTATTAGCATTAGTCATGATTTGAAATAGTGCCACAGTGTTTCTATAGAGTGCAGCACAGAAAACTATTTTACTTTTGAACACGTACAAATGTATTAAACCCCAATCGCAGCACACCTTTGCACTTAACAACGTTTAAATTCTCTAATGTTAAATATTAAAACATAAAAACCTTTATCAAAGTATTATAAACAATAAAAGGGATGACTTTTTAAAATTTATGACAACAGCTAATTTGCAAACAAAAGGTGAGTGAGCGTAGCGAACGAACATCAGCCTGGAGGCGAGTTAGCGTAGCGAACGAGCTAACCTGAAAACAAGTGAGCGCAGCGAACGAGCTCCAACCTAAAGGTGAGTGAGCGAAGCGAACGAACATCAACCGGGACGTGATTGAGCCATGCGAATACTTATGAAGTTAAACGGGGCAAAGCCCGTGGGTACAGCTAGTAATAAGATAAAACAATAAGTAATAAGATTAAATAAATAACAATAAATAATAAATAATAAGATACAATAATAATTGACAATAAATAATTAAATTTAATAATACACTAAATAAATACATTATTTGTAGTACTGTTAACATTTTACAAAAATAAATTTTTGGTAAGGAAATCCTAAGTAGAATACTCATTAAATTTTATTTTATTTTAATATGAGAAAAGTCTGACAATTTAAAGAAAATCATCATTTTAGTAAAAATCCAATGAGTGAAATAATCAAAATCCGCTTATTCTGCAGGTTTGCTGTGGCATGTGGCAGTTGTATCAGTTCGTGCAGGAAGTTGGAATAAAAATTATCAAGTTCTATTCACCTCGGGACCTCGAAGAAGTGATATTATATAACATAATGTGATTTTGTTACTGAGCTTCTTGTTGTAATCTGTAATAACCCCGCCGCAGCAAACCTGCAGACTAAGCGAATTTTAACTTGTCTGATTACATTTTTACTAAAATATTTCCATACATAAGACATATTTATTCCCAATTTAAATAACATTAGATTTAGCGAGTGATTAGGTTTGCTGCTACGGGGAAGGTAAACAGTGTTTTTGACCGAACGTCAATAGTATAGGATGAAATAAATAAATTTGCCAAATTTGATCAAAATATATCCATAAACAAGTCAACTACAACAGTTAGTTTTCATTATCTCCATAAGAATAACATGGGAATTTTAAATTTGCCTTTTTTTGAATTTTCTCCGTAACCCTTAGGCATACAACAATGCTTCAATATACTAAATTAATTCTTATTTTAAGCTCTACAAAATGGTTGGGAAAGAAATTCAAAGATTTTATCTTTTTAGGGTCAAAAAAGGGAAAACCCCATTTTTACCTCATAAAACCCCCCACAAACCTCCGTTCCCATGGTCCGATCATGCTGGTTCGCGAACTCGTTCGAATAAATGTAGGTTTACACGTTTATACCAAATTTCATAAAAATCGGATGATTTTTGTTCGAGTTATCGTGCTAACGGACACACACACACACACACACACACACACACACATATATATATATATATATATATACATATACTAGATGTAACCCGCGGGCTTTGCCCCGTTAAACTTCTTAATTTTCAAGATTATCTCGTTCGCATGGCTCAATCACGTCCTGGTTGAAGTTTGTTCGCTACGCTCACTCACCTTTAGGTTGGAGCTCGTTCGCTGCGCTCACTTGCCTTCAGGTTAGCTCGTTCGCTACGCTAACTCACCTCCAGGTTGAAGTTCGTTCGCTACGCTCACTCACCTTTTGGTTGCAAATTAGCTGTTGTCATAAATGTAAAAGAAATAATAGTGCTGCACCCTGTTGGTAATCCTTGTAACTTTAATGCTATTTGAACATCATAGAACAGAACCAACTTGTTTAATTGAAACAGCTGTTAAGATTCAATAATTCCATTTCTCATAAGGTTAACATGGGAAACTCCAGAGCCACTGGGGCGGAGCCCGAAAGAATTTTTGAAATAAGAATATGCCTATATGTTAATCGGGAATGTGAGCTATCATCATGCCAAATTTCAGCCCAATCCAACCAGTATCTTTCGCGTTCACTTGTCACAAACATACATCCATACATCCAAACTTTCTCATTTATAATATTAGTAGGATATATATATATATATATATATAAAAGATCCTGAAAACATACTTAATACAATGCAAATTCAAAAAGAAAACATAATATTATTATGAAAAAATCTTATATAATAAATCAAAAGAAAAGAACACCTAAACCAACCTATATACTAGATAAAATTCCAAAATCATATGATAATTTACTTATTTATTATTTACATTTCTATTTATTTACTATTTGTTCATAACTTTGATCATGGCCTAAGAGCTGAAACATGTAAGTTTATTCAATAAATTAATAACTTAAAGGGTACTAAATGTTCAATTATTTATCTCATTTATTAATAATATAAATATATACAAACATAAATATATAAAAATATATATATATATATATATATATATATGAATTTGAACGGATGGTGTTTTTGGCCTTCGGGGACCTTAAAACAAAAAAGGAAATCGGTCCCGGGTCCAGGTATTACCATGAGACCTACGGTAATAGCTTATTCCCTATAATAATGGGAAATTCGCTAAAAACTAGACGACATGAACAAATAGGCCTACTATTCACAAATAAACGATGAAATCTTAGTTGAGGACGAAGATCGTGAATCAAGAGTAGTAGGTTGCATAACTTATGCCCAGTTGTATTTATAACTGTGTTTGTACTTAACTATAACACATTCGGTACATTTTCAAGCTTTTACATACGTATAGTAATCTTACTCTATTATAACTTAAAATAACAAACGACTAGAGGCTAAGAGAGTTTGTATTTGTATAGGTCTACATATTTTAATAACAATGTAAGTAAGTTTTCCAAGAATTTTCGCGTGGTATCTTAAAGTTATTCACAGAGATTTTGAGTGTTTCTTCATAATTTCACGCAGATCACCCACAACGATCGCTCAGTTTCCTGGATGGTGTCACCTCGCTATCGAGATCGATTGGTAGCTCACAAAAGGAGGTTGTGATGGAAGGAATTAACACATCACACCCAGATACAACGATCCCTCAGTTTCCTGGACGGTGTCACCTCGCTGTCGAGATCGATTGGTCGCTCACTCAAGGAGGTTGTGATGGAAGGAATTACACATCACACCCAGATACAACGATCGCTCAGTTTCCTGGACGGTGTCTCCTCGCTGTCGAGATCGATTGGTCGCTCACTCAAGGAGGTTGTGATGGAAGGAATTACACATCACACCCAGATACAACGATCGCTCAGTTTCCTGGACGGTGTCTCCTCGCTGTCGAGATCGATTGGTCGCTCACTCAAGGAGGTTGTGATGGAAGGAATTAACACATCACACCCAGATACAACGATCGCTCAGTTTCCTGGACGGTGTCTCCTCGCTGTCGAGATCGATTGGTCGCTCACTCAAGGAGGTTGTGATGGAAGGAATTACACATCACACCAAGATACAACGATCGCTCAGTTTCCTGGACGGTGTCTCCTCGCTGTCGAGATCGATTGGTCGCTCACTCAAGGAGGTTGTGATGGAAGGAATTAACACATCACACCCAGATACAACGATCGCTCAGTTTCCTGGACGGTGTCTCCTCGCTGTCGAGATCGATTGGTCGCTCACTCAAGGAGGTTGTGATGGAAGGAATTACACATCACACCAAGATACAACGATCGCTCAGTTTCCTGGACGGTGTCTCCTCGCTGTCGAGATCGATTGGTCGCTCACTCAAGGAGGTTGTGATGGAAGGAATTAACACATCACACCCAGATACAACGATCGCTCAGTTTCCTGGACGGTGTGTCCTCGCTGTCGAGATCGATTGGTCGCTCACTCAAGGAGGTTGTGATGGAAGGAATTAACACATCACACCCAGATTGAGTGAGTAACCACTTCGTCTCTGTCGTTACAATCTCTCCACTCTTCACTTTCTTCGACCACCACCCCACATGACTACTGTACAAAGTTATCTTATACATGAAAATTGATTACCTGGTTACATAGATAATAATTCACAAAAAAAGTTTACAAACTCCCCCTTTTCAAATTTTAATGGATACAAAGTCTTGTAAAAAATGTAGACTACAACTTAAAGCATAGTTAAGTCTTACTATGATAACAAGTTTTACAGTCAGCATTCTTATTGTGATTGAACATCAAATTGACAACCTAACTATTCGATTATTGAAAATACATTTCAAACACCTAATATTATTAGAAACCCCTATTACGATTTTTGTGTTTACAAAATATCACATTCCTTTCTAAGACATCAATTAAGTAAAAGCTGAAGACTCCGATTAACATTTTTACTTATGGCATACTCAATGCGTGATATACTTACTTAAGTGACAATAGAGTTAACCAATAATATTGAGTGATTACTAATAATGCACAACAACATTTTCACACAGTATACAACTTCAGTTTACAAATATTGCAATTATTTAAGCTTAATTATATAGTGATTGAATGCTTGAACACGGTAAATTATTGATGGTATAGGAATATTACAAGTTGGATGGATCTTAACTCTTACATAAACACGCCATTCAACATGGAAAATGTATTCAAAACAACACAACACATTTTATACATTGAGAAATACAAACCATGTAAAAAATGTATTTGATACATAATAATTTGTACATTAATGTAAGCAACCTCATTGGATTGATTCGAAATAAATTATACAAGTTTGAACAGCTCGGAAGCCACAGTGATCTTGTAAATCTCGTTAATGGAATCTAATGTCTTTCAAAAAGAATTTAAACAACTGACGAATTAGAAAGCTTTCAAGGTCACGCGAATATTCGACGTGTAAATTTTAATTAAGTAATTTGTTTAACATCTGTGAATCTACTGTAAACATCTGTATAATAAAATTGGCTTTAAAAATAATGTAAAGCAAGCACAGCTCCAAACTAGTATAGCTACAGCTATACGTGATTGAAAACAAATTAAAAGCTTGAGGTCAGAACCGAATTCTTACAAGAGCAATGGTACTGCCACAACAGTCTATTTCTAGCGCCAATCTTAACGCAAAACTGAGGGTGGAACAGCGAACCACTGGGGCGTTATTTTTGTCCAACTGTTCAGAAGTCTTCTGACCACGGGCACGGCACAATGAAACAACAGTTGGCTGCATTTGGACCAGCTGAAAGTACCTGATTGTTATATCCGGCAACAATACTTAAAAAATAAGTAAATGTTAGCAATATTTTTATTTATTGTAATTAATTAATAATAATAATTAATTGTTTAAATTATTTAAATTATTATTTATAAAGTTATTTATTGTTAGCAATATTGATTAATTTTTCAAAAATGTTTTAGTAGTGGCTATATTTATAAGGTTTCGACATAGAATTTCAGTTGGGATTAAACTCAAATTTAAAAATACCTCAGAAGAATATCTATCTATCACATTAACATGATGAGCATACATGCATTTCACTCTTATACACAAGTTATAACAGCTAAAATTTGTCTACTTTTCCCCATAACGGTGTAAGCGACTCTAGCAGTTTGTCTCCTGATAAGATGGGTAAACTATTCATAATTTTATCTCCATGGCTAAATTAGTTTACTCCGCCGTGTGTGGAGTATCAACACAGAACCTTAACATGCTTTACAGCTTTCCTTGAAAAGTAGATACGATCCGTGTTCGAAATAAACACACGAGTGAGATTTGTAAATCTATGGAGTACAAATCTTTTAACCATAAACCGAATGGCAATGTGTACATTTAAACCTTTTGAATACCTACTGTACTGGTGTGAGGAAATAAATGGTAACTTGAGCGTTAAAACCTAGTTGTTTTACCCAATGATTAGGCCTAATGATTTAACCTTAGATTTGGTTCTAAACGTATCACATGTTCACAGTTTTATAAGTTTAAGTCTTTACAAACTGTTAATTGCACGAAGGTATTTATTTTGTACGGTATGTAGATAATACTTCGTCGGTAAACAATCAGAAAATTTTATTTTATTTGTTAATTATTCCATCCAATGCCTGGTATTCATTGTTTAAATGAAACAGTACGCCTAAAACATAAAAAATGCTAAGTTTAGGAACTACCTATTTTTTGTAAATGGCAATAGAAGCACCTTTGTCGGGAACCATAAAGATGGAGTTCTGTCTTCATGAAACATTTTACGAACGATAAGAGAAATACTGTATGTAAACAAGGATTGTTCGTAGCAATGCAACTAAAAAACGACCAAAACTTTGGTTAAGGACGCCACTGCACTGTAAGGTTTTGGATTTTTTTTTACCAGAGCGACAACAAAATCTTTGAAATATGATTCTTGAGTGTGGCAAGTATCGTGAAGATACCAGTATATAAAAATATATTTAGTGCTTACCGTCTTCGCAATTAATAGTGGGGAGGCAAATTTAGTAAAATATGTAAAATAACAAAGTTGGCTCACCCCGAAAGGTAACCGGTGAACACTATGCTAGATGATATTGTATAGTAGTAGAGATGATATTTTGACCGGTGTTCACTCTGTATGAGTGGGACTCTATTTTCTGGACGCCATTTTCCAAAATGGCGGATGTCAATGTTTGATCTTTGTATAACTCGAGCAAAAATTATCCGATTTTGATGAAATTTGGTATAAACGTTTAAAATGACAATTATTCAAACGAGTTCGGGAACCAGCATGATCGGACCATGGAAGCGGGGGTTTATGGGGGGTTTATGGGGGATTTTATGGGGTCAAAATGGGATTTTCTTATTTTTTGCACCCAAAGCAAAAAATTTTCCATTTCTCTCTAAACCATTTTAAAGAACTTAAAAAAACAAATAATTAAGTATATTAAAGTTTTTTTGTACCCTTATTGGTTACGGAGAAAATTCAAAAATTGTTAATTTTAAATTCCCATGTTATTCATATGAAGGATATTGTCAACTCTTGTAGTTTGCTTGTTTATGGATATATATTTTGGTCAAACTTGGCAAACCTATTTATTTATACTAAGCTATTAATGTTCTATTAACATTCACACTTCATTAGCCTCCCTGTAGCAGCAAACCTAGGTACTCGTTCAATCTAATGTTAGTTAAATTGAATTAATTTAAAAACCAATCAGGCTAACTGAAATACGCTTAGTCTGCATGTTTGCTGTGACAGGGGTATTTATTCTTGACATTTCTTCCTTATCCTAGTGGTTCAGGAGATATAAGCAGTTAAAGTTGGGGTTTTCCTCCATGATAAATAAATTAATCCGTTTTAACTGCCACCCTAATGTATCCCGTTGGGTCGTTGTACTTTTCTATAATATAAAATTTATCGTCTATTTTTAAATAATGGACCCCAATACAATGTGACATTAAATATATTTTCTTAAATTATAATTTATTATTTACAAATTAAATTATAATTATTAAATATACTTTTTTTTAAATTATAATTAGTTATTTACAATAATATTTCTTTAAACATAGATAATGACATTTCTTCTTATTAAACATGAAAAACACTAGTAAAAGGTTCTTTGTGCACGGTCTAACTCACCTTTTAGTATACATTCAAGAGAATATATATTCAAGAGTTATACTGTTACCTCCTCATCGTCCTTGTTTGAATATATGTTCTTACATTTCTCAAGAGATCATCCACACACTTTGCAGGGTGTCCACAGAAAATTTGTCATTCATTTCCATGACTATCCATGACTATTTACCATCAATTTCCATAACTCACGAACTTTACTTGAAAATTATAATATTCATACACACACGAATAATACTGACTAAACAAGCTATTTCACAGAATATACTGAAATATGTATTAACAGAAAGCAATGGAGTAATACATTTTGCTAAAATATGGCCTTCAAAGTATGGAAGGAAAAAAGAAAGCCCATACTCCGCCGTCCCCATAGCTGGCCAAGTTCTCTATCCTTTGTCATTTTTCAAAAAGCATAAACTAATACAACTGTAATAAATATAATTGTCATACATTTGTGAGAAATCCTGAAAAATGCTTAAATAGTTGGGGTTACGGCCGACAGGAGCATTGAAAAGTTCCCTCAAATCCATCCATCATTGGGGATTTCCCTGACTTTCCATGACCTTTTGCCTATTTCCATTACTTTCAATGACCAGATTTTTTTTCCATGACTTTCCATGACTATCCCTGACTTTCCAGAATGTGGTCACCCTGCTTTGAGAAATGGTAGCTTGTTTACTGTACACACAATTAGATCGAGAACAATCTGTAGTACATCCGCACTGCACGAGCTGTTTGTATGTGGATGTAAACGGATCTTTTAGGTGTAAACGGAAGGGTTTAGTTCATGTCATGTGTAGTTCAATGAAGCATTTGTAGGGGGGAGCATTTCTGGTGTTTTCTTTCCAAACTGTAATTTTCTAAGTTCATTGATTGATTTAAAAGTTTCTGTATTATGGAGAGGACGTGAGTAAATTTGAATAAACAAATCTTCAGCCGATCTGATTGTCAATTGATCTTAACATTAATAACATCAATTAACATCAATTGATTAATAACATTATATTATCTGATAATGTTCCAACTCCATTTTCTGCAAGCAATTTAGGATTTTTCAGATAAACCTCTCATGCAGTCTTCTTGCCTATGCCGTTTGGCTGACTGGTTTTGTTACAACCAGTAGTTATCGAGTGAAAACCAATAATAGATTCTCGCACATCAGTTGGAGAATATTGTATGCACAGGGACAAATATTAGATGATGTTCCTTGTGACATCCATATTTATTTCATCTACGTTAAATTCTTGAAACATGCTCACTAGCAAAACTAGCGAACCTGTATCTTTGAATTGTACAACTATCCGACTGTACCATTATTATTAGCGGCATCTTTTTCATAGAGCAAGATCCTCGTATCTGCTTTTTCGTGGTTTGAAATTAACGGAACCCCAGATGTGGAAGTAGCCTTGTCACATTGTTCGTAGCCACCAGCTGTCACTACAATCTTGCTTGGGTTTACTTTCTTAGAGGATACATCCAGCAAATTTATTTGAGAGGAAGTTAGTTAAAGATTTTTTATTCTCAAGAAGATTTAATAAATCCATTCCAGTTCTGTGGCAAGGGTACGTTTCTATCTCGTATGTCACGTCTTATAAGGGGGTGCTCTTGATTTTGTGTTTGGTCCTAGTCGCAGATTTAATTGAATTATTTTTATAGCTATCAAAAACAACATCAATTCTGATTTGTTTTTAAATTAATTCAATTTAAATGACATTAGGTTTAACGAGTACTTAGGTTTGCTGCTACAGGGAGGCTAATAAAGTGTGAATGTTAGTGGAATATTATTAGTTTAGTATAAATAAAAAAGTTTACCAAGTTTGATCAAAATATATCCATAAACAAACAGACTACAAGAGTTGACAATATCCTCCATAAGAATAACATGGGAATTTTAAATTAACACTTTTTGAATTTTCTCCGTAACCAATAAGGGTACAAAAAAACTTTGACATACTTAATTATTTGTTTTTTTAAGTTCTTTAAAATGGTTTAGAGAGAAATGGAAAATTTTTTGCTGTGGGTGCAAAAAATAAGAAAATCCCATTTTGACCCCATAAAACCCCCCATAAACACTCCATAAACCCCCGCTTCCATGGTCCGATCATGCTGGTTCCCGAACTAGTTCCAATAATTGTCATTTTAAACGTTTATACCAAATTTAATCAAAATCGGATCATTTTTGCTCGAGTTATACAAAGATCAAACATTGACATCCGCCATTTTGGAAAATGGCGTCCAGAAAAGAGGGTCCCACTCACACATAGTGAACACCGGCCAAAATATCATCTCTACTACTATACAATACCATCTAGCATAGTGTTCACCGGTTACCTTTCGGGGTGAGCCAACTTTGGAATTTTGGCCATTCGCCTCCCCACTATAAAGGTGATACTGCACAACAGCCGTTACTAAGATTACTCGATATTCGAAAATGCATCCTGCATCGCTTATTTTTAACCTCGCAAAATGACGTAGGTTCACAATTCGTCCCCACAACACTCATCAGAATGAGGATTTCAGTTTCACACATCCATACACCCCATCGGCCCTGTTTGTCAAGACGGTCGCATAGTGTTTACCGGCCATATAAACAGTCTACCCCACTATAAACAGCACTACGGCCATATGTTTGGTCGCCCATCCATTTATATATTTCCTTAGCACCAGTTCGACAGTTCAGTCTAGACTCACACAAGGCTCTTCTGTGTGAGAGAAGCTGTTTGAAAACTCCGAGGCACTTCTGTTTGAAACGCCGAGCCCTCGAGATCGGAATGATAATAACGGGTGACATTTGGATGGTCGTAGTGATAAGTGATGTGGTGATAAGCTATACAACACTTGGTCACTTGGAGTTATGTCAGGAAACAATATGATGGTAAATAATCTAAAGTTAATTGACTAATTGTCTACGTATACAAAATGAAATAGCCTATACCAAACTGTGATACATCTACGCCATGTTTGCCATTCTGATCCTCATTGCAGAATAATGCAATTATTATTTCAAACTATCGATTTGACAAATAATGTTGTTCTGTAAATACTGTACAACATAGATTTGATAGGTAAAATTGATTTCGGATACTAAAGAATATGTCTTATAGCTTCTCTTAATGTGCGTTACTATTTAAGATAGATTTCTGTTTTTGTTTTTCATAGTAACTTATAGTGGAGAGTAACATAAAAATAAAAATGATGCAATTGTTAACAATAGGTTGGCCTTGCAACATAGAGAAGTTGGACAGTTGGGATGTAAGAATGAAAACTGCGCTATCCTGTTTTCATCAGCATACTCTGTCATCTCTTCAGTGGTTCATTGAACAAAACTATTATAAAACTGCTATTAATAAACGCCTTTATCATGGGAATGGAATGTCTAAAAACTAAAAAAACTAAATGGGAAATTGGGAAAGCTAATTTGTTCCAGATTTAGAAAATCGGAGCTGGAAACTGAAGGGAGGTGTCGTCAGCGAACAGAGATAACTTTGAGGAAGTTATTCGGGAAGAGAGATTGTTAATAAAAAGAAGGAGTTTGTTTGTAATTCTAAATAAAATAACTTCATTTTAAACGCATTGGCCTTTAAACTTCTTAAGAAGGTAAATAAATTACTTTGCTTGTAATATTTAAGGTAGTACAGAGATATATTGTCATATATTGTCAGCAAGACTCCAGATGTGATTTTATACTTCAATGTTTCCTTATGGAGGTTTGTACTCTTTAGGCTAAAGTGAAAATTAAAATGATTAATAAAATAAGTCATCTAAATATTAAATATTATTGCAATCATGGTGTTACATTTATATAGTTTTACACAACCAAATATACTTTTAGAGCTTGCAATATTTGCAAACAATGCAATTTAAATCGTATACAGTGTATTTGTTATATTTTAAGATAAAACACGTCAACACGTTCTATAAAGCTTTACAATCAGTTTCAAGAACTATGGAAACCGGAGTGAAATATAAATGTAAAGCTTGATCGCCATATTGTGAAATCAGGCAACAAAAAGGCTGTTTAAATACGCGGCGAGTTTGAAATATGCACGGGCCCTGAGGTCGGGCTTCAATAATCGAACACTTCTATTGTAGAGAGACTGCCTCATACCGTACCCACAGCGCTGGCATTGCTCTGTTGTAAAATACAGGTATTATGGGCAACAGGCGGTCTACTTTGGACATTACCACAATGCGTTTGATCAACATTATTATTTAATAAATAGGCGCCCACAAGAGAAAAATAATTTAAACAGGCGATACAACAATGTGATGTATAAAAGCTGATGGAACCAATTATTTTCTAGAGTGTACACAGGTTTGCTGCTACCGTACAAGGAAACTAATAAAGCGTTTTTTAGTAAAATATTAATAGCTTAGAATAAAATAAATAAATTTTCCAAGTTTGATCAAAATATATATCCACAAACAAGCAAACTACAACATTTTACAATATTCTCCATAAGAATAACATGGGAATTTTAAATTTAATTTTATTTCCTCCGTTACCAATAACGGGTGTGTTGTACAAAAACACTTTCATATACTAAACTTTATAAAATGTCTAGAGAGAAATTTGGAAATTTTGTGTTTTGAGGGTCAAAAATGAGACCCCGTCCGATCATGCTGGTTCGCGAACTCATTTAAGTTTATCCCGCCTTACACTTTTAATTAAACAAAATTTAATCAAAATCCGACAAAAAATACTAAAGTAATCGCGTTCACGGACATTATATATATACATATATACAAATGTTAAAGAAGTGTGTGATTTTAGCCTCTAGGGACATTAAAATTAAAAAGCAAATCGGTCCCGGGCTAGGTCTTACCGTGCCACCTACGGTAATAGTTGCTTCTCTATAGGGAAATTCACTAAAACAGCCATGTGATTGAACAAAAACTTTGCAATTCAAACAGCCAATCACAGTAATGCAACAATAACATGTACAACTAATCCAACAAATATGCAAACATTGAAACAGATGATAAATCACAAATGTTCTGATAATGGCTATACACATACCTCTGTATTTAAAATTATGCTCATGGACTTTAACTTGGTTAACATACTATTTTAAACAAACGTTGAAAATCCAAAGCTGCGATTTAAACAACATAACTCTTTGTTATGTTTTACTCTTTGCGATTTGTTATAAACTCTTTGAGTTTATAACAAACTGAGTACCCGTCCTTCGTCCGGGGTTGATGTACAGTATGTTTAAATGGTGATTTTTGAAATCTTAAATGAAAAACAGTGTAAAATAAGATTCAATGCCAATAAATGTACACATCAAAAACTTTTAACTTACTAATTTCATAAAAAAAACATTTTCAAACAATAAAACAAATAAAAAACTCAAAGCTTTTACTTACTTTTAAATGATAAAATCAAACATAGACAAACAATAATTTACAACATCTGGATAATAAATATTACGATTTGAATGAAAAGAAACATGTGATCTTGCTTTTAAAAAGCATTACTCACTTAGCATTGATTATAAACATATCTCATTATATACTATGTGAACAAAAACATTAACACTCTTACTACTAAAACAAACAGCAATATACTTAGCCCTACTATTTATAGCTCCTACTAGTACTATTCATGCACCAAAGGCAAGTGCATATACAACTTAGTTTTTTATTGTTGTTTTTAAATTGAAATATATGTATATCAGCTTTGAATTAGAAAATTTAACGTCATTCAAACAATGTTTATGTCGAGGGTAGGTTAAGTTAAGAGGAACTTGGTTGAAAATATACATTTAATGACCATGAAACGCTCGTAAAAAGTTATACATTATTAGAATAGAATGTGAAATCTACAGGAAGTGTCAAAAGTTATAATATAGATAGGTAGTAGCTAGGCCTACCTCTGAATTAGAAAACATTATAACTAATCTATGGGTAGTAATATGAAATTATGATATAAAATTTATGAAAAGGCAAATGGTGTGAACAATATTTCTCTCAAAATGGCAAAAATATACAATTAATTATATCATTGAGATAAAAGTTTCAATTTTTAAGGTGTGTGCCCTACTCTAAACACATGTTAATTGTTCAAAAATGTTAAAATGATTCAAGTAAAAAATTTGAACTTCATAATTTCACTATTTTTTACACCAAAATCTTTCAATACAATTATTTACACTAGCGACATTTTAAATAATTAATTAGGGTTGGATACTGCAACAGATATACAATCTCACTTATTTCATAAAACCAATAATCAATGTTCAACTATAAGAATAAATAAC
Organism: Macrosteles quadrilineatus; assembly: GCF_028750875.1. Classification (NCBI taxonomy): domain Eukaryota; kingdom Metazoa; phylum Arthropoda; class Insecta; order Hemiptera; family Cicadellidae; genus Macrosteles; species Macrosteles quadrilineatus. Next base: position 18,075,042 of record NW_026542594.1, read on the forward strand.
CATGTCACATGATTGTAGAGAATAATATTATATGCCTATTTATAAACCAGCTGTGGAATTGTGAATTAATGTGGCTTGACAGTTCAGCTTGTTAACATTTGGGTGGCATAGCAAATTGCAAACATTGTATGTGTTCTCATGGCAGCCATGGAGACCGATCAATATTTACTTTTAAAATCCTCACCTCAGAACTTTTAAAGCGAAAGGGGCAAAGCCCACGGTCAGTATCGAAGTGTGAATAGTCCTATAAAGGTCCTTGGTATGGTAGCTATATTTTTGTTTTAATTTAAGCCCAGTCAGTTCAGTAGTTTATGCGCCTATTAGTAACAAACATACAGACAGACACCACTAGATTGTTATATAATAGTATAGATAAAGGAGCAAATACTAAGTACACACAAATATTAATCAAACCAAAAAATCGCATTACACAATTAATGCAAATTTGAAACAGTTTAGTTGTCTGTAAAGCTGTAACGTTCAAACGTTTGAGTTTCCTTACGAAAGCATTGGAAGTACTCAAGGTCAATAGCAAGGTGTTGTGAGGAAAGCTATATCATAATACTGTGATTGTGAACCATTCCCCATTACAAGCGTTTAACTACTAGCCTATTGTTTAGCCAAGTGATTTGTGGAACGTGCATTAATGTGTGAGGGCTTGAGATCACCACCATCCAGGACCAGGGCAAGAGAAGGTTGAGAGGATCAAGTGGAAAGCCTGAACTGGGTAGATAGCTTTTTCAGACATGCTGACTTCTAGACAAGGGGCAATACTTGGCTTAACATCTTCGTATGGTCGGCATTATAACTATATAGATAGTATAAAAAAGTATTAATTTTGTATGCTGGGAAACTCTTTTTATGAACAAAAATCTACTAGGAGGAGTTTGAAATATCGACTTTAAACTGGGTGAAAAACTTATCTGTGTCACCATTGGTATCTCAAAATTTCATAAATTGTCGGCATTTTTGAAAATGGCTGACATTTTCTAAAATTGTGGCTAGTTATGATTTCTTATAGAACACATTTTACTCGAATTTCGGACTCAAGGGACCCAAAACCGATACAGTATATCCACCTAAAATTCAAACTCGAAAATATTCACGAAAACAACACCTTCTCCATAATTTTCTATGCGGAGAAAGTAATTATTTTTTTCAAACAATAATGTAGAGCAAAGGCAAAACAATTTTATTTCCCCTTGTTCTAAATTCACTTTCCCTTGCTCTCAATCAGCTCTTTATTTACCCACCACGCGCACATTTCTTTCTAACCATTTATTTGTATACAATTAAAATCTGCTGTTTTCAGTTTTGAACAATCTAAATGCAAGCAATAGGCATCACTGGTCGTAATGAAACGTCTCGTTTATAACTTCAACCAAAAGTGATTTCCCGGCACTTGCTCCTATTATTCCTGTACTCGTCTTCGCCTCGCTAGGCGTTTCCTCACACATAACCTTATCACACATTTTGAAAATTCCACTTTTGGTATTTGTAATTTAAAAAACTATTCTATATGTTTTAACCCTCACACTAGTTAAAATCAAGGTTCCGTAAAGTTGGATTAGTAAAGGATCGCAGGCGAAGGCGTTTTATGTAAACACATTTCGCGCGTTTCTCAAATCCTGTCAAAAATCCGATTTTAATTTAAAACACTTGAAATAAAGGACGGGGTTTATTTGAATCGTCGAGAGGTGAGCATGGAGCGTGGTTGGCGGTAATCAGTTAGAATTGGACTGATTAACTCGCCGGGAAATCAGCGAGCTGCCTAGCGTGACGACTACCGCTTTTCCCCATCAATTCTCCTCAAAACAAAACTACCCCAGTCTGAGCTCTGTTGATATGTTTGAATATCAGAATATACCCACTGACCTTGGACACTAGAAGTAAACTTATCATACTACTGTAAGATCCGGAACATAACTTTTATGGGTTGTATTTCCTTTTGAGATTGATTGCGCTGGTGTCGACTAAAAATGTGTTTGATGTTATTTCAGCAAAACCTCGTTGGAATTTCATTGGTATTCTCGTTGATTGAAATACTAGAGAGAATGTAACCTGTAACTTTTTAAAACTTGCTCTCTTCATTCTGCAATAAAATTATGTAAAATCTGATAAAATGACTAGAAAAAGTAACATTAAGTCGAACTTTACATACTGACGGAAAAGTTTCATAAAGTTCTGTTCTACTGTTGGCAGATCTATGTGAGAATGCGATAAATATTTTGTTCTACCTTTCAGCAATAATATTTTGGTTTTCTAATAGACTAACTGGAATTAGAACTGAGCTGAAAATGTTAACGAGTACAATTAAACTTGTACTATAAAATTTTCTATTAAATCAGAATTGTATCCATGATAAACATCATGAAACCATGTAACAAATAATTGTGAAATCATCAGCCAAACCAGGGGATATGAAAACAATTCATTGCCAATAGGCTATCGAGCATTGAGAATCATCATTCCATAACACTGGCACCAGCGAAGTCAGGAAATTAGTTCGTACAATATCGTATAGATGTTTTGAGCACCGGTACGTAAACCTAAAATTAATAGATTTTTTTTTAATTTAGGATGATTTATACTAAAGGCCAATCTCATTAAATTCACTACATCATGTTGCTACCGTATTTGCAAATGACGTCAAATAAACAAAAAATTTATGTTCTCAAAGTGAACCGAAGCTATTCGAAACCGGAGGTATTGGCGGTAGGCACAATGGGAGGGGGTGAGGGGGTTTGTGATGATGTAATTTGGCCGCATCTGAGGGGGTTCCGAAGCCTACGCGGGGTCCGGCCGGGGAAATTTGATATGAAGCCGCGCCTTGCCATGGAGCATGCTAGAGAGCGTGCTGCATCAACTACAGCGCGAGCCAAAAACTAACCTGTCCCGCTTGCACGGTGGTAGGCTAAAGATGATTACAAGATTATGCAATGGCAATACAGTAGTTAGTTTCTAGTATCAAGAATATTTAACTGTTGATAAAAAACTAACACAATCTTAATCACACTCACTGTACAACATTAACAGAACTTTAAAATGTTTTAAAGGCTTATTTTGTTGTAGGAAGGAGTTGAAGCAAAATAATTTATTTTACAAGTAGGTTGTTAACTAATGTATCAGAATATTCAACTATTGATAGAAATCCATTCGTTCAAATTTATATAAATTTGTGTGTGTGTGTGTCCGTTAGAACGATACATCGAGAAATAATTAATGTTATTTCTACTTGAAATCTTTTGAGTTCTTATTTGTTCGCATTAATTTCTTTTACATTGCGTTCAAACAGCCGTGGCACCTACAGGATTAGGAGACCCCAAGGGTTTCCATGGGGTCTCCTAATCCGTCAGGTGCCACGGCTGTTTGAACGCACTGTAATTTTGAATCAGCAACATACCAACTAAAATAAGACAAACATTACTAAAGATTTACACCAGTATAATATATTTAACATGCATTAGCTTATCAACGAAATTGCATAAATAACAGATGAGTGTAGTCAAAGAAGATGGAGAGAACGTGTGTTTTACGAGAGTTCAAACTGGGTCATACGAGGCGCATGCCTAGAGCATGATGTCATTCATACACAAAACACATGTTACTGCTGCAACATGCGTTTTTAATAATCCGATCGCAATAAAATCTCTGTTCTGGCATCAGGGTGAACGACTGACCCTTGGGAAATGGAAGTCTGTGGCATTTAACAGTCCACTTTTGTTTATAGTTAAACATACCTTTGAACAAATCAAATAATGTTTATTTCAAATTATGTTTATTTCATGAGTTCATAACCAAATCCATTCTTAGCGGTTAACGATTTAAATTTAAATGATACTAGCTGTTACCCACGGGCTACACCCCGTTGACTTCATAAGTATTAATAAAACTATCGATTGGTTAAGTTAAGCTGAAATAAACTAAACAGAATACAGTAATACAAACAAATAATCAAACCTGATTTTAATAAGGTAATAAATTGAAAGAGGTCTAACATACAAATAAGTACAGCTGGGGTATTTTTAACATTATACCGGTATATGGAAAGTTCCCTTTCGAAAGGAATTACGACCTTAAAGGGCAATTTATGAAATAATGGATAGTTTTGCGCAAGGTTTCTCTTCATGACGAACATTTGAAGTATATGGTTCATGGGGGTGTACTTGTAGTCTTCTCAAAAGTTCATGGGTACTTTGGGACTTGTATATATGGATTTTCCTTAATTAACTAACTGATAAATATTTTAATCGCCAATATTTAAATAAAAAATAGTCGAATGAAAATTATTGCAAAATAAGTAAATAAATACACAGCTAGAGACTTTACTTTATCTCCATACCTAAAATTTTGAAATCTATAATCTGACCAATTATGCTCGATTATCGTAAGGTTTCTTCGTAATGTATAACATTTCATTCCAAGACGTCATTATTTTTCTTTCGCCATAACTGTATAAAACACAACAAGTCAATTTCATAATAAAGGGTAACAATTTACCTGAAAATAAAAAGTCTATCCTTGAGCCCAACTCAATCCAAGATGGAACATCGATCTTCCTCAATCCAGAATCTCCTTTTCCTTATGGTCGGGGGAGGGGAGGGGGGGTAGATGTCTGACAGGGCCAATTTTGACCAAACATTCAACATGTGGCAATTCGAACACAGGGGACAGCTGGGAGTGTTTTTTATTCAAACATTTAATACTCAATATTCACTATATAAAGGTGATTCTTTACTTTGCCACAACGAAATAGATATTGTACATTAATGAAATAAATTCTGCAGATTTTATTATTTATTCCAAATAGGTAGACAGCAAAACTTACATTGGTTGTATTAAATAAAAATCAACCACCAAACAAATATTAGTGTATGTTGTGCACATCAGCGGTCAGTTTATCAACTTTGTAAAGTCGGCCTGCCTATTTTAGAATCAAAATACTATCCTCTAAAATATGTTGGAATAACTAAAATGGGAGAACGTTGTTAAATACACAGATATGATTTACATTCCCCACACAGAGATTCGTCGATTTGTCAATTTTTAATTATCAAATGCTTCAAATTGTAAGTAAACTATAGAACAGAACAATTGACTTTTTAGACATGAACGATGGGTTTCATGAACGAAAGGTTAATGAAAATACAAAATTATCCTGAAATTTACTGGACATTGAATTGGATGTACTGTACTTTTTACAATCACACGACGTTGGTATAAAACACATGGTTTAATTTGTATTTAGTAGGCTTACTTCAGCATTAGTCTACTTAGAAAATGTTTTCTGATCAAGCCTATTGTTGTATTAGTTGTATGTTACACTTCAAACTATAAGTGGAACCAAACAAATTGATTTAATGTGATAAAATGTCTGCAATACCTTAATAATATGAAACGTGATAACAGGAAATTATCATCGCAGTAAGATAAATTGGATCTTAACTTATTTAGCCCGAAGAAGATGCCACTCCAAGTCAATAAAAACACAACTATAAGGCAAGTTCGCCAATATCAGATTAAACGAGATCTAATACCCCTTATCTACTTAGTGAACTAAGTATTCACTCAGGTTAAAGCAATAAAATAAAGTAAAATATTTGGAAACAAAATGTTGATATACATGTATTATTTGAATGTGTACGCTTTGTTACAACTCTGTTCTTTGATTTCATATCATATTGTTTAACTAAAAAAAATATATTTTCAAAGAGTGGCGATAGCTTGATATTTATGGAGGGTCAGGTATCATTTCCTGGGTGGAACCCGTCTTTACCTGGCATCACTATCTTGTGATTTATGACTAAGGGTAGGACTTCTTAATCGATTTGGAAGAACTCAGATAGTAATGATCAATACGCCAGAAAAGTAGTTTGTACACCCAATCCGAGTTTCGAAACTCATGTACATTGATATACCTTACCATTCATTTAACAGCTCCGCACTCGTATAGTGTTTGCGTTTAAAATAGTACAAAATCTCTATCTGTAAATATTTATAAATTTACTTATGGCGAAGCACTCTCAGAATGTATAGTACCATTTACCACTGTATCTCGTCTGAATAACCAGTAGTTTGGTGAAACGTAATTCCTACAATTAACAGCAAGATAAATATTTACAGATTTGTATTAGATATGTTGTCTGATATATGACGCCAAAAACAGGCGTTCCCGATAACCTTGCATACAAACATCACAGAACAGAACACACCATGGAACAGTATGTTTATAATCACGAACGCGGTTATACAAATGTCTAGATGGGTCTGGCAGTCCTGTCGACAAAATGTACATCAGAAACATGATAGGCTCATTAAGTAACAACTAAAATTAATCAATCTAATGCGTGATATGCGTATGATTTCACGTAGCCTCTAACACGATAGAATCCTTTTCAACAGTTATAAGATATTTTACATAGTATCTGATTAATTATTTAGTTTTCAAATGTTGGCAACAGCGCTGTGTAAGGCAGTCGGCACCACTGCGGGCCAAACCAAGATGGCGGCCGAGTGACATGTGCTCAGCAGTTTATGATGCGGGCTGGAATATCGTGGTCAATTGTTTTGACCCCAATCACAACATTCTAGAGCTCATCTTCACTCTACAATACTTCCAAGGTTGTATTTCGAGTCCTAAATCCCCCACTTGTACTAATGACAACAATATGTTCGCTTGCTGTAGAGAGTCAGTAGAGGGTTGAATATTGGGAAATGGTCTTATTATGTCTTTAAATATTTTATTTGTATCCCTTGTATGCGATTCAGGTGCAAAGACAACTAATACAAATAGCATTAGTAAAAGCAGCAACAGCAACAAAAGACAAATTCACCGTTTATTATTGGGACAAATTTCCAAATATACCCAAACTCATACACCGGTTGTTTAAGTTATTTGCCTTTCCTACATTTCTGTGTTATTTCAATCTCTTCCATTGTGATTATTACAGACTAAATAATAACCTAAGAGTAACCAACACACTTCCACATAAATAAAACAAAAAATATTGTTCTTGTGGCAATTTTCGGACCATAAAATTAAATATTTGAAAACCACTATTACGATGCGTACAACAAACCTCTTTGTATTCATGTTTGGGATTGGGCTGATTACATTTGGATTGCTCTGTGTACATATACCAACAATTCCGTTGCTTACTCAATGCATTGGGTGTGTTCCCCTTGTGTGTTCTGTGTATAGTATACTGTAGCATGCCGCGTATGTAAACAAAGATTACTTTACTTTGGGGTCTCTCATTTCTTTGATAACTGTGATTATCTTGACTCAGTGTGTGTGTGTGTAAGGTAATTCTTTGTTTATTCTTTACCAACCCGGCAACCCATACAAGAGAAGAATCGTTGTAAACGTTCTCATGGATAAAGGCTGAGAAAACAGCTTCAGTAAGCCAAAAATACAAAATTTAATGAAAATTAATGGAATGATTATATTTCTCGAGTGTAAATTGTTTGACACATAGTTCGTTTATGGTGTAGGGTAAAATTGTTTAATATATCTGAAGGAGATTTAGACTTTACAAAGTTGATAAACTGTCCGCTCATGTGCACAACATACACTAATATTTGTTTAATGGTTGATTTATTTAATACAACCAATGTAAGTTTTCCTGTCTACCTATTTACAATTAAATAATAAAATCTGCAGAATTTATTTCATTAATGTACAATATCTAGTTCGTCGTGGCAAAGTAAAGAATTGCCTTTATGTAGTGAATATTGAACATAAAATTAATAATATGATATTTCAATGAAATGAAATGAAATGAAAAAGTCTTTATTTAAGAGGCGAAGTTAGGACTAGCAAGTCCGCTCTACCACTTAACCTCTAAAACATAAATAAATTATCCACTTTATAAATAAAATTAAATAATCTAAGGTACCATGTTATAAAAATGTTGAAATTAAATTTAAACCCAAAAAGTCCATTCACACAAGCCGCCAACAACCCGCCACACCAGCGCCAGAGACTCATTTACGCCTGCTACTCAAAATCATAGATTTTATCTCTGCCCCATACCTTGCACGGTTCTCTATGGATTTTATATGGTCAGGAAGAAAATTCCACATTCGAATTGCAGATACTAAGAAAGATTTATTAAAAACTGTTGACCGGTGAATTGGTATAGATAAAAGAAGAGAGCCTCACGAGTGGAACGAGTACTGATGTCAGAAATGAAATGGAAGTTATCTGATAAATACTTAGGAATTTTACTGTTGATAATGGAGTGTAGAAGACGGAGGGTGTGAAATTCCTGAAGTTCATTTAGCCTCATTAATGAAAGCAGGTTGAAATATGGAGTCACATGGTCATATCGTCTAAGGCCAAATATGAATCTGATACAGGAATTCTGCGCTCGCTGAAGTCTGCTAGAAACCTCATTAGTCATGTCATTGATCACCACATCACAGTAGTTGAAATGAGTCAAGATGAGAGTTTTTACTAACATGATTTTCAAGTTCAGTGGAAGGTATTCTGCGAAACGTTTGATGGTGTGAATAGCCCCAAAAACCCTGTTACAAGTGGAATTTGCTTGGTCAGACCAATTCAAATGTTTGTTCATTATGAGTCCTAAGTTTCTCACTTTGTCGCAGTAGGTAAGGTCTTTTCCGTCAAAGCTAAGTCGTGGTGCAGTGAGTAAGTTTATTTTAGTCATTAATCTGGGGTAGCCAACAATCATTGCTTGAGTTTTGTCAATGTTGAATTTAAGTCCGTTGTTTGTGGCCCAGTGAGTTATTGATTCAATGTCAATGTTCATGAGTCGCACAGCAGTATCCATCTCGTCTACATTAAAGTGAGAGTAAATCTGTAAGTCGTCAGCATACAGATGGTAGTGTGAGTTAGTGATATGTTCTGTGATGTCATTGATGTAAATTGAGAACAGTAGTGGGCCAAGAACAGATCCTTGAGGAACACCTCTAGTAATCTGCTCCCAAGTAGAACATTTGTCACCAGCTTTGACACACTGCTGACGATCAGATAAATAGGACTCAATCCAGTCAACACAGTTGTCAGAGAAACCAGCCAAGCGCAGTTTCAGGAGTAAAAGAGGATGGTATACGCAGTCGAACGCCTTTGAAAAGTCAAAGAGGGTTAAAATAGTGGCCTGTCTGTTATCCATTGCACGGCGGATGTCATCAGTAATTTTCAACAAAGCAGTGGTAGTGCTATATTTCGCGCGAAACCCAGATTGAAAATCCGATAAGACTTTGTTCTCTTAAAAAAAAAAAAAAAAAACTGAGAATTTATTATGCACTATTCTTTCAAGGCATTTAGAAAGGGCAGGAAGAATGCTGATTGGTCTATAATCAGAAGGGGTATTGGGAGATGAAATTTTCTGAAGTGGGCGAACAATTACTGATTTCCAGATGGAGGGGAAGGGGTTGTGTCCTGATTGCGAACAGTCCAGATTGCGAACAAGGGTAAAATCGTCCAGACTGCGAACACCTCAAAAATGCTGTGGACTACCTGAACATGAGTCGTCCAGACTGCGAACATATATTTTGGAATCTGTAAAGATGGTTTAGTAGCTGTTGTTGAACGTGAGTTTTAATTGCTTGTTGAGTTGGGAATGTGATTGAATGATTGATGTCGTAATGTGTAATGCATATACATGTTATTTCGGATGTAAGATGTATGTAAGTATGGTATTTATTTTAGTTGCTATTTAAATTGCTCGTTGACGATGTTTTTTTAGGTAATTATTGAGTTTGGAATGTGATATTGGCAAATGCATGATATTTCGGCTAATTATGTTAAACTATAGTCAGTTTCTCTTATCTTAATATGTGAGGCTATTTTTGTGAACAAAACTTCTCCGTTATTTCTGGACCGATTTTAACGTTTGAGGTGTCAAATAATTTGTCTCAATTTGTAGTACTGTATTGCATAAAGGTTTTATAACTAAAAAACTCTTACCCTTAAGGGCACGAGACGCTATCAAAGGTCGCATCTTCCCCATAAGAATTACATTGAAAACAAATTTTAAAACAAAAAACAACTGTATATAAAAAGAAACTCACCAGCTTTTTGGGAGTAAATATTGATGTTTGTAATATTTATGAGGTAATAGACAAATCTAAACAGTCAATCAGTTTTGTTGGAAGAACAGACAATTTCTTGAGTTTAAAGGAGAAATGTTGAAAATAGGAGGAGGAGACAATTAATAGGAAATCTTATACGAATAAGAAGAGTAGAGGAGAGGCCTGGTCTCGAAGTAAGGAATCCAGGTACACACTCACTTGGGGAGATGAATCATTTTTGTCAGTTATGCTAAGCAACTTAAAAACATGAAGAATATACAACAGATGTTGTCACAGTGATAAAGTAAACCTACCTAAAGTCCGATCAAATAAATACATGCAAGAAATGTTTACTGGTTAAAAGCTTTAAGTCGGGAAACATTTGTAGAAAACACTAAAAATTAAAGGCCGGGTCCAAAAAAATGCTAAAATACAAGAAGCGTTTATTATTTCAAAGAGCTATTTAATAGCGTGAGTATTACAATTAGTCACATAAGTATTTAGTCGGGTCTTTTAAACTCATCGAAAATTATTACTGTTATTACTGTAGTTTTAAAATAACTTCTGTACCTATAATTCCGGCACCTGACAGTTGCTCGATTTCGAGCAACAGGTACCCTAGTTCATATGAAATGATTGTTTTATTTCTTTTACTCTGAGATTGTTTAGTAGTTGCTTGTTCAAGTCAAACATATTATAGTTAATTTTAAATAAACAGCCAGTAAATACCTATTATCAGAACGAATTTGTGAGTCTGGAAGAATCTGTCTGTTAATAAGGGGCTTTACCTATAATTATACTACGTCTCATAAAGATATGTGTCTTCAAGAACATTCATCCTTTCCATTATGTATATTACCAGTCTTAAGTTGTGATTTAAGCTAAATCATTCTGTTAAGGGTTTCTATGAAAGGGTTGAAAACCCCGACCACTCAAAATGTGTTCGCAATCAGGAATCCTCCCCACCCCACGGACGACCCCCTCCACCTCGTAGACCCAAACATGTTCGCAGTCTGGACTGTTCGCAATCAGGACTGTTCGCAATCAGGAGGACACCGGGGAGGGTAGAGGTTGCTAATGATCTGTTAAATATAATTTAAGGTAGGCTATATAGTCAATGATAATACACATTCGACGAATATCCCTATTTTACGCAACTTATTTTATTATTTTAATTCAACTTATTTTACGCAAACAGACATTTTGAAAAAGTTTATTTTTCCATAATTGTATAAACCTTGTATTTTACATAAATCAATTTTCAATTCATTCAAACTGTAGGAACTGTGCATTTTTGAAATAAATGCGGAGTAAAACGTTTAGTGTGACTCAATAGATTATTACTTCATACTTTATATCACTTCGATGTGCTGGACGTGAAGTAAGTTCTATAAATAGGTTTAGTTGATGCATTTACATATTTTGTTTTTCAATCGCAACGCAGTTGAACAATTTAAATTATTGACATGTAATAAACTGTATTTGTTAGTAAATTGGTTAGTTTCTTAGCCAATATTTTTTTTAACGATTTTATGTACTACCTCCTGGATTGTTGGTAGGTTTTTATTTTTTTTCATGAGTTTAGTTTGCCAATTACTCTACGTTGTAATAGTTAGTAAGAGAACCGACTTTAATGTTGGTAACAAAGATTGTTATCCTTCATTACTTCACAGTTCAACATTGCATTGAGTGTGAAATTTATGTTTGATACTAGTTGTTTAATAACATACGCTTTGCAAGCGTTTCAAAATAATTTCAGTTTTTGGGACCTGCAAATTATATTCTTCTTTTTTTATAAGACGTTAATTAAAAAAGACTACTTTAGGATGTTAACCACAACCGATATGTAGTACAGCTCTTGTGCTTGATTGATATTTATGTTGTTTGATACAACTTTACGGATTAGTGTAGTTCGAATAGTTAAGCAACTGAACTACAATTGTTTGTTGTTCTAACACATTAATGGACGACTTCGGATTACGACATTACGCCTTGGCATTATCAAGAAATAATCCCAATCTAGAACTTTCACTTTTATAATATTCAAATTCGCCAATTAATTATTTGGATTAATTAGGCACTATATACACATTTTAAGGCAAAAACATATCGGAAAGTCTAGAGGAAAAAGCATTTTTTGTTTTGAACAAATCTACGGAAGTAGGAAGTACGAAATTAATAACCACAAAGTAATCAATAGTTATACTTTACACAAACTAAATATAAGTTACATCTGCTTTCTCTTTTTGGACATACTTCATCAACTTTTGTTCGAGTATCACAACAACGGCGTTTTAAACTAAAATAACCCAATGTTCATTAAACAATCTATTTGAATAAATAATTTAGTTTGTTTCAAACTAAACTCCAAGCCGCATCACCACGTAAAATATATTAATGGAACCGAGAGGAAAAAATATTTTCCATTAAGTTTTACATTCTGGCTTCATTGAGAGTACCTGCACGGTGATGAGCAGAAACCCTTTGGTATAACAATCATAAACACGTCGCTTGGTTTCCTAGTTACATGCTTTGGGTTGATTAATGTATTATGTATGTATTTACGTAGGAAAAGCTTATCTAAACACCCTATAAAGCCTTAAAATATATCTCAATATTAATAGTCAATTCGAGTCATAAAATATAACAGACAATTATCTGTTAAACCCCACTAAAATAAAACTCAAACTAAAACTCGTATTGCGATAACAAACTTTAAATTATTAATACTTTTGTTCAACATATATGAGTTAGTATCGTCAAAACATCAAATGTTTCTGGTTAAAATCAATAATTCAATCAACACTACTGTATTTGATGAAATAATTATAAAACCATAATATTTTATGAAATCACCCCTCTCATGGTAGATAAATACATCCTCTTTCCTCTCTACAGTAATTTTAAATCCACAAAATAAAACCAAAGACCGTAATATTGATTCACCCTAAACGCACTTCCTGGAGTGTGAAATTGTGTGAAAGTAAATATAATGAATTTCTAGAGGCTAATAAATAGCGGAAAAGCGATTTAAGTCCCAATAGTTGACTTTCCGTAATATGAACCTTTATCATATTTATGACATATTATCAGCAACAATTTGAATTTTGCTACTTTGATAAAACTAAAACATAAACAGCATTTTTCCCAGTACTAAAAAAACAGTGGATTCCTATATTCTCCCAAAAAATAGTTAGCCTAACTTCACACTAACAAAAATTATAATGATCTGAATACCGTAAGTTCAAACAATTAGGTATGTACCAAACAAGTTTTCCGAAATCATCCCTTTGATAACAATTTACAGAAACAAATCGACATTATTAATTTCACAAAGAGAAAATAAATAAAGTTAAAGTAGAGACTTGCCTAAGGGGCGTGTGAGCTGAGGAGTTAACACGACCGGGTCAACACTTGGTCACCAACTTGCTGTAAACTAGGCGCGCTTCGTGCTATATGGCTGTCAGACATGCGCACTGGGTCTGCGCAACCCCCTCCTCCTACAGCCCCCCTCTAGCCACAGTAAAACCGACATTAAAACCCCCTAAAACCTAAAACCGACACGTTTATGTCATAGTCGCACTTCGTGAACGTATGGGTTTCCGGGGAATTGATTGGCTGGAGGGAATTTGAAATATTTGGTACGAAGACATTTTTTCACTGACAAAAGTGTAGACGTTTTTTTAACTAGAGTAATAAACTTAAGTGTTTTTCATTGCCAATTAATTACAGAGCACTCAAGAAAGGTTAAGGGATGTTTCTCTAGAAAAAAATAGGATTGTGATTATTTTTTACAAAACTACCATTAAAATTACCTGACGAAAATTGGGTGAATATTTAGTATAGACACTGATATACTTCTACTCTGCATATAGTTTATATGCGTGTTAAAAAAAGGTATACCTCACGGAAACGTTTCCATTTGTTAATAGGCCTATGTTGTGTTATTGATTTAGTCATTATTTTACATTTGTATTTCATTGACACATCAGAAGCAACTAATATACGACTCCAACGGAAGGTAAACCAAGATATAAAACAAGAAACACTGTTAATTTTAAGTAACATAAAACTGATAACTTTAAAAACATATTTCGAATATTTGTCTTTTTATATATGTTTTTTATTGTAGTCTAAATTAGGGGCTACGGCCCCTACAGGCCACTAGTTGATGGATAATGCAGCAAGCCAGTTTAAGCAAACCACATGATGTGTATGGGTCAAAGTGTGTTTTTCACCAACCGTGATGTAATTTTTGCTTGTTTTTACCCAAGAAAATCTCAGAGACATACTTTTTTCTTATACAACTTATTACAGTATTATCATTAAATGGAAGTTTTTTTAAGCAAGTAATTATTACAACAAACAGCTTAATTGATTATATTGTTTATACATTATACTAACCTAACCTAACAATTTTCCACGGGGGCAAGACGGGGAAGGTTTATTTGAAGGAGAAGAGTAATTTTAGTTATGAATGTTATTTCATAAATTTTTTAACTGCAGACATTTTTATTTTAAGGAGAAGAATCATTTTTGTTTGTAATGTTTTTTTTTTTGTAACTGCAATACTTTTTATTACATAGTAAAGTGTCAATAATATAAATTGGAGTAATTTGTAATTGTTTATAGGAGTAATTTCTATGTTTTCTGCTAAAACGTAATATAACTATTGACAACTTTATACTTTTTATATTAAAACAAATGTTTTTAAGTTTGTATAGTGTTTATTTGTTTATTTGCCTTCATTTGTAATCGTACCCCATCTTGCCCTCACTGTTGGGAAAGATGGGGTACTTGGTAAACTATACAAAAAAAGGTTTTTTATATATAAGTTTTTAATTGAGACGAGTAAAAATATTTATATAAACTCTATAAATACTGAAGTTTAAGTTGCAATAGCAATTATTTTTATTAATCAATTGGGGAGCTTTCCAAAAATTATTATATGCTTAAGTACCCCATCTTGCCCCACCTTCCCCTAAAAAGAAATGAAAACTTGCAAAAGGATTTGTCATTTGGATTGACAAGTAACTATCGAATTGCTATACTCATTAGAATTACAGTATATTTTAAATACATGGCGTGACCAACGATACAACAACTATATCGTTGGTCGTGACTCATTCAAATGTTGTATATAAATCATGGTTCCATCCCACAGGCCCTCAAAGATTCCAAGCAAATTTTATGCCCAAGACAAAAGCAAATTCTTAGATGACCATTCAAAATAAAAATAAATCTGTTCACATAATAGCACATAAGACTATTACAGGTTTCTTTCAATCGGGGTGCTGTGGCGGATAGTTTAGAACTACAGTATCTTAAACACACGTAATTATTTACAATTCGTCATTTATTGTTTTAAAATCAAAGCTTTTAACTAGCAGACACTTTCCACACCCCCAAAGTAAAATAATCACACACATATTATAAACAACAGAGACGTCGTCTTCAGAAAAGAAAAAATATATAAATTTATACAGAACACAAATTAAATCAAAATTATTCCGTCATCCTAAATACAATACTCGTACATAAATACAATGAGTGTTTGCACGGGAAAATAGTTTGCTAAGTATTTTCCCTTCAAGTATTATTTTTAAAACACGCCCATGTTTGGAAACGGACCGCTGTCAACGGTCAATAGACAGGTAAAACATCCAGGAGCACTCGTGGCCGGTGTTATAAATTTAACATAAATTTAACGTGTGACATTATAAATTTAATCTGTCTCCAAACGCATAAAGGGTTAAGAATTTAATTTAAGTCAATTAATTTAGTTAGATATTAACATTTGACCAAATTCCACTTTATTTCCCTCCTCGTAACATCAAACCTAATAGATAAACTTCATGTTTTTTTTACGGAATCAATCTGACAGGTTCAAGGAAATATTTAAATCCAATCAAGTACATGGAAATTTGCTTAGTCTGCAGGTTTGAGCCAATTCTTTTGAATCTTTGAGCATATTCGTATTCATAAATGATTGTGAAAGTAACATTGTTATTATTGCCCGAGCGTCTCTACTATTCATTTCAAATACGATACTAACGTTTAATAATTCATAATTAAATATTACAGTAATGAATGTTTTCATGCAATACTTTTACAGCTCTTACAGTAAATTATTTGTTGTAAGATACAGAAAAGTATGAACCACAACTCAACAAGGTCCCCTGATAGGCGAGGGTAAACTCCTCTAGTGTAAAGTTAGTACAGAAATAGTGATGATGTTGATGTTGTTTTGATGCTGTATTTACTGCAGCAGCTGATGTTATTTTGATGTTGATTCGACATTGTTTTGTAAACGTTTCACTCAGCTCGCAGTTCTGTTTTAGGACATTTCAAGACGAAAATTTTCAATTTTGTCATCTCCTATTTTAGGATTACTAATCAAAACTCATTATCGTTGATGTTTTATTAAATAAAACATGTGATATAATAAATACTAGTGTCCCTGTTGCTCAAATTCGAGCAATTGCTAAGTAAATATTGGTAGCAAACTGTTATAAATATTATATCTAACTTGATCTTGAATTCATTTATATTTCATTAATCTGCTAGTTAATAAGACCGTAATTGCAGTACCGGTTTGGGTGGCATTTCGAAAGGCTTTTCATAGTTACTTTGAAGAACAACATTGGACTTAATAAGCTGTCATGACAGAATCCTAGGAGAGTATTAAGATATAAGATGACTATGTTTATTAAGCCTGTGGTTATATTGGCTCTATTCATGGAAAAAATAAGCACAATCGGTCAAGTAGTTTTCATGTTGTTGACAAACATTCATATCTATAATATTATTAGTTCCTTCCATCCAAGTCATTAACTTGTAGGAGGATTAGTGATGAGTGAGTCAGTGAGGGCTTTGCATTTTACAGGTACATTATATATATTTTATCATAGATTTTAGCTATAGTTGCAATAATGCAATTTTCGTGTACTTGTAAAATAGATAATCATACTCTTTTGAATATTGAAATACGCCTGTTATTTATATTTCATTTTAACTCTATTAAACAACTGCAGTATGGGAATGGAGTGTCCACCACACTGTAGTCTATTCTCAAAGCTGTTAATTAAAGCTGGATCATTGCAAGAACTGTACAGTGTACACGTGCAGTGCGAGAGGCCGTTGCTCTGTTGTATACAGTATCAGCATATGTAGCTCAGCTGTATACAAGCATGTGTGTGACTTGGTACTTCGGAGAATCACTGACGTATCAGGTCTGCAGCAGTGCTGTAGGCGTCAGAATCCTCCCCTGTAGTGATAAGGGACGCCCAACGCCCAACAGGCGGGCATTCCACTGATAACAGGCTGCTTTGTGATAAGACAATGTGGTTGAGTTGATGAACGACGCCCTAACATGTGTGACATGTCCGTCATATACAAACTTATCACTGTAACATACACAAACCAGTTCATCGTCGAGTGTATGTCAGCAATATATTTGGGCGTAGGGTGAAGTTTAGACTTCACAATGACGAGTTGTTTGTGTTTAGGTGTTAAGAGCTATGTCCTAAGTCCCTGGGTGGCCAAATCAGACGTTCAAGACAAATAAACGTATAAATCACGTAGGTTATCATAGTACGGTTTTCAGTGGAGGGTATTCCATAACAGATAATAATCTTCTCTCCTCGGAACCCTGTCCTATTTTGTTTCCCACATAAGTGGGCATACAACTCAATGCTTGCTAAGTACCACTGGTCACCCTATCACGTAGCTAAACACAATTGGTGAATTACGTGAATTGAACCCGGGGTTCCAGTCCCGCACTCTAACCACTCAACCAGTTCAGTTCTTTTGCACGAATCCCCAGAGTCTTTAGAAAGAATGGGTGTCAAAAGAAAGTTAATTTGGATAATGGTAAAAGTATAAACGATACTGAAGGAGCTGTAGGACGGACACTTAAATACAATATTGAATTCGTGTGACTAAGAAGTGTTGCCCTAAGAAATCAGAAATCTTATAGTATTGTCATGAAAATAGTCTTCATATGACTGAAAAACATTTAGGAAAAAAAGTTTGAACAAAATTATTTAATGAAGTGAATATTTTCTTGAGCTGAAATTCAAACGAAATTCTAATAAAACTAAGTAAATGCGTCTAAAATTTTGTAATTCGACTAATTTCATACCAATCTATTAGCAGAAAACCTGAGTACTCACTACACCTAATGCAATTTAGATGTGGAATAAATCTTCTATCATGTTTAAGGTATAGTTCAGTGGAAATCCGACCTGGCAAATGTAAATTCGCTAAGTCAGTAGGTTTGCTGCGCAGGGGTGTTTTGCTGTTGTCTATCGAAAGCTGTAACTTTTAATGTTTCCAGTTATGAGTTCCCCCATTCGTTAACTAATCTGTTAATGTCTACGTTCTTTCCCATATGAAAAATTTGCCATATCTAAATCCCGAAACATCGTTATTGTTACAAATTTACAATAACGATTCCTTAAAAAATGCCTTTACCGTCCCAAACTTGGCACACAACCTTTACTCAAGTACTTCTGTTCACAACACCATTATTGTTCAGCACGTGCTGCCACAATAGCATGCAGCTATGATATGAATCATACTAGCAGTGTCTGAATCATAAAACGTGTCGTATCGACAGCCAGTCATTTAGATATTCGCTTACTGAGCTAAGACCGCGATAATTACGACTGTTCATAAGTACAGCAAGAGTCTCGATTGAGACAAGGTCAAATAACTTGAAAATAACGTAAACTATTGTATAAAATTAAAATATTGTACCCAAAAAACGTTTATTTAACAATTTCATAATAAACACATTAAGCTCAATAGTATATTTCGTACCTAGGGCCAAAAATGAGGTTTTGCCCGCTCGAGATAGTTTACGACTGTTCATAAGTACAGCAAGAGTCTCGATTGAGACAAGGTCAAATAACTTGAAAATAACGTAAACTATTGTATAAAATTAAAATATTGTACCCAAAAAACGTTTATTTAACAATTTCATAATAAACACATTAAGCTCAATAGTATATTTCGTACCTAGGGCCAAAAATGAGGTTTTGCCCGCTCGAGATAGTTTACGACTGTTCATAAGTACAGCAAGAGTCTCGATTGAGACAAGGTCAAATAACTTGAAAATAACGTAAACTATTGTATAAAATTAAAATATTGTACCCAAAAAACGTTTATTTAACAATTTCATAATAAACACATTAAGCTCAATAGTATATTTCGTACCTAGGGCCAAAAATGAGGTTTTGCCCGCTCGAGATAGTTTTTAAGTTCGAGACGAAGTCGAGCAGAGAGGTATGTATAGGTACAATCACAACAGAGAGGTGTGTATGACGAGTTGACGGACTGTTGTATTTGTTGCACCTGCAGCAAGGCTAGATGGCCGAAGATAAACAACTCCCAACTGTACTTGGATAGCAACCGAGAAGAGTGTGGAGATGAAAATACACAACACAAATTAGCAACTTAACAATCCCTGATATAAAATTGTAGTCATTAATAGAGGAGGAAATATGGAATTCAAGTTTAAGGCTTGATTTCATACTGTTTCAATTTTATATTCACATTCATGTCTATATATCCTATGGTTATGGTCAGGATTGATCGAAGAATAAAAGTGGCCGCTGTCTTTATTCTTTGATATTACGAGAACTATATAATTATTATAACTATTAAATGATAAAGTACCAATTAGTAATAAGTACATTCGTGCTTTTAAACTACAGTACACTCAAACTCGATACGAAATAATGTTAAGCGTTTAAATAAAGTAGCAAGACAAATAAACACGAATTACAGTAATACCAGAATTTGACAGTAGAAAAAATGGTTGTTTTTTAGGTGCTTATATCTAATATTTAAGTTGTTTAATACATTCCTGTAATGCAAAGGTTTAATGTGAGGTTTTAATGTTATTGTTTGAGGATTTTAACGTATGGTTGTTTTAATCAAATTCCTTATTTATGAAAATAAATCCAGCCATTTATTGAGATTGGACGAGTAAACAGGGAAATAAAATGGAACGTTCAGTAAGCGGTTGAAGCTATAACACTTTTCTCGTATAGGGTGTGAGCTCTCAAAGGCATAGATGACATCGATGAAGGTACGACGATTGACACATTACATACAGAAGGTGAAGATATATAACCAAACCGGCGCCGAGCGTCATAAAACTTTAACATACGCAATCTCTTAACCAAATTGGCCTGTTAACCAACGCTTAACACACTGAAAATTCTCATGGTTACATCCGTCATAAAATGTTCAATTCTATTGACTTTTTATGGTTTTCAGAAGTGAGAAAACCCAAATAAAGTCAGCTTTATAGATTTTGAAGTAAAACACCCTGACACCAGTTATGATGCCTTTAAGATATGAGCTTTGGATCATTTGAATATTCAATGTTTTGATTGGAAGTAGCCGTAAACGCCAACGATTACAAACTAAAATTAAATAACTAAACACCCTTGATGTTTTCACTATAATAATAAGGATATTTATATTTTATTAATCAAATCTGCTCAGCTGTCATTGATCATGTGATTATATGTGTAGAATATGTGTTGGTTAAAATATGTTTCGTTCGATTTTATTCAACTCTTTACCACAGCGACCGAAGGGACGTACATTGGTGCGTCCTATAATCTGAATGTGAATATAGGAAGAGTGTGGAATGTTATAAGATTATCTGTGTAGCCTTAGTACTAATAACAGCTCAATTGATGAAAATACGAAATTCATGTAACAAGATAGTTCAGTAATGGCCAAATCAGTTTCCGTACATGAAAATAACTACGGTACTGCGTTCAATAACGATTCTAAAACACCACCTGATGGTACCATTAGTCTGTGCTCGTGGTTGTAACAGCTGTCGTGTGGATGCGGGGAGGTGAGGGGGCTCTTTTCTAAAAACATTAGTTAGTTTTGCTGTCACATAAAATCGCTGTCAGTGTTTATTTGTTTGTTTACCTTTTTAATTGTAAACAGTTCAATGTTTTGTTTGTGATATTCTTAACCTTTTTTCACGTTTCGTTTTTTTTTCTTAATTTAATATACACACACATTTTTCTAATTTTGTACCTTTCATTATCATTATTAGGTGTACAATTTGAGAATCCTTCTAATTATGTTACAAGATGAACATAATAACATAGCATAACAACAACATAATTTAAACAAAAAATCGGAACCTCAAGTCGCAATTGGAAGGCCAAGTTAATAAAGGTGACTATCCTTCTTAGGGATTAGAAGAATGTGACTGCTCCCACCGAGGGAAAACGTGTGAAAACAAACAAAATACCCATAAAATTGCTGAAAAAGACAAAGATTTCACGTCAGTTCTAAACTACACCACAAAAAGGTATGACCTAAGGGCCTAAATTAGTATTTGACGTTAAAATACTGAAATATGAGAAATGTGAAAGAATGAGAATATGTGAGTTGGATCACTTCATGCTGATCGCTCATTTGCTGAAGTAAAGTGATAAGAAGATCGGGATCTTGGATTAGAGGAGAAAATAAGAACACGAGAACGATTTATTTATTAACCACGACCACAGGCCTACTGTCTCGTTGAAATGTGGAGTTCTATCGCTTATGGGTTACTCGTTGACGAGGACGGTTGTAAAATGAGTGGACTTTCCTAATTTACTGATTGTTGCTAAATTTATAACCTTTGTTGTTTGGTTATTTTCACAAGGTCTTAGTATAAATATGTTTGTATACTTAATTAAAGTCTATAATCATCTTATTAACTGGATACTTTATTAATTCATTTACCCATATCCAAATATAACTGAAGGATTATTTGTTGTTCAGATTTCAAAAATATAAACCACTTTGACAAATCTTGTAAAATTGACGACTACTAAAAGACTTCTTTAAGCTTATGACTGATTTTTATCTAACCGTGGCTGTATTATCATAAGCATATAATATCAAACTGAAAATAAATATAAAACACCAGTAAAAGCAAATGTAGGCCTAAATAGTTGAATGATAAAAGTTGATTAACACATTTTAGTTTATTAACTATTTACAAGGTAAGGCCTGTAGGCTATATATTTTAAACGAGGTCTTCAATGTCACTCATATCATCGTCTTCTTCGTCACTGCTGTCGCTGTTTCCTACTGATATGACCATTGATTCCACGAGGTCGTCGATCCGCGGCTCAGCTGAAGCATAATTATTTTCAATAGTTTTTACATGGTCGCACTTGTTTTTCCACTCTGTTGCACCAATAATATCAAATTTTTCCTGTGCCAATGAACGGATGCTCTCGAAGCTACAATTTACGTTTCTGCTAGCTACATAACCTTTTACTTCAGCCCAAATAAGTTCTATTGGGTTTAGATCTGGGTGGTAGGGGGGGAGACGAAGAATAAAATGGTCAGTACCCGTGAGTAGTTCATCAATTTCATATCGAATGAATCTTGGTTTGTTCAGCAGTACAAGCTTGTACAACTCGGGAACCAGCATTTCGTTTGAATATTGTATTCCATGTTTGGTTAGCCAGTCCTTCATTTCTTGTTTACTACTATTTGATGTGGGTGCTTTGTCTAATTACGCATTGTGATAAGGTGCGTTATCTACAACTATCACGGACTTCGGTGGTATGTTCGGCAGAAGTTTCTCTTTCATCCACTTGATCATGGTTTCCTTCCTGACATTGTCGTGATAATCACCCGTGGTGCTCGATGCCTTCCACATCGTCAATGCGTTAGGGACAAAACCAGCTTCACTTCCTGCATGAATCATTATTAGGCGTTGTCCTTTAGAAATGGGTACACGCATTCCCTTGGTTGAGTTGTCAGACCACGATAGACTTGAAACATGGCTTGTTAAAATATATGATTCGTCCATGAAAATAATAGTAAGACCCTCATTTCTGAAACGTTTGACTGCTCTCAAATAAGAAATTCTCTTTTCCCGGATTTCGTTTGTCTCAATCAGCATTTTTCGGTTGTTCTGCGTTTTCCTCCATCTGAATCCAAGCTCCTTCAGAATTCTCCTAAGGCTTGATTTTGATCCTTTGAAATCTATCCGTTTTTTTAGTTCCTCGTGTAGTAAAGAAACTGTTGGTAGTATTTTATGTTGAATGTGGAACTCATACACCAAGCGTCTTATCAAAACCTTATCAAAATCATCCACTCCAGTGACGGGCCTTTTTCTGCTTTCTTTTAACTTACTAGGAGTACAAAAACTTTTGTTGCTATCATCGTCATCATGTATTAGTAGTGCTTTAAGTTCGCCATTAATCTTCGTTATAACTCGCTCCGAGACCCCTGTTGCCACTGCTGTTCGGGCGCGAGCTTTTGCCAAGGGAATGCTTACAGCTTTATCGTCAGCCTCTTTTTTCATAAACTGGTAAACATTGCTTACTATTTCCCGACTCTGTCCGTTCAGCGTCCTACCCTTCAACTTACTTTTCACTCTGTCACACATAATTCTATGTATGCCGAATACGTTAAAACACAGTATTAAACAAAAAACACAGTTAAACTAAACTAATCTTTCCGTTAAACACACTCTGCTATAATAATATTTAGAAAAGAATATAAATATTTACTTTTTTCAATCAGGTGATTCAATTTGAAATTCGATTATTCCAGCTAGAAATTTTATAGACCACTATTGGTGTGAGTGAGACCATAATGGAGTGAGTGAGCCCAAGTTTTATAGAATGGCTAGTAGCGTCAGATCCGCGCGCACAGACTAATGACACTGTCTTACAATGAAGGGAAACTAAAGAGAAAATAATATTGGAACATCTGAGCTAATATTATAAACTGCTGTAAAACTATATTTACAAAAATATTTGCATCGAATTTTAACACGTATGCATATTTTATTAGTATTCTCGGAGAATGATTGAAGGGAATGATTGAAAGTAAATCCCAAGAGAGTGGAAGTGCTAACCAGATTAGAACAGTAAGGATTCAGCAGGGACGCTGAGTCAGGTGCAGGGGCGTCAGCAGCGAGCAGCCCCAGCACACATCTGCTCCACTCAGCACTCAGCAGCTCGTCATGGTGGTTTATGGCGAGTAATATGGGGTAATATGGAATACCAACGTGACCTATTTATATGTATAATGTACAGAAACTATCAGTTAATTTGTCTACCTGTCAATTAAATAATTGTTTATAAACACTCAGCTATCCTTGATCTTTTCTTTAAATAAATGATTCTATATAGACATAAATGATCTTAGAGAAAACTACAGAAGGCACTTCAACTCCAACAAACCCTCTCACCTTGCAACAATTTAAAGATGAAAATACGTTAACAAAAAAATGCGTCGATGGTAATAAAGTAAAAACCTTCTGTAGAATCATTACATTTTTGAACTAACCAAGCGGGCGACAAAGTTAGGTAAGAGTCAATTTTATAAACTGCTTAGCATTTTGTTTAAAGCTTTTATGGATAACCCACAATCCAATGGATAAATAGTGGATATTTCATCACTAGAGGCTAATGTGGATCTTGTAGACCAAGCTCAAGTTTTGCGATCGAGGCGAAGCCGAGGTCGGAAAACGAGTGAGGGTTAATAAGTCAATAAAAATACTTTTTGCCCATGTGATGAAAGATTTTTTCGTAATATTGCATCATTAATTAACAAACTAAGCTAGATAACGAAATAGTATATTTCATTACTAGGACCGAAAGTGGCATTTTCCGTCGCGCGCTCAAGTTTTTGTGTGAGGCGAAGCCGAACACAGGGAACTCCAATTTCACGTGCGAGGCGAAGCCGAGTATGTGAGAGCTATTTTCACGTACGAGGCGAAGCCGAGGACGGGAATAATGGAGCAAGTGCCGGATAATAACTTTCGGTACGAGTTATGAACGATACTTTTCATCACGACGCAAAAATACACAAACACAGATTAACAGACCTCAGTAATATTACAACTATTTTATTTCTTAATTCATTCGATTGAACATCAAAATAAAATAAAATCTTCTAAACGAAAACCTACGTATATTTCTCAATAAATTTGGTTTAAACATGAAAATAAAAGAATAAAACTTCTTTTAACAATACATACAGCTGATTCAAATCATTAAATTAAACCATAACAAAAGACTAGCGCGCGTAGAGAATAAATGGAGAACTAATTGAGAGCGAGGGAAAGTAAATTTAGAGCGAGGGAAAATCAGCTGATCGATTTTCCCTCGCTCTAAATTAGAGCTTGGGAAACGACTACTTTCATTGATGTCAGCTGTTATCGAAAAATAGTTACTTTCGTTACTAAATAAGCAGCTGTTTAGTAAGTGATTGAATACTTTCGATTGTGTTTCTGTACATTACACCATCGATACGACGAACTAAGTGACAAGATTTCAACAATAAGCTAAGACTATAATTCCATAAAAACCATAAACTATAATTAATTTAGATCCATGCGATTGCTACAATTGAAATTTACAACTGTTTACAGTAGTTGATTTTTACTTCCTCGGGACTAAAAGGGTCATTTTTCTCCCTAGGGAGTAAAAATACTACTTGAGACCCTCAACGGATATAAACAAAGCGGCTGTTTTTACTGCAATATGACGGAAATATTTTTTAGGTCATTACATGGGTAGGCTTGAACATTCGCCGGAAACAAAAATGTAATCATCGGGCCATAGAAAAGGGATGTTATATGGTTTTAATCTTTTTCAAAAAATTGTTTTTTCAATGTTTACCCTTAAAACATAAAAATATCAAATTTCCATTGAAACTATCGTGTAGAGCTTGAAGCAATTTACTACAATGAAGCGTTGTAAGATCACACGGGGAAAAATCTTTTAAAAACTGTGGCTTTTGACTTTCCAGCCCTTAAGACATAATCCCAGAATGAAATTATCACCAAGTGAAAACGTTTTTAGCGTTAACTCATAACGCTCACATTGTAATTTTAAATCTTCCAGAGATGGACTTCCCCGAATGTTGCACTCTGCCCACGTATTTCGTGGTTACAGAGCACGGGCTCGGTTACGGATACGGTAAGGTTACGGTTACACTTTTAAAAACATTCTTAGAACTACAACAGAGGAAGCCCGAAAGTTAAACTTGTTAGTGGGTTATCCCAACCGCTAAAGAATGTAACGATCATGTGTAATTTGTCTCATTGACTTCATTGTAATACTAATTTTCGAGAACAGTTTGCACCTAGCCTAGAATAGTTTCTCAGAATTGTCGATACTATGTTAATAAATTAAAACTTTATAAAAAACTCAAAGCGATGGAATGATTAGTAGGTCAATTTGAATATCCACTCATAAGTTGCTTCCAACACGTATTAGCGAGAGATTTTAAAATACAATACAGTTTTAGAAATGAACGCTTCGCAGACTTCACAGAAATTGTAGTTGTGGTAAACTGGCAAAAATATTAACGACATGGTTTTAAAAGTCGTGTTGTGGGTTTCATGTAGAATGGCATATGAAAATTATAGCATCCTAAAACAATACAGGGTTGAAGGAGACCACCGTTTAAATCTCAGAAAATGACTTTGCAGCTTACTAAGTTAGGACAATACAACAGAAAATATGTACAGTGCAGTAGTTGACATTACAATATCAGTTCGTTATTTTTCAAAATGAATTAACTGTCGTTAAAATATCAATAAAGTTGTAAGATGAAAATAAAAACAGGCAAGGAGACAACAAGTCATATTCTTATGCGGTTTGAGACATTATTATCATTGACATTAAGGACTTATATTATTATATTATGGACTACATCCAAAACCAAGCAAAGAGCGATTGCTCAAATCTATCTAGCTATGTAGGGTTATGATTTTACTATAGAATAAACAAACTCCCTACGTCTATTATCCGTATGAATCATGTCAGGACAATTTTAAGGTATGTACCTGTCCGAGGCCTATTTTTAGAGTGCGTTTTCAAGTCGACTATTTATTCCAGGGATGTTTTCGATCCTATAGTTCAGTGGTACTGAGACGATATTTTTAGGGAGAGTCGGGCCAATTTTGGTCGTATTAACCGCCCAAGTAGCTCAGCTTAATTGCGTAATTACAGTACCTCAGCCAGTCCCAATGTAATAGCTGCAAACCAGCCTCACTCTACCTCGCCCTCTAACTCTCTCACGCGATAAACTTGCGTTTTAAACACTAAGAAACGAGTACTTTCTTGCTAATTTTAGTATTCTATCTAGTTTTATTTTCACTGCAATTATTTGGTGAGTTGTATTACGTAATAGGCTTAATTTTAACAGTTGAAGTAATCATAGCTCATAACATGATTATTGGTATGTAATTTAAGTTTGAATAATTTGTTTTTATGTAATCGTTCTGTATATACGGTTACAGTATGCGGTTACACTCTTCTAAATATGTGTAGAACGATGCCAGAATGGTATGAAACGACGAGTATCTTATTGACAACATAATATAGAACCAACAATTCGTACGGGGTTAGAAATTATGAAGATTAATTTGAATAATAATAAATAATTATTTTATCAGCAATTTTTATTTTGTATCGGCAATCGGTATTTGTTTACTTTAGGGGTATCTAACAAATTTTGAAAAAAAATAATGGGGTTTTCTCATCATTTGGCCTATTTTGAACACTTTTTACATTTGGCACTTTTGGGGTAAACGCCTATTTCACCCTGAAAATCACCAAAAAAAGTGCTAAAATCGGAACCGAACTTTTTATACTTTTAATGTGTTTTACTATTATTTACGACATTTTTAACACTTCCCCTCTGGCACATTCTTAGCAACTGCCGTTTTTACTCAGAAAATCAGGATTGAAAAAACATAAAAAACTGCAAAGTGCAGAAAATGCCTGGCCCAACCTCTACCAAACTAAATATAATATAATCTAACCTAATCTAACTTAACCTAACACAACACGACCTATCCTAACATAATCTAACCTTGGTTCAACAAAAAATCCACCATTTTCGGCATATTGCTAACCTAGGGTTAGGGTATGTTAGGTTAGTTAGGTTAGGTTTATATTTAGTTTGATTACTACACTCTACCAAACTAAATATAATCTAACCTGACCCGACGTAACCCATGCTTAGGTTAGCAATATGCCAAAAATGACGGATTTTTTTTAAAAACAAGGTTAGGTTAGGTTAGGTTAGGTTAGATCATATTATATTTAGTTTGGTAGATGAGTGGGCCGGGCATTTTCGGCACTTTGCAGTTTTTTTATTATTTTTCAAACCTGATGTTCTGGGTAAAAACGGCGGTTGCCGAAAAAGTGCCAGATGGTGTTTAAAATGTCCTAAATAATAGTAAAAACACATTACAAGTATAAAAAATGCCGATTATTTTGTACTTTTTGCGATTTTCAAGCGTGATTTTCAGGGTGAAACAGGCGTTTGCCCCAAAAGCGCCAAATGTAAAAAGTATTCAAAATAGGCCAAATAATGAAAAAAAAACCATTTTTTTTTTAATTCTTTAGAAGCTCCTAAAGTAAACAAATATCCAGCAATCTATGTCAAATACCCATTAGCTTGTCAACAACCTCTATCATGGGTAAGCGATGAGAGTAACTATGATATTTAATAGGTAAAATCACAAAAGTTGCATTCACTTTTTAACCGTAATTTTTACAAGAACAGGTCTGATTTTAAATCAAAAACAGATTTGTTCAAAAATCAGATTTTTTCTTATTTTATGGCTTTTTATGGAAAAATGACATAAGTTACAATAACTTTTGAACTGTAATTTTTACAGGAATGGGAAATCTACCAATTTGTTCAGAATTTAAAGGGCTACAACGTAGCCTACTTAATCTTTATCAACATCGTTCGGGCCACTTTCGAGAGAATTCGATTCTTCAGTTATTTTATTACAGACAAATGACGCAGTACCCAAATATCTGCTGAACACTGTCACTTATTGGCTGTGTATAAACGATTTTGAGTAATAAAACATGTTATTTTGCCGAAGGAGATTTTTAAAATCCAATTGGCTGAGGAGCTGTAGGTGGTGGAGGGGGTTGAGGACCCTTTAAACACGAAACAATAGCCGTGAACACCACAAGAGTGCTCCAGCGTCTTTGAAACCCCCGAGGACTTGCCACAGCATCTGATAGTACCTGGGGGAACACTGTTATAGATTTACGCACGGGTGGATTAAACACTTTCAGCTTACAAACCTTCAAGGAAAACGTTTATAGTCAATCATATTAGAAGACACATTTTGATCTATAGAACCCCTTAATTTATTCTTTCCCATCAGCGGATTTTTCTATAGGCAAGTAGCTATCGCCGTATTCTTCTAGTATTTTGGTACGACTGAGCGTGTTTGTGTTAAAGCTCTCATAGGAACCGCCTTAAATCTTTGTTCCAGTGTTATCTATGTTCTAACATTCTTGAATAGGTTTTAGGAGCAGCCCGATGTAATCTTTGAAAGATTTGTGGAAGGGGGTTTGTACATCAAAACTAGTTTTGGGCGTTTTCGCCCAAATTTTAAAAACTAAAAGTTGTTTCTATACTCAAATTAGAATTTAATAATATTTTTATAAATGCTATTTTTTCTAATTTAAACATCATAAAAGGCTCATTAGAGCGGCTAGGTGCTTTGGTTATAGCGTAGCCTGTTCTTTACGGAAACGATTTTGCCCAACGCTGAATCTATTCAAATATAATGATATTATAGCTAATAGCTAGCAATAAATTTAAAATTTGATTTTTTTAACTGTGAAGAAATGTTTATGTTAAAATAACCTACTTGTTTTTTAAAGAATAAATTGAAATCATTGCAATGTCGTTTTCGTAGACATAAAAGCTATATGTAAATGCAGTTTGGGTGGTTTTCCAGGCGTCGGCTCGCCTATAAACCAGTGATGGCTTGTTGTGCGAAGGGGAGGGGGGTTGGCGCCCCAAAGGAGATGACATTTTCAAAATATCACGGGGGGTAATAGACCGGGGGCTTCAGAAAGTTCACGTGGCCGCCCTAACATTTAGCCGTACAATTAATCCACATCGACAGTTTAACCTGGTCTACCCTGCAATGTCCTCGACCTTCCGTATCCAGGTATATTAGTCAGCATAATCCTTCTACCTTCCTCCTCACAATCCACAATTATGCTAAATGTCAACCTTGCTATGTCATGTTACTCCTCTCCTCAGCTTACACATATCTATTAGTGTGTAAATTAATTTTTCAAACAAGCAATGCAAGTTTTGAGTACAATAAAAAATGGTAATAGTGCGTTACCTTCACTCTGTACTATAAAGCTTTATTTTATTAACCGATGATTAATACTTGCAGTATATTACACAACTAAAAAGGTTAAACATCCTTAAAAGTAAATATATTTAAATCTGTTTTTTTTAGTGTCTAGTTGTGGTCACAACTCTGGAGATTAGTACAGTACATTCGTTTTTCAGACTGTCTGTCTGTGATAGAACTTTGTAGATTCCTTATTTCATACCACGTTACCATGAACATTTATACAATCTACCAACGTCTGAATCACCACAGTGTGCTTTGGACATCTTGCTAATCTTGTCGCAAAACACTCTTGTTACATGTTACCGACGGGATGTGTTCTAGACGAAAAGCTCACCGTCTGCGTCTCTCTTGCTTCAAAACAGCCGCTCAATTTTAGGAACTCCGACTACTGTCCGACTACTGATAAGCAAGTTTTGAAGTTATGCCGTCATTGAGTCCTAAGTGTCCACCGGATATTCATATCTCACCACTGTCAGCTATGTGGATGTCAGCACACAGCCGGAAACAGTTATCTAGGAGCTGCAACTCACGGTATGTTGTCTGCTAGTTTCTCCAAACTGTGGGTGAATCGGGTGATACAGTAATGAGCAATGGATGAGTGAAGCATGCTCTTTGCTCAACTGCCTATGCTCGCCGTGCACCATACCATAGTCCGTGGTCTGGTGAATTGATTCCAAGTTAATGCCGTAGTAGCGTACTGTACACAGTTGGTAAAACTCGGCAATCTCATGTATATATATATATATCAGAACAGTTTCGAATTTTAATTTGAAAAGTAAAAGTGTAGTTTAAAATATTTTAAATCCACCAACCACGGTTTTTGCATATTTTTCTTTTTGATTTCCAACTTAAAATCCACACCTGTTTTGTTACAAATGCAGACACTTTTCACACAAGATTTATAAAAAGAAACTGCATAATCAAAACATTAATAATTAAAAAGAAGTTTTACTCAAGAATAGTTATTTGTGTAACTAGTGGTGAAAGTGGCACTTTGCTGCACACGAGAGCAATGTTTACGCACGAGCCGCAGGCGAGTGTGGAATGATCTCGAGTGCTGCAAAGGCCTTTTTCACTCGTGTTACACATTATATTTTTCCTACAGTCACTATAAAGCATATAAATAATTAGTCTTTCAAACACTATGCAACACGTTTTTAGGTTCAGCTGGCAACACAAATGGTGCCCTAGAGAAAGTAGTACCCGCGGTCCATATCACTCCGCTATTTTTCCTCGGCAAGATGTGTGCTCCGCGTTTAAGGAATATAGTTCCGTATCTTTTTGTAATTTGAAGTGGTTTCCGCGCCTAAAAAAATGCTTAAAAGGTATTTTCTTGTTTATTAAGATCGTAGGAAGGTTTTAAAAACGTTTAAAAGAAAAGTCCAGAAAGTTCAGAAATACCGAAACTATAAACACGAAATGACAGGTTAAATCGTAGTTATAATAGTCAATCAGCTGCTCATAGTATAATTATCTTTAAGTGTTGCCAACCTATTTCCAAGAGTACACGGATTACGTGCATAATGGAACCACGCTGTTTTGTGTTGTTTCGTTGGAATCCTGATGTGCGGCAAAGTATAAACCGTACGGCAAAGTATAAACCGTACGGCAAAGTATAAATATGCAGCAATTAGCAGCTTTCTGCACTATAAACAGTACAAGGAAGCCAACTTTGTCGGGTGACTGTAGGAAAAATTATTTTCAAATCTGTTGTTAGACAAAAAAAATCTTAAAAACAATAATAGCACAACATCCTTTACAAAAATAATCTTGATAACGTAATACAGTACTGTAGTATTTTACGCAACGATTGCGTTAAGTTGGTCTCACTTCTACGAGTGTCGTAAAGACTATTAACGCGAGTTGCGTACACTACTTTACCTACGACAGTTTTTTTTATTACTAACAATCTGGTTTTTAGTTACTAACAATCACTACTCATATAATTAACTTCTTAGAGAGGTTATGTTTTCGTTTATTGTCAGTGCCACTGAAAGTGATGCAACGACTTATTGTATAATCAGCTGATTTCATGTAATCACGTATTTGTAAAATTTCGTTAAATAATAAGTTACCTTTTTCAGGGAATAGGTTCTGCTAGCAGCATTCTTACCATAAATAGTGTATCAGGTACAATTAGGGAAATATTGCATTTAATTTTTTTTTGTTTGGACAACTGAATGATTATAGTGAAAGAGTTAATTTGCAGTTAGATCTCAGCATCAAATATTATAGAATATTATAAGCAGTTTGTGCTCTCATTTCCATCTCGTCAACTTCACTTTCACTAAATGACATTTTTAAAACAGTTTAGTCTACCTTCCTTTAACTTCCACCAACTTAGGTTAAGAATTCGCGAGTATCAACAGGAACAAGTAAGATCAACAATTAAAATTGTCAACTGATCAGCTGATCAGCTGATTAGTTGACGTTCGAAGCATTACAATTTTAATTCTTTTCTCTCAATACTTGAACCTCATTGGTCCGTTACCTGTGTTGATATGAGAAAAACTATGCTGATATGAAATGAAACTATGCTGATATGAAAGTAAACAGCTGTTAAGTGAAACTTTTCAATTCTAAGAACTGAACTGACTTAAGTTCAGTTCTTAGAATTGAAAAGTATAAATTTAGTCTAGTAGTAAATAAATAGTAGTAAATAAATCAAGTCTAGTATAAATTTGATATTCATTCAAGTTGTAAACTCTGTTAATAAAAATTGTATTTAAATAAATCAATTTTCTGTTATGTATTTTTAATTAAAACCCAATGGTGCTCGCTCCTTTTGAGCTAACCGGGAACTGCAATTGTACCTTTTTTGATGTCAGGAAATAGTTATTTGTGTAACTAGTGAGCAAAGTGGCACTTTGCTGCACATGAGAGCAACGAATGATCTCGAGTGCAGCAAAGGCCTTTTGCACTCGTGTTACACATTATATTTTTCCTACAGTCATTATAAAGCATATAAATAATTAGCCTTTCAAACACTATACAACACGTTATTAGGTTCAGCTGGCAACACAAATAGGTGACCTAGAGAAAGTAGTACCCGGTCCGTATCACTCCGCTATTTTTCCTCGGCAAGAAATGTGCTCCGCGTTTTGAGAATATAGTTCTTTATGTTTTTGTAATTTGAAGTGGTTTTCGCGCCTAAAAAATGCTTTAAAGGTATTTTCTTGTTTATTAAGATCGTAGGAATGTTTTAAAAACGTTTAAAAGAAAAGTCCAGAAAGTTCAGAAATACTGAAACTATAAACACGAAATGACAGGTTAAATCGTAGTTATAATAGTCAATCAGCTGCTCATAGTTTCATTATCTTTAAGTGTTGCCAACCTATTTCCAAGCGTACACGGATTACGTGCATAATAGAACCACGCTGTTTTTTGTTGTTTCGTTGGAATCCTGATGTGCGGCAAAGTATAAACCGTACGACAAAGTATAAACCGTACGGCAAAGTATAAATATGCAGCAATTAACAGCTTTCTGTACTATAAACAGTACAATGAAGCCAGCTTTGTCGGTTGACTGTAGGATAAAGGTATTTTCTTGTTTATTAAGATCGTAGGAATGTTTAAAAACGTTTAAAAGAAAAGTCCAGAAAGATAGAAATACCAAAAAGAGAACATAAACTATAAACAAGAAATGGCAGGTTAAATGGTAGTTTTAATAGTCAATCAGCTGCTCATAGTATTATTATCTTTAAGTGTTGCCAACCTATTTCCAAGCGTACACGGATTACGTGCATAAGAACCACGCTGTTTTGTGTTATTTCGTTGGAATCCTGATGTGCGCCAAAGTATAAACCGTACGACAAAGTATAAATATGCAGCAATTAGCAGCTTTCTGTACTATAAACGGTACAAGGAAGCCAACTTTGTCGGGTGACCGTAGGAAAAATATTGTTTGTGTAGCGAAAGTAGGCTAATGTTTTTGCCTGGAAAAATCAGCTGATCACTACAGTATTTGTTTTTGGTGTATGGAAATTGACGATTTTCGAAAATATCAGCTGTATGGAAATTGACTATTCTCGAATACAGATTGATGAAAAATCAATTTCTATGCGTTTTGACGGATAAATTCACTTCGTAGAACAAACGAAAAGTCAAAAGTAAGTGGATACACACGGCTCGAAACTTAACTATGTGTACTTAACTATGTGTAGTATGGACATGTAGTTTGTAATCAAAGGTGCTACCATCCTTGAATAATCAAACAGCAAGTACCATAGAAAGTATTTCCAAACACTAACGAATTATTTATTGACATATACTATCAGGTTCAGGTTAAATTAATATTGTTTTACTCATAGCTAATAATGAGACAACAAAAAACGTCGTTGAACTCTCGCTCAATTTCGTACAAATTACAACTAATTCCTAAAACTCTTTTACTTGACCCCGATGTCACACAATAGATATTTAATGTTATTCTAACGCGTTTCAAGTTAGCTATTCATTATTTATTCAGCATCACAATCTTGTGTAATGAAGTTACCCTATCGAGGAGTGAAGCTCGATAAGGGAGGTTTCACAGCGTTAAGGGATGGGATGATGGGGTTGGTAGGGCTGTTAGGTAATGTGTTATTCTTGTATGTGTGATGTCAGGGTGTGGCACTAGTTATAATTATCCAACATGTACATCTTCTTTGTAATCTACAGTCATATACCCTACAAGTTTGTGTGCGCCTGGAAACTTGAAACAAAACATAAACAATTAAACCTTTCGTTATTTATTCAGACAGAACTTTGTCTTTTACTGCCTTTGCTTATCAACTTACAAGTTACATACATCCAATGCAAATACAATGTTTTGTGCAGATTTTTTCAACTAAAATAATTCAATTTAGTAAAATTAGTTCTGATTGGTCAGTGAAGAGATTTTAATTTAATGTAATTTATTGATTTTTTTGATGACTTTTCAACTATATTAACCTAAACGGTTTATATGCTCTTACTCTCTCCATGATTGTATTTTGTGAAAAGTTAATGATAGCTTTTGGGAAATGTGCTATTGAGATTGCCCACTCGTTATATCAGGTTTATTTTACAACAATGCATGCTGTTACACAACGAAATATTCACTTCGTTCAAATTTGCTTTAAATTTGAGCGAATTATTCAATACTTTTACTCCGAAATATTAATGCTAGATTGTGTCGGAGTAACGCCTTGCCGGAACAACGCGAGTGATGTTAAGTGTGAGCCTGTCGGGTCTTGTTACACATTTTTCACCACAATTGACACTGAGTTAGACAAACAAGATGGCGGCGAGATTATTGACATGTCGTTTGTGAGGAGTGATGACGTCGAATCAACAAGTCTACAGTATGTGATGACCGCCCCCGCTCAACACAGTGGTCACATGGCTGTCCGCTGTCCGTGCTTATAATAACTGGTTATTGTATTCACTGAACTGGTAACAAGTTACCATGAATTAATATGTATAATGTGAGACATATTAATTATACTATGCGGAAACCTTTGCCCGAACATTGGAACGAAAGAAGTTATTTTGAAAACTAATTAATTATAGCGTCAGCACTGAATATAGACAAAACTTAGTTGTTATAACCACTTCTGTCTCTAGAGAATAATTGAACGTGCATGGATTTACAAGTTGTCTAATACAAATTGTATTTGGAATCAGGTGTTTGAATATGCTAATTTGATAATTTTTGATTTTTTAGAAGCACCAATAACGCAAATATAGGAATTATTGTCTTCAGCTTTTTCCATAAGTCCAACCAATATATTTACTTACAAAAGAAGGGCACGAATCCCTGCCTTAGATGTGCTACGTGGATCAGTTAATTTTCCAATTAGGTATATCAGCTTTAAGATAATGCAGGTGCTTGTTGTATGTGTTTAAAAAGTTTCCATATAACGCATTGCACCTTGAGGTAGAGACAGCATGTTTCTGCGGCTTGTAGGTGCAAAGTATTGCATCTAGCGATCTAGCCCCCCCGCAACGACATGCGGCGGCCGTCGCATAGCTCTCAACACAGAGTCGCAGGTATCAGCGGCGTACGGCGCATAGCTCTCAACACAGAGTCGCAGGTATCAGCGGCGTACGGCGCATAGCTCTCAACACAGAGTCGCAGGTATCAGCGGCGTACGGCGCATAGCTCTCAACACAGAGTCGCAGGTATCAGCGGCGTACGGCGCATAGCTCTCAACACAGAGTCGCAGGTATCAGCGGCGTACGGCGCATAGCTCTCAACACAGAGTCGCAGGTATCAGCGGCGTACGGCGCATAGCTCTCAACACAGAGTCGCAGGTATCAGCGGCGTACGGCGCATAGCTCTCAACACAGAGTCGCAGGTATCAGCGGCGTACGGCGCATAGCTCTCAACACAGAGTCGCAGGTATCAGCGGCGTACGGCGCATAGCTCTCAACACAGAGTCGCAGGTATCAGCGGCGTACGGCGCATAGCTCTCAACACAGAGTCGCAGGTATCAGCGGCGTACGGCTCCGCACCTACAAAATTGATCGTCTTTGCCATTTAAAAGCGAAATAAAAAACAAGTCCTAGGAATCAAACGGCCATCTTGGATTTATCCATCGATATATTTTCCATGGGCAATGTTAATTTCAAACATTGCTTCGTACGATTAAGTGTCTGCAAAAGATCGTTCCACCTACTTTTGAAATTATATCTGATATTGAAAAGCTAATAATAACAAATATGGTTGGTTTCAAATAATTGTTACCGAAGTTACACATATCCATCATGGAGTTTTACGGCTTCACTCCAAATAATATAGTAAACGGAAAACTACGGAGATAATGAAAATTACCCCAGGATTGCATTAAGTTATCTTTTTATGTCTAACATTTTCGTTCGCCTCGTTCAGCGGGTTAAGTGTCGGTTAACAAATCAATTTGGTTAAGAGATTGTGTATGTTCAAGTTTTATGACGGTCGGCGCCGACCGGACTATATCGTCACCCCCTGTATGTATATCCTGTGTACTGTCCTAGTACCTTTACCAATCTTGTCTTTAAGGCCCTTCTTAAAACCTGACACTCAATAAAAATAAAAATAAAATAAATAAAAAAATAAAAATAATATTTATGTGAGAGTTTTGATAAATGTCAATATACCGATCACAACCGAATGGCTAAACGGAATTGGACGATATTCGTCACAGGGATACATTATTGTTTGGACCCGAGAAACATTTATTAGCTTCCGTTTACCTAAGGGTTTCCTTTTTTTGTTACAAAGCAAAATCATGTTTTATACAGTAGTTCAAAATGGGGTGGGGTTACCCATCTTGGCTTTATAAAATAAATATTATGGTGAAAGTTCAAGAACTAAATAGCTAAATGACAAAATCTTTTGGTATTTGCGTCGCATTGTGTGAAATATATTAATGATCATTATATTTAAATAAACATGTGAGTATTTTAAGGGATCAAAGAAGACATCCCATAAGCAGAGTGTAAGATGTCTACTACTGATTTCTGACAAAACGTTGGTCCTACAGTGATGTAATGAAAAAAATCTCTTCTAAGCCAAACTCAAGGAATGACTTAAATATAGTTTAAATGTTTTTTGAATACAGGATATACAAAAACCAGAGGTTCAATAGTTCAAATCTCACAATTGTCAAATAAAAACGTGTCATATTATATATAATTTCAAAGCTAAATATTTTCGTGGAATCAGAGTTTGACTATTTTTATTAGTTTAAAATTGGCGGCTCGTTATAGGGAAAATGTCTTACTACATGTTATGAATACCCTATTTTTTCTCTTTACAATGCCGATGTCCCTACTATGATTGAAAATTTGCATTGCTTATGGGCTTGAATAGTTACACTGTCAAAACAAAAAAATCTCAAATCGCATCATGTGTCAATCAGCTTATCATTTTAAAGGCATGGCGATTCCAAGTAACTTTCAAATATAAAAATTATCTGAAACTCCTTTATTTTTCGGGGTTTCAACAAAAAAATGTATTCCCCATTTAAAACGCATATTAATTGCTTGCAGTAACGTTTGAATCTCTTTAGGGATTTTGGCACAATCTGTTGAATAATTAAAATAGGTTATAAATGGGAGAACATGTTTTTAGTTGATAACTTGGTAACTTAAAAAATACGGATAACGTTTAAGTTAGCAAGTTGATTGGAATTGCAATACAGTACCATTAAAATGATATGCTTACTATTTTTGAAATGTTTTAGTTTTGTATAATATGTAACAATTTTCAGAAAATAATCTTTTTGGACCTTGTTTGTTATTGTGATATAGCGATATTGAATATCAAAGTGAACCTTAGTTCATAAGGAAAACAAAATTTCAACCAAAGAGTATAGATATTTATTTTTAAGATAAATATACTTACTCTTACTTACTCATGTGTAGCACATTTTGTGTGCTATATTTATAACGCTAGAGTTATAATGGGTCATTCATCAGTGGAGTATTAGCAGCATGTACAGAATTATGAAACAGTATTTTCCTAGCTAATTCGCCTACGCAGCCATATGCCAGCTTACAGTGAGACTGCGGCGTTATCACGTACGAATGTGCTTGTGTACGTATTACGTGTTATTCTGTACGTAAACGTCACGTACGCAACTCCATAGTGTAAACAGTCCGTAGTTTGTACTTCCGACAGGTCATAAATTAAAAAACTTACGTAATTTCACGAACTTGTAAGTTGTTTGAATGAGAATGTGATCAAATGTGTTCTTTGAGTAGGCATCGTGTTTTAACGAAAAGTGTTTCTTTTCACGGGCTAAAATGTGCTGACTTCTCATTCTATTATGGAATATGAAGCCTTTTTTATGTGTGTTAAAAAACTAATTATTATTTATTTCTCGTGTGTAAGGCATTGGCATATTTGTAACAAAATAAAGCCAAACTCCTTTAAGGAAAAGTGGACCAATCCCATTAAATGTTTTTTTTTCATTTTCATAATGTTGTGTTTTTACGGTGTTTTTGCCTAACTCTGAGGCATGTTTTACTATGTGTGCTTTACTCTCTGATTATAATGCCAAGGACTTTGTCTTCTCTTGTGTTACAACCAAAGAGTAGATCGCAGACTGTGATAAACGTATCAGA
Organism: Macrosteles quadrilineatus; assembly: GCF_028750875.1. NCBI lineage: Eukaryota > Metazoa > Arthropoda > Insecta > Hemiptera > Cicadellidae > Macrosteles > Macrosteles quadrilineatus. Next base: position 18,114,358 of record NW_026542594.1, read on the forward strand.
TAGAAACACAGAGTCGACACCAGAGAACTCAAACGTTGCCGGACGTGATACACACGTTTTGTTGCTTTAAATTGTATAATAGGATATTGTCTAGAGGCAGATTAGGTACTTTCCTGTTAAAAGAAACATTCATTATTATCGATGATTTTTCTCGATATATCGATATTTTTATTTTCCGATACATTAAAAATTGACAACAACTAACTGATCTTGTTTAGACTAAAATAGTTTATTATATCATAGATAAAAGGAGATATGGATTAAGAAATGAAACTGTTCTAAGCTAACCTAACATAACCAACCAAACTTGCTGGACCATTTAAAAATTCCGTTTAGGTTTGATAATAGAAAAGGCACAATAAATAAAACACGGAATTTTTAAATGTTATAGCAAGTTTGGTTGGTTATATTATTGTAGGTTATTTTTTTTAGAACAGTTTCATTTCATTATTGTTTGTTGATACTGAACAATATTTATCGCGTAGTTGTCAGCTGATATGTTTCAATTTGTTAATGTTCCCTTCAACAGGAAAGTACCGCAGATTATTACCTGTGCATTTATTTACAACACATTACAGTATCACCAGAGGTAAATCAAAGGGGGGGGGGGCTGGAAGACCACCCCCCTCCCAAAGACGGGGTTTTTGTCAAAATATATTGACATTTATAATTTAAATAAAATAAATGACTTTTAGTTGAACAGTAACAACGTTTTATTTGTTCATATTTCAATATAACGAAATATTGCCGACGCCATGCCAAGTTATTGTTTATTTGGATGTGTATTCTTGTTGCGATTTGAATATTCAACGTAAATATGGCAAGTTTAATTAACTAATTTTTGTGCCTATAAAAATGCCTACCTCAATAATATACGTATACGATCATTTCAAAATCTAAAGCTAAAAACTAGTGGCTGCGCTGCTTGAAAATAATAACCTATCCTAAAATCTTGACATGTTCCGGCGTCTGCTGTTTCCCGCAGTCAGATGCCATAATACTGTAGGCCTACTGCAGTCAGTCAGTGTTACCATTTTATTATACAGGGGAGATGATATAAAAGTAATTAGTTGAATTTAATTACATGTAACTAGATTATTCGTGTTATCAACATTTCAATATTCATTAAGCTTCTTTATAATAATGTGGAATTCTCATAATGCAAAAATACCCCCGCCGCAGCAAAACCCGCAGACAGCGAATTTCCATTTGCCTGATTGAATTTACAATGAAATATCTCCTAAAAAATATCAAATTATTCCCTATCTAAATAGCATTAGATTAACAAGTTCTTAGGTTTGCTGCAACAGGGAGGGTAAACGTGTTTTTTTTGTGTGAAATATAACTTAAAAGTTTAGTAAGAAATAAATGGGTTTTTTTCAAATTTGATCAAAATATGTCCATAAACAGTCGATCTACAACAGTTTATTTATTCTACATATAAATAACATGGGAATATTAATTTTTTCAATTTCCTCAGTAACCATTAGGCGAATAATAACGCTTCAATATTAGTCCAGTCATTGAGTAGTGGAGGTTCAACAAAATTGTTTCAAACGGTTTTTCAACGGATTTCATTACTATTATACCCCCACACAACACAAAAAAAGTCTACCAAAATCTGACTTGGGGAAGTACCTAATATTAGGGTATTTAAATGCATTAAATTAACACATTTTTTTCGGTTTAATTTATATTAAAACGTGTTACCATTGAATTAAATTTATTATATACTATGTAAAAAATAATCCATGTGCTCCGGTATCCCATCTTAAGGGTACGTCCACAATGCACGCTGGTTTTCTGAGTCTGACTGTCGGCGCCGGTAAGTCAGACTCGGCGCGCTTATCATCCCATGCTAGTAAACGTAAGCGGCCATAGTGCACCTGCGCGCCGATGTTCTGCACGCAGGTAGTCTGACTCAGATTTTTACCGGAATGCATTGTTCATTCTGGTTTCAGACAACCTGCTTATATCGGACTGTTGATTTTTGTTTTTGTGTTGAGTGTATAAGTTTTTCATTACATTAACCATGGATATCGACAAATTGCTATCAAACGTTCAACACGTTCCAGCAAATTGCAATAAGCGTATCAAAGTGCATAACTTTTAACAAATATAGTAACATTGTACCTTAAACTTATCTGCAGTTTGAATTAAATTGTTTGTAATATTGAATTTTTACAAAATAAGCAATTTAACTTACGGAAATAAATTTAGTTACTTCAACGGGACATGCTATTTCAAGGTTTTGTGATATTTTCCCCAGTTTTTGGCAAGCTTGTGCTCATTTTTAAGAAGGTGTTCAAGCTCATTCTTAAATATTTAAAAAAAACCTGTTGTCGTCTGCAAGAAGTTAATAATATGTATAAAACCTGTATAAAATATGTATATAATATGTATGTATCAATGTACAGTATCCCTTAAATAGGTCTCAACACAGACAGGTCCGGCTGACAACCTGCTTGCATTATGGCCACCTCATCTGAGTCAGACACTCGGCACCGAAAATCTGAATCTGACTTCCTGCTTACCAGCGTGCATTGTGGCACAGCCACCTCTAATACATACTCTAATGTATTAGAGGTGGCTGTGATTGTGGACGTACCCTTAACGCGACTTTCAAGTTGTATATTTAGTTTTCTGGCCTTTGTAAAATTTAAAATCGACATACCACAACCTATTTCTTAAGGTAAGTTTTTTTTTTAACTTTTCCCTCCATGTAGCGTATTTTGGTGACTTCCATCTTATGACCTTAAATTAGATACAATCATATTTTAAGTTGCATTTTTGGTTTTGCCACCCTTGTAAACATTGAATTCAATATACTATACCCTATATCCAAAGGTAAGTTTTATTTTAGTTTTCTTTTCCATTAATATAGTTTGTCGGCCATTTTGTGGGGTAAAACGAGGTCAAATCATATTTTAAGTTGCAGATTTAGTTTCCCCACCCTTGTAAACATTAAAAACTATATACTACACACTATATCTAGCAAAAATGTTTTAACTATATTTTTTTTAGCAATTATTATTTTTATTTAAATACCCTAATATTAGGTACTTCCCCAAGTCAGATTTTGGTAGACTTTTTTTGTTTAGTGTGGAGGTATAAAAGTAATGAAATCCGTTGAAAAACCTTTTGAAACAATTTTGTTGAACCTCCGCTATATATTTATCTTTAATTGCCGGACTTATATTGTAGATACAAGTAAAAACGTGTATATTCAATGGAAATAGATTCAATTGTTACAATCATTGTTGGAGAGGAAGTGAAGCTAATGCTACCTAGCGGAGTCACGGATAACTAACAGTACAACATCGGTTGGTGGCTGGTGCTGCGCTCTGGAGGGGATTACGTGAACTTCATGTACGTAATAGAAACTAAGAACACTGTGTGAAGTATTTCTAGTCTTACAACAATAATAGAAAATCAAATAAAAATTGTAGGCCTACAATATTTTATAATATGTCTTTAATTCCTTGACCAAAGTCCTGCAATTATAATTGAAGTTATATTTATATATTTTACTAGCTGTGTACCCGTTCTACGCACGGGGATCTTATAATATTCAGTTGAAACCTTCTTATATAACGAACAGCAGTTGGTTTGCATATTTTAAGATATGCTGGCCAAACTATTATACATAGCTTCATTTTATGTTGTTTTTTGTTGTTCCGGATCGGTATGACAATCAATAAAAGGTTAAATTACCTCTGTGTCTGCCGGTCGATCCTATAACGGTAGGCTTACTTTTATTTTTACTATCTGATCTCGTTTGCATGGCTCAATCACGTCCTGGTTGAAGTTCGTTCGCTACGCTCACTCACCTGTATGTTGGAGCTCGTTCGCTGCGCTCACTTTCCTTCAGGTTAGCTCGTTCGCTACGCTCACTTGCCTTCAGGTTAGCTCGTTCGCTACGCTCACTCGCCTCCAGGTTGCAAATTAGCTGTTGTCATAAATGTAAAAGAAATAATAGTGCTAGTGCTGCACCCTGTTGGTAATCCTTGTAACTTTAATGCTATTGAACATCACAGAACAGAACCAACTTGTTTAATTGAAACAGCTGTTAAGATTCAATAATTTCATTTCTCATAAGGTTAACATGGGCTTCCAGAAATTCCACGTCAAAAATCGACAAAAACTTGATTTTCAAGGGTTTACTGTTAAATATCTAACTGTCTCATATTCGATGAAATACGTCTAAAACCATCTCATATATGTATAGTATTTGGAAAATAAGTTTCAGGCGGGACAGTGCTATAGTTATTGAGGAGTAGTTGTAATAAAGTGCGTATTTTAGCGTTACCAAGAGAATGACAGATAGACAGACAGACAGACAGACAGACAGACAGACAGAAATTGAGATAAGGTTTGATTCGGTTTCTCTGACCTATGAAATGTAAAAATAACCAAAAAGTTCATTATTCTAAGCAATGTACAGACAAAACTCTAATTTTATTTATATAGATTAAATTCAATAATTGCATTCCTGTTTCTAATCAATTTTAAAAACCTTAGCAATTTTATTTAAACTAAACGGTTGTAAGTAAATAATTGATGAGTAAGTACTGTAATAACGTAATAAGTTGAATTAATTTTTGGAATAATCTTTTGTCTTGTGATTTTATAATTATTTATTTTAAATTAATTTTCATATACAATGTAAAACAACATCTGTATTAAATACTATTATTAAAAACTACTACTGTACTATCATCCCTAGTATAACATAACGCCCGATGCTTTTCAATCTAGCAATTAAACGTTTACATAAGTATATTCTTCAACAATTTAAAGATTGTTTGTCTTGAAAAGGAAAACATTTAGAATCGTCGACTTTACACGTTAAGAGTCATGTCGAAATGATCTCAGGTAGTTGGAATTTTTACCCTAATTCAGCTTTGTGTATTGGAAACCAAACTACAGTTAACTACAGCCAAATATGTATGTGTCCATTGGATTCCAACATCTGCCAGTTCAGGAAACTGCTGATTACAGCTATTGGGCTGGAAAGAAATTATTTCTGCATTGTCCAATACAGTATAACTTAAGATTCAAACTATTCTATAGTAAATATATATATACCTCCGCCGCAACAAACCTGCAGACTAAGCAACTTGTCTGATTACATTTTTACTAAGATATTTCAACAAATAATAACATTAGATTTAACGAGTGCTTAGGTTTGCTGCTACGGAGAGGGTGAAAAGTGTTTTTTGGCCAAAAGTTAATAGCATAGGATGAAACAAATCAATTACCCAAATTTGATTAACATATATCCATAAATAAGTAAACTACAACAGTTTTAATTTTCCCCTTATGAATAACACAGGAATTTAAAAAATATTTTTTTTTTAATTTTTTCTGTAACCAATCGACATAAAACAGCGCTTCAAGATACTAAATTATTTCTTTTTTTAAGCTCTACAAAATAGTTTGAAAATAAATTGAAAAATGTTATGTTTTAGGGTAAAAAATGGGGAAACCCCATTTTAACACCATAAAGCCCCCTATAAACCCCCATTCGCATGGTCCAATCATGCTGGTTCGCGAACTCGTTTGAATAATGTAGGTTTACACTTTTAAACCAAATTTTATGAAAATCGGACCATTTTTGCGCAAGTTATCGTGCTAACGGACACATATATAATAAATATATATAAATCTTATCTTACTAATATTAATTTGAAAGTTTGTGTGTTTGTTTGTTTGTTTGAAGTTCAATCAAGAATTAACTACTGGACGTATTGGGCTGAAATTTGGCATGATGATAGCTCACATTCCCGATTAACATACAGGCATATTCTTATCTCAAAAATGCTTTTGGGCTCCACCGCTCCGCCCCAGTGGCTCTGTAGTTCCCCATGTTAACATTATTAGTATTCATATTTAAAGGGAATTTAGTCAGCTGTTTCAATGTAAATCTGTATAGAGGCTGAACATCTTATGCGGAGAACTTCAACAAATTTGTTATGGCATTAAATAGTTATTTGTGTAACTAGTGAGCAAAGTGGCACTTTGCTGCACATGAGAGCAACGAATGATCTCGAGTGCAGCAAAGGCCTTTTTCACTCGTGTTACACATTATATTTTTCCTACAGTCACTATAAAGCATTTAAATAATTAGTCTTCCAAACACTATACAACACGTTTTTAGGTTCAGCTGGCAACACAAATGGTGCCCTAGAAAAAGTAGTACCCGCGGTCCGTATCACTCCGCTATTTTTCCTCGGCAAGAAATGTGCTATGTGCTCCGCGTTTTGAGAATATAGTTCCGTATTTGTTTGTAATTTGAAGTGGTTTCCGCGCCTAAAAAAATGCTTTAAATGTATTTTTTTGTTTATTAAGATCGTAGGAATGTTTTAAAAACGTTTAAAAGAAAAGTCCAGAAAGTTCAGAAATACCGAAACTATAAACACGAAATGACAGGTTAAATCGTAGTTATAATAGTCAATCAGCTGCTCGTAGAATTTTTATCTTTAAGTGTTGCCAACCTATTTCCAAGCGTACACGGATTACGTGCGTAATAGAACCACGCTGTTTTGTGTTGTTTCGTTGGAATCCTGATGTGCGGCAAAGTATAAACCGTACGGCAAATTATAAACCGTACGGCAAAGTATAAATATGCAGCAATTAGCAGCTTTCTGTACTATAAACAGTACAAAGAAAGCCAACTTTGTCGGGTGACTGTAGGAAAAAATTGTTGTAGTTTTCTATTTAATGATTTCTCGAAATAACCTAAATAAAATGGGGTGAATAGAAACAACAGGGTGAATAGAAACAAAACTTCAATGAATGATTCACATTTTTATAACTTTGTTATACATTGACTTTATATAAGGGAATTATTTCCCCCCATTATAACCATATCCTATCTACCTGGGAAAAATTAGTTTAGCATATTGGTATCACTGCTTCGGATGTTGGATGATGCGAAACATCATTTGAAAATTTTGGCGAAAAACATTCTTTTCAACACTTTCTCTCTAAGTATGAACCTATTACATGTATTTATGTTAATAACCATTTTTTATATTGTCTTAGGTATCTTAAAACCAAGTGTGTTAATAGATTAGCCTTAGAATAAACTATATTTTTTTACTTTATTTTTAATTTAGGTTATGTCATGATTTTGCAAAACCAGGGTGAATAGAAACACTTTTTTTTTAACCAGTGGTGCAAATAAAGGTTGACCTGAAAACCCCCCAAAAAAGAAAAAAAAATACCAGAGATGAAGATGATTCTACATCAGTCACACTGGATGAAAGTGACAAAGACGAATAATTTGATGAAGAAGAACCAGCATACTTAGCTCAAGACATCAGTGAGTCTTCAAAGTTGTCCCTTCATGATCATGTAATTGTCAAAGTAATGGGGAAAAACAAAACTTGCTATCGTTTATATGTTGCAAAAGTTATTGAATTTGACGAGGAAGGATAAATCGGAAGATTCATCAAGAAAATTGCGCAAACCAACAAGTTCTGAGAGACAGATTAAGAGGCCCTCTTCAAAGTCGATGACGTAGTACGATCGGCTTCCAACTCCCAAGCCGTGTACAAGGGAGTGTTGTATTTTGAGGAAGATTTGTCTGGTTTTACTCTTCATTTAGTTGGTTTCTATGTAAGAGTTTGTTACTCTGATTTCACCCATTGTCATTTATGTTCTCCGATTTGTTTGGATAAGGGTTTATGAAAACGACGTTTTTATACTTCGTACTTATAAATAAATGTGTTAATTAACTTTAAATATTTTTATTTACAACAACCTAAGCTAACAAGCATAAATTTCATGTTTCTATTGCCCCTGGTAAGTGAGGAAAAGCAACAATCATCAATTTAACACAGTGTTTCTATTCACCCCAAAGTGCGGGGTGAATAGAAACAGCCATATTTTATTTGTTTTCTGCTTAATGATTAAAAAGAAAAAAAAATTGAAAACTGGTTTGAGTAGAGGAGTTCAAGACCGAAAATATGAGCTAGTGTTGAAAATTTAAAAATTAAAAATATCGGTTTTACAGAAGCTTAAAAGTCAAAAAGTGTTTCTATTCACCCCATTCTACTACAATCGTTTCTGAGCACAGTTAAGCTATTCACCATGTATACATCTTATATACCGAAAAAAGTTGTATTGTCTAATCCCGAAAATAAACATTTAAAGAAGCATACAGCCATTTGCCGATTTACTAAAAGACAGACACGTTCTTTAGTACGATCGCGTTCATCGTACAATATACAATTTTTCACGCAAATAGAGAATTATAATTAGAAGAGCTTTTTTTAAAAGAAAGCTAAAATATTAGTGCTAGCAGCATATTAACTAAAAGTTCAATATTTAAACATGTTATTCGTGTATTTGACTGCCACATACCTCCAGGTAAGGTCGGTATGGTCCCACCGCGGTCCTGTGTGTATGGCGAACCTTCTCTTCCTTGAACCAGGGTCAGGCAGATCGCTGACTCCACATCGTCGCCTCCTCATCAATCCCCGGGTGGCATTGTCAACCTCCCCCGTCACTGTGATGTTAGCGAACATCTGTAACATGACAGACATTAGTCCAGGGTCCGGAAAATCACTGACTCCACTACCTCCCCATCAATCCCAAGTTGGCATTGTCAACCTCCCCCGTCACTGTGATGTTAGCGAACATCTGTAACATGACAGACACAAGTCCAGGGTCCAACAGATCATAGCCTCCGCCGCCTCCTCATCAACTTGTGGGTGTCATAGTCCACCTCCCTTGTTACTGTGAGGTTAGCGAACGTCTATAACCTGACAGACACAAGTCCAGGGTCCGGAACATCATAGACTTCGCCGCCTCCTAATCAACTTTCGGTGGCATTCTCTGCCTACCTTATTACTGTAATGTTAGAGAACATCTGCATGACAGACCCAAGTCCAGGGTCCCGCATAAAGATTTAGTATGTTGTAGTCCTTTGAATGTTGAACAAAATGGCACAAAACCCATTTTCGTAAAAAGTATGGTTCATAGGTTATTGTAACTTATGTTATTTTCCCATTAAAACCCCCCATTAAATACAAAAAAATCGGATTTTAGAAAAAAACTGGTTTGATTAGTATGTTGTGGTTCATAAAATTCTGAACAAAATTGTACAAATCCCATTTTTGTAAAAATTATGATCCAAAGGTTTTTGTAACTCATGTTATTTTCCCACGCAAACCCCATAAAATAACAAAAATCTGATTTTTTAGGAAAAAAGCCGGTTTTGTTTGAAGTTTATGTATTGTGGTCCTTATAGCTCTAAACAAAATAATGTATCCCCTTCCCCCCATTTCTGTAAAAATTACGGTTCAAAGGTTTTTAGTTACTTTCACTGATTACCCATGATAAAATTTGTTGACAAGCTCATTGAAGAAATTATGTGTCAGATTGCATTATTTAAAATTAACTGTGACACACATTTTTTTCTATAACTATCACATCTTAAAAAAAGTATGCGGACTGGGTGGAAATTGTTAAATAAAGACCTCCGGGTAATGTCGTCGTTTAGAGGCTGACTACAAGGGGTGAGGGGGTGAGCTGGAATTTCCAGATTACCTTCGATTTGCAGGGAATGGAATGCGTAATTTGTTTTTTGCTCCTTTGTGGAAAAGACCGAAATACGTATTTCCGGTTGTTTCTATGTATTTTAAATGTACTTTAAAGAAGTACGTAATTTAGTATACCGTCGTCGTATGAATTCCGTAAAAACTACTTTCAAAGTAACACAAATGTTAAAGAAACTATATTATAAATGGTTGGTAAAAATAATTTATTTCTTTGTCAGAAAATTCTTTTGTATCCATTTTACATGATTCAGAATTGTTAAGGCCTTATCTTTCCAGTATGATTTCTATCATATAATTGCGTAAAGAAATGGAATCAGCAATCTGACACATACTTTGTTTGAACAGTACTTGGTTCCATTACCGGTCATGGTCCAGTATGAAGTGGTATTAATTAACTCTTTAAATTATAACAATTCTGTTTAAATCTTCGAATAAATACTAGGCTTGGCTAATCAAAATCCGTATGGCTCTTTGAAGAGCGATATCTCTAATAAACAGACAGTTTTTATTGTTATGAGAGTCTTTTCTTACTTGATATGTGGACACACAGTTTAAGGTGATCGTCGACAATCGCGACAAGATTATCACATAACTGTTTCTGATAGATGAGATTCATATTCATATTCAGGTCTCAGACCAGGTGGGCCTACCGCTCCTAGAACATGTTACTGAATATACATGTATTTGTAATACATCGACGCTTGTATACTTTATTGAAGATTGGTTAACAAACCACTGAGCAATGGCGGAGTTAATATAGTTGAACGTATGTGCAACCATCGGATCATCATGCACCAAACTCATTCTCCAAAAAAATTAACAAGAAATGTTTTTTATTAACTAAGAAATGTCTGACTTTTGATGCGAAAGTTGCCTCCCTTATGAATTATTTAGCACAATGTTTAGACGCCATTGCTGCTTACATAATTAATACACTTTTCGTGCAAGGACTGTTAATACTTCAAAATAACTCTTTATAATTCGCAGACTTAGGCTTGTTAATAATCTAAATTTCCAATTTCTCTACTTTAAAGTACCGTTACAAATTTCTAAGTGTTATGCTCCACTGCAATACATTGCAATACTCAGCGAAGGCAGGGTGCCTTCAGTGAGTCGTATGTTATACCCGCACTACTGTGATGTACCTGTATTGCGTCTAGTGCCGTTACAAATTTCTAAGTGTTATGCTCCACTGCAATACATTGCAATACTCAGCGAAGGCAGGGTGCCTTCAGTGAGTCGTATGTTATACCCGCACTACTGTGATGTACCTGTATTGCGTCTAGTACCGTTACAAATTTCTAAGTGTTATGCTCCACTGCAATACATTGCAATACTCAGCGAAGGCAGGGTGCCTTCAGTGAGTCGTATGTTATACCCGCACTACTGTGATGTACCTGTATTGCGTCTAGTACCGTTACAAATACTGCAATACATTGCAATACTCAGCGAAGGCAGGGTGCCTTCAGTGAGTCGTATGTTATACCCGCACTACTGCGATGTACCTGTATTGCGTCTTAGTTTACACGGCACTACGAGATATTATTTATCTTTAGAAAAGAGACTATTCAAAAATAATAATTTCATATTAACGACAGCATTTATTTTATATAGCCCTTAGTATTTAAAATTTATTAATTTAAATTAGTTGAATAAACTAATTTCGTATTTCATAATTATACATATAGAGCTTTTGATTATTTTACTTTCGTTTGACACTCGATAATCCACCTAATTAAAGCAAGATGTTTTAAGATGATTAATTGAATTCCAAGGTAATCAAAAAATACTTAAACTAAAATTTCTAATTTGAAAAATTGAATAGACTGCAAAAATAACCTACGATCGAACTTTTGTCCTTACAGAATTGCATGTACTGTCACAACTGGACTAACGCTACGATTCGCTACTTAAGTAGACGAAGTACCATTAAAAAGCCTGCCATTCATTAAAAGCTTATTTAATGAGTTACACTCATAAGATTTATATTGTGTTGGTGTCGACGACAGATTGCCAGAAATCAATTAACAAATCCTATTAGAGGAAAAGTAAATAATCTTCATTTATGCGATTTAATCTTAATTGATATCAGTACAACCTGTAAATTTGTCGCTTGAGAATCGCTCTAAGCTGCAGTGCAGTGCATTTGCCAGGAAATATTTGATAATTCATAAAACGAAAATAAACCAATGCAAAAAAATAGAACCGTAAACATTTTAGTGCTGAAAAACAAATATAACTATGTATTTAAAAAAATGTTCTACCCTATTACAGTTTACTGAATTATGAGAGGTAGGTCTATTACTTTTTAAATTCAATACATGTCTCTTTCGCTCTGATTCAAGTCACTCAGTCGGAGTTGGGAGTCTAGCGAATAAGAACCTACTAGAGGTCGTCCAGTGGTCGATACTCGACCAAAAATATAATGTACAGACATCTTTATTTTCATTCCACACTTTGAATAGAACATGTGATTGGAGTTTCCTTCATTTGTTTTGATTTTCTGTTTATATTTCGTTGTTATTTCGTCACCAGCATGGCAACTCTTAATATTCATGTTAAATTTTTCAAAATTTTAAATTCATTTTTTGTGCTTATTTTTGAGCCTATTTTAATTTATAAAGGGATTCTGCACACCCACAGGAAAATAGCTTTCTAACAGTATGCGTAGATTTTCCCTACGATGCACACCAGCTGAGAAAAAAGGTTTTAAAGAAACATGCTTGCCTATTAATATATAGATAGATACTGTATAATTAAATTGCGTAGACATTATCAGCTATATTGACACAAGCTCAAGTATATCAATGTTCCATGTCCACTCACCTGTAGGTTGCGTATCGCCTCCTTGAGTTGGTCGTCCGTCCTCAGGTTGCCGGTCTCCATGTCCGAGGCGGGCAGATACCCGAAGTTCATCAGGTACCTTAGCTGAAACAAAACAAAACCTCATGAAAAGGCATACAGGGTTAAACAATTAATCCATCAACACAAAATAGAAAATATGATTGTAAGTTTGCAAGTTTGCTCTTGTAAGATTAATCCAAACCGTCCATCTTTACTGGAAGGTCTTTGATTTCTTCGATCTTACTTAGCAGGCTGTCCAGCGGGTTTTCAAATTTACGTGTTTGATCATTGCTTTGCTGGTTTTCAGTAGAGTTGTATTTCGCATGGGCAACAAGAACGATGATGATGTATGGCGATGAGATTAATGTAACTAATGCTACCTCTAGTTGATTTGATCTGACACACAGCATTGAAACAATCTTGTGTAGTTTTCTAGAATCAATAGTGATAGTGACGTGTTTTCACAGTGGTTTTAAAGTTTTCCCCTGGATTTATACCGTCGCAAAGCATGGGCGACCTTGCTGGCAATAATAATAATAATAAATAAATAAATACAGTACAGCACTGTAAAGTGTTGAGTCAGTTGGAATTATCTTAGTATTAGCAATAATCAATGGTATTAGTATATAGACTTTCTTTAATATAGTCGTCTTGCTATACTTTATTTATATATAAGGAAAATTATACAAACTAGACCCAATAATTGGTTACCAGTATATGACGAGCTCTCTCTTTACGTTTGAGTGTGTTTTAGAGAATTTCCCTATAGGGAAGTAGCTATTACCGTAGGTAGCACGGTAAGACCTAGGCCCGGGACCGATTCACTTTTTTTTCATTTTGATGTCCCCAGAGGCCAAAAACACCATTCGTTCAAACTTTTATACATGTATATATGCAATACCATGAACGCGATTACTTGAGTAATTTTTGTCCGATTTTGATGAAATTTTGTTTAAAGTAAGTTGGGATAAACTTGAATGGGTTCGCGAACCAGCATGATCGGTCCATGGAAGCGGGGTTTTATGGGAGTTGTTCTAATTTTAACCCTCAAAACAAAAGATTTCCCAATTTCTCTCTACACCTTTTTAAAGAGCGTAAAAAATAATTCAGTTAAAATTTTTTTTTAAATTGTAAATTTAAAACCCCCATGTTATTCTTATGGAGAATTTGGTCAAATGTTGTAGTTTGCTTGTTTATGGAGATATTTTGATCAAACTAGGCAAATTTATTTATTTTATACTAAGCTATTAATAATTTACTAAAAAACACACTTAATTAGTTTCATTGCAGCAGAAAACCTAGGTACTTGTTAAACCTAATGTTATTTAAATAGATTTAATTGAAAATCAATTCAGACTAATGGAAATTCACTTAGTCGGCAGGTTTGCTGTGGCTGGGGTATTCCTTCTGAAAGCATGAGCTACGCTTTATCAAAATTTAAGTACATTAAAAACAAATAATTACATACAATTAGTTTGCTTAGCAAGCATGAGAAAAGTTAAGATATTTTTATGATTTAGTTGATGTTTAATTGCAAATTATTGTCAGTTTCAAATGTAGTTATAATTGTTGAACAGTTTCATGAAAAGACACTTTCGTCTCATTTTTAAGAAAGCTAACTGAAATTATTAAAAACGTGTGTGTGAGACTAGAATATAGTGTGAATCTACGTAAGGAACATACGTTTTTAGGATTATGAAACAAATACTGTAATAATGTTTAAGTTGCAGCAGTTCATTCTTCGGATGTTATATAGTAAATTATCATATTTATTGAAAATGTATGCCAAAGAGAGCAAGGTACCATAATACAGTATCAATCATATACCGATATACATCAAATAAAGAATTGTTTTGTCTATATGTGGGGTATATCTTTGCTGGGTAATTCTTTTCGGGGTATTTTCATATTCCCTCGCTTCCGTTGGCACCACTGATTCCGGGGAGACGCGCACTGCATATTCATGTGTAGCGGCCAGCCTGATGCGTCTATTGTTGTAGTTTCCGGTGTCACAGGCAGCATTGTTACACGTGATGTCCTAATTTCGCTGTATTGATAAAATAAAAACAACTTTGATACATAAATACTAACTTTCACGTTTTGCATAAGGTTTATTAATAAACCTTTTTGCATTTTTGTCTAAATGATTTCAACCACAAATTTATATTGTTGGTTTAATTTGAAAATGTACGATATTATGGCTCAATTTATGGTAAAAAGAAACATTATCATTTTACAAACATAAACTTTGTTTTTCTATGGTTCTGAAAACTGGTCTACTCTTATTAGTTATTATTCAGTTTTAAAAAGTCTTTGGACAACTAAATCTACTGGACCGATTGTATTAATTGATGGGTCGTTGGAAAGCTCACTCCCTGTAGATTTGCAAATAATTATAAAAGTTTTTTTTTTAGGATTTATGTAAAAAAGTTTAAAAATACAGGTGTTACATACAAAAATATTGATAACAGGGCTTTTCAGATTTTTTATTTGGAGGCAACTTGTAGGAAATGTTATTCTCTTTCAGCATATCACCTTCCAATTTGGTCGATTTCCTCGCCATTTGAAAGCTATTATTTACAAAAAGGTTAAGCTACCTCCGAATTTATAGTGGTGAGAAAATACTGGGTTAGAGACTTTATTCAAGCTTTGTACAACTTAATCTATAGTTCTAATGGACGAGTTAATTTTTTGTCGTTGGGAGCTTAATTCGTGTAGATTTGTAAATAATTATGAAATTTCTACGTTTTTTGTTAGGATTTATGGTGAAAATATAAAAAATACATGTTTTCCATAAAAAAATATAGGTATTGAAAACGGGAGTTTTGGGATCTTTTATTTAGAGGCAACTTTTGGTAGCCTTTATTGAGTATTTTCAAGAAATGCATCATAGTAATTTGTAGGAAATTGTATTCTCTTTCAGAATATCACCTTCCACCATGGTCGATTTCCTCGCCATTTAAAAGTTATTTGCAAAACAGCTAGGCAATCTCCGAATTTATAGTGGTGAGAAAATGTACTGAGTTAGAGATATTTTTGTTAAATTTTGAACAACTGCACCTAAAGTTCTACTGGATCGATTTTGGTAATTAATGGGACGTTTAAATTTGTGTAGATATGCAAATAATTAGGCTATTAAGTTTTATTTTACCCCTATTAAAGATTTACTGTAAAAAGTTCAATCACAAGAATACGTTGTAGGAAATGTTATTCTCCTTCAGAGTATCACCAATATTAAAGGGGTATATTTATTCACTAAAAAAAATATAGAAGTATTGACAGGTGTTAGATTTGTCCTTATTCACTGTCTGTTTGCTTACTTTTTTCCGGAGTTAATCTATTAGTCACATTAACTTCATATTGTTTGTCATTATAGATGTTTACATAACGACAAAGTAATTAGTTTTTATTCTGCCACACAGTTTAATGCAAATATCTGAGAGATTTTCATTAAAATATTTAATAAGTACGATTGAAATTCGCCTACAAAATCCATGGTAAGTGTGGGTAACTGGGTTTTACAGTAGATTTACAGACCCGCATTGTATTCGTGCCGCGTTGCGAAGCATGGGCAGAACAACTAGTCTAATGCCTGTATTATGAGTCTGCTGATTTATTACTTAACTAACCGAAATATAACACAAACATTTTAAAGATCATAATTAATTGTTATAACCATTTTCATAACGTGTTGCAAAATAATTCGAATACATTTGATATTACAGTTTAAAGTAGTTTCGAAACCCTTATACATATAATAAAAAATTTAAAATGCTATTGTAAATGCCTATTTGAAACTTCTTTCATCTATCCAATGTTGGCCTTGAGTTGAATTACAACCGATTAAATATTACAACATTCTAGACTGAAGTTTCTCGCCCGCTTATACAAAGTTGATGAGTCTACACCTCTGCCTGTTTGGTATTAATAGAATTCAGATTGGTAGGTAGAGTAGAGTAGAGTAGTGAGTGATGTCACAACATTGGACGTTATGACCAGGTCCACAATGTTATATAGAGCCTGCGTTTATTTAAACATTACTCTTCTAGCTACGCGATAAGATATATGCATGGCTAGATTCTTTATAGAAGTGACTGATTTGTGTGATAACCATTTACAAAAGATTATCTATAGGACATATAGGTTTAGGAGTGCGAAAATACAATTTGACGGTTTACAGCCTTTATATTTACACAACTGTTCTTCATGTTAAACGTAATATTTCAACATTTACTTGAAACGTAGATAATCATAATTACAACACAAGAAACCGATATAATTTCTGAATAAATAAGCATAAAAATGTACTGTATTAAAAAAATCATCATTCATTGGAATACAATTTTTTAGCAATTACCAATAAAAAATAAAAGATGAAACGAATGACAACAGATGACAATATATTTAAAAATGCTCTAAAATTACATTTAACACAAAATGTTCTTTATAAATTCAATGATTTCTGGGCTAAGCAATAAAATGACTTGGAATTATTTACGCCTTTTAATTGCTATTTCACTGATGTATATTTTTGTTTTATCCTTGAGATGACTGTATTATTTTGTTGTTCTGTTCTTGTGTATCGTATTTGTATTTTTTTGTGTTTATATTTTATGTAATGATGAATTTGATACTATTCTTGTATATACAATATATACTACCTAATGAATAAAGATGTTTTAAATTTAATTTGATGTAATTGAAATATTAATTAATGAAATTCCATTAAGTTGACCATGAAATTACTTTACATATTGATATTGTGTACAGTTAAAACAACATTTACTATTGGCTTAGTCGTTCTAAAATAGCTTGACCTGTAGAATGTTTCTGGATATTACCAAAACAAACATAAAATATTAATAGTATAATACCTTTAAAAGGTGATTAGCCTGGCAATTTGATAACACACATAACAGAACAAAGACATAACAGACATATACACATAACATTCAACAACACACATAACATATCAGTATAAAGAGTAGGCAGTTTGTACAGTTAGGCCTACAGTGTAGGTTGAAACCTATTTTATTATCATAATATTTTTGTTATATTGCATAGAGTACTTGTAGCTACATCATCGGTTACACACTCATCTTTAGCCTTAAGTAGAATATAGTTCCAAATTGAGATTATATTCACCTAAAACATCTATTTATCGTTTAAATATAATTTATTTGTATTCCGTCTTGAAATGAATTGGAAATAAAACAGTATATAGGCAACACAAAAATTAGATAACTAATTATCTTGCTCAATAATTGGGCGTACATTTAATAACACCATATTCCTAAATGAGACAAGAGTTTACTAGGGTGATTCAATGGCTATTTTGGCCACTCCATGGCCCCCTATGACACAACAATATTAATATTAATGACACACCAATTGAAAAACTCTTTAGCATGTGGCGCTGGTGGCGCTTTTCAACTGGTTTCTGCGAACTGCAACAATTGAAGCTACAAAGATGGCGCCTGGTCATCTTCGGCGCCACCTCCGTTTCCGGTTGCTCACCGTTCAAATATAATTGTTTGTCGATAGGTTTTCCCGCACTTGAACGGGGCATTAGAGCTTCCGGTCTAGAGGTGAGGGAATAGAGAGGGGACGTGAGTAACGTGAATTGCTCTATGTTTGCGCTCCGTTGAGCATAACAAACACGAGTAACGTTTAGTGGCTGCTGAGCATAACATTAGGTTATTAATGGGTTTTGACTATTTCATTTTTGAAAAGGTTCATGTTTTTTTCTTATGCTAACATATCCCTGGACTCTTGGTTTTTAAAGTTCATTATTGGTGTTGGTATAATTGTATTTTTCTAAAACCAAGATAACAAGGATAGCTCGGTACACACTGAGCATGATATAAATAATGAAGATGTTGAAGAAATAATCAGTTAGGCGTTGATGACAGTCATAAAATCAGTAATCTCGACATTTGCTATACGTTTTAAATCATTACTACCCTCTACAAAATCTGAAAAGAAAATTGAGCCAAGGGGATTTTTGACATAGAGTTTTTTATTTACATTAAGCCATAATAGCAGCCAGCGCCACTTCGTGTCTTCAAAATCTGTGATATATTTGAATTATTTTCAATTTCCTATTGCTCTGAGTTAAGTTGAAAATTATCTATTTTTTACGTGATAATCACTCATTACTGACTTGTAATTTTTGTTAAGCAACCCCTGAACATAACTTTGTAATTAGTTTTTCCACATACTAATGAAATATACTATGGAAACACAAAATTTAACGTAAGCCATTTTTTTCTTTGCATTTTAAACAAATAAATCCAAGAAATTCTCTTAATAATATAGATTGAAACAATCACAAAGTACAATTTTCTCAATTAAGGTGAATAAATTAATATGCAAACAATTAAAATGCAGTGTCGCAAAACGTATAGCAATGGTATTGCTCAATAAATAAATAAGAAAATTGCTGGAGAAGTAATACTGTCTTCATACCCATATAAAACTTCACATTGTTTCAAAACTAGTTAATTCATTTTGAAATGAATTATAAGAAAAACAGAAGTGTGAATGTTTTGTAATCCATGACATTATTTCTCCATTTTCATCAACCCACAAATCATTAGGGTGGTTGGGGCACACAATAATAATTTGTCTTGCGACAATTGTACAGATTTGAGCTTTCAAATCTCCAAGACAAGTTAAGGCAAATAGAGATTGCTATAGTAGGTCTGTGATTGGAGGAAAATACCACACACGTCACCCCAATGTGTGAGGTATGAAGTAACAATGCTAGATGGTCAAACTTTTTTTGTACTGTATTAGCTTCTAATCACATTTTTATGGCTATGATTTCGATTTGTAAATGAAAACAAGACAGTGTTTTGTGGTATTCATAGCGTTGTGAGTTTTGCTATTGTGTGCGGTCACCCAGATTGACATTAATACTCAAAATCTGGCCATTGCTGTATTGGATAACACATCGAATAAAGTCACTAAAATCTAACTTATTTTAGTATTGTTTATTAGTTAGTGTTGGATAAGTAATAAAATCAATCACTAGCCTGTCCCTATAAAAGGTGCCGTGCTAGCTACAACTGTACAGGCTGCTTTCCACATCACATTAAATAATCAATAATAATTAAACATAATATTTGTTGCTGAGTTTTAAGACCAGAGTATAATTTACACAGAGTATAACTCACAGCGTAGCTCTGTGAGGGATAAGTTACGTACCCTTTTGCAAGAATGAAATCACTGTATCACCCAGTAATAACACATATGGAGGATTTAGTCAACTTAGTGCTTGACAATACATATAATTAGGATCACATAATTATGTAATGTTATATAATTACTACTGAAAATAACATTCAGCAAACGTAAAATGATTTACGTAACAATCATATCGATATATGATCGGCGATTCAGTTCAAATATAGTTAAAATAACTTAATTAAAATCAAATAAATACCCCGGATATTTAACAGTGGGCGACAGCGACTGATGAGTTTTTGGACATTTCTCTATTAGACAATCTAGCTTTCGGCAGCAAATCACAAAAGACAATGTTGTTAATGGGTTGTATTTTGACAATTATGAAAACTTAGTGAGTCAACTATTCAACTTTCAGCTTTCACTGCCATCGCTCTGTTGACAACCAAATGTGTGTTTTGGAATAGCACTAGAAATATGTTTTTTTTTTTTCACAAATGAGTACATCCATCTATTTTGTCTTTGCACCAATATTATTCATATTACATATGACCAACGATTAACTCTTTGTTATAGATTTATCTCCTTATATTATAATATATGGTAGATGAAGTATCATAAATGGTATTCAAAAACACATGGTGGAAGGAAAAAACTGGTGTGCTAAAACCCGTCAGGCTGTCACCCAGATTGCGAACAGAAAATCACCTGATTGTAACCGATTGTAACTACCATATAAGTATATATTTGTTTTGATTTGATTGTTATTGGTTTTTTTTCTGGATACTCGATGGTAAAATGGCGTTTGCAATCTGGGTCAGCATATGACCGGAATAGCACACCACCTATGTTTTTCCTTCCACCAAGCCAAAAACGTATTTTCCATTTCTTGGCAGCTCACAAGACAACTACTGCACTGCTGTACCATAGGAGGGGTAGTGTGTCTTTGTTTGAACATACGTCATACGACGGATCAAACACTAATGAACTACTCAGACAAACAGACAGACAGGCGGACGGACAGTCACAAAGAAAGCGGCCTTGACGGTTTTATCAACAGATGTCTGTCAATTGATGATGTGCATCTCCCGCCAAAAAGTGTTTAGTGTGGCGGGATATACATGCAGCCGACATAGAGAACCACCGATGGGAAATTTGTTGAAAATCAACCCTTAACTTTTTTAAAGTTGGGTACATTAGATATTTTGATAGATATTTTTCCCTATATTCTTTGACTGGGCTAGCTGTTTGCCCTGCTCCTCGCTCGAGTAAATGTTTGCTAAGAACGCTCTGAACGGTCGGGACAGCACGGACAGAAAGTGCGTAGGGGAGTTATAAATATAAATATTTAGCATTGATTTTCGTTCGTGTGCGCGCACTAGGCCGTCAAGGTCGGGACAGGACCATCCGCACCTTCTGCCATCCGAAAGAAAGTTCGGAAAAATATTTTTAGGACATCCCCGATGTGCCGTACCGATGTGTCATCCGCCGATACGGCGCCGTCTGCAGTGGGCGCACGTGTTACGGTTCAGGGTACGGACTTTTTGCCTTTTCATAATGTAATTTTCAGCGCAAATAACTAGGCTGAGACTATGGAGGTATTTATCGTACGTCCGTTCCGCACCGACCGATCCAGTGCACACGGTACACCCTACTAAAAGTGAGGAACGTCCGTATTGGCCGTAAAACCCATGCCATCCCGACCCAGTGCGCGCTTAGCTTAAAATAAATAAAATTATAATCTTTGAAATTTAATATAGCCGATAAAATTGACAATCATTGGATGATGGAAATTAAAAACCAATAAATTGTATACCCTCCCACCCCCTCCTGCCGAGAACATATAAACTCATACTATATATGTATTTCATGCGTATTCATGAAGATCAAAGATGCCATTTTGAAGGCACTGTTGTATTTCATTTAGGTACAGTAAATGTTTAAACAAATTTCACCAATTGGTATTTTGTAATAGCTGATATCACTCTCGTGGTGATAACCGACAGGGAGGAGAACGTTTTTACAAATTAGATTTTCCGTTATTTTACTATGTTTCATGGATGAATCACCAGAAAAAATCATAATAATTCTTTTTGTTAAAACCTGGATATACCATAGGTTAATACATACATACCAAGTTTAATCCAAATCAAACCACAGGTGTGGTCCGTAGCTCTCTATACATATTCATACACACAAACATCACTTCGAAAGCATTTTGTCCAGGAAATCCTTATATATAATTCTGTAAGACAAAATCTTTACCAGAAAATTTTGGACGTCTGGTAAGGCGCAGAAAAGTGGGAGGGGTATTAAATTAAAGGTCTTGACCCCAGGGACTCGGGAAAAATAGCAGAATTTCCATAAAGTTACCAGAAAACGAGATATAACGTAAAATGTTCTCCATAAGAATAGCATTAGAAGCCATTTTCTGCTAATTTTTGTTTACATCATACAGCTGATCGTGATTTATCATCAAGCCAGTACGCAATGATAACATTTGCATTATACTTATTTGCCAGTAAGTTCAGCAATGTACTATATAAAACCAGGGATAACGTTACCTATAATAATTAAGACTTTTTAGTTACGTTATATAGAATATGGAAATATATTATTTTACTGTGAAACTTTTCAAACTTGTGTTTAACAAGAAATAACCACATTGAATAAACTATTAACGAGCTACCTTAATAAACCAGTATTTTTTCACAACCAATTATATGTTTGCTGCCTTTATAGTGTAGCCTTGCTTTAGCAGAGTTAAATCTATGTAGTGATTCGAATGATTTATTGAAAATAACATCAACAAAGACAAACAACAAACTGTTTTTTACACAAAAGATATGGCATATATACAGGGATATCAATTCTGACACATAGATAATATATTTCTTTGTTTGTTTAAATATTAGAATAATTTGTTTTATATTATTGAGCATTTTAGGGACTTATGTCCCTACAAGCCACTAGTAGTATATAATAAACAAATGGTAAAAAAATTATGACCTTAAGAATGGAGACTGGAAGGGTGCAATCCTTTGGTAAAATCATTATGGAAACCGTTTAGCTTACCTTTTTGTAACTGAAATAATGAGTATACTAAATTTCAGCCCTCTAGCTAGTCGGGAGGTTTGAGAATTAGTGATGAATCCATGAATGAGGACTTTCACATGTTTATATGTCTATCAATAACATCGAGTGTGACAAATACTTCAATAGAATCAATAGTGCTAGTATGTCGACGGTCAAGGGTGCAGACTAAACACCAAAATAAACTCTACAATCTTGCCATTGCACCGGAAATTAAGATAAAAGGTCACGCGCAAGCTTGGGTCATTTCGGGTCATTGTTGTTATCACTTCTTATCAAAGTGATAAACCCTTCCTCTCCCCCTGTCTGCTGCTTATCTTTGTTTAATTGACTTTTAGTTCTTGTAAACGCGTCTGCCATTGAAAATACTGTATGTATACATCATGTTTATACAGGAACATTATTTATCAATAAAGTAGAGGAATAACCGTGTTTGTAAGTTCACTTATTGCTATAGCATCGTGCAAAAAGTTTTAAACAGTTGTTTATTAGATAATAATACAACATACCATCAGTGCCTACAAAGCAAAGCTCATCAGCTTCAGCTTCAGTAGCCTTCACAAGAGAATCACGTCAATAAATAAATATCTGATGCTGATGACAGATATTCATTGTGCCAGGGACATGTGACATGATGTATATAGTATAGTCGTTGGTATTTACCACAGTATATGGTATAGTAAAGGCTTTAAACAGTTGTTTATTAGATAATAATACAACATACCATCAGTGCCTACAAAGCAAAGCTCATCAGCTTCAGCTTCAGTAGCCTTCACAAGAGAATCACGTCAATAGATAAATGTGACATGGTGTATATAGTATAGTCGTTGGTATTTACTACAGTCTATGGTATAGCAAAGGCTTTAACAAATATCATATGGAATTTGATTGTGATTCTATGAGTTGTACTGTTTCATTATATCATTTCTATTTCAGTGATTTGAAAGTTTAGTGACAGTTTATCACATTTCTCTTCCTGAATTATCTTACGGAAGACAAGAGTTGCTATAAAAATCAATTGCATTACCTCATGTCGAACATTCAAAAACTAAATTAAAGAGATATTAATATTGTATACCAAAACTGAAATTTGAACACACTACACACTTTCCAATCAAATTCATTTCCTTCAACACACATCCGATAATAGATTATTGTTTTTTTTTTATATTTAACAAAATTTGGAACCGGTTGTAATTTTTCCCATCGGCTCTTCAACATTCATGACCCACCCGCATCACTCCAGACAAACCCCTCTTTCAGTAAAATATCCCGACACCCAATCCTTGTTTTCATTCTGCCCAACTGTCCATCACTCGATGCTGAAGAGCGAAAGATAAGGCAGACAAGGAAGTCCCTCCCAAACATAGTCAAGAATAGACAACAGCTCGAACGACTAAAACATTCCAGATGGCTGGAATCACCTAGCTATTACACTGTTTGAACCGTTCTACCGAGATTGAAATCTTGAGAAGCACGTGGTTTAATGTCTCTTAAAGAAGAGTGATATTGCTGAGGAGTGTGGCTTAGTATCAACAACAAGTGACCAACTACCAAGTAAATCAATCTATACAGGAGAAAATAGTTTCCCTATATGAGTGATTTTTACCATCGACTGTAAATTAAAATGATGTGTTATGGGTTGCCAGGTTAAATTTTCCATCATAATACAATGCAATTCCACTAAAACTTGAATAACTATTTCCAAAACTAGTTGTAAATGAGACTAGAGTTTCCTTTATATTGCTTTTACAATCAAAATCGAACCAGAGTCCGCAACACCTATTTTATTCTCCTTATTCAATGACATAAAAATTAAAGACAGTTTTTTCTCCGTAACTTAATAAGTTACGGAGAAAATAAAAAATAACAATATAATATAATATACATATAATATAATATACAACAACGTGATGACATACCAAATTATTTCTTTTATAAGCTCTACATAGAAATTGCAAAGTTTTATGTTTTGGGGGTTAACATGGTAAAAGCCAATTTGTACCCCATGAATCCCCATTCCAATAGAACGATCATGCTGGTTCGCGAATTAGTTCTATAACATATGTAGGCTTATGCGTTTTTACCAAATTTCATAAAACATCAAATTACTTTTAATTGAGTCTTCGTAGGTACACGCACAGGGTCCGTAAAAACCATTTGTAAATAAACTCACATTACATGTTAAAGGGGATATGGAAGTGAAAATGATAACTTCCTTAACTATCACTAGATCTTTCAAACTCATACCATGTGTTTTATACGCATAAGAATAGGTATAAACCTAGTTAAAAGTAAATCTTTTTGTTAAGTACACCCTTAATATACTGTATATATTTTGTTCAGGTAATTAACTAAACTTCAGTTCTAATTATTGTATTTTAATAATTAAACCATCAGTTTGCAGGGAATAATGCCCTCTAAATATTTAGGTAGAATTATAACTGTATCTTGATTCATTACTTTTTAATGGGTCATTTTGTAATTATAAAAAAAAAATTGGTTTTCTGTGGAAGTAAAACAATCTTTTACTCCATGGTGATACTTATGGTTGAGTTCTGGATCATTTTTTTGTTTATGCAAGCATTTTATTATTATTTATTATATTATTATGTAATTATTACTTCATTATTATATTATTAATATTTATAATAATTATTATTATTGTTATTATTACTGAAATAAGTCAATAACCGGATTTTTCAAAACTATATTTCAGTATTTTTTTTATATAACCTTAACACTAAACAAAAATTTGTTGTTATTTTTGACAAATTTTTCTTATTTTTAGCAATATAAATAATAAATATTAGCCAAATTTAAAAAATCACTTTTTTGAAAAATTCATTATTTTTCACTGCGATATCCTCTTAATCTAAAAATAACAAAATAAAATAGCAGCATTTTAAAATAACATACCAATAGAAATTTGTGAAGTGGCTGTCTAAAATCGATTTAGCTTTAAATTTCTACGTCGATGACGTAAAAAAATTTTAAATTAAAACTTATATTTACTAAGCCATTTATGCCGTAAATTTAATTTAATTTAGTGTTTTAAATTGAAAGTTATTTTCGACACTTGGCCATTGGGTTTGAATTTACATCAAATTTGTAATACGGTTTCCACGTAAAACTGATTTAAACTATACATAAGTATTATTAAATTATAATGGTCCTTGAAGGTATCCTACTGTCATTCTAGTTTTGAAATTACTTAGTAATTTTTACTCGCTGCCAATCTTAAGTTTGATTTATTATAATAATTTAAAACGTTTTTATTAGCTCGCTTTCTTGTCCGGTACAAATTTTGCAATCAATTTTAAACTAACTTCCTGATGAGCTAGAGACTTGAAACTTGAAACATAGCTCACAAATGGATGACAATGCAATATTATATCACTTAATTTTCATATTTCCCTTGGGCTACGCCCCATGGGCTTGTTTTTATTAGCTCGCTTTCCTACAAATTTTAATATCAATTTTAAACAAAGTTACCGATGAGCTAGGGACTTGAAATTTGAAACATGGCTCACAAATGGATGACAATGCAATATTAAATCATTTAATATTCATATTTCCCTTGGGCTACGCCCCATGGGCTTCCAAATTTTACATGTTTACATTTTGAAAGAATGTAGATATATCAATTAATTTAAGTCAGCTGTAAATACTTAAATTTTACAGTTCGAAGAACAGAGGTTAAGAGGTACAGTTTATTCTCCCAAGAGATTCTTTATACAAACACACATTTCAAAATAAAGATAAACAATCTGATTGCAGATTGAAAGGTGTTTGTTAATAATGCCAATTGTTATTTATTTAGTATTCTATAAAGTAAACAATAAATTAAATAGATTGATATATTTATAGTTAGTAGGTAGGCCATACATTAAATCTAATACATAATTATATGAAAAGAAACTCAAATTAACCTTAGATTTCCCACATGCCCCTGTCTTAATCTGATATAGATGCTTGAAATAGATTTAACATCCACACACATTAAAAACTAGAAAATAGAAGATAATTGAAATAAATGAAAACAAAACGTTTTTAAACGCACTAAAAAGTAGAAAATAATTTATAAATATGTGGCGAGTATAAATAATTGTAAGATTTAAAACTAAAAACGTGGGGTGCATGCAATTAAGAATAATACATTAGTTCAATAGGTGAAGGTAATTGTAAATGATCTATTGCATGCACCCCACGTTTTTCGTTTTAAATCTTAAAAGTATTTATACTCTCCACATATTTATAAATTATTTTCTACTTTTTAGTGCGTTTAAAAAGTTTTGTTTTTAAAAAGTTTTTTATTTATGAATTATTTTTTGATGTTTTGGTCCTTCATTATTCCTCAATATAATCAAAATGATAGACAATGTGAGAACTAAGGGCTCTAACGGGTTATGATCAGTAACTAACACATACGTGTTACAATACATGTATGGAATGAATCTCTCGAGACCAACTGGAATTGGATTCTTACTAGTTTTAAAATCTCGAGAATTATTTTGAAGTTTCGCAACTCAACAGCTTTCATCGGGGATACACGAGAGGCTTAAACAAAAGTGTAACAGTAATGTCAGCACCAACTACGGCTGTAAGTTGGAACTTGTACCATTTAACCAACCCGTTCTACAGACCAACAACTACAGTCCGGACCGACGCGACGGTCACTCCATCTTGGGACGGTTTTTGTCCTCATTTGACGTTTACGGACCTCAGTCCAGTCCGATTAGAGTGAAGGAATCCAAAAGAAAGGAGTGTTACTAGACCTATTGTTTCAAATGTCCTTGAATCTAGCGGGCTTTGAACTGTTGCGATAGTGTCATGGCGCAAACTAAAATAAAACCGGTGGACATCTATCTCGTCTTCACCAATACATAAATGTACACAATTTTCACGCTTGTCCATATCGTCATTTACGATAGTATTGCTCTCCATATTCAATTCGATTGGTAAGTATATATACACACAATCGACATTTTACAACAAACTGTAGAGTGTAAAAAAAAATAATAACACAATCTCACAAGCTTTTAATGGAGTTTCTTCTATTTTTATCTTTCAGCTCTACACAAATAAGAAGTTAATAATAAGTAAATATTGAGTACATATATTTGAAGATCTATGTAGCCCTTAAAGCCTCTTAAAAATATTATTGTTCCAATGAAAAAAACAATAGCGTAAGACAAAATAAAATATTAATGTTTTTAATTAATGGACTTGTAACATTGAAAGATTAGTGCCACGCCACAATCATTTGTGAGGACGAATTTATGCTGGAATCCATAGATTGTCAACGTCATCACGTCATCAGATGACATTCCCTTGTGAAGAGTGGAACGCCTGGTGGAGTTCATCTAACTGATTTTGCTGGAATTATATTTACGGATTCTGACATTTTCAGTCAACATCCAGGTTTGGAACCAATATTATCTTGGTTAAAACTGACTTTTACCAAGCAATTACTGGAGGCAATGTTTAAACTAATCCAAGAATTAGTATGGCATACGATAAATTGCTTTACTGTTATTTGTATTTTATTTTACCATAGATTAAAGGAGTAGACACTACTATTTACTGTCTACCCCTAATCGATTATTTTACAGTAAAAATTAAAACAAATCTACAAGGAATATAAGAAACTCCACAATCGTTAACATTGTTTGGCACTTGTAATGTTATCCTATTATAATACTAAAATGCTACAAACTTTAGATACTGCAAGTAGATATCAATTTTATTGTAAAATGTATATTTTTAGCGAATTTCCCTATAGGGAAGTAGCTATTACCGTAGGTCTCATGGTAAGACCTAAGCCCGGGACCGATTTACTTTTTCATTTTGATGTCCCCAGAGGCCAAAAACACCATTCGTTCAAATTTTTATATATCTATATATATATATATATATATATATATATATATATATATATGTGTCCATCCGCACGATAACTTGAGTAATTTTTGTCCGATTTTGATAAAATTTGGTTTGAAGGTGTAAGGCGGGATAAACTTGAATGAGTTCGCGAACCAGCATGATCGGACTATGGGAACGGGGGTTTATGGGGGGTTTTATGGGGTAAAAATAGGTTTTTCCCATTTTTGCCCCTAAAAACACAAAATTTCACAATTTCTTTTTAAACCATTTTGTAGAGCTTAAAAAAACAAATAATTAAGTATATTGAAGCGTTATTATGCGCCTAATTGTTACGGAGAAAATTCAAAAAAATTGTAATTTTAAAATTCCCATGTTATTCTTATGGAGAATAAGTCGACTGTTGTAGTTTGCTTGTTTATGAACATATTTTGATCGATTTTGGAAAATACTTTTATTTCTTACTAAACTATTATCATTTTATAAAAAAATCTTTTTTACCCTCCCTGTTGCAGCAAACCTAAGGTACTTGTTAAACTTATTCTATTTAAATAGGAAATAAATGTGCTATTTTTATGGAGGCATTTTAGTGTAAATCCAATCAGGTCCATGGAAATTCGCTTAGTCTGCAGGTTTGCTGCGGCGGGGGTATTGTATGTATATTTTTTATATTTATCCAGTTATATTTGAGAGCAACATGTTTGTTTCTTCATTTAGGGTAAATTTAACAACGTGTGCCTACTAGGGTAATAGCCAAGGACAAGCAATTATTTCAAACATTTTTGTTGTATTTAGATAACATAGGTTTGAAGTTTGTCAAATAACAATAAATAAACTTTGACAGTTAATTGTGGTCTGTATACACAGAAAAAACATACTACGGTCTTGAACTTGTATTTAGCTGATCCCAAAGTAACACGTATTTATAAGGAAAGTATGTCTAAGCTTTGATTTCCGTTCTGAAGCAGTTCTGACGGTTAATTCAACTATCTTCATGACTGGTCCGTGTTTTGCAAGTGTGTTGCAACAAAATCGCAAAACGCTTGCTACAGGATAGTAACCCGCACCATTGAAGATCGAAATTATTTTCTAGAGATTATTTTGTCAGTGGTCGAACACAGGACTTTTTTCAAGTCAAGACTAGAACAACTATCTATAAAAAAAAACAGTGGAGAGTTTATGACCATTTGTTGACATCGAGTATAGAGAGGAGAGGGGGAAAATTGTGATGCGCCCCTCTATAAAGTTAATTGTCCCAACAGGCGCTACGAGGCGCCACTGAAGTGACCTTTGACCCGCCACGTGGAGGTCATAAAGGTCATTTGGCGCCATTATATTGCAGTTTAGTACTAGTCTTCGACACAGGATTTTCTCTATACTCCCTAGGTGGAAAGTCTAGAGAGTCTGTATACATCTAGGAACACCTACGAGCGGTACCTTTACCGCTAATAATTGAATTATGATTTATATATCTGAAATCAAGAAATAACATTCTGAAAATTACTTATGAATGAAAAACGTACCGTAGTCTGCCTCTTAAAATAATCTATGTTGAAACATTCCAGACCAAGCGAATTTAAGGCTGAAATTTTCATCCAATGAGGTTCATTGTAGAACTTATTTACAAATCAAAGTGCAGTGAAAGCAGGTTCGTTTATATATCTTATTACGACATTTTCCCTGATTTACTATAGAGGGGTTTCGAGTAGGCCCAGCAGCTCATCAACATACTGTACTAAGTTGATTTTAGTTTCATTATATTTGTTATGACATAGTCTACAACTGTTATTTAGCTTTAGGTTAGCATTTTTCATTATTCTGGTTAAAAACATATAAATCCACTTCATTTTGAACTTTTTCACTCGAAAAAAATAAACAGGTTATAGGCATTGAATTAGTTGGCACACCTTGGCGTATGGACGTCTCAGAAACTAATATCGATATAAAGTGAATGCTAATATAGACGCTGTACGCTGTAAACACAAGATGGCTTTTATAACAAATACCCTGAACACATCTTTAATAAGTAGCTCGAATGAGCAAGAAAAGAAGTCGGAAGTAGAGCGAGACCCTTTTGGGCGAAGCTCCAAGGTCCAGAGATCGCCAACATTGAAAGGCGTGAAGACGTCCCCTCCACCTGCATCTTTCAGGTGTACAAAAGACTTGACTTTGGGATCTCCCTGGACAAGTGGAGAAGGAAACGGTGGACCACCCTCTAAGTCTGGTGAAGGGATGCCGGAGGAATCCCTAACAGCAGCGTTAGATTTGGAAGTGTCGGGAATGGTACTTCTGCGTCAGCAATATCTCGACGCAGAAAATGACATTGAAAACCGGCTTCGAAACATGGAGCAGACCATAAAGGCAATGCTTGAAACCTTTAAGACGCAGAGAGGAGTTAACCAAGTGGTTAAAAATGGTATGGCTAAGCTCGAGGACGACCTTGGTTTTGTCTTCGCATGCCGGCTGGTGAGCAAGGCGGCCATGGAAAGGATCGCCGAGAAGGTGGTGTCCCTACCTGACGACAATGCGCGACCTTCCAAGAAACGCAGGAGGCCTACATCAGAAAGCCCTCCAAAAAGAGAAGAGGTTGTTCAGACAGCAAAGCCTAAAGTTAAGGTCAAGGCGACCCAGACTTCTAGGTCCTTCTCTGACGTAGTTGCCGCTCCAGCGAAACCTCAACAGCCACAGCAACCTGCGACACCCATTGAGGGTAGCTCCCGAAAGGGGTCAGTCGTAGAAACACCAATTGGGACTGTGTGGGAAAAGCGCCTTACGAAAAAGGAGAAGAGGAAATTGAGGCACGCGGAAGTCGGCTCCAAGACATATGTGGCAGTGAGGGCGCAGTCGACCGGCGTGGCCCAAGCTGTGCCTGGCTCGGCACTCGCTAAAAAGTCGCGGCCCAAAAAGCCCAGGACTGAGGCAATTTTGGTCAAGCCTCTGGAGGGAAGATCATTCGCCGAAGTCTTGAGTGTTATCAAGGCCAAGGCTAAGCCAGAGCAAACCGACACGGTTGTACGGTCGATTAGACAAACCCGGGACGGGGACGTCCTCCTCGAACTGGGTAAGTCTAAAGATAAAGCCGAATTTGCTGCCGAACTAAAGGCAGCTGTGGAAGGTCAGGGCACCGTTCGTGCTCTCGAACCCAAGACGTCCGTCGAGGTCCGGGATATGGATTGTGTGTCAACGGAGGATGACGTCATTGATGTCCTAAAAAAAGCTGTCCCCGAGCTTGCCGGACAAACGGCTAGTCTGAGGGTGTGGCTCACGAAACCAAACCGGAGTCAACAGCGGATGGCGGTCGCCGAAATGGCAGACGCAAACGCCAGTAAGGTTTTGGCACTCCAGCATTTGAGGGTTGGATGGGAATTGCAGGTTGGGACGGAGGGTGGAAGTAACGAGGGGAATTGCAGGTTGAGACGGAGGGTGGAAGTAACGAGGTGTTTTAAATGCCTTGATTTCGGCCATTCCTCCCGAAACTGCGAAGGGCCCGACCGAGGCAAGAACTGCCTTCGATGCGGGGAGGTGGGTCACACTCGTAGGGACTGTAAAGTTGAGACCTGTTTCCTCTGTAAGGAGAAAGGCCTCAATGATAAGACGCTAAACATATAGCTGGGTCTGGGCAGTGCAGTGCATTTAAAGGCGCACTACAACAAGCGAAAGCCCAACCACGAAGATAAGGATCCTCCAGTGCAATGTAGATCGATCCAGGACGGCTGACGCGCTTCTCAGTCAGCTTGCCCTCGAACACGGTGTTGACGCGCTCTTGGTCAGCGAACAGTACCAGTACCGGGACAGGGACCCATCTCTTTGGTTTCCCGATACACTTGGTACTGCTGCGTTCTGGGTTCGTAATACAGCTAAAGTGCAGGTAAGGAGTCACGCGAAGGGCCGAGGATTCGTTTGGGTCCGGTGCGGGGATGTCACTTACTTTAGTGTATACCTCACCCCCAACGAGGCTATCCGTGACTTTCGTGGAAAGATAGACCGCCTGGAAGAGAGCGTGCGCGATACCGCCGGGCACGTTGTCGTGGCGGGGGATTTCAATGCTTGGGCTGTCGAGTGGGGAATGACTCTCACTAATTCCCGGGGGAAGTACATCCTGGACTTTGCTGCCAGGGCTGGACTTGTTGTCATAAACGAGGGCAACACGCCAACTTTCCAGCGTCCCGGAATGAGGGGAACGATCCCAGACATCACGCTTGCATCTGAGTCCCTCTTGCCGAGGATAAGAGCCTGGAGAGAGGATTATACGGCCAGTGACCACCAGTACATCATTTTTGATGTCATGGATAGTCATCAGAGACAAGCTACCGTGTCTCGGCAGGTGCCCGTTCGGTGGAACACCAAAAAGCTGGACGTGGCCAAATTCACTGAAGTCATACTACGGGGAGAGCCAGTGGTACCTGCTGCATCTGGCGTGGCTCACGCAGAGACATCAGTTACATCATTGATGAGGCTGATAGTCTCGGCCTGCGAAGAGTCAATGCCTTGCAGGAGATCCCGGTGCGATAAGCGACCTGTGTACTGGTGGACAACCGAGATCGCAGAACTACGACGGGCAGCATTGAGAGCCAGACGTCTTGCTACCAGGGCCAGAGAACCTGAAGATAGACGTCTTAAGTCTGACGCTTACAAGGTGGCTAGGAAGTCTCTTCGCCGGGCCATTAACCGGAGCAAACGCAGTTGCTGGGAGAAATTAAGGGACGAGGTCGATTCCGATCCGTGGGGCCTTGGTTACAAGATAGTAACCAAGAAGCTTGGCACCCGCTCTCCACCTTCCGTTAGTCCAGGTCCAGGTGTATATGGCTGTGGCGACTAGCGCCACGTCTTGGGAAGCTCCTGCTCGCTAGGAGCATATACTTCTCGTCTGCTGTGGGTCCAAGCCCTGGTAGCTCAGCTACCTGTAGACGTCAACGTCGTTCTGGGAGTTAGTCGTCGATCCGGGGGCGAAGCTGGGGAACATCCTCAGCGACCAGGTCCCTGATGTGTTCCCACGGAGAAACATCCGCCGTCTCTTCAAGTCTCGCTCGAAGGCCGTCGACGAAGTCTCGGAGAGTTGTCACTGCTGTGGAGTCCCTGATGACGGAGTTCCTCACGTACCAGGGTGAATCTGTCGCCTGCCGAAGAGCCTTGCTCTGGACGACGAGCAGCCTCCGTCTAGCGGTTCTGCAGGTGAGGTGGTACCATGCAGGGGCTGCGTACGTGAGGACAGGCCGAAGCAGGGCCGTGTAGAGTCGGACTCTTGCAGCCGTTGACAACTTCCGTGACCTGAGCAGCGGGCGGATGGCGCCAAGACCTTTCCTGGCGAGGTCGCAGACCCTCTCGACGTGGGGAGTCAGGGTGAGTCGCTGATCCAGCAGGACGCCGAGGTACTTCACCCGGCGCTTCCATGGGATGTCGGCCCCGTCTAGGTGGAGGTGTTGACCATCGTCCTGCCTCCTCGACCTCGTGAAGGAGATGGCCTCACTCTTGTCAGCGTTGACTTTGACTCGCCACTTCGTCAGCCACGGCAGCAACAGGTCCAGCTGTCGCTGGACATACACCCTGGACATCCTCAGGTTGGCGGAGGTGGCAGTGAAGAGCGCATCATCTGCGTAGAGCGATAGCTGCACTCTCGGCGCCAGGGGTATGTCATTGGTGTACCACAGGTAGAGTATCGGCCCGAGAACCGACCCCTGTGGCACACCCGAAGAGACTGGCCGTGGTGTGGAGGTCGCCCGTCCAACGGAGACCCTGAAGCGGCGAGCGGTCAGGTAGCTCTTGATGAGCCTGTAGATCGAGCCGGGTAGAGGGGAGGACGCCAGCTTGTAGAGAAGCCCCTCGTGCCAAACCCGGTCGAAGGCTTTGCTCACGTCGATCAGGACTGAGGTCGAGTGGTGCTTCCGTTCCATCGCTCCAGCGATGGTGTTTAGGACCCGCCGCAGCTGGAGGGTGGTGGAGTGGCCCCGCCTGAAGCCGTACTGCTCAGTCCTGATCGAAGAGAAGAACTCCTCGGGGAATCTCGCCAGGATGATCCGCTCCAGCATCTTGGAGAGCACAGGCAGGAGGGAGATCGGCCTGTGGTTCTCGGGGAAGATGTGGTCCTTGCCGGGCTTGGGGATGAGGATGACGTTCGCCAACTTCCAGGTGTCAGGGAAGTGGGCCAGCCTCACGCAGGAGTTGAAGAGGCAGGTGATCACGACAATCACCCAAGCCGGCAGGTTCTTCAGTGCTGGAGTCCCGAGGGAGTCCGGTCCAGGGGCCTTCTTCGGACGGAGTCGAGCGATGTGGCCCTTCACCTCGCTGACGGTCACGAGGGGGATGTCTTCTTCGTCGGAGTCCGGCTCGTAGGTCTCTACGAAGTCGTCCACAACCTCACAGAAGTCCTCGTCGTAGATGTCTGGGTGTGGGGAAAATTGGTCTTCTAGCGAGTCTGCGAAGGTCTCTGCACGGTCTTCGGGCGAGTAGACGAGCCCGCGTCCCCCATGCAGCGGCCTGTTGTGGGTCTTCGTGCCGCGCAGAGCCTTGGCGATCTTCCAGATGCCGTCATTGGTGTCTGCCTGGCCCTCGACGAAGTCCTCCCACTCCTGGGACCGATGCTCAGCCAGCAGTCGGGAGCACCTCCTGGCCTGCCGGTTGAAGTCCGCCTTCGCTCGAGGGCAGCGGGACTGTTGGTACGCCCTCCTCAGGCGACGTCGCAGGGCGATCTCCTCCCGCAGCCCCTGGGGAAGTGGTGGGGGGGCCCTCGGGTCAACGTCAGAGCTGGCGGCAACCACAGTGTCCTGCAGCAGCGTTGACAGGTCCAGGACTTGCTGGTCGAGCTCCTCTGCCGTCTCAGGTGGCGGGGGAGGCGGTCGAGGGGCGTTGGCCAGGAGGTTGGCGAACTTCGCCCAGTTCACCCTCTTCCTGCGGACCGGAGGGCGGTCGGGGACTCCTCCCTGCGGCAGATCGAAGATCACCGGGACGTGGTCAGAAGAGAGGTCGGAGACGACGAAGACTTCAATCGGGCCATCGAACGAGCCAGCCAGTCCGATGTCCAGGATGTCGGGCGGGTGTCCAGCACGGGAGTAGTGTGTGGGGTCGGCCGGGGCAACCACGTTGATGTGAGGGTGGGCGGTGAGGTAGCGCCTGAGAGCAGCTCCAGTGAAGTTTCCTCTCCTGCAACCCCAGTCCAGGTGTTTGGCATTGAGGTCGCCTGCCAGAAGCGCCGGGGTGTCGGGGGGCAGCAGTTGGTCCAGGAGTCCGGGATCAAGGCGTCTCCCTGGGGGGTTGTAGGCAGAGGAGATTTCCAGCTCTGCACCGTCGTGCTGGAGGGCGATGGTCGTCACCTCGATGCCAGGCGGGAGGTTCCTGACGATCGGTCTGTGGGTGACCCGACGATGAACCAGTATCGCCGAGCCACCACTGGCACGTTGTTGCAGAGGCCTGTCTGTCCGGTGAGTGTAGTAGTTTCGGACGTTGAACCTGTCCCCACCGCGCAGATGCGTCTCCTGGATGAGGGCAACGTCAACGTCCATGTCAGTGAGGAGTTGTGTCAGTTCATGGCGTCTGTCGGCAAGCCCGTCGGCGTTCCACGTGAGGATGCGAAGTCTACGCATGATGTTGGGTCAACTGGTCAACAAGTCGCTCGACGACGACCAACATGCTCCTCAGCGTGGAGATGAGTTGAGCCAGCTCAGACTGCTGCGACGGGCTCTTGGACGACTGGGCCGGGGTTGAGGCCGGCTCGATAGGCTGGGCAGGGCGGCTGGGCTGCGGGGCAGGGCTGCTGGGCTGCGGGGCTGGGCTGCTGGGCTGCCGGGCAGGGCCGCTGGGCTGGCGAGGAGGGACTTCCAGGCGAGGGCGGGGAGTTCGCCTTACTCGAGGGTTCGGGGTCTCAGCCGGGGCGGCGGACCGCTCCACAGGAGGGGTGGGTGTTCGGGGTCTCGGGCCGGGAGCTCTGCCGCGGTTGTCCGGGTTTCGAGGAGCTCGACGACGTCTTCTCCGCTGAGTCCGGAAACCCTCGTCATCGACCTCGGGAGCCCCAGGCGCCTCTTCGTCCACTGGGTCAGGTCTCGGAGTCGGTGGGTCGACCCGGCGCGGTTGACCGCCCGACGGTGCCGTGGACGATTTCGCCGCAGCCGCGTACGAAGCCCGTTGCAGATTCTTGTAGCAAGTGCAGCCCCTGTAGTTGGCAGTGTGGGCCTCACCACAGTTGCAGCACTTCGCCTGGGCTGCTGGCTCCTTGGGGCACTCGGTCGCTGGATGGGTGTCACCGCAGCGGACACAGCGGACCTGGCGGTGGCACTGGCCCGATCCGTGGCCGAAGCCCTGGCAACGGTGGCATTGAATGGGTCCGTTGGGCCGCTTGTACTGCCGTACTTCCACCTTGCAGTAAAAGGCTCGCCTTATTTCATAAACAGTGGACGGCAGGGAGTATCCTTCCGTCCTGCGGATCGTGAGGAGCCAGAGACCAGTCGGCATTCCTCGACGAGTCTTCATCATTTTCACTTCGGATATGTCGAAGTCGTGAAATTCCGCCATAATCTCATCTGGTGCTAGCGTCGGCGGCAGGCCCTTTACCACCACCTTGAGCAGCCGTTCGGTGCGTAGGGCGAAGGTGTGGAACGGTACTCGCTCTTGCTGCAGATACCGCTGGACTGCGCGGAAGTGGGGTACAGTGTCAACCCTGATCCGCAGATTCTTCCCCGTGCATGAGGCATCGAATTGGCCACCAACCAGTTGTCCGATGGCGACGGCGTGGGCAGGCCAGCTCCGCGGCATGTCCAGGAGGATAGGCGGAGGCCGTGGCTCGTTCCGCGCCGGGGCCGGATCATCCTCCATGTCCGAGTCAGCGGTGGTCTGGAAGGTGTCTTGACCGGTTTTGCGGGCCTTCCGCTCGGCAGGAGGAGTCGGAGACGCTCGCCTCTTGTTGGTGGTCTGGTGGCCTTGACAAACGCCGTTTTCTCCAGACGACGGGCAGGGGTTCGCCTGGCAACTGTTCCCCTCGCCGCCAGTGAAGACGAACGGGCCTCCGCCAGGGGTGGCAGTGGCGCACCGTTGGTCGACACCCGCTCGGGTCACCGCAGCAGCGGTCTTCCCCCAGGCACTGATCTCCGTCCCCGTGAGGGGAAGTCCCGGGGGGGTGGAGTTGCTGGGCCGGGCGGCGACAGAGTTAGAGGGCCGGGCGGCGGCTAGGCCGGGGTGAGCTCCGCCGGCGGCTTGAGACATCTGGTGGCCTTTACTAAGGCCGTTTTTCTGGTCCGCGGGTGGTTGTGAATCGAAGCTCCACACAGAAGCTGGGGGTCGGTCCGTGTCCGAAGTCGAGTCCGTGGGCGATTGCAGGGTCGTAGTCGGGCCCGACGCGCGAGGCAGGGCTGCAGAGCCAGAAGGCAAAGCAGCGGGCGCATCGGGGTGGCCTTGTAAAAGGCCGTTTTGCGGCAGGTCGCAGCTCACAGTGAGAAACGTCACCGGAGGGGTCCCTGAAGTTCCGCATGTATCCTCTTCTTCCATCACGAGTTAGAGATGTCCAATCTGTGCTGCGCTCCGAGGTGTTGCTCCTTCGAAGGTTGGCGATCGAATGTGTGTCGTGACCTTCCGTTATGGACGGGGCCTCTATGGAGAGGATCGTAAAGTCCCTTTTCCCGACTCACACACTGCGCCCATTGCGGGAGTTCGGAAGGGTGGACGACGTACCGCTTTTCAGTCTCGAGGAGTTGGAGGCGGCCGTTCTGTCCCTGAAGAACATCAAGGCTCCTGGACCGGATGGGGTACCTGGTGAGGCCCTGAAGAAAGTCTTTTCAATAAATCCACAAATCCTTTTGAGCACGTACAATGCCTGTCTGGCCGAGGGGAAGTTTCCCTTCTGCTGGAAAACAGCTAGGCTTGTGCTCGTGGGGAAGGGAAAAGGAAACCCAGACCTACCCTCCTCTTACAGACCTCTCTGTATGTTGGACACTGCTGGGAAAGTCTTGGAAAAGTTGATCCGTTCCCGACTGAATTCAGCCGTGGTTGCTGCAGGGAATCTATCCCCTCGTCAATACGGCTTCAGGAAGGGACGGTCAACGGTTGACGCTATTGAGGAGGTAAAGCGAGCCGTAATGAGAGCTGAGGAGTTTAACAACTATTCTCGTCGGGTTGTGCTGCTTGTAACACTTGATGTGCGAAACGCATTTAATTCCGCGAGGTGGTGCGATATGCTCGACGCACTGGAGAACACTTTCCACGTCCCGGCATACCTCATGCGCATGATAGAGGACTACCTCCGGTACCGCCTCATCATTTACGACACTACAGAAGGCTCCAGGACGATGGATGTAACTTCTGGTGCTGCTCAAGGATCCATACTGGGCCCGGACCTCTGGAACGTCGCCTACGACAGCCTCTTGAGATCCGAGATGCCTGAGGAAACTGTCCTAGTTGGGTATGCAGATGACGTTGCGGCTTTAATAGCTGCACGTAGCATTGAGCTTGCCCAGCTGAAACTAAATCGAGTCATGCGAACTATTAACGCATGGATGGCAAAACATGGTCTCTCGCTCGCTCTGAGCAAAACTGAGATTGTAATTCTGACTAAAAAGAGGATTGACACCATCGTGCCTTTGATGGTGGGGAACGTTGAAGTCCAAACCACTCGTGCCGCAAAGTACCTTGGGGTCATGGTGGACAGCAAGCTCAGCTGGCGAGACCAGATCACCCGTACGGCGGACAAGGCCGCTAAAATGGTTTCTTCCCTTTGTCGGTTAATGGCCAATGTCGGAGGTCCACGGTCCAGCCGCAGAAGGCTGTTGATGTCCGCGGTCCAGTCCGTGCTCCTGTACGGTGCGGAAGTCTGGGCAGACGCTCTCAATAAGGAGGTATATAGGATGCGGCTCGCCCGAGTGCAGCGTCAAGCAGCACTAAGGGTAGCATCTGCCTATCGAACAGTGTCCGAACCCGCCGTCCTGGTGGTTGCTGGAGTCATCCCCGTCAAACTTTTGGCGGCGGAGAGGAAGGCAATTTATCAGCGCCGTGGGGAGGACCAGGCAAAAATTGAGGAACGCACCCGGACCTTCCAGCTGTGGCAGGAGAGCTGGGAACAGGAGACAAGGGGGCTCTGGACCAGGCGACTGATACAACAGGTCCAACCTTGGGTTAATCGGCGGTGCGGAGAGGTGAACTTCTACCTCACCCAATTTCTGACGGGTCACGGCTTTTTCCGGTCGTACTTGTTCAGGATGGGCAAAGCCGTGTCACCCGATGTTTAATCCGTGTGGGATGTTTAATCCCAAACATGAGCGAATAATTATGAGTAAATGGAGATTAAGACGCCGCGTGAAACACATTTATTTAATTATCAACTTAGGAACAACCGAATAACAGTAAACAACTGTCTCAGAATTTTAATGTGCGATAAAGAGTATTTTGACTAC
Organism: Macrosteles quadrilineatus; assembly: GCF_028750875.1. Classification (NCBI taxonomy): domain Eukaryota; kingdom Metazoa; phylum Arthropoda; class Insecta; order Hemiptera; family Cicadellidae; genus Macrosteles; species Macrosteles quadrilineatus. The sequence continues at coordinate 18,154,304 of NW_026542594.1, forward strand.
GTTTCGGTCCCGTGTTAAGTCCTTCACTAAACATGGACTTTAAAAAACAATAAAACTGCTGTGCCTATATTTTAAAATGCCTTTTAAAATCTAATAAATCAGTATACTTGCCGAATTATATTTTGTTAAGTGTTAGATGACTGAAGTCTCCTATTATAATTTCAACACATTTTGTAGAGTATTGTATTTCAATTGAGGTGTCAGTAGTGCCACTTTGACACATGAGGAAAAATATCCCCGTCAAAATTGACTGTCCCGAGGCCGTCAATAATGTCCCCAGACCCTGGGGAGGTTTGATTTATTGACAGAGGGAATGACCCCACAGACAAGAAAGGATTTCTTTCATCCCTCACGAAAAATAATCCTAGACGGGTTGACGTTGAAAGGTCTGGAAGGGGTTCATTTGTCTGATTTAAAAAGCACAATATGAGTAATCTATTCTTGATAGCTTAGGTACTTAATCTTGCACATTTAAAATCCTAAATGCATTGCTTGAAATTTTGATTTTTAGCGAATTTCCCATATAGGGAATAAGCTATTACCGTAGTACTCATGGTAAGACCTGGACGCGGGACCGATTTACTTTTTCGTTTTGAGGTCCCTAGAGGCCAAAAAAACCATCCGTTCAAATTCATATATATATATATATATATATATATGTGTCCGTTAGCACGATAACTCTAGCAAAACTCATCCGATTTTGATGAAATTTGGTACAAACGTGTAAACCTACGTTTATTCGAACGAGTTCGCAAACCAGCATGATCGGACTATAGGAACAGGTGTTTATGGGGGGTTTTATGGGGTAAAAATTGGTTTTTCCCATTTTTAACCCTAAAAACTTAAAATTTAACATTTTCTTTTCAAACCATTTTGTAGAGCTTAAAAAACAAATAATTTAGTATATCGAAGCGTTATTATGCGCCTAATGGTTACGGGGAAAATTCCAAAAAACTGTAAATTTAAAATTCCCATGTTATTCTTATGGAGAATAAGTAAACTGTTGTAGTTTGCTTGTTTATGAACATATTTTGATCAAATTTGGAAAATGCATTCATTTCATTCTAAACTATTAACAAAAAAAAACACATTTTTACCCTCCCTGTTGCAGCAAACCTAAGTACTCGTTAAATTAATGTTATTTAAATAGGGAATATGTGATATTTTTAAGGAGACATTTTTGTTTAAATCCAATCAAGCAAATGGAAAATCGCTTAGTATGCAGGTTTGCTGCGGCGGGGTATTGATATATTTTTAGAATAATTTTATAAAATCAAAATAGCTCACACACCGAGAAGAATAAGCGTTAAACAAAATAAGAACTGAGTTTACACTCGAGTTGGGTTGACAAAAACTTGTTATCAATTATAACAACTGTATTAAATGTATCATTTGTGTTTTTAAACTATCCCAGGTATTAAAGTGGTGGAATAGATAAAGTTACATGCAACTTGCCAATATGAGAAAGTAAACAGCAAACTCCAACAGAATCTTCATTCGCTTGAAGCTTCTCACTACCTTTTTTAAGGAGCTGGGCCATAATTGTAGCGCAAGGATATACTTGTGATTTTCGTGTTCTACACTTCCTAAATTGTCAGTTAGGCACACCATTTGCATCATAGCAATATCTAAATACATTAAAACCTGGTAAAACTTTCTTTTGGACTAAATGCTCAAGTTAGTATGGTTACAGGTAACTAACTGAACATCAGGTCACACAACCAGTGATTGCATTTCTCCATTAATTTAATCAGGCTACTAACAGAGAAATATAAACTTAAGGATTTGAAACGATCAATGTTTCCGACTAATACCTTTGGCTGTAAGTTTCCGCCAATTAGAGCCATGTTCGAGTCGTGATCGTTCCCGCCAGTTCGCGGGCTAACAGCTGTTTCGCACATTACTGCCTTCTTGATTATGTGCGTGACCAAGACACCTGCAACCCCTTCCCCAGACTTTGTCTTGCAAAAAGAGGCGTGTTTTAAGAACGAAGAATAAAGCTCTTTTCGGCAAATTCGATTACACAAGTCCTCCGACAATGCCTTGAAAATTATTGGTAGTTTTGTTCACCACCCAAACATATTAAGAGGAATGAGTTTACAGCTTAAATATGCACCCTATTACATGCATTTGTAGTGGTGTCAGTATTTGTGTTTTTAATGGCATATAACATGGGTGTATCAATGGTTAGTTGTACTGTATATAATTCTGTGTTGTAAAAATAGTTGACGAAAGATAAAATCTATTGAATTACATTTTGCGTTTTGCGAAAAATAGTTGTGCTTTTTTATGAATGAACGTTTAATAGGTTTATGTTTATATTACCTACGTTGTTTTGTGTAGTCTATGACAGTGATATGTAATCTTCAATTGAGTTGTACAAAGTAATATTTAATAAATATAAACAAACCGCGTACAATTGATTGAGTTGATCAAATTAAACATCTCAAACAGACTACGATACTGTATTAGACTTTTTGTTTGTAAATAATTTGTATAAGGTCTGGAATTAATGTGTGTCAAATATGAACACGAAAGTATTATTTAGAGTTTTAACCTTCCCAATATCACCTCTCCATCGATGGCAATGTCAGAAGTTAGGCTTCAAGGTCATTGCCAATGCTGTTGGAAAAAGCATGGGTCAAAAATGGATTCTTACGGTGCACCACATATCGAGATGAGGTACTTTAAATTTAATTTTGAAACCGTTTAAGCATCGTATATACAAATTGTAGATACATCTAGAAATTAATATAATTTACATCGATTAACTTTAAGAGCGAAATATTGAAAACCAAGTTATGAACTATAATTTATATCCATGATTTCGATAATACAGTTTTAACTCTCCATGAAAATATGCGTAAGTTTTGTAATTTTGTAATATTCAGAGTAAGTATCAATTTCATTTGTTTGGGTGGGTAAAAATTTGAACCTTGATAACAAGTCTCTCATGGCGATTATCAGATAAGACTTGTTATCAAGGTTTACTTATACAGTAATAGAGGTTTGCAATAACGGTAATGTAAATTTAAGACTGTTTTAGATTGAGACTTGTTATCTAGGGTATTGTTATCATGGTTCCACTGTAGCAACATGATAAATTTGGAACTAATGTTACATTTACTGACAATTTTAGGGGAAATAGTATCAACCATACCAATAAACACACCTACACAGAGCTATCTATACTCTGGATTTCCAAGTATGTAATTTATGCACATCAAAATGTAAAAAAAAATATGAAATGAATAATGGAAAGGTCACAACCACTATGTGTTTCTGTGACGAGAATCTGTTGCAAAATTAAACGTTCCACATGTCTGCAGGAGTTATTGCAAAAGTGATTCATTATGACATATCTCTGATATCGTCAAATTGGGATTTATCGCCGATCGTTAAGTTCATGCTGTACCCTGGTATTAGCGAATTGCCAATAAGGTATTTACCGTAGGTCGGGTCGTTTTGATGTACCCAGAGGCCAAAAACTCAAACATTTCAAATATTCATATACATTTACATCATAAATATAGGTACACAGGGTTGGTGAAAGATCCCGGAACGGACGAATATTAAAAAAAAATAATAGAAATAGAGCTACAAAACTTGGTACAAAGTCATTGAGTATAAGAAACATTTTAAAACATTATTCAGTGATACGCGCTACCTCAAGGGATGCGGCCAACTAGGGGTTAATATTTAATGTAAGCATAGGTTGATAAGCACTAAAATTAAGTTTTTGTTAATAAAATACAACACCGCAATCCTAAACTCAAACGGACAACCTAGTCAAAATGGCAGCTATTCAAAGATAACTTGTGTTTGAACTTTTTAAACTCTTTGAATAGCTGGCATTGATAGCTCACGTAAAAATAATCAATTAAAATAATATATTGGCACAACGTCAACGTATAAACATGCATTAAACGAACTATAAAAAAAACGAACTATAGTTCGCGAGCGGGTGAGGTTCATAACTCCAAGTTTTCATAACTCCAAGTACTTTTAAATACAACATTTCATAACTCCAAGTAAAATTATGTCCAAGTAAATTAAAACCAAAATATCATAAGACCAAGTTTCATAACTCCAAGCGTTCATAACTCCAAGATTCATAAGTCCAAGTTAAAATAAAACCAAGTAAATTAAAATGCAAAATTTCATAACTCCAAACGTACAGATTTGCAAGGACCACAAGTCAAAGTTTCATAACTACAAGGGTTCATAACACCAAGTTTCATAACTCCAAGTGACAATGGGTACAGTCCGTGCAGGAAGCGATAACGTACGCACACACACGCACCCATTACACACACACATGCTGGAAGAGAGTTTCCGATGTTGGCGAGATTATTCGAAGTGGTGCGTTCCCTGTCGCTTTGCACGTTCGTCTAAATTGTAATACAAATAGTGAGAGGATGAAATTTACATATTTAAATTCTGCGTAAACTGATGTTTAATACTATATAAATACAATTTAGTTCGTGCAGATGATTAATGTTTAATAATGGAAAATATGAAAAGGTTGTTCAATGTAAACATGAAAAAGTAAGTGAGCGAGGATTTTTTTTATTTTTTGGTCAGATGAAAACTTTCAGCGAGAAAAGTATAGATAATAAGATGTTCTTCAATTTTTGTTCCAAACATTTTTTCGTAAGACTTTTAGTTTGTCCAATAATCGACTTAGATGACCACCACGAGGTATGAATGAATTAGTTTACGCGCACAGTATTTTAGCAATTGCCGTCTTCCAACAACAATATTAAGGAAATACAGTATAAGTTCACGTTTTAAAATTTCTAAACTATGAAAAATATTTAGTCTTAACTTCTTCAGCTGTATGTACGAAATTTCTAAATTTTTTCTACATAATATTCGTGGTGCACAACGCAAATAAGTCGTAGTGCCTTTTTTCCCACTATTTTTCATCTCCTATTTTCGGAAAAAATTTAAACAGTATTAATCCAGGTTAAGGTTTCATCTTGTAGCATTCATTTGTAAATATAAAATTTGATTATAGTTACAATTACTTGTTCCCTCATAAATCTTTATTCCGTAACAAATATGAGAGTGTATGTTTAGTTAGCAAAGTAAATTGTACGCAAAATGTCTGTAGTGCATAATGGGTTTAATAAAAAAATACCATATTTAAAATTTTAAAAATACTATCTAGATTTGTATGATCCAAACAAGCGGATATAATCTATAGATAGGTCTAAACATTTGGATTTCGAGACTAAATTATCATAGAAATAGGTTTTTGAGTAAATACATCTATACCTAATACCAGATTGTTTTATTTGAGTTAAATAGAAGGTATTTATCATTTAGGTATTATTGAAGTACCTTAATGAGTTAAGTACTTTAATATAAGAATTGATGTCGTCCAGTGGTCAAAACTCGACCACAATCCAAATAAAATATGAACTTATCTATATTCATCCCACGCTGAAAATCAAACATGTGATGATTGTGTACCAGTCTTCAATTTGTTTTGATTTTCTGTATATTTATCGTTGTTATTGCGTCACCAGAATTTTAACTCATAATCCAAATGTTAGTTTTTTGTTTGTGTTAAATTCGTTTTCGTACTTATTTTTCATCAAATTGTCTGTCACAATTATATTTGTTCAATTGGTGTATTTTTTGTTTAGTTGCAATAACGTTAATTATATTTACCTGAGAAAATGCAGAGTTAAAGACCTTCTGTTGTTCAGATGATTTTTGTTTCCCTTAGCATTATATGAATAATAATTAAAAGCCTTCAGGTAAGGGGCTCTTGGATATTTTCATAGGCTATTATTAAAATTGCTTGACTTTTATGAAAACATAGATTAATGTCATTGACGTACCAGATTTATTTGGATTTAGAGGGCTTTCCTCTGCAATGATCACAAAGTTAAGTCCATGTTTCCTAATAAAATTTATAGCACTTCGGCTAACATCCTCGTTCATAGTTTGTAGGAATCTGAATCTTGTAGGTGTTCTTCATTATACAGGCTAATGACGATAGTTAATTCTTTAAAAAAATATTATCTCTATTTCTTCTACTAGGGGGCGTTCTATGACTTTTAATGTTTCAATAATTTGCAAATGGGTTCTTTCAATGATTTATTTTTCAAAGATTTAATTTTTGTAGGACGCTTTTCTTTGAAATGCAGTTTAAATATTGACAGCAATTAAATTATACAGCTGATCAAAATTTAAACAATTATGATCTTCATAAGGATAACATGGGAACCTTCAAAGCCACTGGGGTAGAGCCCAAGAGACTTTTTCAAATCCAGTTCAAGGCCAGTTTGCAAATCTACGCGACAAGCTCTTTCCAATGATACGTCAATGGATAAAATCAGTTAAGAAATGACGGAGGAGTTCAACCGACAAACTTCGTGTTCGCGTATTAATTATATAGATATACGTATCACGTTTCGTTTAGCCTACAGGTAGGAAATGTCGCTCATTACGAAAATCTATATTATTAATACGCTACATGAAACTTTGTCGGTTGAACTCCTCCACCATTTCTTAACCGATTTTATCCATTGAGATCTCATTGGAAAGAGCGTGTCGCGTAGATTTGCAAACTGGCCTTACATTTTTGAAAAAGTCCCTTGGGCTCTGCCCCAGTGGCTTTGAAAGTTCCCATGTTATCCTTATGAAGAACATAATTGTTTACATTTTGGTCAGCTGTTTAATTTAATTGCTGTTATTTATTTTTCAATTCAATGAAACCCATCGAGTACATTTATTTACTATTTGAGTTTGTGTAAACATAACCTCCAAGACGGATTTTGTTAGTATGGTTGTACAGTATCTTAAATTTGTGTATTTATTTATCGTTGTTTTGTGTAGCTATGACGGATCGTGTTAGCACGATTGTAACATTTATCGTTGTTTTGTGTAGCTATCATTTGTTTATTTGTTGTTTTTTTTTTATAACAACACATATAGACATGAGGCGTAATCGTGATAACGACCGCAGCTCACAGAACAGTGGCGAGTATTAGGCTTAACTCATCACAGTCAGCACCTGACCCTGGACAATCTCAACTATTAGGTTACAAATGCCCCCTAACACTACCCCAAAACGACTTTTCGTTCTCAATTGGCCCTCTATAAATGACCTGTGTTGCCTGTACAGCGAGGCATTTTGAGAAGGAGAAAACCGGCCCGAATGCTTTAGGTTTATCAATAACGAAGATAAACATAGTCTGAGTTACACACCGGTAATCTTTGAGTTGACTCTTTTAAATTCGTTGTAAATATGACTGTTATTCGTATTGAAATATCTTCTGTAATATTTGCAATTGCTCGAATTCGAGCAACATGTACACTAGTATATATTAATTCTTTTAATAATGACTCTAGAGAGGAGTTAGAAAATTAAAAGGTGTAGAACAATACAGCTAACAAAAGTGGTCCTGTAACATTTGGTCATAACTTGAACCCATATGACATTATGGATCCTTTCATGTTCTGGAATTGATGGAGAGTTGCGTGGAGGGGCGAGCAGGGGCGTGTGGGACTTTTTTAGTATCCATACTGGCAACCTGCCTGCCGCTTACTTCGAATTGTCAATGTTACCAACATGACGTGGCTTCCGTGCCCCGTCTTCTGAACTGCCCGTTTAAAAAATGTAAATTTAAGTAAGAAAGGCCTATAAATATAAATATAATAAAAAAAATATTAATATAAATATAAATTAAAATATAAATATTGCATATAAATACAATCAAATTAAATGTAAACGGTTATGGCAGTTTACCAAATAAAAATATAGGCATACAGCACATCAAACTTGAGCTTAGAATGTGTTTATCTAAAACACATAGATTTGATAATTTCTACATATACATCTTCAGCACCTAGAGCTTTTAATTTTATCGAGTTTATTGGCAATGTCCTAACACCTAGGTGTGTTTGGGTAATAATCGTATTATTTAAGTTAGAATCATATATAATATCAAGAATCAAGAAGATTTATTGTCATTGAAACACAAAAATACAGTGTATTTACAATCGTCACAACTTAGATCTAAAACATTCAATATGCAATTATGTCATGTGAAATACATTTACAAATATACATACATTGTTATATAAGACTGTTAGAAAAAAATTGTTTAATAGATAATCAAACTTTTTACAGGACCCCAAGTCAGGATATATAATCTGGATATATTATATATACCCAAGTACAAAAATGATATAAGAACAAAACCTCTTACCTCTCTGACCTCATATTGGATTTAGAAAACTGCAAATGTATGAAGTTAGAGCCAGAACACACTAACAGGGGCACAAATATATTTTCTTTATGTTGTTGCAAGGGGAAGGTAAAATTAGCTCCTTATCAACATTCTGAGTTCATGAAAAATCAATAAGCAGTTTAAGTATTAAAAAGGCTTAAATATGATATACACCTTATATTAATTTACACACATGCGTTTCAATATTTCAACATAACTCAAAATAAAGGTCATTGTCATTTATTTACATAAATTTTTATGAAGTACAAATTTTTTCTGTGGACACCTGCATTCCATCTTTTCCACTCATATTGGTTATTCATCGTTTAAAAAGCGTCCTCAGCAATTACTGTTTTGTCGTTTGGCATTCACCCAGCCACAGATGTGTAATTATTATTAATTAATTATTGTCCAATGTTTCACTACATTTAAAAACTTTCTTGGCAATTTATAAAGAGTTTTCGAATATCCATTTATATATGACACAAAACCAATAACAAGGATACAACTGGAAAAAGAATATACATATCTATTTAATATTTATATGTATATATGCGACATTTTCTTTTTGCCACCCTACACAGTGGTGAACACAACGTTGTAGGCTACCAGTTTTTCTTGTCAATGTTGGAAGAAAACCAGTGGCTCTCTAAAGTGATAATCTAACTATTATAATTAATTGTAAGAAAATTGCAATATAATAATAACATCTTAAATATAGTATTACTTTTCAAAATTAATCCAAAGAAAATCAAAATTACTGTGGCAAGTGTCATTTATCTGAATTAACCAGCTGTACATTATTTCAACAATGGACATGGACTTCCAGAACTTCAACCCTTGCCTCTCCACGGATCCTGCCAACTCTTTGCAGTGTTAACATCACTTTATAGGACATTGTGCTTGACTTAAATTAAATTCATCCCAAAGTGTAATCTAAATTTTAAATTGTTTTAAATCAAAAGTATTAGGGACAAGTGCCTTGAAAAGTACCAAATTTTAACCAACCCCTATTTTATTTATTGCATGTGGTACAAAGGTGAAGACAGAGACTCCAAATTGGTAACCATCATCCATCTCGTTTAAATCACTAACTAAGGACAAATCGTCATTGGACATTTTGAATCAGCATAGCCTAATAGGCCCAATTATAACTTAAACTCGTCAAGATCTACATATTTCAAATTTAACCTTTATTCCAAATTTACACACACATATATTATATACAGTACAGCATATGAGTTTGAACGAAGTGTGTATTGTCCTCTGGGGCTCTTAAAATGAAGATAAAAATCGGTTCCGTTCCGGGTTTAGGTCTTACCATGTGATCTACGGTAATAGATTATTCCCTATTATGGGAATTTCGTTAAAAGTCTCAATTAGAGGTGACGGTATCCCTGGTTTTATGTAGTAGTACCTGGGAACCAAGCCATGACAGGGTAGTGGTATTAGTTTATTTCCATTGAACCCCTACATTGAGTAATCTTCAGTGTAATCTTTGCTCAATAGTAACAACTGGTGTTTTCCCCTTTGTACTGCATTCGTTAATTTGCTCGTAAAACCTTGGTGAACATAACAACACACTACAACTTAAAATAGTTCTATTAGTCTATGGTCATGGTTACTTGGAAACCAATGAGGCCAATGTTAAAAATTATGGACTTTCAATTCAATTTTGTTGCGTAGTTAGTTTTTTGCTAGCAGTTTTAACTGCAGTAAACACGTTTTTAGGCCAGATATAAATTATTTATCAAATTAGAAGGAAATCGTATTAGCCGTTTTCGATATATAGAGGATTAACAACCATTAGTAATTGAACGGCGCAAAGCGAAGCTCTTATACTACTCTCCTCTTTTTGTTTTACAAATACCTCCTGAACGGCTGAAGCGATCTACACGAAATTTAGCACGATCATAGTAACCAACCATGGAAATGTATAAATCTTAAATGGTACAAATTGGACCACAGGGCTTTTCCCTACGTGAATTTATTTTTTATTTTTTGAAATTTAACATGGGCCTTATGGGTTCATTGGTTGCTATGACTTTATTTGCAAAATAACACTAAAAAGATAAACAAGAGTTGCCACATATGTTAGTCAAAGAATCGTTTAAAAAGTACATTACCGTATAGGACACAGAAAAAGGGAAGAACAATAAGATTAATATCATTGAGCATAATTTACTACAAAATGAAAACAACCAATAATTATGGTCGCCGGAATAAGGCTGAAACACCTTTGACTTTAAGTAATCTAAATATCCATTACATTTTAACCAAATATAAGCCTACCATTGAGTTATATTTCCATTTAACTTGCAATTCCAAGTAGGCTTTCCATTTCAGTGAACTAGACTTACAATTAAATAATGCAGACTTTGAATAGGTACTGCAATAATTAGGACTTCCATTAATATGAACCGAAGATACCACTGAGTTTAGATGCTGCAAGTAGACATTCCATTGTGTCGTCCCCATCTTAATGATTGATTATTGATTATTGATTGATTATTGATTATTGACGTGAACCAGACGTAACATTGACTTAATATACTGCGAATCGGCACTCCGTTTATGGGAATCAAATTAACCATTTCTTTGGATCCTGCAAGTAGACAATTTATTTATGTGAACGATATGTACCATTGAGTTTGTATACTTCAAGTAAACAATTCGTTTAAGTGAACCCGACGTATCATTGACTTTGAATGCTGCAAATAGGCATCTTATTTATGTGAACCAAATGGACCATTGAAATTGGATACTGCAAGTAAATTTCTCATTTTTGTGAAGCTGGCGTACTATTGATTTAGGATACTGCTACTGCAAATAGACATTTAATTTATGAGAACCAGATGACACATATATACTTTGAGGTAGACAATACATTTAATTGAACCAGACTTGTAATTGACTTTGAATAACGAAATTAGACATTGCATTTATTTGAAACAAAATATATACTAATGAGATTGGATACTGCAAGTATACATTTCATTTACGAGAAACATATGTAACATTGACTTTAGAAATTATTTGATTATTATGTCTGCTATCTGCTCAATGTTGCAAGCAGACAACTGCATTGTACACTTAGTGTAAATTACCTGAAATGTAAAGTTAAAACTGTGAAACACAGGAACGTTTCTCATCCAAAGTCCCCGTGCGATCTATAGTGTTCACTTGGTAATACATGTGTATTACAAAGTATAGGGTGTTTTCAACTCCCCACGTGAGTGTTAACGTTTCGTAAAAAGTACAAGTTCCTGTATAAGGTAATGTTGTTCTTTTTGCGAAAGACTCTAAAAGTAATGAAAGGACATTTTTTATTTTCATTTATTTCGATAACAAACAAGTGTTTTTGACATATAACTAAATTTGTTTGCACAAAACTTGTGTGTATTACGACCCCCCCCCCCCCCTAAAAACTGTTTTTTTAGTAGTACATTTTAGGGAAAAATAATACCTTTACCATTCACAGACATAATATAATCTTTTAAAAATTATATATTTTCCGGGTAGTACATATGCTAGTTATTCAATATCAAACAGTTCAATGACAAAATACATATTTTTTAATACAACAAATGGTTTATATGCAAAACTTGACCAAATACACACACAAACTGCAGTTGGTAAAAGAAATATATTATTTACATTGTATAACTTAAAATAAATAACTCTTTCATATTGGAAACAGTATACAGTAAAATAAAAACAAGCCCATGGGGCGTAGCCCAAGGGAAATATGAAAATTAAATGATATTACATTGCATTGTCTTCCATTTGTGGGCTATGTTTCAAGTTTCAAGTCTCTAGCTCATCGGGAAGTTAGTATAAAATTGATTGCAAAATTTGTACCGGACAAGAAAGCGAGCTAATAAAAACGTTTTAATAAACTTAAATAAAAAAAAATGTTATTTACCAATTATTAGTGTTAATACAATTATAACAAATATGTAATAACGGGGTGTCAAAAACACCCCACGCGAGTACATACGTTAGTAAAACCCGCGCGAGTAGTTAAAGGTTAAAGTACCTTTAGCATAGAAGTAAGAAGTATAGCAATTAATTAATCTGTAAGTATATAACAAAATTACATAATCGTTTGACAGGCGACGGTAGGTATATGGATACAATGATGCGGCAAAGGCTGCTGACAGTATTACAGCGGAGCGGACAGCGCAGGAACTTGTGGCGCTGACTGTACTACACATTCCACTTGGAGATATGAGACTCCACTCAACTTTTGGAGTTATGACACTCTGGTTTAATTTTTACTTGGACTTATGAAACTTTGGAGTTATGATATCTTGGACTTATGAAACTTTGGAGTTATGATCACTTGCACTTATATTTTTCTTGGAGTAATGAAATTATCCCTTTTCGGGTACTTGTAGTTTTGAAACTTTGGATTAAATATAATTTGGAGTTATGATCTCTTGGACTTATGAAACTTTGGAGTTATGATCACTTGGAGTTATGAAACCTTGGAGTTATGAGATGATCCCTATGAGATGATCCCTTCGCGAGCAAGCATGATCGGACTATGGGAACGGATTTGTATGGAATAAAATTGGGGTTTTCTCATTTTTCACAATCAAAACATGAAAGTAAACAATTTATTTCTAAACTATTTTGTAGAGATTGAAAAACATAACATTTATTAAACTGAAGCATTGTTTTAGGTTTAACGATTACGGAAAACATTCCATAAAACTATAAATTTAAAACTTCTAATGTATTCTTATTGAGAATAAAGTAGACTATTTGATTTTGCATGTTCATGAATAGATTCTGATACTGTATATTTTGTTTACTGCTTTATTTCATCCTAACTGTTAACATTTCACTAAAAAAACACATCTTATTACCTTACCTGTAGTAGCAAACCTACTTACTAATTTATTCTAATCTTATTTGAGTAGGGAATAAATATGGAATTTTTAAGGAGATATTCCAAGGGAAATCCAATCAGGCAAATAGATATTTACTAAGTCTGCAGGTTTGCTTCAGCGGGGGTATTTATATTCAAAGGGGATAGCATTTTTGCACTGAAATTAATTTACTGGACTGTAGGCTAGTTTACAAAATGTTAACAGTTTGATAAACTAAGTGTGTAATAAGGTTTTTATTTTGTAAAAATCGGGGTTTTTACTTGTTTTACCCCCAAAACATAAAGTTTTGCTGTTTCTTTCAAAACAGTTTTGTAGAGCTTAAAAAACAATTACAGTATTTTGTATTCTAAAGAGTTTTTGTACGTCTAATGGTTACGTGGAAAAAACTGTAAATTTAAATTCCTCATGTTATTATAATGCATAACCAGTATAAAGCTTAATGGTCTTACCCTTATTTTGCGACAAAATGAGAACTCAGAAGAGAAGGAAGTAGTTCGTTAAGCTACTCACAGAGAAGTTATATAAATTAATTATTTATATCACTTCTCTGTGAGCTACTGTAAAAACAGTTGCACTACCGTACCATTAATTAAAATGAATTGTGTAGAATTACTTGGAATCAAAAATTTTTTTGTTTAGCTCAATCAAATGTGTGGAACAATAAAATTAACGATAGTAATTTTCACAGAAGTAATAATAATACATAAATAAACTTCAATATTGTAAAAATTCGGGGGTTTCTTTTAGTCGCCAGTCGTCATAGAAGCAAACTATTAGCTTTCAAAAACCTCACCTTGAAAAGTGCAATGATGATTTAACAGTGATTTTTAATATGATGTATTGGAATTTATCATTTGTAACATCGTAAGTAAAGTCAGTTGCGTTCTGGTTGTTCAACACTGAGTATATCATTAGGCTTTATATTGACATGACATGGCAAACTACTACTAGCTGATGGATGATAGATATACCCTCAGCTACTAGCTGATCTTAGCAGCCTCGCCCATCTAACATACACAATGTTTCACTTCATACGCGCCCTGGTGTGTTGGCGACGTATTAATTCAATACAACCTTTATCAGCAGCCTATTATTGGACCAAATACGCATTCTTATTGTACTAATATTCATAGATATTTTAATAGTTTAACTTGTTATGTTGTACAACCTGTGTTCACGTGTCACATGACTGACGACCCTGTTCTCCCGGCTACGCTCGTGTTTATCTGTCGTCTGCTGCTGCTCTGTGTTATGTCTACAATTTTAGACTGACAAACAGCCAATTCAAATATTTGGTGTCTTCGGTGATAACAATGGTAAAAAAATTATGTTGAAGCAATCTTGTAGTAGAAGTTATGTTTTTCGGTAATCATATAACTAAATCATATTTTAATGATATGATTCGAAATATTTATCCAGTTGAACATGTTAAATAAACATTACTGTTATTTATATTGAGGTTGCCACTGACTCTTGACACTAAGTTAGACATCCCTTCTACATCGACTATATTTTGCCAATTTTTTAATAGTTCAATTGTCTCTTTTGAGAAACCCCAAGATAGGTACGATATTTTCCAGCAGCACACTTTGTCACAACCTGGATGAAGAATGAAATGTCCTAATATGCGTATCTCAAGTCATGGTGGCACTAAATAAGAAGAGTGGGGAATTGATTTTAACGTCAACTCATCTTGTAGAGAAACCTTTTAAAACTACTACCATAGAAGAAAAACCACTGGTTACAGATATTTTAAACGTCGTCCTCGTAAACAGAGGGGAGATGCATTTCACTTTGTTGCTGCCAATCAGCTGCTAATAAGAGGGTCTAATAGAGTCTAATTTGGTTCGGTGTGGCCAGACCATTCACCCTCCTTCGTTGACTAAAACATCCCTTCACAATTTCGGCCAACGTAGGTGCGCCACTGGTACTTTATGGGTCACCTTAGTTGAAAAAGTGTCAAAGTATTACTTTTTAAAATCCAAGATCAAAAAATAAAAAATGCCCTTTCGTAGGTTTGTAATTAAGCTATTAAACATCTCAGCGGATAGAGCAAACATTTTAAACTAATACGAGACAAATTATAGTGGCATTATTAACGCACAAGAGGCTCGCCAAAAAAACGCAAAACGGTTTCCAATAGGATGATGATAAGTCTACATATATTTACAGCATTAAAGTTAATTGTCTTACTTTTAATTTAAAACTAAATTAAATCAATGCATTTCCAAACAACTTTAGAAAGAATTAGGCCAATTCTCGAACAGCGTCAGCTTATTTATTTTGTGATTTATTAATTCGGAAAAAAATTAAGGTACGCACATAATTAAGGTAATATTATTGATGAAGTAAGGGAATAATAGACACAACAAACGGTTAAATACTCGTAACATAGTGCTAAACGTTTAATTATTTTGCCATGGAGTCTATAACATGCACAAACCAAGTTATATCCCGTACTTCACTTCAATACTCACTACTCAGTAGTTAGCGGTTGTAACTGGCTTGTAAAATACCCAACTCTTGGCAATGACATCACAGGAGACGCGATTTTGAAGGCCGTGACACTTCCGGTCGGGTCAATGTCCTTCCGGCCACAACACGCCATCACAGCTGATATCAGCTTTGTTTATCTCTTGTGTTTCAACCTCTTGACCATTGTTTAATGTAAACAAAAAGAACTATTAGGAAAAGACTATAAATTAAGTAAGTTTAAATAGTCGTTCTTATGGTCTTGTTGGTACGAGAAGTAGTTTATTTCTGATGATGCAGCTGAAATCGTTAGCGACAATAGAATAAGATCAAGACCCAAATAAATCAAGGGTACGCGTACGCTAGAATGTACTGGCTGTATTCCAAAATTCTAATGTAGTACTTCGGGAATTCTCACACCACTGCAGCGTTCAACCAGCATTTTGAAGATCAAGCAAGGTTTCAAATTCCAAAACCTGCACCTTTCAGTAACTTTTACTCTCGAAGACCTTCTTTCAATTACGATTCTCATACAACAGATAAAATTTTTAGAAAATTGGTTAAAACAGTGACAGCTATAAAAAATGACCCCCTCTTTAGACATCAAACTAAAACAAAACAGTTGTAACAAATCAAGGAATCTTGCGTAATCAATCACAGTGTTTCGAAGAGATATGGGTTCGAATATTCTACATTGTACAAACACACACAAATGATTTGGCGCGGTATAGTAGCATAGATAAAAGGAGTAAGAAAGTGTATATAAGATACAGTATGACTATAATGTGTCTTGGATAACATTGAGAACCCCCAACGCGTTTGTGATTAATTACAGAGAATTAATACATTACTTCTGATCTATACATTACTAATAGTACGATATTATTAATGAACGATAATATTATATAGATTTACATTATAATGTTTTATAATGTAAACGATTATAATGATTTACATTATATAAACGATATTATTAATGATTAATGTGTTAATAATTGATTACGTGAAATCCCCTCTCAAACCTACTTAATGGGACACTCGGTATATTTTCAGTGAAGTAAATAAGATCTTATAAATGGTATCAAACATGTAAAATAAATGGCAAATATGATTTCAAACTGCTCAGACAAACTGTATAAAGAGACAAAACCTGCTACTCATTCCCTGTTGTGCGTGTTGGCCCCATCGAAGTACATAACACAACGTTGGCCCGAGTATGACGCAAGCCTTCGGGGTTTCAATCTCATAAGGTTTTGGAATCCATGCCAAATGTTTTGGAGTTTCTTTTTGGTTTTGCAGATTTTTCGTCCCACGTTTCTATATTGCCTATAATAACTCAAGCCAATCCGTGCGTGGTTCCGAGCCCAAGGCCATTCGACAGAATGATATGGTTGTCACCTCAGCTGTAAAATATTGTATTTGGGCTAAATTTATGTATTTTGTGTGTTTGTTACTTCTTTGAGTTTCAAAAATCCTCTAATCTATCATTTATCAAAATTTTATGATCACAATTTCATTCTTTATGACGCAAAAATGTGGCTTTTGTTATCGTTATAAATAGTTGACAGTGATTTATAAACTACTAGTAACAGTACATAACACAAAGGTTGTCGTGGTTAAATACAAAGGTCTCTAGTAAAATAATGGTTATGAAATCCATACACCACTTTAGTCACTAATATTAATGGTACAGTTTAAGCACATAACATTAGAATCACATACTTAACATAATGAACACACTTTAAATACAAATGCAAATTGTTAACAACAAAATTTAATCAAAGAAAAATTAATTAGATAACAATATAACAAAAAGCTGTTGAATTATTAACACATGTTTCGTATGATTAGATTATACATACTAACTGGTAAACCAATTATTACCATCTATAAAAATAATTGGGTTTTCTTTTCCGAGTCGGGTTAGCTCTTCTACCCGACCGATTTTCATAATTTTGGCCAACTAAAGGTATGGACGTACCGCAGATTTACCTTCAAGCATCGGCATTCATTTTGACGTATATTATTAGAATTATTAGAAAAATCTGTATTGTTTCAATATAACATAGAACTGTACAATACAGAAATATTACAGTACACGAAACAATAACCACCAAGATTAATCAACCTGATTTAGTGGAGTTATGCAAAAACTGCCTCACTGTACATTTCTTATGGGAGTTAAATTTGGTTTTTTCGAGTTCCAATGTTTCGCAGGCGGGCGATGGTTTACAGAAGGGCTCTTCTACCCGCCCGATTTTCATAATTTTGGTCTTGAACTTGAAATAAAGATATGCAAGCACATATTTGTCATCAAGCATCATCATTAATTTATCTAATGTATTACTCGACGAAAGCATTTTTTTTTTTCACTTCAATTAAAGATGTATTCCAGCAGTTCTAATTACATTATACATTTTGGTCTAAAAACCTTAAGTGAAATACCAGCTTTCATTTGAGCTATTGATTATTAAGATCGGACTACCTAAAGCACACTGCTGAATCACGAATCAACAATAATTACAATCGTTTTAGTACCTATCTGCAATCAGTGATACGTAACTCTATTTTTATTTAAGCTATTTTATATGTCTTGGTCTTAAATACTACAAAAGCTTTCACTTGAGATATTGATAGTTTTAATCAGTTAAGTTCAAGATACTGTATCGCTCAATCAGAAAATATAAATTGTATTATATCTTGGATATGGAATTTAGTTTTAGATATATTTACTTAATTCTAATTAGGCCTACGTTATTCTATTTGTTTTGACCTAAGAACCTTATAGCCAAACGATCTTGCTTGCAATCTCAACCGTACTTTAATAATTATTTAAAAATCTACACAAATTAGACTATCCAATGACCTATTAATTCGGTTCAGTAGAACTGTAGATTTAATTGTACAAAGCTTAAGAAACAACATTTTTAATTCAGTATTTTCTCACTACTATAAATTTGGAGGTTGCTTAACGTTTTTGCAAATAACTTTGAAATGGCGAGGAAATCGACCAAAGTGGAAGGTGATATTCTGAAAGAGAATAAAATTTCCTACAGATTACCATTATGTATTTCTTGAAATTACTAAATAAAGGCAGCCTAAAGATTGCTACAAATATAAAATTGGAAATATAAACTTGGAAAAAAGGAGTTTTAAATGTATTACTTTTTATTTTTAATTTTTTCACCTCAAATATCTAATATAATAAAACTTTCATAATTATTTGCAAATCTAAACAAATTAGGCTTTTCAACGACCCATTAAGTAACAAAATCAGTCCGGTAGAAGTCTAGATTTAGTTGTACAAAGTTTAACAAAAATATATCTAATTCAGTATTTTCTCGCCACTATAAATTTGGAGATCACTTAGATTATTGCCAATATCTTTTAAATGGAGGGGAAATCGACTAAAGTAAATGTGATATTCTGAAAGAGAATAACATTTTCTACAAATAACTACTATGCATTTCTTGAAAATACTTAATAAAGGCAGCCAAAAGCTATCTACAAATAGAATCTTGAAAACATAAACTTGAAAAAAGCAGTTTTTAATGTATTTTTGTTATTTTTACTTTTTTACCACAAATATTTAATATAATCACAATTTTATAACTATTTGCAAATCTACATGAGTTAGGCTTTCTAATTACCCATTAATTAACAAAATCGGTCCAGTAGAAGTCTAGATTTAGTTGTACAAAGTTTAACCAAAATATCCCAAACTCAATATTTTCTCATTACTATAAATTCGGAGGTTGCTTAGCTTTTTTGCAAATAACTTTTAAATGGTAAGGAAATCGACCTAAGTGGAAGCTGATATTCTGAAAGAGAATAAAATTTCCTACAAATTGATACCATGCACTTCTTGTAAATATTAAAAAATGGCAGCTAAAATTCGCACCCAAATAAAAAGTGTGAAAAACACAGTTTTCAATGTATTTCTTATGGAAAACATGTTTTTTTTAAATTTTGCACCATAAATCATAATTAATAAAATCGGTCCAGTAGAACTCTAGATTTAGTTGTACAAAGATTTTTAAAACTGAATTATATATAGAATAGATGAAGCTTCACAAGTAACATATTGAGCTATTTATTACAAGTTAACAAAAAAGATTTACTTTGGCACCTTTAAAATTTGAGCAGAAATAATATGAATACGGACCATATGAGCCATTAATGATCGGTATGTTTAGTTTCGATATTTCGAAAGATTATAAAGATTTTTGGGTGAAAAGTTTGTTCGGCACGTGCTTGACCATTATATGCTAAACCCTTAAGTTATATTAGGCTAAGTAAACTAAACATTAGGAGAGTCGGTACAAGATTTATCAACAAGTTTCTATACAATTAATGTAGCCTACAGTAGATAGAATACATCAATATCTTAAACAATTACAAAACACCTCTTTAAAAAACTGATACAGTAGAGTAATCATCCGACCTTTCTTATACCATGTGTTTTCTTATCTACCATTTTATCCTACCTTTTCGCTTATCCGACTTTGCCGAAGCCCGTTTAGGTCGTATAATCGAGACTATACCGTAATTACTTTGCTACACAGAATAAACGAACAGGGACAAAAGGGGTTTAGGGCTTGGATGATGATAATCCTATTTGTTGGACAGAGAGCCCCACCCTACCTCATCTTATTACTAACCTTTGCACGAACTTCTAACGTTGAACATCTGATGATGGAATCAACAGGGCGAGAGTTTGTAGTGGTAAGATGTAATAATTTTCATGTTTACATGTGTCTAATACGGACGGATACAATTGGATTGACCTATTGTACTTCAAATTTCAAAATTCAAATTACTATATACATGCCAACTCTATGTAATACATAATCGATGAGTTTATATGAATAATTCTAAACCAGCAAAAGCGGTTATTTTACAGAAAAGCTCTTTACTAATCGAATCATTGTTAAGAAATGTTTCAGTATTTCTTACCATATGCAGCATTATTTTTTTACCATCAATATATTGTTTCATGAATTTTTAAGGAGAGTACTTATGTTTTGAGTGAGTTTATTTTAACTGTAAAGTTTCGTGAGCGAGGTTCAGTTTTACCAAAATATTTCTTATTTATCTGGCTTTTGAAGATTTTATAATCTTATGGGAGAAAAATAAATTATTATAAAGAGGATGATGGTTTTTCCTGAAGTTTTTATTAAACGAGAACGTTTTTTCTTTTGAGGATAACAGATTTTTGTCTAGTTAAAAGTCTCCAGAAGAAACTGGGAGTTTAATGATCATTAGTGTGTTATTTAAACTCCTTGACGTCAAGTTGTCTCATAAAAGTTGGTAAGTTTACTTAAAAAAAAACTAAATTTGTTTGATATACCTCAAATTAAATACATAATCTTATCTTACTAATATTATAAATCTGAAAGTTTGTGAGTTTGTGTGTATGTTTGTGTGTTGCTCAATCACGCATAAACTACTGGACGGATTGGGCTGAAATTTGGCATGATGATAGCTCACATTCCCTAATAACATTTAGGCATATTCTTATCTCAAAAATCCTTTCGGGCTCCGCCCCAGTGGGTCTGTAGTTCCCCATGTTGACCTTATGAGTATCCATTTAATGGGAATTAAAGAATTTAGTCAGCTGTTTCAACTTTACAAGTTGGTTCTAATATGCAATAGCATTAAAAAGTTATAAGGTTTCCCAACAGGGTGCAGCACTATTATTATTTTGTTTGTGCATATATGACAATAGCTAATTTGAACTGAGCAGCAACAAAAAGCTGCGATACACAATGAGAACTGTCAAAGTAGGATTGTTTACAGTTTGTTTTGAGTTTTTAATTTAATGAATAATTTGTGATATTGTGCTAATGTTTGATAGTTTATTTGTTTCTATTGTTTAGGTGCAATGGTAGAACATTATGGCAATGGTAGATGTGTTATACTATATCATACCGTAAATTTATGAACCAAATTTTATCAAACTGTGTCCTCCCCCCATTGCAAACGCAAAGCTTGAGTATAACTGCAATAAGCATTTTATACTTTTATGCCAACCCCGTACGAAGGACGGGTGCTTTGCTAGTTATTCTAAGTAATATTCTATGAATGGTTGATCTTTCAAAGATGCATTACAGTTTATTAGGAAAAATACATATGACATTGTTTAATTTCATTGCCTGAGAGACTGCATGTAATAAAACACGTATTATATATATATATATAGATGTATAACATTTTATAACTTGAACTTGAAGCTGAAGTCGTGTATTAATTAATTTTAAAATCCATTCTTAACATGTTCAATGAATTGAGATAATGTAATTACAGTCTGTAACATATATAACCCGTGTTCAGTAAGTAACAGATATATTTTAGGACCTGTTCGCAAAAAGCCAGCCCCAAAGTTTATCAGGGGTATCGTTTACGCCCTAGGGGATCGCAGGAGGGTCGTTCCGAAATAGACTTATCTCCCTTGTCCTCTGTTGTTTCTCAAAATACCTTTTGGTTTAGTTAGTATCTGGCGAAAAAACTTCAAAAACTACTCAATTTCAGTTGTATGTACTTATAATTAATCAAGCATTGGAAGTAATACACTTTTTTGAAATTGAAATGTCTTTGCACATTTTGCAATGTATGACACTTAAGGTTAACTTAAATTTAAATTTTATTTTTCTGTCCTGCAGAAGTTTATTTTAAATGTGATATGTATGCGGGTTTTATAAGGTTATTAATCGAATTAGTACATTTCGGACTTTTGGGCTTATTAAGCACTTAAACTAGCTCTCCGGTAAGTCCGTAATTTAACTATTCAATCCTGAAAACGTTGAATTCTAAACCTCCATTTTCATCGGGATGTAACTCATCCAACAATAGGTCTACGTAGGATAGAGACCAAATCAGGATATGGGCAGTTTTAAAATACGTACAGAATTTTAGTTGAGGTAAACACACGAAAATGCAGCTTTTAACAAAATACAAATCACTTGAAGTGAGGGAGGTGAGTTTGCCATTTGGTCTTCTGCCAGTATTTGACAAACTGACTGAATTCGGCATACTCCTTGTCAGTCTGGAGCCCACCACATCTATATATATATATATATAAAACGTAAAATATAATACGGTAATACTGTACCCCTTGACAACCAATTGCAAATTGCAAAACAATAGAGCAGGCTGGGAAAACATAGTCCCTTGAATCATAAGTAATCACACTTTTGTATAAAAATACAAAAATTAACCTTATAATGAGTCATAACAGAGTTTCTGGAATAGTGATATAAACATACGGACTTAAAATCCCTAGATCATTCTAAAGGATTGTAATAAACAATCACCATTAAAACTTTAAAATGACAATTTTAGTAGTGTTTCCCTTTGTTTCCATACGAAACTTTTCATCTTGACCCAATAAAACGGAGCTAATGAACAAAGTTTTGACTCGACAGTTTAATTTAAATATCGGTGGGAGCTCTAAAATGTGAAATACAAAATAGTTGTTCTACTTTAAAGTGGCTCGTACTTTTTGATTTCTAAGTAGAATAACCAATGATAATTAGTAAAAACCAAAAGGTTCGGGTGTTGATCGCTCACCAAGTACTTTCATAAGTTACGTAAAAGATTGAGGTGTATATTGTTTGTTTGACTGTCTTCTTATCACCACTTGGATTATCTGAAACTTTACACATATATCACATACTTCCCCAGGATTACTTAACTATTAATCGTTCTAAGGGCTTTAAGTCCGGGGGTCTACAATTCATAAATAGGGCTTTGGGAAGTAAATATTCTGTTTTCGCGGCATACAGAATAACCTCAAATGTGTAATTACTATGTTTTCGTTTCAAAGAAGTTATGCATTTAATTCGCACCGTTATCCGATTAAAATGAAGCAACATGAGTATTCATTTTAACATTGGTGAGTCAATATTTCTTCCGTGGTAAATAGAGATTTAAAATATAAATATAAATAAGAATTAAGCCAAGAATAAAATAATAACACGCAAAACAAAATTAATGTAAGTAAGGTATGGCCAAAGCTAATATTGTATAATAAATTTATTGGTTTTGCTGAATTATATGTTCCTGTTCTATTAGGAAGTAAATAGCTTACGAAGTTTTCGTTTGTGTGTCCATTTAAAAACCTTAAATTTAAACATAATCTTTAATCTAAAACACATGTTCTACAGTAGAAGCCAGGTGATCATACACTACAGCACAGCACTCTACCCAGTGTTTGAACTTCCGTGTTTGATTGACCCATCCCACTCTACACTATATGCCAATTTATGGCCAATTCCGTTGATTGATCATGAATTAGGCGGTCAAAATTGACTGTAACTCCTCATCAGGGCGTCGTGCGTCAATCCGGTCCACTGCTTCACGTGCCGCATTAACTCGTCCTGTGATGGTCGTGACACGTATACGTATGTCATCTGTTTTTCTCTTATCATCACCTCCCCCTCTCCGAGTTTACTTGAGCACAGTGTATTCCACCATTGACTGTTTGTTGTATTAATAGTCAAAGATTCCACATAGTTGCTATAGTTGGCGAATTTTAATAGTTATAGAATATTCTCCCTTATTCATTAAGAAAAATATTAATATTAATTTGCCAGGGTCTTTTAACGCAACCCGAATCAAAAGTAAAGAGAGTCACTTCACTGGTGACTTTTCACTGTTTACAGACAAGAGAAGCTTATAAGTTGGCAAAAAATCCACTACTTCCCCTACTTTATTATGGATCAGCTGATATGCATTGTTACCTTCATGTTTTAGTGTTACAGTGTTGGGTATTTATTGTGAATAAGATTCAACATGTGTTCCTCTATATGTCACCAACATATAGGCATAGAATAACCAACACAAGTAGACTTCTCATCCCATTGTAAATTTTGAAGCTCGTTTTTCATGTCTAGTTCATGTACGCCACACTGGGCGCTAGTGTCGACGAAACTTTGTTTCTATTATTTTAGGGTTAATTTCTTGATTTGTGCTTTACTTTTTGGCTAAATAACTAGGGGACAAGTTATTGTTTATGATTAGATCGTATTATTTGGTTAAACGAGGTTTTAAATGGCTGTAATAACGGGAAACAAATTGTAAACAAAACACGACCTCTACATAAACCGTACATGAACTAACAATAAAATTGTCTTCAGCTGTTCCATAAGGATGAGAAATCTACTAAGGGAGTATGTTTTATCTATGATATAGGTTTTACATTGGCGATGCACATATGCAAAAAATAATCAAATTAATAATATTTACAGTTTATACAATTAGTAGTTTATTAAGGTTATTAGGTACTGGCATCGCACCTGAAAACCTTATTGCAAACATTTCTTTGCTACAAGACAGTATTCTGTTTGAGCTTGCGAAAATGCCATATTGGGTCTCTTCAAGGCCCCACTAGAAAAAAACAGGCCATGCTGCGGCACGGGCAGCGCAACACTACGTCACAGTGGTGGATAGTTGTACTAAAATCTTACCATTGAAATCTTACAAACAGCCAGCTTGTTTATTTACCTAAAACATATGGAAATGGTGGTGGCAATGAAATTCATCCACTAGTGTGACGTCATGAATCCTGCAGCATGGCCTTGTTTTTCTAGTGGGGCCTTGGTCTCATTCCCGATAAATGGCCAATAACACTAAACCATGTATAAAACAATGCTAAAATGTATATCAGCTGATCGGTATGAGTAAAAGTAGTAGAACTGCCAGCTTATGAGCTCGTTTTGTTCCTAAATAGTGAATCTGTACGTGTAATTGAAGTTGCGTTAAAAAACATCCTGTATTTCTGTCCGGTTTCGAATAGTGATTTTTGTTGTTTTGTTAACTATTTATTTCGTGCTATTTCATCGACTTTGTATTTTTAGTTTCTATTTTTGTAAATATTCTTGTAAAATATTGTCCTCTGCTATATTAACCTCAGTAGGTACAAAATGTTAAGTTTAGAGGACACCATCTATTATCAGCATCATCAGCGGACTCAATGGTAAACATTAGGCCTAAACGCAAAATAGGTTTCAGCTGTTACGATAGTATTGGATGGGTGTTTTCACTATTTAAGGACAATAGTTGAAACCTCACATGGATATTGCGGGGTGTTTTATATGAAGACGGATGAAATATCAATCTCAAAAATGCAATTACTGTATACAAAATATTTGGGCGATGTATGAAACGGAAAAGCTTAGCATAAAGCCGAATCGTCTTACATCGGGAATATTTCTAATCAGTGAGTAATCCTTCCCATGAGCCATTGGGAGTTTCCACATCGGCGATGAGCTGGGACTGCACATAAAAATAAAGGTTTAACTGGTGTTTATACGAAGACGGATAAACAAATCAATCTGGAAATGTCGACGGTCTGGATGTATAAAACCATGAGTAGCGCGGTAGCATCATCGCTATGTCCAAGTCAGACCTCCAAGTCACAATAATCAATCTTTTCTCTCTATTCCTCTCACTCTGACACACTGACACACGGGTCTACGAAAGCCAAGGAATGTCCGGTTGAGAGAGATGCAAGATAAAACACACAACTGTTGCATTTAGCTCCCTACTGTCCGTTGCGTATTTAGTTGAATCGTTGGCTAATCATATACCGTAAAGCAGGCCTAGATAAACAGCCAATGCATGCATATATGGTTACTTTTGTTTAACATATCTAAACTGATACTGCATACACAGTTTTAGAACGCACGATTTACATGATCCTTTTCAGTTACAAAATGTTTGGTAAAAAATACTATTTTGATCTTATTATAGTACGTATAATATAGATATAAAATTTAAATTATGCTAAATGAATTTGTAGCAAAGTGTGTTTTTAAACATAAATACAAACCACGAGTTTCTACTGCGGATAAATAATTAAGCCTTCATCGATTTTTGTGTATTTTTTAAAATTCAAAATCTAAGTGAAGCTGTGGATATTTCCTTCTCAAAGCAGACATTTATTCCTGTTTTACATTAAAATAAATGTACACGATAGTGTGTTTCGTAACGAATGCAGTTTGGACATGACGTAATTAAACCAAACATCTCAGTTTGTGTGTCACGTACTGCGGCTGTAGTGCCAATGTGTGAACAACTACTCGCAGGTTTACCTGTATTTAGTTTGATTTGGATTGCACTCAAAAGTTTCAAAATTTTCAGGACTAATAATGAAGTTTCTATTTTTTAGTAAGCATATAAATAATAAAACAAAGTTTAGGTTTTTAATCAATCTAGTATTGAATGAAGTATTAGGTGCAGCTCGTAACGCCTATAACATTTGTACAATGAGTGGTAAGCTGGGTGGTTTTTTAAAGTGCTCGCCTAACAATCAAAAGGCCGCCGGTCCGATCCTGAGAAAAGTCAATAGCTTTTAGAGGGTTCGAAACTGGACCAAGCTATTCATGATCAGAGGGCTTTACATAAATGCTCCTGATAAATGCAACAATTGATCTTAATGTCAGTAACAAAGCTACACAGATCATCCAACACCATTCTACACTTATTCTTCACTCATATTTGGGTTCAAATACGCACCTAGGTGGCATCCCCCATCTCTTTGATTGAATTGTTTAATTGATAATTGATAATTTTACAAAGCTTCAAGACGTAAGAGTCAGATATGAATGTCTTTGACCGTTTGATGGTTAATATAATTTCGGTTAGGCCATTATCTTTGAAAAATAATTTTGAAATTTACCCTCCCCTTTAGATAGTACGCTAAATACTAATTTAACATTCTCAAATATTAGTAATTTGCGTTTAAATTTTATTCTACCAAATCCCGACGCTGCGCTGATGAGTATCCGCGGGTTAAATTGAAAATGGTTAATCGCTTAACCTTCTTAGTTCAACGTTCCGTGTATTGCTCCACTTTAAACCCGTTTAGACATGTTCCAGGCTGCAATGCTTTACATTAATCTATATGTATGTACACTGAAATCAACGCGATACCGTATCTTGAAGTAGTGTGATAACAAACTAACGCTTAACGATTAAAATGAACTGATAACTAAGTGAACTGTTCTTAAAATCTAATCTAATCAAAATAAATAAAGACGATGGGGTAAAATTATTCGTAATTCATCGTTTCGTGTTGAATAATGAATGTAGGTATACTTTGTCTTTCTGTAAAAAATAAAGCTTCAAAGAGTATACATATAGTCACCCTGATCTGATTTAATATTGTATTGAATATATTCCAATTGGTAAACAGCTTATAACATCTAGTTCATAACTAAGAACTACTTACGACTATTACAATGTAAACAGCGGGTCTACGAGTCTAGATAGTATTCCATTATGTTTAGAACACTTAACTGAAAAACTGAACAAAAAGGTATATTTTAATAAACTCTCATTGTTGTAGAGGTGTGATTATTGTAACAAATTCTGTTATAACAATCACACATCTACAACAATAGGTTGATAATATTGTCGGACACAGCGAACACTCGGACAACGCTGATGTAACTGGTTTCAGCTCAATAAATACCAAATTGTTTTAATAATTCACTTTTGATTTTAGTTTAGAGAAATTGAAAGTTTATTAATTTTTGGCTAAGTCATGTCAATTTATAAATGGATAAATAAAAGTCGATTGAGTTTTATTCCGAGTACCGGTAAGTATGCTGATGTGTCATGGTCCTTGGAAAAAACTTAACAGTGACATGTCTACGTTAGCAGTCATAATATTGCCAATATACAACCCTAACAAATTAACCATGATGAGCCAAAATCCACCAGACTATTTAGTTTACTTCGTTAATTTCATTGTAATAATATGGGTCATTGTTATAATTTCACCGGTGGCCGTTAATTTATAATATATTAATCATAATCTACTTAGTTACCTCTGTTCGTACATTGATGACTCAACTTCGTATATAAATTGTATTTCCGATATTTTATTACAATTATTTGTTTTAAAATATACGTAAAAAGTTATTTAAAGTGTAAAAAAGCCGACTAAAAGCAACGCCGCGCTGGCTTCAGAGCTTATTAGAGAGTTGATGGTCAATTCAAGTACTATCAGTGCAATTGGGCCCAAATGGATCCAACAGCCTTGCATTACCTACACGTGTCCAACAATGTCACAACAGAGCGGCATGGGTAAACGTTATGCCTGCCATTTTTACTAATAAAAATTAAACTATTGAACTGAGTCTTTTAACGACTTGGTTTATTATGACAGCTTGCAAAGAGTACGAATTCGAAATTCGTTTGTAATCCATGCTATCAGTACCTTTATGTGGGATTTAAATAGTTGGTTTAGTAACATTAAATTGGCATAGTTCATCGATTTATTGATTGCAAGCAGATTAAAATTATTTTATCTTCTATATACAAAATGTGGGTGTTTGTTTGTGTGAGCTCGATATTAAATTAACTTACATGATACAAAACTAACTTTCGGAAGTGAGTCTTTGGTACAAGAAAAGTTCTTAAAATTGTAGTATTCGTTAGGGACCTACGTCATAAACCACCTAGTCAATTCATAACCACATAGCTATATTGATGATTGGCGGGATTTTAACTCCGCGTCCTATAACACGTTGTTCCTAGGTTGTGCAATAATAAAAACTAGTACAGAGCAAGTAGTAAATATTTACGCAGAACAAACATTGTCCTGTAGCAAACTGCACCGAAAAAATAATTTTAAAAAATACCTTAAGTGTGGCGGGACGAAGCAACAGGCGAAAGCGTCATAGTCTCCATGGCAACGGGAAAAATGAAACTTGTTTGCGCACAATTTAATAAGAGAGCGCCACCGTGCACGTCGAGACGGCGCCGTCCCCCGCGACACCCCCATACGGGGATCGATGCCCCAAACTGTTGCCCTTCTCTCCTTTTTGGGCCCTTAATAATCCCATGATTTTTTCAGTGATGTTCCCTGGCCGTGCTTCCATTTTTTAAGCTGCGTAATTCGACGTATCAATATTTTAAAACTATAAAAAATCAACTGTCCCTCCGTCAGAGTAAGACTATTTATTTTATCTTGTTAAAGGGATGTGGGCGTGGGACATGTTTGATTTGTACTTAAAAAAAAATATCAAGTTTATAACTTGGCGGTCTGAGAGAAAAACACAAATTTGGAACAATTGTGTAAAGATTGAAAACCACGGTGTGATTTTGTAAGATACTGTATGATAGTAGTTTAAAAGTATGGACTACTAAATACCCAAATTTTCCAATAGTAATATTCGCAGCCTAAATGTAGGGAAGCTTCACGCCCAGGCTTTACTGGCCGGCTGTTGGTTACTAACAGAGAGTACATAATATAAATTCATATTATGTGCTCGATGGTTACTACTGAGTAGTTTTCCATACACAGCCTATGTCCAGGTGTATCAATTATCAGAGCAGTGTGTGCAAAAAAATTCAAAAAGTGTTCTTAGAGCTCCTCTCTTCATTTTATGGTAAGGGTCAAACATAAATTATATAATAAAATATATTGTGGAGAAGAAACTGTTTCTGTAGGTATGTGAATATTGTAAGTTTAATGAATTGCGTTTAATGTGTCTGTATGTGTGTTTGTTCTGAGTGGACGCAATAACAACTATTGAACCGACTATTGGTATATGTAAAATTTGTCAAAACAGGAAATCATTTACCTTTGAGAGGACCTTAAATCATTTGTGATACAACGGTAGTTGTTTTACTATAACTTCTTCTACAGTATATTACGAACCGCGTTTTTCTTTGCTGCGTCAGCGTCATCCCATCACGAAACACGTGTAAAACAAATACAAATCAATAAAAAGTCAAATAAATGATCGCTTCAGTGCAATACCTTACTAATTACAGTGAAACATTAAATACGTTTCAACTTATGTAGATTTTGGTAGGCCTACTCCGAAATTGACAAACCTAAAGTTTAAAACTTACCTTGAATCAAATCAGTTTTGGCCAAACTAAGTAAAAGTGATTTACTAGGGATGTCGAGTGTAAGGGATGAGGGTGTGGCCGTTATACGTTACGTGTACAATGTCCTGCGTGTTTTGTACATGGACCTGTGTGAGTGTGAGTGTGGCCACTGACCAGACATCACCATGTCGTCATGAGGTCAGGAAAACCTAGGCTATCAAGTTTTTTTTTTTTAATTTCAACTGTTTTAAAAGAAAAATTATTTGTATAGTAGTATCTAAATCATACTTGTAAACCATAAATAAGTTAAGTAAAAATAAAGTTTGAACTACGTACTTTGTGTTCAAGTACATAGAAACAGTTGCAGTAAGTTATAAAAAAAAATTACCACTCTTAAGGTTGGCTATAAAAGACTTTGTATAACTAACTCATACAGGGTAAAAGTAAATCCCCCCCTCCCTAAATTTTTTAACCATTTGAGATATTTGAAATCAGGTTGCTTTAGATATGAGGGACTACAATAATGATTGTTGGTTTTGAAAATGTTGCCCCTACATTAGGAAAATTCTCATAGGAGTTAGTGGGTGTTGGGGTTAGCTCAAAGTGTTCATATGGGAATTGTATAGCATCACAACAACATGTGATACCTAAGCTGACTTAGGTATCATTTTACTTGTCACAAGGAAACTAAACAGTTGACATAAAGAAAACAAATATCGAACCACTAATAACAAAATGGCACCCTAAAACGATTAAAATCCAACTATCGATGGTGGTAGCTAAAAAGTAACTTGCAACCCTGTGATAACGTTTACACATTTACTGATGAAAATTTGTGCCAAAATCTTAACGAAAATGCAAAATAAATCATGACCTCTTAAATGTATTGCAACTTCAATTCACTAACATCATAAATTAACAACTCCATTGAGCTGAAACAAATAAGAAACATGTGGGGTATTCGTTAACTTCACTAATTTGAGTTTGTGTGGAAAGTTACATGAATGATTACTGGTTTATGCATTATGGTATTTTCAATGTAGAAAGATGGATGTAAATACTCTATTTGCAGGCACCACACAGCGATCTCCCCACGTCTACATGGATATCGGTTTAGCAAAATGTTCGTACATTACGGTTATAATGGCCTCTTGAACAGGAACAATACCGTATCAACAGCAAAACCAATATAGATAAAATTATCATACTGTATTTTACCAACAACAATTTTTAAACAAACAGCCAAGTTGCATTATACATGCGCTAATTACGCATTACCAACACGGTTCCAACAAATAATTCCAAGGTAAAAATTAATAATGCAAGATTTAGTTTTCAATGGCCAAGATCTACCTACACTATAAATTCTGAAGAGTGATTTGCCATAGATTAGGAAACAATACTTGTTTCCAACTTTTGTTTCCTTAGTCTATGGATTTACCTACATCAATCAGGTTAAAATAATCAAAACAGTAGATTATTTAAAATCCATTTTCAATATATATAACCGTTTTGTCTGCCCCTTGTTTACAATCTGACTGTGGTAAGACAATTAATTTATACATGAATAAAGAAAGTTGGTGAGCAACACTGTATCTTTGGAAATGAACTTTAGAAATAATTAAATCGCTAGGGGGCGTAGTTCTTGAGGAAAATACTTTCTTCGTTACCATTCGTAAGTGTACTGGATTATAAGCTTTAAATCACAATAAACTTACAGACATATTTTTAAAGTACTATTAGCAGCAGTAAACATTGAGAATTTTTCATGTTAACTAAGGAACACTTATTGAAGTAAAATAGATAATGTAAAACGATGATAATCATAACCAATTTGAATAACGATACTATTAATCACAGACATGTTAAAATATACCTTTCCCCCATATTGGAACTGTTTTAAATCAAAATATGTTTTCAAAGAGAAAAATTGTCAGCTAATGTCCTCAACTTCAGCTGGTTTTACAACAACTTCTTTAGCCAAGCAATCTGGGTAAATATTATACCAGATAAGCTTTTAACATTATACACGTGTCGGAGATAATATGATGAGTGAAGGCGAGTTCACAGTTCTCTCTCCAGTCTAGACTACACGAGGATTCTTGTGAACTGGATTCATATGCATTATGGAATACATTTAAAATTACGTTTTATAACGGGTGGAAAAAATGTGTGTACAAAATTAATTAGTCAAAAAAGGTATTAGTACTGATGATGGTGATATCATTTGCCGAAATGCATCTCCTGTCAAGGATTACAAGAGGATCGACCGGCGGACACAGGTAATTTAACTTTTTTTGATTGTCTACACCGATCCGGAACAACAACAAAACAACAAAAAATAGTTAGATGAACGAAAATTTTATTTTTGCAAACGCTGCTTCTTATACTCAATGAATTTAAAACGTTAGAATTATATGGACGTTAACGTTCTCTATTATATGGAAAAAGAATTATTAATGGAAATATGTAAGCCTAATAAATAATACAAGCGTTTAACATGTCTGCAAACTAAAACTTCAATACGTAATTAACGCAATTAAAAGATACTTTAATACAAGTTAACATTTCCCTTTTAATTACAGATGATTTAATCAAATTTTAGTATGTTTAGGTGTTTTCAACACAGCGCTACCATTGACAAAAAAATTACAGTCACTGACGATGGCTACTGGACGACACGTGTAGGCCTACTATGTAGATACAATAATCACTATTCTAGAATTCTCTGACAAGTGTGATCTGAACAGTCGGAGTCGGGAGAAGCTGCTGCACCCATACAGTGTAAGATGGCGCCCAAGTGATGTTTATGGTACAGTAATGTCAATAGGTCATTTTTATATTAAACAAACTAAACAGTTTTAATGGGTTTTCGGGGTTATGGTACATTAGATATTGTTCAAAGAAGAACCTCCTGGTTTTTGGATTTGTTAGATTCATAGGTGTATTGGCATTTGAACACTTTTAAACATATTGTAATTTAATGAAAAATAGATTAAATGTTTACTATTTCGACAGACAAAATTTAATTTATCATAAATGTTGTTTTTAATGGTATGTAAGTCTTATTTTAAACAAAATCCGTACGAAGGACGGGTACAATAGCTAGTGTTTACTATTTACACATTTGTTACGTTTCATAAATTCAACAACCGAAATAAAAACCATTGTTTCTTCTGAACACCAACATTATTATAAGAATCTCCAACAAGTAACCCATAAATAGGGTTTAATTACTGCCGTTTTTAAAATAGCCTTTTTAGTTCAGTTCTTAAGAATTGAAAAGATTTAACTTACTTTTCAGTATTGTTTTTGTTTTGTCATTTTACAGTACATGTTTGCACCAATGAATGAGCTCCATGGGTTGAGAGAAAATAAGTAAAATTGTAAAACTTCAAACCTCAACTCATCAGCTGTTAAGGCCTGTTAAGGTCCTTATTTACTTCTTTTACTACGTAAATGACCTACTACAATACAATACCATTAGACTCATTATTGATCTGTTGGGCACATATGTGTAAATCTCATTTCCTTAGCAGGTTTAGAGTTTTGTATTGTTCCGTACCCAGACACAACGTGTATCAGTTATATTATGTACTCTGTGTGGATTATAACTATGTAGAATTTGACTGGATACGGACATCACATGGAAGCGCATCGATATCTAGTGTATTCAGCAATTCTGCAAAGATCTACTTGGCCACCCTTGTTAAGGAAGTTCAGGAGGTTCAGACAATTCCCTCGATCGATTACCAAACTCATCGTAACATTTAATCAATCAACACTCGGTTACATCTACAATGACGTAATACGCTATGTCATATATGTTGCATGGTTATGCACGGACCTGTCATGTGCTTACTTCATACTTCATGTAGAACTAACAAGCGAGGCTAGGGTCACGGAGACAGTTATATGATAGATTTATACATCTCATACACTTCCTGTTGATTCAGAGATAATTTTACAGTTATTTATACGTATATGTGATTTATCTCCATGACTTATTCGTTATCTCTGTTTACTTATCTGTATTTTCATGTACATGCATAAATAAGATTTACCTTCTTAAAACTTATTTCATTTTAATTTAATAACTTATTCCTGCTTGTTAACCAGTTCAGTATGTTTTGTCTGCAAGGTACATTGCATTACGCAAGGACAACCTACTTTATAAGCTATTTAATGCTATATATCACAAAGCATTCATACTATTAACTATTTAAATAAGTAATACGAGCTGTTGGCCCGTTCTACGTACGGGAATCGAGTAGTCCATTAAACTTTATTTAGTTATATCAATATTTATATTCCTAATTCAAGCATAGACAAGCAGTTCAAAATTTATTACAAAGAAAAATCTGCCAAGATGAATCAAAACATGAGATCATTGTAATTTCACAACATTTCCTAAAAAAAATTGAGTAGCAAAAAGAAATTGTCATAAGCTTTCTTTTAAAACCTCGCGAGCTTCGATTCGTATACAGCAATGGTTATAGAATCTTGCTTATTTCCTATAATCAATGACAAAAAACAGAGTAAATAAACTAACCACAATGTTCAATAGAATATGGAATAGTTTTATATTCAACCCAGCTGTGAGTTATAACAAATAACAAATTGTATTGCCCTAAAACAAACTAAGTTTTTGAAGAAGACTGCTCAAAAAACATCTAGTATTTTACTAAGTATATTTAAATAATGTGTCATCCTCTTACCAAATAAATTAACGTATCAGTGATTATAACTTTACACATAATATGAATAAGTCAACCCAACGTATGTAATTTCATTTTTATCAAAATTCTGAATTTGTGTCGCAAACGCTGAATGTTTACAGCTGTTACGTTAAGAAAATGGTATTATAACAAAAGCTAGTCTAAAATGTTTACTTCGGCTGCTAGACTTTTTTTAAATTAAAACTTATTTACTAAAAAACTGAACACCTGAACTAAAATTATGGCTTCAAAATTCCCTAGTTCTCAAAATTATCTTTCTTTTAACACAAAAATTGTGAAAATCCATCAAGTGGTTGATTCAGAATCGTGAAATAAAAAAACCCTGTCACGTTTTAATATACAGGGTGTCCGGTCATAAGTGTTAAATAAAATTTTTCATCAAACTACATGATAATGGCGACATAATGACGCATATTTGAGGTTAGTGCAATTAGTGCATTTTTAACAGAGTAATATAACCTTTTTCATAACAACTACAATAATTTTTGGAAAACTTTAATTTAGTTCCCTAACGGTTGAGGTTGGGAACCTCGAATGTGCGTCATTATGTCGCCATTACCATGTAGTTTGATGCAAAATTTTATTTAACACTTATGACCGGACACCCTGTATATGATAATGATAATGATAATTTTTTATCGATCAAAGGATTTATTATGGTCAGATGTTTTGTTAAATTGTGATTATTGTTGAATTATACATT
The DNA here is from genome assembly GCF_028750875.1 of Macrosteles quadrilineatus. Lineage (NCBI taxonomy): Eukaryota > Metazoa > Arthropoda > Insecta > Hemiptera > Cicadellidae > Macrosteles > Macrosteles quadrilineatus. The sequence continues at coordinate 18,190,212 of NW_026542594.1, forward strand.
TTCTCTCATATAGGTTATGGATGTTTCAACATCATGGGTTAGCGGGAAGTGTTCCTGAACGGTAAGTTGTGTGATTTACTTTAAAAATACATACATTTCTTAAATATAAATATAATATATTTCTTATGCCTATATATATTTCTTAAATATTTATATTCTATAAATATATTTCTTAAATATAAGCACATTTCTTATTATTTTAAAGATTTAATATCTTTATCAAAATTCAACTATGTATTTGTGACTATAATTTGTCTTTTGGTATTACTGTATAACCTAAAAGTAAATCACAAGTGTAAAATTTATAAAAAAAAAGAAAACAATTAGTCGGCACAAGCGTTCAAGGCTTACCGGTCATGAGCTACTCATTACACATATTTAAAATTCTAGTGCATTACCAGATGCCTAGCCCTAATAGCCATAGTGAATGGTACCAGAATCTTATTTTAGTATACAAGTCTATCATCTCAAACTTCAATTTTAAAGATTTGGTGATGGTAAAGTGACTTAATTAAATGAAATCTAATATGACGAGAGCTCTAACGAAGTCAAGTAGCCACTGGGTAGTGGGTAGTGGGCAGTGGCTGAAGTGGCATATTGAATATCAAGGGTCGGATAGCCGAAGCTATTATAATTAAGTAGTTTAATCATAAGCGTGGGAACCATATAGTTATCTATTTGATATAAGCTGGATTGAAATGCAATTAATTGTGGTTTCTTGAATCTACTGAAATTTAGACAGGCAAAATATCCATTTATAATTTTAACTAACTCTTTGTTACTTAAAGACCACAATCTAGAGTTGAATATTCTTTGCACATTGCGTTGTATTATATTGCGTTAAAATTAATATAAACATGTTAACAAATATGTGATCTGTGGAGCATATCTCAAACTACCGATACAATTGAAACCTTTGCGTATATATATGTTATAAAGAGGTAAATTAATTGACGGAAAAGGTCCGAAAACTCTCGTCATTTTAAAGTAGGATATGCAATTGAGTAATAACAATTAGTCATTTCATCGTAATTTGTTCACCATTTCTTAGCCTACATCACCGACCACCAGCGACAATGCGAGGCCATCAACTATCATATAAGCATTGTTGACTAACTGTGATCAGTACAACAGTGACCAATGCTGCCAACCTTGCAACTGACATTTCCCTCCAGCGGTGCAGTGGTGCCACCTGTTGCTACAGCTGATCTTTATTTACATCTAAGGTCAGGTCAACGTCAACACCTGGTGTATGACGTCATTCCGTTTATAGCGTAACGTTTTTAGAACTCAGGACAGGACCGATGTTAAAAAGTCCTTATTAATATGGTTAAACAATAAGTAGTTTTTTTTCTATTATTATTTGTTTACAATGGAGTCAATTTAATTTGGTATTTGTGATTTGTTATAATTATTGATTGATTTGTCTGCTTTGTCACGAAATTCATTCTACTGTACTTTTTCAATTTCAATGAGAATTAAGACAGAGTGAAAAATACTTTCCAGTCTTATACTAATCAGGATACGTTTGGTTACGAACAGTCTTAGTTCTATTCTAGTAATTGTGTTTTTTATACATTGAAACGACAACAACACGATAATGTATCCAGGGCAGAGACTACAGTTTTTAGAATTAAAATTAACAAGTATGTAGTAGTAAACCACTAATTTGTATTGTTAATATTCTGATTTATAACGAGTGCCAAAAGTATGAACAAATATACTTCCCATAAGGTATTTTGATTCTTGTTCAATTTGTGTACGGTTAGTTCATAATGTGCTTTTAAAAGGAATTTTTTATATTGTTTCTCTTCTTGGAAAACATTAGCAAACTTTATATGTTATTTACTAACGTTCTTGAGGGGAACCACACACTTGTTTTATGGCAGCATTATGTTAAGGTTGGGTTTCTTAACTTAACTACGAACATCAACATTTATTAAATTAGCTTATTTGCTCAAGTATTTAGTGTGACATCTACCTAGCTTTTTACTTAAAGATCCCTAAATTGCAATACATTTTCAATTTTCAAATGAGCATTAAAACAAATTAAATATTTAAAATATTCTACACACAACAAAATTCAACATTGATGTCCCATCAACGTAGCTGTCATCCCAACCCCTTCGCAGACGTGCTTCCCCCCCCTCACTGGTTTACGGTTATGCTAGACAGATTATTTGTCTAATTAAAACAGACAGTTAAATAAACCGCCATATTTTACTGTGGATATTTACGACGGCGCCCGGGTGTTTGGTCTATAGCGTCAGAGCTGGGGTCGTGCTAGGAGGGTGGGTGGGGTTCGAACTAGCGTACTCACGCGATTTCTATATTTTGAGTTACGACTTTGGCCCAAAGATGGGAAGGGCGGGTGTAACGGTGAGGTCACTGTAGTCGGTGGAGGGGGGGGGGGGGTGATGTATCATGTATATATTATGTCAAACATCACGCTAACAAGTACACTGATGAGGCAAACACCGCGCGTTTGATTATTTAATGCCTCATTTCTATACATATTGTTGCCTTGATACACGCTAGTTCCACCTTTGGGTATTGATTGGTGTTGACATTCCGTTCTGATGTCAAAGCTTTAACCGATGTTATTCAATAAATGGGCGTAGTTGATTTAAGTCGACTGCGCTGATTACTGGTTTTATTGAATCCGCAAACTTTTAAACCAATAAAGGACAACTTATTGGAAGCTAGTATAGCACTTCTTCTAATTTAATAGGTTCTTATTAAACTATATTCAAATTATATATTTTAAAACTGTTATTTCCTGTTTTAGTGTGATGGCCACTGGTTTAAGATCAATTTGTCTGAGCCAAGCGGTAATATGTATTAATTAGGGTCCCTCAAGTGACCTACGTAGTCCAGAGTATACACACAAATCAGCCGCTCTGGTGACTGACCCACGTAGTCCAAGTTATACACACTAATTGATGTACCACGCTATAGCAAATATGTAGTAGACAACACCAGTAGCCTATATACACTATCAATAACACGCTGTCCAGGAACAATGAACATTTTCCATTATCGATCTTCTATTAGTTACCACTTCCCACCCGCACTTCCTGGGCCGGCGATGGAGATGGGGTACAATGTCAAGTCCATTACACACAGATGGCGTCTCCCGCGGTGTGAGTTACATAGAGAGGGTGGCATAACTACGAGGCTTCATAACTACCTAGGTGCCTAGGAGAAATCATGACTGTACGATACCTGTCTGGTATCAGGGTGTTATAGTAGTCGAAACTATGACGTCAATCTTCATAAATCTCAGGTTTGATTCATACGAAGCTGGCATTCTGATAAGATGTAATAATTTAGGAGGCTCATAACTAATAGCACGCATGGAAAACTATAACTTCTTAGCTACGGGGGTTTTCGTAACTATGAGGCTTTAAAACAACATTTCGTGAGTATTATGTTTCTTACGGAAATCACTTCATAGCTATTCAAATAGCTGTGACAGGTAAACAGAAAAATTAAAACCCCCGAATTATAGTGGTGGCTTCAAAACTACGGTTACGAAGTTATCATAACTAAGAGCAACGTAAGTGAACACTACTGTATTAGCATCTGATGATACTTCAAAACCATAAAAAAAGTCTAAACACAAGACCCAATAGTCAACGATTGGTTTTAAGTAAGTTCGTGGATTAAATTTCAATTATTCTATGACCAAAACAATGTTTAAAAGAGTGACGAAGGCCTATGCCAATATTATCTGGTTTAAAAATATTGCATAAGTTTTAATAGAATCTAAGACTTAACTAATAAGCTAAAAATATAATCTAGAAAATACAATTGTTTTCTGTATCTTTGTGAGTGAGTATACAAATGGAAAAGATAAAACACTTAACAAAACTACTCCCTAGAACGCTTTTAGACTTGAACGTTCGCCAAATGAGGTTCTGCGATGCACCTGAGCTCGAGTTCTGTGTAAATCTAATAAAGGTATTAGCAAACGACTTCAATCTAATTTATTAAAAAAAGTCCACAGACGAACATACCCGACAGTAAAAATTTACGGGGTTGGTATGTATACAGTAGCATTTGCTGAAAAGTAACAATATCAGATGCATTCGCAACAAAGTTTTATCGTTGATGTTGGTTCGATCACAAGCGGGAATGACTGTGAACCCAGACGCCTTTATTTGTCACTGGGCTATCAATTAATGATACTATCAAACAAAAGATGGACGTTATATAGCCAGAACTATTGGTTGCATGGTTTGAAAGATCTCTTTAAAACGCAGGAAAATAATACTGGTATTAAAACACACAAAATAAAATAAATTAAGAACTAGTCTAACCTCTATAGTGACATTCAACCTCCTAGACCCAGAACGTGCAGATCACTGACCTACCTAACTAACTAAGCAAGGGCAAAACCTGAATTGTTCATCCCGTGGACCAGCATCAGACAAAAAGGGCGGAAATATACGACGCGTCCCGCATATGTGACGCTTGTATGGTAATTTGGCACCATTGTTGGGAAAAAACTGTGACCAAAATATCACCGCCCCACGGACAGACTGTGTTATTGTTTGGTTTTTTTGTGACTTCGACCTCAACATCAGTAAAGATGAATCATGAAAGGGCTAATCTTCAAGTGGGAAAGATAAAATAGGAATATGTGGGAAAGTTTAAAAAAATATTTAGTTGCAGCATATCCTGTGTTGTCCATGTGTGTTAGTTCATTTTTTGTAAATCATCCTCATTTATTTATTAAATTACTGTCTATATAACATAATACACAACATAAGTTTCATGCTTATTAATACATAACTAGTGTCCCTGTTGCTCGAAATCGAGCAATGGCTAAGTGTTACAGGCATTATTTTAAAACGAATAACATTCTTAATTTTTAATGACTTTAAAAGATGTGACTTAAAGATTATGGAATACTCAAGATGTACATAAACGATCGATAGAATCAACATTTATAAAAGCTGATCTTGTTTTTTTAGTGTTTTCTACAAATAGCCTTACTCATAGCCGCATTAGGTTGTCCATATTAACTATTATAAATATAAAAAAAACACATTATTTATATTTCTTTTCCTTGGTGGTGTTCTTTGACTTTCCTATGTTTCTATAGTTTGCAAATCGGCTCGTTCAACGATTACTAAGAATGCAGCACAGTGTTAATTCAGTTTTCGCTTTAGTATATCAATTTATCCAGGCTCTAGTTTTTTCCATTTCAATATTTACGCCAACCCAAATTCAACTAGTAAATATTTAATTTCAACCAAGTAAGTGCAAAATAACGGTTTCATTAGTAAACTTATTGATTGTTACATATGTTCTTCTTCTCACTTTTAATTCCTGACAACGGCTGGAGTTTCATGACAATATTTGTTTCTCATGTTAATCTTATGGAGAAATACGAATCTTTAAAGGGCCCCAGGGCCTCACCCTCTAATTATTTCCCTAAAAAGAAAGTTTCCTGCACAATTCACGTTGCGCTCTTTCCAATGACACCAAGAACAGCATTTAAATCGGTTCGGTAGTTTCGGAGGAGTAATTGTCACAAAAAACCTGCTTGCGTATTAAATAAGTACTAGTGTCCCTGTAGCTCGAATTCGAGCAATTGCTGAGTATTGCAGAAGACGTTATTTTAAAACGAATAACAGTCATAATTTCTGATGACTTTAAAAGATTCTACTCAAAGATTATGGTAATATTCAAGATGTGCATAACAGATCGATATAACCAAAATTTCTTGTAAATATCTTATCATTTTTCAAAAGCTGATCTTATTTTTCAGTGTTTTCTACAGTTAGCCTTACTCATAGCCGCATTAGGTTGTCCATAATAACGATTATAAATAAAAAAAAAACCATTATGTCTATTACTTCTCCTTGGTGGTGTTCTATGAGTTTCCTGTGTTTCCATGATTTGCAAATTGACTCTTTCAATGATTACTAAGAAATGCAGCACAGTGTTAATTCTGTTTTCTTTTTAGTATATCAATTTATCCAGGCTCTCGCTTTTTTCCATTGTAATATTTACGCCAACCCAAATTCAAATGGTAAATATTTCTTTTTAACCAAGTCAGTAAATCTTTGTAGCAAACTGTTAAATTAGCAAACTTATTGACTGTTACAATTAACATATGTTCTTCTTCTCAATTTTAATTTCTGACAACAGCTAGAGTTTTATAACAATTTTTGTTTCCCATTTTAATCTTATGGAGAAATACGAAACTTTAAAGGGTCCCAGGGCCTCACTCTCTAATTATTTCCCTAAAAAGAAAGTTTCCTGCATAACTTCACGTTACGCTCTTTCCAATGACGCCAAACACATATCAATCGGTTCAGTAGTTTCGGAGGAGTAATTGTCACAAAAACCTTTCTTGCGTATTAAATAACTATAGATAGATATAGATATAGATATAGATAATATAAAAAGCCGACGTATAAAATAAATCCCTTATATGAAGTTACACAAATTCATACGCAAAGCTGAACTGATCACAGTTCTAGAAATTCGCTCAACAAAGAAAATTCAATGAAAGCTATTGGTCAATGATCTTGACCTCTGAAATATATCAAGTCGATCAAATCCAAGAAAAATACTACCAAACATAAACAGTTAAAGTAAATCTGTTATCATATGCAATTTCCGGGTAATCAACACTGATAAGTATGTTCAGCAGAAAACTGCGCTGCAAGTGCATCAAGTGACCTTAGGCAATTATTATCCTTCGGAGCACATGAAAAGAGCCCGAAATTTTAATCCCCAAAAAGGTTCACTAATCTTAAGCATGGAAAGAGCCCGGGTCTCCACAGGTACCTGAGGAGGAGGACGCTTAACTCGTGTTCTGCAATTGTGTTGTGTTTGGTTGGGTTAGGTTAGGTTAGGTTAGGTTAGTTTAGTTTAGGTTAGGTTAGGTAAACAGACTATATCTTTTAGTAATGTAAATATCTTTTAATAATCTATATTTTAATAATGTATCTTTTAACAGTGTATCTTTTAATATCTATATAATTAATACGCTACATGAAACTTTGTCGGTTGAACTCCTCCGCCATTTCTTAACCGATTTTATCCATTGACGTCTCATTGGAAAGAGCGTGTCGCGTAGATTTGCAAACTGACCTTACATTTTTGAAAAAGTCCCTTGGGCTCTGCCCCAGTGGCTGTTAAAGTTCCCATGTTATCCTTATGAAGAATATGATTGTTTACATTTTGATCAGCTGTATATTTTAATTGCTGTTATTTTTCATTTCAAAGTCTTTTAACCTCATCGGAAATTATGGTGACTTTTATTTGTTTATTTCTTAACCGATTTTATCCATTGACGTCTCATTGGAAAGAGCGTATCGCGTAGATTTGCAAACTGGTCTTACATTTTTGAAAAAAGTTGGGCTCTGCCCCAGAGGCTTTGAAAGTTCCCATGTTATCCTTATGAAGAACATAATTGTTTACATTTTGATCAGCTGTAAATTGCTGTTATTTATTTATCAATTCAATAAAACGCATTGCGTACATTTATTTATACTAGTTGCTCTACCCGTGCTTCGCTACGGGGTGAGAATACAGAAAAGAATAATTCGGTTTTACTTTGAGATACTATAATATACTATAAGAAACAGTTACAACACACTTACCAGGAAACATATAGGCAAAGGCTCAATCCTGCTTATTGATTATTTAAATGAAGATCTCTCAATGTATTACAATACTATCATTTTATATAGTGTATAGCATTTAAAATATATATGCTAAAGTATAATTCATTAACCACATGGCACCAAGAAACTATTCTCCTTGTAAACAAAATTAAATTAAATAACAGAACAGCATTTCTGACAACAGCTGGAGTTTCATAACAATGTTTGTTTCCCATGTTAATCTTATGGAGGAATATGAAACTTTAAAGGGCCCCAGGGCCTCATTCTTTAATTATTTAGCTAAAAAGAAAGTTTCCTGCACAACTTCATGTTACGCTCTTTCCAATGACACCAAAATCATGTCAATCGGTTCAGTAGTTTCGGAGGAGTAATTGTCACAAAAAACTTGCTTGCGTATTAAATAAGTATAGATTTGAGTTTGTGTAAACATAATCCCCAAGACGGATCGTGTTTGTATCTTAAATGTGTGTATTTATCGTTGTTTTGTGTCGGTAAGACGGATCGTGTTAGCACAATTGTAACTTAAATTTGTGCATTTAGCGTTGTTTTGTGTAGCTATAATTTGTTTATTTGTTGTTTTTTTTCTTTTAAATGCCTCCGACGCGTCGACAACGAAACATAGAGAGGAGGCGTAATCGTGAGAACGACCGCAGCTACAGAACAGTGACGCGTAATAGGCTTACCTCATCACAGTCAGCACCTGACCCTGGACAATCTCAACTACAGTATTAGATTACAAATGCGCCCTAACACTACCCCAAAACGACTTTTCGTTCTCAATTGGCCCTCTATCAATGACCTGTGTTGCCTGTACAGCGAGGCATTTTGAGAAGGAGAAAACCGGCCAGAATGCTTTAGGGTTATCAATAACGAAGATAAACATGGTCTGAGTTAACACACCTGTAATCTTTGAGTTGACTCTTTTAAACTCATTGTAAATATGACTGTTATTCGTTTTGAAATAACTCATGTAATACTTTGCAATTGCTCGAATTCGAGCAACATGTACACTAGTTGTAAATAAATTCATGTATTTCAACTGTGTTATTGGTTCTTTCTCCTTTGAAGACTCGTTTTGAAAGTTCTAGGAAGAGCCCGGACTCTTTTCGCACCGTCCTGGGAGGGACCTTGGAGGTCCGGGCGCTTTTCAAGCGTCTGCCTGAGTTTTTGGGCTCTTTTCATGTGCGCCCTTATCCTTTGTGTCAGAAAAGGAAAAGCAGGGTTACATGATAGAGTCACGGCCAGGCAACGTCCAGAAACAGCTTGGAAACGGACAAAGGCAACGAAAAGAAACGGGTCATTAATTGAAAAAGAACCATTTATGCTTATTTTCATGCCGATTTGATTGTATTTTGAATGCACACTTTTCGTTCAATTTATGTTATTCTGGACTATAACTTAATTTTACGATGCGTGTTTCCAAAAAATGTCCATCCTTCAGTGTGTGTGTGTAAGGTAAAGTTTTGGAGGGAGGTGCAGCAACAGGTAGAGTGTAAGTAAGGTACGGGATCAATACTAGGGTCTGAGTCACACAATTACAGTGTTTATATCCCTCAGTGTGTGTGTAAGGTAAAGTTTTGGAGGGAGGTGTAGCAACAGGTAGAGTGTAAGTAAGGTACGGGATCAATACTAGGGTCTGAGTCACACAGTTACAGTGTTTATATGCATCAGTGTGTGTGTGTAAGGTAAAGTTTTGGAGGGAGGTACAGCAACAGGTAGAGTGTAAGTAAGGTACGGGATCAATACTAGGGTCTGAGTCACACAATTACCGTGTTTATATGCATCAGTGTGTGTGTGTAAGGTAAAGTTTTGGAGGGAGGTGCAGCAACAGGTAGAGTGTAAGTAAGGTACGGGATCAATACTAGGGTCTGAGTCACACAATTACAGTGTTTATATCCCTCAGTGTGTGTGTGTGTAAGGTAAAGTTTTGGAGGGAGGTGCAGCAACAGGTAGAGTGTAAGTAAGGTACGGGATCAATACTAGGGTATGAGTCACACAATTACAGTGTTTATATCCCTCAGTGTGTGTGTAAGGTAAAGTTTTGGAGGGAGGTGCAGCAACAGGTAGAGTGTAAGTAAGGTACGGGATCAATACTAGGGTCTGAGTCACACAATTACAGTGTTTATATCCCTCAGGGTGTGTGTGTAAGGTAAAGTTTTGGAGGGAGGTGCAGCAACAGGTAGAGTGTAAGTAAGGTACGGGATCAATACTAGGGTCTGAGTCACACAATTACAGTGTTTATATCCCTCAGGGTGTGTGTGTAAGGTAAAGTTTTGGAGGGAGGTGCAGCAACATGTAGAGTGTAAGTAAGGTACGGGATCAATACTAGGGTCTGAGTCACACAATTACAGTGTTTATATCCCTCAGTGTGTGTGTGTAAGGTAAAGTTTTGGAGGGAGGTGCAGCAACAGGTAGAGTGTAAGTAAGGTACGCTATCAATACTAGGGTCTGAGTCACACAATTACAGTGTTTATATCCCTCAGGGTGTGTGTGTAAGGTAAAGTTTTGGAGGGAGGTACAGCAACAGGTAGAGTGTAAGTAAGGTACGGGATCAATACTAGGGTCTGAGTCACACGATTACAGTGTTTATATCCCTCAGTGTGTGTGTGTAAGGTAAAGTTTTGGAGGGAGGTGCAGCAACAGGTAGAGTGTAAGTAAGGTACGGGATCAATACTAGGGTATGAGTCACACAATTACAGTGTTTATATCCCTCAGTGTGTGTGTAAGGTAAAGTTTTGGAGGGAGGTGCAGCAACAGGTAGAGTGTAAGTAAGGTACGGGATCAATACTAGGGTCTGAGTCACACAATTACAGTGTTTATATCCCTCAGGGTGTGTGTGTGTAAGGTAAAGTTTTGGAGGGAGGTGCAACAACAGGTAGAGTGTAAGTAAGGTACGGGATCAATACTAGGGTCTGAGTCACACAATTACAGTGTTTATATCCCTCAGGGTGTGTGTGTGTAAGGTAAAGTTTTGGAGGGAGGTGCAGCAACAGGTAGAGTGTAAGTAAGGTACGGGATCAATACTAGGGTATGAGTCACACAATTACAATGTTTATATCCCTCAGGGTGTGTGTAAGGTAAAGTTTTGGAGGGAGGTGCAGCAACAGGTAGAGTGTAAGTAAGGTACGGGATCAATACTAGGGTCTGAGTCACACAATTACAGTGTTTATATCCCTCAGGGTGTGTGTGTGTAAGGTAAAGTTTTGGAGGGAGGTGCAACAACAGGTAGAGTGTAAGTAAGGTACGGGATCAATACTAGGGTCTGAGTCACACAATTACAGTGTTTATATCCCTCAGGGTGTGTGTGTGTAAGGTAAAGTTTTGGAGGGAGGTGCAGCAACAGGTAGAGTGTAAGTAAGGTACGGGATCAATACTAGGGTATGAGTCACACAATTACAATGTTTATATCCCTCAGGGTGTGTGTAAGGTAAAGTTTTGGAGGGAGGTGCAGCAACAGGTAGAGTGTAAGTAAGGTACGGGATCAATACTAGGGTCTGAGTCACACAATTACAGTGTTTATATCCCTCAGTGTGTGTGTGTAAGGTAAAGTTTTGGAGGGAGGTGCAGCAACAGGTAGAGTGTAAGTAAGGTACGGGATCAATACTAGGGTCTGAGTCACACAATTACAGTGTTTATATCCCTCAGGGTGTGTGTGTAAGGTAAAGTTTTGGAGGGAGGTGCAGCAACAGGTAGAGTGTAAGTAAGGTACGGGATCAATACTAGGGTCTGAGTCACACCATTACAGTGTTTATATCCCTCAGGGTGTGTGTAAGGTAAAGTTTTGGAGGGAGGTGCAGCAACAGGTAGAGTGTAAGTAAGATACGGGATCAATACTAGGGTCTGAGTCACACAATTACAGTGTTTATATCCCTCAGTGTGTGTGTGTAAGGTAAAGTTTTGGAGGGAGGTGCAGCAACAGGTAGAGTGTAAGTAAGGTACGGGATCAATACTAGGGTCTGAGTCACACAATTACAGTGTTTATATCCCTCAGGGTGTGTGTGTAAGGTAAAGTTTTGGAGGGAGGTGGAGCAACAGGTAGAGTGTAAGTAAGGTACGGGATCAATACTAGGGTCTGAGTCACACAATTACAGTGTTTATATCCCTCAGGGTGTGTGTAAGGTAAAGTTTTGGAGGGAGGTGCAGCAACAGGTAGAGTGTAAGTAAGGTACGGGATCAATACTAGGGTCTGAGTCACACAATTACAGTGTTTATATCCCTCAGTGTGTGTGTGTAAGGTAAAGTTTTGGAGGGAGGTGCAGCAACAGGTAGAGTGTAAGTAAGGTACGGGATCAATACTAGGGTCTGAGTCACACAATTACAGTGTTTATATCCCTCAGGGTGTGTGTGTAAGGTAAAGTTTTGGAGGGAGGTGCAACAACAGGTAGAGTGTAAGTAAGGTACGGGATCAATACTAGGGTCTGAGTCACACAATTACAGTGTTTATATCCCTCAGGGTGTGTGTAAGGTAAAGTTTTGGAGGGAGGTGCAGCAACAGGTAGAGTGTAAGTAAGGTACGGGATCAATACTAGGGTCTGAGTCACACAATTACAGTGTTTATATCCCTCAGTGTGTGTGTAAGGTAAAGTTTTGGAGGGAGGTGCAGCAACAGGTAGAGTGTAAGTAAGGTACGGGATCAATACTAGGGTCTGAGTCACACAATTACCGTGTTTATATCCCTCAGTGTGTGTGTAAGGTAAAGTTTTGGAGGGAGGTGCAGCAACAGGTAGAGTGTAAGTAAGGTACGGGATCAATACTAGGGTCTGAGTCACACAATTACAGTGTTTATATCCCTCAGGGTGTGTGTGTAAGGTAAAGTTTTGGAGGGAGGTGCAGCAACAGGTAGAATGTAAGTAAGGTACGGGATCAATACTAGGGTCTGAGTCACACAATTACAGTGTTTATCCTGTTAGACTGATGACTGATGACTAATGACTCAATGTGGTGTCTTGCGTGAGAAAATACAAAATAAATAATAACATGATTTTATGAAAATTGCTGATACTTTTTACACTCAATTTAACAATAACTTATTTTCGTTGACCATCTGAAACGGAGACAGAGTATGTTTCGTATGTAAAATTACCAAGGGAATACAAAATAGTAGCCTAGAAAAAAGCCAGAGCGAAAGTAGCTTACACACACTTAATGATGTAAAATAAAAATAAAAAATAAAAACTTAACATTTTGTTTTACCAAGAATTATGACTTTTGAGTTTTTACCTTAGGTCCATGATTTATTGCGTTGTAAGGTTATAAATATGTAGTCATGTCTACAAAGTTTTCATGAATTGAAGCAATTTCACGTTATAGAGCTTATTTATGCGTTTAAAATCTTCAGCTTAGCTTTGCTATTGGTTTGATAGATTTTAAAATTGCACTATGATAGAAATGTAAAACTTGTAATAATGTTTACGTTGACGCATAATGTTCTTTATTATTAAACAAATTATTTTGAGGTAGTTCGAGCCTGATGGATGGCATCTTCAGAAAGTGACTGGTTCGATCCCCGTCACATCCACAAAAATGTGAAGGGTTTACCTTACTTACACTGTATTTTCTTTCAACTTCTGGTTCTTTTGTACATAATGAGACTGGCACATGCACTACAGCATATAATAAACGTTAAACTAAAAAATATTTAAAATTGTTTTGACGAACTTTTTATTTGTTGTTATTTAGTTCTAATAAAAGTAAAAACAATAAAATATAATTAGTTTACAGTAAAGGCTGCTGATACAGTACTACGAATTATAAGTACATAAATAAAATAGAGAACACAACAACTGACAATGCAACTACAACAACTCAACCTTATTTCATACAAAGCTTTCGACAAGTAATCTTTGCCAACGGAGTCTGGCTTAACTTTAACAAATTACATTAAATTGACTAAAGTTAGAAAATTAATAAACTACATTACTTTCCAATGTATCGCCGTAGAATGATTACATGTATGTATGAGAGGCCGGTTTCCCTATTAGGTTATGGCTTTTAGAAAGTCACAGATGGTTGTGCAAAATATCACATTACTAGGCATTGGTGTGAACGATTAAAACAGCTGGTTAGCAAAACAAATATTTTGTAAGCTATTTAAATTTGATTTCTTATACAGTTCACTTACAACTTGTTTCAAAGTTTGGGTATTCTGTGTTCTTTTATCAGGGAAATTTGTCAGATCCGGCGTAGAAAAATCTCAAATAATCTTAAAATAAGTTAAATCAAGTTTACAAGTATTACAGAATATCTTAGTGGGGAGTTATCGAGTTATTTTTAAGTTTTAATCCAATAATAATAACTGTAAAGAGCATAAACATTTGACATACAAATTAATAAGTAAAATGAAGGAACCGTTATAAATTGAGCATTTGTCCATGGTTTTTTGTATGAAACAATAGGGTGTCTCAACATGATGCTCATTATATGATTGTGTCAAATATAATCTAATCAAATTCATAAGATGCCCAATTTAAATAAACCTGAACAGAAAAATCCTGATTTACTGTAATGAATTACACGTTTTGGCAAATTAAATTTCCACAATCTGATTTGGGACGAGAACATTTTATTTCCCTAGTTGTAACCTTTTATTTGAACATAATACTTGTTTTTCAATTTAAAGACATAGATTGGAAATGTATGCCATAACAAAATGTTCGTCGTGGCAAAACTGAAATTAATAACGTTACTGCAATTAATATACCAACAGTAATTTATACGTTTTAAAGTACAAAATGAAGTAAAATAAAATTATTTTCCTACAGTTAACTGACAAAGTAACACAGCTCATTGCTGCATTTACTTACTTTTGTCGCACTCATTTTACTTTACCACACTCATTTCTAGCCTCACTCCAGTATTCCAACAAAACAACACAAAACAGTGCGCTTTCATTAGGCACGAAATACGAGTATGCTTGAAAATTATTTCGCAACACTAGAAGATAGTACGACTACGATCAGCTGGTGCAGTGTTTCCCATTTCGTTCTACGCTTGGATTTAACCTAACCTAAAACGTGTTAGTGCTTGAAAGTCTAATTTTTATGCTTTGTAGTAACTGTACAATATAATAAGTAAAGCGAGTGCAAAGTGCAAATTTGCTCACTATTTACACAAATCACTATTTACTGGAGTAAACCTAAGAGAAATATTCCAAACAGAAACTCTCCTCCCATGTTTCTTGTTAGCCGCATTAATTTCTCGATCCTCCCCTCTAAAACTGTCCCTAATTGGGCCCTCCACCACAAATAGGCTTCGTATTGTACTCGGGACAATTTAAATAACCAAGAGACAAATTACCGCGTAATACGCTTGTCGGAATTCGAATTGCAAATCAGCTGGAACTAGAACTACAGTATGACAAACGTGAACGTGAGGGCCGAGCGGGGCAAACGGAGTACTCGGATCTTGTGGATAGCTACATAGGTTTCGCTAAAATGTGTATAATTAATTATTGTAGTTTGTTTTATATACAATTGAAGTTAAAGATAAAATGTTTTCCTTAATTTCCTAAAATTATCAATAAGACCCAATTTTGAAAAGAACTATAGTTTAGAGAGGAAAATGTTTAAATCATATATTTTTACGTGTTTAAAATCCATAAACTACAGTGTACACAAATAATATAATTGATGCCCATTTAATAATAAAACATGGTTGCCGCTTTAAAATTGTTTCATATTCAACAACAAATCCAACAGGAAAGATTCAAATCCATAATCTACACATATAATGAATGATGTGTCAAATATCATGTAACTAATGTAGTCATATATCATGTGTCAGACGCTTATTTATAAGCAGGACTACAGGACTGAATACGATGGATAGGTGTATTTGTGTACTTATGTTTACGATAAACGGCAATTCCATATATCTACGTGCAATCCAAGACGAGCTCAAAAATTTAGACCAATGCTATTTGGCGGTAAACTTCACGTGTCTAGACAGTTCTGTACTTCCGGCGACTCTAAGGTCAAGGTCAAGTTAACAGATGTTCTTTACTCTAACATCTTTTTGAAATTGAAATGTTCCTTCCCATCCACTAAACACTTCTTTTGTGTAGTGACCTCTTGGTGACCTTTACAGATGTTACAACAATAGTTTCAAAATCAGCTGATAACACAGTAGCCGACGCCTCTTATCGTTATCACTACCGTACTTCCGCAGCTCAGTTCATTCATAAAGATCCAGTGGCAACGAGGAAATTGTAACTATATGCATTTCTTCATATTTTTTTCATAATAATTTAGGTTAATAGTTTATTAAATGGGTTTTCTTAGACGTAAACAGGTATTTTGCTTGATTGCACTGCATGTATATACACAAGTATACACAATTGCTCCACTGACCAGAACATCTTCTTAATGATGAGCAAAGGATTTTTTTTGTAACTACAATAAACTTTTCCAAAAACTTTTCCAGTATACTTAAAATATGGCCAAAAAGAAATATATTTTTGACATAAACAATCAAACAAGAATTGAAACTTAAAACTCTCAAGGAGTTACAAGATAAATAAAACACATAAAAGAACAGTCAATAATAAGGCAAATTGTTTTTCATTCATTAACTAGCTTGTAGCCGTGAGGGTAAAGACATAAATATCCTACAACATGAGAAATACACATTGAATTGCAATGTAAACGAAAATGTGACACAACTGTATGCTTGGCTGTTTCCTAATATTTCAATCTCCTCATTTATTGCTGACTATGCGTTTAGTTTTGTTAGCGATTTTCTTACCGTTATCCATAGTCCAGAAATTACCCTAAACCGCTTTCTTTTCAGCGTCTACAACAGTTAGTTTATAGGCCTACTTTGAAAATTCAAACAAACAAATAATAGTGCTGCTTTTATTTCCCTATTTTTACTTCATCGATGTTACCTACTGTGTCAGTATCAGTACGTAATCTACTGTAGACATGTGGATAGCGGAGCGTTCAGAATACAATACAGTATTGAAATCATATATTTTTAACTCACCTAAGGAATGGCATATTTTACCAAATAAACCATTTAAATACTCGCACAACACTTCCGTGTAGTTCATCACGGAGAATCTGACTCAGGTCATAATTATAGCGAAAAGGCCGAGTCACATGAAAACCCGCGTGACCGGGGCTGCATGTGAATCAACCTGTGTGTAAATATGTGTTGACGGCAGTCATAACAGTTTTGGTTTAAAAACTGAAGGAAGGAAATAACTCTGCATTGTGAAATTTGCTGTGTAGCAATTATGCTGTGTGGTTTCATTCGCCATGTAAAAATATTTTACAAATTTGTTAATTCTCTTAACCTCAATGTGCCCATTTTTACATTCCATAGTATAAGGAGAAAGTGGCCTAGTGTTTCCGTAAAAACTTCCGAGTTTTAGTTTTTGGTGGAAATATTTGTTTTGGATCGCCCTGAACCTAAAAAAGTTATCTTTGAAGTAATGACTGTGTGTGTACATATCTGTGTCTGAATGTGCACAGAGCAGCAAACTACACATTAGTCCGGTTTTGTAGAAATTTGGTATGTGGGTACTAATCCATGGTATCTCTAGGAACTGTTACATTTTAATTTTTGACGGTTGCTGTGAAAATACGGTTTAAAGGCTATTGCAATTTTCGTGATTTTACCCATAAAATGCTATAGTTACTGAAAAGGATTAGGCTACCTGTTATAAGGGTTGTTCACAAGCTAATGGGAGAAAATATGAGTGAGTTTGATGATACATTTATTTTTATATTTTTTATTACACCATATCAAGTCATAAAATAACAATTTTATAGGTATATCAGGATAACCCTTTTATTTAGTATATGTACCCTTCCCTAAAAACACAATTCCCTAATTAATTAACCCCGACATATAATAATGTGACAACGATAAGTAATTGAACAAAGATGCATATAATCAACTTTCAAGAGGTGTAAGTCTGCAAAGACCACTCTTAAAGTTTTTATTCCCGTTAATAAAATGTGGTTCTCGCAAGAACGAGTGCTATCCCATATAGTACCACGGCTCTACTGATTGTATTGTAGGGGACATGTGCTGCTAGTTTGTCGGTAGTCAAAAACCAAACTACTCTGTGCTATTCAACACAGCTGACCCTGATAATTTAATTAGGTATTTAATAAAGACTCTGAATAAAGAAACAGCTGATTTAAGTCATTAAAAAAACTACACATGGCATCTCACGTTATGCTTCATTCTACACGCATCCTCAACCTTTACTTATTTTAAGGTTGATTAATTAACTATGCCAAATTGCATCCCCATCTCGATTGGTAATGTATGTGTAACATAGTGTAATTGTTGTTTAATCTATAAATACTTTTAGTACACAAGCAGGTTTTTTGTGACAATTACTCCTCCGAAACTACTTAACTGATTGACATGTTTTTGGTGTCATTGGAAAGAGCGTAACGTGAAGTTGTGCAGGAAACACTTTCTTGGTTGAAATAAAATATTTACTATTTGAATTTGGGTTGGTGTAAATATTACAATGTAAAAAATCGAGAGAGCCTGGATAAATTGATATACTAAAAAGAAAACTAAATTAACACTGTGCTGCATTTCTTAGTAATCATTTGAAAGAGCAGATTTGCTAACAATGGAAACATAGGAAAGTCATAGAATACCACCAAGGAGAAGAAATAGAAATAATGTTTTTTTAGAATTTATAATCGTTATTATGGAAGAATCAATCTGTTATGTACATCTTGAGTATTTCCATAATCTCTGAGTTGAATCTTTTAAAGTCATTAGAAGTTATGACTGTTATTCGTTTTAAAATAACGCCTGCAATACAAAGCAATTGCTCGAGTTCGAGCAACAGGTCCACTAGTATGATTTATCGAGCCTCGGATATAAGATTGACACAGTATTCTTATCTCGAGTTCCCTGACTGACAGACGGTCAAGCAAGATAGGTCCATAGGGAGGGGTCACTAAAAAACAATACGTCGGGGCGCCCGGAAATGGGGCTCACACACGAGTGACGAGGGCTCCACGTGGGCTCACTTGGACCCCAACATTATCAACACTGATTATACAAAGACGCTTTAACCAATATTTTTGTCATTATTTCAACATTTAAGATTTTCATTTCCAAAGTAGTGAAAGATTAATTACACTACGAGGATTAACCAATACTAATTGGTTTAAATTTTGAGATGTATAACATTTTGTACTAGTTTAAAAAGATGCCTATAACTTTAGTTTTGATTAATTTTTATGTGCAGGCTAGCCTAAATATAAAATGCGATTTTCAACGAGTGCTGACATTTGAAATGTTTGGCTAGTTCGTAAATGTATACATTCTTTAAAAGCTTAATTTTATAGTTCATGTTAAGTTTTGTTAACTCTGCCTCTGACAAAAAGTATTTAAACCGTCCGGAACAACTACACTGCAGAAGATACACTGCAGTTTATATCGTCACTGGCGAATCAAGCTGATTATTAATAGACCATTATTTCTAAAAGTTGTATGCTATAAGACAGATTTGTAATCTTAATTCACTGACCAGTCAGAAGTGATAAGAAGTAGGCCTATACTGCTACTGACCTTGCAGTTTATAGGGAATATTGCAGCACGGTCAGCATTAGAGTCAAGGGCTTGAAAGCTTGAAACAATGATTATAAATCCAAATCAGGAACAAAGAAAACGTTGTAAGCTGTGTTTGGGCATTGGTTGCAATATCTTAACTGACACAATGTTATTATATTTTATGTCTTCCTGAAAGTGATTTTAATGTAATTATTTTTTTCGCAACACTACTTTATTTTAATGGACTTTCCCCGCATGGAATTAGTCCAGGAAATCGTTGTTTGCCGCCTTCTTCAAAAGGTATTTCATTACGTACTACCAATACTAGCATTGATTTTTTGATACTCAAAGGTACTCTTGCTGCTACTATACGATAATCTAATGCATTTTTATGACAGCTGATTATGATTAGCATATTTTTGGTTAATAAGCATCTTAGCTATTTCTTAAACATAACTATTATTATCAACGTAACCAAATTTACAAACTAAATCACAAGAAATAAAATTTCCTTTGGCATATAAATATCCTATCCGTAACATAAAATAGGGAAATAATCTAATTAAAAAACGCTTGAACGATTTGATTACAAGTTTGTTATAGTACTTTCGACTCTAAATAAAACGGCACAACCGTATCTTTTGCCGTAAAAATTACGGTTCAAAAGATATTGATTTTTTGTGATTTTCCCCATAGTACATCATAGATAATTCCACCATTGACTATGTGTGTAGTCAAAGTAGTCTATCTAGTAAAGGTCTATAGTCAATGCTTCCTCCGCTTACAATGTAAGGGTTGATGACAAGGTGGGAGAAAATATCTGTCTGATTGTTGATACCGTTGATTTTATTGCCAGGTTGGGTTTTAGTAGCAAAGGCGAAAAATATCGTACGTCGCTCGTCGTAAGTGTTTGCCGTAGCCTACTCGTATACTGTAGTAAGTAAATAAAGTAATCCCGCACTCGTTCGGTACCTGTTTCCCGTACTAGTAACCCTTAAGAGTCTACACTAAGTTTGTTTTTAATTGATTTAACATATCTTACACGTATAATAGAATTTCTACCTCATTAGTTTATTGAGTAAAATACAGAAAAATAACATTCAAAATGGTCAAAATAGAAATATGCACCTAATGAAATTTTAAGCTATTTAAGATTTTCCGCAAGAATATTCTAACGTGTTATTTGTTTTGAAAACCTTAGATTCTCCACATATATGTAGTAAAGACAAGTTGGAGTTTTCTTTGTATTACCACACTACATATCATTAAAGTGGATTTGTGATAGTAGGGAGTCTACCTTTAATAATATAAATATGAATGTACTGTATACAAATCGTGTTTGTGCTGAATATGTAGTATTTTTAAAAGCCGTATCTGTAGATATCCGACGTGAGTTCGGGCTGTCTTCCTAGTTACCTTGATATCCCAGAGGTGCTCAGTTTTCTTTAATATTCCAGAAGTCGGGTTTTCTTCTCCCTAACACTCTCTTGATATACCAAAGGTCAGCTCATGCTCTTCCGCAACGTGTCTATGGTATTGATTTGTGCGGTTACCCCATATTCCTATACCTACATATAAAGGTGAGATGGTTTAGTTCTCTCTGGATAACCTAATATATTTCCTGTATAACCCAAGGTGAATTTGTGTTCCCTCTCCGTATTTCTCAGTGGTAAGCTTGTGTTATTCCCCGTTACCAAGAAGATTTGTGTTGTTTTTCCTGTTCCTCTGGTGTGCGTTTCCCCAGACTCCCGACACTCAGAAGGTTTGCGTTTCCCAATTTCCCCCAAACTGATAAGATTTGCATTCCCCCCATATCCCCTGTACTCAGAAGGTTGGTTTAGGTTGTTTCCCCAGTTCCAGCGGGGGCGACGGCCGCTTCACTTTGTTCTATTTCCGCATCCTAGTCGCTGCCAAATCCATCTTCCAGCATCCGCAATAAACCCATATGTTTGTCTCCTTGGTTAACTGCTCATCAGCCAACCCCGTACCATTTCGCAACAGGCGCTCAGCGCTCGTCAAGAATTCAAGGTTTTGATCCTATTGGTGTGTTTATGCCTGGGCATTATTGTTAACCCAAGCGCAAACCTTCACTGAATACATATTTTGTTTATCAATCAATGCATATTAACTTAAGTACGGTAGTTAGTCCTGTTTCGTTTGGTTTGCAATCAACACATTCTAGAATCTACACAATATATATAACTAATAATACATAGGCTTCCCGTACTCAACAAGGTTGACATTGTACCTTTTTTCTAATCAAACGTTGTACGGGATGTTCGCTATAACACTGTGGAAGTCAATCTATAAATGGACATTTTAAATGATAGCAAATTCCAAGCAATGAAAAGTATTTTGTGTTTTAACTAGAAGATGAAATTGAAAAGTTGAAACATTCAAGTTGAATTGATTTCTACAGACTGGAAGCCATTTTAATCCACTTGAGTATAATAATAGGATTAAAATCAGGAAGCCTTACGCTGATTATTGCGAACTGCGCTTCAATCTTCTTGGAATGTTTTGCATGTCTAATTTATTACAGTATTAAATACAATGATTAATATGAATAAGAACGCAGCGACACATCGCAGTGCTAAAATGGGCTTATTTATATCTTCGACTATATATGTAGCCTATATACAATTATATATACATGAATTTTACTTGTTGACTACTTACATATGTCAGAAACATCAATCCAATCTGACCCAGTGAGCATTTAGTTTAATGTTGTGTCTAACATGTCATGTAACATGACGTTATTTTGTGTTAAATTTGTGTGGACGACTCATGGTGATTCTCAGATACCCTAATTAAGTAAAACAACATACACCACATAATAATTTTTGTGAACTATAGAAAGATAACAAGGTTAATGTGGTTTTATAAAACTCTGATTTAATTTTAAAGAAATTAAAAACATAACACCGGGTACCGCTTCCATTACTTTGACAATTTCTAGTAGATGCTAGAAAAAATGCATTATACTTGTGAGAGAAATGGAAGCATGACTACTTTGTAAACTGTGAGAAAAATTACACATTTCCCGTTTTGGCGTTATTTTGTATAAGTCCAATCACAGAAAACGTAGAGTAGTACGTTTTCTGTGGTCCAATGTCCAAAAGCGAACCCATTGATTTAGCAGTTTACCCTACATCACTTAAATAAAATCCATTAACTATATAATGTGTATGTTAAACATTATACAAAACACTTACCGTATTATCTGAAAATGGTATCCTTCTTCTACTAGGGGCAGCTACCACTCCACAAAAACAAACCACCACCACCAACCACCCTGTCCTATATTTCGTCTGCATCCTCGACCTTTTGGCAGCACTGATTCCGTTAAAGCGTTACTTCCGCTAATACTACCGGAACTCGGAAACACACCTAGGGATTTCCATGTTACATCCAAGTTGTCGCGTCATGGGGTTTACCGAAAATAATGCATCATTCAAAGAGTATATTTTTTACAATTTAAAGAGTTTGAAACATTAAAAATAAATTATAAATTACAGTAGAAAGTATATAAGTTTGTTTCCAACCAGACAGTACGAACACATGGGTCGAGACCACTGCGGACGGTCGGGCGTAGTTGTCTCTGCGACCGCCCAAGTGATACTAACCGTCAGCCGTCAACGGCGTCAACCGATCGCGCAGTGATGCCAGAGAATTACACCGCGGGACAACACGAAACGACTCTCGCACCGCCCAGTGCGTAGAGAAGAGATTAGGTACCTACACTTTTTCTAGTTCTTCTGAGTCACTGACTTACCAAAATCGCTTATCTTCTTTACTTAGGAAAGATTTAATACACAGTATTATCTTTTGGCTCTTTGTTAAACTAAAGTAAGAGAGTTTTATTAGGTCAATATTATGTTAAGCTGAAAAAAGAAAGGATATTGTTGAAATGCCAATAAATTAAATGTGCTTCAGGTTTTGTGCTTATTAAATCCTACAGCTTATTTTTATTGTTAAAATAGGTATGCCATTTTAACCGCTTTTAAAATAATTATAGTTTGTGCCGGCATAGAATTTGTATTCTTATAGCTCAAAATAGTGTGATGTAATGGTAGTACAACAGGTACAACAAGCATAGACGAAAGAACAATTATTTTTTTTAATTTCAGATTTTTAATGATAACCTGTGTGATAGTCTGCATCTTCAAGTGGCCACCAAACAACCACCGGGTCGTGGGATTTCCATATGTCAAATTCCATAGGTCATTCGTGGTATTGAACTTAAGAAGTTTTTTGCCACCCTTAGCTCTAGCCACTGCAACAGCCGCCTAGTGATCATAATATGCTCATAATATTGCTTGAAAGGTACAAACTGATATAAAAGTAATACCGTATAGTGATTGATGGATCACTAGTCTACAGATTTCACTTCGTATTAGTATTATTTATGTAAGAGGAATAAATTTATGAAGGAAATCGTTTTTACAAAATGTTGAAAAAAGTCAGTTGAAGTATAATAAAACACTAAGCTATGATTACAAGATGATTTTAATTACTCTAATAATGTTGAATTCAAAATGATTAATTTACAGTAGTATGGAATTCAACATTTAGAATACATTTCATTCCTAACGATCTAGTCACAGTTTAAGGATTCTCCAGCATCTAGAGGCCTGGAATCCCGAGTAGATTTAACACCTTCTTTAATTAGAGAATGGTGGAATTTCACCGAATTGAAGAGTAAGAACAGCTGAAGTAAACTGGACGCCATGAAGATCATCAAGTATGCCAATGCTTCTACTCCAGAAACATTGGTGAATAGTGTGTGAACATTGCTCAGACCGATAGGAATATTCTCAATCAAATCCATGGATATCCATCCTAAAGCCAATGTTACCAATGCTACAGTCACTAGATTCACACGGTTAGTACGTTCAGGATCTCCGTCGGTGAATTTATCTTTCTGCGCGTTCCCTTTTCCCTGCAAGGCGTTGATAACAATAGCAGTAAGAAGGCTGATGGAGGCAATGCCTGACAGTATGTGGGACCAGCGATCAGGATTCACGTCCATCAGGATTACAGCAGCCATCACGTTTATTTCGCTGTACTTGTAATGATCCCTGACTCTTCCGAAAGGACGTTTGCTTGAAGTTGACCCATCCGTTCTCACCACCATTTGGCTGTGTGCTAAATTGTAGTAGATGAAACAAAGACACAACCTAAACATACTCAAGAGCAACACTTTCCAAGGAAATTTTGATTCTTTTTCTTCGAGGATGGGTTGGAATTTTGACGGGGTGTCTCCGATTTCAAGTTGAGGTTTGGTTTCCATCACTAGTTCGTTCATTTGGCCACAAAATCACTAAAATATTTTAAGTATATTGCTAGAATTTAAAAATGAAAATATAGGCTATAATTATTTTTGTTATCACATGATGTATTTTTACCGTATATATTATGACAGTATATGACAGCTGATAAATAGTTTGAAAAATTGAAGATTTCCACAGTCTTAAAAAAATGAACTATAGATACAATCATTGACTAATCTATAAAATACTATGACCTTTAACCATCAATACAACTTATTTCAGTATCCAATAGTCAATGCTATGACGTTCAATGTCAGCCCAATTTCAGAATAAAAATAGCTTCAGTCAACAACAAATGGAGCTGTTCAATAATATTGAACTATTCCTAACTGGAAGGGTAATGTTTAGGTAACTAAAAATTCGTGTATGTAACCACTAAAGTCGTAGCATGAAAACCTAAAAAGAAAATATAACTTGTGTAGTATATTTCCAGCCAGAGAGCCAGGAGAGGCTCTCTCTTCTAGGTTCTCTTTGAGTTTACTACTGGCTACAGCAGGCCAACCAACAACAGAGGGTTGCCATACTGTACTTTTAAATTCAAAGTTTAAAAACTAGGCTGAAGAGAGCTATAGGTACCTCAGTGTGGGCTCTCCGCCAACTGACATTTCACGATACCGGTACCTACTAGGAATAGCTTGTAATCACTAATACATCGAGGAAAGCACTTTAATTCTCAATTTATTGTATATTTTAAAGGGTTAAAACAGCCATTTTACAATGAAATTAGTTTTCGTTTTTAACCTCTTACACTTAGCGTTAAAGATGTTCTGTTATTCGACATAAGCTATAACGCTTCGTCTGAGAATTGCATATACTGTGCGATAAATAACTGAACTACCAGCAGCTTTGTATACCCTTTATATGTCAGCTAAGATATAAGTGAAAAGTGGTTTACTGTAATATTATCCTTATACATAGTACTGTTTTATACAAAACTCAGAGTTAACTTGTTTACATCCTGCTCTTATGACCTGCTCAAACTATAATTTTCAGTTGAAATTCCTTGTTAGTGTCAAATATATTTTAGTTTCCCTCCATTAGAAATGGCTTAAGTTATTAGTGTAACAATGACAAAAGAAAAATTACTTGCTCTTTGGCGCTATAATTTGTAATACACACATAATATGTACAAGTACAACGGATTTTATCCGGCATTCTACCTATAAATGTTTTTCAAACCCTTGTAGACTTAAGCCTAATAGGAAAATAGAAATAGAGTCACAGTCGATACAATGGCGGGTTTCTTTCATTCGAGCAACACTCGGAGAATATATAGGGAAGATACAATCACCAGTGGTGTAGTCGTAAATGTTCCAGTGCGGTAAGACTTGCCTTTTAGTATAAAATACCCTCGCCACAGCAAACCTATACGCGAAATTTCCATTTACCAGTATTGGCTTTTAAATTAAATATATTTAAATAACATTAAATTATACAAGTACCTAGGTTTGCTGCTACAGGGAGGGTAATAAAGTGTGTCTTTAGTGAAATATAAATAGCTTAGTAAAAATAAATAAATTTGCCAATTTTGATAAAAATATATCCATAAACAAGCAAACTACAACAGATTAATTATTCTCCATAACAATGACATGGGAATTTTAAATTTTTTACAATTTATTCAATTTTCTCCGTAACCAAAAAACGCGGAAAAACAATTAAATTTACTAAATTATTAGTTTTTTAATGCTCTTTGAAATGGTGTAAAGAGAAATTGGGTATTTTTATGTTTTGAGGGCCTAAAAATAAGAACCCCCAATTTTTCCCCCATAAAACCCCCTATAACGTTCCCATTGTCCGATCATGAGTTTTTAGGTAAGTTCATATTTAGCGTTCGTAGAGTGTTCCTTCATATTTTTAGTATTAATTTCATGTTGTTTACCAAATAATAGGATCCATTGATACATATTATGTAAACCTAACTACCAAATCTAACCTAAAATATGAAGTCATATTTAGTCGACATTGGCGTACTTAATTGTGACAAGACTTGAAACACACACCAAAATCAGATTCAGATTAAATAATATGAAAAGACTAGACTACTAGTATTGTTACTCATATAATCTAAAGTCAATGGCAACGTCATGTTTCTACGACGATGAACAGCTTCGGTTTGTTCATCGATGGTTACACATCAATCATACTAATATTATAAATGTGAAAGATTGTGTGTTTGTTTGTTTGTTTGTTTGAAGTTCAATCACGCATTTACTACTGGTCGGATTGTGTTGAAATTTGGTATGATGATAGCTCACATTCCGGATTAATATATAGACATATTCTTACCTCAAAAATCCTTTCGGGCTCCGCCCCAGCGGCTCTAGAGTTTCCCATGTTAACCTTATGAGTATTCATATTTAAAAGGAATTAAATGATTTGGCCAGCTGTTTCAACTACACAATTTGTTTCTATGATATTCAATAGCATTAAAAGGTATACCTTTAATGCGTATACGGTTTACCAACAGGGTGCAGCACCATTAGTTCTTTATACATTTATTTTTTGACAACAGCTAATATGAACCAAGCAGCAACAAAAACCTGATTGTGAGAACTTTACTTCTTTCTATTGTTTTGGTGAAGTGGTAGAACATTATGGCTATGGTAGATGTTCTATATACTATAGTATACCGTAGATTATACTAAACCAAATTTTCTCAAACCGTGTCCTCTCTCATTGCAAATGCAATGCACGAGTATTTAACTACAATAAGCATTGTATACCAACCCCGTACGAAGGACGGGTACTCAGCTAGTACGTCATATACCTTAGATTAATTGATCAACAGCCTACCCCAATGCCACCATTGATATTGAATAGTCCAACTTGTTCTGATGTGTTTTATGTAGGTGTTATTTGAGTGCTCTAATGTCGACTTGCTGTTTCTTTCTTATTTCCAAGTGGATGTTGTGGCTTGTGAATTTTTTTCTATAATAATACACGTCAAATACTACGTTGCTTAAAAGTATATTAGGTTAGAGTGGTTTTAATGTTGATTGAATAGCAAGAAACAAAATATTAGATGTTAAACGCCCTATATCTAACCGGTCGGGACTAACCTTATTTAATTTCCTTCATCCAACCCATTAAGACAATACATCTTTAAGCAAGTATGTTTAACCTATGGTGCTATCAAGTCCCAACACTTGTACAGATGTCAACATTGAGCTGTTGTGACTTGGTGTAAGTATAAAGTACAATGTTACAATGGACAATGAAGTGGGCAGGTCAGTGTCAAATGAGTCAGTCAGTCAATTGCCCAATGCCCCCCCCCCCCTTAACATTTGTGTGGTCCAAAGTGACCAGTGAGTTTGATACTTTTACTCTTAGTAAAGAAATAAAATTCAGTTAACTACAGTTAAAACTGCCTCTTTTTACTCTGTATTATTGAGAAGCAACGTAAAGATTATGTGAGTACGCTTACACTCCTCTTCATATGACAAAAACATCTAAGAAGTTTCCCAACAATTTTCCACACAATGTATTTTGAACGTTACAAATCGTCAATGGTTACAATTGGAACTACTGTGTGTGCGTAGTGATTCCTGTTTAACAAAGCCATACCACAATTCCTGAGAAAACTGGTATAAACATTATTGTTATGGTTAAAGTTGTTGTGGTTGGATGAGTTTTCGTAGTAGGTAAAGCTGTTGCGGTTGGATTAGTTGTCGTGGTAGGTAAAGTTGATGCGCTTGGATGAGTTGTCGTGGTGATAAAGTTGTTGCGGTTTGATTAGTTGTTGTCGTAGGTGAAGCTGTTGCGGTTGAGAAGGTTTTGTGGTTGGTAAAGTTGTTGCGGTTGGTTGAGTTTTCGTGGTAAGTAAAGTTGTTGCGGTTGGATGTGATCTCGTGGTGGGTAAAGCTGTTTGTTGGCTGTTGTGGTTGGATGAGTTGGTGTGGTAAGACATTCTCCCTTTACCTGTGTCTTATATTTAGCTCAGGTAGCCCAAGTCCCACCAGCTCATGTCAGACGTCAACGAAAGGTGTCTTATCGTCACCTGCTTATCACTTCTTATCAGAGAGCTGCAGGTGTGTTATCACGTCCTTCCATTGTAAACATCCTGTTGATGACGCGGTCGTTTAGTAAACTAGTTCATCAACTCTAGATCGGGCTAGGTACTATCATAGATAAAAGGAGTATAGACATGAGTATGTCTACTTCTTTTAATCTATGGTACTATGTTGGACTTTTAAGAGTAGACCTACCTAATAATAAATGAGTGAAAGATGAAAATGTTGTATACCGATTGGTGCCTGTAAAAAATTTGGTTTAGTAACCAATTCAACTATTCAAAATGTCTACTCCTTTAATCTATGTCAAAACTAACAACCCACCAGTATAACAGCACCCAATTTTCGCTTGAATTATAATCCTACAGTATTCACGTAGCATAAATCCAAAGATATGAAACCCAGTGAAAGGTTTGAAATTCCGTGACAGTAACCTACTATCAGAAGGATGATCGGGAAATTCCACAGCAAAATGAAACGAACCGATTATTTTTTGTGAAAGGCTGCGTAATCGGATATAACTCATGTTTTGGTATCATAGTCATAACTGATTCACTATATTCAGTGAGTACTAGACGAATGATTCATTTAATTGAGGGGAATCCTTGTTAGAACTGGTTTCACTCGATGAATACTAGCGCCACCTTGCGTTGCCGGAAGAAATGACCTCGTTCCTTATACGACGAATGGTTTGGAATGAATTGATATTATATAGTGGCACTGAGTTATATAGCAGGGTAAGTTAGTGATTACACTGTTCTTAATAAAAAAAGTCACTGGTTCGCTCCTGAGTAGTCAGCAGCTGTTCAATGTTTCTAAAATTGATTCATCCTTATATACAGGGTGTTTCCGAATTGTCTGGACATATTTTGTGGACTTGTTCCCTGGGCTAACACAAACATAAAACACCATATAACTATGGGTCTAAAGTGCCTAGATTTCTGTCTGTCGGTCTGTTTGTGATTTTTATACATTATTTTATATCTTGGGCATTTTTCAAGATAGAGATTTAAAATTCGTTATGAATGTGTAGTTCTGAAAGTAAAAAGAACTATGAAAATTTCGTTCCAATATCTCAAGCTGTTTCAATATGGCGGCCATTTAAAATCTTTAATTTCATGAAACCCGTAAATATTAAGAACACCTTTTACCTTACCGAAAAGATAGACAATTTTAATACATATCAAATATGGTAGTCCTATTAAATTGCTTAACCAAATGTAGAAAAAAAACTGACAACTCAGTTATTTTTCATCCGATTTTAACAAACAAGGCCTCATTTGATTTGTATTAAAATTTTCTATCTTTTCGGTAAGGTAAAAGATTTTCTTAATATTTACGGTTTTCATGAAATTAAAGAATTTAAATGGCCGCCATATTGAAACAGCTTGAGATATTGAAACGAAATTTTCATAATTCTTTTTACTTTCAGAACTACACATTCATAACGAATTTTAAATCTCTATCTTGAAAAATGTCCAAGATATAACATAATGTATAAAAATCACAAACAGACCGACAGACAGAAATCTAGGCACTTTAGACCCATACTTTATGGTATTTTATGTTTGTCTTAGCCCAGGGAACAAGTCCACAAAATATGTCTCTGATGAATAACTCCTTACTAAGTCATTCTTGATATAAATTTCCTTAGCTAAGCAACACAGTTAAGTGTACAAGATGTTTGGCTACAGAATTGAATTGTATAAACAATCAAATGTTTAGTGGTGTCCTTGAAATATTATCAATAGTTCACGAGCTGAGTAAAATTATCGTATAGCAGTAGATTTTCGCCTCTTACAGTGAGTGCTGATGTTGGTTACGGATTTCTATCATAAGTACAATTTTTAACGAAGCCCAACGGAGTGAAAACACAAATGATAAGAAAGCATCATTTTACTTTACATCCATCATAGTATTGACAAATTAATAAAGAAAATATAATTTTGACAGTAGCATACTTTGTAAGTACCTACCTCATTTGACTGTTTTAATAAAAATTAAAATTTTTACAGTCAGACAGTAAATGCCTAAACATTAATATTTAGTAATTTATAAAACGATCCCATAGGAAAATAACTGTATGCAAATTCACATTTCATCAATCTAACATTGCTCACGAAACAACAGTTCAAGATCTCTTCCGGTGATGAAGATTTGTAACAAATCAAATGCCGATGATTCACAAACAGCTGTTCAACAATGGAAAGCTGTTTCATCGTGTTATAGTAACAGCTGTTTGAGCTCATTAGTATAAGATATGATTATTTATGGAAATACAAGAAGTGCGTTGTGCAGCGGATGATTTGCAAGACAGTTTGTATTTCTAGAGTTCTGTGGCGTAAATAATAACACGGCTTCCGCATTCGTGTTCGTGTTTGTATCGCTATTGGTCACAGTTTTTATTTATAAATCGGCTTATGAAGCGCTTTGTGGATAAAATATGGAAGTAAATAATATCTTTAACAGGGAAATGTCATACTAAATTGTACGAGAGTGTACGTGTCGAATAACCTTTGCTGTTGTATAGGTTATAGTGGAAATTCATCCAACATAACATCTTACATTTACATCTTACATATTACAAAAGAACTTAGGAATATTACTACATATACGTTCAGTAATATTGAAGAGCTCAATAAGCTCTAGCTAAATCGTAACAATCCTGTTTACATTTCTTCTAATTCAAATAAGAATTATCAGCAAACTTTAATTTGTAATGTCTTCTTTTTTGTTGGGCCTCTAACAATATTCATCCTACATCATGTTAAATAACAAACTGCGCTTAACAACGCATGTCACGACATGAAAAATGTTGAGTCTTGAGTAAAATTAGTATGTACGTAAATTTTTGCAGTTTGTGGGTAAATTTAAAATACAGTATCCAACTTGATTACGTACAAGCTAGAGAACCATGATACATGAGAATATAACACTTATCAATTATCAATCATTGAGATGGGGACGCTCATATTTTTTTAGAAATCTTATACAGTAGACGGTCCATTTTTTTCCGAGATGATGGTTTAAACATTCCCGCACTGGAAATTTATGACTACTCCACTTTTTATGGAAAAATTTCCATTCAAATCAAAATATCAACAAATTGAAGAATTTATAGGGGGAGAAAGTAAAAATGGATGTACAGTAATGAAGTTGAATTGCACAGTACTGTAGAGTGGGATGATGTAAATGATGAATTGTCATACTTTTAACCAACCTAAAATAATTATAAGACGATCTATTGTAAAATATAGTTTCTTTTATCAAAAGTCACCGAGCAAAAAACTAAAGGAGAAAAACTAATTTTCACAACAAAGTATTCTGCGGATGGCTGTTTCAACTATGTTTTATTTCAAACAAAAAAAGGTCACAGCTGTAAAGCTCGGGTGTTTACTTCAGTATACAAAACTCAGTGCTAGTGATATATGATATACAGGATTGTGAGACTATTATTAGCAGATTGAGCAACTGAAGCACCCCAGATTGAGGTGCAGTCAGCTAACCACACTAAAAAAAGGCCTATCTCTCGAGTATATTGGATTTTCTGGGGGTTTTACACAGGTAGCCAAAGAAACGGCGTACAGACGTTTTACAGCGGAACAGACTAGTGCCGATTATGGCAAAGAGACGCATTAACTGAAATTGAGTATTGTAGAGATTGAGTAGAGATTTCCCGATTGCTGGACTAATTTTCAATTAGTTAAATGCCAGGAGCTGGGGGCTGAGGGTACAGTTGCCCCCTGCTGGGGAGACGTCAGCACCACCCTCTGGAGCTTTGTGTGTCTGTCTATCTGCATATCGTTCCTTGATTAAAGCCCCTGGAGTGAACCCTGCTGTTACTGTATTTCCTGGTTTGGATCCAGACAAATGCAAAATACCCCTTCCTGGATCCTGAATTCATTTCATTGCCAATTTCCTTTAGGTTAGGTTCCTAGATGATTCAACAGCTTTTGAGGGTAAACCCTCAGTTTTGTACTAAATAAAAGAATATGAGAAATATTTTGAAGGGAATTTTAATTCAATTTGTATATTGAAGTATACTTCCAAGAATGATTGTTCGAATTCAAATACAGAATTTTAATGACATTTTCTTTTTTATCAACTTATCTCACAGAAGTATTTTTTAAAATTCTTAACATAAAAAAATTGTTTAATTTTATTCGAATGACGAACGTGTCATTTCAGTCACAAAAAATGCATTGATCTAATGTGGTAAGTAATTTAATAATTAACAAAGGGAGTACACACAAAATTAGCAGTCCTACAGTCTCCACCTTAGAGTGGAATCCTATACTCTAATACGAGCAATGTTTGCTTGTATGTATGTATGCTTGCTTGCTTGCTTGCAAACAAGATCTCGAAAACGGCTCCGACGATTTTCTTCAAATGTTGTAAATAGTTTATTTCTGGCCTAAAAACGAGTTTACTGCAGTTAGAACTGCCAACAAAAATCTAATTACGTAGAAAAATGAAACTGAAAATCACATTTTTTTTACATTAGTCTTATGGGTTGCTAGGTAACCGTGTTGGCTGAATTAAATAACAAGAAAAAGTAAACAAAAGACTTGAAGTTGTAGCATGTGTTCATAATAAGCCAACTACCCACAGTATACTAGCAAATTACAAATACAGTACAAAAGGAAAAACATCACTTGTTAATATTTATCAAAGATTATACTAAAGATTACTCGATACATTGTAGTCAAGGGTAGCAGTGCGAAGTCTGGAATCTGTTTATGAATAATAGATTAAGATAAGTAGTTATGGAAGGAGATGATTTTATGGAGAATTGAAATGAAATTGAAAATTTTCATATATGTGTATTTGTGATTGTATATGTATGTGTTATTGAAAGTTGAGGGTTGATGTTTGTTATTGTTATTGAAAGTGTAAGAGAGAAATGAAAGTGAGAGAGAGATCTGCAATCCTAAATAGCTATGGGAAGGGAAGGAAACAGGTCCACGACGTAGGAAGTGGTGAAGGAAGTAGTAAAGGCAATCATAAAATAATATGGGAATGGAGGGAAACAGGTCCGTGGCGTAGGAAGTGATGAAGGAAGTAGTAAAGGCGTGCAGTCCGGAGTGTGGGGACTGTTTATGACGATAAGATTAGGGTATCTGCAATCCTAAAATGCCATGGGAAGGGAGGGAAACGGGTCCGCGACGTAGGATGTGGTAAAGGAAGTAGTCAAGGCGAGTAGCCCGGAGTGTGGGAACTGTTTATGTTGATTAGATTAAGGTATCTGCAATCCTAAAAATGCTATGGGAAGGAAGGAAAACAGGTCCGCGACGTAGGAAGTGGTGAAGGAAGTAGTCAAAGCGAGCTGTCCGGAGTGTGGGAACTGTTTATGACGATTAGATAAGGGTATGGGCAATCCTAAAATGTTATGGGAAGGGAGGGAAACAGGTCCGTGACGTAGGAAGTGGTGAAGGAAGTAGTTAAGGCGAGCTGTCTGGAGCGTGGGAACTGTTTATGATGATTAGATTAAGGTATTTGCAACCCTAAAATGCTATGGGAAGGGAGGAAAACAGGTCCACGACGTAGGAAGTGGTGAAGGAAGTAGTCAAGGCGAGTAGTCCGGAGTGTGGGAACTGTTTATGACGATTAGATTAAGGTATTTGCAATCCTAAAATGCTACGGGAAGGGAGGGAAAGAGGTCCGCGACGTAGGAAGTGGTGAAGGAAGTAGTCAAGGCGAGTAGTCCGGAGTGTGGGAACTGTTTATGACGATTAGATTAAGGTATTTGCAATCCTAAAATGCTACGGGAAGGGAGGGAAAGAGGTCCGCGACGTAGGAAGTGGTGAAGGAAGTAGTCAAGGCGAGTAGTCCGGAGTGTGGGAACTGTTTATGACGATTAGATTAAGGTATTTGCAATCCTTAAATGCTACGGGAAGGGAGGAAAACAGGTCCACTACGTTGGAAGTGGTGAAGGAAGTAGTTAAGGCGAGCTGTCCGGAGTGTGGGATCTGTTAATAACGATTAGTTTAAGGTATCTACAATCCTAAAGTGCTATGGGAATGCAGGGAAACAGGTCCATGACGTAGGAAATGGTGTAGGACGTAGTAAAGGTGAACCGTGTGGAGTTTGGGAATGGATTTATGTATCACTAGACTGCTTTCAGAGTGAACTAATGATTTTCCCCGAGCAAAGCTCGGTCCCCAGGTACTTTGATTAAATTACTTACGTTTTATTTTAGCAAGCCAACGTGGGGAATTCATTAATTTATTATCCAGTGATTAATCTATTTAGGAAGCAGAGGTTGGTATCACTGGTTATCACGACGTGGGTGGGTTTCCTGGGAACTAGCAGGACTGCAGCATGCAGGGAGATAACACTTATCACTCTGTATCTCTTCCCCATCTACTGTAGTATAAGTCGCGGACCTGGGAAAACTGCAAAAGAATCAAAAGATATTACAAAGTTTAAAGTTATCAATTTCGGTTTACATCTCGTTTTACTGTTGTCAGCACTGCAGCATGCAGGGAGATAACACTTATCACTCTGTATCTCTTCCCCACCTACGCTAGTATTAGTCGCGGACCTGGGAAAACTGCAAAAGATACTACAATGTTATCAATTTCGGTTTACATCTCGTTTTACTGTTGTCAGCACTGCAGCATGCAGGGAGACAACACTTATCACTCTGTATCTCTTCCCCACCTACGCTAGTATTAGTCGCGGACCTGGGAAAACTGCAAAAGATACTACAATGTTATCAATTTCGGTTTACATCTCGTTTTACTGTTGTCAGCACTGCAGCATGCAGGGAGATAACACTTATCACTCTGTATCTCTTCCCCACCTACGCTAGTATTAGTCGCGGACCTGGAAAAACTGCAAAAGATACTACAATGTTATCAATTTCGGTTTACATCTCGTTTTACTGTTGTCAGCACTGCAGCATGCAGGGAGACAACACTTATCACTCTGTATCTCTTCCCCACCTACGCTAGTATTAGTCGCGGACCTGGAAAAACTGCAAAAGATACTACAATGTTATCAATTTCGGTTTACATCTCGTTTTACTGTTGTCAGCACTGCAGCATGCAGGGAGACAACACTTATCACTCTGTATCTCTTCCCCACCTACGCTAGTATTAGTCGCGGACCTGGAAAAACTGCAAAAGATACTACAATGTTATCAATTTTGGTTTACATATCGTTTTACTGTTGGCAGCACTGCAGCATGCAGGGAGATAACACTTATCACTCTGTATCTCTTCCCCACCTACGCTAGTATTAGTCGCGGACCTGGAAAAACTGCAAAAGATACTACAATGTTATCAATGTTGGTTTACATATCGTTTTACTGTTGGCAGCACTGCAGCATGCAGGGAGACAACACTTATCACTCTGTATCTCTTCCCCACCTACGCTAGTATTAGTCGCGGACCTGGGAAAACTGCAAAAGATACTACAATGTTATCAATTTCGGTTTACATATCGTTTTACTGTTGTCAGCACTGCAGCATGCAGGGAGATAACACTTATCACTCTGTATCTCTTCCCCACCTACGCTAGTATTAGTCGCGGACCTGGGAAAACTGCAAAAGATACTACAATGTTATCAATTTCGGTTTACATATCGTTTTACTGTTGTCAGCACTGCAGCATGCAGGGAGATAACACTTATCACTCTGTATCTCTTCCCCACCTACGCTAGTATTAGTCGCGGACCTGGGAAAACTGCAAAAGATACTACAATGTTATCAATTTCGGTTTACATATCGTTTTACTGTTGGCAGCACTGCAGTATGGAGCACAACAATTATCACTCTGTATCTCTTCCCCACCTACGCTAGTATTAGTCGCGGACCTGGAAAAACTGCAAAAGATACTACAATGTTATCAATTTTGGTTTACATATCGTTTTACTGTTGTCAGCACTGCAGCATGCAGGGAGACAACACTTATCACTCTGTATCTCTTCCCCACCTACGCTAGTATTAGTCGCGGACCTGGAAAAACTGCAAAAGATACTACAATGTTATCAATTTTGGTTTACATCTCGTTTTACTGTTGTCAGCACTGCAGCATGCAGGGAGACAACAATTATCAATATGCATATCTTCCCCTTCCTACTGCAGGTTACAGCCATCGAGATAGTTGTGTTATATACTTCGATGTTTAAAGCGGTCCAAGCACATTTAAGTTTTTTGGATATGCCGGTATGCGAACTCGTCTCTCCCTCATCAGGCAGTGAGTCAACATGCAGATCGTAATGTTCTACGACATCAAGCACTGCGAGTTCAACCTATTCAAGATGTTTTTTATTCACATTTATTCTAAATGGATATTAACTGAGGAGAAAAGGATTCGTTGAGTGTGTTTCAGTCTGTTTTTAGATCGCTGCCGTGGATAGAATTGGTTTTGAGCATTTTCAATGGCAGCGAAATGTCAGAATAGAAAAATGTAACTAGTTCGGCAGATATTAGTGTGTAATTTCAAAATGGTTTGTAAAAATTTGTAAGTTTGCTGGAACATATTTATTCGCATTAAAAATATTGAATGTATATTACTGTATTTGTGCACATCACTGAAACGTACGAGATACTAGTATTTAAAACAATAATAGACATACGAATATTTTTTTTCTCATCAAATCATCACAGTCTTGAATTTGAATTTAATTTTGGTACATTTAAGTTTTTTTTTAATTGATTAAGACTGTCTTATAGATATAAAATCAAAATATTATTTCAGATTTAAGTTTATATTAAATAAAACTATTGCCTAATTTTGGGCTGCACTTTAGTTTACGTCCTCCTACACTCATTCCTATGAATAAATTGATCAATATATCGATTATTTCATTCGATATATCAAATTTGGTTACTTAGGTTAACCTAACCTAACTAACCGATTGAAATAATCGATGTATCGAATAATCTATATATCGACATTTTTCATTCGAATGAGTGTAGGACGTAAACTAAAGTGCAGCCAAACACTGACTTTCAAGTATAAAATCAAATCATTATTGCAGATTCGAAGGAGTATAATGCAAATGCTAAGAAAAAAACCTACGTTTAGTAAGTTTAAATTACTAAATATCAAGTGTTAATTTTTCACAAGCATAAGTATCATAAATTTGATCAATACAGTAACTTTTGAAATATAGATCCAACGTATTAATTTATGGCAACAATGCTGTGTTTTTCGTGAACATTATTACTCATAAAACGAAGTTGTGAATTTCTGCTTTAAAATATCCGCGGTGTTCTATGGCTTGTGAGGTAGCTGATTATTGTACAATTAAAGTTTGTTTTTCTCGTCACATTCCATAATAAAACGAGCCAATAAAAGACCGGAAGAACACACGCCACGTGATCATCGTTTTAAACACTGAAGTGACCACTTCCGGCAAACGAAATCTCACATGCATCTACATGTTCATTGTTCATGGTGTACTTATGGTTGCTTTGCGCAGTTAAGAAATTCGTCAAATATAATCTATGACAGTTTACACTTAACACTAATCTCTTACAATTATTAACTATAAACTATTAACATTTTACAGTTTGTTATATATATCTAAACACTTATTTAAAAAAATTAAATGTTAAGACCCCCTCTTTGAAGCAAACATTCAGGCTATGCAAAGGACTCTACCTTCTTGTAGCCAAAACATTGAGCTCGTGGCCTCGTGTAGTAGTTTGAAAAAAGCATGACCAAAAGAGGCACTGTTCAATATACTTCAAAATAGATTTAAAAAAACCAATAGGATTTCGGGAAGACAGATAAAGTGCCGAGATATCAAGTATGTTATTTTGTAATTAAAAATTGCTGCTGTTGGTCCAAATAGGTGAGATTGAGATATATACTTATAATCTACAGATATACTTACATCACTATCCGGAATTTAATGCCATGACACTAGAGAAAATACATGCATAATCATTATCACAGATTAAAAAGTAGACAGAAATAATATACTATACAGAATACACATAATCATGACTGTTCTGCCAGGTGTGCACCATGTGTACTGGAGGCTTCAGCTGATATTGACCCATAGGTTGTGTGGCAATTACGTATATGATAAAAATATCAAGTTATGGTATACGTGTGTGAATTATCGTATAGTATATTTATAAGCACATTATTATTGTATAAGGTGGACATTTTACGAAAAGGTTATAACTAGAGTTCACAAATACTAGAACAGACACGGTATGGATAAAAAAAATATTAAAACATAATGTTAAAGGCCCGATGGTAAAAACTATTTTACATAGAACTGACTAAATTATATGGTTTTAGGTACACACCCTTATATGTTTAGTCATATTGCAACATTATTTAACAAACTAAATTAATCTTAAGAATAATTCAAATACTGTTCATGTAAAGATAACCTCTAAAAACTACTTCCAGCTTGTTTTCAATTTTGCTAATGCAAATAAGCAGCCGTTGAGTAAGTTATTCGATCATTCCGTCTGTTACGATTGTCTTACTTTATATTATACTATCGATATGTTGAACTTGCCCTTGGTATGGTACAGCGATTGCAGCACATAGTGGTGAGTAGAAACAGAAAGTGACACTTTGGAAATAAAGTATCCAAGCATCCCTAAACCTCTGTTACTAACACAACAAAATCTAAACGATCTTCCGACATAGCAGCAACATCCATCATCACCCACTGCAGATGTGATTATTTGGCGGCAGTATTTTTTTTTAATCAATACGTATTTAATACTAGTGTTTTTTATACCTATGCACTTAGCCCTTCTCCGGTTAAATTTTATTTCTTGTTATGAAATTAGCTTTACTGTGATATGCTACAAGTGACGGTTTTTTATTCCATAAAAATTTATTTTTGAAAATGTGCAAATGCCCATTGTTTAAAATTTTCAAACAGCAACAACAACATATGTCAAGTGGCACATCATTTTATAGGTCTTTTAATTATTAACAAATTTGTAGTTTACATTTACTTCGTATCTCTTTTAGTTTTTGTAGTAGTTTACAAATTTTCAAAAATATATTTTTTTAATTTTATTGTTTCAAAAAACTGTTAAAAAAACCACAACCCACAAACAACACAGTAACACAACAGAGTAAAGCTAATTTCTTAACAAGTAATACAATTCAACCGGAGAAGGTCTAAGTGGATTTGTATAGGAAACACAGAGTATTAAAACAATATTGATTTTTCCCAAAAACACTGCCGCCATTTTGAAACGGAAAAAGATAAATAATTTCGGTTTTTGCCAAAATGTTTTTCTATAGGCCCTACAATACCTTTAAAATATGTATATTTGAAATTTCGTGATTCGAACTAGCGACCCTCAGTTTTTGGCACACTCTGTATCGGAAAAAACGGTTATTTATATGTCAGCTTCTCATATACAATCAGCTTGTCATATACAATATTTTTACGTTATTTTCCTTGGGGTGAATTTAGCATTTCATCCTCGTGCGTTAAGCAGTTTTTCCGCAATCAATTTGAGACATTTTACTTGGGACACCCTGTATTGTAATAGTAAAATTTAAATACACACGCTTAAGTACATATAGACTACATACACTGGTTAAGGCTAAATCCAATGACAAAAATAATTATAACGTACACCAAAATATATTTCAACTAGGTATTTCAAAATCTTGGAAGGAAGCTACTTTTCTAAAAAAAAATTGGCTTGAGAATTCTATTTCTACGAATTATTTTGAAACAACGATATTTCAACTATTGTAATAGCAATCCTTTACCGGCTAAAATTGCAATGACATGTTACTCAATATTAAATTAATGTTATTGAATAATAATTATTAATGAATAGATCAAGTAACATGTACAGTATTGGTTGAAGTATTTGAAATGCTAATTATAATTACTGTGCTTAAACATTGATAGTTATAGTTTATGCAGCATCAAGTTTAATTTAATAAACTGTATTATGTATTTTAATTTTTCATTATACTTCGTACATTTTAGCAAATTGCTAAATATTTTGTTATAAAGACTTTCTACATCGCCTGAATTCAGTACCGATGGCAATACATGGGAATAACAGAGCTGCGGTTTGCCTAGACCTTTCATGCAGGAGTCACCTATATCTAACATTATATCTGTAACCGTGCAAATCATTGATCTTCTGCAAGCCTTCTTAAACAACTCAAATTTGATACGAGATTGTCAAAAATGTAATCCATAAATATAATTTTGAACACGCAAAACAATACAAGTAGTCATGTATGTCTACGGTTTGGTGATAGAAAATTGTACCTTACTTCATAGCCCATTAATACCGTACCACAGGCAATAGCCCATTAATTGTTCTATATTCTGTGTATTTGTGTCCGTTTTAGGTGGTTATAGTATACAAGTTTCTGAACCTAAAACCGCCCAGACCCTAGTTTTTAAGGACCTCGGTCATCCGTAATGACGTCATCAAGATGGCAGCCGTAAGAGGATGCTGGGCCGCTATGAATTGGCCATAATGACCGAATGCCTGAACCGATTTTTAGTTTAATTGAATTAGTTTTAGTTTACTTGAATGTAAAAATGAAAAAAAATGTTTTTTCCGAGCATAATTTTGGTAACTAATTTTGGATTAAATTTGAACACGTTATAATAATAAAATACTCCCACCTTATCAAATCTGCAGACTTAGCGAATTTCCATTTACCAGATTGGGTTTTTAATACAATATACTGTAACCTTAAACATATCACATTTTCCCTGTTTAAATAAAACCATATAAGACTTGCGAACTTGGCGTACGTAATTTAGCGCAATCCAGACACAGGAGAAGAAGGACTTTTTATCGATCTTTTTATATCTGCCACTGCCGGGTATTTTAGTTTTGTTGATAAAACGGTAAAAGTGATTGTTTGTGATTCGGTTAGTGATTCTTCTTTGACTAATCGAATTTAACCTAAACTAGCTGTTACCCACGGGCTTCACCCCGTTTCTATTGATTGGTTAAGTTAAGCTGAAATAAACAAAACAGAATACAGTAATACAAACAAATAATCACACCTGAGTTGTTGTAATAAATTGAAAGAATAACAAACAAATAAGTACAGCTGAGGTTTTTAACATTAGGTACATGAAAAGTTCCCTTTAGAAAGGAATTACGGCCTTAAAGGGCAATTTATGAAATAATGGAGTTTTGCGCTAGGTTACTCGTCATGACGAACATTTTAAGTATGTGGTTTATGGGGTGTGACTTGTAGTTTTCTCTAAAGTTTACGGGTACTTTTGGATTTATATATGGATGACCCTTTCGGATTCAAATTGATTTTCGATATAGGCTAGTAAAATATTGATTTTGGTTGATTTTAAAATATGGCACCACGTGTGGGTATCAAAGTGAACGTGAGCCAGGAGTATCCAGGTGTGCTATAGTGTATCCCTGCATTAACATTTAACGAAAACATCACTATTTTAAAACAGTAATACATCATCAAGAATAATCACAAAAAAACAGGTCCATTAATAACGTTTGTAAGAGAATGCCTAAAAAATGTAGCCTAAATTCTACCAGAGAGCACAGAATTCCGATGTTTACTCTTCTTTAATTAAATTAGAAAGAACATTTACTCGTCATCAAGGCACTCTATGGTAACCGGACAGTAAACTCAACCAAAAACAAGCTTGAAATTAATCAACAGTGAAACAAAACAAGTACTGTAGTATAGAAGTCATAGGTTGGTGCTAACCTACACACACCTATCACGTACTGTAGTAGTTTATGCAACCCAACGTGCGATTGTGATTTTAATTACTGTAGGCTAGTTCAGTAGTTGCAAACGTAACGCCAGTTTCATATATGCTTTTCCTACAACAGGTGTACAGGCTAAAAATCCCAGTGTGTATTTCATTGTACAGTTTTAAGCCCTTGTAGAGCACGACCGCCAATACTCTACCAAGCATTTGGTCAGGCGAATAGTGGTTATATTTAAATGTAATTTTAATCACAATACAGTTCTAGGCTAGAGGGGTACCTCAGCCAATCGTCAGTGTCAGAAGGATGTCGGGAAAGCTGCAACTTGTTGCAAAACACGATTATTGGTTGTAAAGCACACTTGTTCTACAAAGTATTTTATTGTTTTCCATGTCATTTTTTAACATGAACAAACCAATTAGTAGAATTTGTTATATAACACAAGTTTATAAATCAAGTTGTACAGTGTTAACGCGACTGTAGTAATCTGACTTTTTTGGTAAGCCAAAAAGGAAAGAGCTGAGCTGAGCTTAACACAGTAGGTACCGGTAGTTAAAATATTACACTAAACTATAACTAAAAGGGTACTATCAAGGTTTATACAATTTCCTCGTTGTTTCGACCAAAATTCCGTTCCCAGATTTCCCGGTTGTGGCAAGGCTAGATAACATCAACAATTAGCAAGCAATAAACAAGTTGTTGAACTATGTAAATGTAGCAGATAACATCACAACAGACAAGATGTATACGTCCTGCTTCGGTGAACGACTCTGAATCCCTCCTCTCTCAGCAAACCTAGGTATTTGGAGGATTGATATTATTCCGACTCGAATTCTTAGTATTCTTAGTTGAACTGCAGTATCTCAGACCCTACATCAACACTAACCAAATGCCAGTTTCTTCTGAAGTACGAGTCTTTGTTAGGGGTTGGCTATGATTTAATATGGCGATTTTATGATTGTAAACAACTGTTAACTTAATTGAAAACAAACAAAATTTAACCGTAAAATGTAATCTAAACTAAAGAGAACCATTCGATTGACATGAGTTTGATATCAGTTCATGAGACATCAAAACAAGTTATAGATTTGATAATAGGATGCCAAATATTCTTGTTGGAGTATAATCGTATAATTCAATCCAACTATTAAACCTACTTGTTTGGTTTAAAACAATGCTTCAGAGTAACTATATCTAGACCCCCACAAAGACTTTCAAATGACAAAATTGTTAGAGTCATGCCCATGGTCACAGACTGGAGAGTAAAAGGTGTACTCTCCAATCTGTGTCCATAGTTAAAAGTGTTGACACATTGATTGTAAGGATATTCCTCTTTTATTTTTAATCTCAGTAAGTATAAAACCAGATAAAACTCAGAGGAAAACAACTTGAGAAAAGAACATTTTATTCTGTGATGTAAGTAAAGCTTCACTATTCTCTGTTTACTTCTTTCTGTGTAGGCTGGTGCCGATCGACCAATAGATGAGCAAAATATTTTTTTTTTGTCAAAAAGACTTTGAAAATTATTGCCTGATTGTATAGGACTAGTCAGCCTTTTTGTTTAAGTTTTCAAACTAACAAAGAAAATGTATGCCCTTTTTATTAGTTCTTTTGACGTTCTTCAGCACAAAGCTAGTTGCTTTAGTGTTTAGGTATCATTTTTTGGCAAAATGTAAAGAACATACCTAGGGTTAGGATAGAGAGATAAAATATAGAAGAGCACAAGCACGCATGGGCGTCCATCGATATAGGCAAGAGGGGGTCGTTCCCCGCCCTCTTTGAGACCTACCAGGGTGGCTGCCATACAGATAGAGAATTCCGGGAAGTTTGCGTAAATTGATTGGATCAGGAACGTGTGGAAATTTTGAACTCGCACTGGTAAACTCTAATTTAGTCACGGTGAAATTGTGAT
Organism: Macrosteles quadrilineatus; assembly: GCF_028750875.1. Classification (NCBI taxonomy): domain Eukaryota; kingdom Metazoa; phylum Arthropoda; class Insecta; order Hemiptera; family Cicadellidae; genus Macrosteles; species Macrosteles quadrilineatus. The sequence continues at coordinate 18,234,333 of NW_026542594.1, forward strand.
CGTCATCCGTGGGCACCGTGAATTAGTATACAGTGTTTAATAAACACCTTCCGATTTTGCGGCAAAATAAAGAAGATCTTTCTTGGTCACGGTAAGATCGAGAACATCTTCCGTGGTCATGGTAAGTTCGAAAACATCTTCCGTGGTCACGACAAGATCAAGAACATTATCCGTGGTCAAGGCAAGATTGAGAACCTCTTCCGTAGTCATGGCAAAATCGAGAACATCTTCCGTGGTCACGACAAGATCAAGAACATTATCCGTGGTCAAGGCAAGATCAAGAACATTATCCGTGGTCACGACAAGATCAAGAACATTATCCGTGGTCAAGGCAAGATCGAGAACCTCTTCCGTGGTCATGGCAAGATCGAGAACATCTTCCGTGGTCATGGCAAGATCGAGAACATCTTCCGTGGTCACGACAAGATCAAGAACATTATCCGTGGTCAAGACAAGATCGATAACCTCTTCCGTGGTCATGGCAAGATCGAGAACATCTTCCGTGGTCATGGCAAGATCGAGAACATTATCCGTGGTCAAGGCAAGATCGAGAACCTGTTCCGTGGTCATGGAAAGATCGATAACCTCTTCCGTGGCGTGGCAAGATCGAGAACCTCTTTCGTGGTCACGACAAGATCAAGAACATTATCCGTGGTCACGACAAGATCAAGAACATTATCCGTGGTCAAGGCAAAATCGAGAACCTCTTCCGTGGTCATGGCAAGATCGAGAACATCTTCCGTGGTCATGGCAAGATCGAGAACATCTTCCGTGGTCATGGCAAGATCGAGAACATCTTCCGTGGTCATGGCAAGATCGAGAACCTCTTCCGTGGTCATGGCAAGATCGAGAAAATCTTCCGTGGTCATGACAAGATCAAGAACATTATCCGTGGTCAAGGCAAGATCGAGAACCTCTTCCGTGGTCATGGCAAGATCGAGAACATCTTCCGTGGTCACGACAAGATCAAGAACATTATCCGTGGTCATGGCAAAATCAAAAACCTCTTCCGTGGCCATGGCAAGTTCGAGAACATCTTCCGTGGTCACGACAAGATCAAGAACATTATCCGTGGTCAAGGCAAGATCGAGAACCTCTTCCGTGGTCATGGTAAGATCGAGAACCTCTTCCGCGGTCATGGCAAGATCGAGAACATCTTCCGTGGTCATGGCTAGATCAAGAACATCTTCCGTGGTCATGGCAAGATCGAGAACCTCTTCCGCGGTCATGGCAAGATCGAGAACCTCTTCCGTGGTCACGGCAAGATCGAGAACATCTTCCGTGGTCATGGCAAGATCGAGAACATCTTCCGTGGTCAAGGCAAGATCGAGAACACCTTCCGCGGTCATGGCAAGATCGAGAACCTCTTCCGTGGCCATGGCAAAATCGAGTACATCTTCCGTGGTCTCGATTGAGAAGAAGAAATTCAATTCAAGAAATTGATTGGATCAGGAACGTGTGGAAATTTTGAACTCGCACTGGTAAACCCTAATTTAGTCACGGTGAAATTGTGATCGTCATCCGTGGGCACCGTGAATTAGTATACAGTGTTTAATAAACACCTTCCGATTTTGCGGCAAAATAAAGAAGATCTTTCTTGGTCACGGCAAGATCGAGAACATCTTCCGTGGTCATGGTAAGTTCGAAAACATCTTCCGTGGTCACGACAAGATCAAGAACATTATACGTGGTCATGGCAAGATCGAGAATATCTTCCGTGGTCATGGCAAGATCGAGAACATCTTCCGTGGTCATGGCAAAATCGAGAACATCTTCCGTGGTTATGGCAAGATCAAGAACATCTTCCGTGGTCATGGTAAAATCGACAACATCTTCCGTGGTCATGGCAAAATCGACAACATCTTCCGTGGTCATGGCAAGATCGAAGATCGAGAACATCTTCCGTGGTCATGGCAAGATCGAGAATATCTTCCGTAGTCATGGTCATAAATCATGAATATAATCCGCGATATCGGCTAAATCGTAAACATCTTCGACGGTCACGGTAAAACCAAGAACATCTTCCGCGATCACGACAAACTTGATAACATCCTCAGTAGTCACCGTAGTCACGGCGAAATCATGAACGTCTTCCCCGGACCCCCGGTAAGTTTGAAATCAAGAACATCGTCCATGATCACGGTGAATCGTTAAAATCTTCCGCGATCAAGGCAAAATTTAGAATATCTTTAAAAGCCACGACGAAATCATTATCGTCTTCCGCAGCCACGGTAAAATCCAGAACATCATCCGCGGTCTTGCAAAAATCACGCACATCTTCCAAGGTAAAAAAATCTTGGATATCTTCCGCAGTCACGGGACATCATCGTCGCCCACGATCACGATCAAATCTTAAATTTTAGATTGCGCATCTTCGTAAATGCTCTCTACGATCGCGAAAATTTGCTCTCGGTTCGGCCCGACTTCATTCAAGCTTCGCTTAATAATCATTTTCTGCTCGTACGGATCTCACGTGCCAACCATTCATTGGTCCAACCATGGTGGAAGTCCAACCACACCCGAAAATATGGAGTTCCCGGACCCTCAGATGCGGAGCCATGGCATAAGGTGTATTATAAGATACACTTGGGGACTAGGAATCACGAACGGGAAAACCAGGTTTTTCTGTCGGAAAATCTGGAAAATTACTGAACTTTGTCTAGGAGTTCTACAAAACATAACCTTATTTTTTCAGATTGTGGAGTAAAAAACAAAAAAGTTAAACAATTTAGACTATGCTAGTGTCCACAGTAGTAAGTATTCCAATTTTAAAAACAATGCAACAAAAATATAAATTGACAAAGCATATTTTGGATTAATTGAGTGAAGAACCAAAAATTTGGATCGATATTTTAATCATTTTCCAAACTACCCCAAGACCAGAATTTTACCGGGGTTTATTCCGTACCCCACCCCCATGCAAACACGATTAACTAAAATAACAATTAATAATAGTACAAAAAAAAATGAAAAATAGATTTAATGTGCATTGTTGAAATAATACGTTGTACTGTTAAAAATATTGCAAAATGTTAAACATTGTTCTCTACAAGCCGTGAAACCGGAGTTAGAGTAGTGTGCTCGATCAGTTAAGTGATTTATCACTCCAAGGGCAATAACATTGATGTATTTCCTGTGTTTTATACAAAACCAAAATAATAAATGTCGCCTCAGTCTTCTTTACATTCCAAATAGATATAATACAGTAGTTATTTTTTGTAGTAGTTATTGTACTTTTAATAGTACTAGAGGTCATCCAGTGGTCGAAAACTCGACCGAAAATATGTAATGTAATAAATATTATCAGCAATCTGACACATACTTTCTCCCATTAGCTTGTCAACAGCTTTTTTTGGGTAAGTGATGGGAGTCTATGATATTTTATAGGGAAAATCACAAAGGCTACAATAACTTTTGAACCGTAATTTTTACGGAAAGGGGGGTTATACCATTTTGTTAAGAATTAAAGGTCTATAACATACTTAAGTCTTATCAAAATCGTTAGGGCCATTTTTGAGAAAATTCGATTTTTTTGCTAATTTTTAGGTTTTATGAAAAAATCACTATTAAAAATAAAAATTGAAAAAAAATGAAAAAAAACACCTGGAGATACCATAGATTAGTACCTAGATACAAAATTTTATTAAAATCGGACCACATGTGTGGTCTGTAGCTATGTACACATCCACACATACAGACACACACACGCAGACATCACTTCGATGTTCGATACTCACTTTTTTGGTCCAGGAGGGGGCCCAAAACGTGCCAAAATGGATATATCCACTCAAAACTCAAACACGAAAATTTTGACAAAAACAATACTTTCTCTATATACTATTATGGGGAGGAAGTAAAAAATAATTCTCTATTTTCACCCCACGCTGTAAATAAAGCATGTGATCGGAATTCGTTTTGCTTTTCCGATTACATATGGCCGATATTAACTTTAGAAATTTTCAATTTTTATTTTATTTTGTGTCTTTTTACTCCAGTGGCATTTTTAACGTTTTGAAAGGGAACGGTCCAAACCCTGGTCTTGTTACTATCTAACGTCGACCTTTTTGTTAGATAGCATCATTAATTCATAGCCCAATGACAAATGGCATCTGGGTCTGGAAACCCTTTCGAATGGATTCGAACCAGCGACCTTCTGATTTGAAGGTGAGCACTATAACCACTCGGTTGCCCAGACAATCAAACAAATTTTTTGTGCTCTTCTTTTAGCCTATTTTAATTTATAAAGGAATTTTGCACATCTACAGGAAAATATATCTCTAACAGTATGCGTAGATTTACCTTGCGATGCACACGAGCTGAGAAAAAAGGCTAAAGAAACGTGCTTGCCCATTAATATATAGATTATAAGTAAATTTTATAATTATTTGCAATTTTCCATTGATTATTTTGCAATTTTTACACAAAACTTTTCCAAACAAAATACAATAAATTAAACATTAATAGTTGTTGTTTTTAAATTAATTATTTTAAATTATCATTAAGTTCTTGTGAATCTTATTTTATTTTGACCTGGGCAATGCCGGGTTTCGCTTATGGTAGAATAGATAAATTAATATTCAACTAATTATTCGCACAAAGCATAACGGAAAAGCAACGAAATTGCAATACTGTAATTAGCCTACTATTCTCAGTTGAAAGTAGGTAAATTTAATTTGGGAATGTTGGTAAGACAGCGGCTGGGTTGGTAGCCCTGTTTAACCGCGGCACGGGCACAGACAGCCGACGTGAGCCGAGCCGTCACTTCAACAGCTGATTTCGGCGCCAACACAAAGAGTTCACCCCCGGTGAGTAAACAACGATCATTACATTTAATTACCATAAGTTAGTAATCATCGCCATGACAATATTGTACATTTTAAGTATTCGTTCTGTAACATCTTGTTAACAAATTACTGTAGTATACTATACAAGTAGGTTATATTTTCAAAAGGTTTTGTACCTAAAATTGTACAAAAGAAATATTCAAACACTACTGTAAACTTTAGTGAAGCAGTCTACAGTATATTCTTCTACATAACCTAGCCTTCGTCTTCGTGTTAACTACACTGCAATGTGTTAGTGCCATAACTCGTCTCTAAGAACGGTGACACTACAAGTGCATTAGCCTACTTTTTATTAAAATATGTTGATTCGATTTCGACCAATATAATTATTCATGATGCCTCAACATTTTGATTCAACCCTAAAAAATCCCTAGCAAGGGAATCTAATAAAAAATTGAATTCTTAATAAATCCACTACTAACTACTAAGTCGTGGCTCAGTGATTTACGAGTCAAATTTCTTTCTCAGTAGATAAATCGAACTTTTGAACAGGATTTTGGCATTCTAATTTTGGCTAGGAGGGTGCTTTATCAGAACGATGAAGTTTTATTTACTTTTGTACGAACACAAACACTAGAAATGTAATTAAGTTACTATAATAAATTTTGTACCGATATGTTAGGGAAAGACACGACTTTATTATTCAAATCAAATCAGAGTTTCTTTCTTCAAAACTCGAACTGTGGATCACATTTAGTGATTTAGTTAAAAAAAACTAATTTCTATATTTTTGTTGTTGTACTAGGAGTAGAATCATTAAGCATCATCATCCAGTCCTCTGGAGATCAAATAATGCACCCTCGTCATTGCATTGATTATAGCGACACAACTGTTTACCTCACAGTCTTTCTAGTAATTAATTTCAAATATGAATGGTATACCTTAGTTGATAAATTTAGTTTGGTTCAGTAGTTTTTGAATTCTCTCGGAACAGTTATAGGACTACAGACTGAAACCACCAGCGATATTTTACGTATATTATTAGACATACACATTTCGGGAGTATTGTAGATAACCAACTAACCATTGTCTTTATGTCCTGTGTCAGGTTCATATTTTGCGCTGGTAAGTTTATGTCCCTCGATAGATTTTTGCTGACATTTCTATCACGATTGGTAAAAAATAAGTTTCCACATCGTGATTCCAAGTTGTGAAACTCTTGTGTAGGCCTAATATTCGTGAAGGGCTTGAGTTGGGAAGAACTATAAATCACCAAAATATCTGCAACAATCCTTCAAATGGCAAACACTTATCTTCACCAACAATGAACATCAAACAGGATATGATGATAATGCTACATAGTAGAAAATGCACTGCTGCCTAAAAATAAAAATATAAAACTACCATTACCTTTGTGGTTGATAGAAAAAGATGCAATGGTAGGCTAATGATTTAGCATCAACTTTCATAATGTTTTAGAAACAACACTTATTTTTGTGAGGCATATTCTGCCGATAGCTCAACGATGGGTTCGTTCCTATCCTAAACTGGCTAAACATTGAAAAGGGAAATATGATTTTCACTTCACAGTACCTATCTCGATATTCCAAAATGCTACTAATAATAAGTGGATTTCTGCTTGTAGGTCTAAGCGTTATGTTACAGAGGAGCCGATTGAAAAAATAATTAAAAAATAAGTAATCGCAGGTTTCTGAATTAGTTGTGTGGATTGTTTTACAACTGGCATGAAAGTACGATTTAAAAAGTCTAAAATTTATATTAGGCTACAAAATGTTAACTGGTTGATACACTTGTATTCAAAGGCATGACCTTCAGCATCAATGACGTATACATTACTACTAGGCCTATACTCAGCCATATGTGTGTATTTTACAGTTGTTTCTACGTTATCACATTTTAAACCAGAGGTATATCGTTGAATTTGCAAAGCTATCCAACGAATATCAGTAGGCCTAAATTAATTTTTAATACACGTCAAAAATGTAATCAAATTAGCCTAGACTTTTTCGCCAATATAAACTACAATTTCTGTTTAACTCAAATTAATAAATGGTTAACTTGTTTTATTTTATAATCCTATATAACTTTACCGGTACAAACAGTTGAAGAACTGCGTAGCTTTCCCCTCGCCGTCTTCATCTTTATCTCTGTGTATTCCAATTTAAAACCCTTGGCGTCGGACGGACTAGACTAGACTGGAAGGACTTAAGAAGTAGGGAGAACAGTAAAAGTTCATTCCAGTAATTGCCCAGCTGTTATTGTGCAGACATCAACAATCAACAGGGTTACCAACATAAGTTTTTTCCTAAATCTTCAATAATTCAATAACCTAACCAACCAAACTTGCTGATGGTGAAAAAATCGCATGAACGTTTACTAATCGAATCGATAGTTACAATCGATATTGGCGTGGCCCAGTTAAGAAACTGTACCCATCCTTTATTCTAGATTATAATTAAATAATAGGATAATTCAATGATAGGAAATATCATAATACAGACTCTGATTATTACCTAGTAGCGGATTACCCAAATATCAATTTAATTTTAAACCATTCTGTAGAGCTTAAAACAAATAATTTGGTAAATTGAACCGTACTTGTAGACTACTTTGTGGTTAAGGGTAAAATAAAAAAAAACTAAATTTAAAACCCCTTTGTTATTTTTAAGGAGAATAAGTAAACTGTTGTAGTTAGCTTGTTTATGGATATATTTTAATCACATTTTGTAAAATTATTTTTTTTCTATGCTAAGATTTTACTTATAAACACACTTTATTACCTCCCCTGTAGCAGAAAACCTAACTACTCAGTTACCGTAACCTAAATTTAAAAATTAAATAGGGAATAAATCTTACATTATTAAGGAAGTATTTGAGTAAAAATCCAAAGCATATGGAATTTGCTCAGTCTGCAGATTTGCTGCGATCGGGTTATGTTTCAATCAATTTCATTTCTTAGCAATAAAATAATTAATTGTTGTCAAAAAATTATTCAGGACAAGAATAATCAACAAAATATAAATATAACATAAATAATTCAAACATTTTATATTTTCATCATACGAAAGATTACACATTTTTTTTTTTTAACTTTATTTAATTTACAATCTGTTCAAGTTGAACAATAAGCAAATGATATAAATAGTAATACAAAAATAACTTGAAGAACATGAGCTAGTGATTGACCACCGTCAACACTAGCAAACAAAGAGAATTTTGATAACACTTAGCCGAATCTGAATGGTAGGTCCAATATCGTATGTCGCTTCAGTCTGTAAATGGTGTTGTGATTGTCCAATAAATTAAGTGCAAGATGATTTGAATGATTTTCCAATTTTATAATGTATTTTTCACTATATTTTGTAATTTCTTCTTTTACTGTTCGAATTTGAAGATCATTGTGAAGTGTTCTGTTGGTAACAAACCAAGGAGCGTTGACAATTTTACGTAATAATTTTGATTGGTAACGTTGAATAATTTCAATGTTTGAGGTACTTGCTGATCCCCAAAGCTGAATACCATAAGTCCAAATTGGTTTTAAAACTGTTTTGTACAGTAACAATTTATTTTGTGTACTGAGTTTTGATTTAGATCCAAGAAGCCAATTAAGTTTAGTTGTTTTTAAATTTAGTTGTTGCCTTTTAGTCCAGATATGTGCCTTCCAATTAAGCTTTGCATCTAAGTGCATGCCCAAGTATTTTATTTCCGTTACTTGAGGGAGGTGAATATTGTTCATGGATACTGGAGGACATGTAGCCTGATTTAAGGTAAAAGTAATGTGTGCTGATTTATTTTCATTAATTTTGAACCTCCATGTTTTAAACCAATGAGAAATTTCATCCAAGTTTAGCTGTAAATTTGCTGTAGCTTGAGCTGGATTGTCGTGGACAGATAAAATCGCCGTGTCATCCGCAAATGTAGCAACCATAGTGTTTACACTTTCTGGTAGGTCCGATGTATAGAGAATATACAAGTATGGTCCAAGCACGCTTCCTTGGGGGATTCCTGATTCTATAGGGTAAAGGTCAGTTAAGTAATTTTGATGTTTAATTTGGAAAGTTCTGTTGGTAAGATATGATTTTAAAATAGGAAAAACTGAATGGGGTAGTAACTTCTTAATTTTGAATAGTAAGCCAGAGTGCCATACTTTGTCAAATGCCTGACTGACATCAAGGAAAGCAGCAGAACAAAATTGTTTGTTTTCCAAACAGTTTCGAATTGTATGAACAACCCTATGGACCTGCTCCACGGTGCCATGTCTCCGTCTAAACCCGAATTGGTGTCCTGGAATGACGTCGTCTTCTTCAAAAAGAGCTTGTAGTCTTTTGAGGAACAATTTCTCAAACAACTTGGACACTATTGGCAAGAGACTTATAGGTCTGTAGGAAGTGATTTCATGAGGAGGTTTTCCTGGTTTTGGTATAACAATTAATTGGGCTTTCTTAAATTGAGTTGGTATGTGGTCTAGTCTCAATATAGAATTAAAGAGAAATGCAATAAAAATCATCCCTTTCCTTGGCAGTTCTTTTAACATTTTCCCAGTGATAGAATCGTAACCAGGAGATTTTTTCGGATTTAGCGATTTGTCAATGGTTGCCTTAATTTCTGTAGGTCTGAATTTTTCCAGAGGACATTACATGTATGTGTAATCTTTGATCATGCTATGCTGTAACTACAGCTGTACCCAGCAACAGTTTGTGGTCGCCCTAGGAACTGCATGTTTGTTTGCCTATGAAGAGTTCATCACCCAGCTGGGATAACATATATTTTTAAAAATGTCGATAACCTTTGTTGTTGATATATTTATAAATTGACTTGAGTAGTTTGTATATGATATTTAAATAGCATGCTATTAATGTATTAGCCCCATCTCCATGTTTAAAGATGTGAAACAACACGGATAAGTTGAATCTAATTATATCTGAACATATCGACTTAAACTAACCATTCTTTCTTGCTTATACCTAATACAGTAGGCTCTCATGTTATCAACTCGCAGGAGTGTGGTCGCTGCATCTGACACTGACAGCTTACAGGATTGTTTGCCCTTTTCTCACACATTCTGTGTCCGTTTGGGACAATAACAACACTTAAACTAAGAGACTATTCGCGCTAAAAAGAGCCATCAGATTAATTTTAAATCATAATTACAGACAGTCTTGAGGATCTGTATTCCGTTCTGATAATATCCTGACATTTCCATGGATTTTTATTTTAGAACATTGGTACCTTTTAAAAATATTTACAGTGAGTTTTGTCCTGTATACATTGGTTGGTAATGGAACTCTGAATCTAATTTCAAGGCTATGTATTTTGTAGAATTTGCAAGATATATAAGAAACTACGTATAGACACTTCAACCAAGAACTGGATTTTTACTAGTATCAACTATAAATTATTCTAATTTAACCATGGTGGTTCAAATTAAGCCACCGGACCAACAGTCTAAAGTAGACTAGACTCATTTTAGTTCTTCAATCAATCTTATTGTCACTTCCTTGTTCTGATGTCGGATCAGTCCAGGTCTAGCACAGTTAACAACACTGCAGCAGCAGCAGTCTGGTTTAGTCCTGTAACGGTTGGGCAGCGTTCAGAGGAGAGGTCAACTTGAGCTCAGCAACAGAAACAAGGAAGGAGTCTTTATCTGTTTCAGGACACCCACAAATGTCTAGAATCAAGATATGAACATAAAATACAATAGCACAGTTTTACTAACGGTACTCATTAGAACAGAAAACTACATTTAACATAAACAAATGACCACTGTCAGAAGGAAAACCTGTTGTAATCACAGTATATTTATATGGAACTCACAAAACGTCCAACAAGATGTTACGGTTATTTGAGTTTATGACCTTTGACAATTGATACAACGAGACATATTCCATTTCCATATTAAAGTTGTGGCTAATTTTTAATCAAAGACCATCAATCTAGAGTGTGTGGTGAACAGATTTTTTAATTTACATTAATGCATTTACTTTTTCATACATGGCTACTAAACAATATACATTTCTCTTATACAATTTCTATCCGTCGTTGATTATAATTTTTCACACTGAACTTAATTATAAAAATAAAATCACAAGCAGAGTTTAATAATAACTAGACATAAAATACAGGGTGGTCATAAATTATTGGACACATTTTAAGATTAAATAAACAAATAACGAAGCAACTTAGAAACATGGGAATTGTTTCATAAAATAGAAAATTCAAAACAGTTTTATACAGCAACTTCAAAACAATAATTATAAAAATTAGTGCACCTGTTTCTCGAATTCGAGCAATTGCAAACTATTGCAGGTTGTTATTTCAAAACGAATTACAGTCATAATTTATGATGACTTAAAAGAGTAAACTGAAAGAAAATGTAATCAATCCAGTTATCGAAACTGAAAGCGAACTCACTCTGAAAACAAACGCTCTTGTGTGTATCATGTGTTTACTATAAACAGCTGTAATTAATACAAATTATTCGTCTGTTTGAGTACACAAAATATTTTCTTCATAATAAAGAAATACACTGGGATTTTGATAGCCTGAGGGGCAAAGTCCGAGGACTTTTATTACAGGAGTAGTGACAATAGAAGAATATGACGGCACTTGGGGCATGTTTTCCCATAAGAAATAACATGGGATCATTTTTTGGCCACTAAAACCAAAAATCCTGATCCCATGTTATTCTTATGGGAAAAAACATGGGGATCATTTTTTGGCCACTAAAACCAAAAATCCTGATCTTTGCCTAAATATCCCTATATAATTGTCAAACCTTATTTCTTACTTATTCCCTATAAATATATTCTATATTAAGCTAAAAAAGCTATTTCTTATATTTATTGACCCTTACAAGTGTAAATGTAGAGTAGTGACAATAGAAGAATATGACGGCACTTGGGGCACGTTTTTCCCATGTTATTCTTATGGGGATTATTTTTGGCCACTTTTTTTAAGACCCTGATCTTTGCCTATACAAGCCTATATAAATGTTCAATACCATTGTACAACTCTATTACTATTTCAAATCCACATCCATTCACAAAATCATCAACTTGACAGTGCGAGGTTTGTACGCGAACTCGGGCGCGCTCCCGGCTCATGGTGCGCTCCCCTGGACATCCTTAGTGGAAATCCATGAGTTCTGGCTACTTGGGAACCCAAGCCATTTGACATACAACGAATCACCCTTTCTCCTAATTACCTTCTCTATCAAATACATGTCCTTATACTTGGTCTTTAACAACTCCTCTGTATAGAAGCCTCCCCTGATTATATTATCATTTTCATCTTTCAAGATATAAGTCACAGGCTTTGTATTCTTAACTTCTGCTATTGTAAATAGTTCCCCTGTCCAATTTGGAGTATAACCTTTACTAAAAACATGTTTATACTTGGAAATCCTCACACTATCACCTACCTTATATCTTGGCTTTTTAACTTGCACTACTTTAGAAGTCAACCTTTCATGCACATATTTACTATTCTTAATATTCACTTGGTTAGGCTTCATTCCTATAGATCTATGCACTTTATTATTATATTTTCGAATTAACTTTGGAAGTAAATCTAACCATTTATAACTTCCCTGAGCACTAAATTCCCTATATAACCAATTCTTTAAAGTTCTCTGGAACCTCTCCACAATTGCAGCCTTAGTTGTAGAAAAAGTGTGATAGTGATTAATATTTAAGTTGTTCATTAGTTTGCTAAAATATTGATTAAAAAATTCTTTTCCATTGTCAGATTGAATGTTTTTAACCCCCTTTGGTAGAATGGTTTTAATGGCTTCTGTAACCACTAACCCTGTCTTATTCTTTAGTGGAGCAGCATAAGCTTTTTTAGAAAATGTATCTATTAAAGTTAAAATATATTTATTGCCAGAATTTTCTCTAGCATAGTTTTGCATATCAATTAAATCTATTTGTATGGTTTCGTTTATACCCAATACTTTAAAAGACCTTCTAATGAAATTCTTTCTTGCAGGCTTATGAAGTTCGTATGCAATTTCATTCATTTTTTATAACATCATCCTTTCCTGTAACTCTAAATACATCACCATTAGCCCCAATCAATAGATTATCTTCCATTCTTTTAAATACATAGTTTTCTGGTATATATGGTCTATTATCTATATACTTAAATCCACTCAAAGATGTGGGGTCAGCAACTAATAAATCAGGATTATATTCCATCAAATTAAAAATTTTTTCTCCATATACAAATTTTGATCCATCGTAATGCATAGCTTGTGACATTAGACAAATATCATCTGAATGTTCCCCCTCTGGTAGATTCCTTATAAATTGTTTTTTGGCATCCCAACATTTTTCTTTTTTATCAAAAGTTATAGTCTGTTCTTTTATAACACAGTCAGTTTCATCAATGGCAGGTTTAACACGTACTAACCTTTTATTATAAAAACTCCAATAGCCTGCTTCCATTTTTGGAACTTGTGAAACATTCACAGCATCTTTACTATCTGTACCTTCCATCAAATTGCTAAGTTTCTGTTTCTTAGCATTCCAAACGCCATTCTCTGATTCTAAAAATTCATAATTATTATCATCTTGTATAAATTTACCATCTTCTTTTCGTATTAAAGTCTGTCGTAAAGTGGGCACATCATCCAAACTTTCACCCTTTTCTACATTAGTAATTTTCCGTTTCTTAGCATTCCAAACACCATTCTCTGATTCTAAAAATTCATAATTATTATTGTCTTGTACAAATGTACCACCATCTGTTCGTATTAAAGTATGTTGTAAAGTGGGCACATCATCTAAACTTTCACCCTTTTCCACATTAGTAATTTTCTGTTTTTTAGCATTCCAATTTTTATTCTTAGATTCTAAAAACTCATATTTAGTTTTACCTTGTAAAAAGACATCACCTTTTCTAGTTAATGTCTGTCCCAAAGTTGATACATCATCTACAAACTCCCCATCACATTACCAATTTTACGGTTTAAACCATTCCAACTATCGTCTTGTAAATTTAAAGTAGGTTCACTACTAGCCCTGGGTTCTGCAGGCTTATTATATGGATTATATAAACGATAAAATTTGTCTATAAACATATTTTTATTTAATAAATAATACCACTTTCTCTCAATTCCTCAACAATGGAATCTATTTCATTATCCACTCCTGAGTTACCAGCTTGGCGACTTAGCCAAAGGAGTCTTAACCTATCTACAAGCTCATTAGGATCATCCCAATAAATATAGTCTATTTTATTACCAGTCACTTGTCTCAAACCTTCACCAACAGATTTAAATAGAGGTTTAATTATATTAAGATATTTAGTATGTCTATTACTTGAAATTGGTACACCATCTTTGTAACTCTTTAAATGTCCATTTGTAGCTTCCAAAATCTCTTTATAATTTTGCAAATCAGCCTGAGTATAGTTCTCAGGTTCTTTTAAAGTTAACAATTCCCATAAACCTTTTGTCCCCTTGTAGGTTTTATTTGCAACTGTAACATCATCATTGGCAATATCAACTTCCTTATTTCCAATAAAAAATGTATTTGCTTCTCGTCTAATACCATATGTAGTGTCTGTCATACTACTTTTACTGAGGTAATTTCCTAAATAGTCTGACGCTAAAAGACCAAAATCTAATTTCTGTGGAGTGGATGGTTGTAATGGTTGTAATGGCTGTAATCTTGGTATCATTGATATTCTAGATGGAGTCATTGGGAGTATCTCCATTTGAGGCCTCTCTGTTTTACCAATAGATGTGATTTTTTTTTAATTCTTGTAATGGCTCTATTAAAGGTTGGAATGTTTGGAACCTCTCTTCAGCCTCTAGAAACTTGCCACGTTTTAAAGCTCTATATTTCTCTCGTATTTGATTTGCAGAGTCAACCAATTCTTGTTGAATGTTTTTCATCTTTTATTTACATTTTATTTATCTCATTTGACAAAGGATTGTACTTAAACACTTTATCATGTATTATCAAACAATATGCAGATGTATTTGCTGGCACATTTTCTGCAGTTTCAATCTCTAATTTAATATCAACAATTCCTTCCTTCACTGTTTCGTTCTGTCTAGAACAGTCTATTACAATTAGTGGATATTTCTTCATAAACTCAGCCCTACTAATCATAGGATCTGGGATAGTATTATAGTAAGTCTCTCTAAACCTCATAAACATCTCATAAGCTTTAGAGACATCTTCATTTTCAAAGTCGAGATTTAAATCACTATAAGGATAATATTCAGAGTTTAGAAATACTTTGAGATTTTTTAATTTACAGTGATCAAATTCATCAGTTCTTTTTCGTGCACTATTATCCCTAGCTGTTTGGAAACCAAATATAATATACCTAGGCTTCTCCAAACTTGAAGATGTCTTTACTGACCATGTATGTCTTGTAGTATTGGGATATGATGGAAGTTCATGCAGCTCTAAACTTCTAAATGCAATTTGCAAATTTTTATTTTGCAATAACATCTTTTGTAATTGTAACTTCTCTCCATCTGATGGTATCATATGTGGCATTACCCATTGAATTGAATTAAGTGTAATTTTGGGAATCGTATCAGCAGTGCCACTGGCTGGGGCACTAGTGGTTGTTAATATACAATTTAAATCATTTTTCGATCTTTTCAACACCAATTCTTGTTTGACATTTACTAATACCTTATTAAAATCCTCGAATACACCCATTAACAGCTCTAATGGCAAACATGTACTAAACTTGCCACCTTTATGGAACTCTTTTAAATTCGTGTCAGAATCAAATGCTACATTTGACAATTTAGTAGTTTTATTGTAAGAGCTCAATATTTTCATAAGACTAGAAATTCCTGGGTTTCTTACAATGTCTATTTCTTTACCTGCAACTTCGTATCTAATTTCATCAGATAAGAACGCAAATGCATTATTTATAAAATGACCTTTATCATGATTTTCAATTTCTCCCTTAATATACAGATAACTCCTACATGGCAGAGTTAGCAAATCTTGATTATTAATACATATTCGAATTTCATCAGAATTATTTATTGGCAAAGTATTGTGGGGAACATAGGAGTGATTTGTAATTTTAACCACACTATCGTTGAATTGGGATTTCCCTGTAACGTCTAGAAAATCTTCCATTTTTATTAATAGAAAATTTTAACTTTAGTCCTATTGATTTTAGGAACCTAGCATTTTGTACACTTATGGATAAATTCTTATAAATTCTCATATCTTTTTTATATGACAAGTAATTGTAGTTTCTTCTCCGTTAAAGTCAATTGCCTTGTCGTGCTGATCGGCAAATGTAATACTGACAACATCTAAACTTCTCTTATTTACAGGAAAATATATAATATTTCTTGGAACTTCGATAATTTTGTAGCCAGGAGGAGCTTCTGGATAAAAGCTATGTATGGTGTGTGATTTGTTTCCGTTTAAATAGGACCCGTTTGCAATATTACATTTTACTCTAATCACATTTACATTATTAATGTTTATTTTATTTGTAGATTCAAACTGAACACCAGGAGTAGAAACACCTTTAAATCCCAATAAAACAGATCCTAAACATGGTTTTGTAAAATCAAATACATGGCTAGAAAGTAATGTTGCTTTCATAGTTTTATTATTAGCTGTAAGGAAAAAGTCTGGAATTTGTTTTTGAATTTCCTTTGCAAGCTCAACCACCTCATATGTCCCTTCAGAAATTTCTATTGTAACTGGAGCTTTGTGGTCATAATAGAAAACATCATCACCTTCTCCAATGGTTAATTTGTTGCCTTTAAGTTGATTTAATTTTGGAATAAGCCCTTTGAATAAAAGTTTAACTTTAGTATTAATTAATGCTTCTCCATTTTTATGTATTATAACTTTAAGTTTACCATCTAATAACTGGTTTAAATCATCAACTAAGATCTCTCCCTTTGGTAATGTTTTTTTCTCTACTTTGTAATATGTTAAAGTATTTAGTGGTTTTTTAACATTAAATATAGAATTATAACTTTGAAAATCTACTAATCCAATTACATAATCATCATTTAATTCTATGGGAGGAAAGAACACTGACTTTAGCTCTGGCTCTGTACCCGAAAATGTTATAGTAAATGAATCCATTTTTATAAACAAAAATTTTTTATGAATGATAAACATAAAATTCCACAAATAGAACTATTTAAATCTTGTATTTGATCGGTTGTATAGAATATTTTATATCCCTCAAAATATTTAATTACTTCTTTTGGAGGTTGGATTCCAAATGGGTCAAAATAAATTACAATATCTTTATTTTTACGATATGCTGTCCAATGTGTGCCAGATGAACTGTCTAAATTAACTATTCCGCACTCTTTTACTCTTGGTGTTAGATTTTTTAGCTCGTTTTTTAGGTACACCCCCCTGAAGTGAGGCACGTCTTTTGCGGCCTCTAACAGCTGGTAGTTGTCCATCTTTTTTATTAAATTTTAATCCCATTCCCATTTTTGCTTTTGCCTTCATTAAATTTGTCACCGCGTAAGCAGCAGCTCTTTCAGCAAGACTTGCGTCATTCGCCGTTACTCTAGTCCAAGCTAAGTCTGCTAATCTCATGTCTGATTTGTTCCGAGCAGCAGTATCGGGATTATTCATGTAGAATATGTCATGCTCTTTACAGTAAGAGTCTAGTTTATTTTTTGGAGGTACATTTTTAGCTAAATTCTCACGAATATTCGTTCCAGGTCCACAGTATTGATATGATGGTATGTGAAGTGGAAATGGAAGGTTATTTATAAGAGTATTCAATAACCCTCGACCCCTATAAGGCTTTAGGAATAAACCTTTGCCCTTTTTACATGTTTTCTTATTATCATTTTTTACCATTTTTATTATATAAAAAATGTCTTTTATTCAACAAAAACATAAATTTAAAATAGTACATACTAAGGAAAATATACCAAAGAAGTTGGGTCTATTTCCTACCAATATTCGATGTGTTATTTGTGGTCCAAGTGGAAGTGGGAAGACGGTTGTAATTTACAATTTAATTGTAAGAAAGGAAGGATTAAAATTTACAAACTTATATTTAATATCTAAATCTTTAGAACAAGAAAAATATAAAAAATAATTGAAATATTTAATTTGTGTGACGAAGTGAAATTACACACGTTTACTGACTGTGAAATCACACCAAATGATGTAAAATCACAGTCAGTTGTTGTATTTGATGACATAAATAGTCCAAATATTACACAATTTTTCTCAATGGGTCGACATAAAAATATTAACTGTTTTTACTTGTGTCAATCTTACAGCAAAGTACACAAACATTTACGTGATAATGTTAATTTCCTAATATTATTCAAACAAGATGATTTAAATTTAAAACATGTATATCGCAACCATGTTGGCAATGACTTTTCATTTGACCAATTTAAAAATCTCTGCCACCAATGTTGGGATAAAACTAAATATGGCTTTTTCGTAATAGACAAAGAAAGGTCAAAGAATAATGGCAAATATAGATTTATGTTTGACCAATTCTATCAAGAGGATAGTAAGGGTAAATAAATAAAAGACTTTTTTTATCATTTGTATTTAATTTATATCTACACATACAATTTATGTTTGATCAATTTTATAATGACCAAGAGCAAGAGTATTCATGTTCATATTTTATAGAGTGTGGTAGATATTTTTTTACAGTGTTCATAACATATTAAAATCATGAATTAAACAATAATGTGATTTAGGACCTTCTTGTAATAATAATAAATCTATATGAGTATTACTACTATCTAGCTTGGTTGTTTTTAATGGATATATACATTTCTGGTCTTCAACTCCAAATACATTGACACTTATATTATTCTGTCTTTCGAATTTATCTATGTCAGATATTTTTACGGGATATTTTATATTTGTCATATTTAACTGTGTTTCATAGGGTGTATAGTTAGATACTCGTTCAGCATGTTCGTTAAAGTTCCTTGGATATAAAGCTGCTAAAACTGACCAAAGGAAGAATTTATTATCTGTGTTTTTTATATTTAGAACTGCTTTTGTCAACTTAATACTTTTTGGTGTGGGGATATATGACTTTGGAGTTAAGGGCTTATACTTGTAAACATGCAACTGCCAATATTTAGTATGGTCATATATCCATCCACTGCCTTGGGCTTGATATTTATGAATCGATGTGTCAATCTTTAAAAGTGCATTTTCAATTTGAGATTTTAAATCTCGCTTCTCAATAGTTAAGGTAGTAAGGCTTCTGAAATCCGCTATACATTCTTTTTCATTAACTAATTTTCCATTTTGATCCATTGAATATTTAAAAATTTAATTCTCCTTACTAAAGTCCATTTTATTGGGAGAGAACAAGACTTAAGAGTATTTTCAAGGTCAGCTCTAATCGACTCACCAATAAATTTAATCACTGTGTATATGGACAATTATTGCAAAAATTTCTATGTCTTCTAAAATGACCGACAACATTTTTCTTACAAAAACTACAACTCTTGTGATTTTGTAATATATGTGATTTTAGAGCCATGTGGCTATCACATATAAAATCACAAACTTCACACAGTTTCACCTTCATTTGATGCATTACCTTATAGTGGCGAATCAGGTTGCTTTTGTTGGAGAGCGACACGGAGCAGTGTTGACATGACGGCTTCATGTTTAGGAATGAGGTCTCGGGCTAATGCCACCACTATATATAGACTTTTAGAAATTTTCAATTTTTTTTTTTAATTTATAAAATTTTAGAAACTACTTCAACAAATCCAGGACTCGATCAAGAGCTACCACTAGAGACAAGAAGAGAGACCCATAGGAGCAGCATTTCACAGCCCCACCACTAGAGGCAAGAAGCAGGAGCGCGCCGTGAGTTGGGAGCATGCCCACGCCATGAGCCGGGAGCGCGCCCGAGTTCGCGTACAAACCTCGACTGTCAAGTTGATGATTTTGCGAATGGATGTGGATTTGAAATAGTAATGGAGTTGTACAATGGTATTGAACATTTATATAGGCTTGTATAGGCAAAGATCAGGGTCTTAAAAAAAGTGGCCAAAAATAATCCCCATAAGAATAACATGGGAAAAATGTGCCCCAAGTGCCGTCATATTCTTCTATTGTCACTACTCTACATTTACACTTGTAAGGGTCAATAAATATAAGAAATAGCTTTTTTAGCTTAATATAGAATATATTTATAGGGAATAAGTAAGAAATAAGGTTTGACAATTATATAGGGATATTTAGGCAAAGATCAGGATTTTTGGTTTTAGTGGCCAAAAAATGATCCCCATGTTTTTTCCCATAAGAATAACATGGGATCAGGATTTTTTGGTTTTAGTGGCCAAAAAATGATCCCATGTTATTTCTTATGGGAAAACGTGCCCCAAGTGCCGTCATATTCTTCTATTGACACTACTTACAGGAATTAGTGAAAGGGGGCGTCTACACAACAAATACTTAATTTTGACACGTCGTTTGTAAAAATCCGTCCATTATTAACGGAGGAGTAGTGTTTCGTAGAAATCACCTTCACGTATTATATATAAGGATAGTCTATTATATTTTAAAGGCAGCGAGTAGTTTAAAACGAAAATCTAACCTCTCAGAGAAGTTGTAAGTAGAGATTGTTATAAGCAAGTCCTATAGTCGGTTTGAAAATATAGTGGATTGTGACCGTTTTCTTACTGTTGGGTTAGTTTAGGGTAGTAATGACGAAATATATAGTACACGCCACTCGCCCAAAATGTATTTACCGGACTAGGTACCGGTAATCCTGTCCAGCCATACTCGTCCGGTAAACACCTTTTTCCGAACTATACTCCGTTCACAAAATTTAGCCGGATTAAGGTGAAGAAATCTATCCCCTCTACTTTATCGTAACTTAAAAATAATAGCTCATCAGCTGAGGTTTGCCCACGATTACTAGAAAGGTTTGCCATAACGTCAATAAGCTGCAGCATAAATTAGCAAAAAATCAGTGTGGGAACTTACCCTAGAACCGCCTAAATATTGTGGATATTACCTAAGGGAGTATGTTTTATCTATGATATTACACACCCATAATTGATTATGGAAGCAAATCTCAGATTTACCTTACTGCTTACTGTTAATGAATATCACTTTGGTTCATGAATTTACAATCAACTGTGTGACAGAATCAAAATGTTAATTCAGGACAGATAATATAAACGGT
This sequence comes from Macrosteles quadrilineatus, assembly GCF_028750875.1. Lineage (NCBI taxonomy): Eukaryota > Metazoa > Arthropoda > Insecta > Hemiptera > Cicadellidae > Macrosteles > Macrosteles quadrilineatus. Next base: position 18,255,305 of record NW_026542594.1, read on the forward strand.
ATCAGTAAACTGACACATACTTTCTCCCATAGGCCTTAGCTTGTAAACGACCTTTATCATGGGTAAGCAGTGGGAGTATATGATATTCTATAAGGATAAAATCACAAAAGTTGCAATAACTTTTGAACCGTTAATTGTTACAGCAATGGGAGGTTGCATTATTTTTCATTGGAAATATAAGTACCACAACACATTATTTTAATCAAAACCGGCTTTTTTCCTAAAATCCGATATTTTGTTATTTTATGGGGTTTTTGTGGGAAACAACATAACATAAGTTACAATAACTTTTGAACCGTACTTTTTACGGAAATGAGATTTGTACAATTATGCTCAAAATATTAAGGACCATAACATACTAATTTTAATCATAACCGGCCTTTTTCTAAAATCAATTTTTTTGTTTTTATGGGATTTCTAAGGGAAAATAACATAAGTTACAATAACTTTAGAACCGTAATTTTTACGCAAATGAAATTTGTACCATTTTGTTCAGAATTTAAAGGACTAAAACATACTAATTTTTTTTCAAAATCGTTCGGGATATTTTCGAAACAAATTTTCCAGTTATTTTATGGGTTTTATGGAAAATACCATCAAAATAAAAAATTGGAAAAAATAAAAAACCTTGGGATATAAATGGATTAGTACCTACCAAATTTCATTGAAATCGTAAACCACTTTTTGGATTAAGGGGGACCCAAAACGAATATATCCACTCAAACTTAAAAATTTTAACGAAACCAATACTTTCTCCATATAGAGGGTAAAAGTGATCGAAAACGACCCCCCCCCCCACAAATTAATATGCATTAATACCCACTCAAAACTCAAACTCGAAAATTTTCACGAAAACAATATTTTTTCCATATAGAAAGTAAAAATTGTGTTTATTTTATTTTATAGTTTGTTAGTTTTTACACATTGTATTTTAAATTAATAGGTACTGCAGAGGAAGATATTGTCCTTTATTGTCAATTTAGTAAAACTTATAACCAGTTCCTTGGTAAGGAATGAGTAGGCCTATGTTTCCAAACACATCCAGCTGATTGTTAAACATAAACAATTGTTAAACATCTGTTGTAACCATAGCGTGCCAACTAACGGACACATAATAACTTCAAGGTTACCGGTACTGTGATTAATATCTTCTTGGTTAGATAACTTAAGATAATTTCCAATCTCATATAACTTACTGTTCAGATAGAAGATTGAATCAAAGGAATTGGTTGTATTTTTTTAGTGGTATGTTTGTAAATGAAAGAATACTAGTAATACTCTCTCTATAAAGGAAAAAACAACCTGCCAAGATAGTTTAGGAAACTGATAAACATTTGATGGAATCGTAAAATATCAATTTTACCTTTTTAAATAACTAGTTTAATGAGAAGGCCTACTTAGGTTTGCAGCTACAGAGTAGGTAGTAGAGTCATTTTTAAGCGAGTAGGATTTTAGCGAATTGTTTGTATTTTTACATTTAATTACCAATTGACATTACCAAATGACATGGGGAGAATAACTTTAAATGAACAGTTTTTAAAATTTTCTTCCAAACAACGCTTCAATGATCACTATTTGTTTTTTAAGCTGTACAAAATGGTTTGGAAATAAATAGCAAAATGTAATGTGTTTAAAATCGAAACAAAAAATTAACCCAATTTGTTCCGACCTTAGTTTCTACGCATTGCATTTTGTTTCATTATATTGATTATCTTGACGTTTATTACACAATGTAAAATTGTCAAAAATCAATACATAAATTATTATTAGTATTATGCTGTTCCACAAACTAATCCAAATAAACACAGTTTACTACTTACCGAATATCGTCAAAAATCAGATTATTTTTGCTCGATTTATCGTGAAAAATTAATATACATTAATCCAAACAGATGCTGTTTTGGCCACTAGGGACCTAAGTACACCAGCCGCAGCAAACCTGCAGACTAAGCGAATTTCAACTTGTCTGATTACATATTTACTAAAATATTTCCATAAATAAGACATATTTATTCCCAATTTAAATAACATTAGATTTAACGAGTGCTTAGGTTTGCTGCTACGGGGAAGGTAAACAGTGTTTTTTGACCAAACATCAATAGTATAGGATGAAATAAATAAATTTGTCATATTTGATCAACATATTATATCCTTAAACAAGCAAACTACAACAATTTTAATTTTATCCATAAGAATAACATAAGAATTTTAAATTTGCAATTTTTGAATTTTCTCCCTAACCATTAGGCATACAACAATGCTACAATATACTAAATTATTTCTTTTTTTAAGCTCTAAAAAATAGTTCTGAAAGAAATTCCAAAATTTTATGATTTATATTTATATATATATATATATATATAAATACAACATATATATATATATATAAATATAAATATATATATATATATATATATTTATACATGAATTTGAACGGATGGTGTTTTTAGCCTCTGGGGACCTTAAAACGAGAAAGTAAATCTGTCCCGGGTCTAGTTCTTACCATGAGACCTGCGGTAATATTCCCTATATGGGAAATACGCTATAAAACTGAATTTGAGGACGACAGAACCTGCAGAGTTGTGGGAATCTAAGTTGTTATGGTTATAGGACCAGTGGAGTTGACATGGCAAGACCAGGTCATTGAAGTAACAGTACCAGAATCAGAAATCTGCTAGGATTCAACCACTAGTGACTTATAGATCAAGTTACCATAAATAATTCTACAGAACTACTGTTAAATCTCAACAAATTCTAAATCTAAGACACACTTTATTTGAAAGTGATTGAGATTTCTAATTACAGTATGACCACAATTTTTTTGCAAATTATTCGAGTCACATTTTTCACTTTCTCCTCCTATACATAGTTTGAGGGTTGTTAATTAAATAAGGATTGTTTGTCCATAGCTTCTTAGTTCGAGAAGATTCAAAACTACTTACTATTTAATTTAAACAATCAAATGCTATTAGGTGCATCAATCCTCTTCATTGAAGGATTTGTGAATTGATTTGAAGAGTCTTCAGATCAATTCACAAATCCTTCAATCTTCACACACAAACATCAGCTGTTACAAACTTTATAAGTATCGCTGTGCCTAATCAATCAACTAACAGTGCTTTGAAATATTAAAGAAATGATATCCATACAGTACTAATGTTGGAAATTATTAATTTAGCTCATAAGTAATAATGCCAATAAGGCAATAATGTAATAATGCAAATGAAATAATAAAGAAATCTTTCTTTGTAGTATCTTTAATACATATATTTGATTTACAAATTAAATTAGCCATTAAAAGAGACAAACAAAACTATAATATGATTATCAAAACATCAAGGATAAAAAATTAATAGTAAATACAGTATATGTTATATTACATCTCTGCTTATTGTACACTACATAACATCAACACACAACATAATACAGTATATGTTATATTACATCTCTGCTTATTGTACACTACAAAAACATCAACACACAACATAATACAGTATATGTTATATTACATCTCTGCTTATTGTACACTACATAACATCAACACACAACATAATACAGTATATGTGAACCAGTTCAAGACACCATGGACCATTTTTAGAAACAAAAGCAAAATTTGTACAACTTAGTTCAATGATTTTTCCTTGGTTCAATTTAATCATTGGTGTAGCAAAACAAAAACACTAAATTCATTGAAATGTAATAAAGTAAATGTGTACTGCAAGCTATGTTAAGGTTAAATAAGAATATTTACAAACATCAGGGCAACTAGTATAATTAAGTTCAAAGTAAAGCTTTAACGCATGAATGTTCTCTAGAATAATTTTAGTAAAAAAATCGTCTATTTTTCTAGAAAAATATTCAGGTAGGCAAATGTAACTTAAGAGTATAATTTTTCCAGTTAAAATGCGGTGGGTTTGGCTGCTATGTGCGTTTCTTGTCTCTGCAGAAGGAGCACATGCCCAGACACTCACATTTGAGGGTGACTTTGAGATGGAACCGGAGAACAACACTACAGAGACAAGTCAAGGAGCTGTGAAAAGCAACGAGAGTGTAGATGAAACATCAACGGCGCGAACAGAAAGGACTCCAATCAAACTGCCCACAGGAGGGGTTCTATATCCTAGAGCATCCGAGAACAGAGATGTCAAGTCTCTCGATGGATTTTGGCACTTCAAACTGGACTCGATGGATCAAGAAGGCCTCAAGGAGCAGTGGTTTGACAAGGATATAAGCCAGGTGAGTGTATGATACTGGACCTAGAACCTAGCAGCTATTGGTATAAGCCATCTAAAATTCCGCCTGCGAACAAACTTGAAAGCACTCAGGTTGCTACGTCATAGTGAAGTCTGTTTTGCTCTCTGCTAAAATTCCATCAACATGATATTCACACTAGGTTAAATATCTGGGTTGAATCATGGTTGCCAAAGTAATCCTCGGTCTTGAAGTTGTCGCTTCTATATAAGAGGTTGTCATAAAATCTTCAAAACATAAAAACCAAAAACAAACACAACACTTCATAGTTGTTTTGTAAAAATGTTTGTTTTTGTGTGGGTTTTACAATAGGACATGAAACTTACTTGCAGTATCTAAAGTCAAAGACATTTAGTCAATATTATTTTCTGACAGATCAAAGCTAGGTAACTAACTAGTTTGTATGATGATGAGAGACATAAAAGCTGTTGTAAATGTTTCATTGACTTAACCATCAAGCTTAAGCTACGGTACTGTATTTGATAATATCTGGCTATGACAGCATTTGCTTCTGTGTAGCAAGCCATGTAGATGTCACGAAACAAAATGTTCTGAAGGTTGTTCTGTATTTGACTTGCTAATCAGTGAAAAACGATTCATTACTAACGATTGTTGAAAGTGCAATGTTACAAAGTTGCTTGAGTTATGATAATGATATCAAACTTTTAACGCATATTGTCACCAAATCATATTTTAGATTTTGGTACTGTTTCAGCACTACAATAAAAGTGAAACTGAAACATTTATATGTCGATTTTAGCATTTCCTACTGCCTCTGCCCTATTTTTTTGCAATGAAAAAGTATTAAAAATTTTGTCCTAGGCCTATATACATTTTTGGATTTGGAAAATGGTTTGAATTGCCACAATAAATGACAAAAGAAAGAAATTTTCCACCCTCAGATTTTGATTGTATCAAAGAATTAAAGCTTATATCTTTTAAAACTCATATTAAAAAACACATTCAACTTTTTCAGACCAGAACTTTGTCACTTTAGTAATTGGGCTAGTAATTACTGTACTCATAGATAAATTTACAACAATATAGTTCATTAGTAAGTCAAGCAAAGCAAACTATTATACTGTGATATCTCTAAATTGATCTTGCTTCTATTGTTTTGTCTCAGTTAGCAGGAATTAAAAGCTCAGGAGTTCCACAATTAAAGCGTTAGCTTACTGCTGATCACATTATAAAAATAAAAACAACAAAAAAGATGAATGTTAACTTATAGACAAGTAAACCCTATAGTCCAGTAAATATGTCAGAAAATACGGGGTTGCTGTGCCAAAGGTCGGGTAGTTTTGATTTTTGCATATGTTGTTAGTGTTGGGCCCATAACATAAAATCCAAGTTTTCCATGGCGGGCCACGGGACGCCCCACTTGTTAACAAAATGCCAAAAATTTGACCATCTATTGTTTTTCATTCTATCTTGCATTCAGTTGGTTTTGCTGAAAATATTACTTTATTAAATTAAAGGAGGATAAATTTGTGACAGTTTATAAGCACAACACCAAGTATATGTAGTGTAAATAATGGCCGAAATACAGATCTTAAAACTAAACTAACTAAAATCAATTTAGTCCAAGCAAATTAAAAACAGACACAGGGATCATTACAAAAATTTCAAGAAAATATTTTATCGTTGTATTTTGTAGTGTTGGGTGTGCATAGTTACATACTAAATGTTGGCCAAAACCCCATAAAATATTATATAAATTAGCGTATTTTCTCAATATTGGGCCAATTTTCAAAACAGGTTACCACATGCATATTTATAGGCTGCACTTTACTTTAGGTTCTACATTCATTCGAATAAAAATATCGATTATTCGATTGTTTCATTCGATATATCGTTTGGTTAGTTAGGTTAGGTTAACCTTACCTAACTAACCAAACGATATATCGAATGAAACAATCGATTAATCGATATATCGATCGATATTTTCATTTGAATGAGTGTAGGACCTAAAGTAAAGTGCAGCCCTTTATTTCAATAGGGGACCTGTTTTTGGCCGCCATATTGAATATAAATAAATTTTTTAAATAATGTATAGTAGTGATAGTTTTGTAATGCATCTTTATAAACTCTAGATTCTCACTCTGATTTCAATGCCAAAGCCTGTTTTTAAATACGGTACATAGTATTTTCTTTTGTTTTAAAGATATATTTCAGCAAAATCTCTCTCCCATACATTTCTTAAGGGCATTCCCGTACTTTGAAAATTGTTTAATTTTGTTTTTTATATCTCCAGTTCTTATTAATGCTTGCAGTTTGTTCTAGCCATATCAATAGGAATAAAATAAACGAGGTGTTAGCCCGTCCTACGTACGGGAATTCAGTAGTCAGTTAAAACCGTGTACAATTCAGATCAGCTAGTTTACACATATAAAGACGTTTCTTGCAGTTTTAATGTGAAAAATTATCTTGTAAACAAATGTTGTGTGACCAAATTTGTTTTTATTCCATCATAGAAAAAATTATCGGATTAAAATGCATATCGTATAGGCGATATGCATTTTAATCCGATAATTTTACAATAAAACAGCAATTCTGCAATTTTTACAATGTGAAAAGCGTTGAAGTGCGATTTGCAGCCAATTCGCACAGACGCACACTGATTATAATAGTAGTCCTGATTATTCTTGATCTTATTTTTATGACATCAATATTTCCGGGCCTAATACAAACAAAGTTAAAGCAGACAAACATTAATTGTAAACAAAAAGCTACCATGAAGAATTAAAACATGTAAACATTATTGTTATTTTTCTAATCTTTCCTTGAAAAGTGGAGCAGTCAAATAATTTACGCCACACTACATTATTTTGACGAACTTCCCACGCAAGGATTTAGTCCAGAAAACAGCTGTTTGCCGCCAGCTTATTCAAATGGGGTTTCATTGCGTACTACTGTACTGTAATGAGTTTTACCGGACACCAATCAGCTTATTATACTGTATTTAGGTGGCAATGAATGGTTATAAACAAAAACATAACCTCTCTTAGAGGTTATGACTAGTGATTTTTAGTCCTTTAGTTGGTGGAAATATATAAGGATTTGTACAGATTTATTAGTATGGCGTAAACTATCGTACGTAACTCGTCCAAAATGTGTTTACCGGTAAACACTTATTTTCAGGACTAGTAACGTTATATACTATTGCATTTATCCTTTTTTATTAAGACTCGTGTACAGAGCCTGGATTTGTACTGTGGTTTAATTAATTTTGGTCAAAACTATTTTAAACTGTGGTCTAATTATCTCTACTAATCTTAATTATTTCCTATAATCAATGACAAAATAAGAGTAAATAAAATAACATCATAGTTCCATAGTTTATATTTAACCAGCTGTAGTTAAAACAAATTATATTGCTCTAAAACAAATCGAAGATTACAAAGATCGCTTTAAAAAATAATTTGAACATCCTAGTATTTTACTATGTATATTTAATTAATCTGTCATCCTCTTACAGAAGAATTGAACGTACAATGATTAGCATTACACTTAGTATAAATAAGTCAACCCTAAGTATGTCTTTACATTTTTATCCAAATGCTGAATTTGTGACACAAAAGCTGAATGTTTACAGCTGTTATGTTAAGCAAATTTATTATTATTATTACGAGCTGTTGGCCCGTCCTACGTACGGGAATTGAGTGTTCAACTAAAACTGAAGTTATATCAATGTTTCCATTTTAGCGAATTTCCCTATAGGGAAGTAGCTATTACCGTAGGTGGCACGGTAAGACCTAGACCCGGGACCGATTTACTTTTTCATTTTGATGTCCCCAGAGGCCAAAAACACCATTCGTTCAAATTTTTATATATGTATATATATATAGACTTATGAATGGTTATAAACAAAAACATATAGTGATTTTTAGTCCTTTAGTTGGTGGAAATATATAAGGATTTGTACAGATTTATTAGTATGGCGTAAACTATCAAGGAACATCTACAAGCATTGAAATCAAAAAATCAGACATCAATGAAGTCGAACTTCGCCGACCATATAATGAACACAGACCACAGTTATAAAAACATGAAAGACAATCTAACTATTTTAGAATTTGAAAAAGAACGTGAGAAACTTAATGTGAAAGAAGAGCTAAATATTTATATACACAACAAAAAGGACCCCAACAACATACTCAACACAATGATTCCAAAATTAAACCAACCTATCTACGATAAAATTGAAAAACTAAGGAAAGAAAGAAAAACATTCATATAGTATAATGAAAAAAATTAATACCAAAATGTATTAAGATTTAGTTAACATATTTTATTATTTTTACATATGATTATATTTTTAATTTTGTTAGTTTAAAGAATGAGGTTATGGTAAAAATGACTTGACAATGGACTTAGTTCCGAAACATGTCGTCATGAAAAATAAAATAATTACTAAAAGGGTACTTTGTTATATATGTTTTAATTTTAATATATATATATATATATATATACGTCCGTGAACGCGATAACTTGAGTAATTTTTGTCCGATTTTGATGAAATTTGGTTTAAAGGTGTAAAGCGGGATAAACTTGAATGAGTTCGCGAACCAGCATGATCGGACCATGGGAACGGGGCTTTACGGGGGGTTTTATGGGGTAAAAATTGGTTTTTCTCACTTTTGACCCTCAAAACACAAAATTTCCCAATTTCTTGTTAGACCTTTTTAAAGAGCTTAAAAAAACAAATAATTTAGTATATAAAAGAATTTTTGTTCGATTATTAGTAACGGAGAAAATTAAAAAAATTGTAAATTTAAAATTCCCATGTTATTCTTATGGGGAATATTGTCAAATGTTGTAGTTTGCTTGTTAATGGATATATTTTGATCAAACTTGGCAAATTTATTTATTTTGTACTATGCTATCAATATTTTACTCAAAAACACACTTTATTAGTTTCCTTGTAGCAGCAAACCTAGGTACTCGTTAAACCTAAATGTTATTAAAATATATTTAACTGAAAATCAATTCAGACAAATGGAAATTCGCTTAGTCGGCAGGTTTGCTGCGGCGGGGGTATTTAATCCAACAAAGTTCAAGTGGTTAAACATTTACTGAAAACAAAAAAGCTGCCAAGATGAATTAAAACATGTAAACATTATTATTTTCCTATTCTTTCCTCAAATAGTCGAACAGACAAATAATTTGCATAACCTTTCCTTTCAAAACACTTTGTATACATCAGTGGTTATAGAATCTTACTTATTTCCTATAAACAATGGCAAAATCACAGAATTATAAACTAACCTGATAGAAGAATATTTTTATATTCAACCAGCTGTTAGTTAAAACAAATTATATTGCACTAAAACAAATCAAAGATCTCTTTACAAGATAATTTGAACGTCCTAGTATTTTACTGTGTATATTTAATAAATCTGTCATCCTTTTACCGAAGAATTTAACGTATCAATGATCAGCATTACACATAGTATAAATAAGTCAACCCTTAGTATGTCTTTTAATTTGTTCCAAATGCTGAATTTGTGTTTCAAAAACTGTATGTTTACAGCTGTTATGTTAAGCAACTTATTTTATGCCAAAAGCTAGTTTAGAATCTTAGCGTTGGCTGCTAGACTTTTTAAAAATTAAAACTTAATTTCTAAAAAACTGGGATCCTAAACTAAAATTATATGGCTTCGACATTCCCTAGTTCTCAAAATTATCTTTCTTTCAACACAAAAATCATGAAAATCCGTCGAGTGGTTGATTCAGAATCGTGAAATAAAAAAACACTGTTTCGTTTTAATATTATAGATTATTTATTTTATGCCAAAAGCTAGTTTAGAATCTTAGCGTCGGCTGCTAGACTTTTTAAAAATCAAAAATTAATTTCTAAAAAACTGGGAGCTGGGACCCTAAACTAAAATTATGGCTTCGACATTCCCTAGTTCTCAAAATTATCTTTCTTTCAACACAAAAATCATGAAAATCCGTCAAGTGGTTGCTTCAGAATCGTGAAATAAAAAAAACACTGTTTCGTTTCAATATTATAGATAGATGTAATAAAATAAATGAAATAAATGTATTGACTGGTTAATGCATTGAGTTGCATTGACCAGAGCAGTTACACCTGAGCATGCTGGACTAAAGCCCATTTTAATCACTGGAAGAAGTTTTCCATTCCTTATAAAACCCATCTCCAATTAGTTGGACCCATGTAATGGTGTCGGAGGTAGTCTTTCGCGCTTTACAAACATATTCAGTGATTTAAGGGCTTATATTTGAGCTATTGATAATTGAAATCAGACAAGCTAGAGACCAGCTACTGTCATAAAAATGATGTAAAAAGTTGGAAGAAATTATTTTTTATTTAATTGTTAGCTAATGGTACAAACAATAATAGTAAAAGTTGACAAAAACGGGACAATATTAGAGGCAATAACACTATATATCTAAGAGTTCTATTTAGACGTTCGCTACTGGAGTACAAAATTTGTTCATTCTTATGGACCAGCTACGCACATATTATGTGACGGCTGGTTTCTACCCTTAGACTGCCGTCGCTTATAATCAACAGCTTGTCACATTAAAATAGACCGATATCGCATGTTTGCGTCGGTGTTCCAATGTTATCAAAACGCTTATATCTTTGTAAGGGTCTATTTGAAGGCACTGAATTCTCTGCAGTGGTATACAGGCATGTGTGACGCACAACTGCGTCGCTTGGTTTGTGGATATGATGATTGGTAACATCATATGATAGTTGGAAAAACTGGTCTTTACTTTGCTGCATCACTGTATGTATGTATGCTGCATTATCCCATGTAGCTTTCATATTTGTTCAATTTTAAACAGTTCTTCAAAAATCTTTTTTTTTATTTACTTTCACATAAAACATATAAACAAAAATGAACTGTCATTGTAAATGAAACTACTTTTAAAATTATTAGTAAATTATTCGTATTACGCTGATTGTATAGTTACAATGGACACAGTTTTCCCTTTAGATGTCAATTTTAAAGGGAGTTTTCCTGGTTTTCTTCATCTGAAACCAGCTCTATAGTTGTATTTTCACAGTTATCAATCTGACATTGACATTTTCCACAAGCTCAGGTGCACTCGAGTCCAAGTCTTTACAGCTGCATCGCATTGAGTTGCATTGACCAGAGCAGTTACACCTGAGCATGCTGGACTAAAGCCCATTTTAATCACTGGAAGAAGTTTTCCATTCCTTAAAAAACCCATCTCCAATTATCAATTATCAATTATCAATTATCAATCTTTGAGATGGGGACGCCACCTAGGTGGAATTAGTTGGACCCATGTAATGGTGTCGGAGGCATTCTTTCGCGCTTTACAAATGTATCTGCAGTTGATACTTTTCTGCAGAGGATGTCATGTTATAGTGACAAAAATACTCAGTTTGTCCTCAGTAAACTGACTTTCTATTAGCTGTTTGAGAAACAATGGAAATTTCACACACTTCAACATTCAACTTAATTAATTCAATAAATTCAGCTGTAAAAGCATACAGGGTGAATAAAAAGTCAAGACCCCCCCATCTAATATTTTTCCAAGTAAATATATAGAGATATCCTTTTGGGGGTCGTGCAATCTTAGCAGGAAGTTTCATTTTGTGATTTTGAAATTCATGAGTGTCCCCCCAAAAGGGGGTCTAGGGGGGTAACTCAAATATTTTAAATGTAAACCCCCTTCAAGTGACACCTCATTTTAAAGTGTTTACACAAACTTAAAGAATGGTAAAAACTAGAGGTCGCTATCTCTTCTCTATCCAAAATGGTAGCCCGTCAAATGTTGTGGAAAATCAATGGTAAAATTAGTTCGTAATGGTAATATTGGCTACCATTTTGGATAGAGAAGAGATAGCGAACTCTGGTTTTCACCATTCTTTAAGTTTTTGTAAACACTTCAAAATGAGGTGTCACTAAATGGGGGTTTACATTTAAAATTTTTGAGTGTCCCCCCCCCCCAAAAGGAGGGATTGGGGGGCAACTAAAAATTTTTAATGTAAACCCCCATTTAGTGACACCTCATTTTGAAGTGTTTACAAAAACTTAAAGAATGGTGAAAACCAGAGTTCGCTATCTCTTCTCTATCCAAAATGGTAGCCAATATTACCATTACGAACTAATTTTACCATTGATTTTCCACAACATTTGACGGGCTACCATTTTGGATAGAGAAGAGATAGCGACCTCTAGTTTTTACCATTCTTTAAGTTTGTGTAAACACTTTAAAATGAGGTGTCACTTGAAGGGGGTTTACATTTAAAATATTTGAGTTACCCCCCTAGACCCCCTTTTGGGGGGACACTCATGAATTTCAAAATCACAAAATGAAACTTCCTGCTAAGATTGCACGACCCCCAAAAGGATATCTCTATATATTTACTTGGAAAAATATTAGATGGGGGGGTCTTGACTTTTTATTCACCCTGTATAGACCAGCTGCAACAAACATAGTAGTTATCATTGACAGTTTAGAATATTTTTTGTAAAACCTCTAAATAAAATTTATAAGTAAAATTAGTAATCCACAGCTAAAATTTATACTTTGACATATTGTTTAAGACTATAAAGAGTTTGGGGAGTTATTTAGAATTGGGAGTCTTTAATTAATTACATCTTTAACTGCAGACAAATTTTGTAATAAAAATAATTTAATGTTAGATGAAGGTCCATGCCTAATTTTAAATTTGTCAGTTTTTATTTAAATATTAATAAAATTAAAGCCAAACATTTGCTGAGTTATTTGAGATCCGTAAGAACTTGGTGAGGTTTTAAAACCCCGATATATAAATCTTTTAATTCAAACTTATTTCTGAAAAGTTAAATTTAATATTGTGTTAGGGTTTGTAGCTTGTCTCTTACCTGTCCATTTTTAACTATCAATATTTCAAATGAAAGCCCTTACATCACTGAATATCGTAAGGCTATAACATACTGCAAGTGTTAATAAAAATTGAGATATAAGAAAAATAATCTTTAAAAAATTTAAATTAAATATAAAAAGTACAAAACATCCATATGAAATGTATGGGGGAGAGTTTTCGTTTGAATATATCTTTAAAACCAAAAAGGATATTTCAAAACAGATTTCATCATTGAAATCAGCGACAAAATCTAGTTTATAATGATGTGTCACAACATTATCATTATTAAAAATTGTATTATTGTATAATCGTACTATTAAAAACTTGTATTTTTATCCAATATGGTGGATCCAAGATGGTGGCCAAAAATGCGTTCCCTGTTGAAATGAAGCACTGAACACAAAAACCCAAAAATATCGGCGGAGGTCCAAAGTAAATTTCTTGAAAAATAGGCATAAACATGCATGTAGCCTTTTTTCAAAATGTGCCCAATGTTTGGAAAAGCCCCCTATTTAAATAGTATTTTAGAAGGTTTCCCTTGGACCGATTTTGGCCAACTTTTAGTATGTAAAACTCTTCACACCCAACACACTACAAAATAAACCATTAAAAGTTTTCTTGCAATTTTTGTAACGATCCCTGTGTCTGTTTTTTAGTTTGCTTAGATAAGTTGGTTTGAGTTAATTTATTTTGATGCAAAGGTCTGTATTTCGGCCATTATTTACTCTACATACTTGGTGTTGAGCTTAAACTGTTACAAATTTATTCTCATTTAATTTAATAAAGAAATTTTTCAGTAAAACCAACTGTTCGCGAGATAGAGAGAAAAACCATAGGAATGGTCAAATTTTTACATTTCGTTAACAAGTGGGACGCCCCGTGACGCGCCATGGTACCTCGGTGGAAAACTTGGATTTTATGTTATGGGCCCAACACTAACAACATATATCCAATTATCAAAACCACCCTACCTTTTGCATACAAAAATGTCTTATTTTACTGGACTACCATACTACCAAAGGTGACTAAAACCTATACCTTTAACTATTGATAGCCACTTCCCTTGAGGGACAGAATTTAACTAAATTACTGCATTAAGTTTCTCACCTTGGTCCTTGTAAATGACTCTGCAAATTCATTTCCGGGAACCTTTCTTTTGATTATACCTTGCAGCCAAATACTTTCATTTTGACAACTGCATTGTCATGCTGTCAGGAATGTTTTTATGTTACACCATGCTGATTATTTCTCAATTTTTTTTTAAAGGTGGGACAAAATTATTGGCTCTTTTTGTTTTGTAAAGAAAAAATTTAAATAGCTCACTAAATGGCAACAATTAGCTAAACAAGTTGCATATGTAGATGAAAAATAATATCATCCCTCCAATGCTCAAGGCTCCATTTTTTTAGCTGGACCACAGCACAGTCAATAGTGTTTTGGGATTTGAATCTCTAAGTACAAATGTTTAAACTTTAAACACCTACCAATCCTGATGCTGCATGTTTTGATCTTTCGCTTCATATGCTATGACACAACTGTCTTTGGAAAAGGAGAAATTAAGATGTATAATAAGAGAAAAATAAGAGGGTTGGTGAAGAATAGGGTGGAAAATTCATATCTCCTGTATGTATCAGTCATTTTTTTAACTCAAGCCAAATAAGTTCAATTCAATGTATCCAATACTTTTGGATGTATGTTATACTGTTGTTTTATACAGTATTGTTGATTAGTAGTTATACATTATACTCTGATCTTTTCTGTTGAATGTAAAGATGCCAGGGGCTACTTTGATGCCTGTGCCGAGCAGCTATAATGACATCACAACTCTAGCCTCCGTGCGGGACCATGTCGGGATGGTTTGGTATCAGCGGACGTTCTACATACCACAGTTTTGGAAACAAGACCAACGTGTTTGGCTGAGATTTGGGAGCGCTCACTACTACGCACAAGTGGTACGTTTATGATTTATTTTTCTACTTTAGAAAAATACAGTATTTTACATGTAGCCTAGTGCGTTTAGTGTATATAGTCGCACTGAGAGGATTCCCAAATGCATCTGGGTTAAGTGGTTCAGTACAAGAAGGAGGGTCTACTTACACTGAGATAGCAGGATGGAGTAAAGGTGGATCGGGTGCTGGGATGGAGAGAAAAGGCTTTTGTTTGAGGAGGCTGGAAATAGATTAAAGGAAGACAGGGTGAAGTCTGAAGAGGTGCTTGTAGAAGAATAGGAAGATTAAAATTATGTACAAATAAATCATTCAAAATGTTAACGGTTATTTATACAGACAGGAACAGGGTCAAAAGGTAATATGATAAAAAATTACTAGGTGGCGTTCACAGAGGCATCCACAAAATTGAGCGGAGTCATCAAGGGTTCATATTATATTGTTTTTGTCATACTGCAGTAAATAATGCATGCATTGCGGGTCTAAAGTAGCATTTTTATTCTTTTGATTGTAAACAATTGCATGTATCGAAAATATGTATTTATTCGTGCTTCGTAATAATTTTAACCTACAGTCTACAGTCTCTTCCATAGCTTTTTAGCATTGTAGATACATTCATCCATTCCCACACTCAACACTGCTCACCTTTACTACTTCCATCACCACCCACTACGTCGTGGACCTATTTTCCTCCCTTACTATAGCATTTTAGGATTGTAGATACCTTAATCTAATCGTCATAAACAGTTTCCACACTCCGGACTGCTTGCCTTTACTACTTCCTTCACCACTTCCTACGTCACGGACCTGTTTCCCTCCCTTCCCATAGCATCATAGGATTGCAAATACCTTAATCTAATGGCTATAAACTGATCCAATACCCCAAACAGCTCGACTTTACTACTTCCTTCACCGCTTCCTATGTCGCGGACATGTTTCCTTCTCTTCCAATAGCATTTTAGGATTGCAGATACCTTAATCTAATCGTCATAAACAGTTCCCACACTCTGGACAGCTTGCCTTGACTACTTCCTTCACCACTTCCTACGTCGCGGACCGGGTTTCCTCCCTTCCCATAGAATTTTAGGAATGCAGATACCTAAATCTAATCGTCAAAGACAGTTTCCACACTCCAGGCTGCTCACCTTTACTACTTTCTTCACCACTTCCTACGTCACGGACCTCAAGCTAGTGTCGTCATTTGATTGTATTTATGATCCATACCGTTTCTGTTCTAATATCTGTGGAATAATGCTATCAGCTATTTCTTTATCTACTGCATTCAAAAGTCAACAGCTGATCATATGTCTTTGTTTATGTGTCAAATACTGCTTCCATAAGGATTACATTGAAACCTTGAGACCCAGTGGGGCGGATTCCTGAGAGACTTTTTTAACGCCATATAGATATTGGCACGCACCGATATGGTCTTTATCACCATGCAAAATTTGAAAACAATTGATTCAGCCGTCTAGGAGGAGTTTGCGTATTACGAAATGCATAGGAGTCGATGTATAAGAGCTTCGCTCGCTCCGCTCAATAATATAACTGATACCAACTAAAACGATGCTACTGCAGGATTTAAATCTAAAGGTTACACACCCAAAAATGGGGTTCCAGAGAATTTGGCAACAAATTGCTCTCTTTTAGCGAATTTCCCTATAGGGAAGTAGCTATTACCGTAGGTCTCATGGTAAGACTTAGGCCCGGGACCGATTTACTTTTTCATTTTGGTGTCCCCAGAGGCCAAAAACACCATTCGTTCAAATTTTTATATATGTATATATATATATATAGGTATATATATAGATTTATATATATATATATGTGTCCGTGAACACGATAACTTGAGTAATTTTTATCCGATTTTGATGAAATTTGGTTTGAAGGTGTAAGGCGGGATAAACTTGAATGAGTTCGCGATCCAGCATGATCGGATCATGGCAACAGGGTTTTATGGGGGGTTTTATGGGGTAAAAATAGGTTTTTCTCACTTTTGACCCTCAATACACAAAATTTCCCAATTTTTCTCTAAACCTTCTTAAAGAGCTTAAAAAAACAAACAATTCAGTATATCAAAGTGTTTTTGTACAGTTATTGGTTACGGAGAAAACTACAAAAATGGTAAATTTAAAATTCCCATGTTATTCTTATGGAGAATATTGTAAAATGTTGTAGTTTGCTTGTTTATGGATATCTTTTGATCAAACTTGGCAAATATATTAATTTTATTCTAAGCAATAATTATTTTACTTAAAACATGTACTTAATTAGTTTCCTTGTAGCAGCAAACCTAGGTACTCGTTAAACCTAATGTTATTTAAATAGATCAATTGAAAATCAATTCAGCCAAATGGAAATTCGCTTAGACGGCAGGTTTGCTGCGGCGGGGGTATTTGATCCTATGATACTGTTTCCCTGTAAAGGGTGATTTGGAGGTATGCATTAAAGTTGCAATGTTGCATAGTGATCAACTGGACACCGCAACACAGTGAAACAGCATTATACAAGAATTCCCACCAATCAAAAGTGGTAAATTCTTCCTTAAATACAATGTTGATTTTATGTTAACTGAGTATCATGGGAGAACAGCTGCTATAATTTGTTCAACACCAACAAACAAAACAATAATCCAAACTCGTTGATAAACTTTACATGAATCTCCATGATGCAATAAGAGTTTGAGCAGGAAAGGAAGATATATATATATTGGTTGGCAGGTACTTTAACCTGAATCTTTTGAGGTAGTTTTCACAATCTATACATAGTGGCTACTTAGGTTCAATGGAAATTGATTGTCAACCAGAAAAACCTGACCTCATCCACCCAAATTTGCGTTAAATAAAATTAAATCCTAAATAATGATGTTTTATCTATTTTCACAGTTTAAGATTGAAGTCTAATGCTTTCATGTGTATTAATGCGAGTAACTATAATTTTTTTTCGCTTCTGAGCGCCGCATATATGCGACGCCGCGGTCATTGCCAAAGACCGAGGTATACATTTGAATCTTACACATAGACCGGCTGTCACTTGGTTAACAGTACACAAAGACCACGGGCGAAAACCTGTTTTGTATTATCAAAATGTCACTGGGAAACTCTCCCTACCAAACATTAAAGTTGATGAATAAATAAAGGAGGAGTTGCATTCACACAAAACCATACTCTAACATGTATAAGTAGATTATCTTTGATACATATTATGAAAGATTGTTGCATCACATATGAGACTCGTAGTCATCATATATATTACAGGGGTTTTTTTTTATTTCACGATTCTAAATCAACCACTTGACTGATTTTCATAACTTTTGTGTTGAAAGAAAGATAATTTTGAGAACTAGGGAATGTCGAAGCCAAAATTTTAGTTAAGGGTTTCAGTTTTTTAGAAATTAAGTTTTAAATGTTAAAAAGTCTAGCAGCCGATGCTAACATTCTACTCTATCTCTTGGTATAAAACCATTTGCTTAACGTAAACAGCTGTAAACGTTCAGCGTTTTCAACACAAATTCAGCATTTGGATGATAATGAAATGACATACGTAGAATTGACTTATTTATACTATGTGTCTTTCTTTATGCTATAATCATTGATACGTTCATTTATTCGTAGGACGGGCCAACAGCTCGTTTTGATTATTTGACGACGATTACCAAGTAGACATTAAAATGTCTTAAGATTCAAGAAAATTCTTTAAGTAACATGAATCTCATTTTGAGTGTTACCTCAGTATTCTCCTTCCAACCAGATATACTTTACTAATACTAGAATAATTTTACTACAATTTCTGTTTCAGTGGGTAAACAGTAAGAAAGTTTTTGAACATGAAATCGGTCACTTACCATTCCAAGGGGAGATAACAGATGTTGTCAACTTTGGTGGTGAAAACAACATCACTGTAGCTGTAGACAACGTTCTCAGTTCAACAACAATTCCACAAGGGAATTTGCATGTAATTAACACGTAAGTGAACATGTAATGTAATTAATTATATGTTGTTCAAGGAAGAGATTGAGATGATTGTGCAATTTAGTTTTAAGTCTAGTTTTATATCTTAAATATTATGTTACCTCCTGAGGCAAAGAAAATAACCATGGTTAAACATTGTTGTGACTCAAAATAAACAGAGTTGAGCTGATTTCATATCGTACTCGTACTACCATTAAGCCATCCCTTGGAAACTGGGAGTTGAGCTAGTCTAGTGATAGAGTGTGGGACTTGGGTCGCTGAGGTCCCGGGTTCAAATCCCACCAAATCACCAATGGGTTTTATCTAAGTAATAATACCGCAACCCCTAGGTCTAGCCTGAAGTAATGTGAAAAACAATCCCGCCGTCCTGGGACCCCTAGGAGAAATGGGTTATTTGGATCAAATTAAACTTATGTGAGAATGGGTCAGTTTGAAATTACTAACATTCTCTCAATTAACCCAGAAATCAGAAATAAGATCCAAAATGATTTCATAAGGAAAATTTTCATCAGAATATAGACCACAGCAACTAGGATAATCTGCTGTTATTTTTTATCTGAGATTAAGGCTTAGTAAGAAAGTTAAACAATATAAACTAAATTTATTTCTAGAACGAATGGACCAAAGACTTTCCAACAATACAGTTTTGATTTCTTCAACTATGCTGGGATTCATCGGCCAGTTTATTTGTATACAACCCCCAAAGCCTACATCGATGATGTTCTTTTGACCACAGAATTTCAAAATGGCAAAGGTAAGTATTTTAATGTCTATGTCTTTTCCATACTGAAGATTCTGTATAAAAAATGAGTATGCATGCCAGAGAAGAATGGCTTCTCTTTACCATTGAAATAATATCTCTAATAATATAATAATAATAATCTCTCGGTTAATATCTCTCGGTTTTCAACTGGCTGGTAAAACTAGAAGTCCTATCTGAACTCACTACAGAATAGACTGGCTGGGTAGCCAAGTGGTAATTGTGCTCGCCTAACAATCTAAAGTTCACCGGTTCGATCATTTTTCACTAACAAAGCTACACAGATAATTTCACACTATTCTAAACTCGTCCTTTTTGGTCTTCCCCTGAGTCTCAATTAATTCTTCCTTTCCACCATTCCTTTCAGGATGTTTTTCAGGTATGATCCTTCTTCTCTTCTTAGTACGTGTCCATATAACCTAAGTCTCCTGCTTCTTATTTCTCCCACAATGCCCGCTTCTTTATACAACTCTCTTAATTTCTGGTTATACCTTACACTCCATTCACTGTTGTGTTGTGTGTGTTGGGCCAACAACTTTTCTTAATATCTTATTTTCAAACACTATTATTTTTCTTTCTTATTTTTACTAAGTATCCAGGTTTCTGAGGCATATAGAAGTACTGGTTGAACGTTGGGTCAAAAACTCACCCAGGAAAAAGCAAATGTTCGGAAACAACAACACAATGCCTCCAAAATATAGGTTCTACTATCCTTAAATTATTACTGAAATACATTTGTTCCAGTGTACGTCAATTACAACCTGTTCTACAAGGGAGCTCCAGAGAAGTCCTCAGTAAACATTACTGTGACAGTGATCAGTAGGGAGGGAGAGAGGTCGTACGAGTCAGCCATGATAGAAGATGGACCAGGGAATGTGTCTGGTGCTGTTGAGATACAAAACCCAAAACTCTGGTGGCCTTACCTAATGGCATCAGACCCGGGATATCTGTATACTGTAGAGGTGAGGTTGTATGCATGAAGGGTCTCAAAAGTAGGACAACATAATATGTTAAATGCAGGGGTGCCCAGAGGGGGGAAGGGCAGGAGAGCAATTGCGCCACTGGGATTTTTATGGGAGGGGGATTTTTTACATATTGATTATTGCCATTGATGCTTTTTAAAGGATTTTTTAACCATCCCTGACAAGGATTTTTTAAATAATTTTTTAATTTGGGTTATATAATTATTACCAATTATTGCAACATAATTATAAAGTTATTCATAATTTAAATTTTTCCCTCAAAACAACATGATGTCTCCCCAATTGCAAAAGAAGCTAATAATATCGTCAAGATTGTGAGATATGATGATAATGTCTTAGCGACCACAGGGCATTGTCAAGATATTGCTGCAATCAAGTGAGTTGATTATTTATCATATCTCCACAAACGTGGGAAAATATTGAGTTTGATTGCTGCTTTGGTGTTGTAAGGAAGCCAAGTTGGCTAAGTTGGTGGCTAAGGCCGGGGCCACACTCATCTTATCTCGCTGAATTTTTTCCACGGGCGTTACCCGTGGGTTTGAGAGATACATTACGGTATATGGGGCAGGCCACACTAGAGTAAAAACGTCCGTGAATGCGTTTGTCAAATGGAATTGCACGTGTATTCTCTGCTAACATTCCACGGGCGTTGCACGTAAAACTAGTCGCGGGGCATTGCGGCTTATGGGAGTGAACACACTCATCTTATCTCGCTGAATTTTTTCCACGGACGTTTCTAGTTTTAACCTGACTGATTTACTGTACAGTGAGCGTGGAGGGGGGGGGGAGCCTGAACAAGGACACGGATGATTTTTATTGCCAGTGTGGCATGCTCTATCAGTCTCACTGGTTTGTCCAAAAAACCTATCTCGTAAGACTAGTGTGGCCACGGTCAAACTCTTCTACGTGCGTCGCACGTGAAAACGGAAAAAACAGTCTCGCTGGTTAAAAATTACAAGTGTGGCCCCGGCTTAAGATGGGGGGATGGGCACCTGGTTAAATGTGATTGTGTGTAAAATGGAAGGAAGGTTGGATTCTTATTTCTTTGGAAATAAAAAAAACTGTAAAAAAGGCACTTGAAACCAATTGCAAAACAAAACTTAATGAAATTGTGTTGCTGTATTCATAAAATAATAAGAGGGTTGAATAGTTTGCCATTTGAAATGAGCAGCAGTTAAAACTGGTTGATCTTATTACAGTTAGAGCCCCTCTTTACCGACCTTGCATTAACTGATAATGATACTATCCTCCCTCGCTCGTTAAATGTTACAGTTTGTTTTTTAATTTTCCAGTTAAAACTAACTGTGATGAATTCAAGCATAACAGACGTCTATAGGCAGCCGTTTGGACTTCGAAGTCTCAAGTGGGACCAAAACTCTGTTTACATCAATGAAAAGCCAATCTACATCAGAGGTTTTGGGCGGCATGAAGATTCTGATGTAAGCCTACTTCCAGTGAAGACGATTGTGGGATGTAGTTATTCAACTTATTCTAGGCTACAACACTATTCGATCAAAAATTAATTTGTACAAAATAACAACCAAATTAAAGTTGCCAGTGTTTCAGCTTCCTGTTAGTAATTAGTTTTAAATAAAAACATCTTTGTTAACTCAAAATCAGCCATGTTAGTAACACTAGAGTGCAACTTCAGTTGAAAACTGCTTCAGTTGGATTTCAAGAAATTTAACCGACCACAATAATTTGATCATTAAGAGTCAGTAGCGTGTGTTTAATTTTAAATCTTTCTAAGAATCCTTGATGCAGGCCTATGCTGTCCACTAAATTTTTAAAAACTAAAAATCTATATCTGGAACATTCATTTTAAAGCGATTTGTCTATCATGAGGCTGTGGATGCATACTTTCTACAATTACTTGGGTTCTGCCATTTACTGCTTTGATGTAATGTTGAACTTAGTTTTGATGCCGAAAAAGCCACACATTTAAGCTCCCTAAAAACAAAGTTTTGCGGGAAAAGTTGCAAATGTATCATAAAACTGGGGGTACAAAGGTGATTGAATATGTGATTAAATGCATCATGTTTCTCAGATTCGAGGCAAAGGGCTGGACCTCCCAACGAGTATGAGAGATCACAACCTCCTGCGATGGATTGGAGCCAACGCCTACCGGACATCACACTACCCTTACGCTGAGGAGATAATGGACTTGGCCGAGCAGATGGGCTTTATGATAATAGACGAAGTCCCCAGCGTCGACACTGAGTGAGTGAATGACAGCTGTAGGCCTACTTTATAATTACTCCCCGGAACATGAAATTTTGAGTTCAGTTTTTCTCAGTAAACCTAGATAAGTGTCTAAAACATTTTTGTTTATTTATTGTAGTGTGTCTAATAGAACTATTGATTACTCGGGCTCATGCCTAGCATCCTAGGACAAAATAATAGAACTATTAAAAGAATCATGTACCTCTTGCCCATTAACGGTGCAATATGGAGTCCCTCAGGGATAACTTATAGGCCCGTTAATGTTCCTTTGTTTCCTTAAGGGTACCATCTGGAGTCACTTTGGGGCAGACACACAAAAATATTTGTTTATGCAGATGACACAAATGTGGTTGTCTCTGCAGACACTGAAAATAATATTGCAATATCATCCCATATTGGCTTATCATTAATTAAATACTTTTGCAAAAAGTATCTAATTTGCAAAAATCTAAACAAGTTTTGTAAATCATTAAATAATTTTTTATTGATTCAGTATTTTACTTCAAGTTTTTTTTTTGTATGTGAAATCACTTCCAGACAAAAACATCATTAACTCCATTGATTGTTCTGTTTTCTTTTACTTCAATTTGCATTGACTTGTTTAATTAGCTATACTTTTTGTCTAGAGGAAATCAATAGGTAACATGAAAGTTAATTTTTACATATTTTTTGTTTTATTTATATTGCAAGTAAAATTAGTAGACTCCACTGTAATTTATCACTAGTACTATTAAGAAAACTAATGTGACAATATTTCTTGTACCAAATTGTATGGTTAACGAAATAAAGATGACATGTTGGTGATGATAATGAAGATCTGAAATATTTTAAATATTACTTAAAACAACCCTGTACTACCAGTACTTAAGCACAGTAAAGTATTTAATACAAGAGGTTCTACCCGTGAATTCACGGGTGTACAGAAGCCACAATTAAATTAATTTAAATCAACGTTGACTTTAAACTTCATTTAAAGGGCCCAAGTTCGAGAAATTATTGTCATCTAAAGGGTGTTAAAAGCAGTGGAACCTTCATACCTTACGTCTTAAGGTGGCCGAGGTGGGTACGGTTGTACCTGAACTCGCCCCTATCTTTCACGACGTCTTAAATATACTTTTCAATGAACTGGCGACCTATTATAAAGACCTCTGATCCGTGACAACCTTCTTAGAACGAACAACATACATGGTTTGTTAATCTCATATTCTTCGTGTTTCGAACACATTTAATCACTCACTTGTATCAAACAGCTAGAAATAGCTTCAGAGTCCATTCACCGCACCTGTTTTAAGAACATAAAAGTAAATAATAAAATAATTGACCAGCTGTTGTTCACTAAATTAATCGAATAACCTTAACTTCCAAAACACGCAAGGCGTAGCCCTTTGGAAATCAGCTTGTGGGGCAGATCCCTTAGGGAGTTCGTCCATATCAATACTTTTTGGCAAATCTACACTCTCTACGCTTCATTTTGATTTACCATATGCCTATATTTTTATTTGGTAAATGGCCTTAACCGTTTACATAAAATTTGATTGTATCACTTTAATAATATAATAGATAACGTGTTACTGTAGGCCTACTTAACTATGACTTATCACTTAAAACCTGCTACACCAACATAGACGGACCACAGACAAACAATACCATAAAACAGTGGTGGTTTCAAGGGGTGAGCTACAGAGACTAAAGCCCTCCCATCTGACCCTGGAAAAATACATTTTAAGATACATTTCGTTCTAAAAATTTAAAGGAGGTTTTATAGGCACATTTCTAGACATTAAAATGGCTTTAGAAAATCACCAAACAGCTT
The DNA here is from genome assembly GCF_028750875.1 of Macrosteles quadrilineatus. Classification (NCBI taxonomy): domain Eukaryota; kingdom Metazoa; phylum Arthropoda; class Insecta; order Hemiptera; family Cicadellidae; genus Macrosteles; species Macrosteles quadrilineatus. The sequence continues at coordinate 18,280,109 of NW_026542594.1, forward strand.
TAAAATATTAAATTTTCCAGGTAGGACCCAGCGCACAATCTACAGTACTCATGTATTACTCATGTTGCAGGAATTACTCACAGACATTGTTAGACAAGCACAAGATGGCTATGGCTGAGCTGATAAACCGAGATAAAAACAGAGCAAGTGTGATCATGTGGTCTGTGGCTAATGAGCCTAGGACTTCTGAACCTCAGGCAGGGCCTTATTTCGGGTAAGAAATAACTAATGGGAGATATAACTTGTTTTTTATTACTATAAAAACAAACTAAAATGAGTTAGAAAATAATCTGTTAATGTGAAATTTTCTGACTTGGATAAAGATTGCTATTATCGATACGGTACACCAAACTACAGTTTAGTTTTATCATTGAAATAAAATTAAAAATTATTTATTTACTCAGGTAAAGTTAGGGTGACATGGCTTTTTCTTACCTGCGATCTTTGGATACCCTGGTTGACATCTTATCCATAAGGACAAGCTCTAACAATTGGTTTTTTTTTTTAATTCAATTAACATGTTTGAATGATCCTCCCACAGAGGGTGCTACTCTGCTACTGTTAAAATGATATTTTTTCTCTTAGTTTTCAACACTGCAGCAGTTGAAGGGACTTAATAATTCCATACTTTACATTATGCCACCATTTCAGTTTGGCTTGGTTGAACAATTGGTGTTTTTGAGATAAATCAGTAGCTGGCAGCAGTTTTTTGTTAAATACTCAATTCAAATCAGTGGCATATCCAGGGAAGGGGCCCAAGGGGGCCTGCCCCCCCCCCCATCTTTTTATTTTATATTAGGGATGTGTTGATGTTTCCGTGACCGCAGGAGACGATGATGATGCCTGATGGCTTCGAAAGATGATCTGAATTTTGACACGATTACAGAATAAAATTATGTTGTTTCCATTACCGCTGGGGATATTTGTTATACCGCAGGAGAAAATATGGACGTGGCAAATGATAAACAATTTTGATTGTGATAATTACAGAACCACAAAGACGACAATGATGTTTTCTTAACCACAAAAAATGATCAGAATATCGCGGCAATCTTGGAAGACAATTTCCACATGGCCGTGGGGGACCAGAGATATTCGTGATTTGGCCGGGATTGCAGGAGACGTCGATAATGTTTTTGTGACCGCGGGAGACAATGATCGTGATTCCGAAGGTGAGGAAGATATTTAGGAGTTTGCAGTGATCCCAAAAGACAACGATAGTCTCCACCACCGGGGGAGATCATCACGATATTAAATTGATTTTGGCTTGATCGAAAATCTCATGCTTGCACACCTCTAGTTATAATAGGAGTCACATGTGTGAAGTTACAAAAGCCTGCCTCGTCTTCAAATTTGAGGTCTGAAAGTAGGTTCTGGCTGTAGTATCTACCTTCCTCAAGCACTCGTCATGTAGACCACCTTCTCTTCCTTGGTAGAGTAGGCATAATTCAGGAATACAAAATACCCACGGGCCAAAAGTATGTCTTCTTCACAAGGCATCGCTAGAAGCACTGACTGTGTGGTTATTCTGGTGTGGACGCAAAACAAGTAACTAACAAGCATCGGATATAATGTTTCTAAACTGTTTACAGACTCCAAAAGTAGTATACATACAGTTTGCAAACAATCTACATACAGTCTGCAAACAAAATCTGCCGGTGTGGACAAGGCTTCAGGATAATAATAATGTTTTCTTGTAACTTGTTCATAAAGATTTCACTGAACAGTTAAAGGTTACCAGTGGTATTAAACCGATACCATAATAATATTCTCTACATTAGAACCTTCAGAGCTGTTACACACTGCGTTTTAGCACCTTAAAATAACAAAATTTCCTACCCTTACCAATCCTGGGAGTATTCCATATCCCCTCTCCCCCGGTTTGGGCCCCCCAATCGAAATCCTGGCTACGCCACTGGTTCAACTATATCCAGGTTTAAAAATTAAAAACAATGACCACTGCTTAACATTTCATTAGAGTGTCTAGTTCTTGGTAGTGTATCCATAGCCAAAGGTATAGTATTAAAAAATATACTGATAAGATGAATATCAGGCGAAAAAATGTTGCACCCCTCAAAATCCTACTGTATTCAAGCATACTTTTCCTATAGCAGAGTATAATATAATAAGATGTGTTAAAATTACATTGAGCATGGAAAAAGTGAAATGTTTAAATGTATTAATCAATACAAGTGCTCAAAACTAATAGAAAGTAGGCCTACCTACTTTTAAAGATGTAATATAAATAATTTACCAGTGTTTTTATAGATTTTGGCAAAAAAGATAATTTGTCAGTAATTGATGGAGAAGTATCAGTCAATACTTTATTACTTTCTCTATAATTCCCAGGATAAAAGTCAAATGATTTCAAAAATACAGTTGTTCTAGAGTGTTAATGTAATTTCATGCATGAGTTTCGGAATATTTGATAAAACTGCATGCAAAGTTTTTGTGGTTTGTAAAAAAATGTTTGCTATATTGGAGTGTTTTTTAAGCTTACATTTCACAAAGAGTGAAGGTTCAATATCATTTTGGATTTAGTTGGTAACAAGATAGAAAGGCATTTATTTACTTAGGCGGATAAAACTGCATGCTACAACAACAATGATAAATTGACTGCAATCATAGCGTAAATTTACTCACTGTTCTTTATTTAAAAATTATTTTATTCAATAAACTTAAATCCTACTTAGCTTGACATTATAACCATGATGTGGGTTACATTAAATCCACATGGAAACCATGGAGGAAAGAATGTGTCACGGCTTTATCCAAGAGGTTAGTTTTTATCTTAGACATGATTATCGGCCATGATCCATCAAAATTGGCTTCATACAAGTTTCATGAAACTAACATAGCTACCCATATTCTGCACTAATTCTGCTTGTGAATGAATTGCTTCTAGGTCTGTAGTTAGTTTCACACGCACACTGGATAAAACTCGTCCGATAACTGCCGTTCTTAACCGCTGGTATACGGTTGATAAGGCTGTAAGTTGATTCATCAATATTCTTCTATCCTCTTTCTGTCCATAAACGTTAATAACTTTTAAATTAACATAATAAAATAGGTTTTTACAAATAGGTTAATTACCTTTAATAGTATGTGATACTGATAATACCTGTTTCAATCAACAGAATTAATTCCTATTTAGTGCTTTAGATGTAATTTTAGCCAGTCTTCATAAAATTGGTTTACTTTCCCCTCTCTCTGCATCTGAAATTATATTTTTAACTTGTTCGCTACCGAGCGTCGCGTATATGTGACACCCCGATCATTGCCACGGACCGAAATATACAGTTTAATCTTACAGATAGACTGGCTGTCACTTGGCTAACAGTACATGCAGACCACGGGAGAAAACCTGTTAACAGGTTCAGTCCCAGCCGGCACACTCCTCTGTATATAACGTCTCTCATCACGTGGGAGTGAGTGTGTTAGCAGGTTCAGTCCCAGCCGGCACACTCCTCTGTATATAACGTCTCTCATCACGTTCGCGAACTCATTTATGTTTATCCCGCCTTACACATTCAAACCAAATTTCATCAAAATCGGACAAAAATTACTCAAGTCATCGTGTTCACAGACATATATATATATATACAAAAATTTGAACCAATGGTGTGTTTGGCCTCTGGGGAGAGCAAAATGAAAAAGTAAATCGGTCCCGGGCCTAGGTCTTACCGTGCCATTTACGGTAATAGCTACTTCCCTATTGGGAAATTCGCTAGAATCACTATGCATGCATTTTTTCTTTCTTAAAGATTGTATGTAAAACTTTATTTAAATTTGCAAAGCTTACAGTATGTGATAGAAACACTAACTTATTGCTTAACATTAAACTGAGATATGCTTTGGGTTACGTACTTGCTACTAATACAACAAATCATTAACGACTAATTACAGTCATAACTATTTAACTCAATTGGCTTACACCGAATTAAAATTTTTAGAGAAGTGGTGAAATTTGTGAAATCCATTGACCATTTACGACCAGTCACAGCTGTGATTGCAACCCCCAATAGCAAAGACGAAGCAGTAAGTATATCAGAACTTATGTTTCTTGTTACTAACAAGAGGTTATACCATCATAACAATCACGTACACTAAGGGATGGTGTGAGTAATTAAATGTAGGACCTAGAAATATTACAGTAATAATACAAATACTGTAGTTCTACTTATGATTAGCTCAGTTAGCATATTCATTTTTTGTGACATAAATAGACAATTTCTTTCATAATTGCTTTTGCTGTAGGTGTTTGTGTTGGATAGCATAGACTAGCCAACACAAGTAGACTTCCCATCCCATTGTAAATTTTGAAGCTTGTTTTTTGTGTCTAGATCATGTCCGGCAACACTGGTGGCTAGTGTCGACGAAATTTTGTTTCTATTATTTTTATTTATTTTATTTCTGAGTTAATTTCATGGTTTGTACTGACTCTTTGTAACTATTGGTTATAGCTAGAGGATGAGTCAATTGTTTATGATTATGATTATATCGTTTTATTTGGTTAAACGGGGTTTTAAATGACTGAAATAACAAGAAACAAATTCTAAACAAAACACAACATCTACAGTGCACCGGGCAGAACTTACGTTAAAGTTGGCTTCAGCTGTTCCATAAGGATGGGAAATCTACTGAGGGAGTATGTTTTATCTATGCTTTTAGTTAAAAATCATAAACTTTTATGACAAACTACTTAATTAATACATAACTACATTAATAGATACTTATCTTCAACAGGGAAATGAAGACCCACTAATTGAACTATATTGTCAATTATAAGAGTTTCTATAGTCAAAATCATAATAAATCTATACTTATTTAATAATATTTAATCCGCAAGCAGGGTTTTTGTGACAATTACTCCTCCGAAACTACTGGACCGATTGACATGTTTTTGGTGTCATTGGAAAGAGCATAATGTGTAGTTGTGCAGGGAAAGTTCCCTTTCTTTTTATGGAAATAATTAGATAGGGAGGCCCTGGGTCATTAAGAACAAAACTTACACTCACAGTTTATGTGATTTTTACAGACTTTTTATAACCAATTTTTATAATTACTGACATTTTTAAAATATTTTTTTCAGTCACTGTAGGTCACCTATAAAACTGCTTTGAATTTGCTATTTAATGAAACAATTCCCATGTTTCTAAGTTAATTGCTTGGTTATTTATGTATTTAATCTGTATGGTTTTCATGTTAGTAGTTTCAGCTGTAACACTCCCTTAGTGAGTGGGTTGGTTAGAATAGGTATTCTATTAAGTTTACACAAGGCCTATATTTTGACTTGACTTAGTACCAATTCTGAGTACTTTTCAAATGCATAGTTTTGTTTTGCTCAGGGCCAGTGGATGGATGTGATTTGCTTCAACCGCTACAACGGCTGGTACTCTGAGCCTGGGCGTTGGCAGACTATACAGCTGGCAGTGGAGACAGAGGCCAACAATTGGCATGAAAAACACAACAAACCCGTCATCATGTCTGAATACGGGGCCGACACTTATGAAGGACTGCATAATGTGAGTGAGATATGCTAATGATTTTAGATTTCTTTTTATCCACGCTTAAAATACAGAGTGTCCGTAAAATAATCATTAGGTTTTAATGAAATATATATCAATTATTTTTTATCCCACGACACTGTGTGACCCACAGTAAGAGAATTTTTCTAAGTTTTATAATGATATGTTCATTTGTTGCAAATTTCCCATCTAGGGAATAAGCTATTACCGTAGTATACACTGTACTCATGGTAAGACCTGGACTCGGGACCAATTTTGAGTTCCCTAGAAGCCAAAAACTCTATCCGTTGAAATTCATACATATATATTTATGTGTCCGTTAGCGAGGTGAGTTTTAATTGTCCCCCCCCAACTTTTTTCTACATTTTTTCAAATGTCAATCCCAGACCACTTCCAAACATTATTGGATAGTAAGTTCTTCATTTTGACAAGGTGGTCGTTTCCGCCCGCCATCTTGGATTCGCCATATTGGATGCAAAATATTTTTTATAATGTAAAGGTGGGGTTGTGACCCATTTTTTCGAACTAGATTTTTACCCTGATTACAATGCCACAAACCGTTTTTAAAAATCTTGATCCATTCAAAAGATATGGGAGCTTTTAAAAACTTTTTGTTTTTTATTATCATATTTTGATTTTGAAATATTGACATTCTTATCAAAAAAGTTTAAATATTTCACAAAAAAAACTTGACAAAAAAAATTGATTGCGGCATTGAGTAATTTGAAAAAAAGTAATTCGAAATGATGGGTCAAAACCCCCCCTTCACATTTAAAATAATTTATCACATTTCAAAATGGCGGATCCAAGATGGCGGCCAAAAAATAACATCCCTCATATCCAAGTGAAAATATGTCTACAATGACTGGTGGTGTATACTTATCTTTATCTAGCACTATATTGAGATTATGGTCTTAAGGCTAGTACTCACTAGGACACCCGGTCGCTTATCTACCGGCGACCTGGTTGACGAGCGACTAAGTTGATGATTGAACGTTTTATTGCCGGGGGGTACACACTAGGATACCTAGCACTTTCAACCAAGCTGGAAATCAAAATTTGGTGGGGATGGACTGTGTTTGGTTCTGGAATCTAGTTGCACTGACCTGTGTGTTGTGACAACATGCCCACCTACGAAGAAGAGATTGCTGCCGCAGTTATAATTCTAATTAATTTCAGTAACCATAGAAGAAGGAATACATTGTTCAAAAGATTTTGGGCTAAAGAGTGGCTTCAACGCAGACTCAGTTACAGCCACATGGCACTTCTACGAACTTTGCGAGATGATAATCCTCAGGATTACAAGAATTATTTGAGGATGTCAGACGACAATTTCCGTCACACTTTGCCATTGGTGACGCCTCATATTGGAAAAAAAGCTAGCTTGAAAGAGACCACGTTTAGCACTAGCACTGTTTAGTTTTGACAGTTGACACAAACAGTGTACTGCGCATGCGCTAGCCGTCTTTAGTTGATCAACTTGGTCGCTGAAGCGTACACACTCTAGTTTTTTGAGAAATCTGATTGCCCGGCGATAAAATGGTTGATCGGAAACCCCCAGGTTTTCGATACATGTCCGAAAACCAAAAAGTTGCCTGGCAACCTACAAATCGCCGTCAATCAAATTGACAGACACGTACACACACGGCGATATTTGTGCAATTTGGTCGCTCGTCAACCAGATCGCCGGTTGATAAGCGACCGGGTGTCCTAGTGAGTACTAGCCTTTAGTTTTGTAAATGCACAATGTTAAAATGGGCTAAAAATACAGTTTTTAAAAGCCCTCATAACTTTTGAATGGATAAAAAGATTTTTTTAACGGTTTGTGGTATTGTAATCAGGGTAAAAATCTAGTTCAAAATATTGGGACACAACCCCACCTTTTACATTAGAAAACAATACTTTGCATCCAATATGGCGAATTCAAGATGGCGGCTAGAAATGACCACCTTGTCAAAATGAAGTACTCACTTGGAAGTGGTCTGGGATTGATATTTGAAAAAATGAAGAAAAAAGTTGGGGGGGGAGCAATTAAAACTCACCCTGTATATACAGGGTGAGGCAGTGAAACGGCACGATTACGATACCAGCTGACAAGGAATTGAGGGCTATTAGAGCACAGTGGAAATGGCCATAGCCGTCTAGACAAGTGGAAATTTCAGTAGCCATGGAGCGTTGGACGAGTGCACAACACACGTTTGCTGGAAAGCCATATTTATAAAACCGTGTATATAATGGTTTGTGTTCAGCACACTTTTTGTTGTGAGTTCAGTCTAATGCAGCGGGCTCCCGTGCCATCAAGGAAAGCTACCCTCCTTTGGGTAAATAACTTTGAAGCCGCTGCTAGCACGATAAAGCGCTATAAAATGATTGCAGACTTTATGGAAACGCTAAAAACCGTCATGGGGTTCATAATTAAAAAATATGTGCAAAACCTAATACGCCATTTTACTGACACTGTATTAAACAATATTTTTATTTTTAAGGTGAAACATTAATTTTCACTCATGTACTTAGGATTTATGATAAAACAACTATCTTTTTCTTCTAAATAAATTATTCATGATTTTTTTTAAATCGTGCCGTTCCACTGCCTCACCCTGTATTTATATGTGTCCGTTAGCGTCATAACTCAAGCAAAAATTATCTGATTTTTATGAAATTTGGTACAAATGTGTAAACCTACTTTTATTCGAACGAGTTTGTGAACCGGCATGATCGTACTACGGGAACATGGTCTTAAGGGGTAAAAATTTGTTTTCCCCATTTTTGACCCTAAAAACAAAAAATGTAGCAACTTCTTTCCAAACCATTTTGTGGAGCTTAAAAAACAAATAATGTAGTATATTGAAGCGTTATTATGCTACCGTACGCCTAATGGCTACTGAGAAAATTGTAAACTGTCGTAGTTTGCTCGTTTATGAGCATATTTTGATAAAATTAGGAAAATGTATTCATTACATACTACGCTAGGCCTATTAACATTTTACATAAAATACCTTTCTACCCTCCCTGTTGCAGCAAACCTTAGTACTCGCTAAAATATTGCCTTTCAAATAGGGAATAAATGTCATATTTGTAAGGAGACATTTTAGTATAAATCCAATCAGGCAAATGGAAATTTGCTTAGTCTGCAGGTTTGCTGCGGCAGGGGTATTGTTTACTTTCATTAGCTGTTTTCAAAATGACGAAGAAAATATCCTTCTTTGTGTTAAGATATGATAACAGTGTTTCTAACTAACTGTAACTGGTGTTGCATATCCGGACATTTATGAGCAATGGTTGTGTTCCTAACTTGAAGAGGGCATGGAAGACTTTATGTTCCACCATGACGTGGCTTCGCCTCATTGGCTCTGCAACGTCCGAAGCTTTTTAATTATGAAACTCTCTGATGGTTTGGTTGGCCGCTGTGCTGAGGATGAGCTCTCCTAAGGTGGCCACCCCATTTCCCGGACCTTACTGTATGTGATTTCGTTCTCTAGGGTTATGGAGAGGGACATCATGCCATTAGCTCAACCCCTGCCAGAGCTCCGAGAAAGGATTAAAGTTGCAGTGACAACAGTAAGCCAGGATATGCATACCAACGTTTCAAAGGGCCAGGGCCGGATTTAGCATTTTGGCGCCCCTAGGCCCAAATAATTTTCCACCCCTAGTCTGGCCACAGTTATCATGCCCATTTGTCTAAGTTAATTGCTTGAATACCACTTCTGGTCGGAATTTTATCATTGCAAGTTTTTTGAAGAATTGACTCATTTTCATTAATAAAGTGCAGTCTTGTACACTTTTAGAAATTTTATGCTTTTATTAAATGCTCACATTTGTGGGACTCAAACAATACAACTCAACCCACCGAGCATTCCTGCAAAAAACATGGCCATTGATTCCAATTTCAGGCCCAAAAACATTAACTCCATTAAGTACGTGATACCATAGATTAAACATACTCCTTTAGTAGATTTGTCATCATTATGGACTAGCTTAAAACAATTCTTGTTATTTAAACTTAGTTTATCCTAAATAAAACGACGTAATTATAAACAATAGGTCGTCTCCTGGTTCTATTACAAGAAATTAAAAAACACACATCATAGAACTAACCCTAAAATAATAGAAACAAAAGTATGTCAAAACTGGTCAAAATTAACGTCTAGTGTTACCAACGTGAACTAGACATGAAAAAAAAAATTGAATTAACAATGTGATAGCTAGTTGACTTGAGTTATATTTAATCTATGGTGGTACTGCATCTAGGTTATATTTCCAAAGCAAAACAGAGCAATATTCCGGCCAACCATATCGATTATTAGGTCTGAGGAGAAAATTACAGCATTAATGGTGCTTTGGAAGTAGGGATGGACGAGATTGGATTTTTAGTTCGAGACGAGACGAGATTTTTTATTTCTCATAAAATTTCGAGACGAGATCGAGACGGGATTTCCCTTCTCATACACAACGGGAAATGCACTTTCAAAATTTTTACCTGATTTTGTAACATTGTTAGATGACTGTTTAAATACAAAAATAATGATAATAGGCAAGAATATTTACAATCTTTTATTAAAAAACATCAGCATAACATTTTTTTATTAATCACGCCTAACTTATTAAAAATGCCTACGATTAGGAAACATAGTGATATCAGTTAGGATAGAGTTCAACTTATCCTAAAATAAAATAAGTCATAAAATAAAAGCAGTATTAATTTTTATAAAATAGTTACTTGTTTTGACTTTTTATAGTAATAAAACATTCCTCACACTGCTTACACTTTACAAAACTTCTCAAATGTTATTAAAGTAATATTATTAAAATAATTAAAGTAATATTTACATTTAAAGAATTAATTAAATAAGAACGCCTTCACAAAGGAAACGCAACTACAACACGCTCTATTGCGGGTATTGCATTGACTTTCTGCAGGCGTTTTTATTTATTTTTTTTTTTTTATTCCCGTCTCGGTAAAAATCTCGGCCAAAAAGAAATCTCGTCTCGTGTAACGAGATTTAAAATTTCCCGAAAATTTCCCGAAATTTCGAGACTTGACCATCCCTATTTGGAAGGTATTGAATTTATCGAAAACCTGTTGCAAACTGAGATTAATATTTTTTCGTTAATTTTAATTAAAGATAAATTGATCATTTTTTTTTATATATTCAACACAACGTATTACATATTTTAACTTGATCCTGCAGATTGTTGTAAACTAATCAAAAGATTAGTCAATAACTTTTGTTTTGTGAGTTATTAGTTTTGTGTGTTTTGTGGTAACAGTGTCTAGCACGCATGCACCCCTAATCACTCCGATCAGTAGCACCGAGCCAACATAGTGGCAATACGATGCGTACCGCTCGGGCGCTCGACAACATCTCTACAGCCTACTCCCGTACCAATGTTCGTTACCAATATGTTGTAACGAAATTGATGCGTAATTCTGAAAAATAGTTTGAATCTTCGAACATTAATTTCTTCCTATATAAACTTCAGAATCAGAATGCTTTATTAGCCAGAGTTTTTTTTTCACGACTATGACTATTTATTTTTATTTTTTAATATTTAAAAAATATGTATTCCTCTCGGCCTTGCGCCCTCTGGGAGCTTGCGCCCATAGGCCCGGGCCTACCGGGCCTATTGGGAAATCCGGCCCTGCAAAGGGCACAGTTGCAACACAGATTGCAAATAAAATGGACAGCATATTGAGCAACTTTAGTGATATCAAACAAAACTTTAGAGCCTTTTGTCTCTTTCAATCCATGCAATTGGTTGTAGCATTCGTGTCTGTAAGATCATTAAAGTATTTTAAAACTCTATGAATACTTTATGGACACCCGGTATTTTGAACTGTACATTTTGTGATTAATAATACCCCTGCCGCAAGAAACCTGCAGACTAATGGAAAAATCTGATTGAATTTTACTAAAAACTGTCAGATTTTTTTCCCTATTTAAATAACATTAGATTTAAAGAGTAGGTCTGATACCTATCTAGGTTTGCATGTACAGAGAAGGAAAAAGTTTAGTATGACGCAAAAAAATTTGGCAAATTCGATCAAACTGTAACCATTAACCAGGCCCGGTCTGGCTCCATTGGATGCCCTCGGCTAGATGGTGATTTGAGGAGGCCCCCCACCAGAAATAAAGCAAGGAACATGGGGTCCTCTCACGGCAACAATAGTTAGCAGTTAGCCTATGTTTGCTGCATGCCGCAGGTGCAGTAAAGGGACCTAAGGTGGTTTTAAATGCTATAATTATTTAATAATTTGGATTAAATTAATAATTACTACATTTCTATCAAATAAAAATCACTGAATTTATAAATCTAGGCCTAATTCCAAGGTATCAATCAATTAAAATTTGATATAAAATTTGTATTTCTATTCACCTCTATAGCTGCAATAAAATTCAAAGGCATAGGCTGGTTAGCCCGAATACCTATCTCGTAAGACGAGTGTGGTCATGGTCAAACTGTTCCTTGTGCGTCGCACGTGAAAACGGAAAAAACAGTCTCGCGGGTTAAAAATTACAAGTGTGGCCCCGGCCTTACATAATGAGCTGCAGGCAAAGATTCCTGACTATTGTCCCTGTGACTATTGTTCACTGACTATTGTTCAGTATTTTGGAAAAACAATCAACAATCAACAAACAAAAAAAAACAATCAGTTTTAGCCTATGTAAAATCAATATAAACAGTATTTTTTAAACTTTAGTACAGTAGGCTGTGTTATGCAATTATTTTTTACCTATTAATAATACCTATTATAATTATTAAACTTAATATATACGTTTATGTTTTTCAACTAATACTCTTCAACTAGGACTCTTCAGTGTCCTCTCCGTTGCGAAGCACGATTACAGCAGCTAGTTTAAACAAAATTACCTCTGGTTGCAGTTGCCCGAGTACATCTGGACTGAAGAGTATCAGAAGAGGGTGTTTTCTGAACATTTCAAAGCTTTTGACAACCTAAGGAAGAAAGGATGGTTTATGGGAGAAATGATTTGGAACTTTGCAGACTTCAAGACGGATCAGTGTAAGTTTTTCTTACAGTTTTTGTAGCAAATTCAAATGTACTAAAATGTACCAATACTCACCAGAGCCTACTTTTTGTATTATTCACCAAATAACCATTTTTAAAATCTGTTATAAATTGTTACGGGTATTTTTCTGACATTAATATTAAAGTTCAGCGTTTCATCATGATATTTTACTGAAATTTGCAACATCTCCAGAGAGCTGCAACACTATGCAAAACAAGTCCCTAGGTGTACAGAATGTACAGTTATATACTTATATACTGTCATGTGGGGGTTGTTTATTCAAAGATTATGAATTGATAACATAACAGATTTTCATGATTGTTCTTTTGAAATAAAGATAACTAGTGGCTTATAGGGACATAAGTCCCTAAAAAGTTCAAATGTAAAATAACTTATTGCGATTCCGGTATAAAAAAAAATCAGAATAACAATACAGTAGAACCCCGGTTAACCGAAATAAAGGGGGGAGAGCCATTTCGGATAACCAATTTTTCGGTTAACCCGTCATATGCTAAATTTTCCAAATATTTACAAGATATTTTGATTATACCGAGCTGTATGGTCATCGTGAGTAGTTCCATTAAGCACTATTATCTTTGAGTTTACTACTTTAAAATAATCGGAAAATACGACTGTTGTTAGTTTTTAAATTCCTGTAATACTTTGCAATTGCTCGAATTCTAGCAACATGTGTACACTAGTATTACATATTTTAGCCCTGTATTATTTTATGGAACCGTTTCGGTTAACCGGGGTTCTACTGTATCTATGTGTCAGGATAGGTATCCCTATGTACACCATAGATTTGTGTAAAAAACAGTTTGTTGTCCGTCTTTGTTTGCTTTATTTGTTGATGTTATTTTCAATAAATAATTTGAATCACTGCAGAGGTTTAACATGAAAAGGCAGCAAACACATTGTTTGTGAATAAACACTGGTTTACTAAGGTAGCTTTGGTCTTATTGTTAATGAGGATAAATAAAAGCTTCCCTGGTTGGAATTTTAGAAATTATTGTCTTCCTCAAATAAATATGAAAAAGCAAATATACGTGTTTTGAGATAAGCTCATTTCCTGGTCAAAACCGCTAAATTATCCCAGTTTTTATTTCTAAGTTTATACTCCTTTTGTTAAGATTTAACTAAGGGCGGGTCCAGGGCTAATTTTCGGAGGGGGCCATTCTATCGAGGATGTGGGGTTATTCCAATTCTAGGCCAGCATGGCCACAACCTCCAGGGGATTTGGGATACCCCCCATTGTGGGAGGGGGGTCAGGGGTCCTCCCCCGGAAGTTTTGGAAAGTTATACTTACAAAGTCGACATTTTAAGCACTCTGACGAAGAAAAAGTTTAATCTCTTGATTCTCTTGTAATCTGAAAGGGAGAGTTTAAATGCAAAACTTCCTTAAACCATTGATAAACATTTTTCTGTTCTTACCGGCCCTGTAATTTCACCTATCTATTTTTAAATGTTTTGTTTCATGATGTCGACGCGCATTGTATTCCTTTAACAATGATTGTTTCAGATAATAAAAAAGTTCCTCGCTTACTACATTTTTGACGTTTTTAGTGCTGTTAAAAATCGACCATCAATCTTAATTTGCCTAAATAAACTATAAAAAAATATGTTAAGGTTCAAACTAAGTACACAGTAATAAGCGCTGTCTAAAAATATATAAATTTGAAATCTTTATGTTAAAAAATAAGTGTAGCAAAGGTATGTTTGTGTAAAAGAGAGAGGTCCATACGACCCGCCGGTGGGCACGGCCCGTTTTTCCACCACACAGCACGCCAGTATCCAGAGGAGTATTAGATTAAGCGTACTCCGTATTAAGTTATAGATGGTATCTGTACATTTCCCAGCCAGGCGGGTGAGCGTGCGACACTGCAACATTGATGATGTATACACTCGAACGCACATGTCTACATGAGTGATTACTCTGTAGAAACGACAGTGTGGTAGTCAGGTAGACATCGGCAACGTCGCACTCGTAGTACTGTAATGGCGGTTGCTCAATCATGAGTCTAGACTAACCTAACTTAGAAAACAGCTAAGCAAAGCTTAAGCCTTAAACGCTTCCATTACTTACCATTATAATTTTGTCATGTGCTTGTGCTTCAGTGGAGGGATGCATATATGTTGAATCTTGTAAAACTGTGTTACTTAAAAAAAAAAACGTAACAAAACAAATACTCAACTAACTACTGAGCCGCATTTTTTTTTATAGTGGGTAGTAGTATGTACTGTATGACTGACGCACTGACGTGAGGAAGGCATAGGATGGTGGGAAACGGGGATGTGCGCGGCAATTTTTAAGTAAATTTTTCAAATTATAAAGCTTGAAAAAAATTTAAAAAACCTGATTCTTGGGGGGGGGGGGCATGGCCCCCTCTCTGGAACCGCCACTGGGTTTAACAACATTAGTGTAAATGTAAAGTAAAGGCATCCCATTGACCAAACTTAACCCTAGATTTGTTTCTGATCAACATAAAACTGTACTGTAAGTTTACGTGGTGGTATCCCTCCTAAAGGTGCGATTGACTTTACATATGCTATCTAAATAGGCCTAATCATCGGCTGATTCCTACTTATTTTGGGACTGGGTTCCATTACCCAGTTAACGAAACCAATCATGAAATTAATTTTCATCGGCATCTTCGAAGTCCATCTTTTTGGTTACTTTTAAGAAACGGAAACTACCTCTAGGTTTTACTATTATATTGCCCCCTTCACCACCGTGCATGCTAGGCTATATTATTTGAATCTTTTCTGCTTGGAGCAACAGGCAGTACCTGGTTAAAATATCCTCCAAACAATATTGTTTTTCCGCCCATTGGAACTTGTCATAGTACTTACTTAATGAACAAATATATTGCCTGTACGAACCTATTTCATCTTTATTCCCAGGTTGTTTTCTAAGAGTGACCGTTGAGGTTATTCCACTTCATACAACATTATTTTGATTAACCCTTTCGGTGCTATGGAACGATATATCAATCCTCGTCTTTTACCCGCAGACTGCTATGGAACAATATCGTTCCTTGTCTTTTACCCGCAGACTGTTATGGAACAATATATCGTTGTTGCATTTTTTTTTACGGCATTATTTATTAATATTTTATTATGTTACTTGCGGCAAATGAATGCTGAATAAATGTCCTTTTAGGGAAATATTATTTTGCACTTCATCATTACACTTTGAAATGGTACAAACTCTTGGTTGAATCTAGGAAAGCAGTAATAATGAAATGGCACGTTTATTTATATTATTTAAATACCTTGCTGGATCTAAGATTTGCCGATCTGTGTTTATCTATCCTGGGGAGGGGTTGACGCCTTGCTAGGCAGGGGGCATCAGCTTGTCCCTGCAAGAGCCATAGGTTGGAGACCCCTGGTAAATATAAAATTCCAAGCCTGCCAACAGACAGTTTTTGCCGAATGCGGTTAACACAGGAGCAGTTAAGAGTGAGTAGCTCGAGTGACCATGTCCAGTGTCACATCGTGATGATACTAATGGAAAACATGGCATAAAAAAATAGCAGTAACCTTTATCTAAATGTGTAATGGTAGCCTACTGTACATTCATTTGATGAGTTTTATATCTGTTCATTATAGTGGTCTCCCTTGCAGTAAATACATGACTGGATAGCCATGAATAGCATTTTTATCAACAGTGGTACTGATCTGAAGTAGGGGGAAAAGGTTTATACGTTTTAACTATTAAAGAATATAGTGCATAATCGTAATGTATCTTTTTAAGTTAAATTTGATTTTTTATTTTCAGCCATTACTCGAGTGGGAGGAAACAAGAAGGGTGTTTTCACACGTCAAAGACAACCCAAGTCAGCTGCGTTTTATGTCAGAAGACGAAACTTCAAACTTGCTGCCTTGCTGGATGGAGCACCCCAGCCTGACGATTTGGAGTTGTATTTTGCACCAAGTCATAGAGATGAATTATGAAGGAAATTTGATCACAGCATACCTTGAATGACCGCAATAAAGAGTTTCAATTAATTGTTAAAAGATAAAAGACATTTTGTAATGTCACATTAGTCAGGGCCGGTTCTAGGAATTTTTCAGAGTTAAGCCAACACCCGAATCAGCGCCACTTAGAATCCCCCCCCACCACCCCACCCTCAACCCATGAACATTACTTAACTCTATTTGTGAATTTTTTCCCAAAGATTTTGGGAAGAACTTTTTTGTAAGTTTAGGTTAGAAGAATACTTGCAATAAAAGACTGTTTATTATTCCCAGGAATTTAACATTTTTACACTTTTACTCATCGTATAAACTTTAGCAAAACCAAGGCTACACTAAAAAAACAGGCCGTAATGCTCGTCAAGCATGACGACACGATAGAAGACGGCAATGACGTAATATTTGCCGTTTGTGATGAGCTGCTTGTTTTAATCTTTCCTTGGAAAATAAATAAATAAATACCTACGTCATTGCCGTCTTCTATCGTGACGTCATGCTTGACGAGCATCACGGCCTAAGTTAACAATTTATTTCTAAATGTGAAAAAAATTTTTACGCCACACTACACTATTTTGACGAACTTCCCACACAAGGATTTAGTCCAGAAAACGGCTGTTTGCCGCCAGCTTAATCAAATGGGATTTCTTTGCGTACTACTGTACTATAATGAGTTTTACCGGACACCAATCAGCTGATTACACTGTATTTGGGTGACAATGAGTGGTTATAAACAAAAACATAACCTCTCTTAAAGGTTATGACTAGTGATTTTTAGTCCTTTAGTTGGTGGTAATATGTACGGATTTGTACAGATTTAGTAGTGTGGCGTAAACTATCGTACGTAACTTGTCCAAAATGTGTTAACCGGACTCGTATGGTAATCCCGTACTCGACCCGCACGGCAACGACCACACTCGTCCGGTAAACACTTATTTTCAGGACTAGTAACGTAATATACCATTACAGGATAACTTGGATACGATATAAGTTAAAGCCTATTACAATGAAAAACAGGTGTAGATAGATGACAAGAGAGGAATTTTTAATTGAACACATTAAACATGAAGAAAACATGAAAAACCAAATTTATTACCTTTACAAAAAGAATACAAAATTATCAATTTGAACAGTTCAAAAGCTCTTAGCAGTTAAAAATTAATTTTCATAGCTTTGATCTTGGCAAATTCTTTAATTTCAGAGTTGGTATCAATCTGGTTCAGAGCATCAGAATGTGGTTCAGAACATGAGTCATGAAATAAAACCCACAGGCGCCGCGCTGTAGTACGCTGCCTACTGCCGACTGCCGAGCGTCAGAGCTCACTACAAATCGAAACTACAAATGGCATTAAGTCCTTATGAGTTGTAGTGCTGTACAAATATACGCATTTTTCATATGCTGTTGGTACAAACAGAATAAATGCCTTAATTGTTAATTGTTGCTTTGAATACTTGAACTCTGAGCGAAAATTAACAAAATTACGTTGTTCACTAATAAAAAATTTTACCGTTGGCGCCCAGCGCCAATTTTTTGTGGCGCCATATGCGGCCGCTTAGTTCGCGTATGGGTTAAACCGGCCCTGACATTAGTTCTGTTGTGTGAAAATTATATTGTTAAGAAGATATATATACTTAAAGTTAAACATAAGTACAATAATATCCATTAGGCCTGTTATGCTTAGGCAGTGTAGGTAAGTCTGTCGTAGTGTCATACTTGTTTTCTGTGAAAACACCATTTATACTTTTAACTTATAATTTTTCTACATTTATTCAAAATAAACGTTGTGTAATCAACAGGGTCGGGTGTATTGTTTTGTTCCTACCATTTTATTTTACTGAATTCTGCAGCTCAGTGGCTTAGTGATATAATCAAATTTATGATGAGCCAGGCATTGTCGGTTAGGAAACAATCCGTCTGTACTACTTTACCACTAAAGCCACCATTGGTTTGTTTATGTGATATATACTAAAACAGCATTTTTACCAGTATTTAAATTGCTGCACGGAAAATTGGTCAATGGAGGCAACATAAAAAAATACCACTAAAAACTTGAGACTGTCAATTTTTCTTAGGTACTCCACTCTAGAAGAGTCTTAAAATAAGCAACAAGCCATGTTAAAAAAGAAAAGCAGAGGGATATTTATTTAGTATGGAAAACACAATTTGAACTCATAAAAAATACAATAAATCAAATTTATAAGGTTTATTTTTGCATGTGAAAGTTAGGTAAATAAGAACAAATGTATTGTACTGCAGTTTATATCAGTTACCAGTAGCAAAAGCATTAGGTTGACATTTCTACTTTACATTTTAAAGAAAAGGTAAAGAAAAAAATTACAGTATTAACATGATAATAATAGGTCCATAACAAAACATTATACAAATTATTGGAAAACAAAAAATCTGCAAAAAAATTAAATATTGTTAAAAGTAAAAATATAACTATTTAACAAATAATTAACTATTATTATTTGCTTTGTTCTACAATTGAGGTATAGTTCCCAGCCTGTATACAATATAAAACTGGTCCATTTTAACCTAATTAATGTTTTGTCATACCAAATGAGTAAAAACACTACCGTCCATAAGGGTGCATTTGGTTTCCAGCTTTGATGTTGGTCTTGATTGCACTGGGGGCTTTACCCATGGGTCCCATTCCGGGTTGGTTGGGGTTCATACTACCCGGGGGTCCAACAGGAGCGACCATCATCCCCCCTGGGACGTTCTGCTGAACACCCTGGGGCACCAGGGGCTTGAGTCCCTTCCCCATGGCTATGGCAGCCACCAGGGCGTGTGTGTCAGCCATGGAGGATGTCTGCGCAGTTGCTCCCCTAGCTCCCCCTTCACTCTCCCACTCCTCTCTCATCTTACTCACCAACTCCCACACGTGTCCTACAACTTTGGTGTAAGTCGCCACTTGTTTCTGATACTGCTCCATCGTCATCGCAACCGCCTTTTGTTCCAGCACATGCATTTTGTGTTCAATTTCTGGATCAAGTTTAGTTCTTAAATAGTCCGGTACAATAGCGTGTGAAAAGGCTGGAATCCTCCCTTCTGTCATTCGAACCAGTTCTTCGTCTCTTTCCGGTGTGAGGTGAAGTGGCAGCACCGTCAGGTTACGTAAAGGCGGAGACTTGTCGTGAGCTAACATCTTTGACAATGCCGTAAGTTGGCCTGAGATTAACGCAAAGTTGTCCAAAAACTGAGGCCAGTTCATTGTCTCGTATTCGTTTTCAAGTTTGGCGACCATAGAGCCAATGGCATATTTGAGGTCATTTACACGCAAAATGATTGCGTCTAAAGCGACTTCCAACTGCTTTTCTTCTCGCTGCATATTTGTTTTTCTAAATTAAGTTCAATAAACTTGAGTAACACAATTTACTGACTAGATTCTTCAGCAGGTTCAACAATTTTTAGACATTCATCAGTAAATTCAACAAATATAGGCTCCAACATTGCTTGTTGCATTGCAGCAGCTGGATTAACAGACTTGTCGATCGCTACTAGCATGTCTCTCAGATGCCGATTACACAAGATGTTCTTAAGTTCTTGGTTTTGTTCTAAAAAAAGAAATACATTAAATTAAAGTTTAAAAATATTCTATCTTTATACTTTTTGCCAAAGAATGATGTAGGAAACTTTGGTTTGAAACAAAAATGAGTTAAAGATGATAATGTATAGACCTACTGTACATTTTGATGATATCTATTTCATGCCCCCAACAATAGTAGAAGCAAATTTGGATTAGCAACCTGTGTGATCTTACTAGAGCAGGCAGCCTAACCAATAAAAACCAGTTTAAAGAATATCTATGGACTATTTTAAACCAATAAAAGGCTAATGTACCTGTTAAGCTATATGTTTTTATATTAGCAAGAGCTTAATAACTGTAACCTAATGTTCTTGTTATTTGATGTTACAATCCAAGTATGATATGTCATTTAATTTGACTAAGTACATAAACCTGATCCATAATGTTTCAAGTACAGGCTACCATTAGTGGTCAATATACATACCAAGTGCATGTGTAGCAACATTGGTTAACTAACATTTGCGTTTGAATAATAGTAAAAAATCTATAAGTAGCACTATTTCAATTCAATTCAATTTCTATTAGCTGGTTCATATTGCAAAGAGAAACAAAAAAGAGGTGGTGTTTGTGTTTTGGTTAGTAATAATTACAATATTGAATTAAGGCCTGATCTTGGAAACTTTACGGTTGACTCTTATTTTGAGTGTTGTGGTGATCAGATCATGCACCCTATTGAATTAATTGTGTTTTGTGTCTACAGACCTACTGTGTATACCAAAATTGTGTATGATATATTTTTTTCTAGCTTGCGTTCTCTTTTACAACATTCTATTCTTAAGAATCCTAAATCCTTTATTATACTTGCAGGAGATTTTAACATTAACATTTTGAAAATAGTTCTCAATCTGAAGAGTTCTTTCAACATTAAATTCTTTCAATCTTTTTACAACTATAAAGGTACCCACTTGCGTTTCAAATGTTTCTAGTACATGTATCGATAATATTATAACTAATTTAAAACCTAATTTATGTTTGCCTTCTGTTGTACAAAATGGTTTATCTGATCACTTTACTCAGTGTCTTCAAGTGAATTGTGGATGTATTAGCCTACTAAGAAACATATAGAACCTGTGGTTAACAAAAAAAACAATATACGTAAGACATTTTTCTAAGGTTAATATTTCCAATTTTGTCAATGCTTTAAAATTGGAGGATTGGTCTTGCTTCTTTCAGAAATTGTATGTAATATCTGATGTAAATACTATTTATAAGGTTTTTTTACATATTTTCAAACTATATTTTGATGCGTCTTTTCCATTAGTAAAGGCTAAAAATAGTCTTAACCGGAATAAAGATAAAGGTTTGCTGACAAGTGGGATTAAAAGATCTAGTAAACATAAACGGGAACTTTTTGAGCTCAGCAAAAAATCCACAAAATCTGCATTTTTAAAACTAGTTAAAAAGTACCGCAAAGTGCTCAGTAAATGTATAAAAACTGCTAAAATATTACATAATAAAAATAAAACTAAAAAAATCATTTAACAAGACCAAAACTGCTTGGCAAATAGTAAAAACAGAAACAAATACTTCTGCCAGTAAAATAGATAAATTTCCTTTTTAATCCGAATCCGCAAACATACAAAATCAGTTAAATCATGTTAACAAATTCTTTACAGAAACCTGCAAACTTCTAAATGTTAATTCTGATCCTGAAAGCTCAATAACATTTTCAATACAAGTGGTCCAACTTAATTCCATGTTAATATCATTAAAAACTACAGATCCTCAAGAAATTCAGCAAATAATTAACGACTTAAAACCCTCTAAATCGTGTGGATGGGATGAAATATCACCCTTTAGCTTAAAACAATGTTCATCTTATATTTCAATCCGACTTGCTCAACTTTATACATGTGTGTTTCCGGATGTACTAAAGCTCTCAAACGTGATACCAGTTATAAATAAAGGCAATCCAAAAGAACTAACTAAATATTGGCCCATTTCATTACCGCCAACATTCTCCAAAATTTTTGAAAAGATTGTTTTTAATAGGTTGTGTATATACACCTATACATTTTTGCACCAAACATGTATTTTGAATACAAATCCCTACATAAAAAGACTAAACAAATAAAAATAGATAAATAAATAAAATGTTAGATTTGTTTTTGCAAAACAATACACTCAGACTGCTTGGAGCCTTAGTGCCGTAATATTTCCTGTGAACTATATTTTGTATCAAAAGTAGGCCTACTGTACTTCCCACCAACAATCAGCTGTATTTGTTTGTTTTCTAAAGCAGAGGTGCCTACAGGGCAGTGGCGCAAGTGCACCATTGGGATTTTTGGGGGGAATTTTAAGAGTGTTGGTACTTTTTTTTCTGGGTTGGGTAAAGGGACTGTCCCAAATTCTCTATAATGAGCATGGACATTTCTTCAATTCAAAATAACCCAACTATCTATAGTGTCAATTTTATTATAAATTATTACAATTTATAAATGTTCCCAAAAAACATTATGTATTGACAGTCACCTAGCATTTATATTTTTGTTTTTTTGTATTTCGAAAATCCCTTCAATTTTGGTTTTGATGTGGGAGGGTGTCAGGTGGCTATTTCTTTAGGCAGGGTGCACACTGGAGAAACCCGTTTCAGGAAACCGATTTCATGAAACGAGAAACTTTAGTTGCTCGCAACAGTCACAACAGATAGATTAGTTTAACACAGGGCAGTGCACACTGCGTTGCATGAAACTGTAATTTCATTTGTTTCTTGCAACTGGTATACATGAAATCCAAAAAACAGATTTCGTATAGGCTTCAGTTTCACGTTTCTATTGGTTTTATTGACTTCCTTAATGTATTGTTATTTTTCCTCAGCACTCAGAGCTAACCTCCGGTTGGTGTCCTTCTTTGTTATTAGTGGGCTAAGTAATTCCACCAAACGTTCAAAAAGAGGCTTTGGCATTCTAAAATATCAAAAAATTTGACAGGATCACTGCATAATTAATTAGCTACAATGTAAGTACTGTGTTGACCATCCCTAATCAACAGGTGAACCCAATACTTCCTTCTTTTAGTTTCCTTTACCACCACCAATATAGTCACATAATCATCATCCGAATTCATATCACAAAACTGATGGAATCCCGCTTCTTCTGTGTGCATTTGTTAAAGAAATGGTTTCCTTGAAACCAATTCAATGAAACCAGTTTCCTGAAACGGGTTTCTCCAGTGTGCACCCTGCCTTAGTTAGGAGGGTTAAAGAAAGGGGCAGTGTGAAATGGGGAGGGCCGCTTTGAGTCCTGACCTTGAGGGTCGCTTTGAGGGGATGGGCACCTCTCTTCTAAAGCATCCAAGAACACATTAGAAATAGTATTTAAACAAAAACTTATACTAATGTTAGTAGGCCTAATAACTAGGGGTCTCAATCCCAGGATCCTGAATCCCCTAGATTTTTGATACCTAGAAATCCCGGGACTAACGTATTTTAATCCCGGGTTTAACGGGATTGCAAAACATATGTTTATATTTATTTTTTGTGAATTTGAGGAGTTTTACTTCTGGAAAATAAATCAAAAATACGTCCAATAACACTTGATACACAATATACTGTTTATTATTATGACGATAAATATATATATGAAATATGGTATAAACTGTGATATATTTTGATTGGACAATTTAATTATCATCAAACTCAATAGGCGAACGTAGTGTAAATATATTATGTTTCATGTTTTTAGACAAATTGTATTTACTTTCTGTAAATGTTATTAGTTAGAAGTTAATTACAGTACGCCTACTGGTTATTTTGAGTTTTACTTTTGTCATTTAACGCAAACAACGCAATTGATGTGGTAAACATAACATAGCAATAGGTAATTAAAGTATTATTTTCTTAACCCTCCGAGTGTTATTTGTCGATGCTTCGACACATAACACACTTTGTGTAGTGTTTTGTGTCGATGCATCGACTCAACAAACACTGTTTACGGCGAAGGCTCTATGACTGACAAAATCGGATTGAACTGGATCGAGTTAGGTATCGTTTTATTTGGCAGATTCAGAGCTTTCTCCGGAGGTCTGTCTCTAAGCGCTTTTCATTTTAGTTCCGAAAATATTGTAGCAGACAGCTGACGTGCGTATTTGTAAACAGCTTGGTTAACCTCGCACCGATGACTGATGTGTTTTATTACGTTTATCATTGTTTTAGTGTTAAAAATCAAAAGTAGTGATATACGTGGTGCATTATAAGAAGATTTAAGTGATTTTGAAGGCCTGGTTGATGATCCTGAAGAAGTAGGTAGTGATATTGATGTAAATTATCAGCCAGATTCCTAGCTATGGTTAGGCTATGCATTCTTAGCTAAACGCTATGTACTGAAATCTGTTTTTTGCCCACAACTTATTTATTTGCAAATCTACTTCCTTATATTATTATATATTTGTAATCCTCATAAAATTTAGAACAAAGTGGCTATTTTCAAATATTTATAGGCCTATAATTTATACAATTTCATTGAGCGCGAACTTATTTTTTTGTTGAAAATTTTCCAAAATATTTTTTTTCACCTAAAAATTGTTTTGAAACAAATGTTCCTTATGCTTTATGTATAATATTGAAGCCCATGATTTTCCAAACAAAATGGTATATAGAACAGTATAATTAACATTGTTTTCAAGCTTCTCAGATCCGTTTTAATAAAACCTTGCAAATGAGCAAAAGATAGGCAGACATTAAGGCCAAAACAAGGGACACTCGGAGTAATACCCCTACCATAAGGCCTAAAAATTAACTATAAACGCACCAATATTATTTCATTTTAAGATTGCTTTTTTATTTTCTATAACTTTATCTTTGTATTTAATTTTAAGTATGGTGAATACATTTTGTACAATCCTAAATTAAGATTTGTATACACTAGGTACTATATAAGTCCTACACTACTACATAAGCAGATGGTTTATTGTTTATCACCCTAAATTGTTTTATTGCTGTCAGTCAACATAACATTTTAACGCTGCAACCAGTGGCGTAACAGCATTGCCCGGGTGCCGAGGGGGCCTGCGAACCGGTGAGCGGGAAAGGGCAATCGGAAACCGGTGAGCAGAGAGGCCCGCGAGACGAGTGGAGCCAAAAAATTGGAGTTCATTCTTATTGAAATTAATTATTAATCATTTAATAATTGTATTAAACAAGTAATAACATTAATGTTATTAATATCTTTATCTTGTCGTCGGTTAACTTTGATAGGGCTATTCAGTGGTAATGACCTAAGGTAACAAGTTGGTTAACAAAATTTTAAAACAGTTTGATCATCTAGCAGAGGACAAACACCTATCGGATCCTGAACTTTATTTTAAAACATTTGTATGTCATGGAACTTTAGATACCGTAATAAATCAAAGCACTTAAATATTTGAGGGGAAAGAATGTATGTTATCTGTTCTCACCCCGGAGATTTTATCGTGTCTACAGACGAACAGTTGAATGTGAAATCAACAGAACTAGCAGCTGAACACAACGAGGATTTCACTTTAGATTTTCTTCACTAACTGCTCACTTTGAAAGCAAAAATGTCAACAAAGAAATAAGTAAAAGAAATTTGTGAACTTTTATTAATTAATTGAATATTATTCTGTTGCTTGCGGCGTCCCAGATGGTAGGACTATATATACATTTTGTTTTCATTGCCTGTACTGTTGCATCAGCTGAAAGGTCGTTTTCGAGGTTAAAGTTGATTAAACACTATATTCGAACTTCGAAGTGCCATGTCTCAAGAAAGGCTTAGTGGGCTAAGTATACTAAGTAAAGAGAGTGAAGCAGCAAGAGTGATTTGATTTTAAAGAGGTTATAAAAGCATTTGCTATTGCTTCACAAAATTCAGTAAGAATGAGCAAATTCAAGTGAAGAACATTTTGAATAGGCCTAGTCGTTAAAAAATGATTGTTTCACCTTGTTTTAATCATGATTAATTTTGGTATCAAACATCAATCAAGTTATTTGTTAAGTCCAAGAAGTTATTAATTTTTATAGTGTATATTACAGTAGAACGTCGATTATCCGAATTAATTGGGGATTGGGGTGTTCGGATAACTGATTTATCGGATAATCGGTCATTGACGGGAAAAATACGGGGAACGGGAAATGACGGGAAGGGATAGCGACCGGCGGCGATTTGCCGATTTCGCGTCTGTGGATACCTACTGTACAATAATATATATTTGATTAGTTAACATCCAGATTTATTTTTACAATACAGCAACAAACATGCACAACAGTACTTAGAACTGGACTATCAGAATGTGTACAGAAAGAAATTTAATAAAAAAAGTCCAAAATAGATTTTTGCTTTAGTCCAGACACTTGTTTTTTTGCTGCTAAGTCTCGCAGTCGTTTTAAAGACAGCAATTGAACAGAATCACATTCTTCTTGCTGCTCTAACCACAGCATTGCAGTCTCTAGGCAGCGAAAAGCTTCATCGTGGGATGGGCCGTTTTCATTAACGAGGTCGATGTCATAATCCTCTTCTTCATCGTCATCACCGTTCTCTTGGACGTGAGCTATGATTTCATCGTCCGACATCACTTCATATCCAGGGTCATCTACATCACATTCAAACCACTCTTGAATATGGTCTTGATCACAATCTTCAAATTCTGGAGATTGGTTTATGAGGCCAACCAGTTCTGACACAAATTGGGTCGGGGGCTCTTCAGGTGTAGGAGCAGCCTCAGTTGGGCAAAGCTTATTCCAAGCTTTCTTCAGTGTGGTCTCCTTGACGCAGTCCCATGCTTCTGCAGCCATATAAACAGCATCCTTCATGTTTATTGCTTTATAGAGCTGAAGAATGGGTTTGTCTTCTTCTTGCCCAAGCAGAACCATCCGTAACAATGCTTTTCCGTAGTAACGTTTAAAGCTTTCAATTACCCCTTGGTCCATCGGTTGGAGAACTGAGGTTACATTTGGAGGCAAAAAAATCACCTTGAACTTGCCATTTTTTCTGTCGAGGTCCATCGAGGAAGGATGACTTGGAGCATTATCGATAATTAGTAAAACATTTCCAGAGCTCCCAGTTGCGATGTGTTGCTTTTTCACCTCCGGTATAGATACGGTATCACACCATTCAACAAAAATGCTTGTGTCCATCCATGAGTTCTTTTGGTTTTTGTAGGTGACTGGTAATTTTACAATTCCCTTAAAGCACCTCGGGTTCTTAGATTTCCCTATGATAAGCAAAGGTAGCCTATGAATTCCAGTTCCAGTTTTATTAGCGCACACCATTGCAGTGATGCGGGCCTTTCTTGCCTTAAAACCAGGAGATGACATCTCTTTCTTAGAAAGTAAGGACTTTGTTGGCATTTTCTTTCAATATAGGCCTGTTTCGTCTGCATTATAGACATTGTTATCTTCGTAGCCTTCCTCACTGAGCAAACTTGCAAACGAATCTTTGAATTTTTCTCCTGCTTCAGTGTCAGCAGACAGCTTTTCCCCTTGAATATCCAACTCCCTAATACCATGCCTAGATTTAAAACGTTTCAACCAGCCGGTTGATGCCTTAAAGTCAGCGTTACCACCAAGTATCTCATTCATTTCTACGGCTTTTTCACAAATCAAAGGGCCACTTATTGATTGACCTTGTCCACGTACCTGCATAAACCAAGTGTACACTGCGGTGTCAAAGTCTTGGTTTTCCGCCATTTTCATGGTTTTTCTATGTAGGCTCCCATCTTCACTGTCGAGTACACACGCAAATTTTGTGATAGATTCACTTTTCTTTTTAATGTCAGATATCGTCACATTTTCAACTCCATTTTCCCGAGCTAAACTCGATCCACTAGCACCTCTTTTTAACTGCTCCAATATCTTAAGTTTATCAGAAACACTAAGCACTACGCGTTTACGTTTGGACGACATAGTCAGTGTAGAATGAAACAGTACAATAGAAACCCGTACGAACTGTCACTGTCGAATGCTCACAGGCGACTGAGACTTGAGACGGAGACTGAGTCAGTGGGAGTAGGAGTGGCGCGCACGGCCATAGCGCATGACAATTTCGTCACGTAGGCGCGCCACGCCGATTATATTGATTTTTGCTTCTTTCTTCCTTTCGGTTAACCGACGATTCGGATGACCGGGCTTCGGATAATCGACGTTCTACTGTATTTAACATTTTCTATTAGCAAATAATTATTTTACATTTTAGTTTTGCCCTATAATATAAAATGTGTTTGGTTGAACACAATATTTTGCTACTCTACTGACTTTGTGTGATAGCCTATTTCTTATTTTACCTCACAATTCATCAATGCTTAAGGCTTATTTGTTATGAAGGTCAAATAAAAATTGCCATATTTTAGCCTGTGATAAAAGTACGTAATTTTTTTAATCAACCAACCATTAGTGTATATGAGTTAATAATAACCACTGATAAAAACTAACCGAATAAATAATTTATGAAATGTGTTAAAATTAAATACTAAACCTCCTTTACATAAAAAACATTCTGAGACAAATTAAAAATAAGCCATTTTAATTTAATTTTAAAACTATTTATTTAGGCCTACAACTATTAATATTGATATGGGTAATGATATAACATTTTTATCATACCATGACTGAAATACTTAACACGTCCTTTTATAAAAAAACATTAGGTACCCTTAATTTATTTAATAGTCAATTTATGATGCAACAACTATTTGATCACTATACCGAGGTGGTCCAAAAAACCGCAGTGGTGAGGGGGAAGGGTGTTTGATTATGTTGTATCGATGGGCTAAAAATAACTCATGGGAGGGGGGCCCAAAAAGTAAGTTTGAAGGGAGGCCCAAAAAAATAAAAGTTTGCAGGGGGGCCCAAAAAAATCTGCTACGCCACTGGCTGCAACTCATGATTCTTCCCACATTATCTTTTTATCTTTAAATTTGGATTTATTTAGTTTCCAATTAGCGTGACATGTACCACATGCAAGTGCAGTTGCTCGTCATTTTGTTAATGTGTTTATTTAATTAAAGAGCATTTCATTTATACACTATAGGCCTAAGTTAGAAAGACAGATGATGAGAGTTCTGTGTAGTGATATATCTTTACTTAGAACACGGCAAAATTGCACAGTGTAACACTGTTAAGGCCAGTTTAAAACATTAGAGGACTCAACTAGGGGACTTCACGCTCATTTAAAATGGCTAAACAGTTAAAATCATAAAATAATATAATCCCCGGATTGATCCCGGGAATCCCGGGATCAGCTGAGACGAACCCCGAAATCGGATTGAAGGCCTGGGATTGAGACCCCTAGTAATAACACAACAACTATATTCATATTGATATTTTTATGACATGGACAACATAATAGTAGCCTCCTCTAATTCAAGGCCCCACCAAGACAAAAGTGGCAACACCGCAGACGGGCAACAAAAAGTGCAAGGCTATAAAATGTAATTAATGTAAAAAATGTGATTAATTACATTTTATATAATCACATTTTTTACACTGTAGGCCTACCTCAGTTATTACTTTCATTTTATGTCTTAACATTTTTATTCATATTTAAAAGACATATTCATATTCTTTAGACAATACTATTAATTTAGTTGACATTGTACTCATTATGGAACTTTTCCATGACACAAAGCCAATGGGTTTACCAACTCTCATTCAACTCATAGCAATACTAAAAATTTTATTTGTTTATTTTTAAAGCAAATAATCTAGTTATCATGTGTTAAACAATTGCATGGAGACAAAGCAGTGAAATATTAAATTAAATTATTTGTTACCTCAGTCCAATCTTTATAATAGCATGTTTTTTTTTGCATGTAAAATTAGTTGAATTATTATCCATTATTTAATTGAGATGCAAGGGCTGCTAGTAAGGTCCATTAGTTATTTAATTTATTACACCAAAATACTAGGCTATTATTTTAATTTAATCCATTCCATAAGAATTTTATTAATTTATTTCCAAAAGACATTTATGTATTTTAATGTATTGAGGTAAAACAAGGAATTATAGTAAACATTTTGTGTATTAACTCTTATAATATCTCATTCTAGTAATTTTAAATAGTTTGATTTGTAAGGTTTGAATAAGAATTGCATCATTTAATTTCATTTATGTAAATATTTAATTTTAAGTTATTAGGATAGGCACGGGCAGGAGGGCCTATGCGGGACGATGATTGGCAACACAGATGAAAATACACCTTTTGAATACGATTCTTGCTTGGAGCTGGATAATGTTTTTGAAAGCGAAAGATTTTTCAATGAAACCCCAATAAATAGTAGTCTTAAAATATTTCACACAAACATAAGAAGTTTCTCAAAAAATTTTGACGATTTATCAGTGTATTTACAGTCTTTGAATGCTAATCTAGATATCATCGTCTTATCAGAGTGTTGGTTGAGCGGGGGGGAGGTGGGTCACTTGGACGGGTTTGACTGTACAATGACAGATACACAAAACAACAAAAATGACGGAGTCATTGTTTTCATCAACAAACGTCTGTCTGCTACAGTAACTCAAGTTAACATCAACAGAGTTTTTGGTATTTCTTTGGAATTCAGTCTTTTTAATAAAATATTCAATCTGTTAGCTGTTTACAGGACGTTTGATAGTGAAATTGATCATTTTATAAATGGTTTGGAATGCTATTATAATCGCATAAGTAAAGATACTAACTGTATCTTTTTGGGTGATATAAACATCGACTTACACAAAACTGATGCAATAACGGATCTTTACTTAAACACTTTACTAGGTGCTGGACTAGTCCAGTGCATCGACAAGCCGACCAGAGTGACACACAACACATCTACTTGTATTGACCACATTTTTGTCTGTTTTCATGATATGAGACGAGTCAAATCTGCTGTCATACAATCTCACATCACTGACCATTACAGCACTGCTCTTAAAATCACTAACACCATTCAGTCGCCTACAGGAACTGGAACTGACACTCTGCCACAGAACCAATTTCGCACCTACATTGATCACGCTTCACTAACTGAACATATTACAAAAACTGACTGGAGTCCTATCATGAGTAATCACGAGGTTAATCAGTGCACAGCATGTTTTTGTTCGACATTGAGTAACTGTATCGAAGCCTCAACAAAAACAATTAAAAATCACTCAACAAGATTTAAAAAAATAAAGCCTTGGATTACCGTAGACCTCATTAAATTAATTCGAAAACGAGACAAGTTAAGTAAAAAGATCAAAACCCAACCTTTTAATATATTACTTCTAGATAGATTCAGGGCCCTGCGCCTATCTTTAAATCAAAACATCAAACTCGCAAAGAAAAATTATTATAGGGGTATAATTTCAGAATCTAACAGGGATCCAAAATTATTTTGGGGCATAGTTAGTGAAATATCGGGCAGGAATTGCTCTAAGGACCATTTTCCATTTGAAAAAGTGTTACCTGGTTCTTCGAATAATGCGAACATGAAGACTAAAATAGCTAATGATTTTAATAAGTTCTTTACATCAGTGGGTTCTAAATTGGCCAACTCAATCAATTCAGCTGGGGCTCCAGTCGTAAACGACGCTGACTTCTCACTCGACACGAATTTCACATTCAACACGGTCACACACGCTGACATAGAACGTTACGTCCAGGGTCTGCGCGGAGGGTCTGCACCTGGCCATGATGGTATCTCGGCCTTTGTTCTTAAAGAAAACATCCACTCTCTATGTGCTCCTCTTCTGCACATTGTCAATCTTAGCCTGACATCTGGTATATTCCCAAACGAGCTGAAATTGGCCAAGATCATTCCATTGCACAAATCCAATGATTTCACAGACATGAATAACTATCGTCCGATTTCTTTGTTAAGTGTAATCGCTAAGCTATTAGAGAAAATATCTAAAGACCAACTTGTTTTTTACCTCCACCAGTGCAATATATTAAGTGAAAATCAGTATGGTTTCAGGAGTGACAAAAACATATCTGATGCTTTATTCGATATTAATAAATGCATTAACGAGGCAATTTATGGCAACAAACGAAGTATGTTAATATTTTTAGACTTGAAAAAAGCTTTTGACTCAGTGGACAGAAGTCGATTGTTGCGTAAACTTGAGCTTGTAGGGGTGCGCGGCACCTCGCTCGCTTGGTTCAGCAGCTACCTCTCTGATAGGCTACAAACTGTCGCACTTGGTGAAGTGTCAAGCGATGTTTTGCCAGTGGAGTATGGTGTGGTCCAGGGTTCGACCCTTGGTCCTGTTTTGTTCCTCCTTTATATTAATAATATTTCTAAAATTCAAACAGAAGGAAAATTAACATTATTTGCTGATGATACTCTAATATTTGTAACCGGATCATCCTGGGAGGAGGTTAAAAACAAGGCTGAATCAGACCTCTGTTTGCTAAAAAAATGGCTTGACCAAAATGTATTGTCTCTTAATATATCTAAAACCAAATTCATGCCAATTTCATTACGTAAGATAACCGAATACAAACTTGAAAACCTATCTATTCATGTCTGTGGAAATCATTCCAATAACTCTTGTTCTTGTAGCAAAATTGAAAAAGTTGATTCATACAAATATCTTGGTATTGTTTTTGATTCAAAGATGAAGTGGTCGGAACATGTTGAATATCTAACAAATAAATTACGCAAATATATTTATGCATTTAGGCAACTTAGTGATATACTCGAAGAGCAAGAAATTAAAATAGCATACTATGCATATGTTCAATCTTTGTTATCTTTTGGAATTATTGCTTTTGGTGGTGCTTACAAAACTATCTTGCAACCTGTTTTTGTTGTACAGAAAACAATACTTAAAGTTGCTTTTAAAAAACACTTTAGATATTCAACTGACGACCTTTTTGTAGAAACGGGAGTTTTGACAGTCAGACAGTTATTTTTAAAATTTATTTTAGTTCACATGTACAAAAACTTTGATAATATTTTTATAAAAATTACTCATCCCCACAATACGCGCTTTTCTCGAAATGTTGGTATAAATGTTCCACAAACTTTAAAATCATTTTCACATACGAATTGCTTTCACTTAACCCAAATCATTTATCGTAACATGTGTAACAGATATCAAAATGTCAACATTTTAAATTCACCCTCTCTCTCTCTATTTAAGAAGCATGTTGTGGGGTGGCTTGTTGGACTGAGTACAGAGGACACCAAGGCCGTTATCGCGTTGGGCGGACCTGACCGTTGACCCTACACAATCACTGATACAACACCTTCACTGACTGACCAACACACCACACTCCACCTCTCCTCTCCAATCTTCACCAGATTTTTATAAATTTTCTCAGTTTTGTACAAAGAGTTTTTTATCGTCAATTTAATTCACAGAAGAAAACTAAACATTCAGTTTCAAGCAAGAAAATTTTTTAAAATTTAGAATTATACGAATTATTTTTTGTTTTCCTATACATTTTTCTACCTCCCATCTAAATTAACCTTTTTCGCAACTCGAGTCTACGCACAGGCCCTGCCTATGTAGACTTTTTCCTTTGTTATAGAAGGTATTTTTTTTTGCACATTTTTCGTTTTATTTCTACAGAATATAATTTTTCTTTTGTTATCCAGTTAGTAATGTTTGCTGTATTATATTTAAGTAAAAAAAAATACAATGTAATTATATGTATATAATTTATGGGAAATAAAATATTATTTCATTCATTCATTCATTCACTAAAACTTACCGAGCAATTGCAGTTTCTCCAAAGGCACAGTGTCTTCAGTTGGAAAATAATAAAGATTTGATTGTTTGTCGTTAACTACTGCAGGAGGTTTGACTTCAGGAACACAATCTTCAGCTTTGTGGTTCTTCCAACAAGCTAATGAGCAACTAGAACAAATATACACATCTAAGGTAAATGTACGAGTAGTTTACAGCAAGCTAGTAGTTGAGAATTCACAGATCTAACTCTAATAGTAAGAGTTCATGTTTAACTTCCTTTGTGTTCAATATCTAAAAACAAACTTCAGATGTTTTCCTCAATTTTTATTGCAACATACCCTTTGGTCAGCTCTGTGTTTGAAATGTTGTGGAGGTACAAAGTTCACCATACCTGTTGAAGACTCTCATCTTATGATTTCTTCTGGATTTGGATAAGTTGCAATGTTGATAACAACTTCATTTAAAACATAATTTTAATTTACTTTATTTAAGTCTCCTTACTTGATTTAGGCCTATATTATATATGTGTAAATTATGTATAATTATGAATATAGATGTTATTTCAACTTACTTTTTTAACTTTAGATTAATAGGTAGCCTAATGATTTCCAGGCCTGTCATCTACTGGTACAGAAAACACAAGATTGTTTCAGATTTTGGCACAGTCAATGTGTAAACTTTTTGTGATAGAATACCTTTAAGGTGCATTTTCCTCTAACTTAAGTAACTTTGCTGCGTGCTACCCGGTTAAGCTAAAGAACGCAGCGTAATCAGGAATAGCGTGGTTAAAATAGGACGCAGCTCAAAAGTGTTTCCCTAGAAATCTGACAAAAAGTTGCGTCACTAGCAAATTTGTGGTTCCACAGTAGCATTTACAGACTTTCCTGTTAAAGGGAACATTCATTATTATCGATAATTTGTTTAAATTATCGATATTTTTGTTTTCCTTTACGATTTATATTCCTTCTGATTAGCCTACAAATTGACAACTGATCTTGTTTAGGCAAAAATAATATAAGTTATAGCCTGGCCTAGTTCATCACAGTCGTAGAAACTGGAGAATCGTCAGTTTCTTCTTTTTTAACTTCTTATGATAGCCCTATGTGGCAGTTGTAGTCTCCATAGAATTCTTTGATGGTGTAGTGTGGTCTTTGGAGGAGATAATTTTTTAGCGCAAAAGTGAATTTTTGTGTGTTGTTTATTGTTTTGAGATGTTGTGGCAGTAGGTTTTAGAGTTTTGCTCCCATTGCAGCGGGGGTTTTGTTGGTTTTGTTTAGTTGTACTTCTTTTAGTTGACTGTCACTGGCACTTTCCCATGCAATTAAGCAGAATTTCAGGTGTGAAGCGAAGATTCCATGGTAAGCCATCTTAGTAGTTTCTTCGTTAGTTAATTCCTCTGAGTTTTCTAAGGGCATAGATAGCTGATGAGAGTTTTTGCTGGAACTTTTCCAAGTGGGGGTGCCAGTTTAGTTGCTGGTCAAGAGTGATGCCAAGGAATTTGGTTGTGGGGTTGGCATTTGTTGTGTGCATGTCTTCTTCAGCTGAGGGTATGTTGGGATGAATTTCATGCAGACAATTTTAGATTCGTTGATTCGGAGATTAAGGCTATTGCAAATTTCTTTTGCTGTGTCTACTGTTGTTTTCTGTTAGATTGGGTGTTGGCATGCCCAGGACTAAAATGGATGTGTCGTCAGTAAACTTATACGTTTATTATCTGCTGGTAGGAGGGTGGGGAAGGTGTCTATTTAGATCAGAAAGAGTAGGGGTCCCAGTAATGAAACTTGGGGGATACCCTGAGTGATGGTTTGCAATTTTGATCTAGATTTGGTAATTAAGTTTCCAGTTTGGTGTTCAATTTCAATGAGTTGTTGTCTATTGTGGAGGTAGCTTTTTATCCAGTCTAGAGCTTTGTTGTTTATGTTCAGGGCTGATATTTTTTGGAGAAGTAGGTTATGGTCTAGGCTGTCAAACACTTTTTGGAGATCTAAAAATATGCCGTTTGCTGTTTTCTATCCTCCCATATATTGGTTATGGTGTTGCACAGTTGAGCCAGAGCAGTATTTATGGATTTCTTTTCCCTGAAGCCGTGTTGGTTGTCACTTATTAGGTGGATGTTTTCCAGGAAGGTTATTATTTGGAAGTTGATTATTTTTTTTAGAGATTTGGATAGGGCCGGTAGTATTGAAAATGGTCTATAGTTTTTAGTTAGGGTGGTATCTCCTTTCTTGAATTTGGGGTAGACCAGAGCTTGTTTCATGGCTTGTGGAACTGTGGCTTGTATTATGGAAATGTTGATCATATTTGTCAAGGGAGGAATTAGTTCGTTCTTGCAATGCTTTAGGATTTTGTTTGGGATTTCGTCCAGTCCGCACAAGGATTTTGGGGGAAGGATTTTGAAAAGTTTATTGAGTTCATGTTGGGTGATTGTTTTAAAGGCAGATAGATGTGGTTAGAAATACCTATGGCCTATGGATTAAGAAATGAAACTGTTCTAAACTAATCTAACATAACTAACTAAACTTGATGTACCATTTAAAAATTCCATTTGATAACAGAAAAGGCAGGCCCATGTGGGGAGTATCAAACATAATTTTGAAATGTTACAATGAGTTTGGTTAGTTGTGTTAATAATAGGCTTAAGTTAGTTTAGAACAGATTCATTTCTTCAATATAAGTTGACAATATTTTTTTAATAGTTTGTTGATACTGAACAATATTTATTTTTAGTAGGTGTTCAAGTAAGTTATGTTTCAGTTTGTTAAACAAAAAATAAAATATCCACATATCGAAAAAAATCATTGATAATAATGAATTGTTCCCTTGAGCAGGAAAGTACCACGTTTTGCTATGGTCGAGAATGAAATGTCTCGTTTCGGGCTATATGTTAATGATCTGCAGGATATCACGCTCAAAGCAACTTCAAATAAATAGTTTTCTTCAAAAAAATACCAAATTAAAACCTTGGATAACCGCTGGCCTTGCAAAATCAATTTGTGTTAGGGACAAAATTATAGTCCGTCCGTTTGGCTATGATACCCAGCCGATTATGAACCTTCTCGGAACTCGACTCACCCTTCAGACCTGCTCGCCAGGCTGGCCGTTGATAAAAAGTTTACCTACCTACTGTCACAGTCCCACACATCTGTAGGCCTAACTTTTTTTATTTTAACTTAAAATAAATTGTTCTTTGTATATTGGAGTTCTACATGAAATTTCAAAACTAATGAAGCCAAACACGAACTAATAACGTATTTAGTAATAAATCGCGGATAACACGAGAGCGAACACTCACCGGCAACAACAAACAATGGCGAATACAAGACAGCTAACAGACTGTAGCAGTAATGACTCACTTCCGTCGTCTACATGCGAGCATACAGAAATAACCCTGAGTGCAGGGCTGCCACTCTCTGAATCAATATTTCTTCCTCTTCAAAATGACATACTATATGACTAGTAATAATAAATTACACTGTATGTAATTTGTATTTTCCACATCGTCATCTGACGACCATTGGCCATTTGTTAAAAATTTTGAAAACAGCTGTTTTCATAAAATCGTACCGGTTGTGCAATCAATATTTCATTCTAAATATTACTACCACAATGAAGATAAAATAAATGGCTATTCAGTGGTAGGCCTACCACCCGCAACATCCCACGACGAAAATTACCCGAGCAGGGTAATGCCAAACAAGACGTGTTTTGCCAGTTCCAAAGTGTCGGCTGCAAAAGTCGTGCCGCGCCAAAAATTCATTTGATTTCTAATCGTCATGACATTGTTATATACCTGCTACAGGGTTTGTTTATGTAATAAAATGAAAGTTCAGAATGTGATCTTTCGAATGGTAGCCTATATATATTATTCTCATCTGAGTTGATTATAACGTGTTTTTTTTACCGCTAAAAAAATTTCGGCCCACATCATCACCAGACGACTTTGGCCATTCTAAGCATCAACGTCAGATCGTCACCAGACGACGATCGGCCACTGCTAGGGTTAAATTAGAGCAATCATATTTGGTGGAATTCTTTGGACTTTCATTTCAGGTGTTTCTCCTCGGGGTATGAATTAAGTCTGATATTTATACGAGGTTCTTTCCACTAAAGACTGATTATAACTCGTTCCCCACGCACAGGCTTTGCCTATGTGGGGAAGTTCCATTAGGCTACTATTTAGAATACTGTTTTCTTTGTTTTGTAATTTTTTTTGCATGGAATAAATTAGGTTTGATTTGATTTGATCGACAAGTAAGATGTGGACTACGCCCTAGGTAGCTCTAAACTGTCCAAAAGTAAAAAATCAATGAGGGTGATTTAAGATTTTAGAGGGTGATATTGTGGCTATGGTTCTTGCTCCTTAGACCATGATTGAAAATATTAGGAAAATAGATTGCCTATTTTAGGTTAACTAAAGATCAGTTCCTATTTTTTTAATTTTACACTTTGATGAGGTATTAAATTACCACTTTTTTGTAGACAATTTTAGGCTACTATGAACAAAATTATTATTATTAATTTATTCCCTAAGGTTTTATTTCTATAACAGTTAAAGTAAAAGTCTACAAATTCGGTTTAATTTATTGCTGCCCGAGGGTCCTTCAGGCAGCACATTAATTCCTTTCCCAATGGGTTAACTTAAGTGTTTTGTAGTTAGGTTGGATTAGGAAGGTAAAGTTCAGGTTATATTGAACTGACTCATTAATTTATGCTACCTCCAGACTGTTTTTTGTACAATTGAAATAATAGGTGAAAAACAATGAAATAACAGGCTATCAAAAATGCTTGCAAGCAAATGCATATGCTTGGAACTGATGTTTCCACTCCACAAACCTTCCTCCTTTTTAAGTGATAGTCGCCGCTAGAACTTGGACTTGCCCAAACCACAAATCTAAATAGGCCTAAATTTAATTTAACCAGGCCTAAGTACCTAATTATTATTAAGAAGCTTGATATTAGGTATTTATCTAATCGTACGGCCACTTAGGAATCTCTCCGACAAAAACTGATTGCATTTTTGGAATCAGCGTGAATAAAACTGTACAAGTAGACATATTTAAAAATTATACAGAGGATACGCGACTGGTAACCGGACGTGGATAAGGCGTCCGGCAGTGATGTCACCAGTTTGTGGAGGCCCGGAACGCCATTACCACAACGATACGATGTATACAGCCATCAGTGTTCTTGGTGTAGGCCTAGTGGATAGAGTGCAGGCTGATATGAAAGACCTGGTTTGAATCCCATTGGTAGACTTCCCTTTTTGTCTTAACCCTCCGAGTGTCATGCGTCGCTGCAGCGACTCACGAACACTGTTTACGGCGAAGGCTCTATGACTGACAAAATCGGATTGAACTGGATCGAGTTTGGTATCGTTCTTTTCATTATATTCTAAGCTTTCTCCAGAGGTCTGTCTCTAAGCGCTTTATGTTCTCCGAGCCGATCGTAATTGTAGCAGACAGCTGACGTGCGTATTTGTAAACAGGTTAGTTAACCTCGGACCGATGACTGATGTGTTTTATTATGTTTATCGTTGTTTTAGTGTTAAAAATCAAAAGTAGTGATATACGTGGTGCATTATAAGAAGATTTAAGTGATTTTGAAGGGCTGGTTGATGATCCTGAAGAAGTAGGTAGTGATATTGATGTAAATTATCAGCCAGATTCCTAGCTATGGTTAGGCTATGCATTCTTAGCTAAACGCTATGTACAGAAATCTGTTTTTTGCCCATAACTTATTTATTTGCAAATCTACTTCCTTATATTATTATATACCCTTGTAATCCTCATAAAATTTAGAACAAAGTGGCTATTTTCAAATATTTATAGGCCTATAATTTATACAATTTCATTGAGCGCGAACTTATTTTTTTTTCAATTTTTCCAAAATAGTTTTTATTTTTACAAAAAAAATTTTTTTGAAACAAATATTCCTTAGGTTTTATGTACATGATATTGAAGCCCATGATTTTCCAAACAAAATGGTATATAGAACAGTAGAATTAACATTGTTTTAAGCTTTTCAGATCCGTTTTAATAAAACCTTGCAAATGCGCCAAAAATAGGCGGACATTAAGGCCTAAACTATGGACACTCGGAGGGTTAAAGATCTTGCTTTGAATGCCATTTCTTCCTTCATTTGATTTTTTCAATTCTTAAGCAAGTTGGATTGGTTAGGTTAAAGGCTAAACTCGACAGTAGCTACCGGCATAGACAAAAAGAATGAAATATAGACTGTCAGCCGTGCTGCGGTTGCCATGGTTACCATAGGTTCCGGCGCACACCGCTGTAATTTACGTAGCGCGTACGCCGTAACTACCGTGGTGCTCCAAGCGGTGTGCGCCAGAATCTATGGTAACCGCAGCACAGCTGACGGTCTGTATTTAATTCTTTTGTCAATGCTACCGGACGCCTATGACAGTAACTAACGGACGCATATCCTCTGTGTAAAAATAAAGTTACTTTTTACCCAGTGTAGCCTAGATATAGCCTACGGAACAATTACCTGCCTAGGATTATAAAGATTGATTTGAGTTAAAATATTATGATGTAGGCCCTACAGTAGCCTAGGCCAGGTAAAGAATGCTGGCAATCATTCTAATGCTAACCTTTACACTTTTATCTAGGCCTAAAGCTTAAAACTAGGCAAATCATTTGGTCGAATAACATGACAATAACTTACAACAAAATAGAACTATACTGACCTACACTAATTCCTTATCATTCTAGATACTTACTACGGAATTCTACATTTAGGACACTTATACTTAGAAACAATCTTCTCTGGGCATACTGAACAATTCATATTAAATTATTAGTTACCCTACCATCTCCAAGCATTCACGGAGTTATCAGATTTATTTAGGTTACCGTCATACAAGCACTGTTTGAAATTACTTTAAATTAATATCGACAGCAAAGCTTACTATGTTATTAATTATATTTAAGTATACAAATTATTAGCATTCATTCAATTTCAATGCAGGCATATAACATAACATAACCTAAAAAAATGAATGGAAATACAATTTTTGGAAATGGATGGAAGATTGAATTTGAAGATGGTATTTACTCAGGGGAGGTATAGATCAAGATGCATGGAGTAAAAGAGGTGGGCCAGACAGAGCGGACTGCGCTCGATGACGTCACTGCAGTCCCGGCCGCGGCTGCCTCGCCGCTAGATACATGCTAAACGCACAAACCTACTTTTTCAGACA
This sequence comes from Macrosteles quadrilineatus, assembly GCF_028750875.1. Taxonomy (NCBI): domain Eukaryota; kingdom Metazoa; phylum Arthropoda; class Insecta; order Hemiptera; family Cicadellidae; genus Macrosteles; species Macrosteles quadrilineatus. Next base: position 18,321,062 of record NW_026542594.1, read on the forward strand.
CGATTTAAGCTGGTTTGGAGGAAGCATTTCTCGTTTATGACTCAAATATCATTGTGTACTAAATAATGATTTTTATGATTTTGAACTAACATGAATTGTGAACAGTTTGACAATAGTAAATAACCAATTAGGCCTGTATGTTGCATAGAAAGCGATGAAATGCGGGAGTCTACCGATTCAGTTGGAATAATAAATACACTTTAGAATAATTTTAGAATAAGATATAACAATCCCCTTTTCCAGGTTAGTTAATAAAATATATGTTTAGCACTAGGTAAAAAAGTTGCCTGTTTAAAAGTTACTTCAACTGCTTTTTGGTATTAGTTATAAATGAAACGCCATCCTTTTTCATTTTTAATTTCTTCTTTTTCTATTAAATTTAATGTTAAACTTATTTGGGTTTGTTGATACAAAAAAAAAACAACAACCAATTATATAATATTTTATATGAGAATCATAAATGTTGCTTACAAATCAAAGTCAACTACGATACTGCAAACTATTTTACAGGAATTAAATAGACCACAAAAATCTGTTTGGATAGATGGCATTGACCAAAGAATACTCTCAGAGAATACTAATGATTTCCCCCGAGAAAAATATTAATTACTTTTGTAGGCCTATATACATATATTTCATTTTAGACTTTATTATTTTCGTGTTAAGAGGATTTTCTCTTTTATGTAAGTGCACGTTTGTTCGGTGTTTTTATACGAGTTTACTTTCTGAAAACTTTACTTTACTTTCTGAGATAAAAATGCTAGATATGCGGTTTGCTCTAGCTATATTTAATGACGGTTACCTATGACTAAAACTCAATCCGACATAAGAGTCATATTTTATTCGCCAAAAAAAAAATACGCTTTGTCTTTATTGAAAGGTGCAAAAGAAACGATTTTTGGATTTCAAAAATTTGTATATTTGTTTATTTTGAAGATGTTTAAAGGAATTAATTTAATGATTATTGGGTTTGGGGAATGTTAAACATTCGTGAGCCCAGAATCAAACTTGTATCTTCTGAAAACAGTATTATCGCAGTGATGCGAAGGAATGCTTGACAAAACGAAAATTCAGAAAACTTTACCCGGGAAACAAAAAAAATTTGCAATCTACACCGTAATGTAGGCTAAATGAAAATTGAGAGTTTGGAAAAGGAATTTTTTAAATTGAAAATTAAATATATAAAATGCTTTGATGAATAAATGGTCCTGTGAAGAAAGTTAAGACATTATCTCATACGCCATAAAGTTAATTGTTTACCACTAGACCATTTTGAGCTATTTGTTCAAAGAAGAACAGTAGAGTTTAATGATATTGAAGTTTTTTAAACAGGCAAAAACAAATGAACGGCAACGAAAAATAAAAAATAATCAACTATAGACATACCACGAACAAAACAACCTGCGCAGAAACGAAAAGATCACGTGGTTCGCGCCGGTAGGTGTGGCGTACCATTCAAACCTGCGCGGCTCGAAACGGCCCAGGGTTCTTTTGTTTCTGGTATTACTATAAGAAACGTCATCGTCGCAGTACTAAATTTAAGAGTAAGTAAAAGATTTCGAGAACTCTAATAACGCAATGTATGTTTATATCTGATTGCATGTCCAATGGTGAGAGATACACCTTGTAAATAAAGTGTTTTATTTAAAATGTGTTTTCTTTCCATTCATAAAAATATAAACCTCCATTCCTAATTACACTAATCTAATGATGATTGTACATTACCAAAAGCTACTTTTATTTGGTATATCTGTATAGTGAAAAATGTTTGTTTGATTTAATTAATAATTTTAAAAATTCCAAGGGTACCTATCTAATTTAGTTACTAATATATTCATGAACCAGTTAAGTAGGCTATCCTTAAAATATATACATCATAAAATTAGATGCTATTTACCGGATCAGAGTATAATATATAATAATTTTATATCCTTAGTGATATAACAACAATTGCAGAAATGGACATCAATTTAATCAACAATTGCTCTAATATTTTAGTAGTAATATAATGAGGAATAACATATTAATATATTGAAACCCAAGCAAAACCAATTTTAACAATTGCGTAGTACAAACTGGCGTAAACAACGCAATATAACATCTAAAAGTGTTGTGTACGGGCTGTGAGTAGTGGCTCGAGGACTGCAGTGACGTCACTGCCTCAGTCCGATAGGCGAGGGGGGGAGAGGGGCGCGCTCTGTCTGGCCCACCTCTTTTACTCCATGCATCTTGGGTATAGATGAGCTTACGATGACAGCTGTGGGCTTCTCATTAGCTGAGGGAACACCATCACCATTACCATATCTATGCCATTACCGTAACAATACGAATTTTTACTATCGGCCTCGGTGGTCTAGTGGTCAGCGTACCCGACTGGTGCGCTGAGGGTTCCGTGTTCGAATCCTGCTTAACTTTTTGACTAAGATTTTTTTATTATCAGCAAGTTTGGTTGGTTTGGTTTGGTTATGACAGTTTAATTTTATTATAAAGTCATTATAAAATTTTAATTGAGCAATTTCTAGTTTTATTTAATGAACAGAATTATTTTTTCTATTAATAAACTTTTTTATATTATTTCATTATCAGCAAGTTTGGTTAGTTCGGTTAGGTTATGATAGTAGTTTTATAATAACAAATTATAAAATTGAATTTGAGGCATTTATAATTTTATTTTATGAACAGAACTATTTTTGCGATTAGTAAACCTTCATTGCCAAAATGCTCTCTACTACAGCGCTGTTCACGGAGGAATTTTGAACTAATGCCTCAATCATACCTCCCCTAAGTCAGACCCTTTGAAGATACCCTATTTTATTTTCTGATTGAGCGATACAGTATCTTGAACTTAACTGATTAAAACTATCAATATCTCAAGTGAAAGCCTTTGAAGTATTTTAAGACCAAGACATATAAAATAACTTAAATAAAAATTGAGTTACTTATCTATCATTGAATGCAGATAGGTGCTAAAAACGATTGTAATTATTGTTGTATTCATAGCTGTCATGTGAGCTATTGATTATTAAGATCCGACTACCTAAAGCACATTGCTGAATCACGAATTATCATAATTCGTGATTCAGCAATGTGCTTTAGGTATAGTTGGATCCTAATAATCAATAGCTCACATGACAGCTGGTATTTCACTTAAGGTTTTTAGACCAAAATGTATAACGTAATTAGAACTGCTGGAATATAAATCTTTAATTGAAGTGAACAAAAATTCTTTCGTCAAGTAATACATTAGATAAATTAATGATGATTCTTGATGACAAGTATGTGCTTGCATATCCTTATTTCAAGACCAAAATTATGAAAATCGGGTGGGTATAAGAGCCCTCCTGTAAACCATCGCCCGCCTGCGAAACATTGAACTAAAAAAAACAAATTTAACTCCCATAAGAAATGTACAGTGAGGCAGTTTGTGCATACAGTAGCTCGAAACATGCGTCAAAATGAATGCCGATGCTTGATGGCATATCTGCGGTACGTCCATACCTTTAGTTTAAGGCCAAAATTATTAAAATCGGTCGTATAGAAGAGCTAACCCGACTCGGAAAAGAAAAACCAATTATTTTTATAGATGGTAATAATTGGTTTACCAGTATGCATAATCCAAACATACGAAACCTGTGTTAATAATCAGCTTATTGTTATATTGTTATCTAATTAATTTTTCTTTGATTAAATGTTGTTGTTAACAATTTGCATTTGTATTTTAAGTGTGTTCATTATGTTAAGTGTGTGATTCTAACGTTATGTGCTTAAACTGTACCATTCATATTAGTGAGTAAAGTGGTGTATGGATTTCATAACCAGACCGTTTGTATTTTTAAAACCACAACGGGCACTGTTGCTAGTATGCAATAATATACTTTCGTGAGAAGAACTATCGATTGTATAGGGCCCGGAAAGAATCTGGTGATAGTCGAAAATTAGTTTTTGGAAGATCAAAGTCCACCTAAAAACTCGATTTCGTAATCTTCTTAACATATGACCAGAATTTGTATGTACTTAAGAATACATCATCACTTAAATTAAAATATACTGTTTGATTTATTATTAGGTAAGTTTTTATGTTAAACTTTATTTGACTTAATTTGGTTTGGCAAATTAGTTTGTGCAGTATAATAAATTTAGTTAATAATGTAGCACTGAATTACTGTAGGTACAGAAAATAATTCCGAAATTGGAATATTGTAAATGTTTACCATATTTTGTCACTATATTTTTGCATGATGGAAGGAAAATACGTGGATCTGAAAAGACAAAACAGGTGTGCTATTCCCGCCATATTCCTCTGTCACCCAGATTTCATTTCACAAATTAGGAAAAATATAAAAACAATAAAATAATAGTTATTTTCCTACAGTTAATGTACATGTTCTCTCACTGATTTGAGAAAACAAAGTGGCCAATTCGCTCATCAGTGAGACAATGTTAACATTGTCTCACTCTAATTACTTTGTTTCACTCCAGATTTGCAACGTGAATGCACGAAATAGTGAGCGCGTAACATGCAGACAAGGTCGTATGCGCACTGGCTGTAAATCAGCTGGTCAGCTGTTGTACTGTTGTATCATTAAATGTCATATTAAAAGTTCACTTCTGTGTAAAGATATGTCACGTTTCTTACCAATTTATTTGTTTTTTGGTAACTGTAGGAAAAATATAATGTGCAACTCGAGTGCAAAGTGCAATTGCCTCACTCGAGAAACCATTCCTCACTCGGGGCGCTGCTTTTGGGTTTGCACAGGGCGCCACTGACCCTTAACGCGGCCCTGCACTCGCCTACGGCTCGTGAGTAAGTATTTCTCTCGAGTGAGTCAATTGCTCCCTGGTTTACACGGGTCGCGTATGTCAGACGAGTTATTCGGCCCAGTTCGTCCGGTACTTGACTGGAGTGTCTACACGCATTCCTATTTCAATTATTTCAAACAGAGACAGTGTAGGCACAGAGAAGTAATTTTTATTATTTCACTTATGGTTTAGGGTATTCTGAATACCGTAATTGTTGTTTGAGTTTAAAAATGGCCCTTCAAGAGTTTAATACTGAAGATAGATTATTATCTATATATATAAAAGGCAAAGCCCTCACTGACTCACTCATCACTAATTCTCCCACTTCCCATTTACCTAGGAAGCTGAAATTTGGCACACTGATTCTTTAGGCATTAAATAGGAAAACTAAGCTATTTTTATTCTGATCGGACTCTCGGGCTCCGCCCCAGTGGCTCTGGAGTTTCCCATGTTAACCTTATGAGTACTCATATTTAAATGGAATTAATGAATCTTAACAGCTGTTTCAATTAAACAAGTTGGTTCTGTTCTATGATGTGCAATTAGCATTTAAGTTACAAGGATTACCAACAGGCTGCAGCACACTATTATTTTTTTAAATTTATGACTACAGACATCTTATTTGCAACCAAAAGGTGAGTGAGCGTAGCGAACGAACTTCAACCTGGAGGCGAGTTAGCGTAGCAAACGAGCTAACCTGAAGACAAGTGAGCGCAGCGAACGAGCTCCAACCTAAAGGTGAGTGAGCGTAGCGAACGAACTTCAACCAGGACGTGATTGAGCCATGCGAATGAGCTCACTCATGAAGTAAAACGGGGCAAAGCCCGCGGATACAGCTAGTAATATATAAAACTGAATCACCACTTAAATTCAGAGGTTGCTTAAAAGCTTTTTTTGCAAAATAACGGTGATGAAATAGACCAAAGTGAAAGGTGAAATTCTGAAAGATAAAAAGATTTGTCACAAATTACCTACTATACTGTATTTCTTTAAAATCTAAATATATAAAAGGCAAAGCCCTCACTGACTGACTGACTGACTGACTCACTCATCACTAATTCTCCCACTTCCCATTTACCTAGGAGGCTGAAATTCGGTACACCGATTCTTTGGGCATTGAATAGGAAAACTAAGTAGTTTTTATTCTGATCGGGCTTTCAGGCTCCGCCCCAGTGGCTCTGGAGTTTCCCATGTTAACCTTATGATTTTTCATATTTAAAAGGAATTAATGGATCTTAACAGCTGTTTCAATTAAACAAGTTGGTTCTGTTCTATGATGTTCAATAGCATTAAAGTTACAAGGATTACCAGCAACAGGGTGCAGCACTATTTTTTTTTAAATTTATGACAACAGCTAATTTGCAACCAAAAGGTGAGTGAGCATAGCGAACGAACTTCAACCTGGAGGCAAGTTAGCATAGCGATCGAGCTAACCTGAAGGCAAGTAAGCGCAGCGAACGAGCTCCAACCTAATGTAGGACGTGATTGAGCCATGCAAATTCTTATGAAGTTATACGGGGCAAAGCCCGCGGGTACAGCTAGTAATATATAAAGGCAGCCAAAAGTTGCCTCCAAATTAAAAATTTGAAAACACCGTTTTCAATGTGTTCATTGCATAGAACACATTTTTAGGGAGTGAGCTTTCTAACGACCCATTGATAAATAAAATCGGTCCAGTAGAGCTGTAGATCTTGTACAACAATTTTGAAAACTGAAATTTCTAAAAGAGTAGATTTACGAGACAATGCAACACAATACTGTGTTCAACTTGTACTTGTACAAAATCACTTGTACTGTTCAAATAAACCATTGAGCATTGAGGGTGAGATAGGCCTACACTACTCACTGAACTAGCCTCAATACTTATCGTCGTTTTTTGATCGACTCACTCAGCGACCACAAAAAATAAATTCTGTGGTCGCTGGACTCACTTGATATCAGTAAACAGGTGTTTTGCGGGCAAATCGTGGTGGTGGGGGTAGCTACTGGGCCGAGCAACTCGGTTTTCAACTAAATCACTCGACTCGCTCTCAACTGACCTCTTTTTATCAACTCGCCCGTTGCTCGACTCGCCTGCATGTCCACACCATGCGAGTTAAAGAGCGAGTGGCAACTCGCACACTTGACTCGCCCACCGTACTTGACCCGTGTAAGTCAATAAGTCAATAAGTCATTTATTTGCCAAATTAACAAATACAATTTGCATTAGCTATGTCAATATAATTCAATACAATATACTGAATACAAATCAGCAACTTAAGATGCATACCCTTATACAATAAATAAAATTAAAGGAAAATAAATCTTTAACCGCCAGCCAGAAATTCACGGACGCTGTAGCAGCATTTGGAAAGCAACAAGGACTTAATTTTTCTCTTGAATCGAAGGTGGTCTTTCTCCAACTTGAGATCAATGGGTAGGCTATTGAAAAGTTTAATTCCGTTGTACAAGAGGTGACGTTTAAAAAAGGACGTGGAATGTTTGGGAATTGAACAGTTGATCGTGGAGCGCAAGGGATAAATGAAGGAGTGAGAGTCGACTTGAAACCTGGAAAGGTTTTGCCTGACAAATGACAGCGTCTCAAGGATATAGATGGAGGGAAAGGTTAAAATTCCAGATGAACTGAAAACCTCCTTGCAAGAATGGCGACGTGGGAGAGAGAAAATGGTTCTTACTGCGTTCTTCTGAAGCCTAAACAAGAAAAGTGTTCTTTGATTTTCAGCACCCCAAATCGGCAGAGCATATGAAAGAAAAGGATATATCAACCCATAGTAGGCTGAAAGAAGGACATCAGTATTAGCAGTTCTGGATAAAGTACGCAGGACGAAGAGGCCTCTACTAACCCTGCCCATGACGTAGTCAACATGTTGATAAAACTTTAGATGTTGATCTAGGTACAACCCAAGAAATTTCACTGATTCTGTTGGCTGAACCAACGTTTGATTCAAGAGAATTGATAAAGAAGAGTCATGGATTGAACGGTTCGAGATACGGAAATTAAAAAACTGGGTTTTTGATGTATTTATTTTCAACCTGTTGACGTCAAACCACTGAATGAGCTTGTTGGCTTCAATGTAGGTTCTTTGTTCAAGTTCAGCTAAAGAAGGACTAGCGAGTGTCAAAGAGGTGTCGTCTGCAAACAAGCAGACCTTGGCGTTTGTGCATGAGGGAAGGTCGTTGATAAACAGAAGAAACAGAATTGGACCGAGGACAGACCCCTGAGGTACCCCCCTTATGACTGGAGCCACGGAGGACCTGAAATGCCTCACACATCCATCACTATCGGTAGCTGGTATCTCAACGACCTGTTTCCTTCCTTTAAGAAAGGTTGAAAACCAATCCAAGGTCACACCTCTGACGCCCAATGCTTCGAGTTTATTCAGCAGCAGGTCATGGTCAACCAAGTCAAAAGCTTTACTTAGGTCGAAGAACACGCCCGAAGAATGGTTTTTGGCGTCCAGTTGCATGACTATGTTGTTGACCAAGGAGAAAATTGCACTTGAGGTGCTTCTGCTCTTTACAAATCCATGCTGATCTTCGAAGAGGGTTTTGTTGACCAACAAAAAGTTCCACAGCCTGGTCAAAACTGCTTTCTCATAGATTTTTGACAAAGAGGATAGGATTGAAATTGGCCTATAGTTGCTACATTCCTTACGGCTTCCTGATTTGAAGACTGGCCTAACAACTGCTAATTTTAGAGCACTTGGGAAATGTCCGTGAACAAAAGAATGGTTGATAAGGATGGACAAAGGACTTGCCAGTAGATCGGAAACCTCCTTTAAGCGAACAGGTGAGATTTCATCTTCCCCCGATGTCTTCTTGTTTGCCAGTTCTTGGATAATTCCCTTTATCTCAGTGTCAGATGTTGGATAGAGGAACAGCGAGTCTCTAACTACTGGTAACTGCATCGGATCAGAACGCATGGAATCGGTTGAAGTACCAGAGGTTTGTGTGATTTCGATAAAGTAAGAGTTGAACAATTCCGAAATCTCCTGAGGCTGTCTGGCAATTTTGCCATCGTTTTTTACCAAGCTAATGTCGTTTGGCATTCCCTTATTAGGTGCTTTATTACTATTGATTATATCCCATATTGCCTTTGACTTATTTCCCGAAGAATTAATTTTCTTCAGAATCTCACAGGATTTTCGATCTTTTATAGCCTTGCGATAATATTTTTTGAGGTTATTATAATATTGCCTCAGAGGATGTTCAGAATCGAAATTCTTTGTCGTATTGTACAGATCAAAGAGTTTGTCCTTGATCATCATCAAATCGTTGCTCAAGGAAAGTTTCTTTTGACAAGGTTCTTTTATCTTTTTTGTTATTTTTTGAAAGGATATATCAAACAGGTATTTTAGTTGATCGTAGAAGCCCTCAAATTTTTCGTCAAGATCATCTGTAGCCAGCATATCTGTCCAAGTCTCCTTAGAAAGAAGGTGCCTGAAGACCATCTTATTACAGTCATTAAATTGCCTGTAGACTATAGTTTTCCCACCTGGAGGTTTCCTACGTTTAGGAAAAGGTATTTTAACAGTTTGCGCGTAGTGATCCGATAGTGTCGAGATGACTACCTCACTTTCAAGGCTAATACAGTTTGTGAAAATGTGATCGATTAAAGTTTTGGAATGAAGTGCTTCTCTGGTGAAGCTTCTGACTATGTTGGATAAACCGTGTGAAGTCATGATAGCTAAGTACTTCCGAACAAGGAAGGACTCCTTTGCCAGGTCAATGTTCATATCACCCATGACTATAACTGTATCGTGGCCTTCCTCTAGTGTATCCAGTAAATCTGATATGCGATCAAAGAATTCATCATAATGAGTACAAGGTGGTCTGTACACTGCGACAATCAGATATTTCTCAGAGGGATTAAGGATAACCGATGTAGCTGCAAACTCACAGATGCCTTCTTCACAAAACTGTTCGCAGCTGAGAGCTTTACATTCTACATTTCCTCTGCTCCATATACCAACTCCACCTCCATTCATGTTAGATCTACAGAATGATGCAATATGGACGAAGTTATGAATGCGCAGATCCTCTATCTGGAATGTCTTCAGGGCGTGTTCTGTTAGACACAGAATGTCTGGCTGTTCATCTTCAATAAATATTTCCAACTCATCTACTTTACTGAAGAGACCTCTAATGTTCTGGTGGATAATTTTTTGAGAGTGAATGCCTACGCACTCAAAATCCCCCTTAGGAAGTGACCCCAGGGGACGCCCACTGGTCTGCGTGCCTCCCCTAAAAAATGGCTATTTGTGATTGTGCGACTTTTAGAAGAGTGGTAATACCGGGATGTGGAACTACTTAGAGAATTTTCAGACACATGGGCAGATTTAGGGGATTTAGTTGACTTGTATAGCTGATTTTCAAATAGCATTGATGTGATACTTGGAACAGGGCCTGATACAGGATGAGATACCTTGGGCACGATGGGATTGTGTATGTATTTTGTAAGGAGCTCCGCAACCAACGCTTTACCTTTAGAGTTAAAGTGGAGTCCTTTTTTTGTGTAATTGGGGCGGGTCAAGGATGTTACTGGGACAAAGGATACGTTCTTGTAGGATGAGGTTAAGGATTGGATTTTATGATTGATTGTAGAAGTTACTTGATTCAAATCGGGGAAATCGTATCTGGTAGGCAGACCGACTACGAGAACACTCGGTGTAGACACACTTTTTAAAATTTCATCAAGGGACTTATCAAAGTTGCTACAGCATCCGTTCACATTAACATTATTAGTACCTCCTATTATCACAATGAAATCACTTGAATCAAGGCACTTTGACCTTTCTTTTACCCCCTCTAGGACCTGTTCCATTTTTACCCCAGGTTTTACAAAGCCGTCTACGTTGTACAAGTTGTTCAGTTTACACTGTAGAATACCTGAGAGGTGACGTCCGTGACTATCACTAAAAATTTTGACAACAGACTTAGATTTAGTATAATTAGATTTAACATGCTTTATACTAGACACTTTCTTAAGCACAGGAGATTTTGGGGACTTAAGTCTAGGGCTTCCAGGTTTTGGTTTGCAACTTGTCACCTTATTGGGCAAAGGTAGGGAAGAGTGAGAAGTTTTGTCAGGAACAGGCAAGAGATCATCACCTGAGGGTGCCAGGGAAGAAAACTTGTTGCTAGTACCAACGGCAGATGGTGCAGGAGGGTATTTCTGAGAGGTAATGTTTTGTTTGCTTTTTTTGTGGTGAACTATATGTCACTGATTAGAATCTACTCGTTTTAAAGTCAAGGATAAGGGTTTTCTGGAATCACTAGTTACAAGTTGACTGGCGGTATTTTCAGGCAAAGAAACAATATCATTACCATCTACTACATAGCCATCAGAAAAAGTTTGAAACCAACTAGCAAAACTAGTTTCACTTTTTGTAGACGTTGAACAATAGCAGTTTAGTATTATCTTAGCATTCAAAATTAGATTGAGCGCACATTCAAAATTGTTATTCTGCTTAGGACAGGGGACAGAATGGAAATTCTCTTTAGTGATACTTAACTTACTAGATAAACGCAATGCATGTTTCTCATTTAAGTTATTTAAAGAGTCCAAGTGGAAAGCTTCTTTACTTGCAATATTAACAAATAATATACTCCAATGAGAGCCATGACCAGATTTGTTAGAGTCAATTTTGTTATTCCATTCTAGACTTTCATTGTTATTGACACATAACAAAGCATATTTAAAAGAGTCAAAATTAAGATCACTCAGCTGTCCCATAACAACATCAAAAGAACCATGCTTCAAAAGCTCACTGGTACTAGGGCCCGCAAATAGGGCTTTGGATAGTTTGGCTTTACTGGATTCGTTGAAAGATGAGAAATATGCTTGGACAATTGAGTCGTCCAACCACTTGTCATTAATCACCATCTTCAAACGATCAGCGAGACTTTGAAGCTTTTCAATATCTGAAGATAACCCAGCTTTAGCTTTCAAAGCATCATTCAGCTTGTTGGCTAGTACTTGCAAGGACTTCTCCTTTTCAGATAACATTTCTTTGATGGAATTGTTTGTGTCAGAAGGACACTCAACTGAGTCAGACAAAGTGTCTTCATGAGAAAGAGCTGTCTTAAGGACTTCATTTTCATTCTTAGCCTGAAGTAAAGAGGCTCTTAAGCTCTCAATATTACTTTGACAAGAGTTTAAATCCCTAGTCAGTGACACGCACTTTTCATTAAAAAACCAGGCTTTACTCACTAGTTGCACAAATAATAACTAAACACCATGGTGGAAGAAGGCAATGCAATCAGGTGATTTTTTGTTTGCAATCTGGGTGAAGTCAGCCACGGCCACCTTACCTTTATAGTAGTTTACGCAAAAGGCTCGTACCTTAAATTTTCTACTCGTGTCGTTAACACTATTTACGCGAGTTACGTACACTACTTTACCTTACTAAAAAATTGTTTTAATTACTAAAAATCACTACTCACAACTTCTAAGAGAGGTTATGTTTTTGTTTATAACCTCTAATTGCCACTGACAGTGATGCAACGGAACTTTGTATTTGTATCAAATACTAATTGCAACAATCAACAATTAAATTGGCCTGAACAGCTGATTAGTTGAATTTCGAATCATTACAATTTTGCTTCTCCTCTCTTAATCCTTGAACCTCATTGGTCCGTTACCCGTGTTGTTATGAGTAAAACTATGCTGTTATGAAAGTAAACAATGCTGTTATGAGATACTTTTCAATTCTAAGAACTCTACTGAAACGGCTACTTTAAAAAACGGTCGTAGGTAAACTAGTAAACAAAGAAAAGTAAAAACAATTAGCAGAGTTAAAGGTGGCCGTGAGTCAGAACATGACGGGAATAGCACACCTATATGTTTTTTCTGATTCTACTATAAAAACTGTTAGATGCCATTTTTTGTTCTAAGGACGCTAGGCACGAGCCTGGGATTGTTTTTAACATTACTTCAGGCTAGACCTAGGGGTTGCGACATTATCACTTAGATAAAATCCATTGGTGACTTGGCGGGGTTCGAACCCGGGACCTCAGGGACTGAAGTCCCGCGCTCTAACCACTACGCCAGCTCGCTCCCCAAAGTTGCCATTAGCTGTATGGGCTATTAATTAACAGCTAAATAATATTTTGTATTGAGTATATTCTGTCGTTATAACTAGTATGATGATGTCTCTTGTAATGTTAGTCTGTAACTATTTACTGTATCCATTTATTTGTTTATTCTGCTTGTTCATGCATGTATTATTTTGTAATGAGTCGGATCATTCAATGCAATTTGAAACCTATTTTTTCTAGTCTTGTGTATTAATTAACAGCTGTGTCTAAGGAATGTCGGCCTTAGTCACTAACAAGACTACAAGATTGCGTCACTCATCCTGCTCTCATCTCCATTCACACGTGGCTTAAAATACCTACTATGTATGGTCGCCTGGTCGCCATTTCATTGAACAGTATTAGCAGTATGTAGGCTATATTGTGCCATGTAATTGCAATTCTTGTATTTACGTTTGCAAACCATCTTGCTTTGATACATATTGTTTAATGGAATTTGCCGTAGGAATAAATAAATAAATAGAACATTTTAAAGAGCTAAAAAAAAAAACAATTAATTTAGTATACCAAAGTTTTTTGTACCGTTATTTGTTACGGAGAAAATTCAAAAATTGCAAATTTAAAATTCCCATATGTTAATTCTTATAGAGACAATTGTAAAATGTTGTAGTTTGCTTGTTTATGGAAATATTTAGATCAAACTTGGCAAATTTATTTATTTTATACTAATCTACTAATATTTTACTAAAAAACACACTTTTATTAGCCTTCCTGTAGCAGTAAACCTAGGTAGGGTACTCGTTAAACTTAATATTATTTAAATATATTTAATTTAAAATCAATTCAGTCAAATAGAAATTCGCTTAGTCTGCAGGTTTGCTGAAGGGTATTACCTTCCTCCATTATATATATTTTTTAAACATCGCATATGTGTGTAAACATAGATAGGATAAATGAAGTAAAACATATGAAATAAATAAATAAATAAATAAACATAAACAAACAACATTGTTTTATTGCTCAATAATATTGAGGTTACTCCTAAATTTGGCTAAGGTAAGATATATTTTAGAATTAATTTTATTTAATTGATCCATAGCACCATATTCTACTAACATATACAGTACCGTATATTTTCATTAAGTCTATAATGGTAGTATGGTGTAATTTATGATCGGATAAGTAATGTGTACATTTTTATATCAGTGTGTGGTTGCAAATGCTTACTAGGTGGCAGCTTCCACAAAATTGAACGAGTTATCAGAGAGAGGTGTAGCAGATGAGTTATCCTATATTGTCATTGGCCCACACCAGCAAGCTTTATAATTATTTTGATCCTCCATTTAAATGGAGACAGTATTTTGTGGTGATATACACTATTGGGGCGATAATAATAAATAAAAATAAATGGTTTCCAATGAAGGGAAGTCAAATGGTGATGACATAATTATTTTATCTCCCAAAAAGAAATTAAATAACGAAATTTGACTATTACTAAGGAATAAATTACAGTTCACAGTTACTACGCCATATCATGCTATGACCTGGACCAAGGCCTATTTACTTTCAGTTTTGAGGTCCCCACATGCCAAAAACACAATTCGTTCAAATGTATGTTAGCACGATAACTAGATCAAATGAATTCCTAACTTGATACAATTTAATATAAACATGTTAAATTACATTTATTTGAACAAGCTCACGAACCAGCGTGATATCAGCATGATTTCCGACTGTGGGGACGGAGGTTTGGGGTAACTGATGGGTTTCCCATTGTGTTGAACCTTGTAAAACATACAATCATAGATAAAAGGAGTATATAGACATATTATGTCTACTTCTTTTAATACAATTTTGTGATTTGTTTCTAAACCATTGTGTAGGGATTGAATAAACAGTTCGAAGCATTACAATTTTACTTCTTTTCTGTTTTCTCTAAATTCTTGAACCTCTATGGTCCTTTATAGTAAAACAACAATATGCGGTAAAGTGACTCTTTTCAATTCTAAGAACTTAGTTGAAAAAGTAGCTATAGGCCTACAATAGAGTGTGGCCTAGGCTCCCTGGACTGAAACATCACAAAACTAACTAAAAGGCTACCAGGCTAATTGGTTATTTTAATTTTTAGAATCAAAAACTTTTACCTTACAACACTCACATTGTTTACTTTCTTTTGCAGCATGAGTGTAGTAGTAACAGACCAATGGAGTGGGGTTCAATTAAGTATTGAGAGGAAAAAAGTAAAATTAATGCTTCAAAGCCAGGACCGAACTTGCCTATGGGAGCCCCCCCCCTTTGCACAGTAGTTTTTCATAATAAGTTAAAAAAATTAATTAGGCACTTACCATAATGGCCTCTATCGTTTAGCATAGTTGAAAATTACGAACTACTATTACAATACCGATAGTTTCGTAATTATTACGAAACTATTACGAATATAGGAAATCACCGCGATCACAAGAAATGACAGCCGTTGCCACGTTCGTCGGAAATCATCAACAATTTTGCCGCGATTGAAATATGATCCCAGATAATGGCCGCATTCGCAAAAGATTGTTACGAGTATTGAGATCATGGTGGATGTTGCCGCGATCGTGTAAGAGACTTACGTTACTGTAATTCTGGCACTGCCACGATCACAGGCATCACGAATTACGCCGAGATCCCAAAAAATAACAGAATTTGAACAAATCGCTAGAGACGATCGCGGCAAAACCCGCTCTGTAAAATCATCACAGGTGTTGTCCGATTGCCGTGGTTGTGTAAAACAAAGGGATTCACATGGTCGCTTGGAAGATCAACAAATGTAGCCGCGATCAGAAGACATTATCACACATATGTTGCCGTGACCAAGAGAAATTTTTGCGAATTTGGCTGTGATCGTAAGTGTAATGATTACGGAACTGCTGTGATCGCGGGGAATCATCAGTCACGGATTGTTGAGACGATTGAAAGAAATCCCCCCCACATATTTTGGGGCAATTTTTATATAAGAGCACCAACACAGCTATCCAAAGGCCCCCTTCACACTGGGCCACCATGGTGGCGACACCGGTGGCGACACAATGGTGGCTACGTTACATTAGCATTGATTTAAATGGGACATCTTCACACTAGTTGAGCTTTGGTGGCGCGTCTGGCCGCGCGACCAGAAATGCGGTGGCTCGGGGTTGCGAGTTTCAAAGACACCAATTTTGGTGGCGCCACCACGTCACACTACCAGTGGGCATTACTCAGTATACTAATTTACTAATCGTTTGAAGTTGTTAAGGTAATAAATATGGGGAAACGATTTGAATGATATAACAAAATTTATACTCTATTTCATTAACATCTTTTTGTCGTTGCAATGTATTGAGTCAAGGTATTACAGTGTTACATATTAATAAATGGTATATTAACTATGTTTTTATTTAATTTTCCACAACGTTAGTAGCAGTTTCTCTTCTGGGGATATGCTGCCCCACAGTCCCGTAGATTGTCCTGATATTTATTTGATCTTTCAGACGTCCCAGAAGCTCATCAAAACTTAAAACACTCATTATTGAGTAAGTGTGAAACGTGTCAGGGTTATTTCTAAGGTATTGGTAGTGAATGGAAAAAAGTCCTTCTGGTACTTATCTCTCATAAAAACGGATGAACCAAAAAACTACGTTTTTTTTCTTATGTTTTTGCAATTAAAAAAATATACGCTAAGCACCTGCCTCTTTGACGTCCAACTGTGAGCTTTGTGGCTGCAGCTGCACTGGTGGCTGAGCTGGTGGTCCATGCGCATTTTGACTGGCCACCAGTGTCACCACCATGGTGGCCCAGTGTGAATAGGCCCAAAATCGCGAGAAATCATCGCGGATGTTGCTGTAACCAGGGAACGCAACACGGTTGTTGCCGCCAGTGTTATAGAATAAATTAAACTTTCAAAGTTGTTGCATTCTGACTTATTAAAGTATCTTAATTAATTAATGTTAGTTATTTTTACATGTATTTAATCTGTATTGCCACAGATTAAAGAAGTTCTACGGTATCTATGGTATTATATAGTGAAAAATAAATTTCAAATAATCCTTATAGGCCTACTTTGTGCTATTTTTTTGACTGAATTTTTTAATTATTCGTTGCAAAGGATATTACAATTTAATCTTTGACTATTGATACAATTAGACTTCAGTATCCAATAGTCAATGGTTTAATCATAGATAGATAAAACATACCCCCTTGTGTTGGATAGTCTAGTCTATGAATTAATGCAGTATTACAAAGGTATTTGAAAGATACCTGCTTATGTGGTAATTGAATTTTAATAAATACAGTTACAACTATAAAATCGTACAATGAAAATATTTTGACAGTTAAAATCTTATATGTAAAATTACTTTATACAAAATACAGCATACTGATATTCTAACAGGTTTAAAAATCATTTCACCATTACATTGTTTATAACAGTTAAAATCAGTGTGCATGTAAGACACATTATATCCTACTTCCTACTAATATTATAAATGAGAAAGTTTGGATGTATGGATGTATTGATGTATGGATGTATGTTTGTGACAAGTGAACGCGAAAAATACTGGTCGGATTGGGCTGAAATTTGGCATGATGATAGCTCACATTCCCGATTAACATATAGGCATATTCTTATTTTAAAAATCCTTTCGGGCTCCGCCCCAGTGGCTCTGGAGTTTCCCATGTTAACCTTATGAGAAATGGAATTATTAAATCTTAACAGCTGTTTCAATTAAACAAGTTGGTTCTGTTCTATGATGTCCAATAGCATTAAAGTTACAAGGAATACCAACAGGGTGCAGCACTATTATTTCTTTTACATGACAACAGCTAATTTGCAACCAAAATGTGAGTGAGCGTAGCGAACTATCTTCAACCTGGAGGCGAGTTAGCGTAGCGAACGAGCTAACCTGAAGGCAAGTGAGCGTAGCGAACGAGCTCCAACCTAAAGGTGAGTGAGCGTAGCGAACGAGCTCCAACCTAAAGGTGAGTGAGCGTAGCGAACAAACTTCAACCAGGACGTGATTGAGCCATGCGAACGAGATAATCTTGAAAATTAAGAAGTTAAACGGGGCAAAGCCCGCGGGTTACAGCTAGTTGTGTATATAATCGTATATTATTTGCCGGGGACCTCTGAAGCCCCAAGTCCGGGCCTGTTCAAAGCCAACCACTAATAACTATACCAATTTAATTGTTGACCTGCCGACTTCCTAGAAACTCACACATTGTTTCCTAAACCTTAAAACCAAACAAAGCAACTTGCTAGAGCTAACCAAAACCACGAGTTGCAGGAATGTTTATTGAAAGATTTTGAAAATGTCAGATTATAGTTTCATAGTGAAATATGACATAGTAATAGGGGCTCAAACCCATGTTATTATCTCTAACCACCTAAATCAAAGAAATTTTACAGAACAAATATATGTATGTACCTATTTAAAACTGTTAGTTGATTATCCTTCACTAATAGTTAATAATTTAAGAGATGTTTTAATTTGGTTTAAGTTTTGATTGAAATGTTGTAATTAAACTCTGTTTCAATGCATTCAGTATGCCAATTGAATATGCAGTGTTGGTCTACTTGTAGCCTATACCTGAGACAGTACTTAAAAGAATGCTGTTAGTACTTATTCCCTGAAAAAGGTAACAGAAAGAGACGGTACCTACATAAGTAATGAATTTTTACAAACATAAATTTAAAAAAATCATCGTAGGTATAGGTAAAGTTACTGAAATATTGATACTCCAAACCTTTCTATAAATATATTTAGATAGTGTATAGATTCTGTACTAAATCTTTTCATAAACACATTAAAAGCCACTTCTAAAAGTGACAGATGATTTTCTACATGGATTTACTTAGAGCAGTTCATTGACCATAAATCACAAAATTGTAAAATTTGAAGCTATTTTCTTACTGACTTAGGTATTTAAAACACTCTTTTGTTCTAGTTATGTCTTCAGCATCATCATCAGCATCACAAGATTCAGAGGAATTTGAAAAATCTATAGCTGAAGATTTGGTTGTTACCAAATATAAAATGGCAGGCCAAATTGTAAACAGAGTCCTAAGACAAATTGTGGAGATATGTAAAATTGGGGCATCAGTCAGGAACATTTGTACCTCCGGAGATAAATTGATATTGGAGGAAACCGGAAAAGTGTTTAAGAGCAGTGGTAAGAAAGTGAAGAAGGGGATTGCGTTTCCAACTTGCTTATCAGTAAATAACTGTATAGCCAACTTCAGTCCTCTCTCTGATCAGCCAGACTATGTTTTGAACGAGGGAGATGTTGTGAAGGTGGAACTGGGGGCGCACATTGACGGATTCATGGCATCAACTGGGCACACACATGTTATAGCATCTACACCAAACAATAAGGTCAGCGGAAAGAGAGCGGATGTGATGCTGGCTGCACATTATGCTTCTCAAGCAGCTCTGAAGCTCTTTAAGCCTGGCAATAAAGCTTCCCAGGTAACTGATGCTGTTCAGAGTGTCGCTATAGAGTTTGGTTGTAATCCCATCAAGAACACTGGAAGCTCAAGGTTAAAACAGTTCAAAATTGAACAAGCTTTCATCCAAAACCCAACTGAAGTGGATAAACCAGAACTTGAAGATTTTGAGTTTTCACTGTATGACGTTTACAACGTGCGTATTTGTATGAGTTCAGGAGAAGGAGTCGGTAGACAGATTGGCACCAAAGAGACACTGTACAGAAAGACAGACGAGAAGTACCAACTGAAATTGAGAGCTTCCAGGATGTTTTATTCAGAAGTTTCGCACAAGTATGGAAATATGCCTTTTAATCTGAGGAGTTTTGAGGATTACAAATCTGCAAAATTAGGCATAAACGAGTGTGTCAACCACAAATTACTTGAAGTGTTTCCGGTGCTTTATGAGAAACCAAACGAATATGTGTCTCATTTTGGTTTTACCGTGCTATTAATGCCTACAGGGCCGCATAGAATAACTGGACTGCTCTTTGAATTGGATTTATATGAATCTGAGTATAAAATTAAAAATCCTCAATTGAAAACACTTCTGAATACATCAGCCAATCAGAAAAATAGAAAAAAGAAAACTAAAACTCTGAACCAGAGCAGCACGCTTTTGGGATGTATATCTTGAATAGTTACCGGTACTGATGAAATAGAAGAGACTATATGTATAGAAAGAACATCTGTAACTGTTGATTACATTATTACTCTCCATTTTGTTAAGTAGGTGCCATCTTATTTTTGTTATACAATAAATTGTGGATCTATTGTTGTTTTGCAGTTTTGGAACAAAAAAAGAGGGGTTCACAATTAGGACACAACCAGAGTCAGTACTACAATGTCTATGTAAGTCTTTTCATATGTGCGTTTGTGAAGGATACGTGTAGAATGAAAGAGTAATCAATTATGAATTTATTAACTGATTGATTATTGGTGTATGATTTGATTAATAATAATGGTCACCGGTAACATATTGTTAAATTAGATTTTTCAGGATATAATGGAAAATCAAAGTGTAAAACAATAACAAACATTTAATTGGTTTTTCTATTTAAAAGAATTTAAAACAGAAAAGCATACAACATTGTCCTTAAATATACACATAAATATAAATTATTATTCAGTATGTTTTATTGATTGGCAAAACTTATACACTTTCAATTTAAATAATACAGTAGACCTACATTTACAAAAACGCAAATGTACAAATAAGTGTTTTTTTTTTTTAAAGTACACAGGTAAATTAAGCCTTTGAATAGATGAATGACAAATTTTGAATGGATACAGGATATTATTGTAAATAAAATATTGTGTAATTTTTGTTATTAGGACTACATTTAAAAAGTTATGACTAAAAACATGTTATGGAAAGTTTATTTGAATGATCTGTTAGCAGCAAACAACCAATATTTAGCCATAAACATTAAGATTGTAACATGTTAAAGCAGTAGATGTCGAAAACCATCCATCCTTTTAAAATAAGGACAAACTTTTATTTCAACAACAAATTGATCAAAACCTTAACAGATCAGAGGTGAAAAGTGTGCAGTTCTTTCTGTTAAAATAATAACTTCGGGGGAGCGAGCTGGCCCCCCCCCCCACATAGTGGTTAGAGCGCGGGACTTCAGTCCCTGGTTCGATCCCCGCCTAGTCACCAATGGATTTTATCTAAGTGATAATGCCGCAACCCCTAGGTCTAGCCTGATGTAATGTGAAAAACAATCCCAGGCTCGTGCCTAGCGTCCTAGGACAAAAAAAGAATATAATAACTTCAGGTTAAATTTGATGTCAAGTTGACTAAAATATATCCAATTTACTCAGTTGTGAATTAGAGAAAAAACCTTGTCAAAACAATCTAGTGCCGACTTGTTCTATTCAAACACAAACATAACTATGACTTTTCCATGGGTTTATAAATCATAGGGTTTACAAATTAGTGAGAGGTTGGCTGCTGATATTAGCAGTAAAAAAAAAAAAAAAAACTATCTAATCCATCTTCTATATATATAAAAGGCAAAGACCTCACTGACTCACTCACTCATCACTAATTCTTTTACTTCCCATTTACCTAGGAGGCTGAAATTTGTTACACTGATTCTTTAGGCATTAAATAGGAAAACTAAGTTGTTTTTATTCTGATCGGACTCTCGGTCTCCCCCCAGTGGCTCTGGAGTTTCCCATGTTAACCTAATGAGTACTCATATTTAAATGGAATTAAGGAATCTTTAACAGCTGTTTAAAATAAACAAGTCGGTTCTGTTCTATGATGTTCAATAGCATTAAAGTTACAAGGATTACCAACAGGGTGCAGCACTATTATTTTTTTTTATTTATGACAACAGCAAATTTGCAACCAAAAGGTGAGTGAGCGTAGAGAACGAACTTCAACCTGGAGGCGAGTTAGCGTAGCGAACGAACTTCAAGCAGGACGTGATTGAGCCATGCGAACGAGCTCACTTATGAAGTTAAACAGGGCAAAGCCCGCGGGTACAGCTAGTATCTTATATACTAAAAAACTTTTGCAAAACTTACAAAAATAAGCACAAAATATTAATTTAAAAAAATTAACATGGGCCTTATGGGTTGTGGTAACAAAATAACAAAATACAAAGAGAAAATCAAAGCAAATGGACGAAATTCCAATCACATATTTTATTTATAGCGTGGGTTGAAAATAGAGTTTGTACAATACATATTTTTGGTAGAGTTTCTCTAAAATGTACTCTTGTTTTTTTTGTTGTTAAAAAATTTGAGTTTCACTGGCACTGCAAAACACTTTTATAAAGGTTCAATGAATTTGAAAGTCAACTTTACAACAGTACAGCAGCTACACTATTTGTTGTGATTTTTAAGATATTTATTTTACTGAAACTAAACCACAGGATATTATTTAATGAGTGGGGGATTTCAATATCGAAAGAACAATAATTTGTTATCCTATTTCATCTATTGTAAGGGAATCTGCATTCTTCTGTATGATTATTTATGATAAAGAATAATGATCAGAAAGTTATATTAGTTTTAAGCATGTTTTTCATCTCCTAAAAGAATTTTTGATTATATCGGAAAATAGGATGGGCACATTTCTAGAAAACGACAATGTTGTTTTAAACAGGAAACAGGAAAATGATATGTTGTCAGGCTTGATTAAGGAGTTACTGTAGGTAAAGAAATGACTTTTGAAAAACATATGGAGGAAATGTGCAAAAAAATGAAAGGAGTCTTCGCAAAATTAATAGAACAGACCAGAGCCAATAGAGGCAGGACTGGGAAGAATTTGATGACGCTGTACAAAGGGTACTGAGCCAGCAATGCTGTAGGGATGTGAGTTTTTGGGTAAGGATGCTGGGAAGATAAGATTGAACAGGAAACTTATGAGTATGCAAAGAAGAGTTTGATTGAAAGTAGGGAAATTATACAACCCAGTATCGCATGATATTATTAGGGTTTTACCGGAGCCATACTACTTGACCTGCTCATTGAAGAAAGGATTAGAATTTTGGAAGACAAGGAGGCTGGTAGGACTACATCGAAAATCAAGAGTGCCAGAAGAGAGGAGACATTAGATGAGTGGCAAATGCGCTGGAAGCAGAGTGAGGAATAAAGGTAAACGTTCGGATATATGCCAAACATCAGAAGGAAGCTTGAACATGATTGGGAGATGGGTCATTATTAAACACCGTTTTGTCACTGAACATACTTTCGTATGGTCGCCATTTCAAAGAAAAGAATTTAAAAGTATGGACAATTTTAAGATGAATTTGTGAAGTATTGGTGTCCACTTCAGGAGGCAAATAGGAGAGAACAGGAAGAAGTCTTGGATAGGAAAGGTCTAGAGTGGAGAAAATCAAACTTGATGAAAGACATGGAAACAATTGAGACCTTCAGGAAAGTAGGCTTTTAAATTGAAAAAAAGAAAGAAACAAAAACAATGAAAGAAAAGGAATGAAAGCATTCCCGTTAAGGGGAGGGAAAAGGTTAGACTGAATCAAAATGATCCGTATTGCTCAGGGCGGTAGGGGGAAGGGAGTCATTGTGCTGTTAGGGTTTTGGACACATAAGGTGTGTCTGGACGAGGATTGAAAGTGGCCGAAGCCCGAGAAGAAAAAAATATTTTTTACCGAATGTGGCCTGGAAAATAAGTCCCAGACTTATGCCAGGGGTGGTGGTGGGAACGAGGGGCCTTGGCTTAATCATTTAGGTTATCGTCCGTTAATCAGAAGAGAATCTCTTACTGACTTTCACAAAAAAACTGCAAAAACGGGCTTGTAAACTACAAACTCACTCAGGCCTTTTACCATCTTTAGCTTTACAACAAAAACAAGATACCCAAAAACGCAGAATAGATAAAGATCAATATTCAATATAATACAAATCCTTCTTCTCCTATGTCTAGATTGTGCACGATTTCAAGCACCAGGTTCGCTAGTTTAGCCATAAACATCTGATCTTAGTCAGGAAATTTTGGTTTCTGATATTAACAAAAATATATACATAAGCTTGGACGTAATTACAAACTGTAACGGTTTTCAAATTTCCCTCTTGTTTTTAGGCATGCATCCACCGCAAGTGATTTCATAAATTGTCTAAAAAATGTTTTAATAATAATGTGTTAAATAATCTCATGGGCCATGAAGAATTTATCTCCTAGCGTTTTATACTTATGGACATTGTACAGTAACATATAATACTACAATAATAATTTAAAATTTTCTAGAAAGATTTCGTGCTATACTCTATTTTGTTTTACAGGAAACTAAAAGTGTAAATTGTAATTTCTAAGTTTCCATCAGCATTTTATTCAGTTTCTTCAAATACAAGTCTATCTCTCATAAGAAAAATGAATCCTACTGTGTTTGTGTTAATCAGGGTGTCCAGAGACACACTTACACCACTAGGAGTTTTTGGGAGGGGGGGGGGGAATTTTATATTTACAATTTTCATTGATGGTCTGTAAGGTATTATAATCAGTAATCCTAAACAATTTTCTGTTAAATTCGTACACACTACTAACACTTGCAACACAATTTCGGCTTTTCATAATTTGATTAAGACATAGATTTTATTGGTAACTTGAAATAAATATATAACAGACTAAATAGAAAATAACCAAGGAGGTTACATTAAATTTGACTAGAGACTATAAATAAATCAATAGGTCTAAATAATAAAATAATTGACAAAATACAATGGCGATAGACCATGCACTGACTAGACCTACTATTAGAACTTACATAGGACTAGGCTATACAAATTTAAAATTTGCTTAAAGTTTGTCGCAACAAAATGATGTCTTTGCGATTGCAAAGGATGCTTTTCAATCAATCAATCAATCAATCAATTATCAATTAGTTAAGATGGGGACGCCACTATGTGAGTATTTTAACCCAAATATGAGTGTAGGATGAGTGTAGGATGAGTGGCGCGATCTTGTAGTCTTGTTAGTGACTAAGGCCGACATGTTCCTTAGACACAGCTGTTAATTAATAGCCCAAACAGCTAATGGCAACTAAGGGACCTACAGTTTATAGTGGAATCCGAACCACATTTATCCTTGTAATTTACGAATTGGTCTAATTATCAGGATAGTACTGCGGATAGTCGTAGTACTCACTAGTGCGGACGTTAATCCACACCAGGGAGCATCGCATCCACAGTGCATCCCTATAAATATCCACAATTCGTGACCTCCTAGTAGCTGGATTACAGGACGACGCCACCCGTCCCAAATGCTACACTACAGTCATTATCATTATCCTATTGTGTCCCTAAATGTAAGCCAAAACCCCACAATAAAGTTTTAATTCTTTAATCGCAAATGCGATGATGATGTCTTCAACACCATGGGCCATTGTCAAATATTGCCACAATTATGAGAGACGATGATGATGTCTTTGTGACAAGATGTTGCCACAATTACGGGAAAGGATAATGATGTCCTCGCGGCCTCAGGGGAATGTAGAGATGTTGCCGTTGTCACAGTATTCACTGTTGTGAAGTGAGAGATGCTCTCAATTTCACCACGATGACAATGAATACACACCTTATAAGATATATTTATAAGGTCTGTATTCATTGGGGGATGATCTGGATAGGGCCGAAATCACGGATTACTTTCATGAAGACATATTATGATGTGGGCATAGAGACAACCACAGTTTTTAAAGGGCAAACAGAGAAAAATAGTTTGATTTCTCCAGTTCCATAGTGGCTAACTGATCTTGCTTTTGTCTGTTTGTGGCTAGAGTATTTAATAATTTCTGGTTTGGGTGAAGAGATCCTCCCAAATTCTCTGCGGCTGGCCACTCCAATAGGAGAGACATATTATAGCATGCACTGCAATCCTGTCAGTGTGGACGTAGTTTTCAGATAGCAGCAAACTAAAGTGTTCACAGGCCCTCAGTATTGCCAAATGGAGGGAAAAAGCAGGGGTTTATTAACCAGATGAACCACAAAAATACCGCAAAAAAAGAATCTTGCACAGTTTTGAGGTTAGAATCTTTCCACAATGCTACACTACAGTCATTATCATTATCCTATTGTGTCCCTAAATGTAAGCCAAAACCCCACAATACACTGTTCAAAAATGACTGACACGATAACATACAAAAATGAGTGATACGAAAACGAATTGCACCAAAATGACCTATGAAACTGGCACTACATGTGGTGACAATAACCACTTTCCCTGCCGATTGCTGAGCTCACACCAAGGCAATGTTACTGAGGGGAGCGCAGAATTACATTTATAGTGCTCAGGCACTACAATTATAGTAACCAGTAGCAAATTAGTTCATAAGCATAATCATATCATCATTTCAATATCAAGACTTTTTCTTTGTCCCCATAGTTTACTATCTATAGGAAAACAAATGTTCATAATAAACATTTCATATTGACAGATGAGCTGTTTTTTTATAAAAGGCTATTACTGTAGGTCTCATGGTAGGACACAGGACCGATTTACTTTTTGTTTTGAAGTCACTAGATGCCTAAAACACCATCCGTTCAAATTCAGATATACACACATATACTTCATTTTGTTTAAATTAAGCCTCCGAATCAAGGCTTAATAGTTTTGGCCATTTTTACGTTTTTTGTGTATGTACGAGGTTTAGTGAAGTCAACCATGATAACACGACTCTACATAGCTGTATGAAACAGTTCCCATGGGAATTTGTCAGAACGGATGTTCTGGAGGAAACAAGATAGTCCAACTAGCGATAAGATAACCTTACTCCATGCGAACCTACCACACACATATTTTTCAGAACATCATTTATCTTCCAACAGATCAGTGGCAATTATTCATTGCGCTTTACTGTATTATTGATTATCATTGTTTCGTCTCAAGTCTAATATTGTTTTTTGTGCTTGTGAGCTGCGAATGTTTTGTGCGTCTGTTGTGCGGTAATCCTGTCTAAACCATGACCAATGAATCATAAAAAACTTTAAGGTAGGTTTTGTACCGAAAGGGCTTAGTGAGTCTCTACCTTAACATTTTAGAAGACATGCCACTGAAAATTAACATTCTCGATGCAATGTGGATGACCAGCAAAGCTTGGAACAACATCTCCGAAAATACCATCGCTAATTGCTTTAAGAAATGTGGCTTTAAAGTCTCTCAAGAAACTACGGATGACCCAGACATTGACATTATGCCAGCACCACTGACAGAAGTAGAAGACGTAAGTCCAGCAGATTGGCGGCAAGTTACCGTGTCACTCAATGTCAAAGGATTGGAGTTTGAAGAGTTTGTGACCTTGGACGACAATGTGGAGATTTGTGTAAAACTAAAAGATTCAGACATTGTTGAATAAATTCTTGAAAACCAGGGTGAAGTCGAGGGACCAGGATCAGACGAGGACAAAGCTGATGAAGACAGTGTTGATCTACCGGGCCCGTCGTGCAAAGACGCACGTAACGCTGTAAAAGTATTGAAGTGTTTTTCTAAAAGAAGAACGATCTACCCATATGTGAAATTGTTGTTAAATCGATAACTGTAAATGATAGTGCCTTGGACTAGCTACGTAAGTAAGGCAAAGCAAACTAAAATAAATGACTTTTTTGTCTGGTAGCCTAATGTATGTACAGTACTGTATTATTGTACGATTCAACAATTTAAACTATATTGTTTTTTATTGTAATTAAATTTTATTTTATAACCTATTTCAAATGGTCACACAATATTATTAGTTCTTCACTATATCATTATGATTTGAATGCAATTATGTGTTTGCATAAGCTCTGAAATACTCATTATAAAGATGCTCAGTGCTTTTAATAACCTTGATGACACGGCTACAGGTCAAAATGACCTTAATAACACAACTCTCACCAAGACGAGCACCTCGATAACACATTTATTTTTCTAAACCCCTTAGGACACTTCTTATCGAGGTTCTACTGTATTATTAAATCCTTGAAATGTTATTTTTGGCGTGGGAAAGGTGCTGTAAGAAAAGGGGAGGGGAGATTTGTGCTTCTGGCCTTAAAGGGATGGGCACCTCTGGCGTTAATAAAGGTTCTGTATTTATAATACGAGCATGAATGGTTTTGGACACCTAGTACATAATATAATGTTCTTATTATAGAATCAACAATACATTTATATGCAAAATGCCTCATTATAAATAATTATAGCTATATTAAAACATAAATATATACTTGCTTCCCAATCATTGAATGTCAATATGTATGTATAGTTAGTTTTATTAAAGGGATATAATATTATAAAACTTTAGGATAACTAACTCTAAAAGCAGCCTATCACTTTGAGCATCTTCAGGAGTTATACATAGCAATCGTATAATCCTCTACAGTAAAATTGTTTTCAATCATTAGGTGCTTTGCTTGGATCTTATTATTTTTGCAAACTTTACCAATTCACATAAATCGTTATCAACATATGGAAGATCTGATAGACAAGAGATAAAAGTCTTATAAAATGCAAGTAGGCAAACATTGCAGTACAACTCCATTACATACTCGCGAATAACATCAAATTCAACTATTTCAAACACAATTATACAACCTTAACATAGTAATAAGTGCTTGAAATATATGACGTGTGCATTGAACTGATTATTTAAAACTTGTATAAATTTGTCACAACATCTATATATCTTACTCCCACGACACCGACTTGCAGGTTACAAAAATACACCATGTAATAGGGATACTCTTACTGTTTGATAACTTGCTAATTGGACAGCCATTATTATTTTTGTCACTGCTACTCTATAGAATATCACAGGTGATAATGTTTTCATCTTCAAAAAATTAAATAATTTTTTAAAATCTTAATTCATTTCAACCTTAAAACTGGTTTTACATAACACTAAGTTTTTTACATTTACATTCTGTTATCTACTCACAAAACTTAAGACAGCCATGAAACATCTCTCAGGAAAAAAAATTCTATTTTATTCTGAGCATAAATTTACAACTGGTCCGTCTTTCATACTTGCAAATTTTCGTTATTTACAATAGACTCCCGATAATGAGTGGCTTAGTGATGCAAATCTGACCTAAAATACCAATGAAATTACTAATATTGAACTTGAATGCATAGTTAAGGTTTAATACAGGTTTTGGTGATAATGAAACGTTTTAAATGAAGGAGAATGGATACTTTTTTTTCACACACTTCTACTTACAAAAGAAATAATATTGGATAGCGTATGCATAGGCATAGTAATAACAAAAATTAAAATACACACAAAACGTAAATATAATCATTATTTATCAATACTCGGTGAAGTAAACTTTTGCAATTAATTCTAAAGTGAGATGATGGGTTAGGTTAGGTCGTCACTGGTCAACGTACATTTTACTTGCATTTGTTTTATTTTGATATTTTGCAATTATGGTTGATCCATTTGTTGATGATCAGGAGTCTACTATACTAAATTTGTTTGTGTTGAAACATGATTTTCTGACTTGCTCATTACTAATTTCTAATTTCTTATTTACCTTGTTAAAACTCATAAACAGTATTATTTCTCTAATGTTGTAGGTATTATGTTTTATAGAATAGGTAAATTGATTCATATCAACATTTAATTTATAATGGTTTAAATACCTGCATTCAGTAATCCAATATGCTGCTTGTGGCAACTATAGTTTCAGTTGCCACAAGCAGCATATTGGATTACTGAATGCAGGTATTTAAACCATTATAAATATTCAAACGTAATCCGGAGGCTAACAACTCATAAAAATGAAATCAACATTTAATTTTCAAATTGTTCAGCTATTGGATGACCCATGCACTCACTAGATTAACTTTTTCCAAACATAAGTTTAACAATTTTGTTTTAATTCCTCATACATAGGCTAATAACAAAATACCACTATTATCAAGTTAGGTCTTCAACAAATTCGTAGCTGAAATATATCTCATTACTTTCATTCTCATACTTATTAAATTTTGAAATATTTTCCAGACATTTTAAATAAATGCTGATAAAAAGGACTTGATTTGATGTGGAATGCATCAGTGTAACTTAGTTATGGGTCCTCTTCTATTTCTTGCAAAAAAATATATTCCGATAATTGGCTCGAAGAAATTAAAATCATTACTAAATATGACTTCCAAATGACTGTGGTAAATGGAATACATGAAAGAGAGAAGGAGTGTACCTTGCCGGTAGTTTGGGAGTTGAGGGTTTTGTAACCTCAGGATAATGTTGTGGTTATAGAACCTCAATATTTAATAATCAAGCTCTGATACCGTAACATTCATAAATACAAAAACCATAGTTTCGAATACTTGGGTCAAGTTTGAATAAGGGATTATGTGTAACAAGTTTAAATATAAATAAACATTATTCATTTATTGGTGTAACGTAAACATATGTCAACATTCTAAGCTCCAGCACCGTTGACTGTTGGATACTTATATCAATAGTCAAAGCTAGCACACATAGAGCAAATTGTTTGCAAACTAGTTGCTCTGCCCGTGCTTCGCTACGGGGTGAGAATGCAGAGAAGAATAATTCGGGTTTACTTTGATAATATACTATGAGAAACAGTTACAACACACTTACCAGGAAACATACGGTATAGGCAAAAGCTCAATCCTGCTTATTGATTATTTAAATTAAGATCTCTTAATGTATTACAGTAATATCATTTTATATATTGTATAGCAATTAAAATATATGCAAAAGTATAATCCATTGACCATATGGCACCAAGAAACAATTCTCCTTGTAAACAAATTAAATTAAATAGCAGAACAGCACTTCTGACAACAGCTGTAGTTTCATAACAATGTTTGTTTCCCATGTTAATCTTATGGAGAAATACAAAACTTTAAAGGGCCCCAGGGCCTCACTCTCTAATTATTTCCCTAAAAAGAAAGTTTCCTGCACAACTTCACGTTACGCTCTTTCCAATGACACCAAAAACATGTCAATCGGTTCAGTAGTTTCGGAGGAGTAATTGTCACAAAAATCCTGCTTGCGTATTAAATAAGTATAATAGATTAACTCGAAAAACACAATTGTTTTGTTGTTTTGTATCCTCAACAATGTATAGTTGTACCTACTTTATGTGACAATTTCAGATCAGTTTCAAAACTGTTTCACTCAACCTTGAAACTCTTTTTCCCAGATAACTCAGCACCTCTACAATGTACATTATCTGAGCTTATGGGACTCTACTGTACTAGCTCACTGTATACTGGCCTAAGAGATGTCTGTTCCGTTAAATACTACTGCTTATATCAGTAAAATTTCCCATAATTTACACTTCCTAACAATGTAAGGTGAAAACTAAAAGAATAAATACTCATAACAAACAAAGTAATAATGTAAGGTAACTACAGTATAATATAGTATTAAAGGCCGATACTGGTACGTAACTTGGGAACCACTAACAATTCTAACAATATATTTGACACTATACATTTGTACGACAGAAAATACAAATTTGGCACCAACCTCTAAGTGTTGCAAAATGGAAATAAAAGTATTTTTAATTTGTTAAACAAATTAAACAAAACGCTGTATTTAAATCTTTGGCACCAAATTCTAACGGTTTTAAAATTAAAATTATTCTTCTCAAATTGGCTTGTTAAATAAAATACACTTAAATAAAAAATCACATTATAAAACTTAAACTATATAAAAAAACTTTTTTGTAAACAATAAATAATATATGTTACAATGAAATTCTTGTTCTTAACTATGATATCAACATTAGTTAACATTACAACAGTTATGATGGAATGTAAGGAACACACAAACAATCATGTAAACAAAGCAACATACCGTAGTACAACAAGATAAGTATAATTATTGCGTAGCATTTAACAACTTGTGAAAACTATTGCTTACTTAAACCATAATAAGTTACAAAGCGACTAGATTAGTTATTGGTATAGAGTACAGCCCTTAGAGAACACGATTTACGTTACTTTTGAAGTACTGAAACCTCAGATACGCGAAGTTTAGTTGGCACATCAGTTAAATGGAAAATCAGCAAACCAATTTTCATTGTATTCATCATTACTCCCCAGTTAAGTTAATTTTTTTCTTTAGAATTTTTCTCCCGTCTGTATTTTCATCATTATAAGATATCAATTAATCAATATTTTTAGTAATATAATAAAAATATAACTGATCAAACCATTCAGTAGTTTGTAAACTCACTTTCATGATTCTTGCAAAAATGTGTACATAGCTTCATTGAACAAGTTGACTCTCATCTTTAAAAAGTTGCACTAATAGAGCTTTTTATTCAATCATTTCCCGGTAATCTTTCAAAACATCAATTATAAAAAAAATATTTTCTAGTTCAATCCCTGTACGTAAAATCACAATAGTCCAAATTCCTTTTCCTTACGTTTCATCCACAAAATGTTCTAATTTGAGCGTGTTGCTTTAACACAGCCTTAGCTATTTGCCAGATTTTCCATTTACCTGACGTGGCAACCTCACTTTGGCGGAATGCTAACCCTTGAAGTATTGAGGGAACTCGTTGGATATCTCCCGAACAAGAGCTTGATCATTATGAGAGGCCGATGTATCTTCACAGAATATCCTGGTGAAGCACTTCTGCAGATCTGAGAGGCGATGCTTGTATTCACAGTAGTTGCTGTTGCGCAGAACCATTCGGCACAGTTTCAGATACTCCGAGCGGCGCTACAAACATTCAGTACATGCTAAGTTTAGTAATCAAATCGTTTATGGTTAGTTGTGGCAAAATAAAGTTTTCTTGGAAAAAATCAATTCTCAAAAAAGGGGCCAGGTCAACTTTCCACTGTCTTTTTACCATGGGATACAAGGAAAAATTTAGGGGCTGTCTTTTGTGTTTTGTAATGCAATGTAACAAAACAACAAGAGTAAACCCAAAATCTGCTAGAGAGATAACATGTATTTTTTTATAGGACTTAAACAATTATTTATTAAAATCATTATTAAAAAATACAGGGTTATTCAAAATGAATGACCCAGTTTTAACGCTTTATAACTTTTAAACTATTTAACTTACCGCTATAAAATACACATCAAACGAAAAAGCAACTCAAAGAGTTTACGCCTTCCAAAGACACATCATTTAACAAAATCAATTCAACAGAACTGTAGATTTAACTGTACAAAGTTAAAAAGTATCTCCAACTTTTTTTACCACTACAAATTTGGAGGTTACTTGACGTTTTTGCAAATAACTTTTAAATGGTGAGGAAATCGACCTAAATGGAAGGTATTATTCCGAAAGAGAATAAAATTTTCTACAATCTACTATTAAGCATTTTTTGAAAATACTCAAAAAAGATACCAAAAATTGCCTCAAAATGAAAAAAAATTGAAAATCCCCGTCTTTAATGTAGACAATAAACATAGCAAACATTAAATTTCACACTTTTTTATTTTAAGCCAAATTTAGGCTACATTTATTGAGTATTTTCAAGATATGCGTAATAGTAGATTGTAGGAAATTTTATTCTATTTCGGAATATTACCGTCCACTTTGGTCGATTTCCTCACCATTTAAAAGTTATTTGCAAAAACGTTAAGTAACCTCCAAATTTCTAGTGGTAAAAAAAGTTGGAGATTACTTTTTAACTTTGTACAATTAAATCTACAGTTCTGTTGGATCGATTTTGTTAAATGATGTGTCTTTGGAAGGCATAAACTCTTTGAGTTGCTTTTTCGTTTGATGTGTATTTTATAGCGGTAAGTTTAATAGTATAAAAATTATAAAGCATTAAAAATGGGTCCATCATTTAGAATAACCCTGTATTACTTATTAGCTTTATTAGTAGGGCCTACAGCAAAAATATGTTTATATAGTGATAGTGCTATAAAAAAAAATTAATGACTGTAACTCTTCCTTTTACAGAAAGTTTCATACAGTTGTACCTATTAAAAATTCAAATCAATGGTTTCTGGAAGTCACAAATGATTACCCATTGTATTTTCAGATACAACTTGTATCTTTCTATTCTTTTTATCTTTGTATTGTTCTTTGTATCTTATTTGAACTTAGAGGGAGGATACTGGAGTTTGAAATAACTCTATTGAAAATCTACAATCACACAGTAATATAGCCTATTAGGCAAATTTTTACTTATGAAACTTGTTTTCACATTCAAACAGTTCAATATTAATTAATAAAAGAATCTCGTTACTTCCGTTATTAAACATTAATGTGGTATTTTAGCTGATTTTTTTAATGGAATGGATTTAGTTACCCACCAAATCTCCTGGAGACAGATCAGTCAGCTGTCTAACAACGATGTCAATCAACACTTTGATGTCATTGGTGTAAAAGAGAGCTGCGGTTTTGTCTGAGCTGAACAAATCATAGAACATCTTGAACATTGGATTTTTCGCAGACGGTGAAGATGTGTACGTTCTAAGTGGGTCTTCTGTAATGTTGAGACAGTCCAATTAGCAATGTGTGGGTGGTAAAATGTATTTATAATACATCTCAATGATTGATATTTGATATTGGCTCAGAACACCTGACGATGACCTATGACTATGACACAACAGTAATCTGTACATAGGTACTGATTAAAAAAATGGTTCTGCTGACCAGGTTAGTTTTGGTAAGTTGGTCAAATACTCCCTGCGCTCTTTGAATCAAATGCATGGAACAATTCAGCCTGAGAATCAGCATTTGAATGTCCATTTTTCTGCAGTGTGTGAAGTAGTTTTTTTTTTAGAAAATATATACTGTATTAATGTACAAGTGAGCGTTTGATAAGGCATTTTTTAGGATTTTTGTAAAAGACAACGGTTCAAAACTGAATCTTGTAGCTATCTAACTTCATTTTCAAAAATTTATTTGGTCTCTGAATTACTGTTTTATATGTAAAATGGGTTACGTTACCTCCTAATAATATTATAAGTGAGAAAGTTTAGATGTATGGATGTATGGATGTCACAAGTAAACGCGAACAATACTAACATATAGACAGGGTCATTCCACGCCAAATCATCCAGCCAAAAGTAAACTTGTCACCCAAGGTTTTCTGATTTCAATAAAATTTTGCATAGATAATATATACATATAGATAAGAAGAAATCCAACATTTTATCTCATTCTGACCAAGGGCTTCAGAGATACGGCCATTTTAAGTTTCACACAAATTCAGTTTCCGAGGCTTATTTTTGCGCTAAACTGAATATTCTCGTCTTTCTATGTAAAAAGGACAATTTTGAAGACATGGGCTTCAAATTTTACTTATATATCCAAAATTTAATGCAGAATCATATTACACAAGTGAAATGATAACTGTTATCTATTATCACCCAAAAAAAATTCCTGAATACAAATAATTAGATTTTTCCGAAATCAGAACATTCAGTTACAAAAGGTTTCAAACAAAAATGTCTCTCCAGATAAACCTATAAAACTATATATCACTGGAAAGAGGATAAAATTATCTTTCAAATGGTATAATAACATGAGTGGGGTTATGAGTATTAACATTGTTATCACACGTGAAAGTCAAGTATTAAATTTGATTAAGCTAAGAATTTCATTTGATGCCGAATATGTATGATGAACTTAAATAATACAAAAGGTTCATCAATTTAATATATGTTTGTACAAATTACTAGAAATCTAAAAATATGAAACAAAATATTGGGTCCTTAAGTTGTTATTTTTGTATGAATTAAATTTTTACTTATAAAAAGCCCTAACTAAATCGTCCTATATCCTACATTACTTTTACCATTGAGTATAAACCTAACTAGAGAGTCCACTCAATGGGGCAAAGCATTACCCGTGCAGCGCCAGGCTGAGCAGCGTCGGCGGCCCGAACTACGCGACCTTCGGTAATGCAGTACATCAAGTTGCTAGTGCGCTCTACCAGTAACCATGCAAGACGCAACTCATACCGCTGCTGCGGTCTCGCTGTCGGCTTTGCGAATAATTCAAGCGTGCTCCTTGCGAAACCAATATGGTTTAAAAACTTACTTCTATGACGATAAACATTTTATTCTAAACTACTCGTATAGAGTAATTTATTTTATAATGCGTAATGTTTACACTTTACATGAATGTACCTTTGTTGTAAGATTGGACATTACTTATTCACGCCTCTGAGAAAGTCTGTAAGCATGCTATTGCTGTAAAATTTCATAATAAACCTTTTTTTAAATAACATTTCCCTTTGAGTTAGTGAATAGGGATACTTAATATTTCCATTTGATTGATAAATGTTATGAAATTATATATTTCCGCCATGTTTCAAAGTTCAAATAAAGCTTTCCCACTTTTTATGTGTCATTTCAAATTCGAATATCTGTATTCTGCTTAGAAACAAATTCAGATAGTTACAATATCCTAACTTTACTCTTTTACTATAATCGACGACAATGTATTAATTTACTGAAAATATTTATTGTCAATGTCATTTAAAATAGAATCAACAAGCGTAGGCATAATAAAAAATACCCCTCAATAATAACTAACCAACAGTGTATTTAATGCATGACGTAAATTTGCATGTTCGTTCATACACATGTA
Organism: Macrosteles quadrilineatus; assembly: GCF_028750875.1. Lineage (NCBI taxonomy): Eukaryota > Metazoa > Arthropoda > Insecta > Hemiptera > Cicadellidae > Macrosteles > Macrosteles quadrilineatus. The sequence goes on from NW_026542594.1 coordinate 18,357,396, forward strand.
TGTATTTTTAAACTACTAATTTAAAATGTGTATGGACCAATGACATTTTTCCAACATGTACTATATGTTACCGTGCTACTTTTTGAAACACACTTAATACTTCTACACTTTCTCCTAAACGTCACAGGTCGCAGGCAGTGTGGCACTACTTGACAACTTAACACGCCCTATTGGATCGTGTTTGTGTCATAAAATGGGTTTTCTGCCTATGGGTGCGCCTTTTATAACCCTAAGCCCTCCCTCCGAACTAGTCAACTAGTCAGTATTTTGAGAAGGGGCATTGAGAACAGTCGTTGTCTTTAATCAGTGTATACGTTAACTGTGATATAGGTGAACGATATTATTTATTTATTAGCTCTTTAAAGTTAGTTCCCGTTATTATTGACTTCCTGAGTAGTAGGCCTACTATTTGTTTTCGAAAATGAAATTTTTATAACAGTCTGTAAGAAATTTTCTACAATGTCCTCGCAAAAAAAAAAAAAAAACAGGGTGATAAGTGTGTTTTTTCTAGATGCAATGCTACTAAAAGAGACAACCAAGACCGAGTATTTTTTAAGTTTCCAGTAGGTAATCCGGAAGTGTGCTCACAATGGATTTTAAACTGCGGAAATGAGAGTTTGTCTGAGTTACCGGAATCTCTGTTAAGACGCCGAACAGTGTGCGATCGTCACTTCGAACGTTCATGTTTCACTAGTGACATGAGAACACGCCTGGAAAAACACGCGATTCCGACGTTAAGTGGCAATAGGAATACCAGCGATGCCTCAGCACCCGTGTCGTCCACACCAACGCAATGGACACATGGACAATGGACACCAACTCCAAGACACAATGGACACATCGACACAATTCATGCATTCATGTGAAGAATGCAGCCGAGAGCTTACAACAGGTGCCCAGCTCAGTGACGAAAATGAGCTGCTGATTCTTCACAGGAGTTATTCCACAAAAGATGGAACGAGCCATCTGACTGCTCCATCCAAGGAAATGGCATCCGTAACAGACGTCATGCTTTTTTCTTTTAAAGAAAACTTTCAAAAAATAAAGCATATAGTAGGGGTCAAGTCATCCTTGATGTCTTCAATCAAAAAGGACATTATGAAGAAACATAGAGAATGGCTAAAACTAAAGTCTACTTGCAGGGATCATCGCGACTTCGTAGTCAACTTCCTTGTGCGTTTGAAAATTATAAAAACTGTGCTGTAGACGTCCGTAGCTTAAGAATGGTCCGCTACGGAAAATCTACTACAAAATCAGTACCACATCAACGTAAACTAAAAAATGAGCAGCACTTGTAAATTTGTTCAAGAGCTTCTTGTCATACACGCATATCTCAAAACTACTTAACTATAGATCAATGAATGAAGGCCAATAACTATTTTGTATTATTTATTACTTGAGTATCTTTTGCACATTGGTGCATCTTGTAAACTATTTTTAATTCACGACATTCGTTTATTTAATCACTCAGCTGGTCTCATTATTTCTTTAATATCGCGACTATTCTATGGTGTAAATTATAGTATTTTTCCCATGACATATGTTTAGTAAGCTGTTTTGTTTTCCTTATTTAGTTTACTGTATACCTTGTAAACTTTAGGTACTTTAGGCGTACTGCATTACCATTGACTACCACGACCCAAGCGTCAGCGGCCCGAACTACGTCGTCAAAAGCGGTACCAACTAACAGTATAGCGGTGGGCTCTCTAGGTTATGTCTATACTCAATGCTTTTACCTAAATAAAGGCTTATAATAGCTTTACAAGCAATTACAATTACATTTAATGCAAAATTTATAAGTTTACCACTCTCAATAACAAATAAAAAAATATGCATTATTAATTTTTATAGATCAAACTTCAATATTAAGTTATGTGTTAAAAAATAAAAATAAAATTGTATGACATATTTAATACACAATCAATGTTTGTAACCAGAGTTTATACCAGTGAATGTGACCAGTGTCTGTGTGTTTGTCACTCCTGTGATGACATGAAACATGAAACATTCAAGTCTAAACATGAAAGGCTTGTTTCACATCTATCCGGCATGCCGTTAAACTGACTTTTAGCCGGCACTGGCATGGGTGCACCTTTCACGTTACGCCGACACCGGCACTCTGACAGTTGTACTCCAGCTTGTGAAACTTGTGTGTCGTAGGGATAGAAATGGAACGTAACAGAGCAATTGCAATGATACTTTGAAATTACTTTTATTGAAACTGTATTTATATTTGTATTTTTTTTTTATTTCATTCACTTTGAGTTTGAGTAAAATTTAATTCAATGTTGTGTAATAAAAAATAAATAAAAAAATAAATACAATTTAGTAAAAATTCAATTTAGGCTAATTCAATTCTGCTCTTGAACTAAATTAACAAGAACAAGTAGTTCAATGTCTATTTCCGACTTGACCAAAACTTTGCGAACAATGAGGCTTAACCAAAAGTAATACTCAAATAACTACAAACAACTGAACAAAAGAACACTTGGTGTACCCGACAGACAGCAGGTGCCGGTTATATGTGAACAGTCACATTGGGCCGCTACACCCACTACTCCTGCCGGCTTGTTTACCCGACACCGGCAGCCGGCCTTCGCCGAGGGGGTGCCCGGCATCCCTCGGGCGGTACTTTCCTGTTAAAGGGAACATCCATTATTATCGATGATTTTTTTCTCGATATATCGATCTTTTTGTTTTCCGATCCATTACAAATTGACAACAAGAAATGAAACTGTTCTAAGCTAACCTAACATAACCAACCATACTTGCTGTACCATTTAAAAATTCCCTTTGGATTTGAATATAAAAGGCAAGATTTAAACGCGGAATTTGTAAATGTTACAGCAAGTTTGGTTAGTTATGTTAGGTTATTTATTTTAGAACAGTTTCATTTCATTAATGTTTGTTGATACTGAACAATATCTTTCGTCATTGTCAGCTGATTTGTTTCAATTTCTTAATATCGAGAAAAAAATCATCGATAATAATGAATGTTCCCTTTAACAGGAAAGTACCCCTCGGGCAAGTGATTAACTGACCACGACACATTCTATTTATAATAATTACTATTTTTAAAAATTAGTAAATTAGTTAAATAAATTGAATTTTTGCTTAACGTGTTCTTGATGTGTTAAATATGTATATTTATATTAGATTAAGAAATGTCATTGTATTTTTATTTATTTATATTTAAGTTTGTCAGGTTAAGTGTAAGAGAGGGCCATGTGGCCCTAACTTTGCCTGGTAAAATAAAGAATTTTTCATTTCATTTCATGCCGTGCATATGTGAACAGTCCCATATACTTCTTCACCCCATTGCCGGTTAAACGTTAAAAAATTTTTATCATGGAAGGTATTGCTGCACCAAGTCAAGTGAGAACTAATTTGATTTGTACAGTAGGTAAACTGTCAGACTCTCCTTGTGAAAATTTTACTTTAACACAAGAAAAAAATGTTCATTTTATTTTTGAAAATTTTTCAAATGAAGAACTAGAAACATTAAAGTGGCACACAAATAATCAATATAATAAAATGATTCAATTTGTGCTCATCATTTTTGTTACTTTTTGAAACATAAAAAAAATTCATGCTGTGACCCATTTAAAAAAAAAAACATGTGGTATCCTTGACAAAGATTTAAGAGTAATTTCTTTAGAGAAGGTAAAAGAAATTAAAGAACTTAAAGACATAACTTAAGTGCTAGGAAAGCTTTTGTGCAGCAATTGTAGAAAGTTATTGAATGTTGTAAACACTGGTTCAAAAAATGAAGAAAATTCTGCATTTCATGATAGTGACGAAGATATTGACAAAGAGTTTACAAAAAAATTACAATAAATTTACTACAAAAATAGGATGTATTTGGTTTTGTTTTACGTTTCAATCAAGTTGTTTTCTTTTGACTTTGACGTATAATAAAAATCTTAATACAACAAACCCCACTCTTATTTTTATAACATTTGAAAGATAATTTTAAACACAAACACACCAATACACACAGACACTGGTCACATTCACTGGTATAAACTCTGGTTACAAACATTGATTGTGTATTAAATGTCATAAAATTTTATTTTTATTTTTTTAACACAATATAATTTAATATTGAAGTTTGATCTATAAAAATTAATAATACATATTTTTGATTTGTTATTGAGAGTGGTAAGCTTATAAATTTTGCATTAAATGTAATTGTAATTGCTTGTAAAGCTATTATAAGCCTTTATTTAGGTAAAAGTAATGTAGGATATAGGACGATTTAGTTGGGGCTTTTTATTTAAGTAAAAATTGAATTCATACAAAAATAACAACTTAAGGACCCAATATTTTGTTTCATACTTTTAGATTTCTAGTCATTTGTACAAACATATATTAAATTGATGAACCTTTTGTATTATTTAAGTTCATCATAAATATTCGGCATCAAATGAAATTCTTAGTTTAATCAAATTTAATTTTTGACTTTCACGTGTGATAACAATGTTAATACTCATAACCCCACTCATGTTATTATACCATTTGAAAGATAATTTTATCCTCTTTCCAGTGATATATAGTTTTATAGTTTTATGTTTATCTGGAGAGAGATTTTTGTTTAAAACCTTTTGTAACTGAATGTTCTGATTTCGAAAAAATCAAATTATTTGTATTTAGGAAATTTTTTTTGGGTGATAATAGGTAATAGTTCAATTTCAATTGTATTTTCAATTGTAATTTCAATTGTAATTTCAATTGTATTATATGATTCTGCATTAAATTTTGGATATATGAGTCAAATTTGAGGCCTCTAGCTTAAAAATTGTCCATTCTACATAGAAAGATGAGAATACATGCACGCTCCCCTAGCGTCAAATTGGACATCGGAAACTAAATTCGCTCAAAACTTCAAATAGCCATATCTCTGAAACCGTTTGACATAATGAACTGAAATTTTGGATTTTATCCTATCTAAATGTCTAAATTATGTGTACAAATTTTCATGAAAAACTAGAGGGTGACAGCCCCTGGATGACTTGATATGGAATGGCCCATAGACATATTCTTATCTCAAAAATCCTTTTACCACCAACCAGTGAGTGGTAGTAAAATTGTAAAAAAATTCTTATTAAATCTGTAAGTTTAATACCATCAACAAATGTTATGTCATTAAGGGCAATTACGTCTTTTCTTGAACCTCTAAAAGCACTAAACCAGAACTCACCCTCTCGGTTAAGTATCAGAAGGATCTTCTCTGTGAACACCTTGGCGTTGTGTCTTCTTGCTAAAGCCTCCAGGACAAGGTTGGTACTGGAGTGGAAGGGGAATTGCAAGTTGTAGGCAAGCACAACACGCAGGAACGTGTCGGGGATGACATCGTCCGAGTCTGTCTCTGGAGGCTCCTCGATGAATGCCAGAAGAAACGTCACAAACTCAAGTCCTACATGTTCTGTGGCATTGAGTGGTTGTTAGTACAGTGAATCATGAGATAAGGTAAATAGGGAGTGATTATGTTCTAAAGATTTAGGATATATGAGGCAGGTGAAGGAGATTTCATTTTATCTAAAAAAAGCAATACTTACAATTTGGCGACTGACTATGTGTGGAGTGGTTGAAATCAAAGAAATTAAAAATCAAGGATTTGAGTATTTGTTGTACGGTAGTTTATTAATGAGAGCAAAATATCGGTATCAAGAATCTATCGTCTCATGTCGATACAAGATAATAGTGACGTTTTTATAATCAAGGAAGATGAATTTGGCAGGATTCGTAAAATTTCCATTTACCGTTGATGTTGTTATTCTAATATATAACACCAACTCTGTAATTCCCCCCAACTTTCCTAACAACAACCTGAGACAATCCTGTCCAAGCAGTGAGCTAAATTCATAATAGGCCTAGTGTGTATATGTGTGTGCACATAAATATATGTTTTGTACATAATTGTAAATAGACTAGTGATATGTGATGTAAATATATGTGGCAAAACTGCATAGTTGGCCATCATGACAGTACCCATTTTGTAAACTCTACCACTCTCTCTACACTTGACAAAGTCCCCCAGGGGACGAAATATTGTGTGCACAGTGCCTCTTCTGTATGTTCTATTTGGCCTACCTACACTTTAAGGAAAGCTAGCTGCTTTCCTCCTTATTCCACAATTGAAAATCCTGGCCTTGAGCCTTTCCTTGAACAAAACTAATTTTGCTAGATATCAGTGTGAGTCAATATATCAGTTGAAAACAATACCATGTTGAAAAGCAACAAGCAGATAACCCAGAGTGTACTACAGTTCACAGACAAAGGCCCAGTTAATGTTATATATTCAGCCCAACCAGAGAGGGTCCGGTAGATGTTGTATACACTCACCTCCATTCATACTTGGATTAAAATATCTACTTTGTATGGTCGCCATTTCATTGATAAGTATTAAAAAGTAAAGTATAACAAGTTTTCCTACACTTACCTAACAATGTACATATTCTCTCACTGATTTGAGAAAGCAAAGTGGCCAATTCGCTCATCAGTGAGACAATGTTAACATTGTCTCACTCTAATTACTTTGTCTCACTCCAGATTTGCAACGTGAAGGCACGTTTCTTTACAAATTTATTTGTTTTATGGCACGATTACTAGAAAAATAATGGTATGGTCATAAACATAAACAAATAACATTTTTGGCCCGAAAATAAACATTATTTAACATTGCTTAAATGGAACTGCCAAAACATATGTTCAATGCTATTAGTATACGATTGGGCCAACAATGTCATTTGTTTATGTTTATGATCCATACCGGTATTTTTCTAGTATTCGCGGTTTTATGGTAACTGTAGGAAAAATATAATGTGCAACTCGAGTGCAAAGTGCAATCGCCTTACTCGAGAAACCATTCCCAGGACCAGTAAGGATTTCTCTCGAGTGAGGCAATTGCTCACTAGTTGCACAAATAACTATTATCTTACCCAGGTGAGTGACAGGCATGTTTTCCCCCGTGGAAAATATCCTTGTGAGCAAGGCAGAAGAGTTGGTGAGTCTGTCAATGTTTCGTGTGTTGCTCATCATGTCTCTGCGGAAGAGTAACTTATGTCAGAAAGGTATATAAAAATACAGAAAAAGAAAATGAATTAGGTATCAACTATCAATTTTTTGAGATGGGAACGTCACCTAGGTGCATATTTTAACAAAACTATGAGTGTAGAATGGTGTGAGATGATCTGTGTAGCTTTGTTATGATCAGGCAGGATCATCAATTTTTTTTTTATCAGGAACATCTGGATCCAGTTTTGAGCCATGAAAAAGCTACTGACTTGTCTTAGGCTGATCAAACTGGTGACCTTTTGAATAATAGGCAAGCACTTTAACCACACAGCTACCCAGCCAGTCAATCAAGGCATTTGCATAATTGCTCATTTTATTTCCTTTTGAAAAAAAAAATACAAGGTATTTCAAAATATATTTTGGTGTATGAATCCTTTATAAGTAATGGTCTTCACACTAAGTTTACAGTTATTGTACATTTTACAACATGGGAAGAACATAATTTGTTATGGGGTAAAAACCAAGATGATATTTTTGTAGTTTTGTTTCCAAATATTGATTAGTATCTCAGAAAAAAATACACAACAGCTGCTCAAACAATGCTGCCCAAAAAGTACGGGGAGTCCAGTAGTAGTGACTGCTCAAACACTCAATTCAGCTATGGGGTTAGATCAGGTGATTTTAGTGGGCATTCTAAACATAATTTATATATAGGCGATGAAATTTAACCAATAAAACCTTGTTGTACCAGCAACGCATAACCAAATGATGGTCAAATGAACAAATATTTTAAGTGGTTCTATATTTTTAAATACTAATAGGTAATTAAAACTGTAAGAAAATAATAATTACAATTGTGGAGTGCTCCAACCCAATTTTAATTTCCAAACATTCTGCTAGATTTAATTGCTACAGTTGTAATTGAGAACTTATCTTTAACATTGGCTGCATGGTTATTGAAATGCAATAGTTATTTGTGTAACTAGTGAGCAAAGTGGCACTTTGCTGCACACGATAGCAATGTTTACGAGGAATGATCTCGAGTGCAGCAAAGGCCTTTTGCACTTGTGTTACACATTATATTTTTCCTACAGTCACTATAAAGCATATAAATAATTATTCTTTCAAACACTATACAACACGTGTTTAGGTTCAGCTGGCAACACAAATAGGTGCCCTAGAGAAAGTAGTCACCGGTCCGTATCACTCCGCTATTTTTTCCTCGGCAAGCAATGTGCTCCGCCACTTGAGAAAATAGTACTATAATTTTTTGTAATTTGCAGTAGTTTCTGCACCTAAAAAATGCTTTAAAGGTATTTTCTTGTTTATTAAGATCGTAGGAATATTTTAAAAACGTTTAAAAGAAAACTCCAGAAAGTTCAGAAATACCGAAAAGTGAAAAGAGAACATAAACTATAAACAGGAAATGACAGGTTAAATCGTAGTTATAATAGTCAATCAGCTGCTCATAGTATTATTTTTCTTTAAGTGTTGCCAACCTATTTCCAAGCGTACACTGATTACGTGCATAATAGAACCACACTGTTTTGTGTTGTTTCGTTGGAATCCTGATGTGCGCCAAAGTATTTAAACCGTACGACAAAGTGTAAACCGTACGACAAAGTATAAATATGCAGCAATTAGCAGCTTTCTGTACTATAAACAGTACAAGGAAGCCAACTTTGTCGGGTTGCTATAGGAAAAATATTTTTCTGGGCACTAAAATGGTGACAACTTTTCCCACAAACTGTCAACAAACTTTTCAGATGAATAAGACCACCAATCAAAATAATGTTCCAAACTAGTTTCAACACTTGTGAGTACTTTTTGAAGCTAGTTTATTAGCTGTTAGTGACTATTAACTTATACACAGATCTGAAAGCCATTAAGTGTGATGTAGATTTTAGTTACATTGTTGAGTGACTCATTGCTTTAACACACCTGGCAAGTTCCATAGGCAGAACAGAGTTGAGAAGAATGGGAATGACTGGAGGATGAACAGAACACATGAGACAGAATGCTTGGATCAGCAACTGTCTGATAGGCCAACGCACCTAAAAACACTTCCAACCTTAGAAAACAGAAATATACCCTATCATACATAAAATATGCAGTGATGGTATGTAAGAGGTAGACCATGAAAAGTAAAGGTGGAGACATGCATGCATAGTTTGACTTTTAGCCGTTATTTGAACAAAAGAATTCAAGCCTAATATGTACTGTATCCCTCTAGTTGGAAATAAGACCCATGCATGTAGAATGGACATCACAACTACACTTGTCAGTGCAACATGTTAGTCAATTCAGAAACCATGTCAGTGATTGGCATTGGCCAGACAAAACAAGGGCTGCTATGACATCAATGTGACAATAGTACTCTCAGAGATTCAAGGTACCAACCTCCATTTGATAGTATTGCAGCAGTGTGCAGACTTCATCATAACCATTCATGGACAGCACTCTTCTGCATATAACTGGGTCTGCATTTTCCTGATCACAAAAATAGTTTCAATAAACAATAATACATTAACAATTGTGAAATAAAAATCTATGTAAACTATGGCTTACAATGGGTTATATCAATGATTGAGTACAATCTGTGTGGTTTAGTAGCTAGCTCATCTGTCAAATCTGCCAACTTACTTACTTATAAAGCGGATCTTTTGTAATACAGTATATCGATATGAACATTTGTTCTGAGATTCCAATTTCTCCATTTATGTGCGTAAGTGTTTAGTTCAATAGACAAACAATTTTAACTAGGGATGGACGAGATAGGATTTTTAGTTCGAGGCGAGACGAGACGGGATATTTTATTTCTCATAACATTTTGAGACGAGATCGAGACGGGATTTACCTTCTCATACACATTGGGAAATGCACATTGGACATTTTAACTTGATTTTGTTACATTTTTAAATACTTACTGATTTATGATAGGTGACTGGTAAAATTCAAAATAATAATAGGCAAGAATATTTAAAATCTTAAAAAACATCAGTACCGTATAAGAAAACAAATATTATTTAGGCCTACCTTATTAAAAATAACTATTGCGCATAGGAAACATGGTGATATCAGTTAGGATATGGTTCAACTTTGATTAATACAAAATTTTTTAGTCTTCTAGTTAGGTAACAATTTTTCAGTCTTGTGTTATTTTTAGAATGATTTTGGAGTGACTTGTTTTGGCTATGTTTAAAGAAGTAAAACATGTCTCATACAGCTTAAACTTAACAAAACTTCTCATCATTTACTATGTAAAAAAAATTATAAACATGCACATTAAGTATAAGTTAAGTATAAGCAATATTTACATGTAAAGAATTAATTAAATAACGCTTTCGCAAAGGAAACGGAACAACAACACGCTTCTCTATTGCGGGTATTGCATTGACTTTCTGCAGGCATTTTTCACAGTTTTTTTTTATAATCTCGTCTAAAAAAATCTCGGTCAAAATCAAATCTTGTCTCGTAGAACAAGATTTGAAATTTCCCAAAATTTCAAGACCCGTACATCCCTAATTTTAACTTTTAGGCATTTCAAAAGTAATAAGATAGCTGTGAATCACAACTCCCATTTGGCACTCACTCCAAAGTATGTTCAGTCCAACTGTATTGGTACTCAGCTACCTAAGGTGAGAGTTTAAGATTAAATAGGTGGTCTACAATAAATAGGTATCATTGGTAAATGAATGCAAAAAAAAAACTATGATGTTTTATAAAACTCTTTTAGCAAATTTACTTATAGGAAAGTAGCAATTACAGTAGTAGATAACTTAGATAAGGTGTAGGGCGGGATCAACTTGAATGAGTTCGCAATGATCGGACTATGGAAGCGGCGTGTTATGTGGTAAAAATTGGTTTTTCTAAATTTTGACCCTAAAAATATAAAATTTCCCATTTTTCCTCTAAACCTTTTTAAACATCTTAAAAAAACAAATAATTTAATTTTGCATATTGGAATGTTCTTACAGCTTTTGGTTATCTACAGAGAAAATTCAATAAATTGTTAATTTAAAATTCCCATGTTATTCTTATGGAGAATAAGTAAACTGTAGTAGTTTGCTTGTTTATATTGTTGAAATTTTGATCAAACTTGGTATTTCTATAATAAGCTATGAATATTTGACTAAAAATGACACTTTATTACCCTCCCTGTAGCAGCAAACCTAGGGTAGTTAAATCCAATGTTTTTTAAATAGATTTAGTTGAAAATCCAATCAGGTAAATGGAAATTCACTGGGTCTGATGGTTTGCTGCGACAGGGGTATATATTATCAATTTTTTTTATAAAAAGAGGTTGACAGCCTTTTAGAATCTAGCATTTGCCTGTCACATAGGCCCTGAGCATGTGCGTGATTGTATCCTGCCAAGCAAGGGATGATCAGGTACATTAGAAGGGTAACTGTACTGATAAAAAGTAGCAGCAGATACCAGGATCCGGGCCCACGACAATGCTGCCATAGATCCAAAGTCTGCTGCCCTGACTGAGCCACCGACTGACAAAATAATTAAGGTAATCATTATTTTCTATGTATTTGATTAACACGTTAGGTATAGGTAAAAATTATACAAGTTCAAGTGAAATAATTCAGATTTCTATAATTTGGAGTTCAGTTTAAAAAAAGCCTCTTAGGCTTATATTATGGGAAATTCCCTAAAAAGTAAATTAAAAAATCATGATACTACATCAGGTGATGCCAGTCGGACATTAACTTAGTGTGCATGGGCGGGGAGAGTATCGCTTGAGTGGATTGCTCGATCCCACACATTTGGCAATCTCTGAATTGCCGGGAATTTGGTGGATTGCCAGGAAAAACCAACAATCAGGTAGTCGCCGGCAATCCGATCAAAAAACGCCCATACAATGGGCAATATGGTCGCCGGCGATCTAATCGCTGGGCGACCAAATTGCCTAATGTATCAAGGGGCTATCTTATCTTCCCTGTAGCAGCAAATTAGCAAACGTAAGTATTCATTAAAACTAATGATATTTAAATAGGTAATACATTTTAAAATTTTAAATAAATAATTTAGTGGAATCCCAGCCAGGTAAATAGAAATTAGCTTAGTCTGCAGGCTGGGGTATTTAATTTCTTGACAGTAAGTCAACCACATAACTGACGTCTTTGACCATTGTTTTTTTGTGTTTATGTGTAAACTCTGTATCAATAGTAAATTATTTCAATAAAGCATTATCATTCTATTCTATTGCTTTTAAAATGGCATTTAAAAACAAGGTCATGTCACAATAGCATACACATACCAGAATGGATATGAGTTCATGGAGATACTCTGATATAACTGCTTCATCCTCATACAGTTCCCAAGACCTACAGGAAAACAAATAGTTGAATAACATTATAACTACAGGGTGAATAAACCAAAAGAACTGAAACACATTAGACTTTTAGTTCAGTTGGTGTAAATTTCACTTGGGTTCACAAGATGTTTCTAAAGGTATGACATTCTCAGTGTTTTACGGTACTACTATTTCTTTGTAGGCCTAATAACTGTAACAAGATTTATTCTTTACATTCCAAAATAGAAAAAAAAATGTTTGAGTAATTAGATTGTTGTAAACTGAATCATCTATTTGGATAAAACACTCACTTTATGAGCCTACTTTTACTGAGGTTACTAACTAAAGAGAGATGTCTGATTCAAATTGGCTCACTGACTCATTTAAACTGGCACTCTACAGAGAGGAATAAATAATATTATTTAATATGGCTGATAACAAAAACATAAAACATAAACATTAGGGTATCCTATTTGATTTAAACTTGTTGTAGCCGGTTTAAAAACTCAATTTGTCCACTTAACTGAACAGTGCACGAGCCAGCCCAAGCTTGAACGGTATGTCCCTTAACAAACCACCTCAAACCGCTGAACGAACCGCTGAACGAACCACTGACAAGCTGTTCTCATGATACATATCAATACGAGCCAATGCTCAACGTCACAAGGAGTTTCAACGAACCACGCGTCGTGGGATTGAGGCTTAAGGGTTTTCTGATGAAGTACAGTACATTCAAAGGTTGATATATGAGTTGGAGTTGACTTACCTTTGCTGGGCATCCTCCTTGCAGCTGACTAGTTCTTGCAGCACCAGTCTCAGTCGTTGAGCATCATGAGTCTTATCAATCACTGCAGCAGGCATGCTCAGATCTGCACATTCACAACGCTTAATTAGCATGACTGGTACTATTTTAATCACAAAAAACTCCTTACAAAACTACCCTATTTAAAAAAAGGTTGCGTAAAAATTCCATTAAGATCGTTTTTAAGTCGCTATGTATTGTTGAAACATATATTTTTCAAATATTTTACTTTCTATTGTGGTACCGTAAGTAACCCTTAACCTCAAAATCTAAGGACATCCATGTTATGTGATGTTCTCGTGCACATTAGTTATTTGTGTAACTAGTGGGCAAAGTGGCACTTTGCTGCACATGAGAGCAATCGGCGAGTGCGGAATGATCTCGAGTGCAGCAAAGGCCTTTTGCACTGGTGTTACACATTATATTTTTCCTACAGTCACTATAAAGCATATAAATAATTAGTCTTTCAAACACTATACAACACATTTTTAGGTTCAGCTGGGAACATAAATAGTTGCACTAGAGAAAGTAGTCACCGGTCCGTATCACTCCGCTATTTTTCCTCGGCAAGAAATGTGCTCCGCGTTTTCAGAATATAGTACCGTATGTTTTTGTAATTTGAAGTGGTTTCCGCGCCTAAAAAAATTCTTTAAAGTTATTTTCTTGTTTATTAAGATCGTAGGAATGTTTTAAAAACGTTTAAAAGAAAAGTCCAGAAATTTCAGAAATACTGAAACTATAAACACGAAATGACAGGTTAAATCGTAGTTATAATAGTCAATCAGCTGCTCATAGTATTATTATCTTTAAGTGTTGCCAACCTATTTTCAAGCGTAGACGGGTTACGTGCATAATAGAACCACGCTGTTTTGTGTTGTTTCGTTGGAATCCTGATGTGCAGCAAAGTATAAACCGTACGACAAAGTATAAACCGTACGCCAAAGTATAAATATGCAGCAATTAGCAGTTTTCTGTACTATAAACAGTACAAGGAAGCCAACTTTGTCGGGTGACTGTAGGAAAAGGGAGTTTCCTGGGTTAATCAGGAGTGTACTGTAGCTATACCATGTTGTAATGCATATAGACAGGGTGTCCACCAGGCCAACCAGAAACAATTCATCAGTAATTCCAGGTAGTTCAGGTCGTACTTATTTACCTTTTTACCAATTTCTGCAATGCTGTTTTAGTGTTATTTTAGTTATCGAAAAAAAAAAACTTTCTCAGTTAAAGGAACAAAATGTGTACTGTAATATTGCCTGACACAAGCAAGTTAAGTTTTAAGATCTTCTAAACACATTAAATAAATTAAAGGAAAATGAAGATGTAAAAACAAATATCAAAATAAAACTTTATTATAACTAGAGGTGTGCGATCTTGAAATTTTCGCCCAAGCCTAACTCGAGGTAATATCGTGATCATCTACGACTGTCATAGAGACACCATCATCCTCTTCCACCATCACTGAGAAATCCTGGATATCTTCCTCAGTAACGGAATTATCAACAATATCTTCCATGGCCGTGACATAATCCTAATATTGTTCAGCGGTAACTGCCCATCATAATCATTTCCCGCAGTCACAGAAACGTTATCATCGTCTTCCGAGATCGTGGCCTAATTTTAATCATTTTCCTTGTGTGTAGACATCACCATCAGCCCACAGGCACAAAAACGTCATTGTCGTCACGCGCAATCGCAGCAAAATCACTAACGTACATCCCACTGCCATTTGGACATCATTATCATCTCCCACGGTCATGGAATATACTCCGCGAAACGTGTGAGTCGTCATGCCACATGGGCGATCGTGGTAAATAAATAAAAAATTCCTGGTATAAATATAAAAATAATCCCCTTTTTTCCGGGTTAAAAAAATCAAGCATAATTCCCAGGTTGGGGGACGCCCTAATAGAATGCTCAGCCAATTTGCAGAATAAAGTTGAGTTACTTACCTCCTGCCAGCAGTGTTTGTATTGCTGAGAGGTGAGGGCTAGAGGGGGAGGGTAGAAGGTCCAGCAGACCTCGCAGTACTACATTGATAGCGACTTTGGACAGATCATAGTTGAGATGTGTAGCCTTCCTCACCTACACAAATATCACTCTAAAAAATCACATTGTAAAATAGTTCTCAGTTGAGTGAGTATGTCACAGATTGTGCTAGTGTCTAAAATCAGTAATTTAGGCATACATTAACGCAATCTGTCTGTGACTCACTTCAACTTTGTCCATTTTGATTAAAAAACTGGCAACAACTAAAACATGAGGATGGAACCTACCTTTCTTGACACAAAAATGTTTTATATATATATTGTTTGGTTTGGTATCACTTTACTTCTGATGAAAAATAGGCTTACAAGCTAGAAATATGTTTGTATACATCCGTAAAAATTATAATTTCTTTATGAAAGGTAATGAAAAACCATGGTTCTAAATGACACAAATAATTGACCCATTAAAATATTTATAAGCACATGAGAAAATCCTTACCTCCTGAACAAGGCTATAGATTGTCTCTGGGTCGTGGCCTAGAATCTGCCCGTTTGGACAGCTTGGTAACTCATCCCTTGGCTCTCCGGTGGTGTTAGTGCCACTGACAAGATTGTTGGTTTCTGAGGTTGCAGACCTGACTGGCTTTTTGGGAGCGTCTCGCTTCTTGCTCTTTGGTAAAGTTGCGTTTTTGCCCAGCTAGAATTATAATTTGCTTATGAATGATACTTAAATACCCTGCCGCAGCACACCTGCAGACTAAGCAAATTCCCATTTACCTGATTGGATTTTCAATTAAATCTATTTAAATAAGATTAGGTAGGTTTAACATGTCCTCCGTGTAACCTGCGTCGGTTTGTCCCGTATTCAATGTGGCCGGCCTATCTTAAATGTATTTGTAACTTTTGTTTTTAAATGTGTAAATTTTATGTGTCGTCGACCTGCATGTATACATTGATGAAGACTTACGTCGGATATTTGACCATATTCAATATGATGTTTTAAATAAGGATTTGATAGTGGGTCTTTGTACCCGAAACTAGTCATCCATAGAGTAAGTTAAGACTGAAGACGGAACAAGGTACGTAACCTATTATATATAACCTCATTGTCCAAGAAAAATATCTAGAAAATTTTATAAATAATTGTGATTCTTTAGTCTAATGTGTAGAAATTTGTTTTATAATTATAACTATTTACTATTGGCTTGTAGGGACATAAGTCCCTAAAAAGCTCAAATGTAAAACAAATTATTGTATAATATTCAAACAAACTCAAAATAAAATTATCTATGTGCCAAGATAGATATACCAGTACAACATATCTTTTGGTAAAACAGTTTGTTGTTTGTCTATGAACCAAAAAACCTTAATATTAACCTTAGTCTTTAATATTGTAGTTGTTGATGTTACTTTCAATAAACAATTTGAATGCCTCCAGAGGTTTAACTCTGCTAAAGGCAGCAAACATGTTTGAGAATAAATATTGGTTTCCTAAGGTAGCTTTGGTCTTTTGCTTGATTATGATGAAAAGGCTTCCCTGATTGAAGTAATTGGAAATTAATTGTCTTGCATTAATATGAAAAGGCAAGTAAAGGTGTGTTGAGATAAGCTTAGTTCTTGGTCAAAACCCAGGACTACTAACATAGAAGGGCTAGCTAGTCCTTTGAAGTGAACGTGTGCTCCCTGATGCTGCCCCGCTCACCTCGCGCGCCCTTACCTCTCCCCATTCCATCACTGTGACGTAGCAGCGGGCGCTGCCGCCAGACACTGCCATTGTAACACATGCTTCTACGCTTGTAGTTTTCTTCCATTTATAACGTTTTTTTCATAGAAATAGTGTATTGTTTGGTTATGATATTATTTAGCACGTAAAAGTAGTGTCATATTATGTATTTTAAAAGAGTTTTTTACACTATGGTGGGCTGCAGTGTCGCAATTTGTAGGAACCGCTCTAAGAAAACTAAAGGTGTAGTGTATCACGTTTTCCCAAAAAATCAAAGTTTGAAAGATGTGTGGGTACAGAAGTGTAAGAGAGCTGATGTTTCCGATCCCAAAAATGGTAGAGTGTGTAGTAAACATTCTTTCGAAAGTGATTATTTAGACGATTAAAAAAACCGACTTCTCAGATTACCAAAAAGAAAAATACTGAAAATAGTGCTGTCGAATTTGCTAATTTAGAATATAAAAAGGTAGGTGATTGTTTTAATGAAAGAAAAATAAGGCAAGAAAAAAGAGGAATTAGAAAATCTGCTCTTGAAACATTAAAAGCTCTTAGCCCAAACAAAAGTAACCTGCGTAAAATAATCAATACGCCAATTACAAGCCCAAACAAAAGTATAGAATCAATAAATGTGAAAATCTGATCCCTTTCAATGATTTAAACTTGTTAACACGTTCAGTGCTGACTACATCAATTGATATAGTCCCAAAAATGGTAGAGTGTGTAGTAAACATTCTTTCGAAAGTGATTATTTAGACGATTAAAAAAACCGACTTCTCAGATTACCAAAAAGAAAAATACTGAAAATAGTGCTGTCGAATTTGCTAATTTAGAATATAAATACCCCCGCCGCAGCAAACCTGCCGACTAAGCGAATTTCCATTTGTCTGAATTGATTTCCAGTTAAATATATTTTAATAACATTAGGTTTAACGAGTACCTAGGTTTGCTGCTACAAGGAAACTAATAAAGTGTGTTTTTGAGTAAAATATTGATAGCTTAGTACAAAATAAATAAATTTGCCAAGTTTGATCAAAATATATCCATAAACAAGCAAACTAAGTACACAACATTTGACAATATTCTCCATAAGAATAATATGGGAATTTTAAATATACAATTTTTTTAATTTTCTCCGTTACTAATAATTGAACAAAAATACTTTTATATACTAAATTATTTGTTTTTTTTAAGCTCTTTAAAAAAGTCTAAAGAGAAATTAAAAATTTTGTATTTTGAGGGTCAAAAGTGAGAAAAACCAATTTTTACCCCATAAAACCCCCCGTAAAGCCCCGTTCCCATGGTCCGATCGTGCTGGTTCGCGAACTCATTCAAGTTTATCCCGCTTTACACCTTTAAACCAAATTTCATCAAAATCGGACAAAAATTACTCAAGTTATCGCGTTCACGGACGTATATATATATATATACTAGCTGAGTACCCGTCCTTCGTACGGGGTTGGCATATAAGTATAAAATACTTATTGCAGTTATACTGAAGCCTTGCGTTCGCAATGAGGGTGGACAAAGTTTGATAAAATTTGCTTCTTTAAATTTACAGTATTCTATAGTATTACACATCTACCATGGCCATAATGTTCTACCACTTCACCTAAACAATGTATAAAATAAATTATCAAAAATTAAAAAAAAATTAAAATTGAATGAATAATTAATTTCAATGAATAATTAACAACAGAAATATAACTGTAAACAATCCTACTTTGACAGTTCTCATTGCGAATCAAAGTTTTTTTGTTGCTGCTTAGTTAAAATTAGCTGTTTTCATAAATGCATTAAAATATAGTGCTGCACCCTGTTGGTAAATCTTATAACTTTTTAATGCTTTTGCATATCATAGAACCAACTTTTTAAGTTGAAACAGCTGACTAAATATGATTTAATTCTCTTTAAATATGAATAGGTACTCATAAGGTTAACATGGGTAACTACAGAGCCACTGGGGCGGAGCCCGAAAGGATTTTTGTGATAAGAATATGCCTATATGTTAATCGGGAATGTGAGCTATCATCATGCCAAATTTCAGCCCAATCCGTCCAGTAGTTAAGGCGTGATTGAACTTCAAACAAACAAACAAACAAACAAACAAACAAACAAACACACAAACTTTCACATTTATAATATTAGTAAGATATATATATATATAAGTCTATATATATATACATATATAAAAATTTGAACGAATGGTGTTTTTGGCCTCTGGGGACATCAAAATGAAAAAGTAAATCGGTCCCGGGTCTAGGTCTTACCGTGCCACCTACGGTAATAGCTACTTCCCTATAGGGCAATTCGCTAAAAGGTAGGTGATTGTTTTAATGAAAGAAAAATAAGGCAAGAAAAAAGAGGAATTAGAAAATCTGCTCTTGAAACATTAAAAGCTCTTAGCCCAAACAAAAGTAACCTGCGTAAAATAATCAATACGCCAATTACAAGCCCAAACAAAAGTATAGAATCAATAAATGTGAAAATCTGATCTCTTTCAATGATTTAAACTTGTTAACACGTTCAGTGCTGACTACATCAATTGATATAGTCGCGCAACGAGCGGCCTACATCAATTGATGTAGTTGCGCAACCCCCACCACATTAGTTCAGTATGAGCTCAGCCATTGCCGGAGAACGTTAAAATCGTTGCTAGCCTGTAGCTTAGAATGTGAGCTTTATTTTGGTGTAGGTTGGTACTAAAATTTCCTGTAAAATCCCGTCTGACATTGCTTTTGTCCCGGTTTCGGGGATTTTCTCTCTTTAAGCCATATTACAAAGCCACTGACTAGTGATCTAGGCAGTGCTGCTACCTTTGGGTGTTTTACAATCGCCGCTGCTCTTTTGTTATTTGTCAGATTGAAATATTTGAATGCCAATTGCGTTCGCTGTTACGGTACCGCGCCATTGGCGAGCGCCTGTTGGAATGCTGTGTACTGAACGTGAAAAGTTATATGACCTTATGAAAAGTTTTATGACACAAGACAACTATTTTTCTTTGACCAAAATTAAATTATTTAGTGTTGTAAGTTATGCGTTATAAGGGACATTTTATTTAAAAATATATTATTAAAAACTGAGGTGAGTGTAAGCATCATCACTCTAAGTAAGTTAAGCTAAACAGATAGTTTAGGCTACAAATCCATAGTTGTTGAATTTTATTTATATATTATCACAATTTATTGTAAATATGTTAGAGCAGATCAATTGAATAAGTTTCTTAGTTAATTATTTGTTAACTAGTCTACTATTTCTATGAATATCACCTATTGTCATTATTAATTTCTGTATAAAACTTGAAAAAATATATTATTATTTTATCGTATAGGTAACTGTTAATAAATACGTTATAAAAAAACGATATAGTCATAAATCTAAATTTTAAGAACAAAATTCACGACAGAGCAAGCGCAAAAACAAGTATGAGACACTGTAGGCCTACTTCTGCGTGGGACAGCGCCCGTGGCTCGAGGGGAGGGGGGCTGGAATTACTTTTCGAGCGCTAGTGGGTTAGCCCTTCTATGTTAGTAGTCCTAGTCAAAACCGCTAAATTAGCACCCAGACCCAGTTAGGGTTATACTCCTTTTGTAAAGGTCTAACAAAATTAAGTGTAAAGTAAAGGTATCCCATTGGCCAAACTTAACCCTAGATTTGTTTCTGATCAACATTAAAACACTACTATTAGCCTAGTGTAAGTTGATGTGGTGGTATTCCTCCTAACGGTGCGGTTGACTTTACATATTCTAACTATTTTGCGACTGGTTAGGGTTCCATTACCCAGTTATCGAAACCAATCACGAAATTACTTTTCATCAGCATCTTCGACATGCATATTTTTGGTTATTTGCAAGAAACAAGACTATTTCTACTAGTGTAGTGTCTACTCTTCCTTCTGGTCTTTACTAGAGATCATATTAAAGTCACTTATTACTAACTAAATATTTTACATATGTTGATTTTAGTATTGTTAATGTTTGTTTTTGTAAACAGTTCAGTTTTACATTGATCTAAATAAAAAAAAACTTGAATTCAATACAACTATTAATTTTATCATTTACTTTATCGGTGACCCCTTATAAGACAACATGAACAATCAAGATTTGTATACCCAAGAAATAGCCAACTTGTCTTTAAAAGTTCCTTAATTCAGGAAACCTGACCCAAAAATTTGGTTCGTTTGAATTGAAGCTCAATTTTGAAGATCATGAATCATCTCAGATCAAGCCAAGTTTTCGACACGGTGGTGAGCTCTATTGACGGTGATATTCTATCTCAAGTCTGCTGAGATTGTCACGGATCCACCAGCAGAAAACAAATAGCTATAAAAAATAAATAAATTTCCTTGTTTGATAAAAAAGACACAAAGAAAATACAAACCCTTCTGACAGGAATGGAACTTGGGGACCAAAAAACCCTCGCAGCTTCTTAGTAGGATGAGGTCACTGGTTTAGAATAAGGCGAGTGATGATTTTCTAAAAGCGCTTTGGTTGAAACAACTACCAATCAATGCTCAAACTACTCTTTCAATTTGTGATGAAAACTTATTTAAACTTTCGGAGATGGCTGACAAAATTATTGATATCACAATTAATAATCTGAATTCCACTACCTGTGTTTCTTCCATTGAAACACACGATTCACATAATATAACTAAATCTTAAAAAACAAGTATCAGAATTGTCTAATTAAATTCAATCCATTTACAAAAACAACCTAAATCAATCCAAGACAACACGGACACAAGGAAATCTTCTCCACAACAGTCTTCGTGTTACTATCACTTTAATTTAGGTGGTCGTGCTTGCAAATGCACACCTCACTGTTTGTTATCTCATTTACCATTGGAACAGGAAAACTCCAGCCCCCAGGTTCTTCGGCGACACGACCGAAGGGGGCAGAACTGAGTTGCCTATTTGTTCATGATAAACAATCATTGTCCACGAGAAGTTTGTTCTCGTGGACACTGGAGCAGATTTTTCTGTAATTCCAGCTACTGTTAAAGAAAAAAATCACCCACAGAAATTTGAACTTGTTACTGCTAATACAGTAGTATCAAAATTAAAACATATGGCCAAAGACAGCTTCTGATTGGTTTAGGACTAAACAAACTTTTCAAATGTAATTTTATAGTAGCCGATGTTAACAAACCTATATTGGGTATTGATTTTTAATCACATTTTAATCTTATTATCGACGCCAAGAAAAACAGGCTCATTGATGGTGTACTACAAAACATTCCCCAGGAAATGTTTTCAAAACGTAACTCTTCGGTCCTGTGATATTGGATCATATGTATAATATTCTATTCTATATTGTCTTGTTAAAAGCATATGGTTTATGTTTTGGTTATGATGTTTGTTTTTAGTGTTGAGATGGCAATAAGGTAAAATTGTTCTTTCTTTTACTAGTTTGTTTTATTCTTTTGTGAATATACTACATTGGCGACGAGGATGTCTAGAAAGAAGCAGAAGAGTGACAGGGAAGTTGATGATGAGTCTCACAGTGAGTTGGAGAGGAAAATGGAGAAGTTTGTCTTTGAGAAATACAAATGTGAAGAAACAGCAGAAGAGTATATTGAACATTTTCAACGTGTTTGTCGGGTGAAAGGGTTGGGGGGTTCAGATGAGCGTAGTAAGGAGGCGAGAAAAGACTTACTACTGGCTTATGTGGGAAGTGAACCACTCCAGAAGATGCAAAATTATTTCATCCCGAAGAACCTTGATTCTTGTTCATATGAAGAAATGAAGACTGCATTTTTCACACTGTATGGTCCAAACCAAACGATTTTTGCTGCCCGTTTTGAGTTTGAAAGAGCTGTTAGGAATGAAAGTGAGTCCTTCACAGAATATTTCACCCGGTTAAAGAAACTAAGCAAACACTGTCGGTATGGCCAAGGCTTGGATGAACGGATCCGGGATCGTTTCATCGCAGGGGTGTTCAATGAACAATTTGAAGTGGAAGTAAGGCATCGTTGGCCGGATGGTGTAGAGACCGGTGGCAGTGTTGTCACGGCAGAGAGAGTGTTCCAGCTGGCCAGGTCGATGGAGCGTGCCAGAAACGAGGTGAATGCCAATACTACATCGAACGTATGTTTTGTCAAGAAGCGGCAAACAACTGGTCAAGTGAATGGATGTGAGAACTGTGGCAGATATAAATGTGTCAAGGAGAAATGTCCAGCAAAAGGCCAGGAGTGTCTCAAATGCCGGAAGATAGGACATTTTGCTAGGGTGTGCAAAAGGAAGTTTGTCAGTAAAATTGACACGAAGTATTCCGATGGTGAGCACAGTTCAGATGGGGAGGAATCTGGTCTTCATGCTCTTAAGAAGATTTCAAACAGAGCTCCACGTGCCTCAATAAGAGTGAATGTTAATGGACTGCCCTGCCTTATGGAATTCGATTCTGGTGCTAGAATTTCTACAATTGGGCAGACATTATGGAAGAAACTCGGTAAGCCCCAGGTTAAACCTCTCTCCGGGTTGACAGGCTATGGTCAAACACCGTTAGCATGTTTAGGCAAATGCTATGTGTCAGTGTGTTTGAATGGGGAAACTAGGAAATTACCAGTGGCAGTAATAGAAAAAGATGACATTCCATTGTTTGGACTTCCGTGGATGGTATCATTTGGAATGAAACTTCCACCTGAAGTTAGTGTAAAATCAAACAATGTAACAAATGATGATGTGAATATTACGGAAGAGGAAGCCCAATCATTGGTGAAGGAATTTGATAGTGTTTTCTCTGATGGATTGGGTAAAATTGAAGGAGTAAAGGCTAGAATACATGTCAAGAAGGATTTTCCACCAATTGCACTGAAAGCCAGAAGAGTACCCTTTCCTTTGAAAAATTCCGTAGAGAATGAGCTGAACCGACTAGTGGAGTGCGGAGTCTTAGAGAAGGTTGATCCAAGTGAAACAGCAATAGTCTGGTCAACGCCTACTGTAAATGTCAACAAAGGAGGTGGTAGGGTTAGGATTTGTGGAGACTTCAGGGTTACCGTGAACAAGGCGATTGTGCCTGAAGCTTATCAGATGCCTACTTTTGCTGATTTGACAAACAAAATTGCTGGAGGTCGATTATTTACTGTAATTGATTTGAAAGATGCATTTTCTAAATGGCCAGAGATATCAATGGTTAGATCTATTACGGCTGCCAGTACAGTGAACAAGTTACGGGAATGGTTTTCTCGCCATGGAGTTCCTAAAATGATAGTCACTGACAATGGGACACAGTTTACGTCAGAGCTATTTGAGAAGTTTTGCAAGGATAACGCGATAAAACATGTCTGCAGTACACCATATCATCCGAAGACGAATGGCCAAGTTGAACGGTTCATCAAAACATTCAAGTCAAGATATTTGTCCAGCAAAGGTGACAGGCAAGATCAAACACAAAGGTTGGTGAAGCTATTGTTTGCCTACAGAAACACACCACAAAAATCTACGAGCAAGCCTCCATCTGAACTGTTCTTCGGCAAAAGACTTCGATCTCCATTGGACAATTTGAAGCCTACGGTGAAAGACGTGATAGCAGAATCAGTTTTTAAACAAAAGGAGTATCACGATGGCAAAAGTAGACATAGGGAATTTTCTGAGGGGGAAGAAGTCTGGGTGCAGAGAGAAATAGGTGCCGGCTGGAATCCAGGAGTGATTGCATCAAGAACTGGTGAGCTATCATACCAAGTCAGGGTTGGTGGACTTCTGAAGCGAAAACACGCAGACCAGCTACGTAAGAGAAGCGGAGCTTTATCTGAAGGGGGAGAAGTGTGATATTGGATCATATGTATAATATTCTATTCTATATTGTCTTGTTAAAAGCATATGGTTTATGTTTTGGTTATGATGTTTGTTTTTAGTGTTGAGATGGCAATAAGATAAAATTGTTCTTTCTTTTACTAGTTTGTTTTATTCTTTTGTGAATATACTACAGGTCCTCTCTTTAAGTACAAGTAATCCATTCAATTCCTTATTGGCACAATTTCCTGATTTATTAAGACCTAGTCCTACAAACAAATTTTTTTTTAAATATTAAGTTGAACATTATATTGAAACTACAGGAACTCCAGTTAAAGCCCTACCCCGTTGTTTACCTTTGGATGAACTCCAAGCTACATAACATGAATTTCAGTTCAAGTCGCAAGAAGGACTATGTCGACCTTCTAGCAGTTGCTGGGCGAGTCCTCTTCATCTTGTTCAAAAGAAAAATGGAGACTGAAAACCATGTGGCGATTACAGAAAACTAATTCAAGCTACAATTCCTGATGAGTATCCTTAGCCATTTCTAACCGATTGCACAAATTTTTTACATGGCACAAACATATTTTCCAGAATTGACTTAGTCTGAGCTTATCAACAGATACCTGTCTGCCAAGAAGATATTGAAAAAACTGTATCACCACTCCATTTGGATTATTTGAGTTCCTGTATATGACATTTGGCTTACGAAATGCCGCTCAAACGTTCCAAAGGTTCATTAATCAAGTACTATTAGGTTTAGATTTTGTATTTTTTTACCTTGATGACGTTTTAATTGCATCAAAGGATGAACCAGATCACATAATTCACCTTATGGCACTTTTCAAAAGACTTGATCACTACGGTGTATGTATCAATGTTGAAAAATGTATTTTTGGCGCCAAGTCATTGGAATTTCTAGGCCATGAAGTCAGTATTGGCGGTCTAAAACCACTCCAAGCAAAAGTAAAATCAATAGTATATTTTTCTGCCTCCACTTCAGCATCTGCATTAAGATTTTTAGGCATGGTCTTCAACTGTTACAACCGTTTCATCCCACGATGTGCTCAACTACAAAAACCATTGAATCATATATTAAATAGCCACAAGAAGAACAGCTCAAACCCTTTAGCTTGGTGTGAGGAGGCTCCAAAGAGTGTTGATAATTTAAAAGATGCCTTATGCAAATCAACAATGTTGGCTCAACCTGATCCAAATGCCAATTTGACATTAACAACCGATGCCTCTGATGCCTGTACTTCAATGGGCGCAGTCCTTCATCAATAAGTCAATGGTGTTTAGACTCCATAATGTTTCTGTTGTAATTCTTTATCTATATATTAATAGAAAAGCATGTTTCTTTAAAACCTTTTTCATCTTAGGAAAAATCTACGCATACTGTTAGAAAGATATTTTCCAGTAGAAGTGCAGAATCCCTTTAAAAATTAAAATTGGCTCAAATATAAGCACAAAAAATGGATTTAAAATTAAAAAAAAATAACATGGGCTTTATGGGTTGCCAGGCTGGTGACGAAATAACAACGAAATATAAACAGAAAATCAAAACGAATGGAAGAAATTACAATCACATGTTTTATTTACAGCGTGGGGTGCAAATAGAGATTAGAGAAGCCTGTACATTTACATTCCATCCTCATGTCAAAGTTGTAATCAGTTTTTTTATTAAGTTCGTCGTAGTTGATGTGAACTACCAACAGATTGCGCTGATCTAAATGTCTAATTTATGTCAAATACACAATGTTTTTACCAAAAGTAAAATTTATGGAATGACTTATTATGAGCTATAGTAACTGACCCATCAACTTTGTCAGCAACAAAAAATAAGGTAGAAAATAGAATTTAAGACACGCATTCGGTGACTGGCTCACAAAACTACATGGTTTTTTAATAAAAAAAAATTGTAACAGCTGGTCCATATAGATGTGATGACTACTTCCATATCCAATAGTCAATACGTGTACATTACATGTTTTTGGTCGAGTTTTCGACCACTAGTAAATAATAAAAGCTAAATGAGATAAAAAGTGTATTATTACATTAACACAAAGAATGGAAACTAACATAAACAATAACAATTCAAAGAATAAAGATCATGATCAACTGGTAATTAAAATGCAGTCTTTTAGAAATTATAACAATCTTTCCCACATAAGTTTAAACTCACACATAAGCCTCGAGGTAATTTGGCGGTTGCCGAACACGTTTTGATCTGAGGTGGTGATTCATCTTCAATTCTGACTTCATCGGGAATCTGGATGTCACATTCAGGATGCTGAGCCTCCAATACTGGTTTTTGGCAGTCGTGGAACGTCGAGGTGATTGATCTTCATTTCTGACTTCATCAGGATGTCACATTCAGGATGCTGAGCCTTCACTACTGGTATTTGGCCAGTCGTGAAACGTCGTTGCAGCGTATGACCCGGCTATTGTAGAACCACTGATTATAGAACATTGTATGAATGATGGTATCCCTGGAATATTGAACCCAACAGTACGTCCTTTAATATCATCTGACTGTTGATTAGTGGAGCGCCTTTGATTATCTTCTCTCCGTTGATTTGTCGTTTTAGGCGGTACTCTCGTTCTTATGAGTTGATTGATAAGCGTTCAGAGTCAAGCTTTACCATGTAATGTAGAGAGCCCAGTTTGGAACCATCCAATAGGTTCCAAATACCCAGATCTCAACATTTCCAGAGTAAAGGCGAACTTGGGCTCTATCTCCTACTCTCATCGATCTTACATGGTTTGTAAGCCTAACTTCTTTTCTTAATTTTCCTTCTTTGGAATAGGAAATATGGAATCCAGCTCTATTCTAAATCTTCTGTGCAAATAAAGTTCTGCTGGGCTTTTCACACAGGCATGTGGTGTGGCTCTGTAGCGTAGAAGCATTTTCCTGACCTTTTCTGAAAAAGTGCTCTTTTCACTTGCCATTGATTTTCAATGTTTCTTTTGGCCAATCCATTTGTAGCTGGATGACCTGGGGCAATGCATTTTCGGGTAATGCCATGATCAATGCTTTGATTACATCACTTGTGAAAATTGATGCATTATCGGTGACCAATGAATTCGGGTAGCCATGGAATGAAAATGAAAATACTTCTTGAAGTGTGTGTATTGTCGTTTCAGTTGTAGGAGAATGAGTCATTACTCGGACCTCTCCCAATTTTGACTTGGCATCAATGGCAACTAGAAAATTATGACCCTCGAAAGGACCTGCATAGACTATATGTAGACATTCCCAATTAGAGTGAGGCTGGTCCCACGGGTGTACTAGCATCTTCGGGGGGTTGTTATAGAGCTTAGCACAGATTTCAGAAGATCTAATTAGGTCTTCTATGTCATGGTCCATCCCTTCCCAGTACACATACCGCCTTTCAAGTTGTTTCATTTTCGTTATACCGATATGTGATGTGTCGTATGAAGTTCTCTCGAAATTGAACTTTTAAGGCTCTGTGTAGATTTTTTGTATATAATGTCGTTCTATTCACTGTCGAGCTAGACAAAAAAATTTGTAAAATTCAATCACCTCTAACAAAACCACCCATGGCCCGTTCTCAATGTTGTTAACCAGCATTGCAGAACAGCCAGTACTTGAAATTACACAATTTTAAAACTAAAAAGCCTATTGAAAATTCATTTACATGAACTAGGCTTACATATTTAAATGTGGTAAAGTATCAAACAAAGTAGCCTACTCACATTGGAAAATATATCCGTGTTATGTTGAGTGTGAGAGTTGGAGGCGAAGGCGAGAGCACTACTGCACCGGGGCGTAGATGGACTTGAGGATACTCTTTGTGGCGGCACAGGTGATCTACAATAGTAGAAATAATATATATAGGCTAAAACATGGAAGTGACAATGCTGAGAGATCAACATGGTATGTTAAGGCAGGTCAACTACTATGACTAATCCATAACTAGGCCTATAATTTTATTTTTAGACAAATTTTAACCACTGACAAATAGACCTATAGGAAAGTTCACAGTACCGGTAAATAATAAAAAAAATGGTAAAAAAATTAACATAACCAAAATGTGTCTAAATTACTCATTGCATTGTATGTATGTATAATGAAGAAAGCGGGATGATAATATTAATGATCAATCTTTATGCTGAAATCAGCAAAACACAGTTTATTGTTTTAGATGTTGAGTTTAGATTAGGCAATGCTAATGCACCACAATATTAGCCTGCATACATTAATCTAAGTTATTATTATTTTGTCTTCAACCTGGAAAATTGGTTGCTGTTTTAGTTAATACTACGGTAGCGAACCTGGTGCATGTCAATCTAGACATAGGAGAAGAAGGATTTGTATTGATTTTTTTTATTTGGCGTTTTCTGGTTTCTTGGTTTGTTGTTAAACGTGAGATGGTAAAAGGCCCAATTGAGTTCGAAGTTTATGTGACGTTTTAGCAGTTATTTTTGTGAAAGTCAGTAAAAGATTCTCTTTTGATTCCTCTGGCTTAAGTCTGTGACTTATTCGGGACCGCGCCGAACTTGGACAACGACACACGCGGACACACGGAGTCCACCCCTGGACAGCTTAAAAACTTGTCCAGGTTCGTCGTTTGCATGCAACGTTAAACTTGGACACATTTGAATGTGTCCAGTTTCGTCGTGTTGTGCAGCGCCACCCCTGGACAACTTAAAAACCTGTCCAGGTTCGTCGTTTGCATGCAACGTTAAACTTGGACACATTTGAATGTGTCCATATTCGTCGTGTCGTGCAACGCCACCCCTGGACAAATAATAAATGTGTCCAGGCTCGTCGTTTGCGTGCAACGTTAAGCTTGGACACATTTGAATGTGTCCAGTCTCGTCGTGTCGTGCAACGACGAATATGGACATTTGTCTTAAGTCTCTTGTTTTGGGACCTGACTGTACATTCTACCTGTCAAAGTCCATTGTTTGGGATTTCGACCAAGGCCCCACTAGAAAAACACGCCATGCTGAAGGTTCATGACGTCACACTAGTGGATAGATTCACTGCAATATCCCATATGTTTTAGGCAGGGCCGGATTTCCCAATAGGCCCGGTAGGCCCGGGCCTATGGGCGCAAGCTCCCAGAGGGCGCACGGCCGAGAGGAAAAATATTTTTTTAATATCCATAAAAATAGCCATAGCTTCCCAGGTAACACGTAAGCTTACGGCAAGCCTTGTCAAAGGCTTGTCTGGAAAGGCCTTTTTATATCAACTTGTGCCAGACTTGTGGCACGCTTGTGAAGAAGGCTTACGGGGAACAGCTTGGGGCCAATTCGTGGAAGGTGTATCACGACAAGCAACGTAGTTGTAATTTTCAACCACCGCAGCGCTAGCGGCGCTAGTCAGTCTACTACACAACAACAAAACAACCGCCATTTTATTTGTGTTTGTTTGGCCGTCTGGCGTCTGCGCTTGTTCTTTCTTGTTTTCGGTTAAGTGTTTTAGTGTTTATTTTTCCTTAAGTTTTGAGTTTATATTTCGCGTTAAGTTTAAATTTTTAAGTTTATAAAGTTTGTATACAGCCCTATGTAAATTTATAAGTGCTTTTGGTTAATTAGTAGTTTTCCTCGGTGATAACTTTGAAACCTACTGCGATTTTCAGGTGAGTAGAATAACCTAGATTTAGCAGTAAGTTAATCAGTAATTTTAAATAAGTTAAAGCAGCCAACTTAACTTAAGTTTATAAGTTATTAATATAATGATTTAAGCATCAACCGTTTGATTTAGAGCCTGGGCCTAGTCTAGACATAACTCACAAAAGTCTTACCGGTACCTAGCTAAAAGGCCTGCCCTAGGCTATTTGATTTATGATTTATGTACATCAGATGTACATTTATCACATCTTATACCTTCTTAACTTTTTTAAAATCTGTTTTCACTTGATCACTTGAAAAATTGGCAGTCAATTTAGTGTTTGTTAAAAACTTTTCCAGGAAATGTTTTAATAATGATTCATTATTGGTAGCCCAATAAACCTGAGGGCTGATATAAATTTTAGGCCTACTTTATTTTTTTTTTTAACTGCAGCACATTTTATTCTGTCACAAAGTGTCAAAACACCTAGTAATTTGCTATTGGGAATGTTCATGTTCATTTGTTATGTTAGCGTCCCATAATAACTTAAGCTACTTAGCTAACCTAACTCATGTGTTAATTAGCACCTCGACTGTAGGCTGCTAGCCTTGATAGACTCTACTAAGTCAATCAAAAGGACTAGGCTAAACATAGGCCTACCCTCCCTGGGTACTTACAGTTTCACATAGAGCCGTCTGCAATAAGTTTTTGGATGAGTAAGGATAAAAGTTAACTTAGGCCTAAGTTACTTATTATCAAAATGATGATGTGCGTATTCTTTTCTCGCACAATAGACTTTGCCCTCGTGGCAAGCTTAGCACTTTTCGGACGAAATAAGTAAATACAGTGGAACCTTGATAACAAGTAACAAGACCCACGATAACAAGTCACCCTTGATAACAAGTCTCATTTTTAAATCCCCTAGAATTTATTTTACCCCTAATCACATGTTATTGCAAACCTCGATAATAAGACAACCTTGATAACAAGTCTTATTTTATAATCCCCTTGAGAGCCTTTTTATCAAGGTTCTCCTGTAATTCTTACTTAGCCTATAATTTTTTTCGGAACATTCCAAAAAATGTTCTAGCATCGAAACGGTTAAACGTCACTTTGCTTTAGATCAAGTTATGTAGGCCTAAAGATTATTGTCTCCCGCGGTCACATAAAAATCCTGAATACCCCCTACAGTAACGGAACATCATTATCGCCTTTCTCCATTTGTGGAAAATCTTGACATTAGGTAGGGCTACATATATTATAAAAATAGGCTATGTGCCGGAGCGAGCTTTTGTATATAGTTTGCTTGTTTGTAGATATATTATGTTGATCAAATTTAGCAACTTTATTTAGTCTATTTCACCTTAATATTAACATTTGCTCAAAAAAACATATTTTTGCATTCCCCATGGTAGAAAACCTAAGTACTAGCATAGACAAAAAGAATTAAATATAAAAAGACCGTCAGCTGTGCTGCAGTTACCATAGGTTCTGGCGCACACCGCTGGGAGCGCTATGCAGTTACGGCCTACGCACTACGTAACTACATGGCGCTCCCATCATTGTGTGCCAGAACCTATGGTAACCACTGCACGGCTGACAGTCTATATTTAATTCTTTTTGTCTATGTTACTAGTTAGATCTAACTTTATTCAAAATATGCTTTATGGAAATCTTTAAGCATAAATCCAGTTTAAGACGAATTGATAGTCTGCAGGTTTGCTGCTTCAGGTGTATTTTTGCTCTGGTACTTTACTCATTTTGTATGTTTAGTGCACCTTTTTCTGATTTATAGATGCTGTCAGGAGAAAACATTGAGAAACATCGGCTGAGAATATGAAGAACTCAATCAAGAAGTGGCTGCAGCAAGCCACACCCAGATTGATGAAGAGGTATTTTTTCCTATTTCAATTTACGGTACCGTACTTATTTCTTTGTGATAAGAAATTATTATGAGTAAAGGGCGTTTATAAAAAAACTCCTCATTTACTAGCACCCGTCACCATAGCAACATTTTCCGTAAGGCATTGCAGCTCTAGATTTTTTCAAATTTTATGTGCCACAGTGTTGCCAACTAATGCTGACCAAAAATTTACAATTGGTTGGTACAATGAGTTGAACTGTTATTAAGGAATTAACTTCATATTTCCAATCTGTTCAGATATGTATTTGAAAACCCCAAGAGTTCTATTGACACCCTGTATTTAGGTTGCCATTGGAAACTGTACAAAGTTCTTCTGTTAGTTTGGATATTGTACTTAGTAAAAATGCCATTTAGATTATTCTAACTCTATTAAAAACATTAGCCATACCTATAAAACATTAATAGAACCAGCTAAATTCAGGGTTTATTTAACCTTTTTACCTCACATTTGCCTGTCCACATGGGCCTCAGGTTTGTGCATGGAAAGTTTATTTCAGCACTAGTCTAGTCAATTAGATTTGAATTTCAGTTATATATTGAGTTAAGACCCCACTGAGTGTGAAAAAAACCACATGTAGCCTATATGTAGAGTGGTATTGTATGCAACAATTGTTTTTTACCTTTAATGTCTCATTTCTTGCGAAATCGGCATCGTAGACTATCTTGAACGCGCGGCAAAGTCAGTTTACCGAGTAAGATAGAGTAGTGCGGCCGCGCAAAGCTCATTTCGGTGGCAAAATTCCAAGCTGACTATTCTCCATGACTGAGCATTTCGCTTCTTAGGCCCGGTTCACACGAGCAACT
Organism: Macrosteles quadrilineatus; assembly: GCF_028750875.1. Taxonomy (NCBI): domain Eukaryota; kingdom Metazoa; phylum Arthropoda; class Insecta; order Hemiptera; family Cicadellidae; genus Macrosteles; species Macrosteles quadrilineatus. Next base: position 18,390,273 of record NW_026542594.1, read on the forward strand.
TATCTAGCTAACTAGGCTGTAACTAGGTAAGCCCGAATGGGTAGCGGACCAAAGGATACACCGGTTCACACGAGCGACATGTCAACGGACTAGGTCGTAGGTGTGACGTAAATGAATGTGCATCGATAAACGATGTTTTTAATACATCGATGTTTTCAATACATCAATATTTTCGATACGTTGACATATTTCTGGAAATATTTGATGTTTTTGCGTCAATGGTAAGTGAATTTTTTTTTTACATTGATGTTTTGGACAATAACGATGTTTTAAACAATTATCGAATCATTTCTAAACTAAATTTGCATTGGAATCACCCAACAAACTATCATTTAAACTATTATAAAGTTTGGTTGAAAAAACATCATTGTTTAGAGTGTATAGGGTCAATATAAAATTATATTATAAACCTATTAATCGGTTACAAATTTATATTTAGTTTATTCCTATATTTGGACTTGTAATACTAATAATAGGCCTATAAAGATAATTGTTCCAAAGAAACGGTTGTTGCTTCATTGATTCAATACAAATATCGATATCAATGTTACTCGGATCCATCACTGGCGACAATGAGAACAAAGGGAAGAATGCGAGCTGCAGCGTGACGACCGATCGCTCGTGTGAAAGCTCCCATAGGGGCCATACTGCTAAGCCGCTAGAGCGGGCGACTGGGTTGCTGCCATGAGTGACTTGGAAGCGGGGCCCGACAATAGTTTGGGACACCAAGCTCGAACGCGGCTCGCTAGTCGTCGCCCTACGCTTGTGTGAACGGTTCCATTTAATCCTGTAGTCCTCTACCCAGTCGGGCTTACCTAGTCACAGCCTAGTCAGCTAGATAAGTCGCTTGTGTGAACCGGGCCTAAAATGGTAGTATTCATTAGTCTTAAACCGTCTCTAATATTAACATCACCCATTCCTGTCTCAAATTTCCCAGTCATCTGTTTTATTAGTTAATGATACTAGATCTAGTATAAATTAATGATATTCTATTTTTTTCTATATTTTAATATCATCAGCTGATTGGTTAATTATTTATTGTTTTCTGTTGTGAGTCAGTTGTCCAATTTATTGTTTCGTTTTAGCGTTTGTACTTTTTACAATGTTCAAATATATTTCTAAAACGTTTAAAATTTATTGAATTTTTACTTGAACTCCTTTAAAAAGTCAAACATAGGTACTTTTAAAATGTTTTGAAGCTAATCCCTGAAAGCTATAACATCTAATAAAGGTTTAAACCTACAGTACCGGTATGAAATTTTTCAAGTGTCATGGAAAAAGGTATAGTGATATAGACTTTATAAACTGTAAAAAGCCTCTATTTTCTCATTTCAGTCCGACCAAAATTAAATTTATTTGGAAACCTAAGTAAAGATATATTAAATTTGGAACACCATGCCCATAGTTGTTTTGCAAATAATTGGCTCACACACAAAGCAATATTTGAAACATTTATCTCATCATAGGAATAATAAATATTTTCAGATCTAAAGGAAATTATAATCCATAAATTTGGCAAAGTCACATAATTTATTGAGGGAATACATGTATGGCAACTTAAAAAAAAACTACAAAACATCAATTTTATTGAGACAACAACATATTTTTAATTTCTGTTTTTCAGGTCTAACAGACAGCAAGCAACACCCGCTGCTGAAGAGTGTTCTGATGACTGAATACTGTACGAATTTTAATTTAAACCTGTGTAAATATTTTCAGAATATAAAATGTTAAGTGCACTTTTACTTTGTTTGATTTCCATTGTCAAAACTCCTCTGATTAAGATAATTTCTCAATTAGTTTGAAATCAACTGTAGGTATAGGAATAAATTTGTTTCATTTTTTGTCATTACAGCTTAGTAAAGCTATGTAACTAATACAGTACTGTGTTAGGTCTATTATATGGAGTCAATTTAAATTCAACCGAGGAGTTAGCTCTGTTTAGCATTTCCTCTAATAACATTCAAGTTTTTCTATTAGAGGCATTTATATTAAATTTGCTTTGAGTAAAAATTAAACTACTGATTTAGTTCTGAAAGCTGTATTTAGGGCACATTAGACTTCTGATAACAAGTCTGATATTGCCCTACTTTACCTTACAAAGCTATCTTACGGTTAGTTTGTAGGCATTTGACAAAAATAATTTTTAAGTAAAATACCTTTTTGAAACCCATAGCCTACATTTCTTAAAATGATTGTATTCTACCATGAAATGAACAGTTGTCATAAAACATATTTATTTATTGCTCAGTGCTTTATTTTGGCTTTTAGTTAGTAATTAGTTACTTTTATTTTCAAACAGGATCCAACACATTTATCTCTAATTAGCCTACAGTCCCAAGTCTATTTTTAAAACCTATCATTCTCTATCTGGCAAAGTAAAAAGTTTTGTTGGCCAAACAAAATTTAATTTATTTTACATACATTACTATGAAACATAAACATAATGTGCTTCATTTTTATCTGAGCTATATTTTCAATGATTTATTAATTTGTTTTATGGAACAAAATATATCTGTTACAGTTTCTAAGTTCTAATAAAAGGCCTGTGATAAGTTTAAACAGAAGGCCTGTGACAAGTTTGAACAGAAGGTTTGTGTCAAGTTTAAACATAAGGTGTGTGGCTAGTTTAACCAGAAGGCATGTGGCAAGTTTAATCAGAAGGCCTTTGACAAATTTGTATAGAAGGCCTGTGACAAGTTTAATCAGAAGGCCTGTGGCAAGCTTGTCTGATGGGAACTAGGAGGTTTGCTACAAGCTTGCCCCAAGTGTACAAGCTTGCCGTTATACACTTGTAGCAAGTTTAAAGGTTTGACAAAAAAGGTTTGTGACAAACCTTTCTCAAGCTTTTTTTGTTACCTGGGTTAACATATATATAAAGTTGATATAAAAAAAAACTCTTGCCAATAAAGCATTATAATTTTTAAATTCATTAGAAGAAATAACCGTTAGAAAATATAAACAGTTTTTCAACATTACGCATCAATTTCGTTACAACATTGATAACGAACATTGGTTATACGGGAGTAGGCTGTAGGGATGTTGTCGAGCGCCCGAGCGGTACGCATCGTATTGCCACTGTACTCTTTGCACTGCCACTATGCTGGCTCGGCGTCACTGATCGGAGTGATTAGGGGCGTATGCGTGTTAGACACCGTTACCACCCTTACCTCACAAAAAGAAAATGTATTAACTAATCTTTTGATCAGTTTACAGCAACCTGCAGGGTCAAGTTAAAATATATAATACGTTTTGAATATTTAAAATATGATAAGTTTATCTTTAAAATTCAATAACGAAAAAAATATCTGAGTTTGCAAGAGGTTTTAGAAAAATTAAATCCCCTCCAAAGCACCATTTGATGTCATTTTCTCCTCAGCTCAGGCCAGAGGATAATTATGGTTGGCCGGACTATTGCTTTGCAAATATAATCTGAATGCAGCACCACCATAGATTAACCATAAACTCAAGTCGACTTGTTATCATATTGTTAATCCTAAATATAGTTTTTCATGTCTAGTTCATATATGTTGGTCACACTGGAAGTTAGTTTTGACGTAATTTTGTTTCTATTATTGTCTATTATTCTATGTTGTCGTTGTGAGAGTTTTAGTTTCTTGTAATATAACCAGGGGACGACCTATTGTTTATGATTAGATTGTTTTATTTTGGACAAACTAGGTTTAAATAACATATAACTTAAATAAAAAGTATTGTTTTCAGCTAATCCCTAAGGATGACAAATCTACTAAAGGCCTATGTTTAATCTATGGTATCACGTACTTGTTATGGAGTTCATGTTTTGGGGCCCGAAATTGGAATCAATGGACATGCTTTTTTTGCAGAAATGCTCTGTGGGTTGGATTGTTTTGTTTCAGTCCCACAAGCGTGAGCATTTGCTAAAAGCATAAAATTGCCTAAAGTGTTTAAGACGGCATTTTGTTAAGGCTAACCAAGACAATTCTTAAAAAAACTTGCAATGATAAAATTCCGACGAGGAGTGGTGTTCAAACAATTAACATAGGCCTTTAGGCACGATATAGTTTTTAGTTTTTAATAAAGGTTTGTAGGAAAGAAACTGTGACCAGAACAGGGGGCGGAAGAAATATTTGGGCCTAGGGGCGCCAAAATGCTAAATCCGGCCCTGGTTTTAGGTAATAAAGCTGTCTGTTTTCAGATTTTACGGTTACATTTTCGTACAACTATCCACCACTGTGACGTAGTGTTGCACATAGTCGGTATTTTTGCATACATAAAAGCTTGTGTTGCTTAGTCTATGATAAAAGTAAACGAATATTTTCTGTTCCCTACGGACGGAAAAACTAACACTTGCTCGGAAAACAACACATGTGTGTAGTATTAGTCTACTTTTTAATCAGTGAATAGCAAGACAACTAAATCGCTGAACGTTAATATTTCGTGATTGGTGACTGGTGCATGTCTGGAACCGCCTTAAGGATAAAGAAAATGCATCCCTCAGGCTTTTGTTTTGCGTTGTCCATGTTCGTCGCCAATCTTTCAAATCAGTTGAACTATACTTTTTCTGTTTTCATAGCTTAGTATTTTTTTAATTTTCCGGATATTATGGATTAAAAAATGAATTAAATAATCATGGCAGTATTAATAAGATTACATATACGTCTAACGTTGCCAATCGTAATATAGTTTCGGACGACTATTTCAAAATATCTGTTTGGTTTTCAAGCCTCTTCATTTCACATAAAATTATTTTTGATTGGAATGTGTGTATTAAGACCAGACTTTCTATTTATTAGCATGTAAATATTGTACATGTTGTCCATACATAACTAATATGAAACGTAGCTTCTATCTTCAAACGTGACTTAATAAAAAATAAATAGTAGTTCAGGTTTATTTAAAAAGTATCGGTGCTATTTGCACATTTTCACACATTTTGTGTGACTGCACAAAAACGAGTCATTCGTATTTCGTTCATCTCAAGTAATTGAAAACCATTGTAGGCCTAAATAAACTCGCATTATTGACACAGTAAAAATTACCAACATAAAAATTCTGCATTTAAAAATGGCATCATTACAGTATTATCATTTTTAAAGCTACACCATATTATAGGCCTGAGACTAGATGTTATAACGGTTAATCACATATTATATAGTTTATTGGCCTATATTTAACATCGGATTTCCTCTACCAATTAGACGCATCATAAAGTTTTGTGTTAGGCCAAAAAAGGTTACGTTCATTCAAAACTAATGAATTCCACTCACTGATAATAGATCTACTGTTAGAAATAAGTATTTTTGTATACATAAAACTGCAAATAAACACTCCGAAGACTCTAAGATGTGATTTTCTGCTGTATAATGTATTTTCTAATGCTGATTTTAAGGACTTGCAAAAAAAAATGTCATGGTCTTTACTTTGTGCTCTTGAGTCTGGAGCATATTTATGCAAGGTTAGTTTTCTTACTGAATCTCATTAAAAATATGTCTAACAAAAATAAAACAATCATGTTTAAGGTAAACTAAACTATTAATCTGGAACTCTAGTTAACCTATAAAACATATACCTTGTTTTACGTGTAAATCATGTTTATTTAAAACTAGCTAAGTACCCGTTAACGCACGGCGATAGTGTAGTCCTCACCATTGAACACTTTATCCAATTTGACATTTTCATTAACAAAAGTGCTCTTGACTTTTTCGTGAAACACTGAGTAATAAAGACATTAATGCGTCACAAACAGACATACACACGAAAATGCAGAATTTAATTAGTTAGGGAATTTTCTACGGTTTAACCATAGCAAAGTACATATAAAATCAGTAAGCGCCGTCAATGAGTGGAAACCTAATTTGCGTAAGCTAGTGACGACAATGATTTTAAAAAATGTAAGTTTCCCAGCCCTAAACAACACTGTTTCAAAGTTTTTCCTGGTTATCAAAAATCAGGAACGTAAACAACATAATGTAAACATATCAGTGACAGCTATATTTACAAAGTAGTGAGGCCATATTTTAATGGCTAAAGACACTCACGCCAACCCCGTGAATACATAAAAATGATTTAAAGTAGTGAGGCCATATTGTATTGGCTAAAGACACTCACGCCAACCCCGTGAATACATAACAATGATTTAAAGTAGTGAGGCCATATTTTAATGGCTAAAGACACTCACGCCAACCCCGTGAATACATAAACATGATTTAAAGTAGTGAGGCCATATTTTAGTGGTTAAAGACACTCACGCCAATCCTGTGAATACATTAAAATGATTTGAATCTTGATTTTATGTACTCTCGTTTTTCCGGAGATGGCCGCGTAAAATGCCTTCTGGGCCGTGACAGACAGACAGAAATTGAGATAAGACTTGTTTCGGCTACATTAATGTATAACACGTTAAAGTAACCAAAAAAATATACAATTCAGAGAAAACTATAATTTTATTTATATAGATTTGTCAGTATTATTTGATCTGTGATCATCAGACCAATGTCTTTCCTCTCTACTATGTTTATTTAGTATATTGGCTCGATTGTAAAGGTATGGTATGATTAATAGTTTTATTTACTTTTACGTCATTTTGTAACCATCATGGCTACCCACAAGGTCAATGTTACAATTTAAAAACGTTGAGTTACTTTTACATTATATAGGCATTATTAGAAATTGAGATTGTTTCGTTCAAAACTTTCCAAACGTTTGTCGGAAAAGCTTGGTAAGTTTGGTAAAAATATGTTTAGCCGTTATTGAGTGTGATAGTGTTACAAAGTTTTACATTGAAGCCGATCCCAAAGAGCTTGGCTTCGCTCCGCTCAGTTATTAGAATCGAACTAGTAAACCTCTGGTTTACATGAATCCTGTATACAAAATAATAATTTCATCCTAATATTATCGGTTCACTTTATATAGATTATCAGGTTATTGTTTATTGACCAAAATCATCAAAATATATTACATTGTTAAGACTGACTGACTAATAATGCACTCTCATTTAGATTTTTACCCGCGAGTCTGTGACATGAGTTAGATATCTACCGATTGTACTGGTACATTTAGATGAGACTACTAGCATAGATGAAGTACTAGTATGTTTCAGAAAGCTGTACTAACTAATATGTAAAATTGGCAACTAAATGAATTTTTCTAAAAGTATTTTCAAAACACTGATTGTAAATAAATTATAACGCAAGGATAAAATTGAAAGTTGATATGAAGAACATTACTCTAAACAGGTCACCATTTGTTTTCAGATGACGTATTATCTCGTTACACCATGGTATTTGTTAAGTGACGTTTGCAGTAAAATTTCATCAAAATCGGATAATTTTTGTTCGAGTTATCGTGCTGACGGACACATATATATATATATAAATATATGCATTACATGCATTATTAAAAACTAAGTACCCTTTTAGCGAATTTCCCATATAGGGAATAAGCTATTACCGTAGTACTCATGGTAAGACCTGGACGTGGGACCGATTTTTTTTTTTCGTTTTGAGGTCCCTAGAGGCCAAAAACACCATCCGTTCAAATTCATATATATATATATATATATTTATATATTTATATATATATATATATATATATCTTTATAGACTGCAGGATAACACTACCTACCGCATTGGATTGCAGGATATTACTCCCCGCGAGGTAGCAAAGTTTGGTAGCGTTATGCCTGCATTTCAAACACTTGGAAGCCGGGATAACACTACCTAGCACTCAGATTGCAGTATATCACTACCTCACTCCAATTTTATTGTTTTTCACCATATCACTACTTGCAGGCTTAACACTACCCAGTGATACCAACTCCTAAAATCTTTTAGACGCTAATATGCTTTGTTTGTTTTGTCTAACTTATTGATTATGATAAAACGGCAATTTTTAAGTGACAAATTTATCCTAAACAGTTCAAGATGTTGAATTACCGGTACTGAATTACAAAACATAAAATTATTTAGTTCTCGAATATTGAGTTTAATTTTAGACATATTTGTTCAATTCTAATCACGTTATACTATTTTTTATCAAAAACGTTTAGTTAAATACCAGCTTTTATTTTAGTGGTAGACTATTATGATCGAATGTATCTAAAGCACGCTGCAGAAGCATGACCAACAAAAAAAGCTATTTATCATTGATTGATAGTTAAACTATTTTAATTGAAACATTAACGTCAATTTTGACGGGTCACCTAGTACTTTTAATAAAAAAAAAAACATTGAAATAAACTGTAAATTTATAAAACTAGAAAATCTTAGCAAAAGTTAAAATTGTGAACGGTAACGGCTCTTTTTCCGTAGCCATATACCATTCTGAATACACGATTAAAGGTTATACATCTATATTGTTATTATTGTATGTCTTTATTATTATTAGTTATATAGAAATCGGTGTATTACGTGACAGGTACGACAAAACTTGTGTGACATAAGGTCGGCGCGTCTTTCGCCTAAGTATTATATGGTCAACATAACATATTTTGAATTAATCAATCAATAATTTGAATTATGTCCATTAAATATATGACCTTTTGTTACCCACAGTTTTTATTATTTTTCGACTATTTGCCAGGCTATTTACAAATAATTTGAAAACATATCAACATTTAATTTTTTCAGTCGAGTTTAATGAAGATTTTTAAAATAGTTAAACGGTTCTTAGTCCAATTATTTGAAGTTACACTAAAAATATAGACGAGCTGATTATTATTTTAGATAGTTATGTATATCAATTTGATATAATTGCTTTAACTGAGTCTTGGGTGGATGAATCAAGTGGGAATGTGAGTATGGATGGTTATAACGTGTTTATGAACAAAGAAAGTAGAAATCGTAATGATGGTGTGATTGTTTGTGAAAAAGTATTTTTCTGCGTGCATGGAGGAGGTTGGTATTATGTTTTGTTTGGTATTAAGGTTGGTAAATGTTTTGAGCAACATGTGTTAAAGCATAGACAAAAAGGACTAAATAAAGACCGTCAGCTGTGCTGCGGTTACCATAGACACAACACTGGGAGCCTGGGAGCACCATGTATGTACGCGCTACGTAACTACGCGGCGCTCCAAGCGGTGTGCGCCAGAACCTATGGTAACCATGGTAATCACAGCAAGGCTGACAGTCTATATTTAATTATTTTTGTATATGGTTAAAGTAGAGGTAACATTTGGCAGTGCGCGGCTTTCCCTGTTATCGGTGTACAGGAGTCCGTCTAGTGATCTACAGTATTTCCATTTATCGACGACCTTGAAGCCTACTTAGGTTAATAGGGTATAGGAAACACTGGCTGGTCGAACGTCTGGTCGGCGACATTAATTGCTGCATTTTGCCAAAAAAAAGCTAACAATATCTCACACCACTACGTGAATGTTTTATATGGTTCCGGGTTTATTAGTTGTATCGATGTGCCAACCAGAGTTACAGAAGAAACAGAAGGCTATCTGGATCATTTTTTCACCGACTGTAAAAATAATAACTTCATTAAATCTGCTATTATAAAACGTGCTCTAACAGATCATTTTTTCATGGCTGCACAAATACAAGGTCCGAAAGATTTCTCAAAAGCTACTTCAGATTTACAAGCCAAAATAGAGAAAAATTTTTTAAATTTTTCTGTTGGAACCCGCCTTATCTTTGATACGGCCTGGTCTGTTATGTTCAATAAGGTACAAGAAATTATTTCAATGTTAAATTCTTAATAATAATAGGTATTTACCTTTGTCTACAGCTCAAACTGTTGTAACTTAAGTTACGGCCATAACTTGAATTTACATCGTTTCAATCCGAGTTATAATGCCGAAACGGCCGTAACCCAAGTTACAACAGTTTGAGCTGTAGACAAAAGTAAATATTTATTTTTAATTATCATCACAGCTCAGGGGCAAAAACATAGATTTTAAATTCATAACCTTTAGAACAACGCATATCTTTGCACTCGGGCCCTGTCAAAAATAGGTATTGCCTTTTTAGTCAAAAATACTACGAAGTAGTTTGCAATCAGAGCCAAAATAAGCTTTCCCCTACAAAAACGTTACGGTATTGAATTTTTTTAAACTGCAAATGCTAAAGCAAGAGCTTCCTTTTATAAAATAATAGTGGTTTAGTTACCTTTACCTTCGTACTATATTTGTCTTACCAGTTCAGGGGCAAGCCACAACAATGAGTAAGCTTCCTTTTCTATAATTTGTGAATAGCTTCGCTCAGCTGTTGAGAATGTGCGTGACTGATACGCTATCAGGTTCTCTACTCCATCTGGTAAGACAACACGGGTCCCAGGCCTACTGAGCTAGCGTCTACGGACAATTAGCTAGAAAGGTAAACTGTTGTCATAAAGAGCCTAAGTTCAGGGCCTTTTACCTTGTCAAAAGTCTCAATACAACATTCTCATAAAATTAAAGGATGTGTGTACTTCATAAGCAGGTCGTAAATTATGACGTAATGTAGTGGAACTAATATGAAATGACATATGGCTTCGACATAAGCTCCTAAAACGCTCAAAAGTAAAACAAATAATTGTAATATTTAAACAAACTCGGAATCAAATTGAAATTATCTATGTGACAGGGTAGATATCTCAGTACAGTAGAACATATCTTTTGTGTAAAAAAACAGTTTGTTGTTCGTCTTTGTTTGCTTTTGTTGATATTATTTTCAACTAGCTGTGTGCCCGTCCTACGTACGGGAATCTTGTAGTAGGTTTGAACCTTCTTATATTCAGAACAGGAGTTTGTTTGCATAAGGCTAGGCGCACACTAGCGATTATTTTGAGGCGACTATTTCATCGGCCGATCTGTGCAATATGTACTCGTATTTGAATGGAAGCGCGCACACAGGCGATCGAGAAATACGCCAATTTTAAAATCTGGGTTTTGCCACAGATTCGTAGGCAATGCGATTGTCGCCCGAAAATCTGTAACGTACAGGTTCTTGTTATCAGTCCGCGCCAAATCGGCCAGTCGCTTGTTGTTCTCCACAGGAGTCAGTGAACTTCAGTGTGAGTTGTGTTGTTTTCTTTGCTAAAAAAGCCACAGCTGTTATAATACAAACTGAAACATTAAATTACCATTTTGGTACTTTCCTGTTAAAGGGAACATTCATTATTATCGATGATTTTTTTTCTCGATGTATCGATGTTTTTGTTTTCCGATCCATTACAAATTGACAACAACTAACTGATCTTGTTTAGGCTAAAATAGTCTATTATATGGATTAAGAAATGAAACTGTTCTAAGCTAACCTAACATAACCAACCAAACTTGCTGTACCATTTAAAAAAAATCGTTTGGGTTTGAATATAAAAGGCAAGTTATAAACACGGAGTTTTTAAATGTTACAGCAAGTTTGGTTAGTTATGTTAGGTTTATTTTTTTATAACAGTTTCATTTCATTAATGTTTGTTGATACCACGTTGATACTGAACAACATTTTTCGTAGTTGTCAGCTGATATGTTTCAATTTGTTAATATCGATACATCGAGAAAAAAAATCATCGATAATAATGAATGTTCCCTTTAACAGGAAAGTACCGACATTTTATAGTAAAGAAGTTTTCACCACACTATGATGTTTTTGGCTGTATTACATACGTTAATTGGTGGCTGAAAGTTACGTTTTGCTGGCGATGCCAGCTGTCATCGTAAATTGGGGACCGAGCAGGTTTTTGCAGGCCGGGCCGCAAAATCAGCTGTCCGCTTACTTACTTAAAACATGAATGCATTTTAAATACACAATCAAAATCCATGGCATTGCAATATAATTGTGTTATTGTCACCGTTGCCTAGCAACTATTTATTTTTATTTTTGCTGATTCCTCAAATTATTTCTTCACATAACCTTAAAGTTGTAGTTGTGTTGACTATCAGTGTGCATTATTATAGTGGTGAATTAATAGTGGTAATATGGTATAGTGTGGTGAAAAATAGCGTTCGTACCACGGACCGAAATGGTTTTGCAGCTCTCGATCGATTTAAGTTCTCGACTTCGTCTCGAACTTAAAAACTATCTCGTGCCGGCAAAACCTTATTTTCGGCCCTTGGTACGAAATATACTATTTTACTGTCATCACGTGAAGTGTATAGTTTATAAAACTGTCGATTTAAAAGTCTCTGACTTACTATCGGATGCACCCAATATTTAAGTTGTCTTTTTTTCTAATTAGAAGAGTACAAACACAGGTTAATTCTACAAAGTCCATTTTAGGATAGCTTAAACAACGCACTCAAAAAATCCATTTCTGGACTAAAAAATCGCCACGTGTGTGCCTAGACATAAATCAATGGCGATTTATTTTTGGCCGATTTTTTTATCGGCCGATCAAAAATCGACCGTGTGCGCCAGGCCGAGTGCATTTTTTCAGATATGCTGGCAAAACTATTACTGTATGGGAAGACATATAAACCTTCGCAAATACAATATCTGACAGTTTCGAGCCAAAATGAATGTTTCGAAATTAAATGTCACCCAATCGTGTTAGTCCATATTTCATATGAGGCATAGCCCAACACTGGTTAAACGTAGTTAAAAAACTACCTCAACCTCACTACTGCACACTTTATTCGGGTTGAAATTTTCACTAACAAAGTTGCTCTTGTCTTTTCCACGAGACACTTAGAAATAAGGAAATTAATGCAATATACATACACACACAAATACATAATTGAATTTGGGGATTTGCTACGATTTAACCAAAGCAAACTACAAACAAAATAATTATTTGAAAGTTTTGATAGAGTCATCAAATTTTATGATAATCTTATTAAGGCCTGATCAATCAGTAAAATTTGTATAAATCCGTTAGCAAATATATAAATAAGTAAATAAATACTCAGTCCACAAAACATTGATACGTTAACAACGCAAAGCTTTAAAAATTCATGATGGTTTGCTAAAAAAAATCGTTCACTGATGTTTTATCATTTTTACAGCATTAACTAATATTTTGGATACCAGACAGAAAACGCAAATATCATACTGTAAGACATCAATTAAATTTAATAAGAAATAAGTTGCAGCACTAACGATAACTACACTTTAGTGATGTGTGTGTACGTAAAAATGATTCTTGCTTCTACCACCGGTTCTAAGGAAAAGTATCAGTACCAAAAACCAACGTGTACAGTTAAGAAAATAACTATAGTACTTACGACCAATTCAAACTGTCCTTGTAATCAAACTGGTGTTAATCCGTGTTAATGGTGTTAATAGGTGTTAATCCATTGGCAAATATATAGGCCTAAATACACAGGTCAAAAACCAATGAAACGTTAACAACCTAAAGCTTTCAAAATTCATGATGGTTTGCTCAAAAATCTTTCACTTGATGTGGTATCAGTACCGAAGTTATTAATCTCTCTTGGTTTTGGATTTTTAAGTTTTCGAAAATCAAAGCTATTTTCCAATAAAAGTATTATTTGTAAGCAACTTTTGATGTTCACATATTAATGACAGTTTGAAGAAACCACCTTTATCCAAACAAAGGTTTCTTATTTAAAATGTTACGTAATCTCTAAACTATGATCGGTATTTCTAGAAAACATTCGGAGGAAATGTGACAAAAAACAAATCTAGGGTTTTGTACGTTTGTAGTTTTACTTCCTACGTGGGAAGGCCATGTATTCTAGGGAAAAGTACCGATATCGTTGTCGAAATGGAAATGTAGTTGTGAATAATTAGGCCTACGTAGGGCCTACCCAGGAGATGGGCAATGGGCCAAGATTTGCGGTATGGTCCAGCAATTACAGCACAAAGAAGTAAGTAGAAACCAAAAGGGACACATTGGAAAAGCAAGTTTAGCTACTTCTGTAAGTTAACCCTCTGTTACAATCACAGCGAAATCAGAAAGATCTTCCAAGATCGCAGCATCATCCACGATCACCCACTGTCCTTGAAGCGCCGTCAATGAGTGGAAACCTTTTTTGGAAGCTATTGGTGACGAGTATTAAAAAAATATAAGTTTCCCAGCACTATACAACAATGATTCGTGGTCTTTTCCCCCGTTATAAAAACTCAAGAACAATCGTTGCACTTGTGATTAATTAAACCGGTTAAGTAAGGCACAACGTTTTTAATCACACTTGGATGTGCTTACAAAAGTTGATCGGGAATGGTTTAGGCGAGGTGCTAGGTGCAGTTGAGTATACATGAAAAGAGTCCGAGATTTTTACTTTTGATTTTGGTAATGGGGGCTTAGATGAGTGTAAAAACCCATGTCGTCACCTCCAGGGGTGGTCGACAAGTTAAGGGTGGGGGCGCAAAGTTGCGAAAAACGTTAATCGGCAAAGCGCTTTTAACTCCCTTGATATTGAATGTAAGTAAAAGGTTAATTTAAATTGACTTTTTATTTTATTATTGGGGGCCTAGGTGAGTGTAAAAACCCAGGTCGTAGTTACCAGGGGTTCAAGTTTTAAGTCTCTATCAAGTTTCTAAATCGTTACGAAACAAACACATATGTAAATCACTTCCAAGCTTATTATGAATAACATGGGAAACTGTTATAGCCTCGTAATAGTGTTAGAATCTTTCAAATGTTGACATTAAATCTACTTTCAAGGCTTACACTAATTCAGTTACTGTTATACATTGAGTGAAATTATACATATTTTGAGCATTTAGCATTGTTGGGAAGACACGTTCTAACTTCAAAGGGGGGTATATCCGTTACAGTGTAAGTTTGTCAGTTCATATCGTACTTCTGTGCCAATGAATAACCCTCTATCATAGGTTTGGCAAATTGTTTGTGGGATTACTGATAAAGCTGGAATTCCTTGACATGGATGGATTCCTTGTCAGTTAGTTGTCTCAGTCTTATTAATTTTCGAATATTTTTCCAATGATTTGAAAACATGTATGACAATAATTTCATGAACCTATGATGATATGTCTAGAATAATATGATAACATATAGGCTAAAGTGGCGGAAAAGGCAGACACCAACCCGTAAAATAGATATAAGATCGTTCTGTAAGAAATAATTGCAATAGTTTCTGTGATAAAAGGATTTTTCACTGATTTTGTAATGGAACGTTATATTGCAAAACATAACATGATACAGTAGGAAATCTATATATTTAATACGCGACATGAAACTTTGTGAACAATAAGGCTTTTTTGTTTTAAGATTTAACCCCCCATATTATATACCAAAATGTTCGTCTAGGTGTGTAGATGTGCAAACTGGCTTTAGATTTTCGAAATACATCTGTTTAAGGGCGTGGGCTGCCCTCAAAGTTCCTTCCATAAGGATAACATTGTGATCGATTTGAATGTTTTTATATTCTAAAACAGATGTCAATACGTTAGTTTAAAAAAAATTAAATCCCAGCTGTTTTGTTTGGTTTTGAAATGTAAACAGTTTGCATGTTTTTAAAAATAAATTAGAAACCCGGCAAAGAAATGTTACCTTTAGGTCACGACGGGAGAAAAGTTATATTTTATATTTAAGTTATATTTAAACATTATATTTTCGTTTAAACATGCCAAGGACCCGACGACAAAGAAATATTGCCGGTCGGACACGGCGAGTCAACATACGGCAAGCAATGCAAAACGTAAAGGGCCCAGACGAGGAGCTGGAACAGTTAGTGGCAACGTGTACTTTTTGTATACAAGATACTTAGAATATAACTGTAACCATCACTTAAGTATTAGTATCTATCCTCACCATTAAGTTAGTAAATTTTTGTTACGGTATTGATAATAATGCAATTAGTTTGGAATTAATAAAATTAAGTAGTATATTATTTTTCTCTATAACGATCTAGGCTATTTTGTTGTTAGCAGCATAACGGTATAGGAGTATTTCTAATCTTTTTATTTATTCTAATTATTTTCAAACATTCCTAAATAGGTCTGTTAGTCAGATAAAAAAATTTAAAATCAACACAGTAATCTAAGTTCCCTACATTTTTGGATGTTGTGCATTTTTCCCATTTTTTCCATAGAATTCTATATTTGTAGAATATTTAGATATCGCAATCGTCCGCGATTGTGCATATCTCAAATGACCTGATTCCGTATCCGAAATATTTCAAAACTGATGTGACCGATAAGTTTTATCTAAACCATAGAATGTTAAAATAAAATAGAGTAGAGTAGACTTTCTGTTAGATTTCTTTTGTTTTGTTTTTAATATTTTGCTATCAATGTTTATTTCTAGCTTTATTTTAATCCCTTGTGTGTAGTAATGTATAACGGCTTGGCGCGTGTCAGACAGCTAACATGGACGGAGACGATGACATACTTGGTATTGACAGCTACAGGAACAATGATTGTATGGAGTTTGATAATTATAGACAATTTTCGGATTTATTTACCTTAGAACCCTCTGAGGGGTTTTTAAAAGTTATTCATTTCAATATTCGCAGTTATAATAAAAATATAGATAATGTATTAATTCTTCTTGAAGACTTGAAAGTAAAATTTGACTTAATTGTACTTACTGAAGCGTGGTTGGAATGTGGAAACAATTTGACAGATTTGGAGGGATATGATTTGTACTCAACTGAAATACATTGGAACAGAAACGACGGTGTAATTGTGTATTGTAAAACTGAACTTGGAGTAACATCACAACAGATATCAATGGGTGAGGCGACGGGATTACAATTAGACTTTTACACTGATAACAGACACTTTAATGTAGTAGCCATATACCGTAGTCCATCTATGAACTATCATTCATTCGTAACTGATCTAAACAACTACTATAGCAATGTTAATAAACACACTACTTACTTTTACGTTGGTGACATCAATATTGACATTTTACATAGTTGTCAAAATGTTTTTGAAAAAGACTATTACTTAAACATACTTTACAGTGTTGGCTTTACTGATTACATAAACAAACCGACAAGAGTAACTGAACGATCTGAGACCTGTATTGACCATTTATTTGTAAATCACTTTGATTATTCCGCAATAAGTTCATGCATACTTAAAACAGATGTTACTGACCACTATGCTATTGTTGCTAAACTTGAATACTGTTCTTCTAAAAATCTACACACAAAAACAGATGACAACGAAACAATCACTTACACAGACCAGAAATTGCTACAAGAGCTGATTGAGCGTCAGCCATGGGACCATGTTCTGGCTCTGCAGGATGTTAATCTCTGCTGCGATGCATTTATTAGTACTTTTGACCATCTTAAATGCCAAGCGACGAAGTCTAAATATAAAACCAGTAGGCATAAGAAACTAAAGCCTTGGATCACAACCAATCTAATTCGTGGGATACGTGAACGTGATAAATTAAGTAAACGTGTAAAAACGCACCCTTTCGACGAAAACTTAAAAGTCAACTACCGTAATTATCGTAATTGGCTAAACCGAGAAATCAAGTCAGCAAAAATTTCCTATTACAAGCACAAAATTCTCGAATCAACTGGACGGCCAAAATAATTTTGGAATATAGTAAATGAAATAAGTGGTATAAAGAAAATTCGTGAAAAATTTCCATTAAGTCTTTTTTATGAGAAATCCGATAAGGACGGTATAAAAAAAGTAGCAAACTCGTTTAATAACTTTTTTACAAATGTAGGTAGGAATCTTGCTCAACGCATACCGCAACTGGCTGGACCTCCGCTGATTGACGATTCAGCGTTCAGAGTCAGACATGAGTTCCGGCTAGAGCCGGTCACCGACAGCCAACTTGAGTGGTGCATTAGGGATTTGCGTGGTGGATCTGCTCCTGGTATAGATGGAATTTCGGCGATTTTATTACAAAATAATATTCCGGCACTGATACCTCCACTCAAACACCTAGTTAATCTAAGCATTCTCTCAGGACAATTTCCTGACCGTTTTAAGATAGCGAAAATAGTTCCTTTGTATAAATCTGGCACAAAGCAAGAGTTAAACAATTATCGCCCAATATCCCTGTTGAATGTTATGTCTAAGATTTTAGAAAAATGTGTCAAAATACAATTGCACTGTTATTTGGAAGATAATAATTTGTTATCAGAATGCCAGTATGGTTTTAGGAAGAGTAAAAATACTAGTGATGCTCTCTTCGCTATGAATAAATATATTTCGGAGTGTATTAACGGAAATGAAAAAGCATTGACTGTGTTCATTGACCTTGCAAAGGCATTTGATTCCATTGATAGAAATATTCTTTTAAATAAAATGGAATGCATCGGAATTCGTGGTTTGGCCCTAAAATGGTTTAGTAGTTATTTGAATAAACGAAGCCAGTTAGTTTCTATTAACAACAATTTTAGCGATATACGTGAAATAGACTATGGAGTTGTCCAGGGCAGTACGCTGGGACCATCCCTTTTTTTAATTTACATAAATAATTTAGACAAACTTCCAATCACAGGAAAGCTCTTTTTATTTGCCGACGACACTGCAGTTATATTCAAAGGTAATACTTGGGACCAAACATTCAATGTAGCGCAAACAGATATGTTCCTTATTCAAAAATGGTTCTCCCAAAATGTATTATCAATGAATGTTTTAAAAACAAAATATATGCCAATTTTCCTCAGACAAAGTAGTAAGCCTCCCACCAACCTCAGACTAGTGATGCATGTTTGTGGAGATCCAGGTGTCTCTACCTGTGGTTGTTTACATTTGGAGAGAGTAGATCATTACAAGTACTTGGGAGTGATATTGGATAGTAGGTTAAGATGGGAACCCCATATTGAATATTTAAAGACAAAACTTAGGAAATTAATTTATGTTTTTAGAAACGTTCGCGAAATTCTTAACATCAATGAAATAAAAATGTTATACTATGCATTTGTCCAATCAGTACTTCAATATGGAATTATAGTATGGGGAGGAGCTAGTAGCAATATTTTAAAGCCTCTGTTTGTCATACAAAAACTAATTATTAAAATAGCTTTTCAATTCAACAGGCGATTCCCTACAAATGTATTATTCAAAAACACTCAATTACTTTCGGTGCGTCAACTTTTTATCAAAACTTTACTTGTATATACCTACTCTAATCAAGATTTGATAGTGACGCCAGTCACACATAACTATTCCACCAGAGGAGCTGTAAATGTAGGTATGCAGGTACCCCGAGTTTTCAAGTCTGCAAACCTTACTAATGCTTTTTATATTGCGAATTTTTTGTATAGGAATATACCATCAGAGATTAGAGATCTACAGGTATCTCTTCCAGTTTATAAACGTTCGGTAAGCAGTTGGCTGTCGGAGATTGGGCTCGATCAGTCTGAGACACTTATCGGTTCAGTATACAATACCTAACAATAATTATACACAAGTACAACAAACAATATTTAGCGTACATATATCAGTAACTGCAACTCCATTCACTCGACTACCTTTTATTTAGCATTAACTGTTCCTGTAGCTGTCTCATAGCTTAGTTGTAAATAGTATTTTGATTAATTTAGTTTTAATTTTTTAAGAATATTTCTAATTTGTAATAGAGCTCGTCCCGCGCACAGGTCTTTTACGGCCTATGCGGGACTATTGTTCGTATTTTGTACATGTATATATTGTAAACATTTTTGGAAATAAAGCAGATTTTGATTTGATTTGATTTGATTTGTACTTACAAAATTACACTGACAAATACAACAATTCAGCAGCATTCACTTGGCGAGATGGTATTAAAATGTCAGAAATGTGGTGCGCTACATTTTCAAGAAGAACAAAGAGGACGAGGCGAAGCTTTTTCATTCTGCTGCCATAAAGGAAAAGTGAAGATACCGCCATACCAAGAAATCTATTATATCCAGAGCCTACTTAATAAAGCAAATAATTTGAGGAGAAACTACAAAGAGAACATTAGATCGTACAACTCTTCGCTCGCAATGGTCAGCACTCGAGCTAAAATTGAAGAACATAACGATGGAGGGACTTTCATGTATAAGGTAAACGACACAATTTATCACTCAATTGGCACCTTTCAACCGTCAGAAGGGGAGCATCCCGCATGTGCCAAAGTTTGTATCCACGGACGTCAAGAAAGAATGCTAAACAAAGCTAATGGCTCTTGCAGCACTGAACTCATGCATATTTTGAGCTCCGTCCTGCAAAATAATCCTACTGAACAGCAAAAAGAACTTAGAATGCATACAGCCAACGATCGAGCTCAAGACCAACGATACAACGACGCAACTTCTAACGTCGTTGCTATAATATCCTAATTTATTATTCGTGCGAATTCGCACTGGTTCACCTAGTCAATTTTAAAATCATAAAATAACATTGCAAATACTTCTTTTAAATAAATAATATTCTTATAAATACTCTTTCTTCAAACGAAGGAGGACTTACGACGTCGACTACGCCTCGAGACAACTGTGAAACACACTTCACAGAATACAAAAGGTAATTCGAGCTATTAACAAACATATATTGGAAAACTGCATGACTCTTACTACCTGAGAACGAATATGAGGGACAAATGCTGGTACGCAAAAACGTCATAATTATGATTTTTTACGGCAACTTCCAATAACCAAAATCGGTCCAGTACATTAAGTTAACATTGTTCCAGTACACTGTGATACAGTTTCCAATTAGATTGTGCGTGATGGTGTGCAAGAAATTAAGAAACTCGTTTACCAACCTGGCGTGACTTATACATGGCTAGGCGCAAAGACGAATAAGGAGGACTGACAACGTCGACTACGCCTCGAGACATTTTTTGAAAGTGCACGAAACTAACTACAGTTGGATAGCAATATAAGCTTTGGGAAGAGGGGAATCTGAAGTTCGCAGAACACTTGTCACCTGAGATTTGTGCTAGTGTATGGATATCAGACGGAGTGGAGAAAGCTGAATTTTTATAACACCTCACAAATGAAAAAGGATGGGTAACTGCCAAAGGCAACTGTGGAACAATGTGAATCTTTCACCCAATAAAAAACAACCCGGCGCAGCAAACCTGCAGACTAAGTGAATTTAAACTTGTCTGATTACATTTTTACAAAAATATTTCCATAAATAAGACATATGTATTCCCAATTTAAATATCATTAGATTTAACGAGTGCTTAGGTTTGCTGCTACGGGGAAAGTAAAACGTTTTTTTGGCCTTATGTTAATAGTATAAGATGAAATAAATAAATTTGTAATTTTTTAATATATATCCAAAAACAAGTAAACTACAACAGTTTTTATTTTCTCCTTAAAAATAACATGAGAATTTTAAATTACACTTTTTTTTATTTTCCTCGTGACCTCTAGGCATACAAAAGCGGTTCAATATACTAAACTATTTATTTTTTAATCTCTACCAAATGGTTTGGAAATAAATTGCTAAAAGATTTGTTTTTAGGGTCAACAATGGGGAAAACTCATTTTTACCCCCAAAAAACGCCCCCTAACCCCCCATTTCCATGGTCTGATTATGCTGCTTCGTGATCTCGTTTGAATAAACGTAGTTTTAAACGTTTGTACCAAATTTCGTTATAATTGGATAATTTTTACTCGAGTTATCGCGCTATATGAATTTGAAGGGATGTTGTTTTTGCCCTCTGGGGGCATCAAAATGAAAAAGCAAATCGGTCCCTGGTTTAGTTGTTACCATGAGACCTACGGTAATTGCTTATTCCCTATATGGGGAATTCGCTAAAAGGTAATATAAGTTAATAAATGCATTTAGTGGAAAACTGCAGGACTCATATGACCTGAGTGACAGGCGATAAATCAGGGGCATGTTTGCGGGACTATCTATACTATTATATAAAAATCTAATTTTAATTTAATTTTTTTTTATTTCCAAAATATAAACAATACAATAAACAGATATAATTAAAAAGAAATATATTTTTCCGCATAGGCGTAAGCCCGTGTGCGGAAAAAGAGTTCTAAATCTGCTACCTATCTGGTATATTGTGGATAACAGTGATTTTTATTGTCTAATTAAAACATTTACTACATTTCTTAAAAATAATTATATATTACATAAAAACATAATTTAAAAGTTAATATGTACAAAATTAGGACACAATAACACAATTAATTTAGAGTAGAATTTCCTAATGTAACCAAAGATTAAAATAAGCAACTAATGGTGTCTGTCTGTATGTGTATTACTAATAGATGCAAAAACTACTGAACCAACTGGGCTTAAATTTTACAAAAATATAGCTACCATACCAAGGACCATTATTAGTCCGGTGGCTTAGTGAAATTACCGTTACATGGCGGATAAAAGCACCAAATTTGGCATGAAGGTACCTTAGGGTATACTAATAAATTTTAGCCTAGGAGCCCTTTTGAAATTTTAAATATTTCCACACACGGCATCAAAATCCAAAATGGCCGACAAATACGACAAAAACTACCTTTAAAACAATCCATTCCCCTGTTAACTCTAGAATATAACTTAAATCCAACCAAGACTCTACAATACAAACCGGAGACATACTAAATTATATGAAAGAAATCTTATGTGTGTCTGTGTGTGAGTGGGTGGGGGTATGTGTGTGAGTATTTATGTAACGAAACCTGTACTGGACATTGCGCAAAAATGGTCAAACCAATTTACTGAAAATTTAGTGTGGACTTTGTTAGTATCATATGTCAACATTTAGATTTGTTTCCTTGTATTTATCTATTTATAGAATTTTATTTTGTTTATTTTTACAATTTTCATCTATTTTTGTTTTTGTTTTAGATCTGTAGATCTACAGAGTTAGGCAAAAGTATGGAACCCCCCAGTTAACTTTTTAACGCGTTGCAGTAGGAAACCCAAACTCGGCATATATTTACAAAATAAAAAATTGCACTTTTTCATCAAAGTTACAACTTTGCCCCAGCCCCCAGAATGGGGTATTTTGGGGGCAGCCCCAAATTTTCAAACTTAAACACCCATCATGTGACCACTCATTTTAAAAGGTTCATCAAGAGAAGTTGAATGGTGCAAACCAGAGGTCAATATCGCACCCGTAATCAAAATGGTAGCCATTTTAATTTACGATGAGCAAGCAAAAGATAAAGTCTAGACACCTCCAGTTAACTTTATAACGTGTGGCAGGGGGAAAACCAAACTCGGCACATGTTTACTAAATAAAAAGATATCACTTTTTCATTACAGTTAGAACTTGTACCCGGCTCCCAAAATGTGGTATTCGGGGGCAGTCCCAATTTTTCAAATGTCATGTGACCACTCATTTTAAAAGGTTCATCAAGAGAAGTTGAATGGTGCAAACCAGAGGTCAATATCCCACTCCAAATCGAAATGGCAGCCATTTTAATTTTTTAATATGAGCAAGCAAAAGATAAAGTCTTGACAATCCCAGTAACTTAAAAAATTTAATATTTTAATACTGGCGTTTAAACACACTGACATTTAAGGCGCATTGTATAGCGACAAGAGGTAAAGTCCCAGCGAGGAGTAATATCATCAGGAAGCTCACCAGCAGATGCTGGGGTGCTAACCCTAATGTCCTCAGAACCTCAGCTTTAGCGCTCAGTGTGTCGGCTGCGGAGTACGCTGTACCAGTATGGAATGCATCGTCAAATGAAAAAAAGGTTGACATTGCAGTCAATGACATGGCTCGGATTGTAACTGGGTCTTTGAAACCAACCCCAGTACACAAACTCTATCCTATCGTAGGGATCGCCCCTCCATCAATCCGACATGATGTCGCTGCCGACGCAGAAAGGACTAAGCAAGAGACAGACCCTCGTCACCCATTACACGGTCACCAACCTGCAGAGCGACGGCTTCGGTCCAGAAAGAGCTTTTTATCACGGACACGAGTCCTGGATGGATCACTCTCAATCAATCGGGTGGCAAGGTGGGAGGCCACGTTGACTAACACTTCCTTACCAGCCAGGGAGGAACTGGCTCCTGGTGGAGGCCTTCATTACACGGTATGGAACACCCTAAATCGAATTAGGGTCGAGGTACCAAAATGCAAGACAAACATGCAGAAATGGGGTCTCTTATCAGACGAAGAAAGCATCTTGTGCGCGTGTGGTGCTGTTCAGAATCCTGGCCATCTACTGATCTGCCCACGCGTAGACCAGTCTTGCACATTAGATGATCTTTTACAAGCGAATGACAAAGCCATATCGGTACCTATTTTTTGGAAATGCGAAGTCTGATTTCCGGGCACGGAAAGTAAGTAAGTAGTATAAGGGGGGCGATATTGACTTCTAGTTTGTGCCATTTAATTTGCCTTAAAAAACCCCTTTAAAATTAGGGGTCACATGACGTTTGAAAAATTGGGACTGCCCCCAAATACCCCATTTTGGGAGCCGGGTACAAGTTCTAACTGTAATGAAAAAGTGATATCTTTTTATTTAGTAAACATGTGCCGAGTTTGGTTTTCCCCCTGCCACACGTTATAAAGTTAACTGGAGGTGTCTAGACTTTATCTTTTGCTTGCTCATCGTAAATTAAAATGGCTACCATTTTGATTACGGGTGCGATATTGACCTCTGGTTTGCACCATTCAACTCCTCTTGATGAACCTTTTAAAATGAGTGGTCACATGATGGGTGTTTAAGTTTGAAAATTTGGGGCTGCCCCCAAAATACCCCATTCTGGGGGCTGGGGCAAAGTTGTAACTTTGATGAAAAAGTGCAATTTTTTATTTTGTAAATATATGCCGAGTTTGGGTTTCCTAATGCAACGCGTTAAAAAGTTAACTGGGGGGTTCCATACTTTTGCCTAACTCTGTAGATCTACAGATCTAAAACAAAAACAAAAATAGATGAAAATTGTAAATATAAACAAAATAAAATTCTATAAATAGATAAATACAAGGAAGCAAATCTAAATGTTGACATATGATACTAACAAAGTCCACACTAAATTTTCAGTAAATTGGTTTGACCATTTTTGCGCAATGTCCAGTACAGGTTTCGTTACATAAATACTCACACACATACCCCCACCCACTCACACACAGACACACATAAGATTTCTTTCATATAATTTAGTATGTCTCCGGTTTGTATTGTAGAGTCTTGGTTGGATTTAAGTTATATTTTAGAGTTAACAGGGGAATGGATTGTTTTAAAAGTGGTTTTTGTCGTATTTGTCGGCCATTTTGGATTTTGGTGCCGTGTGTGGAAATATTTAAAATTTCAAAAGGGCTCCTAGGCTAAAATTTATTAGTATACCCTAAGGTACCTTCATGCCAAATTTGGTGCTTTTATCCACCAGGTAACGGTATTCGTAAACTAAAGCCCTAAGCCACCGGACTATATAGGGCTATTCACATTTCGATACTGACTGTAGGCTTTGCCCCTGTGGCTTTAAAATTTCTGAGGTGAACATTTTAAAAGTAAATATTGATTGGTCTCCATGGCTGTGATGAGAACACTAACAATGTTTGTTTACATTTGCTTTGCCATTTAAATATAAACAAGAACTGCTAAACTGCATACATCAATTTCAGACAGCTGATACAAAGAAATTAAATATAATATTTTCCATAAATATGAGGTAGGTTTATTTTAATCTAACCTTTTATCATGGATTATTTATTCTCTGTATCAACTCCGGCTCTGCTTTGGATTTTTTAAAGCGTCTTAAGTTAATAATCCTAAGTGAAAATAATGTTATTGATATGTTTTCATGGAAACAGTATGAAAATTACAATGTATAAATGTTTTGTATGAATTTGGAGGCTACTTTAAATAAATTCTAACTGCTTCACATGCGTTAGATTAACTTAACATAACTTGCACATCACCACATTGTTTTTTATATGCATATTTAGGTAAATTAAGTTATTGTGTTTTGCTAAACCTATGCTTAAATTAAACTAAAGAATATCATCAATAACTAAATTGTCGTTGATTTTTGTTTTCTAAAATCTATTGTACATGTGTAACTATATTTAATTATCAAATGGTAATACAAAATACTCTTATTTTATCTTAACATAGCTTTTAGTTCACATTTACTTTATT
The DNA here is from genome assembly GCF_028750875.1 of Macrosteles quadrilineatus. Taxonomy (NCBI): domain Eukaryota; kingdom Metazoa; phylum Arthropoda; class Insecta; order Hemiptera; family Cicadellidae; genus Macrosteles; species Macrosteles quadrilineatus. Next base: position 18,416,125 of record NW_026542594.1, read on the forward strand.
TGATACATTTATTATTTGTGTTTTGCCACACTACTGATTAAATTAAACCAAGGAAAATCCTATACTCTAATACGAGCAAGGTTTGCTTGTATGTATGTATTTTGTATGCTTGCACCAAGATCTCGAAAACGGCTCCGACGATTTTCTTCAAATGTTGTATATAGTTTATTTCTGGCCTAAAAACGAGTTTACTGCAATTAGAACTGTCAACAAAAATCTAATTACGTAGAAAAATGAAACTGAAAATCTCATTTTTTAAATATTAGTCTTATGGGTTGCTAGGTAACCATGTTGGCTGAATAAAATAACAAGGAAAAAGTAAACAAAAGACTTGTAATTTGTCTATCCACAGTATACTAGCAAAACAAAATACAGTAAAAAAGGAAAAACATCAGTTGTTACTATTGAGCAAAGATTATACTGAAGATTACTCGATTCTATGGTCAAGGGTAGCAGTGTGGAGTGTGGGAACTGTTTATGACAATTAGGTTAAGGTATCTACAATCCTAAAATGCTATGGGAAGGGAGGGAAACAGGTCCATGACGTAGGAAATGGTGTAGGAAGTAGTAATGCTAGCAGTGCAGAGTGTGGGAACTATCTGTGGCATTTATGTATCTGCAATTCTAAAATGGTATATGGAAGGAGGGCAAACAGGTCCACGACGTAGGGAGTGGTGAAGTAAGTAATGAAGGTGAGCAGTGTGGAGATTGGGAGTGGATTAATGTATCTGCAATACTTTTCAGAGTAAACTAATAATTTTCCCCGAGCAAAGCTCGGTCCCCAGGTACTATCATAAAACTAAGCAGTACAGTGTTCTTTTATTTCTAAAATCAATTAAATATCTGTTAGGGTACTATGTTTTCTTAATGGTAAGTGTGAAAATGTAAAGGCAATGGCCGCTGGAACTGATTAAAAGAAATGGTTTGTATATTAAGTTGTTTGTTGATATTTTTGTATAGTAGAATCAGAGATGCAATGAAACATATACTGTATTTATTTGCTATTACATTTTTTAGTCCTTGATGCTTTGATAACGATATTAGTTTTGTCTGCTGTCTTTAGTTCTAAATTATTTGTTTGAAATTTTTTATAGCACCTATAGATATAGTTTCTTTAATATTTCAAAAGACTGTATTGATAAGGCACAGCAATATTTCTAAAGTTTATAACAGCTGACTTAGTTTTGCTAATGATTTATTGTGAGTAAAAAAACTGAAGATGAAAGGATTTGTGATTATAAAGAAGAGTTTAATATAAAGATACTAGCTGACCCGGCGAACTTCGTATCGCCTAAGTTATAGGTTTCCCCTAAGACAGACCGATGGAAAGAAAGTACCGTTACGTTTAATTTTCAAGATGATCTCGTTCGCATCGCTCAATCACGTCCTGGTTGAAGTTCGTTCGCTACGCTCACTCACCTTTGGGTTGGAGCTCGTTCGCTACGCTCACTCACCTTTAGGTTGGAGCTCGTTCGCTGCGCTCACTTGCCTTCAGGTTAGCTCGTTCGCTACGCTAACTCGCCTCCAGGTTGAAGTTCGTTCGCTACGCTCACTCACCTTTTGGTTGCAAATTAGCTGTTGTCATAAATGTAAAAGAAATAATAGTGCTGCACCCTGTTGGTAATCCTTGTAACTTTAATGCTATTGAACATCATAGAACAGAACCAACTTGTTTAATTGAAACAGCTGTTAAGATTCATTAATTCCATTACTCATAAGGTTAACATGGGAAACTCCAGAGCCACTGGGGCGGAGCCCTTTTAAGAATTTCGAAACGGGAAATAGTTTACGTCCGATTCGCATACCTACAGAATTTACACACCAAATTTCATAACGATCGGTGAAGTCGTTCCGGAGGAGTTTGCAGACAAACACTGTGACACGAGAATATTATATATTAGATTTAAATTTAATAATTAGTATTTTTGAAACTTCAAAATTGAAATTTAAAATGTCAATAATAAATTAAAAGATGTGTAATTAAGGGAGAAAAGCTTAATGCTAGTACATTGATATGCTTATTAACATGTATAGATATTATACTAAAGACGGAGGCTATACTATAATCAAGGCTAGATGGCTCCGGTACTAAATAAGCAATGGAATAAGAACTACAGAGGAGAAACCCTATTGCACAAAGATGTTGTGAGGACACAGAATTACACCCCCTTGAATGTATTGGATTTATTTTGGAAATTCATTCTCCAAGTGTGTTAGAATGCCTATTTTGTAAAACACAACACTCTTAAAAGGACAACTAAAAGTTTTACCTATGTACAAGGGTGTTAAGAAAACTTCCCTCTTATTAATAAAAGAACGGCAATTGTTCTCTTATCAGCACTGTATTTGAATGCTGTCCACTTAACATCCTAGGGTAAATCTATGTACACAGTGTGATTGAAAAGTCCCAGGACGAGGTAATATATTTTGTTGACCTTTATAAAGAAAGGAATGACACTTTGTAAATCAATTATAACTATAAATGTCTACCTTTTTCGAGCTATTATTTCATTTTTCCATCTTAAGGAGGGCGGCCTATTAGGAGTAAGTCAAAATCCTCAAATTGAAGCATGGATCATGTTTGGTATAAAATTATAGGTCTTATTTATTAAAGCGCCATGCCGCAAGCCCGAACTCAAACGAAAAACCAAGTAAAAAATGGCAGCCATTCAAAAACGTCCTTAATCTGCCTTTTTGAATCTTTGAACGGCTACCATTTTTATTGTAAGCTCAAATTTGTGGCATTGTATTTTACTAATAACCGTCCTGAATCAGCAGATTTTTTAAAATCTTTTTAATCATTACTAGAGGTCGTCCAGTGGTCGAAACTCGACCAAAAATATTCAATGTACAGACATCTCTATTTTTACACCACACTGTGAATAAAACATGTGATTGGAGTTTCTTCCATTTGTTTTCATTTTCTGCTTATATTTCGTCGTTATATCGTCACCCCACATGTCAACCCATAAGAAACATGTAAGTTTTTCAACATTTTAAATTCATTTTCTGTGCCTATTTTTGAGCCTATTTTAATTTATAAAGGCATTCTGCACATCTAAAGGAAAATATCTTTCCAACAGTATGCGTAGATTTTCCCTGCGATGCACTCGAGCTGAAAAAAGGGTTTAAAGAAAAATGCTTGCCTATTAATATAATATAGATTTGATTTTCTTCGTTTTGTTCTATCTACAGCCTAAAATGAACATTTTCGAAAGTTTGAAAATGTCAAAATCGGATTCCTCACATACTAAAACATACATTTTGACATACAGATCAATAGGGTTCGACATAATAACAAACTGTATATTGTCATAATAGTCGCGCTCAACATAATAATTGTTATTGACCTTATGGCTACATTATCGATCATAGTTGTAATAACCATTATGAATCAGCATTATTTGGTTTAGGGGTTGAGACTTTTATATTTATATTTCACCACAAAAAGATTTTTAAAATTAATAATTAAGTTTCTCCGAGTTTTCAACTCTACAGCCTAAACGGTACATTTTCGAAAGTTTGAAATTGTCAAAATCGGATTCCTCACATACTAAAACATACATTTTGACATACAGATCAATAGGGTTCGACATAATAACAAACTGTATATTGTCATAATAGTCGCGCTCATAATAATAATTTTTATTGACCTTATGGCCACATTATCGATCATAGTTGTAATAACCATTATGAATCAGCATTATTTGGTTTAGGGTTTGAGTATATTATATTTATATTTCACCACAAAAAGATTTTTAAAATTAATAATTAAGTTTCTCCGAGTTTTCAAGTCTACAGCCTAAACGGTACATTTTCGAAAGTTTGAAATTGTCAAAATCGGATTCCTCACATAATAAAACATACATTTTGACATACAGATCAATAGGGCTCGACATAATAACAAACTGTATATTGTCATAATAGTCGCGCTCATAATAATAATTTTTATTGACCTTATGGCCACATTATCGATCATAGTTGTAATAACCATTATGAATCAGCATTATTTGGTTTAGGGTTTGAGTATATTATATTTATATTTCACCACAAAAAGATTTTTAAAATTAATAATTAAGTTTCTCCGAGTTTTCAACTCTACAGCCTAAACGGTACATTTTCGAAAGTTTGAAAATGTCAAAATCGGATTCCTTACCTACTAAAACATACAATTTGACATACGGATCAATATATTTTTACAATCCGTTCTTTAGTAAAAACCTGTATATTGTCATAATCGTCCTGTGAATTATAATACTTTGGGTTGACCTTATGGAAAGTAAATAAATATACGTCTTTTACGCTCTTTTTTATTTACGCTTATACTGTTACTCACAAGACGATAAATATACAAAAGGGGGTAAGTGGTGATCGATTTCGATTGTACACTCCAATCATCATCAGACCCAATAGGCGAATGACAAGAATCTTGAATGGCGTCCCTATTTATACCCTATTGGCTACCGGAAACACCGGCCAATACATTTTTATAAGTACAACTGGAATCGAAATTTACTTGTTCATTAATCAACGTATTTCAATGTTTACATTTTTCCTTATAAATATACAATCTTCCCAAGCATTCATCACATATCCCTTCTTACAATTCTTTAAATACATAGATTATCCTCCATTTTTCCTATTGAGTGTCTATTTTGTAACAGGTGTTGTGCGACGTTTGATATTTCTGGTTTGTTGTTCCTCCATACAGATATGTGTTCTTTTCGTCTTTCTTGCGATGTCCTCTATTGTCTTGGTTCGAAATCCATTAACTTGAGCTATCTTCCTTATGGCTTATCTTCTTAGTTGACCTTATGTCTAAATTTTTGGTCATAGTTGTAATAAACATTATGAATCGGCATATTTAGGGGTTTTAGTTGAGAATGTCATATTTAAAAAAAAAGAATAAATAAACAAATTTAAATATTTATTACCGATTTTACTGGCAAGCTCGAATTGAATCCAGACCTCACTGTGCATTTGTTTTAATTATTAAACAAAATAATGGTAGTAGTTAGAGTTTCGTTTAGATAGTAGTTTAAATAAAGCTTTCGCAGACATATAGTCTAAAACTATTGTAAAGTACAATACTAGTGGGTTTTTACAAACAAGAGAGATAATAGAGCTCGTGATTTATCAATGATTTTCATTTCTCATCGTTTGTGTTTGCTTTAAAGGAAAAATGAATAGAATAAAGCTCAAGGCTGTAGCAAGCATAACTATATGATACTATTAAATGGATATCATACAAATATAAAAATTTAGTCATCGATACTTTTGCCTATTTACTACATTGGTATTGTTTGAAAAATACCATTAAAGTACTATATTAGTACTGTAAAGGAGTGTCGTAGATAGACCTTCGTCAATAGGGCTACTGGAGGGCTCCCCAGGGATTTTTTTAAATTAACCATTAATAGACCTTGACTGTAATAACACATAGACACACGTATCCATATAGTCACGAACAAGGGGATTTTAATAGTATATTTTGTACCTAGGGCCGAAAATAAGGTTTTGCCTGCTCGAGATGGTTTTTAAGTTCGAGACGAAGTCAAGAACTTAAATCGATCGAGAGCTGCAAAACCATTTCGGTCTGTGGTACGAACGCTATTTTTCACCCCACTATACCCTATTACCACTATTCACCACTATAATAATGCACACTGATAGTCAACACAACTACAACTTTAAGGTTATGTGAAGAAATAATTTGAGGAATCAGCAAAAATAAAAATAAATAGTTGCTAGGCAACGGTGACAATAATACAATTCTATTGCAATGCTATGGATTTTAAAATATGTATTTAAAATGCACTAGTGTACATGTTGCTCGAATTCGAGCAATTATAAAGTATTACAGGATTTGCAAACCAATAACAATCATACTTAGCTATCAACATTTCAACAAAACACACCTACCTTCTCTATAGCAGCAAACCTAAGAACTCATAATAAAGTTAACTTAATGTTATTTAAATAGGAAAGAAATGACTATTTTCAGGGAATATCTTTGTATAAATTTAGCCAGGTAAATGGAAATTCGCTTAGTCTGAAGGTTTGCGGATACGCAATTTTAATAACAGCAATGATCGAAGAATCTGAATTATTACTTATATCCATGAATTTATTTAACAATTATTTCCTGTAAAATATTATTACAGCAGTTCAAAAATATTGAAACAAACTCGATCAACAAATGATGTAACTGAAAGAATTCCATACTAATGACATTAACATATAGTTTGACAGTTCCATTAAATCAATGTTAAATGTTTACATTCGGGCATAGACAAAAATGGTTCGGGCGAGTGACATATTTTATTAATGTTTATGATCCCTACCGTTCCTGTTCTAATAATCATGCAGTATTTAATATGTTTGGACCAGCTGTGTGGAATTGTGAAATAAAAATTAATTTGACAGTTAGTTCTGCTTGTTTACATTTTAAAATTTTGTGGGTTTGTTCTTTGTTACTATGGATAGCATCAATACATATTTCACTTTTAATTTCTGACAACAGCTGGAGTTCCATAACAAATTTTGTTTCCCATGGTAATCTTATGGATAAATACGAAACTTTAAAGGACCCCAGGGCCTCACTCTCTAATTATTTCATTAAAAAGAAAGTTTCCTGCACAACTTCACGTTACGCTCTTTCCAATGACACCAAAAACATGTCAATCGGTTCAGTAGTTTTGGAGGAGTAATTGTCACAAAAAACCTGCTTGCGTATTAAATAAGTATAGATATAGATTCATGTTTTAAGTTAGGAAGCGGACAGGTGATTTTGCGGCCCCAGGCTGTAAAACCCCGAAACGGCACACGGAAGATTTCTCAGGTGCCGTTTGACGTCACTAACTGCTGACGTCACTTTGAGGGAACACCAATACAGCAACGATACGATTTGAGCCATCGGCCTCGGTGGTGCAGTGGATAGCGATGCGGGCTGATAATCCGAAGGTTCCGGGCTCGAATCCCGCCGGCGGCACTAACTTTTTGTCATCAATTTTTTCATATCAGCAAGTTAGGTTGGTTTGGTTAGGTTATGACAGTTTAATTTTATAATTAAAAAATTAAAAAAAATTGAATTTTAGGCAATTATAATTTTATTTTATGAACAAAACTATTTTTTAGATTAGTAAGCCTTTATTTGATTTTTCCATTATCAGCACGTTTGGTTAGTTTGTTTAGGTTATGACAGTTTAATTTAATAATAGAAAATTATAAAATTGTCCGTTTCTTCAGACGCAGCAGTTAGTGACGTCAGCAGTTAGTGACCTCAAACGGCACCTGAGAAATCTTCCGTGTGCCCCACCGGCAAAACCCTGGTTGGTCCCCAAATTACGATGACAGCTGGCATGGCCAGCAAAACGTAACTTTCAGCCACCAATTAACGTATGTAATAAAGCCAAAAACATCATAGTGTGGTGAAAAATTATAAACAGTCCAAATATCGGAACATTCTTAAAGTTTTGTAGTCGCTGCTTCAACCTAATCCCCTAAAATATTTATCTAAAATGCATTTTTATGCTTTTTATTTGTTTGTGTATTTTATGTTTTGTGTGTTATTTTTGAAACTATTTCTGTTGAATATAAAAAAAGAGCTAACTCCGTATTATCTTAGTGATTCTTAAAAAAATGTCATAGCAGTATAAAAAGTTGAATGAAACCGTAAAACCCTAGGCTAAATTATTACATTTAATGAAAGTTTATTTGTAGCAAAGTAACAAACACGAACGCACTACTAACACCAGACGACTGACACTACTTGAAGACCGGACCAAGCGTAGTGCGAGTGAGGGAAGTAGAAGGAGTGGTTTATAAGGCTGGTTTTATGCACCGCGACAGTCGCGAGTCGCGAGTCGCGCCACGTCTTGCGGCTGACAAAAATGTCACGCGACAGCGACACTTTTTTGTCGCGTAAACTCACATCCGGTGGTGGGGGAATTAAAGAAATCAGTCTGTTCTCAATCCAATGTTGTGTGTTGTGTTTTGATGTAGAAGTGATTATTAAGTTGTTTAAATATAGACCCTGTAGTGTTGTACACGTTAATGACAAAACCCCAGTTATTTAAACAACACATACAATTTACAGTTGGAATTGGGTCAACCCTCTCTAAAAAATGTCATTACATAATATAATGATGTAATTTATATTACAAATAAAGAGTAAAGAACTCATTTTTATACTAATTATTAACATTAATCAATATAAATATATGGAGAATATACCACATGGAGTATGAAAAATACTACTGTCGCGCCGCGACTGTCGCGGTGCATAAACGTGCCCATTTGATCCAATAGAACTTGAACCGCGCGCGACACATTTTTTGAAGCTGCGATTCTAAAACCTGTCGCGGGTATTTAGAGTCGCTCCGCGGCAGTTTGTCGCTGTCGCGGTGCATAAATGCTCCCATTTAACTCAATAGAACTTGAGTCGCGCCGCGACACGCGACTGTCGCGGTGCATAAAACCAGCCTAAGCTGTTGACTGTTCGGTGACTCGAGTGCGTTTGGCGCGCAAATAGCTTACGGGTACCGGTTATTGGCAGTGCTGGGGATATATGTGAGTGAGGGTGAGGAGCAATACACAAATGGTTTCACAAAAGTGCCCTGGTCAACCCCTTCACCTATAACCCAACCAGATTCAGTCGCGCATAGGAACTTTGGCTACTGCCACTGGTATAGCATTTTTTGTGGTACCAGTTATCGATAAACAAAATAGTATACTTACAATAAACAAGCTTAATTAAATAGAAGTAAAAAAAGATAAAATATTTTCTTTCAAAACATGTGTATAATGGTGGTGGTACAGTATATAAGCCGGGTGGTTTGTACTGTACCGGCTCACTCCTTGCTTTGCTGTATACGATCCACGAACGGGTGGTTAGTCTATGTGTGCAAATGCAAGGTTAAAAGAGGCCGTCAACACTTAAAAAATAATAAAAAAGTGACATACTTTTAAAACAAATTTCAGGAAGGATTTTTCACCTCCTATATGTTGAAGATGGTGTTGTACCTACGCCACTGTGGTAAAGTATGAAATTTATTTAAGAATTTTGTTTGTAAAATTTTGCTAAAAAGTTATCTTGTAAAACTTACTTGTAAAAAGTAATTTATACGTGTATTATCGGTATTATACAACATACGAAAGGTGACAGTGGATTGGGCCGTTCAGTATTTTTATTACAATAGGGGTAACCGTCATGAAGTGAAATGTTAATGTAGTACAGAGTTTAGTAAAAAATCTATGCGTGTTAACAGTAACAGTTTTGGTGAAAACGACTCTTTGACATATAAAAAAACTAACAGTAAACCGTATATCGATCCTTATTTACTCCACGCAAAAACTACGCGGATTAAGGATCACCCTACTAAAACAAAGTTTCTACTTCCAATTTTATCATTTGTAATCGTTAGTAATTATTGAAGAATATATTTACCTCAGAAAACATAATATGTTACACCGAGTAGTAACTATGTTACATATACCTTTTGTACATCGAGTTAAAAGTCGTCCAAAAACCGAAAGTTAAATCACAGAATAAATATATATTCACAGTAGGCCTATAAATAACTTGACGTTAATGTTTAGTGCTACGTAACCAGTCGAAATGTTAGCAGATCATCCACTAGTACATGTATACATATTGTCACTTCTTGTGTAATTTAAAACAGATTCTAAGCAATGCGTTCACCTACGATGAAACGGGTAAAAATTGGGTTTTCTCACTTTTGACCCTCAAAACACAAAATTTCCCAATTTTTCTCTAAACTTTCCTTAAGAGCTTAAAAAAAAAACAATTCAGTATATCAAAGTGTTTTTGTACGGTTATTGGTTACGGAGAAAACTAAAAAAATTTAAATTTTAAATCCCCATGTTATTCTTATGGAGAATATTGTAAAATGTTGTAGTTTGCTTGTTTATGGATATCTTTTGATCAAACTTGGCAAATATATTCATTTTATACTAAGCAATAATTATTTTACTTAAAACACACACTTTATTAGTTTCCTTGTAGCAGAAAACCTAGGTACTCGTTAAACCTAATTTTATTTAAATAGATCAATTGAAAAGCAATTCAGCCAAATGGAAATTCGCTTAGACAGCAGGTTAGCTGCGGCGGGGGTATTTACTTATCCTACATTCATTTGAAATTAATCACTAAACGGAGTTAATAACGGCAATGTAAAACTAAGATTAGTTTTATTTGGTAAATTACGTGGCTTTTATCATTTGCACTTTGGGATTTTATATTTCATTTAACCAGTTGCATTATGAGAATTTTAAATTATAACAATTGAAACAATTGGTTAATAATAATAAGTTTTGGGAAATCGTATGTTATTTCATTCACTATGGGATACAGAAGAACTATTGTATTAATAGTCAAAGGTCATATGCGAGATATAATAACGAGACAAAGTCCATACATAATGGAAATTGTATAAATGAACATAAAACTTCACAAAACGTAAGTCTATAATTTAGGTAATACGAAAATTTAAAGAATAAAATAACAGTAAATAAAGAAGATGTGAGATGACAGTGGGGTTTAATTCAACAGTTGGCAACACGTATTTTAGGTAGTACTATCCTGTATTCCGTATCAACTGGAGTAGAATCGACGTAAGGCTCGAGTAAATACGGAGTGAGGGATACTGCTACCCGGCCTCGAACGCCGGAAGTGGCGCGGAGGGGGGACGGCCGGTAGTGATATCACTGAATCTAAATATCAAGTAGCATTATCCCTCCGTACATCGTTATATATATATATATATATATATATATATATATATATATATATATATGTGTCCGTCAGCACGATAACTCGAGCAAAAATGATCCGATTTTGATGAAATTTGGTACAAACATGTAAAAGTACGTTTATTTGAACGAGTTCGCGGTCCAGCATGATCGGACCATGGGAACGGGGGTTTACGGGGGGTTTTATGGGGTAAAAATAGGTTTTTCCCATTTTTGACCCAAAAAACATAAAATTTAGCAATTTCTTTCCAAACCATTTTGTAGAGCTTAAAAAAACAAATAATTTAGTATATTGAAGGGTTATTATGCGCCTAATGGTTACGGAGAAAATTCCAAAAATTTGTAAATTTAAAATTCCCATGTTATTCTTATGGAGAATAAGTAAACTGTTGTAGTTTGCTTGTTTGTGAACATATTTTGATCAAATTTGGAAAATGTTTTTATTTCTTACTAACTATTCACATTTTACAAAAAAAACAGTTTTACCCTCCCTGATGCAGCAAACCTAGAAAGTTACTTGTTAAACTAATTCTATTTAAATCAAGAATAAATGTTATATTTTTAAGTAGACATTTCAGTGTAAATCCAATCGCTTAGTCTGCAGGTTTGCTGCGGCGGGGGTATTTTAATTCATTTTATTTAACAACGACTAGTTTCAATATGCCTAGATGTAATTTTGCAGAACATTTAATACAAACAGACCATGAATACAAAAGCATTCACGAAAATTTAAAAATCCTTGAATATGAAAAAGACAAATCAAAATTACATGTTAAAGAAGATTTTTACATTTACAAAAACTATAAACAACACCCAGAAAATTTACTAAACACAATGAACACCAACAAATCCAATCCAATATTTGAAAAAATCCTGCAGTTAAATTCAGAGAGAAAATTATTATATATAGTATAAAGACCATTTAAAACAGAAGAAATCTAAAGTCATCAAAACCTATGAAATCATATGATTGTATTTATTATTTAGATAAAATGTTTATTGTATTTGTTAGATATAAAAACAACATGACTATGACATAATCGTCGAAACTAGTCGTTGTTAAATAAAATGAATTAAAAAAGGGTACTTAGTTTTTAATAATGCATTTATATATCAAAATAGTAGCCCTAATCACTACAGTTTTCTTAATATATATATATATATAGGCTATATGAATTTGAACTGATGGTGTTTTTGGCCTCTGGGGACATCAAAATGAAAAAGTAAATCGGTCCCGAGTCCAGGTCTTACCATGAGACCTACGGTAATAGCTTATTCCCTATATGAGAAATTCGCTAAAACTCGTTAAACTAATGTTATAGTAATAGGGAATAAATATTTCATTTTTAAGGAGATATTTTATTGACAACAAAGTGAGACTAAAGTAAAGTAGCTTTTAGTCTGCAGGTTCGTTGTGGCGGGTGTAGTTATAGTTCCGTAACGGTTTTGCAAAGTATTACCCGTAGTGGATTCACTAACGATCTCAAATACACGCCTGATATGTTGTCATTGTGTATCACCGCTATTTTGCTGCTTTGTTCAAATAATCCTCAAACGAATGAGTTTTATTATTTCAACCTATGTAGGTACCATATGTGATCGTAGGATACGATAGACTGCACATTGTGAAACAGGTTTAGTCGAGCAGGATCCATTTACACATACCGTAATTAAATAATCCATAACAATTTGACTGCTCTATTATTGCAGTTGTTTCGCCACGAAAACGTTAAAATCTAAGGCATCTGTTTGCTTCATTTTGTTAGTTTATCCACGTGAGAGGTTGACGACTGATACGTTCAATCATTGAAAAACCAAGGACAAACCCCCAGACAAAAACACTCCACATATTTCATTTCTATAAACCATTAACAAATTTTGATTTCAGCCGCAGCTCCATATTGCAAATGTATGTTTTGAAGATTCAAATGTGCCAAAAACAATGGACAGCTAATTACTATTGAAGGGTACTAAAAATCACTTAAATATGGCAGTTTTAAAATGAGCCTTAATTAACTTTTATACGACAATTAGCAATACGTATATTGAACAAAAGCTGTAGATTTGAACCATCCATTTGGGACACGGTGTATCCAGGTCCCATAGGTTTTATTTTTTTATTAATATCCAGCAAACATTTACAACGACCAAATAAACATGCAATTACATTTCCGAATTTATAATGTCCAATGTGTTTCGCGGACTATGAGTCACTACAACACGTGTATTAGTAACAGTGTGTTCAAAAGAAGCCTTGTAACAAAAAGGCGTATTCACGGAATTTCTGTTTTAGGAAGCTCATTCAGAGTTTACCAACCGAGCGAGACTGAGAATTTGATGAGCCTGGTGTACAGTCTGTTCAAAAACTAAGAGTGTCCAGGTTCGTCGTTTGCGTGCAACGTTACCCTTGGACACTTTTGAATGTGTCCAGTTTCGTCGTGTCGTGCAACGCCACCCCTGGACAACTTGAAAACTTGTCCAGGTTCGTCGTTTGCATGCAACGTTAAACTTGGACACATTTGAATGTGTCCAGTTTCGTCGTGTCGTGCAGCGCCACCCCTGGACCACTTAAAAACCTGTCCAGGTTCGTCGTTTGCATGCAACGTTAAACTTGGACACATTTGAATGTGTCCATATTCGTCGTGTCGTGCAACGCCACCCCTGGACAACTTATAAATGTGTCCAGGTTTGTCGTTTGCGTGCAACGTTAAGCTTGGACACATTTGAATGTGTCCATGTTCGTCGTTGTCTGCTTTTATCGTTGTCTGATGGAGGCGGTGTCTGCTTTTAACGTAGTCCACGTTTAACGTTGTCCAACTTCGACATCGTCCCACTTATTCGCCAGGCTTATCCCCTGAGAAAAATCTTATTTCTTCTTAGGCTTCGGACACTTTCAATCCTCGTCTAGACACACTGTGTCCAAAACCCTAAGAGCATGGCTCCCTTTCAAAAGTATATATTTTGCTCAAATTGACTCTCATCTTTCATTCGGTTTAGCATTATATGTGTCAACTAAAAATAAAAATTTGGATAGCATTCTGAAGCGGCAAAAAGAGGGGCTATCAGAATTATCCTTAAGCTTAAAGGAGATGATTCGGCAAAAGAACATTTTAATAAATTACAAATTTTTACAGTTTATGGGCAATATATTTATGAAACAATTCTTATCGCCAAAAAAATGAATCTGAGCAAGTAATAAATTCAGTGAATCAGTGCATTCTTATAATTTCAGGAGGAGAAGGAAGTTTGTCCAGCTTCACAAATTAACATTCTTTAGAGAAAAAAAAAAACGCTCATAAGCTGGTAACAATTTTCTAAAATTAGTCAATGAATTCATAAAAAAAGAAACAAACCTATCTAAATTCAAGGAAATTCTAAAAAAGCATATAATAAATCTAGCATTATATTATTTTGATAAGTTTTCCAACTCCCATACATAGAAATAGTATTTTTATTTTAAGTATTCTGACACTATTCACTGTTCTTTCAAATTAAGGAACGCGGCAGCGTTCCGCCCCGCCAAGTCCCCCAGCGGTACACAGCTGCTGCAGTGTATATATACATGACGTGACAAAGTGGCTTTTTTACTCGTCTATAGCTCTGAAGAAACAAAAGCTATTAAAATAATTGTTCATCCACTGGATAGGGGCAATCATTCTTGGCAAAATAAAAAAAAGAATTTAAAAAAAGGTTGTGTTTGAGCCAAGAAAAACTAGTTTGAAAATTCACAAATTTTCCGTGTTCTCCTTCTTCTCCTTAAATGTTGACGGACCTACAGCCCAAACCACTGGCTCAATTTTAATGTTTTTTATGTTGTTTGAAAGCCCTTAGCGTGTAGATGTGCCTTTTGAGGGTCACAAGTCGCGCGTTGACCCATAAACCCTTGGCAAGCCCTCAAAGTACGATTTTGGCCCATTTAAATAACATGGGATTAAAATCAAAACAAAAGAAGGATCAGCTGCGATTAAATCTCAATTAATTTAAAATGTTAGAGAAATTCATAGGATCAGCTGAAAAATTATTTTAAAACTTTTATAAAGTATTTTTTTCAGGTATACCGAATGATTTGAGCTACTTACTATATAAAATTACTTAGAGCAGTGATATTCCCCGATACTTTCCATTGAAAAATGCAGTGTACCGATGGTACACTGGTACAGCAGCTCGTCATTTTTAACAGTTTAATACTACTTATCAAAACATATGAAACCTAGGAACTTGAAACTTAGTACTAGTACTAAGGTTAGTTTTAACATTGTTTCTTCATAATATTGCCAAAATTTATTTAACTAAATAAGGTTAGTTTTATGTTTTGATACACTAAAACAAATAAAACAATCGGGAAAATTCGTCTACGTATGTTAAACAAGCAAAAAAGTGAATGTAAAAAGTGATATGTAAATTTAGGATAAAAATGAGTTTTTCAATATTTGTTTTGCCTTATGCTATTTCTAACAAACCTAATCTGTTTGATTACATTTTTACTTCTCTAATAAGGGCTCAATTTACACTAGTCTTTAGATATACGGGTTTAATTATCGGAACACTTATGTAACACCAATGCATTTTATGTGTAGTTGTGCCCTGGTCTATATAAGAGAAAAGAGGATTTTTATTTTAACTGTTAATTTTCTACAAAAATAAATACAATCTAACAAAAAACCACTAAGTGGTAACACTTCCCCCGCCAAGTCAGCAACCCAAAAAAGACAATAAATCACCACTTTTCCGCCAAGTAAAACAATGTAATGTATGTAAGTTTGGCCACTTGGCGGCAGACTTTTGCTTGATCACTTTAAAAAATACCATAAAATTAGTTTCATTGAGCAAGTATCTCTCCCAATAGTACATTGCTAGATGAGAGCTTATTTTACAAAATTTGACCTTATTTGTGTCACATTTCATAAAATCATAATAGTGATGGTTTTATATTTACTGATTACCTCGAAATTATTATACTTAGTTGGACTAATTAATTAGAGAAGTTGATTTGTGAAATTATCCACCAACGTAACTTTAATGAAAAAAAAACAAGCAAAAGTCTGCCGCCAAGTTGCCAAACTTACATACATTACATTGTTTTACTTGGCGGAAAAGTGGTGATTTATTGTCTTTTTTGGGTTGCTGACTTGGCGGGGGAAGTGTTACCACTTAGTGGTTTTTTGTTAGATTTATATAAGTTTTCTACAAAAAATGTCCTGGGATAGTTTTAAATATTTCAAATAATAAAAAACATAGAGCTACACAGCTTGGTATAAAGTTACTGTGCATTAAAATCGTTTTAACACATTATTCAGTGATATGCTACCCTATTCTCCTTATACTTATACTTTACTTTTATACTTTTCTTTAAGGGGGACGGCCTGCTAGGAGTCAGAAGAAAATCTTAAGTGGTAAGTAAAGGTTGATATATGCACAGCACATGAAATTATGACCTTTACTAGTTAAATACAATGCTGTAACTTTTTAACTTCAACAAACGACCAAATAAAAAATGCCAGCCCCCGTTCAAAGATTTCTTGAATTTTTAAAAAAATATTTAACCATCCTGGGGATTTTTTTTCTACCCTGTATACTTACAATAAGAGTTTCCTCTGTTACGGTACATCCCTTTTCCAGTTGTCCTACTAAGCCATGCAAATGGCAGCGCGACTATAATAGTCGCAGTGGGTGGTTTCTGTTGTGGCAGCAACTATAATAGTCGCGTTTTGCAAGGTTTTGGTTACTTGGATAAAAATGATTGTAAAATGGAATCATTTTTATACCTTTAGAAAGATAAGATTCTAAACTTTGGCTAATGGTGTTTTTGGCTTCTGGGAACATTTAAACAAAAAAGTATATCAGTCCAGGGTCTAGGTTTTACTATGAGACCTATGGTACCTAGTAATGTATCCTTATTTATAAATTTGCAAAACTATACTTTAATAGCCTAAGATATATTTTTTGGGCCATTAAGTTATCAAAAGATTCAATAGAAATAGTTATATCAATAGGTACAGTAGTTGTAAAGTTTTAAGCATATTGTAATTCGTAAAATGGTCAAGTTCCCATGGTTAATCTACAAACTTCCATGATCTTTAGGCCTATTAGAGAGTTACAGTGATATCAGCTAAAAATATAAAAATGTGACATGAATAATACGAAAAAACCTACCGGGAATCTCTGGGAGCAATGCGCATTGCTAAATGGTGTCTACGTTTCTTCAACTCGTTTATTAAATCTTGCCGTCTCGAGCTGCTTTGGACTTGGTTTTCTTTCTCCAATGCCTTTATACATTTAATTAAGAAGTCTAGTACACATTTTGACCCAACCTGAAAAGCAAGATTAAAAGTAATTCCCAATTAGTTTTTATTAAAAACACTTATTACAAAGGGAAGTACCCTACAACCTCTTAATAATCAATATATATTAATATTCCAAAGCCATTGGAATTTTACATTTCATAGTTTTTAAGGGCAGTGATCCAAATTTGGATGAAATTGTAACTATCTAACAACAACCTTTTGTCTACTAATTAAATTGATGACAAATGGATCCTGAATTTAGAATCCACTATCCACTCAGGACTGAACCAGTATCCTTCAGATGTGAAGGACAGTTAACTTGGATTACGCAGGCTAGATATCAACACAAATAAAAACACTTCATAATTAAGTAGGCTAACAAAAACTAAAAACATAAATTAAATCGAATAGCAGTTGATAGCAAAAAGCCTAGGTTAAGTTTAGTTTTACTTAAAGTGTTCCTTGTTAACTGTAATTATTGATTTTTATCTCACCTCTACAGTCTGGACATAATTATTAGGCACGTAACCAACTTGGCCGGTGACACTGATTACGTGCCACCAATTTCTCTGCTTGTTGACGCTAGGATGCAAGACAAAGAAGTCCCCCTTGCTGAAATTGATTGTCTGGGGAATTGTGGACTCAAAGTCATACATCGCTCTGAGCATCTCTGTTTCTAAAAATGAATTACAGCTTTTAAGAATGAAAGTACATATATAGAATCCATAAAATATATATTATTGTCCTATGTTTTGCTATTAAATTTTTACTATTAGACCTACACATTGTAGGCCTACCATTAGGCCTAGCCTACACAAATAAAAATCTACAAAGTCTGTAGATTTATCTCTTTATACAATTGCACAACATATCAACTTGTTTTCATAAATGTTGTCTTGTTTGTTAATATCATAAACTAAAGCCTGGTTCACATGTGCTAGGCTGTGACTAGGTTACAGGCTACAGGGTTGTCGTAGTGAACCACAAGATCAAATGGAGCTGTTCACACAAGTTTACGGCCGGGGTGGTAGAGCCTTTTATTACAAACTATCAACAGGGTTCGCTTCCTAGCCAAGTGATACAACTTGCCGGGATTAGCTAGAGTCACTGGTTCTATAGTAATACCAGAAACAAAAGAACCCTGGGCCGTTTCGAGCCACGCAGGTTTGAAGGGTAAGCCACACCTACCGGCACGAACCACGTGATCTTTTCGTTTCTGCGCAGGTTGTTTTGTTCGTAGTATGGCTATAGCAGCGTAGCAGTATATAGCCTTCACATGTGCAGTTGGTCGTCATGCTACAGCTCGCATACATTAGGCCTACTTACTTGCCTTTATTCATGCTCATTCGTTTACGTCTCGCCGGGGATCTAGTCGGTGGAGTTGTTGCTCGTATGAACTGGTATATTGCAGCAGGGTTGCCACCCGTCCCGATTTTGATTCTTTATGCCCGTATATAAGCCTATGTTAATCGGGAGTAGGGGGGCCAAGTTCTGATTTTTCCCTAACCTCAAGTCACAGCCTTGAAACTAGACGTGTCGCTCGTGTGAACCTGGCCTAAGCTAAATTATAATCCAAACTGAACTAAGCTAACCAAAATAATGAAATGAAATAACAATTGAAGATGTAGGTCTAATATGGTTGTTAGATGTTAAGAAGTATTGAAACCTAACGTCTTTGACATTTCAACCCATATTTTCTAGATATTGGATTCAAATCCTTGATATGCTAGGATTTATGGGGTCATTTGTCTAAGTTAAGTTCCATTTCAATCAGAAATACAATTTCGCTAGGCTAACCAACTTGGTCAAATTAGGTTAAGGTATGAACAAGAAATTTACTCAGTCTACAATATAATAGGCTAAAAACCTAAGAGACAGGTAAATGAAATGAAATACATGCAACTCAATAGCACTTACAATAAATTTTAGGGCTAGTAAAATAAAAGGTTACCGTTTTGAAACTTCTCAGCCTCTACATGATGTCCACTGTTTTCATGTGATTTATTTGACATAGTGTAATGATGGAGATTGAAATAAAATAATATTGCTTTGCTAAAATAAAGTAGAATGTTAACATCAAAAATTTTGCACCCAACCCTTCGGTCCATTCATTGTTAGTACAATTTAGAACTTCTAAATTTAATAGGGCTCTCTCCCTAAAACCTAATACCTCAAGCTCAAGAAGAGCAAATCGAAACTCGAAGAAAGCAGAAAGCTAGAAACGGCAAAAACAAAAACCACGCAAAAACAGACAGCTAGTGGCTGCTAAGATTGGTAGTATAAACAATCATCAGCTCATCAGCTGTTTCTATTCAATCTGTCAAATGAGCCACAGCCTTTGCGATACTGTAACTCTACGTTTGTTGTTTATATACCTTTTAGTCAAGATACTGTATAAAACCAAAGTTAAGTATCTTTTGTATTAATTGCATCCAAATATAAATCACAAAGTACCTATGAAATTAAAAAAAAAAAAAAAAACTAAAAGTCACACCCCCATAAGCCATGTACTTAAATTTATCCATGTTTGCCTCCTGGATTGATAATGAGTAATAATAATAGGTTAAATACCTTATATTTACGTCCTCAATCCAAGTCGTCTTTTTATAATGACTATAGTTTCGGGGCCAACAGCCCCATTGTCAAATTTTCTGTCTTGTTTTGTTAAATTACTGTTAATAGCATTAGTCATCGATCGTTGAAGTTCACATATATACATACACTGACACACGAAACATTTATATTTACACGTAACATACTCTATGATAAAGTTGGTTCTATGATATAAAAAAGCATAAAAAAGTTATAAGAATTACAAACAACAGGGTGCAGCAGTTTATTTTTTTAACCGACTTCCCCACTACCAACAAAAGGAGGAGGTTCTCAATTTTTTTGTGGCGATGTTTTTTTTCTATGTATGTTCACCAATTTCTCTGTGATTCTTTTACCGATCAGTAAAATAACCAGGAGAGTTTCTATTTGGTACCTTATATATTATGTTTAAGTATAATATTTGTTTCCGTGAAAAATTCTGAAAACCTTAAATATTCAACATTTATTTTGCTTACATTTGTGCAGATTGTTGACATTTGTGCAGAGAAGGCAATAATAGCTATTTACATTACAAGTGTAGTAAGAGCGTTTTTACATCACGCAAGTGAATGTTGTGCAACGAGCGTAAGCGAGTTGCATAATTCACCTAAGTGATGTAAACACGCTCTTGCGTAACGTGTAACGTACAAGATTTTACCTGACCCGACAATATACACGGGGCTACGTACAATATTTTTCACTATCCATTTCACTCATCTTCTAAGAGTAACGTTCTTTTACAAACAAAAGCTAGGTTAGGAAAATACTTTAAAGCATAACAATAACATTCAAGCGCACAGCTGATTTCTAGCGTTGAACGTCGTTGGCTCCATAGAGGTATAATTTTTAAGTTATCCACTCAATGTTATTTAAATGGGTTTCATTACATCACCGAGTGAGTTTTTTGATACTTTACATCACTCGAGAAGTAAGGAAGTTGTATACATCACGCTTAGGATAGGGAAGTTTAACATGGTGGGTTAGGTAAATAATAATAACATTCCTACAGCTGTTAGTTGAAACCATTTAAATGAAGCTACAGACAATTCTTCATGAAACAGTTGATTCATATTGATCAATAAACTATTTCTTAACATGGAGCCTAAATGAATTACATTGAGAAAGATGCATTTTGTTTTGGTTACTATAAAAAATGTATTTCAACGTTTGACCTGATTTGTGTATACAGTAATTCTGTTTTGAGTATTGAATATTCTGACTTACAAAAACATATATGTTTCAGTGAATAGCTGTATGATATTGACAAATAAAGGTGTATTGTGAAAACCAAAGCATTCGCAAAACAGGTCTAAATATAAATTAAATGCAATTATTCCTTACAGACAGTGCATATTCGTCAATTGTCTTAAAAGTGTTACATATTTTAATTACTAAACATGCAATTGCAGATGTGGAATGTTTATTGATATTCTCTACCCAGTTACTATATCATATCAATACTATTATGCCTGCTTCGGAAAGTCCTAGAGGAAGATGATTTGCAATTTCGACTAGGCTATATCTTGATCAAACAAAACCACCTACATGGCTTGCACCACTTTTAGCTGAACCAATCTTTCATACACATATTTCATTTGCAGATGTGGAATGTTTATTAATATTCTCTACCCAGTTACTATAACATGTCAATACTATTATCCCTGCTTCGGAAAGTCCTAGAGGAAGATGATTTGCAATTTCGACTAGGCTATATCTTGAGCAAACAAAACCCCCTACGTGACTTACACCACTTTTAGCTGAACCAATCTTTCATATAATATTTTCCAAAGGTACTATACGTGTTAACGACCAATTTTCCACTTTTGAGAGATTTTTTAGTGCTGGTAGCTGAGGAATAACTTTCATATTGTTCCAAAAGGCTTTGAGACGTTACTGTATTTCTTTTTATAATGTAGAAGTACACCGATTGCAGGAAACGATGATGTCTGTCTGACATTTCAATGTATCTAGAAAAGACAATTAGTGTTTCATTAGGCCTAATGTAATGGACAACTCTTTCTTTCTCAAGGAATATCTAAAAATGTTTATTTTCATACCCATTGATTATGTAACCTGAACAGGTGATTCAAGCAGTTTTAAAATAATGATAGTTCTGTGGCACTTTTGATTGTTTCAAACATTTTTGCTTATAAAAAATCCTCAAGTAATTAATATATAAAAAATTATACAGTCACTAAAAATCATGAAATAATTTATTTTTGTAAAAAAAATACAACCGACTTCAAACGCTCTAAAAAGAATGAAATAATTTCAATAAAGTAAACTTTTGTATTAGGCAAGCTCACGTATTTCAAGTCGGCGCGGCTCAAAGTGCAAATGTGATTGAAATTAAATATTGTGTGTGTATTTTAAAAATCAATAAATTGTAGCTGGATAACATAAATATATACAAAACATACTGAACTGTTTTGTTTATATATTAAAGGAAATATTTTCTTGTATTTAATGTTTACTTCAGAATAAATACATTATGAAAATAACACAGTACAAAAATGTTCTATATGAATAGGAAAATAATTTAGTTCGATATTATGATAGGGAAAAGAAGCTAGTTTAGTATTAAAACGTTACTTTTCCAAGTTAGAAACATTTAAATGCGTTATAATCTTTTTAAAGATACTCGTTAATACCACTACGTCTACAATGCCGATCTCTGATTACGGTAATAAAATAACACTTAACGCATAACTATGAAAAAGACATGCAGATTAACACCTTTAGTTATAGATAGTCACCTGCAATATGGACACCCTCTTTCAATTTTGTATCAAAAATCATCATAGAGCTGCGCCGACTTAAAATATACGTGAGCTTGCCTAATACAAAAGTTTACTTTATTGAAATTATTTCATTCTTTTTAGAGCGTTTGAAGTCGGTTGTATTTTTTTACAAAAATAAATTATTGCATTTATGTAAAATACATTTGAACTAAGCAGCAACAAAAAACTGTGATACGCAATGAGAACTGTTAAAGTAGGATTGTTTACAGTTATGTTTATGTTTTTAATGTCATGAATAGTTTTGTGATTTTTTTGCGATTTTTTATAATTTATTTGTCTTTATTGTTTAGGGGAAGTGGTAGAACATTATGGCTATGGTAGATATGTAATAGTATACCGCCAATTTAAAGAAGCAATTTTTTTCAAACTTTGTCCTCCCCCATTGCAAACGCAAAGCTTGAGTATAACTGCAATAAGCATTTTAAACTTAATATGCCAACCCCGTACGAAGGACGGGTAGGTCCTACTCTGCTAGTAAGGTAATAAATTGAAAGAATAAAAACAAATAATTACAGATGAGGTATTTTTAACATTTTTAAAGGTATATACCAGACAGCACGTAAGCTTCATTCAAGCCTTGAATTACGCTTGCACCTCCTTGAAATGGCAGATTTGAATTTTCACATTAGATTCAAAGTCGAATCAAGTGTAATGTTATATTACCCACAGCTCCGTGTAACACACTTATATTTTACTAGCTGGCCCGACAGACGTTCGTTCTGTCCTAATGTGGTTTTATGTCAAATGCTCGTTCATTTTCAAGATGACCTCGTTCGCATGGCTCAATCACGTCCTGATTGTAAATCGTTCACTACGCTAACTCACCTTCAGGTTGGAGCTCGTTCGCTGCGCTCACTTGCCTTCAGGTTAGCTCGTTCGCTACGCTAACTCACCTCCAGGTTGAAGTTCGTTCGCTACGTTCACTTAGCCTACCTTTTGGTTGCAAATTAGCTGTTGTCATAAATTAAAAAAAAAAAATAGTGCTGCACCCTGTTGGTAAACCGATTAAATTTGAATGCTATTGAACATCACAGAATCAAATTCTTTAGTTGAACCAGCTGTTAAGATTAATTTAATTCCATTTAAATATGAATATTCATAAGGTTAACATGGGAAACTCCAGAGCCACTGAGGCGGAGCCCTTATTTGGATGGATATGCGCCAAACTTTACACAAACCATCCTTGAATAATGCTTAATAATACCTGAAAGTTTCATTACAATCTGTCGAGCGGTTTCGGAGTCTATAAAGGACAAACAAACAAACAAACAAACATACATTGGATTTTTATATAGATTTACAAAATTTGTTAGGTTTTTGTGTGCAGCAAATCGACCAATAAATATTTATTTTTATGGGCATATTGGGTATCAATTTAAAGCTCTTATCCTCTAGATGTGCCTTTTCCAGGTTTGGATGATATCCCGTGAATACCCTTCGTCCTATAGGCTTTTACAATTTCAGTGTTTGAGCTGAATTCTGATGTAAATGATCTGCACTTTTTCCAGTTTACATTTGTTTACATAAGAAACAGATGGTCATGATATAATTTTGTTTACCCACCCAAAAATGGGGGTATCTTAATACTTATAATACTTTTCAATGAAATGGCAACAATACAAAGTAGTATTTTTAGCCAAGTATGAATGGAGATGAGTGTAGGATGAGTGGCGCGATCTTGTAGTCTTATGTTAGTGACTGGCCGACTTATTCCTCAGACACAGCTGTTAACTAATAGCCCATACAGCTAATGGCAACTAAGTTTGGACTAAGTAATGGACCTACAGTTTATAGTGGATTCCGAACCCCATTCTTGTCTTGGTACAGTATATACGTCGTCTAATTTTCAGGATAGTACTGCGGATGGATAGTATTAAGTACTCACTCGTACACTCATCGTTGGTGGTGATTTACTGAATTCAAGTTAAATATTGTAATGTTATTTGTTTAAAATGTAAAGAAGAAAATGACTTAAGGTAGATTTTGTGTTTTCATAGCATGTTTCAATAACATTTGGAAAAACTAATTACAAAGTTATTTTCAAGGTTTGCTTGAAAAAATTACAAGTTAGTGATAAGCTAATGATAATCACGTAAAAATAGACAATTTTCAACTTCTCAGAGCAATAGAAAATTATAAATTAATTTAAATATATATCACGGATTTTGAAGTGACGAAGTGACACTTTTTGCTGCTTGTTTCCATTAGTTACATAAACGTTTAGTTAAGTCTTTGAACAAAATATACCTATCCAATATTCCTTGGAGTTATATTCGCAAAGCGATCAACTTTGATGATTTTTATGTACGGTTTTGAAAGTTGAAGAAGATTGGAAGTTTGGAGATTAGTCTAAAGCCACAGCATAGATTCTAGTGGTCTGGTTTTGAAAGTTCAGCTAACTTCTGACCACAACCTTTGCCTCGGTGTCGTCAATGGTTCGTTGTTTGGTTTTACTTTACAAACACTCTACATTATTTTTTGTTGCTGACACATTTGTTTCTTAACTCCGAATTTTCCTCATTATACATAACACGATGTTGACACATTAACCATATTATTGCTGCAATACTGTAAAGACGCTTACTCAAACATTACAACGACTCTATTAGGAAAATAGTCTTATTAACTCTCATGGAATTTAATAAAAGGAGGAATATTAAATATCGCAATGCAAACATCTGTCTTCATCCAAGATGTATAACTTCTGACATTCTTACTAAAAGGAATCACAAAACGTATCAAGATCAAGAAACCCGATTTCGATGTATCAGAAGGAGGATTCCTGATTGCGAACACATTTTGAGTGGTAGGGGTTTTCAACCCTTTCAAAGAAACCCTTAACAGAATAATTTAGCCTGAATCACAACTTAAGACTGGTAATATACTCGTACGTAATGGAGCAGGACGAATGACGTATCAGGATGAACTCAGCTTCGTCTGGAACACACTGGTGATCTGTAGCTCTAACTTTAACATTTTCTCTGGTAACAATTTTTCCCTTAAATATTATGGATCTCTCCTTCAATAACAACCACGTCACTTCCCAGTTCTTATTCTCTCAAAACGTCCTGTAAGTATATCCTTTTTTAAATGACACTCTGGTTCCCTCTCTCCGTTTCAATGAACTCAATTGAAATAGTAATAACTATCGCCCTTTACTTTAACTTCTAATAACACTATCACCACAAACCTACTATTTCACCACAGTCTAGCGAACGAACTGAACTTGCCTATACTTACTTTTACTCCCATGAACATGGATACCCTAGGTAGTATTTGGCCTCACCAACAAGTTGCCTCCATCTCTCCCTGTTATCTGAATCTTCTTTCATTCCTCTCAATCTTAGCAAATCTTTCTCCACCTGGTCCTTCCATCGATTCTTGGGTCTTCCTCGGGGTCTTCTTCCTGCTGGGTTTTGTCTCCAAACTTCTTTTATTAGTCTGCCATCTTGCCTCCTCCATACATGGCCAGCCCACCTTAGACTTCTGCTCTTTGCTTCTCCTACCATGTCTGGGGAATGGTATATGTCCCTTATTTCTTGGTTGTGCGTAATTCTCCATCAATTCCCTCTCTAACAAGGTCCAAATATTTTTCTCAAAACTCTATTTTCAAATGTAATCAACTTCTTTTCTGTTTGTTTGTCTATAAACCATGTCTCTGCTCCATAAAACAGGATTGGTCTCATAATAGTCTTGTATACTATTAATTTTGTTTTATGTGACAGTAATTTTGATTTAAAAATATTGTTTAATGCATACATGCTTCTATTTGCCAAATTATTTATTCTATTTCGAATTTCTATTAATTCATTACTTATTGAATATACTATTGAACCCAGGTATTTGAACCCTTCAACTTTTTCGAATTTATGGTTTAACACTTCAAAAGTTTCTCTACCATTGTTTCCCCGGCCAAAATATACCAACTTAGTTTTTTAATCGTTTATTTCTAATCCTATTGATCGAGTTTTGTATATCATACCTGAATCATGAGTCATCAGCCCATCCCTCACGTTCAACAACAGTGACTAAACCATCTTTACAGATCCTAAAATATTTGTTCGCAATCTGGACTGTTCACAATTAGGACACAACCAGAGTCAGTACTACAATGTCTATGTAAGTCTTTTCATATGTGCGTGTGTAAACATGTTTTTGTTATTATTTTTATAACCTCACTTTCAGTATGCAGTTATTAAACTTGGAGTTTCGGTTTATAAACACACGATTTTGATCAAGGAATGTGTATTTGTTAACTTATTTTTGAAAGGTTTTAGTTTTCCTGCAAAGTGATCTGAAGGAAAGTGGTAATTGAGTTTAAGTTTGAGTATGGAATGTGAAATAATACCCATAGTAGGGAACGGAAACTTATTGTTTTGATCAATATAATTTATTCTCTACGACCACCAGAATAATCATGGGGAAATCCGCTTGCAAGTTGTACATATAATTGCTAATGAGTGGGAAACATACAAACATTTTATAGTAGGTGACGAATCTTACTCAAGATCAGTGTTAGACGTTCAGTGGTACCAAACTTTACCTTCTCGAGATGGCGAGTACGCTGGGATACGTGTAACTACAATATATCAGTGATTTTTTTTTTCAAGTACACAGGGAAGTTGCTTGAGAAACTGTGACTTACCATTCGGTTCTGGCGAAGAAGTATGTGGCTTGATGTTTAATGGCAATGTTGACTCGGGTCATTATAGCGTATCATTAACCCCAGGGTGTGAAAAGTACCCTACAAAAAGAAAAAGAAAAGGTTATCATTAACCGGGCGTAAAGAGACATACCGAACGAAAAAAATGTAGAGAACCATCGAACTAAAAAGGTAAAGAGCAGTGTTGGTGTTAAATGTGCTCTGGAAGTCCCTACAAAAAAATACCAACTCTTTTGAATTGGGGTCGTTAGATTGGATTTGTCACTACTTCAAATCTATGAATTTCGAGTCAGAACAGACTAACTGGGACACAAAAATGTTTTAGTTTTCCTGCAAAGTGATCTGAAGGAAAGTGGTAATTGAGTTTAAATTTGAGTATGGAATGTGAAATAATACCCATAGTAGGGGACGGAAACTTATTGTTTTGATCAATATAATTTATTCTCTATAGCGACAAGAACAATCATAGGGAAATCCGCTTGCAAGTTGTACAGATAATTGCTAATGATTGGTAAACATACAAACATTTTATCGTAAGTGATTAATCTTACTCAAGATCAGTGTTCGGGGTCCAAATTTTACCTTCTCGAGATGGCGAGTACGCTGGGATATTTGGAACTACAATTTATCAGTGAACTATACCCTAACTATATTTTTTTCGAGTAGGCCTACACAGGGAAGTTGCTTGAGAAACTGTGACTTACGATTTCGGTTCTGGCGAAGAAGTATCTGACTTGATGTTTAATGGCAATGTTGACTCGGGTCATTATAGCTTTATAAAACTTTATCATTAACCCCAGGATGTGAAAAGTACAAAAAGAAAAAGAAAAGGTAATCATTAACCGGGCGTAAAGAGACATACAGAACGAAAAAAACATGTAGAGAACCATCGAACTAAAAAGGTAAAGAGCAGTGATGGTGTTAAATGTGCTCTGGAAGTCCCTTCTAAAAAAATACCATTTTTTTTTAATTGGGGTCGTTAGATTGGATTTGTCAGTACTGCAAATCTATGAATTTTGAGTCAGAATAGACTAACTGGGACACAAATATTTTTTCCTTACGTTGTCACAAGGGGAAGGTAAAATAAACTCCTTATCAACATTTTGAGTTTATGGAAAATCTTATCAACAGCGACTATAAAAAAAGTATTAAGGGTCAAAAGAGACAAAAAATTATTTGAGTAAAATATAATACAAATCTGCATTTGACATGGCCAGTTCTAAGTCTCACTTGAATCAACATCTTTCTGGTAGTGGTAGTCTACATAGTTTTAAAATCCACGACTCCTTTTCCATCAAATTGGACCGTTAACACCCTCTAACATTGAACAAAGTATGCCAACTTTATATATACGACGTAAACACAGCCTTTACTCACAGTATGGGTCAAAGATTCTTGAAAGGCGACCAACTGCTGATGCGTGATTTACATGTAGGCTAAGTGACTATCTTTATTCCATACAACAAATGTAATGAAAACAAACGACAAATATAGTAATATAGGCTACTTGAGCAAATTATCTAAATAGCATAAATAGATGCTTATTAGGTTATCAGCATTGCCCAGTTCGTATACTATTTATTTTTCAAATGAAACTCGAATTAATATAAAACATTCATTCGGTTAAAATAATATATCGGTTTGATTAACATAAAATAGTTTATACAGGCAAACTATCAGTTCTATTTCATAAAAAAAATTAAACAACCCCTAAATAAAATACAAAGATAAACAGGATTTGTTAATTATTATTTCTTTTATTGCTGACAATATTCCCGTGGCGGAGCACGGGCGGTTAACTAGTAGTAAGTAATTTTACCTACGACAGTTTTTTTAAAGTAGCCATTTCAGTTTAGTTCCTAGAATTGAGTTTCACATAACAGCATTGTTTACTTACATAACTACATATACCAGCATAGTTTTAATTAACAACACGGGCAACGGACCAATGAAGTTGAATGATTGAGAGAGAAAAAGTAAAATTGTAATCTTTCGAACTTTAGCCAATCAGCTGTTTACCAATTTCATTGCTAACGATTGGGTCAATTTGATTGCCCTCGTAGAAGTTTTTAAGACACTTGCCAATAGCAGTGACAAATTAATTGTCCTAAAAAATGAGATCGTGATATTAACAAAAAAACGGATTGACACCATCGTGCCGTTGAGGGTAGGGGCCGTCGAAGTCCAGACCGTTCGTTCTGCCAAGTACCTTGGGATTATGGTGGACAGCAAGCTTAGCTGGCGGGATCAGATTTTCCGTACGGCGGACAAGGCCGCTAGGGTGGTCTCCTCTCTTAGCCGGTTGATGGCCAATGTCGGAGGGCCTCGGTCCAGCCGTAGAAGGCTGTTAATGTCTTTTGTCCAGTCTGTACTCTTGTACGGTGCTGAGGTGTGGGCAGACGCTCTCAATAAGGAGGTATATAGGATGCGGCTCGCCCGAGTGCAGCGTCAGGCAGCACAATCGATCTCTAGAGATCGATGGGCAGCACTAAGAGTTGCATCCGCCTACCGAACAGTGTCCGAACCCGCCGTCCTGGTGGTTGCTGGAGTCATCCCCGTCAAACTTTGGCGGCGGAGAGAAAAGCAATTTATCAGCGCCGTGGGGAGGACCAGGCACGAACAGAGGAACGCACCCGCACCTACCAGCTGTGGCAGGGGAGCTGGGAATAGGAGACTCGGGGACGCTGGACCAGGCGACTGATACAGCAAGTCCAACCTTGGGTTAATCGGCAGTGCGGAGAGGTGGACTTTTACCTCACCCAATTTCTGACGGGTCACGGATTTTTCCGGTCGTACCTGTTCAAGATGGGCAAAGACGTGTCGCCCGATTGCATATACTGCCCAGGCATTCCCGATGACGTGGAACATACCTTTTTTCACTGCCAGCGATGGGATAGGCCCCGCCTGGAGGCTCAACAGTTAGTAGGACTGCTGTCAGTGGACACGGTCATACCGATGATGACGGAGGTTGAGGACAATTGGACCTGTGTGTCACATTACATCCAGGGTATTCTCCTCGCCAAGAAGCTCGACCTTGACCGGGATGCGGTGTAGGTCTAAGTATCTAAATGAAGTATCTAAATGCTAAAAACGGTGAGAGCCCTGAGGGCTTATGTCACATGTTGGCCTGACTTGAAGTAATGTGACAAATAATTCCAGGTCTGTGTCCAACAGAGTAGAGGGGGTTTTTTAGTGAGTGGTCTGTGATAGATTCAGGAGTCTCACACTACAGGCTGGCTACCTGTGTGCGTAAAAGCATTTTCCCTCATCTCCCTTAAAAAAAGTACCGTAGTTAAATTTTCTACTCGTGTCGTTAACACTATCACGCGATCGTTGCGTAAACTTCTATTTACTGACAGTGCTCAAAAAAGCGCTCTATATCTTAAGAATACTCTATAGTCGGGACCACGTAAGTTTGCATTTGGTGACAGCCAATCAATAGACATGAGATGATTAATTAGTTTATTGCATGGATTTCCACTGGGGTGAAATTGGTCTAACGCAATTTCTCCGTACAAGTTTGCCACTAAACCCTACATACTTTTCCAATATATATTTATATAACCTACGGTATATTAACTAAGGTCAAACCAAAAAAATGTTCTATTCATGGAAAATAAATTGTGTTTCTGCCCAGAAACGTCGGAACTCCCCTAAACAAACAATAAAATATGTTGCAGCTTGAGATATATCTCAAGCAAGACTGAATCGTCTATTTCGACAGCTTGTTATATCGAAGCAGTGGACCGTGCGATGATGAGGTTATCAATAAGAAGAAGGTTCTTTCAAGTCTGAGAAGGAAATGGTGCTTGAGAAACGGACCTCAAAAAGGTCGTCAGTTTAGCATCATTAATTTTAAAACGATGATTTCATTTTTTGAGTTTCTAGCATACTACAGTTATTAACAAATTATACATTCCTTTACTTAAAATTCTGATGAAACATAAAAGTATTTCAAACCATGTGCTTTAGGTACAAAAATTATGTATGTTTAAAGGCATTGATTAAATGCTTCGGTGTACACTAATAAAGTTGCAGTCTTTTGTATTTCCTTTTTGACTACATCAACAGCTGTAAATGTATCCTAAATAAACCAAGAAAAGGTAAACAATCTCTAATTGTTAGACCTATTTGAAAATTTAAGTTAGACACATTAGTTTTCAAAATTCTTTGTTGTAAAAATTACTTGTTAACTAAATTATTACTGACGTTTGAGCATCGTATAAATCCAGTCTTCACTCATAATGGAATACAATGTAAGTTTTGTGAATATCCTTTTTACAACTATAATTAATTATGATAGTATTTGTGATTTACTAGTCCCTTTTACACAGTCATAACAACGGGCTACTTAGTGAAGTCGTAGAAACTTGTAATGTAACGTTTAAAGTTTATATTTTAAACAAAAGATTATTTTGAAGTAAATTAAATTATTGTTTTCCTATTCAAATAAAAGGGTGAGTTTTTTTTATCCATTCATGTCCTCTTAAACAATACGTATAGCCATAGACTAACCAACGTATGTTTTATCTATGGTACAGCCCAGTCAATTAAGGGGTTCATTCGCAACTAATTATGGGAAAGCTGGATTTTCCCTGATGATAGACCATGATGAGAGGCACATTTTCTCAAAAGTCCCCACTTCTCCTTCTTGTGCTTTCCCCCCCACCCCCCTAAACTTCCCATTTGCAAGCTTTCGCTATAACGCGCATATCTCTGTTGCTGTTCGTCCAAAATTGTTTTTTTTTGTTATGTTTGTCTATGTCATGTGATGTGTGTTATGTTTGTACTAAAATACTGTAAGTTTTATCGTAAAACTAATAATATTTAAAGGACCACAAAGCGATTAACTTATGAGTTCGCAGTTTTTTTCTGTAAATCTTTATATAGCATAATAATAACAAAATATTGTTCTCTAAATGTTGCAGCAAATAAAGTTAACTTTAAAATGATAACATTGGTGTATTGGTATTGAGTAATATGAGGCCCAAAGTAAAGGAGTCCTGCAAGCAAAGGGAATGCGCGCGCCTGGTTTCGCCATGCTGGAGTTGTTCTCTTGGCTTGCCCCGTTACGTGCTAATTAGCTAGCGCCTTTTCTCTCATAGGCCTACCGTTAAATGATTCTAGGCCTACATACAGGGTGGCTGAAAAGTAACTTGCACCCCCCTTAACTTTTCAACCTTTTGAGATATTTGAAATCAGTTTGCCGCAACCTTCTTAGATATGAAGGGCTACAAATGATGGTTAATTTTGGAAATATTTCCATTAGCATTAGCAGCGGGGGTAGGTGGTAGCTTAAAATTTTCAAACGGCAGTATAGACGAGTTTGGTATCATTTTATAGGTCTTGATGAAACTAAACAATCGACATAAAGAAAACCAAAATCGAACTATTAATAACAAAATGGTTCCCTAAAACGTTTCAAATCCAAATAATAATGAGGGTGGCTGAAAATTAACTAGCACCCCCTCCCCTCTCTTAATTTGTTTAACTATTTGGAATGGGTGAAATCGGTTTGCGGCATTCTGTTTACATATAAGGGGCTACAATAATAATAAACAGTTTTGAAAATTTTGCAATTAGGGGTAGTTGTGATGGTGGGGGAACCCAAAATTTTTTAATAGGATGTATGGTTGAGTTTTGTATCATTTTACAGGTCTTGACAAAACTAAACAATCTATATATTAAAAAATATCGGTTTTTCTTTTCCGAGTCCATCCGCCTCTTCTACCCGACCGAGTTTCATGATTTTGGTCTCAAATTAAAATATGCACGCGTAGATTTGCTATCAAGCATCGGCATCCATTTATCTGACGTATTACTCGAGTTATGCACAAACGTAATTTGCTCCCTGTACATTTCTTATGGGAGATAAATTTGGTTTTTCTTTTCCGAGTCCGTTCGGCTCTTCTACCCTACCGATTTTCATAATTTTGGTCTTAAATTAAATGTATGCACGCGTAAATTTTCCATCAAGCATCAGCATTCATTTATCTACAGTATTACTTGACCAAAAAACATAAATTAGATTTTTTTTTAATTGTTACTTCAGTTGAAGATATATTTCATAAGTTATAATTACGTAATCCTATATGTTTTGGTCTAAGAACCTTCAGTGAAATACCAGCTTTCATTTGAGCCCTTGATTATTTAGATCGGACGTACCTGAAGCGCGCTGCTGAATTCCAAACATAAAAAAATGTAATTATTTTGGGATTTACCGACGACCAGTGAGTTCGTTTGGCTCTTCTACCCGACCGATTTTAATGATTGAGGTCTCAAATTGAAGGAATGCACTCACAGATTTGCCATCAAGCATTGACATATATTTATCTATAATCCCACTCTGCTTATACGTAAACGAAATTTGCTCCCCGTGTATTTCTTATGGGAGTTAAATTTGGTTTTTCTTTGCCGAGTTCGTTTGGCGCTTCTACCCGACCTATTTTCTTGATAGAGGTCTCAAATTGAAGGTATGCACGCACGAATTTCACATCAATCATCGGCATATCTATCTTCTAATATATAAAATTCTCGTGTCACAGTGTTTGTCTGCAAACTCCTCCGGAACGACTTCACCGATCGTTATGAAATTTGGTGTGTAAATT
Source organism: Macrosteles quadrilineatus (assembly GCF_028750875.1). NCBI lineage: Eukaryota > Metazoa > Arthropoda > Insecta > Hemiptera > Cicadellidae > Macrosteles > Macrosteles quadrilineatus. The sequence continues at coordinate 18,449,846 of NW_026542594.1, forward strand.
CTGTAGGTATGCGAATCGGACGTAAACTATTTCCCGTTTCGAAATTCTTAAAAGGGCTCCACCCCAGTGGCTCTGGAGTTTCCCATGTTAACCTTATGAGAAATGGAATTAATGAATCTTAACAGCTGTTTCAATTAAACAAGTTGGTTCTGTTCTATGATGTTCAATAGCATTAAAGTTACAAGGATTACCAACAGGGTGCAGCACTATTATTTCTTTTACATTTATGACAACAGCTAATTTGCAACCAAAAGGTGAGTGAGCGTAGCGAACGAACTTCAACCTGGAGGCGAGTTAGCGTAGCGAACGAGCTAACCTGAAGGCAAGTGAGCGCAGCGAACGAGCTCCAACCTAAAGGTGAGTGAGCGTAGCGAACGAGCTCCAACCCAAAGGTGAGTGAGCGTAGCGAACGAACTTCAACCTGGAGGCGAGTTAGCGTAGCGAACGAGCTAACCTGAAGGCAAGTGAGCGCAGCGAACGAGCTCCAACCCAAAGGTGAGTGAGCGTAGCGAACGAACTTCAACCAGGACGTGATTGAGCGATGCGAACGAGATCATCTTGAAAATTAAACGTAACGGTACTTTCTTTCCATCGGTCTGTCTTAGGGGAAACCTATAACTTAGGCGATACGAAGTTCGCCGGGTCAGCTAGTATTTATATATAATCCCAGTCGGCTATCAGTACATATTATTAAAAATGTGTATTTAAAAAGTTGTTATGGAAAATGTCCAATAATGATAGATTAGGATTAGGGTATAATACTTGGTTATCAGGATTACTCGTCTATTAGAGAATCGATATTCTCATTGGAAGGTGGAACATTGAAACAAGACAAACCGTTGCAATTCTCGCACATTGGTGAACAGGTCATTCCTGATTTTCTGCATCCGCAGTAAGGACCACATGGAGTATTGCACGGGTCGCCGGAATTTTATCCCCCTGGAATTTTACCCCTTGGGCAAAGCTGACGTCACTATGACGTAGGAACCTGAGTGGCCAAAAGTTTGTTCGCGGCCGGGATTTTACCCCCGCGGATTTTGAAGTCTAATGAAAATAGCCAGAGCGTGATTTACGGAAATTTACGCGGAATTTTACCCCCTGTCCATATAACTAGCGTTTAGACAACTAAAGATGTACGGGCCGGATTTTTACCCCGGGATTTTTATCCCCGGAATTTTACCCCCGGATTTTTACCCCCCTCCCGAATTTTACCCCCGGATTTTTACCCTCAGATTTTTACCCTCCGGAATTTTACCCCCTGGCCGATTTTAGAAATTTAATGATTGATTTTCTTATTTCTGTTTTTAATTAATTGTAAACATTTCATTATTTAGTAGCCTATCTTTATTTATTTATTTTTTAATGAAATGTTCGAAACAATTATCATTAAGTTGATTGTTTATACGTCATATTTACCAGCTGTTGACTTCAAAAATCGAATCCTAATACTAGAATCTCAAAATTAAAATTAAAAACTTGTTCGATTAGTTAATGTTACAAATAAATTAATATACAGTAAGCTACTTAATAATAAAATGTTTACTATAAAATTAAAACAGAATGAAGATAATTAATCATTCTCACTAATTTATATATCTGGCCAGGGGGTAAAATTCCGGGGGTAAAAATCCGGGGGTAAAATTCCGGGGGTAAAATTCCGTGGATAAAAATCCGGGTCGTACATTCTAGGTTTTTATAATTTGATGTGTTCTGGTTAAATTCACAACCGTGAAAATATATGTTTAATTCAGCGTTTAATCCACCGAGCTGATGTCGCGAAACTTAAAAGTTCGCGGCCGGAATTTTACTCCCTGGTTTGTGACGTCACGTTTGCCCAGGGGGTAAAATTCCAGGGGGATAAAAATCCGCTACCCCTATTGCACTTGCATGACACAAGCCGGATAAGTTTTCGCTCAACAGGTGCGCTTAAACTATTTGTATTTTCAGAGCGTTCATGACGCCATCCCCATTCAGTAGGGTGAAGGTGTGTAACCACCACTGTACCTGAAGATTTACTCTCAAGAGATGTATAATGAGAGATCTACACAACGACTCTTGATAGCCTTACTATTGATTGAACTAGCATTTAAAACTCTTGTGATTAAGTTTTGACAGTCGACAACAAATCAGTTTACCATGATAATCTTCTAGCTGGGGCAACATAACAGCTGTAACAAGAGAGAATGCATTTCCATTCACATCGGCCAAGCGGGAGTCCAGATGGGCAACTCCACTTGGGAGCTCTACTGCCTGGAACATGGTATCGACAGGGATGGGCGTCTTATGTCGAACATAGATGATGCCACTGGGGACTCGACCAGATCTGGCTGTGAAACGTTCTTCTCTTTGTCAGAGAGTCACAGGTTCGTTCCTCGCGCCATCCTCGCTGATTTGGAACCTACTGTTATTGGTGAGTAAAATCTGTTCCAGAGATAGGCTTAGCTTACTTTTGTAATGTTGGATAGGATATAATATTGCCAATTTAGTAAATGTTTTCTTGAGTTGTGTAGGTATCAAACTATCCCAGTTCAAGTAAATATGTTATCAAATGTGGTAATTATGTCTATTGTCCATGCAAAATCTGTAATGTTTGTAATCAATTATTCTTTATTCTACTATTTTATAAGTAGGCCTACAAGTGGAGCCTTGCTATTTCGAGCAATAGGTACTGTTGACTTGATCAATTTAATGATTTCAAGTACCTTTGAAAATATCACCTACTTGCAGGTTCCTATCAAGCTCACTATAATTTATAAACTATCATTTCAACCTATGATTAATATCATAACATAAATTTTTGTATTCAAGGTTTTTGAAACAATGCATAAACTCATTCGTTCTAGCCGTAGGCCTACTATTTCGAGCAGTAGACACTGTAAATGTACGATTATTGATGTAGTTTGACTGAATTCGAGATTACTACCTCATGGGTCTCCGGTGACATATTGTTATTCAGACTCTATGAGTTTTGAACAGCCCTGATCCAAAGCTATAGTCATCTATCTATACAGGGTGAATTTTAAATGAGTTCCCCCCTACTTTTTTCTACATTTCTAAAGATATCATCTCCGGACCACGTCAGATCATTGTTGAGTAGTAAGAACTTCATTTTGACTGGGTATACATTTTTGGCCGCCATCTTGGATCCACCATATTGGATACCAAATTTTTCTTTCAAAAGTAAAGGTAGGGTTGTGACCCTTTATTTCAAACTAGAATTTTACGCTGATTACAATGCCGCAATTAGTTTTTAAAAATCTTGATCCGTTCTAAAGTTATGAGGACTTTTTATAACTTTATTTTTAGCGCATTTTAACATTGTGCATTTACAAACTAAGACCATAATCTCAAAATAGTGCTAGATAAAGATAAGTATACACCACCATTCATTGTCGACATAATTTCACTTGGTTATGACGCATGTAGTTTTTTCAGCCGCCATCTTGGATCCGCCATTTTGAAATGAGATCAATTTATTTAAATATGAAGGTGGTGTTGCGACCTATCATTTTGAACTACTTTTTTATACTGGACTCAATACCGCAATCCGTTTTTGGTTATCAAGCTGTCTTGATGAAATATTAAAATACTCTTATTTAAAATTTCAATATTTCAAAAACCAAAGATGCAAATGAAAAACGGATTGCGGCATTGAGTTCAGCATAAAAAAGTAGCTCAAAATGATGGGTCACAACACCACCTTCATATTTAAATAAATTGATCTCATTTCAAAATGGCGGATCCAAGATGGCGGCTGAAAAAACTACATGCGTCATAACCCAGTGAAAATATGTTGACAATGAATGGTGGTGTATACTTATCTTTATCTAGCACTATTTTGAGATTATGGTCTTAGTTTGTAAATGCACAATGTTAAAATGCGCTAAAAATAAAGTTATAAAAAGTCCTCATAACTTTAGAACGGATTAAGATTTTTTAAAACTAATTGCGGCATTGTAATCAGCGTAAAATTCTAGTTTGAAATAAAGGGTCACAACCTTACCTTTACATTTGAAAAAAAAACTTTGTATCCAATATGGCAGATCCAAGATGGCGGCCAAAAATTTATACCCAGTCAAAATGAAGTACTTACTACTCAACAATGATCTGACGTGTTCCGGAGATGATATCATGAGAAATGTAGAAAAAAGTAGGGGGGGAACTCATTTAAAATTCACCCTGTATAATTAATACGCTACATGAAACTTTGTCGGTTGAACTCCTCCGCCATTTCTTAACCGATTTTATCCATTGACGTCTCATTGGAAAGAGCGTGTCGCATAGATTTGCAAACTGGCCTTACATTTTTAAAAAAGTCCCTTGGGCTCTGCCCCAGTGGCTTTGAAAGTTCCCATGTTATCCTTATGGAGAACTTAGTTGTTTACATTTTGATCAGCTGTATAATTTAATTGCTGTTATTTATTTTTCAATTCAAAGTCTTTTAACCCTTTGCACTCGTTATTAGTACTTTGAGACAGGACCACACGCTTGGGTTAGTATTTTAAACCGATTACGAACGCAAGATAAGCGTTGAATGTAGTGAGATTATATGTATTGTTAGTTCACTGGCCTACTAAGATGAACAGTTTCTGTATCCAGGGCCATTTATTTGAAACTTGGTCCAATTTCGAAGCATCAAAAAGCTCCTGAAATTTGCTCAGCTACCCGATCTGTTGTAGACGAGGTGCGGACGGGGCCTTACAAGGGGTTGTACCATCCAGAGCAGTTGCTGAGTGCTAAGGAGGATGCGGCTAGCAACTTCGCGCGTTGCTACTACTCCATGGGTGGACCCATGGAGAGGGCCATCATGCAGCGCATCAGTAAGGTAACGGAGGACTGTGACGGTCTACAAGGGTTCTTTGTCTATCACTCTCTTGGTGGAGGCACCGGCGCGGGCCTGACCGCTCTGCTGCTGGAACAATTGGCTTGCGAATACCCGAAGAAAAGTCGACTAGAGTTCCTGGTCTACCCGTCACCGAAGGTATGTAGAACTGAATTAAAATGCACGTTCACTCTAATTATTTTTTCGTGTGATGTTTTTCTTTGAAATAAGTATATTATCCAAATGCTGTTTTTCAAGGATACCTGTGAAAACTGGTATGGTCTCAATGCGAATAGAAAAAAATAAATATTTGTAGAGCTTGCAAGTTCTGCTAATTATTAGACCGACATGTCATCCAAGTGGCTTTACTAGCAAAGCATTTAGGATTTAGATATGTACACAGAATATGACATTTCCTTCACATTATTCAAATTCAAATGATTCAAATGATTTATTTGGCCATTCAGTTCATATACAGGACAATAGGCTACGTCAACAATACAATAAATAATAAATAACATGCCAAGCTTCTTCTAGCATTCTTGACTGACAAAATTAAATTAAAAGCTGAAAAAAAAACACATGCAGGATCTCAAAAACATGCAAAGCAATGCATGCAACTAAAAATACAAATAAAATGAAAACCACATGCTGCAAGCCATGCAAGGCAGAGAAAAATAAATAAATTTACATTTTTGTAATACCTCTACTGGACTACTGTGGGTTCAACCCAATAGTAACAAGCTGTGCATTCCAAAACTCTTTAATGGAATAGAATGGATTGGCAAGCATCCAAGCTTTTAGTGTGGTCGCAAACTTGTTCGGTAAGAGTTGTCTTACAGTTATGGGTAAGGCATTGTAGAACCTTATTCCTGCAACAGGAAAGCAGTTGAGAGTTAAATCTAGTCTAACTCTATCTCTAAAAATATTTTCATTGTTCCTAGTGCTATATTGTGAGTGGTGCACCTAGTCCAACTGTTCTAGTTGTGTCTATTAATGTGAAATACACACACAGGTCAGCAGCTCAGTAGTGGAGCCCTACAACAGTGTCCTGATGACACACAAGTGTATGGACAATGCGGACTGTTCCTTCATAGTAGACAACGAGGCCCTCTACGACATCTGCATGGAGAAACTGGACATTGAGAGGCCGACCTATGTGAACCTCAACCGTGTCATTGGTCAGGTCAGTCTGAGTATGAGTAAAGTAGTCATCCGAGGGTAGTGTAGAGATTCTATGCTAGAAGTAATAAATGCAATTTTCAATGTGCTTATGAACACTGAGCTTTTTCAGTATACGTAAACGCATTTTTATCTCCTCCTGATACAGTGTGTAAATTAAGTCTTAAAACAAATCTGTATTTTTAAAACCCAAATATTGAAATATTATATTTGTGGCAATAATTGTCCTTTTGAAATGAGAGACACACAATTTTTTATTGAAATTGGATTATAATTGAAGAATAAAAGTGTACATGACTAAAAGAAATTGTTTTTCGGAAACAACAAAAGTAGGCTACTTCCTTCAAGTAGGACCTTGGGCATGCTAAATCTATCTTAACTAACTACTTAATTTAACGCAGTAAAACTTAAAAATATTTTTTCATACATATTTTTATTGGTATCTACGTGTTTAGGAAAGTCTGTTCTACAAAACTAATTAAAAAAATACAAAAATTTAAATATTTGATAGCGGACCCTCTCACGATTAGTAGTAGGACCTCCGGGCATGTTAAATTAAGCTGCAAGAGTTAATAGAAGTCGCTGTAAAATTTAGAAATATTTTTTCTTTCTTATATAGGCCTATGTTATTTGAAATAAGTCTGCTCTACCAAAATAAATAATAAAAAATTTAAAAAAAAATCATATTTGACTGCTGTCTTACAAGAATCAACATTGTCTTAAGAGGATACAAACCCTTTAAAAATATATAAATATATGTTTAAAAATAACGCAATAATAGATTATCAACTTTGGTACAGTGTAACTAACTGTTCAATCGTACCTATGTGAGGGGGTTCCAAAATTAGCGTGTTAAATTGAATAAACGATATTATGTAATAAAATAGCCTACTATATTTTTGAAACCCCATACGTTAGGAACACTTTCAGTTTTGTGTTGTATTTTTTAACCTTACATATATTAAATATGAGAAAAATCCACAATCCAAGGTTACCTCTCTCCTTTTGGACATGTTGGATATCGACTATTAACGTTGGTTTCGGTAGTTAAATGGCAACATAAGGCGTCGATTAAAACCTACTTACCTATTTTTTTGAATATAAAATTAGTAAATACCAACATGTCGGGCATTTCGTAATTTGTTGTGAAATAAATTAACTATGGGTGAGTTGCAAAGTAAAGTTACTATTCCTAAAAATTGATAAGCAGATGATGGTGATGTGATGGCGAAATGCAGTTTCTTGTATGCTTCTACATTTCCATATAAACCAGAATACATTGTTACGATCATTAATGATGCGCTTTTCGGCTGTAAGTCAGCCTTTTATGATGTTTAACACTGCTAAACGAGCTTTATATATCTTCGCAAAGTTTCTAACTGCAATGAAAACACCCTTAATCTGGATAACGATCTGCAGAGAACTCGTTTTACAAAGCATTTATGGGTGTTCTACGTCAGTTTAGATCGTGTTTTACAGGGCCTTCAGACAATTTCAAAACATCAGGTCCCTTTTTGTATAGTTTTTACTATAGTTAACTGTTTTAGTGAACTTCTATTTATTAGGGGAGTAGATTAATATTACCACAATCTTTATTGTAAGGGTAGGTTTGGGACTGATCTACCTTCCAGTTTAAGAGTCCCCGGGATCAAAATTTACACATCGTTCGAATCAGTTTTTATTATACTTTTTCGTATATGCGTTGTGTAAAAGTTGATTGATTTCGACGAAAGTAAGATTTATGTTTCAACAACATTATTTATTGAATTATTTTGCAAACTAGAACCAGCCAGACACTAGAATCTTTAAATAAGGGTATTCATGATGGGGTGGTTTTGTATTTCACAAACAGGAATTTAATTGTTTGTAGTAGTTTTAGCGAATTTCCCTACCAAGAAGAAGTTATTTAAAACTTACATAACTAGAAAATACTTTCCCACCAATCGAACTTTGTAAAAAAGTTTTAAGTTATGGTATAACTTACGCTAATTGTTGCCTCCAATTTTTTGTTACCTAATAACCTCAACTGTTTGGCATTAAGAATTTACTCTGCTTGTTTACACAATCTGGAATTTATAATTTTTAGATAAACTTGCATAACAATACATCGTGGGTTCCTCAATGTCCACATATTTATGATATATTTATGATATAACTGATCTAATGTCATATCATACGCGTATCTAAGTGTAAATTAAAATGTTCTTCTTTTAAAAACTTTTCCACAGGTTACCTGTAATAATCACAAAAGTCACTGGAGATTATCTCAGTTTGAATGTCTATTCTACAGTTTTTTTAGTCTATAAACTATTTCTAATGTTTGCAATTACTTAGTACTTTTATTTAATTCATCCGTAATAAATACCTGAACATGACCTAAATATGATGTTTCAGACGGTATCAGCTGTTACGGCTTCCATGCGGTTTGACGGAGCTTTGAATGTGGACATGAACGAGTTTCAGACCAACCTCGTTCCGTTCCCCAGGATCCACTTTCCTCTCATCTCCTACGCACCGATCATCTCCAAGAGTCGTTCCTTCCACGAACAGTTCTCTGTCGCAGACATAACAGCCTCCTGCTTCGATACTTCTAATCAGCTGGTGAAATGCGACCCCAAGAAGGGCAAATACATGGCGTGCTGCCTGCTCTACCGAGGTGACGTGGCTCCCAAAGATGTCAACTGTGCGATCGCGATGATGAAAAATAAAAAGACCGTTAGTTTCGTGGACTGGTGCCCAACAGGGTTCAAGGTAGGTTTGATGTTATTATAATCAAATAAATAAAGGATGTTAATGGGCGTATTTGAAACCAAATAAGAGAGTAGGGGGAAATTAGAATAACGACAGATAATAGCTGTATAGCGTTTAATTTCAACAATAGTGTAGGGAATGGCTTAGTTCGTTTCCTCTCCCCTTCAAATAAGAAGGGCGCTCTTTCAATTCCAAGCGAGGTTGTTTTTAGACGTAGATGCTAATTGTATCTTTAAATAGTAAACACAGCTGATGCTGGGCAAGTGGTAAACTAATTGATGGCAAGATAAAGTAAATTAGAACGAGGAAAGAGCTGCTGATCGTTTTTCTCTTGATCTAATCAGAGCTTGGAAAGCGATCATTTTCTTTGACTTCAGCTGCCATTGGAATTGGTTAGTTTATATACGGATTGAAACATAGATACATACATTATATATATCCATACATACATTATATACGGATTGAAACATAGTGTTAGTAGTCCGAAACAACCACAGTTAACATAATTATGTTAATAAAACTGTTTTTTAGTCCGTATCTATAAAAAGTATTACTTCTTCACAACATTAAATAACTCCGTGATTAGCATTTTATGTTTGGTGTTAGATTTATAAAAGATATATTTAGCAATTAGATTTATAAAATACGTCTCTAAACACTATTTGATGCATCTACTCTTATACTGTAAACATTTACAAAATGATGGATATAAAATGTGCAAATATTACAATGGTAATTTATGTCGACCAGTCACGCAGCCCTGTTTGTATATTTACCGTCTCATAATTACTGTATTTACAATTCGAGTGTAAACATATTTACAAAACAAAAAGGGGGAAGTTGTAGGCTAATTGATATAATTTGTATTATTCACATTACCCTTAAGTTAGTTAAATGTAAACAGCATTGCATCAGTTTAGATCAGTACAAGTTAAAGTTATGTTTAAGAAAAATACATTTGTAAAAGTTTAGATCGAAAAAAAAATGTATATCGAGGTTTTTGGACGGAAATTCGTAATGAAGAAAAATTAAGGAAATTTAGCTACTGTACTACTACTACTGTTGGCCCAAATATTAGAAACAACCAATTAGGCCTAGCTTGTTTTCATTATGGTGACAACACATAGCCTATGATGTTTTTTTAATTATTATTTTGTTTAAGGTCGGGATCAATTACCAAACACCCTCAATGCCCTTGGACGGCGACCTTTCCAGCACCAAGAGAGCGGTGTGTATGCTGTCAAACACCACGGCTATTGTTGAGGCTTGGAAAAAGATCGACAGAAAGTTTGACTTGATGTGGGCGAAGAAAGCTTTCGTACATTGGTACAGGAACGCCGGAATGGAGGAAGCTGAGTTCCTTGAAGCTAGAAACGATCTCGCTGTTTTGGAATTAGATTATCTGGAAGTGAACAAAACATTTGACGACTTCGATTATAGTAGCGTTGAACACTGATGTCCCGTCTCCCATGAAATACATGAGTGGTAATTAATTGTGATATATTGGTCCATAAAAAGAAAAATATTTATGATACGTGTTAATTAGTTTTGTAGACGTTAAATGTAATTGAATACAACGCTTAACAAATTAAAAAACCTGGTGTCCATTTTCTTGGGGGTTTTTGTATATAGGGATGTACTACGAAAAGGTAAATATTTCCCCCTGCTGACTAATGACGGCGAATACCATGGACTGAAAATCGTAATTTGAAACGCATTTTACTGATTCCCTTTATAATAGTTATTAAGTAGAGCACAGCATTGACTATTGGATACGAAGAAGACATCCCATCCGATCAGCTGTCGCCAATTTTTTACTAAAAAAGAATGTAGTTGTGTGAGCCAATCACAGATAGCACTAGTGTCTAAAACTCTATTTTGTACCTTATTTTTCGTTACTAACATAGTTGCTGGGAGACAACAGTTGCTATAGCTCATAAAAAGTCATTTTGTCAGTTTGACTTGAAAAAAAAAAACCATCATGTAATTGGCATAAATCAGTAATTTAGATCAGCTCAATCTGTAGGTGGCTCACATCAACTAAGACAAATTTTATTAAGAAACTGACTACAACCATTGACTATTGGATACAGATTGTTGTATTAATAGTCAAAGCTACAATTTAAACATGGAGATGGAATGTCTAGTTAGCCTGCACCAGCTAGCGGCTTAGCCCGCCAGGATAAAGCCGTAAATGTCATGCAACGTAAGAAATAAAAAGTATATTAAATGTAAACCAAAAGAGGTAACACAACTGAATGCTTAGCAGTTTCCAGTTTTTTAACTTTAAATTTGTATTGTGGCATATGCATTTAAGCTCTTATGGTATTCCTAACAGTTAGTTATCCGTACCATTCTTAAGTTCACCTAAAGCTATTACCCTTTACTTATGTTCTGTGTTTTCAGTATCTACGGCTATTTATATTTTGAAAATTCAAACAAACAAAATAATAGTGCTACACGCCGTTGTTAAACCTTCTAACTATTGAATTCTACTCAACATCATAGAACCCAACTTATTTGTTTAGTTGAAATAGCAGCTGTCATGATTCTTTTCCTACATTCACCTGACAAAGTGACCTTCCTTGCACTGATTATAGCTTAGAAATATGCTAATTGCTACATCCACTCTCTATTGCCGCACAGTTTTTTTTGCCTGACACCAGTATTCCAACCAAACAACACAAAACAGCGTGCTTTTATTAGGCACGTAATACGTGTACGCTTTTAAATAAGTTGGCAACACTTAAAGATATTACTACTACGATCAGCTGGTGCAGCGTTTTCCATTTAATCCAATGTTTAGATTTAACCTAACCTAAAAAAGTGTTGTACAGTCTTTGAAAGACTAATTATTTATATGTTTATTAATAGTAACTGTAGAAGAAATAAAATGTGCAACGCGAGTGCAAAGTGTGCCACTTCACACACTAATTGCACAAATATCTGTTGTAGTCCAGGCAATGAAGATAGCGGAAAAAATCATGTACTTTTAAATTGAGTCCACGCCAATCCCTGGAAAAAAGATTTGAAAAATCACCTGTTAATGACCCTTTACTCAATTTACAAAACATTATCTGTAAAAATGATAAACTAAGTGTGAAGAATTATAATTTGAGAATATTACAAAATAATATTTTCTTCTACTTTCCACAAACAAAGTTTTGTGAAAAATATATTATTACAATGTAAGACAATTATTTAACAAATTATCAATCAGTATTCAAAACTTAAAATTAAAAGTATACAAAACAAAATTAAAAGAAATGCTCACTGAAGATCCAATCTAATTTAAGACTTCCATGAAAAAATGTATAAAAAAGTAATAATAAAGAGTTTAAATTAAAACTAAACCTTAGAATGTATTAATTGTAAAGTCAATACAATAAAGTATTATTGTATGAGCCAAATTTGGTACCGTTGTAGGGGAAGGGTCCCTAAACAACGTACTGGTGGGAGTGGAGCTAAGGGGACTTCGGGGCTCTAAAGGTCCCTTTATTAGGTTTTCGTTATTAAGTAAAAATTTATGGCCTTCAGAAAAAAAAAACCGTTGTCCTATTTTTAAAGATTTTACGTACATTTATCTACAAAAAAGATACCAACTATTTGCTAGGATTATTACTTTTTGAGATATGGAGGAGATAACATGGAAATTAGTATTTTAAATTTATTTTTATTACTAATAATGTGTTTTAATGATTAATAAAACACGACCAGTCCAAATTAATAACATCATGTCAATATTGTAATGTTATATCTATAACCTCACCACAGCAAACCTGAAGACTAAGCAAATTTCCAATTACCGGTACCTATTTGGATTTTCACAAAATATTTCATTGAAATTGTCAGAACTATTCCCTATTTAAATAACGTAACATTTTATGAATGATCAAATACTTAGATTAAATTAAATTTTATTATTATAACAGATAATTGGTTTCTTTGTCTATGTTATCTATATAAATAAAATAAGAGTTTTGTCTGTACATTGCTCAGAATCATACATTTTTAGGTTATTTTTACGTTTTATACATTAAAGAAGCCGAAACAAGTCTCATCTAAATTTCTGTCTGTCTGTCTGTCTGTCTGTCTGTCTGTCTGTCTGTCTGTCTGTCTGTCTGTCTGACACACTCAAGATGGCATTTTACGCAATCTTCTCCAGGAAAACGAGAGTACCTATCAAGACCCAAGTCATTTTAATGTATTCACTGGATTGGCGAGAGTGTCTTTAGCCATTAAAATATGGTCTCACTACTTTGTAATTAAAATTACGGCCGTTCAAAAATGCAGTTTTGTGCGATTTTTGTCAAGTTTTCTTCCAATTTGTATCACATAATCATCTATGAAACAACGAACAGCTGTTCGGATCAAGATTATTTTTTCTAGCTGTCACTGAAATGTTTATAAATGTTGTTTACAAACACCACAACCATTTCCGATCACGTTTTGAAGGCAAATCCCATCCAAGTGAGATTAAAAACGTTTTTATTACATAAAGGATTTAATTAATCGCAAGTGGAATAATATAGTGTAGCCGTAAATTAAATAACTAGGCATCATCCAGGTCAGGAACCAGAAATATGTGTATAAAATTGTTTTGGAGTTTTGATAACCAGAAAGAAGACATTGAATCAAGATTGAATCAGTGTTGTATACGGCTGGGAAACTTAAATTTACTAATGACCGTCGCCAATAGCTTAGAAACAATTTTCCACTCATTGACGGCTCTTCAATGGCGGTTGTGTAAAGTGTAAAGCAAAAAATTACTACTGCAGTAGGTGATTGTAACAGAGGTTTACGGATGATGCTGAACTCGATTTTCCAATGTGTCACTTTCTGTTCCTACCATTGACTATATAAAGTCAATAGTTCCTACTCACCGTGTGATGCAATCGCTGGACCATACAGCCAATAGGCCCATAGCCCTTCTCTTGGGTACGCGTGGTACGTATGCTTACCCAATTATTTATAACAACCCCTTCGACAACGATCCTTGATACCGGTACTTTTCCATAGAATACACGGCCTACCTAGGTACTTAAGAAATAAAATTATAAACATCCAAAAACCCAACGTTGTGTGATTTTTGTCACATTTCCTTATAATGTTAATATATATACCAGCAACCATTGTTTAGAGAATACGTAATCTATTAAATAACAGAAAGTTATGTTGTATAAGGTTTTTTTTCAAACTGACACCGATAAGTTTACATTAAGAGTTGTGTACAAATAAAGCAATTAATGGGAAATAACTTTGATTGTCGATAACTTTTTACGAGAAAATCCAAAACCAAGAGATCAATAACCTTGATTAACGCATATAATTGGTCGGCTGTACTACAGTTCTTAACTGTAAACGTTGGTTTTTGGTACGGTACTGGTTCTTTTCCTTTTAACCTTTAGTAGCAGCAAGAATCATTTTTACGTACCAACACATCACAGTAATTTAGAAATTAGTTATCGTTGGTGTTGCACCTTATTTATTACAGGCGTAGGCCTATTCAATTTAATTGATGTCTTAACTGTATAATTTTTGCTTTTTCTGTCTGGATTCCAAAATGTTATGCTAAGAAAACTATAACGCATTTTAGTAAAACATTTATTCAGCAAACCATCATGAATTGTTCAAACACTTGAACGTTGTTTATGTATCAATAGTTCGTGGCCTATTTTGGTAATTTTTATTACAAATTACCAATCTAAATCGTCTATAGTAGGCCTACTGTACTTCATTTCATATAGCAAACCGATTCAGATAGCATTTCGACAGAATTTCGAGTCATCTCCGGTCCAAGCAAATATAAATTGTTATGATCAAATTTTATGGCATTAACAAAGATTTCAAGTACTAATTTTATATGTACCTTTTTATGCTTAAAGCGTAGCAGATTCCCTAATTAAGTTCGGTATTTTTGTGTGTATGTATGATGGTAACGCATTAATGTCCTTGTTTCTCAATGTTTCACGGAAAGGACAAGAGCGCCTTGATAATGAAAATGTCAACCCGAATAAAGTGTTAAATTAAGAGGTTGAGGTAGTAAGTACCTTAAATACTTTTAACCATTATGTTATAGTCCTTTAAATTCTGAACAAAATTGTAGAAATCCCATTTCCGTATATTTACTCTCACCGCTTACACATAATAAAGGTTGTTGACAAACTTATGGGAGAAAGTATGTGTCAGAATGCTGATACCGTTTATTTAGTTTAATCATTGGATATAACATATGGACCAACAAGATCCGGGTGACATTTAATTGAGAATCATTAGTTTTGGCTTGAAACTGTCAGATACTGTATTTGCGAAGGAATAGTTTTGTCAGCATATCTGAAAGTATGCAAATCAACTGCTGTGCTTTATATAAGAAGGTTTTAACTGACTATCATAAGATCCCCGTGCGTAGAACGGGCACACAGCTAGTTATTAATAAATTACTTAGATTAATTTGCTGTTACTGGGAAGGTAATAAAAGGAGTTTTTTTATGTTAATAGTGTAGTCTTCTATATATTTAAAATCCAATGTATGTTTGTATGTATGTATGTTTGTTTGTATGTATGTTTGTTTGTTTGTTTGTCCTTTATGGACTACGATACCGCTCGACAGATTGTAATGAAACTTTCAGGCATTATTAAGCATTATTCAAGGATGGTTTGTGTGAAGTTTGGTGCAGATCTGTCAAAAGGGTTCCACCCCAGTGGCTCCGGAGTTGCTTATCTTAACCTTATGAGTACTCATATTTAAATGGAATTAAACAATCTTAACAGCTGGTTCAACTAAACAATTTGATTTTGTGATGTTCAATAGCATTAAAATGTTAATATGTTTACCAACAGGGTGCAGCACTATTATTTTTTAAATTTATGACAACAGCTAATTTGCAACCATAAGGTGAGTGAGCGTAGCGAAAGAACTTCAACTGGAGGCAAGTTAGCGTAGCGAACGAGCTAAACCTGAAGGCAAGTGAGCGCAGCGAACGAGCTCCAACCTAAAGGGAGTAAGCGTAGCAAACGAACTTCCGCCAGGACGTGATTGAGCGATGCAAACATTTGGGCATGACGACGTCTGTCGGGCCAGCTAGTCACTTATAATAGATCGAATCCATTGGTGATTGGGGACCGAAGTCCCGAGCTCTAACCTCTAGACCAGCTCGCTTCCCGTTAGACTCATTAAAATTGGTAAGATATAAAAACAACTTTAGGCTCTTAGATATACAATTGCTGTTGAAACTTTTAAAAGTACAATTGTTGGAGAGGCAAATTGGACCGAAGACAAAGGAATCTCATTTGTCTACTTTGGGTTGAAAACTTCCTTTGTTCCTTTGAACAAACTTCCGGTTTTTATTTCGTTAACCTCATTTGCTGATTCAAAGAAAATACATTATTCTTTTTATAATTTTAATAGGCCTAATTCAAGAGAAAAGGTCCCTTAAAATATTTACATTTGATTTATTTTTGGTGGTAAGAAAGTTTAGAGTACACGTAATATTACAAAACAATGTTAATTACCTTGCATTTAAAATAATAGTTTAATTGGCACTACTAAACCGTACTTTACAAGCCCATGCCTTACAATTAGAGCAAAGAAACCTATAAATGATATAATTTAAGAAATATTTTTAAATCTGTACCTTTAATTATGTAAAATATTTCAGGGATTCCCTTTTAATTTAGTTTATCAATGTTTATACCAGGAAGGATGTGGAGTAGATTTATTTTTTCCATTCTGTATGTTTTTTGAAGTGCTAAATCAGAATCTGAGGTTCGTTAACAAAAATTCAAGCCGCGAAATTTACAAAAATGAGAAAAATGTGGAAAAATTGTATATTTTTTTGCTTATAATTTAAAAATGATCAATTTCCCTTAAACTGGCTACATATATATTATTAAAATTGAAGTACACAAACGTTGCTACAAAATGTACTCTTAAAGGCCATGCCACATCGAACTCGCCGTGGTTGGCATGAAGTTAAAAAAAATCGGTCACCATTTTAACAAAAAATGGGACAAGTCACACAGCACTACCGTCTCGACCCCTTGCTGAGCGATTTTTGGCGGTGCAGAACTCATTGGGGGGTAGGAAATACTATCTGACAGGGAAACAAATATTACTTCATCCATTTTCAATAATATATGGATGTTTACTGTTATACAATAAAACTGTTGCTATAAGAAATAGTTATTTGTGAGCAATTGCCTCACTCGAGAAATATCCGTAGAGAAATAGCCGTAGGCAAGTGAGGAATAGTTTCTCGAGTAAGGCGATTGCACTTTGCACTCGAGTTGCACATTATATTTTTCCTACAGAAATTGGTAAAGAAACGTGCCTTCATGTTGCAAACCTGGAGTGAGACAAATTATTTAGAGTGAGACAATGAGTTTAAGTAAAGAACTAGCCTACATTGCGAACTTATTCTGTGTGTGCTATGTTAGTTTTACATACTGTATTAGAAGTATTCATGCAATAATTTATGATTAATCTGTTTTATGACTTTTTTATTGAATTATTCTACTAGTAAGAAAGAATAGAAATTTCTTATCCAGATTTTTAAAATCATTTTATAATTATTTTAATTTAACCATCAGATCGGCAAATCCGCACACACCATCAATGGGGAACTTTCTCTACTTGATTTTTATACCTAATAGAAGGCAACAATGGAATAAAAAATCTGGCTTTAATTATTTCCTAATTTGATGAAAATGTTAGCTTTATTTCCTGGACTAATAAATGTGTGTTGTTTTAAAATACAATTCAAAAATTAACAGCTGTTTCATTAAAAAGTATTATCCACATTGCCAAAATGTAAACAAATCTGTGGAGGGATCTTTAAAGGCTTCTGGGGCAGAGCACTAAGGGAATTTACTTCATTTTTCTATTGATTACTCATCTACAGACCAAGACCTTTCTTTGGACACCTCTACTAAGTTTCTACGCCAAACAGTTCTCTCAAATTAGTGGAGACAAAATTTCCAATTTAATATTTAGATTCCCCCATGCTAATCTTATGGGAGAAAACCCAACTTTGATGGGAGATCCTGCCCAAACTAATAAAGATTTCAACAATGAAAAACACTTTGCAAAACTATAGATTAGGACCATTTTTTTGACACTTTAATAATCAAAATCGGTCCAAAAATGAGGGAGGAGTTCTGTTTACAAAAATCGGCTCAGCGTGTTATATATATAGATTTTTGCTAGTTTCTTAAATT
Source organism: Macrosteles quadrilineatus (assembly GCF_028750875.1). Taxonomy (NCBI): domain Eukaryota; kingdom Metazoa; phylum Arthropoda; class Insecta; order Hemiptera; family Cicadellidae; genus Macrosteles; species Macrosteles quadrilineatus. The sequence continues at coordinate 18,467,817 of NW_026542594.1, forward strand.
ATTTCTTCACACAACCATAAAGTTGTACTTGTGTTGAATATTATTGTGCATTATTATTGTGGTGAATAGTGGTAGGCCTAATAGATTATAGTGTGCTGATAAATAGTGTTCCGTACCGGGGACCGAAATGTTTTTACATGTCTCGATCGTTTTAAGTTCTCGTCTTCGTCCCAAACTTAAAATATATCTCGAGCCGGCAAAACCTAATTTTCCGCCCTAGGTACGAAATATACTATTTCGCTACACTACTATAAAATGACCTGTGTTCTTTAGATGTCTATAACCTGCGAAAATTCATCTTTACATTGTTTACAACGAAAAACAATGTAAACCATGCGAAACTAATGTCTACTATCTTTTTTGGGTTTGTCGACGTAATAAATAAAGATTTGTAGGTAACTGTTTGTCAACTGTTTAAATATTAAACAACCAAAGTAAATATTCACTTCGAATTGAAAGCATAACCTAAAAAAATGGTATGAGTGTTGTAATGTTCCCAGCTACTATAAAGAAATAACTGGAAGTGGGAGGGTTACGGATGTATTGGCCAGTCAGTGAGGGAGGGTTTTGACTTTAAAGGAAATATACTGTAAATAACAACAAACAGAATATGTTTCAAATAATTTTTATTACCTATTCAGTTATAATAAATATTTGGTGGTCTACAGTGACACCATTAGTTTAATTCTTTCTGGACTACGTGGATATGAAATGTAACTACAGAGAAGTAAAATGTAACTAAGAAACCTAAGTGCGTAAAACACTAAAACCTACAATGTAAGTTACAGCAGTAAAGTGGTCAACTGTGACACTAATTGTTCAATTCTATCTGTACTACATGGCCACCAAATGTAACTAAGAAACCAAAGTGAGTCGTACACTAAAACCTACGATGTTAGTTACAGCAGTGAAGTGTTCCTCATGACACTAATGGTTCCATTCTTTCTGTACTACATGGCCACCAAATGTAACTAAGAAACCAAGATGTGTCGTACACTAAAACCTACGATGTTAGTTACAGCAGTGAAGTGTTCCTCATGACACTAATGGTTCCATTCTTTCAGTACTACATGGCCATTAGAAATCTCTGTCATTCATTAGAAATCTTTTGTTATATAGTAGAAACTTTGACATATATAGTAGAAATTATACATCATTACCTTACTAATATCCAAAATTGTCATCATTAAATACTAGCTGTTACCCACGGGCTTCACCCCGTTTGGCTTTATAAGTATTAATAAAACTATTGATTGGTTAAGTTTAGCTGAAATAAACAAAGCAGAATACAGTTATACAAACAAATAAGCACACCTGGTTTTAATACGTTAATAAATTGAAAGAATCCTACTAATCCTACTAATATTATAAATGAGAAAGTTTGGATGTATGGATGTATGTTTGTGACAAGTAAACGCGAAGAATACTGGTCAGATCGGGCTGAAATTTGGTGTGATGATTTGGTGACATTCCCGATTAAAATATAGACACATTCTTATCTCAAAAGTCCTTTCGGACTCCGCCTCAGTGGCTCTGGAGTTTTCCATGTTAACCTTATGAGTAATCATATTTAAAGAAAGTTGTCAGCTGTTTCAATTATACAAGTTGGTTCTATGATTTAAATAGCAGTAAAACGTTATAAGGCTTAATAACAGGGTGCAGCACTATTATATTTTTTGCATTTATGACAACAGCTAATTAGAACCAACTAGCAACAAAATGTTGTGGTACACAATTAGAACTTTAATTTTTTCTATGATTTAGTTACAGTGATATAACATAAGGGCTATGGTAGATGTGAGCTATACTATAGGATACCGTATAAATTAAAAGACCAAATTTTCTTAACCCGTGTCCTCTCCCATAACTGCAATAAGCATTTTATACTTATATGCCAGCCCCGTACGAAGGACGGGTACTCTGCTAGTAAAATAATATAAATAAGTACAGCTGAGGTATTTTTAACATTAGGTATATGGAAAGTTCCCTTTAGAAAGAAATTACGACCTTAAAGGGCAATTTATGAAATACTGGATTGTTGGGGCAGACTTTAGACACATATCTCGGCACGAACTGCAACTAACCTCCAGCGGTCATGTATCACCATAGATAAAAGGAGTAGACTCCTTTTATCCTGTCTATACTCCTTTTATCTATGGTATCACTAAAGCTGCCATATCTCAGTTAATATTCGTCTAATCCTAACAAATAAGGTGTCAATCGATTTGTAAATAAATTGCCTAAAAAAAGGTATTCTTATAAAATATTTTGTCAAAACAACGGTTTTTAAGTTATTAAAGAAAAAAAAATTAAATGGTCGCCATTTTGTTTTGTGAATTTGAAATATTTTCCTATTTTTTTGTAGCTTTATCTAGTTATCATAAATGTTTGTGAAAAGTTTAAATTTCCTACGTCGAACCATTATGAAGGAAAAAATTAATTAGTGAAAATAACAAAATGGCGGCTATGTGAGTAACTAATGACTTCCGGACAATTTAAATATGATATTTAGATGTAATTTCTACCCAGGAACAATGCCCTAAAATATTGGTAGGGAGTTGTAATGCTTCATAATGTAAAATATATTTAGTTTTGTCATTTAAATTTGGTATTAATTTGCTATTCATTTTCTCTGGCGCTAATGGATAGTCATTATGTCGATCATGTAACGATTTATTATATTTAAAATCAACTTCTAAAATGCATCCAAACTCAATTTTGATTATTTTTCTAGTCTATCTCATTCGTCCAACAAAATCCATCCACGGACAGTGGCTCGCACATTGGTGTGGAGTAATAGCGAGTTGATCTAAAAATATTAAATACACACTCTCTTGATTGGGGTCATAGTTTTCACCCATGTATCTATTATTGGATTTTGCATAACGCGTGAAAATCATACTAACCCCTCTAATTGCTCGCAAACGCAAACGAATGATAGAATAAATATAATTAATTTCCACTTGATAAATAGCAAACTATCTTTATATTATGGTTATTAGAAAGGATTTATTTCTATTTCACACTCATTGTAAAACTTACAACTAATTGTTCCGGAACAATATTACTTGTTAAAATTTTTTTAAATGTTGATAAATATAAAACATTTACTACAGAGGCACACAAATAAATTGATAAATAATGAAAACATGATAATTCGTAGAGATTCGAACATACACACGATTTTTGTGTTCAAATTTCACAAACCGAGTCGGAGTCACAAACGTAACAAATAAAAACATTTTTCATCACTCCTTAACGAAAGTAACTATTTTCGATAACAGCTGACATCAATGAAAGTAGTCGTTTCCCAAGCTCTAATTTAGGGCGAGGGAAAATCGATCAGCTGATTTTCCCTCGCTCTAAATTTACTTTCCCTCGCTCTCAATTAGTTCTCCATTTTATTCACTACGCGCCCTAGTGTTTTGTTACGGTTTAATTTAATGATTTTAATCAGCTGTATGTATTTTTAAAAGTTGTGTTATTATTTTATTTTGATGTTTGAACAAAATTTATTGAGAAATATACGTAGGTTTCTTTTTAGAAGATTTTATTTTATTTTGGTGTTCAATCAAATTTATTGAGAAATAAAATTTTTTTAATATTACTGAGGTCTGCTATTCTGTGTTTGTGTATTTTTGCGTCGTGATGAAAAGTATCGTTCATAACTCGTACCGAAAGTTACTATCCGGCACTTGCTCCATTATTCCCGTCCTCGGCTTCGCCTCGTACGTGAAAATAGCTCTCACAAACTCGGCTTCGCCTCGCACGTGAAATTGGGGTTCCCTGTGTTCGGCTTCGCCTCACACAAAAACTTGAGCGCGCAACGGAAAATGCCACTTTCGGTCCTAGTAATAAAATATACTATTTTAAGGCCACGATTAAATTTTATATTTTTTTATTAACCAGCTCATACTTCTTTTGCTCAAGTATGTTTGATCCATCCTTATTCAAATTATGTAGTTCTAAGAACATTGTTGATAGTTAAAATTGTTTTAGACCATAATAAAGAAGCTTCAAATTGCAGTTATCAAAATAGTATAGGCCTAAACTCAATGTATTGTGACCTGCAGAAAGAACCAACAGTTTTGACAAAAACAATAAATTGATTTGTGTTTCGTGTAATGGTTTCTTGAATGCGTGCTAAATAATTAATTCGTGCTTATCGTAGTCCGTTGCGATGTTACTGTACTTCGTTTACTTGCTTTCTTTACATCTTGCCAACTCATAAAGATTATCGAGGTTTCTCTGAATATGACTTTTGTAATTAAGAATTTATGGTAGTAACGTTTCAAACGATTTTGCCAATCAGTAGGTTTTGTTTGTATTCTTTTTAGCCGTTAGCCTTTTACTACATTAATTTACCTTCATTCAGGTACAAACCTGACCATTAAGAAAGACATTAAGATGATTAGCTCAGTTATTACTGTTATTGTTAGGGTTGTTTTTGCCAGTCTCTAATTGAAATTACTACTTTCCTGAAGTTAGAGTCATCTTCAATTATTTATTTTATGTCAACAAAAGTGATGTTCATACCATAAATGACACTAAGTTCTTTCCTTAACGGAACATTGTCTTACAATATCTGTGTAGTTCTTGGGTGAATGTTTTTCCCCAGTATCAAATTCGTATAGGATAGACATAAGTTAGTTAATCTCCTGTGACGTTGTATAATATTCCAAGGACAGAATCTTTAGAGCTAGTGTAGTCAAGTGTTAATATCTGGACGTCAACTTTATAAACTCAAAGCGATAATCTGGAAAAGTTATTTTTCAAAACTTAATTTTAGGAGTTAGTCACAATTTACATAGTAGATAGTAACCGTATCAGTAGAGTAACTTTAATTATTTTGGTGTTTCAAAACCTACTAAGTTAATGACGTCATGACCGGCCTCGGCCTCCTCGATTACAATATCCGGTTAATGAGGACCATTGGACTCTGGCCTCTAGACAGGCCCTCAAAGCCTCTTCTAGTGGTCAACTATGTCTACACGACTCTCCTGGTGTCCTCTCTGGCTGTTGTCTCTGTTTGTCAGATCGTAGAGATATTCTTTTCTCCCAACATCGCTGCCATGGCTTCTGCCATAGATCTAGCCACTCTCACCGCATCTGCACTATTTAAGATGATATACATCCAGTACTACCACCATCATTTCCAAAGATTGGTGGATAAAGTAGATGCTACTTTTGTTGAACGAGATTCCTTCGATGGATCGTTCTGCATATTCAATTGGGTGAAATACTCAAAGATTGTGATAATCGCTTACGTGACCTTAGGTGGCCCAACTCTTTTCGTCGTGGGAGCAATCTTCCCTTACATAATTCCCCAACACTTTCAGAGATACCAGACCGACGTAGAAGACTACAAATATCTGGCTCACCCCTACAGGAAGAGAATGTTCCCTTTTAACTGTTGGTTCCCGTTCGATGTCACTTGGTCACCACTTTACGAAATTGTCTACGTGTTCGAGACTTTGTCTTTGGTGGCCTCGGGACAAATATATCTCGTTAGTGACTCGTTGTTCTTTATGATCATCTATTTAGTATGTGGGCAGCTGGAGCTCATGAAGAGATCTTACAAATCAATGGAAGATAATGTGGCACCGAACACAATGGTACATTACCTTACAGAAGATGGCTATGAGGATTCTACCGGTGAGTATTGAACCTACATAACTGATTACTTCCGTTAAATATTTAACAAGCATGAAGTTAGGAAAACTAAACAATGAAGAATTCCTTAAACCTAATCACGTACCCTTACAAAATTCACTTTAATTGATGTTTGACCTCTTCCAACCACCGGTTACTTTTAGTGCTTGACTGTTTAACCTACATCGAAAACATTGTAGACGTTTTAAATTTAATCCCATTGATGTTGTAATCGAGTTGTAAGAAGAGTAGTGGTAACGTTACGATTTTGTATTTCATTTTAAGCCTAAAAATAACCATCGGAGATTTGTTCGTCTCATACATTTAAAATGAGCATAAAACTTATATTTTTTTAAATTAAATGGAAATTTTCTTTGTTAGGATGAATATTAACGCTTCGAGTCTGAGATAATGAAATAAGTATAGACCTATACATTAGAATTGCAATGTTATTGTTTCATGATTATAATGCTGCTATTTTTCAGCAATATCTCTTATATCTCCACATATTTTGGGAACCAAATTAAATGAAATGGAAAAAGAAGCAGCTACTAAACGAAATGTAAAGTCTTACGTTGATTTTCATTGCAAACTTATTGAGTAAGTATCAATAATATTTTTTTATACAGCCGTCTGTTTAAATACCACTAGTGTATCTGTTGCTCGAATTCGAGCAATTGCGAAGCATTACAGGTGACTCAAAGATTATGGAAATACTCACGATCTACACAACAGTTAGATATAATCAAAATCTTTTGTAAATATCTTATCTTTTTTTCAAAAAGCTGATCTTGTTTTTTTAGTGTTTTTAGTGTAAAAAAACATTATTTCTATTTCTTTTGCTTGGTTGTGTTCCATGACTTTTTCTATGTTTCCATTGTTTGCAAATAAGTTATTTCAATGATTGCTCAAGAAATGTAGCACACTGTTAATTCAGTTTCATTTTTAGCCTATATCAAATTGTCCAGGATTTTTCGCTCTTTTCCATTGTAATTAATACACCAACCCAAGTTTCGTCTACATATGCAATATGCCAAAGAATATCACCTACGTACAATCTCCAAGAAGTGGTAAAAAAAGGCAGAAACCTACCCATACAATAGATATAAGTTAACTCCATAAGAAATAATTTTAAAAGTTACTGTGATTAGGATTTTCCACTGATTTGGTAATAGAACATTATATTGCAAAACATGACACGATGCAGAACAAAATCAATTTTAAAATCAGAAAAATCCATTGCAAATACTGTACTTCATTTTGACAAATTCAATAAATCACAATTTAAATATTAACAGCTGTTGCATTAAAAAGTAGTGAAGAATTATGCATATGGTCGTAATGTAAACAAATCTGAAGAGGCAACTTCAAAGGCTTCTGGGGCAGAGCCCCAAGGGAATTTACCTCTTTCCTCTTTTGATGGCTCATCTACAGACCCCTACCAAGTTTCTACACCAAGCCGTTCTCTCAAATTAGCTGTGACAAAAACCTTGTTTTCCTCCATAAGAATAACATGGGATGGGAATTTTAAGGCCACGGGGGCAGAGCCCCAAGGGAATTCACCATGTTTCTCTTTTGATGGTTCATCTACAGACCAAGACCTTTCTTTAGACACCTCTACTGAGTTTCTACGCCCAGCCGTTCTCTCAAAATAGCTGTGACAAAGAAAAACAGTTTCAAATTAATATATAGATTAAAAATGTATGTGTCTGTATGTTTTTGTCTGTTATCGATTCAGCAAAATTAAATCTCTAGATTTAGTAATTTTTTACATTGAAAGTTTTCTGGGTTTTTTATTACAAAGTGCTCTGCTTCCGTAGTCTTTCAAAGTTACCATGTTCAGATTTTTATGAACTTTTGATTCGTTTCTATTGAAAAAGTATGTTAATGGCTACAACAGGATTACTATAAGTATATCGTTTTGAAACATGTTTCAGAGGCAATTAAAACTCTATAATTTGTGATAAGCAAATATATTATGATTAAACACAATGGTTGGTGGGGAGTAAAGTATATACACAGTCCTTGGAAAAAACGTGAATGCGATGAAAACCCCCTTTACTAAAATAATACCATCGTATTATTAGATCATTACAATTTTATTTTTATCTTTTTGTTTATTGTATCCAGTTTAATTACACATGATCCAAAACCATTATGGTTCCTTGTTATTCTCGGCTGATTTGAAAATAATGAATTTCATATTGTGGGTTCCAGGATTATGAAGGATCTAGATACCTTACTTCGGTCGTTGGTGGTGGTAGACTTTATCCATGCGGTGGTTTCGCTTAGTTTTGCAACCTTTCAAGCATTTGTGAGTATACATTTATATGAAAATAAGATTTTTAAAATATTTATGAATGTTTTAACAAGTTTATTTACCAACTCAAATTAGTTTTTATCAGAGGACTGAAAAATCAGAAGACGAATCTCCTATGTTACTCATCTTAAAGAATTGTTATGGAAAATCTAAATATTTCCAAGTAAAACTAAGGTAAAATATAGTATACAGTATCCCTTAAAAAACAGAAAGGAAGTAGTAAGCTATCACGCAAATAACCAACCCTTTATACAAGGGGTCGAATAAACGAATAGACGCAAACCATAATATTAAAAGTTCAAATTGAGTAAATTTAATTCTTTCTTAACAAAGTTTTTCATATTACTACTTTGATGAAAGTTGTATGAACCATTTCGCTATAGGTTAAAATTACATATATGTATTACTACGACTATATGAAATTTTAAATTCTACTAACAATATACCACTTGTTTTTAGACATTAATTACCTGGCCTGAAACATTGCAAATGCTTCTGTTCATTGCTGTTAGTGTGACTCATCAGTTCCTGAACAACTTCTTTGCAGAAATACTCATACAAAAGGTAGGTATCACTCTTTAGTTTATGTTATACATGTATAGAGACACATTTTCTGAATTCCAACGGTTTATTTGCGTTCACAATGTTATTTAGACAATGCAAGAGTCACAAAATCAGTGTTCTCTTTATTCTTAAGATATTAGGATAAATGTATAAAAAAAACTAAATACTTTCTTAGTAGCCTATGTACGACCAACTAAGTGAGTATTTCTTTTGTGATTATTATAGTATTTAGAGCAAATTTGTATGAAAAATAGATGGACTAACCTAAATTTTGAAGTATGTATATTATCTGCAAAGTAGATACTTTTAATTTTAAGCAGACTCAAGTTTACCAATGTTGCCCCAACGTGCAGCAGCTGAGCGTGGCGGAGGCAGTGTACGGCACACCCTGGATGGAGAGCACAAGCCTTCACCAGACATTGGTATACATGACTCTGAACCAGGCAAATCATCCAACTAGAATCAGCGGCTGGAAGATGTATCACTTGGGACTTAGCACGTTTGTGGACGTAAGTGTTGAGATCGGGCGCCTGAGTGTTAGCATTTTATACAGCTTGATACATCGATCAACTTAATATTTTAAACTCTTAATACTATTGTTATTAGAAGATAAATAATCGGCCCCATGCCAGAAAACAACTGTAGAGTCATTCAAAACGATTTCCAAAATATGTATGTAATCTTGCTGAGAGAGTGGTCTTTGTAAAAACCTTGTGTTTTTTGTGGCCATAAAAATAATGGCTGAATTTTTATCCTAGGTTTTACGAGCTGCTGAATTGATCACTTTTGCTCTCTTGTTTGACAGTACTGAACTACTGAAAAAGTAAAAAGAAAGTTTTTAATTACCAATCAATAAACAAATGTAATTATTGTAAACCTGCTAAGTTTTCTTATTGAATATTTAATGTACAGCAATTTACATGTTTTATGATTTTTTTCAGTTTATGAAACTCTTGGGCTCCTACGCCCTTGTGATTCAGTCTCTACAAGTCAACGAAGAGGGGTAGATGCAATACGTTCAAGTGCAAAATTTAAATTCATATTGTATTTTACTTATTTGTAAAGTATTGCGTAAATTAATATTGCATGTTTCTGGGATGAGCACTGGTTTCAAACCAGTAGCCCTACTTTGAGTTTTAACAGCAATGTTGTAACTATTCCAACTCCTTAAGCTAAAAAGATTAACTTAGTTTTTAAAATTTTTAGCTACTTTATAAACCCGTCACTTTCAGTGGACAATGGATATTAAGCTAAAATATCAATTCTAACTTTCTTTCATAGTAATATCAGAGAATATTAGAATAGCTTTACCGAGGCTTAGCAATCGTGTATGGCCATAAAATAAAATACCCCCGCCACAGCAAACCTGCAGACTAAGCGAATTTCAACTCGTCTGATTACATTTTTACTAAAAATATTTCCATAAATAAGACATATTATTCCCTATTTAAATAACATTAGATTTAACGAGTGCTTAGGTTTGCTGCTACGGGGAAGGTAAAAAGTGTTTTTTGACCATACGTTAATAGTATAGGATGAAATAAATAAATTTGCCAAATTTTATCAATATATACCCATAAACAAGTAAACTACAACAATTTTCATTTTCTCCATAAGAATAACATGGGAATTTTTAATTACACTATTTTTGAATTTTCTCCGTGACCGTTAGGCATACAACAGCGCTTCAATATACTAAATTATTTTTTTTTTAAGCTCTACAAAACGGTTTAGAAAGAAATCGCAACATTTTTTGTTTTTAGGCTCAAAAATGGGAAAAACCCATTTATACCCCATAAAACCCCCCATAAACCCCCGTTCCCATGGGGCGATTATGCTGGATCGCATACACGCGATCTAGGTTTACACGTTTGTACCAAATTTTATCAAAATCGGATCATTTTTGCTCGAGTTATCGCGCTAACGGACACATATATATATACTGTATATGAATTTGAACGGATGGTGTTTTTGGCCTCTAGGGACCTCAAAATGAAAAATGAAATCGGTCTCGGGTCCAGGTCTTACCATGAGTACTACGGTAATAGCTTATTATCGCTAAAAGCTAGGATTGTTATATCTTCGTTTATAAACAGTCATAGTTTCAACATTAGTAACATTGCCTGAGAACCGAGCTTTGCTCGGGGAAAATCATTCATTGAGAGCAGTCTTTGGTCAATGCATTTATTAAAATTGTCTTTTGCATTCGAAGACCACAGGCCAAAAACGTGTTAAGTCACACTTTTGATATTTTATAGGAGAGCGTTTTTAGTACTTTAATCTTGTATGGACTTTACTACACTGTCCCTAGGTTTATGAGAAAAATTATACATGGGCTATATTGTATCTGAATATGTTTGCATTGTTTGGAAATTTAAATAAAACTGCATTAATACTAAAAGAAATATTAAAAATATTAACACTATTTACATGTCAAAAACGTGTCAAGTCCATTCTTTACACGCTAAAAGCACAATATTATAGCACGATATAGTTGTGAGACTATGGTTAACCTAATTCCTGTCTATTATTTCTTGTTCTTTTTCTGGCCCTTTTTCCCCATTTTCCTTCTTCTTCTCTTTTTCCTTTTCCACTTTTTTCTCATTTTTCTCCTTTACGTTGCTGTAAACTAGCGTTGTAAAAAATGTCTTCCTTTTCCCCGCAGAACTGTTTTAGTACTTGGAGATCGCCATATTTATCTTAAGAAATTGGCAACAATTCTGAAAACATACAAAAACATTACCTAACTTTATATTTTGCATTGGTGGCCCTAACAAAGTTCCAGTAGCAGGTAACTTACCTTGGTAAGCCTGGTCTGGGTAGAGGAATTCAGTACGTTTTCTGTGGCTTAGATCAGGCACCAGTAGTGTGATGCATGCAATTCGACGTCTGATATCTGAAGAAAACCATGGTCCATGGAAGGTAGGTCTATAAAACACTCTCGTTTCATCTCTTAATACTTTTGCTTCCCGGATGGGACGAGTGGCAAATGGGCACTTTTCTATGAACAGCTATTTCAAAGAAAGTACTCCAATCACGGATCATATATTGTTCTACTGGAATGACCTTGAATGGAGATGGATTTGAACTTGCTGACAGAAAAACGATGTCCCACTTATCTGGTGTCTCAACTGTAGTTTTTTTGTTCACTAAAGATATATTTTTATCACATTCTAAATAAGAATGTCTCCTTGATGGGAATGTTATCAAAACTGCGTCAAATCGTTTGATGTGATGGACCAAGTAGTAGGCCTACAAATATAAAAACAACAGGTAATTTTAATTTTGTCCAGAACAAGAGTCACAAAATATTTCGCATTGGCTGCTCCAGCCAACTGAGGAAATGACTGAGACAGATTGTGCAAGTGACAGAGCGAGACAGGACCAACGATATAAACAACTAAACAACTATTCAGTCCTTATTTACTTATTTATTGTCCTTATTTGCAAATTTAAAATTCTCTTGTTATTTTTACGGAGAATAAAGTTAACAGTTGTAGTTTGCTTGTTCTTGGGTATGTTTATCAAATTTGGCAAATTTATTTATTTCACCCTATACTATTAAAATTTGAACGAAAAAACACTTTTTACCTTCCCCATAGCAGCTAACCTATGTAGGCTACTCGTTAAATCTAATGTTTTTATGGGGAATAAATATGTCTTGTTTATGGTATTATTTTAGAAAAAAATAATTAATTGATTTGTTATTCGCTTAGTCTGCTGGTTCGCTGCAGTAGGGGTATATTTGATTTTATTTTATTTATAAAAGAAGGAGCTATTTACCAATCACATTTAAATTCAAAATCAAAACAGTCTTTGACATAACTTGATCAAAATCATATGAAAATACCATACATATTTGTTAAAACATAAACTTGTTATACTTAGCTTCTACCAATAAAATATAATATATATATTTATTTTAATGGTAGGCATGATTCGTCAGAAATTCATTTTAACGCACATTCGCTTATTGGATTCGTTAAAAAAAGATGTTTTATGTTCCTGTACTGAGGAGAGAATTGTGTGTTTTACATTACTTTAAAAAAGGTAGGGCAATAATCCTGTTTTTATCCTTATATTACTAATCAGTACGTCATATTGGTAGTAACAAGTATGTCAATGATATTATTAAAAAAAATCTATTTAAACACCAATTACTTAACAAGGACTAATAACATCAGTGTTATCAGCGTTCTTAAAGGTTTCAGATTATTTGCGTTTTTATAGTTATTCTAGTTAGAAGACCATAACTAATATGTTTAAACTATTCAACTATTTATAAAAGATTTTTATAAATCCGTCACATAAGATCATTTATACCCAAACAACAATCTCATGTTGGGTGTTATCAAATAAGTACACACCATTCTACATAAGGGAACTATACGAATAGATAGAATGCTAAGAAGGTACATATTCTTTCAAATGGTTTGGGAGGTTGAAGGTAAGTGTTTGGTAAGTATTGGATTTAGGTAATGATGGGTTCATAAAACCCAATATTCTCGGGAAGAAACTCTGCTCCTAATCTTTTGTATGGAGGATCTTCTAGATTATAGTGCTGCACAAAGGGAGACTATTCTGTCGATTATCAGCTCCACGTTATAAAACCCAACCTTTAAACAGGCTGCTTCACAAATGACTGATAGTGTTTAATAATGTCCGTCACCATTATATTCCTATTATTTTATATATCAATGAAATAATTACCTATAAACTACACTATAGTAAAAAAGATAGCTTAATGAACGAAACTTTTTACTCTTCTCCGAACAAAAACACTCAAACAAACTACTTTCCAAAGATCTGCTCAAAGCACAGGAATGTAAGCATCCAGATGGGGGATTTTCAATGTCATTGAAATCAGTCAACATTGATTGAAGATTCCTTGTTAGACTATTTTTATACCTTAAAAAATAATCTAGTACAATGAAGCGTTGTTGTACTCCTGGTGGTACAGTAAAAATTCCCAACATAAATATGATTTGAATTACGTATGTTATTTGTGTGGAGGAAAATCAACTATTGTAGTTTGCTTGTTTGGAATTTATTATTTTGGTCAAATGTGATGTTTTATTTCATACTATGCAACATTGAAATACCCCCCCCCCGCAGCAATCCTGCAGACTAAGCGAATTTCCATTTGCCTGATTTGGATTTACACTAAAATATATCACAATTATTCCCTATTTAAATAGAATTAGTTTAACGAGTACTTAGGTTTGCTGCAACAGGGAGGGTAAAAAAGTGTTTTTGTTGTAAAATGTAAAAAGCTTAGTAAAAAAATTAATGTATTTTCAAAATTACATAAAAATATGTTCATTAACAAGCAAACTACAGCAGTTGAATATTCCCTATAAGAATAACATGGGAATTTTAAATTTACATTTTTTTGAATTTTCTCCGTAACCATTAGGCGCAAAATAACGCTTCAAAATAATAAATTATTTGTTTTTTTAAGCTGTACAAAATGGTTTGGAAAGAAATTGTGAAATTTTGTGTTTTTAGGGTCGAAAATGGGAAAAACCTATTTTTACCCCATAAAACCCCCCATAAACCCCCGTTCCCATGGTCTGATCATGCTGGTTCGCGAACTCGTTCGAATAAACGTAGGTTTACACGTTTGTACCAAGAAATCACTACGAAAATTATGTCCTTTTTGACCTTTTTTTGAACACTCTGTACATTACATAAATGTTACCAAAAATCCAAAACAAAACCAAAATAAGTAAAAAATCCAAACAACCCCAAACAAAATTGCCGCATTTTAGTCATTTTCCCACCGTGCTGAAACATATTGGTAATGGATAACCCGATCGGGTTCTGGTGGTCTGTGTGTAACCCGGCTTATCGTATATTGCATCTACAGTACTGCGCCATGTGCAGCCGAATCACTCTTTGTGATGCCGAGCTGTTTGTATTGCTGTATAAAATACTCCAGCTCCATCAAAAAGTTTAATATTAAACTATTTCTAATTAGTTAAGTTAATATTGTTGATAGGTACATTTATTGAAATTTAATCTTATTTTACTCCTTTTTCATGTCAGATTTCAAAAAGCACTATTTAAACATACATCAACCCCGTACGAAGGACGGGTCCTCTGCTAGTACTATCTATCTATATATTAATAGGCAAGCATGTTTCTTTAAAACCTTTTTTCTCAGCTCGTGTGCATCGTAGGGAAAATCTACGCATACCGTTAGAAAGCTATTTTCCTGTAGGTGTGCAGAATCCCTTTATAAATTAAAATAGGCTCAAAGATAAGCACAAAAAATGAGTTTAAAAATTTGAAAAAATTAACATGGATCATATAGGTTGCTATGCTGGTGACGAAATAACAACGAAATATAAACAGAAAATCAAAACAAATGGAAGAAACTCCAATCACATGTTTTATTTACAGTGTGAGGTTAAAATAGAGAAATCTGTACATTACATATTTTTGGTCGAGTTTCGACCACTGGACGACCTCTAGTTATAAAAAAGAGGTGGTTGCTGTATGTGTGTATGGGAAAAGTAAACTCGAAAAATACTGGTCGGATTGGGCTGAAATTTGGCATGATGATAGCTCACATTCCCGATTAACATATAGGCATATTCTTATTTCAAAAATCCTTTCGGGCTCCGCCCCAGTGGCTCTGGAGTTTCCCATGTTAACCTTATGAGAAATGGAATTATTGAATCTTAACAGCTGTTTCAATTATACAAGTTGGTTCTGTTCTATGATGTTCAATAGCATTAAAGTTACAAGGATTACCAACAGGGTGCAGCACTATTATTTCTTTTACATTTATGACAACAGCTAATTTGCAACCAAAAGGTGAGTGAGCGTAGCGAACGAACTTCAACCTGGAGGCGAGTTAGCGTAGCGAACGAGCTAACCTGAAGGCAAGTGAGCGCAGCGAACGAGCTCCAACCGAAAGGTGAGTGAGCGTAGCGAACGAGCTCCAACCTAAAGGTGAGTGAGCGTAGCGAACAAACTTCAACCAGGACGTGATTGAGCCATGCGAACGAGATAATCTTGAAAATTAAGAAGTTAAACGGGGCAAAGCCCGCGGGTTACAGCTAGTTATAATATAAAAGTAATATCGTAAATCATATATATTGGTGGTTCACACAATACAAAAGGTACAAGTTTTTTCAGAAGTAATTTAAACAGAAAATTATGATAAAGACGATGTTTGTTTCGTTGAACGAAGAAGCTTTGGGAAGAGTATGAAACATTATTCTCCTTTTATTTTTAAACATTGAACCGTTTCTGGAGTTTGGCAATTTACATAGGCTATTTCTATGTAAGTAGCGTAAAGGTAAAGTAAAGGTAAAGTGTTTCTTCTAAATTATACCTTGTGTTCAGGTTTTTATAAATTCCACCAATAAATGCATTTGATAGTTTATAAAAAATTCATAAAAGCAAATCCATAATTTGTATTCAGGACGAACAATTAACATGTACGATTTTAGTTATAAAATGTATCCTTTTCCATTTAAAATGATATTTATTGTGTGTTATATATTGATTCACATAAAAAGTTCATTAAAAGCTTTTCTTGATTTAGCTTTTGCTTTTTTCTCAATATACATACATGCATACGATAAGTAATCCTTTCAATTATTACTATCTGAATGAATTGTTAGTGTCAATAACTATTAACACCAAAAACTAATCTTTTATTCCAACTAAATATAAATAAACATAAACTGCTTAGTATAACCTATGAGAGTAAACCTTCGTACTAATAATAAAAGTTGACTCAGGTCGTATTTCAGAACTAAATTGGCTGAAGTTTATTAATCAAGAAGTGAGCTTGGGCATCCAATTATTATAACAGCGAATACTAATTATACTCAAATTACTTTTTTAATTTAAATAAACCTACTTGGAACTTATTGCAGGATATTAAATCTTCTAGATATAACTTAACTAGATAACTATAAATGCATGGCTACATTACGTGTATACATATGTTGATAGTACCTTAGGGCTCTCGTATAGATTTAAGTGGAGGAGGTTCTCAAATATTGGAAAAGTTTTCCTCACCTGGAAATATAATTTTTTTCAGTGTAGATGGATCTAAAACTTAAAGTGAACTCATTTAATCAACAGTTTAACTCAGTTAATTTCACATAGGTACCAAACGCTACAGGCAAATACATTAAATATAGTATTGATTTTTGCTGCTGGGTTTAGATTGTCTCACTAGATACAACAATGTAATAATCGCACAAGATAAGTGGACGATAGTGATAATACAGACTTTACTACGCTAACAGAAATATTGAAACTTAAGATAGAGAGCTTTCTAGCAAAATAGAGTTGTAAGTATTAAAAGTATTAAAGTATATTGAGTATTATGTGAAAAGAAAAATGTTGGCTGCAAATGAGGTAGTTTCCGAAAGCATTGTTCAATATTTTATTATGTAAGAAAAGAAAACAGAACTTGTCTTTCACTGTCAATCTGGGGGAGACATATTTCTCAGAAGATGAATCTGCCAACGTCTTGACACATGAAGATGGATATTCACAAAACATGTTATTTAAATGTATTGAATATTTTATTAAGAGAAATAGAAGATAAATATTTATCATGTAACGAAAGTAAATCAATGTAACAGGCCAGATGAATAACACAAAAATATGTTTAACGTTTGTTGTTTAATATGTTTGTCTCTGTTAGAATTGCGTTTCGATATATTTGATACGTTTATTTGAGTTGTCGACAAATATTTTTTTTTACAAAAAAAAATTAATAAATGATTCTTTAAAATGTTAGAACAAAACTGGATTTAATAATCATAGAAGAAACAAAATGTAAACATTTTTCACCACACTATGATTTTTTTGGCTGTATTACATACATTAATTGGTGGCTGAAAGTTACGTTTTGCTGGCCATGCCAGCTGTCATCGTAATTTGGGGACCGAGCAGGTTTTTACAGGCCGGGGCCGCAAAATCAGCTGTCCGCTTACTTACTTAAAACATGCAAAATCCATAGCATTGCAATAGAATTGTGTTATTGTCACCGTTGCCTAGCAACTATTTATTTTTATTTTTGCTGATTCCTCAAATTATTTCTTCACGTAACGTTAAAGTTGTAGTTGTGTTGACCATCAGTGTGCATTATTATAGTGGTGAATAGTGGTAATAGAGTATAGTGTGGTGAAAAATAGCGTTCGTACCACGGACCGAAATGGTTTTGCAGCTCTCGATCGATTTAAGTTCTCGACTTCGTCTCGAACTTAAAAACTATCTCGAGCCAGCAAAACCTCATTTTCGGCCCTAGGTACGAAATATACTATAACAGATGTTTTAGATAATTGTTCATATTATAAATTATAAGCCAGGTATAATTGAAAATTACAGTCTTCCCCTCTAAAAAGAGAACAACAGGTAACACAGAACAACAGAAGAACAACAGGAGGAATTGGTCTTGGTGTGGAAAACTCATAACTGATACTTGTGTGGTGTAGGCAATTGGCTTTAGTTGTTTTTTTTCACTGGAGCAGGTGTATAGCTTAATAGCTTACTGGAGTCGTTGAATAGTAGTAGGTTTTGTCTGGAACTGGAGTAGAGTATTCAAAATGAACAGGAGCGGGAGTTAAAAACTGAACAGGAGGGAAATCAACTAGGGGTTTTAGAATTGACGTGGTCGATTTGTAACCGTTGGAAACTGCTGTTGGAGCTGGAATGGAATACTTGTAGCTCACTGTCGGGGTGGAAGGAGTTAAGTACACACTGGGCGGAGGTAAGTATTCATAGCTAACTGCAGGCACTGTTTTTGAATACTTGAGAGTCTTCAGTGGAGTTGGAGTAGAATGTTGAAAGTGGGGTGCAGTAATGTACCGGACTGGTTTCAGTGGTACAATCGGTGTTTTGAGAAATTTCGGCACTACAGGTTTCACAGCTGGGTAAGAGTACTCGTAGCAGACAGCCGAGGCTGGTGGTTTGTAAGTTACTGGTGTCAATGGCATTTCGTAGGTTATTAGTTGATCTGGAACTGCAGAGTAGCCGTAGCTCACAGGTTTGACAGGGGGTGGTGGAGGAGGCAAAGAGCAAGTTACAGCAGGCTTCAATGGTGGAGGAGCTAGGGTGGAAGTGGATAGTTGAGAATCTAAGGGAATTTTCAGTTTTTGCAACCAAATGGATTAATAATGTTATCCACAACAAACAAGTTCAGGTTTGTAAATTTGTTGTTGTACCATACCTCAACTTTGGGGACAACCAGAAGTTTAAAGATTTCACCGGTAACTGTTTTAAGTGTAGTCGCTGTTGGCTGAAGAGTTCTGTTGGGGCAAACTTTTTGAAGGTCTTTGTTATTGATTATAGTTACTGGACTCCCAGTGTCGATTTCAAAGGTAAGCTTACCATTTTCAATGTTCAGTGTTGTCATGAATTTTTCCGTTGGTGAAGTAGTGGACTCAATACGGACAGGAACAATTCTTCTAATATAAAACTCATCATGTTCTATGTATTCTTGAATTATGGTATTTACCTTGCGATGATTTGATTTTGTATTCTAATATGCAAACTTTAGAGATATGACCACGCTTGTGGCATAAACTACGAAATAAGGTGTTAATGTCCCTGTCGCACGATTTTGCCAAGTGGTTACTCTCACCACAACGCACACATAGTCCTGCGATTCCAAGGCGCTCATAAAACTTCTTTTGATTATTTTGACTTTGTTTTGTTGATGTGTTACCGGTATCACAATCATAGTTTTTTGTACAAAAAACTTTTGAAACTTTATTTATCGAATCAGTTCCATGAAATGTTTTGCAACCCTTTTTTGATGCTTCAAGAGTCAGAGCCTGTTCATACGCACCTTCAAACGTCATTTCTGGATGCTGAAGAATCTTTCCACTGATTGTTTCATCTCGTAATCCTCGAATGAATTGTGCACGTAAAAAACAAATCGACCACTGAAGAATCACAAGAAGGGCAGTTGAAATTGCATGTGAATGTAAGTCTTCTTAGTGCAGCTACAAACTCAGATATGGACTCTGTCGGACTTTGAACACGTGGTAGAAAAGTATGTTGTTGCACAAAAACATTGGGGTTTGGACATAAATGTTTTTCAACTATTTTAATCAATTCGTCGTAGCCTTTGTTTGATGGTAGGTCTGGAGATACAAGACTTTCTAGTAGTTGATAATGTTTTGGCCCAATACAATTGATCAATATTCTTGCTTTGATTTGTTGTGTTGTCTTCATCCTCGTTTCCTGTAATGTTTTTCAAATGAAAGTAATTTTCAAGTCGTTGTCTATATGAATTGAAATCTTCAGGATTTTCATCAAATGAATCAAAATTGAATGATGTGATTACGTTCTAGGGTGTTGAAGGTTTTGGATTCTGTGCATGGGTTTGTGTGATTTCATTAAACTTGTTCAAAAGTATAGCCTGTTGTTGAACAAACGTTGATAAAATTGTTGAAAGGTCTTCAGTCATGATAGTATTAGTCCAGGAAAACTAAAGTTAATGTAGCTTTATCCGAGGAAAAATTGCAACAGAAGCTTTTAAATCTTTTTTTTACTAAAAAAATACTGCTTTATAACATATCCAAAATCAGACAAAATCCAACCACGGGAAATCCCCAAAAAATCACTTTCAAAATGGTGGACACTGTGTAAAATACCGCAACTCAAAATATAGTTTAGTATATAATTTTTAGAATTATTTTTTTTTTCAATACTATTTAACATAATATATATTTTCAAAATATTAGAAACTGTGAGTTGGCAACTCTGTTTTAATATGCTGCTTGTATTGCTATTGCAAAACAGCTGTTATTGTTGTTTTTAGTTTATTTATTTTTAGCCCTGTTTCAATTTGTGTTATTGTAAGCAACCATTTTAAAACTTTGTGAGATACAGTTGTGATTCTTTTTTTGTATATTAACTAGTTTGTTATTTTATTAATATGTAGGATAAATTATAATCATGGAAGTTGACAATGACATTGTTGATGTGTGTGTGATATGCAATCAGAAATTATATATTGTAGGAGACAGTGTAAAGCTTTCAGAAAAGGGGGCAAATAGCATAAATGAAGCAAGCAGATTCCGAAAAAGCAATGTATTTGCAGCTTCCGGTGCAAGTGTTCATATATTGTGTCGAAAAACATTTACCGATAAAAAGAATATTGGCATTTTAAAACGGAAGGGTAGATGTGAAGAAGTAAAAAGAAAAAGTGTGCGCTTGATTGACGGCCCGGTTTCAAATACTACTCACTGTTTGTTTTGTGGAATGTTTGTCGACTTCTCATCTAAACATAAGCAGAAGACCGAAAGTGTGAAAGTAAGAACCACACAGTTTGTTGAAGCCATACAAAAAATGCTGTGAACAACGCTGTCATGAATGGTCATTTAATGTACGCGGTAGGTTGGCATACTGCTCAGAAGACCTTTTGTCTGCAGGGCGTGTCTACCATCAATCATGCAGTACCAATTTTCGTAGTTGGAGAAATATTCCCAAAGAATACTGCACTAACAAGATACCTTCAGAAAAAGGGCGGCCAGCTAATGAAGAATAGTACTTTCTTCGTACTTGTGAATTTTTTTAGCAAAATGATGAAGAGCAGATGGTTATTGGGGACCTAATTTCTAAAATGGAAGAATATCTTCAGGGTGGGCAGAGCCGTGCTTATGACCGTAAGTACATGAAGATAAAGCTTTTGGAATACTATGGAGAAAACATTATAATATCTGGTAGTGTAGGGAAATCAGACATAGTAACGTTACGTGATACAGCTAATGGTATTCTTCGAAGTTACCATAAAAATGCATCACATTCTAGTGATATTGAATTGCAGAAAATTCAGTTAATAGAAGCTGCTGCCAAAATAATTAAAAGTGACGTCAAATCACTTACCAATACTAGCGTCGATGAGTACCCATCACCTAATGAACTAACAGTTGAAAATGCATTGAATTTCATTCCTAATACATTAAAATTGTTGTTATCAAAATTGTTTAATGGAAAGGATACGTCAGTGAAAATTGGTTCTGTGGGTCAGTCCATCATGCAATCTATCCGCCCTAGAGCATTACTATGTCCTTTACAAATTGGTCTGTCTGTTCAGCTTCATCATAATTAATTAATCACCTTAATAGATCAAGGTGCCTTATCGACTCTCCACACAATCTTGGATTTTGTTCATCATACGCAGAAGTATCTAGATTTGAAAAAATGCAGCGGTTTCAGGTTCTTGTGTTTCTTTTAATGTTGCTGAAGACACAACCCTTTTGCTAGCAGCAGACAATGTGGATCACAATATTTGTACTTTAGATGGTAAGAATACCTTTCATGGTATGGGCATGATTGCGGCAATTACTCCAAAAATCACGACCTACCCTACTGTGAAAAGGGATAATGTTGGTGATATTGTCATGAAAAACTTGGGCAAAGTTGACATTTTGGAATACAAACATGCTAAAACCATGTTGGGAAACATATTATTCTGTAAACTTCCAATATTACCAAATGCTCCGCTAAATAAACTCAGTCTAATGTGGCAGATCTCGACATCACAAAAACCAGGTCCAAGTTGGTCTGGAGCTATGCAGATAAGGCATTCAAAATCTGACGTTACACACCCAGGGAAATCTTCCATTTCATTTCTTCCTATAATTGATATGACAGCAGGAGACATGAGTTGTATATTTTCTACACTAACATACCTTAACAAATTAGCATACAACCATGATTTTCCATGTGTAGTTACTTTTGATCAGCCCTTGTTTTAGAAAGCTTCTCAAATCATAAACACTCAAAACGAGCTTCAAGACATTACTTTAATGCTTGGAACATTCCATACGCTGATGAATGTATTGGGCGCAATCGGCACTCTTATGAATGGTTCAGGACTATTTGAAATTCTTGATGAAATCTATGGATCGAATACTGTGGTACATATGATAACTGGAAAATCTGTTTCTAGGGCGATAAGAGGACATATGATTGTAGATGCAGCCCTTAGTACCTTAATAGTGTCAGAGGTTTTTCCTCCCAATGAAGATGGAACATCCCAAGAATTTGTCCAGAAAGCTTGTGACATACTCGACGGTATTATGACCGGTCAAAAAACAATAAAGGACATTGAGCAAAGTGATGTGTTATCTTTAATTGACACTGCTTTGGAGACAAAGAAAAATCATTTACAATCCTCCTCGAGAACTAGTAAACTGTGGTTGAAATAGGTATCAGCGTATGATTATGACTGTACGAATGTTGATAGAAGCAGACAGAACTAACTCATGGGATCTACATTTGTATGCTATGCGTGAGATTCTACTGATAGTTGCAGCAGCAGGTCATGTAAATTATCTCAAATCACTTTACTTGTACTTGCAAAACATATTTAATCTTTCGTCTAAAAACGCAAAAGTACACAAATTATAGAGGGAAAATTTGTAATACGGAGAAGTGATCAATTATGGGGTGGACTTGGATCACATCTTGTGATAGAACAAGTGTTGATGCCTTCTCTGAAAAGTAGAGGAGGTCTTACTAGAGGAAGTGGGCTAACAGAAAATCTAAGATCTACATGGTTGTTTTCGATGCCTATCTGTTCAACTTACAACTTGGCTATGCAGGAGTATGCATATGTTATTATGGATGATCCTGATCCTACGCTACGGAATATTGTGACAGGCGTAACAGCTGGCGTAGAAGTACATATTGATGAGTTCCGCCATTATGGTACAAATATTATTTCCAAAATGGTAGGAAACGACGTATTCAGGTATTCTGCTAAAAGGTCAGATAAAGTAACAACTTTGGGATCACCAGCTAGTATTAGTGGTAAAGAAAGTTCTGAACCAGTGATAGACCCAACCCTCCTCTTCCAAAGAATGATGACTGTTGCCACTTATAACCTGGAACCTTATGAACCTGGAAGATGTCATGCGCCATGGACTTTGTGCGTATCCTGCAACACTATTTGAATCTAAAGTTTATATGACACAGTGGTTTTATCAATAATTTATCATTTTCGTAGAGGAAAGAAATTTAATAATGAAATTAGCATCGTCTTCTAGGGGCAGAGTATGTCTAATGGTATGTCGAAATCGAATTCTGGAGCTGAATATATATAATTCTTATTATTCCGTGCAACTATATTGTAAGTGCTTATTATTTTATAAGAAAACATTTTTTGATAAGCTGTACACGGTTTTCAACTATCCATAGTTCTTGTTATACTTAAGAACCATATTATCTATTTGAGCTACAAAAAACCTAGTTCCTGTTGGTGATTTAAAATACTGCCGATCAAGTTTGAAATTCATCCGATTATTGTTATTTAAAGAAAATGTGTGAAAACAATTAATGAAATGTTTTCCATGTCTAAAAAAATAACTCAAATAGGCCTACAACCAAAAGATCGAGATTTTTGGTCAGATTCAGTAAGTTTCACTCAGAGGAGATTATATTTTGTGTCCAAGCCCCAATCGGATTATTTGCCACAGAACTCCCGACTTGTCATTTAGTGCGTTTAGAAGTAAAAAGTAAATACACTAACACATGTTTTTGTGACCATCCTAATTGTAACTTTTGTTTGTTTTATCGTTTTAGAAATTTATTATAATACTTTTATACCTATTTATATATAAATACAAGAATCGTGCGCAAATTGAGCATTTTAATAGGGTTGGAATCTTGTTTCCGAGAAAAACGCATATTACAATTGTCTTTTACTTTTCAAGGCTATGTTTGTCTTAGACAGCTCAGGTGAATACAACTAATAATTACAATAAAATAAATTTAGTTGACACCTACACAATAAAGAGTGACCTACCTCCATCAGTTTAGAGAGTTATCAAATAGAAGTCCATTTAAAATCCATTTTCATAAACTGATTCGTCTCTTGCTTACAGTCGGACTGTGGTTAAACATTTAGTTAAGATATCAGCTGCTAAATTAAGATTCCCATTTTAACCTGTATAATGAAAGTTGGTCAGTTTACTGAATCTCGGAAAGTGAGCTCTAAAAATTAATCAAACTTAACAAGGTGAGGCCCTAAAATAAATTACCTTTTTAGTTACCATTCGCATCTCCGCCAGGTTATTAGCTTTAACATGACACCTCAATCGTTAAAGATTGGTAAGGTAGGATGGCTAGAAAAGTGATGTTACAGAGACACCCCTTATTGCGTTAAGTATATTGATAGATAGATTAAAACAGAAAACTGAGTATTCGATTTATGCTAAAACGTAAAAAAACTCAAAATCAATAATAGACAAAATAATGTCTGTCACAGGGAATGTTACAATTGTGTATAAAACAAGGCTGGCGTTATAGATGACTCATCTGGTTGTAATCTCCTCTGAGTGAAACTTACTGAATCTGACCCAAAATCTCGATCTTTTGGTTGTAGGCCTATTTGAGTTATTTTTTTTAGACATGGAAAACATTTCATTAATTGTTTTCACACATTTTCTTTAAATAACAATAATCGGATGAATTTCAAAGTTGATCGGCAGTATTTTAAATACGGTTAATATTAACTATGGGATATATAATTGGTTTTTCCCATTGTTGAAAAAAAATAACCTTTTCTTTCCAAACCATTTTGTAGAGCTTAAAAAACTAAATAATTTAGCATACTGAAGTGTTATTGTGCCCCTAATGGTTACGGAGAAAATTCAAAAAAATTATAAATTTAAAATTCCTATGTCATTCTTTTAGAGAATAAGTAAACTGATGTATTTTTCTTATTTACTAACGTATTTTGATTAAATTTTGAAAATGCATTTATTTCTTACTAAACCATTAATATTTTACAAAAAACCGCCTTTTTTACCCTCCCTGTTGCAGCAAATCTAAGTACTCGTTAAACTAATTCTATTTTAATAGGAAATAAATTTGATATTTTGAGGGAGACATTTTAGTATAAATCCTATCAGGCAAATGGATATTCGCTTGGTCTGCAGGTTTGCTGTGGCGGGGATATTATAAATAGCCTCCTGTCTTATAATTAGGTGATAGAGTTTCAATATGAATAGTTGTTTTCTTGTTGCTATGTTTTTGTTTTACAAGTTCACCTTATTACGGTTTTGTTCTAAAATAAAATGAATACTATTTAATATAATTGATAAAGTAAATACATTTCAAGAAAAAGGGTCGCAAAACAAAGGATATTTTTTTACAACATGAACCAAAAACATTACCAATTCGTGCGCAATAATGGTTTGTAAAATAGTAAAACACTTTTTAAAGTATATTATTTGGTATATTTATTGGTTTCTACGTTTTCAACTTTTAGAAAAAAAATAACACAAACAAAACATGTTATTAACAAAACAAAAAAAAATTTATAGTAAAGAAAAAATAAATTAAAACAATGTTTTCCTTCAGTTTACTTATTATTTTTGTTTAAATACCCCTGGTCTTAATTAATAGGTGTTAGGGTTTCTCAAAGTTGAGAAAGTGATCGTTATGCAAAGCTAGATTTTACAACACTTTTGATCCAGCAATACCAATCCACATACAATGACGGCGTTTTTTATAAATAAATAAATATAAATAAATAGGCCTATTCAATTTTTTCTTTTAATAATGTGAAATTCTATTAGGTGAATAATATGGTTTTTGATTAGGTTAGGTAAAATTTGCAATGCTTAGTTAAGGTTAGATTATTGTTTATGGCTTGAATGATTCATGTTGATTCTTACAAATATCTTTAAGAATTGAAGTAAGGTTTAGCTTAAAGGTTTGTGATATTAATATTTTATTTAAAATTAACAATTCTCTCAAATAGAGATGATTCTTAGTTGGCATTAATGAACATGTAGATCCTGTAGATCAGTTACCATGACCAAGGTAGGGTCTAATAGAATTCCATTGACAAGTTTAGGCTTTTATTGGATTTCATTGATGTCTTTGGACACTGATGTAGACATCCCATTTACATAAATCTGCTGTAACCCGTTACTAGTTTTCCTACTTCTACTTGCTAATTCACTTGAAAAAAAGGCTTTTCCCCTTCAGTCCCTTGTACCACAACATACGTGTTACAAATAAGTTCTTGCCTATAAAATATTACTAAACTTTACATACCTCGTCTTGCAGTTCAAATATAGTGTTTGAAGTCCACCATATTTGAACTGCAAGACGAGGTATGTAAAGTTTAGTCTATACTACGCAGTTCAGGGGCTACAAAATGGAATTTAATATAAAATATTGGTATAGTCATAAAATATTACTATATAGTTATATTTGAAAGTATAGTTATGTGTATGTATGTAGCTATTAATATAGTTATGCATATATAATATATAGTTATAGTTATAGTTATGTAAGTATAGTTATGTCTTGGCGCCAATACTATATTTACAATTTATAACTAGCCTAAATTTAGCATGACATCACGATGTCCATATGATCTCTATATTAAAATTCCTCAAATCCCATTTGGTCATGTAAACGAAGAATTTGTCAAGTTTGTATTGTACTAAACAAATGTATAGTTCATTTAACAGTCTTTCGTTCACGTTTTTAGTAGTATTAATTATGAAACCATTTCAATTTACAGCATTTACAACTCATGATTATATTTTTAACAGTAAATGTAACTGTCATCGTTAGAATAATAATATTAATCTACATATTACATATTATGTATATTTAATTCTAAAGGAAGGGGTTTATCAGCTAACTGATTTAAAATGAATAATGGTAAAACGATTAACACATTAGGCTACTTTGAAATGGTGACCATACGAAAGTAGGTATTTTAAGCCAAGTATGAACGGAGATAAGTGTCTTGATCTTGCAGTCTTGTTAGTAATATAGCTTTCTTAAGATAACATTCCGCCTAAATCTAACACCGTAAAAATGAAATTTCCAGTATCTATTGGAATATTTGATGTAACAATCTTATTAGTCAGAGGTTTTAATCTGGAATTCAACTTAGTTTACTTAAAAATAGGTTTTGATTGAATGTAATTTTTAATCAGTTAGGGCCTACTACAGTTTTACAGGTCGACAGAGGTAAGGGACAAAGGCGAATTAAGTCAACAGACATTAAGAGGTTAACCACCCCAGACATAGTGGTTCATGTGGTAAATTGGGTCTACGTCTTTCTCTTCAAATATCTAATTACTTTGAAATTGCTAGAGAGAGTTTGTTTAAATACATATTATCTCCATAGTTGATTTAATGAATTAAGCTATTTATGGAAATTAAATTCTAAGTTTATCCCTACATGTTTTACTATACATCCTTACATATATTTTTAGTTAGTTACTATGTTGGTTTTAAAAATTGGATTAATGAAAGTAGATAATAATAATAGTAGATAATAAATTCAACGATTTAAATTTATTTTCTTTACTCCTCATTCAATCTCAATATTTTACGTTCCTTTTCCTTATTCTTTGGCTTTCGTGATAGCAGATCACCTCTTCAAGGAAATAATAAGTTTCTGAAATGCTTAGAGCCCTTATGTATGTTTTTTCAATGTTCTTTGAACGCATTCAAACATTCCGTAGGGTACTCTATACATAAAAGAACCTTAAAATGCAGCGACAAGTTTTTTAAATCTTTTTTCCAAGTTGTTTAGAAGAACAGTTCTCTCACTTGTTCTGTCACTTAGTGACTGCAACTCTCATATTTTTGTTGCAGTTCACAGCTAACCCATTTCACAGATTTTATTTTTGCTTTCGGTATCTCTGAGTGAGTTAATTTTTAATAGTTTATATTTATAGAAACAAACTCTTTATCATTAGAAAGGGAAAGTGTCACGTAGAGTAATCCTTACAATTTTTACATGTCAAAAGATTAAGGTTTTAATAATTGAGTGGAGCGAAGCGAAGGTCTTTGAGATCAACTTCAATGCAATCTTTATAACACTTCATCTGAATAACGGCTGAACATATTTTAGCCAAACTTACGAAGGTTGTTTTGTCAAATGTTTAGATGGTTTAGACGTAATCAATTTCAATTTTTGATAATTCCTATATAACTTTAAAGTTTTTTTTTTTTTTTTTACTTTATAGTTAATATACTCAAAGTTTTAAATTTTAACATTGGTCTTATAGGTTGCCATCCATGATGGTTACAAAATAACAACGTAAATGTAAACAAAACAAAGAATCATAGCATATGTTCAAATCAAGCCAAAGGAAAAAAAAGTAAAGTAAACATAGCACAAAGGAAAAAAATTTGATGATGACAACTGATTAAATAATACAGAGGAAGTCTTAGATTTACATTTAAGTCGCAATATGAAAACGACCACTGATCGAATAGGTACAGTCATAGATAAATCATACTTTCTTAGGAACAGTATTTAACAGATTTGATTTACCTAGCTAAATAAGGTTATAACAATAACATTTTATCTATAACTATTCGTAGGTGAATCACATGGATCAATCTCATAGATGGCGAACTTAAACAGGTCCACGACGTAGGAAGTGGTGAAGGAAGTAGTAAAGGCAAGAAGTGCGGAGTTTGGGAAACGTTTGTGGCAGTTACGTTAATGTATCTGCAATACTAAAAACTTATGGGAAGGGAGGGAAACAGGTCCAAGACGTAGGAAATAGTGAAGGAAATGGTAAAGGCGAACACTCCGGAGGGTGGGAACCGCTTGTGGCAGATATTAATGTATTTGCAATAACAGGTCCACAACGTTGGAAATGGTGAGGGAAGTAGCAAAGGCTGGCAGTGCGAAGTGTGGGAACCGTTTGTGGCAGTTACAGTAATGTATCTGCAATACTATGATGCTATGGGAAGGAAGGAAAACAGGTCCATGACGTAGGAAGTGGTGAAGGAAGTAGTAAAGGCTAGGAGTGTGGTGTGTGGGATCCGTCTATGGCAGTTAGATTAATGTATCTGCAATCTTAAAACGCTCTATGAAGGGAGCGAAACAGGTCCACGTCATAGGAAGTGGTGAAGGAAGTAGTAAAGGCTAAAGGTGCTGAGTGTGGAAACCTTTTGTGGCAGTTAGATTAATATATCCGTATCAGCAATCCTAAAATGCTATGGGAAGGAAGGGAAAAAGGTACATGACTTAGAAAGCGATGACGGAAGTAGGACAGGCCAGGTGTGTGGGAACCGTCTGTGGCAGTTAGATTAATATGTATCTGCAATCTTAAAATGCTCTATGAAGGGAGGGAAACAGGTCCACGACGTAGGAAGTGGTGAAAAAAGTAGTATAGGTTAGCAGTGCAGAGTGTGGGAACATTTATATTTTGTATTATATCTATAAACATTTTTTCATTTATTACTTTATAAACCGTGAAACATGATTGCTCCGCTCAACTGGCTTTCACTGATCTGAAAGCAATCCTAGTATGTATAGGTAGGCTAATATGTATCTTGTATAGCGGAATAGGAGATTAGTTGTCTACTTGTCAGTGTGTCTGTGTGTTCGGGTCGCGAAAACTCAAGAACCGTTCCACTAATATCGTTCAAATTTTGCACAAATAATTATGACACCACTGGAAGGTTCCCATTATAATTCTAGGTGATTCCGCACAGTAGTAATTATAAAACCCTAAATAGCATTTTTTAATTTGTCCCATAAGAATAACATTATAAGCTACAGTTCTTCTTATTTTTATTTGTTTACATTTTACGACCAATAATTTTTTTGTTTACTTTAGACAAGGAGTAAATTTCCTCTAAACTCTTTCATTCATGGAGTAAACAGTTTGATGTCTAGGAATATATGAAAATATAATTTTACAACTTCCGGAATAATAAATTGAAACGAAGTTGAACTTTTACAATATTAGTTGGCAGTTATATACAGGATTGAAACTGACCTTTGCATAAAAAGTATGTATATATTTATTAATTTATAGCTGTAAATAGCCAACCAAACCGGATTTACTCATTGTACTTGAAGTTGAAAGTTGTTTGTCATATCATCGTGACGCTCGACGAGGTTAGCCAAAGCGAAACTATTGTTATTTTGTTATCAATTATTTAGTAGTTCTACTTTACCCAGGTTAAATAACTTAAACCGTGTTTGGTTTTAATTGAAATATCTTTATTATATACAAACCCACAGGGAAGGGCACTTGTAAGTGTTAAACAATTTTTAATTTACTTCTAGGCTACATTATGTTTAGCTAGGATCATATTATATCCCTAGGCATAGTCCTGGTATTCCTTGCTCGCTGGATGAAATATACGTTTGATATGGCCTGTTTTATTGGCTATTTATCGTATTGGATAGAATTTTTATACGATATACCTTAATATCGGTTGTGTGTATTTATTATGAACATTATAAGCCTAGGATCTTATTAAGAAGACCCTTTTACACTGTGTTGTGGCAGTTAGGTTGAGTTAGATTAGTTCAGTTTGGCTTCGTTTAGTTTATGATAGGCCTAATAATAAATAAGGAAACATTTCTAAAACACACGTAAAATAAACCACAAACTTTTTCAAATACTTCGGTTAGTTAATGGACAAAAAGTTATGATTGTTGTTATCTAAGATTTTGTGGATTTGCCAATACAAATAACATTGTGTTCACCGATACAGTGGTGTGCGGGAGTACTTGCTCATTGTTGCGTTCACGTTCACTCATCATGTTACGCGCAGAATATAGGCTAGTCAAATTAAGGAAAAACATCAAACTAATTGGAAAAGAAACAAAGTAAGGTTTTTTAGATGCAGAATGGTGTCCCGAACAACATATCAAAAGTCTACCAAAATCCACGCGGGGGAAGTCCGCCATATTGGCCGCCATCTTTAATTTTTCAAAAAATCTGAGACTTATGAGTATTATGGCTCTTGAACGACCAAATATCAACCGAATAAGGCAAACAAAGTGT
Organism: Macrosteles quadrilineatus; assembly: GCF_028750875.1. NCBI lineage: Eukaryota > Metazoa > Arthropoda > Insecta > Hemiptera > Cicadellidae > Macrosteles > Macrosteles quadrilineatus. Next base: position 18,499,143 of record NW_026542594.1, read on the forward strand.
CTATTTAATATAGAATTAAACCAGCTTTTTGATTATGTATAACATGTAGACATTTGACAAGCCAAAATTTAGCAAATCCTAAAAAACCTTCAAAATAAACGGATTTTTAAATATTTTTTCTCTTTACTCCCCTGAAACTAAATAATTACTCAATTTAACAATTGATCAAATCAATAATATTTTTAAAAACATTCTAAGAGGTTTATAATAATTTATATATTTACAAATATATCATCAAAATTGTTTTAGCCAAACTTCAGTGAACCGGCTTTCTCATACTATGAACACTCAGTTCTTTTGCTGTTTATAGGTAGTCATAAATAATGGTTGTTAGAACTAAAGAGCTAATATATAAGTTTACTAAAACACATAATATAGTTTAACAATTGACAAAAATAAATATTAACACGGGTTTCTTAAGTCGAAGTTGTTTATATCAGTAAATAAAAAAAATACCGGCACTTGAAAAAAAAATAACCCAGTAATATTGTTATAAAAAGCAAGGTCTACCTTGAAGGTCTACCATGAAATGGGGTAGTAGGATTCTTTTTTTATGTTGTTTGTAATAATACCGAGATGCTAATTCCAAATTTTAGACCTCGGCGACCTTCCGGATCACCTCCAAAAAGCTTAAAAATCGGCGGAATTTCGCACTATTTTTACGTTTGTGTGATTTTGACCCTGAAGCATCATTTTTTCATAAAGAACAACCGTAATCATTTTTAAGTACATTAAATTACCTATAATTTAAGATCAAAACGGTTATTACAGACCTAATAGTTTTCAAGATATGACTCAGCAAACAATGGCCAAAACTATAAAATTTTGAACTTTTTTAAAGTTTGGCTAACGTTAACCGTAAAGCATAACTTTCTCATATTTTGTCATTAAAACAACCATAATTACTTTAAAACAACTTAAAATTACCCACAATATAAGACTAAAATGGTATAGGCCTAACACATTGAGAGATATGACTCTTCTAGGTTCATAAAATCTTCCATATTTTCATGAATATATACATGGATATCTACTATAATCTATTCACTTCATATAATACAGAATACTTTACAATTATCAACGTATGAACTACATTTAATACTTTACTATTATCAACGTATGAACTACATATAATACTTTACTATTATCAACGTATGAACTTATCAATCTCTTCTAATATATTCATGAAATCGTTATTAATTTAATGTCGATTAATATATTTGTTCAATTAGTTTTTTCCATATCTTTTTTTACTGTAAAAAAAACCCTACTCTCCTTATATTATTACTTCGATAAAACCAAAAACTCAGTTGTACAAATACTTTACTAACATACTCTCTTACCGCAACTGTAAAAAAAGATTTTTTTTATAAGGGGTTCTTTAAGGTGGAGCTTGAAATTAACTTGCCAACATCCTCGATTCATATAACGTATTATTGACTATTTCACTGACTGCTTTGTTACAAGTTAACTCTAATCTACTAATGACGACTAACAACTAACAACTAGGGGGCCTGGGGGCGGAGCCCCCCTCAAATATGACCTCCTCAAATATATTCGTGAAATTGTTTTGATATAACCATTGACTTTATATAACCTAATATAGACTGTTTCACTGACTGCTTTGTTACCCGCTTTGTTACAACTGAACTACTATCTACTAATGACGACTAACAGCTAGGGGGCAGCCCCCAGCGAGCCAAAGGCGAGTCTGTAGAATATAAGTGCTGAGTTTGAGGAGTAGGCCTACTGCAATGTTAAGGCACATACAACTGAGTAGCATGTAGAAATGAGACCCTTACGAGTCACTCGAGTTGAAGCGAATATAGAGAAGCTGTGTGACTTCGTCACGTCACCCTCCATTCCCTAAAACTGGCGTTATAATGTTCTTAAGCAGTGGAATTGTTAGAGGGAACCTGTCAATGGCTAGAGATATTGACAAGGAAGCGATGTTAAGAGTTTTATGAGAAAAATATGAATAAGTCAGATACAAAAGGAAGAATAGAGTAGTATATCTTTCTTCTGAAGTTAATACTATGACTAATGGCAATATAAAGGTGACTATTGGCCCCCTCACATTGTTTCACAGGTTATGTGTCCTGAAGCAGTCGGATGAAGATTTAAAGCACCTTGTCTCAATTGATTGAAAAACTAAATTATATTGCACACATCCAAACGTCTCAAGTTAGTCATACAAGTCAATCTTCAACTGATACCCCCAAAAGACGAGTTCATGTCCAAAGGTACAAGAATCACCTAATCACAGACACCATCGCCCTCGGTGTTCTCCAACCGGCTCACGCGACAATACAAATACAATAAATACCGTTCTACACAGGTCTGTGTTCTATCCACGAGAACCATTTATAGTAACAATGTGCGTGTGTGTTTATGTAGATAGATACGATGGATTTGTTTCCATTTTACAGTAACAGTTTTTTTATAAAACAATCTAATGTTGAAATGAAATAAATTTGTTCATTTCTTATTATGGTTCTTTTATAAAATTTTACCAAATTGAATAGCTTGAAACTTAAAATACAATCATTTATGGATGGTTTTAGGAACCTTGAAGAGGCATATCTCTCAAAGGGTTAGGACTATAATCACCATTTTATTCTTAAATTGTGAGTAATTTAATGTTGTTTTAATGTAATTATGGCTGTTTTAATGAAAAATAATAAAAAAATTATGCTTTGAGGTTAACGTAGCCAAACTTTAAACAAGTTCAAAATTTTATAATTTTAGCCGTTGTTTGCTGGGTCATATCTTGAAAACTATTAGGCCTGTATTAAACATTTTGGTCTTAAACGATAGGTAATTTAATGTACTTAAAAAATGATTATGGTTGATCTATATGAAAAAGTGATGTTTCAGGGTCAAAATCACACAACGTAAAAATAGTGCGAAATTCCGCCGATTTTTAAGCTTTTTGGAGGTGATCTGGAAGGTCGCCGAGGTCTAAAATTTGGATTTAGCATCTCGGTATTATTACAAACAACATAAAAGAAGAAACCTACTACCCCATTTCATGGTAGACCTTCAAGGTAGACCTTTGATTTTTATAACAAGGTTACTGGGTTATAAGTGCCGATATTTTATTTTATTTACTGATATAAACAACATCGACTTAAAAAACCCGTGTTAATATTTTTTGTCAATTGTTAAACTACATTATTATGTGTTTTAGTAAACTTACATATTAGCTTTTTAGTTCATTCAACCATTCTTTATGACTGACTACCTATAAACAGCAAAACAACTGAGTTTTCATAGTGTGAGAAAGCCGGTTCACTGAAGTTTGGCTAAAACAATTTTGATGATATATTTGTAAATATATATATATATTATTATAAACCTCTTAGAATGTTTTTAAAATATTATTGATTTGATCAATTGTTAAATTAAGTAATTATTTAGTTTCAGGGGAGTAAAGAGAAAAAATATTTTAAAATCCCTTTATTTTGAAGTTTTTTTAGGATTTGCTAAATTTTGGCTTGCCAAATGTCTACATGTTATACATAATCAAAAAGCTGGTTTAATTTTATATTAAATAGACACTTTGTTTGCCTTATTCGGTTGATATTTGGTCGTTCAAGAGCCATCATACTCATAAGTCTCAGAATTTTTGAAAAATCAAAGATGGCGGCCAATATGGCGGACTTCCCCCTCGTGGATTTTGGTAGACTTTTGATATGTTGTTCGGGACACCATTCCGCATCTAAAAAACCTTACTTTGTTTATTTTACAATTAGTTTGATGTTAAACCTTTTTTACCCTTAATTTGACTAGCCTAATAAGCGTACTTCTAGTATTAAATAGTTTATTTTTCTATACCATTACCACCATCCTATCTGTTAATGTGCAGACATGTTCAGACAAGTAAGTGGAAATGTTTTTCAATCAAATAAAATGTATTTGCAGGTGATATGTAACATACTAGGTTTTTCTAGCATACCTAAGGTTTCTTGGAACGAAGAACATTCAACGAAAGTTTGAGGAAGTATTTCCCTTACAAAACAGCAAATTCAATTGAATAATACAGTACTCATATTTAAAAGCAAATAAAAACCTCGTACGCTTATGTGTTGGCATCCGCATTGATCTTATGTAATACAATCGATTATTACATTCTTATCTCAGGGTTTTGGTCAGTGTATTCAAAACGTATCAAGTTAGATAGAAGAAGTTCTTCTATTGACCCATCAGTATGAATATAGCTCAAAATAATGTACATGTGGGTATAAACATCCGGGTAAATGTTAATTAGGGCAACGCGTTTGAAAGCATGACAGTTCAAAGGAGTGCTTAAGGGGCTTTTCCTCCTTTGGCTCTTAAATTAATAAGAAATTTATATTGAGCATCCTTTTGGAGAAAGTAGTCCTAACAAGTTATGTAACAAGTTTGAAAGAATGGTTTGAATAGTAATCGTTACACTGATTTAAACCTAAGTTTAATTTATGTGATAGATACACTTTTTAGCGAATTTCCCTATATAGGGAAGTAGCTATTACCGTAGGTGACACGGTAAGACCTAGGCCCGGGACCGATTTACTTTTTTATTTTGATGTCCCCAAAGGCCAAAAACACCATTCGTTCACATTTTTATATATGTATATATATATATATTTAATATATATATATATATATATACGTCCGTGAACGCGATAACTTGAGCAATTTTTGTCCGATTTTGATGATATTTGATGTAAAGGTGTAAGGCGGGATAGACTTGAATGAGTTTGTGAACCAGCATGATCAGACCATGAGAAGGGGGTTTTACGGGGGGTTTTATGGGGTAAAAATGGTTTTTCTCATTTTTGACCCTCAAAACAAAAAATTTCCTAGTTTCTCTCTAGACCTTTTTAAAGAGCTTAAAAAAAACAAATAATTTGGTGTATCAAAATGTTTTTGTACGGTTATTGGTAACGGAGAAATTTAAAAAATTGTAAATTTAATGTAAAATTCCCATACTATTCTTATGGAGAATATTGTAAAATGTTGTAGTTTGTGCTTGATTATGGATATATTTTGATCAAACTTGGCAAATTTATTTATTTTATACCAAGCTATTAATATTATACAAAAAAATATACTTTATTAGTTTCCTTGTTGCAGAAAACCTAGGTACTCATTAAACCTAATGTTATTTAAAAAGGATTAGTTGAAAATGAATTCAGACAAATGGAAATTCGCTTAGTCGGCAGGTATGCTGCGGCGAGGGTATTTATTTCATCACCCTTAACATTCAAGTTAAATTTTTAGAGCTGCTCAAGTGATTATTTTAAAACAATAGTTATTTGTGTAACTAGTGGGTAAAGTGGCACTTTGCTGCACACGAGAGCAATGTTTACGCACGAGCCGATTGTGGAATGATCTCGAGTGCAGCAAAGGCCTTTTGCACTCGTGTTACACATTATATTTGTCCTACAGTCACTATAAAGCATATAAATAATTAGTCTTTCAAACACTATACAACACGTTTTTAGTTTTAGCTGGCAACACAAATAGGTGCCCTAGAGAAAGTAGTACCCGCGGTCCGTATCATTCCGCTATTTTTCCTCGGCAAGAAATGTGCTCCGCATTTTGAGAATATAGTTCCGTATGTTTTTGTAATTTGAAGTGGTTTCCGTGCCTAAAAATGCTTTAAAGGTATTTTCTTGTTTATTAAGATCGTAGGAATGTTTTAAAAACGTTTAAAAGAAAAGTCCAGAAAGTTCAGAAATACCGAAACTATAAACACGAAATGACAGGTTAAATCGTAGTTATAATAGTCAATCAGCTGCTCATTGTATTATTATCTTTAAGTGTTGCCAACCTATTTCCAAGCGTACACGGATTACGTGCATAATAGAACCACGCTGTTTTGTGTTGTTTCGTTGGAATCCTGATGTACGGCAAAGTATAAACCGTACGACAAAGTATGAACCGTACGGCAAAGTATAAATATGCAGCAATTAGCAGTTTTCTGTACTATAAACAGTACAAGGAAGCCAACTTTGTCGGGTGACTGTAGGAAAAGTAACTTTTGTTCAACTTGACCTAGAAGTTCAAGAGGAAAGTTAAACGTTCCAGTTTAATTTCGCAACTTGATACGAGTGGCTTTGTTAAAACGTGTTTTGAACATTCACACAATGCATTCTTGACAATAACTTGAAGGTAGTATATGAGGATACCTTTCTTCAGCTTTCAGTGATTAACTTGTCGTTTGCGTTTTCCTTGAATTCACAGGAGTAGTGTTTTAAGGTTTTTTCAAAAATCCCAAGAATTGAATGAAGTGGGCAACACTTCAACGTACTAGCAATGCAAAATGCAAAACTAAGACCTCATAAGCGGTATTATTTAAGAAATTAACTTAAATTTCTTGGTGTTTTTTACGTTATAACATACTTCTTATTGCTATAAATTATGTATAATTAGTGAACTCGAAATACAATAACAATATCTTTGAGAAAATAATAGAGAAATATTTATTAAACTACCTTTACAGTTATATAGAAAACAATAACCTATTGAGTAGAAAACAGTTTGGCTTTAGAAAGAATCGCAGTACAGAGCACGCCCTAAAAGAATTTTCAAATACTGTAGTGTCTTGATTAATACCTGCCATGGATTAGGCTTATTTATTGATTTTTCTAAGGCCTTCGATATGATAGAGCAATGAAAAATAGTCTTAGCTCTCCAAACGCTAGGTGTGAGGGGCCCCTACTTCAAATTATTCAATAGTTACCTTAAAAACAGAACATTTGTAGAGAAGGTTATGAATCAATTTAGCAATGAAAAGGAGATAAAATACGGTGTGCCTCAAGGGAGCCCAATTGGACCATTACTTTTTATTATATACTTAAATGATCTACTAAATAGGATAACCAACTGTGATGTATGGGCATATGCTGATGATATCCTTATCTTCTCAGGCCATAAAAATTTTAAAACTGCAGTAAAAAACTTGCAAGATGATTTTAACCTACAAGGGGACTGTGACTGCCTATCTTATATAATGTTATCTATATGTCACATATCTAGAGAACTATGACAGGTAGAGCCTTAATTTTTTTTTTATTTTAAAGGCCATATGTTTATCTAGTTCCTCCTAGAAGATTAAAAAAAAATATTTACACCAAGGGTTTTTTTTTTAATTTTCAAAAAATTACAATTTTTTTCATAGAAATTTAGTACAAAAAATTTTTTTTTGTGACTCGTGGGTGTAATAAATCAAAATCCTTCTGGGAGGAACTAGTATATTAGGTATAAAATATGTGGTAAAAATTTGGATACTCTAGTCCTACAGATAGCTGAGAAAAGTGACATCAAAGTTATAAAAAGCTAACTTACGGGAATCGCAGAAAACGTAGGCCCATCTGAAAGAGTCTGAGCAGTTAGTAGTTCCCAGCACAATACGAGGGATTGTCTGGGTCTTCATTTTCCTCAAATAATTCTTCTAGCTGCTTCCTTTTTAGAGCTCTGCTATTTCTTATTTTCTTCGCTATTTCTTGTACTTTTTTTCTGCTTCGTTGATCCGAATAATATCAATCTTTTTCATAGCGTTCACAAAATGCTTTCCCGGACGAAGGCCCAAAGCTTCCACCACTCGAATTTTACTTGATGAGCCATCATTGAAACTACTCACTGCTGAGTATACACCATATTTGAGTGTAGGTAGGGTAACAAATGACCTCTTGGGGATTATGGACCATATGACGTTGTTTAGCGACTCATTTTGGTTTTGAGTTTTGCCTGCCAAGCATCGTTCGAGCAACTTTGGGTCAGACAAATCTGTGAATATAGGTTTTATGAAGGTCATAACTTCTTCAGGAAGGTGAAAGTGGTCCTTATGATGGTAACTTTGCTTTGTGAGAACACTCAAGTTATATTTACACCACGTGTCTTTATCGCGAGGGCAAAGATGGTGCATAGGATTCTTATCCGAGGACATAGTGTGATAAAAAACGGCCCATATAGCATTACTCATGGCTTCCACGCTTTGAACATTCCTCCTGATAGCCAAGCCGTAATATGTTTGCAGTTTTTGCATATTACTCTGGCTAAGACGACCCTTACCACCTAAACCCTTGCCATCCGGTAGCTCTGTTTTCGCAGTTTTAATTTTTAGATTCATAAGCCGCTTGCCCATCCTCTTCTGCACATGTCCTATGCACTCTAGTTTATTAAAATCAACATCATCACCATACACTTTATCTTCCTTCACAGTATCAAACGCCTTTGAATCGCCGTCCCCCAAAAAGTTCACGTACCTGGCTCCATTCACTTCTTCAGACCGGCGAAAAATTTCCAACGCCCCATGCACCTCCATACCTCCGCTTGTGCCAAGGTAGTTTGCTGCACAGGATGTCTCATGATTGTTTATTTGTCTATTTTTACAAATACAGAACTTAGACATCACTGAAACATCAAGGACTTTGCTAGTGTCAGCCGACGTTACCGACAAAACCCCATTTAGCGAGGTATGTCCCCTCTTTTGCCACGTTCCGTCCACGGCCACAGTCAAATCAGGCCCACCATTTAGTAAAATAGCTTCCTTAGCAGCATTTCTCATACTCTTCTTGGTAACTTCTTCAACTTTACTCAACAATAAAGCTCCATGCTTTTGGTACTTGGTAGGTGGAGGGGGCAAATTCATACATCCAAGGAAAGTTAGCCCTGCCGTATAACCTTTGCCTATTTGTCGTAAACCATGTACGAGACGAAGGTTTAGGTCATAATAGGACACTGTCTTTTCATTTATTGTTTCTTCTACCTTTATACAGTTCAAAATGTCTTTATTTGTTTCACAATTAGTGCAAAAAACTTTCAGTCGCATAGCTAAGCCTTCAATGGCACTCTTTTTCATCGACAGACTGTGGAAACACTTTTTACAGACAGCAATTTCACTGATTTCATTAAAAACTTGTTGTACATCGACTATATCAAATTCCATATCTTCTCCAGAACATAATTTGTAGTAATCTAAGTCGCTACTAACCTTAAACTTCCTATTTGAACTTGGAGGAGTCATAGGCCTAGGACTAGATACTAAATCTTCAGAGGTTACAGTTTCCACTGAAGACCTACCTTCTAATGCTTTATGAGGAATACTTCTCTTCTGTTGTGGTATCCTTTTATACACTCGATGTCTAGAACCTATTTTCTTTTTATTTCCCATATTATATAAAGAAAACAAACTACAATCACTAAAACGAACAATCTCTACTGAATCTTATACTATTCAAAATGTTTACAAACACATTATTCAAAATGTTTACAAACACAGCATGTAATCACTGAAAGCAGAAGACATATGATTTTCACACAGCCAAAGCAGCAAACACAATAAAACAGGTTAGCCAACCCTCAAAGTAAAATCACTGCTTGAGATTAATATTACCCATACATATAAAAGTGTTTGGCTAGCTTTCAAGATAACTAAACAATTTTTTGTTGCTATGAGACCGGGGAAAAACATTTTCTTTTATTTTTTTTACTAACTTCCAGTCAAGCTGGAAAAAAAATAATTATACCGTTGTAATCAGAAGATTTTAATTAATAATAAAATAACAAAAAATAAAAATGTCAATTTTTGATAATTTTTACGGTCACAGTCCCCAGATGGACACATGACAATGGTTTGATTATCAATGAGAAAAAACGTGCTTGCACTTTCACCCCAGAAATATAAAACTAGATGGGAATGTCATGATAAAGTACCATGACTGTGACTGTATGCAGGGTGTAACAGAATGCAATTGTAATTACATAAAGGTCACAGTTAGCACAAACATTTAGGCCTTACAGTTGATAATAAACTGACTTGGAAAGAGCATGTAGCTGTGCTGAGTAAAAAACTAGGCCCATGTACAGGACTGATGTATAATCTAGAAAATAAAATTACAACAGAGGTAAAAATAGCTGTTTACAAATCATTGTTTGAATCAGTAATGAGATATGGCATAAATGTGTGAGGAACTGCTGCTAATAGCCAGTTAAAAATAATAAATAGCCTACAAAAAGGATGCTTAAGGGCATTGGGTCTTAGAAGGGACCATATTAACCACATTGATACTAAATATAATATAGGTAAATTACTTACTCCAAAGGGAATTTTCACATACAATATTTTAATTCAATATCATGGAAACTGCGTTTATAAAACCAAAATTCAAAGACCAGTACATACGAGGAATACTATAAAATACAGAACACCGATACCCAATACTTCATATGGGCAGAGACTTGCAGAGTATTTAGTACCATACCTATTTAATAGGCTACCAACAAGGATACAAGGTATTGAGAATTATAAGGCCTACAAAATAGCAGTCTATGAATGGCTTACAAGCAGTGAGACAGACTTACCTTAAATCCCCCAGCCTAAAAATACGATTCTAGGCCAAAGTGGCATTTAACTACATATAACACAACATACACAAACATAGACACTTTACATACACATAACTTTGCCTCTTACACTAGCCTAGAACACAAACCACACAATTGACTACATACAACTTTGTTAGCTGGCACTATTACTACAATCCAAAACATAAACCAATCCCACAATATTAAGGCCACAATACACAAAAATACATTTTCAGGGTAGAATAGGGAAAAGAAAGCTTTAAGCTAATAAAATTTTAATTTTTTCTGCTTATGAACAAATGTGCATTTTTAGTGTAAGGATATGTTCAACCAACAAACGAACTAACACGACTCAAGCTTGTCGAGCAACTCTTTTTTTCTCTCGACACTCACTCACTCCACTACCACCACCACACGACATAAACTCACAAATCCAAAGACAACAAAAGATTGCAATTTAGGTGAATGCCGTTGGTTATATGAACTTTCACTCCTACCTTTTATTTGTTATTGTTTATTTGTTACACTTCTTTTTAACGCTTTTAGAATTAAGTTTAGCTGCAAAATTACTCTTGCTATTAATAGGTGCCTGCCACAAACCACCTTAGAACTAGAATTATGAAAACTAGTTTCCATAATTCTTTGTACTTAGAAAACAAAACTAAAGAAAAAAGAGAAAAATATGTAAACTTTGTTTGTCATTTTTTTGTATCTATTGGTCCTCGTCGACAAGTTTTGTAAACTTGGCGAGGCCATGCTTGTAATATACTAAATAAATATATTTGAATTTGCGTTTTGAATTTGAATATCTGAAGACCTTTAAACAATCATAATAATATAAAGATTAAATAAATCATCTAAAATTAATTAAGTATTTTGAACTAGAGCTGGAGGCATTCATTTTCAAATAAAACGATCGACTCGTTTAACGTTAAAATTCAATACATTACACACGAATGGTTACGAGATAAAAATGTTTAAACCGCTGATTTTGGCAATTTATTTTGGGTGAGAGGAATGAATACAGATTTAGCTGAAGTTCTAACATTACAACCTCTGACATGTGAAATTGCGTTCATTTCGAGCGGCAATGTTTAACAGGTTTATTATTGCTAAAAAGACTTGATCATTATCGAGCTATAACTACAGCGTTGACAGGGCGCGTGAACATAAGAAAATGAAAAATAAATAAAAGATGTGAAATAATGATGATATAACCGTTAATATCATTCATCATACCAAACGGGTGCGACCAAATACCTACTTCATCAGTTTGTTTGAAAAGCTTCACAACAGACAGTAGTGAATGTGTTAAAGGTTACAAAAAGTAACCTTCAGGATGATATATATTTTAAGTAAATATATTGACTTATTTACAGTGACATTTTCCATGTTTGATGAATATAATTTGTTAAATAAAGTTATTTTATTCCTTTCTTTACTAAAATAAACCGTAAACGAACATAAATACTTAGTTGCAAATGTAACCATATTCTTATAGTATATTGTTGTAATTCATGTAAACTATAATTAATTGGTCAGGTAAATCATAAAATCTCATAAAATTAATTAGACATCCAAGTTTAGCTGATAGCCAAAACCCTACAATTCTTGATGATCCTATACTAAAATACGAGCCATGTCTGTTTGTCTGTCTATCTGTCTTTAGTATGTATCTCGAAATCCAGCGGAAGGATTTTCACTAAATTTTGGAATTAGGGACTTAGAGTCCTAAAAACGTGATTGGTGGCAGCCACCACCTCATGATAAATCGTATTTCGCTACACAACTCTCAAAAAATCAATATTGGCCTTATGGGTTGCTAAGTAACTATGTTGGTTGGACAAAAGAAGTAAACAAAAGTCTTATAACCTCTAACAATCTCTAACATGTGTTTACAACAAGCCATCCAAACTATACTAGCAAATTGTAAAGTTTGTTTTTTTAGTAAAATATTAATAGCTTAGTCTAAAATAAATAAATTTTCCAAGTTTGATCAAAATATATCAAAAATCAGAAAACTACAACATTTTACAATATTTCCCATAAGAATAACATGAGAGTTTTATAATTCACAATCTTTGAATTTTCTCCGTTAACATTAACCATACAGAAACACTTTCATATACTAAATTATTTCTTTTTTTAATCTCTTTAAAAAGATGTAAAGTGTTTTGAGGGTCAAAAATAAGAAAACCCATTTTTTACCCCATAAAACCTTGTTCCATGGTCTGATCATGCTGGTCCGCGAACTCATTCGTGTTTATCCAGCCTTACACCTCAAAATTTCATCGAAACCGGACAAAAATTTTCATGTTATCGCGTTCGAGGACGATATGTATATTGTATATACATGTATAACAATTTGAACGAATGGTGTTTTGGCCTCTGGGGACATCGAAATGAGAAAGTAAATCGGTCCTGGACCTAGGTCTTACCGTGCTACCTACGGTAATAGCTACTTCTCTATAAGGAAATTCGCTATATTCAACAATTCAGTATATCAAAGTGTTTTTCTATAGTTATTGGTTACGGAGAAAACTAAAATATTTTAAATTTTAGATTCCCATGCTATTCTTAAGGAGAATATTGTAAAATGTGGTTTCCTTGTTTCTGGATATATTTTGACTAAACTTGGCAAATATAATTGCTTTTATACTAAGCTATAATTATTTTACTTAAAAACACACTTTATTAGTTTCATTGTAGCAGCAAGCCTAGGTACTCGTTAAACCTAATATTATTCAAATAGATCAATTGAAAATCAATCCAGCCAAATGGAAATTCGCGGCATGTTTGTTGCGGCGGGGGTTTTTATTCACTTAAGTGGTAATATTAATATATTTCAAAAACAAACAATGGATGGGTAACTATTTAATTTCATATACCTCATAAAAAATCATGTTCATTAGAGGATCTTTTTCAGTAACCACTCGTCAAGAAATATGTTTTCTTAAAATTATTATTAAAGAACCTATCTATAATTTCCAATTCAAAGATATTAAGAAACTGAAAGTACAAAAAAATATGTCAAAAACATAAGAAAAACTAAAGAACCACCTTATTCTCTTCCCGTAACGAAACACGGGTATAACAGTAAGTTACAACTACATAAGTAGTAGCCTCCTCCTACTTGTAAAAAGAAAGAAATATTTGTATGCACACCAAATATACATATTGAATTATATAATATGTGAGTAATATTTTACTACAAATGTATGAATAAAATCAGGTCCATTAATAATAAACAACGATAGACTTTTATCTGGTTACTCGCCCTCACCTTACCTTTACAAATGATATAACCCACCCGTATATAATTTGAAAGAGTTTTTGTCAGCCATAGATAAGCAAATCCGAGTGTTAAATTTGGAAATACAAACTTATATTTCTTCCTAAATATACGCATGAAAATTTTACCAACTTTATGTAGATGTGTAACATAACAGTGCTGTTTACCCCATCACCTTGAATTTTGATATTGCAAGACAAGTTGTAAGTAATGTTCACCGGTAAATATTTAAGATTGAAAAATGATATGATATTTCTGAGACGGAGTTATGTTGGTAAAATGCTACGTCCGTCCACCTCGTTAACGATCCAGACGAGGACATGTTCAATGGCAGAGCTCAGGAGAACGTCCTCAGGATATGAAAGGGTGAGAGATTGTATAGATCCACCCTTGAATACCTTCCCTTTTATACTCATCTATTATAGATTAAATTTGCATCCTCTTATGTTTTATAAGCTTTTGGGCATTTCACGATTATTTACAAATCAATAAATGATCTTTACGAGCCCATATAACATAGAACAAAATGAACTATTTGATAGTTAAACATTATGCAGTCATCAGTCACCAAAATGGTAGAGGCTGTCACTATTTAGGTTGGATTCTTAGTCATTTAAAAGGTAGAACTGTGTTGCAGAAAATTTGATACACCACCCCAGAGGGTTTAAGCTTTAATTGTAAATGCATGTCCCTGAAAATATAAATAATTTATTAGCTTATTTACTTTCCTGCACTGGGAAAAATATGTAACTATTTGAATAACTCCAATAATAATCATCCCTACAACACATTGTCTTAATTTAGAGTAGGTAAAAATAATAATAAAGCTTGAAGAGTGTCAATGGCGAATTAAAACAATTCCCTGATGATTTCAATTAATTTTGTGGACGCCTCCACGAACACCACCTAGTTTCATTACACCATTGACTTGTCAAAGATTACACCCACTATCCTAGTTTACTCTATAGTACCTAGGGACCGAGCTTTGCTCGGGGAAAATCATTAGTTTACTCTGAAAACAGTCTCAGTATTGCAGATACATAAATCCATTCCCAAAACTCCACACTGCTCGCCTTTACTTATTCCTTCAGCACTCCCGACGTCGTGGACCTGTTATTTTTTCTTCCCATTGCATGTTAGGATTGCAGATACATTAATGTAATTGCCACAGACAGTTCCCACACTCTGCACTGCTAGCCTTACTACTTCCTTCACCACTTCCTACGTTACGGACCTGTTTCCCTCCCTTCCCATAGCTTTTTAGGTTTGCGGATACCCTAATCTTATCGTCACAAACAGTTCCCACACTCTGGACTGCTCACCTTTACTACTTCCTTCATCACTTCCTACGTCACGGACCTGTTTCCCTCCCTTCCCATAGCATTTTAGGATTGCCAATACCCTTATCTAATCTTCACAAACGGTTCCCACGCTCCGGACTACTCGCCTTGACTACTTCTTTCACCACTTCCTACGTCGCGGACCTGTTTCCCTCCCTTCCCATAGAATTTTAGGATTGCAGATACCCTAATGTTATCGTAAAAAACAGTTCCCACACTCCAGACAGCTTGCCTTTACTACTTCCATCATCACTTCCTACGTCACGGACCTGTTTCCCTCCTTTCCCATAGCATTTTATGATTGCAAATACCTTAATCCAATCATCATAAACAGTTCCCACACTCCAGACAGCTCGCCTTGACTACTTCCTTCACCACTTCCTACGTCGCGGACCTGTTTCCCTCCCTTCCCATAGCATTTTATGATTGCAAGTACCTTAATCTAATTGTCATAAACAGATCCAACACCCCAGACAACTTTCCTTTACTACTTCCTTCACCACTTCCTACGCCACAGACCTGTTTCCTTCCCTTCCTATAGCATTTTAGGATTGCAGATTACCTTAATCTAATCGTCATAAACAGATCCCGCATTTCGTACTGCTAGCCTTTACTAGGCCTACAATGTATCGAGCAATCTTCAGTATAATCTTTGCTCAATAGTAACAAGTGATGATTTCCCTTTTGTACTGTATTTGTAATTTGCTAGTATACTGTGGGTAGTTGGCTTATAATGAACACATGCTTCAACTTCAAGTCGTTTGTTTACTTTTTACTTGTTATTTAATTTAACCAACATATTTACTTAGCAACCCGTAAGACTAATGTTAAAAAAATGTGACTTTCAGTTTCGTTTTTCTACGTAATTAGATTTTTGTTGGCAGTTCTAACTGCATGAAACTCGTTGTTAGGCCAAAAATAAACTATTTTCAAAATTTGAAGAAAATCGTCGGAGCCGTTTTCGAGATCTTTCTGCAAGCAAGCAAGCAAGCATACATACAAGCAATCATTGCTCGTATTAGAGTATAGGATTTTGCTCATACGTTTTCAAACCTAACATAATGTTTATGAATTCCTATCGAACAATTTAAAGTGTTATAAAATTCATGTAAACTAAACAAAACTAGTTTCTTTTTATGTATTCATATCTTTCAAAATGAGTTTCCTATTAAATTATAGCCTGATTTGTTTTCTAAGGCTGCAAACTAGGAGTCAGAAGAAAAAATCAAAAGTAAGCACAGGTTTATATGCACATAAAATTAAAGATATTTTATTAGAATGCCGCAGTTTTGAGTGCAAAAGGACAACTAGCTCTGTAGACTTACCCTTAAAAATCTATAAAATCTTGGATTCTACGTTATTCTGATGCCATTTTATTACAGCCTACTCAATTGATTATATAATTGTCAGTAATTACTGTCTCATATGTATTTGTATTGCAACCTCTACAATACTCTTGTAACAGTAACAGCTTGGGCTTATGTTTATTCACATGTACCATTGCCTATATACCATATAGTTATGGTATATAGTCAATGCATGTACTAACGTTGTATAGTGGTCATTAATAATAGTTAAGTTCATTAGTGAAGGGACTGTAGCCCTATATCCCCGAGTTGATTGTAACAGTATGTACTACAATCAGATGAATCCAGCATTGCTTGATAAACAATTTGTAACATTCCTTAAAACGAAAATTATTTGGCGGATTATTAATTTTTATTATTATTTTTGTAGTTATAAAGTTTAGTCATAGACTAAAATGAAGAAGGGAATTTTTAATAGCTTTAATGGTATATTTATAGATATATTATAAATGTATGATGAGAGGAAATTATTCAATATGTCTGATTGATTCTTTATCAAAATACTAGCTGCTATACCCGCGCTTCGTAACGGAGATGACACTTAAGAAAAAAATTGTATCTTTAAATCTGTTATATAAAATAGCTATCCACATGATTTTGAATTCAGGAACAAAATTCAATAACTGTGCCTCTTAGATGAAAAACATCTTTCTTAACAGCTAGGCTAACTTATTAGGCTACCTAGTACGAATTGTATGAGTCGCTGATGCATGTATGAAAATACTGTATCAATATAATTAAATTTTCAAATGATACGCTTACTTAAACGAATATTTAGTTGAAAATATACTTAAGTACCGTAATACTTTTTCTTTGAAATGGCGACCATACAAAAGTAGGTATTTTAAGCCAAGTATGAATGGAGACGAGTGTAGTATGAGTGGCGCGATCTTGTAGTCTTGTTAGTGACTAAGGCCGGCATATTCCTTAGACACAGCTGTTAATTAATAGCCCATACAGCCAATGGCAACTAAGGTACTTACAGTTTATAGTGGTATCCGAACTACATTTTAGCCTTGGTATTAACGAATTGGTCTAATTATCAGGACAGCACTGCACATAGTCATAGTACTCACTAGTGCGGACGTTAATCCACAGCAGGAAGTATCGCATCCACAGTGCATGCCTTTAAATATACACAATTCATGACCTCCTAGTAGCTGGATTACAGGACGACACCACCGTCCCAGTCTTGCGTAGACTCCAAGTAGTTTTAGTATCCTAAATAATATTAGAAAATAATTTAAGTAACCTCTGAACCGACAAAAATTTAGGTATAAATAATTGGAATTTTTTTTTGTAAATTGAATGAAAACACAAATAAGTAAGTAAAAGTAAGTTAAAAAGTGTACGTAAGTAAACGAGTTACTTAAATGATTAAAATGTGCATTGATAGTACATCTCATCACAGTACATCAGTACATCAGTAGTACATCAGTACATCATATGTAGCATACATATCTTAGTTTTAAAAACATTCATCTATTTTAAATACTAATCGAGACATGTATTAATCAGTTAAATGTTAAAACAAAACTTACCATTAATTCCAAAACTTTATAAGGATCCTTTTGTTTCCATGGAAATATTTCAATAAAACTATTCTTATCTAATAACGTTTCTTGAAACCCCCATACTCAGCTCATGTCCATTGCAGGGAATATCTATGCATACTGTTAGAAAGATATTTTCCTATATATGTCCAGAATCCCTTTATAAAAAAATAGGCTAAAAAATTAGAAAAAAATATTTAAAAATGAACAAAGGACTTATGGGTTGTCATTATGGTGAAATAGCAATGAAATATAAACAGAAAATCAAAATAAATGGAAGAAATTCCAATCCCATGTTTTATTTACAGCATGGGGTTAAAATAGAGATGGCTGTGAATTACATATTATTTTTGAAGAGGTTTGTTGAAAGTAGGGAAATCATACAACACAGTATGGATTTTAGAAGACAAGGAGGCAGGTAGGACTACGCATCGGAAAGCAAGAGTGCCAGAAGAGAGGAGACATTAGATGAGTGGCAAATAATTTGCTGGGAACAGAGTGAGGAATAAAGGTAAACGTTCAACAAAGGTAAAAAATATGCCAACATCAGAAATAGACTGGAACAAGATTGGGATTATAAAATGCAGTTTGTCACAGGACATTGAGAATGTTTGTGGAAATTTAACCTGGTGGAAGAGAAAGTATGTAGATGCGGAGAAATAAAGTATATACGAATA
Organism: Macrosteles quadrilineatus; assembly: GCF_028750875.1. Classification (NCBI taxonomy): domain Eukaryota; kingdom Metazoa; phylum Arthropoda; class Insecta; order Hemiptera; family Cicadellidae; genus Macrosteles; species Macrosteles quadrilineatus. Next base: position 18,517,728 of record NW_026542594.1, read on the forward strand.
GTGTACGTCTCAATAAAGTATACGAATAGTGTTTTTTGCCTCTGGGGATATCAAAATGAAAAAGCTAATCGGTTCCGGTTAGATCTTACTATGCTACCTACGGTAATAGCTCTTCCCTATAGGAAAATTCGCTAAAACATTTTCTGATGGGTTAATCTAATTAGTAACCAAAGTAATGTGACAAACGGTTATTAAGCAAAGCTGCGGAATAGTTTATGAGCTCGTACATAGGGCCACAATTAACTCTGGGACATGCATATATCTTTAATGAACTTAACTATTATTTATGTCTCCTATCCTGCGTTAATATATGAGATAAGCATAAGCCCTAGGGCATATGTGTTATGGGCAGGATAAAAAAGAAATAAAATTAATTATTTTAAAGCATAAATCTATAGTATGACATGTTAACAAAGACAATTTTTTAGATTTGAGACAGAAGTTGGTATGTCTGATGAGCTCAAAAATAGTTTATTTTAGGCACAATAGATGTTAACATTACTGATTAGTTGTTAAGCTTTTACTCTATACTAATCTAATCATGTCTTCCTAAGAGGTGGATGGAGCCATTTAGGAAGAGTAATAATTGAAAAGTGTTAAAACTGAGTTCCAGGCACGATCGAGTATTTTATTAGGCCTAATTGGAACTCAGACTGACAAAACTTGGGTCATATTATTTGTAATTTTAAAGTACTGTACTATAAATAAAAATTGCAAAAAAATATTTGGAATTTTTTGTGAAAAATAAAAACACATTCTTATTTTTTTGTTAGAGAAACACATTTTTCTCATAATTAAATCTAAATAGACGTTAGGGTTTTTATTATATTAAGAATTTGCTATTATTATTATTACATTAAGTATTTGTAGGTAAATATTTATCGGTTTGTATTTATAGCCAATATGCTTGGGGAGGAACCATCCTGCTCCTGATCCTTTGTATGGAGTATCATCTGGATCATCCTTTAGTACAAAAGTAACCTCTATTGTTGATTATCAGACCTGGAAGAATGTTCAATGAAGGTTGATGAAAAACTAACATTCTTAAATACTGATTTGTCTAATGCTATATTATTACTTAGCACAATCGGGAAAATTTATAATATGGAAATTTAAAAATACTTTTAAACTACTACCAATGATAAAGCTTTAATCTATGCTATTACCACCTACTTCCAAAATTGATTCTTATACCTTTATGTGCTACATTTTGATTTTGTAGCTGTAAAATTTGCTTTCGCAAATTATTCATACATAAGTATTACAGCTATGAAACTTAACTTTTTCAACTCATAACAAAAAGACATAGAACTATTCTACTAAGTTCAACACAAAGCAGGAATGTAAGCATTCAGACGGAGGATTTGTAATTATCGGTGGTGAGATTGCCGCTTTCTCTATTGACAGACTGAGCCGATAGCAACATAAATCATCAGCTGAGAGCCTAACTAAACTTTGGACTGCTCCGGCCCACAGTGTACATAACATGCTTGCAATAGTCTCTAAATATTTAGTTGCGTACCTGTACCTTTGCGCTATCATCTGAGATATCACAGAAATAAATATTTACATTAATAACGGGACTTATGTGTAACAGATTCCCTATTTATACTATGTGCTTTTGAGCTTACAACTACATATTTACCTGCATTGGCACTTTCCTGTACTTATTTAATACATTTAGACAGTTTTAAAGAATTATTTGTTACTACCTACAACATTAAGCACCCGGTGAGCGAATTTACCCATAGGGAAGTAGCTATTACCATAGGTGGCATGGGGGGTTTTATGGGGTAAACATTGGATTTTCCAATTTTTGAACCTCAAAGCATAAAATTTCCTGAATTCTCTCTCCACTATTTTGAAGAGCTTAAAAACAAATATTTATTATATTTAAGTGTTTTTGTGTGGTTATTGGTTACGAATAAGAATCAAAATATAACAAAATTTAAAATTCCCATGTTTTCTTATAATGGAATTTAAGTAAACTGTTGTAGTTTGCTTGTTTATGAATCATGTGGGACACTAATATCGCCAATCTGATTCCTTTGTTAAATTTCGGATACATGTTAATCAAATATGGAAAATTTATTTATTCCAGCCTATCCTTTTAACATATTGGTTGAAAGAAACACTGTTTACCTTCCCCATAGCAGCAAACCTTATTACCCGTTAAACTAATGTTATTTAAATGGGAAATATACAGGGTGGCTGAAACCCCCTCTTAACTTTTGGACCTTTTGAGATATTTGGAATTAGTTTGCGGCAACCTTCTTTGAAAAGAGGGGCTAAAATAACTATGGTCAATTTTGATTTTTTTTTTTTGGATAGTGAGGGTAGGGGGGTAGCTCAAAAATTTTAAATGACAAGTATAGTCGAGTTTGGTATCATTTACAGGTCTTGACGAAACATAACAATTGACATAAAGAAGACCAAAATCGGCCCACTAATAACATAATAGCGCTCTAAAACGTTTCTAATCCAAATAACCATGAGGGTGGCTCAAAAATTAACCTGCACCCCCTTTAACTTTTTTACTATTTGAGATATTTGAAATCGGTTTGAGGCTACTTGTTTAAATATGAAGGGCCACAATAATTGTGGTCAGTTTTGAAAATTTTGCCCTTAGGGGTAGCGGGGGTAGGGGGTAGCTCAAAATTTTCAAATAGCAAGTATAGTCGAGTTTGGTATCGTTTTGCAGGTCTTGACGAAACATAACAATTACGTAAAGAAAATTGAAATCGGACCATTAATAACAAAACTGCTGCTAAAAATGATTAAGACAATGGTCATTAAAAGTAATTTTGAACTGCCATTTTGTTATTTATGGTCCGATTTCTATTTTATTTATGTTAATTGTTATGTTTCGTCAAGACCTGCAAAATGATACCAAACTTGACTATATTTGCTATTTAAGATTTTGAGCTACCCCTACCCCCGCTACCGCTAAGGGCAAAATTTTCAAAACTGACCAGAATTATTGTGGCCCTTCATATCCAAAAAAGTTGCCGCAAACCGATTTCAAATATCTCAAATAGTAAAAAAGTTAAAGGGGGTGCAAGTTAATTTTCAGCCACCCTCATGGTTATTTGGATTTGAAACGTTTTAGGGCGCCATTTTGTTATTAGTACCCCGATTTTGGTTTTCTTTATGTCAATTGTTATGTTTCGTCAAGACCTGTGATGAAATGATACCAAACTCGACTATACTTGTCACTTGAAAATTTTGAGCTACCCCCTACCCCCACTACCACTAAGGGCAAAATTTTCAAAATTTACCATAATTATTGTATTCTCTCATTTCAAAGAAGGTTGCCGCAAACCAATTTCAAATATCTCAAAAGGTCCAAAAGTTAAGGGGGGGTGCAAGTTACTTTTCAGTCACCCTGTATATGTCTTGTTTATGTTTTTTTTATGTATGAATCCAATGAAACAAATTGAAATTCGCTAAGTCTGCAAGTTTGCTATGGAGGGGTATTTTATTTCCTATTTAAATCTTCCTACAAATCCATGAACACATTTAACAGCAAATTTAAAAAAAAATCACACTTCTATGGCTTTTTAAATTTAGGTTCTGTTTTTAAATTGTTAGTGCATCAAATATCAAAACTCAGATAACATTAAAAAATAAATAATTGCAAAGATGAAAAATAATTCCAAATATAAATTATAACTATATAAGGTCATACCGGCCATCCACTGGTCGAAAACTCAACCAAAAATATGTAACATAATTCTCTATTTTCACTCCACGCTGTAAATAAAACATATGATTGGAATTTCTTTAATTTGTTTTGATTTTCTGTTTATATTTTGTTGTATTTCGTTACCAACATGGTAACCCGTATGGCTCATGTTAATTGTTTTAATTTTTAAATAATTTTTGTCCTTTTTTGAGCCTATTTAAATTTATAAATAGATTTTGCACATCTACAGACATATATCAAACAGAATACGTAGATTTTTCCTGCTAAGCACACGATTTGAGAAAAAATATTTTCAAGAAACATGCTTACCTATAATATATAGATAATGTATGACGAAGAATATCACGTTAAAATGTTTACCACAAACCAAATAACTTTAAAACATTTTAACGTTATTCACAGCTTCTTAAAAAACCTGGAACCGAAACGTTCTTTTCTATTATCTAAAGTACGTTAAGAATAATTATTAAAGTTCAAAGATTCTACTAAAAAGTTAAACATTAAGCTAATTATATACATATACGTGCAAATTTAAAGCAATCAAATCTTAATTAATTGGCGCATTATAGCTATTTTCGCCACCATGCTGGTAATGGATAACATATTGGTAATGGATAACCCAATCGGGCTCTGGTGGTCTGTGCTCGATATATCGTATATTGCATCTGCAGCTCTGTGCCATGTGCAGCCGTATCACACCTTGTGATAGGTATCGAGATGATTTTGTCATGCCCTGACCTGCTTGTTTGACTAAATAAAATAGGTACTTATTCATTTTGAAGAAAATGTAGTATGGAAAAACACTTAATTAAATTATATTGCTTATATAACAAAATTTAGTTATAATAGTGTTCTTCTATATTTGGTTATGAAACGGAATTTAAAATTTAACTACTATTTTTTAAGGAAAATTGTACAAATTAATGTGTAAGCACATTTGTATTAAAACATTTTGGAATAGGCAATACAATGGCCATTTTGCTTGATCAAAATAAACAGTTAGTTTATAAAAGATTAACGAAGACCGTTACTTACGTTTCTGACTCTCATACGTAATCGTGAGTTTTATCAACTGTATATATATATATATATATATATATATATATATATATATATATATACAGGGTGGTAAAAAAGTCCCTGGACAGTTAAATATTTTAAAAAATAATGCAGATAGAGCTACAATACTTGGTACAAAGTTACAAGGCATAAAATTCTATTTTAACACATATTCAGTGATCCAATAACTCTTCAGGGGGACGGCCCACAAGGAGTCGGAAGAAAATCTTAAATGGAAGCATAGGTCAATATGCACATCAAATTAAAGGTATTTTTTAGTAGAATACAATGCCGCAAAACGCACTTCAAAAGGTTGATCCTGCGCAAAATGGCAGATGTTCAAAGATTTCTTGAATCCGCCATTTTGAATCTTTGAACGACTGTCATTTTTTACTCAGTCATTATTTTGAGCTTGAATTTACGGCATCGTAATCTACTAGTGAAGACCTTTAATTTGATGTGCATATCGATTGCAATTTTCTGCTTACGTTAACAATTTTCTTCCGATTCCTAGGGCTGTGCCCCCTGAGAAGTAAGCGTATAATAGCAATGTAAATTAAATGAATCTTTGAACAACTGTCATTTTGCGCAGGGTCAACCTTTTTAAGTGCGGTTTGCGGCATTGTATTCTACTAAAAAAGACCTTTAATTCGATGTGCATACTGACCGATGCTTCTATTTAAGATTTTCTTCCGACTCCTTGTGGGCCGTCCCCCTGAAGAGTTATTGGATCACTGAATATGTGTTAAAATAGAGTTTTATTCCCTGTAACTTTGTACCAAGTATTGTAGCTCTATCTGCATTATTTTTTAAAATATTTAACTGTCCAGGGACTTTTTTACCACCCTGTATATATATATATATATATGAATTTCCAGGGATTTGATACTAAATGTAAATTAAAAATATGATTTAATCATGGGCAAAATGATTACAGGGTGGGGCAGCACAAATTCCTTTCTTAAAAACTTAATAACACACATTCTATGAGTCAGAAAAATGTTATTTGGTTTTTACAATGTAAGAACATACCTAAAGTTTTGATTTACGTAGTTTTGAAGAGTAAATAAATCATGTTGGTGACGTCCCCCATTAATTTGTTGGAAATTTTGGACATTGAGTATACCGATTTCTGGTGTTTGTCATTACCCTTTCAAGCATAGCAGGCGTTATGTTAGCAATTTCTTCCTGGATGTTGTTATTTAAATCTTGAAGGGTCCTTGGAACGATTCACATAAACACGGGACTTAAACAAACCTTATAGAAATAAATCGCAAGTGGACAAATTGGGAGAGCAAGCCGCTCATTGTCAATCGCCCCGAATTGAAATGAGGCGTTCTGGGAAGTGTTCTCTCGAAACAGCCATCGATGATCTTGCGATATGTGCCGTTGCACCATCTTACTGGAACCAAATTTCCCCAAATCCAACTCTAACCGTGGGAAAATTCCTTGAACATGTTTACATGCCGGGCCGAATTCACTGTCACTGCGACTTCATTTTCCTCAAAGAATCAGGTCCCGATAGTTAAAGTTGAGGAAATTGCACATCACATTGTCACTTTAGGTGAACGTAAAGGCCTTTTCACGCGATTCTCGAGGATTGCTGTAGGCCCAGTAGCGCATTTTGTTTATTCACGGAAAATTGTTGTTTATTCAATTGTGGGTACACAAATGAAAGTGAGCTTCATAAAAAAAAAAAAAAAAAAAAAAAAAAAAAAAACACACAATAGCGTTCTCAGAAACGATATCCAGAAGAACATCACAAGTGTTCCACGTTCTGACAGTTCGAGCACAATCACCATCTTGTATGGATAGAAGTGTAGGTCTTCATGGAGAACTCTCCTCATAGAATGATTTGTTGGATGTTAGTTTTTTTGTAAATTTTGCTAGTTTGTAAGCAGTGTATTACTATACTTTTTACTTGAAAAAATTTATTATTTTGAATATAATAAATACCCCACCGCAGCAAACCTGCGGACATTTATTCCTTATTTAAATAGAATTATTTCAACAAGTACTTAGGTTTGCTGCAACAGGCAGGGTTAAAAAGTGTTTTTGTTGTTAAATGTTAATAGTTTAGTAAGAAATGAGTGTAGGTATTTTCCAAATTCGACCAAAACATGTTCATAAACAAGCAAACTACAACAGTTGACTTTTTCTCCATTACAAATAACATGGGAATTTTAAATTTCCAATTTTTTTGAATCTTCTCCATAACTATTAGGCGCACAATAACGCTTCAATGATATACTAAATTATATGTTTTTTTAAGTTATACAAAATGGTTTGGAAAGGAATTGTGAAATTTTGAGTTTTTAGGGTCAAAAATTGGAAAAACCATAAACCTCCCATAAACCCCTATCATGCTGGTTCGCGAACTCGTTTGAATAAATGTAGGTTTACAAGTTTATACAAAATTTCATTAAAATCGGATCATTTTTGCTCGAGTTATCACGCTAACGGTCACACGCACGCGCATACACACACACACACACACCCACACACACACATACATATATATATGAATTTGAACGGATGGTGTTTTTGGCCTCTAGGGACCTCAAAACGAAAAAAGTAAATCGGGCCCGGGTACAGGTCTTACCATGAGTACTACGGTAATAGCTTATTCCCTATATGGGAAATTCACTAAAACCAAATATTGTCAGCAAGACAAATTTAACGATTTAAGGGTTATACTGTGTAAATATACTGCATATTAGGCCTACTTTATTACACAACACTATATAACCCGTTGCTTGAAATCGAGCAAAACTGCAATTTGTAATAAAAGAATAAAGAACGAAAACATAAACAGCTAGATACCAATCAAAAAGTCACTCTTAAGTTGGTCAAAGACTTAAAAAATTGTTTTAAACAATTATTAGTTAATTCCTTATTAGTTTAAGAGCCAAAGGAGGGAAGCTCCATGAGTCTTCTTTGAACTGCCATGCTATCAAAAGCGTCGCCCTAATTAATATTTACCAAAATGTATCAACTTAAATATACTTTCATCCATTGATTTGGACTCTATGCTATATAATCTATTTATAATCTAGTTATGTATAAGTCTGTATACGTTTTACTTCAATCACGGAATTGACACCACAACACACCTGTATACTAACGGTATAGCTAAGCCCTGCTTCCTAGGCTACCCAAGGTGTCATGGGCCACGGAGAAAATAAATATTAAGGTGGTATGTAGATACTGTAAAAACCAGTGTGTGTGAATCGGCCACCAATCTCACATCAAGGCTTTTTAAATTGACGCGATTGCAATTTTATTGTTAAATTATCGGATTTAAAATGCATATCATATAGTTCAGAACGTGTATTTATCCGAGTAAACTAGCTGTTCTGAATTATATTTAGTTTTAAATGACCCATACGTTGGACGGGCCAATAGCTCGTTTGAATAATAAAAAAACATACACTTTATTAAATTACTTAAAAACGTAAGGCAAGTAAGAGTGTTTAAATAATGGTATAACATCCTTGTTACTAAGATCAGCTTGTCTTTTAGCCGGACTCATTAATTAAAAGCCCCATTAATTACCAAGGACAGTTAGTTGAGCCAACTTTTAAACTAATGAAAATCGACATGACAAAATAATATAATAAAGGGAAATAAAACTGAAAATTTATATCAGTTCGATTATGGATTAGTTCTAGTTCATTTGTATAGATACATAAAATTAGGGAGTGTTGGAGCAATATTTTTTAAAATCTTAATTAAGTCAACTTTCTCAGTTTAAAATCATATGTATTTTACTAAATCCATATAATTTGGATTAAATAGAGATTAAGACATAATATCAACATTATACCATGATGTTGAGGTTGAGGTGAGGCTTAGGTTAAGATAACTATTAGAAACATTTTTCAGGGTTGTTTATTATTGCTACAAGTGCGTATCAATGATGTTCTAATCAATAAATGGTTATTCTAGTTTACCAAGCTACAAATCTTAAACTAGTCTCCTTATCTTTCTTTTCTGCTTTCGTCCGCATGCAACGACTGAAGAACGAGAAAGTAAGAGGCAAGTAGCTTCATAAACTGTAAACAAAACAATTGTTTTCATTAACAAATCCATGCAGGAGTATAATCCATGGATTTTTAAAATTCTAAATTGAATACATTGGTTTATCTGTTTTAATTTTTTTTAAATAATCTCAAATAAAAAGGAAACTGTGAACAGTCTGAAGTAAATTAGTAAGTGAAAAATTAAGTTTCTAAGTGGTATTGACAAGCACTTTGTAAACGATTTGTACCGCAATTAACAAGCATGGAGTATCCTTGTACATAAATAACGTTTTTGCAAAGATTATTATACCTTAAAATCTAACAAAGAAATATATGAAGGTTATTATTGGGTTGTTGACAAGATGTTTTATTGTGTAATCTACGAGTACAATAGATATGAGTATGTTTTAGCACTCCTATTGATAGATAACTTCACATAATACATGTAAAAAACTGAAGCAACCACACATTATTTTGAGAACACACATCATGGGTATTCTACTGCAAAAATTTGATGATTTATGCATCTAATTCATGGAAATCATCAATTGTTTGATGATTATCATAACCCAGGTCTAGCACTTACTAACAAGAAAGTGATCAGTATGAGGTATTTCATCCAGTATGGTCGGGTGGTTATCCTAATCCTGTTCTACTACTTATGTCCACGAATGTGCTCAGTTTCCGGTGGTTCATCCTCCAGCCGCTGAGTCTGGTCGGGTGATTAGCCTGAACCAGTTCTACTACTTACCTCCACGAATGTGCTCAGTTTCAGGTGGTACATCCTCCAGCCGCTGAGTCTGGTCGGGTGATTAGCCTGAACCAGTTCTACTACTTACCTCCACGAATGTGCCAAGATTTAGGTGGTACATTCTTCAGCCGCTGAGTCTGGTCGGGTGATTAGCCTGAACCAGATCTACTACTTACCTTCACGAATGTGCCAAGATTTAGGTGGTTTATTCTTCAGCCGCTGAGCCTGGTCGGGTGATTAGCCTGAACCAGATCTACTACTTACCTTCACGAATGTGCTCAGTTTCAGGTGGTACATTCTCCATCCGCTGAGTCTGGTCGGGTGATTAGCCTGAACCAGATCTACTACTTACCTCCACGAATGTGCCAAGATTTAGGTGGTACATTCTTCAGCCGCTGAGCCTGGTCGGGTGATTAGCCTGAACCAGATCTACTACTTACCTTCACGAATGTGCTCAGTTTCAGGTGGTACATTCTCCATCCGCTGAGTCTGGTCGGGTGATTAGCCTGAACCAGATCTACTACTTACCTTCACGAATGTGCTCAGTTTCAGGTGGTACATTCTCCATCCGCTGAGTCTGGTCGGGTGATTAGCCTGAACCAGTTCTACTACTTACCTCCACGAATGTGCCAAGATTTAGGTGGTACATTCTTCAGCCGCTGAGCCTGGTCGGGTGATTAGCCTGAACCAGATCTACTACTTACCTTCACGAATGTGCTCAGTTTCAGGTGGTTTATTCTTCAGCCGCTGAGCCTGGTCGGGTGATTAGCCTGAACCAGATCTACTACTTACCTTCACGAATGTGCTCAGTTTCAGGTGGTACATTCTCCATCCGCTGAGTCTGGTCGGGTGATTAGCCTGAACCAGATCTACTACTTACCTCCACGAATGTGCCAAGATTTAGGTGGTACATTCTTCAGCCGCTGAGCCTGGTCGGGTGATTAGCCTGAACCAGATCTACTACTTACCTTCACGAATGTGCTCAGTTTCAGGTGGTACATTCTCCATCCGCTGAGTCTGGTCGGGTGATTAGCCTGAACCAGTTCTACTACTTACCTCCACGAATGTGCCAAGATTTAGGTGGTACATTCTTCAGCCGCTGAGCCTGGTCGGGTGATTAGCCTGAACCAGATCTACTACTTACCTCCACGAATGTGCCAAGATTTAGGTGGTTTATTCTTCAGCCGCTGAGCCTGGTCGGGTGATTAGCCTGAACCAGATCTACTACTTACCTTCACGAATGTGCTCAGTTTCAGGTAGTACATTCTCCATCCGCTGAGTCTGGTCGGGTGATTAGCCTGAACCAGATCTACTACTTACCTCCACGAATGTGCCAAGATTTAGGTGGTACATTCTTCAGCCGCTGAGCCTGGTCGGGTGATTAGCCTGAACCAGATCTACTACTTACCTCCACGAATGTGCTCAGTTTCAGGTGGTACATTCTCCATCCGCTGAGTCTGGTCGGGTGATTAGCCTGAACCAGATCTACTACTTACCTCCACGAATGTGCTCAGATTCAGGTGGTACATTCTTCAGCCGCTGAGCCTGGTCGGGTGATTAGCCTGAACCAGATCTACTACTTACCTCCACGAATGTGCTCAGATTCAGGTGGTACATTCTTCAGCCGCTGAGCCTGGTCGGGTGATTAGCCTGAACCAGATCTACTACTTACCTCTACGAATGTGCTCAGTTTCAGGTGGTACATTGTCCAGTCGCTGAGTCTGGTCGGGTGATTAGCCTGAACCAGTTCTACTACTTACCTCCACGAATGTGCTCAGATTTAGGTGGTTTATTCTTCAGCCGCTGAGCCTGGTCGGGTGATTAGCCTGAACCAGATCTACTACTTACCTCCACGAATGTGCTCAGTTTCAGGTGGTACATTCTCCAGCCGCTGAGTCTGGTCGGGTGATTGGCCTGGTTTAGTGTCATGTACACCGCCATCTTCTGTAGATCTGAACCTTCAACCCACGGTATCTCGTACACCGCGTCCGATACGCTCAGCTGCTGCTCAGAGAAAAAATACTTATGTGTTTTCAAAATAAATTCATCCAGTGGCAATAATAGCTCATGAAATTGTAGTACTGACTGTAAATTAAGAAAGTAAAAGGTGTTTCCTTAGCACAGGAAAACATAAATGCTTTATTATAACCAACTGCCAGTGCACCATTTGCTCTGTCTTAAGTAGTTATTTTAAGCCTTAAGTATATCGGTTATCTTAAAGCTACGTTTCATAGTACCATCAACTCTCAAACAATCATTGATAACTTATCCATATCATCCTTACAGAGGAAATGTCACCACGTATGGTCGCCATTTCAGATAAAAGTCTTAAAGTATTAAAAAACTATCGTGGTAAATTAATACTGTAACCAATTAAAGCTCAATTTGCATCTCTCTTTTGAGCAAGCAGTGTTTAAATGGTGATGTAACAAAGTAGTATTTTATAAATGTTACTTGCTGCACTTAAATGTTCATTTTAGTGAATTTCCCATAGGGAATACAACCTAACCTGCTGACTGAGGATTTCTCCGAAGTAGTTATTTAAGAACTGGTGCAGAATGCAGACTCCGATGAAAATACACATTTGGAACCATTCAAAAAGAGTGTTTGATGTCTGAAACGACAATAAATAAGTTTTAAACAATTATAACTGTTCTCTTACTTAAATTTACCTAAACAACTAACTACTCAGTCATTAAATTTTGAGATAGAAGACACATGTTCTTACTTAGTTAGTTAAATGAGCAGCGTATGTATAAATGAAAATATTATATTTCATCACTAAGGTGAAAAGTTGCAACCTAAATCGATGTTTTGAACTGAATTCAAGAATAAGCTACAACGGATTAAATCAATTAATTTATATTTTATAGTTTAAATACAACCATGGCTTTCAAAAACTGACTTTTACTCACTAGGGACTAAACCTACTTTTTTATCCATAGGGAGAGTTTAAGAGATACAACGCATGTATTAGAATGGCTGTTTTTGCTGCAACATGATGAAAACCTCTTTTTCCCCATACTACAGCAAGAACAGTAGTGTTTTTAGTGAATTTCCCTATAGGGAAGTAGTATATTCTCACTATGTAATATACAACTGATATTTAGATGGTACATTCTCCAGCTGCTGAGCCTGGTCGGGTGATTATCCTGAACTAGTGTTTTCAAGATATAAAATAGCATGGGAAGTAAATTACCACGTTATTCTTATGGAGAATATTGTCAAATGTTGTAGTTTGCTGGTTTATGGATATATTTTGATTAAACTTGGCTAATTTATTTATTTAATACTAAGCTATTAATATCATACTAAAAATAAAACTTTATTAGTTTCCTTGTAGCAGCACATCTAGTGTTATCGAAATAGATTTAATTGAAATTCAATTCAGACAAATGGAAATTCGCTAAGCCTGCAGGTTTGCTGCGGTGGTGGTATTAAACATGTTATCGGGTTCTTCAAAATAGCATTTTTACTCAGTAGGATGTAAAACCTCTTTTTAGTCTCTATTGAGTAAAAATTAGCTGTTGTAAATTTCGGTTGTAGCAATCGCATGGATTGAAAATATTTAATTGGTTTTAGATTATTGTTGTATTCTTTTAATAGTTCAACATTTTGATAGTATAATGTATAGTAACACAATCGTAATACACGAAAAGATTGAATCATTTACTAAAGAACTGCTGATTTACATTGCAGAAATAAAAACAAGCTGGATGTCGTTTTGAGAGGTTTTTTTATATTAAAAGTATGTTCATGCATTAGTTTGTATGTCGTAGATTGTAACATACTGCCTAGGATCGGTAAGTTCTTTAGCCACGATCATTGGTAAAACCCCCATCAAGAGCACCAGAGTCTAGATTAAAACCATCAAAAATATTATTAACGCGTTTCGAGTAAAATACAAACGATGCTGCATCGAATATCTAATCCTATAAGGATATCATATAAGAGTCGTATCAACCTTAAAGCCACATGTAGTAAATTCTGAATTATATTTAGTGTCTAAGTGTTTAACCTCTCATTATGCTTTGCTTTGTTTCTTTTTAGCGAATTTCCCTATAGGGAAGTAGCTATTACCGTAGGTGGCACGGTAAGACCTCGACCCGGGACCGATTTACTTTTTCATTTTGATGTCCCCAGAGGCCAAAAACACTATTCGTTCAAATTTTTATATATGTATATATATATAGACTTATATATATATATATATATATATATATATACGTCCGTGAACGCGATAACTTGAGTAATTTTTGTCCGATTTTGATGAAATTTGGTTTAAAGGTGTAAAGCGGGATAAACTTGAATGAGTTCGCGAACCAGCACGATCGGACCATGGGAACGGGGCTTTACGGGGGGTTTTATGGGGTAAAAATTGGTTTTTCTCACTTTTGACCCTCAAAACACAAAATTTCCCAATTTCTCTTTAAAACTTTTTAAAGAGCTTAAAAAACAAATAATTTAGTATATAAAAGTATTTTTGTTCGATTATTAGTAACGGAGAAAATTAAAAAAATTGTAAATTTACAATTCCCATGTTATTCTTATGGAGAATATTGTCAAATGTTGTAGTTTGCTTGTTTATGAATATATTTTGATAAAACTTGGCAAATTTATTTATTTTGTACTAAGCTATCAATATTTTACTCAAAAACACACTTTACTAGTTTCCTTGTAGCAGCAAACCTAGGTACTCGTTAAACCTAATGTTATTAAAATATATTTAACTGAAAATCAATTCAGACAAATGGAAATTCGCTTAGTCGGCAGGTTTGCTGCGGCGGGGGTATTTTTAATTTTGGGTTTCCTTCAATAACATAGTTATAGGATGTTGAGGATGATTTAAGATTTTTAGAATCTATTAATGAATCTAATTTTCAAAAACAAATTGTAAACTAAATAATTATTTTTTATCTATGCTAGCTATAAACGAAACCCATCTTTATTTTTTATACTATTGAAAATTTTATTTTCTTAGAGACATAGATAGAATAGTTATCTGGAAAATGGGGGAATGCACGGGCTTACAAAGGTCATAGAGTATTACATTACTGGAAATTATCTTTATTGTATCTAACATTTTCTGTATCCATAAGCCCCTGGGCCCTAATTTTATCAGGGAAGTACTCCCTTTCTTAAAATACTCCCCAATCAACCATATAGATTACCATATTACATACGCTATTGTTGATGATTGTATATTATCCAGTGATAAATTCCCAAATTTGTGCATATCTGCCATTTAAATACTCACAATAGTCTGCAGCATCGCGAAGGACAATGATATTACAGCGTGTCCAAAGTCTACAATCACCATCGAGCGAAGGAGAGAGTCGATATCTCTGATTATCCTGTAACAGATTAAATATCCCGATATACAGGGTGTCCATAAAAACGTTTCTGGACTTTGAGATATGAATCCTCATACCAAAATAAAGAAAAAACTTTATAATGGAGGTTTCACCGAAAAATACATTCTCAGGATATCCTCCATTTTGTTTTTTAATACATAAAATTTTTTATCATTTAAGTTTTTCAACTTTCGGTATGTTTATTATAGCTTAATAGACCTATGTTAAGAAAAAAATAAGTTACTGTAGTTCAATTTGAAATTTCAAAATGGTGGATATTTTAGTTGTTATAACTTAATTTTTTAATGACTATTTATATGAAAAAAATTCAGGAACACTTTTATTTAGCATTTTAAACCCCCTGTTAAATGACATCAAGATAAAAAAGATCAAATGACAAACAACAGAAATATCACTTCGTTTAGTTATTAAATACTGCTAAATGAGGTTAATTAGCCTTATTTACACCAAAAACCGTTATATTTAAGTTATTTGACATTCGATCTTTTTGATCTTGGTGTCATTTATAGGGAATTTTAAATCTATCTATACATCTATACTATTGAAGAGGTGATGTCTGTCTGTCTGTGAGCGTGTGTTTGTATGAGATAAACTCAAAAACTTCTGAACCGACTGGGCTCAAATTGGACAAAAATAAAGCTACAGCTCCAAGGATACATATACGTAACTATTCCCGCCTCGATATTGTCCTAGAACTCTGACCCGGAGGTTTTCAAAGTTATGAGGTGAGAGTTTTAAAAGTAAATATTGATTGGTCTCCATGGTAACTCACAATTTCTTTACAAAAATTTGACTTACGGAATTATATATATAGATATTGATTGGTCTCCATGGTAACAAAGAACTGTAATTGATTATGGAAATAAAAAAAAAAATTCTATAACCGTTGCTGTGTCAACCCAGGCTCAGCTTTCGATTTATTAAAGTGTCCAAGTTATGAAAATAATGTTGTTGATATATTTTCATGTAAACAGTAGAACATTTACAATTTAGGTTACACGTTATGAATATATTTGGTGGCTTTTTGTTTATAAACTAGAACAACTTAACTTAAGTGTTTGGATTAGGCGGTATAGTACATCTTCCCATTGCGAAGCACGGATACAACAGCTAGTGCTAAATAAAAGTATACTTGACACGTTTTCATAAAATTGGCAATCTTTTTGTTACTTAAGTTATAAAATTTAATTAGCCACCATTTTGGAAAAATTGACCAAATATTTTATTTCCATTGACATAAGGCTCTTAAACCTTTAATATACATAAAAGTTTCATAAAGGTCGGTTGAAAAATTTCAAATATAAAAAGGCTTATGTATAAGAAACTAAATGGCGGGTATCTGGTCAAATATACATTTTCGTACAAACCTTAACATCCACTTTTTTCTTCCATTGGGTATAAGGAACCTTATCCTAAAGTCCAGTGACGTTTTTTTATGAACAAACTGTATATTAATCCCAATATCCACATTTGAAATCAATAATCCAAACGCAAAAAACTATAGCATAAATCGGTCGGGTTGGAAACTGTCCATCTATAAATAGCCACGGCCAATCTAATCTTTCAGGAGTAAATATGAAGCTAATGTAAATATGGAGCTTTTGGGAGTAAATATTAATCAACCTCAAAGGATTAAAATTAAAAACCACAATTCTTTATATGATTAATTGTTTTATTTTATACGTAAAAAATATTTACATGCTGTATGTTATGTAAATGAAATCACATTATATGAACATCGAAAAGATTGTATGAGGCAGTTGATTTAGGATATATAATTGTAAATAGTAATATTCTGTCATTCAGCTGGTTGGATTAAGGCAATGATAAAGCTATAAAACAAGGTGCCACTCGAGTATTGTTCCTATAACCAATTGTACTTTAAATTAATCAAAAGGTTCTTTAGCATTTATTTATTATAGCCTAGTGAAACTTAAGGAGAGTTTAAGGTGAATAAGGGTGGTAGTACCTTTAAATCTAAATCATAGCCTCCACTTACATATTAGTGGAGGTATATGCCTAAATGCGCGTTTCTTCATAGTTTCAATGCATACAGTCTTACTGTTGGATTTGCCGATGTTTGTAAACTAAGCTGTGTAGTCAACCATGTAAGGCTTATTACATTACGTCAAGTATTGGTAAACTATAGATGTTCACCATTACATCTACGTATCATCGTGTTTGCCATCATTTGTACTACCTAAAACTTACTCAAGGAGAGATCTTAAAATACGTTTACTTACTGAATCAGTTCGCAATGAAAGTTGACACATTTAATCACAGCTTCGTCCATCTCAGTCTGAATGTTCTTATTTTTGAAACCCATTTTCCATAAGCTTTCATATCCAATAGGAGGTGCTAAAATGTTAGAAGAGCCACTATTACTTTCATCGTAGTTGCTAGTGTGTAATCTACTGAATGGTTTTAAAAAGTTGTCTATGCCTAATGTGAAAATTGCAGATGGCGCTAGTAGTTCCAGTTTCTACATGAAGCCATTAGTAGGCCTAATTACACGAGGGGTAAGAGACAAAAGGGCAACCTGAGATTTAAAAGAGACGTACTGCACTAAAAAGGACGCACCAATCGTCAGGTGGATTACTGAAGATTATGCTGGATACGAGCTGGATACTATTACCTATCCAGCTCTGAGGATGGTGTATCAAGCGAATAAGAACCCAAAGGGGACCGGTATCGTCATCAGGCAAGACCCGACCCATCGTCCTTTGGGGTTCAATTCTAGGTCTACTACTTTTCACTATTTACATCAATGACATTAGTACTACAATTCACTATGTAAAGTTTAATTTTTATGCTCGAAACTTTCAAATCTACTCTCATTCAATACAATTAATTTTCTTAAACATGTTTTGGGCTTATTTTTAATACTGTACATGGTGTTTCTGGTCTCCACATTAGGATAAAAAACGAAAACAGTCCCGGGTCCAGATCTTACCGTACCACTTACGGTAATAGCTGCTTTTATTTATGGAATATTTGTTACAAGAAAATTCGAAGAATTTTAAATCTGTGCGTGAAAGATGCGCAATGAATACTCTGGCTCGTTCACGCTGCGCATTCCTAATCACAGGACAATTAATCATTATCTAATCGTATTAAATCATTTGTAGTGACCGCATGCCTTCTATGGAACTCGCTACCTTATATAATTCAATCCATAGAAAACCGATCCCGAATGATGGTGGGTGGCGCTGAAAGGATATTACCTTTACCGCATGGTCGTATCTTGGTGGGATACCGTGCATTAATTCTGGGTGCAGCAGAGCGTATATGTGTGTGACTGTATATTAGGGAAGCGAAATAAATTCAAGCTATGTTATTAGACTTATTTCGTTTTATTAAAAAACTTTGTTGTTCTTATTTTGTTGATGTTATGTAATTATTGTTAGTTTTTTTTAGATGTTAACAAGTTCACCTCAATGTAGAAGAATTTTTGAACCATTTTAATTTTATTTAACTAACCCTATTTAAAGATCTAAATCCAAAGATAAAACATAACACCATAAAACATAAAATATAACACCCTTGTGCCCCCTGATGATGGCTCTATTTTAGAGCTATTGTTGTCATATACAATTTTTGTTTGGCTTTTAGCAGGCATAGAATTCAGATATTTCGAATAATATTATTTATTGTTAAAAACATAGCTTCGTAATACATATTTATTAGAAATTGGCTATACTACAACACAACAATAAAACATATATAACACATTTATGTTACTTACTGTTAAAATGGTTATCCCCATTTTCTAGAAGGGTTTTCAGCTTTGAGGTTTTAATTTTGTCTTGTAGCCCTCTGAAAGAAACCTTTAGCAGTTGGAGTTGACCGCAGGTAAGATATATGATCATGAAGAAAAATGAATCGCTGACCAGATAGAGATGGCCTGATCCTAAAAGTGGAATGAGCTCGAGTAGGTAAACTATTTCGTAAAGTGGTGACCAAGTAACGTCAAAAGGGAACCAACAGTTGAAAGGTAGCTTTTTCTGACTATCAAACAGGCCATCGCCAACCCCCCAGGGATCTGTAGTGTTAATGAGTCCCGAATTGTCAAAAGCTTTCAATTCCTTTATAGTTCCTTCTAAGATTTTGTTTCTCTTTAGAATTTTACTGTTTGAATTACTTTGTAAAAGATTAAATATAGCCATCAAATACGGTTGAATACCAAACGTGACCAAAAGCATAGGTGCGCCCATTGATACATAGAACACTATATACTTTTTGGAGTTCTTTATCCAGTCATTTATGTCAAACTGACCACAGAAAAAGTCGGTTTTTACAAACGTAGAGTTGATTTTGTCGACTAGCTCCTGGAAATGTTGGCGGTAGTATATGAGGTAGACCATCTTGAACAGTGCAGATGCGGTAAGAGTGGCTAGATCCACGGCGGAGGCCATGGAAGTTATGTTAGGTGACACAAATATCTCTATTATCTGACACACGGAGACTACAACCAGGGAGACAACCAGTAATGTCGTGTACACATAGTTGACCACTAGAAGTGGCCTCGAAGGCCTGTCTAGAGGCCAGAGTCCGATGGTCCTCATTAACCGGATATTGTAATCGAGGAGGCCGAGGCCAGTCATGACGTCACTCAGTCAGGGGGTTTCCAACTAGTAGGTTATAAAAAAAACCTTGAAACTAGCAAAGCAGTAAGCAAGGGTGTAAACTAAAATTGTGGTTTAGTCAAGAGATATATAACAAAAGTAAATATCCTGTATGCTATTTTATACAAAAAAATAATACCAAGTCTTGATGTGTGCAAGAATAACTAGACTCTTGAACTGAAGTCTTGGTTGTAACAAATGCTGAAAATTCATCGGAAATCACCGAAGCAAAATGAATTTTTTACCATGATGTCGTCAGTTTTATTCGCAGAACATATCCCATTCACTAATCGTATATAAATTACCTTTCATGTTTTAATATTTTATACAGTGCATGGATAATACAATTGAATTCCACTAAATTTGTATATTTTCTTTTAACATGAATTAAACGTAAACTGAAATGATATATTTGACTTGTTTGTTCATTGCATTCAGTTTATATACTTAATTGTCTAGATGTTGTTATTTAAGAGATGATTGGCTTTACTTTGATGTTAGAAATACTGCTTCAGGCAAGTTTTTTGCGAATAGATTATTCCTTAGCAAAATTAGATAAATACATTTAATAAAACGGTGTTGAGGTCTCGAAAAGAACTTATATATTTCAATAGTTTGTTTTAGGTTGGAACATACAAACGTATATTTCCGAAACATAGAAAATAATCATAAAAATTAAGAGACCTGTTAGTTTCATATGGCTTAATCCTGATGGAAATTTAAAGTAAACATAAAGCAAAATTAATAAGTTACGTAACATGTAAACAATAAATCAAATCTGCCTTCTTTGCAGGGAAAGTTTCAGCTTATGTGGTACATAAGTTACTCTACATAAGTTGTTTAGTATGTCGTAATATTGTTTGGAGACAAACTTTCACATGTCACATCCAGCTAATAGACAAATCCGATTCCCAGCTGTTGCTTGCAAGTTTAGCTCTTTGTAACGAACTCGGGAATGGCTGGCTTTGTAGTAATGACTCATTGAATTCCCTGCAACAATGCGCAAATAGCATAACAGTAGATTACTAATTAGTACTGCTTAGTATTAGTATTAATATTAGTTCGGGAGAATATATTGTAGTGTCATTCTTCGTATGTATTTGCATTTAAGATAAAGATAAAACATGTACCTACACAACTTATACTTCGTGTGAATGGAACGTCTACAGCCGCATCAAAATTAATCGATCAAACTTAAACATAAATAAGTTATAACAAGGTACTGGCAATGACAAATACTTGCTACACTCTATATCATTACCAAAATCACATGTTCTTTTACACTGTCTATAATTTTACTTTCTAGAAGTAAAGTTTACTGAAGGCTGAAATTATACTCGTAGCGTCAAATATAAGTAGGAGGGAAAATCGATTAAAACTCCCTCTGTTTTTTTTTTTTTTTTTTTTTTTTTTTTTTTTTTTTTTACCCCCAGTGCTGCAAATCTGCAGACTAAGCAAATTTATATTTTCTCAATTGAGTTTTTACAAAAATATTTTCCTAAAAACATGTCATTCATTTTCCCTATTATAAAATATTAGGTCCAACGAGGTAACAGGTATTAAAAAAGTAATACTTTGATCCTAAAACCCGATCCGTGGTTCACACGGTGAGTCGGTGTAAACCTACGTTTTTTCAAACGTTTTCTTGAACTAGCGTGATCGGACTATAGGAACGGGGTTATATGGAGGAATTTATGGGTTAAAATTTTGGTTTTCCCATTTTTGAAATTCAAAACATAATTTTTTTTTATTTCTCTTAAAACTATTTTGAAGAGCTTAAATAAATTAAAAATTTAGTGTATTGAAGTGTTTTTGTGCCATTATTGGTGACGGATGAAATTCAAAAAGTTTTAAATTTAAAATGCCCATGTTATTCTTATGGAGAATATTAAACTGTTGAAGTTTGCTTGTTTATGGGTATATTTTTCATCAAACTTGCCAAATTTATTTATTTTATACTAATCTATTAATATTTTACAAAAAAAAAAAATAATACACTTTATTACCCTCCCTGTAGCATACAAACCTAGCTACACGTTTAATCTTAATGTTTTACAAGTAGATCTAATTGAAAATCAAATCAGGCAAATGGAAATTCGCTTAGTCTGCAGGTTTGCTACGGGTGGGGTATTATTTAAATTTCTTACGAGGTACAAAAAAAGGAATATTAGCCAGACATTCTCTGCCTGAAGATGTGCTACTTTTTAAAGCACGAAACAGCTGCAGCCGTCATACTATCAAGGATCGCCTTAACAGATAACAGGTATTCTAAAACACTTCAGGACATATTGGTGTTGTCATAAAAAAAGGTGTGCTAAAGATCAACCTTTTGTATTAACTGTTGCTACCATTTATTGAGAAGATAGTTAAGCTAGAAAATATTTAAATAAACGGGCCATCTAAAAAAGCGTTTCGTCTTATAAAATGTGTTACAGCATGGAAAAATATATCTGGTTTCTATCATACCTCATAGGGTAATAAACTAAACCTAATAGCAGCATCATTATCTCAAACTTTGAAGTTTTGATTTACTACTCGAATACCTTAACAACTAATCGATTTTGTGAACCTTGATAATTTATAATAGGCTTCACTATAACTCCAATACAATATATCAGTCTAGTGAACACGTGTATTTGAGATAATCACAGCCTTTGACAACGATCCGTTTGATGATATTTGAAACTCTACGGCTTCGTTATGAAATAAAGTGTTTGGTTGAAAGTTTAGGATTTCTTTTTTCTGATCATCTATATGTAGGCTACTCAATAAACTATTTAACGAAAGAAAAACGACAACCACAAACTTACTTCTTAGTTATTTTTGATATACGTGTTTAGCCAGTTAAACTTATAAAACTTATATATAAAACATGAAAATAGTTGTTATTAATTTACAAATGCTTTCTTTGACATTCAAGATTTCTTTTGTAGACATACTAATACTATTAACTACACTAACTCTAATAAGGTTAACAATTCTTGACACCAAGTTTAACTGACTATAAACGTATATCAAAAATAACTAAGTAACCTTGCGATTGTCGTTTTTCTTTCGTTAAATAGTTTAATGAGTAGCCTACGTATAGATGATCAGACAAAAGAAATCCTAAACTTTCAACCAAACACTTTATTCCATAACGAAGCCGTAGAGTTTCAAATATCATCAAACGGATCGTTGTCAAAGGCTGTGATTATCTCAAATAGACGTGTTCACTAGACTGATATATTGTATTGGAGTTATAGTGAAGCCCATTATAAATTATCAAGGTTCACAAAATCGATTGGTTGTTAAGGTATTCGAGTAGTAAATCAAAACTTCAAAGTTTGAGATTATGATGCTGCTATTAGGTTTAGTTTATTACCCTATGAGGTATGATAGAAACCAGATATATTTTTCCACCATTATCACGTATTTTAACCTTTTTACAATATTATATTTTTCCATGCTGTAACACATTTAATAAGATGAAACGCTTTTTTTGATGACCCGTTTATTTAAATATTTTCTAACTTAACCATCTCCTAAATAAATAGTAGCAACAGTTAATACAAAAGGTTGATCTTTAGCACACCTTTTTTTATGACAACACCACTAATAATGTTTGAAGTGTTTTAGAATACCTGTTTTCTGTCAGGACGATCCTTGATAGTATGACGGCTGCAGCTGTTTCGTGCTTTAAAAAGTAGCACACCTTCATGCAGAGAATGTCTGGCCAATGTTCCTTTTTTGTACCTCTTAAGAAATTTAAATAATACCCCACCCATAGCAAACCTGCAGACTAAGCGAATTTCCATTTGCCTGATTTTATTTTCAATTAGATCTACTTATAAAACATTAAGATTAAACGAGTAGCTAGGTTTGTATGCTACAGGGAGGGTAATAAAGTTAATTTTTATTAATTTTTTATTGTAAAATATTAATAGATTAGTATAAAATAAATAAATTTGGCAAGTTTGATGAAAAATATACCCATAAACAAGCAAACTTCAACAGTTTAATATTCTCCATAAGAATAACATGGGCATTTTAAATTTAAAACTTTTTGAATTTCATCCGTCACCAATAATGGCACAAAAACACTTCAATATACTAAATTTTTAATTTATTTAAGCTCTTCAAAATAGTTTTGAGAGAAATTAAAAAAATTTATGTTTTGAATTTCAAAAATGGGAAAACCCAAATTTTAACCCATAATTCCTCAATATTAGGGACCCCTGGCGGTACAACGTCACTCTGTGACAAGCGAATATACAAACTGTAACCTAACGTGCCTATTACGAGTATATCTATAGAAATGGTAGTATGAGATATAAAGCTAGCCCCTGACACGACAGTTGGTGTCAATATTTTTACGACTCAAATACATCTCTGGGTGTCTTTGATAAAACCGTGGTCACGATTATAAATGAAGGTTAAGTATGCTGGCATGACGCTTGATATTTCTATATCAGAGATAACGAGTGACATAACGTATCTCCCCAAAAGAAAAGGATCAGTATACAGATTAATGTGTGGTGTGTGGAGCAATCGACCAACGAGACACTTGATATGTCAATATCAGAGTCATCATAACTTCTCTCGTGACGCACTGATAGGTGAGTAGGTGACCCTCATGAACATGTAAACTGTGCAGGAGTAAATATGAAGCACCCTTCAAACGTTAGATGTGAAATACTCACATGCGAAGGAAATATTTTAACAAAATACTTTTAAAATGTCGTTGTTTATCCTTAATTTAAATATATAAATGATTAACAGATATCTTTATTAAGTGGTCAAAGAATCCTAAAAATAATTTTTTAACTTTCATGGTGGCCCACGATACTTTAAATTATAGGCTTGAATTGTGCATTTTTTTCATTTATAACATTATCTTTAATTATTTTTATTGCACATATTAAGAATGTGTTGTAATTTTTATGGTAATTATTATGGGCATTAATAGAATGGCGATATATTTTGTCTCGTAGGCCTGAAGGCTAACACCTGATTACACCGATAGTCGAAAAAAACTTGGATCCCAATCTATCAACAGACATTTAGTGCTGGATTGCACCGATGGTAAAAAATCAGCCTTCCCTGCGCTCTCTTACCCATCAAAGTTCATTAGAACCTTGGCCCACGATGCATTTAAACGTACCAACGTCTTGTTTTCTCTTACACCTGGGTTCAGCTGTCTTGTTGCGAACGTGATTGATTTAAAAATATTTATCACATCAATTCAGATTATTTTGAAGAAATTCTAAGCCAATTTCTTATAGATTCATATAAACAACATGGCAATGCATATTATACTAATCCATACGATAGCCCTTAATAGTAAGTTTTGAATTATTCCAAAAATCCAAAATTCCAAATTTTCCAAAGTTATTTCTCTTTCATTTTGTATCAAGGTGAAGTTAAAATATAAAATTAGCCTTGATTTCCAAAGTTAATGGTTTTTGTGATTTTTTGTAATAAAAACGCTGACTTAAAAACCCGTCTATAAACATGAGACACTTAATTGCAAACATACTTAAACATTTTTTTATTACATAATACTTAAACATATATCTGTAGTTGTAAAAATAAGCTCTTGAGAACATATTTCTATACAAATCGACAAATAGAGATTCGGTAATACTGACTTCTTATACACACAGCGTTGTCGTATAGCATACCTATGAAACTTATTGCTCTTACTATTAGTTATGCGTTGAGTAATTAAAATGCCGATTCTACACTTTGGTCCACAGGTGATCAAAGTCCCCAAGCTGATTTCCATGGAAGAAATGTTCATCGTTATGTCATACCAATGAATAAGTAGCCTATGTAGTTTATTTGTAAAAGTACAAAATTTAGTTTTAAGAAAATGAGAAAGTTCATAGTAGACCAAGAATTTGCTGACTTGAAATTTGATTTGCTAATCTTAATAATGACAATTGGGTGAAACCATAGAGAAAAACACCAAATTAGATTATTTAATGATCATGCGTAATGACTTAATGGCTTAATTAGTGACTTGCTCCATCACATTTAGTACTTGCGTCATTAAGTCTACATTTGTTATACAAATACTATTTTTAATATCTTAAATTTTTCGAAGTATGTTGTGGTAAATAGAAAAACTTGCGTACAAAAATTGTATTCACAAAAACAAATTAAATACATTGTGAACGATTCATTATTTAGTGTTATGCCACAAAACATTGTAGTCTTCTGAAACACCCGACACATATCTTTTAAACTCAAATGAAAACAATATTACCATTTCCAAATAAATAATAATTTGTATTTTTTTATTGAGTTTAATTATTTAATGAGTTATATATTTATTGTATTAAGATATACTCGTATTAATATCGTCAGGATTTTCAGTTTTATTTTATTCGTCTGTGTGATCCGTTCCAAACCAATGTTTCACAAAAGCTTTATCAATAACATATTATTACGATCTAACTTAGGTTCTAACTTGAGGATAGTTTTACATCGAATTGTAAAATTAGTGTAAACTCAATTAAACTTGTTAATTATATTGAAATTACTATTAATCATAATTTTTTGACATGATGACAGGCAAAATTGTAGTTTTACTAACAAATACTAGCCCTTATACTTAAAATGCAAATTAATTAAAATTTAGTAAAGCTGCAATTGATAGTATAATAGATTACATTAAATCGTTGTAAACTAGAACGAATTTTTATTGAGTAGTTTCGGTGCAAAAGGAACGAGCTCGACACCCGGCACATCCACACCACGATGCGTAGACCGCTTTCCGCAGAAGCGTTTGAATACTTCCTCCTTTGAATTATCCAGTAAAAATGTCACCGGCGTAGACAACAAGAAAAAGAGAGAAAGATATTCTAACGGACTTTGACAAGTTGAAGCTGTTTCAAACTGAAGCTGCATTGTTTTGTTTGCCTTTGTACGAAGCAAGTTTTGTTCATTTCACAAGTTTCAATGGTATTTCCAATCTCTTGTTTACCGGTTCAATAGGGAAACTCAAAAAATCTACTTTCTGGGGTTTGTCAAATATTAGAGAAAACGCTAAGGATTGTAAATTTAATAATAAGGAAATACAAACTTTGAAAATTTAGTAATACATAGCTTTAGAACAGTAGGTAACAGAAAAGTATAAAATAGACCAATATCGTTCTATGAAATGGCGACCATACAAAGTAGGTATTTTATGCCAAGTATGAATGGAGATGAGTGTAATATGAGTGGCGCACAGTTTATAATGGAATCCGAACCACATTTTTGCATTGGTAATTACGAATTGGTCTAATTATCAGGATAGTACTGCGGATAGTCGTAGTACTCACCCGTGCGGACGTTAATCCACAACAGGGAGTATCGCATCCACAGTGCATGCCTATAAATATCCACAATTCGTGACTTTCTAGTAGCTGGATTACAGGATGACACCACCCGTCCCAGTCATTATTGAATTATTAAAATAATGAAAGAGAATTAATTTTGGAAAATTTGGAATTTTGATATAACTTACTTTTGTGGGCTATCGTATGGATTAGTATAATATGCATTGCCATGTTGTTTATATAAATCGATTATTGTCTTAGAATTTCTTCAATTCTAAATTTTTGGGAATACAATTTTTGTACGCAAGTTTTTCTATTTACCACAACATACTTCGACAAATTTAAGATATTAAAAATAGTATAAAAATATAATGTTTTACAGTATTGTACAGATTTTGCTTCCAAAGGAGTGAAAGTGAATCTACTATCTTACCTAACACTACAAACAAGGGAACATTCCTTTGTTTGTTCAACTACCTATCTACCAAGCAAAATATGCAACCCTTAAAGAAGATATATGTAAAAATAACACATTGGGATCAAAATAAAAAAGTCTGTTACATTTATTAGTGAAATTGTGATCAAACGATTGTAAATCTACACGTTAATTATTTCTTTGAAAGCTATGTATTACTACATTTTCAAAGTTTGTATTTCCTTATTATTAAATTTACAAACCTTAGCGTTTTCTCTAATATTTGACAAACCCCAGAAAGTAGATTTTTTGAGTTTCCCTATTGAACCGGTAAACAAGAGATTGGAAATACCATTGAAACTTGTGAAATGAACAAAACTTGCTTCGTACAAAGGCAAACAAAACAATGCAGCTTCAGTTTGAAACAGCTTCAACTTGTCAAAGTCCGTTAGAATATCTTTCTCTCTTTTTCTTGTTGTCTACGCCGGTGACATTTTTACTGGATAATTCAAAGGAGGAAGTATTCAAACGCTTCTGCGGAAAGCGGTCTACGCATCGTGGTGTGGATGTGCCGGGTGTCGAGCTCGTTCCTTTTGCACCGAAACTACTCAATAAAAATTCGTTCTAGTTTACAACGATTTAATGTAATCTATTATACTATCAATTGCAGCTTTACTAAATTTTAATTAATTTGCATTTTAAGTATAAGGGCTAGTATTTGTTAGTAAAACTACAATTTTGCCTGTCATCATGTCAAAAATTTATGATTAATAGTAATTTCAATATAATTAACAAGTTTAATTGAGTTTACACTAATTTTACAATTCGATGTAAAACTATCCTCAAGTTAGAACCTAAGTTAGATCATAATAATATGTTATTGATAAAGCTTTTGTGAAACATTGGTTTGGAACGGATCACACAGACGAATAAAATAAAACTGAAAATCCTGACGATATTAATACGAGTATATCTTAATACAATAAATATATAACTCATTAAATAATTAAACTCAATAAAAAAATACAAATTATTATTTATTTGGAAATGGTAATATTGTTTTCATTTGAGTTTAAAAGATATGTGTCGGGTGTTTCAGAAGACTACAATGTTTTGTGGCATAACACTAAATAATGAATCGTCCATAATGTATTTACTTTCTTTTTGGGAATACAATTTTTGTACGCAAGTTTTTCTATTTACCACAACATACTTAGAAAAATTTAAGATATTAAAAATAGTATTTGTGTAACAAATGTAGACTTAATGACGCAAGTACTAAATTTGATGGCGTAAGTCACTAATTAAGTCATTAAGTCATTACGCATGATCATTAAATAAACTAATTTGGTGTTTTTCTCTATGGTTTCACCCAACTGGCATTATTAAGATTAGCAAATCAAATTTCAGTCAGCAAATTCTTGGTCTATTATGAACTTTCTCATATTCTTAAAACTAAATTTTGTACTTTTACAAATAAACTACATACTTATTCATTGGCATGACATAACGATAGACATTTCTTCCATTGAAATCAGCATGGGGAATTTAATAACCTGTGGACCAAAGTGTAGTATTAGCATTTTAAATACTCAACGCATAACGAATAGTAAGAGCAATAAGTTTCATAGTTATGCTATACGACAACGCTGTGTGTAAGAAGTCAGTATTACCGAATCTCTATTTGTCGATTTATATACAAATATGTTCTCAAGAGTTTTTTTTACAACTACAGATATATGTTTAAGTATTATCTAATTAAAAAATGTTTAAGTATGTTTGCAATTAAGTGTCTCATGTGTATAGAAGATTTTTTTTAAGTCAGCGTTTTTATTACAAAAAATCACGAAAAACCTTAACTTTGGAAATTAAGGCTAATTTTATATTTGAACTTCACCTTGATACGAAATGAAAGAGAATTAATTTAGGAAATTTTGGAAAATTTGGAATTTTGGAATAATACAAAACTTACTATTGTGGGCTATCATATGGCTTAGTATAATATGGATAGCCATGTCGTTTGTAAGAACCGATTATTAGTTTAGAATTTCTTCAAATTAATCTGAATTGATATGATCAATATTTTAAAGTCAATCACGTTGTCAACAAGACAACTGAACACCTACCTCCCTGCTTGTTTCTCCATTAGGTGAAAGAAAAAACAATACGTTGGTAAGTTTAAATGCAACGTAGGCCGAGGTTCTAATGAACATTGATGTGTAAGAGAGCGCAGCGAAGGTAGATTTTTGACCATAGGTGCAATCCAGCACTAAATGTCTGTTGATAGATTGGGATCCAAGTTTTTTTCGACTATCGGTGTAATCAGGTGTTAGCCTTCAGGCCTACGAGACAAAATATATCGCCATTCTATTAATGCCCATAATAATTACCATAAAAATTACAACACATTCTTAATATGTGCAATAAAAATAATTAAAGATAATGTTATAAATGAAAAAAATGCACAATTCAAGCCTATAATTTAAAGTATCGTGGGCCACCATGAAAGTTAAAAAATTATTTTTAGGATTCTTTGACCACTTAATAAAGATATCTGTTAATCATTTATATATTTAAATTAAGGATAAACAACGACATTTTAAAAGTATTTTGTTAAAATATTTCCTTCGCATGTGAGTATTTCACATCTAACGTTTGAAGGGTGCTTCATATTTACTCCTGCACAGTTTACATGTTCATGAGGGTCACCTACTCACCTATCAGTGCGTCACGAGAGAAGTTATGATGACTCTGATATTGACATATCAAGTGTCTCGTTGGTCGATTGCTCCACACACCACACATTAATCTGTATACTGATCCTTTTCTTTTGGGGAGATACGTTATGTCACTCGTTATCTCTGATATAGAAATATCAAGCGTCATGCCAGCACACTTAACCTTCATTTATAATCGTGACCACGGTTTTATCAAAGACACCCAGAGATGTATTTGAGTCGTAAAAATATTGACACCAACTGTCGTGTCAGGGGCTAGCTTTATATCTCATACTACCATTTCTATAGATATACTCGTAATAGGCACGTTAGGTTACAGTTTGTATATTCGCTTGTCACAGAGTGACGTTGTACCGCCAGGGGTCCCTAATATTGAGAATTAACCGTCGCGTTAGTAACATGCTCCATATCTCACTCACAAGCCTGTTTACACATGTCACTTTTATTTAGTTCATGGACATTCACTTTTGTCTTTAAAAATTTCTTTGTAACAAGAAAACCGGGAAACTATTCCATGGTTATTTTTTAATCCTACCAGATTTTAATTATTGTACGTAAGTTAGGTAATTATGTACTTAACTGTTAACTTTTATGTATGTAAATTCCCCCCTCCTGTGAGAAAAGACGAGAAATTTAGAGAATATAAGAAATTTATCATATAAACTCAAGTAGCAGAACTATAATCCCCCCCCCCCCCTAATATTACCCTAATATTTGTGTATTAGGGATCTTAGTCTAATGGTCTGATTGATAAACTTATGTATACCTGTAAGATATTTTAAGGATTTTAAAATCTCTAAACTCATGATAGTAATCAAACTACACGAGTTATTTAATACATAACATAACTTAGGTTTAAATCAGCTGGGTGTGGTAATTTAATATGTCGTCATGCCGTCCACAAAACAGTGGATTTTAGTTCTCTAAATCGTTTCCAAATTATAGTTTTCGGGTAACTTCAAATGGAGAACATAAACAATATATGATATTTTATTCTATTCGCTAATCTCAAAATTGTAGTAGTAAGTTACATTATGGAAACGCTGCTAATCATGCAATATTTTAAGCTATGTTTGTAAACAACATAAATTTAAATATTGTTGACGACTTTGAGGTGTACCCATCGATGTATACAGAAGTTATCAGGAATACTAGAAAAATACCGTTATGGACCATAAACATAAACAAACGACGTTTTTGGCCCGAAAGTAAACAAACCCTTTACTAATAGCCTTAATTAACATATGGTTTTGTCTAATTTCGGGCCAAAAACGTCATTTGTTTATGTTTATGATCCATACCGGGTCCTTTTTAGTATTTGTGGAAGTTATTATACTCTACAGGGAGTTATTATACATCGATGGTATAACCTCAAATTATGTGGTCTAATTTTGTAACGATTAGAAGGTTATTTCCACAGTATGATGAAAATAGTTGTTCATCTCACGGAGCAAAAGTGTCTTCTTGGTACTTAATCGTAATTAATAAAAAAATCCCAATCTCGGCTGCCCCTAAATTTTAAAACACGATTTCGTTCCAAAAAGAGCAACTAACTTTCGCTCCTAGCGAAAACTACCATTACATGTTTTATTTATTCTTTTGATACATTGAGGGCTGCTTTCCTCAATTTCGCTTGGTATGTATTTTAATGTCTTGACTTGTTAAGACAAAACCCGTTTCAATTTTATACGTGAGATTAAACCTATTGAGATTAAAACTTTCCCCATCATATTTTGACTGAGATTAATCTAACCGAAATTTCAAAGAGATTAACACTGCCAATTTTACATAACTTTTGTCATCTGTTAGGCTACATGTAGGCTATTTAGGTTACTTGCTTGTTTCATTTACATTCAAGTAATCATAACGTGCTTCATTAAAAATTATTCAACTTTGAAATGGAAACGAAAAAAGTAGAAGAGTGTGTGGAGGGTTAAAGTCTTGAAGAGAGGAAAAACGTTAAAGAATCTGCCAGTTGATTGTATTAGCTTATGATTGTTAATATTAAATCATTTTATATATTTAGCTATTATATTAGATCTGGCTCTGGGTGGGGGGGCGTGGTCATTTTTTCGCGATGAACAACTTTTTATGATTGTGCTACTTTTGGATCACTGGATATTAATTATGTCAATCAAAACAAAAGATCTCGTTAACTTGGTTAAATAAAGGCTTATCACAATTTAAATTAACAATTAAATGGTAAAAATCCTTCCTGTATGGTTGACCTATAATATGAACACATGAATGGAGGTTAGAAGGCAGATTTGTGTTGTGTTTATTTCCTGATTTAAAAGTTACCTGGTTGGTTGTGTATATATTTTGTACGATTGGTAAGTTTTGGGATATACACAGATGCAATTACACACAACGTTTAAAGTAACAATATTCAGGGCTAAATCATTACTAATGCATTTAAAACTGAATGGTATTATTATATTTTAACCCATAAAAGTTTATGCTAAAATACTGGGATTATAAAACATTGAACACGAGGATTCGTATACTCTTATACATTTAAATTAAATCAATTGATTTGATCGAAGTGGTCTAGTCATGTTAAAGAGAGATCAAACTATAACTTAATTCAATCTAACTTAATCCAAATGACGAATCTTGAGAAATCTTACTATAATAGCTGATATGAAGAAAACAAATACTGATTTTCCTGCAATGTGACAAAATAATTAATTAAATTCGTTTGAGCATGTGGAAGTTTTAACAAGGTTCTGTTTTCTCTGAGGTCAAATTACGCGTTCAACGCAACACCAACCACCATCGGTTATTGATTGATTATCGTTGTTTTTGTGTGTTCAGTTTTTTCAGTAATCATTTTTTGTTCTTCACATGAATTCACACTTTAATTGACGAGTATTGTTTTTTTTTAAATTACCAATCGTGCTGGTATAGTACCAGGATAAAATTGTGTAGGAAACAAAATAAAGTTTAATACTTTTATGTTCTCGGTAAGAAGTAAAACTGTTCCTTCAACACTAGGATAAATTTCACAACAAATGTCGCAATGAAAATAAGAGTCATTTAACTAAACCCCTTATGAATTGAGCACAGGTCAAAAAGGCTTTGAATTGTGCAGTAAAAGTGTTGACCACCTTCTACTAATTCCCCGACTACAAATTTTCTATAAATTTCTTCTAAATTTTAAATTAAATTCTTCTACAAATTTTCCCCGACTTAAAAATAGCCGAATAAAGTTGCCCATGTTTATATTCACCATTGATAATGTGGCCTACCCGATACCACCATTGTCGCCGATATAACTAAATATATCAGTCACTTTTCTCTTTACTCAAGTTAGTACTACTCCTATATCCTATATCTGTTCCAGCAAAATTTGCTTTTATTAATTGACATTCTTTTGGTTGGTTGCTGTAATAACGTCAATAATTATGTTTACTTGAGAATATTCAGAGTAAAAAGGCTTGATGTTGTTCAAGTTTTTTTTGTTTCCCTAAACTGTGAATAATTAAATCAGTCAACGAATGTCCTGGTAAAGTTTTTTTGTATGTTGTCCTTTTCTCCTAAACTCACTTGATTTAATTAGTGATACCTTTAAAAAAAAAAAAAATGCTTTGTATCAATAGGCAACAGTTTTTATGATGATCATGTATTATTTCCTATGAAACAAACAGATTCAAAGTAGATTTTGTTATTTGTTAAGGTAACCGGAAAGAATGTGGTGGATGTACTACAATGTACAATTGTATTAAGGTTATTACGTTTATAACAAAAACATCAAGTACTCAGTGAGTACAGCAATTATGTTACATTACATTTATAATAAAGAAAATCATTCGAACATTCGAGAACCAAGTAGGAATTTCTGCAGCGTTGCAAATTTTAACAATCCGATTGTGGCCTGAACACAGAAACTAAGCTTTTCCCAGAGAAGAGGCTTAATTTATTGAATCTGGCCCACAACATTTATCTTACAGCTGTTTCCATGATACGCGATATTGACCAAAAATAATTATGTTACATAAAATGCTTACACAGCCTGGTTCTCAACAACAATATTACAACCATTTCCATTATAAACTCTCTCGCAGTTTTACACAAAGGTACATTAGTTTCTAGAAAAGAGGCTTACTCAATCGCACGAACAAGATTAATGTTACATTCGTTCCTATGTTACAGTTATTGCTAGCGTAAATAATGCTTATTCAACATACTCAGCTCATTTATATAAGAGTAGTATGTAGAGACTTCACACTAAACTTAGTTACTAAACTTCTTCTTTTGTTCTCATTATAAAAACTTAATTTTGGCTATTTTAAATATCATTTGAAGTCATTTATCCTACGAATATCTGAAAATAATATGTTGTAGGTGAAGAACAAAATATATCCATTATGGTAAAAGCCGAAATAAAACTTTAAAATCGATCGTTACTAAAAATGTGATGATAATACAATTTCTAGATTCAATACATATTTATATAAAGTCTATTTCCCTAACTACTTAAATATATATGGTACCAATCAATCTTATACATGTAAACGCATGCTGTTACATTACAGCTATATGACCAGGAGGCACATTGAATGCCATAAACATCACATTTTGACTAGTGTTATTGAACAGTGATGTCAAACCAAGGTAAAATGTCAGGAGAAAGGAGAATATATTGTGGACATGAGACAAGCTACATGTGTTCAGTTGAGCAGTGTAGATATGCGAGGTTTTACTTAGCCTACAGAAAAAAAATATAAAAAAGCATATTAGCAATTTGTTGAATCTTTTCTCTCTTGCTATATTTTTGTAAAAAAAGACCAATTTCCATGATATAGTAGATGAACTTGCTTCATTTCTCACACAAAAAACCTCTTAATGTAACCTTCCTTCCGAGAGTTGATACATCGGTTGATGACTGATATTGACTGCTGAATTAGCTTGCAAGTTGCCTATTTCCCATCAACCTCAAACATCTGTCTACTGATATAGGCATATCACAGTCACTTGATGACTCTAGTGCCAACAATTTGGAACTGTCAGATGTATTTGTGACAATCAAAACTTGATATCGATATGTCAATTGCAAAGTTCGTACCTTGCCCCTTACCATCATGTAACGTTCATGATAACACTACATAGTTGTTTGGTGTTAATTCACATAAAATATAGTCTAACTATTGTACATCCAGTTCTGCTTTTACTAATAATTGTCCAGTCAAGAAAAGGTTTAACCCCCGAAAAAATCCGAAAGTTTTAAAACTTTGCACACTTATTTCTAGGTACCTAGGGAAGTCCCTATAAATATGAGGTGAGCTCTAGTGGCAATTAGCGAAAGCAGGGCACCTTTTTTGGTTTTTGGCTAAAATCTCGAGAACCGTTGGTTGGAGTTAAAAGTGGCTACATACCAAATGAAAGATCGTATAAATTTTTAACAAAAATGACATATCAACTTTAGTTTTATTCCTAATGGTTACCGATTTATAAGCCTTAAAATTTTGCGTTTTTTCTCAAACTGTTGGGGGGCGAACAATCATGGTGCAAACTAAAGTACAGACGGTAAAAAAACGCAAATTTTAGCGCCTTATAACTCGGTAGCCATTATATTATTAGGAATAAAATAAAAGTGTAAATATATTTTTTGTTGGAAAATCAATATTTTATTGAGTATACGGTAACTTATAGGTCCGACAAACTGATCTCGAGATTTTAGCTAAAACCAAATAAGGGCCATGTTTACGATAATTGCCGCTATAGCTCGCCTCTTATTTATGGGGACTTTTGGTATAATCTTCCCAAGGTACCTAGAAAAAAGTGTGCCAAGTTTGAAATCTTTCGGATTTTTTCGGAGGTTGGGTCTTTTGTTTATATATTTTGACTGGACTATAAATTTCGTAATTTAGCCCAAACGTTTTCATTTATTTATCCCTTCAAGTTGTATTTTTACAACAGTTTATGATTCTGATTTGAACGATTTAGTTTAATCCTTCTTACCATCTAGTTTCTACCATCTCCGGAAATTGAATGTTTGAAGGAATTAAAGTTTGTTTAGTAAAAAAAATATTTTAATAGTCTATCAAACCTTAAAATGCACTTTTGATAATTCAATGGTTCAGCGATTAGTGACCTGTTTCGTAAACATCTTTCTTAATAGATTGGAGTCCGAAAAATATATTATATTATAGTATATAATATTTAATATTTTAGTAAATATTTCTTAATATTTTAGCTTTAAGAATTAACATAACAACAATATTACAAAAACTTATTAAAATAATAATTTAGTTTGAACAATTATTTTATATCAATACATTATGTTTATACAGGGTGTCCCGGAACTCTCTACCAATATTTTAGGGCATTGCTCCCGGGTAAGAAACATAGCTAAATATCATATTTAAATTGTCCGGAAGTCCTTAGTTACTCACACAGCCGCCATTTTGTTTTTTTCAGTTATTAAATTTTTTCTAAAGGATGGTTAACGATGGAGGATGGATACGAAATGGAAACTTTGCACTAACATTTATGACAACTAGACAAAGCTACCAAAAAATTTTGAAGATTTTTCAAATTCATAAAACAAAATGGCGGCCGTTTAAAATTTTGTTTCTTAAATAACTCAAAAACCGTTGATTTTACAAAAGTTTTAAACGGCCGCCATTTTGTTTTATGAATTTGAAAATTCTTCATAATTTTTTGGTAGCTTTGTCTAGTTGTCATAAATGTTTGTGCAAAGTTTCCATTTCGTATGTTTAACCATTCTTAAAAAAAAATAATAACTGAAAAAAAAACAAAATGGCGGCTGTGTGAGTAACAAAGGACTTCCGGACAATTTAAATATGATATTTAGGTATGTTTCTTACCCAGGAGCAATGCCCTAAAATATTGGTAGAGAGTTCCGGGACACCCTGTATATAGGCCTAATTATATAAGCGAATAATAATTATTATGTGTTAATATTGTGTATACAATTTAGAATACGTAAATTACTATTTATGGGGATTTTAATGCTTCATGTTTTCAATCCATGTGTTCCATCTGTCTAAATACTCAAATGGTAAATGACAGGTGTTTAGCCGAGTTCCAGCAACATATGTAATGAGAGGCGTCACATTGAGTTGTAATATTTATGTATGTATTGTTGTTTAACGTATAATATGCTACATTGGAGGACAGATGACATATATTTATATCTTAACAAATTATGTAAGTTAAAAAATTGACTGTTAATTCCCTCCTAAAATTCTTTACAGTAATTAAAAGGTACGAACTAGTCTGTAATTCCAACTAAATGTGATATAGTGTAATATTCAGTCATTGTTAACATTTGACTAATATTCTTATTTATTATTGTTTTTAAAATTATTGTTATTTATGATTTCAGTAAAGCTTAAGACACCATGACAACTGATCATTTCGTTTCAAAATATCATGCAAATAACACTGATATACTGGATCGCTGAATGTTAAGTTCTGGAACGTCAATCTAAACACAGCTGTCGAGTCACATGGGTCAATTAAAGGCTCATCAACATTGT
This sequence comes from Macrosteles quadrilineatus, assembly GCF_028750875.1. Taxonomy (NCBI): domain Eukaryota; kingdom Metazoa; phylum Arthropoda; class Insecta; order Hemiptera; family Cicadellidae; genus Macrosteles; species Macrosteles quadrilineatus. Next base: position 18,555,234 of record NW_026542594.1, read on the forward strand.
TTTATTCATTCATTGAATCAAATGCCGTTAATAAAAAAATTGAAATAAATTAGTAAGAATGTTGACTTATCTTGTACTTGTCTTAAACACAAAGGTCCTCAGGTTGGTCTTCGGAAATATATTTGGAATATCTGAGAAGGCATTGATTATTAGTTTGTCTACATTCTTCAAATCATGATATTTAATGGCAGAGGCTATTCGCACGTCAGACGTGCGTCGCTACCGTGCACGTCTGTTCCAAATGTCGCCATATTACGTTCCTAATCCAGTTACTTTTATAATTGTTTAGGAATAGGTTGCACACAAAGAAAACCTAGTATTAGGAACAGTATCTATAAACCGCATTAGCCGAAATTGATGGAATAAACTTCACGTTTTCCGCCCGCAACTTAATACTGATTATGAATTTTATAATTATAAAATTAAACTGTCATAACCTTACCAAACTAACCAGAATTGCAGCTGATAATGGAAAAAAATCGAATGTTTACTGACCGTGTCTATGTTTACTAATCGAAAACAAAGTTATGTTCATAAAATACAATTATAAATGCCTCAAATTCAATTAAATTTTTTAGATAATAAAATTAAACTATCATAACCTAACCAAACTAACCAAACTTGTCGATAATGAAAAAATTGAATGAAGCTCTAATCGAAAAAATAACTTAGTTCTGTTCATAAAATAAAACTATAAATAGCTTAAATTTAATTTTATAATGTTTTAATTGTAAAATTAAACCGTCATAACCTAACCAAACCAAACAAACTTACTGATAGTGAAAAAATCTTAGACAAAAGTTTGTATGACCTGCGGGATTCGGACCCGACACCATCAGATTATCGGTCCGGCACGCTAACCACTAGACCACCGAGGCCGATGTCGTATGACCGTATCGCTGCGGTGATGGTGTTCGAGAGCCAATAGAATTGTGGACAAAGTAACTACTCCCTTTGCAATATTTTGTAATACAAGAACTGGAACTGCAACGAGAACGGGTTGAGACGTCATTTTGACGTGCGAATAGTCACTTTGTTCTTTAATTCACCTATCCATTAATTTAATTCCGTAAGGAATATTGTTCAAACTACACACAACCACAAAGAACAAATACGGCAATTATATCAACAGGAAAATTTGCTTGCAAAAATTTTAAAATGAAGACAGTTCTCTAACTTTTTACAAATCTGGATTAACTGCATTTTTGATTCCGGAGCAATGACGTTAGGTTCCATGAGATATTTTTTACTAGTAAAGATAGTTGACAAACGCTTTAACTTCACTTTAATTACATTATTTTTATGTTTATAGTCTCGATTACAAATAGACTAACTATGTTTAGTTAGGTAATGCCTACAGTGCTTACTAAATCGTTAGAATCGTTCAAATTGTTTAAGTAAAAAGAATTCATATCCACTTTGGCCTAAATTATTCATGAATATACTTACGATGAAAAACCTTATAGAAATAAAAATCACCCATTAAAACAATAAGTAAACACTTTACTTAATTTACAGATTAGCATATCTTGTATGATTTTCATTTGAATATAATAGTTGAGCCATGAATCGATGAAAGATTTCTAATAAGTCATCAGGATTAACTAAATTAATCTACATTTGATTTAATTACAGCATGTCAATCATGATAAATATGTGGTTCTGTTTACTAATATTGCAGACAAAATAAGAAGGTCTTGCTAACTACATGATAACTCTATTTACTGTTAGAACACTAATTAGTCTAATGCAATGTGGTTTTCCTTGTACAGTTAGAGAAACTTACCTAATTTCAATCGCCACAGAGCGTTTATAGCCATTAAAATATCCCTTCTCGTTCAAAATTAACTACAATGCATAACTTTTATCTTCTATTATTAGGTAAAAACTTGAAAATTTAAGACAATGAACAAGTGTTTATCGAAATTGTTTTTCAGACTGAATCGCTGTCTGGACATGTGAGGTTTTAAAACGTAAAATCAAACATTTAAGCATCATAGACACATAAAGTAAATATTTAATTCTGTTGGCTATGATTTAAGATAACTAATAATAGATTAATAAGCCGGTTTTTTAGTTTGACATTATAAACTAACCGGTATAATAATCTTACTTTGATAGGTTTTTTTACAACTTTTGTCAGTAATAATTTATGATTATTTAAGTAGTAATCATAATGATGAAAAAGACCGTTTGGTTCTAATTGTGTGTAAACTGTGGAGCAACTACTAGACAACATCTGTAAGGGCCAAGTTAGATAGTTAATCTACCATGTTAACCACAGAGGTTGCAACTGTTTCACAGATGGTTGATTTTACATTCCACTTAAACTAATGTACTCAGTGAGGTGATTTTATTTTTTGAATTTTAAAGAAATAATCTAATTAGTAATTTTAACTACTAAAATTATTGATCTTTTTTAAAGTAGTTTTCATAATTTTTATCCCTCTTTAAACTTGTAACGTCTAACAACCATATTTTTGTAGATTATGATGCAAACTAACTCCAAATTAATAACAATCTAAAGTGACTTATTTTAAACAAAAAATATATAATGGATCCTGTTAGCAAGCAGTAAAGAAAATATTAGTAAACATTTAGCTTACTCTATTTACAAATAATTTGTTATGAAATTTTCTGCACCACTCTGGTCCACCGTACCCAGCGTGGTACTATTGTGAGTAACGGACGCTTTAAAATGAGCTAACACTACAAAGGCTGCACAAAATGAATATGTATACAATTACGATTTAACCTGGAGTGATGGTTTGCACATTCAGGCTATGCAGGTTTGCCACCTATCAGCTTTAATGCCCAATGACGACTGTTTAAATAGACTTATATCCTTACATTAATTTTATAAATATATAACTTTTTACTTCAGTGAAGTTGGTTTAAACAACCATTACCAGTTTGGGTTTCGAAATACTGTGCAATAATACTGAAATAATGCATAACTGTATAATAGGATAGAAATATGTAATAAAAAAGGGTGTCCGTAATATATTATTTCAAATACTATAGTTAAAATTTGCTTACTTTCAATGCAAGTCAAAATAGTTTAAATATTTTCCCTAGCCATTTTAATTTCACACAATTTATTTATCCTCATACATATTGAATTTCAAACTAACTTTATATCAACACAGTTAGCTCTGACTGTTGAAGATAACAATGCAATCGTTCATCAAGGACAAGTAGGGCTACAATTAACTCTGTGAGGTACAGTTCCACCACTAATGAAGCCAGGACTAGCCTTTGGTGGTACGGGGCACAGTGCAAACATTAGAGCCGGGACCCATTTTACTAAAGAAGTTCTTCCTACAGTACCAACGACCTAACAAGCATGAGTGTATTAGTGTCATATTTTTATCCTCTCCACTTAATCACCATCTAGACGCTCATATAGGTTGTTTATACAGTAATAAAGAATGACTTTATTTACAGGTTTGGTACAGTAATTTTTCTTTGTATTCTTATGCCATGGACATAGTTTTTCAAACTATTATCCTAGCTAGAGTGTCCTAGCATGAAAAAGTAGTTTGTGGAACCTGTCCAGTTACCATCCGAAATGGTCTCTCACGATCGCAGAAAGATTTTGAAATAATGATGATTTCACAATGTCTCGGTAAAACCTGTCCTAAGCTCCTGAAGTGGTAGCAACTGCGGTATTTACCTAACATTGGTAACATCCGACATCATCTCTCGCGACCATGGCAACATCGCAATCATGCTCTGCGATCACAGTTTTTAACTTGAAATGGCGGCGTGAACTTAGGATGAACGGCAATTATTTACACAAACTTCAGAGACGTTTTGACATTTTTACGTGGTTTGCCCCAACCAAGAACGCAGAGGCGCGAGGCCGTGTGCGTTCGCACCTTCCGCACATAAGCTTGGCTCTGTATATGAACTTACGGCTGGTTATGATATACGGCTTTGACATACGACAACACATCAGGTCAACCCTTACGTTTAACATTCATAGGGTAGGTAACACTAAAAAAAATGTGTTAAACGTAAAACTAATAAAATAAATCATCATACACTTTAACAGAAAATTATAATTAAATGCTTCAAAAGTCAAACGGGCACAAAATCAATACTTAACGAAATAGTTTGTAGAAAGTTGAATATCAGATTTGAATGGTTAAATTATAAGGACTAGACCAATGTACAGAGAATTAGGTGATTTTTTGCAGTAAAATAGAAAATAATATTTTCTTACAAAAATTTTAAGGTGGCTTAGGTACCAAATGGCATCCGTAATAGTACAAGAGAAACTATAAAATGTGCTATAACTGGGTTAATACTGTAAATTAATTTAATCAAACATGTCATGTCGAAAATTAAAAAGTAACATTCCTAAAATATGTTTAGATTTTTCTCGCGCATTTAAACTAATATACTTATTAAAGGCAAATACCACTCACGCGCTCACTGATCTCAAAAACCAGACTCCATAATAACTCAGGAATTGAAATAGGCTCTATATGTGCATTAAGAAGCGTTTTAAGAAATTACATCATGGCTCTGCCCCAGTGGCCTTTACAGTTCCAATGCTATCCTTATTGAGAAAAGATTTCTTTACATTTCCTTGGATTAGTATTTTTGAATTTCACACTAATTACTAATTGAACACCTAGTTGTATTGGTTGATATGAAAATATATACATTATTTTGTGGCTTTAAAAATAGACACTTTTTCGTAAAACTAGCCATTTCTTAGCAATTTCAATTAAAAAATTAAATTGGCCACCGTTTTCAAAATGTTTAATTGGATTAAGATAAAACATTTTTCTGATGTGGGTCTTTTTTACTTTAACATACATACCAAGTTTCATAATGATTGGTTGTAAAACTTCAAAGATAAAATTGTGAATGTAAAAACACAAATTGGCAGATATCTGGTTAACAAAGCAATTTTGGAACAATTTTATTCTTGATTTTCTCTTTATCTTGATCCATAGAACGATTTCGCGGAGTTTGGCTGTTTACTCACGGGACACCCTGTATAGGCTAAGTATTCGCTTTTATGATTTGTTTAGTAGAGAGATATGTATGCATTTTATCGAGTGCTAATAATTCCTTTTACTGGGTATTTGAGAACAGCCACTTTTATTTGTTTTAATCTTGCCTTGTAAAAATGTTGTAGACCCTCACAGTAGACCTATTAACACTATTCAAGGGGTGAATAATTGTTTAGGGTTTTTGAGGGTTATCAGAACCACAATAAAACATCGTGCATGGATTTTACGTTATTTTAAGATACATAATACTTATTTATATAGTTATGTTAGAACTGAAAAGGCACTATTAGAAAATAAGGTTTAAGCGTGTGAAGGGGACACAGCGGGAATAGTTTTCTGGCCAAAAACATTACGTGAAGCTCCTGGTAGAAGGACAGTTAATATTGTAAATGAAGAAGTTCTAGTTTAATAATAAGTCGAATAGGAGAATATTACAATCATGTGCGTAGGTAATGGTTAACAAGTTAGTACATGAATGAAGTGAGTTAGGTAGTATCATTTATTTAAAATTTACGTCTGACATACAAATCTGACTTTGTACATTTGTATAGACCATACTGTAGTTTATAGTTTTACTTTAATATTACGTGTATATTCTTTACATATTGATTTTTAAGTTAGCTACTTGATGATCCCTTTAGAATGTGGTGTAAACGGCCACAAAAGGTCGGACCACATCAAAGCTTTGAAACCTTCTAAATCTCTGAAAACGGGCATTAAAATATACATGTGAACAAATTTTGTCTCTAAATGGAATTATGGAATAATTTTATTTCTATCCAGGATGAGAGAACTTCCCTTCTGCGGTAAATTTAAAACATTAACTCATTTTTACTCATACGGGATATAACTTTATTTCACTCCAATTCTATCCTAATTGTGAGATAATCTAGTTGATACAAAATGATTAATTGTTTTACTCAGCATAAAACAATCGAAATACTAATTTATTTTAATCAACGTAAGTATTATACATGCATTAATTACCATGTTATAATTTGGTTTAAAATAAAACTACAATTAAAGAATATCTTACTTGGACGTTCTTGTATATATTTTCTCGTAGGGTTTCCTATGCAAATTTCAAAGCCTTATATTTGCATGTCAAGTTACACAATTTTTATTTTACATATTATTAATGGCATAGTAAATATACAGGAGATATTGAAACCTATAACCCGTAAAATTATCAATAACCATTCAATTGTAAAAAAAAAATTAATTTGTTATTATAGTAATATGATTTTTTCTTAAGCACAATTAGTAGATTTTTTATTTATAAAATTGATTTTATATGGATCGTGCCAATTGAGACATACTCATTTCAAATTAAAGATTGAAAATAGTGGATACAGAAACATTGAGAATCTCTCACAGTTGATGCGTCCTCTTGAGCTCTGCAGGAGGATATTGAGATCAGATGTAGGCCCCACATACACGTAACGGCCTGTGAAAGGAGGGTCCCCATACACGTAACGGCCTGTGAAAGGAGGGTCCCCATACACGTAACGGCCTGTGAAAGGAGGGTCCCCATACACGCAACGATTCGCCAGCCGGCCGGACTAAATATTCCCCGCCTAGTGTGAAGTCAGTTAGCGTTTTGTTGCTGCTGTGAACAGTGCTGTAGTGTGACATGTCATCCAAAATGGAGAATTAATTCCAGCAACTTGCTATGATCTGCATATATTAAGTCCCTGTTGTGGCATGCCTTTGTTTTGACCCTCCACAGACATTCATGCTTTCAGCATTCTTCTATGAAGTCTAGCACATGCTGATTACTCCACGTAGCCATATTAGTATTTAGATCACAAACTCTATATACACTAGGCACTGTTACTGAACAATACAAAACACTCGATATACGGCACAACACAAAGACTGAGCAGAAAATAAAGTTAGGTTATGTCAATGACCATGCCTAACCTCAAAATGAACGGGAATAAAAAATAATGCAACTATTGTCGGTCTTCCGATGGCCTGCCGGCGACCACACGTACCGATCGATCAGGATTTATCAATTTCTGGCGGTTACAGGCGTACGCTTTATCTAACATAAATGTTTCTAGTACTGTATATAATATAGTTTTGATGAATGGGGTTTTCTATACTGATAAGAATTTTTCACTGAAATACTTACAAATCACAGCAGCCTAAAGTATTAATAGCTGATTTCCCTTCAACGATAATATGTTAAGTATTATAGCAGCCAAAAGCTATGAATATACGGACATTCATAATTATTAAGGAAACAGGATTGAACTCACCAACCATAAACATATTTGGAAATGAGAACCTACCAAACTAAGTATGGGAACATGAAAATACCCCCTATTCAATAAGAAATGAACAAACTCTACAAAAGAAATAAAATAAATGGTTTTCGACAGTAGAAACAAGAATGGACATAAAACGTAGAATTACAACAAAAAACATTGAACAAAGAAAGTCACAACTTTAAAAGAATCCATACATATTAGGTAAGATTTGATATATTAAACATTTTATAAAGTGCAATTTAAACTCGTTCTCATGTTATAAAAATGTATTCAGGATCCCTAATTAAAACCATAATATGTTCTGTTGTTTTCAAGACAGGATTCTCAGGTGGAGAACTGACAATGCGAGTTTGTTAAAAGGAGAGGGTGGAGATATTTTAACGGTCTTTGACAAGTTGAAGCTGTTTAGAGAGGAGTTGCATTGTTTTGAGCCTCGGTGCCAAGTCAGTTCTGCTCATTTTACAAGCTTTTCCTTGACTTTTAGCGTTTGAACAACAGATTTTGTACTTTGTTGAAAATAAACCTCAATAAAAAACACTGCGCTAAATATATCATTCTCAAATGTAAAAGTGTACTTTAGATTTTAAGATCGAATTTAAAAATATTATAACAAGTATTAGGCTCTCTTATTAATTTTAGAGTTGAAGAGAGAAGTTGCCGGTAAATCTAGTTGGCCCTTTTATTGTAAAAAAGATAACAGGGCCTGGGATGTAGGGGTATAGAGTTTGTTATACTAGTCAAGTACATAATTTAAGATTTTTAGGTACTGTACTATTACCTGTTTACATGAAATATTAATACTTTATATGACTAGTATACATGACTAGTTTACATGACTTTATAAGGTCTTTACACAAAGGAGGATGTAAAACAAATAAAAAAAGAAGTCCCAGTAAAATCTGAAATGTTAACATTTTTACTAAAAACTGATATCCAAATACAAGTACCTAAAAGAATTTTCAATAATTTTCATCGTAAGGATTTTGATGTCTGCACCCTTGATGGTTTTAGTGATATCCATTATTTGTAAACTTTTCCTCGTTCAGTGTTGAAAATAACCCAATTGTAACTAGATTAATATCACACCCCGGCGTGACAAAGTGCGAGGTTTTGGCAGTTTTGTGGGTTTCTGTTCTCTCAGAGGTGACACTGTATCCCAGGACCGACCACCAATTATTCGTGGTTCATTCGGGTTCATTAATCCTCTCTGTGTTCTTTTGTACTAATGTCCCTTGTACACGGATTATAAGTTTGTTTGCCATGGACATTATGTTTATGATGATAGTATTACTCTTTAAACGTAACGTAGGCTTATCTCAATTTAAACTTAATTAAATTTATACTTTGTGGTTGGCTGGCCAGGATTTGCTTTTTAATTATTAAAATATATAAGACTTACCATCTTGAAACAATCCGGTTTTTGTACTCAGTGTACAGCTGTTTCGGCTTAATCAAGCCATCTTCAGCACTTTCTTTCTTCTAGAGGTCAATTCATAATAAATAAAGCGAACATTCTGGTTCTTGTCAACTTTTTACAATACATTTTACACAACACAAAAAATGAAACATAAAATTTGGTAGGCCTACTTACTGTCGCGACATAACCTCACTTTTTTCTTCACTTTGGAACTTCACTTTGGAAAAAGGTTAGAGAGTCCTGGGACACCCTGTATAAAATCTTACTTAATTTTTCACTTTTGGTGACACCTCTGAAAGTTTGGTGCTACTAAAGTATTTTTCTTGGACTATATTTAATCCGTATGATGACGGATAAGAGTTTTTGACGTAGGTTTTTACATCAATAATTTAAACGCAGTATAAAACGGGTAACAGTTATACAAAAACTCAGCCAATTAACACAATGGCAGCTTGGTAGCTTGAAATCAACAGTTACTGTACTCTTTCTGCAAAAAAGCTCATAGATAACTAGAACACTTCTATTGACAATGGCATGTCACGATGTTGAACACAACCGTCACAACCGTGCTACACAACTGACGTTTCGACGAATCATACATGTCATACATCATACGTCATGTCGGTTGATCATCCAATCTTTCATCAGGCCTGATTCTGAAACGGAGAATCTTTCAATGTATCCTAATGTAGTCAAACAATTAAAAATTAGGGAATATGAAATTTATTACTTTCCAACTTTGTATAATTGCTTCGTTACACTGGTTTATTTTCCTATTTTATATATATTATTTAACTAAAGTATGACCTTCTGTATTTATGAGAATCAACTAGTCGTTTTAATAGTGTTCAGTCTTTAAACAAATTTATAGGGCATATTTTGTAGGAGCATGTTACTTTGAAATCACCTTATGCACATTTCAGTATTGCTGCTTTAGTTTTATTAATCATTCGTACAATGATTTTTCAATGGTATTTAAATTGAATAAAAAGTCTACTAGTTTTCTTAACAATTTTTGTCTCAAAACAATGTTTTTAGTTGTAACTAATAATGACCTTGAAAGATAGATTAAATGAAGTAAAACTTTTAAACAACGGGCCCATGATAGACTATCTTAACAGGTTGTATCTCTTTAAACTAGAACTTTTTTGAACATTGAACTTTTTCATTGTACATTGGGTTAAAATAACAGAACCACATTGGAGAAAAGTGGTTAGAATCAAGTTAAAATTTAAATCAGTTTGAATAAATAATCTGCTAGCGTGCAAATTACTTGGAGTTCAGAGTACGACTGCTTAGGCTACTTACTAGTTGGTGATGAATTAACCAAATGAAAAGCTAGAATCAGTTTTTTGAACAATTATGTAGATAAATTTCATTAAAACCCAAAATAGTTATAAGTTAAAATAATAGAGAGAGCGGTTTTATTTTATACTGTATTCGGTATAAATGTTTTTTTACTTGAGTAAAACCTTTAACTATCAACACAACTTTGTATACTTTACTTCAGTATCCAATAGTCAATGATAAAACCCTATTACAAAAATAAATAAAATCTTGAATATCAGGGTTATTTGTAACAGGGGCTAAAACCTTTTTGATCTCACTTAAATATTTGGATAAGAAGGATTTAGCTTATGCGAGTTTATTTCTCATTAATGAGCTTAAGAGTTTAGAATATCATCAAACGGATCGCTGTCAAAGGTTTGTTGTTAATCTCACACGCATCGGCTGAACTGATATTGGTTTAATATGAAAACTGTCGACAAATATGTTAAGCAAGGGGATTCGTTTGGCTTAAGCGACCAAGTGTTTTAATATGTTAATTTAAAATGCTGGCTTTGATCATTTCACAATAATAATTTACTAAAAAAATAATGTTTAAATATTATTATTGAAAAACGGTAAGATTGATTGTATTGTATAAAAAAACTAAACAAAAAACTAGCAAATAGATGCTGTCAGAAAGATGAATACTAAAATGCTTTGTTTTCTCTGCAAATATTTAAAGATTAGTCAATAAATATCATAGATTTGTACAAAGCGAACATACCAGTTTCTATTTGTTAATGTAAAAATGAGGAAACACAGAATTCTTCCTACAGTCAAAGTTGGCTTCCTTGTACTGATTATAGTACAGAAAGCTGCTAATTGTAGCATTTACTTACTTTTCCACACACTTTTTACTTTTTCACAAATCAGTATTCCAACCAAACAACTCAAAACAGCATGCTTTTATTATGCAAGGAATCCGTGTACGCTTGTAAATAGGTTGGCAACACTTGAAGATACTACGACTACGATCAGCTGGTCCAGCGTTTCCCATTTCGTCAATTTTTTTGATTTAACCTAACCTAAAAACGTGTTGCACAGTGTTTGACAAAGTATTATTTATATGCTTTATATTAATTGTAGGAAAATATAATGTGTAATGCGAGTGCAAACTGCCTGTGCTGCATTCGGGAAACTTTCCACACTTGCCTCGGAACCCTACGGCTTGTGCGTAAACATTTCTCCCGAGTGGAGAAAAGTGCCACTTCACCCACTAGTTACACAAATGACTATGGAATTGATGAGACAACAGCTTTAATACTGACAAAGTTCAGCGAGTCTTTTTACCGTTTTATCGAGCCTATCAAAGCCAGCCGATAATCTCACTTTTAAGTTTGGTTTTAATATTTTTTGTTGTATTTTATTGTACCTTTAAAATTAGAGATACTTCCCTGCCCCGAATGATATCGATTATGACAAGTTCTGTGTGCCGTATTATACTGTTTTGTCACTGATAATATCGTTACGTTACACTGGATGGTTAAAAATAGGTTGACATTTATGTTCTAAAAAATTGCGAAATGGTGAAATACTATTTTATATTTTAGATCTCAAAAGCTGATAAGATTTTAGTCACTTAATTTATTTCAAATGTGATAAAGAATATCGCCCTAAGGTATTACATCATTTAGGATACAATGTAAAGTCAGCCATCTGTGGAACAGTTACAACCTCTGTGGTTAACATGGTAAATTAACTGGGGTGGCGGAATTGTACCCCCCTGGAATTGTACCCCCCGCATGTTAGTGACGTCACGATGACGTCTCGTTTTCTCGATGAAATTGGCATGTACGGGGTGGAATTGTACCCCCTCATAAAACTTTGATATTGTTATGCACGAGTGGTTCGATTAAATCCACTGGTATCTAACAACTGTACGGACCGGAATTGTACCCCCCTGGAATTGTACCCCCCCAGTTGGAACTCACGTTTATTTGGCCAGTGTACGGGGTGGAATTGTACCCCCCTGGAATTGTACCCCCCGTCAGTCTAGCCCTTCTTCTAGGACCGGAATTGTACCCCCCTGGAATTGTACCCCCTGGTGACCGCAGAAGAAAATGTACGGCCCGGAATTGTACACCCTGGAATTGTATCCCCCCTTTGACTCAGGAGCTTGTCTATTGTGATTACCAAGTAAAATCAAAACAATATTTATGTTTTAAATTATAGGCGAATCACACGAAAGTGAACTGACCCAAGTTACCCGACACCTAATGAATTGCTTGTTAGGATATTCTAACAAACTGCAAATTAAAAGCCATTCCGAGTAACGTGCGAGAGGACTAACGGACTTCTTTGTACGCTATTCATTCATATTTTCTTCACCTTCCCAAGTACTAACTGTTCATGGGTTAGCTTACATTCCCCTAAGGTTAAAACTTTGAAAAACTGTGAAATACTTTGTACCAGATGCCTACAACTCAATTTTACAACAGGTATTTCGTTCACCTTTGTCAGTAATAGCTGTTCATAATTTGTTACCAAATGAACAATAATGCATATTATGTTTGAATAAACAAAAATGAAATTCATTAACTTCTTTCCACGGTCATATAATAAATTACGTTGAAAAGAGTGAAGTGAACAAATAACCATTCTCATAGCATATTTATTATATACAAACTAGTTTAGCTTAGTTATTAGGCCTATGTGCGGTAATCAAAATAAGGTAAGTACCTATAACAAATCTATATAACTAAGCCGAAATTCACTGCTTGCGACTCCTCTTGAAAACAAAGTTTGTTAGGATTTGCACTGCTTGTATCGTTAATAAGTGTGTTGCATCGAAAATAAATCAATACTATAATACGAGTAACATTTGCGCACAATGATTTCGAAAACGGCTCCTATGATTTCCTCTAAATTGTTAGGAAAATCTTAGTTTCGGGATAAAAAAAGATATCCATGCTTGCCTCTGTTCTGAAAAAAAAAATGGTTTTTTATTAAAAAATTAAAATTAATTTCAATGTATTTAACATTGGTTATATGGAAAGGTAGAAGACAGATTTATGAAAATGTAAATAAATGAATTGAATCATTTGCTTGTGACAAACCATCTACAGTACAGTGGCAAATTACTAAATACAGTTTTCAGCTTTAAAATAGCTGCGACATCTATACTGGTAGCGTCATTGTAGCGAGGGAAGTCACTTCTTTTGTCTCTTACTATGCACATAAAAATCTAAATTGACTCCTCGGAGCTCTCGTCCCTACAATTTTCTGCCACAGTTTTAAAAGATTGGGCGAATGGTTTGGCATTGTGACCCTATTTCCCGCAAATTTGTTCATTGCATTTTTTGTTTGAATTTTTTTACATGCGCTGTTGGGTTCCAGTGACCCAACGTCGTACTTTTAGATCTGTGCGTATTCAAGATCATGATCTTCTTGTTGAGGAATTATATTACCTACTCGGTGGTAAAACTTGTCATGGATCTTGAAATTGTAGATCCCTGTGTGACCCTCTCGTCAAAACGCCCCATGGGCTTCCAAAGTTTCAATGTTTACATTTTGAAAGAATGTAAATAGTAAAAATTATTAATTGAAGTCAGCTGTAAATACTATAATTTGACAGTTCAAACAGCAGAGGTTAAGGGGTACAGGTTCTGCTCCCAAGATTCTAAATGTTTATGATTTGACAATAGTTTGATTAAAATATTTATAAAATATACTTATTTTCATGGAAACAGAAATATCATTACAATGTATACATGTTTTGGAATAATTTTGATATGGTAGCTTTTTGTTTCTTTACTCAATGTTTTAAATAATGATGTAAATTAATGCAAATACATACACGTTCTGAACTATGGAACGATTTAAAATAATAACTGTTATGTAAGTTGTTGATTTATATTTAAATTCATGAAATTTGTGCCCTGATTAACAATAATAGTGGCTGGCTTTCTAACACAAGGTAATACAAGTTTCCATTAGTTTATTTTTGCTTATTATTGTGATATATGCACACTGATCTGCAGGTAAAGATTGAACTTTAAAAAAACTCTGTAGCTACGGTAAAACATATCAATTATAAGTGAAATCAATATAAACCGTTTTTTGTTGCTTTACTACAAACAGTGAGCTTTTGTGTTGTGCGATTATTTTGCCTTATTTACTTTATATGTACGTTTTTCAACTAAATAAATGTTTAAGTAGGGTTATCATTTGAAAATTGAATCGTATGGGTACATTATTTCCATAAATGCATCAGCGCCTCATATAATTCGTACTAGGTAGCGTTATTATATAAGTTAGCCTAGCCTTAAATAAAGATATTTTTCAAACTAAGAGTTTCAGTTAAGTTATGTTCCTGAAACCAAAGGGGAATGTTTAACTATTTTATATAACAGAATTCAAGATCAATTTTTTTCGCTTCAGTGTCCCCGCCGTTGCGAAGCACGGGACAACAGCTAGTAAAAATATAAAATTACTGCTTTGCCCTGGAAGTAATAAGTCCTGCAGTCTGTGGTTAAACTTAAAAACTATTTCAAACTACGTCCATATGTTTAGTTGTAAACAAAGGGAATTGAGTTTGATGGTTTGATATAATGTCAACAGATAGCGCCACCGTTCCCAAACTTTAGCCCTTAACTGTACTTAAGTGACGCTCTTTCATAATATTCTTAGGGGTATTTGCACATCTACGTGAAAATACCTTTAATTTGGCACCTCAAACGTTAAAATCCGTCAAGCCGTTATCGAGTTATGACTGTGAAAAGAAAACTGCTTGCGTATTAATATATAGATTGATAAAATATCCATATGGTCCGAGGCGAAGTAAAGTGGCGAAGCAAAATTTTCGGATAATATCTTCATTATTATGGTTCCTTAGTACAATCGCTATTTTCTGTACAGGATTGAAGATTCAAAATATGTCACTGCAGAAGGCATTCACTACTATTTTAATTTTCATAATACCAATTAAGATAATTGAAAGACGTTTGAAGATGTCATTTACAGCGGGAGGGGGTACAATTCCAGCCCGTACACAAGCCAAGCTAGATGTCCAAGAGGGGGGTACAGTTCCGGGGGGTACAATTCCACCCCGTACACATTTGGCTATCTGATGGGGGGTACAATTCCAGGGGGGTACAATTCCACCCCGTACATAAATATTTTTATGTTGGCAGGGGGTACAATTCCGGGGGGTACAGTTCCAGGGGGTACAATTCCGGGCCGTACATCTCCAGGTTTATCTAATATCTAATATAACTATCCGGTACACTGATCACTTGCCCAAATTAAATAGATTAGATTTCGTTAAAATCAAAGTGTACGGGGTGGAATTGTACCCCCCATAGGCGTGACGTCAAAATGACGTCAACGATTGCCGGGGGGTACAATTCCAGGGGGGTACAATTCCGGCGACCCAATTAACTGTCTAACTTGGTCCTTACAGATGTTGCCTAGTTGTTGCTTCACAGTACACAATTAATTCAGAAATATTGATCTATTTGTTAATTGTTGTAGTCAGTTGGAATCAATTTTCTAGGGACAGATTAAATTTAATCAAAATCGTCTATTTCATAAGTACTGCAATGAAATAGGATTATGAATCTACACTATTGAAGCTTCAAATATTACTTCCCAACTAAACTGTTATGGGCATACCCTGTTTAAACACTGCCAAAACACCGGCAAACACATATTTTCAGGACTAGTAACGTAATATACTATTTCTGAAGATTTACTTATAAGGATAAATAAATAAGCAAATATTACAACATGCATGTATTAATTTACCAATAGTTTTTTTGAACTCATTTGTGTGTTATGAGCTCATATTTTTATTACTGCATCTGAGACTATGTTTTAGGTAGGGAGAAACGTAATAAGCAACAATAGGAGTACCCACGGATATTAAAACAGAAACATTATGGGCAATTAAACAAATGATATCACTGGCCTGAAAGTCAAGCTGGTTTGAAAGTGCAATTTAAATATTAATAAAATCATGATTACTTTCGGGTCAGTGACATCATTTGTTTATTTTTATGATCCATACCGTTACTGTTCTAAAATTCGTGGGAACACTAATATTGGTTATGCATTTATCTTGCTACATAGATTATGGGTATAATAAGCAGAAATCTTTTTGTTTAAGCATACAAGCCACGTTATACAGGGTGGTAAAAAAGTCCCTGGACAGTTAAATATTTTTAAAAAATAATGCAGATAGAGCTATAATACTTGGTACAAAGTTACAGGGCATAAAACTCTATTTAAACACATATTCAGTGATCCAATAACTCTTCAGGGGGACGGCCCACAAGGAGTCGGAAGAAAATCTTAAATAGAAGCATAGGTCAATATGCACATCAAATTAAAGGTCTTTTTTGGTAGAATACAATGCCATAAACCGCACTTCAAAAGGTTGATCCTGTGCAAAGTGACAGTTGTTCAAAGATTCATTTAATTTACATTGCTATTATACGCTTTCTCTTCAGGGGGCACACCCCTAGGAATCGGAAGAAAATTGTTAACGTAAGAATAGGTCGATATGCATATCAAATTAAAGGTCTTCACTAGTAGATTACGATGCCGTAAATTCAAGCTCAAAAGAATGCCTGAGTAAAAAATGGCAGTCGTTTAAAGATTCAAAATGGCGGATTCAAGAAATCTTTGAACATCTGCCATTTTGCGCAGGATCAACCTTTTGAAGTGCGGTTTGCGGCATTGTATTCTACTAAAAAAGACCTTTAATTCGATGTGCATATTGACCTATGCTTCCGTTTAAGATTTTCTTCCAACTCCTTGTGGGCCGTCCCCCTGAAGAGTTATTGGATCACTGAATATGTGTTAAAATAGAGTTTTATGCCCTGTAACTTTGTACCAAGTATTGTAGCTCTATCTGCATTTGTTTTTAAAATACTTAACTGTCCAGGGACTTTTTTACCACCCTGTATATTTAATAAAATAGCCATAATATGTTACCTACACTTCTCATGATATCTGTATATTACATGTGACATACTGTATTAAGTACCCTTTTTTAAGAAATTTAACCTTGGGCTCGGAGCAATAACTAAAATGTAAGTTAGTACATTAACCCGTTTGGATTTTTCTTATTCCATATGCCTAATTCAATCATTAGAAACTCGACGCTATATTCAGATAGTTTAAGGTTCGTAAATAAATCCCAATTTATATGATACGAGTTAGTATCATGAATCTATACTTTAGTTAAAGGTGAAATATATTAGATATATGCAAGTAATCAAAATTTGCTTATTGTTGTTTATTTTAGTTTGAAATCGGTTACTACAATCCTTTTGCATTATATATTTACGAGGAACCAACTCCTGTTGGAGGAAGCCGCTGTGGCTATGTAAATGTGACGTGTAATATCCTGCCTGAGAAACACCTAAATCTCAGGATCTCAATATCCTCCTGCAGAGCTCAAGAGGACGCTTCAACTGTGAGAGATTCTACGATCTTCCTGTACCTACATTTGCCCACAAAACAAAACAAAACATCCAATATAAATACATTGATACACATAAGGTTCTTATACTCTATATGAAGATTATTAACAGCAATAAATTAAGTTCATTTTCATTTATATTTTCCAATCTTTAAGAACCTCTAACTCACATTATTTTTAAAGCCTAGCTCTTTTAATTACTATAAATAAAACAAAAGTTCCAATAAATCTTCTCTTAGTATCCCAGCACAGTGAAAACAGCCAATAATCTGGATAATGGCATTGAGTGTTGTTAAGTAAAGTTCTCTTTTGATTTTTCACCATATTACAGTTGATGGTTATGTAAAATACACTATAGTTCAAACTAAGCACCATTTTCAATTTTGCATAGTTAAAAGGTCTATGTATGAGAAAAAAGTGTTTTTTGCAGCATCACACAATGTTGATTGCTTAAATAAGCCAAGAGGTTTTTTTATTCTGAAAATATCTCACAATAAAACATTCATTGTAGCGTATCAGTAGTCAAGGATAAGCCTAAACTGGAACACAAAATACATTTGGCAGAAATAATTACTTAAAAATAAAAATAATTTTTTTTAAATTGAATACTATACGAGTGTAACTCCCCTCACTGCCCTCTGGGTATCCACACTAAATTGAGATCATATTGAATTGTTATACAGCCAAATTGAAAACCGGTTAACAATTAATAATTCCAGTTCTCAGAACATCGGTAAGTATTTTGGTTTGAATTACATAACACGCATTTGAAAAACTGTATTATAAGAGTAAATTAATAATGAATTAATTACTTAAAAAGACCACAAGTGTGAAGCATTTGTACCTAATTTATCTTTCGTACAACTAAATTTCCATTGGAAGGAATTTACTCAAAGTTTTATTAAATCGATAATATCAAAACGGCACCAAAATTGCCATAGGTTTCTATTGTAATCTAGCAACAGATCATCTCTTTTTATGATCGAAAGAGTTTTGTATAAATAAACACATACTATAACAGCTATAACGTTACAAAGAATCACACAGGACGATATTTTATCCTTGAGACTCAATAGCACACATAGGATATGTGCCTAGAACTTTTCTATTGAGGCTTAGTTCGCTAATCAAAGAGTGTAAGGGTTGTTTAATTTACCAGCTCTGGGATCCTTTAGAAGCAACTTCCACCTCATTAACTTGGGTTTTATCCGTCCTTAAGCCTTCTCTCAATCAGTGTTCAATCACGTTTTCATTATGCACTGATAAGATTTAGAGGTTAGCGAACCGAAAAATTTACAATATGTTTTTTTCTGTTCCCTATTTGAAGTTACCTGAAAACAATTATTTTGCTGATGATTTAGAGAATTAAAAACGGCTGCTTTCCGGACATTATGATGAAATAGTAGTTTTCGTTACTAGTCCCTAATGTAGGCCTTTTGGGACGATATCGTGTTTAACGGACGTGGCTTTGCCGAATCCAGAAATGCGATTAAGTCACAAAAAAAATTTTAGGACGAGTTACGAACAATATTTTTCATTACATTGACAGATATTATAGCAGAAAATACATAATACTACTCCAAAATACAGTAACACTGAATGCATTAGGTTATGTAAGAAACAAACAAAGTTTGTTTATATTATATTGTTGAAGCATTTCAAAGGATCACAACAGCTGATTTGTTTTTGAGGTTAGCTTTGACATTAACATATGATTTGAGTCCGTACAATTTTACTAACTAGTCCGTAAAAAGCTATCTTTAGGGACTGAAAACGATCCGTAGGATAGCTGTTTTTGAGACAGTGTAATGAAAACGATATTTTGTATTCTGGATAATGTTTTTATTTTATCTTACAAAGACGAATTGTTATTTTGGTGATCTGTGAATGTTAGTGATAGGAAGGAACAACAACCTCGCTGGGTTCCCAAAGGGTTCTCATTGAAGTCGATCCAACTCATTTGATTTGACCTAAGTTAGGAAATCGAGATAATAACTCACTCTACAAAGATTTAATCTGGCTTATATTCTTTTATCTCGGTCTTTGGTTTGTCAACGAGTGGTTTTACTAATTTTACTTGTCTTGATCAACCATTAAAAGAACAGTAATTTTTTAAATAAAAATTACATAGGTAATCTAGTTTAGCTGTTGAACCAGCTTTAGTTTTTGTTTTAATTTAGTAAATAAAAGTTGATCTTTTAAGATACCGTAACATATTTTTCTGAAACCAGACGGTTTGTCGAAGAGAACATATATAAATGTGCACAGACTAATCTTGAAAGATCTGTTCTCTTGGTTTTTTTATTGTTCGTAGTTCATTGGGACGTATACATATAAGTTAAAATAGTTGACGATTATTTGTCCTTTAAGTTTACCTCAATTAAATATTGGTGCGTATCAAGAAATCTATGTTTAGCAGCAGCATATGCAATCGGTGACTCAATTTTACATTAGTTTTTAATTGTAAAAACGGCTAAATAGTTAATTATGAGAACGTAATGATGTCTACCTCACTATGGCGTAGAAACAAATACATAATCATAAATCCACCTGCATATTATTATAAAATCCTAAAAGGAACAAATCTTCATTATTTGCTCTTAACAGTAACTAGAAACTTTAAATACAGTCATTATAGTAAATAGTTTTTGAGGTATGCAATATGTTGTAAAATATGGGTCTGCATTTAATTTTTAAAATACAAGAAACATTTATACCCAAGATTAAGAGGTGAAATTATAAAAATACTCAATATATAACAATACTTAGCACCCATAAGTCTACATCATTGTTCAAAACGGTGATATTACAAAAAAAATCTGCTCAGGTTTTATATTTCCTTTAACCTCTAGGGACTAAATTTTGGTGAATTTATGGTGTAATTCAATTTTACGGTACAGTATAATGGAACTGACTACCGGTGCTCAATAAACATAATAGCTATGGTTATTGTTATGTACCTTTTATGCAGATGTAGTTATATTTTGTTTTAATATTTTAATGATGGATTCAAAAGTCATACCTTTGGAATTTAGAAACATTGTAATTCCAAACGTTATTTTTTAATATAGTAGGTCTATATTATCGAATATTTGCTAGATTTATTTAACTCATACATCGAGATTAGTCTGTTGTAACACCAAGTTTTAGTAAAATAAAATATAATAACTTACGGTGTAACATTTTACTTACCTTTGGTTTTCCCAGTTGTCTGCTTAATAACATCAAAATTTTTCACACACGAACTTAACAGTCACAAAAACTAATTTCACCTCATATTAGATTACTTTAAGATTAGAAACAAGCATTATAATAATAATGCTACATTATTATTGCCACACAAAAAGTTCCACCATCAAAATATAATTAAATTAGAGTTATATTTAATACTTTTAGTGGTTTGAGGTATACGTCTTAGTTTATATCAAGTATGGCTTGTTAACGAGACAGGTGAAATGTATTGTTTTGTTGCCACGTTGGTATTCATAACTTAGGCTATTTTAAAGCAGGCTGATTATTATTTACTATGCAAGAACTCAATTGTCCCAAGTTTTAAAATAATTATACCTATAACTGAAATAGCTGATGCGCGAGTAAAGACAGCGGTGAACGATTATGACGTTTATATAACCATCAAATGATGATTATTGAAGTTTAATTGATTTAACAATTGTTTTAAAACTCTGATTATGTTTTAAGATTGTTAGAAATATTTATAAATGTTATATAGATTTATTTTATCATTTAATCTTTATATGATGATAAACCTGTAATCCCTTTTAAAGATTTACGCTTTTCATCTACTTTCCGATTTGATTTGTCTTTTTCTACTCAAGAATTCAATTTAGGTAAACTCAATTGTTTTATGGTACCGTAGAACTAACAAGCGACTTATGTGAATTTAATCCAAATGCATGTCGCTTGTATAAAGAATTATCCATGGAGTGTTAAACTCTTTTAGATGTATTCTGAACATACTGGTTTTATTTGATTTCTATTTTGTTAATTTAAACCCAGCAAACTAAAAGAGTAAAAAAAATAAAACATACAAACGAGAACAGTAAGCCATAAATTTCAATCGATTAAACAAAAAATAACGAAATGGTAACAACTCCAAAAAATTCCAACTTGCTTAGATATGGTTGACGATGAGGTATTTTCAGCAAAGAACTGTTTCTGTATAGTTGAAGTTTGTAAACATTTGCTCCAAGTAAAACCTAAAACCACGGCCTTTGAAATTAGGTCAGACTCAAGAAGTGTGTGACGGGTTTTCTATTTAGCTGATTTTCCTAAGCAAATATGATCCAACTGCCTTCTTCTTCATTCAGGTGAGTGTGTTCAATAATATTCTAGCATCACGTTTACATGTAGGTTTTTCTCAAGTCCGTTGTTCTAAACAAATCGTGACATATAGTAATAATTTTAAATTTAGAAGACCAGCATGAAGCATGAAGACTAGCATGAATATACGTCTAGTAGCTTTTGTTACATGAGCGGCAAAACTGGTCATAATTAACTAAGGTCGAGGCAATATGGTTACAGCTCTAATGAAGGCTTTAAATATGAATGGCTTACTACACGAGGTTGCCATCTAACATTGTGTGGTCCTGGTCACTCAGGGTGAGGAAAATTGTTTCGTAAAATGTTTAACAAAGGAGGAAAAAAAATACTTTTCAGTGTACAGGGATCTGATGTTGTATGTTACGTTAAACAAAATCCGTGTATACAACTTATCATCTCCATAAAGTATATTTATTGTAAAATACACTTTACACTACTATATTTCCTTAAAGTATTTATTGTGATTAACTTATTTAAGCTGAACTTAAGTGTTAACTTAGCTATTAGCTTTTATGTTATTTAAAGTTTTTACAATCAGATTTAGTCAATAAATGTAAAAGAGAGTATAGTTTTATTATTATTCAAAATCAACGCTTTATAACCTTTAACCTCTCGAGAGAAGGATTCTTGTCTTTAAGATAGGCCATGAATGTTTTTTATAAATAATGTTAAGTTTCGTTATCTATGTATCTATAGTTTTAGGTAACACTGAGAATTACCAGGTGATCGAGTTTCTTTTGACCAATTAGAAGTTTAAGAGAGAACTATCCTTGACCCAGGTAAATTTAATTGACCCTGTAACGTAACAAAGAATTATTTAAAACTCAATATATTTTCATTCAGAGAATTTATTTCAGTGTGTCAATTAAATAAAATGTTTCTTTAAATGGACTTTAAATTAAATGTTTAGTAAAATAGAATCGATATTCCCATTTAATGAGTTTGTCCTACCTCTTTGTCTCTTTAAAAAGTAAGGGTTTCATGATTATAATTATAATCGTTTCCCATTTCATTCAATAATTGGATTTAATCTTAATAAAATAAAATAAATTGTGAATAGTAATAGATACTCTAAAAATAAGCTACAATTCACTTCAAGCTTGTACACAGTTTTCACTCAATTATTGTTATTCATTACGCGAGAAACCTATTTCTTATAAAAAATATAAAAGAAGGAAAACATAGGGAAACATATTTTAGTTCAGCAATGAAATCGGCCCTGTTTTGTGATTAGGAATCAATTAATGTACAATGGTGGACTAATAGTGTTACAATATAAACAACAGAATTAAAATCAATACCTTACATTTTTACTCCTTCTTAGGTTGAAATTATCGGATCAGGCTGTTGAGGAACCAATACTTTTCTCGAGTGAGGCAAAGAAGCATGTTCAGGCATATGTTTATGTAAAAAATAGGTTAGTTTTATTTTTATTGACTATAATATGTAATAAATTAAATAGTTAGTAGACAATATATTTGGCTAAGGATGTTTGTTTTTACTTCTAAATAGTAATATTACATTAGTATACATGTACTAACCAGTACTAAACAGTACTATACAGTACTATACAGTTTGACATAACCAGTATAAAAAAAATTAATATAATTAAAATTACATTTCATGTACGAAATCTATGTAAAGTATAATATATCTAAGTATATATGTAAGTTAAGTATATACAAGTATTATATCTTAAAAATGAAAATTCTAACAATTCTTGAAGATAGCTTTTTAGCAATACTAACTTAAAATAGCATGGTTTAGTATGCTTGATGCGTAGTGTAGCACAGTTTTGGTTTTATCGAGGTCTGTTCTCTCCAAGGTCGAATTGCAGCACAACCGACCATCGTTGGCTATTGATTCTCCTATTTTTCAAGTTCAATGTTTTAATAAACACTCTTGGTTACTCCTATGAGATTTATTTGACAATTAGTTATGGTTATCCATTAGTAGTGTTATCCCAGTATTGTGTGAAAAAAATAGATAGTGATCAGCCTAAAAACCCTTTATTATTATTATCATCAAAAAATGTCAGACAAGAATCACTCCCATGAAATTATTTCTTCAAAATCACTAAAACAGAAAAAGAATTATACGTGAAATCGTGCAATTCATCAAAGACCAATATTTTTGATTACAACAGAACAAATGATAGTAAACCGTGGCTAGCATACTTCTGATAAATATTTCCAATGGTTATTTTAAATAAAGTGCTGAAAATTATTACAATAGTGGTTTTCGTATAAAAATATCTACTTTTGTTTGTAAACTAAGGTACGATTTTGACTTTTTGTAAATTAAAACACCGATTAAGGAGCTTCTCCTCGTTGGCACTTTAACTAATAAGAAATAAACAGAGAGTTCGGTCAAGCAGAAAGCTGCTTTATAGGTCTAGTTGGGATATTAAAAGAATATTGTAGTAATTAACAACCGGGTTTTTCTTCAAACCCAATGAAGTTGTTATCAAAATAAATTATCGTAACATTTACTTTGCAAATAATAGTTTTATGAATATTTTAAAGAAAACATTTTCCGCATCTAAGGTAAAGAGTTTGATGTAATAAAATTGTTGATAAATAAAATTAATAATCGTCCAATTTACGGCACTTATGTTAAATTACATTATTTTATACTTACAAAAGATTATACTAACGTTTAGAGAATTGAACCAAGTAGGAAGTTCTGCAGCGTTGCAGTTTCCAACAATCCGATTGTGGGTTGAACACAGAATCTAAGCTTTTCCCAGAGAAGAGGCTTA
Source organism: Macrosteles quadrilineatus (assembly GCF_028750875.1). NCBI lineage: Eukaryota > Metazoa > Arthropoda > Insecta > Hemiptera > Cicadellidae > Macrosteles > Macrosteles quadrilineatus. Next base: position 18,579,814 of record NW_026542594.1, read on the forward strand.
ATTGAATCTTGCCCACAACATTTATCTTACAGCTAGTTTCATAGTACAGCACGTTCTTTTGGTCCAAACTAATTATTGTACACATTTATACTACAAAGACTTGCGCAATCTGGTTTTCAGCAATAATCTTACAAACATTTACGTTATAAACGCTCACGCAAAACCCAGTCTTGTTACATTAGTTTCTATAGAAGAGGCTTATTCAATCGTACGAACACGATTACTGTTAAAGTTGTTACTAGAAAAGATGATTATCCAAACGACCTAGCACATTCATATAATAGTAGTTTATAGAGACAATTTCCTTGACAATTAAACTTAGTTAGGCTAATGAACAGCATTGATTTTCCTAATTATAAACACATGGACGTATTTCTATACAACTAACACATTTAACTATCAACCTTCATGCTTCAAGTTATTATGTATTTATTACTCTATCTTTATACCAGGATCACCGTAAGACGCAATGAATGCCATGAATAACGTTCGACTTCGACTACGAAATAAAACAGTGTTTTAATTACGACGACTGTTTATAACAGCAATGAGATGAGTCCTGTCAAAAGAGTTACCGCTGATAAGGTTAGACATCCCATCTATATGGAACAGCCATTGCCATTTTTTTGTGAAATAAGAACATAGTTATGTGAGCCAGTCACAGAATGCGCTAGGGTATAAAATTCTATTTTCTACCTTATTTCTTTGTTGCTGGCCAATTTGATGGGTCTTAACAGTTTCTATAGCTCACAATAAGTCATTCCATTGGTTTGACTTTGCTAAAAAGTCTTTGTATTCGACAGATAATAGTGATTTAGATCGGCGCAATCTATCAGTGTCTCACATCAACTACGACGATTGTGAATAACAACTTGAACATGGCGAAGGAATGTCTAACTGTCGCATTTATTTGTAACTTACTTCGACCTGATGACTACGTCGCTGATGCAATAACAGTGGGATTACCCTAAGAATTTAAATAAGTAAGAAAAAATACTTTTATACATATGCATACGTTCACCTGACAAAGTGGGCTTTCGATTAATCGCACTGATTAAGGACTGATTATAGTACAGAGTGCTGCTAACTGCTGCATTTACTTACTTACATTGCCGCACACATTTTACCTTGTCGCAGAGTTTTTACTTTTTCGCACACCAGTATCCCAACGAAACAACACAAAACAGCGTGCTTTTATTATGCACGTAATCCGTGTACGCTTGGTAACAGTTTGGCAACACTAGAGGACTAAGTTTGACTTAGGGGAGGTACGAATGAGGCATTAGTTCAAAATTTCTCCGTGAACAGCGCTGTAGTAGAGAGCACTTTGGCAATGAAGGTTTACTAATCTCAAAAATTGTTCTGTTCATAAAATAAAATTATAAATGCCTCAAATTCAATTTTATGATTTTTTTATTATAAAATTAAACCATCATAACCTAACCGAACTAACCAAACTTGCTGATAATGAAATAATATAACAAAAGTTTAGTATAATAAATAATAATTATGTTTATTAAATAAAACTAGAAATTGCTCAATTAAAATTTTATAATGACTTAATAATAAAATTAAACTGTTATAACCGAACCAAAACAACCAAACTTCCAATAAATCTTCTCTTAGCATCCCAGCACAGTGAAAACAGCCAATAATCTGGATAATGGCATTGAGTGTTGTTAAGTAAAGTTCTCTTTTGATTTTTCACTATATTACAGTTGATGGTTATGTAAAATACACTATAGTTCAAACTAAGCACCATTTTCAATTTTGCATAGTTAAAAGGTCTATGTATGAGAAAAAAGTGTTTTTTGCAGCAGCACACAATGTTGATTGCTTAAATAAGCCAAGAGGTTTTTTTATTCTGAAAATATCTCACAATAAAACATTCATTGTAGCGTATCAGTAGTCAAGGATAAGCCTAAACTGGAACACAAAATACATTTGGCAGAAATAATTACTTAAAAATAAAAATAATTTTTTTTAAATTGAATATTATACGAGTGTAACTCCCCCCACTGCCCTCTGGGTATCCACACTAAATTGAGATCATATTGAATTGTTATACAGCCAAATTGAAAACCGGTTAACAATTAATAATTCCAGTTCTCAGAACATCGGTAAGTATTTTGGTTTGAATTACATAACACGCATTTGAAAAACTGTATTATAAGAGTAAATTAATAATGAATTAATTACTTAAAAAGACCACAAGTGTGAAGCATTTGTACCTAATTTATCTTTCGTACAACTAAATTTCCATTGGAAGGAATTTACTCAAAGTTTTATTAAATCGATAATATCAAAACGGCACCAAAATTGCCATAGGTTTCTATTGTAATCTAGCAACAGATCATCTTGAGTGAGTCGGTGGCTCAGTCGGTAGCGTCGCGGACTTCGGGCCCAAGGCAGCGATGTCGTGGGTTCGGATCCTGGTCACCGCCGATAACATTTTATCAGTACAGTTCACCTTTGTACTGTACCGGCTCACTCCTTGCTTTGCTGTAAACGATCCACGCACGGGCGCTTAGTCTATGTGGACGGGCAAATGCAAGGTTAAAAGAGGCCGCCAACCTCTTTAAAAAAAAAAAAAAAAAAAAAAATCTCTTTTTATGATCGAAAGAGTTTTGTATAAATAAACACATACTATAACAGCTATAACGTTACAAAGAATCACACAGGACGATATTTTATCCTTGAGACTCAATAGCACACATAGGATATGTGCCTAGAACTTTTCTATTGAGGCTTAGTTCGCTAATCAAAGAGTGTAAGGGTTGTTTAATTTACCAGCTCTGGGATCCTTTAGAAGCAACTTCCACCTCATTAACTTGGGTTTTATCCGTCCTTAAGCCTTCTCTCAATCAGTGTGTACGGAACAATTAGCCGAAATACACCAACTTGTTCAGAAAACCCCTCATATTGTATTGCAAAAAGACACAATTTTAAGTTTCAGGTTTTTGTGGAGGGGAGGGTCAAAGTTTAAAACTCGGTTGTGTTTAAGGTATTTAGGAAAAAAAACTGGCAAAAAAATTAACACAAATTTAAAATAAAGTTTAATAAAAAAAAACTAGTATTAAAAATGTTTAAATAAACATGTAGTAGATGCATATACAAATGTGTAGCACATTATGGTGCAAAATACTTTAATTAAAAATAATATACGAGAGATTTCAAACAAGAATGGTCCTCTCGGTAATCTTCCTAAAGTAAACGGTTGCAGAGTTTTAAAAAATGTGCACTTTGTAAGGTGCACATTTTTTAATAGCCTACTTTTAACGCTTTAAAATCTATAACATTTTTACTATGGAATAGTAGTTTCCATCACTAGGAGCCAAAGTCGCTTTTTTGGTACGCAATTGTGTTTTAAGGAAAAATGATTAAGTACCAAAAAGACACTTTTGCTCAGTGTGATGAACAACTATTTCCATCATACTGTGGAAATAACCTTCTAATCTTTACAAAAGTATACCACATCATTTGAGGTTATACAAAGTACTCATCAATGTTTACATTTCTGTTTTTTACAAACATAACTCTAAATATCGTGTGTTCAATCACGTTTTCATTATGCACTGATAAGATTTAGAGGTTAGCGAACCGAAAAATTTACAATATGTTTTTTTCTGTTCCCTATTTGAAGTTACCTGAAAACAATTATTTTGCTGATGATTTAGAGAATTAAAAACGGCTGCTTTCCGGACATTATGATGAAATAGTAGTTTTCGTTACTAGTCCCTAATGTAGGCCTTTTGGGACGATATCGTGTTTAACGGACGTGGCTTTGCCGAATCCAGAAATGCGATTAAGTCACAAAAAAAATTTTAGGACGAGTTACGAACAATATTTTTCATTACATTGACAGATATTATAGCAGAAAATACATAATACTACTCCAAAATACAGTAACACTGAATGCATTAGGTTATGTAAGAAACAAACAAAGTTTGTTTATATTATATTGTTGAAGCATTTCAAAGGATCACAACAGCTGATTTGTTTTTGAGGTTAGCTTTGACATTAACATATGATTTGAGTCCGTACAATTTTACTAACTAGTCCGTAAAAAGCTATCTTTAGGGACTGAAAACGATCCGTAGGATAGCTGTTTTTGAGACAGTGTAATGAAAACGATATTTTGTATTCTGGATAATGTTTTTATTTTATCTTACAAAGACGAATTGTTATTTTGGTGATCTGTGAATGTTAGTGATAGGAAGGAACAACAACCTCGCTGGGTTCCCAAAGGGTTCTCATTGAAGTCGATCCAACTCATTTGATTTGACCTAAGTTAGGAAATCGAGATAATAACTCACTCTACAAAGATTTAATCTGGCTTATATTCTTTTATCTCGGTCTTTGGTTTGTCAACGAGTGGTTTTACTAATTTTACTTGTCTTGATCAACCATTAAAAGAACAGTAATTTTTTAAATAAAAATTACATAGGTAATCTAGTTTAGCTGTTGAACCATCTTTAGTTTTTGTTTTAATTTAGTAAATAAAAGTTGATCTTTTAAGATACCGTAACATATTTTTCTGAAACCAGACGGTTTGTCGAAGAGAACATATATAAATGTGCACAGACTAATCTTGAAAGATCTGTTCTCTTGGTTTTTTTATTGTTCGTAGTTCATTGGGACGTATACATATAAGTTAAAATAGTTGACGATTATTTGTCCTTTAAGTTTACCTCAATTAAATATTGGTGCGTATCAAGAAATCTATGTTTAGCAGCAGCATATGCAATCGGTGACTCAATTTCACATTAGTTTTTAATTGTAAAAACGGCTAAATAGTTAATTATGAGAACGTAATGATGTCTACCTCACTATGGCGTGTCTTCATTCATGATTACTACTGTCAGAATTAATTTAATTTTACATACTTTGTAATATATTTTGTTTTGATCTTGTGTAATCTTAGTATTACACAGAAAATGAATTACCCAGCCTGTTTATCAATGGCAGATAATCTAGATTAGAAACAAATACATAATCATAAATCCACCTGCATATTATTATAAAATCCTAAAAGGAACAAATCTTCAATATTTGCTCTTAACAGTAACTAGAAACTTTAAATACAGTCATTATAGTAAATAGTTTTTGAGGTATGCAATATGTTGTAAAATATGGGTCTGCATTTAATTTTTAAAATACAAGAAACATTTATACCCAAGATTAAGAGGTGAAATTATAAAAATACTCAATATATAATAATACTTAGCACCCATAAGTCTACATCATTGTTCAAAACGGTGATATTACAAAAAAAATCTGCTCAGGTTTTATATTTCCTTTAACCTCTAGGGACTAAATTTTGGTGAATTTATGGTGTAATTCAATTTTACGGTACAGTATAATGGAACTGACTACTGGTGCTCAATAAACATAATAGCTATGGTTATTGTTATGTACCTTTTATGCAGATGTAGTTATATTTTGTTTTAATATTTTAATGATGGATTCAAAAGTCATACCTTTGGAATTTAGAAACATTGTAATTCCAAACGTTATTTTTTAATATAGTAGGTCTATATTATCGAATATTTGCTAGATTTATTTAACTCATACATCGAGATTAGTCTGTTGTAACACCAAGTTTTAGTAAAATAAAATATAATAACTTACGGTGTAACATTTTACTTACCTTTGGTTTTCCCAGTTGTCTGCTTAATAACATCAAAGTTTTTCACACACGAACTTAACAGTCACAAAAACTAATTTCACCTCATATTAGATTACTTTAAGATTAGAAACAAGCATTATAATAATAATGCTACATTATTATTGCCACACAAAAAGTTCCACCATCAAAATATAATTAAATTAGAGTTATATTTAATACTTTTAGTGGTTTGAGGTATACGTCTTAGTTTATATCAAGTATGGCTTGTTAACGAGACAGGTGAAATGTATTGTTTTGTTGCCACGTTGGTATTTATAACTTAGGCTATTTTAAAGCAGGCTGATTATTATTTACTATGCAAGAACTCAATTGTCCCAAGTTTTAAAATAATTATACCTATAACTGAAATAGCTGATGCGCGAGTAAAGACAGCGATGAACGATTATGACGTTTATATAACCTAACCATCAAATGATGATTATTGAAGTTTAATTGATTTAACAATTGTTTTAAAACTCTGATTATGTTTTAAGATTGTTACAAATATTTATAAATGTTATATAGATTTATTTTATCATTTAATCTTTATATGATGATAAACCTGTAATCCCTTTTAAAGATTTACGCTTTTCATCTACTTTCCGATTTGATTTGTCTTTTTCTACTCAAGAATTCAATTTAGGTAAACTCAATTGTTTTATGGTACCGTAGAACTAACAAGCGACTTATGTGAATTTAATCCAAATGCATGTCGCTTGTATAAAGAATTATCCATGGAGTGTTAAGCTCTTTTAGATGTATTCTGAACATACTGGTTTTATTTGATTTCTATTTTGTTAATTTAAACCCAGCAAACTAATAGAGTAAAAAAAATAAAACATACAAACGAGAACAGTAAGCCATAAATTTCAATCGATTAAACAAAAAATAACGAAATGGTAACAACTCCAAAAAATTCCAACTTGCTTAGATATGGTTGACGATGAGGTATTTTCAGCAAAGAACTGTTTCTGTATAGTTGAAGTTTGTAAACATTTGCTCCAAGTAAAACCTAAAACCACGGCCTTTGAAATTAGGTCAGACTCAAGAAGTGTGTGACGGGTTTTCTATTTAGCTGATTTTCCTAAGCAAATATGATCCAACTGCCTTCTTCTTCATTCAGGTGAGTGTTTTCAATAATATTCTAGCATAACGTTTACATGTAGGTTTTTCTCAAGTCCGTTGTTCTAAACAAATCGTGACATATAGTAATAATTTTAAATTTAGAAGACCAGCATGAAGCATGAAGACTAGCATACGTCGAGTAGCTTTTGTTACATGAGCGGCAAAACTGGTCATAATTAACTAAGGTCGAGGCAATATGGTTACAGCTCTAATGAAGGCTTTAATTATTAATGGCTTACTACACGAGGTTGCCATCTAACATTGTGTGGTCCTGGTCACTCAGGGCGAGGAAAATTGTTTCGTAAAATGTTTAACAAAGGAGGAAAAAAAATACTTTTCAGTGTACAGGGATCTGATGTTGTATGTTACGTTAAACAAAATCCGTGTATACAACTTATCATCTCCATAAAGTATATTTATTGTAAAATACACTTTACACTACTATATTTCCTTAAAGTATTTATTGTGATTAACTTATTTAAGCTGAACTTAAGTGTTAACTTAGCTATTAGCTTTTATGTTATTTAAAGTTTTACAATCAGATTTAGTCAATAAATGTAAAAGAGAGTATAGTTTTATTATTATTCAAAATCAACGCTTTATAACCTTTAACCTCTCGAGAGAAGGATTCTTGTCTTTAAGATAGGCCATGAATGTTTTTTTTAAATAATGTTAAGTTTCGTTATCTATGTATCTATAGTTTTAGGTAACACTGAGAATTACCAGGTGATCGAGTTTCTTTTGACCAATTAGAAGTTTAAGAGAGAACTATCCTTGACCCAGGTAAATTTAATTGACCCTGTAACGTTACAAAGAATGATTTAAAACTCAATATATTTTCATTCAGAGATCAGTGTGTCAATTAAATAAAATGTTTCTTTAAATGGACTTTAAATTAAATGTTTAGTAAAATAGAATCGATATTCCCATTTAATGAGTTTGTCCTACCTCTTTGTCTCTTTAAAAAGTAAGGGTTTCATGATTATAATTATAATCGTTTCCCATTTCATTCAATAATTGGATTTAATCTTAATAAAATAAAATAAATTGTGAATAGTAATAGATACTCTAAAAATAAGCTACAATTCACTTCAAGCTTGTACACAGTTTTCACTCAATTATTGTTATTCATTACGCGAGAAACCTATTTCTTATAAAAAATATAAAAGAAGGAAAACATAGGGAAACATATTTTAGTTCAGCAATGAAATCGGCCCTGTTTTGTGATTAGGAATCAATTAATGTACAATGGTGGACTAATAGTGTTACAATATAAACAACAGAATTAAAATCAATACCTTACATTTTTACTCCTTCTTAGGTTGAAATTATCGGATCAGGCTGTTGAGGAACCAATACTTTTCTCGAGTGAGGCAAAGAAGCATGTTCAGGCATATGTTTATGTAAAAAATAGGTTAGTTTTATTTTTATTGACTATAATATGTAATAAATTAAATAGTTAGTAGACAATATATTTGGCTAAGGATGTTTGTTTTTACTTCTAAATAGTAATATTACATTAGTATACATGTACTAACCAGTACTAAACAGTACTATACAGTACTATACAGTTTGACATAACCAGTATAAAAAAAATTAATATAATTAAAATTACATTTCATGTACGAAATCTATGTAAAGTATAATATATCTAAGTATATATGTAAGTTAAGTATATACAAGTATTATATCTTAAAAATGAAAATTCTAACAATTCTTGAAGATAGCTTTTTAGCAATACTAACTTAAAATAGCATGGTTTAGTATGCTTGATGCGTAGTGTAGCACAGTTTTGGTTTTATCGAGGTCTGTTCTCTCCAAGGTCGAATTGCAACACAACCGACCATCGTTGGCTATTGATTCTCTTAACTATTTTTCAAGTTCAATGTTTTAATAAACACTCTTGGTTACTCCTATGAGATTTATTTGACAATTAGTTATGGTTATCCATTAGTAGTGTTATCCCAGTATTGTGTGAAAAAAATAGATAGTGATCAGCCTAAAAACCCTTTATTATTATTATCATCAAAAAATGTCAGACAAGAATCACTCCCATGAAATTATTTCTTCAAGATCACTAAAACAGAAAAAGAATTATACGTGAAATCGTGCAATTCATCAAAGACCAATATTTTTGATTACAACAGAACAAACGATAGTAAACCGTCGCTAGCATACTTCTGATAAATATTTCCCATGGTTATTTTAAATAAAGTGCTGAAAATTATTACAATAGTGGTTATCGTATGAAAATAAAAAGTTTTCTTAGTAAACTAAGGTACGCTTTTGACTGTAAATTTAAAGACCTGATTAAGGAGCTTCTCCTCGTTGGCACTTTAACTAATAATAAGAAATTAATGGAGAGTTCGGTTTAGCAGAAAGCTTCTTTATAGGTCTAGTTGGGATATTAAAAGAATATCGTAGTAATTAACAACCGGGTTTTCCATAAAACCCAATGAAATTATTTTAAAAATAAATTATTGTAACATTTGCTTTGGAAATAATGGTTTTTTGAATATTTTAAAGCTATCACTTTCCGCATCTAAGGTCAAGAGTCTGATAAAATAAAATTGTTAATAAATAACATTAATAATCGTCCAATTTACGGCACTTATGTTAAATTACATTATTTTATACTTACAAAAGATTATACTAACGTTTAGAGAATTAAACCAAGTAGGAAGTTCTGCAGCGTTGCAGTTTCCAACAATCCGATTGTGGGTTGAACACAGAATCTAAGCTTTTCCCAGAGAAGAGGCTTAATTGAATCTTGCCCACAACATTTATCTTACAGCTAGTTACATAGTACAGTACTTTCTTTTGGTCCAAACTAATTATTGTACATATTTATACTACAAAGAATTGCGCAATCTGGTTTTCAACAATAATCTTACAAACATTTACATTATAAACGCTCACGCAAAACCCAGTCTTGTTACATTAGTTTCTATAGAAGAGGCTTACTCAATCGTACGAACACGATTAATGTTACAGTAGTTACTAGAAAATATGATTATCCAAACGACCTACACATTCAAATACTAGTAGTTCATAGAGACGATTTACATAGCAATTAAACTTAGTAAGCCTACTGAACCGCTGATAAGGTTAGACATCCCATCATATGGAAAAACCATCGTCATTTTTTTGTTAAATAAGAACATAGTTATGTGAGCCAGTCACAGAATGCGCTAGGGTATAAAATTCTATTTTCTACCTTATTTCTTTGTTGCTGGCCAATTTGATGGGTCTTAACAGTTTCTATAGCTCATAATAAGTCATTCTATTAGTTCGACGTTGTTAAATAAAAAGTCTTTGTATTCGACAGATATTAGTGATTTTCATCGGTGCAATCTGTCGGTGGCTCACATCAACTACGACGATTGTGATTAACAACTTAAACACGGTGAAGGATTGAAAACATTGGTAAGAACTAAGTGAATAAATCTTTGCACCTTTTGTAGAAACATCTCTCTGCCCCCCCCCCACCCCCTCTCAGTGTTACGATCATATCTATAACTATAAGTAAGAATTAGTAGATATTGCTTTATTTCCCAGCCCAAACAATCCTATCTATGTGACTTTCCTCGTCACAATTGTTGACAATTAATTGGGCTGACTGCTACTGATATGTCTACTGTCGCATTTGCTTGTAACTTACTTCGAACTGACCACTAGGTCGCTGATGCAATATCAGTGGGATTGCAAGAAAAAATACTTTTCCTACAGTCACCCGACAAAGTTGGCTTCCTTGTACTGTTTATAGTACAGAAAGCTGCTAATTGCTGCATATTTATACTTTGCCGTACGGTTTATACTTTGCCGCACGGTTTATACTTTGCCGCACATCAGGATTCCAACGAAACAACACAAAACAGCGTGGTTCTATTATGCACGTAATCCGTGTACGCTTGGAAATAGGTTGGCAAAACTTAAAGATAATAATACTATGAGCAGCTGATTGACTATTATAACTACGATTTAACCTGTCATTTCGTGTTTATAGTTTAGGTATTTCTGAACTTTCTGGACTTTTAATTTAAACGTTTTAAAAACATTCCTACGATCTTAATAAACAAGAAAATACCTTTAAAGCGTTTTTTTAGGCGCGGAAACCACTTCAAATTACAAAAACATACGGAACTATATTCTCAAAACGCGGAGTACATTTCTTGCCGAGGAAAAATAGCGGAGTGATACAGACCGCGGGTACTACTTTCTCTAGGGCACCTATTTGTGTTGCCAGCTGAACCTAAAAACGTGTTGTATAGTGTTTGAAAGACTAATTATTTATATGCTTTATAGTGACTGTAGGAAAAATATAATGTGTAACACGAGTGAAAAAGGCCTTTGCTGCACTCGAGATCATTCCGCACTCGCCTGCGGCTCGTGCGTAAACATTGCTCTCGTGTGCAGCAAAGTGCCACTTTCACCACTAGTTACACAAATAACTATTTCCTAAGTTCACCCGACAAAGTGAGCTTAAGATTAATCGCACTGATTAAGCACTGATTATAGTACAGAGTGCTGCTAATTGCTGCATTTACTTACATTGCCGCACACATTTTACTTTGTCGCATATGTTTTACTTTGTCGCACACCAGTATTCCAACCAAACATCACAAACAGCGTGCTTTTATTATGCACGTAATCCGTGTACGCTTGGTAACAGTTTGGCAACACTAAAGATACTACGACTACGATCAGCTGGTACAGCGTTTCCCATTTCGTTCAATAATTGGATTTAATCTAACATAAAAAACGTGTTGTTAAGTGTTTGAAAGACTAATTTAAAATTAAAACTAATTAAACTAATTTAAAATATGATTTAGTAACTGTAGGGAAAATATAACGTGTAACACAAATGTGCCACTTCACCCACTAGTTACACAAATAACTATTCCTTGCCGTTTAGTGTAAAAAAAAAAAAACTATCTTTGGCGTTTGTTGGAAATACGCCTCAATTTCTTAGTATAGCAAATTTGTTAAATATAGTGCTCTACAATGTAGATCCAAAGGTCAAGGGTTGAACGTATAATTATCAAGTAATTAGGTGTCTATCTCGCTTTAGAATTTGAAGAGAGAACTAACTTTGCCCACGGTAAATCGAATTTTCCCCTTTTATTGTATGAGGGAGGATTAAATAGGTCTACTGGCTTTACTGGAGTAAAGTAATTTCTTTGTTACGTTAATGTATTAGCAAAATCTATATTACCTATTGGATAATCATTTTATAGAGCCCTTTTAAAATTAAACAAGTAAATAAAACAATGAATTACAACAACAAAATTTACAGTTTGAAATTGTCAAGCTAAAATGTTTAATATTTGTGTGGTGATCATGAAAACACACTTTTCATTATAAATATACATAATCGTATACATAAAAGTAATAAACATATACATATACATAAACACATACACATATACAAATAACACTTAACACATACAAGTAAACACATCATATACATAAACATAAAAAAGTCATAAGTAAACCTCTAAATGGGGTTCCTTGTAAATAGCCTAGATTCCTATATACTGTAGATGTCTGAAACTTAATAGACATATTTTTTGTTACAGGTACTGTTTAAACCAGCCAACTATTGAACTGTACAGTCAGTCATCGTAGAAAGTGAAACTAATAAAGAGAGAGTTCCAATAAACAAATGAAATCCTTAAAATTAAATATATTTAGAACTAAGTTCCTAAAAAGTAAAAGTAATAATTTTTATGTCATAAGCTTAGTTTAAGGCTTCATCCCTTATTGCTTTTATAGTATTATTAATTGTTTGTCAATTTATCTCCGTTCGTACAGCAAATTACCAAGTGATAACCAGATCAATTCTCACCCATGTGTGACACAAAGCGTGAGGTTTTGGTAGTTTTGTGTGTTAAATTGTGCAAATTATTGACTGTTTATTCTCTTTTGTGTTATTTTTAAGTATAATGTCCCCTGTACACAAATTGTGATTGTTTGCCATTAGGATATTTTCTCGCGTTGTTATTACTGCCCAATCTTTATGAAAGAGTTATAGGCATTCAGTTTCAACAACCTGAATTACTTTAGAAGATGGTTAGAAGGTGATACCGTTCTTATAATTACTAATAAAATTGCTTTAAAAATGAGAATTATTACTGTAGAATTTTATAAACTTATAAGCTTAAAAAAATTGGGGACTCTTAATAATTGGGCAAACGATTAAGTGTAAAACCCATTAATGATGTAACATACAACATAAAACACGCATATTTAATGCATACGTGGCAGATCAAACAAACCTTGCGTAGTTAAAAATAATTTTTCCATGGCAAAAAACCACAGGCCTACTGATACTACGGTACAACACTGTATGTTCTAAAGTGTTGAATTCATAAGCAATATCAAATATAGTGGGGGTTCGAATAGTAGGTTGTGGATAGGAATATATTTTATAATTCCAGCGAAAAATATTCTTTAAAAATATAAGATCCGATTTGTTTGTGTGAAATGTTATTCATCAATTGTATGGCAATCGTGAAAACATACTACTACTCTATTGGTTCTATTACATTGACGAAGAATTATTACATTTAAATAAGAGTACGTTGACGAATAAGAAATTAAATGATGGTTGAAAGGATACATAAATATGAAAACATAACCAATCAACAAAAAGTTAGCCTGGTAACTTGAATTCAACAATTACTTTACTTTCCCTACAACAAAAAGACGTTGATAACTAGGACATTCCCATTGACAATGACATGTCACGTTGTTGAACGTTACAACAGTGCTACACAACTGACGTATCAACGAATGATTCCTCTGTGTCATACATCATACGTCATGTTGGTGGATCGTCCAATCTGTCATTAGACCTGACTCGTAGAGGGAGTTTCTTTCACAATGCAACTTAATGCAGCTAGCGAATTGACAATTAATACAGATTATATAAAATATACTTTTACGTTTAGCTTACTCGCTTTCTTACTTACACTTATTACTTACGCTTATTACTTATTTGTCGGGTCATCAGCAGTTTTATAATGAATTAGTATTCATCTGAAAAAAAAAGGTTTATTAGATGATAATGTGTTTGAATCAGTGACTACAGAATTAAAACTGTGGTCACTAGTTCGAATAGTGCACAGTCAGGCACACATATTTTGAGGGCCTATTTTAAAAGATTACGTTACATTTATGTTACATTAATCTTGTAGACATTTGAACATTAATTTAGCTTCTTAAGAACATTAAAAAGGAAGCTTTTGACGTAATTTAATCTTTGGAGTTAACTTTTTCTAACTATGCAGTAGCTTGGAACCTCATTCAAGAGAGGTATAACAACAAAACATTAATTGTTCAAAAACATATTCACTCTCTGTTCAATCTATCAAAGTTAGAAAAAGAATCTGTCCAATCTTTAAGAGAGCTGATCAACAGTTCCAACAAGCACATTCGTGCATTGAATGCACTTGGAGAACCCACTGACAAATGGGATACTCTACTTATTCATTTGATTTCTTCCAAATTTGATCCTATCACATTCAGGAATTGGCAAGATAATCTTAAGCCTAATAGCTTTCCAACAATGCAAGCCCTAAATGGTTTCTTAAATCATAGGTTTCATATACTTGACTCTATTCATTACAATAACATTAAGCCTTTAGTTGCTCCACTGCCTAAACATAATGATGTTAACTTTGTCAAACATAAACCTACTTCTGCTTCTGGGTTTCAAAACAAGTCATGGTCATCACGACAGCCATGCTTGTCATCTTCAGAACCTAAATGTGAACTGTGCCAGTCCTCACATTTTTTATTTCAATGTGAACAATTTCACAACCTAGCAATACCTGATAGAATAAACAAGGAGCTTAAATTTGTGTAACAACTGTCTGAAATGTCACAAAACTAATCAGTGTAAAAGTAAGAGTGTTTGCAAATCTTGTGGAAAAAGACACAACACTTTACTTTGCCTTAAGTCAGTGTCAATTTCTAAAGACAGTTGTGGTAAGAACAGTCAACCACAACTGGATCAATAACAAACAGTTATCCACTGGAGATAATAAACAGGTTATTTCTGTAGGCGCATCAGCCAATGATCAATCCTCTAGCAGACAAACTCAGACTATCCTTTCTACAGCTATTGTTGATGTCATCAGTCCTAGAGGTAAGATTGTTTCATGTAAGGCATTACTTGATTGTGGATCACAATCAAACTTCATTTCAGAATCACTCTGTAAGCGATTACAAGTAAACAAAAGACAGGCTTCAGTATCAATAACATGCATCAATTTTAATACAACTTCTGTCAACCATGTCGTAAATGTTACAGTCAATTCTAGAAATTCAGAATTCACTACATAAATGGACTTTCTAATTCTTCCCAAACTTACAGAAAAGTTACCAGGGATGTTTTATTCTATCATTCAACTCAGATTCCCCTTGATGTCGCTCTTGCAGATCCTTATTATTATAACCCATCAAAAATAGACACGATCCTAGGGGCTCAAGCGTTTTGGGACGTTCTTGGTGACAAAACAATACAGTTATCAGTCAATGGTCCATCTCTTAGGGAAACTAAATTAGGATGGATAGTCACAGGGAATGTAGAAGTAAGAAGACACGTTTCTGATGACAATCATACATACTTTGTATCATCTCTAGATTTGTTAAACAGTAATATTAAACGTTTCTGGGAATTAGAAGATTATCAATCTCAATCCACTTTAACTGGGGAGGATCTTCTTTGTGAAGAGCATTATGAATCTACAACCTTGCGCGACACAAGCGGTAGATACGTTGTAAATATTCCTTTAAAGAAAAATGTTTCCGATCTAGGTGATAACAAACAAATCGCTTTCAAACGGTTTGCTACTCTTGAAAACAGACTTGCCAAAAACTTTAAGTTGTACAATGACTACAGGGATTTTATGAGTGAATATGAAAGGCTAGGTCACATGCAATGTATTGGGGAACTCAGTTCAGCTAGCATGCCTCATAAAAGTTCATCACAATCATATTTTATTCCACACCATGCTGTTATTAAGGAATCATCTATCACAACAAAATTACGTGTTGTTTTTGACGCTTCTGCCAAATCTTCAACTGGCCTTTCACTTAATGATGTTTGAGAAAATGTATCGTCAGATACAAATCGATCCCTCTCAACACAGCCTTCAATCCATTTTGTGGAGATCACACACTTCTGAACCAATTAAGGTCTTTCAACTAAAGACAGTCACTTATGGAACCAAAAGCGCTCCATATCTAGCAACCCGAACACTCCAACAACTTGCACTAGATGAAGTTTCAAATTTTCCAATCGCGTGTAAAACATTGCACAGTGATTTCTATGTCGATGATGTTCTAAGTGGAGCACATACAATCGAATCAGCACTACGTCTTCAAAGTGATCTTATAGAACTGCTATCCAAGGGTGGTTTTCATTTAAGAAAGTGGTCATCAAATCATGTTGATTTACTAAAGAACGTTCCTGAATCAGATATTGAAGCTCATCCTGAACACAATTTAGACATAAACAACTCAATAGTCAAAACGTTGGGTTTAATGTGGGATACCGCTCATGATGTATTCAAATATTCACTATCACTATCACAAGATACTCAACCACAAAACATTACAAAACGACAAGTTCTGTCGGAAATAGCCAAGATATTTGATCCTTTGGGATTAATTGGACCTGTCATTCTCTTAGCTAAACTTATAATGCAACAACTGTGGAAGGATAACTTAGATTGGAATGACAAAATTCCCTCGTATTTGAATAATCGATGGCTTGAGTTTCATGCATCATTAACTAATTTGAACAAACTATCAATAAACAGATATGTATTGTCATCCAATGAACCTGCAACTGTAGAACTTCATGGATTTTGTGATGGATCCATGGCTGCTTATGGAGCTTGTGTTTATCTTAGGTGTCAAGATGTAAAAGGAGAAACAAATGTGACGTTAATTTCATCAAAGTCTCGTGTTGCTCCATTGAAGGTTACTTCAATTCCAAGATTGGAGCTTTGTGGCGCTTTGCTACTAAGTCAATTAGCCCAAGTTCTCATCAAAGCATTGAACATTGATACTAATTTGTTTATTATTATTCTGACTTTACTGTTGTTCTTTCTTGGATCAATTCCCCATCATCTCATTACAGTACATTTGTTGCAAACAGAATCTCAACAATTCAATCCCTAACAAACATAAGCCATTGGAATCATGTTGTTGGCACTTAAAATCCTGCAGACCTAATATCTCGTGGCTCTTTGGTTCAACCCCTCTTATCGTCATCTCTCTGGTGGAACGGACCACAATGGTTATCTGGAGGACATAAATTTTGGAAGGAAGGCTCAAACTTTCGATTTGAGACAAGTGTCAACTCACTTTTAGAATTGCGTAAGGCAAATACTGTAACAGCCGTCTCTTTAAATGTTCATGGTCATGATATATTTAGCAAGTATTCATCATTTCAGAAACTTTTACTGTAGCATATTGTCTAAGGTTTTATAAAAACACTAAATCCAAAGATTGTTTCACAGGTTCCCTTACATGTTCAGAAATAAATTATTCAAGACGACAATTTACCACCTTGTATTTGGAAAATTGGGCGAGTGATCGCAGTGCATCCAGGAAAAGACAATTTTGTGCGAGTTGCTACATTACAAACAAAGGATGGACTAATTAAAAGATCTATTTCAAAACTGTGCCCTTTACCAGGTCAAGAAATGGATTTAAATAACCAAATTTAATATTTCAAAGGGGCCGGAATGTGTAAAAACACATAATTTACAAGATATACAATTATTTCTCAAAAAGACTATATTTATCAATGTGTGATTTAAATTATATCTTTTGTTTGTTTACATATTTTAAAAACAAACTTATAATTATTACAGTCCACTGCTACTTTCAATAAACATGTACTAGATATTTTCTATCTTTTATTTTACAAATCAAATCAATTTCACTTTACAGTCTTATAACACTTAAAACATATATTTACACTTATACTGTTACTCACAAGACGGTAAATATACAAAAAAGATGGTAAGTGGTGATCGATTTCGATTGGACACTCCAATCATCATCAGACTCAATAAGGCAAATGTATGGTTTGCACACTTTTTACATTATCTTTTATATAAAATATTTTGAAACTTAGGGCGTCTCTAAAGTCAAGACAAGGAAATAAAAAATAACCTTTAGGTCCGACTTTTAGTAGAGGGAAACCTTAACAGCTGGATGTAAACCTGGTCCTAAAAAATCGTAATATTTTCCTTCCCATAAAACTGTAACTTAGCTTTTTAGTGGTTTAAAGTGTACGTCTTGTTTCTGTTTTCAAGTCAGAAAAAATATGGATTTTTAGCGATTCAAAAGACAATCGTGCAACGTAGATATGCGTAGGGTTTCCTATTATTTTAGATTACAAGAGTAAAAAAACAACAAACATTCCATTCGAACTTGTAAGATGAGCAGAACTCACTTGGTACAAAAGGACAAAACAATGTAACTCCTCTTTGAAAAGGCTCCAACCTGTCAAAGTCTGTTAGAATATTTCTTCCTCACGTTTGATAATGAACTCACATTGTTAGTCCTGGACCTGAGAATCTTGGCGTTGAAACAAGAGAAAAAAGTATGCTATGTCAGAGATCTTTGAATATATTTTCTTATCATACTAAAGAATTACGATAAATTTTAAAACAGGAAATAGGCTTACTATTGTCTATGGTTCTAGTTACTCATAACCAAAGCGTAGGTTAAACAGTTTTCCTCCCATGAAGGATGGGTTTTTTATGTTAGTTGTTCATTATTTTAATTTGACGTTCTTGTGGCCTTTTGAGAAACTTAAAGTTAAACCTCTTTAAAGATTGGAGAATTAAATTTCGTTGCTTGAGTATTTATAGCCATCGGTTGCTTAAAAACTAGTTTCATTATACCATAGTATTTGCATTAAATCCCTTTAAAAAGATAAATAATTTTACGTTATCCATAACAGCCTTAAAACTTAAGTCTAGATCCAAAAAAGAATTTTAAAATGGAAATCTTAATAAAACAATCATATACTTTTTTTTAAGATATTAACAGTTTGATGCTTAAAGGTACCGGTTAAACTTAAGTTTTACCTTAACGTTACGGTAACTTAGTTTTGAACTTAAATTTCATGTACTACTTAAAACGCCCTATCTTTCAGAGTATGATTTGTACTGCTATTACTTTTTGCGAGGATTTTTTTTTTATCTCTTCTTAATTGTTTCATTCAGGTGAGATGATTCGCGTACTTAATAGTATGAACACAGATTTCCAATATCCTGATTTGATAACATTAAATATTTGTCGTGCTAGATAGGTTTTACAGTATTAGAATAGTTATTGTGGCAAGTCGTTATTGCATAACGAACCATTTTATATTCTGTGTCTCCCAAGATGCATTTTCTGTTGGAGGAAGCTGTTGTGGCTATGTAAATGTGACGTGTAATATCCTGCCTGAGAAACACCTAAATCTCAGGATCTCAATATCTTCCTGCAGAGCTCAAGAGGACGCTTCAACTGTGAGAGATTCTACGATCTTCCTGTATCTACATTTGCCCACAAAACATTTATAAAATAAAACAAAACATACAATATAAATAAACTGTATTTGTGACGTTAAAGGTTTAGGTTTGACACTTAATATATTTATTTTTTTATAACAATACATTACGAAGAAATTTATGAAATAAAATCTCGAATGATTACCAGATAGCATAGTTTTTTTAATCCCCTTTAACTATAAATGAAACAAACGTTCCAATAAATATTCATCAAGCTTCCCAACACGGTGAAAACGTCCGTTAATCTGGATAACGACTTTGTGTGTTGTTAAATATATCTACAAGAGTCATCCGTCACCAATTGTATTGTATTACACCACTGACTATTTGTAACGAAGCAGGCTGGTTATAGCCAGATGTTTAATGAGGGCCTCTGAGAGGCTGCTTCTATTATTTTTCCCCATTTTTGTTTTTAGCGATCAACTAATAAATTAGTGCAACCTAAAAGTCTAAATACAACAGAATAAGAGAATAATTTTAAGCTAGTTGGGCTCAGATCAACTAAACGTTTGACCTAGGCTGTCTAGCTGGGAAAGGTTCAATATCAAGGACTACATTTTAGCGAATTTCCCTGATATATATTTATACACACAAATATATGCTAGCTTAAAGTAAGTTAATTTCTCAGCTTGGTATGGTAATTAAGCTGAGGAATAACAAAGGAAACGGTTTGTCAGCAGCAAGATATGTTGGTAGATTCGAGTTGTTTTGTTTTTACTAGTAAGAACTTGATCAATGAAAAGCTGTGCGTACGAATCATTAGAAAGTTGAACACACCCGTTAGGGGACAACTGAGATTCATCATTACAGTATATATATTCAATTTAAATTAGGTTTCGTTGCCATATTTCACAGGGTAAGCTAGTAGACAGTTATTGTGATTCTCGGAGTGAACGATAAAAACACGCATTTAAACACTTTATAATCTTTGCAAGTAAATACATAAATAATTAGGCTACCTATATTACTTGCACGATTTGTTATTCGAATTATTGGACTTTTACTACCACGAGGAGAAATGTATAACTTAATAGAAATACAGGGTGTTTTTAAAAGAATGCCGGGATTTCAAACGGTCGTTGCTCAGAGAATATTCAAGATAATTAAACGATTTAAACGTAAAATTGAAGGGAAAATAATAAAGTTTTTTCTCATTCTTTCATACAATTCGGGATGATTTAATAACATTCAGATTTTCATCAATCTTATATGAGCGTTAAACTGGCAAATTCTGTACACTTAGGGCGATCGGCATGTTGATCTGATGTCTTAACTGAATCTTTTTTGGCACAAAGACTCTATATTTTATAGATAACAACATAACGTGACCAATTTAGGTTTTTTAAACTGAAGACTTCGTCGGACAATCGATTTTTTCGGGCTTATGATGCAGAAATTTCTGATTCCTTTGACTATTTCATCGTTTGTTTTTAGCCGGCCGAGTGAATGTATTTTCAAAACACCTCGGTGCCACGAAACTCATTAAACCAGCTTCAAGTTTCTTTATCATCAAGTAGATTTAAATTTAGTTTAATTTTGCAATGGATATAACCTCTGCGAACTACAGATAACAATCTGTGCCTTTTGGTGCGCCGTAAACGTCGTACTGGCGACTGGCGTCAGGCATATGAGTCACAATAGCGGCCTATCAATCACGCCGAAACTGTTTTACGCATACCAAGGTCAAATTTTCCTCCCTTGCTGCACGGGAAACAAAACTTAGTTATTTTAGCTTCAATTTGACGTATAAAACGTTTAGTTACCTTGAATAGTATCCAAGCAATTACCATTTAAAATCCCGGTATTCTTTTAAAAACACCCTGTATATATAAACTTATATTATTATTAACTGTGTATATAAACTTACATTAGGTTAGTAAACTCAAAAAAGCTAAATTGATTTAGAATGTTGTTAGGTTTTCTACCGCTTCTCAGTTCTTTTCACTTTTTAGGGAAATGTATTGAAATAACCAATTTATTGAGTGTACAGATAAAACCAACCGCATTGGGTGAGATAAAATCCTTGATAATCTCACAAAGTTTATGTACTTAGAAATCTCTTGAGGCTTAATTTGCTAATCAAAGAGTGTAAGGGTTGTTTAATTTACCAGCTCTGGGGTCCTTTAGAAGCAACTTCCACGTGATTAACTTGGGACTTATCAGTCCTTAAATACTTATCTGGTTCACTATTTGGGGGAATTCCCTACAGAATAGTTTCATTCTATCTAAATAATATATGATTGTACTTTAACTAGTCAATTGAATATTGCGATTGTTAGAGAGAAGGCGAGAAATTTGTTAAAAAAGAGGTTTTGCATAAATGTAATTAAAGCTCTTAGTTCTATTTTTGACACTTACAAAAGTATTTTTATAATATAATAAATTAAATATATCTGTTAATATATTTATTTCGATGTATGAGTTTCACATTGACATCCAACGATTGAAAACTTAGTTTGCTTTAGTGTTCAAAAAAGTAGAATGCTCTTAAATCCTTATTTATTCAGTAAACATAATGATTTAAATTATAATGTACAAATGTTTCCTTCGAACAATCCTTGGTCACGATTTCTTTCTTTTCTGAATACGTTTGACTTTTCCACGCGACCGATTTTCATAGTTGTATCATACAAACAACCAGACATCCCATGGTATGCAGCTCATGGAAACCCTTTTATTGTTGTAGCTAAATCTTATACCCTCTCCTAAGGGCAGGGGCCTCATTTAATGGGATGCAGTTAATTCAATTTTTAAAATATTGAAGAAACATCAGCTGTTTGATTTATTTTAGTTTTTGTTTGTTTGTTTGTTTGTTTACTTTTCCTTAAGTTAACCTTTTGATTCCACCATTAATAACAACTATGATGATTTCTAGATTTCACCAAGACGAAAAGCGACAATACGTTTTTCTTATAATGTGTGATAGTGTTCAAATCTTTGAATTCTGAATCAATCCTATATATTAAAACGTAACAGGGGTTTTTTATTTCACGATTCTGAATCAACGACTTGATGGATTTCATGATTTTTGTCTTGAATGAAAGATAATTTTGAGAACTAGGGAATGTCGAAGCCATATTTTAAGTTTAGGGTTTCAGTTTTTTTAGAAATTAAGTTTACAATTTTAAAAAGTCTAGCAGCCGACGCTAACATTTTACTCTAGCTTTTGGTATATTTGCTTAACGTGACAGCTGTAAACATTCAGCGTTTTCAAAACAAATTCAGCATTTGGATGAAAAATGAAATGATATACATAGAATTGACTTATTTACACTACGGGTATTGCTATAATCATTACATTCATTTATTCGGTAAGAAGATAAGAGATTTTTTTAATATAGGCCTACATAGTAAAATACTTACTAGTACTAGATGTTCTAATTCATTTTTCTAGCATTCTTTAAAATATTTAGTTTGTTTTAGTGCAATATAATTTGTTAACAGCTGGTTGAATGAAAAAATATTCTATAAAACTACAGTATGAGGTTCGTTTATTTACTCTGTGATTTTGTCATTGATTATAGGAAACAGTAAGATTCTATAACCATTGCTGTATACGAATCGAAGCTCACGAATCTTCAAAAGAAATATTGTACTACTTGACTTTTTGAGGAAAGGTTAGGAAAATAACAATGATTACATGTTTTAATTAATCTTGGCAGCTTTTTCTTTACGGTAAGTTTTGAACTGCTTAAGCTATGCTTGAATTAGTAGACACACTATATACAGTTGTAATGGACTACTCGATTCCCGTACGTAGGACGGGCCAACAGCTCGTTGTTTACTTATTATTTAAGTATTATTTATTTTAAAAACCCAGCAATTGATGTTGCATACAGATGTAATAGTGTCTCAATAGCTATGGAGTTTAAGGAGCCTTATGTGTCCCAACCTGAAAAAAAAAACACATCTGTAGAGTATTATTCCTTGTGACACTAATAATAAGTAAACAATTGAATCAGAATTAAAAGATTTGAACACTATCACACATTATAAGAAAAACGTATTGTCGCTTTTCATCTTGGTGATATCTAGAAATCATCATAGTTGTTATTAATGGTGGAATCAAAAGGTTAACTTAAGGAAAAGTAAACAAACAAACAAACAAACAAACAAACAAAAACTAAAATAAATCAAACAGCTGATGTTTCTTCAATATTTTAAAAATTGGATTAACTGCATCCCATTAAATGAGGCCCCTGCCCTTAGGAGAGGGTATAAGATTTAGCTACAACAATAAAAGGGTTTCCATGAGCTGCATACCATGGGATGTCTGGTTGTTTGTATGATACAACTATGAAAATCGGTCGCGTGGAAGAGTCAAACCAACTCGGATAAGAAAAACTAAATTGAACTCCCATAGGAAATGTACAGGGAGGAAGTTGCTTTTGTACATAACTCGAAATATCCGTCAGATAAATAAATGAAGGTGCTCGATGACAAATCTGTGCGTACTATGTAAAGGTTTACTGGGTTAAACTCTTTACCCACACACACAGGCTTTCCCTATGTGGGGACCATCCATTTATTTTTTTTTAGAATTGTAATTTCTGCAAAATCATATTTAATGAAATAAATTTTATTTGATTTGATTTGAATCGTCTATGAAAAACCACATGTACTTTTTCATAAGGTACGCTCTAGACACTGAATGGTTTAAAAATGTATCCTATTTTGAATATGGTTAATTACCTTGTTTTATTACTTGTGTGTAAACATTTTATTTTACGTTTAATAACAAAAAACAACGAAAAAAGAGCCCGAAAGATTCATAGAAACACTCATTTCATATGCATAGAACGTACAATCCCATTTACTCTTATTCAAAAAACGATTTAATTGAAAATGATCAATTATCAAAATTATCAATATATTACCTTTTGTAAAACTATAAGTAGGTACAAAACTTGGTAAGAACCGAGAGAATGGTCTAAAATATACCCATCAGTTCTGGGAAGTTACCAAGAGTTCCCCTGAGTTTTAAAGTAGCAATATATCTGCCAGAGTATATTTCAATATTTCAATGTAGAAGAATATATTGTTATTGCCATGTTTGTCTACTATTCCACTGTACCGGTGTAGAATAACAGTAAAATTAAGTTAAAAGACACTTCATTCTATATGACATTTAAAAAAAAGTTTACCTGATGTTGCCTTGTATTCTTGTTATTATTAAAACTAGTTTTGTATCTTTTCATCTATTTCGTTTTTGTATTTAAAGATAAATATATCATGGGACAGTCGTACGAAGAACCCTTATCCCTGAACATTAAACCTTCTAAAGCCTTTACTTTATGATAAACCTTTACTTTAATCCTCACGACTGGAAGACATGGAAGAACCGCTTTGTGAGGTATTTTCCTTAGCAATTTAGTAACTGATGTTCTGGCAAACATCAAATTAACATTTCTTGTTAATTCTTGTTCAAATCTGACTGTTTGATGAGGAATATAAAGGAGAGAATATACTTATATTCATTCAGACTGAATGATGGTTGATCTAATAATAGTTTTGATGATCATCTCCTTCCAAAAAAGAACCTAATTTTTGAACGGGCTAGGTTTTAAACGGGTTTCCATGTCAACTGTAATTGGGGTCAAAATGAAGAGTAGTACTCTTAATGTTTATAACATCCTACTAATATTATAAATGAGAAAGTTTGGATGTATGGTTGTATGTATGTTTGTGACAAGTAAACGCGAAAAATACTGGTCGGATTGGGCTGAAATTTGGTGTGATGATAGCTCACATATATAGACGCACTCTTATCGCAAAAGCCATTTCGGGCTCCACCCCAGTGGCTCTGGAGTTTCCCATGTTAACCTTATGAGTAATCATATTTAAAAGGAATAAAATAGTTGCGTCAGCTGTTTGAAATACACAAGTTGGTTCTTTGGTATTAAATAGCATTAACAAGTTATAAGGTTTAGAAACAGGGTGCAACTATTTTATACAACAAAATGTAAAAATAAAAAATGTTCTATTTTGTGTCCTCTTCCCGTTGCAAAGCACGGGTACAACAGCTAGTCTTTTATATAACAGGAATTCGTCTGAGGGAAGATTCAAAGTAATAATATAACTAATATGCTAAAAATAAACTTCAATCGCCTTTGCGACACATTAATGTGCGTTTTTGTAGATTATCACACTTGTAATATAGGTAGGAACATTAAATAATTGAGGTTGACATAAAATTAGTTTTATTTTGTTTACATTTATGCCAAAAAATAATAATCTCTTCTAATAGCAGAGTTTATTTTGCAAGATTATAAAGAAGGGTACCGGTAATTGTTTAACTTACGATGTATGTCTAGTATAAGAGTTAGTCCCACCATGAGATAGCAGAAAATTTATTAAACCAAATTTGATTAACGGAAATACACAAAGAAACATGGTTGCCGTTATCAAAATGAAAATAAACAAATGATGCTTCTTAACTTACTATAACTACAACATACAATAACTAAATTTGTTAGGTTTTCAGTACAAATATTATACCACTTCAAAAGGAAAAATCTGAGTGAAGATGGTTTATTGATTGGATTTTGTATAGTATATTATTTAATTCCTTAGTTGTTGAGTAGTAAAAGTAGGCAAATTTTCAAAGAGTTGGTGTGGAGTTAAATTGGTATCAATTGTGATGGTTATTAGGTTTCTTAAAAAAAAGAAGATATTTCTAGTCTGTTACATATCCTAAATTTCTAGAGGTAATTTTCTAACGAGTTTTATTTTTATTTTCTGAATATATATAGATTTTTAATCTCTTGAGGCTAGATTTCTGTGGTATTGTCGGCCAAGGGGATTTTTAGTGGAATTTCTATAGGGTTGAACTTTCTCGGGATTAAGAAAGTAACGTTAACACTAAATGAGAATACGTTTTATAAAAATTAATTCATTATCATAGCTAGAATAAACTGAATTATTTTCCAATATCTTTTCTGTGAAGTGTTTTTCGCGTTATTATGAATACTTAACTAGCAAAACCACTTCAAAAACGTGTTGCTTGGTTTAATAAATAACCTTAGAAATATACTGTACGTTAGTCAGTCTAGGGGTGCAAATAGATTTAAAAAAAACTGATCCTTGCTCTAACAAAGCTCTGCAAATTTATCCCCAACACTTTTGGTTAATTTTTTATTTATCGTTGATCATAGTTTTCTCATTTGTTATTGATTATTGCTCCGACTGATTTAGGTTTATTGGCTGTATGACTGGTAATTTCAGCTATAGAGTAGAATTCTTTCTTAAATACAATTCAAAAATCAATTCATTATTGTACAAAATTAACGGAACAGTGTTTGTATTGAATGTAGGAAATACTATATACATAATTATAACAACCCAATGTAACACTCCTAAGCTTATATTAAGACAAAATAGGATTCCTTACACACAGGCAATGGTGGTCAACGAATTGATGATGACTAGATTTAAAATAGTTTACGATATTTACATATGTCTATTAGTAATCCCTGATTGCTGTAAAGGGTCAAATAATTTCGAATCATTATCTGAACCATCATCAGGCCTAAAAGGTGTTAAGTAGTCGGTTGTCAACAGAGTGTAATAAATTATCTAATAAATAAATATTATATATGATACAGTAATCCAGGGGCTAGGGGCTAAACAACTATCTTTTTATAAGGCCAGTTTTGATGGAATTTCAACAATGCCAAAGCTAGAAACAAGCCAAAATATTAGAATAAACAATTAATTATATTATTAAATAATCCACTCTGTGTCTTATTTATGGTATAAAAATTACTAAACTGTGCCTTAAAGTGGATTGGAACTAGGAGTAGATTTAAGAGCGACAAATAGCGTTTCGAAACTCAGCCCCTGCATCCTTTAGCTAGCTTTGGCCAAGCTGTTCAAAGCTATCTAGTTAGGTTGTTCCTATTGTGCAGCATACAAATGTTTTGTTGTAGTTGTTTGTGAGGTAGTAAAATGAATTCAATAAGCAGATATATATTAATAGGCAAGCATGTTATTTTATAACCTTTTTTCTCAGCTCGTGTGCACCGAAAGGAAAATATACGCATACTGTTAGAAAGATATTTTTCTGTGGTTGTGCAGAATTTCTTTATAAATTAAAATAGGCTAAAAATTAAAGCTAGGCAAGCATGTTTATTTATTTATTTATTTATTTTATTTTATTTTACATTCCAACGGACAGCTCCATTTTGATATTTCGTACAAATTAGTGCAATACAAACAAGACTTTCTTAAATCTAGTTATAAAGTAATGTTGAGTGAAAACAAAGAAATTAGAATAATTTGATAACAACAACTAAGAGAGACGACAACAAGATGGCAAAAAGACAGCGGTTGCAACAAAACAAGTGAAAATAAACAAAACAGTTACAACAAAACAAATCAGTAAAATCGTTACAATGGATAACAATAATAAATTTGATTTGAGTAAATAACAATAATAATTAACAAAAAATAAATTTTTAAATTCATTAACAAGAATAAATAGATTAACAAAGAAAAACTGTGTGAGTTAACAAAGAAATAAAAGTTACAACAAAGATAACAATATAACGATAACAATGATAAATTGAAAAATTGAAACAAAGTAACAGTGTTGTAGACTATGAAAAGACAAAAACAAAAGGAATGGACTACGTAAACATTCTTCTACTTCGCTTGAATGAGGCAACACCATCCAGGAAGAAGTCAACACGCCGTTTCCTGCTCGTTGCATGCGTGCCACAGCCCCATTTGCCTCGTAGTTCGTGCGGTGGTGTAGTCTTGCAAAGAGGTCTCTTGAACGGGTGCACGAAGGAGTTTTGAACTGGATCTGACGCAGGATTTCAGGACAGTTAATACTACCATTTAGTATTTTATGAAAAACTGTCAGATCAGCGATAGTCCTACGATCCTCCAGAGGCTGAAGGCCAAGGACCCGGGACAGGTCTTCAACTGGAACCTGGTGATATGGAATTCCATTTCTGACCCCAACCATCCTGACGAATCTGCGTTGGATCCTCTCTAGTTCATCACAAAGGTACGTCTGATGAGGGCTCCATACAGTTGAACAGTATTCCAGGATCTGTCGCACCAATGCACAGTACAACGTTTTCAACGCAGTCATGTCCCTAAGATGTTTAGAGAAGCGGAGGATGAAACCAAGCATTCTGTTTGCCCTTCTACTGATGGTGAGTATGTGAGTCTCAGGGTTTAGTGTTGATGTGAAAATTACACCAAGATCCTTTATTTCCTGAACTCTGGAAAGGACTTCCCCTCGAACCCGATAATTGAGGATCAGAGGTGATGCACAGCGATGAAAAGTTATAACTTGGCATTTCAAAGTATTGAGATCCCTTCGATTTTCAATGCACCAACGATCTAAGTCCTCGAGGCTCCTTTGAATTCTCAAGCAATCGTCTTGACTTGAAACAGTTGAAAAAACCTTAACATCATCAGCAAACATGAGGGAGTCAGCATGCAGGACTTCTGGTAGATCATTAACAAATAAGGAGAATAGATAAGGTCCAAGAAGAGAGCCTTGGGGAACCCCTTAGGTAGACTAAAATTCGGATGAATGTGCACCAGCAAATTTTACACATAGGTGACGATCCGATAAATAACTGGCCAACCATCGTAGCACAGAGTTGTCAAATCCAAGGGTGACTATTTTTTAAAGAAGCAGTACATGGTCCACCCTATCAAACGCCTTAGAAAAATCTAAGTACACCGCAGCTAACTGTTTGTTTAAGGCATGTTTCCTTTAAACCTGTTTTCTCAGCTCGAGTGCATCGTAGGGATGATCTACGCATACCGTTAGAAATATATTTTTCTGTAGATGTGAAGAATCAATTTATAAATTAAAAGGACTCATAACTAAGCACAATCAATGATTTTTATATTTTTAAACATATCATAGGCCTTATGGGTTGCCATGGTGGTGACGAAATTACAATGAAAAATAAACAGAAAATCAAAACAAATGGAAGAAATTCCAATCACATGTTTTATTTACAGCGTAGGGTGAAAGTAGAGAAGTCTGTACATTACATATTTTTTGTAGAGTTTTCGACCACTGGATGACCTCTAATTTAATTATATTTTGCTGTTGCTTTGTTCCATTATATGAACCTTACTACGGACTGTCCTTTTTCAAAATAAATTCAAATAAGAAACTCAAAAAGTGGATGAACAATTAATGGCAAAACATTCTGACGGAGTTTAATATATTTAATTTAAAACAATGCGTTATTTGTGCTAGGTAGGCCTACAGGGATTGCTATAAATGGAAAATCTTTCCATTGGATGCGTGATAACAAATTATGTATGTTGATGTATTTGTGTATTATGAGTGCAAACTAGTCATTGCCGCTTGAGAAATGGAGACGAGCGACAATGACTGTTCGTGCTCGTAAAACACACAAGATTTTTTCTTAACTCAATGAGTAACTTAACACGTAGATTAACTTTTTAGTTGCATACATAATGTCATTTAGGTTATGTTTGTTTTTTAGACTATGTTATTTGTATTTAGCGTTTTATATAAAGGCCAACAATAACAGCCGTTGACATAGCAATTTAGAGAGCGGGAATGGTCATGCCCAAATAGAACGTAAATAAGCCATTTGAGGAATGTTTACAAGTGTTGTAATGTGATCATTTCCTTGTAGTAATAGGATATAAGTTTAAAATAGGTGCGATTTTCAAGAGCCGGGTTATTGTATCCGATGTTCAATGGAAACGCATAATAAACGAATCAATGTTTAATTTATTAAAGTGATAACCAAAAAAATTGAACATTAATTTTTTTTCGATGACTAATTTAATCATGTCTCTGAGCTGTGATATATTGATATCAAATCAGCAAGAAAGATAATATTGCTGCACCACACGTAGAGATATTGTCATGTTGATGAATGACATGGAACGTATCAGTTGGCTTTGATATATAGCTCGTATCACCGACGCTACAGATGATTTAGATAATGAAAGTCATTTAAAATAATTAAATGTATTTTGTCTATACCTGGAGGGTTTTTAAGACTTTATAAAACCATTATTATAGTAAAAAGGTGTAGTAGATATTTATTCAATTTTTTTTTTTAAATATGCAATTAAGGAGGTAATAATGCCAAATTTAATTTCCAATTTCTTTTGTAAAGGACGAGGATAGTATTCTAAATCGATGAAATAAATTATACCATTTACTGAAAACTTCAAAATAAATTATCTTAAACTATCAACTTTAGTACACCTGTAGAAAAAGAAAGCTTAAAAACTAAAATCTATATTTTGCATTCTTTTTGTTTATTTCAGTGATGCATTTTTAGTTTAAGCGTCATTCCCTGTGGAAAGGTAAAGTTCAGAGTTCTCAGTTAATAATGCAAAGGTTGTCCCTTCCCAGGCAATATACTAAGGTGTTCGAGGTGAAATAAACAGCTGTCTCGTGTATTTGTAAACTTTTGGACGCCCGAGGCAAACACATTTTTTCTTTTACTTCAAATACATTGGTCGAGAATAATCGGGATTTCCTAACGAACTTTGGTTACGCACTTGGCCTGACAGATAATATTTGAAAAAGCCGTAAAAAAACTTATTTAGACATACATTACGTGTATATATAATAATTAACTTTAAATCGTGATATATGTCCTTAGTAATTCTGCAACAGACATTGACCTTAAATGACTTAAAAGACTACTAGGACTTAAAGGATCAAGATACTTATAAAAACCTATATTCAATGAGTAAAGTAAAAAAATAACATAACAGAAGAGGATGGATAACAGTTGTAATTTTTCTTATTAGAACCGAATCAAAACCATATATCATATTAAATTAGTTATAAGTAACTACTGTAAACTTATCTGCAGTGACGACCCCAAATTGTAGTAAATACAAATGTGTTGATTCAACTTAGTCTCTAAAGATGTGGCCGAGTAATGTCACAAAGTGTATTCTAACCTCAAACAGCGCTTAAAACAGAAAATATTTTTTTTACTTCTATTGATTTCAGAAAAGGTACAATACAAAACTACTCATTTTTGTGAAAAATAACGAAACGAAATACGTAAGCAATATAATTCATCTTCGTTATAGATGTAATTGAATAATGCAGAAGCTAAATCCACCTATCCAGGTTTGACATTTGAATACTACTTCAGTTCAAATCTGAAGGTTGCTGGTTCGATTACAAGTAAGATCGTTACTGTACCTAGATGCGATTTGTCTGTAGGCTAACCAATGATTATGATCTATTATTATATTATCAAACAATACAGCCGTGTTTACTTTATTTGAAGGGGATTTAATAGTGCTTTATTTACATAATGGAAATGTGTGTGTTTCTTGGTAGTCACGTTATATTAAGAGAGTTATAATTAACTAAAGAATAACAGTTAAGGTTTTGTAGAATTTTCGCTCACAGCTTTCTTTGGCCATTGCATGATGAGCTACAGGTGAAGGTGATTGACTAAAATTCAAGAATTAGGATAAAACATCTTATTTTATGAAACATCTAAATAAAGTAGCCTAATTAATTTTAGTGTTAAACTACGGTATGTTGTTAGATTCCTTTGGATCTATTGTTGTCACATATAAGTAGGGATTTAAAAGTAAGCAGGTCTACTCTTGTATACAAGTTTATATTTTAAAACTAAATCATGGTTACAGTTTTAACACACTTTAGCCCCACTGTTATATATTGTAATGGTTGTCCAGGACACTTGAACACCTTATCTAAATTTAAAGAAGACAATTTTACCACTCCAAGTAGTAAAATAAGGTTTTTTCCTAGATGGGTAGCTATTCCATACAGGCAATCTAAAAAATAAAGTCCTCTTCCCGGTGTAAGGCAGGGGTATAGCAGCTCTTATCTCACACAAGGTCGTCGTTAGGTAGTAACAAGACTAGTGTTGAGACGGTTCCTTTATGAACAAAATTTTAAGAATAATGCCAATAGCGTAAAGGATAAAAAAAATCAAATCTGCTGTTTGAAGTCAACAACGGTTTTAACCTGACACTAAACTACAGTCCGTAAGATAGGCCCGCAGCTAGTATACACGACAAAACAATCAATTCTCTTAATGTAACTGGTGTCCGAAAAAGAACTGCCTAGTCTTAAAATTTATTTATTTATTGTACAATATACAAAAATACAATGAATGATATGAAAGTTAATATGAGGTAAGTGTTTTAACACTATTACACCTCGATATGCGAACTATTTGTAGCCCCACAGATATTCAAGGGATTTTAACTTATTTTAGCCAATTTCCCTAAAAGGAAGCAGCTATTACCGTAGGTGGCACGGTAAGATCTGGAGCCGGGACTGATATACTTTTTTTTCATTTTGATGTCCCTAGAGGCCAAAAACACAATTCGTTAAAATGTTCATATCAATATGTGTGTGTGTGTAGATTTATATATATATACGTCCGTGAACGCAATAATTTGAGTAATTTTTGTCCGTCTTTGATGAAATTTGGTTTAAAGGTGTGAGGCGGAATAAACATTAATGAGTTCGCGAATCAGCGTGATCGGACCATGGGAACGGGGTTTTATGGGGTAGAAATTAGTTTTTCTTATTTTTGACCCTCAAAACACAAAATTTCCCAATTTATCTCAAGACCTTTTTAAAGAGCTTAAATATACAAAAAATTTGTATATCAAAGTGTTTTTGTATGGTTATTTATAACAGAGAAAATACAAAATATTGCAACTTTAATTGTCCATGTTATTCTTATGGAGAATGTTTTTAATGTTGTAGTTTGCTAGTTTATGGAAATATTTCGATTACACTTGGCAAATTTATTTATTTTTATACCAAGATATATTTAATATTTTACTAACGTGCACTGTATTAGCCTCTCTGTAGAAGCAAACCTAGGTATCCGTTAAATTAATGTTATTTAAATAGATTTGATTTAAAATCAATTCAGGCAAATTGAAATTCGCTTAGTCTGCAGGTTTGCTGCGGTGGGGGTATTTATAATTATGTTATGTATTATTATTTTTATTATTATTTGTTACAAAAACTACGCTTAAGGTCAAACAGGGGTGCCAAACTTATTGCTAACGTATGAAACAAAAAATTACAACACCTTAATACACATAATACTCAACATCAACAAAGGATTATTTACTCATCCATTTAAACTAATAATATCGTGAGATATTTTTGAAACTAAGGAGTTCTTTTTCAGACACCAGGTATATTAAATATTTCTTGTAAACATATCACTTATAAATATTGAGCACTGCAAACAAAACATGTTACCGTGTACACATTTTGACTGAGTAGGCTATATTTACAAACGGAAGTTAAACATGGTTGAACGTAACAAACTCTTTAATATGTTAGCCTCTCGTGATGTAAATACGTCCAGAAAGTTTTTACTTTAATCAACAGACCAACTTTACCTATCATTTATTGAACTCAACCTAGCGTGTTATTGTAAATATATGTTAGATGTTAGATTTTTGCTCTTTATTTTGACCTTGGATTTTTATTTAAAGTCCCGCATAACAGTTATAATATTTTCTTGCAGTTACCTGACAAAGAGGGCTTAGGTATTATAGCACCCAAAGTAGCTAATCGCTGTATTTACTGAATTTGAAATTATTTCCCAAACAGCCTCATTATTTCTATATCTTGAATTTCAACAATAAAATCAACACTACATATCTTAGCCACAATAACAGAGGTAAATAGTCTGGAATTAATCTTTATTTATAGACTTTTTGCCACACGTTCTTGCTCATTTACGAGTATTTCGTTTGCAATACAATGACTATTAACGGGAATTGTGCACCAATTGTGCATTTTAATACATATATATATATATATATACATATGTACAATATATATAGGTATATATATATTTGTTTTTAAATATTTTTTTTTATTTTATGGTTCAAAACTGGTTTTTGGGTCGAAACAAATTCATTGAAATACTCTTTTACCTATGAAAGATCATGTTTGTTTAAGACAGTTATCAGGAGAATAAAACTAATAATTTACAATGAATTAAAATTGTTGATTTTAGATCTACACCGTAAAGCATGTACATATACATTCATGAAGCAGCAATCATGGGTGCTCGACTGCTCGTTAAACCTAATTATTTAAAGAGGGGATAAATCCGACATATTCAAAGAATATATTTTAGTAAAGGTCCTATCAGACAAATGGAAATTCGCTTAGTTCACAGGTTTGCTGTGGTGGGGATTTAAAAAATATATATCTGACCAAAAAATCTGCAAACCCTGATAATTCACGATTCAGTTGTACTTTAGTAATTATTATTAACCTAGAGAAATGCCTTTGTTCTCGGAATTGTAAATTTGTCTTATTAATTAATAAACGAA
Source organism: Macrosteles quadrilineatus (assembly GCF_028750875.1). Lineage (NCBI taxonomy): Eukaryota > Metazoa > Arthropoda > Insecta > Hemiptera > Cicadellidae > Macrosteles > Macrosteles quadrilineatus. The sequence continues at coordinate 18,614,536 of NW_026542594.1, forward strand.
ATAACTATAGGTGCTCGTTAATCATGGATAAGCTTTGCAATTACAGTATAGACTGGCTTTTTTGTTCAATAATTGGATAGTTTGTAACGCAATATAATCAATGTTCATGTTACTATTATAATTTGAACCTATATTACGAGTTAACAACGTTTTCTTGGTTATCATTAAAATTACCAGACAACCTGAAAAAGGTTTTAAATAATGTTATTTACGTAATTATATTTCAGGTAGGTAAATAAGCCAAAGTAGGGTCTAATTGAATTCAAATCAATAGCAATGTATCTTACTGTGATTATGTATACAAAAATAAAAGTAAAAGTATGGTTTGAATTCATATTAGTATTTAAATGTTTTAGAGTTATCATATTTCAACAGTCGCTACCAAATTAATGGAGGATATTCCATTGTGCATTATGAAATAACAGTAACGATAAACCTTTTAAAGCAGTACTTTGAATAACATGAAAAATCATAATAAGTTTAGATTTTTGTACATCTTACTTATAACTCATAAAGCAATAATCATTTAAACTCAATACGCATACACATATGTACACAGCATACATATACATTACTTATAGTCATATGTATACTCAATCAAGTAATTCATTAATATTTGGCATTCATATTTTGTGTGATAAACCTCATTACTATTTTTATATAGAATTTTCATTTTACTTAAACGTAAATCGGATCTCGAAAATCCCAGAGATACGAGGGCCTAACGAAACTTTATTGTCCGAAGCTAAACTCGGATTTCTCTTGGCTCTTTTCGGAACTGGTTTGATTCAGATATTGATGAATGGGGAATAATTCAATCTATATCCAATATTTGCTTCCCTTTGCCGATCTTTATATTTCCTAAAATACCAAGGAAAATTGCTTTGTACATTATTCGTAATTGTCTGAAATTAGATACACATTGTACCCTACTCATAGTAACAGCGATTTATAACACGTGTTGGGTATAAGATTATTAAATTGTTTTTGGCCCACCTCTTTCTATGGTTTTAATTAGCTAAGTAACAAAAGAATAAATAATGTTTTCAAACCCTAAAAACTCGTGTACTTATTAGAGATTCATTAGATTCTAAATTTTGAATATGTGTTAACTTAACAATTTATTACACTTTGCAAAATTCCATGTATGAGTAGTATTTCATTAAAATGTAGTTAACACATAGACATACTACTGTATATGTAATAAGAGTATAGTTTGTATATTCGTTACTCCTATCTAGAATTCGGCACCAAGGTTTATACTTACGATACAACTTATACGAGAAAAAAAGTGCTAGACAAGTGCTATATATCTAGGAACATATACTTTTGTTATAATATGCATATAAGCTTTCGAACATTTAAAATGGTCCTCATGGGTTTCAATGTTACCATGACAGTTTTTTCATGCACGTAAAAAACGAACGTAAAAACATATTATGTCTATACAGAGCAACAGAAAAGAACAATCAGATGAAATACCATCGAGCATATTATTCTACAACATGAATAACAAATTAGTTCAATGTCGAGTGGTGGAATTAATGAGAAGATAAAACGAAACACTAACTCTAAGTCATAGCTGATTTTAGATTAGCAGGAGGCAGATTTGAGCTAATTCATTTCTAATTTCTTTCTAAATCTACTATGATTTAATTTGGGATTTTACAGCATTCCCTGATGTTGTAATGCGTATTCTAATATATTGAATAGTAAATTGTGACAGCACGCTTCACGCTGGCGCTCGCCAATCGAAGTGGTTTACTTTATTACTGTATATTATTATTTATTATAATTATTTATATTTATTACGTTATACTGATTTACAGTATGTGCATTGGTGCGGTGAATGAACGTGTCCATACCATATACGCCTTGAGAGGGGCTAGCTTCGTAGCCAGCAAAGCTTTGTTGTGAACTCCCGATGTGTTTACCATACGACACAGACACAATCTTTACCTGTCCTTTTTTGTAAACAAGGACAATCTGGGTAAAAAATGGTACAGAAAGGAGCTGTTTACTGTGTAGTGTAGCAAAAAGTAAATTATGTAGTACGAGTAACGTTTTTTTCATGGCATGCAATGTAAAATAGTTAAGAATTAAAATATTTCTCAATCGTTAAACAAAGTAAATAGCAGTATAATTAAAAGTATAAAAGTATGAATAAAAGTACATATTTCTGTGTGGATGATGAAAAAGTAAGGAAAAGTATAAGCTTGCTTTCAACATGTTAAATTAACTGTCCAACTTTCCTCGTGGTTATTTAACTGCCTACAACTTTAAAATTAAACATTACCAAAGCCATTTATCTTGTAATAGACTTTTTTAGTTTGCTATAGTCCATCCATCATGCATATAACGTCTTATTCTGTGTTACTGATTGTTATAAGTTGTCTTGGACATAACTGCACATCCGAAAACATTTAAGTTTCATATAATATTACTTTAAAATTGACACTTATCATCAATCAATGAATAAACCTTTTTTTAGAAAATGTATATGATGTTAGTATAAATCTTGCGTACAAAACATGTAATGACGATTATTATCGTTCGCTTACAAATTATATTAAATATTTTGACACGGTCCTCTTCTCAATGATTGATGATTGATAATAATTAATTGACAAGTATGATACCATCTCCAAGGTTAGACTTTAATGTTATTGTTGCATCTTCAATCTCCGGCTGAATCTATATAAATAAAATTAGAGTTTTGTCTCTACATTGCTCAGAATCATAAACTTTTAGGTTATTTTTACGTTTTATACATTAAACAAACCGAAACAAGTCTCATCTAAATTTCTGTCTGTCTTCGTGCCTGTTACGGCCCAAGAGCCATTTTACGCGGCCTTCTCCTGAAAAACTAGAGTACCTATCAAGATCCAAATAATTTTAATGTATTCACTGGATTGGCGAGATTGTCTTTAGCCATTAAAATATGGCGTCACTACTTTGTATATAAAACTACGGACGTTTAAAAACCCGACTTCGTGCGATTTTTGTCAAGTTTTCACAAATGTCCAATGTTCATCACTTAATCATCAATGAAATAACGAACAGCTGTTCGGATCAAGATTATTTTTTCTAGCTGTCACTGATATGTTTACATTAAGGTTGTTTACAAATACCGCAAACATTTCCGATCACATTTTGAAAGCAAAATCCAAAACCAAGTGAGATTAAAAACTATTTTCCTTAAATAAAGGATTTCATTAATCATTAATCGCAAGTTCAATAATGTGTAAAATGAAATAGAGATTCTATGTGTATAAAATTGCTCTGAAGCTTTGATAACCGGGAAAAAGACCTTGAAACAGTGATGTATAGGGCTGGGAAACTTACGTTTATTAAATTGACGGCGTTTCAATGGCGGTTGTGTAAAGCGTAAAGTGAAAAATCATAACTGCAGTGGGTGATTGTAACAGAGGTTTACGGATGATGCTAAACTCGCTTTTCCAATATGTCACTTTCGGTTTCTACTGACCCCGTTGACCCCTATGTGCTACAATCGCTGGACTATACAGCCAATAGACCAATAAGACTGTATCTTGGGTACATAGGCCTACCCAATTATTCATAACAACCTATTCGACGACGATCCTTGATACCGGTACTTTTCCCTAGAATACCATACATGGCCTAGGTACCTACTTAGGAAATCAAATTAAAAACTTTCAAAAACACAACATTGTGTGATTTTGTTCACATTTCCTTCTACAGTAATATTAACTACATATACCAAACGTTTAGAGAATACGTCATATTCTAAATAACAAAAAGCTGTTTGGATGAGATTGTTTGGTTCAAACTGTCACCAAAGTTTTTATATATGTTTTGCTTTTTCTTTATATGTCATCATATTAGGTTTATATATAATAGTTTTGCCAGCACGTCTGAAAATATGCAAACCAACTGCTGTTCTTTATATAATAAGGTTTCAACTGACTACTATAAGATCCCCGTGCGTAGAACGAGCACACAGCTAGTAATAAATAAATCCAAATGATATCTCATTGATGGATAGAATTCTGATTGGTGGTGTTAGATAGGTAATGACATGTAGTATCGTGTACTACCGGGTGTTTTGTCTGAAAGTGTGGCTAGTTGGTGTATTCAGCCGCCATCTTGGATTAGCCATATTGGATATTAATACAATTTGTTGGTGAAAGTACAAAGTAAATGAAGTGTGATGATGCATATAAGAGGATCTAAGTAAAAAAAATTGGCTTCCCAAAGAGTTTTTTTTATAAAATATCTAACGACACCAATCATACAATTTCTTCATTAAAAAATCCCACGAATATTCCTAAATGCCCCTCACAAGCTCAATATTGTCTGTAGAGATGCAACAATTTCGCAGCTGATAACTGAAAACCGTTCAACACGTTCCAACACTAATATCCTCAGGAATCATCAGGAAGCATCGCAGTGTGTTGGTTGGAGGATTTAGCAAAGTGTAGCACTCAACATCTGAATGCTGCAAGTGCGCCATTAATTTTTTGTAAATTTTAATTCACCAGTATACTGGCATTAATATTGAAAACCATTAGAGCATATAGTTTTATCGGGTTCGATTATGTGTTTACCTACAAATTTTCACGACAATGCTTTGTAACAATATGATTTGTAATGAGACTAAACATTATGTTTCAACGATATTTACAATTGAAACCAGCATAATATAAATTAGTAAGGGTTGATAAATTCAAATTATAAAAGAAGAACAAAGATTTAATATGTTAATTGAAAATATTTTTACAACGGTTAATTTATTACCATGCTAGCCTATTGATTGGGGCATACACTTTGACATTAAAATCAATTCAATGTAAGCGTTTAATGAAAAGTATAATTCAAAACTAGATCATTTAGCCTATCAGTATATTTAACCGTAACAATTGAACAGTTTTTAACCTTGTCACTTAACTTTCAAAAATTTAAATTTCTTTTAGACCCAACTCAAATAATGTACCGGATGATACATTTCAATATCTTTCAGATTAAGTGCACAATTTTATAACAACGCAAAACAAGTTAAAAAAATATGTTTTACTTGATGAAAATGACAAATTGAAAGACGCTTTGAAACACCAGTCCGAAATCATATATTAATATTTATCATGTTTAAAAATCATATATTGTGTGAGATTCAAAATCCCACAATAGTTGTTGAGCTGCAGACAGAAGACAAGGATGGATATCTTTGAGAATTTTTTACAATTAACACCAGAGTTTGCATGTATCAGTGAATCAAGAATCAAAGTTTTTATTATAGTAGACACATTCATGTATATAAACACGTCAAAAAGTGGATTACATGCTGCAAAAACACAAGTCAGCGATAAATACACTACGTCAAAAATTCAGGCATTAACAAAATAACAAAACGAAATAGGTTACAAAGTTCATAGAGATGGCACAAATATGACTTGCAGAAAATAACTATACACGCAATATAATATAGTGAAAACATAATTAAAAAAGAAATATTTATGAACAAGACAATGACTAGATTAAAGTTACTTTGGTTGAAAATTCAAAAAATTCTTCCAGCCAATAAAAGGTTGTACAGTCAGCCACAGAAGAATTTTATTTTTGAAGATTTTTTTGTAGTACTTTAGTACTTTCTTTGGAATTTATTTAGACATTTGAGTCCCAGGATTTCATAATTAGATTTAGTTTTTTTTAGTCTAATATAAGAGGTATCGGGTTTTCCTTTATTCCTAGTATTAAAATTGTGAACATCACCCCTAACAGTGTGGGATTTCAAGTTCTTAAAACTAAACAAAATGTTATAAATAAATAAATTAACAACAGTCAAAGTCTTAAAATCGACAAAAATGGTCTACAGTGTTCCTTGGGATGAGCCGACCCCTCGCACCGCCCCCAGACGAACAACTATTGGAAGCATGCTCCCCATAGTGACAGTGCGAGTGGCCGCCCCACATCCCTAACAAAATTGAAAGGCCGTGGGTGAATATCAAAAACAAAACAAATAGTGAACAAAGCCTATAATTTTTCAATAAATTCAACAAAATAACAATAAACAACAATGTCAGCCATCCAAAGAATTAATTTAAAAATCTTTCAAAAAATTTACCCTTCTGAATTACAAAAACTGGTACCAGTAACAAATTAGGCCTAACAAAGAAATAGTTAAAGATGGTAACTGTAAAAATTTTATGGAATCTTACTCTTTAAATAAATAAATAAATAACTTTCAAATTAATAAATAACAATTAGCTTAAAAATAAATAACAATAATAAATAACGGTGACTATAAAAATAAATAACAAATTTGAGCACAAACTAGGCCTTAGGCCTAATAATAAATTAACAGGGACACAGAACAAACGGACCATAGCCCGCACAAAAGTGAGTTTCAAAGTGAGTTTTCTTGGGTAATATCTGGCCTAGAGTCTCGGGGAAAGCTTTGAAAACTTGGCAACCACAAAAAACTACTAAACTAACCAGAAAAACTTGTGGTCTGACCACACAAAGCTTGGCCAAAAGCCCAAAAAAACTCTGTTCAATTCCAGCCTCAGAAATGGGTCTAGCGCCTTGAAAAACAAGTAATTGGTAAATAAAAGTAATACCAATGCACAGAAGGTGCTTAATACTTGTTTTTCACTAGCCAAACCCCACTCAAAGTCTGCACAACATGTGGCTGAAAGCCAAGACTAATTCAGAAACATTCTAACCTAAAACAAATCAAAAATAACAAACAACTTACTCATCTGACGACGGCAAACCGCTTAACTACATAACTTTTTGTTAAAATGATAACAATAAAACAGAAAATGATATCGATGGACACGGATACATTTTGAGGCACAACAATAACAAAACAAACTGTGTGTGTGTAGTAATGACAGTCGCTGTCCTTCTGCCGAAAAATGTGTCCGACAGCGGAAAAATTGCCCCGGGGTCTGCAGGACTGCTGCCAGACCCAAACCGATTGAGTTCCGGCGCAAAGCCAGCACTCGCACTATAAAAAAAACTGAGGCGTGACATTGGTGGGACGCTTGGTGGACAAGTCACGGCTCAACCTCCCCCCCCAAAGGAGGACTTCCTCTCCAAAAAAAGAAAACAACCTCTCCCAATTCTAGAAGATCTCAACACCAACAGATCAACTCAAGTGTCTGAAGTGGGGAACGCCAAAAGTCTTTCAACTGGAGGGACTACTCACCCCCAGGGTTTGCACTGGCCAGTGCTGGAAAATTTACTAGGGAAAAATCTTCAGCAGCGCACAAGGGACAGAAGAGGTGATCAAGCTCTCTGGCCCAGTGCACTTCCCACTCAGACACAAGAGTAATGAAAGATGACCTACGGAATTGTTCCCCGGAAAGGCTTCAGATGAGAAATGTGAGCCCTCCGGAAAACTTCTCCAGTCTGCGGATCTCCCAGCCGCACGGAGACAGGAGTCAAGAACTTCAAGATGCGGTGGGGACCTGACCACCGATGAGACAACTTAGCGGCTCTCTTGTCCACGGCCGAACTGACCGGATGAGCCTTGCAGAAAACCAAATCCCCCACCTGGAAAGGATTGTCCAACCGACCTCGATTGTGCTTCCTCCGGACCAATTCCCTAGCTCTGATCAAGTTCCTCCTAACCGCCTGCCAAGTTGCCTTGACATTGGCTGCACCAGGGGGTGGCAGAAGGTCACCAATTTTCCACACATTTGCCAAGGGATTATTGGGTGGATAGCCCAACAACAACTCGAAAGGGACCGCCTTGTGACTCTCATGGTGTGCAGTATTGAAAGCAAACTGAATCCAAGGAAGTTCCTGATCCCAGGTGGTCTGCTTGTCAGCATGAAAAGCTATGAGAGCGGATCGAAGATTTCTGTTGAACCTCTCAGCATGGGAAGGCTGTGGATAGTAAGGAGAAGTGGTCACATGGCGGATACCGTGCCCAAAGCACATTCTTTTGAAAAGGTGAGACACAAACTGAGTTCCGTTGTCGGAAACAATGGTGGCGGGTATTCCAAAGTGTTGGAACAAATGGGTACGAAGTGCCTGCACGGTGAGCTGTGCAGTGGCGTTCCTCAAAGGGAAAAGCCAACAAAACTTGGAGAAGGCATCCACACAAACAAGCAAGAATTTGTTTCCTGACTTGCTACGTGGGAGAGGCCCTACATAGTCTATGAAAACCTTCTCCAAAGGTCTCTCCGCCACCTCAGATGACAACAACCCATACTTGGTATTCTGAGCAGGCTTGCTTAGCGAGCATGTTTGACAAGAACGCACTCGTGCCGCAATGTCCCTGTCCATACCCTTCCAGATGAACATGTCCCTAACCTTCGCAATGGTCTTGTGAATCCCTAAGTGCCCACCCACAGGGGAAGAGTGAAAGTACGCAAAGACCATAGGTACAAGAAGACTAGGCAGCACAACCTTAGGTTTACCTCGCTGTCGGTCTCGACAACAAAGAGCACCCTGGGACAGAAAATATGGGGGGTGGGCTCCCCCATTTTGAAGCTCACCAATGATCTTAGCCAGCTCGGGATCTTTTAGCTGATGTGGGATGAACTCAGAAAAGGCAAGGGGAAACTCCAGGAGCACGGCACACCCAGTGTGCTCCTCCTGATCAGAAGGTTGGTCGTCAGGTGAGTGATACATCCTTGATAAAGTGTCAGCAATCACATTCTGCGTGCCTCGAACATGTTGCACTTGGAATTTGAGGGAAGATATTTGGACCACCCAACGACCAATTTTCCCAAGCTGGCGAGGATGTGCAAGGAGCCACGAGAGCGCTTGGTTGTCGGTTTCCAGCAAAAACTCTTTGTGTTCCAAAAAACGTCTGAACTTATTCACTCCAAACACGACAGCCAAACACTCTAACTCATACACAGAAGAGCTTTTCTTTTCGCATGGGTTCAAAGTGCGTGAGGCATACGCAATTGGCTGCCTAACACCATCTACCTCTTGAGACAACACAGCCGCAATGGCAACGGAGGAAGCATCGGTTTGCAAAACAAACTTTCGACTGAAATCTGGCATCGCCAAAACCGGAGGTTGCATGATAGCTTCTTTCAGAAGATCAAAAGACATCTGTTGTGCTTCACCCCAAACAAACTTGGCGCCCTTCTTCCGAAGCTCATTGAGAGGAGCCGCCAACTCAGCCACATTGGGGATGAAGCGCCGGTAGAAACCCACCATGCCGATGAAACGGGCAATGCCTTTGACATCTCGGGGAGGAGGAAACTCCCTGATAGCCTGGGTTCTAGCCGGATCGATACAGACACCTCGAGATGATACTAGATGACCTAGGAAAGAAATCTCAGCCTGAGCAAAACTAACTTTCTCGGGATTTACGGTAAGGCCAGCCCTAAGCAACCTATTCATGACTTCCTCAAGATGAACCAGATGGTCTTCAAAGCTCTCACTGTACACCAAAAGATCGTCAAGATAGTTGAACACAAATTTGAACTTGACGTCATGAAAGATGGAGTCCAGAAGTCTGGTGAGGGTCTGGGCCCCCACAGCTAGGCCCATGGGTACACGTGTGAACTGGTACAAGTTCCACGGAACGCAGAAGGCAGTGAGAGGTCGAGATTCAGGTTTCAAGGGAATCTGATGGTAAGCCTGGTTCAAATCAAAGACGGAAAAAAACTTGGCCTTACCGAACCAATCGAACGCAGAGTGCAAATCAGGGAGAGGGACAGAGTCAATTTCAATCTGAGCATTCAACTTGCGATAATCTAGAACCATTCGAGACTTGCCATTTGGCTTTGGAACTAGAAAAGCTGGACTAGCGTAACTTGAGCGAGAAGGCTCAATTACCCCATTTTCAAGAAGCTCATTGATGATTCCACGGAGTGTTTCCATCTTGGGTGGAGCAAGTTTGTAAGGATGAGAACGAACTGGACGGGTGTCAGTCAAACGGATTTCGTACTCCAAAAGATTGGTGACTCCAAGCTTTGGCGTCAGCACCTCAGGAAAACGAGAACACAATGTACTGATAGCTTCAGCCTCACCAGGAGTCAGATGCCCTAATAGATCAACCTTTGGTTTGCTGGGTGTCTCAGGCTCGACCACAGCTGCACCATCCACAATTTCATCCGCAAAAGGAATGAGCACCCGTCTTGCGAAACGAAAGAAGCACTGGCCTCTGCCTAAATCCAAAATCAGGCCACAATGCTTGATGAAATCCGCTCCCAAAATGACAGGAATGCAAAGGTCCTTGGCTACCCAAAAACTCCACACCCAAGAAAAATGTTCAATCTTGAATTTCAAACGGGCTTCATAGATGATGGGAAGTGGGGATTTCGATGCAGTCCAGCAGATGTGTGTACTTCGCTCAACTTGCTTGATTAGCCCAGAAGATTTTAGATTTTCAAACAGGGAAAGGGAAATGAGACAACGGGCTGACCCAGAATCCACAAGGGCCTTCTGCACCGTTTTACCTAAGAAGATGTTGAGTCGTGGGCAAGTTGAGCGCGCCGCTTTCACTCCCATGCATGCAAGCTCCCTCATACCCCGCGACAGAGGCTCCCCAAAACCAGCACTCCCAGAAGGGGCAGTACTCACAGAAACCAAATTCTTACTGACTTTCTCCAAAACAGCTTTCTCACAGGGCGGTTTAGGCAAACTTTCCCTTTGTGAGCAGCTCAGGCTTTTGGACAAAGTCCCAAGATTAACCCTCTGACGACACTCTCGTCTCATGTGACCTGTTTGACCACAGCCAAAGCAAACAATAGGATGCCTCTGTCTCTGCGGTGTTTCAGGACCTTGACCCACGGAAGCTACAACGGGATGGAGAACAGTCTGGGGAAGATGCCCCAAAACATGCTCCCTCTGAAAATCAGCGTCTTGAACGCTCCGTGACAGGATGACCAACCTATCCAGGTCTGCAAAAGAAGAAGGCTTCGGAGCAAAAATCAGTCTGGACCGCTCCTCAGGCTTCAACCCCTGCAAGACAATGTCCACCAGTTGGTTTTCAGGGATGCCCAGCCGTAGGACACGCCACACGCCACGAATGTCACCCACATACTGACTGAGAGTTTCATCAAATTTTTGAGGACGAAACACCCTCTCAACTTTCAATCTCTCCATGACCCTGAAGGGGACAAAGAGCTCAAGCACTTCACTGTGAAAATTGTCAAAATATACTCCCCGTTTCATACAGTCTAACAATTTGTCACCAAGAGGTCTCAGGCAGAGTGGAACCAGCAGTTCCAACACTACTGAGTCCTCCATGCCTGGGAACTCCTTCAGGTGCAACACCTTTCCCAAAAACTCTAACAAAGGTTCCACCTCTAAACCATCAACCGGGCGAATGTCGCTCAAAACCCCAGCAATGGGATTGGGCAGTGGAGCAGACAAACCCATTTTGCTTTCAGTCAGTCGGTCTACCTTCCAAAACACACACAAAAAAATTTTAACAACTAACAAATCACAAAATTAACTAACTAAAGACTCTGGACTGAAATGCCTACAGTCAGATGAGGTCCCAAACAGAAGAACCTGCCCATACACACCGCCTAAGCCACCAAAACAAAAACACGGGCTTACACTCACCACATACACACATACACACATACATACATACACTAAACAACAACACCTAACATTTGTGTGATGAGGTAAACACACACACACAGTTTCAATTTTGGGTTTGGCCATGCTTTTGACACTCTTGCTCCCAAAGGATGCAAGTCATTAACCAGATTCCACCCGGTGACTCGGCCAAGGGCGAGCTCCTAAAAAAAAACTACAACAGTGTGCTTACCCCACCACGACAACATTTCTTCAAAAAATTCCTAAGACTGCCAGACCAGCATCACCCAAAAATCAAATCCAACCACGGCCCTTCGTGGAAAGAGCACAAAAAACCACGCTCTGCTACCATCTGAGCCGACCCCTCGCACCGCCCCCAGACGAACAACTATTGGAAGCATGCTCCCCATAGTGACAGTGCGAGTGGCCGCCCCACATCCCTAACAAAATTGAAAGGCCGTGGGTGAATATCAAAAACAAAACAAATAGTGAACAAAGCCTATAATTTTTCAATAAATTCAACAAAATAACAATAAACAACAATGTCAGCCATCCAAAGAATTAATTTAAAAATCTTTCAAAAAATTTACCCTTCTGAATTACAAAAACTGGTACCAGTAACAAATTAGGCCTAACAAAGAAATAGTTAAAGATGGTAACTGTAAAAATGTTATGGAATCTTACTCTTTAAATAAATAAATAAATAACTTTCAAATTAATAAATAACAATTAGCTTAAAAATAAATAACAATAATAAATAACGGTGACTATAAAAATAAATAACAAATTTGAGCACAAACTAGGCCTTAGGCCTAATAATAAATTAACAGGGACACAGAACAAACGGACCATAGCCCGCACAAAAGTGAGTTTCAAAGTGAGTTTTCTTGGGTAATATCTGGCCTAGAGTCTCGGGGAAAGCTTTGAAAACTTGGCAACCACAAAAAACTACTAAACTAACCAGAAAAACTTGTGGTCTGACCACACAAAGCTTGGCCAAAAGCCCAAAAAAACTCTGTTCAATTCCAGCCTCAGAAATGGGTCTAGCGCCTTGAAAAACAAGTAATTGGTAAATAAAAGTAATACCAATGCACAGAAGGTGCTTAATACTTGTTTTTCACTAGCCAAACCCCACTCAAAGTCTGCACAACATGTGGCTGAAAGCCAAGACTAATTCAGAAACATTCTAACCTAAAACAAATCAAAAATAACAAACAACTTACTCATCTGACGACGGCAAACCGCTTAACTACATAACTTTTTGTTAAAATGATAACAATAAAACAGAAAATGATATCGATGGACACGGATACATTTTGAGGCACAACAATAACAAAACAAACTGTGTGTGTGTAGTAATGACAGTCGCTGTCCTTCTGCCGAAAAATGTGTCCGACAGCGGAAAAATTGCCCCGGGGTCTGCAGGACTGCTGCCAGACCCAAACCGATTGAGTTCCGGCGCAAAGCCAGCACTCGCACTATAAAAAAAACTGAGGCGTGACATTGGTGGGACGCTTGGTGGACAAGTCACGGCTCAGGGATTGACATTAGCCATGACAAGCATCCTTCTTATGCTGCCTGCAACTGAACATCTGTTGTGGGGGTTTGAATCTCGATAGCCAAGCTACAATATTCACACAATATTTCCAATTACATTTTATTTTTTCATCCATTTGGAATAAAAATAAATTCCACTTCAATGAAGTTTTGATTGCAGCAAAATATTCAAATACTTGACACAAAATGCAATATAGTTGTAAACATGTGTTCATATTTCGCCAATGTAGGTTTCTGGTATCTGGGACAGTTATAAATGTGATATGTACCGGTAATCTGTATGTATCTTGTAGTACAATGGATTGAGTCTCCTTGTTATAAGAACCTGATACGGGGAACTGTACAGTATATCATCTCTCTTATAAATCAGGCAATTCCGTTATTACAAAATATCATTTTCATTGTGTTTTTACATGCTAAACAAGGTTTTTGATTTCTGTTCTAAAAACTATTTTTCTATCATTTGTTATAAGAGCTAATGCTATTGTTATGTAACAACCATAATTGATTAATTTGTGAACAATAAGATTTAAATCTAAGGGAGATGTTTTATTCGCAAGAAGTTATGCTAATTGTAGCTTACTTCATAACTAAGTTGTCGTGAAAACGCTTACACCTTTATGTCGAGTATTTTAACGTCACAAAAAGAAATACAGTTTGCTTATAAACAGATCTACGGTGATACAATTGAATTTTCATGAAACTTGGCAACAAAAAATACAAACAAACAATTAAAATAATAACGGGATTAAAATCGCTTTGATGAAATCTAGCCATACCAACAATGAAAAATAAATAAATAAGTAATCCCGTAAGGAACCCCCATCATGATTTAGTTATCTTTGGTATGAATTAAAGACTTTGTATCTCAACATTTGCAACGCATTTATGTAACTCAAATAAAATTCTCCAGCCATAATTAAGAACACCCGATTTTGTCGTGAAAAAGGTACCAGTACCAACTTTGCTCAAATACGCAAGAGATTGGTAACTACTTTACCCTACCATAACACACCATTGGTCAAACGTTTTTAGCTGAAAATCCTTTTTTAAACTATCGGATAGCGCTGAAATATCCATCTACACAGTATTTTTGTATTCCAGTGAAATGTAAACAAATTAGGTTCCATACGTAACATGGATGATATGTACATAAAAAAGAAGCAGAATAAAACATAAAGAAAACTGGAAATTTGTTTATACCTGCGGAGTTAAATGTGACAACCCCAAAGTCTACAGCTGTCCACGCTATAGACAGCAACTAAAATTATGTTTATTGAGAATAAAAACACAATAACATCTACTTGTATTTCATCCCAAACATTATGAACACACCAACCTTTTCAACCAAATTTTTATGCAGAAACTAATTAAAATAACATGTAAAAATGCTACGAACTAAAGTTTGAATAATTGTAATAAGAAATATGAACGTAACTTTAAAAAATGATCGTATGGAAACCGTTCTACTAATGTACTTAACTTATGCTTTTTAGGCTGTCTATGATTAAAAAACACTCCTGAGGTTTTGAATTTCGATGTTTATATTCCACGGTTCAAAACGCAAGAATGAAGAAATACATTTTTTCTTATTTCCTCATCCTTTATTCCTTTCCTTCCCTTCTCATCAAACAATTAACTTCAAACAAGTAAAATTTGGATTAAAGGTTTCACTTTCAAAAGCATAGAATGGATCAAATAAAACCCTCCAGGGATTTCATTTGAAAATGTAAGTAAATATTGCCTGATTATTTATTACAAATTGTTTTGTACATTAAACAGAATGTCCGAAGAAAATGTGTATGGACTTAAAAGTAGTGGATTTTATACAACTCTCCCAGCACTAGTATACCACTACTTTACCACTACTCTACTCTACTCTACCACTACTTTATATATGGTGAATATGCTTAATCTGCATCTGATTTATTGATCCAAGTGTGAAAAAAATTATTCAAATTAAATAAGGTTATTTGTTCGATGAGGACTGTTATCTCAGGCAGTAAGAAATAATACCATTTTTTTTCTTATCTTATGATATGATAAATTAATTGAATTGCCTTGTTATAACAACCTGATCCTGTCGATAGAGTTTCAATCTCATTAAGCTACTAAGGCCACCACGTTATGGAATATCACGTCTTGCAGTATTTCCTGCTATGCAGGGTGATTGATTTATGTTTGGACCTGATATCCCAGTAAGAAAAAGATAAATAAGAACTACCGTGAACATAAAAGTTAAATTAAGTTATTTATAATATTTATACGACCTGCTATTAATGAAACCATTTATTTATCTAATAAAAATTATTTAATGATTTATTTATCTAATAAAAACTGTCTTTTTATTTATTACGTCTATACGTTTGATTTCAAAAGCAATTATAATTATAATAATTTATCCATAAACAGACCTGTTTTGGAGATTACGGCCTGTGAAATAATTCAACTAAGCTGAATATATTTTCTTTCTTAAACAATTGAGTTGATTATAAAACGTGAGTCGGCCTAAGAGCATTTAAAACTTGTTGAAGAATTTTAAAATGTAAATACTACAAAAGAATGTTTAAAGAAAAAAAAAATATTTATTTACTAAATGTAAAGACAAATGAAATCCTTTAAAGTAATTTATACCCTCGAAAAGACAATCAGATACATTTTTAAATACACTCCAAGTAAATTTTAATCCAGTGACTAGATAAAGATTGCAAAATATATCAGAAAATCCGGAAAACTTTGCTGTGTTCAATTTCCATACATGTATTGTCTGTTTGATCGCAGATGTCTAAATGTTTTGTATTGATATCTATTCATCACCCTAATTATCTAAATAATATAACAAATTCAATAATCTGTTATCATACCATGCTAATTGGCCTTAAATGATAAGAACAATCCAATTATTTTTGTCTCGTTTTTCACTAGGGGTATTATATAAAGTTTAATCTCTGTTAGGGCAAGCGGTTTCAATCCTTAAGTTTTGTGGATGTTGATTAAACCCATACCCCACACTGAAGTCCGAGACACTAACTACTAGCATTGACTATTGGATACTTCGATAGCAACACATTGAATAATTATCTAAATACATATATAGAAACAATACAAAGAATAATAATGATAACAATACAATACAAACATTCATAAATACTCTACATCATTTATGAAATAATTTCTGACAGCCATTTATTATTGAATATCAAATATAACAGTAGGAACTATAATTACCTTTTGCTGGCTGAACTGGGTGGAGTTATATGATACCATATTAACAATATGGCTGGTAACAATAAACTATTTACACTCAATAGTAATATGAGTACTTTCTGGTTGTATTTTACATGAACCAACCGTGTTCCTGGTTAATTTCATGATAACAACAGGTTATCTGTATTCATTATGAAACAGTGTGATGGTTATACCACGATATAATCAACAAAAATTATACGTAGGTAGTTAGAACCTACGTAAAACTTTAAAATATTATTACAGTTAACGTGGGTAACCATAATTATTAAATTCCAAGTTTCCACTAAGCTTGCGAGAAATGGAAGGTCCGTATTAAAGCAAATCGATCCATTTAAAGGCTAATTATGATTTTAAAATTACCTGGTAAATTAATAAATCATTTTAATTAAATAAATTAAATAAGTTAACATGTTTATTAATGAAATTAAGAGGCTTAGTTTAAGTTAGAAATTATTGAAAAATTTCCAGAATTAATATTACTACAGAGTTTTCAGATGAAGGACGTCCTTTTACAGTATTAACTAAAAAATTAGTAAAAAATTGGCATATCTATATTTAAGCAAGCATGTTTCTTTCAAACATTTTTTCTCAGCTCGTGTGCATCGCAGGGGAAATCTACGCGTACTGTTAGAAAGATATTTTCGTTTAGACGTGCAGGATACCTTTATATATTAAAATAGGCTCAAAAATAAGCACAAAAATGAATTTCAAATTAAAAAAAAATAACATGGGCCTTATGGGTTGCCATGCTGACGAAATAAAAACAAAATAAAAACAGAAAAAAAAACAGAATAAATTACAATCACATGTTTTACAGCATATGATGAATATTTGAAGATTGGGATGAAAGAGAGCACATTACATATTTTTGGTCGAGTTTTCGACCACTGGACGACCACTAGTATTATTTAATGATTGTTAGCAAATCCTAAAAGTTAAATATCGAGGTTAACGGAGAAATAATGTATTGTATGATTTCTACCACTTTGTATATTATTTTTCATCAAATACTGAAGACCACTTTTAAATACATTCGTTAGTGTTAGGTTTCGATTGTTTCATCGTGCTAAGTTATGTCAATATTGTAGTAATGAAGGTTCAATTAAGATACATTTAGTTGGCCTAACAAACACTAAATGCAAATATTTTATGGTGATGGATTTCTTTTCATTTTATTTTAAACTTGACCAAGATGCAATATTTTGATAGATTTTAGGAATGAGAACAAATTATAGTAGGTTATATAACCAGAAACAAATAACATGAGTTTTATACACATTTTGTATAATATAACAGTTGTCAATTAGTTCACCTCTTACAGTTTTTGATTGCATCAATAAATATTTTGTTTAAATTATATATTCGTAAAAATGTTTCTTTGTGTTTCGTCTTAAAAAATCAATCTCAATAAAAAATGACTGCAAAAAGTAATAAACCACTTATTTCAAGTTATGCTGAAAAAGAACAAAATCAAACATCTGAAATTCCACGAACAAAAAGGAGAGAGGAACGAAACTTTATTGTCCGGAGCTCAACTTGGTTCCCTGCTGGCTTTGTATAGAACTGCTCTAATTCAACTGTCGATAGATTGGGAAGAATCCAACACAATTTTACCGGAATTCCCCACTGTAATATTTCTATTTTGAGAATAAATAAATATTTTTTATGTAGTTTGCTCTGGATTGATAAATTTAGAACTTAAATGTTTGAGTGGCGTTTCATAACATTATAAATAACTTAATACTTAAAAACTAAATTTCTTACTACTGTTTTATTTATATTTTTTTATTTTTTTTGTCCTGTTGAGCTATATATAGTTATTGTAATGTTTTGTGGATAGCATCTAAAAATAATAACAGTTATGGCACGTAATAAATATTCTTACTTACTCCTAAAAGTATACTTTTTTACTACATCTTGCTGAGTATTTTAGAACACTATTTACATTGTATAGCATCCACAGTACATTGTAAGTGGGAAACGTGTAGGAACAGGTCATAGGTAACAATCAGGGACTATCACCTTTAATGCTGATTATTAAAACAATTATTTTAAAATATACTAACCATGTTAAAGACCCATTTTAAACGTTTGGAAATTATGGAGTTAAAATTGTCATACCAAATTCTAAAATTACAAGTCTTGTAATGTAAGACCATCGTGGTATGTCATAGATGTATCAGATTTAAAATAGAATAGCTACGTAAATGACAAGCATCATATTTATGAACATGGTGCAATGACTGTCCCTTAATTAAATTTCCTTAAAGACAAAAGCACAAAGAGACAGATAGAATAGTAGAACAGATCCTTTGTAGTTATTGTAGGAAAGCTCGTCCTATCTAGTGCAACCACGACAAAGATAAGCATCATATTCATGAAAATAGTGCAATGACTGTCCCTTGAGTGGATTATCACATACAAAAGAAAAAAGAGACAGAGAGAATAGTAGAACAGATCATTTGTCGTTATTGTATACGAGCTCGTCCTATCTAGTGCAATCACATGAATTAGTACAAGTGCAAAGTACTGAAACATGAAGCCTTACTATACCTTAAAAGCCTTAAAAAGAGAGGTTTATTAATAAGATTAAATAGTTCCCTGTAATTCGTTTTTAGTAAGATAAGCTTCAGGTGATAGATTTGCAGGTTATTATTTAGATCAATAGTCCTAGAATTCCGTTTGTATAAGATACAAACAAAGCAGTATTATGTAAGATGTAATGGAAAGGAAAAAGTTATCTCATTACTGTATAATTTTTTGAAAATTTCTATTTTTGAAACTGCTTAAACTTCAATTTAAAATAATAGTCCATCCTGATGAATATTTTCTATTTGCATTCTCAAAAATATCTTTCATTAGAATTCAAATGTGTTGAGTCAATATTTACAAACTTTAGAAACATAACCTTGGGCTGAGTATTACCAACAAACGGCCAAGTATTGTCAAACAAAGTCTAGAAATAAACTAATGCATTTGGTTTTAGACACGGAAAACACTTTTTTCAAATTTTTTTTACGTTGTGCTTATTAGGAAAATAATGATTAGTGCTATAAACAGAATCGACAAATACAAGAGAATGTATTGAGTAGAAAATATGTTTTGTCCCTTTAAAAGAATTTATAACAATTACTGTTTATTTTTACTATTTATTTTACATTTACTAACGATATAGAAAATTTTAGACTTACGACTTACATTCACATGTATGTTGAATTAACGTTTTCTACCAGTTTAACTCTTAAACAAAACTCAACTTGCAATACATCTTCTCCAGGAATCCCAGAACAGTTAAAACAGCCATTAATCTGGATAACAACCTAGCGTCTTGTTAAATGTATCTACAAGCGTTATACGTCACCCTAGGTTTGTTGACTAGAAAGATTGCTTCCTATATATTTTGACTCAGTCTGTAAGGCTTATTTTTCCTTACAGTTTCTCTGATTTTTTGTAAGCTACATATAGATATTTTTTTTGTAAAATAATCTTATTTGTTTTCTGTTGTTTGGTTATTAATTATTTGTGAAGCCAAACACTCATCTGCGTTTGATTATTAAGCTTAGATTTCGTTTCAATAAATCTTTTCCTTCGCCGTCACCAATCCTGCAATGAATTCTTTTGTTCACATAAATTTCTCACTTTCCCATCCATTTACATCTTATAAACCCTACCAATCATTATGCAACACCTATCATCGTATAGTTCTCCATACAGCTACAGATACCCTCCTCGTGACAGTTTCAAACACTCAGGACAACGGCACACAACCACATTCTTTCCAACAAACCTTTACTCTAATAAATTATGTATAAATGTTTAATAACCTCCCTCTCCCACTAAACGCCAAACAGGACCTCGAAAAATTTGGAAAATGTGTACCTAGTCTAGGCATATTAGGAATATAAGTAGCAGTTAGAGGAAAGTTTAGGTACAGTCCTAATCACCACTTTACTTTATGTTTTTTCTGTCGCTGAACACGAATATGAGGTTTGCTGACAGATATTATGCCGGGAACATTGTTTATTTGGTCAAAAACCTGAAAATTTGGGCACTTTTTTAGGTTTTTGGGATAAATCTCGGTAATTATGTGTTTTTGAGAAGACCTTGCTTTGTACAATTAAAGAGGACAAAATTTACCACAAGTTTCGTACATAATATTTGTTTCTACAATGAACCGTTACGCCACTAGAGCACACTAAAAAAGGCCAGAAGTACCAAAAATGAAAGCAAACGCTAAATGCTGCCATTTTACATTAGGTTTCCATGGAAACAACCCATGTTACGATAATTTTAACTATTTACTCATGATAATAAACTGTAACACTTGGAAAGAAACAAACTAGTGTGTCCACTGACCACAAGCCTCTACCTGAAAGAAATATCTGTCTTTTAAGATCAAATCTGGGAAAATGGTGACAATATTTTTTAAATAATGGTAATAACCTTATGAATAGTAATAGGTTGGTTGGCAGGATCATGCAATTCACTCTCTTTGGGTTTCATTCATCCTTTTTTTTTGGTGGGCCTAAGAGGAGAGAAAAAGCATCTTCAACTTTCCACATCCTCATTTGCTTCTAAGGCTTCCTCAAGGGTAAGAAACTGAGGACCAAGTTTATCTTAGAATATTCTCAGCTACAGTTTTGTTCTTCACAGCAAGGAGTGGAGAGTATGTTGTTGATTAAGTTTTTCCCTTTCCTGGGTTCAAGAAGAAAACTTTTTTCCTTACAAAAACTGATTAGAATAATCAATAAGTCAACATCCTCTCCAACAACGACAACGTTCTAATTAGTGCTAGCCAACGACAGTGCTTCTGTCACTATCAATGTGTCCCCATCTTCATATGTTGTTTCCAAGATAGGTATGGGTATTGTAAGAGAGGATCTTACTTGTTATCATGGAAATCTCTTTCCTTTCCTTGTTATTAGGGTTGGCTAGGAAATCTTTTCTTTCGTTGTGGTTGGGGTCATAGTTTCATCAAAGAGAATGTTTGCCAAAGTAGTTTTTATTGCTCTTTTCAGTCGTTTGGAACTTTTTGTTCCACCTTGCTGGTTCAGGGTAGCCGTCAAAACTAACTTGTCTGAGCCTTATATTTGGTTATAATGTTGTCCATGTACTGTTAGGCCTATATTTTATATAGAAAGGTTGATGCTCTGGCCATACACTTTTGAGTAGTAGGAACCCACCATCAATAACATACTGCACACTCCCATGGAATGCTTGTTTTCAATGGGGACAAGTGCTTTTGGCCTATAAAGATATTTGGTAAAGATATTTGGTTCTTTTGCACAAACGGTTATTATCAAACAACGAGAAAGAGTATGGACCCAGGTCGTAGGACAAGATGTGTTATAGTTCTTCATCAGAATTCTTAGCGACGCTGATACGTTGAAACAATGTGGTGTGGTTTACGGGTAAGAATTCTCTACTTTCATCGCGTTGTTTATTATGGCAACTGGCTGGACTCGGTCTGCTTGTCTGAATTTGACGTTACCAAAGTTAAAGTTATTCTACTGATAAGTTACTCTTTCATTGTCTTTCATCCTTTTTTCTCGAGCACTATAGCAGTCAACCCTGTGGTCAGCAACAACCCCTGTGCTGAGAGAAAATAAATGGGGGTTTTGTGGGAACGGGAAATGTTCCTGCAGCCAGTCATTCATCTTGACGCAGATTTAATCACGAAAAATAGTTAAAATTATCGTAACATGGGTTGTTTCCATGGAAACCTAATATAAAATGGTTAACGTTTATTTTCATTTTTGGTACTTCCGGCCTTTTTTAGTGTGCTCTAGTGGCGTAACGGTTCGTCATAGAAACAAATATTATATACAAAACTTTTGGTAAACATTGTCCTATTTAATTTTACAAAGCAAAGTCTTCTCAAAAACTCATAATTACCGGAATTTAGACCAAAAACCTAAAAAAGTGCCAAAATTTTCAGGTTTTTCACAAAATAAACAATGTTCCGGGTATAATATCTGTCAGCAAACCTCATATTCGTGTTTAGCGACCCAAAAACATAAAGGAAAGTGATGATTAGGACTGTACCTAAACTTTCCGCTAACTTTCCTAATATGCCTAGACTATAAGTCTATCTTGATAGACAAGGTCTGCTACAGCATCCGTCATCTACTGGTAATCTTGGTTACACATTGAAATATGTTGCGGGATACAACATATGTGTAGTTAGATTCTATTGCATCTTGTATTTTTAATTTAAATTTTAAAATATATGTTATTTGTTAGGTAAGACTTGGCCAACGCAAACCGTTTATCTGGCTCAATAAACGACTTTGACTTTGCCTTTGAATTAATTGTATTGCTTTGGCTAGTCATCGGAGGAAAGTATAATCCATTTATCCTGACGACAAGTATTTTATTGAATACTTTGAAAGTGATGGTCAGAAAGATAAGGAGTTGAGTAAAAATGCAAGGATCGTGTGACAACACAACTGGACACCGGGCCTGCCTCCCCTACATCTAAAATAAACTTAAAATGCAATATAGTTTATGCTAAGAGTACATTAATCAAGTACGTAAGGATACTTTACATGTAAAAAAAGATATGTCTTACCCAACACCTACATAGAACCATTTATTCTACGATGGTTAATTCTAAATTGGAGTATGGTTTAGCTCTATACGGTGAAAGTTACTTTTCGTCAATAACCATTAATTTGCTCGTGAAATAATTTAAAAGGATAATTGAAAACAAATCTAGACCATATAAAGCACCTCTTCCCACGATTAATATATTAAATAGATGGAGATAAACTACAGTTAAACCTAAGGCTGATATGAGAGTAACGTTAAGAAATTAGTATAACGCAATAGTTCAAAAACCAAATCTAACAGCCTAGAAAATATTTAATTGCACTTTGCGCCTAAAATGTTTTGTACTCTCCCATTCAATCTAAAAATCCCTGAGAAGCAGTATTTTTTCAGGTAGTTGCGGCCTTATTAATTAATTTTAGAAAATACTGAAAGGTATTTGATGGAATCTAGTATTTATGTTATTGAACATATATATAGAATATTAATTAATATATTTTACAATTTTATTAACTATTTTTATTTTTTTACATGTTTGGTTTTAACTGTGTGTTAAATAGTATCACTTACGTAAAGTCACACGCACTAACTAAGTGATATAAGTGGCCAGACAAACCGCCTCTTCGATACATAAGAGTTCCACCGACATAGGTTTTAATAAGGTAAGTATTGTTGCTTTTGTGTTTTAAGTATTTCATTGTGTTGTACATTGTAAAAAGAAACATATAAGACTTTTTAATTTTAAAAGATTTTGACTTATTTTACTATCTGCGAGGTTGAAAATAACATTTTTTTGTTTATAACGGTACAAATAAACCTAATCACCGTTGTTAATAGTTTGTAATTCATGTTATAATCCAAAGCCAATGAAAAAATAGTACAGGCTTTAACTTGCACATTCACAGTTTAAATCCCAAAGCAAATATTTTTTTTATGTGAAACTATTCTAATGAGTTAGGAAAACAAAATTAAATTCAATAAGCTCGCTCGTAATGCGTCAAATTAACTGTCTAACTTTTTTCGCGGTTGTTTAACGTCACACGACTTTTAAACAGAATATTAGTCGAGCCATTTATCATTTACTGAATTTAGAAGATTAGATTAAAAAGACAGCTATTAATTTGCTGTTCAATTCAGAATTTCAGTTAGATCTGTTATTAAAAAGGAACTTATTTCACTTTGAAAATAAATTTGAGTGTAAATACGTCTAAGTAAGTATAGAATAGTGATTGAATACAGGCATCTCATTTACATACAAATTATATTCTAAACAGTACAAGCATTGTTGTTGTATTAATAGTCAAAGGTACAAGTCTATATTCCAATGTTTTTTTTAATTTTTATTTTATATTCATTTTTCTCTCATGATGCAAGTTTTCTCTGTAGCCAACTATTCTTGATTAATCATTCAAAGGAAAAATAAAGTAAAACTCATACTGTTGGTAAAGGATTGGTAATTCATCATTCAAAAGTCGTTATAGCCATAGTTCATGCTGTTATAAGGTCAAAATTGTATGTAGAGATGCAACAATTTCGCTACTGATAATTAAAAATACCCCCGCGGCAGCAAACCTGCAGACTAAGTGAATTTCCATTTGCCTGATTGGATTTACACTAAAATATCTCCTTAAAAATATCACATTTAATTCATATTTAAATAGAATTAGTTTAAGGAATACTTAGGTTTGCTGCAACAGCAAGGGTAAAAAATTGGTTTTATTCCTAAAATGTTAATAGCTTAGTAAGAAATAAATGCATTTTCCAAATTTGATCAAAATATGATCATAAACAAGCAAACTACATCAGATAACATGGGAATTTTAAATTGATAAAATATATATTTTTTACTTTATTTTGAATTTGTTACGAAACCATTAGGCGTATAGTAACGTTTCTATATACTAAATTATTAGTTTTTTTTTAAGCTCTACAATATGGTTTGTAAAGAATTTGCTAAATGTTTTGTTTTTAGGGTCCAAAATGTGAAACCCCAATCTTTACCCCATAAAACCCCTCATAAACACCCGTTCCCATAGTATGATCATGCTGGTTCGCGAACTCGTTCGAATAAATGTAGGTTTATACGTTTGTACCAAATTTTATCAAAATCGGATCATTTTTGCTTGAGTTATCACACTAACGGACTCGTATATAATAAATTTATATATATGTGAATTTGGACGAATGGTGTTTTTGGCCCCTAGGGACCTCAAAACGAAAAAGTAAATCGGTCCCGGGTACAGGTCTTAGCATGCGTACTAAGGCAATACCTTATTATGGGAAATTGGCTAAAACCACCCATCACGTTTAAGCCCCACGATCCTCATGATAACGTATTGTTTGTTGGATTTCTGACAACGTATATTACTTAAAAGCATCTTGTTCAATTTACTCTATCTACTGAAGAAATTTTCATAGCTCAAAATAAAGGGTTTTGGTTGACAATCTATTACCGTCCTCTTCCTTTTTTATCCATCTAAGTAAATCACTACTAGTATATACACACATACATCAATCCTGAAGTCTCGGGTTCAAATTCGGACAATCAGTATTTTTAGAGCAATAAAACTATATCGATGAATGGTGGTTAGGCTTTTACGTTCACGCAAGAATCTTGTCTATGAAGTCTCATTCCAAACAGTTAATTTAATTCTTAATTTATCCAAAATGCATAATATACCAAGGATAGTGATTATTCCTTAATAACAAGGGGTATTAGGAGTATATTATGTGGAATGAAAGAGCGGGTGTTTACATTTCAAGATTAATTCTGAGTAAAGCTTTACTGCATAACTACAAGGAACAGTGTTGAGGCTTATAGCAATACGATGCTTTCAAGTTGTTATTTAATGTATCATTTTCTGAAAATCCTCATATACGAGGATAAAATAATCCTCTACTCGCATAAAACTACCATATGTTTCTATGTTAGCAATGTTTCTACAAATGTATACTCAGTATAATGTTTTTACTTTTGAAGATTTTTGGTTCAATCAGTGTATTTAAGAACTATGTATAGTATTTACTTGTACCTGTTTTAGACACAGGGTTGGGTTGCATAAAATAAAGACTAAAATAATCGTTGACCTGTAAGCTTGTATTTAGCTTATTTAATGAATCCTTTACATTATACACAGCTGAACCTCTCGTTGGGGACATAAATGTGCACTCACTTCTACATCAGCTAGAGCTCTGATATTCGGCATTATTATAATGCCATTATTGTAAATACATTATTATAATGTATTAACCACTATAATAGTGGTAGGCTCCAGAGAAACACTTAATAAAGACATATTTATTTATTTATGTCTTGAGCCCTTAACAGGGTGTATATTTTGACGATTGTCTAAGTTCCGTCTTTATTACGCTTGAAATGGGTCTGATCTTAAGGTGAAGTTAGAAAACGTCATAATACAGAAACAAGGTTTCTACAATGTCTTGACAAAGTAGTTACTCATTTTTTAGTCTGACTATGGTGAAATTTGTAATAATCGTAAAAATATATTTAGCACATTAACCACAAGTCATATTAAACAAATTGTACTAGTTGTTTTTGCATTCATTTGTTACACTAACACAGTTATATAACTTTAAAATCAGGTAATTGGAAAACCCAGATTGTTTCGTGTACTTTTTCTTTAGAATTGCTTAAAAATATATGTTAATTACAACTCAAAATTAAACTATTAAATTTAACGATACTATCAATCCATTTATTCTTAACAAAATTCCTAACAGGCTGCAAAGTAATAGATTTACTTTTAAATATTCGGTCATATCCAAAGAAACAAGTTCTATACATGATTTTATTTTTTTGGTTGCATTGCAAACGCTAGCAACGGTCCGGGATGTTATTAAATTAGGGAAGCAACGAACTTCAAGTGTTAGTTTTGAGAGCAAAAACGCAAACTGGTTGATCAATTTGGTTGAACTTTTTCACTTTGTCGTCCGCAATTCAACCAGGGTATTTTCTTCTTGGAGCCCATTATTATACTTTAAATTAAGGGTTTAATTTTCAGTTCATTCATATGACTCTGTCAACCATACACCATAGTAAATGGATTGTGTTGATTTTGGCTAATTCAGCTGGTCTTATTCATAAATTAACATACTTAACTTACACTTAAAATACGTAGTATAATTGATTGTGTTGCAAAAATTCATCAAGTACTAAACTTAAAAAATAAAAACACCCAAAGAAGCTAAAAATTTGATATTAATTTTTAATCCTCAGACAAATTTGAGAATATAAATTATAGAAACATTTGCTTACTAGATGAATACACATTTATTTATTGCTTGATTAAAGATATACGAAATTTTTTTTACTATGATATGTACTATGATACACCAATTTTTACAATAATGTTTTTTTTTTAAAGGTCGTCGTCTTCGGGTGAGGAACCAATGATGCTGGCGACATTACCTTTTTTGTATGGTACGAAAATTATTTTGGTTACTCTTTGATATGAAAACAATTGATATCTGGAACGAAGAAAACTTTATTTACGATACATACGGCAATTATATTGCTTTTCTATATAAAATACCGTAAATAATAAATATTTTAGTTTTTTACTAACGATTTATTCATATTTTTGTGAACATTACGATTAATAGCACTCATACTCATGGATAAAAATTCAAAGTTTGTCATATAAATAAAATATTTTAGACAAAACGTGTGGTAAACTGTTTTACCTGATGAATGTAAGATAATCAATATTAAAGGAATCAATAATATAAATACCCACCAGTCCTAATATAGGTGTTTCTGCGGAATACAATTTAACAATGTTAAAAGACGAGACGGATGAAACGAAGTTTTAGCTTAACTTTTCTTTACAACTTACTTTTTGCTTACGTAGTTTTTTTTAATAAAAGTAAACTCTATATTTAACTTATTAAAATTGTGTATGACATAAATTAAACAAAGTATAAACCATTTTTACAGAGTTTATTCTTTGAAATGTAAGTATAAAGGTATAAAGTTGGTTAAGGGAATGACATGTAAATGTACATAACAAATATAATAGCGGAGTTGTTGCCAACATTAATTGATGGACTAAATTAATGTGACGAATATAAGAAAACTCTCATAACACACCGTGTACCTTCTGCTTATGAAAGGCAATTTGTATTACCTTAGCGGAAAAATGTAATTTTACGTACGTGTAAGCAACGAAAACACAAGTTTCTGGGACTTCAATGTTAACGTTTTATATCTTCATAGAGCTCAGTGTTGGTTTTATTTGAAAATTTCCATGAACCTCTATAAAACTATATTATGTATAGAAAAATTAAAAGGATCCCGTCTACCTGTCATGGTCGTATTAATTTAATGTAGTCCGTCTAAATACACGATACATACTAGGAGGATCCTCCTAGGATACATATGATACAAAATTAGTAATCATTTCTCTCGTGTGCAGCTAAGTGCCACTTCGCCCACTAGTTAAACGAATAACTATTTACTACCCCTTAGAATGATGATCTGTTTTCTGAAATATTATACCGTTCTTATTTATTATAACCGTTAACAGTTTTACTGTGTGTATGATTTAATGAAACATCCAAAATAATTCAAATAAATAAATAAAATAAATAAATAAAAATAAATAAGGTCTTTATTCATGAGCGAATTTCAGTTACAAAACTGTTTTACAAATTGACTCAAGTCAGGACTTAAACTAAAGAAAACCTCGTATAACTACGATAAATGTTACTTTATCTAAACTCAAAGGTGGACATAAAATTTGAATTCCTTTTACTATTGACAGTAATCCCGACCCTTCCCACCAAGGCAGATATTTCATAAGATATTTCCTTTCTCGCTTCATGCCAAAATGTAATAGGAAGTCATCAATATAGTCCTCTGAATTTCTATTGTAAGTATGCATGCTTGACAATCAGTGCTTGTATAATAATTTATTTTTGTAAAAAATACAACCGACTTCAAAACGCTCTAAAAAGAATGAAATAATTTTAATAAAGTAAACTTTTGTATTAGGCAAGCTCACGTATTTTAAGTCGGCGCGGCTATATGATGATTTTTGATACAAAATTGAAAGGTGGTGTCCATATTGCAGGTGACTATCTATAACTAAAGGTGTTAATCTGCATGTCTTTTGCATAGTTATGCGTTAAGTGTTAGTTTATTACCGTAATCAGAGATCGGCATTATAGTGGTATTAACGAGTATCTTTAAAAAGATTATAACACATTTAAAAGTTTCTAACTTGGAAAAGTAACGTTTTAATACTAAACTAGCTTCTTTTCCCTATCATAATATCAAACTAAATTATTTTCCTATTCATATAGAACATTTGTGTGTGTTATTTTCATAGTGCATTTATTCTGAGAAGTAAACATAAAATACAAGAAAATATTTCCTTTAATATATAAACAAAACAGTTCAGTATGTTTTTTATATATTTATGTTATCCAGCTACAATTTATTGATTTCCAAAATACACACACAATATTTAATTTCAATCATATTTGCAGTTTGAGCCACGCCGACTTGAAATACGTGAGCTTGCCTAATACAAAAGTTTACTTTATTAAAATTATTTCATTCTTTTTAGAGCGTTTTGAAGTCGGTTGTATTTTTTACAAAAATAAATTATTTCATGATTTTTAGTGACTGTATAATTTTTTATATATTAATTACTTGATGTTTTTTGATAAGCAAAACTGTTTGAAACAATCAAAAGTTCCACAGAACAATCATTATTTTAAAACTGCTTGAGTCACCTGTTCAGGTTTACATAATCAATGGGTATGAAAATAAACTATTCCTTAAGAAAGAAAGAGTTGTCCATTACATTAGGCCTAATGAAAAACTAATTGTCTTTTCTAGATACATTGAATTGTCAGACATCATCGTTTCCTGCAATCGGTGTACTTCTACATTATAAAAAGAAATACAGTAACGTCTCAAGCCTTTTGGAACAATATGAAAGTTATTCCTCAGCCACCAGCACTAAAAAATCTCTCAAAAGTGGAAAATTGGTCGTTAACACGTATAGTACCTTTGGAAAATATTATATGAAAGATTGGTTCAGCTAAAAGTGGTGTAAGTCATGTAGGGGGTTTTGTTTGCTCAAGATATAGCCTAGTCGAAATTGCAAATCATCTTCCTCTAGGACTTTCCGAAGCAGGCATAATAGTATTGATATGTTATAGTAACTGGGTAGAGAATATTAATAAACATTCCACATCTGCAAATGAAATATTTATATGAAAGATTGGTTCAGCTAAAAGTGGTGCAAGCCATGTAGGTGGTTTTGTTTGATCAAGATATAGCCTAGTCGAAATTGCAAATCATCTTCATCTAGGACTTTCCGAAGCAGGCATAATAGTATTGATATGATATAGTAACTGGGTAGAGAATATCAATATCAACATTCCACATCTGCAAATGCATGTTTAGTAATTAAAATATTTAACACTATTAAGACAATGGACGATTATGCACTGTCACACTTCTTAGATCGTGTAAGGAATAATTGCATTTAATTTATATTTAGACCTGTTTTACAAATGCTTTGGTTTTCACAATACACCTTTATTTGTCAATATCATACTGCTATTCACTGAAACATATATGTTTTTGTAAGTCAGATTCAATACTAAAAACAGAATTACTGTATACACAAATCAGGTCAAACATTAAAATACATTTTTTATAGTAACCTAAACAAAATGCATTTTTCTCAATGTAATTCATTTAGGCTCAATGGCAAGAAATAGTTTATTGATCAATATGAAGCAACTGTTTAATGAATAATTGTCTGTGTAGCTTCATTTAAATGGTTTCAACTAACAGCTGTAGGAATGTTATTATTATTTATTGCCTTCTCTGCACAAATGTAAACAATCTGCACAAATGTAAACAAAATAAATGTTTAATATTTAAGGTTTTCAGAATTTTTCACCGAAACAAATATTATACTTAAACATAATATATAAGGTACCAAATAGAAACTCTCCTAGTTATTTTGGTGGTGGAACCACACTGA
Organism: Macrosteles quadrilineatus; assembly: GCF_028750875.1. NCBI lineage: Eukaryota > Metazoa > Arthropoda > Insecta > Hemiptera > Cicadellidae > Macrosteles > Macrosteles quadrilineatus. Next base: position 18,645,423 of record NW_026542594.1, read on the forward strand.
TCGGTAAAAGAATCACAGAGAAATTGGTGAACATACATAGAAAAAAAAAACATCGCCACAGACAAATTGAGAACCTCCTCCTTTTGTTGGTAGTGGGGAAGTCGGTTAAAAATAGTATGGTTTTGTTCTCATCTGGATATCAATAATCTTAACTTCCTATATTTATGTATTTAGATCGAGGTGAGTTATATGATCAAATTTGCGCGTTAAGATAATTTTCTTTTAACATCTTTCCCACCTTATCTTTAGCAAAAGTTATTGAACTTTTGCATGTTATTTTGATTTAAAGTTTCTGGTTACAGAAGTTTTTTTCAATGTGGTTGGTTTGCCACGAGGATAAGAAAATCAGTTGAAACTTAAATTTAATTTGCCCAATAATAATAAGATTTACTGATATGCTTGCTTAATCACAAAAAAATCACAATCAGTTACACTCTCAACTTAGGTATCTTTGATACATTAGCTCAATATATTTATTTATACAACTTATTTCAATAACAAAACGACATAGTGCCATTTCAAGCTTGTCTGGACTATGTTTATTGTTTATGTTCAGTTTTATCGCAGGAGACTAGTTGTCAGTAATTATGGAAATTATTCAGTATTTATGGAATCCCTCCGTTGTCTCTACTGTGTTGTGGAAATATAACCAATAGTTGGGTATCAGGCTTTACTACTTTGTTTGATCAAACTTGAATTATTTCTTTGTGTGGTAACATTTTGGAAAAAACTTACGGGATTGAAGTTTTGCTTTTTTTCTGGTTTGGAAAAATTCTTCCAATATCTTTTATGCAAACATTCACTTTGCCTTTTAGTATCAACCTTATACGATGCTTGTGTAGGTGAGTGAATATAAATTGACGTTTTCTATGTTATAATCGAAAGTGATATTGTACAACATTGTATCAAAATGTATTTTTAATATTACATCTTGTCTATTCAATACTAATAAATTATATGTTAAAGTTTAACATTTTGAAAATACAGCTTTGGCCATCACAAAACACTTGTTAACTTGGCATGGCTTGTATCCTGATTTTGTCAATGTTCATGATGAACATTATATTTAGAACCTTTGCTAGACTAATGTATGAAACCATAGTTATAATTTAATTTAACAAGGATTACAATCGAATTGCAGTTCCCACAAAAGGTTTACAAAATATAAAGATGTTCAGTACACTCAACGCTGCAAGTTTACACGAAAAACTAAAACATCAATATTGTGAAACGTGTTTTTAAAATCATTCTGGAAATTTTAAAAATTAAACCTCCTAGTACCAGAAAAATGTATTAGACCCAAACAACTTTACTGACTGAACCCGGTTCTCTTTTGGCATTCGCCCGAACTGCATTTAAAAACTGTCTATAACTTGAAAGAACCTAGTTTATGTGGGATATTTCCTTTTAGCCTTCTTCCTCCTTTTTTAAAGAGGTTTTTATAACACAAACTAAGCTGTTTTGAGAGACTGCGTACAGTTTCATCCTGTTCTACATTATACTGATCGAGGAATAGTTTAGAATTAGTGAGCAGTATAGCTTAAAACATTATTTAGGAAAAATCTTTTCCAGTCTTTACTCATATAGTAAGCCTGATTTCTTCTTGGTTTTAGCAGAACTTTATATAGAGATATCGTTGTAGTTACTTGTTTATTATTAATTTAATTACTTGTTTTACAGCACTCAGTTCGATTAAGAAGGTTTTAATAGTTTTTAATACTAACATTACTAAGGTTTCTAACACCTAAGTTAGTTTAATAATAAAACTGTTTGATCATGGCTAAAAGTGCTAATTTATGAAACAGATCCGACACTTAAAGCTAACATATATAGAGTATACAAGGAAGACAGATGTTGCTTTGTATAATTCCGAGAACCTCAAATAATCTAAAATCATATTACTTGTAACTAAAGCCTCCATGGTAACAGTTAGGTCGACTGATTGATATAGAGAAGGGCCTTAGGAAATGTCATATTAGATCTCACTTTGTACCTCGCCTCCTATCAATTATATTTGAAGAAGGAATTGTTCTACTGTAACAGTCGTCATATGTAACTGATTATTTGAAAGATTTTGTAAATCCCCTAACTTTGGTTATACAGAATTGCATTTAAAAGGAAGGCTTACCATGTACCGTTAAAAATATGTTAGTTATTACAATACAATTAAATTGTATTCTTTAAGAAGTATGTCCAACTATAAATAGTTGAAATATGTTACTGTAGTAAAACAGATAACAACACTTTTTATAGCAACGAAAAATTAGAGTTAAAGAGCTAAACGTTTGCTTTTAACATATTAAAATAACTGTTAAACTTGTCTTGCAGTTGTTCATCTGCGCCAGCTTTTTAAATCAATAATAGAGTAACAATTTATTTACTGGACTGATGAGTACCCATCGTCTATAAAATAATTAATTTCATTTTACTTAATACGTTTATATAAATCGTTGGTTACGACCGTTTTTACTGTACATAAATAATTTAAAACGTGTTTTTTAATGTCGATCATTAAGAAGCCCCTATTTCTAAACCATCCATTAATTACCGATATGATATGTATGAAGCTGCATTTGAATGAATACTTCTCTACATTTGTGTTATATTTCCTGTTGAATTATTGTGGTTAATAGGCTTTTTGAATATTTCTGGATTCAAAGATGTGAATGGAAGGTACAATGGCGGATTCATACCGTTATAGAACACTGTTGTCAGTAGATATGCAACAATTCCATTGTTGATAATTTAAGCCGTTCATCACGGTTCACTGCGACTCTCAGGATCAAAACATTGCGGTGTGTTGTTTGGTGGATGTAACACAGTGTGTTTTACTCAACAATAAATGTATGTTAAAGAAAATAAAATACAAAATTGAGGTACAAGTGTAAGAAAATAATATATGCTTATACAGTTGGATTAGTATGGATATTAAGCTTTAAAACAGCATTACAGTTTCATTTTTCGGATTGTTTGAAAGCGTATAGCAATATAATTCTCTATGCCGTTGTGTTTTATTATACTTAGGGTATACTATCTAAACAGGAAAAAGAGTGTTTATATGTTAACACAACCTGTTTTCTATTGTCTATAAATGGAGTTTTGGTGTGTATGTTTGCGTTTTCTTAAGATTTATATTTTCAGGCATATGTAGTGATATTAAGTTGAAGGTATTAATAAGTGTTTTGAAGCATAATCAACTTACATATTCCACTAAATAAAATCAAATCTAAAATGTATTTTGTACATACGACTCCTGTTTAAGTCCTTTAATTGAAACCAAACACATATGCAAAATAACATTAGACGGATACAATATCGTCCAAATACTTTTATGATTATATCTATATATTAATATGCAAGCATATTTCTTTAAAACATTTTTTTCAGTCCGTGTGCATCTTAAGGAAAATCTACGGATACTATAAGAAAGATATTTTCCTGTAGGTTTGTAGAATCCCTTTATAAATTAAAATAGGTTCAAAAATAAGCACGACAAATTAATTTAAAATTTTAGAAAAATTAACATGTGCCTTATGGGTTGCCATGCTGGTGACGAAATAACAACAAAATATAAACAGAGAATCAAAACAAACGGAAGAAATTACAATCATATGTTTTATTTACAGCGTGGGGTGAAAATAGAGAAGTCTGTACATTAGATATTTTTGGTCAAGTTTTCGTCCACTGGACGACCTTTGGTTATTATTAATAAGCTGCTTTCTGAGGAATAAGTTTCGCATTTTAATTTCTTACAATTATAGGCTACATATGCACAACATTTTTAACAAAGTGTTTCACTATCGTTATATAACTTAAGAAGTGGTTTGTAGTTTTATTACATTTGGAAGGCAGCAAATCACGTATTGAGCCTCAAGTGTTGGTTTTCAGAGCAAAAAACACAAAGCGGTCGATCGATGAGGTTGAGAGCTTCTGCTACTTTCAGAAGGAACTTCATTCCGTATATCTTTGGCCTTCAGGGTGTTAGTCTGTTTTAATATAGCTCGTTGTTTTTAGTATATTATTAACTTAGTTTTAATTGCCTGAATACTATGGTGCTAAATAAAATTCCCCCGCAGCAGCAAACCTGGAGAATAAGCTGATTTTCATTGGTCGTATTAAATTTCAAATAAAGTTTATCCTTAATACCGTCCGATGTATTTCCTATTTCAATAAAATTAGATTCAACGATAGTACAGGTAAAACTCACCTAAGAAAACATAAAAATTAGTCCATTCATGAAACTTTCAGGAAACGTAGTAATTACCATTAGGTATTGGAATCTGAAGAGTCCCTAGTGATTGTGGGGGTGGAAGTACCATTTTATCGGGTTTTAAGTTTATGGGGGTAGTGATTTTGAGAAAATTTTTATTTATGGGATCCAAGCAAGTGGGGTGTCGTTTTCTATGTTTCATAGGATGCAGAATCGAAAAAGAACATAATAAAAGCAATAAAACCGACAGTTTAACAGAAAAAGACTAATTTATTAATGAAAAACTTAATATGACAAATTAATTAATGTAAAATAATCCAGTTAATTAATATCAATCACCTATTACAAAATTGATCATGAGTCTGTGTCACATGTTAAAGTTGTGAGGAAAATCAACCAAGAAACTGGTAGTTACCACCACGTGTCATATTGTTCCTCAGCTACTGATGCATCATCACCTTCCATGGAGTCGTCAGGGTCTCTAACTTGTTCTTCTCCATCATCGTTTTGACTTAACACTGACAGCTTAGTATTGGGGATGGGTAGCAGAAACATGTTTCAGTTCTGGCGATGATCCTGCAACTTAGGGTGAAGATAATATATAAGACCAAGTATGTAAAACAGCCCAGACCCCAATTTTTAAGGACCTTGGTCGCCCGTAATGACGTCATCAATATGGCGCTCGTAAGAGGATGCTGGGTCGCTATGAATTGGTTATTATACCAAAATGCCTTAACCGATTTTAATGAAATTTGGCATACAAGGGCTTGAATACAATATCTAATCCCAGGTTGTCAATGGTCGAGTTTGATTTGGTCATTTCAAAATGGCGGCCGTTAATAATTAAAATAATTAAAAATTGTTTAATGTTTTGTTTTTTCAACTCTCTCCAGAAATCTGCAGCGATCTTTCATTTTCCTTGCAATCACAGGTTGTGATGCCATCTCTGCATTTCATGGAATAGGCAAAATACCCCCACCACAGCAAACGTGCAGATTAAGTGAGTTTCCATTTGCCTGATTTGATTTTCAATTAAATCTATTTCAATAACATTAAGTTTAATTAGTATCTAGGTTTGCTGCTACGGAGAGGGTAATAAAGTGTGTTTTTTATTAAAATATGAATAGGTTAAATAAATTCGCCAAGTTTTATCAAAATATAACCATAAACTAGCAAAATAACTAATCAGGGTATTCAAAATAGCTTAGAGAGAAATTCGAAAATTTTACGTTTAGAGGGGCAAACTTGACAAAACCCAATTATTACCCCATAAATCCCCCAGAACACCCCGTTCTCATGATCATAATCAATCCAAAGATTTGTTGTACTTTTCTATATGACATAACATCAAACTTTAACAGCGTTAATGACTGTAGACGTGTACTTTTTAAAGAACGTTAGCACAACTCAAGTAATAACTCAAGCAAAAATCACCCAATGATGACGAAATTTTGTAAAAACGTGTAAACCTAAGTTTACTCGAACGAGTTCGCGAACCAGCATGATTGGACCATGAGAACGGGGTGTTCTGGGGGATTTATAGGGTAATAATTGGGTTTTGTCATGTTTGCCCCTCTAAACATAAAATTTTCGAATTTCTCTCTAAACTATTTTGAATCCCTGATTAGTTATTTTGCTAGTTTATGGTTATATTTTGGCGAATTTATTTAACCTATTCATATTTTAATAAAAAACACACTTTATTACCCTCTCCGTAGCAGCAAACCTAGATACTAATTAAACTTAATGTTATTGAAATAGATTTAATTGAAAATCAAATCAGGCAAATGGAAACTCACTTAATCTGCACGTTTGCTGTGGTGGGGGTATTTTGCCTATTCCATGAAATGCAGAGATGGCATCACAACCTGTGATTGCAAGGAAAATGAAAGATCGCTGCAGATTTCTGGAGAGAGTTGAAAAAACAAAACATTAAACAATTTTTAATTATTTTAATTATTAACGGCCGCCATTTTGAAATGACCAAATCAAACTCGACCATTGACAAACTGGGATTAGATATCGTATTCAAGCCCTTGTATGCCAAATTTCATTAAAATCGGTTCAGGCATTTTGGTATAATAACCAATTCATAGCGACCCAGCATCCTCTTACGAGCGCCATATTGATGACGTCATTACGGGCGACCAAGGTCCTTAAAAATTGGGGTCTGGGCTGTTTTACATACTTGGTCTTATATATTATCTTCACCCTAAGTTGCAGGATCATCGCCAGAACTGAAATATGTTTCTGCTACCCATCCCCAATACTAAGCTGTCAGTGTTAAGTCAAAACGATGATGGAGAAGAACAAGTTAGAGACCCTGACGACTCCATGGAAGGTGATGATGCATCAGTAGCTGAGGAACAATATGACACGTGGTGGTAACTACCAGTTTCTTGGTTGATTTTCCTCACAACTTTAACATGTGACACAGACTCATGATCAATTTTGTAATAGGTGATTGATATTAATTAACTGGATTATTTTACCTTAATTAATTTGTCATATTTAGTTTTTCATTAATAAATTAGTCTTTTTCTGATAAACTGTCGGTTTTATTGCTTTTATTATGTTCTTTTTCGATTCTGCATCCTAAGAAACATAGAAAACGACTCCCCACTTGCTTGGATCCCATAAATAAAAATTTTCTCAAAATTACTACCCCCATAAAATGGTACTTCCACCCCCACAATCACTAGGGACTCTTTAGATTCCAATACCTAATGGTAAATACTACGTTTTCTGAAAGTTTCATGAATGGACTAATTTTTATGTTTTCTACTGGTTTTTTAGTATAATTTTACCTGTACTACGAGTTTTAAGGTTAGCTGCCACCTAGAGGATTAAGTTATTTTGTGACATGTTAATAATATTATTATTATCGTATGGAATAAATAAATTTATTCTAGTTATAACATCATTTTACATCTATTAAAAGGGAGACATTTTGATAATCTTGACTATGAACAGGAGGAATAAAACACGTAGTTAAGAGATGACGTTTTATTGACACCAGCAATACATGTTGAAACCACATTACGACCAGAAGATTGTATTATGCTGATTAGGATAGTTATACCAAAAAACATATCAATAAGTCCAATTTTGTGATACGTTGAAATCTTTAAATCCTTCTCACTTGCCCGCATAATTACATTATCAATCAATTAAAAAGATCTAGTAAAATATCAAGCGAAAAATGAAAACTAAGAAGAATGTTATAACGTATTAAACCTAGATTGATTAACTGCAAGATGAAAAATCCCCAATACCCTAGAGGCTGATTGTACAAACAGTTTTAACGATGTACGTCGAGTACTCTCGTTACCCCTGTACGGTTCCCAGTAAAGTTGGTATTTTAAGGTTTGAAATGTCGATATTGTTGGCTGCATGCACTTTGAAAGTCGTATAAAGATATTACTTAAATTATTATTTATAACAAAGATTAATTCTGTGAGTTTGATTTTTGATTTGGAAAGTCCAATACAATCAAAAAACAAATTTTTAATTTTTTTTTACAAATACTCTAGTTTTTTTGCTATGTTTAAGAAAAAAAGTAAGTATTTATAGTAGGTAAAATTATATTAAGTACAAATTGAATGATTATTTAATAATAAACTATATCTATTAAACATCTATTAATTTACTATAAATACATCTTTGAGCCTTATAATCAATTAAAATATAGTGGTACAAGCTCGTTTATATGCCTTGTTAAAGTGTAGATATAAAAAATAGTTAGATCAGTGTGAAAAGAAACTAAGATTTAATACATTTATCCTGACTAATAATAGTTTTGAATTCACTCTAGATTAATATGCATCGAGGATTTAAGAAAGTGTACTAAAAAAATAACGATACCTAAACTATTATTGCAAAACTATATGCGTATTGGTAGAAAGATTTCATAGCGTATATTGACTACTATTGTATTCGATCTTAATACTCTTTACAAACACGTTGTTGGATTAAGTTTAAGATATTGTTGGTAATCCTATCGAATTTTAAGAGATTTTCTTTTCATTATTATCGATTAGATGTTCTAATTGTGTATGTACTATAGAGCAACAACTAGATAACATCTGTAAGGACCAAGTTAGACAGTTAATTTACCATGTTAAACACAGAGGTTGTAACTTTCACAGATTGTTGACTTGGCATTGCGTCTTAAGTGTTTGGTACCATAAGAATGATATTATTTCTGGTCATAAAAATGCATGCTATTTTAATTTTTTACTGTGTTCTGAATAATACATGTTTTTTTCTGGTTTAAATTAGTACAATGTTTATAGATTCATTACAGCATCGCAAGTTTCTTATAAAGAGAACGTTTTTAATTTGACATTTCCTCATGATCTTCAACAAGTCAGATGATCAGATGAGTTGAGCTACTATTCCTTGTGTTTATATGGCAGAAATGAAATTATTCACACAGTTTTGGAAACTAATATTAATCAAACACATAAATCATTTACTAGATGATTTAGGATTGCCTTGAAACTAGTCTTTTTCAATATCATATTACCTAATTAAGTATAAGGACTTGGGAATTTCAAGTATACATAGGTTTTTTTAGAGCCGTATTTTTTCAATAGGGTGGCAGAACATTTCAAGCTATTCATATACCAGCGTTGGATGGTGAAATTAAGTGGCCTTTATCACTTAATTGTACCATCCAACGCTTAGGTCATTATGCGTAAAGTTAATATGGATAGAAACATTTTAGTAAAATACGAGTTTAAGTACAGACTAGGCAGAATATACAAACTAGGTTAATACAAAACACACATAATTATAATGGTTCTATTAAATATAGACTATTATAAGGGCGTTTATGTACTGTTGTTATTGACACCAGCAATACATGTTGAAACCACATTACGACCAGAAGATTGTATTATGCTGATTAGGATAGTTATATATCAATGAGTCATTTCGTAATACAATCTTTATATCATAAAAAAATAAAATGTCTTGCGTTAGATTTTGTGTTTTCATGGTATGTTTCATTAGTATTTGTAAATATTCTATTATTATATTTTATGTTTTATGATTGGTTTCAAAATAAATGTAATGAAAAGAACATGAGTTTTATTAGCAAAATAATTTAAACTGTTAATTTTGAACATTGGTAAAATTATATAAATAAAAATTATACAAACCACGTTTTGCTTGTGGTCTGCTTAGCTCACACACAATGAACACAGAAACATTAAAATATAAATTTACACTTATGAATTAACTTATCAACACATAAATTGTTCATTTAATTTGGTTAATATTACCCTACAGTTAGTCGTGTTGATTTCTTCTTCGTGAAACTATTCCCTATACTAATTGTATAAGTATTATAATAAGTATTTATGTTTTTATAAAACATTATTTAATTATTATAAAAACATAAGTTCTGATATTGGAGTAATAACTATGGAAAATAGTTATTTTCAATTGTAACTACAATAGTGAATACAAAGGTGACTAGCTCTTGCTAACTACTAAGTTCTTTTTATACAATAATCAACTAGATCACAAAGAAAAAATTCAATTTATAAATAAAAATTCACAATATATAAAACAGTAAAAAATAAAACAAAATCTTAAATACAATTAGTATAGGGAATTGTTTCACGAAGAAGAAATCAACACGACTAACTGTAGGGTAATATTAACCAAATTAAATGAACAATTTATGTGTTGATAAGTTAATTCATAAGTGTAAATTTATATTTTAATGTTTCTGTGTTCGTTGTGTGTGAGCTAAGCAGACCACAAGCAAAACGTGGTTTGTTGACTAAAGCGAAAGGTTAACTTGGCGTATTTTTAATGTAAGTACGGATCGGATGAACACATTTTTCATCCGATCCTTGTTTTCTTTTTACAAGGCTAACTGTTGGTATACAAGTAAACCTTGATAGTTGATAAGGATGAAAACGATTGTCTCATCATTTCCCTATTATTTTCATTGTGTGCACGATCTCTTTGAGGCATTTTAGAATATTTACAAATACTAATGAAACATACCATGAAAACACAAAATCTAACGTAAGTCATTTTCTTCTCTACATTTTATACAACTAACATTACAATAATTTACTTGATTTCTATAAAACATCAATTAAACATATTATGTAGACACAAAATCATATCACAACAATATATAACGTAAGTCATTTTCATCTTTACATTTTACACAACTTACATTACAATATTTTACTTCATTTCCATAAAACATAAATTAAAAATACTATGTAGACACAAAATCATTTCACAACACAATATATAACGTAAGTCATTTTCTTCTTTACATTTTATACAAATAACATTACAACATTTTATTTGAATTCACTGAAACATCACCAACTACAGATAACCCTATTTTCTTATAGATGTAAACAAAATTGTATCATGGACATCTGTTTTAATGTAAACAAAAATGTAAACTTGATAAAGTTCAGGTGATTGATAACAGAATTCAGCACACATTTTAAAAGCCTATAGGACGAAGTGTTTTTCACGGGATATAATCCAAACCCGCAAAAGGCACATCTCCTTTATGTCAAGTCTCTGTAAATAAAACCTGAAATATAACGGGTATCATGTAAATATCACGAGAAAATATGACTATTTTGGTGTTTTTACGATAGGGCCTATAACTAAAAGCGAACTATGAAAGCACTTATAATAAGTTCTGATATTGGAGTAATAACTATGGAAAATAGTTATTTTCAATTGTAACTACAATGGTGAATACAAAGGTGACTAGCTCTTGCTAACTACTAAGTTCTTTTTATACAATAATCAACTAGATCACAAAGAAAAAATTCAATTTGTGTTTTCTAGATTAACGCTCAGTCTATTGCAAACGTGTTTTGCTCTAAAAAAGTTTGCAACTAACATGTTACTTAGCCATAGAACCGAAAAGCCTACACCCTAATACAATCAACGTCAATGGTATGGATCGAAGTTAGGACTTAAATTAATCGACATTCTCTTGGTAGTCTTTAGTACCCTTGTTAGTTTGCTAAGGTGTCTTAGTGAGGTTGGTAGTTACTGAAGTCAAGTGGTAACCTATCAGAGAGTTAGAGAAACAAGTTTTCATCAAATACATAAATTGTGGTTACAAGGAAAGTCTGTAGCAGTTGGTTACGTTTGGCGATAGGACTTTAAAAATGTATCAGCAAAAACAATCCGTTATTTATAAAATTTCATAGAAATAAGTACTTGTGTAGATTGAGTCTTAAATTTTCAATAGCTTTGGGAACATGAGAATATTAGCCCTCGTCACAAATAAATCACAGGTTTTGTTCATTTAATTCAATACTAAAGTCCTATAGTTGAACTACAATCAATAAATTATTTCTTAACAACATAAATAATGATGTTAAATAGTTTTTACTGTAAATTATATAATACTATTATTCTCAGTTATACGTTAGAAAGTAGTATGGTTAGATTTCCAATTTATATTCTACTGAACGAAGAAGTATTCGACATTCAATTCCCAAAAACAAAACATAGAGCCTTAAATTGTTTTCTTCTTGATTCTCTGTTTGGTTCTCTTTAATCGTTTTGCAAAACTTATTCAGTTCAGCTGTCCATAGATTAGAAGGATCCAATTATTATCACATGCTTCCTCCATTTTGCGTTATAAAATGGATTGCTTTGGTAATTTTGCCTTATTTTACTAGTAAAAATACGCGATTTTCCACCTTTGTTATTAGATCTTTTTGTACTTGGTGGCATTTATAGGAAATTTATTTTTTGTGCTAAATAAATGTGTTATTGAAATTTTTTATACAACTGGTCATGTTTTATTTAGCAGTTTAAGTTATAAGAATGACCACCATTTTGAAATCTTAAATTGAACCAACTTTTTTCCGAGGTAGGCTTTTTCTTCATAAAACCGAGCTTCATAAAGATCGGTTGAAAAAAATTGAAACGCAAAATTTAGACCTATAATATATCTATATATTAATAGGCAAGCATGTTTCTTTAAAACTTTTTTTCTCGTCTCGTGTGCATCGCAGGATATTTTCCTATAGATGTGCAGAATCCATTTTCAATTAAAATAGGCTCAAAAATAAACACAAAAAATGAATTTGAAATTGATTTTAAAACACTAAATTGGACCATATGGGTTGCCATGCTAGTGACGAAATAACAACAAAACATAAACTTAAAATAATTAGATTTAGAGCGTGGGGTGAAAATAGAGGAGCCTGTACATTACATATTTTTGGTCAAATTTTCGACCACTGGACGACCACTATTTTTTTACTGTCTTAACAAAATGTGTCATATCGTGCTAACGAAAACGTTTTTGTAAAATATCATTCTTCATCTTCACTTTATTTTACTCATGGAATTTATTTTTTAAGATTGGCTATTTGCTTACGGGACACTATGTATACTTAATGTACGTTATACATAAATGTGTATAGCTCTATTTTCACTATTCATGACACTCAATATCAATTACTGAACTGGGTAACTACCGAAGTTAACGTAGTTTCGTAGTATATTAAAATTACTTCTACATTTCAACCTTATTTTTTTTAATAGTAAAATGATTCATCATGATGAATGTCTTCATACTTCTGAGTCACATCCATTTCACGATGTTGTGACACTCGAGATCTCTCACTTGACACAAACATGTCATGTCACGTGAGATGCTGTCCTCATCTCTCATCTTCCAGTTTGCATACACTTCATAGCAGTTTCTCAACGACTGCGACTCTGTATGGTCTGATTGACATAACATAGAGGCGATGTTTTGTAATTAAAAATAACATCCTGAGATTAGCTGTGAAACTTGGTAATTTATTGATAGTAAATTTTAAGATATTAATTATATGATTTCTGTCAGATTATTTACTAGTACCGGGGGACCGAGCCATGCCTCGGTATAGTTTTTTTCGATTGTAAAAGCAATATAGGGAGGAAACTCACGTTTTATTTTCAAATAATTTTCGCTTTTATTATAGGATTTTCAGTGGTTTTTCAATTTATTATTATCAAAATTTTACCGAGCATGTTTTTACATCCCTAGGGCTGCAAAATTAGCTGTCCGCTGGTTTTTCTTAAAACATGAATGCATATTAGACACACAATCAGTATCCATAGCATTGCGATAGAATTGTTTTATTGTCACAGCTACAGGCACCTGTTTATTATTATTTCTGCTGATTCCTCAATTTTTTTCTTCACATAACCTTAAAGTTTTACTTGTTTTGACAGCGTCCATTATTATTTTGGTGAATAGTTGTATATAGTGTGGTGAAAAATAGCGTTCGTAACATGGATTGAAATGGTTTTGCAGCTCTCGATCGTTTTAAGTTCTCGAATTCGTCTTGAACTTAAAAAACCATCTCGAGCCGGTAAAACCTCATTTTTGGCCCTAGGTACAACTGGTATGCAGGTACAAATCCATGGTGTCTCCAGGAGTTCCTTAATTTTTTTTTGAAATTTTGTTTTTAATGGCGATTTTTGCATAAAAACCCATACATTAACAGACAATCTACTTTGATAAAAAACTTACTTGTTATAAGCCCTTTAAACTCTGAACAAAATTGTATCACTCCCATTTCCGTAAAGATTTCGGTTCAAAAGCTATTGTATCTTATGCTATTTTTTCCCATAAAAAACCCATAAAATAACGGAAAAACTGATATTTGGGAAAACCCGTTTTTGATTAAAATTAGTATGTTATGGTACTTAGAATTCTAAACAAAATAGTGCAGCTTTTATAATTTTCCCTATAAAATATCATAGTTACTCCCACCACTTACCCATGATAAAAGTTTTTGACAAGCTAATGGGACAAAGTATGTTTCTGATTGCTGATACCGTTTATTTTAATTATCAAATAAGTTGCGTAATGAAATACGAATTTTCCTGAGGTAGTGGCTATCGTCAATCACTTTAGTTAGGCCGGAAGAAAGCTATTTAAAAAACTTTAAGGGAATCGTCAAAGCGGTTTTCTAAATCTTTGTGAAAGCAGACATATATATACAGGGTGACAAAAAAGTCTGGAAACGGTTTAATATCTTTTTAACTAAATTCGTTAGAAAATTCAAACCTTTCACATCAACTTACATGTATGAAAACTACTTTTTGCAATCATTGCCATTATTTGACCTCCCCCAGGGGACGGCCCACGAGGAGTAGGTACAAAATCTTTAATGTAAGCATAGGTTGATATGCACATCATTTTAAAGGTCTGATCAAGTGGAGTTCATTGCCGGAAACCGCGTCAAAAAAGGTTCATCCATTACAAAATGGCGGCAGTTCAAAGTCCTTGCGGAATATACTTGCAGAGGCCATAGTATTGGTAAATACTCATAGTCAACATTAGCAGGGAAATCTGAAACCCGGTTAAATTTGTTTTGAAGATTGAATACTATTAGCCTATTAGCTAGTTGACTTTAAAATACAGTTTAAGCTCTCAAGCTAATGTTTATTACGAGTATTTGTCCATACTAAGGCCTGTGCAGGTATATTTCACAAGCTGCCATCTTGTAACGGATGAGCCTTTTTTGACGCGGTTTCCGGCCATGAACTCCACTTGACTAACCCTTTAAAATGGTGTGCATATCAACCTATGCTTACATTAAAGGTTATGTACATACTCCTCGTGGGTCGTCCCCTGGTAGAGGTAAAAAAATGACAATGCTTGGAAAAAGTAGTTTTCATACATGTAAGTTGATGTGAAAGGTTTGAATTTTCTAACGGATTTAGTTAAAAAGATATTAAACCGTTTCCAGACTTTTTTGTCACCCTGTATATACAGGGTGTCCCGGAACTCTCTACCAATATTTTAGGGCATTGTTCCTGGGTAGTTAACATACCTAAATATCATATTTAAATTGTCCGGAAGTCCTTAGTTACTCACACAGCCGCCATTTTGTTTTTTTAAGTTATTATTTTTTTCTAAGGAATGGTTAAACATACGAAATTGAAACTTTGCACAAACATTCATGACAACTAGACAAAGCTATCAAAAAACTATGACGAGTTTTAAAATTCATAAAACAAAATGGCGGCCATTTTAAATTTTGTTTCTTAAATAACTCGAAAACCGTTGATTTTACGAAAGTTTTACACGATAACTTGTCGGACGCACTTTTATTACAAATCGATTGACACCTTAATTTTGAAGATTGGACAAGTATTAACTGAGATATGGTAGTTTTAGTGATAAGTAGCCGCTGGAGATTAGTTGCAGCACATGCTGAAAGGGGTCACGTATCACTAAAACGACCATATCTCAGTTAATACTTGTCCAATCTTCAAAATTAAGGTGTCAATCGATGTGTAATAAGATTGTCTTAAAAAAGTTATCCTTGTAAAATTTTCCTAAATCGACGGTTTTCGAGTTATTTAAGAAACAAAATTTAAAATGGCCGCCATTTTGTTTTATGAATTTTAAATATCGTCATAATTTTTTGGTAGCTTTGTCTAGTTGTCATGAATGTTTGTGCAAAGTTTCAATTTCGTATGTTTAACCATTCCAAAAAAAAAAAATAATAACTTAAAAAAACAAAATGGCGGCTGTGTGAGTAACTAAGGACTTCCGGACAATTTAAATATGATATTTAGGTATGTTAACTACCCAGGAACAATGCCCTAAAATATTGGTAGAGAGTTCAGGGACACCCTGTATATATTGTTTTTGATAAGTTGATAAAATGAGGTTTTGTTTGAAAGTAATAATTGTAAAATAAACTTAAACATTCAATCACTTCATTTATGTTCTTTATTTACATTGTTTTTCTTGTACTAATTGTTTTGGTTTTGTATAACATATGTTTATATTTCTAGGTTTCTATTTCTTCTTTGTACAGTATATTATAACTGTGTATTATATTGTATTGGGTTGATTATATATCGATTGGGCCTTAACATACCGCCCGCCAAAAGAAACATTTTCTTTTCAATAAGGAACAATTAAGAAGTCTATAGTAAAGGGTAACACAAATTTTTTTCGATAAGTTAAATAAACAAAACACTAACAAAAAAAAATCACAAAACTATGTGATTAAATAGCAATTGAAAAAGAACATCAAATAAAATAGAAAAATAGATAAAGAAACCAATTATGACGGAGGTAGTGGAGGTGTGGCTTCACTACAGGACGAGTGCAGGGTCCCGAAGAGGTTTTAAGAGTGACCACTCTGGTCACACCGTCTTTTCCTGGATGGAGATCTGTTACTCTGCCCAAAATCCAACGTAGAGGAGGCAAATTGTCTTCCTTGATGAGTACGAGGTCTCCCTTTTCAATTGATTTTGAACTCCTGTCATTCCACTTCTGGCGTTGTTGTAATGTATGGATGTATTCATGATACCATCTATTCCAAAAATGTTGCTGCGCTTTCTGAATCATTTGCCAGCGAGAAAGTCGGTTCAGATTGAGTGTTTGTAGATCTGGTTCAGGAATACAAGTAAGAACGTCTCCAATAAGGAAATGGCCTGGAGTGAGAGCAGTTAGTTCATTTGGGTCAGAAGATAAAGCGCAAAGAGGACGTGAATTCATAACAGCTTCAATTTGAGCAAAAAGAGTAGTCAGTTCTTCAAAAGTTAAAATCTGCTCTCCAATGACTTTCTTGATATGAGATTTTGCTGATTTGATGTTGGCTTCCCATATGCCACCAAAGTGCGGAGACGATGGAGGGTTGAATTGCCACTTAATGCCTCTGTTGGCCAGTAAATTAAATATTTTTGAAGCACTAGGTTCACTTGTTAATAATCTGTGATATTCATTCAGTTGGCTATTGGCACCAATAAAGTTAGTTCCTCTGTCACTAGTGATTGATACACACATGCCTCTTCTAGCGACAAATCGGTAAAACGTAGCTAAAAAACTATCTGTACTGAGTCCAGAAGCAACTTCCAAGTGTACTGCTCTCGTTGCAAGGCAAATAAATAAACACAGATACGATTTCAATAGCTGAGGTTTTCTACGTTTGTCTGATTTTGTAGTAAATGGGCCAGCAAAATCAACTGCACAGTTGATGAAAGCTCTATTCTGTTGTAATCTGACTGCTGGCAAGTCCGACATAAATGGTGTTGGCAAAGATTGTCTGAACTTGAAGCATTTTAGGCACTTGTGTATTTCTTGACGAATTGCTCGACGTGCAGACAAGATCCAAAAGGAGCGTTGAATTGTTGACTGAGTAACTTGAGGCCCTGAATGTAAATGTATCTGATGATAATGCTGTATTGTCAAGACAGTGAGATGACAACATTTAGGGAGTATTGCAGGATGTTTTCTCATATAAGGTAGAGATGATTGCCGAATCCTGCCACCAACTCTCAAAATGCCTGTATCATCTAGGAAACGATCAAGTTTTCTTAGTTTAGACTTACAATGTTCACCCTTTTTCAAAAGTTGTATTTCATCCTTGAAGAAGTGCTCTTGTGTTTGTTTAACAAATCTAAACAATGAATCGTTTAGTTCATGCAAAGTAAGATTACCACTTGTCCTATTTGACTTAGACAAGCGACAATTTTTAATGAAACGAGTACACCATGCTCCAATGCGTTGTAGTCTAGTAAGTGAGGAGAATCGTTCAATAAATTCAAAAGATTTGGTCTCAGTTGTGTTAAGGGAAACTTGCAAAGGTAAAAGACCAATAGAGTGTTTAATTTCTGGTAGGTGGGTCTTAACTGATTCTGGGATGGGCTGTTTAGGCCATTCATCCTCATCTTGAGAAAGCCACGATGGGCCATGCCACCATAAAGGATGTGTTAAGATCTGTTTAGGTAACATACCTCTTGAACCACAGTCAGCAGGATTTTCAGCAGAGCAAACATATTTCCAATCAGATGGAGAACTAATTTCTTGAATTTCAGTAACTCTATTGGCTACAAATGTTTTCAAAAGATGAGGAGACATTTTTATCCAAGATATTACAGTTAGAGAATCACACCAGCAATATATTTTTATGAGTTTAAAGTGATTACTTAAAAATGTTCTCAACATTTTCAACATTTTGCTCAACAAATGAGCACCACAAAGCTCTAATTTTGGAACTGAGATTCTTTTCAAGGGTGAAACCTTTGTTTTTGCCATAATCAGTTGAGGATGTTTATCACCATGTTCTGTTTTAGAGCTGAGATACACAACTCCACAATAACCATTTTCTGATGCATCACAAAATCCATGAAGCTCACAGGAAGATGAAGAATGATGCAAGTAACGAGGCAATGATAGGTTTTCCAGTTCAGGAAGTTGAAATACAAAATCTCTCCATGATTCTTGTAACGAAGGAGGCAATAGATCATCCCAACCTGTACCTAAAGTCCACAACGGTTGCATTAGATGTTTAGCCCAAAATATAACAGGACTCACATTGCCTAGAGGGTCAAATATTTTTGACAGACAGGACAATACACCTCTTTTAGTAAAGGGTGAAGATTTTAAGGACTGTACATCAACATGAAACGTAAAAACATCTAGTTTAGATTCCCATTGGATGCCTAAAACCTTTATAGTCTCCTTATCATCACCATCAAAACGTAACGGAACTTCTTGATGCTCAATAGGGATTTCTGAGAGAAAATCCGCTTCATTACTTGACCACTTCCTAAGTTGGAAGCCACCACACTTTAGAATCTCAATCAGTTGATTTCTTATAACAATAGCAGAGTCAAGAGAATCAGAACCAGTTACGATATCATCAACATAGATATCATTCATCAAAACTTTTGCTGCTAATGGATATTTGTTTCCTTCGTCCAAAGCTAGCTGTTGCAGAGTTCGAATTGCCAAAAATGGAGCCGATGACACACCATAAGTCACAGTGTTCAACATGTAAGTCTGTAAGGGTTCAGAAGGAGTGTCACGCCAAACAATAGCTTGATACGGTTGATGTCTACTATCAAGTAGGATCTGTCAATACATTTTGCATATATCTGCAGTAAAGGTGACCAGATGCATTCTAAAGTTCAAAATAACTTCCATGATATTTTTTTGGAGTATCGGACCAATAAGCAGATTATCATTGAGTGATTTACCGTTTGAAGTCCTGGCTGATGCATTAAATACAACTCTCAGCTTAGTAGTAGAGCTAGTTTCTTTAAACACTGGATGATGTGGAAGATAACAATTAATTTTGTCAACCTCACCATGAGGTACAAGTTCCATATGGCCTAAATCGTTATATTCATGAATGAACTTAGAATATTCTTTTCTTAAGGAGTCTTGTTTACATAGTTTACGTTCTAAGTTTCTGAAACAAGAAGCAGCATACCCAAATGACTCTCCAATCTTGGGGTCTTCGTCTTTAAAAGGGAGCGGAACTATGTATCTTCCTTCTTGATTCCGTTTTACAGCATTACAATAGATCATCTCACATTTTTCTTCTTCAGGGTTAACTGATGCATGGACTGGGATTTCTTCTAATTCCCAAAATCGTCTAAGTTGATCATCTAAAGAATGTTCAATAGTTACAAAATTGGAAACAATAGATGAAACCTGTTCATATGGCTGTATTTTGCCGTTAAAATCGATTGGACCCATCAAAATATATCCTAAACTACTTTGGTAAGGAACGGGGTAACCTTTGGGAGCAGGCATCCGCCCGCCATCTATTACCTCAGGGTACAAGTCTGCACCCAACAAAAATTCAATTTTTCCTGGTACGTCAAAAGTAGGATCTGCAAGTTCTAAATGTTTGTATCCGTCTTTGATACATTCTGGAAGGGAGGTAGAAGGCATTTGAGATGTAATTTTCTTCAGAATCACAGCATTAGTCTGAAGGCGAAATTCAGAATCAAAACGAGGTTTCAGAGTGCACGATACAACTCCTTTAGTAGATAAAACAGTAGATTCTGCAATACCAGATACTTGTTCGTTGAATTTCTTTCGAGGAAGGCACAGGCGCTGACAACAATCTTCAGTTATAAAGGAAGTCTGAGATCCAGAATCAATCAAAGTTCTAACTGGTTGGAATTGACCTGATCTATCCTTTATATGAATTAAAGCAGTTCCTAACAAAACTAAAGAAGGCCTAACACTGCTGCATGTATGCAAGGGACTTGACTTAAGTTTTTCAGCTGGTTGAATGGAATTTTCATTAGGACCTACTTTATTATTCTGCCTTACCCTAACCTGAGCCTTGTTGGTTAGGCCAATGTCATCATTATGTAGTAAACTGTTGTGTCTTGCTCCACATTTAAAATAACTAGTTTTTGAAGTACACTCATTTAGTTTATGCGAGGTCCGTAAACAATTAAAACAAGCATTTTGTGTTTTAATCCAATCCCTACGCTGAGCAGGAGTTTGTCGTCCAAAACGTTCACATTTATAAATTGTGTGGGCTTCCTTGCAAAATAAGCACTTTACTGCATTGAGATTAGATACACAGGCTCTTTGATGAAAATAAGGCTTATTATTAGTGTATTGCTTATACGGTTTATTTGTAGAAACTTCTGTCACAGAAGTTTGAACAGTTTCAAGAGTTTTACACTGTTCATCTAGAAAACTCAAAAATTGGTCAAAAGTAGGCAATTCAATGTCAGAATGTTTAAGTTCAAAATCATTGCGCATCTTATGATCGATTTTGCAAACAACACTGTGAAGCAAGAGAAAGCTCCATTGCTCAACAGGTAGGCCTAGTGTTTTTAAAGCACTTGTATTTTCAGACAAGGTATCAATGAAGTTTCTCAAAGCCTTTGGAGATTTTGAAGTTACTGGAGATATGTTTTGTATTTCATCCAAGTAACATGTAGCAAGTTTACGCTTATTTTGAAATCTAGATATAAAACTTTGCCAAGTAATGGTATAATTGACATCAGTAATGGGGAGATTCTTTGCTAACCTCAGTGCATCATTTGAACATGAGCCAATAAGGTACATGAACCGCTCAATGTTTGCCAATGATTTATTTTCATGCACTAGTTGTCTAAATAAATCATAAAAGGTAGGCCATTCTTTGAAGTTGCCAGAAAATGTAGGCAAACTAATTTTAGGTAACTTTGCTTGGCTTTGTACGGGCAAATGGTTAGTTTCAGATCTAGAACTAGGTGGTTGTACTTGTTCAATTTCGGGAGGGACAATCTTTGACATAATAGTTAAAATGTAGTAATATTTGTCACTAACACTATCAGAAAGCTCTTCTACTTTACTATAATCTGATTCATCTAATTGACTTTTCAAAGCAATTATTTCTGATTGGAGTGTGTTAAATTCCTCAAATAACTCATGAATGGATGCACTACGAATTTTGAAGGATTCACAATCTTCAGATTCGGTGCTTATTCCTAAGCTTAAGCCTAGATTATAAACTTTGTCTATTTTCTTTAAAGCACAATTTCTACGAAACTGGACCGCATCAAGTTGGCTTTTAAGTTTCTTAACTACTTCATCCGTCATGTTACTAGAAGTGGGTTAGAAGAAACTAGTTTGAATTGTTGTAGTCTAACAATGGGACCAATAATTGTGGCTTTACATACAAGGTAAAGTAATTGAAAAGGGTCAAAAATACAAAAAATGAATAAGAGATGTAAATTTAGGTCCAATATCCCAAAGCTTTGACTGTGATAGTGTAACTTGTTGATTCCTGGATGGGAAAACAGCACAATGTGAATCTGTTGATTCCTTGGTGGAAAACAGTAATCTTCAAACTGTAGAAATTGATAAAAATGGACTTACAATAGATGCTGTGCACAATTAATGTGGCTGCGAAGGACCATAATGTTTTTGATAAGTTGATAAAATGAGGTTTTGTTCGAAAGTAATAATTGTAAAATAAACTTAAACACTCAATCACTTCATTTATGTTCTTTATTTACATTGTTTTTCTTGTACTAATTGTTTTGGTTTTGTATAACATATGTTTATATTTCTAGGTTTCTATTTCTTCTTTGTACAGTATATTATAACTGTGTATTATATTGTATTGGGTTGATTATATATCGATTGGGCCTTAACATATATATATACAAAGAGTTGAGGATTCACACATAATTTCCCACATTGTGTACAGTATATCGGTTTGGCGTTCTCACAGACGTATGACATGTGTATATTGTACTAAATATGGGATTAGTCAGAACAAATTATTTTATTTGTCTAAAGACAAATAATGAAACCAGGACTCACGTCATTTTAGACTCATGTCTAAAAAAAGTTAATATAATTTCTATTTCAACCATATCGTAATTTCATTTTATTTGCTGTTCGATTACATTTTTCTTTCTTTGTGGTAAAAGTCACCATTTTTTTTATAGAATACTTGAAATGCTCCCTATACTAACTTGAAATTCACTGCTTGAATAGTGGTAGAATAAAATTCATTTAAGAATAAGGATATTGTAATAAGACCACATTTTAAAAGCAAATATTTGTTTTACACCAAGAAAGATTTCCTGTTGAAGTATAACTATAAGTATTTCTTATAAAGTAAAAGCTTTTTGCAAAATGATGGTAAACATTTTTATATTTTAACAGCCTATCCTGAAATTAGTTTGTGACGCTACCTCAATGTAAAAAAAAAACAAAAAAAACTACTTTCATCAATAAGCTAAGTCAGACTTGTGAAAAGTAAGAAAATACAAGAAGAAAGATATTGAAGAGCAAGATGTGAAAATATCTCTCTCGCCATAACAATCACTCCCTTGCGATTATTTTTACATTAAGAAGTGATTGATTCCAATTAGGTTGAAAAGAAAGTAAAAACAAAGCATTTTTTGTCAATGTGATGGTATGGTCAGAAGGAAAATAACGAAAACTGCAATGATCCGTTGAGTAACAATAATTTGATGAAAGTAAGTATCGTAAAAAATAGTTGATTAGTAATAAAACATTTAAACTGCTTGGTTTAATTACAAAAGATAATGAAATCGATTGTTATACATAAATAGTATCAATATAAACACTAAAGCTATACGGTATTTATATAGTAGTATAATGTCATTATTGATGTTAATATAACGATGCAACATCGTTCAACGATTGCAACAAGAAAAGCAAATCTAGTTTTGAGAGTTGTTTAAACACATTAAAATTAAACATATTTCCATATACCACATGAATATTGATGGATATTTTAATTTTAGTTAGATGAATATACAAATCTTCCTAAACAGTTTTGTAGACACCTAACCCAGGACTACAACGCTAGCCCCTAGAGCTTAAGATTTATATTAATCGATTAGTTGATATTCTCTGCCACCCATAAATGTTATTATATCTAATGGAATAACGTGGAAATATGAAAAATATAACAATATTCCCTTGACAAGTTAAAAAGCACTTCTCACCAAACTATAGTGTGATGTTTGCAATCCGTCTAAGAAACCTATATCTAAAAAAGGCTCGATTTAATATGAAAACTATTAATAGTAAAATGTCTTAACCTAACAAAAATTTACTAAATTATGAAACTTGATAAGTTTTCTATAACCTGAAGGCTGTTTACACGAATATTTTTAACGATGTACGTCAAGAATACTCGTTAAGCCATCCAGTTAAAGAGCTAAAAGCTATTCCAAGATTTGGAATTTTAAAATGATGGCTTCGTCCATTTTTGTAAATCTTTTATCTTGTTTTTAGTGAATTTCCCTATAGGGAAGTAGCTATTACCGTAGGTGGCACGGTAAGACCTAGACCCGGGACCGATTTACTTTTTCATTTTGATGTCCCTAGAGGCCAAAAACACCATTCGTTCAAATTTTTATATATGCATATATATATATATATATATATAGACTTATATATATATATATATATACGTCCGTGAACGCGATAACTTGAGTAATTTTTGTCCGATTTTGATGAAATTTGGTTTAAAGGTGTAAAGCGGAATAAACTTGAATGAGTTCGCGAACCAGCACGATCGGACCATGGGAACGGGGCTTTACGGGGGGTTTTATGGGGTAAAAATTGGTTTTTCTCACTTTTTACCCTCAAAACACAAAATTTCCCGATTTCTCTTTAGACCTTTTTAAAGAGCTTAAAAAAAACAAACAATTTAGTATATAAAAGTATTTTTGTTCGATTATTAGTAACGGAGAAAATTAAAAAAATTGTAAATTTTAAATATCCATGTTATTCTTATGGAGAATATTGTCAAATTTTGTAGTTTGCTTGTTTATGGATACATTTTGATCAAACTTGGCAAAATTATTTATTTTGTATTAAGCTATCAATATTTTACTCAAAAACACACTTAATTAGTTTCCTTGTAGCAGAAAACCTAGGTACTCGTTAAACCTAATGTTATTAAAGTATATTTAACTGAAAATCAATTCAGACAAATGGAAATCGCTTAGTCGGCAGGTTTGCTGTGGCGGGGGTATATATTTTTTATTGTTACAGCACGGATATATGCTAAAGTTTAAAATGTTCTGCGATATTAGGTTATGTTAATGGCTCATTAATGTTAAAATTTGATTACACCAGATCCTTAACTGGTAAGATTGTAGTATTTAAAATTGTTATTATTAACATAAAATATTCGTACAATATTTAGGTATTTATTAAGAAATCGTTTTGACATTTCAGAAGATTTCTTAAAAAATTAAATTAACGTCCGATATATAGCATATGATACAATAACCTATTTAAAACCCCAAAACATATTTAAATGCTCTGTTAAAAATTAATGCTTATAATTTAAACCATTTTGTTATATTTGAAGATGTTTTATATTGATTACCATAATCTTAGACATCCTAATACATACAATAATTCCAAATGGTATACGCTATACAACCTATTTCTAAGTACAAAGTCTATTACAAACATTTGCAAAACTGATTAAATAAAAGAATGCAAAACTTTTTTTTTTTAGAAGATAGATTTCCTATCCAGAACATCACTATACAATAATATAGTCAAGATAAGTGATTATTAATGAAAATATTACATTCTGGTCCATACGTGACTATTATTAATGTTAATCTCCTTTAATTAAAAAAAAATACCATTTTAATAGTAGTTTAGGCAACGATCGCATTAAGAATATTTACGCAAGTTGTGTACACTACTTTACCTACGACAATGTTTGAATTACTAACAATCACTACTCATAACATCTAAGAGAGGTTATGTTTTAGTTTATAACATCTTTGTCACTGACAGCACAGAAAACATACTGCTATAAAAGTACTATAATAGGATGGATTTGTTACTATTTATTACTACTATAAAAGGACTACTACTATAAATCCTTGAAAATAAAAATATATACAGTGAAACCTGGATAAGAGGCCCTTAAATATAATTGTCAAATCCCCTTGTTTTGTATTACCCTTAATTGCATGTTATTGCAAACCTTGATATGAATTAAACTTTTACAATACATCTTATTTGTTAATTCCCATGAAAAAAACTATATGAAGGTTGTATTGTATTATATTTAAATAGATAGTTTCAGTATTCATACATTTGTTGATTAATATTGATAAAATGGGGATTATAAAAAAACCTTAGAATCAAACTTTAATCGGTAAATTACTTCGTTTACGCTATCTATGAAAAAAACAGGAGGACAACCTGTAACAAAGAAATACCGGACTGTGAATGAAATGTTCACGTCAAAGACAAGAAACAGATTCATGAACCTAGTAGATTGACTGTTTCTTTACTTGGTTAGCTTAGAGACAAAAGAACAAAGGGACAAAGGAGACTAGGATAACAGATCCTTTGTAGTT
Source organism: Macrosteles quadrilineatus (assembly GCF_028750875.1). Taxonomy (NCBI): domain Eukaryota; kingdom Metazoa; phylum Arthropoda; class Insecta; order Hemiptera; family Cicadellidae; genus Macrosteles; species Macrosteles quadrilineatus. The sequence continues at coordinate 18,671,296 of NW_026542594.1, forward strand.
ACTTTTGTGGACGAGTGAGTCCTGTCTAGTCCAATGGCATCAATTATTGCAGTGCTGTAACATGAAGCCTCGCTGTACCTAGCAAAACTCCGCAGAACATGTTTTTGTGTGTTTCCCAACTCAACGTTGTAGTCAGTTGATTAGTAATAGTGTTTTCATCACTCCGTAACGAATGTAACTATTTTTCGATAACAGCTGACATCAATGAAAGTAGTCGTTTCCCAAGCTCTAATTTAGAGCGAGGGAAAATCGATCAGCTGATTTTCCCTTGCTCTAAATTAACTTTCCCTCGCTCTCGATTAGTTATCCATTTACTTACTGTGCGTGCTAGTGTTTTGTTACGGTTTAATTGAATTATTTGAATCAGCTGTATGTATTGTTAAAAGTTGTTTTATTCTTTTATTTTCATGTAAAAAGGTTATTGAGAAATATACGTAGGTTTCCTTAGGTATATTGACTTTTATTTTATGTCTTAAAAATTAATCGAAAATATACGTAGGTTTCCTTTGTAGAAGATTTGATTTTATTTGGATGTTCAAACAACCTACTTCAGAAATAAAACAATTATTACTGAGGTATGTTATTCTGTGTTTGTGTATTTATGCGTCGTGCACTTGCTCCATTATTCCCGTCCTCGCCTTCGCCTCGTACGTGAAAATACATACTCGGCTTCGCCTCGCACGTGAAATTGGGGTTTCCTGTGTTCGGCTTCAAATCATCACAAAAAAACTTGAGCGGTCGCCGGATAATGCCACTTTCGGTCCTACAAATGAAATATACTATTCTTTATAAAGTGCACAAAGAATTAAGTTATCGCGTTGAGAAAAATATTGATATGTCGTAACTTGTATTTCTTATTGTAATGAGCAAAACGGCATAACTACAGAACAGCATAGAGTACGCATTGAAAAAGACCTGATCCCTACACTTAGAATTTAGATAAAATGAATCATCTAAATCCGCCTGAACTAAAAAAATAATATATGGTACTAACTACAAAAGTATATCACACTTAACAGATGATACGCAAATACTAATAATCACCCTTTACTAATAGCAGAAATAAAAGTTTTGTATTTATTTAATTGTATCCTAAGAGTCATGATAATCCTTACTATATTATTTATCATAGGTCCCGATGTTGTTCAAAGAAGGGCCAAACATGTTCTACCATTTACCCAGTCCTTGAAATATAAAAGATGAAAAGATTTTTTGTTTTTAAAACCTTATGATAAACCTGAGTGTGTTAAAGTTTTATTGGATAACTGTACTCTTTACAGGCTTAGTTTATTAATTAAAGCTTGTTAATGCCTTTGGCTTCTTTACAACAACATCCAGGTAATTATCTTGTAAATAGTCCGTTATTAACATCTAAGCTAAATATGGCTAAATATTACAGAAACCTTAGCAAATCTACTACAGTATGAGTAGTTTTACTGTAGTGCTTATTACACAATGAAGAGTTTGTTTATTGTTATTTGTGTACCTGCGCCAACGTTATTTTAGGGAAGGGACCAAACACTGGTCTTGAAACTATCTAGTAGCGTCGACCTCTTGGTAGTGGATAGATCGTTAATTTATATCAAAATTAAAAAAAAAAATCATCTGGGCAAAGTTACGATCTCGCTTTATATTGAACCAGCGTTGTTCACATTTGAAGATGAGCACTAACAAATGTGACTGAGATAGAATCGTTTGTCTTCTTAGTATTTCATATTTAATATTTCATAACAGTGAGATAAACTAATTCAAGCACTTTCATTGCAATAACTATGGGAAATGCTTTCAGCTTTCAATACTTTTAAAAAAGATAGTTATAACTACAAAACACACTTTTAAAGTATAAATGTAAGTTTCAATAAACAACTTTTTAACAAAGCTCTAAAACACCAGGGTGCTATACATAAACATATCAATATGTGCTGAAATTAGTGCAGAGTGCTGAAACATGAAGTCTAGCTGAAGTTACAACACAGACTACATTAATTAATGATTTAATGATTAATGTATTTAATGATTTTATTTAATTTCTTTTCTGGTAATAGTAAAGGGTATAAATCGCATTTACATCGTCTGTTACGTGTTGAGTATACGTATTTTCGGGTAGAGAAGATTGGTGGTATGGGTTTTGGTGTATATACATCATCCATACATATATAATAGCCATAAAGTATTACCGGGTGGTACAGTAATAAACTTCAATAAATCGCTTGAACTGTCTACCTTTTCGTAATAATTGTTCAGCTGTTCTTCTATGATCTTTCAGTATTATTTAACGAATCTAGTGTAGCTATTCTTTTATTTTTTTGACAGAGTAACACAGTGTAATACATTCTAGCTACAAACAGTATTTACTGCTCACACATCCTGTAGTTGACATGCTCATCTTCTCAGACGTGTCATCCTCATACCATAACAACATGTCTCGCCCTCACCCCACCTTATGTGTTTAATTCACCTTAATTATTTGTTTGAGTTATTCACAACATAAGAAATGTGTACGATAAAATAAATTGAAGTGTTGGATTGCCAGGTTAATATTTCCATCATAATAACTTGATATTCCACTGAAACCTAAAAAATAAAAGGCATAATTTGTTGTAAATAAAACATGAGTTTCCTTTATTGCTTTTACAATCAAAATAAACTACACCGAGACAGGGGTCGATCCCCCGGTACTACAGGCTAATATGAGCAAACTAACTTTTCGAATAACATGTTCATGTACTGATTCACCTTGGTCTCCCTTATTTACTTCTCGTTCCTCTTTAGCTTCGTAATTTTAAATTTAAATCTTAAAGTTTCAAGACTAATAATAATTCAATTTAAATAAACCAATTGTATGAGGCAAATCAATCTATTTCAAATCACATCACAAATCCTTCGATCTTCCCTCAAAACAAATCATTAACAACACAAACATTGGCTGTTATAGACTTTATAAATAATGTTTTGCCTTGTCAATAGTGTTTTTAAACATTAAATAAGCTATATCTATCTATATATATATAATCCAATGTATGTTTGTATGTTTGTATATTTGTATATTTGTATGTTTGTCCTTTATGGACTCCAAAACCGCTCGACAGATTGTAATGAAACTTTCAGGCATTATTAAACATTATTCAAGGATGGTTTGTGTGAAGTTTGGTGCAGATCCGTCAATAGGGCTCCGCCCCAGTGGCTCTGGAGTTTCCCATGTTAACCTTATGAGTACTCATATTTAAATGGAATTAAAGAATCTTAACAGCTGGTGCAACTAAACAAGTTTATTCTGTGATGTTCAATAGCATTAAAAGGTTAATAGGTTTACCAACAGGGTGCAGCACTATATTTATTTTTAATTTATGAGAACAGCTAATTTGCAACCAAAAGGTGAGTGAGCGTAGCGAACGAACTTCAACCTGGAGGCGAGTTAGCGTAGCGAACGAGCTAACCTGAAGGCAAGTGAGCGCAGCGAACGAGCTCCAACCTAAAGGTAAGTGAGCGTAGCGAACGAACTTCAACCAGGACGTGATTGAGCCATGCGAACGAGCTCATCTTGAAAATGAACGAGCATGTGACATAAAACCACAATAGGACAGGACGACGTCTGTCGGGCCAGCTAGTAATATATAAAGTTGTAAATTGATGATTTAACAATGTGAGTAATAATGCCAATAAGTATTTGTTTTTCAATAAAGTAATAAAGAAAATGTTCATATTTTTTATATTTTATACATATTATTTAATTTACAAATAAATGTGAGCTTTGAAGGCAGCAAACAAAACAAATAATATTATCAAACATCAAGGACTTAAAACTTAAACAGTAAATATATGTTTTATCACATCTCTGATTCTATACTTCAAAAACCTTAACGAACAACATATCATACAAACCAGTTCTTTTTACCAGTTCTATTGTCAGTTGCATTTACATTTACAAACTTACCAATGATTAGGTAATACATATTTACAGATATTTAATTGATTTTAGAAACAAACTAACACTGTGTACAACTTAGTTTTATGATATTTTCCTCAGTTTTAATTTCTCAAAACACAAACCCTAAATTAATATAAATGTAAAAAAGATAATGTGAGTTGCAAGATAAAATAAGAATAATTTATAAATAAAAATACTTTTTAAAAATGACACGTTTTTAAACGCACTAAAAAGTATAAAATAATTTATATATATGTTGGGACAATAAATACTTGTAAGATTTAAAACGAAAAACTGAGTTCTTATGGCTTGTATTTCTTTTAAATATAGTGATCAGTGAGTGAGTGAGGTGTATTTGCCTTTTATAAGAATAGATTTTTTCAGCTTATTTCAGTTTACTTATGTTGATAGAGGTTGACATCTACAATAGATTCTTGATGTTGTATTATTGTTTACAGGAAGTGCCAATCTTCTTCTCCCAATGCAACCCTATTTCACATCACTTGTACAGGCCCATCTAATCTCTGCACTCATAACAATCAAATTTGTAATTCATTAAGATAATAATCCAACTTATCAGTATGGGAGGAACTGATTCTTACACGTCTTTTTGTGGTAAACACCGCCATATTCAAAATCGGCTTTCAACCGGAATATTTAATGGTGCTTTGAATGCTGGAATATTGAAATGGTTACTTGTGCACTCGGAAGTGGCGATGTTTTATTCATCATATTCAATGCAGGCTACGTGCTGAAATCGACGATCAGTGACTATGTACATGTGAAAACTTCCTGAAAAAGTACTAAAAATCAATTACTTCTATTTTGTTATACCATTATACCTAAAAAAAGTTACAAAACTATCACTGGATGATAAAGAGAAAAAAAAGGTAAACTTTACATAGTTAACCTATGTAAGGCTCCACTGTTAGGTTTTACGGTACAGTTATAAGGTTTCGGATGTTAAGAACGATTTTCTTTATGTAAGTATTTGATTAAGAATATATATAACTCGGGTTGTGTGCATGCGTACCGATCAGTAATACTCGTATAACTCAATGAGTTGCTTTCCTTAAAAGAATAGTAAAATTACTACGGTTTACCGTGCACCTTATATTGCCTACAACTGTGAGCCAAATATTGGCGTTTTATGATCTAACTAGCTGTGCCCGCGGGCTTTGCCCCGCTTAACTTCATAAGTATTTGCATGGCTCAATCACGTCCTGGTTGAAGTTCGTTCGCTGCACTCACTTGTTTTCAGGTTAGCTCGTTCGCTACGCTTACTCGCCTCCAGGTTGATGTTCGTTCGCTACGCTTACTCGCCTCCAGGTTGATGTTCGTTCGCTACGCTCACTCACCTTTTGGTTGCAAATTAGCTGTTGTCATAAATTTTAAAAAGTCATCCCTTTTACCGTTTATAATACTTTGATAAAGGTTTTTATGTTTTAAAATTTAACATTGGAGAATTTAAACGTTGTTGAGTGCACAGGTGTGCTGCGATTGGGGTTTAATACATTTGGACTTATTAAAAAGTAAAATAGTTTTCTGTGCTGCACTCTGTAGAAACACTTGGGCACTATTTCAAATCATGACTAATGCTAATACAGAATGTTGTGATTATTCAAACCTACAAAACATTTGGTGTAAGTAAACATCTGCTTTTAGATTATATTTATTTGTAAACATTGTAGATCAAAAAGTCTGACATTGGCCCACTTAAAACCCTCTATGGCAGAGCCCTTTTGACGGATCTGCACCAAACTTCACTCGAACCATCCTTGAAAGATGCTTAACAATGCCTGAAAGTTTCATTACAATCTGTCGAGCGGTTTCGGAGTCCATAACGTATACACACACACACACACACACACACACACACACACACACACACACACACACACACACACACACACACACACACACACACACACATACATAGTTCCTCTTTTATAGATATAGATTATATTTTGTTGCAAACGAAATTCACTGCTAGAGTCGTAAAGGATACTCAGTTACTACAATTTGTGTTATGTAGAACTAGCAATTACCCGGCGCGCGTTGCTGCGCTAACAACTATTATTTTAAGTGGTAATTTGTTCTTTACAATCTATATCTTTATATATATATATATTGGGTGTATAAATGTATAAGTTATTACTTTTATTACAGTAGGGGAGAATTTAAACATTGTAGAGTGCACAGGTGTGCAGCGATTGGGGTTAAATATATTTGGAATTATCTAAACGTAAAATAGTTTTCTGTGCTGCATTCTGTGGGAACATTGTGGCGCTATTCCAAATAATGACTAATACAGAATGTTGTGATTATTCAAACCAACAGTTGGTGAAAGTAAACATCTGCTTTTAAATTATATTTATTTGTAATCATTGTAGATCAAAAAGTCTGACATTGGACCCCTTAAACCCCTCTAGGGCGGAGTCTTTTTGACGGATATGCACAAAACTTCACACAAACCATCCTTGAATAATGCATAATAATGCCTGAAAGTTTCATTACAATCTGTTGAGCAGTTTCGGCGTCCATAAGGTACATACATATACATATACAGGGTGAATTTTAAATGAGTTCCCCCCCTACTTTTTTCTACATTTCTTAAGATATCATCTCCGGACCACGTCAGATCATTGTTGAGTAGTAAGTACTTCATTTTGACTGGGTTTACATTTTTGGCCGCCATCTTGGATCCGCCATATTCGATACAAAGTTTTTTTTTCAAATGTAAAGGTAGGGTTGTGACCCATTATTTCAAACAAAAATTTTACGCTGATTACAATGCCGCAATTCGTTTTTAAAAATCTTGATTCGTTCTAAAGTTATGAGGAGTTTTTATAACTTTATTTTTAGCCCATTTTAACATTGTGCATTAACAAAATAAGCCCGTAATCTCAAAATAGTGTTAGATAAAGATAAGTATACACCACCATTAATTGTCGACATATTTTCACTTGGTTATGACGGATGTAAATTTTCCAGCCGCCATCTTGGATCCGCCATTTTGAAATGTGATCAATTAATTTAAATATGAAGGTGGTGTTGTGACCCATCATTTTGAACTACTTTTTTATACTGGACTCAATGCCGCAATCCGTTTTTGGTTATCAAGCTTTCTTGATGAAATATTAAAATACTCTTATTTAAAATTTCAATATTTCAAAATCCAAAGATGAAAATGAAAAACGGATTGCGGCATTGAGTTCAGCATAAAAAAGTAGCTCAAAATGATGGGTCACAACACCACCTTCATATTTAAATTAATTGATCACATTTCAAAATGGCGGATCCAAGATGGCGGCTGAAAAAACTACATCCGTCACAACCAAGTGAAAGTATGTCAACAATGAATGGTGTTGTATACTTATCTTTATCTAGCACTATTTTGAGATTATGGTCTTAGTTTGTAAATGCACAATGTTAAAATGCGCTAAAAATAAAGTTATAAAAAGTCCTCATAACTTTAGAACGGATCAAGATTTTTAAAAACTAATTGCGGCATTGTAATCAGCATAAAATTCTTGTTTGAAATAATGGGTCACAACCCTACCTTTACATTTGAAAAAAAAACTTTGTATCCAATATGGCGGATCCAAGATGGCGGCCAAAAATGTACACCCAATCAAAATGAAATACTTACTACTCAACAATGATCTGACGTGGTCCGGAGATGATATCTTAAGAAATGTAGAAAAAAGTAGGGGGGGAACTCATTTAAAATTCACCCTGTACATACATACATAGTTCCTGTTTTATAGATATGGATTAAGATTTCCACGTGTAGTTAAAAAAATGTGATATGATCAAGAACACTTATTTTCCTATGACAATACTGCAATTATTAAATTTACGTTATGTTATCCTAAGGTCGTATGTTCGTGCGTTTAATCATAATTGTGATACTAAAATTATTATTAATCAATATTAACTTTGATAGAATGGTAGAAAGATAAAAATATTCAATACATTACAGTAAAATTAAATGTTCAACCGATTTCTCGTATAAAACATGAAGAGAAAGAATTACAAGGTGAAACAAAAAATGTTAAAACAAATCTCAAGTGATTCAAACAGGATCAAACTATTCTTGTTTTAAAACAAAAAAGTAAGGGATGTTGCTACATAGAGCTTGCATTCATAAATTAGTGTTGTTCATAGGTGTTGGTTTTTTATATTTATGTTTTGTTGTCATTATTTTATTGTTTTTTAATAATGATTAAAATTTTAATATTATTGTAAAAATGTAGCAGCGACTCCCAAGATTCAGACAATGTTCTATAGATGATTCACGCCCATATAAGCCCGATATTGTCAGTAGAGATGCAACAATATTTCTCTGCTGATAATTGAAAACCGTTCATCACGTTCCAACCCCACGATCCTCACTATGGGAACGTTGCATCGTGTTGTTTGCAGGATTTAGGCTCTACACAACCCAAGTGTGTTTTAATTATTTCCAGGTGACATTTTTTAATCATTTTGATTTTTGTATTGACGGTTTTGTAAAGGGCATGTAAAGGGACGATTTTTACGATGCACCGTAACACATTATTTAAAGTAGATCTGAATTTAAAGACGGATCAACAAATAAATAAAAATGCTTATGATTGGAGAAAGATTTTAAATTTTAAAATTAAATCTTAAATCGACAATTATTAAAATTTAAACGTGTCGTATACAATGCGGCCTGCAAACTTAGGATCGTCTTTATGGCTTAACTATCAAATACTATAACAATATAATAGTGCTATGAAGCATCGAACTATGCTTCATAATAATAGAAGCCTAGAAGCAAAATTTGTTTTATTTTTTAATTTGCTGTCAAGTGACGAATATTATAATAGCTAATCAGTGACATTAGTAAACCATATAATTAATTTTAAAATTTAGTGATATAATTATTATTTAATAACATATATTTTATATAATTATACTGACGAAACACGAAATCCATCCATCAGATATGAATATAAATGTATGTATTTTAAAGGTTTTAAATATTCATTAAAAAAACACATTATAAGGAATTATTTTTACACTATGGTTAATTCTCCACATTAAATTGTATGGTGATTCATTAAAAGGTTACACAACAACTGGAGTGTCGTACAGTACTGTTGACTAGTATTCTACCCTTTTCCCAAACGTGAACTAGCGGCTACAGATCTGAAATTGTAAACTTGACTTCAAAAACTCCAAAGAAACTAATTAGAGTGCAAATGCAATAATATTGATTTTATTCTTCTGTTTGTAAAATTCGGAAAATGTTCAAAAGCTTTATGCACTATTACACACACTATATCCTATTGCACTACATTTTGTCTACAATGTTTTAACAAGGAAACTGTTGCTGTGAACTGTAGCGGAGGCCCGTGGTGTTATTACATTAGGAAGGCTACGAATCACGTATTGAGCCTCAAGTGTTGGTTTTGAGAGCAAAAAACACAAAGCGGTCGATCGATGAGGTTGAGAGCTTCTGCTACTTTCAGCAAGCGTTATATTATCATGTACACTTATAGATCCTGTCTAGTAACTGCAAGGTGTATTTTCATAGTAAGGATGATATAGATTCCTAATGCTGTTGTAAACACGGTACGTAAGCTATAAGTACATGTCTTGTCTTTGTATTTAGGGTATTTATTGTAAATTAATAATCTATGAGATATGAAAATATTGAAGTTTTTCTTCTTAATTAAGCTGCAGGTACCCTGGCTTTAGGAATGGGGGATTTAGACCATGTAGCACAATAGGCTTACTTACCTCCCTTTTCATGATGACGGGAAATGGGAACTATAAGAACTCTTGAAAAGGAGACAGATCTTGTATGGTAAAGTTAAAAAGCCAAAGAACTCCATTATGATTCGAAGTACTTAATTTTCATTGGTAGGACATATTTATCCACTCTCAGATTATTCAATTTATCGTAATTTACTCATTAACTAGTTAAACAATGATAAACTTGTATTATAAGGTAACCTATTGTGTGGTTGATTATGAAAAGCAATCTGTTTTATCTTTCAGGTATAAAGTAATTTTACGCACGTCCAAGCAATGAAATCACAAGCTTCTGGGGACTATATTGACGTTAAATCCTGGCCGAGTTTATTTCAAATACACCCTATGGCCTATAACACAGACGTGAAATATGGTTAGATTGTTTACAATTACGTTAAGCGTACGGTAACAAAAATATTAAATTTGCAGGAAATTATCTCTAACCAGCGTTGCAAAGGCAAATGTATTCATCATAACTCTTATCACATAAAACCAGATTTTTATGAAAATTAAAAAAATTGACTCAACATTGTGTCAACAAATTGAAAAATAATAACAGGACTTATTTCAGGTAAAGTTTATCATTGCTGATTGAACAGCCCTTTTTAACGATGTACTTCAAATATCCCCATTATACCTCCTGCAATTAAGAAACTATTCTTTGGTTTTCAATCTTTGCATTTTTGCCCCAATCTGCAAGGAGTTGATAGGTAAATACAATTTTTCATAGCTTCCAATTATCCCTTACTTCAATAACATTCCTTTCATTTTATTATTTTAAAACTGTTCTCTACAGCAGACTAATATAAACTGCACCGAATAGATATGGGATCCAGCACAAATTTTAATATTTCACGTTTAAAAACTAGGTTAATTAAGAGTAAGTATAAAATTATTGTTGTCTATTTTAACTCTAAATTAAAAATGTAACTAACTTAAATTCATGAATATGTATTTTAAATCATAATCTTTTTGTTACTTGATTTATTTTAGATTAATAAACAAATATTTTGGCAAAGATATGTTCTTAGACCAAGAAAGGTAAACATAAAGTCAGAATCCCCAATACCCATTGACAGTAAGCCAGTCTTTTCACACCAGCATTTCATAAGGGATTACCTTTTACCTCAAAATGTAAAAGAAAATCCTCAATAATATTTCGGGGAAAATTCCTGTTCTATTGATTTTGAATTATAAAAATGGCTGCATAGATATTCAAGAATAATTCAGCTTAAGATTCAATAAGTAACATTTTACTAAGGACAAGTTTTTATAATAACTTCCGCAGTCAATTTTACGTTCTATATCCATTTTGTGTATCGTAGGATGGTACAAACTGTCGAAATAAACGTCTGAACGAATTGTTTCAATGAGAATTATTGTAATTCTTAGAAATTATTGTTGGTTATTAATCAATTATAGGGTCATTGTTGTTAACTAAAATCTTATTTGTTGATAGCAATGAGTCCACAACCATTCACAAATTCTCAGAATAATAGTTGAAATCATAATGTTAAAAATACTGTTTCGTAGCTGTTTATCGTTACGAAATTCATCAATATCTATGACACGCAGTTTTATCACATTCTATTATTCTAATGTGGGTATGCTTGCATTCATCAGTAAGCAATATTTTTTATCACGAGTGTGGTAGCTTAGCTGCGGTAGCCAATTTAAGGCTATAGCAATGAACGTTTAATATTGTGTTTTCATAGCACTAAACAAACATATTACGAATCTGTTTATTTACGTATATTGCATAAACTATATAACAAGAGAATAGATCTATAATTTGATGCTTGAATCCCAATATGACCAATGTTAATGAGTTTACAATTAGAACCTACAGCACCGTATCTTTTATCATTGTACTGCATTTATCTACTACTGAGTTAGTTTAATGGAATTCTAGTTGAATAATGTTCTTAAGGCGATCTTTTAATTTTTCATTATAGTTTTCATAACAAACAAATATTAGCTACAAATTTCAACCAATGATTTCAATGGCTGTCAGTACAGCAAAAAAAGAGAAGAATACTATGCAAAATATTACCACTTTACAGAAAACCCATTATTTCCACTTTCCTGGTAGTCAATTAATGGTGTCATATATTGTTAATGTATATCAAATCGGCACATTAAAATAACTTTTCTTAGTGTTATTTTAAATTAAATTAAAAGTTTTTTTCAACCTTATTTGCCAGGTCCGTGAAGTTGGCGTACCCATATTAGCGTATCCACTTTTGATCATACCAATCGTTAGTTCATCGTTAGTTCTCGATAGTTCCCAAATTTTGTCGTTAGTTCTCAAAAAATAAAAAAGTTATAGCCGATAATAAGTGGGTACGCTAACTTCACACTTCCGGGTTCTAGCGCGCACAGTTTTCTGATGAGAAATGTTTACATCTATATTATCAATCGTTAATTCTTCGTTAATCATCGATAGTTCCCAAATTTTTTCGTTAGTTCTCAAAAAATAAAAAAGTTACGGGGCATACAAAGTGGGTACGCTAACTTCACAATTATAGAATTTCCAGCGGGCACATTTTTTTGAATAAAAATGCTTATATCTATATACCAATCGTTAGTTCTTCGTTAGTTCTCGATAGTTCTCCAACATTTACGTTAGTTCTCAAAAAATAAAAAAGTTACGAGGCATACAAAGTGGGTACGCCAACTTCACAAATATTGAATTTCCAGCGGGCACACTTTTTTGAATAAAAATGCTTATATCTATATACCAATCGTTAATACTTCGTTAGTTCTCGATAGTTCTCTAATATTTACGTTAGTTCTCAAAAAGTAAAAAAGTTACGAGGCATACAAAGTGGGTACGCTAACTTCACAATTATAGAATTTCCAGTGGGCACCGTTAATGACTATAAATGCTTATATCTATATACCAATCGTTAGTTCTTCGTTAGTTCTCGATAGTTCTCAAAAAATAAAAAAAGTTACGAGTCATACAAAGTGGGTACGCAAACTTCACAACTATACAATTTCCAGCAGGCACAGTTTTCTGACTATAAATGCTTATATCTATATACCAATCGTTAGTTCTTCGTTAGTTCTTCGTTAGTTCTCGATAGTTCTCCAATATTTACGTTAGTTCTCAAAAAATAAAAAAAGTTACGAGTCATACAAAGTGGGTACGCAAACTCCCCACTTTGTATGCGTCGTAACTTTTTTATTTTTTAAAACTAACGTAAATATTGGAGAACTATCGAGAACTAACGAAGAACTAACGATTGGTATATAGATATAAGCATTTTTATTCAAAAAAGTGTGCCCGCTGGAAATTCTATAATTGTGAAGTTTGCGTACCCACTTTGTATGACTCGTAACTTTTTTATTTTTTGAGAACTAACGTAAATATTGGAGAACTATCGAGAACTAACGAAGAACTAACGATTGGTATATAGATATAAGCATTTATAGTCAGTAACGGTGCCCGCTGGAAATTCTATAATTGTGAAGTTAGCGTACCCACTTTGTATGCCTCGTAACTTTTTACTTTTTGAGAACTAACGTAAATATTAAAGAACTATCGAGAACTAACGAAGAACTAACGATTGGTATATAGATATAAGCATTTTTTTTTTTTTTAAGTGTGCCCGCTGGAAATTCTATATTTGTGAAGTTGGCGTACCCACTTTGTATGCCTCGTAACTTTTTTTATTTTTTGAGAACTAACGTAAATATTGGAGAACTATCGAGAACTAACGAAGAACTAACGATTGGTGTATAGATATAAGCATTCATAGTCAGAAAACGGTGCCCGCTGGAAATTGTATAACTGTGAAGTTAGCGTACCCACTTTGTATGCCTTGTAACTTTTTTATTTTTTGAGAACTAACGTAAATATTGGAGAACTATCGAGAACTAACGAAGAACTAACGATTGGTGTATAGATATAAGCATTTATAGTCAGAAAACGGTGTCCGCTGGAAATTGTATAACTGTGAAGTTGGCGTACCCACTTTGTATGCCTCGTAACTTTTTTACTTTTTGAGAACTAACGAAAAAATTTGGGAACTATCGAGGATTAACGAAGAACTAACGATTGATAAATAGATTTAAACATTTCTCGTCAGAAAACGGCGCGCGCTGGAACCCGGAAGTGTGAAGTTAGCGTACCCACTTATTATCGGCTATTACTTTTTTATTTTTTGAGAACCAACGACAAAATTTGGGAACTATCGAGAACTAACGATGAACTAACGATTGGTATGATCAAAAGTGGATACGCTAATATGGGTACGCCAACTTCACGGACCTTTATTTGCCTGGAGTTTCTTAAGTAAATATCCTACTAATATTATAAATGAGAAAGTTTGGATGTATGGATGTATGGATGTATGGATGTATGGATGTATACTTGTGACCGCGAAGTGAACACGAAAAATACTGGTCGGATTGGGCTGAAATTTGGCATGATGATAGGTCACATTCCCGATTAACATATAGGCATATTCTTATTTCAAAAATCCTTTCGGGCTCCGCCCCAGTGGCTCTGGAGTTTCCCATGTTAACCTTATGAGAAATGGAATTATTGAATCTTAACAGCTGTTTCAATTAAACAAGTTGGTTCTGTTCTCTGATGTTCAATAGCATTAAAGTTACAAGGATTACCAACAGGATGCAGCAATATTATTTCTTTTACATTTATGACAACAGCTAATTTGCAACCAAAAGATGAGTGAGCGTAGCGAACGAACTTCAACCTGGAGGCGAGTTAGCGTAGCGAACGAGCTAACCTGAAGGCAAGTGAGCGCAGCGAACGAGCTCCAACCTAAAGGTGAGTGAGCGTAGCGAACAAACTTCAACCAGGACGTGATTGAGCCATGCTAACGAGATAATCTTGAAAATCAAGAACTTAAACGGGGCAAAGCCCGCGGGTTACAGCTAGTCTATATATAAAGCCAAAAGTACCCATGAACTTTTGAGAAAACTACAAGTCACACCCCCATAAACCATATACTTAAATTGTTCGTCATGACGAGAAACCTTGCGCAAAATTATCCATTATTTCACAAATTGCCCTTTAAGGTCGTAATTCCTTTCTAAAGGGAACTTTTCATATACCTAATGTTAAAAATACTTCAGCTGTACTTATTTGTTTGTTATTCTTTCAATTTATTACCTTATTAAAATCAGGTGTGATTATTTGTTTCTTTTACTGCATTTTGTTTATTTCAGGTTAACTTAACCAATCAATAGTTTTATTAATACTTATGATGTCAAACGGGGTGAAGCCCGTGGGTAACAGCTAGTTAAGTTTAATTGTAAATCTATAAAGTTTGCTAATTTAGACATTTTTTCAGTATTTAAGTGTAATCGTAATTTATATTTAATGTGCTTTATATATTTTTTTTATTATATATATTATTTATACTATTTATTTTTCTTGCTACTCGGGTGATTTTAAATGGTTTTATTCTTCCTTTTGTATAGTTTTATAATTTGTTTTATTCATTTTGATCAATCAGTGTTAAAAACGTATTCGACATGAATTTCTTATTGAGATTTCAATAACAAGCTTCTGTAATAAGATAATCATATGTTATACTAATTTTATTTAATCCTTTAAGTATACAAACATGATTAACTATTGATTGGACCATTTTGTAAGTCAAGTCTTCCATTTCATGCAATAGATCTACAATCATGTGGTCCATGTTTAAGTTAAAAATAGTAATCAGATTTAGTGTACTGTAAACCTTATGTTAGGCCAACCAAATCAAACCTGCAGAAACAATATAAAGTGGGCTAAACGAAACTGTATTGTCCGAAGATAAACTTAGTTCTCTTTTTAGCTTTGTGTGGATCTCCTTTAGTTTAACTAACGTTATTTTGGGAAGCATTTTTATTTGAATAAAATTTAATTTTAATGTCATTAAGGCTTTATCTATGGATATAGCTTTTGGTTCATATAGTCATTTATTATGTCAATTCTATGGTTTATTGACTGTATGTGATAGAAAATGATGTACCATGTAAAAAAAAACACTTTATAAGTATGACAAATATTCTATTTGAACAAATATTTTTTTACAGTACCCTACCAGTATACTGCATTTAGGTAAAAAAGTACTAGTTTTATTAAAGTAAGTTAAGAACTCTAAGAGTGGCTTGGTATATGATAATAATTATCATATATCAGTGTTGTTTATATTTATTATTATTATTGTGTCTGCTGTAAATGAGTAGACAATTTACAAACTAGGATTGTTCTTTTCTTAGAAAATGGTACAGTAGACCTTGTGAAATAACGGCATCAAAGTCTGGAGGTCTCATGATACTAGTGCAGCGACTGTATCTAACTGAATCATCTTGTAGACAAAAGAACAAAAGGACAAAGGAGAACAGATCCTTTGTAGTTACTGTTGTGGACGAGCGAGTCCTGTCTACTCCAATGACATCAATTAGTGCAGAGTGCTGAAACATGAAGCCTCGCTGTACCTAGCAAACAGTGTGTCTGAAAATAAATACGTTCATAGTGGAGGCTGCGTTTCGTTCGTAAGCTGAAAATACCCCCGCCGCAGCAAACCTGCAGACTAAGTGAATTTCCATTTTCCTGGCTGGATTTCTACAAAAATATTCCATAAAAATTGTCTGATTTATTTCCTATTTCAATAACATAGATTTTAATTTGTACTTAGGTTTGCTGCTACAGGGAAGTTATTGAGGTGTGTTTTTTTTATTGAAATGTTGATAGCTTAGTATGAAATAAACAAAATTGATTAATTTGATTAAATTATATCCATTCACTACCAAACTAGAACAGCTTATTTATCTTATCTTATCTTACTACAGTGGAACCTTTATAAGAAGACCCTCGATAACAAGTCGCCCTTGATAACAAGTGTAATTTTCAAATCCCCTAAACAATTATTTTACCCCTAATCACATGTTATTGCAAACCTCGATAAGAAGTCAACCTTGATAACAAGTCTTATTTTACTACCCCCATGAGAGTCTTGTTATCAAGGTTCTACTGTAATATTATACATGTGAAAGTTTGTGTGTTTGTTTGTTTAAAATCCAATCACACATTAACTACTGGACGGATTCGGTTGATATTTGGCTTGATGATAGCTCACAATCCAAAATTTTTAAATTTGATTAAATTATATCCATTCACTAGCAAACTAGAACAGCTTATTTATCTTATCTTATCTTACTACAGTGGAACCTTGATAAGAAGACCCTCGATAACAAGTCGCCCTTGATAACAAGTGTAATTTTCAAATCCCCTAAACAATTATTTTACCCCTAATCACATGTTATTGCAAACCTCGATAAGAAGTCAACCTTGATAACAAGTCTTATTTTACTACCCCCATGAGAGTCTTGTTATCAAGGTTCTACTGTAATATTATACATGTGAAAGTTTGTGTGTTTGTTTGTTTAAAATTCAATCACACATTAACTACTGGACGGATTCTTTTGATATTTGGCTTGATGATAGCTCACATTCCCGATTACAGTAAACGTTAGGCATACAACAACGCTTCCACACACAACATTATTAATTTTTTTAAGTACCTTATAAACAATCTTAATTCGTTCTGCTTTACACTATACGACATATTTTAGCGGTTAATTTTATACAAAGTTAATGTCCTGACCAAACAGTTCAGAGAGTTTAGAATGACGCATCAGTTTGTAATTAATTAGATGATTTATCATGCATTAGTTTTAATTACACGTGCTTATTACCAATTCAGAAATATAAAACATATCAGAGACGAAACTGGATTCTCATCATTGTACATTTTTATTTTTAGTGTTTACAAATTCATTATAATTTGTATATAGAAAAATATACTGTATATTCTAATAAATTTAAATTTGTAATATTTATAATTTTACGAATTGATGTTTTGTATGTTTGCATATGGTTTTATGTTTTTGTAAGTATTTATGTTTTGAAGACTATAGTAGTTTGAAATAGTGCGATTTGAATTTTTAATTTTATTTTCATCATTTAAAGGCAACATTTGATATTATGCTGACTCTATTTATCAATTTGTATATAGTTTACTTAAATAAGCTGAGAAAAATCACCAACCTTGATAACCATAAATTTTGCTTCAAGCTTCAAGATGTAAAATTTAAGATTATAGGCAGGCAAAAGCGACTTTACAGCAGGTATTTACCAATATTGTCTAAATGAACTGCATTTGAGCGAATATCCCATATCAACAAAGCTATTAAATGTAGTTATCATGTTAGGACCTAGACCCGTGACCTAGGACCTAGACCCGTGACCTAGGACCTAGACCCGTGGCCGTTTTTTTTATATTTTTGAGGTCCCCAGTGGCACCATTCGTTCAAATTAATATACAGTGTGGAAAAAGCCCCTGGACGGTTAAATATTTAAAAATTCCCATGTTATACGTATGGAGGGTAAATACACTGTTATGGTTTGTTACTGTAGGTCAATTTTATAAGATTAGGAAAATGTATTTATGTAAAACTAAGTTATTACCATTTCACTAAAAACGCACTTTATTCACAAAATTCAAAAAGGTACAATTTATTAAATGTCACACAGTAGGACCAACAAAATGTCTTCTGTTGGCAAATCCGATTTACTCATTCAAAGAATTTTTTGAAATCTCACCTGGCCAAGAAAGTAAGCTTTTTTAGTCAATGAGTGCCAAGTGTAATGATTAATAAATTTTGTTTTTGTTTTTCACTTTTCTGAATGGTTTGTTGCAGCATAGATAAAACATACTCCTTGAGTTGCTTAGTCTATGGTTGCAGGCTTAGGCTAAGATGTTGATGTATTGGCGTTTTCTTGTACATATTGATGCTTTCAGGAAATAAATCATTCTCATTATCTCTCATTCAATCATTCGCATTCTGATTCTCATACACGACGTGTGTATGACAATTGGGCTTGTCCAGTTCATGCTTTAATGAATGGAAATTGAAAACCTACATTTTTGAACATGTATAACTCTATACTAATAACCCGATCCTAACTCTATAGTAATCGATTATAAGTAATGCCTCTGGAGTCATCAAAATGAAAAAGTATTCCGGGTCAAGGTGTTGCCATACCACCTACTGAAATAGCCACGGGAAATTCGCTAAATTCAGAAAATTGAATTCCCCAATTTTTATGGAGAGCAAGAAAACTGTTGTGATAGGTCTGTTTATAGATATATTTTAATCAAATCAGGCAGATTTGGTATTTCATGCCAAACTATATAAATTTCAATAAAAACACATTATTTTACTTGAAGAACCATATTTAAGTACATAACATATACTTAATACCGACACATAACCTTCCTTATCTAATTGTTTTCAACCAGAGGCGGCTGATTTGTTGTGCGTGATATGCATACAAATGAAAAAAAAAACACCACACACACAGTTTTATCAAAATGTTTTTGCAACCATACATTTAACATTCAATACTTCGTTTTGTACTCCAAAAATCGTTATGCCTCATTTAAACAATTGTAGCCTACACTGTGATTGTCTTCAATTTAAATTGTGGTAGAAAATAGCCGCGTTTGTACCTCAGGTAAAAACGTTTTGCTAATTCCCAAACTTGAAATAAAACCACGAATATAAATACAATTTAAATGTGTAATGCGCCATTTTGTCGTTGTAACAAGGTCCTCCTATTTTTAAAAAAACTTGCATTTTTTTCTGACCAATGCATAATTATTTAGGCACAATTGATATACAAGATAGTATGCATTGCTTTGCTATCTTGGAATGTTGAAAGTACTAATAACGGTAATTCAGAATGTCGACTAACCTAATTATTGATTTTTTGTAACTTATAAGTATAAACAAAGTAAAATTGTAGCCCAACACTTTGGCTATTTATAAATAAATGTATCAAAATATGTTGTAATTTACCTTGAGCATGGATAAATTTGAGTTGAGTAAGTGTTACTGTTAGTTAAGTTACTCACACACTTTATTCTGTTCCTATTCATTGTTTCTATATTTGAATTTGATCTATTCAAAATTTCTTTTTCCTACTGTTACCTGACAAAGTGGGCTTCTTTTTTTTATTGATTTTATCAACGCAAAATAGCTAATTGCTGCATTTCCTTAATTTTGCCTCACTCATTTTATTTTGTCGCAGTAATTTTTGCCACACTCCATTATTTCAACCAAAAAACACAAAGCTCTTTGCTTTTATTAGGCACCTAATATGTGTACGCTTGAAAATAAGTTGGCAAAACTTAAAGATACTACGACTACGATCAGCTGGTGCAGCGTTTCCCATTTCGTCCAACGCTTGGATTTAACCTAATCTAAAAACGTGTACATAGTGTTTGAAAGACTGGATTTGTAAAAACTGTAGGACAATAGTTATTTGTGCAACTAGTGAGAAAAGTGAACAATTGACTCACTCGAGAGAAATCCTTACTCACGAGCCGTAGGCGAGTGAGGAATGCTTTCTCGAGTGAGGCAATTGTACTTTGAACTCGAGTTGCACATTATACTTTTCCTACAGTTACCATAAAACAAATAAATTTGTGAAGAAACATAACCTATTTTTACATAGAAGTGAACTTTTAATATAACATTTAATGTGAAGTGACAAATACAACAGTACAACAGCTGACCAGCTGATTTACAGCCAGTGCTGCCAACGTATATCGCGCGCATACGACGTTGCCTGCATGTTACGCGCTCACTATTTCGTGCCTTCACGTTGCAAATCTGGAGTGAGACAAAGTAATTAGAGTGAGACAATGTTAACATTGTCTCACTGATGAGCGAATTGGCCACTTTGCTTTCTCAAATCAGTGAGAGAACATGTACATTGTTAGGTAACTGTAGGAAATAGATATTTTTTTAACTAGTGAGCAAATTGGCACTAAGCTGCACATGAGAGCAAAGTTTACGGAATGATCTCGAGTGCAGCAAAGGCCATTATTTGCACTCGTGTTTCACATTATATTTTTCCTACAGTCACTATTAAGCATATAAATAATTAGTCTTTCAAACACTATACGACACATTTTTAGGTTAGGTTAAACCCAAGCCATGAACGGAATGGGAAATACTGCACCAGCTGATTGTAGTCGTAGTATCTTTAAGTGTTACTTGTTTGCAAGAGTACAGGTATAAACAGTTATAATCAGTATAAACACATAATAAACAAGTAGATTTTTCTTCAAAATATGCAAATAAAACATTTTCTGACGGTTTTGTAACTTTCTTACTTACGGGCCAAGAGGAAAACAGTTCGCATACTCGTTCATACTTCTTTCTTGATTTTTCATGTAACATATTTAATGAAACATGTTTTCAGGTTCTGATATTTCTAGTCTAGCATTATATTCATAATCACTTTCACCGAGTTCATTATTTTTAAACATGTTAGGCCCACTTATAATTCATCTTTCAAATAATACACTTTAGGTTTTGTTCAAACCAAGCGTTGAGCGGAAATATAATATAAACTATAAACACGAAATGACAGGTTAAATCGTAGTTATAATAGGTAATCAGCTGATCATAGTATTATTATCTTTAAGTGTTGCCAACCTATTTCCAAGAGTACACGGATTACGAGCATAATAAAACCACGCTGTTTTGTCTTGTTTGGTTGGAATCCTGATGTGCAAATCTGTAACGAAAACGTACTATTATCAAGTTAAGTAATGCAGTTTATTTTCGTTTCTAAATTAAATTGTAGATGTGAATAAATTTTTAAGCCATTTTCAAAGAACCAACATTGTCTCTTTTGCACACTGACCTCGTTGCAAGGCACGGGTATAGGTGCCAGTCCATAATAAATCAAAAACTAATACATAAAAAACGTCCTTACATATAGCTTAAGTAGAAAAGTAAGTAGTAATAAATAAGCTGTAAATTGCCGGAATGTCTAGTATAGAATTTTTGAATCAGAGGCCTAAAGACCCAAAGGGCTGCTCAATTCAATATTTTCACAACACAACTCTCCTCTTTTTCAAACATTTCTAAAAGCCGCTCAACGTCTCAGCGCAGCTCCAATATTGTGTAAATTGCGACATTCATATTCCAGTGGCGAAATTCCATTCCCCAAGAGTATAATTTCTTAATTCTGTATTCGCTTTCGCCTAAGTACCCAGAATATTCACTTTAATGTTGATTTACAATGTTTATGCTATTAACCTTACAGTTTCTTTTTTAAGACTTATAATGTAATAATTTTTCTCTATTATATTGTTTATAGTTAGTTTTAAATGCATTTATTATACATGGTGGCTGAAAAGTTACTTGAACCCCTTTAAATTTTTAACCATGAGATATTTGAAATTGGTTTGCGGCAACCTTTTTGGATATGAGGGGCTACAAACATATTTGTTTGTATGCCTGCATTTCATTAGCGTGTTCACATATACATAATGTAACATAACCTAGCCGAACTGACACATTTAATAAACTGAAGAATTTGGGTAAACTAGTTCTGTAACTTAACTGAAAATTACAATTGTTTTTCTCTTGTAGATTTGAGAACATAATACTGGCTGTTAAGGCTGTGATCATCTATATGATCAAAAACAACATATTTAAAATTCTCCAACCATACGGTTTTAAAGGAATGCAAGGGTGTTGAGTAAAAACCCCGTCTTTTATCTGCAGTGGATAATATATTTTAGGAATCGTAATTTTTAATGCAAAATAAATCAAGTTCACATTTTAATGAACAACACTCTTGCTTTAATTCTTTAACAGGTAATGTAAAAACTAGACAATAGATGTTTTACAGATTTATTTAAAATCAATAAATATAATCTTACAATAATATGAATATTTACATGTTAAAATATCTAACACTGCTAACGACGCAAGTAACAAATGCACATTCTGACTACAAACACTGGCTTATAGTAGACTACCTAGAGTATTCGTATGAAAATACCAACAACCAATAAGTTACCAGACAAAACGTTCCATGAAACGTATCACCCAATAACTTATTTGGCAATAAATAAACATAAATAAATAAATATATATATATTAATTACAGTGTCTTATCACAGATCTTAGAGCGTAAGTCGGCATTAATAGATCAGAGGAAATGACTTACAGCCAAACGGAATTTTTAACAATTTTCTAAATCATTGCTTTTAATTTTTATTTAACCTTCACATAGCAACATAAATTTGGATAAAAGGTCAATATTTACATGCTATTTTGCAACTGAAATTTAAGTAGGCCTAAAAAGATCACATTATTAGCTAAATAAAATACCTATTGGCTATGGAAGTCATTTTACCATCAAGAACGACTACAGCTCTGCCTTTCTTCTTTGGTCAGAGCCATAAGAAGGGATTATCTACAATTTAATACTGCTTTGGAAGTTGGGTCGGATCTTGATATAACAAGTCGACTAAGGTAATTGTAACAAAACTTGTAGGAAATACAAATTATGAAATTAATTTCGAGTCAGTCATGGATAAGCATAGTATTTTCGCTCATCTACGGTGTACCGTTCCTCTAAATATGCGGATGTTTATAGATTAATCCTGGGCCCAGTAAGTCAATACAGATGTCAATTTTACAACTTGTCTTTTAGATTCGAATGATTTTCTATATTCTGAACCGTCGAGCCTTCAACAGGATTGACTTTGTCGAATCGAAGATCGCTACCAGATGTAATGTGTGCATCTGTATGTTGTGTAGAAATAGGCGTCAAAGTGTTTTCGTTCTTTAGTGTGTTTGTTTCAGTTCTATTTACATATAAGTTATTTTTTGATTCGTGGGAATTGAGATTGTATTTAATAGTTGAATTCTCCACACTGTCTTTGTCAGAGACCGATCCGCCTTTTGCTTCGTCATTTACTGGGACTTCAGTTTCTGGGTTGACTTTAGGACTATGTAAATAATCATCTCCCTTCACGTGAATAAAACGAGTTTTATTGCCTGTTTTCAAGCTGTTCAAAACATTGTTCCTCACCAAAGAATTGTCTTTTTCAAATTTTTCCAAACCTTGTTCATTCCCCTTTCTATTGTTTTTTTCAACGAGCCTGTTAGCTTTATTATCAGTTTTATCAATTATAGCAATACTGATGTTTGCTGCGGACATGATAGTAGACATAATTTCGTGTGATGTTATATTTCCCTTAATCCATTCGTGAGGAGAATAATCAGAATTATTATTTACCACGGGTTTGATGGTGTCATTTATTAAATATTCAGCTATGATTTTTAGATCACCTGGTTTTAAAGGGATGTGGGAAGATGTAAAAATGGCATCAGTTGTGGTTTCAAGTTCGTTGCTCTCGATTAGTTTCTCGTTTGCAAGCGCGTTGGTTTGGTTGGTTACATAATTTGTCACATTTTCTATACTAGGAAAACCTTCAACAATATTAGTTTGATTTGTCAACACATCGTGGTTATTGTTGTCCAAGGAAGAGTCAGTTACAAGCAACTCTTTGTCTTTTTCATTTGTTATGGTCGTGTCGTGAGTTTCCTTGAAGGATGAATCAGTATTTTCATGACCACCTAGCTGCAGAAAAGGAACATGACTGTTCAACTCTAGCACTGGAGGTTCATCTGAAGTCAATTCTACCTCACGGGGTTCGTCACTTCCCCCCATTGTTGAAACACTGTTTAATGTTGGTGTGTCTGTAGAGTCTACTTTAACATCCTGAGTAAAATGTTCCTTCACTTGTTCTAGCATTTGTGTGCCTACCTTAGAATCTTTTGTTTCTTGAGTGATATTAACGGATGTTACATTATCAGTTACTGGTAAATCTGGCCCACTCAAAGAAGATGAATCATTTAATTTATCGTCTTTTATTTCTGGTTTAATAGTAGTAAACTCTGTGTAAACCGCGTTCGTAGTAATTTCAGTCTCAGTATTATTGTATGTCATAGTACTTTCATTAGTTGGATCATCAACGTCAGTTGAGTGCTCAAGAGTGTCCATAATATTTGTTTCTAATTTGACCTTCAATGGAATAATAGTAGTGGCTCCATTGTCTTTCGGAACATTCGTATTTGTATCAAGAGCAGGGGGAGTATATGTAATTTCATCTGGGATTTCACTGACCTTATCATTTTCAACAAAGAAAGGACCCTGTAAGTCCGTCGTGTCCATTCTTTGGTTAAGCTGTGAGTTTAACTCTTCCGATTTCAAATTATGCCCAACCACTTTATCACTTTCTTTCTCATCATTTGAAATATTCCCAGAAGAGTCATTATCTAACTGTGTCTTCTCCGACTCATTCAGACCACCTGTGTAGTGCAGAGTGGTTGGCTGTAGAGCAGTTTCTGTCACATTAACAGTCTCATTATTAGTGATTTCTTGAATTTTAATGGGTGGTATACTTGGTATTAGTGGATACATCGCGTCCAACGGTTTTATTTCTGATGTACTCTCTATTTCCGTTAAATTGGATATTGTTTTATATTTTTCAAATTCATCAGCGGATACAGATGTACTCAATGTAACACCTGACGAATACAGACCAGTAGATGGTATTTGGGTGCTTGTCAATTTTAATTGGGCCTCTTCAGCTGAAATATTTGTCGGACTCTCCAAACTTACATTTTTATTCTGTTTCGGGGAATCTATTCTAGTAAAGATAACCTCATCTACTGGCGTAATGGTGTCATGGATTTTTACTATGACGGATTTATCTGAGTTTGACTCCTGTTTTAGTTCAGTAGTGAGATGGTCTAGGTTAGTGGACAGATCTGGTCCAGCGGTAGACACGACGCTGTAGCTCTGCCTAACATAGTCAGGACTTGACGTTTCCTCTGTTGTAGTCTTGCGTTCAGACAGCCAGTCACTTACGATTATGATGCTCCCACCTTCTGTCGTGGGTTCTTGGATATTCCTAGGCGAGGATGAACTGGACACTGATGGAAGCTTTGTCAAAAGCCACGGGTTCATTTCTCGCTTTGGAGACACGTGATTCGTCTTGTTTGCGGATCTCACTAGAATGTTCTTGTCATCGGAACTGGAACTCCCCATGTCTGAAAATCACAGTTTGCATACATTAAATCGATAGCATCAAACTTAAAACTGTAAAATTAAAAAAAAAGCACTTGTGACGGTTCTCTCAGGGTTGAAATTCTTTTAAAACGTACAAAAGATTAAATTAAAATAGTCTTGCTAGTAATACACTGAATACATTTAAGAGACATGAGTAAACTTGGTCCATTCAATTTTTATTTTATCAGCAACGCTATGAGCAACATTATTGTCTCACTGCCCTGTATATTAATTGATTTCATTGTGAAAATTAAATTCGAATATATGAGAGAACTAGCAGAGAACCCGTTCTTCGTACGGGGTTGGCGTTAAAGTATAAAATGCTTATTGCAGTTGTGCTTTGCGTTTGCAATGGGGGAGGATAAGGCTTAAGAGAATTTGGTTATTTATATTAACGGCATGCTTTAGTATTACAGATGTAGTTTGGATGTTTACTTTGGGCTTTGGGTCACCACTCTGGCAACCTGTCTAGCACCTCAAAGGGACATGAACTTGTAATAGGAAAATTGGTCTTTACCGGACGAGTATGGTTGTTCCCGCGTGAGAAGAAGTCAAATTCTGGATCACCATACGAGTACGGTAAACACATTTTGGACGAGTGTCTCACTAGTTTAACGTTACTAGTCCGGAAAATAGTTGTTTACCGGACGAATGTGATTGTTCTCACACGAGTCGAAGTGCGCCATACGAGTACGGTAAACACATTTTGGACGAAACTTTTAGCCATACTACACTTAACTAACCTAACAATAAAAACAAATTGACTATTAGGTACTGAATTAGTCATACCATTTATATGGACCAGATGTCACCAATTTTTATTTAAACAATTACATTATTGTGTGAGCCAGTTACAGAATGCGCTAGTGTCTAAAATTCTACCTTCTTCCTTATTAGTTGTTGTTTACCAAGTTGATGGGTCATAACAGTTGAAATAGTCCACAATAGCAAAATCCATTAGTTTTACTTAGTAAAAGATTCGTGTACCCAACCGAGTTACAGCACAATCTGTCGGTGGCTCACATCATCAACTACAATTTTGATTTAAAAACTGACAACCACTTTAACATGGAGATGGCATGTCTCGTTGCATTAATAGTCAAAGGTAGTAAGTAATGAAACCCCATTTGATTAAACACGTGGCAAACAGCTGTTTTTCGGACCAATGCGTGGAAAGTCTATAAAAATAGTGCAGTGTGGCGAAATAACATTTCATAACAAGAGTGGAAAGCTAGAAATTGCATATTTGAGACCATATCCTATGTTTAAAGTGCGGGATTTATCAAACACTTAAAATAATATGGGTGAGAATATGTAACTATCCGCTTTCTTTCGTGTTTTGAAAGATCCTTTTCGGTTTAATTTAAAGTCAAATTATTTTAAATTTAAAATAGATAGATATTGGAATATTTATTTATTACAGTTAGGAACATTTCAACACCAAAAGCATTTCGTAGGCTAGGCCTTTTATTTAAAGTTCAAATGTAAATTGATTGTAGTAGAGGCAATATGGCAAAGAGACATCACTTTAGGCACGTTTTCCCCATAAGAATAACATGGGGATCATTTTTTGGCCACCAAAACCAAAAATCCTGATCTTTGCCTAAATATCCCTATATAATTGTCAAACCTTATTCCTTACTTATTCCCCATAAATATATTTGATATTAAGCTAAAAAGCTATTTCTTATATTTATTGACCCTTACAAGTGTAAATTTAGAGTAGATATAATACCAGAATATGACCCCACTTTCGGCGTTTTAGAGGCACTTTTAGGGCACTTTTTATAGGGGAAAAATGAGAAAAAAATGGAAGAGCTTTTTTTGGCCACTTTTTTTAAAGACCCAGCTCTCGACCTATACACCCCTATATAAATTTTCTACTTTTGTTAATACTAAAAATCACGTCTGGAAATGGTGAGCTTTTTTTAGCCACTAATTCCAAAAATCCTGCTCTCGACCAATACAAGCCTATATTAATGTTCAATACCATTGTACAACTACATTACTATTTCAAACCCACATCCATTCGCATGTATATTCACAAAATCATCAACTTAACAGTGCGAGGTTTGTACGCGAAATCGGCTCATGGCATGCTCCCGGTCATGCTCCCGACCTATGGTCAGGCTTCTCGCTCCCGACTCATGGTCAGTTTTCTCGTCTCTAGTGGTAGCTCTTGATTAAGCCTTGGGTGGGTGACCTCCTGTTGAAGTAATTTCTAGTTAAATTGTTTAAATTTTTTTAATTTCTAGCTAAAAATTTTGAAAATTTCACAATTTCTGGTTAAAATTTTTTTAAATTTTCGAAAAATCTATAAATAGAAGTGACATTCGGGTGATATTTCATTCTGGACCATGAGGCCCACCTGTCAACACTGCTCCGTGTCGCTCTCCACCAAAAGTAACCTCATTCGCCACTACAAGGTAATTCATCAAATGAAGGTGAAACTGTGTAAAGTTTGCAATTTAATCTGTGATAATAACGCGGCTTTAAAATCACATATATTACAAAATCACAAGACTTGTAATTTCTGTAAAACGAATGTTGTTGGACATTTTAAAAGACACGCCAATTCTTGTATCAAATGTCCATATACAATGATTAAATTTGTCGGTGAATCGATTAGAGCTGACCTTAAAAATACTCTTCAGTCTTGTCCTCTGCCGATAAAATGGACTTTAGTAAGGAGAATCAAATTTATAAAATATTCAATGGATCAAAATGGACAATTAGTCAATGAAAAAGAATGTATTGCAGATTTTAGAAGCCTTACTACCTTAACTATTGAGAAGAGAGATTTAAAGCCTCAAATTGAAAATGCACTTTTAAAGATTGACGCTTCCATGCACAAATATCAAGCGGAAGGTAGTGGATGGATATATGACCATACTAAATATTGGCAGTTACATGTTTACAAGTATAAGCCCCTAACTCCAAAGTCATATATACCTACACCAGAGAGTATTAAATCGAAACATGCAGTTTTAAATATAAAAAATGATGATAATAAATGCTTTCTTTGGTCGGTATTAGCAGCTTTATATCCAAGGAACTCTAATGAAAATGCTAATAGAGTCTCCAATTATGTACCACATGAAAGTCAGCTGAATATGTCAAACATAAAGTATCCTGTGAAATTAGCTGATATAGATAAATTTGAAAAACAAAATAATATAAGTGTTAATGTATTTGGGGTTGAAGATGATACATGTATATATCCATTAAAAACAACTAAACTGAATAGTAATACTCATGTAGATTTATTATTATTACAAGAAGGTCGTAAATCACATTATTGTTTAATTCGTGATTTTAATAGGTTAATGCTGCGGTCTACAAAACACGACCATAAGAAGCATTTTTGTAAGCTGTGTTTACAACATTTTTACACTAATGATAAATTGGAGCGTCATATAACATATTGTAAAAACTTTGATGCCCAACGAGTGGAAATGTCTAAACAAGATACATTACAATTTAAAAATTATAAATATCAACTTAAAGCCCCATTTGTGATTTATGCAGATTTTGAATGTTTTATAAACTCAAACAATCATACTCCATCTGGATTTGCATTTGTTGTAGTGAGAGATTCTAAGATTATTTCTGAAGAGTTATACAGTGGCGAAAATGTTATGGACGTGTTTTTCAAAAGGTTGTTTGAGACTTATGACTTCATTAAAAGTCAAATGGCGATATATATTCCTCTTGTAATGACTCCTGAACAAGAGGCATCTTTCCAAAACTCAACGCATTGTCACATTTGTGAAAAGCCCCTATATTTTGATAGGGTACGTGATCATTGTCATTCATCTGGCCGATACCGTGGAGCTGCCCATAATGATTGTAATTTAAACTATAAAATAACAAAGAAAATACCAGTATTCTTTCATAACTTGAAAAATTATGATGGACATTTAATAATGCAACACTTGGGAAAGTTTAATCGTAAATTAAATTGCATAGCCAAGGATATGGAAAAGTACATTTCATTTTCAGTTGATGATTTAGTATTTTTGGATTCCTATAACTTTCTGCCCCTTCCATTATACAAATTAGCTTCAAATTTAAATACATTTAGATTCATAGACAATCCACTACTACAACGTAAAGGCGTATTTCCCTATGAATATATGACGGGACCAGATAAGTTTGCAGAGTCTCTACCTCCAATTGAAAAATTTTACAGTACTCTAACTAAAGAACATATCTCTCCCATTGAATATGAACATGCTAAAAATGTCTGGACCCATTTTAATATAAATAATTTACAAGAATATCATGATTTATATCTTAAAACAGATGTATTGCTACTGGCTGATGTCTTTGAGACTTTTAGAGACCTATGCTTAAAAGATTATAAACTGGACCCCGTACATATGTATTCACTTCCAGGACTAACATGGGAAGCCTGTCTTAGAATGACTGGCATAAAATTACAATTATTTCAAGATATTGACATGCATTTGTTCATAGAAAGTGCGATTAGAGGAGGAGTCAGTATGATTTCCACACGTTACGCTAAAGCCAATAATAGATATATGGGTGAACACTATGACCCCAATCAAGAGAGTGTGTATTTAATATATTTAGACTGTAACTCACTATACTCTACAGCAATGTGTGAGACACTGCCTGTGGATGGATTTCGTTGGACTAATGAGATAGACTACAAATACAATCAAAATGATAAGTTTGGATACATTTTAGAAGTTGATTTAAAATATGATAAAAGCTTACACGATTTACATAATGACTATCCATTAGCACCTGAGAAAATGAATGGCAAATTAATACCTAATTTAAATGACAAAACTAAATATATTTTACATTATAAAGCATTACAAAAATATGAGGAATTGGGTTTAGTTGCTACAAAATACCATAGAATTTTAAAATTTAGACAGTCCAAATGGCTTGCACCCTATATTAATTTTAATATTGAAAAACGCAAATGTGCTAAAAATGATTTTGAAAAAGACTTTTATAAATTGTTAAATAATAGTCTTTTTGGTCGAACAATTATGAATCAACGAAAGTTTCGTGACATTTATCTCAAGGATGAGTCACTATTAACAAAATATGTCACTAATCCAAGGTTTGACTGTAGCAAAAAGTTCGATAACAATTTACATGCTATACATTTAAATAAATTAGTTGTAAAGTTTAATAAACCTATATATTTAGGAATGACAATTTTGGATATCAGTAAAGTAATAATGTATGATTTCCACTATAATTATATGTCAAAATTTAAGAACAAAAGATTTCTTATGACAGATACAGATTCTTTAATGTATTCTATAGTTACAGAGGACTTTTACAAGGAAATAGAATGTGACTTGCACTTTTTTGATACCTCTGGATATAGTAAAGACCATTTCTTATACTCTGATAAAAATAAAAAAGTCACTGGCAAGTTTAAAGACGAATTAGATGGTCATATTATGTATGAATATTGTGGTTTAAGACCAAAACTATATTCTTATATTCCTCTAAAATGGTTATATGAAGAAGACAAGCAAGCTTTAGAGGTGAAGAAAGCTAAAGGAGCTGATGGTGCTACAGTTAAACATCTCCTTAGACATCAACATTATTTGAACTGTCTTGCAACTGGGCAAGATTACTATGAGAATGTGACAAGAATTAAATCTACAAATCATCATCTTCAAACCTTAACCATGAACAAGAAAGTACTATCGTTTGACGATGACAAGAGGTTTATTCTGGAAGATGGCATCAATACTCTTGCGCTTGGTCACTATAAAATTGATCAAACATAGCCAGGACTGCCAAGACATAGAACCCAGGATTAATTGTATATATAAACCTGTAGAATATAGAATAATGAATAAATGTAAATGTTAAAACTTCAGTCTTTTATTTATTTACCCTTACCACCCTTTTAGTCGTTATAAAATTGATCAAAAATAAATCAATATCTATATTATATACAGCTATATTTCGTTTTATCCCTGCATTGGTGACAGCGATTGTTTTAAATTGGTCAAATGACAAGTCATTACCAACATGATTGTTATACGTGTTTTAAATTTAAATCGCTCTGTTTGGATATTATTCGGAAATTTATG
The DNA here is from genome assembly GCF_028750875.1 of Macrosteles quadrilineatus. Lineage (NCBI taxonomy): Eukaryota > Metazoa > Arthropoda > Insecta > Hemiptera > Cicadellidae > Macrosteles > Macrosteles quadrilineatus. The sequence continues at coordinate 18,703,085 of NW_026542594.1, forward strand.
TTATCATGATACAATCACAGTTCAGTCTCAATTGCACCCGTAACTTATCAATCAACCTGCAAATCAATTGGTTGCAGTCAGTTTTCCAACTCTTTATTTACTGATGTTACATTTAATTTTTTTAATTAAAAAGGAAAATTCTATCAAATGTTCGTCGTCCATTTTTGTTGATTATATACAAACACTCACGTTGTCATCAAGCAGGTGTTTAAGAAATCCAAAAATATCGTTGAAAAGAAACCAGCTGTTGTGTTTGACAACATAAAAGTCGATTCACACATAACACATCACAGTTCAATCACATCAGTCACGACACAGTGTATACAACAACTGACTGTGACTGTGATGTGAATTTCTGTGTACTTCTTCACACAAATTTTACACAAATTTCACACAATTTTCACAGTTCAATCACATCAGTCACGACACAGTGTATACAACAACTGACTGTGACTGTGATGTGAATTTCTGTGTACTTCTTCACACAGATTTTACACAAATTTCACACAATTTTCACACATTTCACACAAATATCATGATATTAGTGTGAAATGTGTGAAAATTGTGTGAAATTTGTGTAAAATCTGTGTGAAGAAGTACACAGAAATTCACATCACAGTCACAGTCAGTTGTTGTATACACTGTGTCGTGACTGATGTGATTGAACTGTGAAAATTGTGTGAAATTTGTGTAAAATTTGTGTGAAGAAGTACACAGAAATTCACATCACAGTCACAGTCAGTTGTTGTATACACTGTGTCGTGACTGATGTGATTGAACTGTGATGTGTTATGTGTGAATCGACTTTTATGTTGTCAAACACAACAGCTGGTTTCTTTTCAACGATATTTTTGGATTTCTTAAACACCTGCTTGATGACAACGTGAGTGTTTGTATATAATCAACAAAAATGGACGACGAACATTTGATAGAATTTTCCTTTTTAATTAAAAAAATTAAATGTAACATCAGTAAATAAAGAGTTGGAAAACTGACTGCAACCAATTGATTTGCAGGTTGATTGATAAGTTACGGGTGCAATTGAGACTGAACTGTGATTGTATCATGATAACATAAATTTCCGAATAATATCCAAACAGAGCGATTTAAATTTAAAACACGTATAACAATCATGTTGGTAATGACTTGTCATTTGACCAATTTAAAACAATCGCTGTCACCAATGCAGGGATAAAACGAAATATAGCTGTATATAATATAGATATTGATTTATTTTTGATCAATTTTATAACGACTAAAAGGGTGGTAAGGGTAAATAAATAAAAGACTGAAGTTTTAACATTTACATTTATTCATTATTCTATATTCTACAGGTTTATATATACAATTAATCCTGGGTTCTATGTCTTGGCAGTCCTGGCTATGTTTGATCAATTTTATAGTGACCAAGCGCAAGAGTATTGATGCCATCTTCCAGAATAAACCTCTTGTCATCGTCAAACGATAGTACTTTCTTGTTCATGGTTAAGGTTTGAAGATGATGATTTGTAGATTTAATTCTTGTCACATTCTCATAGTAATCTTGCCCAGTTGCAAGACAGTTCAAATAATGTTGATGTCTAAGGAGATGTTTAACTGTAGCACCATCAGCTCCTTTAGCTTTCTTCACCTCTAAAGCTTGCTTGTCTTCTTCATATAACCATTTTAGAGGAATATAAGAATATAGTTTTGGTCTTAAACCACAATATTCATACATAATATGACCATCTAATTCGTCTTTAAACTTGCCAGTGACTTTTTTATTTTTATCAGAGTATAAGAAATGGTCTTTACTATATCCAGAGGTATCAAAAAAGTGCAAGTCACATTCTATTTCCTTGTAAAAGTCCTCTGTAACTATAGAATACATTAAAGAATCTGTATCTGTCATAAGAAATCTTTTGTTCTTAAATTTTGACATATAATTATAGTGGAAATCATACATTATTACTTTACTGATATCCAAAATTGTCATTCCTAAATATATAGGTTTATTAAACTTTACAACTAATTTATTTAAATGTATAGCATGTAAATTGTTATCGAACTTTTTGCTACAGTCAAACCTTGGATTAGTGACATATTTTGTTAATAGTGACTCATCCTTGAGATAAATGTCACGAAACTTTCGTTGATTCATAATTGTTCGACCAAAAAGACTATTATTTAACAATTTATAAAAGTCTTTTTCAAAATCATTTTTAGCACATTTGCGTTTTTCAATATTAAAATTAATATAGGGTGCAAGCCATTTGGACTGTCTAAATTTTAAAATTCTATGGTATTTTGTAGCAACTAAACCCAATTCCTCATATTTTTGTAATGCTTTATAATGTAAAATATATTTAGTTTTGTCATTTAAATTAGGTATTAATTTGCCATTCATTTTCTCAGGTGCTAATGGATAGTCATTATGTAAATCGTGTAAGCTTTTATCATATTTTAAATCAACTTCTAAAATGTATCCAAACTTATCATTTTGATTGTATTTGTAGTCTATCTCATTAGTCCAACGAAATCCATCCACAGGCAGTGTCTCACACATTGCTGTAGAGTATAGTGAGTTACAGTCTAAATATATTAAATACACACTCTCTTGATTGGGGTCATAGTGTTCACCCATATATCTATTATTGGCTTTAGCGTAACGTGTGGAAATCATACTGACTCCTCCTCTAATCGCACTTTCTATGAACAAATGCATGTCAATATCTTGAAATAATTGTAATTTTATGCCAGTCATTCTAAGACAGGCTTCCCATGTTAGTCCTGGAAGTGAATACATATGTACGGGGTCCAGTTTATAATCTTTTAAGCATAGGTCTCTAAAAGTCTCAAAGACATCAGCCAGTAGCAATACATCTGTTTTAAGATATAAATCATGATATTCTTGTAAATTATTTATATTAAAATGGGTCCAGACATTTTTAGCATGTTCATATTCAATGGGAGAGATATGTTCTTTAGTTAGAGTACTGTAAAATTTTTCAATTGGAGGTAGAGACTCTGCAAACTTATCTGGTCCCGTCATATATTCATAGGGAAATACGCCTTTACGTTGTAGTAGTGGATTGTCTATGAATCTAAATGTATTTAAATTTGAAGCTAATTTGTACAATGGAAGGGGCAGAAAGTTATAGGAATCCAAAAATACTAAATCATCAACTGAAAATGAAATGTACTTTTCCATATCCTTGGCTATGCAATTTAATTTACGATTAAACTTTCCCAAGTGTTGCATTATTAAATGTCCATCATAATTTTTCAAGTTATGAAAGAATACTGGTATTTTCTTTGTTATTTTATAGTTTAAATTACAATCATTATGGGCAGCTCCACGGTATCGGCCAGATGAATGACAATGATCACGTACCCTATCAAAATATAGGGGCTTTTCACAAATGTGACAATGCGTTGAGTTTTGGAAAGATGCCTCTTGTTCAGGAGTCATTACAAGAGGAATATATATCGCCATTTGACTTTTAATGAAGTCATAAGTCTCAAACAACCTTTTGAAAAACACGTCCATAACATTTTCGCCACTGTATAACTCTTCAGAAATAATCTTAGAATCTCTCACTACAACAAATGCAAATCCAGATGGAGTATGATTGTTTGAGTTTATAAAACATTCAAAATCTGCATAAATCACAAATGGGGCTTTAAGTTGATATTTATAGTTTTTAAATTGTAATGTATCTTGTTTAGACATTTCCACTCGTTGGGCATCAAAGTTTTTACAATATGTTATATGACGCTCCAATTTATCATTAGTGTAAAAATGTTGTAAACACAGCTTACAAAAATGCTTCTTATGGTCGTGTTTTGTAGACCGCAGCATTAACCTATTAAAATCACGAATTAAACAATAATGTGATTTACGACCTTCTTGTAATAATAATAAATCTACATGAGTATTACTATTCAGTTTAGTTGTTTTTAATGGATATATACATGTATCATCTTCAACCCCAAATACATTAACACTTATATTATTTTGTTTTTCAAATTTATCTATATCAGCTAATTTCACAGGATACTTTATGTTTGACATATTCAGCTGACTTTCATGTGGTACATAATTGGAGACTCTATTAGCATTTTCATTAGAGTTCCTTGGATATAAAGCTGCTAATACCGACCAAAGAAAGCATTTATTATCATCATTTTTTATATTTAAAACTGCATGTTTCGATTTAATACTCTCTGGTGTAGGTATATATGACTTTGGAGTTAGGGGCTTATACTTGTAAACATGTAACTGCCAATATTTAGTATGGTCATATATCCATCCACTACCTTCCGCTTGATATTTGTGCATGGAAGCATCAATCTTTAAAAGTGCATTTTCAATTTGAGGCTTTAAATCTCTCTTCTCAATAGTTAAGGTAGTAAGGCTTCTAAAATCTGCAATACATTCTTTTTCATTGACTAATTGTCCATTTTGATCCATTGAATATTTTATAAATTTGATTCTCCTTACTAAAGTCCATTTTATCGGCAGAGGACAAGACTGAAGAGTATTTTTAAGGTCAGCTCTAATCGATTCACCGACAAATTTAATCATTGTATATGGACATTTGATACAAGAATTGGCGTGTCTTTTAAAATGTCCAACAACATTCGTTTTACAGAAATTACAAGTCTTGTGATTTTGTAATATATGTGATTTTAAAGCCGCGTTATTATCACAGATTAAATTGCAAACTTTACACAGTTTCACCTTCATTTGATGAATTACCTTGTAGTGGCGAATGAGGTTACTTTTGGTGGAGAGCGACACAGAGCAGTGTTGACAGGTGGGCCTCATGGTCCAGAATGAAATATCACCCGAATGTCACTTCTATTTATAGATTTTTCGAAAATTTAAAAAAATTTTAACCAGAAATTGTGAAATTTTCAAAATTTTTAGCTAGAAATTAAAAAAATTTAAACAATTTAACTAGAAATTACTTCAACAGGAGGTCACCCACCCAAGGCTTAATCAAGAGCTACCACTAGAGACGAGAAAACTGACCATGAGTCGGGAGCGAGAAGCCTGACCATAGGTCGGGAGCATGACCGGGAGCATGCCATGAGCCGATTTCGCGTACAAACCTCACACTGTTAAGTTGATGATTTTGTGAATATACATGCGAATGGATGTGGGTTTGAAATAGTAATGTAGTTGTACAATGGTATTGAACATTAATATAGGCTTGTATTGGTCGAGAGCAGGATTTTTGGAATTAGTGGCTAAAAAAAAGCTCACCATTTCCAGACATGTTTTTCAGTATTAAAAAAGTAGACAATTTATATAGGGGTGTATAGGTCGAGAGCTGGGTCTTTAAAAAAAGTGGCCAAAAAAAACTCTTCCATTTTTTTCTCATTTTTCCCCTATAAAAAGTGCTCTAAAAGTGCCTCTAAAACGCCGAAAGTGGGGTCATATTCTGGTATTATATCTACTCTAAATTTACACTTGTAAGGGTCAATAAATATAAGAAATAGCTTTTTAGCTTAATATCAAATATATTTATGGGGAATAAGTAAGGAATAAGGTTTGACAATTATATAGGGATATTTAGGCAAAGATCAGGATTTTTGGTTTTGGTGGCCAAAAAATGATCCCCATGTTATTCTTATGGGGAAAACGTGCCTAAAGTGATGTCTCTTTGCCATATTGTCACTACTGATTGTATATTGATTGTTTAGACTTTTGCAAATTGAACAAGTTGATGAAAAAATAAGAAATGTTTGTTTATGCCGATAAAAATATTTAAAAAATATAGTAAACCTTACTTTTGCATAGTAAACAATGCAATGGTGGATTTTTGCAGGTGATAATTACATGGTGTTATAACGAAAACATGTGATTTCACAGTTGTGTAGAGAAAACAAATTTTCAATCACCTTAATTCATGTCTTAATCCGTTTTCTTAAACCTTGCTTTTATATTTTGCAGAGGCTCAATTTCTTTGTGGTTTTTTTTTTCAGAAGTAGTGATAGGTTATTAGTAGTTGATATATATAACAATACGATGTTTATTAAGTCATATCCTGAAACAATTATCTGCTTTAAAGCTTCCTTATAAATGATTTTACTTTGGGTAACACTAGATATTGTCGTCGTACCTCTGACAGGGCAGTTCTCGTACTTGGGGCAGCACTGTCCCGGAACCTCGATGGGGTCGCAGTCATCTCTATGGTAACACGTGATGGAGTTGCACATCACTTCACCTCCCTTGCAGTAACACACCTGGCAAGGCTCCTCAGGCAAGTCCAGCCGCTCTCCGTCGTTGTACAGCTGGCCGTTGTAGTCACATTCTGCGCAACAAGAAAACATGCTATAGATATTCTGTTTCTTAGTTACTTCACAAATAATCATGTATCGTATTTCAGTCACCTTATAGTACGAGAGGGACGGGTTTGATCCACGCAGATTGAAGGAGTTGGGACCGTTTCCACTTAAAAGCTATAATGATTTTACTTAACAAAAACTCCACGTACGTTTACAATATTTTAATAATTTTTATACTCTTGTCTATTTTTAATTCCCACAAAAATATTTTCGTCATACTGCAGCAAAAACTGCTGTTTCAAATACATGCGTTTCGGGCAAAGGCGAATGTTTACTATCTAGAGAGTAAAAGCGTTTTTAGCCCCTAGGGAGTGAAATCAGCTGTAGTCATATGTAAATTTCGATTGTAAGCAATTGCATGTATCACAGTATATACCAATTATTTAATCGGTTGTAGCTTATTGTTGCCTTCTTGTAATAGTTTTACATATCCATAGTATAATATCAACTAACAATATACACAATCGTAATAGACAACACGATTGAATCGCTCACTAAACAGCTGCTTGTTTGCTAATGCAAACAAGCAGCTGTTTAGTGAGCGATTTTATTTGTGAGCGATTGTTAGTGAGCGATTTAACTTGTTTTCAATTCAATTTGCTAATGCAAATTGAATTGAAAACAAGTTAGATGTATTTTTGATAAGTTATCTGAATAGTTATTTGTGTAACTAGTGGTGAAAGTGGCACTTTGCTGCACACGAGAGCAATGTTTACGCACGAGCCGCAGGCGAGTTCGGAATGATCTCGAGTGCAGCAAAGGCCTTTTTCACTCGTGTTACACATTATATTTTTCCTACAGTCACTATAAAGCATATAAATAGTCTTTCAAACACTATTACAACACGTTTTTAGGTTCAGCTGGCAACACAAATGGTGCCCTAGAGAAAGTAGTACCCGCGGTCCGTATTACTCCGCTATTCTTCCTCGGCAAGAAATGTTCTCCGCGTTTTGAGAATATAGTTCCGTATGATTTTGTAATTTGAAGTGGTTTCCGTGCCTAAAAAAATGCTTTAAAGGTATTTTCTTGTGTATTAAGATCGTAGGAATGTTTTAAAAACGTTTAGAAGAAAAGTCCAGAAAGTTCATAAATACCGAAACTATAAACACGAAATGACAGGTTAAATCGTAGTTATAATAGTCAATCAGCTGCTCATAGTATTATTATCTTTAAGTGTTGCCAACCTATTTCCAAGCGTACACGGATTACATGCATAATAGAACCATGCTGTTTTGTGTTGTTTCGTTGGAATCCTGATGTGCGGCAAAGTATAAACCGTACGACAAAGTATAAACCGTCCGGCAAAGTATAAATATGCAGCAATTAGCAGCTTTCTGTACTATAAACAATACAAGGAAGCCAACTTTGTCGGGTGACTGTAGGGAAAAAATTTAGTTTTATAATAATTTAGTTTGTTTAAATAATGGTGCAATATGGTGACAAAAAATATATTTCATGACACGGGCATAAAGTGTATTTTCAACCCTAGTAAAGAAATATACCATATTTTTAACTTAAATTTAAATAATAAATATTTGATGGTTATTCTACAAATAACAAATCCAATTGAGAAAATTTTTGTAAGTATTGTACTAATCAAAGCTAATTGTATTAAAGAAAAAAGCTTTCATAATCATTTAGTAGCTGGACAAAGTTCAATAATGTAATAGTTTTTGCTTTAGTAAAGTTTATGAAGTAAAAATCTTTAAATAGCCGTTAATTGTAAGGAGATGTATAACAAGAATAAATGAAAAAAAGGAAAGGAAAAAGCACCTAATTTTCACACTCCCTTTCTACAACTCACATAATAATATTCGAAGCGCCTTTCAAAAACACAAACAATGGTTTTTTACTATCTGTTCGGTTGGAACCCTGCTGTGAAAGAACATAAATGCTATAATGTAGTATGTAGCAGTTGTACCTAATTATTGAAAATTATTGAAATTCATCTCGTTAAAATGCAACAAATAATCAAATAAAAGCAATATTAATTTATACAAAAAAGAACAGTATATATATATACTGTGTATGTAAAAGAGTCTCATTATTTTTCATGAATTCAATTTCTAAATTTAATTTTTTAGATGAAAATTCATGAGAATAAATTAATGGAGGCCTTTGCTTAATGTACCAATGTGATATGTGATACATCAGTGACTTTATTCTTTATAATTGCTAGATTATGAAGAGATTATCCCGACGTACTTCAGTATACTGGAAATACTTCCCCAGGAGTATTGATATCATTAAGTTGGTTAGGTAACTAAAATTGAAAGGATATTAAGCCAATTAGATTTTTGTTAAAAAAGAAGAATCCGGGAATGACTAAATAAAACCCAATTCATGCCCTTCTAAAGTAAATGATGGTTTTACAAAAATATAACCGTGAAGAAAATATTAAAGCATTACAAAGAAAAAAACTTATGGTGGGTTATTATTTAAAGATATGACATACACAGAGTCCATCATGCTTCAAAAATTCAGATTGTTTACACTATAAATTTTAAAGGATTTAAAAATAACATAAACGAAGTCTGTTAATTGATCCAGATTCTATTGGTGCCGGGCGAAAGTAAAATTCATTTTGGGCTTCTAGGTGGGAAATTCATGGATCATAAGCTACATTTTTATTGGGACTTGCTTTTTTCATAAAACGCACTTTTAATCATTTTTTAGTTCAGAAATTATAGTGAAGCTTTGAAAACTTTGAGCAATGTCATCAATATCCCTTACTGTCTCTAGCCAATTAAAGTCATTCAGCATGATAGATTCATTGGAAGAAGGCGTTGTGTCAGTACCAAAGTAACCAATTGTCTGCTGTCTATGTAGTGGTAGTGACTCACCACAGTTGTAGTCTGGACAGCAGTGGTTGGGTTTCTGGATGGTTCGACAGCCATTGTTGTTGACCGGACACTTGACCATGTTACAGACGATGGAGGGAGGTTCACAACGACACTCCTCACAAGGCCCGGGGTTGGGCATGATGTCACCCTTCTGGAACACCTCCCCTTCCGAGAAACAAACTGTAAAAACAGTAGAAAGTATGAGACAGACAAGTTTGCCTGGATATATAGGGTGATTCTAAATTATTGTTACACTTTGTAAACTCTATAAATGAAAAATCATACAACCTATCATCACGGGATGAGAATCAATTGAAAGTGGAGATTCTCAAGTTTTTTTTTCAGACCATATTGGTAAATATAGTTGCAATATAAGCCTCTAGAGTCATTTTTAGATTTTAACTACGATTTACAATAATTACACAATTTAAAATCAATGAAACTATAAAACACACAACACTTTTTGCTTTTTCGAAGTCACGTTCCTCGCAGCTTATAATAATAGTAAATAACAATAACTGAGCGGTAAATTATAGAACTAATTGATCCCTAGTGGTATTTCTTTAAAAATCTGTTGACAATTCAACATATAGTATGAGGTTTTGAGTTTCAGAGAGGAAGAAGTGTGTATTTAATTTTAAATTGTAGTTAAGATCTAAAAATATCTGTGGAGGCTAATTTTGCAACCAGCATCATCAGACTATGGGAACGGGGTTTTACGATGGGTTTTATAGGGTAAAAATTGGTTTTTCTAATTTTTGACCCTCAAAACACAAACTATTCTAATTTCTCTCCAGACTTTTTTAAACAGCTTAAAAAACAAATGAATAATTTAGTATATCAAAGTGTTTTTACTATTATTGGTTACGGAGAAAATTAAAAAAATTGTTATTTTAAATTTCCATGTTATTCTTATAGAGAATTTTGTAGCTTGTTGTTTATGGATATATTTATATCAAACTTGGTAAAATTGTTTATTTTATACTAAGTTATGTATATTTTACTAAAAAAGACACTTTCTTACCCTCCCTGTAGCAGCAAGCCTAGGTACTCATGAAACCTAATGTTAATTGAATACATTTAATTCAAAATCTATTCAGGCAAATGGAAACTCGTTTAGTCGGCAGGTTTGCTGCGGTAGGGGTATTATTTATAGAGTTTCAAAAGTGTAACAATAATTTAGAATCAGCCTGTGTTATGGTTTAGAACATTCTTTTTAAATGTAAACAAATATAGCAAAAATGAGGGAGCCAACTCTGAAAACATTTATCAGGGAATGTCACAATGAAAGTGTGGTTAAAAAACTTCAGAATATTTAGCTAAGATAATATTTTTTCACCACACTATGATGTTTTTGGCTGTATTGCATACGTTAATTTATGGCTGAAAGTTACGTTTTGCTGGCCATGCCAGCTGTCATCGTAATTTGGGGACCGAGCAGGTTTTTACAGGCCGGGGCCGCAAAATCAGCTGTCCGCTTACTTACTTAAAACATGAATGCATTTTAAATACACAATCAAAATCCATAGCATTGCAATGGAATTGTGTTATTGTCAACGTTGCCTAGCAACTATTTATTTTTATTTTTGCTGATTCCTCAAATTATTTCTTCACATAACCTTAAAGTTGTAGTTGTGTTGACTATCAGTGTGCATTATTATTGTGGTGAATAGTGGTAATAGGGTATAGTGTGGTGAAAAATAGCGTTCGTACCACGGACCGAAATGGTTTTGCAGCTCTCGATCGATTTAAGTTCTCGACTTCGTCTCGAACTTAAAAACTATCTCGAGCCGGCAAAACCTCATTTTCGGCCCTAGGTACGAAATATACTATATCTGGTCCATCTTTAAAATCCTTAAGATCTTTAAAAATCTGATAATTTCAAGTGTCCAAATCACTTAACCCACGTACACGCTGTTTCTTTGATCATAGTACAAAAAGTGAGGATTTTAATAGTGTGAAACCAATGTGTGTATGTAAAATGGATTTATTTTATTGTTAAAACTACGAGCATTGTTGTTGATACGTAATTAATATCATGAACTGCTGATAACATTATACGAAACAATTAAAAACTCTTCATTAGTGCGGTGTACTCTTTCACTGCATGGATTTCAAACTCGCCAATATCACAAGTACACACAATTGATTGCTACAGTATCAGCTCTCAACAATAAATAATGTTAGTTAGTTATCTGAGCTTATTCTGGAAACAAAATTATGAATATTACAAAGGGAATGTGCATGACAAAAATGTTACTATAAAATTTTTATCACAGGGTGTAAAATCACATGATATATTAAGGGGACATAAAAAATACTAAATCCACAGTAGTTTTAATAGTAAGCCTTAGATGTTGAAAATGGAATATGTTCTGATGGTTTCTTCTTATTTAGTTTCTTACAACTTTTTAGATTACCAAATAACATGTTCAATGATGGGAACCCATTCTCAAGCACCTCATTAGGCAAGAACATATTATATTGCCTATATTAATGCGTTTTCCGGAATAAAAAATAATCGTTACAGGTCGATCAGTAATTATATCAAGTGCAAAGTTATAAAGTATGATAAATAAAATAAAAAGGTTTTGTCAACCTAAAGAGGCATTTTCTCAAACTCAATTTTTTGTATTTTTCTCAACCTATAACCGTATCCATTATACATTAACTTATAGTTATTTTGAACTAGAACAAAGACAAACTAATATATTTATTATAGCCCTACCTTCATTTGCCGTATAATTTGCGTACGCGGAGAAGTCATTCTGGTAATCCTCACTCTCCCTTGTATATCTCTTTAGAGGACCTAAAAAACACAAGACTTGTAACAAATTATAACCCTAAGGATGTAATATTATAGCAATTTAAAATATATGGGTCATTATTTAAGCTGTAAAAGACAGTTTTAAAACTGTTTTTTTTTTATAAATTTATAATTTAAAAACTCTTCTCGAACCGAGCGAGAGTTGAAATACACTTTTGACCCATGTGATGAGCTATAATTTTCGTCATTTTGCACTTTTATTTAAACAAACAAAGTTAAAGACGAGGATTATTTTCATGTAATGATAACCTCTCAAACCGACGTCCAACTTGTTTTCAATTGTGACAATGCAAACTACCAGCTGTTTAGTAAGTGATTTAACCATTTGGACTATTACGATTGTGTAGGTGTTCATCATTCTATCGATTTGTCAAACTATTACAAGAATCCAACAATAAGCTACAACCGTTTAAATGGATCGATACATAATTTAGATGCATGCAATTTAATTTTTTTTAATCTAAGCTTACAACTTAGGGAGCAAAAATACTGCACATTCCCTTAGGGGGTAAGAGGGGCACTTTAGACCCGCAACGCATGTATTATTATAATGCATGTATTATACGTATTATAATAAACACGGCTGTTTTTGCTGCAGTATGACGAAAAATCCGGTTTCAACTAGTAGTACTGTAAATAAGTGCTAATGTTAAATGTATGTATATTCATTACATATCCTGCATATATAGTGCATACATCTATATGCTGATACATACATCTAAATACTGGTACAGACATCTATATGCTGATACATACATCTATATGCTAGTGCATACATCTATATCCTAGTAATGCATCTATATGCTGGTAAATACATCTATATGCTGGTACATATATCTATATGCTGGTAAATACATCTATATGCTGGTACATGCATCTATTTGCTGGTACATACATCTATAATCTATAATCTATAACTATCCGCAGTACTATCCTGATAATTAGACCAATTCGTAAATTATAAGAAAAAAATGTGGTTCGGATTCCACTATAAACTGTAGGTCCCTTAGCTGCCATTAGCTTTATGGGCTATTAATTAACAGCTGTGTCTAAGGAACATGTCGGCCTTAGTCACTAACAAGACTACAAGATCGCGCCACTCATCATACACTCATCCTTCACTCATATTTGGGCTAAAATACGCACATAGTGGCGTCCCCATCTTAAATAACTGATAATTGATTGATAATTGAATTGATTGAATTGAATATATGCTGATACATACATCTATATGCTGGTACATACATCTATATGCTGGTACATACATCTATATACTAGTGCATACATCTATATGCTAGTGCATACATCTATATGCTGATACATACATCTATATGCTGGTACATACATCTATATGCTGATACATACATCTATATGCTGGTCGTTGGACAATTAATTCTGGTCACATTGACCAGAAGAGCAGTAACGTTGCGTTGATCGTGATTAAAATTATTATTTATGTGCTGTTTACAATATAATATTATTTAAAGCACCTTAATATCACATTTCTAGAGCTCTTGAATCGGATGATCCTAAATCATCATACATTCCGGGAGAAAATTAACTTTTGAACTACTGGTATGTAGTTAATTAAATATAAAATAAACATCGATGGAATTTAATTAACTCTTACAATTCGGGAAGAGATTTTACAAATTGCATCAGAACCAGAACTCGTCTATGTTTACTTGAACCTTTTTAGAAATGATTTAAAGAATAATCATAGATTATATGTTTTAATGCGGTTTCGTGTTTACATTGTTAACAACGAAATTAATACACAAATCTATTAATTTTGGAAAGTGGTTAAGAATTGAATTAGTCGGTCTATTTAGTATGACCACAATTAATTATCAACTAGTGTTGTAAAAGTAATTTAAGTAATAATTGTTATATAAATCGATATTTTAACTTACAGTAGTTAATCTACCACATGCAACCATACAGGTAAAGAGAAATCTCACCTGCCGAAACCAACGCCAGGAGGCAAAATGAAGTCCATAGTTTGCCCAATCCGCCCCTCACCATCTGCAACAAAGAAATGAGTAACTGAAAAATATAAATACCATAGCATGATGTACATAAAATGCATTCATAACACACACATAAAAAGTGCCTAACCTTACTAAGTGCATGGGATACACTATTGCATTTTAATATATCTGGTCAGATACAACCTGTTTAAACCGTCAGTCAAAATAAGAACTACAATAAGTAAGTTTAATTACGGTAATTATGACTCCGTTATTATTAACCTAGAAGAATTATTATTTATTCAACAGAGAATCAACATAGGGAAGTTTGTTATTATTATTTACTGATACGTTTTAATATGAAACAAACGCACGGTTTTTTTTATTGCATGTGTCTCGCTAGAACCCAAAATTAACGTTTTCAATCATAACACTGTTAACAGAAAACGGACAATAAATTTAAAAACCTCAGAATGAAAAAGCGTCTACCACAAAGTAGCTAATAGACACAATAAAATTAAGATTTTGCCCGTTTAAACTTCTTTTGTGTCCTGATGGTTTTTGCGACAATAGAAAAAGCATTTAAAAAAGAAGTACATAAAAGGTCCCCGACTATAATTTTTTTTATTGGCAATTTACTAGAAAAAGTAGTTTAGTGTGACCTATGGAAAATATTTGTAAAATTATACCCTGCTAATTAAATAGATGATTTCTGTTATAGCATTCTAATGCTGTAAACTCTAAAACCTGATTAATATATTCTATTGAAATACTAAGTAGAAAATGTTTTATAAGGTTTGTGATTAGCACTATCTGCAGTCGTAGCTTCAAACACAGTTTGGGAATTTATAAAATAATTATTTTTAATAATCTGAGCAAGAAACGTACCTAAAGTAGATAAGGCACAGATATAAAAATGTGTAACAATTAATTGAGAAGATATCAAGAGAAATTTGTGTAGAAACTGGTTAACCGGACGTTGATTGCACGAACAGACTTCAGTGTCCAGCAGTTTATGTAACGAGTAGACGAGTCAGCAGCATTGTTTGGGGTAGCATTTGTATGTATTATGGATGAGTTGGTTATCTGTGGCTTTGGGGATTGTTTCTTTTATTTATAACATTGCTTTCAGAGAAGAGATGTCCAAAAAAGCTACTCTCCTCACTTGAGATACCCAGTCTCACTTTAGCTTCATTAATAGTTATGTATTTTAATCCCTTCAGTTATCAAATAAACACTAGCTGCACAAAACCTCAGTTATTAGATGAGTTTTAACGAATTTTGAACATCTATGATCTACTAGAATATTAAATATAAAGAATTAAAATAACACTACTTGATGTAGGGTTACCACTTAACTATCGATATTCACATATTGTGTGAGGTTGGAGTGTAAAAAAAACCGATAATCTATTTCGATCTTATACTATATAAGGATTTATTTCACTATCTTGAAAGTAGATTCGGATGAGGAAGAGACGTTATCTGAACATCAGAAATTGCAAGCCCAGATTATCCTCCGAGGCAACTCTTAGATCAAACAAGGGAGGATGAACTCTATTCAATCTTAAGTTAGCCCTCCATGAGTTACAAAAATCATAATTTGCTGGGTTAAGGATGCACTTCGTTGGGGACACATTTCCTCGAAGGAAAAGTGTAAACATTTGAAAACAATTGTGCGGACTTTAAGATAATGATTACATTTTAAACCGATGTCAATATATAATGTATAAAAATAAATATATTAAAATTCTAAAAGTAGTATTGAGATTTAACGATAAGCAGTGTTAAAGTCTATGGACGTAGAAGAAAGGTTTCTGATACTTCTTTCATGCAGCGAGTCAGTCGTCGACTTCTTTTGTGAGAATTATTAATTTATATCCCTCAAAGCTGACTGCCTGGGAAGATTACTCTTTATAAATAGTTCAGTGAGATGTTTTATTTACTTCTATCCTTTCAACACTCTACTTTGAAACTAAATGGTTTGTCAGTTAAAAAACCATACTCTTCACAGCATATTTATTAGAATATGCAGGTATTAATGTTGTATTTTTATTTGTATTATTTAGCCATGTTATGGACTGATAACACTACAAAAATCGTTTTAATCTAAGTAGTCATAAATATGCTATGTCTATGAAAACATTTGTTACATATGATACAATACGAAAACTGATGTGTTGTCAAGTTATTAACTGACCAAATCACAGATTTATAAACGTGACTGATTACCTACTCATTAACCCATTGACTGATTATTGGCATAGAAGTTTTAAGGGCGTCTAAGATTTATGAGTTGAAAGTGGACCACCAGATATACTAAAGTTAACGCTAAGTTGGAATTCGAGCTAAATCACAGCATAGTTATATTGCTAAAAGTGTGTTGTTGATTGACGGGATTTGAGCGTAGGCTTTCAAAACACAAGTCCTGCGCTCTAAAAGCAAGATTAGCTATACCATATACTTTCTTTGGCATAACATTATATTTTTCAGGTTAGGATATACTTTGGGATACCCTGTACAGCTCAATAGACTCAATAGCCTAAGAAAGTCAAATATTGTCTTAACTCTCATACCACCTTCTTGTTTAAATATCTATACAACACAAATTATATAGTACAGTAGTAAAAGATAGACCCTAGATAATGTGTATAAATGATTAATTTATCCTAGACTTTCTGACTAAATGTCAACACGTACCTATACGTTATTGAGTTTGAGAGAGCTGTTAAACCTGTTTATAATACTGTACAATACCCGAGTGTTAATCACTGGCAATCGCAGAATGTCAAATCAGCAAGGTAAACATCCGATCAGCTGATTCATGCGTCACTGCAAACAATTGAAACGTTTCAAAACATTTAATCTACGTCTGATTACAAACAGAGATTCAGTTCACTTTACTTGACTGATAAGTCAACTGTAACTGGAATGGTTTGTATGATTCACGATTTCTTAGAAAACATCTTTCAACATACCACACTATAGGGATAAAGAAACTGATATTATAGGCTAGTATTTTCTCAAATATTCCTAAATGACAGAGTGAATGGTTCTAATCAGCATCAATTTAAAGTTTAAACTATTTTAATTAGTACTGAAATTAATGGTCTCCAATATATAGGTTTTGTTACTTCACCTATAGATATTTATGCGATAAAAAAGATCCAAATATATTTGGATTATTTAAATTTATCAACGGTAATAAGATCTTTTGATTTCGCTAATTCTCTTATTTGTTAGTTACAGGTGAATAGAAAACATTCAAAGGTGAGAAAGACAAAAACTATAAGTGTTTTTACGGACGCAAGTTTTACCACGAGTCAACACAGTTTAGGTTTACCATAGCATTTAGCATTTCAATTGATCAAATTGTAATGTAAGCAATTATGTAATTATTGGTTTTGTTTGGTTGAAAATACAAGTATCGTCGGTAATATTTACCAACTGATATTGCTAGTTTGGCCTTAGTTAATGTAAAATTGCATAACAACCAAATTGTTCTTTAAATTCTGCTCCTCTCTGCATGTATTACAACACAAATTAAAATTAAACCTTTAAACTTTTATGATTTATTGGTTACGAGGGCAAAATTATAAAAATAGAGTAAGTACTGAAATATTCTATTAAGCCACCTTGTATGAGACAGTAAAGCTATCTTTATCGCACCTTTGGGAGCAACTACGACATTCATCTTGTCAATGTAAATGTAACAGCAGTTTCAATGTTGAAAACAACTGTTTGTGACAAGGTATAACCTAGCTCATTTCATTTCCTGAACAGCTAACTTCTGTTACGACGGTCGAACCTTTATTACCTGAACCTATAATTAATTGTACATTTAATTTAGAGTGTAATTTTATAAATTATTTACTGCAAACCTACATTGTGGGTTTTCAAGTTTGTACATTTTAGTTACTCATAACTTTTTTGTAAATCCATTCCAAATTATGTTTAGAATTTTATTTGCTGTGTTTTAAATTTTATTTCATCTAAATCTGTCCCATAACAAATAGTTTTAGTTAAATGTAAAAATTTTAAAATTTGTGTTTTGGAAGAAAACATTTGTATGTTACTTCGCTTCTCAGACCTGAAAAAGAGACTCTTAAGTCATAGTACTAGAAAGGGGTGGTATAAGGTTGTCTTTAGAGATAGATAATTTACAACATTGTTTATGAAATCAGATACTCGAAAATCTTTTTGGCTAACCAATGGCAATTGTTTTAACTTTAAACACTTTATATTATTTATTAACTTTATATTTTTTTATATAAGTCCCACGAGAGGTGCCTCAAATTGATAACGGAAAAAACGGCTTAACGTACAAGGATTAAATAAAATTATTTCCCACTAACTCGATTCCAAGGAATAATGTAAAAATATACGCCTTTAAAATGGTGTATAACATGACATATATTTACATTTAAAAATTCCGAGATTTGAACAAGTGACTCTCAGTTTTTGGCACACCCTGTATTGGAAAAAAGTTAAAAATATATATATATTTTTTTTCATTATTACTTGGACACACCCTGTATAATCATTGTCTATTTAACGGTGGAATGCTGTAACCAAAATTATGGCATGTGTGTAGATACTTGGTATTCTTTATTTACTATGTAACAGAGGCAATAGTTGTTGTTTGGTTTTGTCGTAAACTATCCTTACATAGCCTATGGTATTACCATGTGCCTAATGTATTACCACAGACAATTATTACTAAATAGAGGCGTTGAATTGTTGTTTTAATATTCTTACGAGCAGTGATCGCATTATCGTATACGATAGGGTAGGATATATCGGTCAATCGTGTAATGTAAACAAGGCTTCTAACGGAAATCTTTTCAGATAGGTTGACAAAGGAGCTGTGAGCTGGTGGCATCTTTTGATGTGGATAATAATAAATAACGGAAGCCTTATGTTTGACCTGTTCGAGATTGGTTGGGATGAGGAAATGTGTTTACAAGAAGCCTCTCATACTGACCTACATGGTGTGAGAGAAAGCTTCTCATGAACTTAAAATTTACAAATAACATGAGAACCAAAGAATACAAATTAACTTTTATTTTACTTCCAAGTATTACATTTTTGTAATTGTGTGAGAGTGTGAGAGAGATTTCCTTGAGGCTCAACATACTTTACGTAGTTGTTAAATAACTTTTGGTGTTCGATGGGATTTGAAGCAAAGACCTCGATGACCTAAGCACAGACAATATTGTGACCAAAGCCTCGCATTCTACTACTTGACCAGTTTGCTACAAAATACAATAGTGATAATCCTATTTTAGTGGTATTGTGGGCACTGTGTTTACTTTGTATTTGTATAGCAATCTTCTCCTATACACCAAATTCTGAGAGATAGTAGCCTACCTGGTAGCGAATTTCCCTATATGCTATTACCGTAGAAGGCACGGTAAGACCTAGGCCCGGGCCAATTTACTTTTTCATTTAAATGCCCCCAGAGGCCAAAACACTATTCGTTCGTATTTATTAACTTTTAAGCTCGCTAACTTTTTTGACACCTTTTACTGAAAAATACTTTTTATTACCCTCCTTTTAGTTACAAACCTAGGTACTCATTGAACCGAATGTTATTTAAATATATTTAAGTGAAAATCAAATCAGGCAAATGGAAATTACCTTAGTCTGCAGGTTTGCTGTGGCGGGGATATTTTAATATTAAATTTGGTACATTATAGCATTCTCATTCAATATATTTGGTTGGCAATAATTGACACCCTATGTGTCATTATTACAGTATTCTTATTATAATATATTTGTCTTACCAGTTCAAGGGCAAGTCACAACAATGAATGTCTTATTATAATATGTATTATAATAATTATAATAATATATTATATGTGTTATTATTATAAGTCTTGAGTATCAAATATATCTTATTATTTTTTAACTTTATCTATTCACAATATTTGATTATCCCTAATGTTCAGGAAAACAAATTTAAACCATTGTCACGTAATCAAGTTGAAAATATTTCTTCTGACAAAGGATAAAATGGATATTTAGGGAGAACAGTTGAAAACTGCCAAATCGGACGTGGAAGAAGTGAGAGAAGTGCAAATTATTGATTGAGCTTGTATGACTGTCAGTGGCGCGGCGCCGAGACGACGGTCATGGAGGCGCTCCAGCACAGGGGCGGACTGCCAAGAGGAGGGATAACACTGGGCAGCTTTGGACATGTTATTGTTGACATTTCTAGTGTGAATAAAAACATACATATAATTTAAAATGTAAATCTAAAGCGAAGTTCTAGCTATTACATTTAATAAAGATAATGTAAACCTAAATATTGTCAACTATATACTGTATAACAGTTTTATAGAGAATATTTGTAACTAATATGGAACAAAAAGTATGTTTTACATTTTTTTGCGTGGGACAAACATGTTATCTTATTAAACCTTTGACTATTAATACAACTACTCATGATGAAACTCAGTGCATTTGCCTCAAATTTCTTGTGATTTGATTGTATATCAAACTTTGTATTCACAGCATTATTTCAAAAATATATTACAATATTATCTGATATAAATTGTTCCTTACTCCTTTGGATTTCTTTAATAAGCTTGATTTTATTTATTTGTTTCTTATATGTATATAATTTAATATCGTACGTAATTTTACCGTGTAATAATTGTGTATATTAGATTAAGAATATTTAAACTTCAATGTAATATGTGCACATATTCAATACAGATATTGAAATTAAATTAAATAAGCTTAAATAAGCTTGAATAGTTTAGGCACATTGTTCTTGAAAGGATAAAAGACAACGTGAAGCCGTAGTTTAAAAAGAAGAAAAAACAACACCATGATTGTAGTTATTGGTTTATCATAGTAGAATATTTTGGGTTGTATAGACAAACCTAGTTGTTTCAAGAACGACTATGTGCTCTGTCGTTTTGTTCTCTCTCTATGCAAAATAAGCATGGATTTAGTATTTTTGTTCTTTGAAAAACTAACTACTGTATAATAGAGTTACACTAATATGCTTTGTTGATATTTGGCTAATTACTCCAATAGCAATCACCACTACAGTACAAAATTCATTTTATACGTGAAGCTTGTCTCTAGCTGTTGGAGTGCGGGTGCTCTATCATGGGGACGTTGGTTAGAATCCGTCCAATCACAATGGACTTTAAACCTTGTAATATGACCTTGTAAATGCCATGTAAGTAAATGTGGCCTTCGTTTGATAGTTCTAAGTCCACATTTACTATAGGTACTTATATAAGGAAAACAACAGAGAATATGCAACTTTCTCCGTAATTAAGAAACCATTAATGTTTTACGGTAATCAATTAACTTAAATTCTATTTTACCAATGCTTTTGACAACAATTTACAATTCAACGTAACACCGTATAACCTACGCATTTAAACAGAATTTATAGTAACACATTTTAATTTCAATATCAAGCTAGTGTTGTGTACAGCAAATAATTATGAAAATCGAAAATGTGCTGTTTGAGAAAATGTTAGGATTTTACAAAGAGAAAACAAATTTCCTTCTTTAAACACGATCCGAGTGTTGTCTCTGGGAAATGTTGTAATCGAACGATGACAAGTCGAAAAACATTTATATTCTCAGTCTAACCCTTCTCCACGAGAGTGTAATACTCAAGGGGTTTCTCGAAGCTTTATTTTTTATCAAAACCAATACATTTGATGTATTAAAATTTAAAAGTGTAATAATCATTTTAACTTAAAGTTTATACCTGACACCGTAAGTAGACTAGTAACTGTAGTGTTACATAAACTCACCCTTTAAACCAACTTCAGTTTTCTGGTAGAATATTCTTGTAGTTTTACTGCTTCCCGGTTTGAAAGGTATCCTGATATCTGGAACAGATTAATTACAGGGTTATTCAAACTGTCGAAAGTACTTTTTAATAGTTTGAAAATGAGGCTGAGGCTATATACTCTATACTAGGTAATAAAAATAAAATGTCATTATCATGTATGGCTTGTAGTGCAGGGAGTTCTAGCTTGGTGGCTCTATAGTAAAGGTTAACTCCAAGCAATATCCAATTGGTAAGCGATTGGTGGTTGGAAGGAGTTGGACTCGGACAACCAAGTCAGAATCCCCAAATATAACCACGATCAAATATTTTTAACGAGTCAAAATAAAATTATGGAATAGACGGGTTCAAGAAGCTATGTGACTTGACAATTTTAAGTGAGATCAATACAAAACACAATAAACACAATATTACACACAATAAACACAATATAAATAAATAAATCGTTTATATGAATAAAAATAGTCTTGGGCCAGATTAGGATAAGGATTGCACTAAATCTGAAATCAATTATTCAAATGTACACGTAATATGCCCCCAATTATAGTTATACCGAAAAAGATATACTTATAGTACTGTATTATAAAAAAAGAAAACAGTAATATAGCTGGTACTTAGATAACCATGAATAGAATTAAGAAATTACACTCTCTTTGAAATGGAATTTCGCCGTTGGAATATGAATGTGGCAATTTACACAATATTAAATCTGACTGCGACGCGAAGCTGCTTTTAAGTCTTTGAATAAAAAATCAAGTTTAGCTGGTGCAAAGGAGTGCATCGAAATATAATGCGGATGTTATCAAAGTACGTTGATAACTTATCGTTATGTTGAAAACTAACTATGAGATTACTTTGACCATATTTTTATAACATTAAAGACGGTTTAAATTGAAAGATTATAGTGTTGAGTCATGATTTTCTCAAGCTGTAATACATTTATGTTCTGATTTTGCATTTGAGTCTTTGACTAGTATTTTCAAACCAATACTTTAATATCACCACAATATACTCTGATTAACCTAAGTGACAAAATATTTTGAATAGTTAATCGTCTATTACCTTGGGGAGCGAGCTGGTCTAGAAGTAGAGCACCAAGCAAACTAGACCAAGCAAACTGGGGTAGAGCAGTTTAGGGCTTTGGTCCTTTAATGCCCTAGTTCAAACCCCGTATATCAACAATGACTTTTAAACCATGTAATAATAGAGCGATCCTCCAAGCCTAACGTATGTGTGTAGAGCCTAGGGTCCTGGGATGTAAAGGGGAAACATTTTGAGGATGTGAATATAAAAAGATGAGGTTAACTGTAAGAAAGGACCATGAGGTCCTAAGTTCGCCTTAATAGAGAAGCATTTTCATTTCATTTTAATAATATAATATCTTCTACTGGTATCACTATTACGTTTTTTTTTTATGATATCGTCAGTTTAAAATAGAGATATTGAAAGGATTGAATTTCATTTTGGACTAGGACCAACCGAAATTGATTTCAGGCAGTTGGCGATACAGAAAATCGAATAGTGAATACGTTTAGTAAATTCGGCCTACGTTAGGAGAATGAGTCTGTAATTCCAAATCTAGTTTACTATTATTAAAGAGCAGATATTTAGTTGAAATTTGAGACAGTTGTCTTAGCTGAACGTTAATTTTAGCCCCAACTAATTAATTAACCTGACAGATTGATCAGCCGGTATACAGAATATTTTTATCGACCTAAATAGATTATTACATCACCAATTCCAAGACTTTTTAATCACCACTTTTTTATTTATGACTAACTGTACGCAATAGCATCATTGCCTGTTCACAATAGTGATGATTTTTAAATGTGAAAACTTTGCTGACCTACATTCTAACATGTCATGTAAATAAACACTACCTAATCGTGCAACAGCTGGCATGTTTTATGCATATGCTATCACTTAGCTTATTTATGCATTTTAGTTACGATTCTTAATTTGTTTGCCAATTGTTTTTCTTTAGTTTTGTTAATTTCTTCTTGTCATCAGATCTTTAAAAAAATCATAAAGCTGCTTGAAGATGCTTTTGGTTATAGTTTTCTTCAATATATTAAATAAATCTTTGAATTATAAAATGTGGTTAGTATAATGGTATAAGGTATAATCTACGATGGCTGTATTAACTGAAGAAACTTTCAAGGTCCCCATGAATGTGGATGGTATAAGTAGAGTGTATTATTAGTTTTACTCTTCATTTTATCATCAACATTACAGGTGAAAGTCGCTATAAAACATGTTTAAGACTCTATGAGTTGCTTCTATACGGTACAGAGCGAATATGCAAGAAAATATTACATCTCGTTGTTTATAAATTCGTTACTCGGAAATAAGTTTTAAACCAAGTCATGCTAGTGTCAATGCATTCATTCATTCTAAGGCAACAGAAAATTCTCAGTAATGCTTGGATTATAATGGTTCAGTGAGAATTATCCATCCACAGCCTTGGGTATAAAATATAAATATTACATTGTATGGACTTGTTTCAGTTGCAAACGCCTAAGCTGTTGCCATCCTTCACAATATTATTTATTTGCTAAACTTATAAGGTTATTTAAGCTTTACATTTCACCGAATGTTTCTACATCAACAAACAATATCTGCCTCGATCTGCTGATATGGAAATACGAGTTGTACGAGTTGCGGGCTGGAGGACAGAATAGACATAGAGTGTGCGGATGAGTTAAATGTAGCAAACGTTGTGTTCTCCCAAAGGAATATAGATGTATCATTTACGTGGCCTAAGCCCCGACCTGCCACAGCACAGCTATTGCATATTAAAATGCCAGTCGTAAACATAAAGTTTTAAATAAGCAAAAATAACATTGCATTCATAACAGTTTCTGCAATAACATCCTATTAACAAATTTACTGTTTCAATTTTTAAGCCCCCGCTTTTTTTTAATCTAAGAAAACGGCTGGACTACCATCAGGCAATAGGTATACAAAGAGTACAATTAATTTTAATTTTAGTGAAATAATAGCTGATATTTCAATACCCTCGCCGCAGCAAACCTGCCGACTAAGCGAATTCCCATTTGTCAGAATTGATTTTCAATTAAATATATTTAAAAAACGTTAGGTTTAACGTTTTTACCTAGCAGTACCTAGGTTTGCTGCTACAAGGAAACTAATAAAGAGTGATTTTTTGTAAAATATTAATATCTTAGTATAAAATAAAGAAATTTTCCAAATTTGATAAAAATATATCCATAAACAAACTACAACCATAGATTAAAAGAAGTAGACACCTTTTATCTATGCTACAACATTTGATATTATTCTCTATAAGAACAACATGGGAATTTTAAATTTATTTGTTTTTCTTCAGTTTTAATAACCGTATAAAACACTTTGATATACTATTTTTTAAGCTCTTTAAAAAGGTCTAGAGAGAAATTGGAAAATTTTGTGTTTTCAGGATCCAAAATGTGAAAAACCAATTTTTATCCCATAAAACCCCGTTTACATGGTCATAATCGGAGGCTAATGTAGTTCGCAAACTCATTCAAGTTTTTCCCGCCTTACACCTTTAAACCAAATGTCATCAAAATTGGACAAGAATTACTCGAGTCATCGCGTTCACGGACACATATATAACTCTCTCTGTATGGTATATACATATACAATTTGAACGAATGGTGTTTTTGGCCTCTGGGGACATCAAAATGAAAAAGTAAATTGGTCCCGGGCCACCTACGGCAATAGCTACTTCCCAACAATTAACTTTCAATATATTGACAACTTTAAAAATAGTAGTTATTTTTAGTGTTCCATACTTTTGTAGCGTTTTGCTAAAATGTCTGAATGAGACAAAATTGCTTTGTCCGACAATGGGCTGGACTGTAAACCGCTGAAATACATCGGCCTGTGATGAATAGCCCGCTTTGAGGCTTGGAGACATGGAATAAAACAGATGATATTGTTATATGTTGTGTACATGAATTGCGAATTCTATTTAACTTAACGGACATATCTGAAAAGTGATATGTGTTTAACGCAATGTTTTATCCAATAGAGTGTGTCTCAAAAATTGACGACGTCAATGAAAATTGTTTGATAACCAGACTTGTCCATATCATTGATCATATTATGCTGCTAGTTACCAACAATTACGTGTTGGTTTAGCTCATCTATCACCAAGTGACTTGTGAATATAACGATAAGCTCGATCGTTTTGCTAACTAATGATTCTGTTGAAACAGCCCTCTGTTCAAGGTAATCCTAGTCGATCTGGTTTCTTGCCCAACGATAAGGAATAAGGGCACAATTGTTGGAGTTAATATTAAACTGATATTAGTGATGAAACAATGAAACTGCAAACAAATTAATAGTTTTTTTGTCTCAGTAGATCCATTTATTTGGTAATTTGTGCATTTAAAAAATATACCTACTTAGAGTAGTTGTAAGTGTTTATAAATGTTGACAACAGCAAGCCTACACTAAAAATAGATTTGATCTTAAAGTCAGTATTGATTCGGAGACTTATATATATTATAGTTTTAGTTATAGAATATTATAGTTTCATGTATCGTTATTTAATTTACATCCTTATAATCCCCTACTACTGCTGACTCCGACAGAGGCAATCATCCCCTAGCATCAGCACCTAAGCTGTTTTACAGTTTTACATTTTAGTTTTACAGATCTTGGTCGACCAACTTGCTAATGAGATCTAGATCTTCGTCCCACTTACAAATAGTTCCAAGAACTGCAATACCTAGAATACCTCATTTTCTTGATGGAAATACCATTAATACTTTGTCAAGTAATCCATCTATTTTATTAATAAGAAAAGATCTAATAAAACCTTTAAACCATCTAATAAAGTTTCATTTAGTTAGTATAAAAACCCTTGAATTACACGACAAACACTTTTTTTGGGAAAATTGGTGTTTTGTATTAGTATTTTTTCACTCTTAAAATAATAAAAGTTGTGCCCAAAAATTTATTTATATTAAAAGAATATAGTTACATTGCAAAAAATATTCTAATCAACTCTATCTATTCAAAAACACATTACAACACCACATAGTATTTGATTGTCGGATGTTTGGTTTTAGTTTTATGTTTTTAGTTTTAAATTATATTTTTGTATAGTATTAAGCTAGTTGACAAGTTGTATCTGAGGAACGCTATCGAATAAATGCATTTGTTACTGAATTCAAAATGAAATCTGGAAAGTATCGTACATTACCAGCAAGGAACACAATGTACATTGTTTTTTGATACTAGGATTATTTTAAACTTCATCCAAGCTACGCCCAAAACATATAAATTTTCCTTTTCTCCAAGGAAAATGTGTGCAGTAGTTTACAAAAAATGCTTAGATCTTAGTTTTTAATACTTTTTAGAGATTTATAATAATTAGCTAATTAAACCTGGTAAATTCCTTTAAACTACGTCATTGGTGGATTAACGAAAACCTCCTTTACCTAATTGGTTGTTTACCAACAATGTTTGTTAAGAAAATACCACGATGTGTCGCAGCGAGCTAAATAATACACATAGAATATGAGACAGAAATTCAATCCTTCTAGAGAAATTTAGTGTAAACAAACCATAAGAAACCCGCTTACAAAACACATGTGTTACTTTACTAAACACGATCAATAATTACAACATGTGTGTTATTATTTATCTCAACGGACATGACTTTAGATATTCAATTTTTAATCACACAATTACTATCGAATTTTACCAGAAAATACAATATTTAGATGGCAAAGCAAATATTTAAGCAACAATCGTATTGAAAATTTGAATTGGGAAATCACAGGCAAACAATTTATATAAATTAAACAATGATGATACTATTGTAAAATGTGTTGTTATATTGGATGAGTCTTAGGTTTCAGAAATCTTTTTTATGATAGTACCATCTTGACAACAAAGTGCCTGGTAAATATTATTACTACGAAAGCTAAGCTTAGAGGGGTTAATAATTTACTTTGATGATAATCTTGAGGTTTGGCATTTGTTTAGCTATTTATTGTTTCCCTTGTTTACTTAAGGCTGATAGTTATTAGCTAATTTTTAATACTCCTTCAATTAATTTTTAACATTTGCTATGATATTTGTAATGATCCTGGCGGAGGAGTTAGGTGATCTTTATCAGTTTAGCCATCCCTTCTTACACTTAAAGATTTCCCTATATTAAACTTCACCTTTAACACAATTTGGTGGATCGTTATCAATGATAGGCTAATAGAAATCGCCAGATCAACCAAATATTGACTTAGTAGTTTTCCCACAATTTATGAGAGAGTTTCAGGCATCACATTTCAAAACTATTCCTAGTAGTTTATCAATGGACCTGCTGATAAGCACAAATAACCTTGCACAGGCGAGTCACCCACCTGATTTGTCACAAACTATTTTCGTCCATGTGATTGATTGAGTTCCTTGTCACAGGCGAAGAGTGTCCTTGTTGAAGTGTCAATGGGAGATGTGTCATCATTTGTACTTTCTCTACAATGTTACAGTGTCAATATAGTGTAGTGGCGTGGCTGCTGTGCGTACAAGCTGACTCACAGTAGTTGTCTGTGGCTGTGGCGAGCGTGTACAATGACGAGGAAAATTATTAGTTCAATACCAATAAGTATTATTTTATCGCACAGATTTTGATTGAAGGATTTTTTATACAAAGACCCCAGAGTTCTTGTCAATTAAACATCCAGTATTTGATTGTTTGGTAGATGGGTTAGGTTCTTACCTGAACTACCACTTGTTAAAGTAGCCGACGAACTATTGAGTAGCTGCTAAATGCCATTGGTGAGTAACACAGGCTTCCTGGATACAACTTTTACACTTAATCCACGGCTATTATGTAAAATATTTTGGCCTTAACAGTCAGTAGTTTGAAAGATAATATACATTTCAAGATACAGTAGGTAGTGAGTTTGTTTGGATTTGGTAATACATGTTATCGGCTATTTGTTAAATAAAACATTATATGTGTTCAAATTTTACTTAAAAATTTAATATAATGATTCGTTAAGCAATTTTACAGTTAATTCTATTTATTTACTATTTCAAATAAAAACACGTAATATTTCTTATTACGTGAATATACACGAAATAGTATATTCACTCAATGAAGACACGTAATATTCTTTTTTCTAAAACCACGAAATATATTTTTTTAACCTGTTTAAATAACTTGCCTATGAAACGTGTACAACGAAGCCAACACACATGAATAGATTTGAGATTGCAGTTAAACTATAATAGAAAAATTAAAATATGTCACCATTCCATTAAAAAATACTTATGGATAATCATTTAATTCTTAGTATGTTGTTTAACACGATATAAACAAAGAATTGCCAATAATTCCACACCTTATTTTTCTACAAGAAACCTTCCAAAACTCAATAGGCAAGTTTATTTTACTTTTTAAAAGACTATTAAATCATCAAGAAAACAAACAACGACTTTCAGTGAATAAATTCAAAAAGTCGGTTGGGAATAGATATGCAAAAGCAGACATCATCGAGTCAGTGTATATTGGGTTATGCATAAAACATCCTCCTGAATGTATATTGCAGCTTGTCTCTTGCAATGGCGCTACTTCTGCTGGTGACACTACTTTATGGGTTTCGTCAAAACAGATTAACCTACATGTTTGCTTATACTGTAAATGCATATTGATGATGATGATGATGTGAAAGTTTGATAACAAATAAAAACTGTATCAATATACAGTATATAATTTTAACGGAAAGTAAATAAAAGAAACGTCTTATAACACTTAAAACATATATTTACGCTTATACTGTTACTCACAAGACGGTAAATATACAAAAAAGATGGTAAGTGGTGATCGATTTTGATTGGACACTCCAATCATCATCAGACCCAATAGGCGAAATAATAATTTTAACAAAATTCAATAGTACAGTAATATGTATAAAAGATCAAAAAGTGCATTCCTAAATTTTCATATTTTTATAACTACTCTATACCTAGTTCACCTATGTTAGTATCAGGTCTTACAACTACAGGTACCTTACTTCATTATCGACCAATCTTTGGGATCCTGATTTCGATTAACTCCTTTGATGACCAAACAACTTTGCAAGTCATGAAGTCGTTAAAGAGGGTAGGTTTCGATTTGTGTAATTATAATCTTATGGTGTTGATTGTAGATATTAAAAATACTGAGAAGAACAATTATCTTGAGTGAAGCAAGTTGTAAAATGACGTTTAGTAAAACCCTCTATTTGAAAATAAATCTAAGAATAAAATGGCTGTAACATGATCACATACAAATTTCCGTAAACAAATACTTGAGGCTTCGGAAAACTGTTGCTAAATGGTAAATTAGTTAGCCAGTTTCTGGGAAGTTTGACAAACGACAACACCATGTTTACAGTTGACTAGGTTCCGTGAGTGTGTGTGTGTGTGTGTCCGTAGGTGTTTGTGTGTGTATGTGTCAGCTAATGCCAATGGTGGTGCCGCATGAAACAACATTAGTGACTCAACCACTACGACTACTGAGTTAAATTTTGCAACGCTGCACAAACTTTCAGGGCATTAGCGCGGCCATTTACATCACTGATTACTGCATTTGTAAACAGAATTAAACCTAGAGGGTGGAATCCATTTCAAGGACTTGTTTCCAATGCCGCGTATAAGCTTAATTGATGTGATAAATCTGCAAACATGACATTGAATTTCGTTAAAATATTGATATTGGTTTTTTACTTAAGTGAGCCTTTCTTCAGATTATGTTATTGTTGCTTAAAGATTTTATTGCGCGTGATTGAAATGTTTCGGAATCTGAAATCCGACCATTTCTAATTCCACTAGAAGTATATAATATAGCAGTTATCCGACATTTGTAAACGAATGCTGGTGACTAAGTTCTAGAGTCAACCCGTTTACCTTATCTGCTCCACAATAACGTTTCTCAACAAACACAGTTTATCAAGAAGTACGTGTTTATACCAAGAGAGTACTATCTTTGACAATAATTCAACAGAATAATTTTCAAATGAATCATAGTCTATTAATTATTAACTATGATTGTGCACGTATTCACTATTACGGAAAATTTCCACTTGTATAGGTTCATAAAAAGAAAATTATATCAGTTTATCAAGTTTTAATCTCTTTACGACGGTACATTACGCTGGTTTATACTGTATCTTGTTTTAAAAGTGCTTGCTAACTGAGATAGTGTCTTAAACATATTTTTCGTTGATTACAAGGACTTTCGACCTAGAGGTTCGAATCTCACGAATCGCCAATGGTTGTTGCCTATGTGGTATTTTGTGATCCGGATGTTCAAATCCTTCATAATCAGTTATTGTAAGTTTACCATAAAAAAATATAGCGTCCTCGTGGGAGGGGAATTTTATACTCATTAGGGAACTAAATTCTGTTTACTAGGCCTAGTTCGTTTGAAATATTTTCTTATCGAGGTCTCTGTCACTATGCTAAATAAACGGTATCAGCAATCTGACATAGTTTCTCCATTAGTTTGTCAACAACCTGTATCATGGGTAGTCGGTGGGAGTAGCTATAATATTTTTGACCTATCACTGCATTAAAATTATCAGATTGTAACACGTGAAAACAGTACGCAAAATAGCACATTTCCGCTCTAAAGTGGGAATAAACATTCACACACGCTAAATCGGCTGTTTTCGCAGTTGTCGATTTTACACCAACCACATTCACGTATCCAGTATGTTATTAACCGATTTTAAATAAAACAACCTATAATAGTTTTTGTGGGTTTTATGGAGAAAATCGTAAATGGTGCAATAGCTATAGTCACACCTACACACACAAACATCACTTCGGAAACCTCTTTTTTGGGTTCAGGGGGACGAAAACAATACTTTGTCCATGTAATATGGTACCGGTATAGAGCAAGAAAGTAACAATATCATCACAGACAGTAGTATGTTTTATCTATGATATTATCAAACCACCCGTCGTTTTCTAAATAAATTGTAAAATATTTAACGTCAGCTCATTTTTTATCTACAGCAAATCGAAAACTGATAAGTTAATAAAACAACAACAAAATCTTACGAACACGTAGACTTAGATTACTTAGATGTCGGCCGTAATATTTTAGCCGGAAATGTTCAACTTTTGTTAAATAATAAAGGCTTCTTAAACCTACCGTTGTGCAATACGGGAGTAGTTACTATTTACTTAGTAGTGCAATGTAACCCAGCCAATACATGTTTTGAGTGTTTCATGTAGTATAACAAACAAATTTTGTTCAGTGATTACTCGAACAACTGGTTCTTTTCTCGGAATCTTGTAAACATATTTTCAAGTATTATCTTTCGCCTGTGTATAAAATGTAAAGTTCCAATAGGACATTGATATAATGTTCGACAAGTACGCTTTGTCCCCCGCCAATTGTAGCTTTTCTCTCCCGTCTACCCAAGTGTTGACTCAACTGCTGTTACTCAGTTGTTTTCCTCCTTCTTTATCGTTTAATTAGCTAATTAAATGGTTAAAGGGAGTTTTGTGATATAAAGATAGTATTTGTATGTTCATCTTTTAATATATTCGACATTAAATAACGATGACGATTGACTGAAAATGCTTATTGGTGAACTGCAGAAATTGTATAGAATAATAACAAATTCATATAATCTATTTAAATTGTTATACTAATAACCTATAGTATTTTTGTAACCCCAAAACAAGCTAGAATGTCAGTTTATCCTGAAGTTTATTACAGTTTAATGTATTTTACATTTTATAGATGGTTGACTTTATTTTTGGCCTATATAGTATGATTATTGAAATATAAATTACCGTCTGGTTAAGCAATTATTGACAATCTAGCCCGACGCCAGAAGGCAATGGTCACAATGCATTGAAACACATAACATGACACATAAATAAAATTAAATATTTTTTTATAACTTTGCAAACTTAAACTAATTGAAACGATTTACATTTGTTGAATGTAGGGTAAAATATATACATCTAAATATGTTCTCATTATAATGTGAACTATTTCTTGTATTTGGTAGAAAAAACATTATACTCCTATATAGATGAAACAATGAAACGTTGTTCACACTGTTACAGGAATAGTTTTTACTGACTTCTTATACCCACCGATTTGACCATCATTCTGAGGTTCTAGAAGAGAAAGATTATGGGTGGTAAATATTCAGGGTAAACATTGCATAGTAGAATCTTTGTAGAATACTGCCTTATATTAACTTAAGGATGGGTCGCTTTTTTAAACGATTTTGCAATTAATAATTTTACTGGTGCTCTTATAATTAATAACTACCTATTTATTTATATGACTCCAAAACTTTTACATTCAGGTAGAGTTTTTTTTCCATTTAGCAGGCTGGTTTACTATGCCGTTAATAGTATATACAAATAATATAAACATGGTGTGAAATGTTTTATATATTTATGAAGTATTGACCCTTGATTCTACATAGGGTAAAAGTAAATTAGGCAGCAGAATATTATTATAGCTGTATATATAAAAACAGAGAAATTTCATGCGCATTATGGTTAAAATACCGATCACCCAATTCAAATTACTATCTAAAATTTATTTCCCGTATTCACGAGTGCAAATATATGTATATTTTGCTCGAAGTTGGTATTTCATTGACTGTTTCATTTCTTGTAACTTTTAAACTACTGTATTTACGAAGAACCAAACAACAAAACAAATGATAATTATAAGCTAACGTTGGACATGTTGTTGTACGTACTCACACCTTGTATTACTTATAAGTAAATACTTTTATGTTTAAAAACCCTTAACACTTTTCTTCGTTCATAAAAAAAAGATTATGAGTCAATATGCAAACACTCACACTACTATACGCATTCAAAATATTCATTATCAATTTTTTTTTTTAAGCGAGCGAAAACATTATAGGCCTACACGATATATAAGCTAGGGAAATATGTTTGCAAAATATAATCATACTAAAGGCAAGAGTTTATCAAATATCATAACTGCGTAACCAATTTCAACATATATATTTGAATATACTATTGAAAATTTTTTTAAACAATATTATAAAATGTATTACATCCCTTATACAAACCGGCATGCCACCAAGCAGCATTGTCACGGTAAAATTTCATTTATTTGTAATGTTATGATTTAAACCACGATCTATTCAGATAATCTTTTCCTTAATACTAAAGCTGTTTCGGTCCTATCAGTAGCCCTTGCATGTTATCACTTACCGATATTTTCTATGTCCTCTCTATGATTCCCGATGTTCACTCGCGAACTGACGGACACTGAATGACACCTACGAGCCGCGCGGCGTCGCCGCACACACGCGCACGCGCTCAAACAGCTGATCGTATTGTTGCAAGGTCATAAATCCTTGAGGCCAAATTACAGCTGACCCGTTCTATATCTCTTCCTCTTCTTCTCTCGCTGTCATCGCAGCCAATTTCCTAGGGAATCCCGTCATACAATACGTCAATTTTACGGACAAACGGACAATTTTCCTGGAACGTGGATGTTTTCCAGGTTACTCAATTGCTTAACTTATCCTGGATTGTGAGTAGTGTTTGTATGGAATACAAGTGTGGTTTAGTGTAAATGTAAATTCGTAGGGTAAACTATTGTGTGTTTGAACATTTTACTGCGCTTTAATTTGTTAATTTTATCCAATATCATAACTCCTGTTTAAAATACTATTTAAAATCTGAATATTAAATACTCGTATTATTTTGTTTTGTCGATAACATTATTATAAAAATTTTAAGTTACTTTTACATATTGCCGTGTACATTCTATCTTTAACCTACAAATAAACTATTTGATGTATGCATCGTAAAAAATAGACATTTAACAATTTACAAAGATACAAAGTAATCAAAAACATTCTCTGCATTCATTTGCAAAAATCTAAAGACAATGCAAAAGATCATTAAATGTTCTTAACATGTTTACGCTTGAACCTAATGTTCAATAAGTGTGAAATCCATGAAAAAAGTGTCATTAGACAAGGAAGTAGCATGTTAAGTGTTAGGCCTACTTATAATTAAAAAATATGATAATTTTAAACAAACTGAAGACACCTAATACCCAATATAGGCTTTTGGACTCGAAACTTAATCTTCGTCAAGACACGATGAATTATTGTCGATACTGTACCAATACCTCATACTGTCAAAAATCTTATACACTCAAGTTTAGAGATCAGCAGAAAAGTAACTGAGCTATTTAGAAAAATGCTGAATCCATATAAATAATATAAATATCTTTGGCTCTAAAAAAAAATATTTTATGATAGTCGTAATCTAAAAAGTGTTTTAGAGTATCAAAACCCCTCTTCTGAATTTGAAAATTTGCACAATATGGATGGTCAATGAAACAGTTTTTATTTATTTCAGAATTTTAACTTCACCCAAAAAGTGTTGTTAATTTTGTAAAATTGTTAACTTTTTTTACTAAACAAAAAAATCTTAAACGCTTGTTCTGAGAGTATTCTTTCGGTTTAAGAACAATTGTAATGCTAAAACATAGGTACATGTAGTAAACAATATGCTAATGATCGAGAAGCAGATCTGGTAACAATCGCAATTAGTTTTAATACGTATCAATCAATGTTGACATTCTGTTTAAATTTTGAATTAGGAAATAAAACATTGCTGTTACAATTGCAATAATGACTGTTTTTGTATCAGTGATGAAAAGAGTTCAAAACCTTCAAAAAGTACACCCGTACAGTAGTAAAAATATGGTTCATAAACTAACCTGGCGATAGCAACAGTTATTATAATAACTTAAACCAATACAAATTATTTCAAGCTACAATAACATCATGATGTCATCATAGCTCAAAGGCGAAAGTTATATGAATCTGATCGTATCAGAAACTTAGTCTACTGTAAGCAGTTGCTTTATCAAGTGATTAAAGCAAGTCTCATTTCCCCCATGATTACCTTTTGATCGTTATACCATTGACTGGTTACAAAAATATCTTAAATATAAAAGAAAAATACTTTTATCTTAAACATTGATACACGTTATTTTTTCATTTATTGCTATTTTTTGGCTTTATAACCAACTATGCTAGACGTATACCTTAATACATGTAATGTCTAGTTTAAAGATTTAATATTAATTACCCCCAATATTGTAATATGTTCAATGTTTCTAAGAAATTTTCCAAATTGCTAATACGGACCTAATGTTAAATATATCAACCAAAAATATTTCAATACAACAAATAAATTCGTGCTAAAATTGTTTTCATTCTTTCATAATTAATAAATATATTATTTGTTTTACTGTATTTTACATTCAAGGCAACTTGAATGATTTTGTAGTAGGCCTACTTGTTAAATTTTAAGATATTAAAGATTTTTGTAGCTCAAAGGTATATTTGGTGTTTGAAAACAATCTTTATCTTGACTAAAGGTAACGGCAAAAACCCATCGTGATCAAATTAAATTTACTCCCCGTAGCAAAAACAGCTACGATTGAGTAAGTAGCAAACAACACATAATATTAAGTTACTCCATTTTATTAAAGCTAATGCATCCCGGGGTATTAATGGAAAGAATCGTGTTTTACGTACAATACCATATTTTATTTCAGCCTTCTACATCGATTAACACACAAATGCATGATTCAATGATGCACAAACAATGCAAAACCAATCAACTATTAGTTCCAGTTGAATCAGTGGTTTAGTGGGAAATCCTTTAGATAACTACGTATTGGGAACAATTTGATTTATAGGTAAACAATAATAATGTGCCGTATTTATTATAATAATTGCTAACAACATATTTAGGTTAATAAATAGTAGTTTTTTTTGTTCAATAGACTTAAAGATGTATAAATAATGAGTGGCAAAAACTAACAATAAATAATGAGTGGGTTAAACTAACAGTGGCATACTTGATGTTAAGGCTGAAAGCACCAATCTCTTTTATTTGACAAGCGTCGAACCTTTTATCAAAAGTTTTTCGATTCCCTGAGGCACAACTCATCGCCAATGCTCTAACTTGCGTTTAATTGCTTTTCAGTTTAATTTGCAACAATGTTCCAACGAGCTGAAAACTTTTCGAAATTGAAATTTATTATAACTTCTGTTTTAAAACCGTTTTATTGCTTTGAAAGGCGTTTAAGGTTGTTAACGTTCTGTTTTTAAAGACATTATGATGAAAAGCATGATGAATAGTTTAGATAGAAGCTGTAAGACTACTTTGTGTTTTTTCCTTTAAATAGTTGTTCTTGTTTTATGATAGACTAGACAGTTGAGAGTTTGAAAAAGAGTTTGAAGAGTGTATTGAGGTCCTACCGTAAAATTTTACTTATTAATTTAACAAATTCCAATCATTTACAAACTATGGGTTTTAAGCTACTCAGTAACTGTTACGTTTATTGTTCTGGATTCATCATTTAATATTCAGCGTTGATTTCACAAACAACTAAAAACTCTGAATGAGATGATTGTTGACCGCTGCATTTCCATCATTAGATCTGCGCGTAACAAATTTGAGTCTTCATTTTAAATGTTTTTAGTTCTTCTTACGTTTGTAGCCTTTTTGGTCGTAATTTGATTTTGGCAACGTAAGTATAAACGTTAGTTATATTCCACAATTTACAAGATCATTGCACAAAGATCCGAGGAATGTCCAAAACGATAAATGCAGTATATATGCCTTAATTACTGAACGGTTAATAATTCATGTACAGAATGTCACTGGAAGAGGTATAAACGTTTGATTTTATATAACTTTCCCATCAATGCACAGAACATTTGCAGAAACTATGCACAATTTTTATTAATGGATTTTTTTTAATATTCTGGGTCCATTTCAGCGTTATTACTCTTGTAAAAACTAAATCATGGCATATTGAAAAAAAATAATACCTTTAAAACGTAAAAACAGTGTTTTTGTGCTTTTTATTGTCACATTCTAAGGAAATAAGGCGTTTTCATCAAGGAACTAGAACATAGCCTAATGAAAAACCCAAAAGATAAGTTCAAAATTATTCAATCTCTGATCCATCACCAGTTAATCAATAATTATAAATTAATGTAATTAATTTATTAAATTAATGAATTTAAATAATATTAGTTATTATAACATTTAATATGACACTGTTGTTCTTAAAAGGGTTAGGGGGTTGTAGTTTTCTCAAAATATTTTGTAAACCTACTTTATAAATTGTTAAAAGTTTAAAAATGTTCGGTCAAAAAATGTGCAAGAAATATAAAATCAAAAGTTTAACCTCTTCTTGGGACACCCTGTATATAAAGCTACTTAACAAAGTAATGTGATGCATGACACCTAGTTACGCCTGTGTACAGGTCATGTATTGTTGTGATCCACCCCCCCCCCCCTTAGTACTTCGTCCCACTGCCACCTTGATTCGAGGTTGCTCTCCGGGAAGCTTGTCGCGGTTTTGCCAACTTCCCGCCATTTTATTGCAGTAACGCCTCTCAGTTAGTGATGCCCACGGGCAAGGACCCTCGTTTGGCAAACTTTCGCTCTTCGTTGATACTGATGTCAAGTGATTCAGGGACTTTATTTTATGATGTTGCGTTTACTTGTGTTCCTGTGCTGGGGTTTCCCTTGAAATGGTTATTTATCTTAAGGTGTGGTTTTATTGATCCTGTAATTTCAGTTCACTATTTCTTTCAGAAATTTGCGTGATTTAAACGTGTATTTTATTCAGGGCCGGACTTACCTATGGGCGGAGGGGGCGAGCGCCCGGGGCCCCTGGGCCAAGGGGGCCCCTACAGGGGCCTCCTTGCACAGTAGTTTTTATTAATAATTTCAAAAATTTATCAGACACTTACCAAATGGCCTTCTTTTGTGACAGCTTTATTTTTATTTTCGTTATCCTATATTTAAGGTTATTGTTAGGTGCATTTTAAGGCATTACTAGGAACGAAATTCCTGAACCTAAGGGACTTTTCCTCAGAGTTGCACTGGGCCCCACGCTTAAGCCTGGTTTCACGAGCATATGTGCTAGGCTGTGACGGACAAGTTTCAGTTTCAATAAAGCTGTTTGCCCGAACGTACGGCCGCGGCGCGCGAATGAGTTGAAGGGGCCTCGCGCTTGGGGCAAAAATACAATATGAATATGCAAATATGAAAACTCTTGTCCCAACGTAGAACGTAACTTGTAAAATTGTGTTGTGTTAAATGGAGATTCACTGGAGTTCAAATACTTTTAAAAATAAAAACATTGCTACGTTTATGTTTTATTAAATGTTATTCTTTTCTTTTACCTCTAAGTATATACCAATCAGGATTTTAAGGGGTAGAAGTATATTATCCGTTCAATCTAAAAGTTTTGTAAAATAGTAATTAATTAAGTTATGCGTCGAAATTTTGATCTCCAATTTAGTCTTTGGAGTCAAAATCATACAGCGCCAGTAAGATGTTTTAAACCTATATAGACACTTTAAAACAACTAGAGTCGTCTAATGTTAACAAAAGATTACATTTATTGGGAGTGGGCGTGGACGAGCGTTGTCGACTGAAATCGTAAACAAGCGACAAGCAGAAGCAGCTGCAACAATAAATGATAATCAGCTGATAAGGGATCCTGTCTACTCCTGTCTGTCTCACGCACGCGCATACACATACATAAAATGCCTCATCGCCTATTTAAAACAATTTAAATCACTTTACTCCCAAAGTTTGTCCTTTGAGACTAGTGGTCACGTCAAGTTGGTTGAAATTGTTGTGTTGTATTAATCGATATTGTGGATCCATTTAAACATCTTTCAGTTACTCATATAAATAGTTAGCTTGTGAGTGTTTATTAGACATTGCAAGATTTTGCTCGTCAATAAAAAACTCAAACTTGAAAGTCCTCAATGGTAGGCCTACGTTTCATGCTAGGACTTTAGCATATTATAAAAACGAGAATGCCATAGGTACCAAAACCCTTATGAAAATAAAATAATCACACCTATATTGTAGTAATATTGAAAAATCATACAAATCGACAATTTAAATACGTAATAAACAAAAATATACCAATACTTCTAATCCAAATATATTACGGTAGCCTACCATGCTACCATACCAAATATGCCGTCACTGGTACTACAAAGCAATTAAAACATTTGGTCAGAGTTTGTTTAAATAGTGAATGCAAGAGATTAGGTTTCAAACATTTTTATTTTTTGTGTACGGTATAAAATAAAAAGATGCTGTATATGAAAATATGTTAAAATAGTTATATTTTAAGAACGATTTTTGATATAAAACTTATTGCTTATTTGGCCTTAAATTGCTCTATTTGAAGCCTAAATTTAGAAATTTCTCCCGGACCCCCCTTTGTCTTGGGGGGTATTCCGTACCCCCCAATCCCCCCGGAGAACCCCCCCAAACTGAGATCCTAGGGCCCCATTGGAAAATTTGCCCGGGGCCCCTGAAGTCCTAAGTCCGGCCCTGATTTTATTGCAATTTGTTTATTATTGTTATGCAAGAAGATTAATAATTCATTTTTTATATTCCTTACTTGTAACTGTACTTGTAACTGTTTGTACTTGTAACTTTGTTTATTATTGTTATGCAAGGGGATTAATCATTCATTTTTTATATTCCTTAATTGTTAATACAAGTAAGGAATATAAAAATGAATGATTAATCAAACAATAATAAACAAATTGCAATAAAATACACGTTTAAATCACGCAAATTTCTGAAATAAATAGTCATGGCATGCCAGATGTTCATGTGTACATTTCAACCTTAAATATTAAATGTATACCAGTAAGTGTTTATAAAACTACATAATTTACACGTTATATAACACGTGTTTTATAAAGTTGGTGAAAAAGACAAACATTTGACACAGATTCATTGTAGTATCCATCACATACTACCTCGACATTTCCAACGTTTGAAATACAAAATAAGCTTATTGTAGGGTAACTAGTAAATAGCAATGTTATTATTAATATTATTACATCAGCTTTAATGTTGTCTACAAAATATAAAGTTGCATCAACTATGTGTGCTGTCCATATTTACTGTTATTGTTCTTTATTATTATGGTGATGTGATCATAGAAGTTGAACTAAGTAAATGATAAGTTAAACATAAAATTCAAAAGGGTTGTAGAAGCATTTCAGTAGAATAAACATGTTTT
This sequence comes from Macrosteles quadrilineatus, assembly GCF_028750875.1. Taxonomy (NCBI): domain Eukaryota; kingdom Metazoa; phylum Arthropoda; class Insecta; order Hemiptera; family Cicadellidae; genus Macrosteles; species Macrosteles quadrilineatus. Next base: position 18,744,018 of record NW_026542594.1, read on the forward strand.
AACACACTACACGATGTAAATAAAATAATTGATCTAAAAATGAAATTCAAAAATATTAAGTTGGGTGAGATAACTCGAATAGCTTATATCAACGGCCATGTAATATAATAAACACAATAGTTATCATCCGACCTATTAACTTTACTCTATTAGCCAATTGCCATTAGTTTACAGTTTGACAGGACGAGTTTACAATGAACCTAATAACGAGTCAAAGTTTGTAAATCATGAGAGTGAGATGATAATCGCTGTATTATCGCAGCAGCAGTGCCAAATGGCCCCATTACTCAAGTCCACTCTTAGCCTGAGTTTAATGATGCAGCTTTTGTTCTTAAATAATTTAAGTTGCCTTCTTAGCGTCGTCATTCAATTTGACAACTACGTCATTCCCAGCTCAAGTTGTTATGTATTTAATAAATTATTTAGCAAACATACAATGTAAATAGTGATTAGAATAGGCCATTGTTAATATATACTAAGACTAAATTTTTCTATTCATTATAATAATGTGTACAGGTAAGTTTTATTTAAGATTCTGGTAAGGACCTTTCAAAAAGTAATCTGACAATGTGAATCTTTAAATCACCATACTTAGCTGTTGATCTTTAAAAATTTAAAGAGAACTACCCATCTGAGGAGTTATGTTTTTGACAAAATATCACGCCACCGTACTACGCAAATATTTTAAGTGCACCAGTCATTGCAATCCGGTTTGTTTACAACTATCACGAACAAGATTATTGATAAATATAAAGTGACATGATGCACAGTAGAGTTACAGCATTATCTTCCGCATTATATCCCATGAATATCAGTGCGTAATACGAAATTTATGTTACTCAATGATTTGACCATATCTACATATCTATTTTAAATATTTGCTATCAGTCTAACCCATTATGGGTTCAATTGTTTATTTCTATAAAACATGATTGAATGATTTAATTGAAATGCAATCAGACTAAGTTAGAATGCCAATGCTTGAAAACCAATGTAAGGATTTAAATTCAAACCCCATAGGGTTTTAAAAAAGTGCATACCATAGTATGAACTTTTTCGGGTTCAAATTTACATAGAAATGGCAAAAAAGAATATATATCGCAATGTTAACAATCCAAGTTATTATTATCCGAATTGTGTAGACTTCGTTTGTTTGATTTACTTTAGTATATAAATACAAACGGGGGGACCCATGGGCAAATTGAGCGCTTTTAAAGGGCAAAAAATTGGTCTCCGAGACATAATAAATATTTCAATACACCTTTACCTTCTCTAGATGGCTTTATTGCTAAAAATTAAAATTCAAGAAAAACCCATGATATGAGAATTGATATAGGCCTAATCAGAATTTTGGTTTGAGACATTAGGCTATTTTTAAAAACACTACTAATTTAAAATATTTAAAATACGTGTATTGTAGATCTATACCTTAAAAAGTATAATTTTCGTACCTCAATCATGTTTAAATTATCAATAAAAGTCTAATCAAATCATTTATTTGGCCATTCAATACAAGCAATGTACAATAGGCTAAGTCATGAGCATTAATAAAAAATGCATAACTTGAACTAAATTAAAATAATGAAAAAAGCAAACATGCTAGCACAAAAAGCAAAAAGTACAAAGCAAACAGCATCTGCAAAGAAACACGCCATGCAAGGCAAAACTTAACAGGAAGACATCTACCAAGCAATACATTACATGTTAGATACAGAAAATCATGCTAGAGAGGTCTTCTTCATAAATTCTTCCATGATATAAAATGGGTTTAATATGAGCCATGATTTTATGGTTTTTGAAAATTTGGCTTTAGACAACTAACTGTTTTACGGCTGTTGGGAGGCGATTAAAAAACCTCATACCTGAAACAGGGTAACAATTAAGAACCAAGCTTAACCTAGATCTTGTGATGTGTAGATTATTTCTATTTCTAGTGTTGTGCTTATGGATGTCACTGTTTGTTAAAAACACACTCTCATTTTCCTTTATGATAACTAGGCACTGGAAGATGTAGATTGACAACTGTCATTGCACCATCACCTTTAAGTATATTCAACCCCTATTTAACCTCCCAGGAATGGTTTTTGTACAAAATCTTAGTATTATGAACAATAAACTGCATAAACGCAGTGAAATGTTTCAATTCGGAATCGCGCGAGATATTTTGTACCGAATTAACCAGCGTCGACTTTGATAGACGACCGAGGTGGGTTTAGTTACGGGCCGTTTATTTACCAAACTCTAACCTACTTTATCGCCAGATCATTCTACATTGATGTATTGCTTAATCAAGTATTGTATAGAAGTAGTCAATACGTGGATATTTGCGGTTGTTTTGTGTGCATTTAGTCTTTAGGCACTGGCCGTTTAATATGAGTTAAAATATAGCCAACAATATACTTTTCCATTCAAATATATAAAAAAAAACTTATATTTGAATCAATGGAGCGGAAAATAAAACAAATATAAATTCAACCAATTGTTTTGAAACAACTAAGACTATAGTGAAATAATAATCCTTATATATAATACGTGAAGGCGATTTCTACGAAACACTACTCCTCCGTTAATAATGGATGGATTTTCACAAAAATGAGGTGTCAAAATTAAGTATTTTTCGTGTAGTTTCACCAATTCATGTAATAAAAGTCCTCGGGCTTTGCCCCACAGGCCATCAAAGTCCCAATGTATTTCTTATGGATAAAAGATTTACTTAAACGGACTAATAATTTGTATTAATTACAGCTGTTCATAGTAAACACATTGTACACACAAGAGCGTATGTTTTCAGTTTCGATAACTAGAGTGGAGTGATTGATTATACATATTATCTTTGAGTTGACTCTTTTAAGTCATTGGAAATTAAGAATGTCGTATTAACGACAGTAATACTTTGCAATTGCTCAAATTCGAGCAACAGGTGCACTAGTATTATTAAATTGGGTGATTGCACATTAAAATGGGACTTTAGTTAGACTAACCACACAAACAGCTGGTATGATGGTTAGTGCTTGGTACTTCTGATCTGAAGACCGAAGTTGTGTCAGCCGTGACCCAACGGTGTATAACCACCTTGAGCTATGGGTCTTCTTAGCGATAAACCTAACAAACAATAGAAACGTTTTAGAGCTAAGAGAATAATTTATGTATTGGAGAACTTCATAGGCTCCCAGAGAAAGGTTTCTCATAACTTGTAATAAACATTAAAAACTAGTACTATTTTTAAATTACCAATTAACTAAGTATGTTCAACTTCTTACAGTTTTTGACAACAATTTAAATTAAATACATTACTATTAGTCGAACTGCAGTTTTTTTGCTGCTGTTAGAACACTGTACCCAAGAATATCTGACTTGAAACCTAAACCAGTAATAAACTGCGACCTCACATATAAGCTAGTTCAGCATCGTTGACGATTACTTCGGTCTTGTATCGTTATATCGTCATTAGAAGCAACGAGCCTTGGAACGACGAGAAAGGATGGCATCGACTAAAGCAAATACGATAATGTCCAGTAGAGACGGCTTAAATGTCCTGGCACTGTGTGCTGCTTCAAGTACTGTATTGTCTATACTACTGTACTTATAAACAAACCTATGAACCCTAACCACTTTAGGACCAATATTTTCTTAAATTTGACAAATATTACGTTTACTCTATAATTCATCGGGGACCTAATTTAATAATGAGAGTACAAAGTTTGGTATTCATCAGTTTACTTTTAAATCATGCGGAAGAAAATAACCTGTCACACATTTAAGTTTACGAAAAAGGTCAATAAAATCATAAGATAACTTTAATTTTAATTCAGTTAATTTGTGTTTCTACCAGGAAAGTTTTGGGGTAGTTTTGATTTTTTCCATTTCTTATGTATTTCGGGGTGCTGAATCCGTATCTGAGGTTTGCCAACAAAAATTCTTGACGCAACATTGACAAAAATGAGAAAAATATGGAAAAAATTATATTTTTTGTAATATTTGGCTTATAACTCTGAAACTATCAACTTTCCGTTATTAGACTATATTATAAAAATTAAAGTACACAAAATTTGCTAAAAAATTTACCCCTAATGTGGTAATCTCCGATGAACCGTTTAGACTCCAGAGCTATTTGAAAATTGGAACATTTTGTGTTAGTTTTTAAATTTCTCCAATTATTCTGTCAATGACATATATTAATTGTATATGCCCAGGCAAAGGTCTTATATATATCCAAAGTCTTAAAATTGATTAATTTTGTGTTACTGAACCGTTGATTTTTTATTTAGTGTAGAGAAAAGTTACATGAACTGTTGCCGTATAAATTATCCTCGCTCAGAGGGTTGTAATGAGGCAGGTTCTGGCAAACATTTCGATGCATTATTTGTGAGCATTCTAGCTTGTTCATCTGGACATTTAAAAAAGTTTAAAAGTAAAAAAATTTCAAAATTAAAATAACAGCAATCTGTTTATCATGTAATATCGTATGCACCTGATGACGTGGTATTAAGATTTACGTAAATAATAATAATGTTATGTAGGCATATACTGTTACTAAGCATTTATATTTTGTGTAGATTTAACAAGTTAATAAATAAAGGAATGTGCGTTTGGTACCATACTTACTTTCTTACTTACTTAGACTCTAGCATCACAGCCCATTGTACATCCTCAATCGTATTGGCACCCATTATAAAATTTTCTGTGTAAAATTTCAAGACCGATGCATGGCTTAGAGTGATTGGCACTGTTACCATAGGCCAATACAAATTTTTTCACCCCCTATCATTCACCCGAATGTAAATGTAAACTCTAAGCGAGTTATGTCTACGCAGCTGCTTGAGTTGGGGGCAGTGTTGCCTACGTTGGATTTAGTTTTAGCCAAAATTCGTATTGACTATCTTAAGTCAATTAACCCTTACCACGCTCATGTAGGCCTATGCCCTAGGCCCTAGGACCTATAACCTACAAAATCTACACACAATGTAAATGCTTAGCAACAGTATATGCCTAGATAACATTTTATTATTTACGTATATCTTAATATCACGTCATCAGGTGCATACGATATTACATGATTAACAGATTGCTATTATTTTAATTTTGATAGTTTTGATTTTGGTATTACTTAGATTTTGGTATTACTTATTACTTACTTATTACTTACTACTTATTACAAGCTAGAATGCTCACAAATAATGCATCGAAATGTTTGCCAGAACCTGCCTCATTACAACTCTCTAAACGAGGATAATTTAAACGGCAACAGTTCGTGTAACTTTTCTGTATACTAAATAAAAAAACCAACGGTTCAGTTACACAAAATTAATCAATTTTAACACTTTGGATATATATAAGACCTTTGCCTGGGCATATACAATTAATATATGTCATTGACAGAATAATTGGACAAATTTAAAAACTAACACAAAATGTTCCAATTTTCAAACAGCTCTGGAGCCTAAACGGTTCATCGGTGATTACCACATTAGGGGTCAATCTTGTAGCAAATTTTGTGTACTTTAATTTTTATAATATAGTCTAATAACGGAAAGTTGATAGTTTCAGAGTTATAAGCCAAATATTACAAAAAATATCATTTTTTCCATATTTTTCTCATTTTTGTCAATGTTGCGTCAAGAATTTTTGTTGGCAAACCTCAGATTCGGATTCAGCACCCCGAAATACATAAGAAATGGAAAAAATCAAAACTACCCCAAAACTTTCTCGCTATGAGTAAATTTAAATACAAATTTACTGGATTATTTATAGAATGTCAACATTTAATAAGGATTTTATCCAACCATTGAATGTAAGATCTTTGATATATTTTGGGCAATCACAAACGTTTGTGTTACCTTTGCAAGCACTGAGATGATACAACTTTCTAAAGAACTGTTGTTGGGATCATCTCATGTACAAAAGGGTTATTTGCTGGAACTGCTACTCCCATCATCGTTGATCTGTCATTACAATCTGCCTAGGAGGCCTTTTACATACAGATGAATGTCCCTTTGGATCTAACTATATTTTCAATTTGCATTGGCGATAGTAACGTTTTAATGTAAGCAAACCCAATGACAAAAACAGTTTCGTAAGAAACACTTTATTTATTTTATGTAGATTATGAAAAGTAAAGGTAAAAATATAAAACTCGGCTACTATTCAAGGTTTTATTAGTTACTAATGCCAAGAGAATAACTCACTTGTTTTCCACTAATAAAGAGATTGTTATATAATGCCACAATATTTCCAGAACCCCTACTAAGAACATTCTGTAGTTTGCATCAATATTAGTATTGTTTTAATAGAGTTTTTGTTTCTGTAGAGTTTCAGTTGGTCGAGAACTCCCAACAATGATTGTTTTGGTCAATTTACTTGTCTAGTCAGTTGAGAGTAAGTTACTATATTGATACGACGAATAAAAACTTCATTTAACCGAACTATCAATCTTGTCGACTAAAACAGTTGCTTTACATTAAAATATCACTTTTTTATTTAGTTTTATTTAGCACTTAGTTATGCATGGATGGCATAATTATATTTCCTATATTCTTTTATTACCATTTCAAAACAGTTTTTTCAGTGTTTAATTTTTATATATACAAAATAAATAAATAAATGTAATATGTACAATAGGTTTTAGTCCAAATCGTGAACTTTTGTTGAAATCATTGAAGTCTAAACGTAAAAATCTAAAAAGAAAAGACTCCTCAAAAATAAATACTCGTACATTGCTATATACAAAATGTCCAGCTTCGTCTAGGACAAACTTTGTCGGATTATTCGGGAGGTAAAAACAAGCAAAAAATGCAATTGCAACATATTGTGCTCTATCTCAAAACGTTTAGCGTCTGTCTGTCTGTGTGTGCTTTTTACAGGAGCTATAGCGTTGGTATTCAGCAAATATGCTGAGCCCCGGGTACCACTGGACAGGCGTGTTGAGCCCGTGGGTCCGTAGTCGTAGGACGAGGAGAGGACTTATGTAGTCCCTCACCACCTTAAAAGCGTATACATAGGTCTACGTTGAGTATTGACGGAGTTTACGTCGGACTGCAGACCGAGTAGACTGCTTAGAGAGTGCTAACTTCTGAGCAAGTGATGCAAGAACCGTCTCCATTGAAGAGCAGCAGCTAGGGGACCGAGGATTCCGGGGTGAAGGAGCCAAGGATCTAGACCGCGGACACACACGGATATCTCTTGTAGGAGTGTCGTAGACCACCGGGCCAGTTAAGGACGTACGCTAGGACTGATCCAACCTCGGCCAAACCCTGAACACAAGCCCGGAGACACTGCCTGGTAGGAGGACTAGGTACGGATCCAGGATCAAGATTTCATACACAATTGTACATAGAAACATGTGTGTTATGATAAAAGAACACTGAATAAACGGAAGTGTAAGATACGCAGTCTTTCACTTATCAACCCTTACCTCCCTTGATAAGGCCTACAGTGTTCTGGAGGAAACTTCCTCACAAAATACGCTACTACTATTCAAGTTGTTATGTATTTTTAAAACGTTTTTATTAACTCCCTTTCTTGTCCGGTACAAATTTTGCAATCAATTCCCTAATGAGCTATTAACTTGAAACTAGAAACATAGCTCACAATTGGACGACAATGCAATACTATATCATTTCATTTTCATATTTTCCTTGGGCTAAGCCTCATGGGCTTCCAAATTTTCTATGTTTACATTTCGAAAGAATGTCAATACATTATCATCAATTGAAGTAAGCTGTAAATACTTAAATTTGACAGAGAGCAAGAGGTACAGGTTCTGCTCCCGAGATATTCTAAATATAAAACAAGCATTTCAAAGTAAAGATAAAACATCCGATTAGAGATAATAAGGTTTTGGTTATGTATTAACAGACCATATAAAATAGATTTTACTTACACATTAAAAACTAAAAAGTAAAAAATAATTTATAAATAAAACTACTAATTTAAAATGCCACGTTTTTAAACGCACTAAAAAGTAGGAAATAATTTAAAAATTTGTGGAGGGAATAAATACTTGTAAGATTTAAAACGAAAAACGTGGGGCGAATACAATGGATAATAATAGTTCAATAGGTGAAGATAATTGTAAATTATCCCAATCGTTTTAAATCTTATTAGTATTTACTCTCTCCACATATTTATAAATTATTCTATATTTTTTTAAGCGTTTGAAAACGTGGCATTTAAAAAAAATATTTTTTTATAATTTATTACAATCTGAATTAACAATAATTTTTCCAATTAGAATACAATCTTTATATCTGAGACCAGTACGTCAAGAAGAGTTAATTTAGCAGAGTAAACTCTGCAAGACATATCACTCTATGTATAAAACAAAATAATAACAGTGAGTGATCTTCCACATATTGTTTGTTGTACATTCTTCCAAACAAGGAACAAGAATTCACCGCACAATATCCACGATCCAAGGCAGTGCAATATCTCACAAGCTCTGTAGGTTTATTGTTCATATTGTTCAGCACAGCCGTCTCAGTCTCCGTCTGGGCCGACCTTTCTTTGTTAATCCGACACGTGTAAATTGTAGCTTATCTTTTACATGTTTCTTGTTTCGAAACCTATCTGTGCACTACAAATATTTCAGGTTACTTTAAATTTCGTCATTTTAAAAGAGTACAAGTAGGATTATGTATACTGTAATATCAATTCATAGCCAAAACAATATTGTTCTTTTCTACTGTATTACGTTACTAACATTATGGTTTTAGTTTGTTAAATGTATATGGAAACTTTTGTCACGAAATAATATTTTTGTAATATTCGTATTTTCACTGTTAATGCAATGTTCTGATTATTAAAAAACCAATTTTATAATTTTTATATAATAATAAGTATATCATTATATTTAACATATAATCATGGATTTTGAGAATTTTGAGCTCGGGAATTAGATTCGTCTAGATTACCAAACTGTATATCACATTATTACTAGAGATAACTATAAACTAAACATAGTCACGTGTTTACAGACATTGTGGTTTACCACTGAAATATTCACGGACGCTGTAGAGGGATCTGTCAAACAACATATACCACTTCTAAGTTCTTTCAAATCTTTGTTGGCCTTCAGTCCAGGTGGAAGACGATTAAATAGTTTTACAGAATTGTAATGAAGGTTTCTATGAAAGAAAGAAGTGGAATGGCGAGGAATTGGTAGATTTAATGTATTGTGAAATGTATACCTGGAGTTTAATGCAAAGGAGATTGAGAAAACTGAAATATTTTTTTTAGGAAATATAGAGTTTCTAGGATGTAAATATACGGGAAGGTTGGATCCGTAATGATCTGAAATAATGTCTGTATGATTGTTGTTTAGGAAGAGAAAACACAATTCGGATTGCCATTCTTTAAATCCTGAATAAGAACCGAGTCCTTTCGCTCTTGCATCCCCAAACAGGAACATCATATGTCAGATGGGGGTAGACAAGCCCATAGTAGGCTGATAACAGGACATCCGTGGTGGCTGATTGACTAACTCTCAGCATACTTTCTTGCTAACATGCTTAGTGTGGCTGTGGCATTTTGAGGTTTTCGTCAAGGACTAGACCAAGGAATCTTCTTCTGAAGGAAAGGTGGTTGACGAAATAATTTATTGATTTTAAATTTCTTGACATTTTTTTATGTATTAAGTACAAGACTAAGGCCTTATTACTACTATTCACTTTATTACAATCAATTTAATTTAGACTTTTCCAAAAAGTATTTATTCTATTTACGTGGGTTACAATTGTAATGTTGTTCAAAGGTTTATTGCGGACATTTTCCATCACGAATGTAAAAAACAATACACAACGTTTCGGGATCTGGAATCTGATCCCGTCTTCAGGTGAAAAAACTTAACTAACACATTACAACTAACAATACACAAACGTCCAACCTAAGTTTGGAATACACTACCGAGGGTAGTAGTAAAAAAATATGCACTGTATAGCAGTCAAGTCATGATACAACATGCAATTAATAACAAATCACAAAACACTATAATCTATAAAAGGTTTACGTACAAAAAACTCACACAATGGAACACTAACAACACCGTACGCTATGACTCCACCAATGAGACTGAACCAACATGGCTGACCAATCGGAAACACGGATACAACAGAAATGGCTTCCGGTCCCTGGAAAAGTAAAACCAACAAAATGGCGGAGCGATGTACGATGCCGCAAGATGGGTGTTAATTATGTTTATTCCTATCACGAGTTTTACTACGAGTTAACATAACGTGCGAATTTTGAGGAGAACTCGTTATTTCCCTATTTATTGAACAATTAAGTTCCCTATCCTTTAGTTCCTTGTTCAAAATGGGTAGCCAAAGTGGCCTTATTTCAACCGATGACTGACTGATTGGTTGGTCTGCTAATTTAATGTATGAGGCTTCAATGAGTTTACGTTTGAAAAAATGAGGTTCCTTATGGACAATTTTTGCCTCTTCAAAATTCATACGATGATTTTCGGACCAGCAATGATGAGCGATCTTAGATTTTTCCACTAAACCTTTTTTGGTGTTTTCTCTGTGTTCTTTGATTCTAATGTTCAACGGTCTTTTTGTCTCGCCATAGTAAGGCCTGGAACAATCATTGCAATTTATTCTGTAAACACAGTTTTTAGTATCCTGAGTGTCATTTTTGGGTTTTGTTTTGACGAGACTCTGCCTAAGTGTGTTTTGTGTCCTAAATGCTGTTTGCACATTAAATTTCCTAGCAACCCTTCTGATTTTTTCCGACAGTCCTGACACATACGGGATTGACATGTGGACGAGTTTTTCCTTGCGATTTTGTAAAGGTTCACGCGTAGCCCTATCTTTCTTGCATTTGTTTATAATGGATCGAGGGTATCCGTTACTAGCCAAATCCTGTTCTACTTTCTTAATTTCATCCTTTAACTCATCCTGATTGGAGCAAATGCTCTTAGCCCTGTCAAACAGAGAGTAAGCAACCCCCTCCTTGACAGAAATTTGGTGGTTTGAAGCTTTGGCTTCAGCTCGGCTCAAACCGAGGATATGGTGGAGATATGTCGATGACACTTTCGTGGTTTTCCCTCATGGAGATGATAAATTGAATGAGTTTTTAGAGCATCTTAATAGCGTTTCATCCTCCATAAAACTAACCATGGAGGTGGAATCACAAAACAAACTCCCCTTTTTGGACGTGTGCGTAGAAAAGCATTTGAACAGTCTTAGAACATCTGTTTATAGAAAAAAGACACACACAGGGCAGTATCTAAACTTTCAATCAAACCACCAAATTTCTGTCAAGGAGGGGGTTGCTTACTCTCTGTTTGACAGGGCTAAGAGCATTTGCTCCAATCAGGATGAGTTAAAGGATGAAATTAAGAAAGTAGAACAGGATTTGGCTAGTAACGGATACCCTCGATCCATTATAAACAAATGCAAGAAAGATAGGGCTACGCGTGAACCTTTACAAAATCGCAAGGAAAAACTCGTCCACATGTCAATCCCGTATGTGTCAGGACTGTCGGAAAAAATCAGAAGGGTTGCTAGGAAATTTAATGTGCAAACAGCATTTAGGACACAAAACACACTTAGGCAGAGTCTCGTCAAAACAAAACCCAAAAATGACACTCAGGATACTAAAAACTGTGTTTACAGAATAAATTGCAATGATTGTTCCAGGCCTTACTATGGCGAGACAAAAAGACCGTTGAACATTAGAATCAAAGAACACAGAGAAAACACCAAAAAAGGTTTAGTGGAAAAATCTAAGATCGCTCATCATTGCTGGTCCGAAAATCATCGTATGAATTTTGAAGAGGCAAAAATTGTCCATAAGGAACCTCATTTTTTCAAACGTAAACTCATTGAAGCCTCATACATTAAATTAGCAGACCAACCAATCAGTCAGTCATCGGTTGAAATAAGGCCACTTTGGCTACCCATTTTGAACAAGGAACTAAAGGATAGGGAACTTAATTGTTCAATAAATAGGGAAATAACGAGTTCTCCTCAAAATTCGCACGTTATGTTAACTCGTAGTAAAACTCGTGATAGGAATAAACATAATTAACACCCATCTTGCGGCATCGTACATCGCTCCGCCATTTTGTTGGTTTTACTTTTCCAGGGACCGGAAGCCATTTCTGTTGTATCCGTGTTTCCGATTGGTCAGCCATGTTGGTTCAGTCTCATTGGTGGAGTCATAGCGTACGGTGTTGTTAGTGTTCCATTGTGTGAGTTTTTTGTACGTAAACCTTTTATAGATTATAGTGTTTTGTGATTTGTTATTAATTGCATGTTGTATCATGACTTGACTGCTATACAGTGCATATTTTTTTACTACTACCCTCGGTAGTGTATTCCAAACTTAGGTTGGACGTTTGTGTATTGTTAGTTGTAATGTGTTAGTTAAGTTTTTTCACCTGAAGACGGGATCAGATTCCAGATCCCGAAACGTTGTGTATTGTTTTTTACATTCGTGATGGAAAATGTCCGCAATAAACCTTTGAACAACATTAACTCACCATCACCAACAATGAACTTCAAACAAAGAATTGTAATGTGTTATAAGTACATCAACTCTTAATAAAACTTTATATCTTTCATACACGTAAGTGTTAGTCGTTGTTTGTTCTTAGATGAAATGTGGTTTTGTGTGGAAATGATCATTTGTTTAACACCTCAATAGCCCCAGCTGTCTCGGGCGTGTGATATTTCAACTCTCGCATGTTGTATTGTTCCGTTTTGTCTCTGGAATTAGTGTGTGCTATTGTTGTCAGCATTCATAAAATACGCACTCACTTATCTGTACATTATTTTACCTCTAAAATATTAAGCGATTTGTGTGATGCATTACTATTTTAAAAATCGTCTTTATGTTCTTTTCTTTTCATTATGATTGTTTAGAAGGTATTTTATTAAAATAAGTCACTCATTAAAAGTATTATAGATTCCTGTTTCACAACTACCTAACTAATGTGCTGCACTAAATGATATGGGTCTCTAAAAACCTGCACAAATTCTGATTTCCAATTAGTTTACGGATGTTTCATTCCGACTGGTATAAAATTACTATCACTTGAATCTCCCTAAATTTTGATTTGGAGCTATGACCATTTTAGGTGGGTACTACCACAGAATAAATAGAAGACAACTTAATTCTTTATGTATACTCTTTATTCTGTAGTACGACGAGGAAGACAGAAACTTGTTTGTTTGTTCAAACTTATTACACTTATTTGAAGAGTCTTCCATTCAAACAATTCTGAGAGATTCTATAAAGATACATCCACAAACAAGCAATCTACATTAGCTCTGCGTTATAAAGCGGGCGATGAACCTGGTCTCATGAACCGCTTGGGCTACTTTACAAACTAATCTACAGTAATTTGATTTTTGGGGTTTAGATTTTTTGTATTAAATTTAATTTACATTAGTTAGTTATTTTCGAGCATTATCGTACCTACAGATAGAAAAAATTCCTATAGCAAAAAATCTACTTAAGCACATTTCAAACCAACGTTTAAATGTAAAGCAACATTCTACTTATTGTCGAATGAAACAATAGACACTTTTTAAGAAAAATAGTTATATACAGGTTTTATTTATGATAATTAGCCTTTTAAAATACCGGGTGTCCCACGAAGGGGTTTAAACGTTTGATTTTATATTTCGTGCCCATTCATGCACAGAACTTTTTTAAACTTTACACAGTTTACAAAGTACGTTTTAAAAATATTCTGGAAAAATTCAACTCCCTAACCTTAGTAGAAACAAAATGGCGGCATATTGAAAAACGATACTTTAAAAACATTAAAAAAGGTATTTTTGGTTTTATAAAATATTTTTATTGTTACTTTTTAGGGCAATATGACTTTTAAATAAAAAAAAAAAAATTAGAACATAGCCTAATAAAAAACCTTAATGTCCAAAATTATTCAAACTGTAACCCATCCACAGCAACACACTGATAACAGCGCGTAACAAATGATTCGTAAGCTCTTACAAAGAACCTCCGCGGTATCCGGAGAAGTTCCTCTTCCATTGATTGTTTAGTTCCTCATCATTATTGAAGCCATGGGTATAAACTTGTTCCTTTAATTATCCTCATAAAAAGAAGTCACAAACAGTTTCTACTAAGGTTAGGGAGTTGAAATTTTTCCAGAATATTTTTAGAACCTACTTTGTAAACTGTGCAAAGTTTAAAAAAGTTTGGTGCATGAATGGGCACGTAATATAAAATCAAACGTTTAAGCCCCTTCGTGGGACACCCTATATTTAACTTAGCGTTTAATATTCTTAACACGTGTTTGAATAAATACAATGTAAAAGCTAGTTGGGAAAAGCTAAGAGCACAGATAACAGAAACCAAGAGTCTTTTCCCAACGCATTGTTTTATCAATTAGTAATATTTAAAACTGTATTATGTCTTAATGAGTCTTGTTGGCCTTTTTTTGTTGTATTTGAAGATAATATAAATGTCTTGTTAAATTTAAAAGGGGGGTTGAATGCGGTTGCTTATCCAAACTATCATTTGGGACCAAACCTTAACCTTTGTTACCTTAGGTAACAATTCCTTAAGCAAAAAATGTGGAACGAAAATAAATCACTCTGAACATTCTCTTTCAATAACAACATAACATAACAAGGTTATGAATAGCGTTTCAGACTTTCTGATCATTTAATTGTTGAGTTAAAACAGTAACTTATAACACCAAAAGAGATGGTGAAATAGAAAATTCAGACAAAATAAGAACATTTGTAATAAATTACAACTCATTATATTTCAACTACTGTACATCCAATATCGTAAATAGAATACAATAGAGTTAATGTTTGAGCAAGTTTCCGTAAGTCGTTAGAACCGGAAGTGGAACATCCATCACAGAATGTCGGGTAATTTTGCTCCTATGCGGTCACTTCCGCTTCATTGCTGCAGGCAAAGCTTGATGTATTGCTATGTGTGTAAAATATACATTTAATATAAGGTCAACGTGATTTAAGTAAAGTAATTGTTCCATTTATTTTATTTGGTGATCTTATTTCAAACTATACAGATGAAAGAGTTGCACGATAAATTCAAGAGCACTTGTTATAAGATAAGTTTTGTCTTAGGGCGTACAGTATGAAAATTTTTTATTTCATAATTATCTTACTAATATTATAAATGTGAAAGTTTGTGTGTTTGTTTGTTTGTTTGTTTGTTTGTTTGAAGTTCAATCACGCATAAACCACTGGACGGATTGGGCTGAAATTTGGCATGATGATAGCTTACATTCCCGATTAACATATAGGTATATTATTATCTCAAAAATCCATTCGGGCTCCGCCCCAGTGGCTCTGCAGTTCCCCATGTTAACCTTATGAGTATTCATATTTAAAGGGAATTAAAGCATTTAGTCAGCTGTTTCAACTAAAAAAGGTTGGTTCTATGACATACAAAAGCATTAAAAAGTTATAAGATTTACCAACAGGGTGCAGCACTATAATTATTTTTGCATTTATGTACAGCTAATTTGAACTAAGCAGCAACAACAAACTATGATACGCAATGGGAACTGTCAAAGTAGGATTGTATACAGCTGTTATTTTTTTATATCATGAATAATTTGTGATTTTTTGCGGATTTTTAATAATTTATTTTTCTTTATAGTTTAGGTGAAGTGGTAGTACATTATGGTTGGTAGATGTGTAATACTATAGTATATCGTCAATTTAAAGAAGCAAATTGTATCAAACTGTGTCCTCCCCCATTGCAAATGCAAAGCTTGAGTATAACTGCACTACGCATTTTAAACTTATATGCCAACCCCGTACGAAGGACGGGTTCTCTGCTAGTTAGTAATAATACTAAAAACTATCTAAAGTATCGCCCGTACAGAATAAAACGTACATTATTTCAAGTTTCTTTATTATAAGGTATAAAGTAACATAAATAGTTAGATGTATTCTTTTTATGTTATGTGTATAAACCTTCATCCACAAAGTAGACAAAACTCCTTTAACACTCATTAACACTCCTTTAACTCAATACTCAATTAACCTATGGTAAAACATGTAATGAAACAAATTTAAAAAAATATATATTTTTACATGGTATACTAGAATGGGGAGCGAGCTAGTCTAGTGGTTAGAGCGCGGGACTCCGGTTCTTGGGGTCCCGGGTTCAAATCCCGCCAAATCACCAGTGGATTTTATCTAAGTGATAATGCCTTAACCCCTAAGTCTAGCTTGAAGTAATATGAAAAACAATTCCCTGCTCGTACCATCCTACACACATCCTAGGACAAACAAATTTTAGGCCTACTCTTGAATATGCATACCTGGACATTTGGTTTCTTTCTACAACCACTGTTTCGTATCATTACTTTAATCCAGGAGAGTTTATGCCAAATACACCAACATTTTTACCAAGTCAAACTGATAAAACGGCTTATTGTAGGCTATTTTAGTAACAAATTCTAAGGACAAAAATAAAGTTCAAGGCACGAGTCAATGTTACATACTTAACCATGCACAAGTTATAGGTATGTTTTCGTCATTATATCGGCGTGTTACAACATGTTTTCCTTTTACGTTTCATATAATTTATTACTTTAACAGTGACACTAATTTGTACACCTGACGAATGTTAATTCAACTTATAAATATAAATTACAAGTCTAGAGAGGAACTTGCAATAAGAAGGACAAAGGGGGTTTTAAGCTGCGAGACATGACCGTTGTAAGTCTACGTGACCTGAGAGTAACAAGTCAGGAAATTAAACAAGAAACCCTTTGAAATTGTCATTTCTCTGGTTAAATTTGAAACCAACTTCGTTGACGTCTGAAATTAAATATAATTTTAACACAACTTAACGATCCCCGTGCTTGACATAGTAGATCATTATTGAATCAGATGCCTAAAGAGTAGGAAGTACATTGGTACATTGGCCGTATTCCTTGGAAATTCTATCAGGCTTTTTACGTATAGCCAATGAGAGGGCTACAGAGTTTGCTTTAAGAGCAAAAGATGTTTATTTCGTTATTCTTCATGACATAGAATGAGGGATTACTGTATCAGTGATTGTGTACCAATTATTAAATTAGTCAATGCGTTCTATATGGTAATTGCAACAAGATCTATATGTATACTTGTACAGTTATCCATAATGATATCTCTAATGGTAATGCGTGTCGGATTTTTAGGTTTTCAAAAAACTAAGTTCATGTGAGAATATCTGATAATGACATGTTTAATATGGTCATAGTAGGGTTTGAAACTCAATAGCTTATGGCCCAGAATTGTTCGGGATATTATATTATTTAATTAATGTCTAAAAATAATCCATTTTGTAAATGATTAAGGGTCTATGCTTGGTATATTTGTGTCTCATGCTATCAAATGGATATACTCATCGTTAATTATTGTTCAAGGAGAATTCACTGGTTTGTTTAAATCTAAAACTAGCCTAGTGAATAGCCTATGCAGGTTCATCGTTGAAGAAATGTTTGATATGTTCATAAACTGAAACGGCAGAACTTCACTAAGACATATCATTAAAAAAATACTAAATGAATTAAAGATGCTCTAACTCGAAAGGCAAAAAGACAAAATAAAGTTTCAAAATTTGAAACGAGAAAAGTTTTATAAATGAGTTAAGAACGGTTGTAACCGTTGAAAGGGCCATATCGTACTAGAAGAAGAAGAAAATGCGGGGGGTTGACTGCAAGTGTAAACAACCTTTACTTTGTGCAACCTCTTCACAGGTAAAACGTTTTGGATTGTCAAAGAAGTTGTGAAACTTCACTCCTGTCGAAAGGTTTGAATTTTGAATACTTGGTTAGCTTGTTACGAAACCATCTTTAGGCTATCAATATTTCAAATAAGAAGCAACGTTTTCAGTACAGAATATAACAAATTTTTCGAAACTGTAAATATTTTTGCTTTAACTATTGGTTATGGTTTTATTAAACAGAATTGAATTAATATATTGTTATCTTTAGTCTTTACTAATTAAAAACAAGTAGTTCAAAATAACAAAATTCTAAAAAATACCCAAAATACAACAAAATAATTAATACCAAACAACATTAATTCAACAAAATACCTTTTCCGTTTCAGGTTATTTTCCAGAATGTTTAGACTAAAAATATTATAAACCTTTAAAATGTGTTTATCGGTTAAATGATTCTAGGGTGATTTCTGTTCATAAACTAACACCTTCATAATGTAATATATAGATTTGTATTATTAATTCGTAATAACATGTTTCCATGTGTCATGAGGAGATTGTGAGGGTAAATAAATTAAAATTGATACACACAACGTTGGGCAGTAGTAATTTCTACTAAAAAAAAAAAAAAAAACTGCTGTACTACTTTTCATGCATTTTGATTTATAACACACATGCATGAAATGTTTGAATATGTATTATTATGAAAACTTTAAAATTACAAACTTGTATTTTGGATTTACTTGTATTTTGGATTAACTTTTTGCGTCGATATTTTTATGATTTACAATCTTGAAACCCCTTTTCTCGTGTTAAACCTGTTTTAGCTACCAAAGTGTCTATAAAAGCAAGCTGCTGACGCTGTGTCAGTAAACCCCAACAGGCGAACTTCTCGAGAAGATTTATGGCTTTGGGATCTCTGTGGTTGGAAAATGTTTTCATGTCGTGAAATCCTCAAGGCATACCTTTTTCAGACCACCTTTTGGTGCGGAAAGTTGTAAAAAAGCAATTTATAAGAAATATGAAAATACCCAATTCTGCATTTTCAACCAAAGTTTATATTTCAAGTGTACGCTAACAAAAATCTTCTTACTTTTTCATATACTTGTTTTATGACTATCAGTATATAGTTTGTAAAAAAATCAAGTTCTATGATCATGAACATGACCGTTTTATATGCATTAGTTGATTTAAATGAGACAAAAAAAAACTTTGACTTTATCATGACAATCTAATATATTTAGTTCGTTAAAGCAATATATGACGAAATTTATCAATGTTGAATGAAATTCATTCACTATTTAAATGCGCTCTCACAAGATTATCAACAATCAACCAATATGACTTATTATCATTGTGTTTTTTATTTTGATTAGTCCAATTAATGATATGGGATTCGTTACGATTGTATATAAAAACTTAGTATAACGTTAAAATCGAAAACAAGCAAACCCTGAAATTTAGTCTTGTATGTATTAAACAATACTTTTAGCTATTTAATTGCGTCTTACACTTACATTTTAACTGTTAAAAATTTTGGTACCGTAAAATACAGAAAGTATTGTTAAAAAAGTATGATGCTTTTAGTGCCCTATTTTATCCAATCGTGTTCACATAAGAATTATGTTATAGTAGAAACAAAAATAAAGATATAAAAAATATATACATTTAATATTTCAAAGGTTTCTTACAGAAAATAATAATTCGTATTCAAAACATTTCGGAAATATTGGTCTTGGGTTGAACAAACAAGATTGTTTTTAATTCTTGGTATTTTACCAGTAAAAGACAATAACTCCAATTAAACTTTCATATTTAAATGTTTTACTAAATGACATATATACGAACAATTAATCATTAATTATGTATGTTGTAAGGTATAAACATGTATCCGCTAGATGTGAAGTGCAATCTATCCATAGTTTTGGCATTACATATCCCCTCAACTAAAAGAACACTACAGTATGTATTACTTGAAGTATGAGCCTGCGGCTTAAAGCGGTGTCCGCTTGACCCAAAAATCTTAAAGTTGTTTGGTATTGTTTTAACATATGCCAATACTGTTAGTAGTAAACGTTTAATATACGATTTTATCAAACACCTAATAAGCTTTATTTTTAATGTTTATATTTTAAACTCAAAATATAGTAATACAATTATGTTCAAGCAAATGGTAATCGGTAGTTAAAGCGAAAAAGTGTAAGTTTATCTGGATGCTCGTTGCATTCAGTAAACCCGTTTCTATATTCAAATATAAATTTCGTAAAAATGGCTTGGTAACAAGATGACCAAAAAAATTCAAAACTCAAACATGTTGACAGTGGGGATGTTTCAAGTCTGGAGAATCATTATGACTTCTTTGACAATCCAAAGCCTTTTACCTGTAAAAAGGTTGGTCAAAGTAAAGGTTGTTTACACCTACAGTCAAATCGTTGCCTTTTCCGCTTGTCTGGCTACGATATGGTTCTTTTAACGATCCTAGTAAAAACCGACATTTAACTCATTTATAAAACATTTCTCATTTCGACTTTTGAAACTTTATGTCTTTCCTTTGTGTAGCTTTATTTCATACATTCCTAGTTTGTTCGTTCAGAAGAGAAATGTTTTTATAGTGTTTTGCCCCTTTAATTTATGAATCTATAAAATATGTTTTCTTAACTAATGAAATTACATAATTATGTATAAGATTCAGTTCACAAAATCAGTAAAATTTCCTTTCACAACATTCCATAATAATTTAAACTAACATTCCGGTGTGATACCAAAAAAACTTAGTGCTTGGAATCAAATGCTATATAAATAAACAGCATTGTTGTCTCGATGCTCCAAAATTGGCTCCTATGTGTTTTACATAGTATTATACCTGACCTTAACAATGAGTCTTACACCTAGAAAAAAACTCATTTACTAAAATGGTTCACTTTTATATGTTAACTAGTATTTCTCTCCAATCAAATCCAGGGTTTCCAGTAGGGCCTACTGTATTGCGAACATATTGTGACATGTCGCTTAAAAATGCAGTCATTGACTGATTTTCCTATGTGTGCTAGTTTGTTGACATCCTAGGAATCCATATCGCACTGGCATTATATGTTCTGAGATTTGTTTGTATGTAACATGCATGTAAACGCTCATACACAGAAACGGACCTTGGTACGTACATATACACACACACACACACACACACACACGCACGCACGCACATATACACACATATACACATATACACATATACACGCAGTGAAAACGTTAGTTGTTACACAATCACTGAAACATGTTACATATCAAAGTTATTCCAGATGATAAAGAATTAATAATTGAAACTTGTGCCATCCATATTAGTAACTGTGTAGCCATGACAAAACCTCTTGTTTTATAAACGTAACATTTATATATCTTGTTTTAGCATACAGCTATTTTAAAATTACATATTTCAATACGCTAATGTGCAGCCCGTTATGACGTTAGGTATGAAAACTGGCATGAAAAGTCTATTTATTCGAAATGACCGATGGACGAGACATATATATTTAAGATATAATTTATTCAAAACAATTTTGATGGACATAGTATTGCTTTTAATATCAATGCATGGATGCTACTATAGTATGGAAAATGTTGTTAAATTCTTATTTTCCATCAAGCAGAATAACTCATGTGGAATATTAACTATAACTTAAAACATGAAAATGTGTAGTAGTGAAAAGTATTCTCTTCTTCTTATTCTTTAGGCATGTGGCGTGAATATTAACTTTCAATGTGAAACCCCTCATGTGCTTAACTAAAAAAATTACATTACAATATCTCAAATTACTTTAAGTGAAAAAAGATTCAGTTGGAGCAAAGTTATAACACCTGGATATACTGGAGGGTGGGATGTGACTTCTGCATTATTAACTAGCCTGAGACTCGACCTGCAGAGTGGAAATGGAGACAACTGAAACTTTAACCAACCCTTACACCTTCCATGGACATCTAACACACACAGGTGAAGTATATTGCTGCATTTCATGACTCACGCAGTTCGCAGTTGTATGTAAAACCTTTCATTTGAAATTTGTTTCAAAGTAAAATAAACCATTAATTATGTTATCCCTCAGTCTTATAATGTATCCAAATAAACACTGTAAAGTATAAAAATAATAATCACAATACAACGTAAAAGTAATTGTTATAATTTTATTATATCAGCAAATGTCCTTCTATATAGTTTGATTAACTAACTATTTTATTCAGTTTCTTTGTGTCCATCACCGCGCAAGTTACGGCCGGCCGCACCCGCGTTCGTGCAAATAAAATGCTGTATTTTTGTGTATTAACGACGACAATCTGCTGTTACAACAATTTTACGAATCAGTAAGCTTGACAATGAAACGGTTTTTTCGAAGCTAGGCCTAGTTGCCAATGTAGGCTGTACCTATTTATTTAGTTCATCAACTTTATTAAAATATTATTGTTTGTACAACTAACGTTTTGTATACTAATAGTTTTCCATTAAAATATTTACAATTTTCTCTCCAAGTCTAAGTTAAGATTTTTTCACAAAGCCGCCCTCTTATAACTCTTGTAACGTGCAAAATTAGTTTTTAATAGAACACTTTTTGTAATTTAGGGGCTGATGCACCAAAAAAAATCTTTTTTCCATAAATGATTTTATACTGCCATTTTGTAGCCTGAAATTTCCAGTTTCCAACCATATACAACAGTAAGTAAGTTATTGACCCTAAATATGATATAAAAATTATGTTTTTGAGATTATGTTAGCTGTTTTCCAGCTGGGCAGAAGACACTTTGACTTTAGTATATTTTTAGTCCATCAAAAAAAGATTTTTTTCAAATTGATTGTATATTACTATTTTGTAGCCTGAATTTTCCCGTTTCCAACGATATGCAACAATAAGTAAACTTTTGACCCTAAATATAGTATAACATTATTTTATAAGAGTATGTCAGCTGTTTTTCAGCTGGGACAGAGCCTTCCGTATTTTGTGGTTTTCCAAAAGTTATTTTTTTTGCACATATGTTCCTTTTTCTCAGTAACCGCTAAAGATATCAATTCGAATTTTTTTGTGCTTATAAAAGTTGCCTAGATTCATAATTGGAATGAATAAAAACATCACAAATACCAACAGTAAATATTTTAAAAAATTACCTATATTATACATTAAAAATTTTAAAAATATATTTTTTGGAAAAATCAAAAAAGATCCAAACAACTGAAAAGGTTATATTTTTTACATTCCAAATGTGCAGTAAGACTAGATCAGTCATATAAAAAAAAGAAGTCAGCTATCTTTAATGGTTTTTTTAGAAAAAGGTACATATGTTAACATGGATGAGGATAGGGCGCACCAACCCCCTTTGCAAATCAAAGAACATAGAACATTTTTCTTTGATAAGGATCTTAAACTGGTAATCTTAGATATGATGATTATTGAGTCCGGACTATATCAGCCAACATGTTTTGTTTATCCGTCAAGGTTTAAATTATATGTTTACACCTTAAAATACGAAACTAAATCCTTATTATTAGATTCTAACTACCCTTTGCATCAAAATTTTAATATAGACAAGGAAAAGGATATGTACCTATTCAATAAGTTTTGAAGTTTGAATGTAAATTAGACAGAACGGTTTATTTCAGCACGATCGCCTCGGTATATTGCCTGGGAAGGGACAACCTTTGAATTTTTAACTGAGAACTCTGAACTTTACCTGTCCACAGGGAATGGCGCTTCCAGTCAAATATGCATTATTGAAATGCACTAAAGAGATGCAAAATATGGATTTCTACTATTCATTGAACATTCAGAAGCTGCAAGTAGCTGGAGGATAATACATTTATATTTTTTACTTTATTATTAATTTGAATGCCATAACGTTAGAATATTTTTCTCGAGCTATATAAAGTGGGTATTTACAATGTTCGTATATCTACTCAACTCCTAATAATAATACTATTCAAATAGATCCTTTGGCTATATTCATTAATGGTATTATAAAGCCTTACAAGAACCTTTGTGTATGGATAAAATACATTCAATTATTTTATAAGACTTTCAATATCTAAATCATCTGTAGCGTCGGTGATACAAGCAATATATCAAAGCCAACTGATACGTTCCATGTCATTCATCAACATGACAATATCTCTACGTGTGGTGCAGCATTATTATCTTTCTTGCTGATGTGATATCAATATATCGCTTATCTATCACAGCTGAATAAAGCGATTAAATCATCCATCAATCTGATCTGATCGAGAATTTATTTTACAATTTGCTCTTATGTGGTATTCGTGTGGCGCAGGGCTAGAGAATATCTCTATGCATATGTCTAACCCTGGTGTAAGCGTATGCATTTACGTTAAACACCCACTGTACAAACTATGTTATTTAAAATCACCAACTGTAAAGATTCCCTTCTCGTTAATCCCTCTTATAAAACCACTCGTTTTTTTCATAGTTATTTTATCATGCATTGACTGCAGCTATTTTATTTGTTATGCCTCACTAATCGTAATGCAAATAACGTCATATTCAACGCCTTTTAAGTCATATCCAACAAATCCCACGGATTTGGAAACATGTTAAACTCAAGCCGTCCGCAAGTTTTGCCGTCAGCTGTCCTATAAACCAAGTAAATAAGATCTGTTTATCTGGAGTTTCAGCAAACTTTCTGAGAAGACAGCCCGCAGTAAGGTTTCTGTCTTGTGAAGTTTTCAGTGAAACTAAATTTAGTTTATAATTTTATACTTCTGCAAATACTTTTCCTAGGTACAGAATTGATCATGACACATTGCATGATAGTTTAAATTGAATTATTTCAGTAACTGCGATGCTATGCCTTACAAACATTATACCATTGAGTATAAACCTAACCCTAGAGTCTCCACTCAATGGGGCATAGCATTACCCGTGCAGCGCCAGGCATTTTAATACCAAATTATTAATAGTAAGTAATTATTTAATGTAATAGGAAAATTGTTTTTACAAGATTTGTTCGTATTTTCCTTTTCGTCATTATTCTATTATGCCTTTAAAGTATTTATAGTAAAATTCTTATAGCAATATGTATTTTTCAATTCATAACTTTGTATTGAGCCTCGATTTTGTTTGATTTATAATGTATTTATTTGTTGGTATACTTGATTAGCAAGTTTATTATATCAAGCCAATTTTACAAAGATTTTTAAAGATAAGGCTCTGTAAATACCTTTGTAGTTGTACACTCGTACTGTCAACCAGTTCATATGAAGTAATGGTATAAAGATTTTTAAAAATTAAAGTGTCTGTCGATACCCTTGTACTTGTACTCTTGTAGTTACAACCAGTTTATATGAAGTTAATGGTATAAAGATAAAAAAAATTAAACTGCCTGTACATACTCTTTTACTTGTACTCTTGTAGGCCTAGTGTAAAGCCGAATCATAACTATGCATATTTTTGAAACGTTCTTCTCTCGTAGAATAAAGTGAAAGTAGTGCGTGTTATGTCACCGAGGAAGAATATGTAGCCTACAGTGGTTTGGGAATCAGGGGTGTACGACTTAACCGATGGTACCAGACAAATAATAAGGCGTAAAAATAAACACTGAAATAATGTTATAACACTTACCATATTAAAATTCTGGTAAATATTTTCAGTTAAAACTTAAAGTAATAAAGAAATTTAGGATTTATGTTATAGAATTTTGTTAAATAAGCAGTGCATATGCATTATCGTACGTGTTCTTAGTTTTAAGTTTATTATATTATGTAGAGAATATGTAAACCCACAACAGAAATAAAACAAACTTAGTTGTAATATCAATATAATAAACTATCGGTTAAACGATAAAAATGGTTTGCTATAAAGTTGATCAGAATTGTACGTAAAAAGAAAGGCAAATTTTTTTACAAACCTTTGTAATTTGATGTGAGTATAAAATCATGATAGACCTTCAAGTAAGTGAATCATATACAGAAAAAATAAATAAAATTGGGATTCCTGTATAGCCTACAATTAATTGTAGCATTACAATATTGACAAATAACTTTTTAATTGCGTAATGTATGGATAAAATTATGTTATATGTGTTAGAGGCAGTTGTTGCCGTTCGTGTTCATTGCATTCGCTTTGTAGAGACAGCTCGACCGGTGAGGGAGAGGCCGGTTGCTGTGGGAAGTGACGATGAGTAGGGGGGGGGGAGACTGACGCGCGAGCGCGGTGCAGGCTACCTTAACGCAGCGTGTCTCAACGCAGACTGAGCTCAGCCAGCGGCGTACTGCATTACCATTGACTACCACGACCCAAGCGTCAGCGGCCCGAACTACGTCGTCAAAAGCGGTACCGACTAACAGTATAGCGGTGGGCTCTCTAGGTTAGGTTTATACTCAATGATTATACTAAGTGAGCAGTGTCCATTCCATACATATCCATTATTGAATGTGTTTATTTTATAATAGCATAGAAGGCAACTTTACGTTACACTTGGTTTTCATCAACTTGATTTAGCCGATGCGTACAGCAACCATGATGACTGAATGTTTACTGGTGCCAGCAAGGTGTTGATTAAGCTACATTCTCACCATGGTTCTTTATGGAAATTAAGTGGGGGGTCTCTCACACTTAAACCTCCTCTTACCTTAACAACAAATTATGGGGGGAAGATGTTAGTCATTCTTTTACAGGGCAAGAGTGGCGTAATTACTTACACACATTATGTTACCCGTATGCTGATGTTATAATAAGTATTTAACAACAAGGCTTTGCTTAATTATTTCAAATTCAATCTGTTTTCTCAAATTATAGTTTGATATACAATACCAAGTTTTTTTTCTCTTTTAAACACCTAAATTAATCTATATACATATCTTAATAATATACTGTACCTTACTTGTATACAATAAATAAAACATTTTATATGGATATAAGCCTATGTGTTAAATATAGATGTTAAATGTTATGGTACTGTCGTAGCTCACATATATCTTTATTCCAAGCACCATCATACATTTTAGGCGAGTCGGTGGCTCAGACGGCAGCGTCGCGGACTTCGGGTCCTGGGCAATGTCGTGGGTTCGGATCCTGGTCACTGTCTCTACTTTTTATATAATGTTCTATTACCAAATCAGTGGAAAATCCTGATATCACAGAGTAACTCTTAATTTCTTATGGAGTTAACTTATATCTATTGTATGGGTTGGTTACTGCCTTTTTTTACCACTTTAGAGATTGTACGTAGGCGTGTTGCGCGTAGGCAATATTCTTCGGCGTATTGCATCTGTAGACGATATTTGGGTTGGTGTAATTATTACAATGGGAAAAAGCGAGAAATCCTGGACAATTTGATATACTAAAAATAAAACTGAATTAACACTGTGCAACATTTCTTGAGCAATCATTGAAAGAGCCGATTTGCAAACAATGGAAACATAGGAAAGTCAAAAAACACAACCAAGTAGAAGAAATATAAATAATGTTTTTTTTTTATTTATAATCGTTATTATAGACAATCTAATGCGGCTATGAGAGGGAAACATTTGTAGAAAACACTAAAAAACTAGATCTGCTTTTAAAAAAAGATGAGATATTTACAAAAAATTTTGATTATATCTAACTGTTGTGTACATCTTGAGTATTTCCATAATCTTTGAGTCTCTTATAAAGTCATCGGATATTATAAATGTTATTCGTTTTTTAAAAACGCCTGTAATGCTTCGCAAATGCTCGAATTCGAGCAACAGGTACACTAGTTTAATTTAATTTTGAAAATACTTGCTGTCATAATTATTATCTATGTCCATTCTTCACTTTCAAAGACGATTGGTTCTCTAAAACGAAGGGTTGATCGAGGCCCCAGGTACTATTTATCAGCTGGCTGTCGGTTTACACGTTTTTACCGAATTTCATCAAAATTGGATAATTTTTGATCGAGTTATCGTGCTAACTGCTAACAGACATATATATATAGTTATATATATATATATATGTGTGTGTGTGTATATGAATTTAAACTGAGGGTGTTTTGCCCTCTAGGGACCTCAAAACGAACAAGTAAATCGGTCCTGGGTCCAGGTCATACCATGAGTACTACAGTAATAGCTTATTTCCTATATGGGAAATTTGCTAAAAGATAAAAAAAAATACGTTGCTAAGTAATGCACTAACTACTTCCTTTGTTTAATTTAAAATTGTATGAATTCATCGTGTGTGTTATTCACATTTGTCTTGACTAAACTTCTGCAATATAATGCGAGGTCAAATATAACTACAATATTCTACACATTGTAATATACTCTGGCAGATATATTGCTTCTCAGCTACTCGGGGAGCTCTTGGTAACTTTCCAGAAACTGCCGGGTTTAGTGTAGACTTTTGTCTTGGCTGCAATTCCCATGGATTCCGAAAGTAAGTCCTTGATAAGAAACCGGCGAGGCGTTTGAGTAATGTCATGTTTTACCCCTCAGTCAAAACCAACCAACCAATAGAAAAAAAAATCTTCACTTTATTTTATAAAATATAAGATACACACCAAATTCATGCTTCTTTGACAATTTACCTAGCAACCCTCTAACACTCTTTTCCAAGCAAAAGTAATTATAATAATTATACATTTAACACAAACATGGTGTTAATAATCAATTGACACAAACCAAATCCGTATACAGGGAATATGAGATCATTCTTGACACTTGCGTATATTTAGAAACATATTTTGTTAGACAACATATTCAAATATATTAAAATTCTACGAGGAAATAGTTATGAAAATACACTGCTGGCTTTTAACAGTTAAAATAAGGTTCTTACAGCTGTTTCATGTTTCATTTTGACTTTGACGAGAGTTTCTATTACGGTTTTTATAATCCACCAGCCTATTGAAGACCACTACAACGATGTAGATATTTTCTTCACAACTAATCAATGGTACCGTTATGGATCATCGAATCTTAATATGACCACTTATTTATGCAAATATTCTCTTTGCTTGATTCTGAGCAGCTGGTTGCCGGTGTAAAAAAACTTCACTTTTAAAAGACGTACACTACAAACACACACAAGGTACAGGTAAAAAATGTACAAGGTACATTTCACACAAAGTAAAGGTAAACAAAAAAATAATAAAGGTTACGGCGTTTTATTACCATTGAAACCAGTAAAAAAATTAACTACTATCAGCTTGACATAGTTACTTGTAGAGTCCCTAGGTCGGAAGGTGTTTTGTATAAATAAAAAAATATAAAATAAAACTTTCTAGTCACATACATCTGAAGCCCTACTGCGCTACGATAGGACGGTTTAGTGATACTCGTACATAAAGCACCAACTTAAACGTAGGTAGAAGATTTTATTTACCGGTACTGATACAAATAAAACAAATGCATTTATGTTTGCTTGTTCTTTGTGCATTACCAAACCGCCTGTTTGATCACGTTGAAACCAACAAAATCCTGTATTTCTGCTGAAGTAAGTTCTTGTGTTATTCCCTATTTCGAAAACCGTTTAGAGTCTTCCTCGTGATGTTTAATTTTTTTTTACTTTGAGAACTATGTGCCCACCTGGTTTCCATGGAAACAACCTCAAAATACTGAATTTTTATTTTCATATTTTTGTTTTATTCTTTTAAAAGATTTTTTTAATAGGCCTAAGTAAAAACTGTTGTAAAACTGTGTGTTACTTTATTGTCCAAACGCTGTTAAGTTTTTTTTTTTTTTAAATCGTAAAACGTTATCAATGAAGATAATAAATAGTTGTTTTAGAAACACCTTTGAAGGATTATGATATCTAGGTAATTCTGGGTTCATTATCAGTTACAAATCACGAGCAAATATAGTATATGAATAATAAAAGTGTATAGATTTGTAAATTTCATTCATCTAAATAAATTTTAGAGCAATATAAATAGTACCTTTCTTTAATTTATTAAGATAAACTACATAGGGTACTTTTTACTTTTAGAGCAGTTTCAAAAAAATAAACTGATCCATTTCGTTGAAATTTTTTTCCGAATCTGAGGCTGTAAAACGAAATTCAGCTTGGAAATCGCATTCTCGTATTCATACAAACAAGCCGGACAGCCTGGGGCGTGCAATCTCGTGGAAACCCTTTTATTGTTGTAGACATCTCCTTTGTTACTTACATGGACAACTTTATGTATTTGTTTGGTAAACTTCGATAACTTATGTTGAAACGTATCTTATTCTGAAAGCTTACACCGTACTAGTATTATTTACTAACATAATTTTTCCTAAACATTTTTTGTGTAAAAATGTATATTTTAAAAAAATGTTATCCTTTTCTTACCAATTAGATTTGAAAAAAAAATATGTTGGTGATTTCTCTGGCGTTGTAAAGATGCAGCTAAAACATGGTTTCTATATAGTAATCAAAGTCAACTATTTTCATGGTTCAGTACCAGGGACCGAGCCCTGCTCAATAGTGGTTAATTGAGTTTGAGAGTTCAAACAATCTCATAAACACATTTTGATAATTATTTACCAAAAACGTGTTTCCTACAAACCATAAAGATTTAATCACTAAAATAATAACAGATCTGTTATATAAAAATATGCAATAAATTAAAACTAAGATAAACAAACAATAATGTAATCTTACAAGAAAGTGCTACTCGTACAGCATTTTTTTCGCTTATAGTCATTAAAACCCATTGTTCATTTTATTACGCTCATCGATGCCAGCAGATGCAAAATATAAAATAGACAACATCAGATTAGATTCAGAAAGATTCACTTCTGAAAATCTCAAACGATACCAACACGACCAACACGAAACACGCACCAACGCATGCTCCACATTTTACATCAATATAAGATGCTTGTTTGTACTATTTACACTCAATGGTAAAATCACTCGTTTATAATAGTCTATTTTTGCATAAAATGTGTAGCGAAATTTTAGTTCAGATTAGCTTTCACCAATCAAGTCTTATATTACCTTTCTCAATCCTTCCGGTGGATTCCGAGAATGATTTAACAAACAACCCACAAACAGACATAGCTTGTATTGGAGTATAGGATTAATTATACAATATCTATACTTATAAAAGGCAAAGCCCTCACTGACTCACTGACTCACTGACACACTCATCACTAATTCTCCCACTTCCCATTTACCTAGGAGGCTGAAATTTGGTACATTGATTCGTTAGGCATTAAATAGGAAATCTAAGTTGTTTTTATTCTGATCAGACTCTCGGGCTCCGCCCCAGTGGCTCTGGAGTTTCCCATGTTAGCCTTATGATTTTTCATATTTAAAAGGAACTAGCTGTAACCCGCGGGCTTTGCCCCGTTTAACTGCCTAATTTTCAAGATTATCTCGTTCGCATGGCTCAATCACGTCCTGGTTGAAGTTTGTTCGCTACGCTCACTCACCTTTAGGTTGGAGCTCGTTCGCTACGCTCACTCACCTTTAGGTTGGAGCTCGTTCGCTGCGCTCACTTGCCTTCAGGTTAGCTCGTTCGCTACGCTAACTCGCCTCCAGGTTGAAGTTCGTTCGCTACGCTCACTCACCTTTTGGTTGCAAATTAGCTGTTGTCATAAATGTAAAAGAAATAATAGTGCTGCACCCTGTTGGTAATCCTTGTAACTTTAATGCTATTGAACATCATAGAACAGAACCAACTTGTTTAATTGAAACAGCTGTTATGATTCAATAATTCCATTTCTCATAAGGTTAACATGGGAAACTCCAGAGCCACTGGGGCGGAGCCCGAAAGGATTTTTGAAATAAGAATATGCCTATATGTTAATCGGGAATGTGAGCTATCATCATGCCAAATTTCAGCCCAATCCGACCAGTATTTTTCGAGTTTACTTTTCCCATACACACATACACACATACAGCAACCACCTCTTTTTTATAATAGTATAGATTAATGAATCTTAACAGCTGTTCCAATTAAACAAGTTGGTTCTGTTCTATGATGTTCAATTGCATTAAAGTTACAATGATTACCAACAGGGTGCAGCACTATTATTTATTTTAATTTATGACAACAGCTAATTTGCAACCAAAAGGTGAGTGAGCGTAGCGAACGAACTTCAACCTGGAGACGAGTTAGCGTAGCGAACGAGCTAACCCGAAGGCAAGTGAGCGCAGCGAACGAGCTCCTACCTAAAGGTGAGTGAGCGTAGCGAACGAACTTCAACCAGTACGTGATTGAGCCATGCGAACGAGATCATCTTGAAAGTTAAGAAGTTAAACGGGGCAAAGCCCGCGGGTACAGCTAGTATTTTATATATCAACGACAAGAAATGGATTTGTTCAGTATACAAATTGACATGAACGATGCTTGTCACTTTACGGATATCTTGTCAAAAATGACAGGCAATTCAAATGACAGAGCGGTTAACTGATGTACTAGACTATATTATGTGAGAATCTGTATCACTGTGTCAATCACAAACAAATGTTGAGCGTCCTTTGAATTGACCAAATCATTGAGCGTCATTTAACATTTTCAAACATTTCCCACTAAATATTTGAGAAAGTTTTCTTTGTATGTAAACAGCCTCTACGCTTTATAATGACTTTCCTTTTTACAATCTAACGCCTTATATTTATTGTGTTGCAACAGTTAACATTGAATTATACCATTTTCATACACATGCCCAAGTTTTTTAAATTTTTACTCGTACAATATAACACTGACTTTTTATATTTCGTAAACTTTACGTTTGATCGTAACATAAATATAAATACCTGTTTAGTTGGGTTTTATAAGTAAACCTGACCAATGTGCTTTTATAATTGGGACAATACAGATATATAATACAGATGTGTAATTTAATAAGGCCTATCTGTATATGAGTTTTCAGTTAAATAATTGTTCATATTATATTTTTACAAATACATTTTATGTTAGCCACTTAGTGTTAGGTTGTTAATTTATAATTTTGTTTAATCATATTATTTGACTTTTATTAAATGATTCTGGTTAAACTAGCAGCTGATTTTAAAATGATTTAAAAATTAATCCACACATTTTAATCCATAGCACTTTTACATGAACTTCGAGTTTTTACATGACTTTGAGATGAAACTCAAACCTTTCGCATTCTCCGATTTTAATAACTCACTCTTTTTGGGTATCTTTTTCTATGCAAGTTTTAATATCTCTTTTATTCGTGTGATGGAATGAGAGTGAATTTTGATCAAAACTATAATAGTTACCGTACAAGTCTATAACTTTTAACATTTTTAAAATAGTTTATAGTCTAGTGCTAATAACATTAATAATGGAACTAGTGAAGTTCAACAGACCTACTATGAAAACCACCACATTTACAAACGTATTATTTACAATAATTTTTCCATTCACCCAATCCAAGTTTTATGAAACCATGATGGACTACAATACAATTCCAATGTCGAAATAGTGTTGGACGAAAACATTAAGGAAAAATCGATTGATATACGGAACTGTTTGGACAGAGAAATTTTGGAAAGTTCTAACGATGTTTCTTAACAATGGCTGGAATAAACAAAAGGTCAGAGCATATTCTCCTGGCGCCCCAGCTCCATATCTTGGCTATAACGACTGCCTCTTCGTCCCAGCGGTGCCGTGGTGGTACCCTAACTTGTTACAGCAGTTTACACCACAACCACAACGGAAATACTTTTTGTTCTCTCAACTCTAGAACTCAAACTGATTTAGTTATACACTACTATTTACACACTATTTAGTCATTTAGTCATACACAGAATGTTATTTTAGACATTGAACCATTTGAGATTGAAAACAATATTATATTCTTTTAAATGCACCATACTTAGAAATTTTTAAAACTTTTATTCTTTTAGTCATAGTTAACTTTTTTAAATATTCATAAAGTTTGCAATGAAAAATGTTTTGTATTTGTTTATCAAGCAATTAAATGTAAATTAATGGATCATCTTGAAAATATAACTTTTTTTAATAGTTCATAAAGATATAATTAATAGTGGCCAGGATATCAATTTCAAATGAAAAACCAAAAAAATTGAAAGACCTACAAATGAGCATGGGACTTTTGAGTTAACAATGATAATTTATCATATTAATAGACAGATATACACATAACTTGGCACTTAGTTCAGAGAGTCGACCCACTGTCGCAATGCATTGCTATTCCACGACTTACAGCAACTCTTGACAAAGTTTCCTGAAACTGTCAAGTTTAGTTTAACACTCATGATTTTGTTCACTGGGGTTTCCTTTCAAGATATCTTGTTTTACTATAACATCCTCGTTTATGAACGAAAAATGATAGCTGTTTGATAACTGAATTTATCGACTATAAACTATTTACTTTTTTTG
Organism: Macrosteles quadrilineatus; assembly: GCF_028750875.1. Lineage (NCBI taxonomy): Eukaryota > Metazoa > Arthropoda > Insecta > Hemiptera > Cicadellidae > Macrosteles > Macrosteles quadrilineatus. The sequence continues at coordinate 18,777,993 of NW_026542594.1, forward strand.
TTTTCGGCTAATACAATATTACAATTGTTTTCATTGACGCGTGCTATGTATGAATAAACAGCATAGCATTTACACAAATAAAATCTGGCATTTTCTTCGTTGAAACAGAATTAATTTCACGGTAACGATTACGCCAATGATACAGTTATAATAACTTATCCCTCATTACGGAAAAGTTTACATCTTACTCCTATTGGTTGTTAACAGATGAAAATATACTAATATAAGTAATAAATTAAGTCTACTATACTATAGGCCTCACTCATTTGTATACCCACTCAATGAACACGTATAGAAATGTTTACTCACTTCTATATAAGCTTGAGATGAAATTTTGCCATGATTACAGGTCTAAGACCTAAGCCACCCTGAAATTTCCCAAAAGTGACTATTTCAATCTGTAGCCTCCCAAAAGATATATAAAATGACATTTCAAAGTTCTAAAACATGAGTCTTTTTAAGCTTGTTACGGCCTAACCGATAGATTAATAAAATACTGAGAGGACTCAACGCCCTTTATTTTAAATTAGCTAGAACGTTGTAGGCCTATTATATTTTCATCTATTTCCACCCCCCTTCACCATCAGATTGCAATAGATTTTTAAATGTTCGAGTTTTTCCTCATATTTATTTGCTTAGGGTTCGTTTTAGACATACTGAAATTATACTGAATTTTTCATTTAAAGATAAGATTGTATTCACAATATCCACTTTAATTTCTACATTTTTGTTATGTCCGCTCATTGACCCTCTAATTCAGGCACAAACATTAAATGTTAACCTTTTTTCTATTTTTGGCATTTTTGGCTACCCTGGAGTAGGTTAACAAACGTTTTGGGCATGTTAAATTTACATATTACCTATGCCACATCACCATTTAAGATTATTGGGATTTTTGTACATATAACCTTCAAACTAAAAACATTTTGTAAATTTAGTTCAGTGTAAAAGTACATTAAAATAAGTTTATATAAAAACCAATTAATGTTTTGCATATTCATTTTAGTAGTGTAGGTTATGTTCCATTAGGTCTTTGACCCATCCCCACTCCAACCCCCTGAAAACCCCCATTTTGAAAGCCTCCCTTAATCGGAAATAATAATTCAATTTCTACTGAGTGTAGGTTACTTTAAGTCTTCTTGTTTATGACCATGAAACATGGTCAGCCACCTAAGAGTGTCCAATCTTCGACTCGATGATGTTACCCAAGCCGAAGGGGCCTAAAACAGTATATAATATCATCACTTTCCCCTAACTCCTATGACTTAAAATATTAAAAGAGTTAAGAATGCATACAAATCAAGTATAATAATTAGATTTTGTAAAAATGCTTTAGAGCTAAGATAATATTATAAATATAAATTTATATAACAAATATCTCATACAAAAAATATTTTATTTTTTATGTTTATTTTCAATAAATAATAACAATGGAATATTTCATTGTCATGGAGCCTACTGCTGTTCAGAATATCAAGGATAAGAACGGTGAAATGAGGAGTTAAGGTTATTCTACTTGGAATATCATTTCCACAAGTAGTTGTCGGAGGAATATCAATATCAATAACCATATTCCCGATATCATTTCAAGGTATATCTCCGGAATACCTCTCATTTGTATGATATTACGCTCTTAAAATTTATTTCAATATTCCTTTTTGGTAACAAAAAGCATCATAACTTGCCATATTCAGTGCAAGCAATATCTTTGAAATTATTTAATATATAAAGGGAAAATATATGTATTTAAATTTATTTTATACATAGTATTGATAATGTGGAGGAGAGGTTTTGGTAACATGAATGTCACTAAGCTATATCAATAAAAAATTAGATAATGTAAAGTTATAAAGACATGATTACGTGTACTTTAAACCCCCAAATGTTTAGTACTATCTTCACTTTTAGCGAATTTCCCTTATAGGGAATACGCTATTACCATACTCGTGGTAAGACCTGAACCTGGGACCGATTTAATTTTTCGTTTTGAGGTCCCTAGAGGCCAAAACGTCATATATATATATTTGAGTGTGTGTCCGTTAGCGTGATAACTTGAGAAAAAATTATCCGATTTTGAAGAAATTTGGCACTGACGTGTAAACGTACGTTTATTCGAACGAGTTCACGAACCAGCATAATCGGACAATGGGAACATGGGTTTATGGGGGGGTTTTATGGGTTGACACTTTTTCCCAATTTTGACCCTAAAATATAAAATTTTAATTTAGCAACTTATTTCCAAACTATTTTGTAGAGCTTAAAAATAGAAATAAGTTAGTATATTGAAGCTTTATTATGCGCCCAATGGATACGGAGAAAATTCCAAAAACTTTAAATTTGAAATTCTTATGGTTTTTTGAAGGAGATAATTAGAGTCAGACTCCTACAAGAGACTAGAGGACTAGATAAGTCAGACTCCTACTAGAAACTAGAGGGTCAGAGTCAGACTGCTACAAAAGACAATCTTTCATATTTTGGCCCCTTTAATATCTGAACGTATAAAGTTCTATATTGGAGACAAGGGAATATTTGTACACAAAACAAGAAGGCCAGCTAGGGGCAAGCAATATCTTAGAAGAGAAACTTTTGTTTACATCGTAGAACATAATGTAAAATCTCCCTTTTTGTTGTACTTTAGGAACATGGATAAAATGTCAGCTTTTCTGGAAAAATATTTCACCCTACAGTGTCAACACTATGCTTAAATCAATAGATTTATCAATATTTGTACGTTTGTATCAATATTGTATTTTGTATATAATTGTATACAAATTGTTATTGCTCCACAGTTGACACCATATTCTATACAAGTATATGGTTAGAGGTTGAATGAGACATTTTTACTTTTGGATACTAGAGCAGACGTTACATCTGTATGGATTAACTTTAGCCAATTTTATTTGTATTAATTTGCAGTTAAATATAACATAGTTGAATGAGCACCGCACGTAGTATGCTAGTCAAATTTCAATTTCTCTTTTGGTTTGTAATTATTTGATTATTGATGTGATATGAAATATTTCTTAGTTTGCAGTAGGTTATATTTTCAGTTTCGTTTAATTAAAAGTCAATTGATACGGTAGAAATCAGTAATTGGCAGCAGCACAATCTGTCGGCGCCACAATTTAACCAATTCAACTTGTTTGTGAATAGGATGTCTACAACCCCCCTTATTTGAAGATTTATAAATTATTTATTTACCATCTATTAAACAACTTATCAATAAGTATACGAAAGGCCATGTAAGCAGAGGTCGAAACCCATTTCTAAAACTTGCTATAAAGTTTGTACTATAATACTTTGTCCAGCCTAAAGTAATTATATAGCTATCACTTATGCTAAAGGTTTTTATCATTCATGACGTTTACGATCCATACAACAAATTCTAGACTTTGTTTTGTGTGTTGGTTAAACTTCAGTATGTACAAAACTGTTTACGATCAATACTGTCGGTTTTAGTTTGACGTATCACGTTTTTTTCAGTGACATTTTATTCCTACTATCAAATGAACATACCAAGGGATGAGTTCGTAATTAATTGTCATTCCAATTTAAATTATAAAATGCTTATTAACCTTTTAAAAGAGGAAATGTCATCCGACCATTTAAACAACGCTTATTACTCATTAAGTGGTTAAATTTAATTTGCCTGTCAAAATAGTATAATCAATTTCAATAATCTAAATAATGTTAAACATGTCATTTGTAAATGTAAAATCAATCTTTTAAAACTACAAATACTCTAAAACAAAAACAATAACGTATAAATAATTGTAATCCATAGTTAATTTATTTTATCACTTATATTATGTTTTGTCAAATAAGTGAATAAAACTTAATAAAACAGAGCATATCACTCACTATCAAGCAAAAAAAATTAAAAAATTTGAAATTTTTTTAATAAATTTATATTTTGAGAATTAGAGCGAAGTGAAAAAAAACAGAAAGAGAAAGAAAAACTTAATTTTGCACCAGAGATTCAGTTCCTGGCGTAGTATATCTCGCATTCAGTCACTGGTTCCTCACCGCCATAAAATGTAGGTAGTTTATAGAATAAAATAAAATACAAAGTAAAACATAAATAATGAAGATAAATGTTTTGCTTATTTTATTTTTTATTTGGAAAAGAACTATAAAAAGAAACACCAGGGACATGTAACATTAGTTGATACCATTCATCGTTTACTATTTAATACGTAAGACAGTGCTATCATGATTCAATGATTAACTAAAAATATGTTACATGTCAAACAATAAACCTTTGTTTAAATGTACTTTTTCTAAGTAGCTATTTTAGGAGATACCTAAATATTTATTTTAGCATGGCATTGACCATGCCACGTTATTTTATAGACCTATGTTACGTATTAGGTTTAAACGCATTTTTTTGTAAACTGATGGCCTATTAAGAGGTAAGAAATTGTAACAGTTTTATTGAAAATATAATTGTTAGGGACGTTATTTATATATCACATAGTTACCAAGACCAAATATTATATTTGATACTAAGAACTCTGGGATTGATCTAAACATATTTACATAAAAATAAGGGCCTTATTCTCGTCGTATCGTTTAATAAATACTAACATATTAAATAGGTCCGTAGTTCATTACATTTAAGCCATATACAACAGTTCCCTGAAAATGCTCCTTTACACTGACACAAGTGATGTATTAGAAGCATTCATGTCATAAATTCACGTACGAGACACGTCGCTGTGGCGGCGCGTTGCTAAAAAAGTTTTAAGTGAATTATTTCTCCAAGACTTTATAGCTTGGAAAGCTTTGCACACTTGTTCCCTTATCAAATGAACCTATAATACGTCCCCTCATGACACCACGTAATTGTTATGTGTTGAGATTTAGTAATATCTCTAATCATGTTTCTAACAGTCTGTGTTTAATATTAATTTATTGTTTATTAACAGATGATTTGTTAGTCTTTAAGTTGAATTTGAATAAAAAACATCATTCAGGTTTTTGAATAACTTTTTATAGTTTTCTAGTTAGTGATAATTTGTAGATTCTCGGAATATTCAACATGGTAGCAGAAGCCCGTGGTTCATATTCACTAACTAATTTCATGTTTCTCTTGAGTCAAAGTTAATTTATTTTGCAAAAGTCAAAATTAAATATTTGTGTTGTTTGTAAACCTCTTCAAGATTATTTGTTAGTAAATATAAATAATGGAGTTTACCAAACTGCAAGTAGGACTTTTTGATGGCAAAAATTGGTCAACTTGGAAATATAAAATATGCATACTTCTAAGAAGCATACCAAAAGCGTTGGACGTTGTGGAGGGGAATCTACAAATGCCCAAGGAGCTGAATCCAGGAGCAACAGAACAGGAGAAGGCTAGGTATGATTTAGATGTAGCTAATTTTACCAAGGCTGACAGCATGGCACTGATAGTTATGACAACAAACATGACGGAGGAAACTTTACAAAAAGTTATGCGTTTTTCAAAGGCTAGGGAAGTATGGCTAGAACTTCATAAGCTGTACGATGATGTCTCAGAGGACAAAGCTTATAATATTTGTTTGGAATTCTTTAGCTACAAAAGAGATTCCACTGATGACATATCCAGCCACATGTCAAAGCTCAAAAACCTATGGAATGACCTAAAGCTAGAAATTAGTAAAGACACTCAACGTAACTGTGACTTACCTGAATTATTTCTAATTTGCAAAATTCTAGACACTTTACCGGAGGAGTTTTTCTCATTTAAGTCTAGTTGGATGTTAATGGGGAAATCTGAGAGAACCATTGACACACTTACTACACAGCTTTGTGCATATGAAAAAGCATTGAATGCCAGAAATGAGCAAAACTGTAGTGAGGCTTTAGTGGTAAAATCTGGAAGAAAGATTAATGACCATGCCTTGAGTAAGAATTCAGGAGTAAAGGACAGTAAACAAAAGAAAAGCTTAGTTTGCCATTATTGTAAGCAATGAGGTCATAAAGTTAGGCAATGTAATAAGTGGAAAGCTGATGGTAGGCCAGCCAAACCTTCCAATCAGATATCTAACTTTAGCAAATCAGAGGGAGGAGATTATGGGATGAACATGGGTCTCATGACATTCAGTCAAGTAAATTTTACTGAAGGCTCTGATGAAAATTGCTGGTATGTAGATAACGGAGCAACTAATCACGTAACTTTTAAAGAAGATTTATTTCAGACCTTTGAGCCCTTTGTAGACAGTCGAGTGATGAAGACAGCAAATGGAGAGTCAATCTGTGCTCTAGGGAAAGGTACTGTAGAGGTGGAAGCAGCAGTAAATGGAAAGTGGATGAAACATAAACTTCTTGATGTCTGGTATGTACCTAGTATTAAGAAAAACCTATTTTCTGTGCTTGCCACTCAAGATTTGCATCTCAAAAGTGAGTTCATTTCAAGAACTGAAAGTTGTTTTTTGAAAGTTGATGGTGAGGTAAAACTGTTTGGTTCACGCACCAGGAGAGGAGGTTTGTACAAGCTAGCATTGAGAGCAATCAAACCACTGAACTCCATTCAAGTCAACAAACTAACTTCAGATGAGAACTTGTTGCAGATCTATCATGAACGTTTAGGACACCAAAATAAACGTCATGTGAAATCTACAATTGAACGAGAACTTGGAGTAAAGCTGAAACTGGACAGTGAGTTGTGTGAAGGATGTATTTTTGGTAAAAGTCACAGGTTGAAGTTTGGTACTCGAAAACAAGCGACTAAGCCTGGTGAGCTGATTCACACAGATATCTGTGGTCCATTTGTAAGTTCGGTATCAGGTTATCGATACTTTGTACTGTTTCAAGATGATTTCTCCAGATACAGACAGGTGTATTTCATGAAGCAGAAGTCAGAAGTACCAGAGAAACTTAAGCAGTTTTTGGCTGAAAGTAAGACTACAGGAGTGATTGTGAAGGAAATATTAAGTGACAACGGTGGTGAGTTTGATAGTGGTATTGTGAGACAAATATTACAGCATCATGGGATTAAGCATAGGTTAACAATGCCATACACGCCTGAGCAAAACGGCTGTAGTGAGCGAGACAACCGGACATTGGTCGAGACTGCACGAGCAATGATGCACGCCCATGAGACAATACCAGAAATTTTATGGGCTGAAATGGTCAACACAGCGGCCTACATTTTAAACCGAACTGGTCCATCAAGTGTACAAGAGATATCTCCTATTGAGCTGTGGTCAAGAAAGAAGCCAGTAATAAAGAATCTAAGGATCATAGGATGCAATTGTTATGCACATGTTCCTAAACCTAAACGGAAAAAGATGGAAAAGAAGTCAGTAAAAGGGATCTTAATTGGCTATGATGACAACGATGGATATCGAATTTGGTGTAAGGAAAATAACTCTTTGATTAGATCAAGAGATGTAATTTTTCATGAAGAACCATTGTTTCAGAGACCCTTGTTACAGTTACCAAACCATGAACCATCAAAACCTCAAGAAGAAAATACTTCAGAAGAAGTAGGAACTGGGGAAAATATCGTTAGACTGGATTCTGAGGAAGAATCAGAAAGAGAAGAAAGTCCAAAATACGAATTGCGAAAGCGTGAAGACATCAAAGCTCCCAAGAGACTGGAAGACTATGTAATGTTTGCCATGTGTCATATGAGTGACATACATGAACCGCAAAATTACTATGAGGCAATACAATCTCAAGAAAATGAAAATTGGAAAAGAGCAATGGATGATGAAATGGATTCGCTAAGCACTAATAAAACTTGGGTATTGGAAAAGCTACCTGATGGTAAGTAATGTATACCTTGCAAGTGGGTATATAAGGTTAAAACTAATCCTGATGGTTCAGTCGATAGGTTCAAAGCCAGGCTGGTGATCAAGGGGTACTCACAACAGAAAGGAGTGGACTATTTCGAGACATTTAGTCCTGTGGCTAGACTGGGAACAGTAAGAGCACTGTTAAGTACTGCAGCTAATGAGAAAATGTCACTGAAACAGTTTGATGTTTCTACAGCCTTCCTTTATGGAGACCTAGAAGAGACAGTATATATGAAGCAGCCGGAGGGATACGATGATGGTTCAGGAAGAGTATGCCGTTTAATAAGGAGTTTGTATGGTCTCAAACAAGCTCCTCGGTGTTGGAACAAAAGAATTGGCAACTTCCTGATTCAACTTGGCTTAAATAAGAGTGAAGCAGATCCCTGTTTGTTCATCAAGAAAGAGGGTGTAAAGAAGCTTCTGCTTGCACTCTATGTGGACGATGGGCTGGTTGCATCAACCGATCCTGAAATGCTCGAAGACTTCATGAAAGACTTGAAACAAGAGTTTAAAATAGTAGAAAACCCGGCATCTTACTTTCTTGGGCTAGAAATAAAGCAAGAAGAAGGTGGATCTATAAGAATTTACCAGGAGGGATATACCAAAAGAATTCTGAAACGTTTCGGCATGGAAGACTGTAAACCGGCAATGACCCCTATCATAAAGGACACAACAGTAGGGAAAGCAGACTTTCAAGAAAAGGTGAAGTCTAAAGAATTTCCCTACAGAGAATGTGTTGGAGCATGTATGTATCTGGTGACCGGAACTCGTCCCGATATTGCTTTTGCTGTGGGGAAAGCATTACAGTCATTGAAGAACCCTTCATATGAAGACTGGATTAAAGTTAAAAGGATACTAAGATATTTGAAAGGTACAATAAATTTGTCTTTGGAATATAAGTCAAATTATAAATCAGGACAGCTAGAATGTTACAGTGATGCTGATCATGCTGGGGACAATAGCAGTGGACGTTCGACAACTGGGGTTGTTTGCATGTATAGTGGAGGAGCTATAACATGGTTCAGTCAGAAACAATCATCTGTAGCTATTTCAAGTACAGAAGCTGAAATTGTTGCTGCAAGTGAAGCTTGTAGGGAAATAATTTGGCTTGTTAGATTGCTAAAGGATATGATAAATCTAAAGCAGTTGCCAATCCTGAATATAGACAACATAGCAGCAATACGCCTATCTGAAAACCCAGAAAATCATAGAAGAACGAAACATATTCAGACAAGACACTTCTTTGTGAGAGAAATGGTTTCAGAAGGCAGCCTGGCCGTTAAGCATATGCCAGCAGAATTTCAGTTAGCAGACTGTTTGACCAAACCACAGCACAGACCACGACTGAAGACCGTGTGTGAAGCTATGGGGTTGAAATAAACTTTATTGAAGCAGTTATAAACATGAGGGAAAGTGTTGAGATTTAGTAATATCTCTAATCATGTTTCTAACAGTCTGTGTTTAATATTAATTTATTGTTTATTAACAGATGATTTGTTAGTCTTTAAGTTGAATTTGAATAAACAACATCATTCAGGTTTTTGTTAAAATAACTTTTTATAGTTTTCTAGTTAGTGATAATTTGTAGATTCTCGGAATATTCAACATTATGATTCTTACTAATCTTGGATGGTTAGTTTTAGATTAGTGATTACGAAATAAAAAGAAGTTTTATAAAGCTGCCAACCTTCCTGAGTTCTATTATTGTCTTTTTATAGTTATTATTATCACAAATACTTAGCTTTTTACCGGTTCAGCAAATAATCCATTTTAAATTGTTTTGTCACACACTTCTCAGTAGCACAAACATACTTTTTTGTTTGTATATATTTAAATTGTTTATCATCACAAGAGGACGCTTGCACTAATCGCGCATTTTGATAGGTTTAAAACTTATTTTCGAAGCAAAACAAATATTGCAATAACCTTTTACTTTTCATATACTGTATATAATATTAGTTTAAATCTGTTATAGATGAATAAAACTACCAATTAACAAGGCGTGGTAAAAAAATCTAAACCATAAAGAGTGATTTACTTACATCAGGTTAAAATAAGTAGCATATTTGAAATCAGTTTTCATAAACAGTTTTGTCTTCTGTTTACAATCTGACTGTGTTTAAACATCCAACGAAACGATCAGCTGTTAAATTACAATTTTATACGTTTATTAATTGGTAATTTAATTTAACACAGAGCTAATAGAAAATTTTTACTCCATATCAGCACTCTAATTTGTTGTGAAACTACTTTTTGCCGAATTTATATACCAATTATATCCCAATTAATGATATCTGATTCAGGGTGGTAAAAAAGTCCCAAGACAGTTAAATATTATAAAAAATAATGCAGATTGAGCTACAATACTTGGTAAAAAGTTACAGGGCATAAAACTCTATTTTAACACATATTCAGTGATCCAATAACTCTTCAGGGGACGGCCCACAAGGAGTCGAAAGAAAATCTTAAATGGAAGCATAGGTCAACATGCACGTCAAATTAAAGGTCTTTACTAGCAGAATATAATGCCGCAAATTTGAACTCAAACGAACAACCTACCCAAGAATGACAGTGGTTCAAAGATTTCTTGAATCTGCCATTTTGAATCTTTGAACCACTACCATTATTTACTCAGGCGTTCTTTTGAGCTTGAATTAACGGCATTGTAATCTAATAGTGAAGACCTTTAATTTGATGTGCATATCGACCTATGCTTACGTTAAAAATTGTCTTGCGATTCCTCGGGACAGCCCCCTGAGGAGTAAGCGTATAATAGCAATGCAGATTAAATGAATCTTTGAACCACTGTCATTCTTGGGTAGGTTGTCCGTTTGAGTCCAAATTTGCGGCATTATATTCTGCTAGTAAAGACCTTTAATTTGACGTGCATGTTGACCTATGCTTCCATTTAAGATTTTCTTTCGACTCCTTGTGGGCCGTCCCCCTGAAGAGTTATTGGATAACTGAATATGTGTTAAAATAGAGTGTTATGCCCTGTAACTTTGTACCAAGTATTGTAGCTCTATCTACATTTTTTTTTAAAATATTTAACTGTCCTGGGACTTTTTTACCAACCTGTATACTCTACAAACAGCATTTTCTTGTTACTAACACTAAGTGGCAGTGCAGATTAGGCGTGAGTAGATGTATTTCACCTGACACTAAGTGGTCTATTGCATTAGAGACCGGGCTGTACACAAGAGACAAAGTGGTCTAATACACTGTACAGTAATCTATAATATTAAAACGAAACAGGGTTTTTTTATTTCACGATTCTGAATCAACCACTCGACGGATTTTCATGATTTTTGTGTTGAAAGGAAGATAATTTTGAGAACTAGGGAATGTCGAAGCCATAATTTTAGTTTAGGGTCCCAGTTATTTAGAAATTAAGTTTTAATTTTTGAAAAGTCTAGCAGCCGACGCTAAGATCCTAAACTAGCTTTTGGTGTAATATAATTTGTTTATCATAACAGCTGTAAACATTCAGCGTTTGTAACACAAATTCAGCATTTTGATAAAATTAAAAGACAAACTAAGGGTTGACTTATTTATACTATGTGTAATGCTAATCATTGATACGTTCAATCCTTCTATAAGAGGATGACAGATTATTACAATATACATCGGCAAAATACTAGGATGTTCAAAGGATTTTTTTTAACAAATCTTTGTAGTCTTCGGTTTGTTTTAGTGCAATATAATTTTCTATTAACTAACAGCTGGTTAAATATGAAAATGCTCTGTAGAACTATGAGGTTATTTTATTTACTCTGATTTGTCATTGATTTTTAGGAAATAAGTAAGATTAGTAGACCACCGAGAAAAGTAACACCATCGATGTATACAAGTCGAAGCTCTGTACACGAGTCTTAAAAAAGAGGATATGCAAATTATTATACCGCTCAACTTTTTTAGGAAAATCCATTTTTTTACACGTTTCAATTCATCTTGGTTTGTTTACAATCAATGTTTTTGAATTATTAAACTTTGTTTGGATTAGGCCCGGAAATATTGATGTCATAAAGAAGGAGAACAAGAATCCTCAGGAATCTATATATTTAATACACAGTTGTAACACTGTTTTCTCAGCAATTACTGGACCGATCTACAAGATTTATGTCTCAAATTAAAGGGGATAGTGTGTAGATTTGCCGAACTTCCTTGAAATTTACGTTTTTTCTAAGGGCTACGACCTACAGCCCTTTAAAGGTCGAGTCAATACAATTCTTATTGAAGAAAATAATACACAGTTTATAAATTATTCGTCAGCTGTTTAATATTTGTCAGACATTTGTTATTATTTTTATAACCTCACTTGCAGTATGCAATTATTAAACTTGGAGTTTCTGTTTATAAACACACGATTTTGATCAAGGAAAGTGTATTTGTTAACTTATTTTTGAAATATTTTAGTTTTCCTGCAAAGTGATCTGAAAGAAAGTGGCAATTGAGTTTAAGTTTGAGTATGGAATGTGAAATAATACCCATAGTAGGGAACGGAAACTTATTGTTTTGATCAATATAATTTATTCTCTACGGCCACCGGAATAATCATGGGGAAATCCGCTTTTAAGTTGTACATATAATTGCTAATGAGTGCTAATTACAAACATTTTATAGTAGGTGGCGAATCTTACTCAATATCAGTGTTAGACGTTCAGTGGTACCAAACTTTACTTTCCCGAGATGGCGAGTACGCTGGGATACGTGGAACTACAATATATCAGTGAATTTTTTTTCAAGTACACAGGGAAGTTACTTGAGAAACTGTGACTTACCATTCGGTTCTGGCGAAGAAGTATGTGACTTGATGTTTAATGGTAATGTTGACTCGGGTCATTATAGCGTTATAAAACTTTATCATTAACCCCAGGGTGTGAAAAGTGCAAAAAGAAGAACCGGGCGTAAAGAGACATACCGAACGAAAAAAAAAAATTGAGAACCATCGAACTAAAAAGGTAAAGAGCAGTGTTGGTGTTAAATGTGCTTTGGAAGTCCCTACAAAAAAATACCAACTCCTCTTTTGAATTGGGGTCGTTAGATTGGATTTGTCACTAATCTGGATTTGGATCTTGGATTTGTTCAAATCTATGAATTTCGAGTCAGAACAGACTAACTGGGACACAAAAATGTTTTAGTTTTCCTGCAAAGTGATCTGAATGAAAGTGGTAATTGAGTTAAAGTTTGAGTATGGAATGTGAAATAAAACCCATAGTAGGGGACGGAAACTTATTGTTTTGATCAATATAATTTATTCTCTATAGCCACCAGAACAATCATAGGGAAATCCGCATGCAAGTTGTACAGATAATTGCTAATGATTGGTAAACATACAAACATTTTATCGTACCTAAGTGATTAAAAGATCAGTGTTCGACGTCCAAATTTTACCTTCTCGAGATGGTGAGTACGCTGGGATATTTGGAACCACAATTTATCAGTGAACTAAGAATATACCCTAACTATATTTTTTCGAGTAGGCCTACACAGGGAAGTTGCTTGAGAAACTGTGACTTACGATTTCGGTTCTGGAGAAGAACCGAAATCTGACTTGATGTTTAATGGCAATGTTGACTCGGGTCATTATAGCGTTATAAAATTTTATCATTAACCCCAGGATGTGAAAAGTACAAAAAGAAAAAGAAAAGGTAATCATTAACCGGGCGTAAAGAGACATACAGAACGAAAAAAATATGTAGAGAACCATCGAACTAAAAAGGTAAAGAGCAGTGATGGTGTTAAATGTGCTCTGGAAGTCCCTTCTAAAAAATACCAATTTTTTTATTGGGGTCGTTAGATTGGTTTTGTCAGGACTGCAAATATATGAATTTTGAGTCAGAACAGACTAACTGGGACACAAATATTTTTTCCTTATGTTGTCACAAGGGGAAGGTAAAATAAACTCCTTATCAACATTTTGAGTTTATGGAAAATCTTATCAACAGCGACTATAAAAAAAGTATTAAGGGTCAGAAGAGACAAAAAACTATTTGAGTAAGGCCAGTTCTAAGTCTCACTTGAATCAACATCTTTCTGGTAGTGGTAGTCTACATAGTTTTAAAATCCACGACTCCTTTTCCATCAAATTGGACCGTTAATACCCTCTAACATTGAACAAAGTATGCCCAACTTTATATATACTACGTAAACGCAGCTTTTACTCACAGTATGGGTCAAAGATTCGTGAAATGCGACCAACTGCTGATGCGTGATTTACATGTAGGCTAAGTGACTATCTTTATTCCATACAACAAATGTAATGAAAAAAGTCGAATATAGGAATATACTTGAGCAAATTATCTAAATATCAGAAATAGCTGCTTATTAGGTTATCAGCATTGCCCAGTTTGTATACTATTTATTTTTCAAATGAAACTCGAATTAAAAAAACATTCATTTGGTTAAAATAATATATCGGTTTGATTAACGTAAAATAGTTTATACAGGCAAACTATCAGTTCTATTTCATGTAAAAAATTAAACAACCCCTAAATAAAATACAAAGATAAACAGTATTTGTTAATTATTATTTCTTTTATTGCTGACAATATTCCCGTTGCGGAGCACGGGCGGTTAACTAGTACAATTTTAAATTGCCACCACAACCCAGACGGGTTTTATCATTGACTATATAACACTACAGATGCAGTGAAATTGATATAAATGATAAGTGTGGACTATTCGTTTAATGATGTCGACACCAACGTTATAATTATGTGTACTGTGAATTTTATTGGATGTTTCCGTTTTATTTTAGGGAGTTTCTATTCAGACCTACTGGAAATTGTGTGTAGTATGAGTAATTGTATTGTGTTGATATTGATTATGGAAGAGGCAGGTACCTATGCGACGTAATTGGAAGGTGATATCGTTGACTAGGCCTATACACTTTCTCAATTGATAATTACTCTTTTTACTGTAGGCTGGTATAAAATTTGTCTTTATACGTGTAAGCTAGCTATTCTGATTTATACACAGTTTTAACTGACTACTCCCGTACGTAGGACGGGCTAACACCTCGTAACATATAATTACTTTTGTGAATGGAAGTATTGGTCATATGATTTACATCTAAGAAGAAATATATTTATAGAGGTTATTTTATCGTCTATATTTGGGTAAAACATTCCAATGTTAATAACAACTGGTTTCCTCAGCTAAGCTTTTAGAAACGAATTATTTAAATTAACTCTAAAAACGAGAAACAAACAATGACATAAAATAATGTACACACTGTTTAAATTGTTTCCATATTGCTTTCAAACATAAAAGATTATTCAAAAGTAAACCAGGTTTCAAAGGTTTTCGAAACTCAAAACACAAATAAGATGCAGACAAGAGTTCTCACTTTGCCAAATCCCTAGGTTGCTGGAATGACACCTTTTACAAAAGTTTGGAGTTTACACGACACCTTTTTGGCACTTTTATTTTCTTCTCGAACCACAAAAGAGGTTAAACTTTTAAAGTTTGAAATTCCTGAAAAAAGTATATTATTCATTTCTGTGTTTGAATGCGTTAGGTTATATTTTTTCTATCAACTAAGTCGTAATAGTAATAATTCGGTAAGACAATAATTTGTAAGTTTTACCATCGATTAAACGAGTGTCTACTTCTTTAATCTATGGCTTTACATAAATAGAACGTAGCCTACTTTTAGACTATAATTTTTTTAATAATAAAAAACCAATGAAAGGAAATTTATAAATCCTGCCAAGCGATTGAAAGTAAAAACTGCAATTGCCGAGAACAATCGTCACTAACAACTGAATGTTATTAAACCCCTTCTTAACCTGGTACCATTTTCGAGTTCCGTATTTTTTGTATATTAGTTTAGTTGACTTAAATTTTAAATTTAAATTTTAAATTATTAAATCAATTTTAAATTATTTTAATAATAAATGTTAATTTTAGCGAATTTCCCATGTAGGGAATAAGCTATTACCGTAGTAATACTCATGTTAAGACCTGGACCCGGAACCGATTTACTTTTTCGTTTTGAGGTCCCTAGAGGCCAAAAACACCATCTGTTCAAACTCATATGTGTCCGTTAGCGCGATAACTCGTGCAAAAATGGTCCGATTTTGATGAAATTTGGTATAAGTGAGTAAACCTACATTTATTCTAACGAGCTCGCGAACCAGCATGATCAGACTATGGGAACGGGGGGTTTTATGGGGTAAAAATAAGTTTTCCTATTTTTGACCCTAAAAACACAAAATTTTACTATTTCTTTCCAAACCATTTTGTAGAGCTTAAAAAAACAAATAATTTAGTATAATGAAGCGTTATTGTGCGCCTTATGGTTACGGAGAAAATTCCAAAAAATTGTAAATTTAAAATTTCCATCTTATTCTTATAGAGAACTAGCAGAGTATCCGTCCTTCGTACGGGGTTGGAATATAAGTATAAAATGCTTATTGCAGTTAAACTCAAGCTTTGCGTTTGCAATAAGGGAGGACACAGTTTGATAAAATTTGCTTTTTTAAATTTACAGTATTCTATAGCATTACACATCTACCATAGCCATAATGTTCTACCACTCACCTAAACAATAGAGAAAAATAAATTATCAACAATTCGCAAAATATCACAAATTATTCATGAAATGAAAAACAAAAACATAACTGTAAACAATCCTACTTTGACAGTTCTCATTGCGAATCACAGATTTTTGTTGCTGCTTAGTTCAAAAAAGGTGTTTTCATAAATGCAAACAAAAATATAGTGCTGCACCCTGTTGGTAAATCTTATAACTTTTTAATGCTTTTCCATATCATATAACCAACTTTTTTAGTTGAAACAGCTGACTAAATTCCTTAATTCCCTTTAAATATGAATACTCATAAGGTTAAAATGGGGAATTACAGAGCCACTGGGGCGGAGCCCGAAAGGATTTTTGAAGAATATGCTTATATGTTGATCGGGAATGTAAGCAATCATCATGCCAAATTTCAGCCCAATCCGTCCAGTGGTTTATGCGTGATTGAACTTCAAACACACAAACAAACAAACCAACAAACAAACAAACAAAAACAAACGCACAAACTTTCACATTTATAATGTTAGTAAGATAAGTCAACTGTTGTAGTAGTATGTTTAACAACTATAGTTGCTTGTTTATGAACATATTTTGATCGAATTTGGAAAATACATTCATTTCTTACTATCAACATTTTACAAACCAAATAACACTTTTTTACCAAACCTGTTACAACAAACCTAAGTACTCGTTAATTCTATTTAAATAGGGAATAAATGTGATATTTTTAAGGAGGCATTTTAGTGTAAATCCAATCAGGCTAATGGAAATTTGCTTAGTCTGCAGGTTTGCTGCGGCAGGGGCATCTTTATTTAACGTCAGTTTGCACATCTGCACTCCTATACGCGTGTTTTAATGAATAATGTGTGGGGGTGTGTCGTAAGTAAAAAAACCCCTTATCGTGAACAAATTTTCCGTAGTAGTGAATAAATTTATAGGCTAGATGCTCTAAACGAGGATATTTTAAAGACAGACTATAAATTAAAAGTATACAGCTAAATGACTAAATGTTATTAGGTGTTTGGATTACAAATAAAAACGCTGATGAATGAAGAAAACAGAATCTGTTTGAAATGGAATTGTATTTCACTTTTAAATACTTGTATGTATTCAAAACCTATGTTTTATCTTGTGAAACAGTAATATTTCTGTTGTCATATATTCATTTTTCATCAAAACCCAATAATGTTTTCAATAATAGACATTGAAGAATAGAATATGTATTATATAGTTTTGATGATTATGCGTGTGTGACAAACTATGTTTTAATTCGTTCAAAGACCAGAGCGTCATTGGTATGCAGATTGTCCCATACAACGTGGTCGAAATAACCTCATACACACGATGGATACAGAATACTAATGCATCCTCAATTCAGGGCTGGCTTAGTAATGTTTTCCCTCTTCTATGAAACCTTACCTATTTAAATATAAACTTAACTTCAAGGCGTATTATTAGTATTGATAGGCTATTGATTGTTAGTAGGCTATAAGAAAGGTGCAGACGGTTTTTTACATAAATAATTGTTGAATGTTTTATGAACGTTACAATACGTTATCATTTAAAATTAAGGTGACTATTTATTCATAAAGTATTAGGTCATGAAAGATCGTTTTTTATAAAAAAAAATATGGTTAGGAGTACCGAATCAAGTTTATTTTATTCATTTGCAAGTATACAGTATTTAAAAAATAACGTTAAAATGTAACAAGTTAAACCTTCACTTCATCGTTAAAACTTATCATTTGTATTTTCCTGTAACAAAGGACAAGGTTTGCAGTTTGCTTGTTTGAGAATGTAAACAACGAAGATCTCTCGCCAAAGTTATTACTAGCCTGGGGCTGACCACCTTATTTATATACAAACTCGACACAGCCTTTTTCCATTGAAACTTTTTATCACTTGATGTTTTTCTTATTCTTAAATATACCCTTAATTCTGTAATAACTACTGTACTTGTTTACATCACAGTTATTACGATACCATATAAGAGGTATGTAATTTTGCTGGGTAGCTGAGGTCTTATAGCGCTCGCCTAACAATGAGGTCTACGGTCCAATCATGAGAAAATGTTTGAGTTTTCATGGTTCACAGCTGGATTCAACTATCCTTATATCACTGTGCTTTTTAATAATGATCCTGGCTCAATGTGAAGAGCAGATCTTAGTCATTAACAAAGCCAAACAGATACACTCACCCTACATTTTTCTTAGCTTACAGTTTGTACATAAAGGTAATTTGTTAAGTAATAATAAACTTACATGGGTAAACACAATAAAGTTACGCAAAACTATTTGTTTACAATATTGCTTTAATGATAAACATCAATATCGCAGTAAGATTGATATTAATTATATTAGTATTAATATTAATTATTGTTAGTTTTAACGCTAATTCTTAATTATTTCCTCAATTTTATCTTCATAAAAGGTTTTTTTGTTCTTAATTTTTGAAATCATTATAATTTTTTTTAAGTCAAATGAAAGTGATGTTTTGTTACATATTGGCTGTCAAGAATATTGTTTCATATACGTACTGTTTAAGAAATTCTGTTAATTTACATGATGATTTATACAAACCATTTATTTTCAGTCGTGTTTAGAGAATGAGTAGCCTACATGCAACTAATTCAGTAAACATAGTTTTATAGTTGAATAGTGTTTTTTACTAAAATAAAGCATTGAATACGTATCATGTAAACGATGACATTTGTCATTTTCCACATTTCCACCAATTTCCTATGCACTTTGATGTTTGCCAATAAAGAATCCAATTCAAAAAGAGCATTTGAAATGAGAAAATGTGTTGCAGCACCGTTAGTTATTTCATGAGGACATTCAGCTGGAATTATTAAACTTCCATTCCATTGTTCTCGTAGTATTTATTATTGTCTAGGTCTGAATTATTCCAGTATGAAATGTTTATTATCATTTATGTAATCATCAGTAATCGGTGGTAAAGGGACGCACAAGGAAGTTAAATGAAAGCAAAACAAAGAAATACCAATGTGAGATGTTAAAATATAATGTATATAGAACGCTCACTGTTGATTGATCAATACCAATAACTTAAGTTCGCTGAAATATTATTATTTAAAATGAGTGAATCATTTAACTAAATGTTCACAGAATCGTAAAAATAATCTTGCCAAAACTAAAAGATTGAAGTAAGGAGTGTTTCACTTAAGGATACCCATTTCCTCGTTTATTCTCTGTTTCTTCCGTAATAGTATTCGAAAATAACTTTGCAATATCTGTAGTGCTGTTTCATCACTGTAAAATTAGCTTTTTTAATAAAGAGGTTGGCGGCTTCTTTAATTATATATTTACTTGTGTAATTTATATTTTTAAGGAATAACAATGTCTTTATTTGGAAATCCTAACTCTTGTATTGGTAAACTAGCAGGTGTCAATGTTGGTATAAGGCTTGAGAGCGGCTCTTACTCGACACTGATTGTCCAATTGCATTAGCGCTCGGCCTCTACAAAGCGCTCTCCGTAGCAAAGGGTTAAAATAAAATCAATTTACACTTTTACACTTTAACAAAGTAGCCTTGATTGGATTAATTTAAAAGCAACTAAGCTTGGTGTAAAATTCCACTGTTGCTGCAATACAATATTAGCTGAAGATGCAAAAATGAGTATCATAATCAGTTAGCTTAAAAATGCCACTCAAAAAGTCGGAACATAACACTATTTGGAAAGTTTAAAATATAATTTCGACGTTGTATTTATGTTAGAATACTAATACACATTTATTGAAACTCATTATGTTGAATATTGTGTCAGGCACCGACCAGATGCAATTTAAAATATCTGTGACCATGTACCTTGTGTGTATTTGACAAGGACGGTGGCGTCATCCTGTAATCCAGCTACTAGGAGGTCACGAATTATGGATATTTATAGGCACTGTGGATGGATGCGATACTCCCTGGTGTGGATTAACGTCCACATTGGTGAGAACTACGACTATCCGCAGTACTATCCTGATAAGTAGACTAATTTGTTAATTACAAGGCAAAAATTTGGTTCGGATTGCACTATAAACTGTAGGTCTCTTAGTTTCCATTGGCTGTATGGACTATTAATTAACAGCTGTGTCTAAGGAATATGTCGGCCTTAGTCACTAACAAGACTACAAGATCGCGCCACTCATACTACACTCATCTCCGATCATACTTGGCTTTAAAATACCCACTTTCGTATGGTAGCCATTTCAATCTAAAGTATTAAAGTGCTAACTATAGCAAATATTATGTTGCAAAAACATTGGTTTTGTAAAGCCAAATCCAGCTCTCTAATTGAAGTTAGCACTTCGTTTAAGATGTGGAGTAGCTTTCTCAAAATTACGGTCTAGACGTCCAGATTGAGATGAAAAACTGTTTTGTAATAGCCTCCATATTAGTTAAATTAGTTTTAATGATAGTGGAAAAGTTAACATTTCGATTTCAAATGTGTATCCGTTAATTTTGATTTGGTTTGAAATGCAAATTTAATAAACTGAAAGGATTTGGCGATAACGGATAACTTAGAAAACTTATCAATTTCTATTTGGACTGTACGAAAAGGTTTGTGAATCCAAGGGGTAAAAGTTTCACTAGACTTGTCGTTTGTTTTCTGTTTCTTCCGTGATAGTATTCGAAAATAACTTTGCAATATCTGTAGTGCTGTTTCATCACTGTAAAATTAGCTTTTTTAATAAAGAGGTTCGCGGCCTCTTTAAACTTTGCATTTGCCCGTCTACATAGAATACAGATGTGTGCGTGGAACGTATCCAGCAAAGCAAGGGGTGAGTCGGTACAGTACGGAGGTATAATAAAATGTTTGCATCAGTGACCTGGATCCGAACCCACGACATCGCTGCCTTGGGCCCGATGTCCGCGACGCTACCAACTGAGCCACAGAATCACCAAAGTACCGCTTTGCAATGGTATTTCTCTTAACAATCTGTTTCCGTTCGCAATAATGTTCGGGCTATTTGGTGGTGTAGTATAGGCCCACAAATGAGAATAAAATCCACACCTTTGATCATGTTGATGTATTTGAAAACGACACGATAGGAGTTAGTGGTTAGTAATAAATAATTTTTCAACTCTGGCATTATATTATGTTTTATAATGCGGGTTGAAAAAGGCGAAAATTTGTAAAAGTTGAAATGGTAAAAAGGAGGGAGCAATAGAGGCTATGACTCACCCTACATACTCAAATCAAGTGGGCTGAACTCAATCCTCTTCTAGCTAGAGTAGAATATCCTCAGCTTGTTTTTTTTAATGCTCATGAAAGGCAGGTATTAGACAGGATTATGGAGTATGTGTGTGCAGTGGAATTGCCAAGAAATAAAGTTTGAAATACTAAACAAACCGCCCACCAAAACTGAAAGTTTTCTTTCTTCTCAAAAGGTAATTAAAATTAATGAGCTTGCACAAAAAAACTACTTCCTTTTTTTGTTTTAAAAAAATGCAATTAAAATTTCTTCTCAATGGAAAGAGTCTTCTCTTCTTCAAATAAATAAAATAACATTTTGTAAAAATCTTCAGGTACTTGAAATTAAAAGTAAAAAACAAAAAAATCTCTTCTTGAAAACAAAACTTGTGATTTGACTTATTCTTTGGGTAGTGGACACAATTTAACCACTGGTCGTGTTAATTGTCCAGAAGAAGTTCGTAACGTTACAACTCTAACTGTATGGTCTTTTCCTGGATGTACAGCAACAATTCGTCCAGTAGGCCAGTAAAGAGGAGGTAGGTTTGGATCCTTTATGAGAACAAGGTCTCCTACTTGAAGATTCTGAATATGTTGAGTCCACTTCCCGCGCTGTTGGAGATTATGTAAATATTCCGAGCTCCATCTCCGCCAAAAATGTTGAGTTGCTTGTTGGACAAGTTGCCATCTAGTCAATCTATTGAGTTTAATATCTGTCACATCCGGTGAAGGTACTGCAGTGAACGCTTCACCAATCAAGAAATGCCCTGGAGTGAGGACATTATTTTCATTTGGATCAGGTGATAGTGGGGAAAGAGGTCTCGAGTTCATCACTGCCTCTACTTCAGCAAACAAGGTAGAAAGTTCTTCGAACATGAAGATTTGGATGCCTATCACTCGTCTGAGATGATATTTTGCCGACTTTACCGCGGCCTCCCAGATTCCTCCAAAGTGTGGAGCCGAAGGAGGATTAAAGTGCCATTGTACTCCTTTATCAGTCAAACTCTTTTGAATAACCTCTGAAACAGGTGATTTAGATAGAAGCTTGTGCATTTCGGTAAGGTCTTTAGCAGCGGCAACAAAGTTAGTACCCATATCACTGTAAACATCATGTGGAAGACCTCGACGAGCAGTAAATCTTGAAAATGAAGCCAAAAAATCCTTTGCGGAAAGACTGGAAACTGCCTCTAAGTACACGGCCTTGGTTGACATACAAATGTAAATGCATAAATATGATTTTGTAAGCTGCGATTTTCTTAGAGCATTTGATTTGGTTTGAAAGGGACCTGCAAAGTCTATCCCACATGACAGAAAGGGACGGCTACATTGTAGACGAACAGCGGGCAAGTCAGACATGAAAGGTTGCGGGAGTGAGGCTCGAAATCTTGTACACTGGACACATTTTGACAATCGTTTCCTGATAGTATTTCGAGCAGAACAAATCCAAAATTCCTTTGAAGAATGGATTGCAAGAGCTTAGGCCCTGCATGCAAATACACCTTGTGATAACTGTCTATTATAAGAGCGGTCAGATGTCCTTCTTTTGGAAGAAGTGACGGGTGTTTGTTCTGAAACGCTAAAGTATAGTGCCGTAGTCTACCGCCCACCCTGATAACTCCATCTTCATCAAGAAATGGGTCTAGGCGAAGAATTCCTTGTGATTTGGCTAAGCCCTTGGTCTGTAGAGAAATTAAATCAGAGGGAAAATACTTCTGTTTGATGTTCTTGATCCAAATAATTAATGCATCATTTAGTTCACTAACAGTTAACAATCCCTTAAGTTTTTTAGACTTGCAATTCTGGTAGAATCGTAAACACCAAGCAGTAATTCGTTTTAACTGTGAAAGCGATGAGAATCGTTCTAGAACAGTGAGATCAACAGTAGGTTCCTCTGTGGTCAAAGCACACAAAACTTTACGAAGTTCTGGGACATCCTCTTGGGTCTTGTTCACAATATCTTGCGGAGGCCAGAGTTCTGAAGCCGTTAAAAGCCAAGGTGGTCCGCTCCACCAGAAAGGATGATGGATTATTTCATGAGGAAATATACCCCTTGATGCACAATCAGCAGGGTTAGACTCGCCAGGAGCATGGAACCATAAAGTAGGACTGGTGCTTTCTTGAATTAAAGATACCCGATTCCCCACAAAAGTTTTCAAAAGATGAGGCGAGGTATGGATCCAATTAAGAACAACAGTAGAATCTGTCCAGGCATACGTTTTCCACTTTAAATTCGGAATTTGCATCAAAAATGATTTGCAGAAATCTAACAATTTGGTTAACAGTACAGCTCCGCACAATTCCAATCGTGGAATGGAAATCCTCTTCAAAGGGGAAACGCGAGACTTTGCAATGACCAGATGTGTTGAAACCGAAGAGTCGTTATGTGTAACACGAAAGTAGACTGCTCCAGCAAATCCTTTTTCTGATGCATCACAGAAGCCATGGACTTGAAGATCGGTGAAGGTCTTCGGTAAAACAAGTCGTGGAATAAATATTTCTTTCAAACATGAAAATTCTTGTGCAAAGCGGGTCCACTGACATTGTATCTCATGGCTAGGAAGATCATCCCAGTTAAGACCTTCTGTCCAAAGTTGTTGGATTAACTGTTTTGCCCACAATACCACAGGGGTCAGCCAGCCTAAAGGGTCAAAAATGCGTGATATTTGAGATAAAATATTTCGTTTGGTTGGAGGACAATCCATAGTATCAACATTGTACGTAAACACATCCAGAGAGGGAAGCCATTGTAAGCCAAGAATTTTTTTTACAGAATGTTGGTCGACATCGAATGACATTGGTTTGTCTTGACAATCAACAGGAATGTCTGATAAAAATTCTGAGTTGTTACTACTCCATTTCTTTAACTCAAAACCTCCTTTGGCAAAAATATGTTCAAGTTCTGATTTTATACATTTAGCTGTTTGTAGGTCGGAGGTACCAGTTACTAGATCATCAACAAACATGTCATTGCGTATGACTTGTGACGCAAGAGGATAATTTGACCCTTCATCATTAGCAAGTTGCAAAACTGTGCGCATGGCAAGGTAAGGCGAACATGAAAGTCCATAAGTGACAGTTTGCAAGGCATATTTGTTTACAGGCTTATCGAGGGATGATCGCCATAAAATTACTTGGTATGGTTGATGTTCATGATGTACTAAAATCTGGCGGTACATCTTGCAGATATCAGCAGTGAAAGCGAAAGCGACAAATAATATCAGTTATGTCCTTTTGGAGCTTAGGTCCGACATGAAGGACGTCATTAAGTGATTTCCCGTTTGAGGATTGAGCCGATCCATCGAAAACTGTTCTGAATTTATTAGGCTGTGTTTCATCTTTAAAAATACCATGGTGTGGGATGAAGTATTTAGAAGATGTGTCATCGGGAGATAACAGTGTCATATGTCCCAAAGTTTCATACTCTGTCATGAATTTACAATAGACTGAAGTTAAATCTGAAGATTTGTGAAGTTTCCGTTCCAAAGAATATAGTCTACGCAGAGCAGGTTGAAATGATTCTCCTAAAGTAGGCGGGTCTTCTTTAAAGGGCAGTTTGACAACATACCGTCCGCTACTGTCACGGGTATGGGTTTGCTGAAAATGATCTTCACAAAATTGATCATCAGGGCTTAACGCTGGTTTTGAAGGAGTTTCTTCAGTTTCCCAAAACTTCCTTAAACTTTCATCAAGTGTTGATTGTGATGCAAGAAGACATAAGTTGGACATGACAGGCGATGCGCTTGACGGGTTGAAATGTTCAAAATACTTTGAATCAACTGAGCCTAACAAAACCCATCCAAAAATACTGTGAAATGCAGAGGGTAAACCATCAGCAATAAAAAGTTTTCCTCCATCAAAAACTTGGGGGAAAATATCAGCGCCAAGCAAAAATTCAATTGGCGAAGGGATGTCAAAGTTGTTATCCGCTAACTGGATGTGATGAAAATGTTCTCGAACACATGATTTCAGCTTTCGAGAAGGAAGATGATTTGTGATACGATTAAGTACAACAGCAGTAGTGACTACTTCAAGGTCATCACTATGAGGTGATTTCAAAACGCACTTTACAACTCCTTTAGGTTTTGAAATGGGCACCTGGGACAAACCAGTGATTGGTACATTGTACTTGATGCGAGGCAAACAAAGTTTTTGAACGCATGTTTCAGAAATGCATGATATTTGTGAACCTGGATCAATTAGACCTCTAATTTTAACAAATTGTCCAGCTACATTCTGAGCTAAAAGTTGAACAGTGCCCAACATTACATAAGACAAGGTTTCAGTAGACATAACAATTTGAGACGTACAACTGGTTTTGATTTCATTGTCTTGAGTGACAACCTCACCAGCAGAGCTTCTAGGCCTATGTACAGAAGAAAGTTGAGACTCGGGAGTAGTATCCACATGTACCAAAGTGTGATGCCGCTGTACGCATTTACGACAACTTGATTTTGAACGACATTGTTTACGCATATGTTGACTAGATAAGCAATTAAAACAAGCTTCCTTGGATCTAACAAACTCACGCCTCTGCACTGAGTTCAGTTTTAAAAAGGTCGGACATTTGTAAAGGTTGTGCATATCCAAACAATAAAGGCAAGTAGGTTTATTCCCAGAAGTGTCAAAGGCGGATAAAAATGCTTGCCGGGACGACTCTGCCCTTTTAGGCTGTAGTCTCGATATTTGACTAGATTTTGGCAAATATTTGTCACTAAGCTTATAGGCTACATTAGGCTTAGTAATAGATGACTCACTAGCTATTTCTACTGCATGGCAGTGATTGTTCAAAAATTCTAACAGTTTATCAAAGGTTGGCAGATCTGTTTTGGGACAACTTTCTTCAAACAATTGGCGGGATCTCTTATCTAACTTTCTCAAAGTCAAATGAACTAAAATAAAATCATCAATGTTGTCTGATTTCAAGTTCTTAAGTGCTAGCCTATTTTCAGATACTGTGTCGATCATATGTCGCAAAGCGTTAGGGTTCTCACTAGTGAGACATGGTAAATTCAGCACTTCATCAATGTAAAAATTCGCAAGTACACGCTTGTTGTCATACCTGTCCAAAAGTTTCTTCCAAATGATTGAATAGTTATCATTAGTTACAGGCAACGTTCTAGCTAATGAAAGAGCCTCATTTTTTGTGGAGGACAATAAATAATGAAATTTCTGAATATTTGAAAGTCCACTTTGGTCGTGGATAAGAGATAAAAAGGTGTCTTTAAAACCTGGCCAATCCCGCAAAGTACCATCAAAAACTGGCAGACTTATTCTCGGTAAATTCAAATTGTGAACTGAAGTCGAAGCCGCTGGCTCCGGTTCAGGAGTGTTTGGATTGAAGCCTAGTTTGCTTTTCACTGACAAAATTGCATAGTATTTCTCATCAATACCTTCAAGTGATTTTTGCAACTCATTTACGTCAACAGTTATCTCAGCAAGTTTACTTAACTTAATTATTTCATTAATGCACTTGGAGTAGGCTTCATAATGTGAGTCAAGGTTATGTAGCCTAACCTCAAATGTAGAGAAATTTGGTGATTCTTGGCTTAAATCTACTTCTTGGCTTAGCGTGTAAACAGTATCTATTTTTTTGCTCAAGTTTT
Organism: Macrosteles quadrilineatus; assembly: GCF_028750875.1. NCBI lineage: Eukaryota > Metazoa > Arthropoda > Insecta > Hemiptera > Cicadellidae > Macrosteles > Macrosteles quadrilineatus. The sequence goes on from NW_026542594.1 coordinate 18,805,122, forward strand.
CCTTTTTAAAACAAAGGACATCAATTTGAGATTTCAATTCAAGTTTGGCCTTTTCTGAAATAGGCATTTTGCAGACAAATTGTGTGGGTAGCCAACAGGTTCACAAGAAAATTTCAAGTTAGGTTGAGAAATAACTTAGGCCTATCAGACGTAAGCCCGATATAAATATGTGTTAAAACATTAGGCTATAGGCTAGGCCTATGTTCATCCTTGAAAATCCAAAAATAAACTTTAAACAGGCACTAGGCCTAATCCAAGGCAAAGTAGACACTTCTTCATATAGGCTAGGCCAGGCCTATGTTTAGCCAAAACTCAATAAAAAAGGTAAAAAGCAGGAAATATCAATTGGATATGTTTAGCAGCATCTTCAATTGGCATTAAATCACAAGTCGAATCTTCGTTAGGCTAGGCCTAGTTAACAGGTAAATCAAAAGTTGTAACTTACCATAAGATGGGTGTATGGTAGGCCTAATTAGGCTAATAAGACTCAATGTCAAATCCAGTTAATAAATGCAAGATATGTAAGCAAATTAGGCCTATGCTTCTTCAATTGTGTTTATAAGATGATTGTAGATCAAAATTCAATAAATTCCAACTTCTTTCAAGTCCAAAAACTCCACTTCCTGTACAAACTTGAAGACAACCTGTAGAACTTTGTAGAAACTTGTAGAAGGTAGACAAGTTGAAAATTCCAAAAAATTGGTAAAAATAGAATTCAAATATTGAAAACACACTTCAAAAAGATTTAAATTTGATATTCCTCAAAAGTTAAAATAGTTTTAAAAGCAGTGAACTAATTTAGATTGCAAAATATGAAGTTCAGAAAGTCACATGTTAAAGTTTGAAGTTGAACTATTAACTTGCACACAGTAAAAATTGACTTTAAAAGTTAAAAAATATAAATTAAAAGGCGGGTTCAATTAATTATGCGGTTGCGAAGGACCATGTTTTATAATGCGGGTTGAAAAAGGCGAAAATTTGTAAAAGTTAAAATGGTAAAAAGGAGGGAGCAATAGAGGTTATGACTCACCCTACATACTCAAATCAAGTGGGCTGAACTCAATCCTCTTCTAGCTAGAGTAGAATATCCTCAGCTTGTTTTTTTAGTGCTCATGAAAGGCAGGTATTAGACAGGATTATGGAGTATGTGTGTGCAGTGGAATTGCCAAGAAATAAAGTTTGAAATACTAAACATATTATAAATAACTAATTATAAGTAACGCACAAACTGGTGTAAATTCCACATGTTGTAGAATAGTATTGTATAATTAAATACAACGCCAACATGATGTAAAGAGGAATAGGTAAGTCACACGAACAAAGTAATACATAACAACTACGTTTTATTGTTATTGTATCTACTTTATATAACGAAAACCAGTATATCAACCACATGTTGTGGTAATGTATTAGTCGTTTGTATTCATTCGCCATAGAAGGGCTCTGTTGCAACCTCATCAGCATACAAATGACCACTAGAGGACCTTTGTACTGATCACTTTGCTGTTAGTTCTGCCATCCACGAAAAGGATCATTTCACAAAATATGTATAAACATGTTATTGTTCATGTTTAAATATGTATAAAGATGTTCCTTTTAGCGAACTTCCCATATAGGGTGCATCCCAAGCCTCATTAAAATTAGGAAATAAATGTGACAATTTTATGAAAATATTCTAGCCAGGTAAATTGAAGTTCACCTAGTCTGCAGGTATTTAACTAGGTGGCGTTTGCAGAGGCATCCACAAAATTGAGCGGAGTCATCAAGGGTTCATATTATATTGTGTTTGTCATACTGCAATAAAAACAGTAGTTTTTAATGCATGCGTTGCGGGTCTAAAGTAGCAGTTTTAATATTTAGGGAGTAAAAATCGTTTTTAGCCTCTATGGAGTAAAAATCAGCTGTTGTCAACTCAGTTGTAAATTTCGATTGTAAACAATTGCATGTATCATAAATATGTATCGATTCATGTTTCGTAATCATTTCAACATACAGTCTACAGTCTCTTTCCGTAGCATTTTAGTATTGCAGATACATTAATGTAATTGTCAAAGACAGTTCCCCACTCTGCACTGCCAGCCTTTACTACTTCCTTCACCACTTCCTACGTCGTGGGACCTGTTTCCTTCCCTTCTCGTAGCATTTTAGTATTGAAGATACATTTAACTGCCACAGACGAATCTCACACTATGCTGATGCTCATACTTTACTACTTCCTAAACCACTTCCTACGTCGTGGACCTGTATTCATCACTTTCCATAGCATTTTAGTATTTTAGATACGTTAATCTAATTGCCACAAACATTCCCAAACTCCGTACTGCCAGCCTTTACTACTTCTTTCACCACTTCCAATGTCGTGGGCATGCTTCCATCCCTTCTCATAGCATTTCAGCATTGCAGATACATTAAAACTGCTACAAACGGTTTCCAGTTCCCACACTCCACACTGCTCACCTTACTACTTCTTTCACCTCTTCCTACGTCGCGGATCTGTTTCCCTCTCTTCCCATAGCATTTTAAGATTGTAGATACCTAAATCTAATCGTCATAAACAGATCCCACACTCCGAATAACTCGCATTTACTACTTCCTACATCGCGGACATGTGTCCATCCCTTTCCGTATCATTTTAGGATTGCAGATACCTTAATCTAATCGTCATAAACAGTTTCCACACTCCAGACTGCTCACCTTAACTACTTCCTTCACCACTTCATACGTCGCGGACCTGGTTCCTCCCTTTCCAATAGCATTTTAGGAATGCAGATACCTTAATCTAATCGTCATAAACAGTTTCCACACTCCAGACTGCTCGCCTTTACTACTTCCTTCACCACTTCATACGTCACGTACCTCAAGCTAGTGTCGTCATTTGATTATATTTATGACCCATACCGTTTCTGTTCTAATATCTGTGGAATAATGCTATCAGCTATTTCTTTATCTACTGCATTCAAAAGTCAACAACTGATCATATGTCTTTGTTTATATGTCAAATACTGCTTCCATTTAGGATTACATTGAAACTTTGAGACCCAGTGGGGCGGATTCCTGAGAGACTTTTTTAACTTCTTATGTTGGCACTCACCGATATGGCCTTTATCACCATGCAAAATTTTAAAACGATTGATTCAGCCATCTAGGAGTTTGCGTATTACGAAATGCATAAGAGTCGACGTATAAGAGCTTCGCTCGCTCCGCTCAGTAATGTGTTGGTAGCATAAAGATGGAACAGCAACAAACTATTTTCTTGTCTATATATATCTGCAAATTTAACAATTTTTCTAATAGTATACTGCCATTAATAACATAGTTAAAGTAATATTGATAGTTAATTTGGTTAGAACACTCAAATTTTTCTCAATTTGTATAACATGTTATTATCTGTTGGGTCTATTAGTTTATTAGATTTATACCATTATTTATACCTTACTTGTATTACCTATTCTTATCTGCTCTCAGTATTGTCTGTTTTCAGTATTGTCCTTATCACCAATCCTACAGTACAATACATATCTTTACCTGGTAAACATTATTCGTTAAATCCATTGCTTTATTATTACATCAAAACAAACCACATAGAATTGTGGACAGTATACGGCGGTCCATTTACATAGCGATGCCATTGAATGTATGACACCACAAGCACGTAATTAACCCAATTATTTATCCCTTAACCACAACATTGACCAATGAATATAACGGAGTTGGTTATAAATACATCCACTCAATATGTTAAGTTACGTTAAAGCATAGACAAAAAGAATTAAATATTTATTCTATTCGTCTATGGTTAAGGGTGAGTAAGTATCTGTACCCTACTTTAATTAGCTAAATAAACTAAACATGCATTGTAATACAAATAGGGCATAATCTAAATAGCATAGATCAGAAATGTTAGTAACATTCAGCCCAAACTATATCATTAAACGATAATATTTTTCATGGCTATTGTAAATGTTATATTATATCATACGTTCAACTGTTAAACCCTTATTTCTTTTCAATCCATGTAACAATTTCTCGATAAATACATAGGACTAATGCTCAAACTTGATTCATCACTATAAACACTTTTAAGGTAATAAATGTTTAGAATCAAAGGTTACATAAACAGCTCAACACCCAGCTACAAACAGCCTGATCCATTAGCGAATTTATTTTCTCCGTAATAATGCATATTTACTTGAAGCACCATTCCCCGTGGACAGGTAAAGTTCTGAGTTCTCAGTTAATAACGCCCAGGCAATATACTGAGGTGTTCATTCTGCCTACCGTTAAGATATTTTTTATAATTATGAATTTTCAAATTGAATTTAAGCTAGTAAAAACATTTTATAATGGAAAAGTACCTGTTATACACGCAACTAAATTAAACTAAAACAGTCCGATATACAGAGTGTCCCATAAGTAAAGAGCCAAACTCCGGGAAATGGTTCTATGTGTCAAAATAAAGAGAAAATAAAGAATATTTTTTTTCCAAAATCCTTCGTTAACCAGATATTTACCATTTTGTATTTTTTACATAAACAATTTTAGTTTTGAATTTTTTCAACCGATCTTTATACATCTTTGTATGAAGGTTTAGCTAGAAAAGACCAATGTTAGAAAAAATTTCATCTAGATTCAACTCAAAATTTCAAAATTGCGGCCATATAAATTTTTTAAACTTAAATTACTTAGAAACGGCTAATTTTATGAAAAAATGTCAAGAACACTTTTATTTAGCTTTTTTATATGTTGAAGGTTTTGGAAACCAGAAATAAACCACTTAAATTAATAAGGATTTTATGCATGCAAATATTCAACGAACCCCTAGTATGAACCGTATCAGCGGTATCAGTCATAGATCAGATCAGACTGCGCTGATATCATTGATGTATCGTACATCGTAGTTATTATCCCCATGTCACATAGCAACATTTACCTACACTCGACGCGCTGAGCTGATGTTATCTAGATACAAAAGCTGTAAATCTGCTGATTAGGTGAATTTATACTAGTTTTTGAAGACCAACAGTATCATTACAATGTAGTTAACGATTATTATTTGTTGCACTATTATAAACCGATGTTTATCTAGGCCCTAGGCCAAATTGTTTTAGGCCTAACAGTTCGATCAGTGAATCATTAATACACTACCTCAAAGTAGGCAGTTCGTTCACCAGTTCCAGAGAATTATACTGAGCCTGCACTAGAAAGTGCCACTGTGAGATATTTTTCTCTGCTTATACAACCTTACTATCACCTTTACCCATGCCTTGCAACGGGTTCAGTATGCAAAAGAGACAATGTTGGTTCTTTGAAAATGCCTTAAAAATGGTTTCAAACCTACCATTTAAATTAGAAACGAAATAATTGAACTGTGTTACTTAACTTGATAATATAGTACGTTTTTGCTATCTCAGACTGTGAACACTTATTTATGCAACCTAGGATACAAAGTCAATGATAGATTTTAAGGTAGGGTAATCAAATAACATATTGAATATTTTGTACACGAAAAGCTATCACAATAGTTCCAAAGCTGTCAATAGATAGCTGCAAGTATTAATTAATTAATTAAGTATTAAGTATTAGCTTGCAAGTATTAATTGTCAAACATATTTTAGTGAAACTTTAATCAGACAAATGGATATTCATTTAGTCTGCAGGTTTGCTGCGGAAGGGGTATTTTATTACTGTTTACACAAAAATATATCTAAAAAATAATTATAATCAAACTCAGGATAAGTTCCTAGGTTGATACGGCAATGATTATAGAATCTTAAATATTTTTTATATCCATGAATAATTTCTTTTACAATGACTTATTTGTGTTCTAATCCTACTAATATTATAAATGAGAAAGTTTGGATGTATAGATGTATGGATGTATGGATGTATGTTTGTGACAAGTGAACGCGAAAAATACTGGTCGGATTGGGCTGAAATTTGGCATGATGATAGCTCACATTCCCGATTAACATATAGGCATATTCTTATTTCAAAAATCCTTTCGGGCTCCGCCCCAGTGGCTCTGGAGTTTCCCATGTTAACCTTATGAGAAATGGAATTATTGAATCTTAACAGCTGTTTCAATTAAACAAGTTGGTTCTGTTCTATGATGTTCAATATCATTAAAGTTACAAGAATTACCAACAGGGTGCGCACTATTATTTCTTTTACATTTATGACAACAGCTAATTTGCAACCAAAAGGTGAGTGAGCGTAGCGAACGAACTCCAACCTGGAGGTGAGTTAGCGTAGCGAACGAGCTAACCTGAAGGCAATTAAGCGCAGCGAACGAGCTCCAACCTAAAGGTGAGTGAGCGTAGCGAACAAACTTCAACCAGGACGTGATTGAGCCATGCGAACGAGATAATCTTGAAAATTAAGAAGTTAAACGGGGCAAAGCCCGCGGGTTACAGCTAGTAGTTCTAATATTCGTGCAGTGTTTAATATGTTGAACCAGCTGTGTGGAAATGTGAAATCAAAATTCATCGGACAGCTCTGCTTGTTTACATTTAAACTTTGTGTGTTTGTTCTTTGTTACCATGGAGACCAATCAATATTTACTTTTAAAACTCTCGCCTTGGAACTTTGAAAGCCCTTGGGGCAGAATCGTAGGTCAACATTGAAGCGGGAATAGTTCTATATGTATCCTCGGAGCTGTAGCTTTATTTTTGTTCAATTTGAGCTCAGTCGGTTCAGTATTTTGAGTTTAGCTCATACAAACACACAGACACACAGACACCACCACCTCTTCGTTATAATAGTATAGATCACTCTGCTATGCTCAATCGTATACTTATTGTAAACTATATAATCCGAAATGTCTAGTTAAGTGTCCAAAGTCAACGATATAACTCGTCCTGTTCCGTTTCAACCTAAGATTCTCTCGAAAAGAAATGAAAACGATCAACATTAAAGTTGTCTATGAAAGTGAGGACTTGGTAGAAGTCTTCCATTTGGAATTTGAACAGCAACAGTAAACAACGGTCTTTCGTGTTAGTTCTGTAGTCTGCCGCAAGTTACCAGTCAAATATCTTAGACAACCTTATTTTTTTATCAATAGGATATTTTTATTTACCGTATTATTTTTGGTCTTCATAATATAGTTGTCAATGTTTCATTTTTTATCAACCCTTGGAATTACAAATATACCTGCTTATTTATGTTTTAGGAAAATACGTTTATTATTTAATTCTTTTGCCTGGTAAATTCTTATAAAAAACACGATTATTTTAATTTTTTATCCTTATTTCCCTGCTGCTCAAAGATTTTTAGATTTAAACATCTTGGGTTTCAATGATCTAAAAAATGTTAACCTTTTTCAATATTTTGTATTTGATCACGTATTTTACTTAACGTTTACTAATGTTAGCTAGTAAATTTAAAAGCTTTTGTTTAAAAAAAAATTTATTTTGTAGATATTATTGCGGATATTTTCTGTAATGATTATAAATAGCTCACAGTTTTAGTAATAACCATTTAATGAATGTTATTGAAATACATAGACAAATTGAAATTAAAAAGTAAATCATTTCTAACTATAACAAGACAAATATCTTTAATTTAGTTTTAATGTTAATCCAGTGATCTGTTTAGATAAATAATGTACTGTATAATAAAACAAGTTAGTTTTCAATTAAGTTAAAAAACGATGTCGTTATTCATATTTTGAGTTTGGTGTTGGATCTGATAGGTAAGTGAAAAGTGGTTTGGTGTCCGCCGCAGAAAGTCATCCTTCATGTCAACCTCGCCGTCTATTCACAGGAGCCATGTATTTCCAAGAAGAGTGGATACATATTAAATTAAATACTTATCTTTGTATTTTGTGTTCCTACGTCATTCGCATTTTTAGACGTTTTGCACGTAGTGAATATTTCCGTTTTTATTTATTTAGTTCATGAAAAATTAAAAGCCTAATTGTTATAACTAGTTCCTGTATTTGTTGTTGCCAGGGTCATACTAAGAAGGTGGTTTCCTGGAGGCCCAGATTTAAGTTTGCTAATGGCATTACCTACGTAACAATGCCGCGATTTGATGTTTTGGTGGTTGGTCGATGGTTCTCCCACCCTAAGCTGTAGAGCCACGCATCTAGAATCCAAAACAAAGTTCTTTTCAGGCAAGGAGAATTTTCCCTGTATTTCAGGACCTCTTCCATTTAACGCTATACAATAACATAATATTTGGTAGGTGCATATGTTATAGCTGAGGTCTCCAATCTACAGTCTACAGGCCACATCCGGCCCGTACTCAGCTTAAAGAGTAGACAGATTGTGTACTCCTCTATGGGCCCACAAAGGCTTAGCAAGAAAAATATTACTTTGATTTAATAGTAAAGACAACGATGATCGTCTACCATGATCATGAAACCACTTGTAAACATGTCTTGCGGTCTTGGTGACAGTGTTTGATTGTCACCCGCAAATTAAATAATAAGAAGTTGCAAACGTGTACTTGGTGTTTGAGCTATCTAAATACAGATCTCTCAAGTTCAATGAACATTTGACACCTATCCATGAGACCGTAAAAACTAATTTTAACTCTAATACAGCTGACATTTAAATGACAATGAAAATTTCGCAATAAAAAAGTCCTGTTCTTTTTAAGTTTTATACTACTTGGTGTACACTCATTTATTGTTAATTTGTCCTTACGTCATTACAATTAAATTTTCAATCGAATTATTTTTTTTTTAAGACTTATTTCTAGGGGGCTTACCTATTCACACTGACAAATTGCTGGCCTTTTCCGCTTTTCCTCCAAACATGTACAATGTGGCCTTTGAGAAAAAAAGTTGGAGACCCTTGTGTTAGTTATACTTGGAATATCTTGCTAACGGTGGAGGCTGTCATACACGAAGGTTTTCAATTATTAAAATCCTTATTTCCCTACTGCTAAAATATTGTTAGATTTAAATTTCTTGTGAAATAAACTAAAATGTTGACCTTTTTCACTCTTTTGTATTTATATTTTGTAATTTACTTAAAATTTGCTATGTTTAGCTTGGTACACTAAATTAACCGATGACTAGGGCTAATGACAGACGTGACGTGTTATATGGAAATAATTAGACTAACTGAATAATGTTGTCTGTTCACATTCTCATTATAATACATAGATTCAATTCATATTATGCAATACAAACAATTAATTTAAATGGTAACGATGTTTGTTAGCCGCATTATTATTTAACTTATAACGGATTATTGAACCTATGTTTTTATTATGTTTTTATTTAACAGTGACTTTTTTAATATTAAAATTTTACTATACCTTACGAATCTGAGTTCAAATTGATCCCTTTATCAAATTACCTTACACTCAGCCACTGGTTATACCTTAATTCTGTATTTATAGACAATGTTCATTGATTAAGCTTTGTAAATTGTACGGTTTATTTTTATGTATATTGAAAATTACATGTAACCTTAAAATTCTATGCAAATAATTGTATCAAAAATCCATTAAATTTAGTATTTATTTTTAAAAAGATTAATGGCTTTGAAAACGGTGTCAAAACGTAAAGTATAAAATTATCATTAGAAACGGAACAATATATGGAAAGTACTTTAATAAAGTTCACTCTATGGACGTGGTTTAATATAATCCTCGCATTATAAATGAAGTGATTTGCATAGTATTATCCGAAGCCAAAGGGTCCATAAGGGTTCTTTTGTGACCCTTTCCCTACTTATTTAGGATTAAGTTAAAGGACCTTTGAAGTTAATTATTCTATAACTTTTATTTGTGTTTAATTTGTCGTTTGAGGGACAAGAGCTATATGAATTATATCGATTACAATGCTTATTTAGAAGATACAGTATATAGAATAATCTATGTTATTTTTATATTTTACTAGATACGGAAAGTAAATAAAAGAAACGTCTTATAACACTTAAAACATATATTTACGCTTATACTGTTACTCACAAGACGGTAAATATACAAAAACGATGGTAAGTGGTGATCGATTTCGATTGGACACTCCAATCATCATCAGACCCAATAGGCGAATGACAAGAATCTTGAATGGTGTCCCTACTTATACCCTATTGGCTACCGGAAGCACCGGCCAATACATTTTTATAAGTACAACTGGAATCAAAATGTATTTGTTCATTAATCAACTTATTTCTCCTATCTTTACATTTTTCCTTATAAATATACAATTCTTCCCAAGCATTCATTACATATCCTTTCATACAAATCTTTAAAATATCTAGACTATCCTCCATTTTTCCTAGTGAGTGCCCATTTTGTAACAGGTGTTGTGCGACATTTGATCTTTCCGGTTTGTTGTTCCTCCACTCAGATATGTGGTTTTTGAAGCGGTTTACGAAGTTCACAGTCTGTCCAATGTAGAAGCTATCACAATCGTTACAATTGATTTTATAGATGCCCGAAGTGTCAAATTTGTTACAATCTTCTATTTTTGGATGCAGTATTTTACTCATGGTGTTCTGAGTCCTGTAGGCTATTGAAACTCCGTATTTCTTGAATCTGTTAGCAGTCCTTTGTGTTGTAGTCCCCGTGTAGCTAAATGTGATATATCTGGTGCTTTCCTCTTTTATCTCTTCTAATGTTGTTCTGCTGTGTAGTGTATTCTGTCTATCGATTTTTCTCCTCGTCTTCCTTGCGATGTCCTCTATCGTCTTGGTTCGAAATCCATTCACTTGGGCGATCTTCTTAATGGTGTCCAGTTCTTTTTTCCTATTGGCTTGGCTAAGTGGGATCTTATAGGCTCGGTACAGCATAGATCTAAAGGCTGCGGTCTTGTGGATTGTCGGATGGATAGACTTGTTGTTGATTGTAGTGTCCGTTTGCGTAGGTTTCCTGTAGATGTCAAACTCTATCTTGCTGTCTTTTCTCTCTAATGTGAGGTCCAGGAAGTTGATCTTTTTGTTTTCTTCAAACTCGTTGGTAAAGGTGAGGTTTGGGTGGTTGCTGTGTGACGGCCTGGCATATTTGCCTCATTTTGTTGTAATTTGTTAACTTTGAGCTTAAGCTGATTGGCCCTACTCCCTAAACCTGGCCCGTTGGCTATCACCGAATATTTGCTAGGTTGATTTGTCAACTGTATTTAGCAATATTGAATTTTATTTAACTTCACATAAGTCTCCAAGTGAACCTTGAAACTCATATTCCAATTCATTTCATTACTTTGTAACCCTACCATAATCCTAACCAGACGTCGTGGCTTGGCCGGATATGCCTTGGAATGTGCTGAATCTGCATGCACGTGTGCCGCGATAAACAATGTTACACTTCTAGACTCGGTTCCTCGCTTCAGTTAGTTTCATTAATGACAGTTGTGATCATTTGGCTGCAGCACCAGACGGGCGAGTAAATTATGGGCTGAGCGCTCAGCGTGTGCTGATTGGCCGAAGACGGTCATGTGACCACGCTGACGCTTCCGCTTGGGCGATGCTGAAGCCTCAGATCGCGCCGGAATGTAGCGAACGACGGTAAGGTCCGCGCGGGCGGTCTCCCCTTTCATTTCATCTTACTCTTTTCTTTTAAGTCCGTGTACGTTTTAAATTCAATATTGTGTATTGGTAGAGATTTGATTCGATTTGTAACGTGTTATTTTAAACGATGTAATCATGTAAAGTTTATTAGTTCATTAATAAAGTGTTAGCTGATCCCTATTCGCTTGTTTTAATATTCGTTCTTCCTGCTCCCAACCGCTACGAAGACTAGAAGAGAGGCTGCTGTGACATCTGGTGTCAGGTGTGGGGTTGACTGCGACAATGTCAACCTAAAGGTAAGTGAAATTAGGGATTTTTGATCAAATTATTTTACTCATAATAATTTTCAAAAATCAAAGTTTAGATGTTTCTGGAATAAAATATGTTTGAATCGATTAAAAGTAAAATAAGAATCATTTTCGTGAAATTTTCGTGAAGAAAGAGCTATTTTTCGATTTATTAGGTAATTTTGAAGTAAATAGAATATTTTGTTCGTAAACTTATTTCGCCATTGTACACGTGACGTGATCTAGGACGCATTGGGTCTTCCCCCTCCATCAGTGTTGCACTCTGCTGTTGTCTTGTCAGAGTTGTCGTGCGTTGTATGTTGCGTTGTGAATGAAGATGCCATATTGGAATATTTTGTTTGGTTGTTGATGAACAATTGGTAATAGATACTTGATTAACAGTTGCTAGTATAAGGAGTAAGAAAGAAAGGGAATACAGAAATAATTATTGTGGGAGGATGGGAAGCAAAATTTCGAAAACTAAAATGTTTTGTACTTGTGAAAATTAAAAGTGGATGCGTTCTGCGTGAACTCAAGATGGCCGCCGGGTTGGCTTGCTGTCAGGTTGTCAATTCCATCCGCGGGATTTTATCCCGGATAAGGGAATTTTTATACCGCAAGTGGGATAAATGTGGGATTATTTTTAATTTGTTGTCGGGAAATACCGCTGGATCTTAAAGTGATTGGAAAACGGAATTACGTTGTTGATGTAAACCTTATGAGTTATTAATGGTGTTAGGCCTACTGTAGTTGAATAGTTAGCAGGAGAAATTGAGAGAAAACAAATCGTTGTGAAACTTTTGAGATTGGCTTACTAACATGCATATTTGGCTAGTGGTAATTTAGTAACCTAGGCCTAGTCTGTGGTTAAGTTAAGTGGATTGAACTTGAAAGTGAGTTGGATGGTAAAGCCTGGGCGTTAATGGAAGAGCTAATAACTAGAATTGATTGTAAATTAATTAGACTTAATGGAGTTAAAATGTTTGAAAATTTTAAATTTATTGGTAAAAGTTGTGTACTGAAAGTTTGTTTTTGCTCAATGTATTGGCAGCATTACTGGCTTATTCCATTGATCTGGTCAAAGGGCCGAACTCACTTGACAGTTCTGATAGCCTTAAGTATTATAAAAGAATTGGATTGGATTTTGTTATAATTGGACTTAGGAAATTTCCTGGAATCTTACCAGTGATATTGTGTAATCGTAAAATAATTTGGGGAAATAAATTATTTGATGTAGGCCTGCACTATCTATTGGTTAGGGAAAGATGGATTAATGATAATCTTTGAAAATTTTTGGTTAATTACTTTGAAAAACTGAGAAGGGTAAAGCGAGAATTAATTGTTTTTATGTGATGCGTCGATGAAAGATTGCCTGGTTTCCATTATTTAGTCCTTGACTGAGTAGGCAATGGGGTCATGCGTTTTGTATTTGTTTTTTTTTTTAATTACTGAGTAAAAAGTTGTATCTGGAAAAGTGTTGTAATTGGCGGGATTTTGTCCCTGCATCGGGATTTTTCGAACTGCGGCAGGGATGAAACGAGTTTTTATCCCTCCACAGGTGTTTGTATTCTTTTCGCGGGATAAAAAAATAATTTTTCCCTGGAACGGGGATTTTTATTAAATAAGGTGGGATAAAGGGAATTTAAATTTCCTTATGGAATGGGGATTTTTACTGACTTAGGTAGGGATTTAATTAGGGATTTTTATTTTTTATTTTTTTTTTTTTAATTGAACGCTGAATATTTGAAAGTGGAACTAGGGCCAAAGCTATTTATTTGTGGAATTCTTGTTAATTTGTGGATAGTTATTTGTTCATAGCTTGCGTTTATTTTTAATTTGGGTCAGGTTAATTTATGTCCGTTGCGACTTCACACTTGTTTTGTTTTGTTGGAGCCAGTGTCGCGACTCACCCCGACCCCCCGGCCTCCCTTACCCTCTGGTGGGACTTGGGTCTCATTGAACTCCCCGTAGTTGTTCTTTTCTCAGGTTCCATGGGCGCTTGGTGGTGCGTCTATTCTCCGTGTCCATATTTCTCTTCTTTTCTCAAACACTCGTGATGGTGTTGGTAATACGCTGACGATGAATAGAAAATCTCACTCCGAGTCTTTGTCCAGGTGGTGCGGTGGTGTAAGGAGCGTAGCGGTGCGATGGTGAATTCGCATTCTTCCTCTCTTACGTGAGGTGTTATCTTTTCTTTGTCCAGGTGGTGCGGTGGTGTAAGGAGCGTAGCGATGCGATGGTGAATTCGCATTCTTCCTCTCTTACGTGAGGTGTTATCTTTTCTTTGTCCAGGTGGTGCGGTGGTGTAAGAAGCGTAGCGATGCGATGGTGAATTCGCATTCTTCCTCTCTTACGTGAGGTGTTATCTTTTCTTTGTCCAGGTGGTGTGGTGCTGTAAGGAGCGTAGCGATGCGGTGGTGAATTCGCATTCTTCCTCTCTTACGCGAGGTGTTCTCTTTTCTTTGTCCAGGTGGTGCGTTGGTGTAAGGAGCGTAGCGATGCGATGGTGAATTCGCATCCTTCCTCTCTTACGCGAGGAGTTTCTCTTTTCTTTTTCCAGGTGGGCTATTGCCCCTTCACTCTCGTCTAGTGATTGATCGTATATTATGTCGATCAATTCATCCTCCCAGTTTTTGCTGTCTGAGTCTTGGTACAAGTACTTCACTCCAGTTTCTCTTTTCTTTTTCCAGGTGGAGTTGTAGGTTCTCCAGTCCGTCATTGTACTAGGTGTGCAGTTTTTCCTTTTTCCTTTTCCTTAGAGTCCTCGGGGGACCGAGTCGTTGGGTCCCACATGATGGAACCGGGGTGGTTGCTGGTTGGGGAGAGTTGTTTGACGCTGTGCTGCCGTATCGGGTTTTCTTGTTTTAAATTGGTTAATTGATGACTTGTGATTTTGGAGTTTTTTTTTTGCTGCTTATCTAATGTTTTTTTTTTGTAAACGTAGATTCCGGTATGTTGGGTCTTCCAATGGGCTAAGGGAGACGTCACACTGGGCCGTGGCTAATCCCTCGCCAGAGAGGAAGCTGTCGTGAAAAATTGGGGGAACCCTTGATTGGTTAAAAATAAACGGTCAAGCTGATGTTAGTAAAAAGAATAAATGTTTATTATTTAGATAAATTGGTTAATAGTTTATGATAATTATAAATGTGCACTGGATAATTGTTTTTGTTTTTTATACAGAGCAGTTTAAGGCCCCGTTTATGCACCAAGTGCGGGAGCGGTGCGATAGCGGGCCCGCTCCCGCTGTAAATGAGTCTGTTTATGCACGAAGAGCGATAGCGGTAGCAGTTGGTTAAAGGAGAATGGAAGGGGGACACAGTCTTGCCAACTCAAACTCTGCCAAATAATTAACACAACTATTTGTCCTAAGTGCACGTGCGCGTGGGTCAAGTTGGCAACCCTGGCTTCAGCCCAAGCAACCGCTGCGATTCCTAACTACACAGCGGGCGAATTAGAAATCGCAGCGGGAGGTCAACCGCTATCGCTATCGCTCTTGGTGCATAAACAGCCCCATTTAACTCAATGGTGTTAGAAATCGCTCCCGCTGTCGCTACCGCTACCGCACTTGGTGCATAAACGGGGCCTTATATAGGAGTGTAAGCCAGGCCTTGCTGTCCCTGTTGACCGGGACACATGGAGACTCCTTGCTGCGGACCTGCTGTTGGAGTAGTGGCTCAACACTGTCCCACCGTGATGGATCTGGTTTGATTAGTGTATAAGTCAGTAAAATAACCCAAATTAGTACCTGTAATTGGCCCTGAACTGAGTTGAGGTTGTTAAATTATGCTCGCTTTAGCCTTGTTGTAAAAATATATGAAAAAAAATGTAACTTGCGGGGGAAAATTATTTCGAAAATGTGCAAAATGATAAAGCAGTTAGGAAAATTTTATTTTGAAAGGAAGTATGTCAAGTATACTTCTGGTGTAGTTTTGGCTGACCATGGGTCAGTGGATTGGCTCATAGCCTGAAAAATGTTTTGTGCATTGGAAGCGTGCCCCATTCGGATATGGGCATCGTTCAATGGTGAGTGGTCAGCGAGGTAGAGGTGTGGTCTGAGCCTTAGGTGTTTGACCACGTTTGGGATTGCCTTGCTTGCCGCGCTGTATTACATTAGGCACGGCAACATGCTAAATTCCCTGTGGACTAGGTCCAGGTGTCGTGTAAGTGTTGTTTTTTTTTGGGTGGGGGACCGTTTATTAAGTCGAAGTCACAAAGTAAGCATGAGCTCCATTAAAGACTCTGCATAACTTGTACTGTTGAGTTAGGCCTGTTCATTGGCAGCAATTAACTCGTGTGGGACCCTGAGAGTTCTGGTACGGATGTTGTTTTTTTTATAAATGTTGGCGAGAAATCTTTCTGCCGGTGGTCCCCCTGTAACTCGGGTGTAAGCGTTTCTTTGCTCGTACCTGCGTACGCTTGCCTAGCCTAACTTGCTAGCAGCTACCAGTTGTACTTGAGCGTGGAGGGGAGCGGAAAGAGAGCGCCCCCTGAGCCTAATGTGTTTAGTGTTGTGAGCGTAAGAGTGTTTTTGCTCGTACCTGCGTACGCTTGCCTAGCCTAACTTGCTAGCAGCTACCAGTTGTACTTGAGCGTGGAGGGGAGCGGAAAGAGAGCGCCCCCTGAGCCTAATGTGTTTAGTGCTGTGAATGTGAGAGTAATCTTGCTCGTACCTGCGTACGCCTGCCTGGCCTAACTTGTTGGCAGCTGCCAGTTGTACTTGAGCTGTAGGGGAGAGTGGTGAGAGCTTCCCCTGGGGAAAGTGACTCGTGTCATGTTGATGTGAATTGTGAGATCTCAAGTCAGAACCATGGGTAGTTTGGTTACTGATAGGTGTAGAACGCCTGCCTGATTTATTAGCAGCGTTCTCTGGTGAATTCGAGCGTGGAATTAGTGACGATTGTTGTCTGTCTTCTGTTAGGGTGGAGAGTACGAGTTGCTGACCTGCTCCATGACGGCCTGGAGGGTAGCGAGCTGCAACCATGGCCCACGCAGACAGGGCCACTACTCATGCGAGGGGGGCTGACAACAACGGAAACGTCTGGCGGAGACCAGGAGGTTCCAGTGGCAGGTTTCAACTATAAACCAGTCACGAGTCACTGTTGGAGTGAATAGAGTCACTGTTGGAGTGAATAGCGCTATTGAGGATAGACTGAGGTGATCACCAAACCCTGAAGGTAAATGGTACCATGTTTCGAACGAGCTCGACATCAAGTTATCGGTAAACGTGGCGGGAAGACTTTTATACGGAAAGCAAGACACTAAAACGGAATAGTGCGCCTGCAGGAGCGTGAATTCGTGGAAGAAGTTTCATGGCCATGAAGTAATTCAGTGTAACAAATTTGAAAAACTTGTCTAACGCTGGTATGTTACTTATTGACAGGAGATCTCCTATGGACAACTTTACTTAGGTTGATATAGGTAGTTGATAAGTGTTGTGACTGTCGATTTGTTCTTATGTTATTATGTTATCGGTTATGTGTGGTGGTTATTTTTGTTAGGTCATTGGGTGTTTCAATGACGAAGGACCTAGGCGGTTGTAGGGTTATCGCGGAATACTAGGCTCTTATATTGTTGTTGTAAAGAGTGCTCAACTTTTAGTTAAAAAAAAAAAAAAATCTTTTAGCTCTTGATCCGTGCGTCTGGTATTTAATTAAATGCCTGAAATTAATGGATATTTCCACCTGTAGGGCTGGAATGGAGGAGCTACGAGAAGGTTCAAACAGCGCTGTTTCCCACTAACTTCCCTATACCCTTTCCTAACCCACCCGAATAAATAGGCTGGATCGTAGACTCGTCCATACCAGTTAGTTTTGAAAGTTAAAATTGCAAATAATCAGTAATATGTTAAAGAATTTAACTGGCATAAGCCTGGAAAGGCCTTGTTTAGAGAATAGCCGGCTCTCTAACCTTGGCTGGTGAGCACTCCTAGAAACATTAAGTTTTCTGGTCTAAGTAACTACAGCGGTAGTTGGGTTAAAATGTTGTGTCGTGGGTTGTTTGTGTAGTTGTGTTTACTCCTATGTTAGTGAGTTGGATAAAGGTTACTGTAAAAAGGGGGCAAGTAGACTGGTCATGCACAGGGGTGACTGAGTAATGGATCGACCCCAAGTGAAAGCTCGTGCGGCTTCTCCAGAGCGAGTGAGTAGCGTTCGAAATTTAAACCAATGCGCTGAGCGCACACATTATGTTTGTGACTATGGATACAAATGATAGCGTCCGGTACGCCTTACCTATGAATGATATAGTAAAATTAAAATCATGAGTTAAAAGTTTGTTGACAGTCTGCTGGTCCGCGGTGTGTGATTAAATCGCTGTGAAAGTAGTTTGCGGAAAGTGCAACCGTAAGTTTTTTTTTGTTAATTAGTTTATATTTTGTTTTGTGAATTGGGGCATTAATCCAATTTGAGTCATTGATGCTGTGTGCTAAGGTTAAATGTTTGATAACGATAGGTACATGTAAGGTGTATGTTAAGTGTTAGGGATACATGTGGTATCACCGTTGGGATTAATAGGCGTTAGGTTGATTAATGTCGGGTCGTAAATTTAATAAGGCATGATGAATTTTTCGTGAAATGTTTTCTTTGTTAGAGTTTAGTATGAGGGGTTAAGTTTTACTAAGTTATATTACCTTTTATGTTGTTGTATCTTGTAAATTTTAACTGTGAGTTCTTTTTGTTCAATATGATAAATGTTACGCGTGTTTTGTTCGGTATCTGGTGTAGTAAGTTTTTTTGTGTCAAGGTAACCATTATTGGTTTGATTGATGGTCGTGTGGACCATGTAGTTAAGTTTTTTTGTAGTAATTTACTTAAGTAATCCTTGTAAATTCGGGAGGACTATTAATTTTAATGCGTTTTAAAAATTATCTAGTAACTTTTGTTAAAGAGCGCTGCTGTGCAGACGGTATTTTGCTGTTGTATTCGAAGAAAAGAGTAAGAGACGTATGATCAAAATTCGAGGGGGGTTTAAATTTTTGGGAATAGATAAAATTTAAATCCTTCCAAGCCACATGACAGATACCTTCCAAAAAAAAAAACCTTTCCAAATCTTGGCATAACTTGGAGACAGAGAAAGCTACGTCGACAGAATTTGTATAATGTACTTCAGTGGATTGAAGCTGCGGCAGAGGGCCCAGTTGGAAGGGCAGACTGCATGCCGAGGACGGCGTGAACTTGAGGTGGGGGGAGTGTGACGGCCTGGCATATTTGCCGCATTTTGTTGTAATTTGTTAACTTTGAGCTTAAGCTGATTGGCCCTACTCCCTAAACCTGGCCCGTTGGCTATCACCGAATATTTGCTAGGTTGATTTGTCAACTGTATTTAGCAATATTGAATTTTATTTAACTTCACATAAGTCTCCAAGTGAACCTTGAAACTCATATTCCAATTCATTTCATTACTTTGTAACCCTACCATAATCCTAACCAGACGTCGTGGCTTGGCCGGATATGCCTTGGAATGTGCTGAATCTGCATGCACGTGTGCCGCGATAAACAATGTTACACTTCTAGACTCGGTTCCTCGCTTCAGTTAGTTTCATTAATGACAGTTGTGATCGTTTGGCTGCAGCACCAGACGGGCGAGTAAATTATGGGCTGAGCGCTCAGCGTGTGCTGATTGGCCGAAGACGGTCATGTGACCACGCTGACGCTTCCGCTTGGGCGATGCTGAAGCCTCAGATCGCGCCGGAATGTAGCGAACGACGGTAAGGTCCGCGCGGGCGGTCTCCCCTTTCATTTCATCTTACTCTTTTCTTTTAAGTCCGTGTACGTTTTAAATTCAATATTGTGTATTGGTAGAGATTTGATTCGATTTGTAACGTGTTATTTTAAACGATGTAATCATGTAAAGTTTATTAGTTCATTAATAAAGTGTTAGCTGATCCCTATTCGCTTGTTTTAATATTCGTTCTTCCTGCTCCCAACCGCTACGAAGACTAGAAGAGAGGCTGCTGTGACATCTGGTGTCAGGTGTGGGGTTGACTGCGACAATGTCAACCTAAAGGTAAGTGAAATTAGGGATTTTTGATCAAATTATTTTACTCATAATAATTTTCAAAAATCAAAGTTTAGATGTTTCTGGAATAAAATATGTTTGAATCGATTAAAAGTAAAATAAGAATCATTTTCGTGAAATTTTCGTGAAGAAAGAGCTATTTTTCGATTTATTAGGTAATTTTGAAGTAAATAGAATATTTTGTTCGTAAACTTATTTCGCCATTGTACACGTGACGTGATCTAGGACGCATTGGGTCTTCCCCCTCCATCAGTGTTGCACTCTGCTGTTGTCTTGTCAGAGTTGTCGTGCGTTGTATGTTGCGTTGTGAATGAAGATGCCATATTGGAATATTTTGTTTGGTTGTTGATGAACAATTGGTAATAGATACTTGATTAACAGTTGCTAGTATAAGGAGTAAGAAAGAAAGGGAATACAGAAATAATTATTGTGGGAGGATGGGAAGCAAAATTTCGAAAACTAAAATGTTTTGTACTTGTGAAAATTAAAAGTGGATGCGTTCTGCGTGAACTCAAGATGGCCGCCGGGTTGGCTTGCTGTCAGGTTGTCAATTCCATCCGCGGGATTTTATCCCGGATAAGGGAATTTTTATACCGCAAGTGGGATAAATGTGGGATTATTTTTAATTTGTTGTCGGGAAATACCGCTGGATCTTAAAGTGATTGGAAAACGGAATTACGTTGTTGATGTAAACCTTATGAGTTATTAATGGTGTTAGGCCTACTGTAGTTGAATAGTTAGCAGGAGAAATTGAGAGAAAACAAATCGTTGTGAAACTTTTGAGATTGGCTTACTAACATGCATATTTGGCTAGTGGTAATTTAGTAACCTAGGCCTAGTCTGTGGTTAAGTTAAGTGGATTGAACTTGAAAGTGAGTTGGATGGTAAAGCCTGGGCGTTAATGGAAGAGCTAATAACTAGAATTGATTGTAAATTAATTAGACTTAATGGAGTTAAAATGTTTGAAAATTTTAAATTTATTGGTAAAAGTTGTGTACTGAAAGTTTGTTTTTGCTCAATGTATTGGCAGCATTACTGGCTTATTCCATTGATCTGGTCAAAGGGCCGAACTCACTTGACAGTTCTGATAGCCTTAAGTATTATAAAAGAATTGGATTGGATTTTGTTATAATTGGACTTAGGAAATTTCCTGGAATCTTACCAGTGATATTGTGTAATCGTAAAATAATTTGGGGAAATAAATTATTTGATGTAGGCCTGCACTATCTATTGGTTAGGGAAAGATGGATTAATGATAATCTTTGAAAATTTTTGGTTAATTACTTTGAAAAACTGAGAAGGGTAAAGCGAGAATTAATTGTTTTTATGTGATGCGTCGATGAAAGATTGCCTGGTTTCCATTATTTAGTCCTTGACTGAGTAGGCAATGGGGTCATGCGTTTTGTATTTGTTTTTTTTTTTAATTACTGAGTAAAAAGTTGTATCTGGAAAAGTGTTGTAATTGGCGGGATTTTGTCCCTGCATCGGGATTTTTCGAACTGCGGCAGGGATGAAACGAGTTTTTATCCCTCCACAGGTGTTTGTATTCTTTTCGCGGGATAAAAAAATAATTTTTCCCTGGAACGGGGATTTTTATTAAATAAGGTGGGATAAAGGGAATTTAAATTTCCTTATGGAATGGGGATTTTTACTGACTTAGGTAGGGATTTAATTAGGGATTTTTATTTTTTATTTTTTTTTTTTTAATTGAACGCTGAATATTTGAAAGTGGAACTAGGGCCAAAGCTATTTATTTGTGGAATTCTTGTTAATTTGTGGATAGTTATTTGTTCATAGCTTGCGTTTATTTTTAATTTGGGTCAGGTTAATTTATGTCCGTTGCGACTTCACACTTGTTTTGTTTTGTTGGAGCCAGTGTCGCGACTCACCCCGACCCCCCGGCCTCCCTTACCCTCTGGTGGGACTTGGGTCTCATTGAACTCCCCGTAGTTGTTCTTTTCTCAGGTTCCATGGGCGCTTGGTGGTGCGTCTATTCTCCGTGTCCATATTTCTCTTCTTTTCTCAAACACTCGTGATGGTGTTGGTAATACGCTGACGATGAATAGAAAATCTCACTCCGAGTCTTTGTCCAGGTGGTGCGGTGGTGTAAGGAGCGTAGCGGTGCGATGGTGAATTCGCATTCTTCCTCTCTTACGTGAGGTGTTATCTTTTCTTTGTCCAGGTGGTGCGGTGGTGTAAGGAGCGTAGCGATGCGATGGTGAATTCGCATTCTTCCTCTCTTACGTGAGGTGTTATCTTTTCTTTGTCCAGGTGGTGCGGTGGTGTAAGAAGCGTAGCGATGCGATGGTGAATTCGCATTCTTCCTCTCTTACGTGAGGTGTTATCTTTTCTTTGTCCAGGTGGTGTGGTGCTGTAAGGAGCGTAGCGATGCGGTGGTGAATTCGCATTCTTCCTCTCTTACGCGAGGTGTTCTCTTTTCTTTGTCCAGGTGGTGCGTTGGTGTAAGGAGCGTAGCGATGCGATGGTGAATTCGCATCCTTCCTCTCTTACGCGAGGAGTTTCTCTTTTCTTTTTCCAGGTGGGCTATTGCCCCTTCACTCTCGTCTAGTGATTGATCGTATATTATGTCGATCAATTCATCCTCCCAGTTTTTGCTGTCTGAGTCTTGGTACAAGTACTTCACTCCAGTTTCTCTTTTCTTTTTCCAGGTGGAGTTGTAGGTTCTCCAGTCCGTCATTGTACTAGGTGTGCAGTTTTTCCTTTTTCCTTTTCCTTAGAGTCCTCGGGGGACCGAGTCGTTGGGTCCCACATGATGGAACCGGGGTGGTTGCTGGTTGGGGAGAGTTGTTTGACGCTGTGCTGCCGTATCGGGTTTTCTTGTTTTAAATTGGTTAATTGATGACTTGTGATTTTGGAGTTTTTTTTTTGCTGCTTATCTAATGTTTTTTTTTTGTAAACGTAGATTCCGGTATGTTGGGTCTTCCAATGGGCTAAGGGAGACGTCACACTGGGCCGTGGCTAATCCCTCGCCAGAGAGGAAGCTGTCGTGAAAAATTGGGGGAACCCTTGATTGGTTAAAAATAAACGGTCAAGCTGATGTTAGTAAAAAGAATAAATGTTTATTATTTAGATAAATTGGTTAATAGTTTATGATAATTATAAATGTGCACTGGATAATTGTTTTTGTTTTTTATACAGAGCAGTTTAAGGCCCCGTTTATGCACCAAGTGCGGGAGCGGTGCGATAGCGGGCCCGCTCCCGCTGTAAATGAGTCTGTTTATGCACGAAGAGCGATAGCGGTAGCAGTTGGTTAAAGGAGAATGGAAGGGGGACACAGTCTTGCCAACTCAAACTCTGCCAAATAATTAACACAACTATTTGTCCTAAGTGCACGTGCGCGTGGGTCAAGTTGGCAACCCTGGCTTCAGCCCAAGCAACCGCTGCGATTCCTAACTACACAGCGGGCGAATTAGAAATCGCAGCGGGAGGTCAACCGCTATCGCTATCGCTCTTGGTGCATAAACAGCCCCATTTAACTCAATGGTGTTAGAAATCGCTCCCGCTGTCGCTACCGCTACCGCACTTGGTGCATAAACGGGGCCTTATATAGGAGTGTAAGCCAGGCCTTGCTGTCCCTGTTGACCGGGACACATGGAGACTCCTTGCTGCGGACCTGCTGTTGGAGTAGTGGCTCAACACTGTCCCACCGTGATGGATCTGGTTTGATTAGTGTATAAGTCAGTAAAATAACCCAAATTAGTACCTGTAATTGGCCCTGAACTGAGTTGAGGTTGTTAAATTATGCTCGCTTTAGCCTTGTTGTAAAAATATATGAAAAAAAATGTAACTTGCGGGGGAAAATTATTTCGAAAATGTGCAAAATGATAAAGCAGTTAGGAAAATTTTATTTTGAAAGGAAGTATGTCAAGTATACTTCTGGTGTAGTTTTGGCTGACCATGGGTCAGTGGATTGGCTCATAGCCTGAAAAATGTTTTGTGCATTGGAAGCGTGCCCCATTCGGATATGGGCATCGTTCAATGGTGAGTGGTCAGCGAGGTAGAGGTGTGGTCTGAGCCTTAGGTGTTTGACCACGTTTGGGATTGCCTTGCTTGCCGCGCTGTATTACATTAGGCACGGCAACATGCTAAATTCCCTGTGGACTAGGTCCAGGTGTCGTGTAAGTGTTGTTTTTTTTTGGGTGGGGGACCGTTTATTAAGTCGAAGTCACAAAGTAAGCATGAGCTCCATTAAAGACTCTGCATAACTTGTACTGTTGAGTTAGGCCTGTTCATTGGCAGCAATTAACTCGTGTGGGACCCTGAGAGTTCTGGTACGGATGTTGTTTTTTTTTATAAATGTTGGCGAGAAATCTTTCTGCCGGTGGTCCCCCTGTAACTCGGGTGTAAGCGTTTCTTTGCTCGTACCTGCGTACGCTTGCCTAGCCTAACTTGCTAGCAGCTACCAGTTGTACTTGAGCGTGGAGGGGAGCGGAAAGAGAGCGCCCCCTGAGCCTAATGTGTTTAGTGTTGTGAGCGTAAGAGTGTTTTTGCTCGTACCTGCGTACGCTTGCCTAGCCTAACTTGCTAGCAGCTACCAGTTGTACTTGAGCGTGGAGGGGAGCGGAAAGAGAGCGCCCCCTGAGCCTAATGTGTTTAGTGCTGTGAATGTGAGAGTAATCTTGCTCGTACCTGCGTACGCCTGCCTGGCCTAACTTGTTGGCAGCTGCCAGTTGTACTTGAGCTGTAGGGGAGAGTGGTGAGAGCTTCCCCTGGGGAAAGTGACTCGTGTCATGTTGATGTGAATTGTGAGATCTCAAGTCAGAACCATGGGTAGTTTGGTTACTGATAGGTGTAGAACGCCTGCCTGATTTATTAGCAGCGTTCTCTGGTGAATTCGAGCGTGGAATTAGTGACGATTGTTGTCTGTCTTCTGTTAGGGTGGAGAGTACGAGTTGCTGACCTGCTCCATGACGGCCTGGAGGGTAGCGAGCTGCAACCATGGCCCACGCAGACAGGGCCACTACTCATGCGAGGGGGGCTGACAACAACGGAAACGTCTGGCGGAGACCAGGAGGTTCCAGTGGCAGGTTTCAACTATAAACCAGTCACGAGTCACTGTTGGAGTGAATAGAGTCACTGTTGGAGTGAATAGCGCTATTGAGGATAGACTGAGGTGATCACCAAACCCTGAAGGTAAATGGTACCATGTTTCGAACGAGCTCGACATCAAGTTATCGGTAAACGTGGCGGGAAGACTTTTATACGGAAAGCAAGACACTAAAACGGAATAGTGCGCCTGCAGGAGCGTGAATTCGTGGAAGAAGTTTCATGGCCATGAAGTAATTCAGTGTAACAAATTTGAAAAACTTGTCTAACGCTGGTATGTTACTTATTGACAGGAGATCTCCTATGGACAACTTTACTTAGGTTGATATAGGTAGTTGATAAGTGTTGTGACTGTCGATTTGTTCTTATGTTATTATGTTATCGGTTATGTGTGGTGGTTATTTTTGTTAGGTCATTGGGTGTTTCAATGACGAAGGACCTAGGCGGTTGTAGGGTTATCGCGGAATACTAGGCTCTTATATTGTTGTTGTAAAGAGTGCTCAACTTTTAGTTAAAAAAAAAAAAAAATCTTTTAGCTCTTGATCCGTGCGTCTGGTATTTAATTAAATGCCTGAAATTAATGGATATTTCCACCTGTAGGGCTGGAATGGAGGAGCTACGAGAAGGTTCAAACAGCGCTGTTTCCCACTAACTTCCCTATACCCTTTCCTAACCCACCCGAATAAATAGGCTGGATCGTAGACTCGTCCATACCAGTTAGTTTTGAAAGTTAAAATTGCAAATAATCAGTAATATGTTAAAGAATTTAACTGGCATAAGCCTGGAAAGGCCTTGTTTAGAGAATAGCCGGCTCTCTAACCTTGGCTGGTGAGCACTCCTAGAAACATTAAGTTTTCTGGTCTAAGTAACTACAGCGGTAGTTGGGTTAAAATGTTGTGTCGTGGGTTGTTTGTGTAGTTGTGTTTACTCCTATGTTAGTGAGTTGGATAAAGGTTACTGTAAAAAGGGGGCAAGTAGACTGGTCATGCACAGGGGTGACTGAGTAATGGATCGACCCCAAGTGAAAGCTCGTGCGGCTTCTCCAGAGCGAGTGAGTAGCGTTCGAAATTTAAACCAATGCGCTGAGCGCACACATTATGTTTGTGACTATGGATACAAATGATAGCGTCCGGTACGCCTTACCTATGAATGATATAGTAAAATTAAAATCATGAGTTAAAAGTTTGTTGACAGTCTGCTGGTCCGCGGTGTGTGATTAAATCGCTGTGAAAGTAGTTTGCGGAAAGTGCAACCGTAAGTTTTTTTTTGTTAATTAGTTTATATTTTGTTTTGTGAATTGGGGCATTAATCCAATTTGAGTCATTGATGCTGTGTGCTAAGGTTAAATGTTTGATAACGATAGGTACATGTAAGGTGTATGTTAAGTGTTAGGGATACATGTGGTATCACCGTTGGGATTAATAGGCGTTAGGTTGATTAATGTCGGGTCGTAAATTTAATAAGGCATGATGAATTTTTCGTGAAATGTTTTCTTTGTTAGAGTTTAGTATGAGGGGTTAAGTTTTACTAAGTTATATTACCTTTTATGTTGTTGTATCTTGTAAATTTTAACTGTGAGTTCTTTTTGTTCAATATGATAAATGTTACGCGTGTTTTGTTCGGTATCTGGTGTAGTAAGTTTTTTTGTGTCAAGGTAACCATTATTGGTTTGATTGATGGTCGTGTGGACCATGTAGTTAAGTTTTTTTGTAGTAATTTACTTAAGTAATCCTTGTAAATTCGGGAGGACTATTAATTTTAATGCGTTTTAAAAATTATCTAGTAACTTTTGTTAAAGAGCGCTGCTGTGCAGACGGTATTTTGCTGTTGTATTCGAAGAAAAGAGTAAGAGACGTATGATCAAAATTCGAGGGGGGTTTAAATTTTTGGGAATAGATAAAATTTAAATCCTTCCAAGCCACATGACAGATACCTTCCAAAAAAAAAAACCTTTCCAAATCTTGGCATAACTTGGAGACAGAGAAAGCTACGTCGACAGAATTTGTATAATGTACTTCAGTGGATTGAAGCTGCGGCAGAGGGCCCAGTTGGAAGGGCAGACTGCATGCCGAGGACGGCGTGAACTTGAGGTGGGGGGAGTGTGACGGCCTGGCATATTTGCCGCATTTTGTTGTAATTTGTTAACTTTGAGCTTAAGCTGATTGGCCCTACTCCCTAAACCTGGCCCGTTGGCTATCACCGAATATTTGCTAGGTTGATTTGTCAACTGTATTTAGCAATATTGAATTTTATTTAACTTCACATAAGTCTCCAAGTGAACCTTGAAACTCATATTCCAATTCATTTCATTACTTTGTAACCCTACCATAATCCTAACCAGACGTCGTGGCTTGGCCGGATATGCCTTGGAATGTGCTGAATCTGCATGCACGTGTGCCGCGATAAACAATGTTACACTTCTAGACTCGGTTCCTCGCTTCAGTTAGTTTCATTAATGACAGTTGTGATCGTTTGGCTGCAGCACCAGACGGGCGAGTAAATTATGGGCTGAGCGCTCAGCGTGTGCTGATTGGCCGAAGACGGTCATGTGACCACGCTGACGCTTCCGCTTGGGCGATGCTGAAGCCTCAGATCGCGCCGGAATGTAGCGAACGACGGTAAGGTCCGCGCGGGCGGTCTCCCCTTTCATTTCATCTTACTCTTTTCTTTTAAGTCCGTGTACGTTTTAAATTCAATATTGTGTAATTCGTAGTATTTGGTAGAGATTTGATTCGATTTGTAACGTGTTATTTTAAACGATGTAATCATGTAAAGTTTATTAGTTCATTAATAAAGTGTTAGCTGATCCCTATTCGCTTGTTTTAATATTCGTTCTTCCTGCTCCCAACCGCTACGAAGACTAGAAGAGAGGCTGCTGTGACAGCTGTTTAGTGTCTGCATCATCGTTTCGTGCTCCTGCTCCTGGGCTTGTCTGAAGATAACAAGAATGTCGTCTACATATCTAACATACAGTTTTACATCATGATTCTTTCTTAAATTCATTAACATTTCTTTTTCCTGGTGCTGTAAAGATATTTCTGACAAAATTGCCGAAAGTGGACTTCCCATAGCTAAACCATCTGTTTGTTCGTAAAATCTATTGTTAAATCTAAAATAATTTTGCTTCAAAACAGTCACAAGCAATTTTACAATCTGATTGACATATTCATCGTCTAAACTATTCTGCAAAAGCCTACATTTAACAAGATCTACAGTTTCTGATACAGGTATGTTTGTGTACAGATTTGCGATATCAAGTGAGACTAGCCTACTACTCGAATCTATATCTATGTTCTTTACACGTTCAACAAATTCATAACTATTCTTTACATTGTATACATATTCTAATTCTAAATCATTGCTGAGCTTACTTTCTAACAATTTTGAAACATTGTAGGTAGGAGCACATTTAAAGTTAACTAATGGTCTGATGGGTACATTCTTCTTGTGTATTTTTGGGATCCCTTTCATCACGGGCGCTTTAGAATTTAGGATGTTCATCTTCTGTCGACATTCTTCGGGAATCACTCTGGTGCATCTCTTCACGACGTCGGACAGCTCTCTTTGGTACCTCTGCGTTGGATCCTTTTTCAGCTCTTTGAAGTTATTTTCTTTGATGAAATCTTCCGTCTTCTTTATATATTCTTCTTTTCCGAGCACTACGATGGCGTTGCTTTTGTCTGCTTTCACAACGATTGAGCTATTTTCTTCCAGCTTCTTCTTTATATTGTTGCATGTCTTCAGTTCTTCATTTCTGCTGGGGTCTATGGGTCCTAGGCTGGTGAAATCGTTGGCTGTCACTTCCTTTCGAACGGCATAATGGTCTACGTCTCTGAGTGATTTTACATTTGCTTCGACTTCAGTAGCTAGTAGTTCGTTTTCGTCCTTCTTCTTCATTGGGAAATTGTACTTCATTCCGTAGTTCAGTATTTTCGTTTCTTCTTCACTGAATTGAATGTCTGTAAGGTTGATGACTCTCTTCTGGAATTTGTGTTCTGTATTGGTCCTATCCAAGTCTTCATTAGGTGTATTCTTCTCTACGAGTTTGTCTAATTTGTCGTTTATCCGTAAATATTTCTGGTCCATGGCGTCTTCAACCTCTTCACTGACGACTTCGTGTAGTAAATTCCATGCAATTAGTCCGTATAATCTCAAAAATTGTAGGTGGATGTCGTAGGCAATCTGGTTCAGTTCTTCTTTTTCACAGTAAAGTTGTTTGATCATATTTTTGATGAATAATACCCCTCCTTGTTCCTTGGTTCTTTTAGCGGCAGTGGTGTTACAGTTGACCTTGATTTTAGCGTATTGTGGTATAATTCTCTTCTTGATACATTCTTTATTGAAGTAAATATCTGCAATCTTAATGGAAATCTTAATTCTTGTATCCCTATATTTTGCTGCTAACTTTGCTTGACTAGCTTCACTAAATAACTTCTTGATCAGCATTGTACGTGTTATTAAATTTACGGAAAGTAAATAAAAGAAACGTCTTATAACACTTAAAACATATATTTACGCTTATACTGTTACTCACAAGACGGTAAATATACAAAAACGATGGTAAGTGGTGATCGATTTCGATTGGACACTCCAATTATCATCAGACCCAATAGGCGAATAACAAGAATCTTGAATGGTGTCCCTACTTATACCCTATTGGCTACCGTAAGCACCGGCTAATACATTTTTATAAGTACAACTGGAATCAAAATGTATTTGTTAATTAATCAACTTATTTCTATCTTTACATTTTTCCTTATAAATATACAATTCTTCCCAAGCATTCATTACATATCCATTAAACAGCCACCACCCAAACCTCACCTTTACCAACGAGTTTGAAGAAAACAAAAAGATCAACTTCCTGGACCTCACATTAGAGAGAAAAGACAGCAAGATAGAGTTTGACATCTACAGGAAACCTACGCAAACGGACACTACAATCAACAACAAGTCTATCCATCCGACAATCCACAAGACCGCAGCCTTTAGATCTATGCTGTACCGAGCCTATAAGATCCCACTTAGCCAAGCCAATAGGAAAAAAGAACTGGACACCATTAAGAAGATCGCCCAAGTGAATGGATTTCGAACCAGACGATAGAGGACATCGCAAGGAAGACGTGGAGAAAAATCGATAGACAGAATACACTACACAGCAGAACAACATTAGAAGAGATAAAAGAGGAAAGCACCAGATATATCACATTTAGCTACACGGGGACTACAACACAAAGGACTGCTAACAGATTCAAGAAATACGGAGTTTCAATAGCCTACAGGACTCAGAACACCATGAGTACAATACTGCATCCAAAAATAGAAGATTGTAACAAATTTGACACTTCGGGCATCTATAAAATCAATTGTAACGATTGTGATAGCTTCTACATTGGACAGACTGTGAACTTCGTAAACCGCTTCAAAAACCACATATCTGAGTGGAGGAACAACAAACCGGAAAGATCAAATGTCGCACAACACCTGTTACAAAATGGGCACTCACTAGGAAAAATGGAGGATAGTCTAGATATTTTAAAGAATTGTAAGAAAGGATATGTAATGAATGCTTGGGAAGAATTGTATATTTATAAGGAAAAATGTAAAGATAGAAATAAGTTGATTAATTAACAAATACATTTTGATTCCAGTTGTACTTATAAAAATGTATTAGCCGGTGCTTACGGTAGCCAATAGGGTATAAGTAGGGACACCATTCAAGATTCTTGTCATTCGCCTATTGGGTCTGATGATGATTGGAGTGTCCAATCGAAATCGATCACCACTTACCATCGTTTTTGTATATTTACCGTCTTGTGAGTAACAGTATAAGCGTACGTATATGTTTTAAGTGTTATAAGACGTTTCTTTTATTTACTTTCCGTAAATTTAATAACACGTACAATGCTGATCAAGAAGTTATTTTACTAGATAGCAGACTATGGAAATACGAGTGTTATATTGACTTTGCTTTTGAGCTAATCTTCTACTCTACGATTACTCTAGCTGTTGTTGCAAATTAGCTCACGTCATAGTTACAAACGCTATGAATTTTCAGATTTTAGTGAAAAGTAAACTCAACCTATTTGTGCCCTTAGACATTTTATTGAAAAAATTATACAACCACTCATAACTCATTTTCATTTCATGAAAAGGTTTTTTTAACAATCCAATTTTATCTATATTTTGTCTCTATTACTATATTTTTTATGTACAACATTTAGGCTACGTTTGACTATCAATCTTTTATTCGGCCTTAATTCAATTTACCAAATTTAGCAAGCTAAAAATCGGAGAGTTTTGTTTGTGGTCCGACCTCTATAGATTACACATCAAATAAAAATTAAATGTAAGTAGTTCCTCTAGGGTTTTAAAAGAAGCGCTTCTACATAAAGATGTCCAACAACTTCTAGTTGATTCTTGAAATCCCATGATGCAGAAAAACATCACGATTTTCTTCAAACCATTCAGGCGGAAAGCCCAGGAGATTTATTTTGAAATATTCTTATCTTTATTCCTAAAAGTGAGAATGTTTTCTGTATAATTTTCACCCGACAAAATTAGTTATTGTTATAAATGTATGACTAAATAGCACTAAATAGTTCTGAATAACATTTAATCTAGTGCATCGGTTAAT
The DNA here is from genome assembly GCF_028750875.1 of Macrosteles quadrilineatus. NCBI lineage: Eukaryota > Metazoa > Arthropoda > Insecta > Hemiptera > Cicadellidae > Macrosteles > Macrosteles quadrilineatus. The sequence goes on from NW_026542594.1 coordinate 18,836,591, forward strand.
ACAAAACATCAATAATTATTATGCTAACTTTTTTGTTTTTTGAACAGTTTAGGTAAATGTCCATTAAAGTAAAAAACATGCATCTAATATGATAGCATAATTATGTATTAAACGTTTCCCCTTATAAAAAGAGTAACCAAATGCGTAAAAAAAACATTTTGTTCTGTATAATATTCACGTGAAAAAATTATGTTAATACGTTTTATTCTGACGCAAAAGAAAATAAAAACATTAATAACTTACATACGATAACTTAAAAATTTCGAAAGTCGTACATTGTAGGAAGATTCTAGATAATTATTGTAATTAATATATAAATTGCATTGGATCTTTTTACCCTAGAGGTAGTTAAAAAATTAAATGCCTAAAATTCCAGTAAAAGTATAAAGAGAGAGGTTCACCCCGGTAGACTTGTCACGTGTTTTTGTCGGGTGATATGTCATCCTACTCCATATCAAACTCACATTTCAAATATACTTCTTTCTTAAGTCTAAATATTGTCCTTCTATTTATACTTTTAAAGACTTTTTAAGCCACGAAAATACATCTTCAGATAAACTATGTATATTTTTTAGCTCCATGAAGTAAAGAACTCTACATTATTTTAATAGCCAGCCTACATTAAACAAAACATCAATTGTTTGATAAAACAATGTCAATAACTTATATTTTCGGCATGAATATTACATTTATAAACACTTGTAAGTGCAAAGTATCCTCTAAAAGGGCCAGGATATAACAAATATGTTGAAGAGAATGCCAGCTAAAAAAAACTTGTTCTTTGTGTGTATTTTTATACTGTGTATGAGTACTTTTTAACCGACTTCCCCACTACCAACAAAAGGAGGAGGTTCTCAATTTGTCTGTGGCGATGTTTTTTTTCTATGTATGTTCACCAATTTCTATGTGATTCTTTTACCGATCAGCGTGGTTCCACCACCTAAATAATTAGGAGAGTTTCTATTTGGTACCATATATAGCATTATGTTTAAGAAAAATATTTGTTTTGTGAGAAATGCTGAAAACCTCAAATATTCAACATTTATTTGTTTACATTTTTGCAGAGAAGGCAAAAAATAATAATAAAATTCCTACAGCTGTTAGTTAAAACCATTTAAATGAAGCTACAGACAGTTTCTTCATGAAACAGTTGCTTCATGTTGATTAATAAACTATTTCTTGCCATGGAGCCTAAATAAGTTACATTGAAAAAATGCATTTTGTTTTGGTGACTATAAAAAAGGTACTTCAACGTTTGACCTGATTTGTGTATGATTCTGTTTTGAGTATTGAATGTTCTGACTTATAAAAACATAGTGAATAGCTGTATGATATTGACAATTTAAGGTGTATTGTGAAAACCAAAGCATTCGTAAAAGAGGTCTAAACATAAATTAGACGCAATTATTCCTTAAACGAAATAAGAGGTGTGAGATTGCATAATCGTCAATCGTCTTGAAAGTGTTAAATATTTTAATTACTAAACATGCATTAGAGGATGTGGAATTTTTATTAATATTCTTCACTGTCAATAATATTATGCCTGCTTCGGAAATGGGAAGCTGATTTGCAATTTCGACTACATCTTGAGCAAACAATACCACCTTACACCACTTTTAGCTGAACCAATCTTTCATATGCGTATTTTTCAGAGGTAATATACGTAATAACAACCAATTTTCTACTTTTAAGAGATTTTTTAGTGCTGGTAGCTGAGGAATAACTTTCTTATTGTTCCAAAAGGCTTGAGACCCCCTTACTGTATTTTGTTTTATAATGTAGAAGTACACCAATTGCAGGAAACAATTATGTCCAGCATTTCAATGTCTCTAGGAAAGACATTCTTTTTTTCATCAGGCCTAATGTAATGAACAACTCTTTGTTTTTTTTTTAAAGGAAAATCCAAAAATGTTAATTTTTATACCCATTGATTATGTAAACTGAACAGGTGACTCAAGCAGTTTAAAAATAATGATTGTTCTCTGGCACTTTTGATTGTTTCAAACAGTTTTGCTTATCAAAAAACTTCAAGTAATTAATATATAACAAATTATACAGTCACTAAAAATCATGAAATAATTTATTTTTGTAAAAAAAAACCGACTTCAAAATGCTCTAAAAAGAATGAAATAATTTCAATAAGTAAACTTTTGTATTAGTCAAGCTCACGTATTTCAAGTCGGCGTGGCTCTAACTGCAAATATGAATAAAATAAAAAATATTGAGAGTGCATTTTGAAAATCAATAAATTGTAGCTGGATAACATAAATATATAAAAAAACATACTGAATTGTTTTGTTTATATATCAAAGGAAGTATTTTCTTGTATTTTATGTTTACTTCAGAATGATTGCATAATGAAAATAACACTCACAAATGTTCTATATGAATAGGAAAATAATTTATTTTGATATTATGATAGGGAAAAGAAGCTAGTTTAAAATTATAACGTTACTTTTCCAAGTTAGAAATATGTAAATACATTATAATCTTTTTAAAGATACTCGTTAATATCACTATAAGATTATAATCACCTTTAGTTATAGATAGTCACCTGCAATATGAACATCCTCTTTAAATTTTGTATCAAAAATCATCATAGAGCCGCGCCGACTTAAAATACGTGAGCTTGACCAATACAAAACAGTTTTCATGTGTAAATACAGTACTACAGATAACAATACTCTGTACAGTTAAAACGTTAAAAAATAACACAATTTTAGAAAGTAAAGAATAAACTGCGCTATGTACTTTATAAAGTAAGTAATGAAGACCACAAATATAATGGCCCCACCATACGTCGTCTTTCAGTAAAACTTAAAGGTAATTTTCTTTATATTCTTTTATTTAATAAGTAAAATATTGCAGTACAACTTAATGTAAAATACAAAAATGTAAAAATTACTGAAGTTAAACAACCGTTGGTGTAATCATCTACAACACTCCTGAGAGCAATACTAAGGTCTTCCATTCATCCAAAAAAAAAAACAATAGTTCTTACTTTGAGCTGCCTTTGTAAGTTCCAAACTCTCTTTGGAACTTATTATTCAACAAAAGAGCTCAAAGTTAAACTCTCAAACTTTTAGATACCAAATAACAAAACTTCTCACTCCGACACCCGGAGATGTTCGCTTATGTTATCGTTTTTATAAACAATTAACTATGAGTTCAAAGATTGGCTGATTTATATACATTTTAAGGGACAAAAATTGAACAATAATTTATTACCCATATACAAATTATTTTGTACAATCTTTTGTTTGTAGGGGAAGGGAGGCTTTTTCTTCAAATAATAGAATTAAAAATATATTCAGGCACTATATTTTTACTTTTCGGTTTTCTAATAAATTCGTTTGTTTTTTAAGAATTTTGTTGTACAATGCTAGATTTAAGGTTTGAAAATATCAATAAAATGAATGTAATAATGTACAAATTTTGTCTAAGATATAGCAATTTAATTGTATTTAGTAATTTTGCAAATTTTCCATGTTATAATGATACATTAAAAAATTTAATTTAAAACCTAGCTCAAAGTAATAAGTGTAGTGTTTTAACATAATGGAATGGAATTAAGTAGGTTTTATTGAAATGTTAACATCTAAGTAATGAACAAATCTGCAAAATGTTATCGAAATATATGTATAAACAAGCAAACTACAACAGTTTACTTACTTTCAATAAGAATAACGAGGAAATCTTAAATTTATAGTATATTGGAATTTTCTCTGTAACCGGTGTGTATATAGCTTGCAATATAGCTTCAATACACTAAATTATTTGTTTTTTAAGCTTAACCAATATAGAAAAAATTGCTTATTTATTTTGAGGGTTTTATACGGAAAATACAATTTTACCCATAAACCTCCTTCGCACCTTTCAACCCCTCTTCCGAAGTGCAACCATACTGCTTCGCAAACTTGTTGGAAAAAACGTAGGTTCATAGTGATGGTTTTCTGCATCAACCGCGTCGTCAGGTGGTGGTGACGCCGAAAACCATCACCATGGATTTCAAAGACACTGGCCGCGAAAGCCAACATGAACAACGAAGGTTTACACGTTTGAACCAAATTTCATCTAAATCGGATGGTTTTTACCAGGAGTTACCATAAGACCTACGGTAATAGCGTGGCCCCTGTTCGGAAATTCGCTAGTAAAATTATTTCGAGAAATATGCTAGTAACAATCACCAACCACGTCTATTGCAAAACACAAATACAGTAAAGTGTTATAAAGTCTGATCCATATTGCTTGGACCAATAGACTTTTCATCCATTTATTTAGTCAGTAAATATGTGTTTTACCTTTACTTGCAAATGTCACATACTTGTATTATAGATAATTTTCTGACAAATAGCCATATGCATTACATTCATATAAAATTGACTGGTTACATTCACATTCTTATGGTTGGTCAAATGGACTAATTTAGACTTTTGAAAGCCAATTGTGCATATATAGTGCAGCCGATAGCACTTTATGAATATACTACCCAGTGAATAGCGCAACAATTGCACTTGATTGCACTATACATGAGTCGTTGTGTAGTGTATTCGTATTTCAATACTAAGTATTTCAAACGTGCACTGTATTTCGTAAATGTTTGAATTGAATTGAAAATAGCTTTATTCATCAATCACAATCATACAAGTATGTACATTAAATGGCGTCAAAACTCTTAAACTACTTTAACTTACAACATAATATCAGCTGTACAGTTCATCAAAATATACCGTACTTTTTGTGTTAAGTATATTTTATGCTGGGTTTTAAATTTTTTACAACCATCAATTTTCCTCAACCACTCTGGAAGCCCTTCCAAATATTTTCTTCCAGCACATGACGGGTTTTTGTTATATATTTCCAATCAATGGGCACCAACAACAATTTTGTTGCCGAGTGCCGTATTCATGGTTATCCCCTAGTTTATGTAACATTCTTTCAAATAAAAGATTTGTAGTTAAAAGAACGGTATGGAAAATATAAACATGAATATACTACCCAGTGAATGGTACAACAATTGCACAACAAGCATTGCATTGTAACAATGCAAGTTTGTATTAGATGTAGTTTTACGTCACCAAACACACTATGGCGCATGGGTGTTAAATGAATATGTGGGGAACAGCATTTACTTTTAGTTACGATCATTCGTTTGAAAAAATTATCTCAAGATTGGATGGTTCCAGTTTTGAACTAGATTTTGACTTTCCTCATGATAGAGCCGGCAACTTACTTATAAAAAAAGGCAGCTGGAAGTAAGTGTTAGGCCGAGTGAATGATGGCCGCCACCCAAAAGCCGCAGCTTGGTGTTAGGTCGGAGTCTAGGGTTGAAGCCAGCGTACTGGGAGGGGGGGGGGAGGCAGCGCTACTCTCCCGCCCCCTCTCATACTGCGTTGTATGCGTTACTGGAAGATTTGGTAACAGAAATATCAATTAACTACTGTATTTAAAAATTAGACTTCATCATCCTACGAAAATTGAAAAGTTAAATTCTAACCGTAATATTAGGAACCTATTAAGAGGAAAGTCATATTTATGAACCAATAGTACGTTCAAAGGTGAGTAATTAATTTACACAAGGATGACTTATTTTTTGGAATTCGTTGTCCTTGTTTTTATTTTTTGCCATACTCGTATTGTGTATTATTTATAATACTCTAACCAGAGCGCGGGACTCCGGTTCATGGGGTCCCGGGTTCAAATCCCGCCATATCACCAATGGATTTTACTGTTCATAAATTAAAACTCAAATCATGAGTAGTACTGTATGTGTATTTGAACATTTTCTTAAAGAGAAATAAAATAAGTTTTAATCCTTTAAAAGAATGATAAACGCACTTTGGCGGTCAGAAGACGCGATGATTGTTGAACATTCACACTTTTTACTCGAAGTTTCTTTAGGTAAACAGATCAAATATAGTTCAATATGATATTTAAAAAAAATCAAGAATTTGATTGCCAAGAAATTGTTTTACTTTTTATGATTGTAATTTAATTGTAACGGCTGTTGGTGTAAAAAAAGTTAGAGCGGCTTTGCATTTTTTCTTAACTTTGGCTATTTAAAATCACCTGCCTAGCACATAAATGACTTAAAACCAGTAAAAAATTATATTAACAAATCGAGAAAACTATGAAAAATGCAAATTTAAAATGTATTTTATCACCCGAATTAAAATTTTCATTTTAACCTATTATTAGTAAGATTGTTTTATAAACTGGAAAAAACTTTATTGTAATTATTTTTCTAAATACCACTTTTAAATATAGGTAAATATATATATTTTATTTCGAGAAACTCTTAAGGAACACGAATAAATTGTTAATTTGTGTAGATACATCATATTTTTTTTTCAAAAACGTAATTAAAGTAATCATATGTTCAAAGTCCAGGTCAATTCTTTCAACTTTGATCTTCAATAATAAATAATAAATAATATTTTTTATAGGAATGATTGACACTGTTCGATAGGAAATTTAATTTACTTTAAGAATGCCATCGGTGAATAACACAGGTGTTTTAGTTTAGCGGCAATTTTAATTCGAAACAGCGCGCGTCGTGTTTTTCCCTATCTCTCCCATGTTATAGCCGAGGCTTTTTGCCACTCTACGGCTCCGCGTGCCCCTCTAGTGTTCTGCTAAAGCTGGCTTCACCGCAACACGTGTATTCCTATTCGCGTGTTAATCCTCCTATGTCGGAGTAGACGGTAGGCCTAGTCTCATGGCGGCATCGCCATCGCTAGGCGGTGCACAGGCAGTCAGTAGGATATCAGTCCCAGTCTAGGGGATCAATGGCGAAGGGTAGGCGCATGGTTTAAACTCCTAATTTAGGCTCATAGCTTCTTGGGGTAAGCTAGCCTAGTCTCTTGGTGGCAGACCTCAGATGGAGTTTCCGACCCTGGCACAAAGGATAGATCACTAACCTGGCCTAAGTTAAGTTTAATATAAGTTTGGCCTAGACCTGGAGAAATCAAAAGAGCGTAAAACATTATCTTTACCTGCAGCCAGTGACCAAATTTTTACAAAAGTTGGATAGGCATAGGCCTAGCTCAATTAATATAGATTTTGAATATAGGCTAAATGATTTCACACGAACAATAAATGCATGAGTGTGCTTGCATACTGTTAATAAGTTGAAGGACAAATAAAATGGATTTTTAAAAGGTTATTCCCTTGACTAGTCTACTAGAGTTGGCCAGAGCAAAAAAAAATGGCTAGCAAAATAGTTAGTCGCACATACAAAGTTAATGCTAGCTCAGAAAAAGCTAACATAAGTTCGGTCCAGCCTAGCTTTTAAACACAAAATTTACACAAAATTACACTGAAATAAACGTTGATGCTAAACAAACTTGGTACTTTAACCTTAAACTTGAAAGTTGACTCAACTTAGATTGGCGTTTGTACTGACAAAGTAACTCAACGAGGCATGCACATTGTGTTATCTAGTGCACTCGAAATTTTAGAAAACTGTCCAATAAACATTAAATTAAGTCTGGAAAAACATTTCTGAGCAGTAGTAAAGCTGAAAAATGAGAAAAGGTTGAATGATGGCCGCCACCCAAAAGCCGCAGCTTGGTGTTAGGTCGGAGTAGACGGTAGGCCTAGTCTCATGGTAAGAAGTTATAATAAAACTTCTTGAGATTTTCGAGAAGACAGGTAACACAAGTTACCAGACGACATCCTGCAGTGGCGGCACACTACCCAATCGCACAACAACAAAACCTTTTGCCGTTGAGCGTTGAACACGTATATACGGTACAAATATTAACTGAGAACAGCTAACACAATACTTTTCTGATTGCAATTCTTATCTAAAATAGCTTCAATCATATTAAACAAAATAATAATCATGCATTATTTATACATGTCCAAGAAGGTAGGTTTGAAACCTAAAACCTTTTAAGTTAGGAGACAATGTCAATTTGCATTTACCTCCCATAAAGATAATGGCGAGTAGTATGATTTCTCTTATATAATGTTTACTTGTCCTAAAATTAAGACCTTACAGTATTTTGTAAAACAATCGCCCTTTTATTAAACGGAACACTTTGAAGGTGCAAAGTAACGAGTGTGTTTTATTACTTCTTAGCAAACTTTAATTCTGACGAACAAGCTATGTATAAACATCAGTACATTATCAAGACATCGTGTAAGTATTCTTCTAGGCAGAATCATGTACAGTATTACTTCCTTAATATTATTGATCTGCTGATAAACAGTTATTTATGGTTAAATGTTTTTATGTTCATTCGCTACTTTAATTGTTATCACTCACATATTGGAACCCATTAAAACAGCTACTTTTCTCTCTCTCGATTTAAACATAAACTACTCTACATTAACCTTAAAACCATGCGAACAGTTTCAAAACTCCAGTGCTGGACGTGGTTACATTTTTGTAAAACTTCAAGGTATTTTAAATAAATATAAATGCAACAATAGTGATTGTATCGTTATCGTCTTAAATGTGCCACCATCCAACATTTAATTATAAATTAATCTCCTCAAACGTGGATTTGATGGAAGCAAAGACCATCGATAGACGAAAATTCTTTACCAATTAAATTGACAATAATCTCAATTTTGCATATGAAGGATTTGCATTCAGTAAAAATAAACTCGTGGTTTGGCAAAACTGCGCAATCAACATCAATTGTGTGCCAGTTACAAAACCTTCCCATCATCCCCTGCCATTATAGGGTGGGAGGCGGGAATGGCGGCAATGGTACAATTGAGGCTTGATTGGCAACTAACTGAATGACGGAGCTTGTTTTGGATACAATTTCACTCTGATGAGGTAAACGTAATGCCGATTTGTGGAAGTAGTTGTGTTATGGGATAAATAAAGTGCGACTATTTATATTCTATGTTTGTTCGGAAATAGGTTCCAAGAATATTGAAACGACTATTTTTTATGTGCTTCATTGCTAAAATGATAAACTGGAAGCTATACACAGATCTTGTTTGCATAAAATAAAAAATACTAGTTCTCTCACTCTTATTCATCTTCCCTGTTCAATGTATCTACAAGTACCTGGGGACTAAACTTTGCCTAGGGGAAATCATTAGTATATTCTGAGATCCCTGTTTGGTCAATGTTATTTTCCAAATCTTCTTTTGCAGTCTATTTGTAATATATTAAAATAGTTATATATATTAAACTTTGTTAATGCGAGCGGAAGTTATGATTATCAGGTATTTATACATATTGCTGTTATTTTTGTTAACAACACACCCATTAATCGAAAAAACTAAAACGAAATCTGATTTTCTAAGAAAAAAAAGATAAAAAGAGAAAGATAAAGCCTTTTTCTAGTTGTAAAGGTTTAGTGTGTAAAAGTCAAATTATAGAAGTCTTAACTAATATCGTTTTTAGAATGCAACACCTCAGTATCTCGAATTTGTACACTTCCTCTTTCTGCTAAAAAATATGGTGGCCTATTTAGTATTGTACTGTATGACTTTGCAGTGCAGTGGTGCAACCCGTAATATGGTGGCCTATCTAGTATTATACTGTATGACTTTGCAGTGCAGTGGTGCAACCCGTAATATTGTGGCCTATCTAGTATTATACTGTATGACTTTGCAGTGCAGTGGTGCAACCCGTAATATTGTGGCCTATCTAGTATTATACTGTATGACTTTGCAGTGCAGTGGTGCAACCCGTAATATTGTGGCCTATCTAGTATTATACTGTATGACTTTGCAGTGCAGTGGTGCAACCCGTAATATTGTGGCCTATCTAGTATTATACTGTATGACTTTGCAGTGCAGTGGTGCAACCCGTAATATTGTGGTCTATCTAGTATTATACTGTATGACTTTGCAGTGCAGTGGTGCAACCCGTAATATGGTGGCCCTTTAGTATTATACTGTATGACTTTGCAGTGCAGTGGTGTTCCACCATGGCAGTGGTGCAACCCGTAATATGGTGGCCTATTTAGTATTATACTGTATGACTTTGCAGTGCAGTGGTGCAACCCGTAATATGGTGGCCTATTTAGTATTATACTGTATGACTTTGCAGTGCAGTGGTGCAACCCGTAATATGGTGGCCTATTTAGTATTATACTGTATGACTTTGCAGTGCAGTGGTGCAACCCGTAATATGGTGGCCTATTTAGTATAATACTGTATGACTTTGCAGTGCAGTGGTGCAACCCGTAATATGGTGGCCTATTTATTTAGTATTATACTGTATGACTTTGCAGTGCAGTGGTGCAACCCCGTAATATGGTGGCCTATTTAGTATAATACTGTATGACTTTGCAGTGCAGTGGTGCAACCCGTAATATGGTGGCCTATTTATTTAGTATAATACTGTATGACTTTGCAGTGCAGTGGTGCAACCCCGTAATATGGTGGCCTATTTAGTATAATACTGTATGACTTTGCAGTGCAGTGGTGCAACCCCGTAATATGGTGGCCTATTTAGTATAATACTGTATGACTTTGCAGTGCAGTGGTGCAACCCCGTAATATGGTGGCCTATTTAGTATTATACTGTATGACTCTGCAGTGCAGTGGTGCAACCCGTAATATGGTGGTCTATCTAGTATAATACTGTATGACTTTGCAGTGCAGTGGTGCAACCCGTAATATGGTGGCCTATCTAGTATTATACTGTATGACTTTGCAGTGCAGTGGTGCAACCCGTAATATGGTGGCCTATCTAGTATTATACTGTATGACTTTGCAGTGCAGTGGTGCAACCCGTAATATGGTGGCCTATCTAGTATTATACTGTATGACTTTGCAGTGCAGTGGTGCAACCCGTAATATGGTGGCCTATTTAGTATAATACTGTATGACTTTGCAGTGCAGTGGTGCAACCCCGTAATATGGTGGCCTATTTAGTATAATACTGTATGACTTTGCAGTGCAGTGGTGCAACCCCGTAATATGGTGGCCTATTTAGTATTATACTGTATGACTCTGCAGTGCAGTGGTGCAACCCGTAATATGGTGGTCTATCTAGTATAATACTGTATGACTTTGCAGTGCAGTGGTGCAACCCGTAATATGGTGGCCTATCTAGTATTATACTGTATGACTTTGCAGTGCAGTGGTGCAACCCGTAATATGGTGGCCTATCTAGTATTATACTGTATGACTTTGCAGTGCAGTGGTGCAACCCGTAATATGGTGGCCTATCTAGTATTATACTGTATGACTTTGCAGTGCAGTGGTGCAACCCGTAATATGGTGGCCTATCTAGTATTATACTGTATGACTTTGCAGTGCAGTGGTGCAACCCGTAATATGGTGGCCTATTTAGTATTATACTGTATGACTCTGCAGTGCAGTGGTGCAACCCGTAATATGGTGGCCTATTTAGTATTATACTGTATGACTTTGCAGTGCAGTGGTGCAACCCGTAATATGGTGGCCTATTTATTTAGTATTATACTGTATGACTTTGCAGTGCAGTGGTGCAACCCCGTAATATGGTGGCCTATTTAGTATAATACTGTATGACTCTGCAGTGCAGTGGTGCAACCCGTAATATGGTGGCCTATCTAGTATTATACTGTATGACTTTGCAGTGCAGTGGTGCAACCCGTAATATGGTGGCCTATCTAGTATTATACTGTATGACTTTGCAGTGCAGTGGTGCAACCCGTAATTCCCGGATCAATTTTGCCGGCAGCACTATATTTTTATTCTTATGATTTTTAAAATATTAATTATTTTACTACTTTTGTTAGAATCCGAAGTGCTTTCAATCATTTGCTTCGTGGTCAGAATTTCTGTGGAAATAATTAAAACAGAATTTAAGGGACACAAAACAAATAAGGTAATCAATTTATAAAATTGAATAGGTTTTGGCATATATATGATCATAAAATAAATAATAAAGGGTACTGTCATTGACTATGTGCCACGATTGTAATATTTTATTATGGTCAATAATCGTTTAAATTTTTAACTTCTTAAATAAATTTTCTGTTATACACTTTAGTTAGTTCTAAAATTGTAGGTAAGAGTACTTTTACTGATTCTGTTCACTCTGAGAAAACAATTAACGAGCTATCATTAGAATTAGTCAACTATATTTTTAGGCACAGAATATATTTTCTTTAAATAGATTATTCTTACTTATAAATCCTAATACATACAAAATAATTAATAGCTGATCGATTTAAATTATTATAAAACTAATTAGCTCACCAATTTAATAAGTGGTATTTAAAAGTCTATTTTGTATATTCGGGTGCTAATTTTGCAGCCTTAGTGATTTTAATAGGTAAACTCTAATTAAAGCAGGATGTTCGAGTTAAGCTTGAATCAAGATTAAATGTAGAATCCCAGCTTTGATTGGTTTAAGCTGGATTGTTTATTCCGGCTAATTTGTGACTCCAGTGAGGGAATTATGGAAAAGTATGTCTTTACATTTCAACTGTAAGTGTTAGTGTTACTGTTTGGGTTTTATATTAGTACCGTGGCATAATAGTCAATGTTTTCATTGTAAACTAGGTGTGGTGATATAGTTTTTAAAATAATGTGATTAATTTTTTAATGAGCTGCAAACTCTCAAGCCTTTGTCCTTATAGTAACGTTCATTTTTTTTATTACGCTATATGTTATGCGTTTAATTTTTAAATGTCTTCTCAGGGCAAACGGGTTATAAGAAAATTATTTGTTATACGAACGAACAGCGTTTAATTACTTGTTCATAGTTTTTTCTGAGCACAGCGTTCAGTCACATTTTAACTGAAATCCCATAGCGTTATTTTACTTGTGACAACACTTTGTTCATATTAACACCTTACTATCAGATTACATGTTTTATTTACTGTACCGTATAATTTTTATCACTCATAAACTGATGAGGTTAATGTAGGTGACAGCAACTACAATTGTCGAAAAAGAAATTTGCGCTTGTAGATTAGGCAATCTAGATTAGGCAGCGTTCTTCTACTTGTTTAACTGGTGGTGGCTCTAGATAGATTAAATGTTGTAAAATGTATTATATATAAACGAAAGGTCGTGTTACCACATGATTCGAAGCTAGGTTGTGGGTAGCTTAACAACAGAAAATTCTAAATTATATCAGTTAAATTATTAATTTCAATAACACAAGTTATTATTTCTTTTAAATCGTGTGATGTTTGCAAATTAAAATGACACAAATTTCCCTTTTATGACTCGTGTAAAAATCCGACTAAATTACGTCACAAAAGTTCAGTTTTTTTTTTAATTTTATTCTAGTGTCACCTGATTAAAGATCACAGCATAACCTATTGAATACTTTACAAATCCTCATATTTGTTTATTCTTATCGTTATGTATAGTTATTCTATTAATCTACATATATAAATCAGGACAGTATAGCTTAAGATTTTTTTTAACTAAGTTAACCTGTCAACACTATCCGTCACATTATGTAATTTTTAGGTTTCTACGTTTATCAAATAGAGTTTTTATATATATATAATTATTTGTATACTAGAAATTTACATATATTCGCATGTATCAATATATAACTACGAGACAAGTAGTTATACATCGATGGTACAGTATACAGGGTGGACAACTTAACTATACCACTATTGTATCTCGGACAGTATTATATTTAAGGAAAACATCACAATAAGAATTTAACTATTCCATGACACTAAATTTCCATGTTCATTCGGTTAAATTGTTTTTTAAACACGATTTGTTCAGCAGATTAGCACGGTAAAATATTTGAGCTGATAAAAACTGCCACAGCACTGAGAACAATAACAAGAAATATTACTCGAGTCTCTTGCTTTGTTTTAAATATTTAAATAAATTATTTCGCTGTCATAAATATACACGTAATAGAAAACTTCAAAATGCTTAACAATAAAGAACAAAATACAAAAAAAAACTGGAATGTAGCTATCTGTTTGTCGATCAGACAATTTAACCGTCAGTAGGTAAAAGATAAGTCAAACAAATAATTGAGATAACGCTTAATACAACTATATATCTTTTTCACTTAAAATATTACCATGTCAATATAGATAAATTTATATATATCCATTCAAGGCTGCAAACTATCTTTAAAATATATGTTGTGTTCACGTCCCTATGTTCGGTTATTTTGACTGGAACACAACGATCTTGTATGCTTTGATCAAGAAACACGATGTTATACCTTCATCTCCAGTACTGAAGGAATATATAACGATAAGGCTTTGTGATCAAAAGTTTCCTATGCAACGAAACCCAGTCGACCGATATGTGCGTAACTGAATTCAAGAATACAAAGGCATTATTTACATACATAGTGCCGAATTGTTGTTTAGTTCATTTCGTGAAATCGTTATTAAGTTATTTCCATTTGTTAGTTTTCTGTCCTTAAGAAATCAGTCCAATCAGAGGTGTTTATATACTGCATATATAGTCTCATCATATAGTTTAATGGCGTGGCCAGCTGAGAGCTGGGAAAAATGAGGAGAGTCAATAGAAAAATACAATCCAGCAAAAACCACTCACCAATTAATTACGAGCTACAATACTACGCCACGAGGCTCAAGGACCTCATTTAGGCTTGCAAGGTATACCTGGGAACCTAAAAACTATGATTCGGCTATGGTTAATTGGAATTCAGATATGGGGGGGAGGTGGACAAAGTGGATGTTATATGTACCGTTTACCACAAGTTTTCCATGATAATAGCTCTTGACAAGCTAATAGGAGAAAGTATGTGTCAGATTGCTGATAACGTTTATTTATATTCTGTGAAGAACATCATTTTTGACTCAGGGAGTGGATTAGTTAACACCTCTGATTGGAGGTTCTTAAGAACCCGGGTCTTAAGGTCAGGATTCCTGTAGGCCTACTCAACAAATAAACCAAACCAGTAAACTCCTCCCTCCCCCCCCCCACTCATTTTAATAAACAATAGCGTATGGCCTTACAAAAGTAAAAAATGGTGAATGTGTTGCTAGAGTAGTGGTTAGCGTCTCTGAATTCAGTGCGGGAGATGACTTCTTGATAAGCATTTTATTTACTTTCATTTTCACTTTCATCTCCTCCAAAAAAAAAAATACTAACTGCGTTAAAAAGATCAACGTAAACGAACGTAGATATTTTTCGCTTATCATATACTGTTACTGGTTACCTACTGTCATCATATTGTTCCCTTCTAATGTAAAATGTTACGTACGTTCACCTGCTTATTTATTTATTTATTTATACATGCCAACGGCTAAGCCAATACATAGATGTAAACAAGCTGAACAATAATTCAATACTCAATAGAATACTAAATACATAGATGAAAAAAAAAACAAGCTGAACGATACAATACTCAATAGAATACAATAATAAATAATCTGACAATGAATAAGTTAACAAAGACTAAACATATAACAATAATAAATATAACAAAGAGCAAATACAACAATCGAATTTTTTAACAAAAATATATATAACAATAGAGGCGTTGAGGCTAGTCCAACATCTCCACCAGGGTTGCTTCGTTTGTCCTCCTTATGGAGGTGTAGCTGTCGGCGAAGAAGTCTACATGACGAGCAACTCTGTTGCCCAGCCTGAGGATTCTTGCCAGAGGACTGTGAAAATCATAAGTGGTGCCTCTGAAGCGACGGCCGAATAGGTCTCTGGATCTTGTTATGGTAGGGATTCTGATGTCTATTTCTAATAGCAGCTCTGGACAGCATATATGGCCCCTTAGCAGCATGTACAAGAGACCAACATCAGCAACGCTGCGCCTCATGTGTAATGGCCGGATTTTCAGCTCCTCAGCCAGAACATCCGTTGGCACCTCCCGATAGGGGTATCCCTGACGCACTCCCACCAGCCTAAAAAATCTTTCCTGGATTGCTTCTAGACGAGTGCGTTCACCAACTGTATATGGAGTCCAGATCGGGGAAGCATACTCCAGACACTGTCTCACCATTGCACAATACAGAGTGTTTAATGCAGATGGGTTATTTATACCTTTGGTAGAACGGGAGATGAAACCAACCAGCCTGTTAGCCTTGCTGACTATAGAGTTTATATGCTCGTCGAAACTCAGATCGCTGCTGAATATCACCCCCAAATCTTTTGTGGACGTCGACTCTAGGAACACTGTCCTCTCCGAGCATGTAAGTGAAGATGTCTGGATTCTTGGAACGATAGAAGGTTAATATTGAGCATTTTCCAGGATTGATTTCCATCTTGTTGACTTTGCACCAGGCAAAGACACTATCAAGGCATATTTGAAGGCGTATAGAGTGCTCTTCCGTCTTAACCTCCACAAACACCTTGAGATCATCAGCAAACGCGAGACATCCAACCTCGATAGAAGCCACCAGATCGTTGATGAACAAATTAAATAGGTAGGGTCCCAAATGTACAAAGAAAAATACCAGATTAAAATATAATAATATTGATTTCATGACATAAATAGTAAGACCATCTAAAAAGGTGAATGTCTACCAGAGTTTAAATAGGTACTCAATTTGAAACTCATCCCAAAAAGAAAAAAAAGTTTTAAAACATCGCGTGCAGAAGATTGTAATTATATTTTCTATATTGGTTATCACAGGAACCCTTGGCGGAGTCCAATGTAATTAAACATTTAAACTCGTGAATCACAAACTCTACCAAAATTAGGTGTCGACCCAATAAGTCATTATTTGGCTGCCCCATAGCGTTTAGGTAATTGGTCAGCTCAGAAGCTCTTATCATCATGTACTACTGCTCATTCCAAAATATTCGGAAACTGGAAATGATAGCAACAATAACATTAAGATAACTCGCAAGTGGTTTGTGGATCTCGTCTCACATCTCTAATCTACTCAGACAGCTAACTGATCTGCTGGGTAACTGCATGATGACTGTACAACATTACAAGAAGTACCCTGAATAACTGGGTCTAATCTTCTAATCTTCAAGAGACTCTATTCAGCTCCCTTACCAATCTACTCAAGGCAGTTAACTACTAATTCACTGGCTAACTGCATGGTGCTTTTACTAGTACAAGGAGTATCTTACAGCCAATCTTGACTAATCACTTTGGGTTCTAATAATACAACGTTCTTGAGTATGCTCTTGTCTCTAGTCTACTCAACACAGTTAACTACATTTTCACTGGCTAACGACATGGTGATTATACTAGTACAAGGAGTGTCTTGTAGCCAATCATCACTAATCACTTTGGGTTCTATTAATCCAATCTTCTTGGGTATGCTCTTGTCTTTAATTTATTAACTACTTTTTTACTGGCTAACTTCATGGTGATTATACTAGTACAATGAGTGTCTTATAACCAATCATGACTAATCACTTTTGAGTCTTAGATTTTAATCTTCTCTACAGTATCTACTCCTCTTACTAGCCTATTCAGGACACATCAGTGTAGCATTATAATCATACTAGTTTACAAATAGTGTCTTATACAAACCCGTTACAGTAATCTCTTTGGGATCTAACCTTAGATCTATAATCTACTCCTACACCGCTGTGTTATACACAGTGATCACTTTGGATCAGTAGTAAATGTCTTGTAGCAAACTACAGTAACTAATTAAAATAGTTTATATCCAGAAAACTTGAAAACATTGTTGATAAAGATACCACTTTGCGATCAATCTTAGACCTGAGGACTTATCAGTCCTATAAGGTTTTTTTTACTTTGAGGAATTTTATCGTGAACTAAATTTAGGGTTTCATTTCGGATTTCCACTCATAATAACCCTTCAGTTTATTTTATTATTCATGGTAGGCATTGTAAGATCAATTTTTACTATTTTGAAGACCCTACATTTGTTTAATACAAATATCCTTATTATGACTAAAATTGTGTCTTCCTTATGAGCTAAGCTTGTAGAGTAGCTGAAAATGGAGCAGCCAAAACGCGCGTGCTATAAAGTTGTACCAAGTGCGTGCTGACAGAAGAATCGAGTGCGAATATACGGGATTTGTCCAGCGCCGCACGGATTTAACCAGGGAACATCTCTTCGAGTAAGCTTTATTTTGATATGCAATATTACAATAAATCACAAAACAAAACAAAAGAAATTATTTTTTCACTACACTACTATGAGTTGAGCTCTTTTCGTTACGTGTTTACAACCTGCAAAACATCATATTTTCAACAGCTGTCTATTGTTTACTACCGAAAGTGACATTGTTTAGAAACGAAAGTTTTCCACTGTCAACAACTTCAAATATTTGTTATTGTTTTATCAACTGTTTCAATTTTCAACAACTAAAGTAAATATTAACTTTAAATTGAAGGCACAACCTAAAAAATTTTATGAGTTAATTGTAATGAAGAAAATAATTATTCTTTGTAGTGTAGCGAAAAGTAACGTTCAAAACACGAGTGAAAGTGGGTCTATACATATTTTCGACCATTTAAAGTGCTCGATAATTCTCACTATCTACTCTTGTTATGAAATATACTATTACGCTACACTACGTTGAGATTGCTTGTTTCCGTTATGCCTGCATGTTTATCACCTGCGAAAATTCATCATTACATTGTTTACTACGGCAAAAGAATGTTTCCTATGTTAAAGTAGTATTTACTATACTGTATATCTTTTTTGAATTTTGCTAACGTAAGCAATCAGAGATTTGTTATTGTTTTGTCAAATGTTTAAATTTTCAACGACCAAAACTGTGCAACCAAAGGAAATATTAAGTGTTTTTAATATTGATACTATAGCCTGAAAAATGCTATGAGTTTTGTATGGTTCAAGAAAATTTAGTCTTTGTAGTGTAGCGAAAAGTAACGTTCAAAACACGAGTGAAAGTGGGTCTATACATATTCTCGACCATTTAAAGTGTTCGATTAATATCGTACTTCAAACATGGTCTCAAATATGTAATGACTTACTTTCTACTCTTGTTATGAAGTTGTAATTTTACAGAACCAGTCAACACCTCACAGTCTATTATGCTATTATGCAAACATTTCACACGTGGTTTCGTCCCATTTATGGATTCCTTTGTTTTCTCTTTGTGTTAATCGATGTGGTGGCAGTTCAATTAGACAGCAGATAATATACAATATTGGTTATCGCTTATGTTTCCAAGGACAAACGCAATACTCGCGCCGCAGCAAACCTGCCACCTGCCATCTAAGCGAATTTCCATTTGTCTGAATTGATTTTCAATTAAATCTATTTAAACACTAGTAGCCAGTGTCACTTCGTGACTTCAAAATCCGTGATATATTTGAATTAGTTTACAATTTTCTATTGCTCTTAGTCAAGTTTAAAGTTATCTATTTTTACGTGATAATCATTATCTTATCACCTTATTAACCTTATTACTTATCACCTGAATGAAGTTTGTACTTTGTAATTAGTTTTTCCTATACAATATGAAATCATGCATAAAAAAGTGAAACGAACTTTTAATAAAAAAACATCTTTAGATAAGTAGCCTACGTTATTTCAGCCAAAGTCTGAGTTAACATTTAAAAAACAACATTACAACATTTTACTTGAATTCACTAAAACATCAACAAAACTTTCTATGAAAACAAAAAATCCTATTAAAACACAAAATCAAATGTAAGTCATTTTCTTCTTTACATTTTATAGGTACAAATAACATTAAAATATTTTACTGTCTTAAATTCACTAAAGAAATCACCAACTGAACCCCTTTGCATTGATGTAAACTAAATTGTATCATGGCCATCTGTTTTGATGTTAACAAATATAAAATTGAAAAAGTTCAGATGATTGACAACAGCAGAAATCAGCACAAACTCTGAAATTTTAAAAGCCTATAGGACAAAGGGATTTCACAGGATATCATCCCAAAGTTACATCTAGACGATGGAGCTTTAAATTGATACCCAATATGTCTATAAAAATAAATATATTTTACAGGGGTCGATTTTCAGCACACAAAAATCCAACAAATTATTTTAATAATATAGACTAGGCTTTACCTAGGTTTGCTGCCACAGGGAACTAATAAAGTGAGTTTTTAAGTAAAATATTAATAGCTTTAAAAAAATTAATTTTCCAAGTTTGATCAAAATATATTCATAAACAAGCCTATAACTACAGTACAACATTTTACAATAAAGAGGAACTTTGTGTTTTAAGGGTCAAAAATTAGAAAAAAATATTTTTATAATATTAGTTAGAAAGATACACAAATTTGAACGAATGGTGTTTTTGGCCTCTGGGGACATCAAAATGAAAAAAGTGAATCGGTCCCGGTCTTACCGTGCCACCTACTTCCCTATAGGGAAATTCGCAAATGTCAGATCCTTTACCTGTTAATTCAGTAGGCATCTGTATAATATAATAGCCACATCACCATGTCGTTTTCTAAAATTGAAAAATTATAAGGATTATTATGTCCCATATTTCTATTCAATGCTATTATTTCACTAAATACCATGAATTTTACTTAGTTTTCAACTGAAATAATGTGCCCAGAATGGGGTACAAAAGGCGATGATTGTTATAAATCTCCAAACATTGATCTCTCAAACTCTCGGGGACTTGTCTCTAAACAGCCTGCCAATAGTATTGTTTGATGTGCTGGACATACATAAATTCTTTCAATAGTAAATAATGAATAAATTTTAGGTGGTTTGTCTCATTACTGTTCACTGATATACCAGTATACAGAAGACTCATTCACTGGGTTGTGCTTACTTTATATACTCACCAACACTTCACAGTATAATAGCGTACTAGTGTACATGTTGCTCGAATTCGAGCAATTGCAAAGTATTACAGGAGTTATTTTAAAACGAATAACAGTCGTATTTACAATGAGTTTAAAAGAGTCAACTCAAAGATTACCGGTGTGTAACTCAGACCATGTTTATCTTCGTTATTGATAAACCAAAAGCATTCCGGCCGGTTTTCTCCTTTTCAAAATGCCTCGCTGTACAGGCAACACAGGTCATTGATAGAGGACCAATTGAGAACGAAAAGTCGTTTTGGGGTAGTGTTAGAGCGCATTTGTAACCTAATAGTTGAGATTGTCCAGGGTCAGGTGCTGACTGAAGCCTATTACGCACCACACTGTTCTGTTTCTGTAGCTGCGGTCGTTATCACGATTACGCCTCCTGTCTATGTTTCGTTGTTGTCGCGTCGGAGGCATTTAAAAGAAAAAAAACAACAAATAAACAAATAATAGCTACACAAAACAACGATAAACACACAAATTTAAGTTACAATCATGCTAACACGATCCGTCACAGCGACACAAAACAACGATAAATACACAAATTTAAGATACAACCATACTAACACGATCCGTCTTGGGGGTTATGTTTACACAAACTCAAATAGTAAATAAATGTACTCAATGCGTTTCATTGAAAAATAAATAACCATCGATCTCTATGAAAATAACAGCAATTAAATTATAGAGCTGATCAAAATGTAAACAATTATGTTCTCCATAAGGGTAACATGGGAACTTTCAAAGCCACTGGGGCAGAGCCCAAGGGACGCTTTCAAAAATGTAAGGCCAGTTTGCAAATCTAAGCGACACGCTCTTTCCAATGAGACGTCAATGGATAAAATCGGTTAAGAAATGGCGGAGGAGTTCAACCGACAAAGTTTCATGTAGCGTATTAATTATATAGATTACCTATACAGAAAATTCACTAACATGAAATAACTTTCATTGTAATTCGATAAAAAAAACAGCTCTAAACGTGTATCCAGTTCTTTTTTTTCTTTTTAAACTAATAGTAACACTTTTTACTGTGAAAATCTTTAATAGAAAAACCCATAATTTAATTTAACTTGTTAACCCATTTGGAAACAAGTTATAATCCATCAAATTAAAAATACAGTAAACAAATGAACACAGTTAGTTGATGTCAAGATTATTGTTCCATAAGATACACATGACATCTTTGAAGGCTTTTTCAGAAAGAGCTCTTTCAAATTAAACCAAAAACAAACATATCTGTTTAAAACTCTTGGATCTTCCAAATTAATTATGCATAGATAGTATAAAGAGTACGTGAACTGTACTGGTTTGAAGACAAAGTTTCTTATTTAAACCATAATTTTATACCTACGGCTACCCAATAAAATGCACGCTTAGTGTATATAACTATACACTACTATAACTAGTTAATAACAAACCTTTTTGAAAATTAACTTTTCTTACGCTTTATTTAAACTCTTGTAAGCATGTACAAATCATAGTATCAGTGGCATCCAAATTGTATGTATGAAACCAAGCAAAATTAAAGTATTTCAAAATATATAAGAATTAAAAACCTCGAGATTATATGAAAATAGTTTGAAAGTTTTACGGGTCACGAAGCGCTAAAGAACATAACAGCCTCTTAGCCGGCGTTGTAATATTATGCAAATTAAGCCATTTATTAACCTTTAATTAAACCCTCTTCTCTGTTAAGACTTCCTACATCCTTTCATTATCTTGAGAGATACTTGGGCTACGAGTCGACTATGTTTTGTAAATGAAACGAAGAAAGCCTTTTTCAATGTTTCCATCAAACTCATTATGTAAATCACGGTAATATTCTCAGGGTTTAAAAAAATATTTGTTTGCCCTGTATACATTTCCTGTTGACAAAGAAATGCTAATCGTCACAGTACAAGCTATTACAAATATGCTAATACGGTTAGTTTTCTAGGTTTATAACGGTATGTTCTGGTCCTTACAAGACTGGTCAAAGGTTCATCTAATTTCAAATATTACATTAAATGTATTATATAGAATCTAAAAGAACTGTACCTTTGAAAAGTAGTCGAAATAGGCATTCAGGTGGTTCTTATGTCTAAATACGAGCAACTAAACACGTATATTTGTTTAATTATCCAGTACAGTATGTAGAATAGTATGCATTCTATTTTAGGACCATTTATTGGCCTGATTTAAAAACGCATAAGTCGCAAGTCGTTATTTTTAAATTTCTAACTTTCAATAAAAATCCCAAATTTAGTGTATGAAAGCTCTTTTACTCTGAAGTTTGTTGTTTGTGTTATCTT
Source organism: Macrosteles quadrilineatus (assembly GCF_028750875.1). Classification (NCBI taxonomy): domain Eukaryota; kingdom Metazoa; phylum Arthropoda; class Insecta; order Hemiptera; family Cicadellidae; genus Macrosteles; species Macrosteles quadrilineatus. Next base: position 18,859,531 of record NW_026542594.1, read on the forward strand.
CTTATGACATACCTGATAAGAATATAATTACATTGAAGACTCACGAAAATATGACTATTTTCCTTAACATGGGTTTCCTTTAAATGAAACATCGTGTTTTTTTACATAACTAAGGGTATTTTATAGTTGCATTGTTCCTCCTGAGGTGTCAAGCTCATATGATACTTTATCATACCGTCAGAAGACGAATGTTTCGCTTTACTTCCTTCCTTGCTATTGTAAATGAACTTTTTATTATTGTTTTCTATATGTATAAACTAAAGGATAGGGATTAAACATCGAAATATACATTTTCTCTTAAACTTTAACATACATAATAGTTTTTAAAACGACTACTCAACTATTGCTCGTTGTCGAGAAAATGCATTGACTTGTTGATATTATTTTCACAAAAATACATTTAAATTGGAAGGAAATGAAATGTATAAGTGTCACAAAGACCTTTATTAAATCTAATATATTTTGTCTATAATAAGTTTAATTAAACTGTTCACGAGAGCTGTAATGTGTACAAAATTTCATATAACTAAGCAAACCTAGATTATTATTAATCAACCAAAAAAAACAACAATCTGTAAACCTACATATTAAATTCATCATCAAACCATATTTTGGTAGTTGAGAATCCTCATTTGCGTATTTAAACCTCATGCGTCGCTTTTGAAAGTATATCGTAAACAAAAGTAACACTAGGGGCACATAGCAGCAATTGCTGCCCTTCACCTCCGTTGTAATTTGGCCTTAACAATTCCCTATGCTGTGCACCATTCCTAAATACTCTCCTTTGTAGTCGCGGTCTTCCCCTTAAAGCACGATACATTTCAACTCTGTAATACAATTCTAACCTAAAAACAGAATACTAAAATCAATAAACAAATGAATACGCAATATTTACGTCAGTTGGTATATTTAAAACAACTTATACAGTGGAAACACTGTAGCAGTACTTCCATTAGTAAACGACTGGATCTTTGACAGCCTGTGGGGCAGAGCAGGGGGGATTGTTGACACTTCTGATGTTTTCCCCACCATCCTTGGACCTTAAGCTTTAAAATGAATCCTCAACAGCCATGCACCTTTTTCCTACCGCGAGATATTTCGTGGGGACCGATTCGCTTACGGAATTAAATATATAGATAAGTTAAAGCTGCAGAGGCGAAAGGCCCAAGTAATATGTCATGTCGGCTATTTTCACGCCGAATGAATATTTTAAACTCTCTAACTTTGCTTTAAACTTGATAAAGCTCCAAATGAATGTTACTAGAATCTGCTTTGAAAGTTTCTCATACGTGATTATAGAAGATTTTTTTTATAAACTATTCTCGTTTTATATTATGAGATAGGCCGATGATATTGGTTTTACTACGTTTTGTTTGGATTAACTATGAAGCTAAATGTAACTTAGCATGTGCTTCGTGCTTTTTGATCATGACGCGGTGGGTATGTTAAGTATGGTACATTGTAGCTAAGCTAAATTTAAAGTTTTCTGATTTTACTATACGGTAACTGAAATGAGACAGTTTTATTGTAGCTTAAGTTGCAACCGTAAACTGCACAAGATAGTTTCAATGAAATGACTACAATAAGTTGTTGACTAAATACTTTTACATTATACCCTTTTCATGATACCAATGAGGCATAAATATAAAAAATTACGGCTGAATTTCTCACAATGTAATTCGTTATCTGGATCACAGGTTTCAATAAAATCAATGTCACCATATTATGTCTATATTCGTACTTATGAAATAAAATAAAACGTACTCTTCAAATAATCCAATATTCTAAAATTAGATTCAAACTACTCTACCATATCCTTTAATTTATTAGTTACTATTTCATTTAAATAATAGTAATATCCACTACCTACCTTACAAAGTCGTATATTTGGCAAATCTTCCTTATTCCACTCGAACTGTGATAATAGCCCCACAGAGCATTGATAAAATATAATTATAAGTTGATAAAAGAAAATTATCTGATCTCTAAAACATTTTGAAACATGAATAACTGATTTCCTTAAAAGGAAAGTTTTGCAAAATGACTAATATGATTTAAAATAAAATACAATTTATGACAATTTACTTTTAGTTTAAGACTAGTTTTATATACAGGGTGGTCGCGAATAAGCGTTAAACTTTTTATTGGGTATAAGAGGAGTATAAATGGAACTTGTAAACGTGGTTTAAAAAAATATATCTCATACACACCCCCAGAGATGACTTGTTTTATGTTTTTTGAAAAAAAATTGACATTAATGCAAAAATGTTGCATTTTTAGGGTTATTTTAAAACTTTCATCAACATTTAACTGCACCATCGCGTTCTCCACAAAATTTTGTATAAAAATACATGTATTTCAACTTGCTTTAATCTGCATAGCTACTTATTAAATTGAATAGAAATAAAAATTTGTGTTTTTCAAAAATTTTTAAAAAAATACGTAAACATAAACCTTTTTCCAAAAAAACTTATAAAGAGCAGCAAATACTTTTAAAAACTGCTCCATGATCTAAGCTTTAAAACAATACCATAAAACGTAATGTTTGATCCCGATAAATGTCCGCTATTCAAGTTTGAATGGCGTAAAACACAGGTTTCCCAAAACATTTTCACTACTGTCGCGTCGTAATAATGTTTTTTAGATTAATTAAAATAGCACCATCTAAACGGATTTTGAAATAATTTTTTGACAATCTTTTTCAAACTGGATGAAGTAACTCAGCTGTACGGCCAATCTTATACCAATTCAAGTAAGATATGTATGATATAAAATTAATAATAACTCATTACGTAGTAGAGAAATTAGTTTTATTATTTACAGTAGGCCTACAGCCATGATATGAAACGAAAAAGACTTAGTCGTTTTCTCTTATTTACACAACTGCATACTTCACTAAAACGACAAGGTTGTGTCCTATTAAACCTAAAAAAAAAACACTATACAGATATTTGATAAACTTCAACTTAATAAATAAAAGTAGCCTTAAAATATGTTAAAATGAAAATATTACAGTAGTTGGGGATTAAATTGAACCCATGAGACAAATAATTTAGTTTCAGGTGATAAAAATGTTCAACATTTTGCATAGATTGTACAGACATTTCATCAAATTTTAATAAAAAAACACAGTTAGCCCTAAAATATGGTAAAATTAAAAGATTAAATAATGGATTAAAATAAACAAAAAGCTATGAAAGACACAATCGATTTTGGGGAAAATATACATGTTCAAATCCCTCGGAGACGTGAAAAATTGTGTGGACACTTGAAACAAGAGAGGTCGACATTCACTTAAGAAGATTTTCGAAATGATGGCCATTCTGTCTAATACAGGCTCTGGCTCTCTTTCTCATAGATTGAACAGTTACGCTATGGCTCATCTTTCCCCTGACCACTTCTGCTGCTCCAATGATCCTGTTCAAAAGTTCTTCTTCAGTGTTTACAGGGGTTGCGTAGACAACTGATTTCATAAATCCCCAAACAAACAAAAAATCCATTGGGTTAAGATCCGGAGATCTGGCAGGCCAAGAAACAGTGCCTCCTCGTCCGATCCAAGTAGGGAAGTTGAGATGAAGCCATTCTCTCACTTGATTGGTGAAGTGAGGCGGAGCTCCGTCTTGTTGGAATATAATTTCGTCACGAAAGGCAGGGTCAATAGCATCCAGAATTTGAGGCAAATTATGCTGTAGGAAGTCGAGGTAGACATCTCCGTTCAGATTACCCTGAAAAATGTGAGGGCCTAATAATCTATCCCCTACCACTGCTGCCCATACGTTTATGCTAAATCTGTTTTGGAAGGACATCTCCCTTAGTGCGTTAGGGTTTTCTGTTTTCCACATATGCATGTTGTGGAAGTTAAACACGCCTTGTCTAGTGAACAGAGCTTCATCCGTCCACAAAATCTTCTTGAAAAAGTGATTTTGTTCGATATCACAGTTCAGGAGATATCGACAGAAGTCTACCCTAGGGACGTAATCGTTAGGCTCAAGGCCTTGAACCTTAGTGAAGTGATAGGGATGAAAGTTATTTTTCTGCAAAACTTTCAAGACAGTTGTTTTACTTACACCAGTAGCCCTAGCAAGATTCCTACTGCTGATCTCCGGCTCTTCCTCCACGCGCTCCAGGATATCTTCCTCCACGTAGACTTCCATCCGTGCTCCACCCACCTCAGGCTTCTCTCGATGCACAGTTCCCTGTTCTGATAGACGCTGGTGAAGTCTGGTGAATACTTGCGTACTCGGGACGCGCCGATCAGGATAGCGAAGTGAGTATTCTCGTTGAGACTCACTTGAGTTTCCGTTGCAGTAACCATACACGAAATGCATTTCTGCATATTCTTGATTGGAAAACATGTTGTGACCACTATTAAAAACCACTCAAAATTGTCATTTGTTGATCATACACGTGATTTATACACAACAGAAAACCTCAGATAATTGTTGGGGCCAACAGCTGTTCGTTATAATTTAATAGTTTATAATAATGAACAAGGCTGTAATATTATACATGAAACTGTTTTTAATAGTAAAATGTTTTGGGTAACCTGTGTTTTACGCCATTCAAACTTGAATAGCGGACATTTATCGTGATCAAACATTACGTTTTATGGTATTGTTTGAAAGCTTAGATCATGGAGCAGTTTTTAAAAGTATTTGCTGCTCTTTAAAAGTTTTTTTGGAAAAAGTTTTAGGCCTATGTTTACGTATTTTTTAAAAAAAAATTTGAAAAACACAAATTTTTATTTCTATTCAATTTAATAAGTAGCTATGCAGATTAAAGCAAGTTGAAATACATGTATTTTTATACAAAATTTTGTGGAGAACGCGATGGTGCAGTTAAATGTTGATAAAAGTTTTAAAATAACCCGAAAAATGCAACATTTTTGCATTTATGTCAATTTTTTTCAAAAAACTTAAAACAAGTAATCTCTGGGGGTGTGTATGAGATATATTTTTTTAAACCACGTTTACAAGTTCCATTTATGCTCCTCTTATACCCAATAAAAAGTTTAACGCTTATTCGCGACCACCCTGTATGAATCTTTTGGCTTGGAAATTATACATCAAACAATAAAATTAACCAAATAAATAGACTAATATAATCTATGAGTAGTGTTCGTTTCAGGGAACCTCGTGCATACAGTATAAAACTACTATCGTTACATACATGATTTTATATCTCTGTAAAGAATTTTTTTGAACATAATATTCGGTATTTCATGTATGATAATGTGTAAAATATACTTTGACTTATTATATTTGCCATTATTAAAATGGTAGTACCGGTGGACCTAGCCATACCTCGGCATATAGTTTGTTTCCTAAATTAATGATCATTAATATTGAAGAGTGTTAACAATATAATAATATTGTACATAGATATGACGAAAGAGATATTAACAAGCGATATCAAACTTACTTGACTGCCATCAGGATTATAAAAATCATGTTTAAATTAAACTCTATTATCTTAAGGAAAGTAATCAGTAATGTAGGCTAACTATATTAGATAATCAGTCCCCCGTATTTTCTGTTGTTTTTAATAGGAGGTGCTGTTGTGAATTTCAAACTAATATTGAGAATAATAAATTTAATTTATAGCAACTGTTAGTCACAATATGTTTTGACGCTCTAATATATTATCTTATGATTTTAACAGATAATCGAATAACTTTCCTGTAATATACACAAACTCTACTCTAAAATGCTTCTTTATTTAAAAGCAGAAATTACGTCAAATGAATATCTCGCAGATACGATTTGTGCAATCAGTGAAGCGCGGTTTGGTTGTAATTCAGTAAATCAATTTCCCCTACGTTTACCTCTTACGAAAGATTGGCTTAGTATTCCCGCCAGTTAGTTAATTTTCCAACCACGCGCAAAGATTTATTTTGTGGAAAATGTTTATGAAAGTGTTAACCAGAAAATTAATGCGTACAGATTCATCCTACTATGAACGATTTCATTCAACTTGATGGTTAAAGGCATTTCACACTACACTCTAAAACGCCGGATCCTAGCTATTTGACAGTAACTGTGTATAAAATGTACCGAAATTTACCTGTTTATGAATATTTACGCTGGTGGTTTTTGTTCGGTATTAGCAATTACCCATGTGAAGAATAAGTATATACGTCTCATAAGTGCTGGTAGATACCATGGTAAGACCTATACCTGGAACTGATTATAAATTACAGTAGCATGATCGGACTATAGAAACGTAACTGATGGGGTAGGTTCATTTGAGTAAAAATTGGCATTTTGTATTGTTTTCCTCCAAAAGCATCAGTAAATAAAAGAAGTATGGAAAACTCCTTCCGAACCACTATGTCATTAAAACACATTTCGAAAAGCTAAAGCAAATAAAGAACTTGGTGTATTGTAGCGTTATTGCTCAGATATATACCTGTACATCTTAGAGTACGATATGGACTCATCACACGACACCTAGCTCAGGTTTATTGTTCCTACAGGAGTTTTCTTATCTTGAGACTGGACGTGAAATTGACTGTACTTCAAGTTACATCACAAGACAGTACAGTATCAGCACATTATAGTCTTATCAACACATTTGTATTCTCACAGCCCGACCCCTAGCTCAGAAGGTTTATTGTTCCTACAGGAGTTTCCTTATCTCGAGACTGGACGTGACATTGACTGTACTTCAAGTTACATCACAAGACAGTGCAGTATCAGCACACTATAGTCTTATCAACACATTTGTATTCTCACAGCCCGACCCCTAGCTCAGAAGGTTTATTGTTCCTACAGGAGTTTCCTTATCTTGAGACTGGACGTGCAACGACTGTACTTCAAGTTACACCACAAGATAGTGCAGTATCAGCACACTATAGTCTTATCAACACATTTGTATTCTCACAGCCCGACCCCTAGCTCAGAAGGTTTATTGTTCCTACAGGAGTTTCCTTATCTTGAGACTTTACGTAGCATTGACTGTACTTCAAGTTACATCACAAGACAGTACAGTATCAGCACACTATAGTCTTATCAACACATTTGTATTCTCACAGCCCGACCCCTAGCTCAGAAGGTTTATTGTTCCTACAGGAGTTTCCTTGTCTTGAGACTGGACGTGATATTGACTGTACTTAAAGTTACATCACAAGATAGTACAGTATCAGGACACTGTAGTCTTAGTAACACATTTGTTTTCTCACCACACGACCCCTAGCTCAGAAGGTTTATTGTTCCTACAGGAGTTTCCTTGTCTTGAGACTGGACGTGATATTGGCTGTACTTTACAAGTTACTTCACAAGATAGTACAGTATCAGCCCACTTTATTTCTAGTCAAAAATGTGTAAGTCTTATATAATTAATTATTACTTTATATCTTCTGATTAACTAATTATAATATTACTGTTGTGTTAAATTATAATAATTGTAAGGTACTAATCGGTTATATTGTAGCTTAACTATTTAAGGATGAAACAGTCGGTTACTAATGCAGCTCTACCATTTCCGTTCCAGCGTCAGCCAGTCGCTAAAGCTGGGTTTTCCTAGACGCGGAGTCGGCCAGCGGAGAGCGGACAACGGAGAGCGGACTCAGCTTGTCTTAGGTAATTTAATGTTACTGTTTTCCTAGCAGCGGAGCGGAATGCCATGTTAATTTCAATTCCGCTCTCCGTTGTCCGCTCTCCGCTGGCCGACTCCGCGTCTAGGAAAACCCAGCTTTAGCTATTGATCTTTGACTCTCTTTCTTTACCTAACTTGTTTTTTCTCATGAAAACAATATAGATAGAGACAACTAAATATCCTTAGTTTGAAAGAAAATAGTAAAATCCATTATACTTTGTCAATACATTATAGTATTATTTTGTAATTTACCCCATGTTTAAGTAACCGTTACTTATAGGTAAACTATTCATCATATCATATCATACTAATATTATAAAAGTGAAAATGTGTTTGTTTGTTTGTTTGAAGTTCAATCACGCATGAACTACTGACCGGATTGGGTTGACATTTGGTATTATGATAACTCACATTTCAGATTAACATATTATTCCTATCTCAAAAATCCTTTCGGGCTCCACCCCAGTGGCTCTAGAGTTTTCCATGTTAACCTTATTAGTATTCATATTTAAAATGAATTAAATAAATGGTTTTTTATTATTTTCAAATGAATTGTGTATTGAAATATGAGTTTTCCTGAGGTAGTTGCATTCACCAATAAAGGCCTACAAGTCCCTAATTTCTATATTTAGGCAAAATCCTGTTGCAAAATGTTTTAATAAAATTAACAAACACAATTAGCTCGTATAGTTTATAGCATATATAATTTTTTTACGTTAATAGTGTGTTTTAAATGTATTAACACTTTGTTTTTGTCCTTATTATATCTATCATGATTTATTCAGGTAACTTATTGTATTATGTTAGTTTTTCAAGCAGTAATATTGTTGAAGCATACCATCTTTAAGCTTTTTATTTGCCATATTTATTATATGCACGTAATTTACTTAAATATATTGCATTGCCGAAAAAGATAAATAGAAACCTTGTTATAATAATTTGTCTACTGTATTACTGTTTAAGAATGTTTTCTACAAATTATGCCTAAAATAACTTGAAACATTAGATATTTATGTTACTATGTTTGTAAGTTTCTGTTATTGGAAAATAATACATTTACATATTACACTATTGTACACTACATATTACGTCATGCTAGCAACTAGAAATTATCTTATAAAAAACATCAATGTTTTTGCTATGCACAGAAAAATAATTTCAAGATTGAAACAGAATTATGATGTTGTATTTATTATTATTTTGTGGTGTTTCCTTTTTAAATCTAGTACGAATCTTAAAACTGCTATACAATTTTTGAAATACACTATACCCATTAAACAACTGTTGGTGTATGTTTACGATTGCATTCTAAATCACTATATTTTAAGTTTAATCCAGAAATATTGTAGTTGTAAATCCATTTAAAATCAAATGTAATCTAGTTATATAACATTAATATTGATTATTTGGCCACAGGTAAGTAAGGCCTGGGTATACATGTATTAGGTAATTCGATTTTAAGTTTCAACAATCTGAAAACCATGTTTGGCTTCAGTTTAAAAGTTGAAGCTGAATATGGACAAATAATTGTTCTGGGCAAAAAGTCAACTAAATTATTTGGTCAAGGCATTTTCTCATCATTTATTAACATAAACATGAAAACTCCATTTGCGTAGAATGTAAAAGCCGTGTCTGTAAACGATTCTAATTGCTCTTCATTAATTCTCTGGTTGGTTGAAAAGTCAGCAAAGCTTGTTTGTAGTACTAACAATTTGCTTAGTAGAAATAAAATTATATGATAAATGTTTTGAAGCATTTTATCGTTACATTCCTTGGAACTCATCTTCTAATTAGCTTTTTCCTAGCAGAATATAAAACATACAATCCTGATAAATACTAAACTTTTATATCTAGCTCATCAATAAGTCTTATTTTTTTATTAAATGTTGCATTACAAAATTCACTACACATTCTCTTTAAGTGTACACAGAATTTATTATTCATTCTACAAAAGTGAGTGCACTTTCGTTTAAATCATTATTTTCAGTTAGATGTAGGTAGATTCAACGATAAATAATTAAAGAGTAACAATGCCCCGTGGAACTTAATTAATTTACACGTTTTAATATCTGAGTAATCTAGCGCCACACCATCGGCTATCATCTACGGACCAAAAATAATTATTTATATTGCAGAAAATTTAGACAATTCCGACAGTAAGCCTACTATTTAATGTTCTATAAGCTTTCCCCTGCACAAGTGATTTGATTTTTAAATGATGAAATATTTTTCTAAGAAATGCTGATTGGAAAAGCAGTAATAAGTATCTTATTAGTTTTTTCTTAATTTTAAGACTTTTAGCTATGAAGTGATTGGATATTGGCTAAAATATGTAATAAAACCTGTCAGATTTATTCTCTATTTAAATAGCATTAGGTTTAATGAGTACTTAGGTGTGCTGCTAAAAAGTGTATTATTCTAGTAAATTGTTAATTGATTACTATCAAATAAAATGGTTTGCCAATTGTTATCAAAATATGAACAGTGTGATTGAAAAGTCCCGGAACGGTGTAATATATTTTTTATCTTTCTAGATAAAGTAATACAATTTCGTATACCAATAATAACCATAAATGTCTACTCTTTCAAGCTACTATTACATTTTGACCTCTTAAGGGGAGTGGCCCAAGAGGAGAGAAAGACGAAATTCTCAAAAAGCAGCATAGGTCAAGGTTGGTATCGATTTAAGGTATTATTTATTAAAACATAATGCCGCAAACCCGAACTCAAACGGACAACCAAGTCAAAAATTGCAGCCGTTCAAATATTTCTTTAATCTGCCATTTTGAGTTTTTGAACGGCTGCCATTTTGAATCTTTGAACGGTTATTATTTTTTTCTCAGCTGTTATTTTTAGCTCAAATTTACGACATTGTATTCTACTAATAAAGACTTTTTCACCAAATTATGATGTTTTTAACTGTTTTACATACGTCAATTGGTGGCTGAAAGTTTTGCTGGCCAATGCCAGCTGTCTTCGTCATTTGGGGACCGAGCAGGTTTTTACATCCCTAGGGCCGCATACATGAATGCATATTAAAGTACACAATCAGCATCACCGTTGTCTAGAAACTATTTACTTATTTTTTGCTGATTCCTCAAATGATTTCGTCACATAACCTTAAAGTTGTAGTTGTGTTGACTGTTAATGTACATTCTTATTGTGGTGAATAGTGGTAATATGGTATAGTGTGGTGAAAAATAGCGTTCGTACCACTTCGTCTCGAACTTCAAAACTATCTCGAGCCGGCAAAACCTCATTTCGGCCCTAGGTACGAAATATACTATTAATGTTATGTGCATATCAAACTATGCTTAGGTTTGGAAACCGGTTTGATTTTCTTCCGATTTCTTTGAACAGGTATCATTTTAAGGCTTAAAGTGTGAGGAGGTTTTTTATACTATTTGACAGTTTTTAACACCACAAATTAAAAATTACTCTGGGAAGTAGTGGATCCCTTTTTATTGATTTTCAAAATCGTTTACATTTAAGTCGATTTTAAGATTTTACATATGTTCTACTGTGACAAACTTTAAGTTTCCTGATATAATATATAATGCAGATTTAAAAAAAAAAACTATTGCAAATATCTTAATGATGCTAAGAGCTGAAATAAATGGGATTTTAGTAGCGATATTAAAAATAAATTAATTAATTAATTAATTAAATTTAATGAAATAATAACATAGATGTTTCCGGAAGGAGGAGAAAAATATAACCATCCAAATTAAGTATTTTTATCGCAATTTGCGTACATAGTATTGTCTTAAATATTTTGTAACTGACTTTTGAACTGATGGTGTTTATGGCCTCTGGGGACGTCAAAATGAAAATGTGAATCGGTCCCAGGTCTGGGTCTTACCATGAGACCTACGGTAACAGCACATTCCATATGGGGTAATGAGCTAGGCCTAATAACATATTCGGAACGTGATTAGAAAAAGAGTCCAAGACCCATTTTAGAGCAGATAAAACCTGCTTCTCTACCGCATAAAAAGAGCAGTAAACTCTAACGCCGAAAAGCAATAAAGTCTGCGGATGCTGGGTTTGCGTAAACTGAACTTCAATTTAACTAAAAGTGTTAACTGTAACTTTAATGTTGTCCCATACTTTGGCAGTACCCATACTTAAGGGCAGTATACTAATACTACTTATTTAAACTGGTTTTTTTTATTTATGTTTTATTATTACAATCTGTTTGATCAGAACTGTAATTTGGAGTTGTAGCTAGTTAGGTATATCTATTTTTCTTTAATCCAAATATTACACTACCTAATTGTCTGTTTTAATATTTTTTCTATATATAAAGGTAATTTTGTTCATGTACATTCAAAGGAATTGGTATTTTGACAGATTAAATTCAACATAAATATTTCAACTATAATAACAACAGGATAATTCTATGGTAACATGTAACATTCCTCTTAGTTTTACAAGTATAGATAAATAAATATTTTTACCAAAACTTATTTCACTCAAGAGATTGTACTATAGAAAGATTGGTACATAAAAATTAAACAGTGGTTTTCATAACAGAGGCAAACTTTTGTTTACTTATTTGGTTGTATTTCTGAATAATATTTTTTAGTTATAAGTTAGGGTGTACGGCTATGAACTTTGATTCTTAAAGCATCCATTTAGTAGAAGTACTCTTTTTAGAGTGACTGCGAAACCTTTTACTCCATCTGATACGTAAAACTCATAACTTTTAATGCATTGAATTTGAGTCAGCAGGAATAACAATATCTGTTTGAGTGGCTTGTCTATACATTTTAAAATAATGTTTGTCATTGTCTTTTCCAATTGTCAAGTCGAGAAAATTGATTTCATCTTTTTGTATTTCCGTTGTGAATTTTATTTTCTTGTATATTGTGTTTAAATAGGATAAAAAGTCAGTGCATGATTTTTCATTTCCTTTGAATAGACATAATATGTCATCTACATATCTGTGCCAATATACTGTATTATGTTTTCTTATGAGGGTTATTTCTGTTCATTATCTTATTTTCTTCTAAGTCATTCAAATATATGTCAGCTAATAGGCCAGAAATTGGTGAGCCCATCGCTAGACCATCACATTGTTTGTACATTTTAGAATCATACTGAAATAATTTTGATAAGTTAAGTTTTTCGTTAATTTAATTATGTCATCAATTTTGTGATTTGTAATCAATTGATTTAGGATTAAATTAATTTTAAGATTTTAGCGAATTTCCCATATAGGGAATAAGCTATTACCGTAGGTCTCATGGTAAGACCTAGACCCGGGACCGATTTACTTTTTCGTTTTGATGTCCCCAGAAGCCAAAAACACCATCCGTTCAAATTCATATATATAACATAACGGATGGTGTTTTTTGTTATGGTGTTTCATTAAGGAACGCGGCAGCGTTCCGCCCCGCCAAGTCCCCCAGCGGTACACAGCTGCTGCAGTGTATATATACATGACGTGACAAAGTGGCTTTTTTACTCGTCTATAGCTCTGAAGAAACAAAAGCTATAAAAATAATTGTTCATCCACTGGATAGGGGCAATCATTCTTGGCAAAATAATAAAAAGAATTTAAAAAAAGGTTGTGTTTGAGCCAAGAAAAACTAGTTTGAAAATTCACAAATTTTCCGTGTTCTCCTTCTTCTCCTTAAATGTTGACGGACCTACAGCCCAAACCACTGGCTCAATTTTAATGTTTTTTATGTTGTTTGAAAGCCCTTAGCGTGTAGATGTGCCTTTTGAGGGTCACAAGTCGGTGCGTTGACCCATAAACCCTTGGCAAGCCCTCAAAGTACGATTTTGGCCCATTTAAATAACATGGGATTAAAATCAAAACAAAAGAAGGATCAGCTGCGATTAAATCTCAATTAATTTAAAATGTTAGAGAAATTCATAGGATCAGCTGAAAAATTATTTTAAAACTTTTATTAAGTATTTTTTTCAGGTATACCGAATGATTTGAGCTATTTACTATATAAAATTACTTAGAGCAGTGATATTCCCCGATACTTTCCATTGAAAAATGCAGTGTACCGATGGTACACTGGTACAGCAGCTCGTCATTTTTAACAGTTTAATACTACTTATCAAAACATATGAAACCTAGGAACTTGAAACTTAGTACTAGTACTAAGGTTAGTTTTAACATTGTTTCTTCATAATATTGCCAAAATTTATTTAACTAAATAAGGTTAGTTTTATGTTTTGATACACTAAAACAAATAAAGCAATCGGGAAAATTCGTCTACGTATGTTAAACAAGCAAAAAAGTGAATGTAAAAAGTGATATGTAAATTTAGGATAAAAATGAGTTTTTCAATATTTGTTTTGCCTTATGCTATTTCTAACAAACCTAATCTGTTTGATTACATTTTTACTTCTCTAATAAGGGCTCAATTTACACTAGTCTTTAGATATACGGGTTTAATTATCGGAACACTTATGTAACACCAATGCATTTTATGTGTAGTTGTGCCCTGGTCTATATAAGAGAAAAGAGGATTTTTATTTTAACTGTTAATTTTCTACAAAAATAAATACAATCTAACAAAAAACCACTAAGTGGTAACACTTCCCCCGCCAAGTCAGCAACCCAAAAAAGACAATAAATCACCACTTTTCCGCCAAGTAAAACAATGTAATGTATGTAAGTTTGGCCACTTGGCGGCAGACTTTTGCTTGATCACTTTAAAAAATACCATAAAATTAGTTTCATTGAGCAAGTATCTCTCCCAATAGTACATTGCTAGATGAGAGCTTATTTTACAAAATTTGACCTTATTTGTGTCACATTTCATAAAATCATAATAGTGATGGTTTTATATTTACTGATTACCTCGAAATTATTATACTTAGTTGGACTAATTAATTAGAGAAGTTGATTTGTGAAATTATCCACCAACGTAACTTTAATGAAAAAAAAACAAGCAAAAGTCTGCCGCCAAGTTGCCAAACTTACATACATTACATTGTTTTACTTGGCGGAAAAGTGGTGATTTATTGTCTTTTTTGGGTTGCTGACTTGGCGGGGGAAGTGTTACCACTTAGTGGTTTTTTGTTAGATATATATATATATATATATATATATATATATATATATATATATATATTTATATATGTGTCCGTTAGCGCGATAACTCGAGCAAAATTGATCCGATTTTGATGAAATTTGGTACAAACGTGTAAACCTATGTTTATTCGAACGAGTTCGCGAACCAGCAAAATCGGACCATGGGATCAGGGGTTTATGGGGGGTTTTATGGGGTAAAAATGGGTTTTTCTCATTTTTGACCCTAAAAACTTTAGATTTCTAAATTTCTCTCTAGACCATTTTGAAGAGCTTAAAAAACCAAATAATTTAGTATATTGAAATGTTTTTGAATGTTCATTGACTACGGAGAAAATTAAAAAAATAGTAAATTTAAAATTCCCATGTTATTCTTATGGAGAATAAATAAACTGTTCTAGTTTGCTTGTTTATGGATATATTTTAATCAAATTTGGCAATTTGGTCTATTTCATACTAAGCTATCAATATTTCAATTGAAAAAACACACCTCAGCATCTTCCCCGTAGCAGCAAACCTAACTAGCCTACTTACTAAAATTAATGTTATTTAAATAGGAAATAAATCTGAAAATTTATAGGGAATATTTTAGTAGAAATCAAGCCGGGTAAATGGAAATTCGCTTAGTATGCAGGTTTGCTGCGACGGGGGTATTTGATTGTATCTTGTACTGGAATGTTAGTGTACATGTTGGTTATGTCAAATGATACAAAAATAGTATCTGTTGGTAGTGTATACAGGGTGTCCCTCGAGAGGTGTCTCAAATTGATTACGGGATAACGGCTTAACGTACAAGGATGAAATAAACTTATTTCCAACTAAATCGACCCCAAGGAATAACGTAAAAATATTTTTACTTTTTTCAAATACAGGGTGTGCCAAAAACTGAGGGTCACTACTTGGGTTTGACACTAAAGACTTCATTTCATTTAGTGTTGAACCATGTCAAACCCAAATAACATGCATTTGATATAGGAAAATTAGGTTTTTTGTTATTTACACAAAAACTAAAAGAGATACGAAGTAAGTGTAAATTACAAAGTTGTTAGGAATTGAAAAACCTATAAAATGATGTGCCACTTGACATATGTTGCTATTTGAAGATTTTGAACAATGAGCACTTGCAAATTTTCAAAAATAAATTTTTTTGGAATTTTTATTATTTCAAAAAACCGTTACTTGTTGCATATCACAGTAAAGCTAATTTCATAACGAGTAAGAAAATGCAACCGGAGAAGTGCTAAATGCATTGGTATAGGAAATACAGAGTATTAAAAAAATATATATTTCTTTCAAAAAAACTGCCGCCATTTTGAAACGGAAAAAGATAACTAATTTTGGTTTTCGCCAAAATGTTTGTCTATCAAATACCTTTAAAATGATGTATAACATGACATATGTTTACATTTGAAAATTCCGAGATTCGAACTAGTGACCCTCAGTTTTTGGCACACCCTGTATTTGAAAAAAGTTAAAAATATTTTTACGTTATTCTTTGGGGTCGGTTTAGTGAGAAATAATTTTATTTCATCCTTGTACGTTAAGCCGTTATCCCGTAATCAATTTGAGACACCTCTCGTGGGACACCCTGTAAATAAATTGGTTGATATCTTTGATTTTTGTTATAAGGTCTTCAGGATTTTTCACATTATAACTGGTTGTAATTGTTTAACATTCATGAATTTGTTTGTTAAGATACAAATTTTATATCCTGGAGCGTTTTGGTAATTTACGATTGGCCTTATTGGGTTGTTTGCTTTGTGCATTTTGGGTTGACCTCTTAAATTTGGTGCTGTAGGGTTAAAAGTTTTCAATCTTTGTTTTTCAGCTTTTGTAAGTGTTTTGCATGTTGTAATTGTACTATTGAGGGTTTTGTTATATTCTAGTGTTGGATCTTTTTGTAATTCTGTAAATTGATTATTCTCAATAAATTCTGTCACTTTCTTGTGGTAGTCTTCTTTTGTCATTACAACGACTGTATTACTTTTATCTGCTTTTGTTATGATTGAATGGTTTTCATGAAGTTTTTCTGACATTGAATGGATGTAAAAGAAGAACTACAAATCTATCTACACTCAAAAGAACACGGCAACCAAATTCTTAATATAATGCAAAAACAAAAACAAAATCCAATTCATGAAAAAATCAGACAAATCAGGGAAGTATCTTATACAAGCATACACCCATCGATGTATATAACCTAACTGGATCGCGCCCTGCCACGAGAGTACAGCGCTGAAAACGAGCCGGCGCACAGTAGGCTCCCCCCACCACTGGTGGGCAACCACGCGGCGCCGGCGACTGTCTCGTGCGTTGACTTCTGCATGTGTGCACTGTTTACATCCCATGTAATCACTGTCGTACTCGTGATGTTAGTGGTGGTACTTTTTGTTATGTCTAATGAAAGTTCTACATCACTGCGTCATGATGTAGAACGCTTTAGAATTTTTGTTAATGAAGGAACATCCCAATTTTGTAGGTTGTAAACCAACCATCGATTTCATTCGAATAATTGACCAATTATTTGACATTTTCAACAGTAGAGACCCGTTTGGGAAGAATTTCAAATCCCCCATAAAGAAAGAAAACCTTATGTACATTAATATGATCTTAGACAAAAGTTTAAACTATTTAAAAAGTTTACAAATTGAAAACGTCCCTATCTTAGAACACCCTAGAAAGACATTTGCTCTCGGTTTCATTACTAACATCAACACATTTCGCATTTTAATTGATAAACTACTAACTGATCTCAAATTTAATTACATACTATAGTTCGGCCGCGTAGAAAGCGACCTCCTCCAGCATTGGTTTAGCATTAGCGCGCAGGTCGTTTTCTATGCGGCCGAACTATAACTTATAAATTTTCTCAGGATCACCTGGAGTTGTTATTTTCATGTATACGAGCTAGAGGAGGAAATAATAACAACCCAAATGTAAAGCAATTTCAGTGGGCCTTGAGAAAACTTATGTTCCGTAACAGTATCCAGCCTTCTGCAAATGGGAATTGTTTGGTTTTTGATGAACACCATCAAAATACGGCCATGAGCTTTGGAGAAGCAGCGCGGTTGCAAAGTAATGAAACCGAGGACAACGACACAGACAACGACGACGACTTTGAACTTATGATTAATCTTTGCGAGGATACTAATAGTACTAAGGACAACGCATTGTACTATATATGTGGTTTTGTGACAAGGAAAATTATAAATAAACTAGAATGTGAGGAATGTACAAATCTATTGGTTGATGACGAACACAACTTAAGCCCATATACACATTTTACAGATCATGTAAACAGGGGTAAACTAGTCAGAGCCTCGTCAGATGTGTTTAAGATTATAAAGTTTTTGTTTAATCAATTCAGAAATTTTGCTGCAACCAACTGGGCTAAAATGAATGCCTATAATATATGTGCTTTGGCATCAAGGATGTTTGCTGGCAATGTGTATTCCGAGGCCACAGATCAAACGGAGATCTTGGTGAAGACAATCATGATCTAATGCTCATTAAAATGATAAGCATGTTGTTTTCTAAAGTAGGATTGTCATAAAGTGTCAAAAGAAAAAACCTTAAAAAGTAATGTTTCAAACCGGCGTTCGGCAGAAACTAAATAAACTTATTTTGTTTAGCCACGTCTAGCAAATTATTGAAAATCTTTAAAATGTATGATTGTTGTCTAGCAAATGATTTCTATTTGTAAAAGTTGTTTTGTTGGTTAGATTTAATTAAAGTTATATCAGAACTACAAAAGTTAAATATAATTTCCTTTGATTATTCTACAATTGGGAATTCAATACCAGTAGGCCTACTGAAGTTTTTCTCACTACTGTGAGAGTGAACAATTAATGTTATATAATATAATTTAACGTCAACTGATGTACTATATAACCCAACTGACTGAATAAAATAATCCATATCGATGCATATACATACCATCAAAACTGTGTTATAAATCCAAGACTACCAACAAGAAAGTTCAATTTTAAATATGTGTTCCGGGTCCCTATATTATAGTTCAGATCATGTACCTATGAGGAAAAGTTACATACAATACCATACACGAAAAGAGAAATTCATTTAAACATTTTGATGACAATAAGGAAGTAAAAAAGTGCGATGTGTCGGTGGTCACAATGCTACTTCAATGCTATGGCCCACTGCGGTTGCCCACTTGTGGTGGGGGGAGCGGCGCGGCGGCGGCGGACCGTTTTCGTTTACCAGCCGAGCGCGATCCAGTTAGGTTATATACATCGATGCATACACCTAACCATTTAATCAAAATTTACTATGCATTCAAAACATATGTTATTCTTCCGATTTATTATCTAAGAGAGGGGCTCAAAAATATTGATCAGAAGTTATTGATATTAGTTTTAAACATGTTTTTCATCTCCAAAGAGTATATTTGATTACCTATATCGAAAGGTAGGATGGGCTGGTCCCAAAATTTCTGGAAAACGGCGAGTATTGAAAGTGGCTGAAGCCTGAGAAGATAGACGATTTTTCACGGGGTCCTAGACTTAAAGCCAGAGGTGGAGGTGGGAAAGAGGGGCTTTGGGTTATCATTTAGGTTATTGTCAATTAATCAAAAGAGAATCTTTTACTGACTTTCACAAAAAAACAAAACTGTAAAAATGGCACGTCACCTGTGAACTCAATTAGACCTTTTATTATCTCCACCTTTAACAAAACCAATAAACCTGAAAACGCTAAATAAAAAAAGATTAATAAAAATTCTTCCTCTACTATGTCTAGAAGACGTGCACCAGGGACGCTAGTACAATGTTCACTTAAATACTAATTCAATTAAATACAGCTGTCCAAATTATGTAAATTATACAAACTCGTGCATACAATTTTATAATATACCCTTAAATAAGAGTGAAACATAGAGTTGACGCCAGTGCACTCAAACGTCACCAACTTGAAACACTCATCAACACTTGCACTATTTTCCCCTATATCGAATAATATTCAGGGTATTCTTTGCTCAATAGTTACAACTGAGGTTTTACCCTTTGTACTGTATTTTGTGATTTGCTAGTATACTGTAGATGGCTTATTATAAAAACATGTTACAAGTCTTTTCTTTACTTTTTCCGGTTCTTTCGTATTATACTGACCACGCACCGAAAGATTTTACCGAGGAGGAGGAGGAGACTTGTGTACAAATAACAACGTCTTCATAACCTTACCTAAACTGATGGTTTTATTTTACCAATTAAGGTTTGGTCGGTATAATACGAAAGTGCCCCTTTGACTTGTTATTTTGTTAAATCTTCAAATGAGTTGTATAGCGAAATACGGATTTTCCTGATGTAATGCTTGTCACCAATCACGTTTTTAGGAATTTAAACCCATAATTCTAAAATTTAGTCAAGATTCTTCCGCAGGATTTCGAGATATATATTCCAGACGGACAGAAAAGTAAACTATGTACAAAATTTACATTTTGTAAATTAGTGAGAGTAAGGGATGGTGTTGTGAGACGTAAGTTGTAAGTACTAAAGGGAAACTACTTACGTTACCTATCCAACTACTAAGACACAATCAGCCTACCAGTATACATATAATTAAAGATCATTATTCACATAAATCTAGAAAAAACCACGTAAAGTATGTAGACAAATTACTGCAGCTACAGCACAGATAGACAATACTTCGAACACACAAAGATACGTCCAACTACAGCACTTTTTACATTGCCTATCCAACTACTAAGACACAATCAGTCTACCAATATACATCCAATTAAACATCATTAAACACATAAATCTAGAAGTAACCACGTAACGTATGTAGATAAATTAATGCAGCTACAGCACAGATAAACAATACTCCGAACACACAAAGATACGTCCAACTACAGCACTTTTTACATTGCCTATCCAACTACTAAGACACAATCAGTCTACCAATATACATCCAATTAAACATCATTAAACACATAAATCTAGAAGTAACCACGTAACGTATGTAGACAAATTAATGCAGCTACAGCACAGATAGACAATACTCCGAACACACAAAGACATGTCCTACTACAGCAGTATTTACATTGCCTATCCAACTACTAAGACACAATCAGCCTACCTGTATACATCAAATTAAAGATCATTATACACATAAATCTAGAAGTAACCACGTAACGTATGTAGACAAATTACTGCAGTTACAGCACAGATAGACAATACTCCGAACACACAAAGATACGTCCAACTACAGCACTTTTTACATTGCCTATCCAACTACTAAGACACAATCAGTCTACCAATATACATCTAATTAATGATCATTATACACATAAATCTAGAAGTAACCACGTAACGTATGTACACAAATTACTGCAGCTACAGCACAGATAAGACAATACTTAATTGGATGTCTACCAATATACATCCAATTAAACATCATTAAACACATAAATCTAGAAGTAACCACGTAACGTATGTAGACAAATTACTGCAGCTACAGCACAGATAGACAATACTTCGAACACACAAAGACATGTCCTACTACAGCAGTATTTACATTGCCTATCCAACTACTAAGACACAATCAGTCTACCAATATACACATAATTAAAGATCATTATTCACATAAATCTAAAAATAACCACGTTACGTATGTAGACAAATTACTGCAGCTACAGCACAGATAGACAATACTCCGAACACACAAAGACATGTCCTACTATAGCAGTCAGCAGTGTTTACATTGCCTATCCAACTACTAAGACACAATCAGTCTACCAATATACATCTAATTAAAGATCATTATTCACATAAATCTAGAAGTAACCACGTAACGTATGTAGACAAATTACTGCAGCTACAGCACAGATAGACAATACTCCGAACACACAGAGATACGTCCAACTACAGCACTTTGTACATTGCCTATCCAACTACTAAGACACAATCAGTCTACCAATATACATCCAATTACACATCATTAAACACATCAATCTAGAAGTAACCACGTAACGTATGTAGACAAATTACTGCAGCTACAGCACAGATAGACAATAATCCGAACACACAAAGATACGTCCAACTACAGCACTTTTTACATTGCCTATCCAACTACTAATACACAATCAGTCTACCAATATACATCCAATTAAACATCATTAAACACATAAATCTAGAAGTAACCACGTAACGTATGTAGACAAATTACTGCAGCTACAGCACAGATAGACAATACTCCGAACACACAAAGATACGTCCAACTACAGCACTTTTTACATTGCCTATCCAACTACTAAGACACAATAAGTCTACCAATATACATCCTATTAAAGATCATTATACAAATAAATCTAGAAGTAACCACGTAACGTATGTAGACAAATTACTGCAGCTACAGCACAGATAGACAATACTCCGAACACACAAAGACATGTCCTACTACAGCAGTATTTACATTGCCTATCCAACTACTAAGACACAATCAGTCTACCAATATACATCTAATTAAAGATCATTATTCACATAAATCTAGAAGTAACCACGTAACGTATGTAGACAAATTGCTGCAGCTACAGCACAGATAGACAATACTCCGAACACACAAAGACATGTCCTACTTCAGCAGTATTTACATTGCCTATCCAACTACTAAGACACAATCAGCCTACCAGTATACATCAAATTAAAGATCATTATACACATAAATCTAGAAGTAACCACGTAACGTATGTACACAAATTACTGCAGCTACAGCACAGATAGACAATACTCAGAACACACAAAGACATGTCCTACTACAGCAGTCAGCAGTGTTTACATTGCCTATCCAACTACTAAGACACAATCAGCCTACCAATATACATCCAATACATGTCCTTTAAATTACTGCAGCTACAGCACAGATAAGACAATACTTAATTGGATGTCTACCAATATACATCCAATTAAACATCATTAAACACATAAATCTAGAAGTAACCACGTAACGTATGTAGACAAATTACTGCAGCTACAGCACAGATAGACAATACTTCGAACACACAAAGACATGTCCTACTACAGCAGTATTTACATTGCCTATTCAACTACTAAGACACAATCAGTCTACCAATATACATATAATTAAAGATCATTATTCACATAAATCTAAAAATAACCACGTTACGTATGTAGACAAATTACTGCAGCTACAGCACAGATAGACAATACTCCGAACACACAAAGACATGTCCTACTACAGCAGTCAGCAGTGTTTACATTGCCTATCCAACTACTAAGACACAATCAGTCTACCAATATACATCTAATTAAAGATCATTATTCACATAAATCTAGAAGTAACCACGTAACGTATGTAGACAAATTACTGCAGCTACAGCACAGATAGACAATACTCCGAACACACAAATATACGTCCAACTACAGCACTTTTTACATTGCCTATCCAACTACTAATACACAATCAGTCTACCAATATACATCCAATTAAACATCATTACACACATAAATCTAGAAGTAACCACGTAACGTATGTAGACAAATTACTGCAGCTACAGCACAGATAGACAATACTCCGAACACACAAAGATACGTCCAACTACAGCACTTTTTACATTGCCTATCCAACTACTAAGACACAATCAGTCTACCAATATACATCCAATTAAAGATCATTATACACATAAATCTAGAAGTAACCACGTAACGTATATAGACAAATTACTGCAGCTACAGCACAGATAGACAATACTCCGAACACACAAAGACATGTCGTACTACAGCAGTATTTACATTGCCTATCCAACTACTAAGACACAATCAGTCTACCAATATACATCTAATTAAAGATCATTATTCACATAAATCTAGAAGTAACCACGTAACATATGTAGACAAATTGCTGCAGCTACAGCACAGATAGACAATACTCCGAACACACAAAGACATGTCCTACTACAGCAGTATTTACATTGCCTATCCAACTACTAAGACACAATCAGCCTACCAGTAAACATCTAATTATAGATCATAATACACATAAATCTAGAAGTAACCACGTAACGTATGTAGACAAATTACCGCATTACAGCACAGCACAGATAGACAATACTCCGAAGACACAAAGATATGTCCCACTACAGCACTGTTTACATCGCCTATCCAATTACTAAGACACAATCAGTCTGATTTTGATTGTTTAGGATGATCGGTTCTCAGTGCATCTCTAAAACATGCTTTTTAGTTTAGAATAATGAACTTGAGGTGTCTAGGTACAGTATGCGATATTGTCTTATATAAAGTGTAACATTATTTTGTTTTATTTTTGCTCGTTACAAAACTTACAAGTCTTGGTCTTTAATTAGGGAGCCATATCGTTAACAATTAAACGGTTGCTTTAAGGCTATCTGGAATTAAATTAAGACAACCAATAGCTATGCGTAGGTTTGAAGTTATAAGTAACTTATTTATGTTTTCATTCACAATATTTCGATATCTATTCTTGAAAACTGCGTTTCACAACATTTGGTTGGGGTGGTTTTAACTTAAATATTTTAGGATTATTGTTTTACCGTATAACATTGGAAAACGGTTAGGCCTATAGTATACAATAATCAAACTTATTTATCCAATTAATTACTTTTAGTTTTTAATGTAGGACCAATTATTATCATTGGTTACTTCAACTTAAAAGTGTTGTTAATTTGAAATGATAAAATATACATTATAAGATATAATCAGTAATATGAGTGTAGAACCTGAATCCGTGTACACTCCATGAATGATCCTACGTTAGTACATGTTTTTTTAAAAGACAAGCGATTTGGCATTTTACATTTATATGCTACATATACAATTGCCGAGTTATTAAATTATGTACACGCAGAACATTGCTTCTGGTACTATCCTAATCGAGGGTTAATATTATATTCCTGTTTATTTTCGTAAAATTAAAAAAATATTGATGATTTCGCTAAGGCTTTTAAAATTCACTCGTAACAGGTAATTTAGACAATCTTTTCCCCAATATATACATTGAGCGTGATTCTAATCTGAATCTTCAAAGAGAAATGATTCAAATCTCTAACTTTGAACCTTGTTTAATTACAATTTAGAAAAGTTGCTCAATGGCTGCATATTTTCTTCCTAGTGGGTATTTTTATACTTGGATCGATTAGTTATAGATTAGTAGTAGGGTTTATGAAGAGGATTTGTATTTCTAATGGCTCGTATAAAACCTCCAGATATAAAGTCAACTCGGGGTGAAATTCTCTTTATGACCGACCTCGCCAACCACTGGTGGGACTTTATAGTTTTAATGGACTATTCACATGTGGATGTTTTAATTTCATCACAATTTATGTCTTCTGGAGCAAACGTACATAACCCTCATTATTTAGACCATCTATCAATACTGTAGAACTGCACGATGATGCCTACTTTAAATTGTATAAACCTTTCTAGAAAATACAATAAACTTATTTCAAGTAAATTTTGCTGGTTGTATGAAAAAAATATATTATCTATTAAAAGTCTAGCTTTTCATATTCCTGCCTGAAAATAAAATTCTGTATGAATATGTTTCATTAAAAAACCCATATTTTAAAAGAATGAGTGATAAATTTTAAATGTATCTAACCCTAAAAATAAATAGTATAAATATATAGAATATAATAATGGTATGAAGGTACAAATTAGAAACGCATATAAAATAACGAATTAACTTGATATGTATCCCAAGGAAGACAATGTTTTGGTTTGTACCTGTGATGTCCGTATAGAGAGGTGATAGGCACCGATCACATCAGGTCGATATAGAAACCTTGAAACTCGCCAAACCACTTCATAACTCAATAACCTTTGTCCAATAATTCAAAAATTATAAAATAAATTGTTTTTCCTTTTAATTGATAGAGCCTTAAGACAAGGTTGGCCCAAACCAAAATTTATTATTGAAGAGAGGCAAGACAACTTATTCCACTCAATAGAGTTTTATGATTAATTTGTACCAAGCCTATTTTACAAATAGCCATTATTTCGAACTCATCTCTCCTTAGCTCAAAGTAATGGGCTTCGAACCCTTCAAAGCTCTCGGGCGTAGAAACACAAATAGAGTCCTGAGAGATTGATAATGCAATTGGTTCAGAATACCGTTGTCCTTTGATACTAACTTAAATTGAATATCTCATTGATTACCATTATTTTCTATGCACCTTTCCATTTCCTAAAGTATGGACCTTGTAACATTAGGCTTTTTTACCTAATGTGAAACATCAAAGGCTTAGAATGAAATTCTTGTTTAGGCTATAAACTATTGGTGGATTGGTTTGGACTAAAATAAAGACTAAAAATGTTTTTTAAACTAAAACTAAACACTATAACAGAATAAGTCACAACTGTTTATTATAATTATTTCCCAGCATTGTTTTACTATTATTATTTACTAGAGAACCCGTGCGGCTCAATGAGCCGCATAGTATGAAATATAACTCCGAGGAAAACGTTATGCTTAAATTTGAGTAATTATCGTTACATCTTAGAGTTGTTTAAACCCTTGTTAGAAACTAATTTTAAATGTCTCTATTTGCGTCGTAAAAAGTTCACCTACATTATTTCTGCTCTCAGTTTTAACTGATAACTTCTAACAAATGCTAAACTATCTGCATCAATTCGAGTTAACATGTTACAACAAAGTTTTTCCAGCATTGAGAATTGAAAAAAAAACTGTTGCCTTACTGATAGCCTGTGTCAAGTAATTTAAGTTTAGGTCATTTTATTTCTTTGATTTGAGACTTCCCTCTAATCAAACGAATTTTCTCCGTATCCTGAAAAGTTGCTGGGTGATATCAACCATTTCATGTGCTCCATTTTTTATCCACAAACTCTGGGTTACCAACTGGACAGCCATAATCTACATTAAAGAAATGTTAAGAAGAGTGAAATTTAAAAAAAATTTCATTTAAATTTAATAATTAGTATTTTTGCAACTTCAAAATTGAAATTTAAAATGTCAATAATAAATTAAAAGATATGAAAAAAATATAAATTATAAATTAAAATAAATTAATTATCAAATAAATAATTAATTATTATTATTATTATTTAATAAATAATTATTTATTATAAATTAAAAGATATATTAAAAGATACTAAGGGAGATGAAGGTAAATCATCTATGACAAAGTTTTATTCAAAGATTTGGTCAGGTTTTCTCATATCAGCCTACACAAGATTTAAAATTAATAAAAACCAAAATTGTGGTATCCACTACTTACCAGATTTAAAAGTCATAACTTAAACGTTTCTATTAAGGCCATAAAAGTTGAATTTTGTTTCTAAAAGCGTTGGCGGATGTGTAACTATTATATGCAACAGATGTAAAGATTAAAATGTTTCTATTTTGTGTCCTCTTCCCGTTGCAAAGCACGGGTACAACAGCTAGTGAATTAATAATGTCAAAGATTTCTGATTTTAAATACATCAATTATTATAGTCAAGTTTTCTAAATCGTGGTAACTTATTCTCAACTAAATTTTACTATTCCCAGCATTAAAATAAAGTAGTGAGATGAGTAATGAGTATACATTAACAGTCATAATACACAGCAATTATTATGTAGTAGACTTTGACTATTTTCAAGTAACAAACATATGTTTCTGTAAATAAAAATTATCTCCCATGTTATCCTTATGGAGAAATACACTAAACTTTAAAGGGCCCCAGGGCCTCACTCTCTAATTATTTCCTTAAAAAGAAGGTTTCCTGCACAACTTCACGTTACGCTCTTTCCAATGACACCAAAAACATGTCAATCGGTTCCGTAGTTTCGGAGGAGTAATTGTCACAAAAAACCTGCTTGCGTATTAAATAAGTAATAATAGATATATAGATAGATTTTATTTTTATTTATTTTTTGTAGTCATAATAGTTAACATACTGATTCTTTAAAGATTTATCGTATTATCATACTGATGGATAAAGTGAAGACGATTTCATGGTGATGAATACGGAATGCGTTTTGATGTTTTGTAGACTGTCTATTCTTCTAAAATATTTACGATCAAAAATTATATACACAACAAGTTGCCTGCCTATTCTACGGTATTATTGACAAATAAAGCACACGTCGTTCAAATAACGCTAAATTGATAAACATTCGATTAACATCAGCGAACCTATGCGTAACAGACATGAAGAAAACAACTTTGAAACTTAAGAATTTATAAGACGCAAGGTCTACTGGTAGTGTCCAATATTATTATTAGGGATTCGTTTTTAAATCTGGCAGATTAACTCATAATTTACGCAATAACGTTGTTGATAAATGACTCAAATTAATTACCTTAAACTTCAGCAAGCTCTTGTGAGCTCGTCTTTTCAACAGATGAGGGAAACGAGCCCGAAGCTATTGGTTTCTTTTCTTAAGTAGTCAGCAAAACTCATTAAAATGACAGTACATGTTATCGCGAACTTCTGGTTGCAATGAAAGAGTTGAGAACTAGAACTATCGGACATTTATTAAAAATGACCATTTTAACTTATTACAAACCTCTCACCCAGAAGCACACAGAAATGCTAAGAATCAGGTACACCGATTTCCTTGGATAATTAATTCACAAAGGAATTTGCAAAAAAGAAGAAAAAATGTCTTACCTTAAACAGCTGTTCTCATTTGAACCCAAAAGTACACAGAACATCCCCTATCACACACGTCACAACACCCAAAGTCTCTATCGTAAGTTAATTTACCAAACACAGCTTAGTAGTACTGTACCACGCAATAACATGGAGTACACACGCTATTTAAATACACTGTTTAGCGCGGTGGTCACAAAACATTTGATGGTATGAGATCGACCAGTGGATGCCGTACCAGGCACGGTCTACCACAGAAATGGATCAATGGATCGACCATACAGCTCTATTGTACGAACGCTACAGTGAACGAGTTTGATCCGATCAATCCAACGTGTTTTGTTTACACGTTGTATATGCTTTTTGTTATCTTGCGCATTAAAATGACAGCTGTTCAACGATTGATCGTATATTTCTAACTGAATCCAACTGGTATATCCTTAAAATAGCACAACGTAATAATAAGTATGAATGGTACAATAAATATGATAAGCTGATAAAAAATGAGTAAAATATAACCCTAATTTAACAATAGTTTGTATAGTTTTGTGCTGTTTTTATCCAGTAAACCATCAAACCCTATAAACAATGTTAAATGTTTTAACAGCCTGTCTTTAACTTGTGTATATTCACGTTGTTTCGCTAACTCCCAACAATAGTAAATCGATGAGTATTGAGAGATTCGTTGCGTTCATTTAAAAAATATTGGTTTTTCTTTTCCGAGTCGGTTTGGCTTTTCTATCCGACCACTTTAGATTTTTTTGTCTTAAATTAAGGGTAGGAGATGCAGATTCA
This sequence comes from Macrosteles quadrilineatus, assembly GCF_028750875.1. NCBI lineage: Eukaryota > Metazoa > Arthropoda > Insecta > Hemiptera > Cicadellidae > Macrosteles > Macrosteles quadrilineatus. The sequence continues at coordinate 18,888,589 of NW_026542594.1, forward strand.
CCATCGAGCATCGTCATTTATATATCTGACGTAGACCTAGAGATATGCACAAAAGCAATTTTCTTCCTGTACATTCTTATGGGAGATGTTTTTTTTTTACTTTTCCGAGTTCGTTTGTCTGTTCTGTCCGACTGACTTTCATAATTTTGGTCTTAAATTGAAGGTATGCACACGCAGATTTCCCATCAAGCATCATCATTCATTTATCTATTGTATAAAAAACAAAAAAAAAAATGATTTGTTCAAACTCTTACTCAGTTAAAGATGTATTTCACCACTTCTAATTACATTATCCTATATTTTTTTCTAAGAACCTTGAGTGAAATACCAGCTTTCATTTGGGCTATTGAATATTAAAAAATCGGACGTACCTGAAGCACGCTGTATTACGAATCAACAATAAAATTATAATTATTTTATGAGTCGATCAGAAATCAATGATACGTACCTCCATTTTTATTTTATATGTCTTGGTCTTAAATTAATCCTAGAAAAAAGGCTTTCATTCGAGATTTTGATCGTTTGAACCAGTTAAATGCAAGATACTGTATTACTCAATCAAGAATATATTTCAACACTGCAGAGCCACACAGGGACCTCAAGTATAAAAAAAATCAAAAACCAAGCCATTATCTTACAATATAGCCATTATTAGGCCTATAATGCTTATGATGTATGAGCATAAAGGTTTAGGTATCACATCACCTATCAATCAAATTCCTGCTTTTGTTGACTTTTGTTACACAGAGCTACGCACTTTATTTTGACCTCTATATACAGAACTCAAAAGGAATTTTATTTAGCCGAAACGCACACACCAAGTATTAATGATTATTCAAGTATTTTTGTGACGAGTTCAATAGATTCCTCTGTTAATATCACTTATGGTAAAATATGTCAACACTTGTTTAAGTTGTTGTTCTTGTCTTTACCATTCCTGCAATCTCCTGTTGGAGATTGCAGACGCGTTTTGCGATGTTTTGCAATGTTTTACGCCTACAAAATTAGATGATTGAGGCTATGGCGCCATCGTTGTAAATCAAAGAAGAGTGATTCCCCATAAAGCGTCATTTAACCAGTAATTTGTGACGAGCAGATTTCAATCATCGAATTCCATATACATATCGTCATCGACTAACACAATGAGAATTGCTGGAAGATTATTAGACAGTTTTTCCTATCTCGGTGGACAAAGAGCAGATTTCAGTCGAGCGTGTGATTATGCATAAGATTTATCATCCTATTGTAAAATGTATAAGTCTGTTTTATGTGCATTTCGTCTGGTTACGTTTGATGTCGCTCATGTTGACTATAGGCCTATATAGTTTCGTCTTTTTGTGGTAAATTGTACAGAGAAAGAGAGAAAGATTCAATTTACGTGTGCGTCCGTCAATTAACGGCGCGGCGCCGTCAGGTTAATGTTAATCACACTATTTAACATGCTGACTACTATTACTGATTAAATACGCATATGTACATGTGTATTTTATGGTAAACACACAAATACAGTATTCGTAGGTAAACATAATATTTTTCGTAATTTTGCGTAAAGCTTCACTTCCGATAAACTAAACGATAGTTTTTTTAGTTTTTTAAGAATAACGAAAGTCAATTTCAACAGTGTTTGTATGTGAAGTTACAAACTTTAATAGCGGAAAGGTGTTTTAAGTGAAACAAAATTTTCGTAACATAAATATCTAGTAACTTAGTCAGTACCATATGTTTATTTTTTTTATTTTTAGTAGCTTTACATCAATGTTCTCTAGGAGGGACTCAAATTAAATAGGCCCTAATACATTGGCTTATTTATTTGAACTAAACAGCTTCCCCTATTATTTTCTTAATTTATAGCCCTACACATAATAAGTTTATTGATAAGGAATTAACCTTCACTGAAAGTCAAAATAGAAATCCATTAATGTTATTTTTCTCGGAAAATACTAGTGTAACCAAATCAAAATATCGGTGTATAGTTACCTTCAACTTGATTGAATTTAACCAGTGAAAAGAGACAGTGACAGAGACAGAACCTTAGATTCCTAACGGAAGTTTAATGATGGATACAATAGCTAATAACCAATCAGCACTCCTCGCACGCCGTGGACCCAGGGTCTCCCGTGACGTTCTTTGTATTCCTTTATCATCCTCCGTGTCCTCACCTTTGGCCTCCTCGCTCCTTCCGTCTTCCTCCTCCAGGGAGGGTTTCTTTCAACTGTACCGACAGCTTTCGTCTCTCGCTCTCACTATTTTTACAATGAGTTTGTTCAACTAGGTCAAGCTCTGGGTATTTCCACGTTCATAATAGAGGTCGAACTTAATGACTCGCGTTTTGGATGTGTTGCAGCAATCCATCTCCGGGAGCCAAGCTGCATTTCATCGGAAGAAATACAATCGGTCATTCAAACGTTAGCTCACTTACGCCGAGGATGAACCAGATCAATGACACAGTCATATCCCTAAAACCAAGAGTCGGTAAGGTTGTTTTATTACTTGCTGGGACTTTGGATGCTACAAAATATACCTCTCCTCCAATTGCTGATGTCCAGTAACGTTTAAATACGCTATCATAAACTAGTTTGATAAACTATTATGATATTATCAAAACTAGGGCCTAAAGTGATTCCTAAAACACTTTCTTTTCCAGCCGAAGCCGATACTAGAAAATTAGCAAAGGACAAAAAGGCACCTTTGGCCATGTGAAAACTGTGCCATTGTGCACCATTCTTAAATTTAATCTAATTTTAAAACGACCCATTGTTACACATGGTGTCTCTGAACTTTTAAGGTACAATTCCTGGTCCAAAGGCAAACTAAAATACAGTATTACCGTACGTTAAAAATTTCCAAATAAGAATAGTTGCCTACATCAGCCATTTTGATTTTTACAAAGCAATTACTTTATTTTTTGGTAGCTTTTTATAGTGAACTGAAATTTGGTACATGGGTGAATAACGCAAAGACCCAATTTGAAAACAAATTTTATTATGTGTAGTTTCAAAATGGTGGCCATTTGAAATGTTATAACTGAAATAACATAAAAATACCCCTGACACAGCAGACCTGCAGACTAAGCGAAATTTACATTTGCCCTATTGGATTTTAACTCTAATATCTCCTTTAAAATGTCATTAATTCAATATTTAGTAAATAAGTCAAAAACCCCCTCAGACCCAAGGGTTATCCTGAAATCTTTTTTTTTTAATTCTTAATTTTTAGGTTTAAAAGAACTATAAAAAAGATGTACAATACCACCGTTTTTTTTTATTTATTTTGAATATTTTTATGAAAACCCTGTAACCTATAAGTTAGGTTAAGTTGGGTCTAAACAAATACATAAATAGGTCTTCAACAAAATAGGTGGAGGCCCGTAATATCATTATAACTAGTAGTACCCTTATTCTGCGCGTAACGGGATGAGTGAACAGGAGCGCAACAGTGGAAGAGTCCACCGCACCTAGCCTACTTACCGGTGTCACTGGTGAACACAATGTTATTTGTCTCGTTTATTAATTAACCAAAGTCATTGGTAATAATAGGTAATGGATTTCCAACAGTTATCGATAGGAGGTAAATCCAACGTTCCTGTACAAAACGTCTTTTGATTAAATGAAGCCTATTTCCTTATTTTTGTTATGAGGCCTATCATAAACAAAACTAAAACAAACTGAATGAATCTAACTTAACCTAATTGCCACAGCACGGTGTAAAGGAGTCTTCTTAAAAATATCGTATGGCTTATAATGATGATATATAGCACATACTAACGATAGCGCTATTATATCACCTAAAAATGATTAATAATCCAATAACTTATATTTTTATCTAACTAATGAATCTAAATGCCATAAACGGTTCCCACACTCCGCACTGCTTGCCATTACCACTTCCATCGCCACTACCTGCTTCGTGGACCTGTTTCCCACCCTTCCCTCAGCATTTTAGTATTGCATGTACATTAATCTAACTGCCACAAACTATTCCCACACTCAGAACTTCTCGCCTTTACCACTTCCTTCCCTACTTCCTATGACGTGGACCGGTTTTTCTCCCTTGCCATAGCCTTTTAGTTTTGCAGTTGCATTAATCTAACTGCCACCAACGGTTCCCAAACTTCGCAAAGCTCGCCTTGACTACTTCCTTCATCACTTCCTACGTCGTGGGCCTGTTTCCCACCCTTTCCATAGCATTTTAGTATTGCAGATACATAAATCTAACTGTCACAAAGGGTTCCCACACTCCGGGCTGCTAGCCTTGAATACTTCCTTCACCACTTCCTACGTCGTGGACCTGTTTCCTTCCCTTTCCATCGCATTTTAGTATTGCAAATAGATTAATCTAACTGCCACCAACGGTTCCCAAACTCCAAACTGCTCACCTTCAACACTTCATTCACCACTTCCTACATCGTAGACCTGTTTCCCTCCCTTCCCATAGCATTTTAGTATTGCCGGTACATTAATCTAATTGTCACAAAGAGTTCCCACTCTCCAGACTGCTAGCCTTTACTACTATTTTTTTCATCACTTCATACGTCGTGGACCTGTTTCCCTCCCTTCCCATAGCATTTTTGAATTGCAAAATCATTAATTTGACTGTAACTGTAACAAAGGGTTCCCACACTCCGGACTGCTCACCTTTACTACTTCCTATATCACTTCCTACGTCACGGACCTGTTATCCTCCCTTCCCATAGTATATTTGGATTGCAGATACCTTCGTCATAAACAGTTCCCACACTCCGGACACACTCCTCGCCTTTACTACTTCCTTCATCACTTCCTACGTCGCGGACCTGTAAGTACTTCTGTTTTTGTTTGTTTTTTTGCTTTTTTTAAGAGGTTGCCGGTCTCTTTTACCCTTGCATTTTCCAGTCCGCATAGACTAACCGCCCGTGCGTGGATCGTACACAGCGAAGCAAGGAGTGAGCCGGTACAGTACAAAGGTGATCTGTACTGATAAAATGTTTTCGGCAGTGACCAGGATCCGAACCCACAACATCGCTGCCTTGGGCCCGAAGTCCGCGACGCTACCGACTGAGCCACCGACTCACTAACTGTATTGTGAGTTCCCCTTAGTGTATCCAGTAAATCTGATATGCGATCAAAGAATTCATCATATTGATTACAAGGTGGTCTATACACTGCGACAATCAGATATTTCTCAGAAGGATTGAGGATAACTGAGGTAGCTGCAAACTCACGGATGGCTTCTACCCAAAACTGTTCGCAGCTGAGAGCTTTACATTCTACATTTCCTCTGCTCCATATACGACTACACTTTCATTCATGTTACGCCTCTTTCACACGACGCGGCACAGTCCGGCAATTCGCCACACGGCACGCGAGTTACTCATGGGAAACTCCAGATCCACTGGGGCGGAGCCCTTTTGACGGATCTGCACCAAACTTCACACAAACCATCCTTGAATAATGCTTAATAATGCCTGAAAGTTTCATTACAATCTGTCGAGCGGTTTCGGAGTCCATAAAGGACAAACAAACAAACAAACATACATACATACAAACAAACATACATTGGATTTGATATATATAGATACAATAGATATTACATACGGTTACCTGGTACTTCTTTTTTTGTAGCCGAAAAGGAGGGATGCAAATGCCATAGCGCTATTGTACTGTCTTATATTTTTCATCACCGAATAAGATGGTAGCAGAGCGTGGTTAAGTGGTTGTGGTTTTGGTCCCTTGTTGTGAACTTCACAGTTAATGACTGGGTGACTTAGAGATCCAATCACTGAATGATATTGTATGTAATGTATGTTTTTGCCAAATTTTGAAGTTTCTTCATGTTTTAGTTAAATTTTCATTTTATGCTAACTTTCTGTTTTACCGTACCCTAAGATTACCCTAAATCTACCATTACCCTAAAATTAGTAAACTACCCTAGAAAAGGGTAACTACCCTAAAAGTGGCAACACTGCACTAAAGTAACAGTTGATCACTTGTTCAGTCCAGTATCCAGTGCTCCAGTCAGTCCAGTTCCAGTTTCAGGTTTCAGTTCAGTGGTTTCAAGTCAAACGGTGCATCTAAACCACGATCATCAGATGATGCCCCTTTTGGCATGAGTACAAAAAATAAGAATACATTCAGAGACAAACTTTTTTGTTTATACCTATTTAAATTTTCTGTAACTTACAAAATGTTAATGGAATAAAGAGATTATTTCATTTTTTAGCGTTTGGTCGATGTTTTACTAAATATAAATGTTTTTCTCCTATTTATCGAAATTCTTTTGACATCGATGTTTAAAGGCCGATATGACTATCGATACTAATATTGATGTTACTGGTTTGATGTCCCAGGACTAAGTCTACGATAGCAGAGGCAAGAGCTCAGCACAATGCATGTTCGTCCACAGGTCCACACCTTAGGCGACGAGGCGGCCGCGGCTGTGTCCTCCTAACTAATCCCCTCCACGGAGGCGCTGTGCCTTCCCTCACGCGCCTGGCCGAGGAGCACTCCAAGCTGCTGTCGGTTCAACTGAAGTAACGCAGGTTTGCCGTGTAGGTAGTGTAATATTTCATTTCATTTCATTCATTATTTAGTATTAAATTTTTTTTAATGTTAACTTTTATTCATACACCTAATAATCACTCCTCAGAAAGGCTGCCCTAATATTCATTTTCCTAATTTCTATCATTTCATTAATATGTTCAATTAATCATTAATAATATTCATTCCATAGCCTATATTTTTTTTTTCAACACCCACAACCTAATTATTTATTAAATATGTAAGAGAATTGCAATACATCAAAATTTCTTATAATATAATTTCAAAATTAGTCCATAAGGAATCAAAATTTAAGAAGCAGTGAAAGTGATCCCATGTGTTCAACAATCAGTGATGTGAACATTGGAATTGAGAGAGAAGGAAGCCATTGAGAAGTTGAAATTATTAGAAGAAGGACTCAACATTTTTACCAAAGTTAAATCAAATTCATTTATCAAGAATCAAGTTCATTTCAAGTTTCAAGTTATATCATATAGTAGCCTAAACCTCAAGAGCCTCAACTCAATCATTATCTTCAAAATTAAGTATAACCTTTTCTTTAAACTCTTTTAAATTTTATACTAATTGGACTTACCTTTTGGACAACACCAAAATTAGATTTTCCATTGTTGAGATTGTGTAAATTTAACACTTTAATTAGGCCTATTTGGACGCTATTAAATTTATTAATTATCAGTATTCAAGCCAGCACGACACCCTACCCTGAGATAAATCACATCTAAATTATTTGAACCTTCAAGTTATTATTCAAATTTATCTTTTATTTCAATTTAATTTTAACCCCATACAACATTGTCAATCCTTTCATTGTAACGTCAAGCCTTTTCTCATTGCATGTTAATTGTTCATTTGTTTAAATAAAACACCTTTTGTAATCCTTATCTTTGTTAACTTTAAACATTTATAGAATAGGCCTAGCCTAAATGAATATTGTAAGGTGAGTTTACAAATTGGCGCCCAACGTGGGGCTTGAATAGCTCATTAACTTTATTGCAATTCTCACCATAACTAGCCTATAAGTTTGTTAGATTTAAGAGTTTGCATTGTTAATTTGTCCCGTAATTGCCCCTGTTTCCCAAAATAATCAACACAACAACATCGCATATTTAATAACCACGCATGACCTAACACATTTCACATTAAAATGTCGGAAAATAAGTATAATTTACGGCCTAAACGAAACTACGCGTCTCTGGATAGATTGTCGAGTTCTTCAGACGACGACGACATAAATGACAGAACACACGGCAGCCATTTTGAGCAACAAGCAGAACAACAACAAACCCGAGAAGAAGCCTCAAATTTCAACGACTACCAACCGTTCACCGGATCCATTGACCAATCAGACAGCGTTGATCATTCGACTTTAACCGGTTTTGTTCCGCCACCCAAACTGCCTCTTCTAGCCGAAACGCCACCGACCAAAAACACAGTGCCGTCGTGCCGAATGCAGCCGGACTTAAACGACGTTCCCCGAACCTCGACAAATGTGATGATAGACGATATTGCAGACAGCCGTCGAACAGCTGATATCACTCAAACACAGTCTCAGTCCGTTCATAATGTGAATCACGAGCTCCTTACTCATTCCAACACTTCAACTGATGAATTAAACGTCACAAATCCTCCAGTACAGACACCCACAATCGATATGAACATGTTAGTTAACCTTATGACCAACTTGAGTAATAAGTTTGAACAAACCAGTGCTGAATTAAAGTCAGAAATAACTGCAGAATTAAAGTCAGAAATCCGTGAAACTAAAAACGAAATCCGTGAAACTAAATCAGAAATCCAAGAAATAACAAAACTGCAGATTAATCAAACTGAAGCTAAACTAATTCAAACCTTTAACAATAAAATAAACGAAACCTACCAAGAAATCCAAGCTTGTAGAAACGCATTTGAATCGCAAATACGTGAAACTAGAGAAAGTCAAATTGAAATAAAATCAGAAATAAATGCCATAAAATTAACACAAAGTATTTTAACTGAAGAAACAGCTAAATTAAATGATCGGCTAATGTTAAAAATTGAAGACTCTCAAAATCAGTTGAAGCAATTTGTTGTTAATAGCATATCAAAACAACAATCTAATTCAGAAATAGAGCATAACAAATTCCAAGAACAAATAATCTCAACAGTAAAATCACAGTTAGAAGAACATAAATCTAATTTTGAGCAGAAAATAGAAGAAATCACAGTTAAAACACAACTTGACAATGAACGTAACTCAAAAATAAATTTAACTGCCCTACAAAATTAAGTATTGCCTAAAATCACCCGACAAACTAGATTAATTGAAACACAACAGCTCGAAATTCAAACTCTCAACCAAAATTTAATCAAATGTGAGTCTGAAGTAAACAACTTAAAGCAAGCTAACCCAATAAATGGACAAGCAGGTGCGATTCAAGTAATCTGTAGCGGTAATGAGAACAATGATCGTCAATTGCCGAAATTTAATGGACGAAGCGGTAACCCAATGGAATATCTGCGCGAACTTAAGCGATATTACGAGAGAGGGATCGAAAGGAATATGAACTGCGATCAAACTGAATACCTTAAAGACCTATTGGAAACGTCATTTGAAGGACCCGCATCCCGATGGTTACAACTAATCAGATCAGACATTCTTGATTGGGACCATTTTGTTAAGGAATTTGAGTGCAAATATTTGAGTCAAGCCGTCCAAAGAGGAATAAAAGCCAAGATTGAGTCTGAAAAATATCGAGCTAATGGAACTTTGAGCCGTACGGAATATTTAACCGAACGTGTACTTTTATTGCAATCCATCTCCCCTAGTTTAAGTGAAGAGGAGATCGTATCATTATTGGCAGAGCGATTCGATCCAATCATCCAGGATAGTGTTAATGTGCAAAATATCACCACAATAAGAGCCATGGAACGACTTCTCCAGAAGGATGACATTCGAGACGGACCGAAGAAAGTTAAGAGCTACAACAACAGTCACCAGAACAGCAGACCCTCTAGCCCTAACATACAGAACCAGCAACGTTATCATGATCGATTTACCAACCAACAAGCTTACGTGCCCAAGATGAACCGCCAAAACTACCAACACAGCGATAATCATGCACAGAACAACCAACGTCATTGGAATCAACAAAATTACCGATACAACGGAAACAATGGTAATGAGTACCAACAGTACCAACGGGCACACCGAGACAACAAACCGTACCAGCGTGACCACTACCCGGACCGGAACTATGGCCAAAACTACAATTATAATCGGAATCATCCTACTAAGGAACAAAACCAAATATGTGCGATGTTTAGACAAAATCCCAACTTGTCTATTGCCCCGACTGCTCCACCCATGGATCCACAATTAAACAGCCACCATTCAAGTTCTCGTGTTTCACGATCTCCACAGAGGTCGGAAAACCACTCGGCGCTGTAGATTACGGCCGAGAAAGAATTATGTCAACTGATTCTTCATTGAATACAGCGCCAAAATACGAAATCCTCGGTCAATCTAGGAATCATATACTTAACCATATTCAGACAAATAATATGTTATGTGATAAAAACTTTCTCTTAGAAGATGAATCCGAAGCTAATGTCAACAAAAATTACATTCAAATTAACTGCCCAGAAATTAACATAAAATTAAATAACATCAACACAAATGCCTTAATTGATTCAGGTTCGTCAGTTACATGTATAGCCGAATCATGGTTTCAAGAAAACAGAATAAACCTACAACCATTTGAAGAACTCCCTGTAAATAATACCGTTATAAAAACTGCTGTAGGAGAAAAGAGTAAGCGTGTTTCCCGAACAATATATGTCCCAACCACAATTAATAAACATACCGTGCTTACTGAATATTTGATAGTGCCAAACTTAATAAAGCCAGTCATCCTTGGAGTCGATGTACTATCCGCCCTTAAAATGGATTTGAATTTTAATACAAATGAAATCAATATGCAAATCAACAATAACAATGTTACAGTGAAGTTTAATTTGTGTCATCATGAAGGACAAATATGTCAAATAGTAGTTAATAATAGCCATAGGCCAAATAATAATATAAATGATAATTTTTATAATATGATGTACAATAAGTACCATAATAGTATAATATATATGAGTATGATAGCACAACGCACAACTTCAATGATCAACAAAGTAATCCACTAAAGGACAGCACATTGACATTTGAGGAGATTAATACATATCACCAAACACATCAATAAGTAAACTATTAAATAAAATGTAAAAACGTTTTCTCTGAAGAATGAAGATATCTTATTCAGACCTTATCACATATCTGCTTCAAAATGATCGTAGAAGAGGAGATAGAAAATAGTGAAGAAGATCTCGGTAACATAAACTCTCAAAACATTGTGTACATAAAATCCTATTCAATCCATATTAATCAAGTGTCATAAATTATGGAGGAGATCGTCATGAACCTTAATCGCAAGTGCGTGTACCCTTTTCCCCATTTCCCAAGTGAAAACTGTGAGAACATATCCTTAACATTGCTTCTATTGCTATTTCCCTGTGTCAGGTCATGAACTATCTTAACCCTCACTAATTTCCCCATTTATGTTTGTTCCTGTGTTTATGTAAATTTAGATTAAGAAGTTTTTAATCATCATCATCCAAAAATATCAATCATTTAATGTGACCCATAACTAGCTTTAAATATAATTCATACTAAATGATTCATGAATTCCATTTCATATTCGTTCGAAATTTGTCCTTCATTCCATATCATACAAATTTCTGAGGAGATAAATTGTAATATTTCATTTCATTTCATTCATTATTTAGTATTAAATTTTTTTTCAATGTTAACTTTTTTTCATACACCTAATAATCACTCCTCAGAAAGGCTGCCCTAATATTCATTTTCCTAATTTCTATCATTTCATTAATATGTTCAATTAATCATTAATAATATTCATTAGTAGAAATCCCCCGCATTGAGCCCCGCGTTCTGATTGGTCGAGAGCTCGATGACGTCACAAAGATGGCGGAAGGAGTAGGGCAAAAAGTGTTTGGCGGGAGCTGGGATGGAACCTGGTCCGGCGGCATGAGAAGCCGAAACGCTAACCACTGAGCCACGGCGCTCGATGTTAGACTTTGTGTCGAGGTCGTATACGAGGGCCGGCTTCGAGGGCCGGCATCGGGGGTCGGTATCGTGGATGTTTTTTTTTCTTTGGCACGAGATGATCGTGGTTCTGCTTTTCTCCACCAGAGTGTGCTGATATCGTCTGTTTTGGGAAAAAAAGGTGGTTCCGTCCTTCTCCACCAGAGTGTGTTGATACCTAGGTCGACTGGTCTCTAAACCTATTGTTTTTGTTTATGGTTGTATTAAATTGATTGTGGTTCTGCTTTTGTCCACCAGAGTGTGTTGGCACTGTTTGATGTATTTTGTGACTATCTCAGATTATACAATATGTTATTGTTATAGTTGTACCAACTTGGATGTTTCATAGTCCTACCCTCAGGCAAACTAATAATATTTCTGGTATATTATTTGCCTTGACTTATATGTTATTATCATAGTGATACCAACTTAATTATTTCATAAGCGTAGGTTAAACAATCAATGTTGATTACAAATTTGCAATAATATGTATAACAAAATGTTCTATACCATCTTTTATATTTTACTGTAATCTAAACTGTTTACCATTATATGTTACTAACTGCACTAGTTTTGCTAATATAATTAGTTGTTGTTGTTATTATATATATATATATATATATATGTAATTTATCAAACTTGAGAGATATCTGGGTTTTAAGGAATGAAACTACAGCATACATATACAAATAATGTTTCTTTTTATTTAAAAAATAGTAAATTTATGCTTCTACCAGACATCCCTGTACATTTCAATCGAAACCCCCCTTTATTAAAATTTTCAATCTGCTCGTCTGAGAGATGGGTCACAAAACGCTGAGGGAGAAATGTTATTGCTGGTCCTCCACCATCAGGTAAGGTTATCTCAGCAACGACTGATGGTCCAAATTTGCTGTCCGTTCTCTTCATAGATGTTATAGGGTATCCTTCTTTAGCAGTGAGCTCCTTACAGCTGTATTTTGGAGGTCCCTCATACTTTTCCAATTCAGCCAATTCACTGAGCATCTTATCCATATTCTGTAACAATTTGCAAACTAATGTATTTCTGTATTTAACCATTTGTTTTAGAGATAAAAAGTTAGTACCGTCTGAGCAAGAGTTAATTCTTTCTTGACAGTCTTGGTGTAAGCATGATAATTATCGGCAGTAGCAGTTGTAATGTATAGGTTATAAAACTAAGAATTGTTTGGTACCTAATCAATATGTTAGAAAATATATATAAAAAACGTGTACGTTTTGCTGATCCACTTGTTACCAATGTCTACTTATTGCCTGATGAAGAAAGGAAATCAGTTTGGGAGATGGTGGCTAGAGATAGAGTTCGATTTCAGAGAAGAATAAAAGAAACAGGTGAAATAATTTCAAAGGTACTTATAATACCTCGTAGTTAATAATAATATATCAATAATATAAAGGACAGGACAAAATTAAAGTTAAAGTTAAAGATCGAAATATTAATAAAATGTGTTCAAATTACTTACGTAAAATTTGCGTGGAAGTGCTTGAAGAGATTGTAGAGACAGTAGAACGCTGTAGCTTCGAAGTAAGACGTGTACTGTGAACTGTGGTGGTACGATCGTTTATATAGTGGGGAGTTGGCGCGCTTTCCGGTTGACCAATCCCGTGGTAGAACTGGGTGTGACGTACACTATATAGCGCGCGAGTTTCAAATGTTGCGTCAATAGCTGTTCACTAGTTTCTCTTTGAGTGTACGAGTGGCTGTTTGATGGTGAGTACATATTTGTAGTTTTTACTATGGAACCTATTCATATCGTTAGAAGCCATGATACGTATGTTAGAAAATTTAGAATGTCTGGAAGAAAAACCATTTTTAAATTTAATACACCACCGGCTGGTTATAATGAACTTGATTGGATCAAAAGTGGTTTTGCTCAGTTGGTAGAGGAAATGAAACGTGAATGTACAGGGACGAATGATTATTTAGGATTTACTTTGAAAAGTTTGAATTTAAAGAATAAGGAACCTGGATACGTTGCTTTTAGACCATCAGAGGAGGTGAATGATGATGTTTTGTGGACTATATTTGGGGGTATTATACAAAGTAATGAAGAGTCTGTTACATCTAGTGATACATTTATAGTGGAGTGTACTAAAGTTAGTCTACCTGTAGGATCTGGGGGTCATAAAAGATCAGGTTTCTATAACAATTTTTCAGAAGAGTGTCGTAGTAGAATTGGAATTGTTACAATTAAAAACATAGATAACCTGTGTTTAGCTCGAGCTTTGGTAGTTGGAAAGGCTCATGCTAAAAATGATCCTCTTTACAAAGCAATCAAACAGGATAAGGGTAAAAGACAGACGTTGCGAGCTGAAAAATTGTTAGCAAAAGCTAGGGTTTCAATACCTTTAGAAGGAGCTGGCATTAGAGAGTTAGAAAAGTTACAGTCTCATCTAAAAAAATACAAAATAACTGTTTATAACTACAATACGAGAGGTAGAGAGACCTATTTTAGTGGTGACAATGCTGATGCAAAACTAAAAATCAACCTTCTTTTTAATGAAGGCCATTTTAATGTTATAACTAGTTTAACATCAGCATTTGCCTGTAAATACTATTGTGAGGCTTGTCATGTTGGGTATGAAAAGCAAAATGAACATAGATGTTCATCATTGTGTTCAGCCTGTATGGTAACCTCACCGCCCTGCAAACTGGAACATGATGGTATTACTTGTCCTGACTGTAACCGTCATTTTAAAAACCAAACCTGTTTTATTGCTCACCAAAAAAACATTTGTTCATCTGTAAAGAAGTGTGGGGAATGTAACCGGATTGTAAGACCCAAGGGTAGAAAACAGATCCATGTGTGTGGAGAACAGTTTTGTAAAGTATGTTTAAAATATACTGATCCAAACCACAAATGTTATATGAGAGTAGATTCAAGTAGACCTAATGCAAAGAGCTTTTTATTTATATTTTTTGACTTTGAAACTCGTCAAGATGAAAACATTCAAGATGATCCAGAGAAAAAACTTCATGTTGTAAATCTTTGTGTTAGCCAACAGTATTGCTGGCAATGTATATCAAATGATGATGACATTCACTGTGAAAACTGTATGATCCGTCAAAGAGTGTTCAATGTGAATCCTGTAGAAATGTTCATGAACTATGTAATGGAGGCAAAAAAGAAATTCAAATCCGTTTGTGTAATTGCGCACAATGGGCAGGGCTTTGATTTTCAATTTCTGTTAAAGTATGTGTACAATGAGACAAAACACAGTCCAAAATTGATTTCAAGAGGGACAAAAATCATCCTAATGGAAGTTGATAATGTAAGATTTATTGACTCTATTAACTATTTTCCTATGGCATTAGCAAACCTCCCAAAATCATTCGATCTTGGCCCTGAAAAAAAGAAGGGATACTTCCCACATCTTTTCAATACTTTGAGCCACCAAAACTATGTCGGACCTATCCCTGACAAAAAGTATTACTGTCCAGACTCTATGTTTACAAAAGGGTATGAAAAGTTTATAGAATGGCATAATGAGCAGGTTGTAAATAACTACACCTTTGATTTTCAAAAAGAAATCCTAGAATATTGCATTTCAGACGTGGACATCCTGGCTCAAGCCTGTATTAAATTTAGGACGATGTTTTTAAAAGAATGTAACGTAGATCCATTTTTGGAAGCAGTAACTATAGCAAGTGCTTGCAACTTAGCATTTAGAAGAAACTTCCTCAAGCCAGACACCATAGGTATTATTCCTATAGGTGGTTATCGTCTTGCCGATAACCAATCTGCAAAGGCTCTACAGTGGTTGGCCTTGGAAGAGGACAAAAGAAATGTGAGGATTCAACATGCTGGCAACAGCCGAGAATTTAAAATTCCAGGCATTGGAAAGGTTGACGGGTTTGATGGAGAAATAGTTTATGAATTTTATGGTTGCTATTTCCATGGATGTCCGAAATGTTTTCCATATAAAAGAGAAGAACCTCTTCAAGATGATCTATCAGACAGTTTACACTTGCGGTACGAAAGAACCATAGAAAGAACAGGAAGGATACGACAGCAGTTTGATGTAATAGATATGTGGGAGTGTGAATTTGATGATTTGAAGAAGAGAAATAAATTGCAATATCTTAACAATATCCCGATTCTAAACACAATCCCACTAAACCCGAGGGATGCTTTTTATGGGGGCCGAACCGGAAACTCAAAGACATACTATAAGTGTAAGAAGGAAGAAGGAGAACAGATATTCTACGTAGACATTTGTTCTCTCTATCCTTGGGTCTGCAAATACGGTATGTTTCCTGTAGGACATCCTACGATATTTGTTGGTGATGAAGAATGTCTAAAGAGAGGAATGGAAGCTGAAGGACTTCTTAAATGTAAAATTCTACCCCCTACAAATCTTTATCATCCTGTATTACCGGTGAAAATGAATGATAAATTAATGTTTGTCTTGTGTCGTGTGTGTGGAGAGAACTTGTCATCTTCTGGAGAGTGTCACCATGGAGTGGAAGAGAGAGCTTTGGTAGGAACATGGACTATGATGGAAATAAGAAAAGCTGTAGAGAAAGGCTACGTAATTCTAGAGCGATATGAGTTGTGGCAATATGAAATGGCTACTTTTGAAAATGGAGGTTTATTTACAGAATTCATCGACAAGTTTTTAAAAACCAAGCAAGAAGCTTCAGGTTATCCCGACTGGTGTAAAACAGAAGAGGAAAAACAACGATACATAAAAGACTACTTTGACCATGAAGGAATTTCATTAGATTCTGACAAAATCGAGAAAAATGAAGGGATGCGCTCGCTTTCCAAACTTATGCTCAACTCATTTTGGGGCAAGTTTGGACAGAGGCAAAACCAGACCAAAACGTTAGTGACTAGGGATCCTAAGGAATTGTTCAACCTCCTAGTTAGTCCAGTAGACCAGATAAACAGAATTAAAGAGATCAATGAAGAAGTTGTCGTTGTAAATTGGCAGCATTTAGAAGAAGTTGGCGAATGCTTAAGAACTGTCAATGTGGTCTTAGCAGCTTTCACTACAAGTCAAGCCAGACTAAAACTATATGAACACCTTGAGAAACTAGGAAACCAAGTGTGCTATTATGATACAGACTCGGTTATCTACGTCTATAGACCAGGATTATATAAAATACCTGTTGGAGACTACTTAGGGGACATGACTGATGAGTTAGCTAAAGATTATGGACCAGGCTCATTTATTGTGGAGTTTTGTTCTGGTGGTCCCAAAACCTATGGATATGTTGTTTATTCCCCAGTAACAAATGAGTATAGAGAAGTTTGCAAAATCAAAGGTATCACCCTAAATTTGTCTGCTAGTAGAAAATTGAACTTTTCATCCCTAAAAGCTATGATTTTAAGTGAAACCAGTGAATCAGTACCAATTATAGAAAGTAGAATTAGAAGAACAGAGAGTAGAGATGTGGTAACAATTGTGGAGAAAAAGGATTTCAAAATAACAGGTCCTAAGAGAAAACACGATGGTGATCATGACACTTTACCATATGGATACAAAAAACAATGTAAGACTCCATAAGCGGGGCATGAGAACACACAAATTTATCATTCATTTTCAACGGTCATGTTTTAAGATGCAAGTGGACAATGTAATGTAAAAATAGTTATTGTAGTCAAATATAGGTAAACAAAATTATTATTTAGTATCTTTAGAGATTTTGGTGAGTGTAATTACATGTTAGGACAGTGTTAAGTGTTTTAAAATGATATTCTGTAATATTAATGATTCAATAGAAAAGATTTTTATACTAATATTATTTCTTGCAAGTATGAGTTTTATCTACATTATGAGAATCACTGAATTAGATATGATACATAAATTATGTAATACAGAATAATATGGTCATTTCCACAATGGAAGCTAGACTGGCAATTGCTGATGAACTACATAGGCCTGCTAGAAAAAATTACCTCAGACGTAAAGTTACTCTTAAGGGCCTCAACGATTTATATCAAGCAGATTTAGTGGAAATGCAACCATATTCTAAAATTAACAAAGGCTATAAGTATATAATGACTATGATCAATTGTTTTTCCAAGTTTGCTTTTGCAATACCACTAAAAAGTAAATCTGGTATAGAGGTGGCTAAAGCTTTAGAACCAATTTTAGCTAAAAATAAAATGAAAAACTTTCAAACAGACCAAGGTACAG
The DNA here is from genome assembly GCF_028750875.1 of Macrosteles quadrilineatus. Classification (NCBI taxonomy): domain Eukaryota; kingdom Metazoa; phylum Arthropoda; class Insecta; order Hemiptera; family Cicadellidae; genus Macrosteles; species Macrosteles quadrilineatus. The sequence goes on from NW_026542594.1 coordinate 18,906,418, forward strand.
AGTGGTTTAATAAACATGTAAATAAACTTATGAATATGTATAAAATTAATCATTATCATACATACTCTGAATTAAAAGCTAGTATTGTTGAAAGGTTAAATCGAACTTTAAAGTCAAAAATGTACAAGTTATTTACAGCAAGAGGAAGTTATGAATGGGTAAGCATATTAGATCATATTACTAGTTCCTATAATAATACAAAACATCGGACCATTGGTATGAAGCCAAAAGAAGTGAAGAAAAAACATGAAAAACAAATATTAAACAGAATAAATGAAGCAGCAAATCCAAAAAAGGTATACAAATTTAAAGTAGGGGACAGTGTTAGAATTAGTAAGGCGAAAAGAATGTTTAAAAAAGGATATTTACCAAATTGGACAAACGAGATATTTAGAATACATGCTGTCAAACCAACTAGACCAATCACTTATATTCTTCAAGATCATAAAGGAGAAATATTAAAAGGTGGGTTTTATACAGATGAAATTAGTAAGTCCAAGACTGGAGATGTATATTTAGTGGAAAAGATTTTGAAACGAAAGGGTAATAAGCTCTTAGTTCGTTGGGCAGGGCACGATAAAAATAGTGATAGTTGGGTTCATTCTGATGACCTGCGACTGTGATCTTTTGTTATTTTAAGAAATAGCAAATCCTTATCAAGTATTTATCATACTGTCAGCACATTTGAGTAATCAGTCAGTATGCGGCTTAAGAAACAGAATGTTCATTTAACCGTGCAGAACTTTGACCAGTTTATCGGTACAGGATGTGTAAAGAGGAACAAACATGGGGATTTATTACCAAACTCTATTCGTTGTATAATTTGTGGACCTAGCTCTTCAGGGAAAACAAATATTCTATTTAATTTAATTTTTGATAAAAACGGTGTTAGGTTTAAAAACATTTATGTTTTTTCAAAATCTCTATATCAACCAAAATATGAGTTTTTAAAGAAAGCTATGCCTAAGGAAATTGGTTATTTTGCTTACGACGATAACAGTTTAGTCATTCCCCCGAATGAGGCTGAGCCGGATTCTATCATGATATTTGATGATATATCTTGTGAAAAACATAATAACATTCGTAGCTACTTTACCATGGGTAGGCATAATGACATTGATACATTTTATTTAGGACAAACATACAGTGCTATACCAAAACAGCTCATTAGAGACAATTGTAATTTTCTCATACTGTTTAAACAAGATGAAATGAATTTGAGACATGTGTATGGTGATCATGTGACTACTGACATGTCTTTTGAAAAATTCAAAGAGCTGTGTGCAAAGGCATGGGAAGACAAATATGGGTTTTTAGTCATTGACAAAAGTCAGGATCAATATAATGGACGATACAGGATTGGTCTTAGTAGTTTTATAACGGCTTTCTAATGGTGCGCATTTATACTTACAATGATATAAAGGGTTTCGATGTAAAGCTTCATAATGTTAAATCAAATTTATGTACATTTTATTACAAAGATAAAGGTAAATTTTGTGGCAACTATTGTAGTAGAAGCCCTCCACATGGTTTTCAGTTTAACAAGAGATGTTGGAGACATAAAAGACCTAAAAGCTCAACAATTATACCACCTGTAATACTTCTTATGATCTCAGCAAGTGAGAGGACTTATAATAGGGATGCTTGGTTAAACTTTGTATACCGTTGTCAAAAGAAGAATGTTCCATTGGAACTAGTGATGTATCATGAAGATATGAACAACTGTACGGTAAGAAACCCGCAAAACCTCATTTCTAGGTTCAGACCTTTTCCTGATATATTTGGACCGACCCTACCCCTGCGAGATCTACATGGAAGCGTTAATTTTTCACAAGTCGTGTTTAGAATGTTAGAATATGGATGTTTGATACCGAATGCTAGTAGATGTATAGTTTTGACAGAAAGAACAATACCGATAAGGTCACCTTTAAAGATTTATCAAACCGCTATGTCTTTAAAGTGTTATATAAATATAAGTTATAATGTTGCCTATGATGTTGTCCCAGACGGCATTCCTCCTCAACCTAGGGGTAAACCATTCAGTGGTGTTAATAATCTCTGTCAAGGGTTGTATACTGTAGATTTCTTAAGAGAAGCTTTACCTACAGTTGCCTTAAATTGTGAAAAATTCGGAATCAGTTTGAATAATTGTGTGTATTCTGTAACAAATTCAAAATTACTCGAACAGTGGAAAAGGTTTACAGGGGCAAATCCATGCGAGTTTTGGCTCTTGAACTCATTTTTATTACAGAACATTAACAAACACAGACCAATTGATACGCTCAAGAGGTTCATGACGACAGCAGTAGAAAAAGATGTGTACATAGTATCAGAAATCCCTCAGTGGAGAGATGATTGGAAAAGGACATTTATATTTAAAAGTCTTATACGACCGTATGTGATACCACGTTTTGATTCTAGAGTACAGAATTATTATAACGGACTGGACTTTAGTTATGGAATCTCCTTAATAGATGTAATACATTTCATACGAAAACACAAAAAGCGTGCAATGTTCTTTAGACAGGTGGAATTACCTTAAATTCTCAAAGTAAAACTCAAACTTTTAGTTTTCACTATGGAACCTAAGAGTAAACAACTTACTGCCAAACTTATTGAGTTGCGTAAAGCTATTAAACACAAGTATAAGATGTTCAAAGAAGGAGCTGAAGAAAGTGATATATTACTTGAAAAGCAATACAAACCGATCATACAAGAGCTAAGAAAAACACCACAAAACGTCACCGATATAAAAACGGAGCAACCAACTATTAAGGAGGAACATGTGTACGACGACGACAAAGAACAATCGTTAAATTATTATTCTACTGATGACGACGAGGAGGGGGAGACTGAAAGGTTCTCCCCCGACACCATGTCAACACCTAAAGGTAAAGATTTGTCAGCGCTAGTGTCCACACCTCAACAACAAGCGTCAACAACTCAGTTTATTGAGACATACTTTAAGAATCCCATTACACAGCATTATATGGATATGTATCTAAGAGATGCTGGTGGAAATAAAAAGACCATAGACTACGTTTATGGACCTCAGTTTTTAGATGGTGAAAAGTTGATGGTAGGTGGAAAAGAATTAGATTTTGATAGTGAGGGAAGTATAAAAATAGGTGGTATAAACTATGGGGCATCTGAAGGTCTTTATGAATTACTTTTCAAAAGACTACCAGATAGTAATACATACACGAATGAAGATTTAAATAAATACAAAAGTATACTATTTGATACAAATGCTCATAGAGACGGTTTCAGGCATAACGGTAAAATTAAATCAAGTAGAGGGCAAAAATATATCAGAATTATCCAAAAACTATTTCCCAGTCGTGGTAAAGGTATGGCGTGGAAGAATACAAAACACCACGATGTGTTATATTGGGACGATCCAAACGAGTTGGTGGAGCGATTTGAACACATAGCTATGTCCACAGAAACTGGAAACAAAGTGCATGCGAATGAAATTATTAGTATTGTGGAAGAGTTGAAAGAGGCCGGCTTTATAAAGGGTTTTGGTAATAGTAGATTCAAGGCATTGTTAAAATGACGATTGACAAGTTTGGACGCAGCTCAAAGTCCTCAGAAAAAAATGTCAAAGGACCTAAAGGCGATGGATTTGATATGACAGCTGATGGGCACTACGATATAAAGAGCAAGCGCCTAACTAACATTGGGGAGGCTGTAGAATCACTTGATGCGGTGTCCAAATTATATGTGGATTCAAGACTGATCCCACTGGAGAGTGGAGGTTTTAATTTGGGGTCTAAAAGGATGAGAAATGTAGATGACGCTCTTGAGGGAAAAGATGCTATTAATCTACAGACTTTAAAACGAATGTGTTTGACACAGGGTGAGGACTCTGACTTTGACGCTGGTAAAAAACAAATAAATAACTTAGCCGTTCCTAGACATCCAAGAGATGCTGCAACAAAACGTTTTGTAGAAAACATTTGTTTAAAGGAACATTCAGCATTAACTGCTAGCTTAGAAATACTTCGTGAGGATCTGAGATTATTTAAAGAAAGACTTGCAAAATGTGAGGGCTTAATAGCTAGTAATAAAGACTACCATGATAAAAACTTGAGAAAATTCGGAGTGTTACTGTATAATTATATAAATAAAAAGGAAACCGGTAGGTCTGCTACAATACCGATAGGAGGTGAAAAAGATTTCATAAATTGGGAAGTTTTGTTTGCCGATCATTCAGTAGCAAAAAAGAGTGGAGCAGAAGAAGAAGTCCATCCTCTCCCACCCAATAGCTACGATCTTTTCATCGACGAGGAACTGAATAGACCTTCTACTTAAAGAAAGTGAACAACTTAAAATGTCAGAATCCAAAACTAAGAGATTCAGATGTAAACAAACAACCGTTCAAGGAAGAGGTATAGTTTCTTCGGTTCTTAATAAAGCTATCGACTTATTACCCATCGAACTTCATATACCGGGAGGATATCAATATTGTGGACCTGGAACTAAACTAGCCAAAAGGTTGGCCAGAGGGGACCCAGGAATAAATAAATTAGATCAGGCTTGTAAGGTGCACGACATAGCCTACTCTAGATATAAGGATTCAGAGAACAGGAGACGTGCGGATCAAGAATTGGCTGAACGGGCTTGGCAGAGATTCAAGGCCCCAGATTCGTCTTTAGTGGAAAAAGCAGCTGCCTGGACAGTTACAACAGCCATGAAAGCCAAAACAAAGTTCGGCGGAGGACGCAAGAAGAAACGAGCCCCAAAACGCAAGAGTAGTAAAGGTAAAGGGTTATACTTGAGACCGTACAGAAAGGTTCAAGGATCGGGCAAGAAAAAGAAACGCACTACAAGGAAAAAAAAAACATCAAAATCCCGGTGAAACCACTAACAAACTACGAGTTGGAGAAATATGCAAAATTACTTAAAATACCAAACTTTAGAGGAGTGTACATGAGAGATATGCTACCTTCAAACCCCAAAAAATATGAATCAGTAATAGTAAACCTGGATTCTGGAAGCGGTGGTGGCACTCATTGGGTATGTTTTAGAAAATTAGACAACAGAGTGTATTATTATGACAGTTTTGGTAGTTTGAAACCACCACCAGAGCTCTTGAGGTATTTTGGGAATTGCACAATTTACTATAATTACAAAAGAGAACAAAATTACGATTCAGTTATTTGCGGACACTTGTGCTTAAGGTTTCTTTCTAGTAATGTTTTGTCTCACGGGAACATCTAGCGTTTTGTCACATGAACTAGCATATCCAATAGATGTAAGTACCGGGGATTGGGAGCTTGGTCTGGTCGATTTAACAACTTACAACTCAATTCCCAACATTGAAACAAATATCAATGACAAGTTTTACTATGGTGAAAACAAAAAGGTCGTTATTCCCGAGGGAAGCTATGAGATCGAGGACATAGAAAAATATATAAAATCTAAATTAGGTGAAAATATTACCTTCTCATTAAAAGCAAACAATAACACTCTACAAGCAGAATTGTGTTGTAGTGAAAAAGTTAACTTTTCGGAAAAAGACAGTTTGGCACAGGTGTTAGGTTTCAAGCCAGGTGTATACGAAGCCGCAACACTTCACACATCAGACCTGCCAATTAATATAATTAAAGTGAATTCCATACGTGTTGAGTGTAATATCAGTCGAGGCTCGTTTTTAAACGGTATAGAAGGCCATGTCATACACCAGTTTTATCCTGCAGAACCTCCGGGGTATAAAATAATTGAGATTCCAAAGAATGTGATTTACTTGCCTGTCATCGCTCAAACGATAAACAACTTGTCTGTATCTTTAAGAGACCAGGACGGTAATTTGGTTAATTTTCGTGGAGAGCCTATATGTGTAAGACTCCATCTCAGACGTAGAGATGGGAATACTATTTAGAGAAATAACTACTACACAAAAAGTCAGTTCATCAAGAAAGACTGACCAGTTAAGTTGTAAAAATATACGTTTTCTACGTTCTCTCGGTTTTAAAGTAGTAAAAAATGGCAATGCTAGCGATAGAAAACGCTGCTATGTACGATGACTCTGTCACTAGTATGGAGTATCATAATCATCAACCATACGTCTCGTGTAGCTATAGAAACAACGACGAAGTCAGAATACCGATCTTACAACAGGATATTCTTACCTTGCCGTTTGATAGTTACGTTGTCATTCACGGTAAAGTAGAGGCAACTAAAACAACAGGAGCGACAGCATTAGATGTTAATTTAGTAAACAACGGTATCGCATTTTTGTTTGACGAGGTTCGTTATGAGATCTGTGGTAAAGAAATCGATAGGACTAGAAATGTGGGAATCACGACGACTTTGAAAAATTTGGTTTCCATCCGGGAAGAAGAAAAAAACGTGTTACAGAACGCCTGTTGGTTCGGGCCTGGTGAGACAGTGAATGTTAAAGACTTTATATACTCCATACCGCTTAGACTTCTTTTAGGATTCGCAGAGGATTATAGAAAGGTAATCGTCAATAGTAAACAAGAACTTATTTTATTGAGGTCCTCGACCGACCTGAACGCCGTCAGTACGTCTGAAGCTGGTACTTTAAAATTGGAAATCGTAAAGATATACTGGCGTGTGCCTCATGTGATGGTAAACGATCCGGCAAAACTCAGACTTTATAAGTACATCGAGAAAGACCCACACATTCACATACCGTTCAGACAGTGGGAAATGCATGAGTATGCGAATTTACCTACGACCAGTGATTCCTTTTCCTGGCCTATCCGTACGACCAACCAGTTGGAAAAACCGAGGTACATAATTGTCGGCTTTCAAACAGGTAGGAAAAACGACATCACCAAGGATATGTCACAATTCGATTCTTGTGACGTAAAAGATATAAAAGTGTACCTAAATTCGATATACTACCCTTATGACGCTCTACTCTCAAATACGGCGTTGTTTTACGACGCTTACGCAAATTTTCAAAGTTCTTATTACGGTAGAGTAGGCTCACCGATATTAAACTTTACAGATTATACAACAAAATGTCCCATTTACATAATCGATTGTTCGAAACAAAACGATTCAATGAAGACAGGCCCTGTCGAAGTGAAGTTGGACATTCAAACTAACAAAAAGTTTCCCGCCAACACTTGGGGATATTGCCTCATCATTCACGATTGCCATTACACTTACACGCCACTAACCGGCGACGTGCGAAAGATCTCCGTCTGAGACGCCGCCCAAGGCCAACTGGTTATCCGGGTCCGGGGTCGAAGGCCGAGGTCGAGGGCCGAGGTCCGGGTTCGAAGGCCGGCCAAGGTCTAAGCGCGCCACACAGACACGTGATCACCTTGTGCTGTCGCCTTGTAATTGAGGAAACTGAGCTGAAAATATTAATCGCTCGCAGACCTCTGATCTTGACGGGATAATTTTGCAAAATTACATCAGAGACATGGACGCCAAACGAGATATAGAAAACCATCCGGCATTTATGACGGTCGAGAACGAGGAACTTTTAAGAAAGAGACTTAAAGTGTTGAAATTTTTAAATCGTCTCGACGATCATATTGCTCGTCACAATCTAACAGAAAGAGTGGACACCGCCGGGCCTGACGAGTTTTCACATTACAAAGAATGCGTTGAAAGTGTACAAACAAACGAAACCGGAATTGATGTAGTAGATACTTGTAAATGCTGCTTAGCGGGTATGTACCGCTGTCGCGCTTTGCAAATACTCGACGAAATACACTCGATGGTGAATCAAAGTGAAAAAGACGTGTTGTTTCGATTCAGTCGCCATGGAGACGCCAAAGAGTGTTGAAGACCAAAAGATCGCGCAGGAAGGAAATCCAGAGGTAAGTGAAAATATTGAAAAACATGACAAGCTCGCGTTTATAAATCTAAATCTTTTTGACGAGGACATGGTTTTGATAAAAAAACATAAAATTAACGGAAGAGAACCTGTAAACTTTATCGACTTGTCAGATGTTCATTTTTTAACAATCGAATTCATTACACGCTCTCAACTAAAACAAGAGTACACTGAAAAGGAGTTGGAAAATATTGTAAATGAAATGTTTGAATATAAAGGAATCGGTTTGAGATTTTACAGTAGTTATACAGCTGAAATACCATATAACCCGAAGCGTGTGATGTACACGGATACTAGTAAAAAGTCACCACTCAACGTTTACAAGTACGGGTGTTTAAAGTACCATTTGGTAAATCGGTACTCTATCTTTAGTCAAAATATCAACAGGGGATCGGAAAATGATTGGTACAAAAGTGATAGTTGTTCGGATACCGAGTCTTTGCAGTTTACCGATAGTGACGGGTCTATGTCTGCAATAGATGATGAAGATGATGACGATGATTGTGAATATGATGATGATGATGATGATCACAACGAATAGACAATAGGGGTGGGGGTACATATGTAGGAATTGTATAATTGTAAAAATAAATTCATTCGAGAATCAGTCTGTGAGCCATGGAGTTCGAGAAAGCAACTATTCTTTCAACACAACAGCCGGCGGAGCAGGAGGAGGTGGAGGAGACCACGGGTCAGATCGAGGTAATGACCGCGAAAAAACCCAGAAGGAAGAACACAAAGGTGCCCCTTCCTCGTAGCACTATAAGAGAGATATTTTTAAAAAGTATTTTCTATTTGGACAAGGACTGTTCTAAATTCATAGTAGTCGGATATTTTGAAAGTTTAATGCGTACTGTAGGAGTATTATTTAAAACCGGGAAAAGCTACATCTTTTGGCCCTATAGTGCTTTTAACGATTTAGCCGTTCATTTTGATGAAATAACATCCTCTTTGACTGATGAAACTAAAAAAGGTTACAGTGTCACGACTAATGAAGGGGGATACACATTGAAAGTAAGAAAGGTGTTTGGTAATCTCTATGTGTCCATTCACGACAAAGAACGAGTGATTCTCTTAAACCGTGATGAGTGGGATCAGTTCGTGCGCAGTCTCCACGAAATCAAAAAATACCTTGTCGAGCTATTTACCAACGAAGAACTGATTCGAATGTTCATAGACCGCGTTTTGATCTCACAGGAGGAGGACGACGCTATTCCACCCGCGGGTTTGCCTACACATTTTGTAAATAAATTAGTTGACGAAGTTTTGTTTTTCAAGAAATGGTTAATATGGGATCAGTAGAGCAGCAGCAGCAGCAGCAGCAACAAAAGCAGGAGAAGGGCGAGGACGATAATAAAACTAAGGGACTGTCAGCAATAGTTGAATTTCACGGGTTCAAAGATAATCAAAATCGTTTTATAATCAAAGAGTTTGCTATAGTGAGTAAACATTTTCACACACATTTAGTTTTTGATGCTCCTTTTAACGAATCATTTTTAAATAATAAAATGTTGCGATCAGCCAGGTGGTTAACGAGGCATTTTCACTTCATAAAATGGGATACTCAAGGTATACCATACGATGAAGAGTTAATCCGAACTCTTTGTAAACCATTTGCTACACTTTACACCAAAGGTAGCGAAAAAGTTAAGTTTCTTAAAGAGTTTCATGTCAATGTTGAAGCTATCGAAGAATCGTATACAAATTCTTCTTCTTCAAACTTACAGATGATTTGTCTTTTACCTCAGCACAATAGTGGGGGTAAATGTGCTCTGCGCAGTGCCAAAACATTTTACAAATTAAAATTCGAAAACTAAATTCATTATTTCATCAGCCACCAAACAAGATGGACACAAACGCTTGGGATATTCTCTCCTCCGAACCAAAAGAGCCGGTAGGTGTTTTAAATGATAAAATTATAATGAGATTTGCCGGATTTCTCAACTGGGATTTACTGTCAACTCATTATAATTTTGATATTGAATTGCTTAGAATGTATTTTCACAGAATTAACTGGCACATACTTTTAAAAAGATGCCAAATCGATGAGAAAATTCTCAGAGAGTTTGCATCGTATTTCTCTGCCGAATGTTGGTCCATTATCAGTGAAAATCAAACCCTATCCGAATCATTTATTCATGATTTTGCAGATAAAGTCGATTGGACTAACATTGCTTTGTACCAGGTAGTAAGTGGGAAATTTCTTTGTGATCACGTTAGTTTCATTTCTGAATTGAAAAAGGTTAATGGAAACAACGATGAATACGTTCTCGTTATTACTAAGAAAAATAAAAAGTAAAAAAAAAAGTTAGATTAGCTCTATTGTAATATGATTTCTATTGATGTAAATATACTTTTCAGATGTAAAATTGCTGTGTGAGTTGTGTGTGTGTGTGTGTGTGTGTGAGTTTTAAAAACTAAAGAGTCTGTCATCCTGTCAACAGTTGTAAAATCCTATACGGAGAGGTTGCCTTAAAAAGCATAAAACGTAATATGTTTTCCTCAGACCAAACCAACACTATTACTCACAGGGTTGCCGTAAAAAGCATAAAACGTGATATGTTCCCCCTGGTTTAATGTGTTACAAAAAAAAAAAAAAAAAAAAAAAAAAAAGTGAAGTCATCCGTTTTAGGTTAACTTTGACAGGAAACAAAGTTGGGAATAAGCCCCTGTAAAACCGTGAAATGTGTTTTCTTTGTGACAACTCTAGTATGGGTGTGTGTGAGTATGAACAAACATTTACACAGCATTTTTACAACTGAAAACTACTTAATGTAATTTAACTCTGGGGGTTGTGGTAATATTAATGTAACTAGGGTTGGTCAAAGCATATGTTAGTCCCTCTTGACTCCAGAGGGTTAGGCCTCCAGGGGAAGCCTCTGGGTAAACAAAAAAAGAACGCGCCATGACCCTACCTCATGGGTGGTGTGGAAACTTGGGTCAAAAATATAAATAGGAGATAGCGTTTTGTCTTTTGCTAGCTATCTCTATAAGTGAGGCCCCTTACATAATAACTATGCCTTATCTCAGAATGGCGGGACACGCCTGACCTTGTAGAGCCTTGACGTTAAGAAGCCAGCGCTATTTAATACGCCCGCAATCGTTGCAAGTCTCAGTCGCTTCAACATGACCAAGCTAACTTCTACAGTTGTGCTCTTCTACATGCTCTTCATAGTGACCTGCTGTGTCGCTATCCGACCCCCGAATCAGGTATGTGATTTTACAATATTTTAAAAACTACCTGTTTAATAATTCTCCTAATACGCTTATAAATTAACCTTTGCAACAAGTTATTAACAATGTTATAAATATACACTATTCACTATTAAAGATTCTCCATTAACCATAACCTGTTTTTTTTTATTTATTTTTTTTTTATTATTATAACATAATCACTAGTACGTTCACATATAAATGGGTTTACTCTTTACTAAAAATCTAAAAGCTATCAAAAAACATAAGTTAAATTTTATAAAGAAATTCTTTTTAAATCAGATCTATATTACAAACATTATTTTTGACTATTTTTATGTAGCCTCCTGCTCCTCAGCAGTCCTCAGACGACAGGGATCTCTTCGCACCAGAAGAGAACCTTGACATGGTCGAGGAGATCTCCAGCGAAGAAGATGATACAACTGACATAGAAAGGGAGGAAAGGGATGTTACACAGCAGATGCTAATTAAGGCACGCCGAACTCTGTTGTTGACTGAGACGCTAGACTCAATAGATGTCGAGTATCATCAGGCTTGGACGAGAGTTCGTCAAAGCCTAGATAGGCTCATGCCTCACTTTCGAGGTCCAGCCTCGAGCGTATGTATTTAATAATAATGCAATTTATTTTACATAGAGTATTGATTTATATTATCAAACTGACTATATTTATCCAAATAATGAGTATGTATTTATTCAAAAAATATTTAACTATGGTTTATCAAGATATTGCTTCAATGGACTAGCAATAGTTATATTTTTACAAAAATGATATTTACTATGATAATAATTATTCAATATTTCTCCTTCTTTAAACATAATGTATGAATTTGGGTTGAGTCACAACTAGGATTTTTAACACTTCAAAGAGATTCATGTATAGGTATTTTCAAGAGCACTATTATAATTTTCAGGGTAACCCCCAGGCCTGCGATGCTGCGATGGAGGACTTTATTACAGCCATCGAGAATCTCCCTGACCACCTGAGAGCTCGGTTCCGCAGGAGTTTTATGGGTCTTCGGCTACCCTCAAGAGCCAGGCAGCAAACTGCAAACTCTGCCCCGACTCCATCGACCTCCCAAGCTAGCGAACCGGTTGACGAGAACCGACGAGTTCTCCCTGCCTGGATGCAGAGGATCCTGGCAGAAAATCAAGCTTCTTCTTCTTCATCAGGCTGGTTGTCGGTCAGGAGGACACCATCCAATCAGGCCCAGTCAACCAATGCTCCTCCTACCCCTACCAGCTCTCGACGGCCCAACATCCTGCGTCGCGGTTCGGAACAACCAACCTCAAGACCTATAGAAGAGGAGGAGGACGACGAGGACGTTTTTGCCTTCCCACCACCACAACGGAACCGACCCACACCCCTACAAGACATAACCAATCACCGTGTAAGTTTCTAGAAGACTATAGGTACAGACAAGTTATCAACAAATCGTTTTAAATAGTAAATGACTATAGGTACAGACAAGTTATCAATCATTTGTTTTAAATAGTAAATACTAATCGTCTTTAATTTTTTACAGAACCAGAATGTCAATATTGCTACCACTAGCAATGCAGCAAATCAGCCCCAGAGAACAGCTTCTACAGACCCAAGAAGCTTCTGGGGGTTGTGTGGGTACTGCTGTGGTATGCTCCAACATTCTGGAGGTTACATATCACCAAACCAGCTACTAGTCTCCAAACGCATCTTGGACAGGGTGGACAACATTGTGACGGTATGCATTTTACATAAAACATGCATGTTTTATATATTTAGCACGACTAACCTGTTGTTAAACTCAAATTCCAAACAGTTCCTAACATATTGTCTGTATACCAAACATTTTTTAATTCCAAACTCTAAGACTCTCTGTTTTATTTTACAGAACACCAATGCAGAACTAAGGGAGGAGTGGCGATGTGACTGGACAGATCCAAGAGCATCCAATGTAGTGAGACAGTGGATACAGAAGCTTCGAGATCTACTTGTTTTCGTCAGCTACTTTGTGGCACGGACGAGTGCGATCCAACAGCAATTGTTAGCTGCTACTGTCTTCAGAGAAATTTATCATTCCCTGACGACAGCCTTGGCAGCAGACAACAGGTTGATGCGATCGTATGCGGCTGAACACAGGAATGACGACTACAACGTCTATGACCACACAAGACCATCGATGGACCCAGGGCCAGCCCGAGAACAACATCTTGAGTGTCCGATATGTATGGAGTCTACTCCATCAGTGGTACTGATACCGTGTGGGCATATATTTTGTGGACCCTGTTTGCTATTTCTTGGAACATGTCCAACATGTAGGAACGCTTTTGAGGCGAAATATAATATTTATTTTTAAAAAAGTCTTTTCACTTTGCTCAGTAAACAGTTTGCAATCGATTTTATGCTTACCGATAAACTATAGATTTAAAAATTGATACATAGCTCACAAATGGATGAAAATGTAATTTTATATCATTTTATACTGTTTATTATATTTTACCTCAAATGCATTCCTGTATGTTAATATTATTTTTAATTGTATATATGTATATCTTAGTATTCAAGTACTCTTAGTTTATTATATCATAGACTTGTTTAACTGATTTTAAGGGAAATAAATATATTCTTATTCTTGTTATATATGTAAAAATAACTTTTGTTAAGTATTAATGATTTTATATATAAATCTTAATAATCATTTATTAACACTATTTCATAAATGTTATGTAACATGTGTAAACATCTTTTAGTATAATAAACACATCATTTTTTATTCAACCATATTTTTACTTTCACTCTCCTTTTTGACATTTTACCATACTATAAGAATCATGTTATTTCAGTTTTTCAAAGAATGCAAAAATTAAAAGTAACAAAGAATATTCCATCCATACAAGATGGTAATTAGCACTCGTTAATCAACATGAAATAATTGATGTGGTATCATCGTGACAACAGTAACATCTCAAATAGTTCAAAGTACCAAACATATTATTATTAACATAAATGAGGATACAACTATGAAACAACCAAGCTTGTACAATTATAAGAGTGACATTTCATATAATTCAGTTAAACCTAGTGGAGAAAAACAGAACCATAGTATTAACACACTCTAGTGGACAACAGACAATATCAGCACACTCTAGTGGAGAAACGCAGAACCACAATCAATTTAATATAACCATAAACAAACAAAAATACATCAATAGGTTTAGAGACCAGTCGACCTAGGTATCAACACACTCTGGTGGAGAAGGACGGAACCACCTTTTTTTCCCAAAACAGACGATATCAGCACACTCTGGTGGAGAAAAGCAGAACCACGATCATCTCGTGCCAAAGAAAAAAAAACATCCACGATACCGACCCCCGATGCCGGCCCTCGAAGCCGGCCCTCGTATACGACCTCGACACAAAGTCTAACATCGAGCGCCGTGGCTCAGTGGTTAGCGTTTCGGCTTCTCATGCCGCCGGACCAGGTTCCATCCCAGCTCCCGCCAAACACTTTTTGCCCTACTCCTTCCGCCATCTTTGTGACGTCATCGAGCTCTCGACCAATCAGAACGCGGGGCTCAATGCGGGGGATTTCTACTTTCATTCCATAGCCTATATTTTTTTTTTCAACACCCACAACCTAATTATTTATTAAATATGTAAGAGAATTGCAATACATCAAAATTTCTTATAATATAATTTCAAAATTAGTCCATAAGGAATCAAAATTTAAGAAGCAGTGAAAGTGATCCCATGTGTTCAACAATCAGTGATGTGAACATTGGAATTGAGAGAGAAGGAAGCCATTGAGAAGTTGAAATTATTAGAAGAAGGACTCAACATTTTTACCTAAGTTAAATCAAATTCATTTATCAAGAATCAAGTTCATTTCAAGTTTCAAGTTATATCATATAGTAGCCTAAACCTCAAGAGGACTCAACTCAATCATTATCTTTAAAATTAAGTATAACCTTTTCTTTAAACTCTTTTAAATTTTATACTAATTGGACTTACCTTTTGGACAACACCAAAATTAGATTTTCCATTGTTGAGATTGTGTAGATTTAACACTTTAATTAGGCCTATTTGGACGCTATTAAATTTATTAATTATCAGTATTCAAGCCAGCACGACACCCTACCCTGAGATAAATCACATCTAAATTATTTGAACCTTCAAGTTATTATTCAAATTTATCTTTTATTTCAATTTAATTTTAACCCCATACAACATTGTCAATCCTTTCATTGTAACGTCAAGCCTTTTCTCATTGCATGTTAATTGTTCATTTGTTTAAATAAAACACCTTTTGTAATCCTTATCTTTGTTAACTTATTAACTTTAAACATTTATAGAATAGGCCTAGCCTAAATGAATATTGTAAGGTGAGTTTACAGTAGGGTGGACCCTTAAATAAATTACAGCAACCCATTCAGTTATCAAAACACAATGCCACAAATTATCTTTAGAAAGTAATTTAATGAAAAGTTAAACACCGTTTAAAGTTGTACCTCTACGGAAATAAAATATTGTGCGTTCAAATTCGGGCTTCTTTTGAGTTCAAAGCTGAAGGTTCAATGCAAACATTGATATTTCTAACCTATCCTAGACCTCAGACCTAGTAGTTGACCTCAAAAAACATTATTTGCACCCCATATCACAAAAACGCTTTACAAAGTGCATAGGGATTAGGTCAGATAAGAAAGAGTACAGTCAAGGCAAAAATTTCGCACCACGGCCTCACTGGCACGCCAAGCAAGGGGGAGCAGTTTACCTCCTCCCACAGCTTGAAGCACGCACAATAGACTCAAGGACTATTAGCACAGAAAACGTACTACTATAACCCAGAATGCCAACCGCATGGTAAAAAGCATTGAGTGTTTTGAGAGAGCTTTGCCTGTCAATCCGTAGGCAGCGCCACCAGCGTTGCTATGCTATTGCATGGCAACACTAGTGGCGCTGCCTACGGATTGACAGGCAAAGCTCTCTCAAACCGCTTAATGCTTTTTACCATGCGGTTGGCATTCTGGGTTACAGTAGTACGTTTTCTGTGCTATTAGTGCGGTTGACTGGTTCCCCCTGCTTCTGCCTCACTCTGGCCTGCAACATCTGCTAGCTCCCAAACTTCATAGGCTTAGAAACATCATTTATGTTTTTTATACTTTTTAAACACATTTAATAGTTAAACTATATAAGTCTGGCCTAGTTAAATATAGACAGACAAAAACGTTGCCTCATATCTACACAGGCAATATACGTTGACTAAATCAGTTTGAGGAGAGTATAAATGAAAGTCTTTAAGTATATCATATTTTTATTGCTCTTTAAATTACAATAATACTGGAAACTAGAAACACAAAAATGATAACATTTCTGTGCATGTATTTGTTTTTATGAAAATATAAAGAAATACAAACTAATTGTCTGAGTTATAGTGCAGCCTTCAAATCCGAAGGTCTCTGTTTGAATTCCAAGCGAGAATGTTTCAGGACCCAGATACCATTAACTGTCAATCGTGGTGCTATCAAATATTGATGCCAACAAAAGGTAAACATTATACCACGGCCACCTTTAACTACAGGCCGCGGCGTTTAAAGTGGTAACACCGCATGGGATGGCTGGATGGCTACTGCTAAGCTACACCACTGAACGCTCGCGCTCGCGCCACGGAGGATTGGAACAAGCACGCAAATTATCTATTAATTTAGATGTTTTGTATCTGACAACACTGATGTGTAGGAAAAGAAGGAAAGAATTATACAAGGCTTTTGTGTCAATACAAGAATAAAATACAATATTTATTAAAGCCTTTTACGGTACATTAAACATATAAGTATTATGCCTATAATTGTAGTTTTCTTCCGTCTCTTTTACGTATTTACTCTATGATTTATTATTTGTTAAACATTTAAAATTTAAATCCTATTTACAATGTTATTTAGTTACAGCTTCAGCTTCTATGTAAGCTATTGTTTTATCAATTATTAGAATGATGCCGTTTACTATACAAAGTAAAATTAACAAAAGCAATAAATAAAATTTTTATTCAAGAAAGGATTGGCATTTTTCTATGGTTACAGTGGCTATTATTTTTGTCTTTTTTACTTTTGTGTAGTTATTTAACAAAATATTGTTCATTCTCAAAATAATTTTTGACACTATTTCCTTCAAATTTACTCCACAAATAGAAACAGTTTAAGCTATTTCTGGAATATCGATATCTGACATAAAAACCACTGTCACAAAAAAAAACCAGCCGTGTAAATAAAACACATACTTAAAATTCATAATAAACTAGAGCAAAGTTATTAAAACTAAAAGGAAAACGGAAAAGGCATTCCTGTTTTAGGCTACGGTATTTAATTATGAAGACATTAAGTCGTGCAGTGTGTACTTGTAAACTTGTTGGTTGGATTGTAGTAAATAGTTAACCTGTCTTCAAAATGCATTCAATGATGTGCTGTTGTCTGTAATAATATTACTTATTACGGGGAAATATAAGGAACACAGGCATAACTGAACTTCTGTACTGGTTGGGAATGTATGTATTTTAAAGCAATATTTGATACAAAAGTAATTTCTTGAGGATAACCAAAACAGCATATAAACCATGGCATATTGACCAGCTTGAAATAATTCAGTTGTCCTACATTAATTGTTAGCTGTGCGATACTACACTACAGCTTGCAGGCAGCGCTACTCGCCGCGTAGCGACATAAAACTGAGATTTGGTCGCTTTGTTCAACCCAAAATTTTTACAAAACTAATAAGCATGATAGAAAGAAAAGTTACAAACAGTAAAGTATATTTAATTATCTACAACTTTCTCACAGACGAAACTTCTCTGACCAACAAACAACAATTTTAGTAGGCGACTAACTTTTTCACTTTACTTTTCCAAACTTTTTCTAATGTGTTAATTTTTAAAATATTTATATATAGCCTACTACCAAATGAAATTTGAATTTTCAAAACCATACCATTGGCATGAAGGGTTTATTCCCTAGCTCTGTACCAAATTTAAAAATTTTATCTCAATTGTAAGGGTGTAAAAATGCAGTATATTTAAACCGTACTACCGTAATGGTGAAACGGCCGGGAGTTAATGCTCGGTGCGACGTTACCAATTCTCGCTGGCCGCGGCCTGTAGTTAAAGGTAGCCGTGGTTATACAGTAACAAGACCAGGGTTTGGACCATTCCCATGCAAATAAAGTAAAAATTCTGAAGTCCTAGAAAGTGGCTGGGTTTCTGATACATAGCCAAAAGTTATTAGCTGGGCATGTGTTTTAAATATTCCGTACAAGGAATCAACTTTATTTGGCGTAAAGTTTTTTTTCTTTTTTACATAACAATATAATTAATTAGTTAAGCAAATTTCTCTTAGAGGGAGTAAGCTATTATTGTAGTTCTCATGGTAAGACCTGGACCCGGGTCCAATTATTTTTTGTTTTGTTTTTATGTCCTCACAACCCAAAAACCCCATCAGTTCAAATAAATTTTATAATTATATGTGTCTCTTAACACGACAATAGACTTAAAAATCAACCAACTTTGATGAATGAAAGACTGGGACGGTGGTGTCATTTTGTAATCCAGCTACTAGGAGGTCACGAATTATGGATATTTATAGGCATGCACTGTGGATGCGATGCTCCCAGGTGTGGATTAACATCCGCACTAGAGAGTACTGTGACTATCCGCAGTACTATCCTGATAATTAGAACAATTCATTAATTATCACAAGGATAAAATTGGTTCCGATTCCACTATAAACTGTAGGTCCCTTAGTTACCATTAGCTGTATGGGCTATTAATTAACAGCTGTGTCTAAGGAACATGTTGGCCTTAGTCACTAACAAGATCGCGCCACTCATCCTTCACTCATATTTGGGTTAAAACACGCCCATAGTGGCGTCCACATCTTAAATAATTGATATAATTGGACTTTGGCAAAAACAAGTAAACCTACGTTTATTTGAACCAGTTTGTGAACCAGCAGATTTATGGGGTAAAAATTGGATCTGCCAATTTTTGACCAGAGCATTTTGCAAGTATTTCTAAATTATTATGTAAAGCTAAAAAAACACAATAATTCAGTAAGTTGAAGCATTGTTGTATATCTAATGTTTATAAAGAAAATTACAAAACCTGTAAATTTAAAATTTTAAACTGATTTAGTCTGCTTGTTCATGGATATATTTTGATAAAATTTGCCAAAATTACTTTTTTAATCAATAGTTTTATTAATAATACTTATAAAGTCAAACGGGGTGAAGCCCGTGGGTAACTGCTAGTTTGATTAATTATTAAATAATTGTACTGAATTCATGAAAGGTTGTGTGTATTTCTAAACTTGTGTGTATTTCTAAACAAAAACTCAATCAAAATATAAAACAATAACACAAAACATATGTTGAACAATTACCATATGTTATTAACATATGTATTAACTACTAATGTCATCCCTCCTTCACAAGTCAAAATTATTTGGTTTTCTTCTAATCATTTCCCCTGGTCTTACAACAGGAGCTGAGTTATTGTTGTATTCCAAACTTAATGTTATTTAAGTACGAAATATACCTGAAAATTATGAGGAAATATTTTAGTAAAAACCCAACCTAAAAAATGGAAGTTCCATTAGTCTGTAGGTTTGCTGTGACTGGGGTATTTTTATATGGTGTGTTTCTACACAATTCAGGTGTTTTAAGGGAATGGTTCAAACTTGGTCTTGTATCCATCCAACATTGACTTTTTGTTAGATATTATCAGTTTTTGATAGCCCGATGACAATTGGGTCTGGATTTGCATAGGTTGGAATTAAACTAGTGTCTTTCAGATTTGAAGGCGAGCATAAAATTATAACCCTTCGGCTATCCAGACTTGTTGATGATTAGGAGAGGGAGATTCCTCTCCTATTGTTGCCAGACAATACAATAAAATATCAAAAAAATATCCACTCAACTATAAATTATGATTATTAAACAATGTTCACAATAAATAATTATTTTTCACTACACTACTATGAGCTGAGCTGTTTTCGTTATGTGTTTACGACCTACGAAACATCTTATTTTCAACAGCTGTCTATTGTTTACTACAGAAAGTAACATTGTTTACAACCAAAAATTCTCCACTGTCAACAACTTTAAATATTGTTTTATCAACTGTTTCAATTTTTAACAACTAAAGCAAATATTAACTTTAAATTTAAGGCATAACCTAAAAAATTCTAGAGTTTTGTAATGAAGAAAATAATTATTCTTTGAAGAGTAGCGAAAAGTAACGTTCAAAACTTGAGTGAAGGTGGGTCCATACATATTCTCGACCATTTAAAGTGCTCGATTAATCTCGCTCTTCAAACATGGTCTCAAATATGTTATGACTCACTTTCTACTTTTGCTATGAAATATACTATTTCAGCCTTCAATAATTAATTAATTAAAAACATTGTATAAACATCTTGTTATCTTAGTATTATTAATAAATTAGTAACAACAAAGGTTACTGACATTTGTGTATGTATTCAATTTACTAACATCAAATCAAATACAATTTTAATGTATAATACTTTTACAAGTAAGAAATTGGAAGAAAACTAAATTTAACAAAGTTTGAACTCAATTTTTTAGTAACGGTAAATTTTAATTACAACAATGGAGAGAACATAATGGGGGCAGTTTTTGGAGGGGTTAAAAAACTATAGTAACTTATTAATTTTTATTAAATCTACCGGACTCAATTTAAAAGTATTTGAACATTTTAACAGATTTCACAGTAATACGCAGTGCATGTGACAAAATAAATCTTTATTTAACATAAAAACACATTTTCTATTAAAAATATATCGTCACCCATTTTAAAATACATAGTAGTTAAAATTTACTAAATTTTTATTATGAAGTTTAAGTAAATGCTATTTAAAATAATGATATTATATCATTACCGGTACTTCCTACTTGAGACTAATAATTTGTATGGTAACTCTGAATATTGGCCAAATCATTAAAAAAAAAACAAATGAAAATAAAAAGCCAAACTCTTTCAAAAATATGTCACATACCAGTCAATTATTCACGGGTATTTGATAAAAAATTCTTTTGTAATACCTAACAACATCAACTGTCAAACTGATTACACAATTTATACAAACAAGTTTTGCAATCAAAACCTTGGTGAGATCTAGGATGGTTTATGCCATCGTAAAGATTTACTTGACTCTTTTCTGCTGACGTTGTCGGTAGATGTCATTTATTGGTGGAGCTCCACTAGCATCGTCATCATCACTCTCATCCCCACCACCAATCTGAAACCGCAAGTGACAAAGTTCTTGTAATAAACTACCTGATTTTACAACAGTAAATCAATTATAAGCCTACACTAAAATTGCTTACAGAGCAGTAACAACCAATTCTACAATTTCTTGTTAGACATTTAACAATGTTTATAGATATAATAAAACTCTTTTAGATGAAATTATGAGTTTGTCAAGGATGAAAATTTTACTTGCAATGTTTAAAGTAAATAGTGTATCTATTGCTCGAATCTGAGCAATTGCAAAGTATTACAGGCGTTATTTCAAAACTAATTACAGTCATGGTCATAATTTCCGATGACTCAAAAAAATGTAATCAATCACTTTGCTCCAGTAATCGAAACTGAAAACGAACGCTCTTGTGTGTATCATATGTTTACTATGAACAGCTGTAATTAATACAAATCATTCGTCTCTTTATGTAAACAAAATCTTCTTCATAATAAATACATTGGGATTTTGATGGCCTGTGGGACAAAGGCCAAGGACTTTTATTACAGGAATTGGTGAAAGGGGGCCGTCTACATAAAAAATACTTAATTTTGATGCATCGTTTGTAAAAATCCGTCCATTATTAACAGAGTAGTAGTGTTTCATACAAATCGCCTTGACGTATTATGTATAACGATATTGATGCTTATTAGTTCAAAACAGCTGACTTAAATTGCTTGTATTAGTTCCCATTTAGATGAGATCAGTAATTTTATGCTAACAAAAATACTTAGTCAATTTGGTCGACAAAGGCGTACTAATCCATTTTTACATGAAACAAGCATCAAAATAGCGTTCAGATTTTACAATAGGATAGAAGTCTAATTGCAATGTTTGAACTTAGTTAAAGTCATTAAAAAAGAGAGTCATGTTGATGAAGGCGCTGTAACTGCGGGACATGTTGACGATAGCACTGTGACCGCGAGTCATGTTGACGATTGCGCTGTGACCGCGGGACATGTAGCGTTTGCTTTTTATCGCGATCCAAAGTTCCCGAACGATAGAGAGTAGTGATGGTCGAATCCAGGAATTTCGAATCTCAAATCCGAATCCGAATCTTAAAAAAATCGAATCTCGAGTCTCTAATCCTGAATTTCGAATCCTAACCTAATCCTCTCAAAAATCCTAATTTGAATAATAAAAATACTCCTCAAACTCAAACTACTGTTTCAGTTTCTAATAGGCTTATGTTTGGTATTATTTAAGTAAAACTATGTTTTGGTCAAAAAATAACATGGTTAGTAGGTACCTTTATTAGATAATTAACATAAGTAGGCTACCATGTTCTTAACTACAAACATGAAATGATCAAGATCCACAAATTGGAAGGAGACAGAAGAAATAAAACATATAATTCAACACAAATGAGTTAATTTATTTTTTAACCTTGCCCAAAACACAAACCAACCTTTTATAATAAAAAAAACAAGAACCATTTAATTGAAATACAGTGCTTTAAATGTGTATGTAGAGAAACGTTAGATGCTAAAAAAGACCATGGACCAATTTAATTGTCAGATAGATTGTAGTCTGTGATGCTAACAGCACCCAAACCTATTGCAAGTTTTTATGCAAGAATACAAGCTGTTTCACTCTTTCAGGATCAAGCCGATTTCGTTTCTTGTTGCAAATTAGCCCAGCACTACTAAACAGTCTCTCACTGAATACGGTTGCAGGGGGAATGCACATATACTTAGTCGCAATTTTTTTTAACTTTAAAAAATGTGTACACTTCCAGTAGGTGTATACTGCATTTTTGTCCTCCGTATGCTCAACCAGTTTTTCACTCAAGTACATTTGCAGTTCATTTAAAGTTGAATTTTCAGAAGAAGGAACTGACACAGTTTGACTTGCTTTTGTGAATAATGAGTAATGACTCCAAAAGTTCTTCTGGTTTTCATTCCTGCTTTGCTCATCCTCGGCAGGAGGTTCTGACAAGACCTCCTCCAATCTCCCCATCTCATCCAGGATTTTTATTTTGGCCGCCTCCAGTGCCCTTTCATTTTGGAAAGGAGCTGATTTAAACCGTGGATCCAGTATGGTCGCAATGGCAAAGCTGGAATCTTCTTCTACGTTTGGATATCGGCGTTTTAATGACGATACCAAGTCATTTTTTAGTCCCATAAATCCAGATCCAGCCACATTCAAATTTTCCAAGAAATGGGCAATTGTGTTTATTAATGGTATAATCTGAAACAATACAAATAAGCCTAAAATCAGGAAAGGAAAACATTAGGCCTACTTATGTGTCAGGCTTAGGCCACTGATTTTAGACTCTTTTTGTTTTGTTATAACCCAACCAAGACTAACCAAACTTTCCAAATGCAAATGGTTGCTTTGCTTCAGTTGCTTGTGTATTATACGGAAATTAGTGGCCTATGCCTAACCCTAGTACAAAAAAAAATGCTTGATCATGTGCATTGAGTAGACTAAGCCTATCTCAATTAAACATATTATTCCCTAGACAACTGTGAGTAAGATTGCATTTCCACTTAAATTGTTACGGTACTGTATTTATTCAAGTGGACAGTGAAACATAGGGCCTACAAACTTTATATCAGTAATTTGTTAAAATAAAAATTTAATATTACCTTGGTGAAAGTAAATAGCCTATTATTAACATTTAACAAATGTGGAGCTAAAGAGCTAAACAGTAGGCCTACGCTGGGCAGGTAGGTTTTGTATTTATTATTAATGTCACTAAGAAAAACCACAATTTTAGTGTACAGTAAACAATGTACCGTACAGTGTTAATGTTTTTAATGTAACATTTTGTATTTAAAGTTGATCTAGTAAAAGGTTAGGTGAAGCTTAAAATTCTAGACTTCACTTGAAAAGTATTGATTTCTATATATGGTAAAAAAATGTGCCAAAATGTTTTTGAAGCAAGTGTTTTTTCTTTTGGCTATGTTTAAACTTATTTGTAGGCTCTAACTTAAATTTTTAAGTCAGTTGAATTGGGTACAGTTTCTTAACTGGACTATGATTACGCTAATATCGATTAAAACTATCGATTTGATTAGTAAACCTTCATTCGATTATTTTTACAGCAAGTTTGGTTAGTTAGGTTTGGTTTCATTTTTTAAATTTAGGCCTATAGTTAAAAATTTCTATTATTAGGCCTACTCGATATTTTTAATCAATGATTACGTTCAATCTATATCTGTGTAGCCCAGTTAAGAAACTGTACCAGTTTAATTTTTTAGATAGGCCTACCTTATTAAGATCACCGATGCGCCTATTTCAAATAGGCTACCGGTACGGTATGTATTTTGCCAAACATTACCTACATCGAATTCTTTATTATTATTTGTACATTATAATATTACATTAATTAGCTTCTTAACCTAAAACTTACTTCAGAAATTGATGAAGATTCTTTACTGACTTGCCGTGTAGCGGTTTCAAAAATCTCAAGGATCTCAACTGCAGTTTGCATTGTTCTGAAGTCATCAGATGTCAGCTCGACAGGGAGACTCACTTCAGGCTTCCCTGACATAAGTGTAAGAGCATCCTTTTGCTCTACAAGCCGCTTTAGCATATAAAACGTTGTATTCCAGCGTGTAGGTTCATCTTGAATAAGACGATGCTCTGGAATATTTAGCTGTTTCTGAAGTCCTTTCAATAATTTTGTGTTCTTCGCTGACTTTTTGAAGCAACCTACTACTTTTTTTGCCTTTTTCACAAGATTTGCTATTTTCACGTTTTCCATAAATCCATCTTTTATTACAAGTTGAAGTGTATGTGCAACACATGGATAAGCGTCATACTTGCTCTTATTTAACGCAGCTGTTATGTCAGCACCATTATCTCGAACAATGCCAACAATTGAGTCCTGAATCCCCCAGTTTTCGAATACTTGGTTTAAAAAGTTTAGGATGTTGACAGCGGTATGACTGATGTCTGGAAATGGCACACATTCCAAGCATTTGTGGACCATAGTATTAGAGTCTGTACTAAAGTAGTGGGCAGTAACGGCCATGTAATCACAATTAGCAACTGACGTCCACATATCAGTTGTAATTGCAACGTGTTTGGCATGAAGAAGATTTACTTTCACTTCAGTTTGAATTTTATCAAACATTTTTGAAAGTATTTTGTTTGAAAATGTCTTTCTAGATGGGACATTGTATCTTGGCTCAAAGTGGTTAAGCAACCTCCGAAAACCTACATCTTCGACAACAGAAATTGGCTGCAGGTCTAGACATATCATTTCTGCAATTAACTTGTCTATTTGCGTTGCCCTTGGATCATTTGGTGTGAATTTAGTTTTTTTCTCAAACATCCCTTTGATAGTAGTCTGCTTTTGCGGAATTTTTATTGTTTTTGGATAGATTGGGACTGCTGGAGGACTCAGTTGAGAAAATGGAAGTGGAGTTGAACTATGGATAGAACTTTCAGAATCTGGAGTTAGTGAAATATTGGTTGTTGATTCAGGTGAAGTCAAGCAATCTCCCCCTGTCACATTGTCAATACTACTTGAACTAGTGTCAATGTCAATTGATAAAGGTTCATTCCATGGTGTTTGGGGTCCCATTGGATCGTCCACGGCTATCTCTTCTTCAGTAGGCCCAAACACAGGTTCTTTAACAGCTGATGTTGATGGTGAAGATAGAGGCAATGTCTTTGATTCTTGTTTCTTACCTTTAAAGAATGTTACTTTAGAGCTAGGTTTGGTGACTTTTGTTGCATGCATGGTTCGGAGATGTTTAGATAAACTTGATGTTGTTTTACTTGTACCACCTCGAGATATCACCTTTGAACACAAACTGCACTTAGCAAAATTAGTATTGTCTGAGCAAATTTTAAAATATTTCCAAACCTCCGAACTCATGGTTAGAAAAAGAAAATCCAGTATCCTAAGCCTAACCTATTAACTTACTCGAAATCAAACAGAGCAATAACTTGTAGGCCTATCCTAAGCCTGCACACAATATTCACTAAAACACCTAACCTAAACAAAGTATTTGGTCATTGTCAGAAATAATATTAAAAGCCTTGATGTCCTAATATAATACACTACGATAATACACTTCGAGCAGAACAGCAGAAGACGAATAAATTTCAAAAGAAAATACAGTAGGCTCTAACCTAAGCCTAGCCTATTGCTCCAAATCAAATAGAAACAATAACTTGTAGCCTAAGCCTTCACACAATATTCGCTCACTGGAAAAATACCTAACAAAGTAAGTTATTCGTTTATAGTCAGCAATAACATCATTAAAAGTCTTGATGTCCAATTACTACGGTAATAGGCTACAGTCGTGCAGAACAGCAGAAGACGAACGACGAACAAATTTAAAGTTCAGTTCAACTAACACTCACTAGCAAGAACGATTACGATTACGATTGTCATTTGGCAACAAAATATTGCCGATTGAAGTTGAAAAAGATTAACTGAACTGAACAAAATACGGAAAATAGTAACTTGCTTTATTTGACAAAGAGTTTGTTACATTACACAGTACTGTAAAATACGAAGCTTCTCAATCTCAATCCAAACAACGACAAGACTAGGGTCAAGAAATTGGAATGATTATTGCTTGGTATTGGAAAATGCGTCTGCTGTCTGCTATTGATGCGATCTCAAACGTTTCGATTAATCAATTGTTTCATCCATTCGAAAAGTGATCGAAGGCTTATGCTGCATTCAAAATTACCGTTCGATAGTTCATTTTATCCGCACAAATTAATATTGCAATTTAAAGTCATTCAATTTGCCAATATAGCTGACTTAAACAGTTTGCAAAATATACACGGATTTTAATAACATAAGAAACTTATGCTATTAATTATCCTTATGTACTTGATAGCATTAGCAAAAACGAATGGATTTTTCCAATTAATCCATTCGAATTAATCATCCGAAACAATCGAAAACGAACATTTCAATAAAGGAATTCATTCCAACTGAAACCTCGCAGTTCGCAATCGCGCATCCCTCACTAAACTAGTCTAGTTAGTCAGTCTGCTCTCCTTACGCTCAATACGCTCTGATCAGCGTTAACCAATAACCAACAGAACTCTTCTAATATTGGAACGAATGCACCGTTTTCGTGTAGGAAACAAATGGTTGTGGCAACACTGGACTTTTGATAAGAAAAGAAGTAAAGTAAGAAGGCAATCATTTTGGGCTGTGTTACATTGCAGAATGCAGACGACTGCATGTTTATTGTTTACCGTTAGGGTCTTTGTTTGAACCGGACCGGAAACCGTTCTCTCTCACTCAACTCAAACGTTTCGTTTTCGTTCTTGGCCTAGAATCTCGATCTCGTTAAGCTTGCGAATCTTGGTAGATTCGAGATTCGATTCTCGAATCCTATCATTCAAATCTCGAATCCGAATCTTTTCTTGAGATTCGGCGGATTCGAGATTCGAGATTCGGATTCGACTCATCCCTAATAGAGAGTCTACTCAAACCTTTTTAATTACCTTTTTTAGTATTAATTACCTTTTTATATTCTTAGCCTACGAAGGGATTGATATTGGCCACTATGTAAATTCAATAAAATACATCAAATGTGACAAACAAAACCAAATAGTATCAGAAAAAAGTGCAGGCATACTCATACAAAATCAACCACTTAACAGTAATTATTATCTCTTTACCTAAACTAACTACATTAACTCCATTTTTAATTTTTAAATAAATCTGCATCAATGGGTGAAATAATCTACAAATTCAAGGCAAAACTATCTTTCACAAGCACAGTAAAACAGGCCAAAGTGTGGATATCTTTGAAGTTCGATACTTTAATTAGGGACATGAGATTAATGCCAGAAAGAAATTAGCAATGATGAATAATTAGTTATTACTCAAACTAGGTCTGATTTTAAAGAACTTTCAAGAGTATTTCTCAAGATGCACATTACCTTTCGCTTTTTCCTTCCTCCGTTGTCCACATCTACTACCCAGTGGACTGACTTGGCAAGGTCAAATAGTTTGGTGTCACAACCATTCTCACCCAACAGTGCAGGAGCTGCAAAGAAAAAGAAACATAACTGGTCAACCAAGGTGTTTTAGATGAGGAGATCTAACCCCTGTTATGCTATGCTGGACTTGAGTAAAACACCAATCAAATACAAAAGTATAATGTATGTCATTAGAGAAGCTTTAGCTTTAAATATCATAAAATCATTTCATTTTCTCAGAAACGTATTAAATGCAAGTTAATTAACTGTTTAATGTATGATGTTAACTGAACTAAACTAACTAAATAATTAAAATTAGCTTATGCTATATTGGTAAGTTCATCGAATTTATAGAAAAATCTCTCAGTCGTAAAACGGAGAAATTTTTTTTTTTTTCTCTATTAAGACTGTATACTATAATGCAAATTGTGTGTAGTTTAAACACAAAGATGTAAAAAAGATAGGTTCAGAGTGGTGCAAATAGCTCTGTACTGGCCAAGACACAATTAAAATAAAATAATCCTCCAAACTGCTGGATGAATTTACACTAACACTGTGAAAGTTTACAAAACAGTTCATATATTGGCACATAAGATGTTACGTTGGCTATCAATTTTTTGAACCAGTCACGCCAGTTACCATCAAGCCCAATTGTTTCAATTACTCAAATTGTTCACCATAGAAGTTAGACTGAAATGCTTACGTGTCTCTGGTATTTGTATCTTGTTGAAGATGTCTATAAGGCTGTCTACCACTACGAAGGGTCCGTGGAAGCAGTTAGGGGGAGGTAGAAGAGTGCATAGGTGTGCTGCAGCGGGGGGAAGAGGGAATGTACCTCCTACAACACAAACTTAAATGTTAAAAGTTTTACATTTGAAATTTTTTTTATGACAATTTTCACAATTTTTTCAAATATTTCAAACTGTTGAATATATCTTTAAAACACAGAATTACAGAGAATGCTGTTTCCTACCAATCAGTGAATCAGCTATTAACACATTCCTTCTATGAACAATGGTTTCTGAGTCATAGCCAAAACTCTTGTTATTGTCTAGTTATAGGGCTTGCCTCCAAATATGAAAGACGTTAGTTGTCTTGGGCAACTAACGAACTTGGGCTATTAATGAACTTTGTAACAAATAGATTGAAACAAAATAAAATAAAATGATTTGGGTTGTTATTAAATTAATTGTCAATTATCAAAGTCAAAATAAGAATAGTCAATTTCAGTAGGCTACAACATTTCAAAAACTATTTACTCCTCATTTTAACAATATCAATGGTCATGCATACAGGGTGATTCAAAATGAATGACCCAGTTTTAACGCTTTATAACTTTTATAGTATTAAACTTACCGACCGCTATAAAATACACATCAAACGAAAAAGCAACTCAAATAGTTTATGCCTTCCAAAGACACATCATTTAACAAAATCGATCCAGCAGAACTGTAGATTTAATTGTACAAAGTTAAAAAGTAATCTCCAACTTTTTTTACCACTAGAAATTTGGAGGTTACTTGACGTTTTTGCAAATAACTTTTAAATGGTGAGGAAATCAACCAAAGTGGAAGGTAATATTCCGAAAGAGAATCAAATTACCTACAATCTACTAATATGCATTTCTTGAAAATACTCTATAAATATAGCCTAAATTTCGCTTGAAATAAAAAGTGTGGAATTTAATGTTTGCTATGTATTTTGTCTAAATTGAAGACGGGGATTTTAATTTTTTTTTATTTAAGGCAATTTTTGGTACCTTTCTTGAGTATTTTCAAAAAATGCATATTAGTAGATTGTAGGAAATTTTATTCTCTTTCGAAATATTTCCTTTTCCACTTTGGTCGATTTCCTCACCATTTAAAAATTATTTGCAAAAACGTCAAGTAACCTCAAAATTTCTAGTGGTAAAAAAGTTGGAGATTACTTTTTAACTTTTTACAATTAAATCTACAGTTCTGCTGGATCGATTTTGTTAAGTGATGTGTCTATGGAAGGCATAAACTCTTTGAGTTGCTTTTTCGTTTGATGTGTATTTTATAGCGGTAAGTTTAATAGTATTAAAGTTATAAAGCGTTAAAACTGGGTCATTCATTTTGAATCACCCTATATATGAAATTAGTCATTAACATCTTTCCCCTCCTCAGGTAGAATTGCAATTTTTGTCATCGGACGCCAAAAAGTACCTTTTGGTGTTGTGATGTCAACAACTCTTACTTGTCCATCTCGACCGGGGTATAGGGCAGATATTCTTCCAAGGCCAAGTGTTACGTGCATTGTCTTTCTCTGTGATTATTGCCAAGTGGTTAACTTCAGGTGGAATAGTTTGTTTGTCTTCATCCATCCAAGCTTTCCACTTCAGACTGAGTTCAGGTGTCACAACATCATTCCAACCTAGTTTCGTTCTCCATATATCCTTAACCAGTAGTCTGCTTTTCACTGTGGTAGGGGAAATCAGACCTAGGGTATCAACAATTAATAGGGATGGACGGGTCCCGAAATTTCGGGAATTTTTCGGGAAAAAAATATTCCCGATTATCGGGACAGGATTACATTTGACTCGGGAATTTTTCGGGACGGGATTTGGTCCGATCGTCGGCGATTTTTCCGCTTCGCGAGTGCCGATAACGCCTTTATTGTGAGCGATAGGTCCGCGAACGCAGGAGACGAAGTCATACCGACGATCGCGCCGTGACCGCGAGTCATACCGACGATCGCGCCGTGACCGCGAGTCATACCGACGATCGCGCCGTGACCGCGAGTCATGACGACGATCGCGCCGTGACCGCGGAGTCATGCTGACGATCGAGCCGTGATCGCGAGTCATACCGACAATCGCGCCGTGACCGCAAGTCATACCGACGATCATGCCGTGACCACGAGTCATGACGACGATCGCGCCGTGACCGCGGAGTCATGCTGACGATCGAGCCGTGCTGACGATCGAGCCGTGTTCGCGAGTCATACCGACGATCATGCCGTGACCGCGAGTCATACCGACAATCGCGCCGTGACCGCGAGTCATGACGACGATCTCGCCGTGACCGTGAGTCATACAGACGATCACCCCGTGACCCGCGAATCACAAGTTACTTTAGGTACCTGTAAATTGTTACCCATTTGTTGGTTTTTATAGATCAGTGCCACAAATGGTAAAAATTGATTTCGTATGTCTTTTTTTGGTAATTGCAATACAGTACTTTCTTTTTATGCACAGAAAAAAATCCCGTCCCGTCCCGTCCCGAAAATCGGGAAGGAAATAAAAATCCCGTCCCGTCCCGTCCCGAACTAAAAATTCAATCCCGTCCATCCCTAACAATTAACATAGCTGCTTTAAGAATCTCTCGTTTCGTCGGATACTCAGATTCGAGAAATTCAAGTTTTTCGATATTGCGATGGAACACATAGCAGTCGGATTCAGCGTCCCACCATAATCCAAGTACTCGTTCTGTAGGAAGTCAAGTATCGGGCATCAAGTGTTTGGCTTGGCTGGCTTTCAGGTTTTCACGAAGTTTCGAAAGTACTTATTTTGAATTAGACATCCAGTTACAAATTTAAAACCCTCCAGCTCTATGTATCTCAATTATTTCTTGAACACGTTGTTTAGCTTCCTCTTCTGTGTCAGTCGAATCCAGCAGGTCGTCCATATATTATTTAGTCAGTATGGAATTACTAGCTCCAGGATACAAAGATTGAAACTGTCTTGCATTGATGTTTACAACAAACAGTGCAGAGCTTGGTGAACATGTTGCTCCGAAGGTCATCGCTTTAATTATGTAGGTATCTGGGGGTTTGGATTTGTCTTTTCGCCACAGAAATCTTTGTGAGTCAACGTCTTCATCTCTTATATTTACTTGGTGAAACATATCCTTTATATCTCCCACGATAGCAAATTTTCCTAACCGGAATTTCAACAGCACGGATGGCAGTGGATTCAAATAGTCAGGGCCGCTGAGTAGTGCATCATTGAACGAAACTCCGTGAGATTTAGCAGCAGCATCGAAAACCAATCTTATTTTGTTAGGTTTGTTCGGGTTCGATACTCCAAAGTGGGGTAGATAGAATGTTCGACCTGTTATGATAGCAGCTTTTTCAGGTCTGAGTTTTGTAATATATCCTTTTTCGGTATATTCGTCAATCTTGGTTGTGTAAGCCTCTTTAAATTCCTGATCTCTTTCCATTTTCTTTTCAAGATTATTTAATCTTCTCAGAGCATTGTCATAGCTTGGAGGAAAATTAAATTCATAATCTTTCCATAAAAGACCAACTTCGTAATGATCTACTGTTTTCCTTTAACAATATTAAAACATGTGATAATTAATCTTCACAAATAAATCATACAACAGAAATATAAAGATTAATCAATGGTCATACATATGAAATTAGTCATTAACAGTTGTTCCGCTACAAAATAATAATGTATGCAAAAATCCCTACTGTAAACACCCCCCACAAAAAAAGAGTAAAAACCCAAAAAAAAAAAACAAACATTTAGTAGGGAATTCTATATTTATTCTAAAACTTATCATATTAATGCTTGACATAGTTAATATGTAGTGTACAGGAATGTTTTGGGATATGTTTTCAATTCAAACATTTTAGATTTTGAACACTTATACTTGCAACAAAAATCCCATTAAACATTTTTGCTCACCAGGTGTCGGGTGTTCTCCGACGTAAGGGTCTCGCTTTGGTTTGAAGGGGACCATCTGGGAGAGATCAGGTTTAGGCAACTGTCTCTGGGTAGGCTCGTGGTCGTCTAGTCCGTCTTTTAAAATTTTGCCGGTTATGGCAAGGTGAGCAGCTTTGGAGGCCTGTGCAGTTACCTCACTGTATCCTATAGACCTGGAAATAATCGTTAACTTAGTCTTAGTTACCTTTGTAAGTCGGCAACCTCTTTAAAGCCATGTATAAATGTGATCAAAACATGAGATTAAGTTTTATGAACTACAAATTTATATCATCAGTGGGGCAGGCCCAGTTAAGCACTGCAAGATCTCGGCACCTGTCCAATACTTGATAATTTTACATAGTACAAATATAAATGTACACAAAAACTAATATTTATGAATTTCAAAACAGTATGGACATATTCAGTATGTGTTTCAGTTTAACTCTATCAGAATCAATTGGGACCGTGCCACATTCGGATAAGGACTGTAAAAGATGTACAAGATTTTACAGCAATCACAACTTCGTTTTTTTTTTTTTTTTTTTTTTTTTTTTTTATTAACGATACTTATTGCTGTAGTTTTAATTATATTAAATTCTCTCTGTAAGCAATCCGATAATCGACAATAATTTGGATAATTTGAGTTTGGACAGTTGAGTTCTTCTGTTCTACAGCACTAGGAGAAATAACAAAGTGAACATTCCTACATAAGGCTAGCTTTATCAGGTTATTTGTTACAGTTGCATTACATTACATTTTAAATAAGTTTCCTGAACAGATGTATTACCAGTACCTATAGTTTTAGAATATAGGCACGCCTCTTGCTGCTGCAGAATCCGTTCTACTCATTTAAAAGGTTTCTACTATCCAAGATCAACATTGTGCAAACTATTACCCCTACTAAGTGGTCTGAGATACAGAATATTTAAGGTCGGTACGGTTCGGTACGGAGCAATATTTTGTACCTTGGTTATTGGTATAAAATAGGTATGGTACGCGGTTACCAGTATTTTTGCGGTTTTCTTCTCAGAATTTTATTTAAACCATTATTTTAAATTTGAATACATTGACATTACTATGAAAACGGATAGTATCCTACATTCATGGTTTTCTAACAACAATTACTGTAAATGATTGAAAACATGATTGAAGCAACAATTTTACCAGATAAACACAATGTCTAGTTGTTTGTTTGTTTTTTTTTTACTTTTTAAAACATATCAATGCATTCAGGACGACAGTGTAGTGGTCAGCTGTTTACTGGAGGTTATGATGAAGTAATGGCAAAGAGCATCTTTTTTTAGCGAATTTCCCATATAGGGAATAAGCTATTACCGTAGTACTCATGGTAAGACCTGGACGCGGGACCGATTTTTTTTTTCGTTTCGAGGTCCCTAGAGACCAAAAACACCATCCGTTCAAATTCATATATATATATATTTATATATTTATATATTTATATATATGTGTCCGTTAGCACGATAACTTGAGCAAAAATGATCAGATTTTGATGAAATTCGGTACAAACATGTAAACCTACGTTTATTCGAACGAGTTCGCGATCCAGCATGATCGGACCATGGGAACGGGGGTTTACGGGGGGTTTTATGGGGTAAAAATAAGTTTTTTGCATTTTTGACCCAAAAAACATAAAATTTAGCAATTTCTTTCCAAACCATTTTGTAGAGCTTAAAAAAACAAATAATTTAGTATATTGAAGCGTTATTATGCGCCTAATGGTTACGGAGAAAATTCCAAAAAATTGTAAATTTAAAATTCCCATGTTATTCTTATGGAGAATAAGTAAACTGTTGTAGTTTGCTTGTTTATGAACATATTTTGATCAAATTTGAAAAATGTTTTTATTTCTTACTAACTATTAACATAAAAAAAAACAGTTTTACCTCCCTGATGCAGCAAACCTAAGTACTTGTTAAACTAATTCTATTTAAATCGGGAATAAATGTTACATTTTTAAGTAGACATTTCAGTGTAAATCAAATGGAAATTCGCTTAGTCTGCAGGTTTGCTGCGGCGGGGGTATATCAGCTTCAAAACTAATTATAAGATGGATACAACTCATGCAAAGCTCTTTCTGAAACTAAAATTTGGATTAGCACAGAGTAAGATTATTGTCTTTTCATTTACAAAGTTAACATCCACACATATCAATCATTAGTTTATCTCAGGCTCAATCCAATTTTCTTAGTATATTTTAAAGCTCTTCCAAAGAACCAAAAGACCCAGAGCCTACACCTAATTATTTAAGAGGGCATACATAAATTGAGTATCAAACAATAAGGTTAATAATGAGGGTAGCAAAATCACTATCATCATTCTAGTTCATAAGATTTAGATTGCCTAATGTACCTACCTATATCACAATAAAAAATATACAAAACAAAAAAAATTTAAACCTTTAACAACCACATCCAACAATAGAACACAAAATAGAGAACATGCAATGACATAATTTGAGAGCAAGTAGGCTTACATAAAAAAAATATGCAAACAATTATATGAAATTATATTAAATTAAAATTTTGCCGGTTATGGCAAGGTGAGCAGCTTTGGAGGCGTAATATGCTTGTGGTTTCTTAATAGAAAGATAAAATATCCATAACAAATATTTTAACTTATAAAATAAGATTGTAGATTAGTTACAAGGTCAATATGAAGCCATAAACAGTTTTATGGCAGTAGGTAATAGCCAGTTGCAAATTATTGATAATGACCGAGTTAAGTCCGGTTCACACGAGCCCGGTTCATTTAAGCAAATTTATTGTAGGTGCCAAAGTCAGACCTGAGCTCGGACCCCAGACCGATTTCCTTTTTCGTTTTGATGTCCCCAGAGGCAAAAAACACTATTCGTTCAAATTTTTTATATATGGACGGGAAATTTTCGGGAAAAAATATTCCCGATTCTTGGGAAGTGATTTTATCAGATCGTCGGCAATTTTTCTATATTGCAACTGACGAGGACACCGTTTCCGAGATCGTGGGAGATATCGCCGGTGACAAGGACTATGCTGCCCATTGAGAGATGTTCACGATGGCTCCGAGAACCCAGGAGGTGATGGCGATGACGATCTCTACGTGATCCCGGGAGAAATTTAAGATGGTACTGCAAACATGTGACATGTTGACGATCGTGCCGTGACCCCAGGAAATGTTGACAATGGCGCCGTGACGACCACGGAACATGTCGACAATAGCACCGTGACTGCGGGACATGTTGACAGTGGTGCCGTGTCCGCAAGTCATGGTGATGACGGCGCTGTAACCGTAGGACCTTTTGACGATAGCACCGTGACCACGAGTCATGTTGGCGAGAGCGCCATGACCGCGGGACATGTCGACCATGGTGCCATGACCATGAATATACCTCATTCCTACTAATAACCATGTCAGGTTTTAAAACTACACTGTTTTAAAAATGCAGTGATAGTCTGTTTGGAAACATGTTTGTGGATAGCTAGGGGGTTTTTATAAATGGGACTGATTTTGTACAGTTAAATTTCAACAATTATGATATTTTAGTCAAAATTTTGTTTTTATAGTGTGTATTTTTACCAATTATTTGTTATTGTGAATCAGTGCCACAAAGGCTAATACAGTAGAACCTCGGTTAACCGAGGTAATTGGGACCGAGGGTACCTCGGATACGGCGAACCTCGGATAACACGGAACGTAACCTAAAAATCGTTACCGGGGCTAAAAATAGCTCAAGATATACTAAAACATGAACAAAAGTTATTAACTGAACTGTTGTTTAGTTTATTATTACAAGAAATGTTATTAGTACGCAATAAAACGTGAGAGGAAACGGTAACACTCACAATACTAAACACTGTTTTAATATAACACTCAATTTATTGCACAACTGAATACGTATGATATAGGCTACACAATGTACAGATGTTTAGTTACAGTACAGTACAGTATTCCTGTTTACAAAATTAAATCAAAGAAATGAAAATTAATTTACTGTACATTGTACAAAAATAAACAAAGTAAGCTAATCTTTTTTCCCAAAGAAATCAGTTATTGTTTTTTGACTTAGATTAGAGGATCTTAGGCTAGCCGCCCTGTTGCGCCAGCGTCGTAGCCAAACTAAATCGTCAGCCCACTAGATGCGCAATAAGCTACGGAGTCGAATCGGGGTGGTGGGGAGAGCGAGTGGCTCAGTCGCGTCTCGGCATTGAAACAGTTCGCATTGGTCCGGCGGCGAGCGGTGTCGGGTTACAACACCTGCAGCTACTCTGGCGAGCGGTGTCGGGTGACAGTGCCGTATGCATTCGGCAAAGATAAGCGCTAAGCTACGCAAATATTTGGCCGAGGAAACACAACAGTTGCCAACATTTTACTGTACAATAGTTTTAACGCATTGCAGGCTAGCGCGTGCGTATTGCGATAAAAGGAGCACCCAAACGCTCATTACTGTACGTAGTTTGTGCGTGTTTCTTTTGCTTTTTAAATAAAAAAAATCGTCCGAGGACGGCCTCGGTTAACCCGGAGTCTCGGCTATTTTTTATATCTGTAATAATGTTTATTCAAGGTTGTTGAAACAAAAAACCATTTTTCCCAGGAGAAAATATTTCTGTCTCGTCTCATCCTGAAAAGTGGGAAGGAAATAAAACTCCCGTCCTGTCCTGTCCCGAACTAAAAATTCAATCTCATCCATCCCTAATATATATGTGTGTGTGAGTGTGTGTGTGTGTCCGTGAACGTGATAACTCGAGTGATTTGGTCCGATTTTGATGAAATTTGTTTTGAAGGTGTAAGGTGGGATAAACTTGTATGAGTTTGCAAACCAGCAAGATCGGATCATGAAACTTGAGGGTTTAGAAATGTTCAAAAATTGGTTTTTTTCACCCTTAAAACATGGAAATTCCCAGTTTTCACTAAGACAATCTTGTATAGGCAAAAACAATAACTTTTGCCCATTAAAGTGTTGCACAATTAAAGATTAAGGAGAAAATTAAAAAAATTTACATTTAAATTTCCATGTTATTTTTATGGAGGAAAAGTAAACTCAAACTGTTGCAGTATTGTATGTATATTTAAACATACCCGTAGCAGCAAACCTAAAGACTTGTTAAATCTAATGTTATTTAAATGGGGAATAAATATGTCTTGTTTATGGAAATATTTTAGTAAAAATCAGACAAAATGAAATTTGCTTAGTCTGCAGGTTTGCTGCGGACTGCGGAGGGGGTATTATATATTTTTATCCCATTGTTAGTTGATTAATTAGGTTTTGGGCATAGTGCCAATGTCTGTTTCAACCTTTAATCTTTTGGTCGCCAGTTTTTAAGCTGTGAACATGCTTTAATGCTTTTGTGTCATGTCTTGTGTGTTATCCATGTATTATTAACCATTGACTCCATTAAAATGAAGAAATCTTGTGAAAAATGCAAATACATTAATTTAGTTTAGGGTACCACTACCCACCCGATGGTGTAATGTCTGAAACGGCCATAGTGTAATGAAAATTGTGGATTGCGAGAACAGTAACATTATTCTTTCGATCAATTACAGTTAGTGTTCTCATTCTGATAATGAAAGCTAACACGTTTCATGAATTTTTTTAAGTATAGGAGTATGAATCACACATTTAGTACGTTAAGTCAAGATTTAATTGATTTATCTTGATTGTACTTGCAACAAGTACACAACAGGTTACTCTATATTAATCATACAACATTTGATTTGCATTCATTGGTTCTTACCTGAGTTCAGCTGGAGAACAGGGATATAAACGGAGAAACTTGTAGCGGTCAACAAGTTGTGCTGTTTCTTTACCCTCAAACTCTGCAATCTGAAAATTGAGTTTAGGAATTTTAGTCCATATAAACTACAGCTAAATGGTCCAAACAGTCAACTTGTTGGTATAAAAGGTTGAATTCAATAATACTGAAAGGGTATGTGTGCCAAAAGTTGGCCAGAGTAAAAAAATTTTGAGTTAATTAAATTTTTAAGTAAACCTAATTAAAAATTAGTATTTAAAAAAAAAACATTCTTTTTATTTGCTGCATACCTTAGCTGTCTTGTCTGGACTTTTAAGGATTGTCTTTTCCTCTGTGTATTTATAAAAGACTCACTGTTCGAGCTATTAGTGTTCAATGGATAAACTAAATAGAAGTTTATCTAAGTATACTTACTACATTTGCTACCAACCAACTATACTTAGCCTCATGGGTTCCATTAATATGGGCTAAAGAAGGGGAGTCTTCCTCATGAGAACCGTTTCCAACCACATTTTTAGATTTTGCAGTACAATTATAAAATTGACAAAGCAAATTCAGGTACAAAAATGGGTAAAATCAACAATTTTGTAAATAAATCTCAAACATTTTCTGGGACAGGAACATTCCCCCACTAAACAGGGGGGTTATTGCGTACACCCCAGCCCCCTTATGTAAAAGCAAGTTGGACACCCATGTTTAGCATTCAGATACAGAGGAATACTGTATATGACGGTAGGTAACGAACATGTCAATTGATCAATTAATTGTAAAACTTATTAACAAAGAAAGATAGAAAACTAAAATTATGTTGTAAGGACACTTTTATCAATTCTATAATAACATTTTTGGTGGATTTAAAGCAAACTTTTTAAATATATTTCAAGTTGTAGAGTTTCTAATTGCTGAGAAAAACATAAAAGATCTTACGCTGATAGGACATGGATAGGGATCATATTTTGGATCAGGAGTGTGGTATTTCGAGAGGATCTGGAAATTCAAGTAAAAAAACATTATTTACAAAGATAACTCATTATATTTATTGAAAATCTTCTAACAAATATAGGTAATATTACACACTAATATTAATTCCACACAAAATATCCTAGATCTGTGATATTTATTGTCTATATGTATGTATTTGGTCTATATTTACCTTTTCCAAATTTTGCATGTATTTATCCTATGATAAGGCATAATGCACGTTTATTACCGTAATATTTATATGTGATATCATGCTTATGAATCCTGAACAGCCTGCTGTGTAAAAACTACCTGACTTTATCTATTGTGAGATTGAAAATGCTGAATGGCAATAAGTTTTGATTACTAACCATCAACATTTATTTTACAAACAAAAATATTAGAGATCAGTGAGCTTAACCATTAGGCCTACTATCATTATAATTTTATTTATTATCATCAAGATTTCAGTAGGAGAAAAATCTTTTTGTAAAAGATAAATATTGACTTCAGTGACAGTTTGCACCCCAGAGAGATAACCATTTATACAGTATAACCCCGGTTAACCGAAATAAAGGGGGAGAGCCGTTTCGGATAATCGATTTTTTTGTTAACCCGTTATATGCTAAAAATATTACCACGGTGTGAAGGAAAAATGAATTTATAACAATTTCTATATAATACAGTTTTATTTAACCTACAAAAATGTTACTAACATGTTATTTAAATCTAAACAACTGAAATTTCTTGACATTAAGTACAGAAATCTGTTATTTTTCTTTGTTTTTTTTTTTTGTCCTTCACAGAGTTTTTGTGCTGCAATGTCCTGCCATCTTTTAATCAGAAGGACGTCCGTAGGTGTGGACTCGCTACATTGCTCCACAAATTTTAGGGCAACCTACAATAATAAAAGTGGTTGTAATTTAACTTGTTTAAAAACAAATATCTATTAAAATTTCTGTGTCTGGGTTATACAGTAGTGTTTGACTTACCTCTAATGCATTAAATCCGTCACCGGGTGTCACTTTGCCGATTCCGTCATCCACGTCGTCTGCTTTGTTTTCCGTTGTGTTGTCAGCTGGCTGCAAAACTGTCTCTACAATATCTTGGTCGGTTAGTTCATCAGGATCATCGGCGACGACCCATTCGTCCACATCACTTGCATTCATTTCTTCACATCCAGGAATCCTATGAACCATCTCAGTCAAATTTTCAAAACTTTCGATTTCTTGTTTGTCTAGTCCGTCATAAATCTTCCTCCAGCACTTTTGAAATGTTTCCTCTTTAATTTTAGACCAAGCCTCCCTCCGCACACCAATAAATAACATGTTTCATGTTAACTGCCTTCAACGCGTCATTAATCAGTTTATATGTGTTTCACAATCTTGTAGGATACTTCTTAACAACAGTCATCGATAGTGCCGTTTGAATGCTTCGATCACGCCTTGATCGAACGCGCTGAATTAGACTTGTGACATTTGGTGGAAGAAAGCGAAACTTCAATATCGCCCTTTTTTAACTCGCTGGGATGTGAGGACGCATTATGAATCAATAAAATAGTTTTTTTCGGCAAACCTTTTCCAGCTAAAAACTTTTAAACTTGTAGCACAAACTGTTTCATAAACCAAGTTGCTGAAGCTAGTGATTTGTTAGGCAACATCTTAAAATTAACGCCTGTTTTGTCGGTATTGTATGTCTGGTCTTTACTTGTAATGTACTTGTGTGTATGTCTGCCTTGAGTGTAATCTGCAAATATTGTTTTAAAAATATCTATCGCGTCTAGATAAATTTTTTGCCACACAAGTTCAGTTGGCGGATCCCATACCTCTTTTTAAAGCGATCTAACCCACCTGAGCTGGCACAAAAACTTTTCCCTTCGTCACCCAACAACTCTGCTAATATTTTAGCCTTTTCTTGAAGTAAGGGACCTGTTAGTGGCATGCCTTTTTCCCTTTGTTGGGTAAACCACATAAATAACACCTTGTTAACCTTCTCAAAATCTGATTTCTCCAAAGTTTTTATGTTACCATTTTTCACGACTTGCTTTAAAAACTTAGGTTTAGATTTAACCCATTTACTAACTATTCCATAATTAGCTGCAATTCGTCTTTAGTAGCCAACCTTCGTCAACTTGTTTGATAGCAGCTAATTTATCCGCAATAGAAGTAACCACTTGTTTACGCTTTGAAGCCTTTGATACACATACACAACTTTACGGTACACTACTGCACATAAAAACACCCGGCAACATACAGTAGAGACTTGCTAGTCACAAACAGTACACTACTGCAACGTATTAACAGCATAACTAATTGTAACAGTGACTGATGGCAGGGAATGTGGAATTGCCAGGTCGGTGGCCGGAAGTAGTGCGTGGGGGGGGCCGGCGGGGAATCAACTCAAGGACACGTCGTCGCCACGCATCACTGATAAGGCGATGAGTCACGTAGGCAGGGGCTTGGCGCTACGTCTCGCTGTTTACATATTACGTATTGCACCCTATTCGTAATCCTATATTAATTTATGGAACCGTTTTGGTTAACCCGGGTTTTGGTTAACCCGATTTCGGTTAACCAGGGTTTTACTGTACTTAAATTGAAATGCAACGTAACGTAGGATCCTAACCATCAAAATAGCATCATAAATGGTCATTGTTGATTAGGCCAAACTTAAAGATTTCATCTATTAACAATTGCAAACATTTAAGTATTTTTTTTTTTTTTTTTGTTAGCCTTCAAATTACATTGAATATAAAAATTGGTGTAAATACCTGCTTCTTGTGATCCAAAAATGATGTTGCAATGACGCAACTAGTTTCAACTTCACACTAAGTCATCTTCGGGTGTCCAGGGGATGTTAAAAT
Organism: Macrosteles quadrilineatus; assembly: GCF_028750875.1. Lineage (NCBI taxonomy): Eukaryota > Metazoa > Arthropoda > Insecta > Hemiptera > Cicadellidae > Macrosteles > Macrosteles quadrilineatus. The sequence continues at coordinate 18,948,895 of NW_026542594.1, forward strand.
CACTTCATCAGAAGGCCACCAATACACATATTGTACATTTATACACAAACACGAACATAGAAACGATAAAAAGGTACATTTATTTATAACGTCTAGACGCTACATCCATCCAATCATGACACATCATCCCTTACCGCTGTTACCATTTTTAGTCTTTCACTCGTCATAATTAAATGTACCTTTATATCGTTTCTATGTTCATCTTCGTGTCCGTGTCCAGGTTCGTGTATAAATGTAAAATATGTGTATCGACGACTTTCTGATGAAGTGATTTTGACATCCTCTGGACGCCCGAAGACTACTTTGTGAGAAGTTGAAACTAGTTGCGTCATTGCAACATAATTTTTGGATTAAAAGAAGCAGGTATTTACACCATTTTTTAAGTATTTCTTTAAGCATGTTTTTTGTCTACTAATATTAAATTTAAATAACTTATAATCTTTATTTCAATGTTTGGTTCAATTCATTTGCATTACCATTACAATGCCTTATGGTTTCATCCCCAAAAGCAGTAAAAAATTCTCGCTTTTACACCCCATTTATATGTAGGTACAAAAGTTAATGAATGAACAGAGACAACATACCTTTTCAAGCACAGCACTTCTTCTCTTTTCTACCTTTACTATACTTGCTAGATCTCCAATGTTTGACTCAAATTCTAAAAACCGGTTCCAGATATCACTGAAAATAACAGATGAATAATTGAAATTAGAAGTTATATCAAATGATGATGATGAATATCTATTCAGCCCCTTTTTTCAATAAATACTGTATGGGGTTCATTAATTTTATACAAATTAGTAAAGCTATCTCAACGAACGTAAAGTCATGAGTAGCAGGGCTGTGTTTCCCTAATGGGGGAAACAGCGGTTGCCAGGGGCCTGGGAAGGGACCTCACTTGGGACCTTAAAGAAGTTTTAAATTGATAATAAGTTTCACCGATGATCTGTAGGGGATTTGATTTTTGAGTCAATCTTGCTAAAAAAAAGAGAAAAAAGATCCAATAAAAATCAATCACCACTTACCATCTTTTATATGGATTTACCGTCTTGTGAGTCAACAGTATAAGTGTAAATATATTATTACAAGTGTTATTAGATATAGCTTTTGTACTTTCAGGCAGATTTATATTTAGTATAACAATTAATATTTTTTTAATAAATACTTTTCAAAGCAGTCCATTTCCAACCCAACCTAATTTTGCCCAAGACCCAACAGTATTCAACATCATTGACATGACCAAAAGTAAAAAGATCCAGCCTGCGGACCTGTAGTACTATTATGTTACAGAATTATATGTATGGGGTCGATTTGGAATAAAAGAGCTTTTGTCTGCATATAGGGAAACTTTCCATTGGGCAGGTTTAACTTACCGATGCTATTTATTTAGGCTTGGAACAAAGTAGGACTAAGTGTACTCCCTTCTATCACCCTGTAATCGATCTTTCTAGGAGAACTATTGGATTTGAATATTTATACACCTGATATTATATGTCCTCTAAGTAGATTTTTAACCAGTAAGGATATACTAAACAGCTCAACTTTTATTGTGGTAGCAACCGATCAATTTTATTGAAAACTTTAACTAAATTGGTAAAACTGAGTGTTTTTCTTGTTGTTACCCTTCATCGATGATTCTGGTTAATGAAAAATAGTGAGTCATTAGTAGTTCTGTCTCAACTTAATCCAAATTGTTGTTGAGCTCAAATGTTATACTCCATTAGACATTTTTTCAATTGAATTTTAATCTATATACGGTAGACTCCCTCTAGTTCGGCTTCAGTTGGATCGGCCGCCAGATGGTCCGGCCCTGTCCCAGGGGGACAAGTCACATAGTCACGGGCGAATTACTTTTGACAGGATTCAACTTAAATGTTTAGTTGACGGGTGCTTCTATGGGAGAATTGTTGCATATTACCTGTGATAAACTATGTCACATAACCCCAAAAATATAAAAATACCAAGAACATTTTACATTGTTTTTCTTCAGTATAATATGTTGAAATGCATTGAACTATTTCTGACCATTTTTTATGTGAAGTAGGTTCCCCCATTATTGTTTTGGAAACATCACTGTTTGTTTATTTAACAAAAATTAATCGCATCATTAGCTTAGCTTCAAGGTCAAGCTACCCGCATCTCCTGTGGGCTTGCTATGTCACAACTGTTTGTGGTTGGGTGATAAGTAACCATGGCAACTTGTTGAATGTGTGGATGAAGAGAAACCAAAGAAAAAATAAGAAGAACAAAGAGAAATAAAAGTGGTGTTTTATGCCGTCCGTTGTTATCTGTATCTTATTTTAATACTGTTGTTATCTTTAAGACTAAGTACAGTGATTTTAAGCTGTTTTATGAGATATCTAATGTTTTTATCAACATTCTTCTGCTCTGAAACAAGTTGTAGTAGCCTATGCTGACTACGGTAGCAGTAGTATACTAGACTTTCTACCGTTCTTTAAATGATTTATTGCTGTACAGTGTTGTGTAATTGTTGTTTTGCTTGAGTAAGCGTGATTTTAAACGTTACAGTTTTTATTACTAAACCAAGGTTAATGATTTAACATATAATGATTGCACAATACTATTTGTATTTTAATGATGTAAAATGCAAATTAATTAATGCCCATTTTATATACAGCATTAGGCGTTTTTATGGGTATGTAATAAAATGTTGTGGAGTCAATCTCCACAACACTGTTTGAATGTCCCGCCAATCTCAACCCCTACCGCTGCTCGCGCATGCGCAAGGAGGCAAGCGGGTAAGACGAGTGAAAAACGTCTGTCGTGTGTCGTGCACCTGACTTCGGACATCATGGAAGGCTAAGTTCTTTTGGGAAATGGGGGGACGCCCCCTTAAGGTATTGTGTCGTAGTAGTAGAATTAAATAATATGTAATTTCAGATCATCACATCAAATCCAATATATCATTCATTGCATCATTAATTATCAGTCATTTATTCAGATGTTAGTTCACGTTGTGTCCAGTCAACTTATATATTAGTTATATTTCATATGTTGAACCAAGTACATATTTCTCAGATATAAATGCATTAATTAATCAAACAATCATCAAAGCTGGCTCTTGGGGCCTGTGAATTGCGGTAAATTGTCTCCTCTGTTTTATATAATGTGTTCAGTTTACGTTTCCAACAAGAACGATTTGGTCTGGAATTTGATTCACATGACCAGATCACCAAAATGTGCCACCATTATGCCACAAGTGGTAGCAGAGCGTGGTTCTTGTGGAGTCAATCTCCACAACACTGTTTGAATGTCCCGCCAATCTCAACCCCTACCGCTGCTCGCGCATGCGCAAGGAGGCAAGCGGGTAAGACGAGTGAAAAACGTCTGTCGTGTGTCGTGCACCTGACTTCGGACATCATGGAAGGCTAAGTTCTTTTGGGAAATGGGGGGACGCCCCCTTAAGGTATTGTGTCGTAGTAGTAGAATTAAATAATATGTAATTTCAGATCATCACATCAAATCCAATATATCATTCATTGCATCATTAATTATCAGTCATTTATTCAGATGTTAGTTCACGTTGTGTCCAGTCAACTTATATATTAGTTATATTTCATATGTTGAACCAAGTACATATTTCTCAGATATAAATGCATTAATTAATCAAACAATCATCAAAGCTGGCTCTTGGGGCCTGTGAATTGCGGTAAATTGTCTCCTCTGTTTTATATAATGTGTTCAGTTTACGTTTCCAACAAGAACGATTTGGTCTGGAATTTGATTCACATGACCAGATCACCAAAATGTGCCACCATTATGCCACAATGTTTATAAAATGTTGGATTAAATTGAGGTTCTACTACGTCCAGTTAGTCCGGTCAAGAGGTGGCCGAACTAGAGGGAGTCTACTGTACTATTATGAAAATGAGGTGAAATCAAAGTCAAAGTCATCTTTATTGTCACAAAACATTTTTTTAAATGCTCTGGCACAGCCAGACAAAACAGGTGACATTGTCAAACTATACTAAAATAAACTAGCTTATTATTGGTAAAAATAAATACATAGTAACAAAACAAACAATTCACATTGATTTGTCTTCGAGAAACTGATCAATACTATAATAATTCTTTTCCAACAAAAATTCAAAATTTTTTCTTTAAAAGATACTAATTCTATTATAGATTTGTAGTACCCAGGCAAATTGTTAAAAAATCTTTTACCCATATAAGAAGGTGTCTTTTCCACAAGATTTAATCTGTGTATAGGTTATTGAAAATCTGTATGAAATCTAGTGTTATAATTGTGCCGATTATTTTCACTGTGGAGTTTTTCAAAATTTGATTTCACATACAATAAACATTTAAGAATATACAAATTAGGGACGGTTAGAATCTTTAGTTCTTTAAAAAGTTGTTTGCAAGAATGTTTTACGGGTTTAAAAGTCATAATTCGAAGTATTCTTTTAGCGAATTTCCTATATAAGCTATTACCGTAGTACTCATGGTAAGACCTGGACCCGGGACCGATTTGTTTGTTTGTTTTGAGGTCCCTAGAGGCCAAAAACACCATCCGTTCAAATTCATATATATATATATTTATAATTTATATATATTTATAATTTATATATATTTATAATTTATATATATATAAACTTATATATAACTTATATATAACTTATATATATATATTTATTTATTTATATATGTGTCCGTTAGCGCGATAACTCGAGCAAAAACGATCCGATTTTGATGAAATTTGGTACAAACGTGTAAACCTACGTTTATTCGAACGAGTTCGCGAACCAGCATGATCAGACCATGGGAACGGGGGTTTATTGGGGGTTTTATGGGGTAAAAATGTGTTTTTCCCATTGTTGACTCAAAATACATAACATTTTGCAATTTCTTTCCAAACTATTTTGTAGAGCTTAAAAAAACAAATAATTTAGTATACTAGGTGAACCCCGTCGAAATCGACGGTTCCTTTCAAGGCTTACGTTAATTCATCTAACTGCGATAAATTGGGTAAAATATGCATATTTTGAGCATTTAGCATTGTTTAAAAGGTAATAAGTGTAAAAACAATAATGATTTTAATTGTGTTAGTTGCCAAATTTGGTTGATCATTCCTTTGGTTGAATGATTAAAATATTTCCCATACCGTACGTCATCGGAGTTATTATTACTGTAGTATATGATATCTCTTCCTTTGGAAGAACCTTTAAATAGTATTTAAAATCGTATTGGTGGGTCTTTTGTAGTTAAACACATCTGTGATTTCATCAGTGTAATATGATTTTATTTGAAAAGAAAATATTTTTGGAAAGACATATTCTAACTTCAAAGGGAGGTATATCCGTTACAGAATAAGTTTGATTTTTCCTTCGTCGCGTCGCGTCAGTTCATATCATACTTCTGTGCCGATGAATGAACCCTGTAGCATAGTTTTGAGAAATTTATTTTGGGGTTACTATTAAAGCTGGAATTCCTTGACTTGGGGGATGTCAGTTAGTTGTCTCAGCCTTATCAATAAAATAAAGTTGTGAAAATAATCTCTCTACAGAATGTTAGGTGTAGTGGAATACTTGAAGTCAAGTTGGCTTTTATTCTTGAACTGTTAGGGGCCTCCTAATTTATATGGTCTTGGCGGTTTCATGGGCAACAAATCATGCAAATGACATAGCAATGGGACATTTTCAAAAAGCAAAAATACTGTGAATTGGCTGTTACGTATATATTGACGTTTACATGTTGGTAATCAACGTATCTTATAAAGGATTATGTGATCTAGTTTAAAAGGAATGTGACCTTTCTGTCATGACAGTAGCTGCTCATATCGTATTTTCTCTTTGTACCATATTTTACAGCCAAGATGTAGTGTTATTTTCAATAATGTTACCAACCCAGTGCGCCAAAGTCCGTAATATAAGCAGGTGCAAATAATTTGTTAAGATGGGTACCATTTTAGGCAAGGTGTCTATGTTTGGATTTTATTAGACACGATAAGAGCAGATATTTCAACAAAAATATTTGATATGTGTAGAATAATATGATAAAATGTAGGCAAAAGTGTTGAAAAAGGCAGACACCAACCCGTACAATAGATATAAGATAGTTCAATAAGAAATAATTTAAGAATTGCTGTGATAAAAGGATTTTCCACTGATTTTGTAATGGAATGTTATATTGCAAAACATGACATGATAAAGAGGAAAATCAATTTTAAATCAGAAAATAACATTACAAATACTTATTTGGTACAATTCAGTAACTCCCAATAAATATGTGAAATACAATTTAAAAATGAACAGCTGATTTATTATAATGTATTATTCACATAGCCAAAATGTAAACAACTCTGTGGAGGGATCTTTAAAGGCTTCTGGGGCAGAGCCCTAAGGGATTTTGCTTAGTTTTTCTTTTGATAACTCATCTACAGACCAAGACCTTTCTTTGGACAACTCTACCAAGTTTCTACGCCCATCCGTTCTCTCAAATTAGTAGGGACAAAGTTTCCAATTAAATTAAATATTTAAATTCCCCCATGTTAATCGTATGGGAGAAAATCCAACTTTGATGGCCTGTGGGGCAAAGCCCGAGGATTTTTATTACAGGAATTGGTGAAAGGGGGCGTCTACACAAAAAATACTTTATTTTGACACGTCGTTTGTAAAAATCCGTCCATTATTAACGGAGGAGTAGTGTTTTGTAGATATCGCCTTCACGTATTATATATAAGGATTGAAGCGTTATAATGCACCTAATGGTTACGGAGAAAATTCCAAAAAATTGTAAATTTAAAATTCACATGTTATTCTTATGGAGAATAAGTAAACTGTTGTAGTTAGCTTGTTTATTAACATATTTTGCCCAAATTTGGAAAATGTTTTTATTTCTTACTAACTATTAACATTTTACATAAAAAAACACTTTTACCCTCCCTGTTGCAGCAAACCTAAGTATGTGTTAAACTGATTCTATTTAAATAAGGAATGTGATATTTTTAAGGAGACATTTTAGTGTAAATCCAATCAGGCAAATGGAAATTCGCTTAGTCTGCAGGTTTGCTGCGGCGGGGGTATTTTGAAGTTTAAAAAGTTTATACGAATCAGAGGTGACGCCCCAAAGCTCTATTCCATACTGTAAAATTTACGAAAATAAAGCGTGATAAATCATTAGTCTACTGTTTAAATCAACAACATTTCTTAAGACCAACATTTGAAAACATTCTGAATTTAACTTTTTAGAGGTGTTATGAATGTGATTCTTCCAATTCAATAAACTATCTACATCAATTCCTAAAAATTTAGCTGTGTTGCTAAGATTTATTTTTCATTATCAAAATAAACAAAGCCTTCAAGATCGTCCCTACACTGTGCAGTTTGAAATTTTACTATTTGTGTTTTAATGTGGTTCATTTTCAAACCGTTAACTTTAAACCATTTTGACAGATCTTGAAGAGCTTGATTCAAGGCTAAACTTAGTTCATGACTGTTTTTTACTTTCTCCCCCTATACCATAGTATATGGAGAAAGTATTGTTTTCGTCAAAATTTTCGAGTTTGAGTTTTGAGTGGATATATTCGTTTTGGGTCCCCCTGGACCCAAAAAAGTGGTTTTCAAAGTGATGTCTGTGTGTGTGTGTGTGTGTGTGTGTGTGTGTGTGTCTGTGTGTCTGGATGTGTACAAAGCTAGAGACCACACCTGTGGTCCGATTTCGATGAAATTTAGTATGTAGGTTCTAATCTATTGTATCTCCAGGCGTTTTTTTCATTTTTTTGAAATTTTGATTTTTAATGGGGATTTTCCCATAAAAACCCATAAAAAACTGGAAAAATCGGATTTTCTCAAAAATGGCCCGAACGATTTTGATAAAGATTTAGTATGTTGTAGCCCTTTAAATTCTGAATAAAATGGTACAAATTCCATATCTGTAAAAATTACGGTTCAAAAGTTATGGTCAAATATGTTATTTTCCCATAAAAACTCCATAAAATAACGAAAAATAGGATTTTAGAAAAAAAATCCTATTTTGATTTAACATAGTATGTTATAGTCCTTACAGTTTTTATAGTTTTTTTTTTAATTTTTTAGACATTTTTATTTTTAATGTGGATTTTCCTATAAAACCCCATAAAATAACGGAAAAATATGATTTTCCCAAAAATGACCCGAACGATTTTGATAAAAAATTAGTATGTTATAGTCCTCTATATTCTGAACAAAATGGTACAAATCCCATATCTGTAAAAATTACGGTTCAAAAGTTATTGTAAATTATGTCATTTTCCCATAAAACCCCCATAAAATAACAGAAAAATCGGATTTTCCCAAAAATGGCCCTAACGATTTTGATAAAAATTTAGCATGTTGTAGTCCTTTAAATTGTGAACAAAATTGTACAAATCCCATTTGCGTATATTTACTCTCACCACTTACATATGATAAAGGTTTTTGACAAACTTATGGGAGAAAGTATGTGTCAGAATGCTGATACCGTTTATTTATTTAATGATGGCTGTCGTATCGTCAGCATATAACAACAAACTAGGTTTAACACACAGAAAACGTACTACTATAACCCAGAATGCCAACCGCATGGTAAAAAGCATTAATGTAAGACTAAATTACTTACGTAATTCCCGTCACAGCTCAATAAAATATGTCTATTCAGGACATGTTTTGGTGTTAAAACACCATCGTCAGCTTCAGGTACATAGTGTAGAGTTGATCAGTTGTTAACATCGTCAGAAGAACACAGTACGAACACGAATAAATACATAAAACAATTAAACATTTAAAAAACAGGACACATCTGACAAATGTTTAATTGTTTTATGTATTTATTCGTGTTCGTACTGTGTTCTTCTGACGATGTTAACAACTGATCAACTCTACACTATGTACCTGAAGCTGACGATGGTGTTTTAACACCAAAACATGTCCTGAATAGACATATTTTATTGAGCTGTGACGGGAATTACTTAAGTAATTTAGTCTTACATTATGTCCAACAGCTTAGGGGCTACACACATGGATTTAAAAAAAAAAAAGCATTAAGCGGTTTGAGAGAGCTTTGCCTGTCAATCTGTAGGCAGCGCCACCAGCGTTGCTATGCTATTGCATGGCAACACTGGTGGCGCTGCCTACGGATTGACAGGCAAAGCTCTCTCAAACCGCTTAATGCTTTTTACCATGCGGTTGGCATTCTGGGTTATAGTAGTACGTTTTCTGTGGTTTAACATTCTTAGGTAGATCATTTATGTACATCAAAAACAATAACGGTCCTAATATAGAGCCCTGAGGCACCCCCATAACAATCTTTTCCCATTAAGAAGCATAATTAATGTTTTCTTTAATAATAACTGTTCTTTGAAAGCGATCGCTTAAATATGATTTCAACCACAAAATAACTGATTCTGAGAATCTATAGGAGGATAATTTATCAAGAAGAATTTGATGGTGTACACTATCAAAGGCTTTGTGTATAGATCACAGAACACGCCAATAGTGCTCTGTGACCCATCCAAGCTCTGTGTTATTGAATTTACAAAGTGAGCCACAGTGGAAGTGGTACTTCGATTTTTCCTAAAACCAAACTGTTCATCAGCTAATAAGTTATTAGATTCCAGAAAATAGGACATTTAATTGAATGCAATTTTTTTAAATATCTTTGAAAAAGAAGGCAGGACAGAAACAGGTCAGTAGTTATCTGAATTACTCTTAGAACTTTTTTTAAATAATGGCTTCACCTCTGCATAGGTGATGTCTGTTTGTTTGTTTGTCTGTGCGGCTGTCACTACTAAAATACTATATCGATATAGCCAACATTAAGCACAAAAATGGTACACATATCTAGGAAAAAAACACTTATGATTTTTTTTTCAAAGCACTGAGTTTACTTACACTGATTTTTCAGGTTCTAAGCTTCCAGAGGATAACACTCTTTCAAACAAGACTCTTGTGTTGTTGTCCTCTGAAAAAAAAAAATAGCTTTAGAAATAACAAACAACCAAAATTTAAAATACACATTTTGAGTAAAATGGTGGATTTGAGCAGGTAAAAAATCGGGTTTAAATTATTAACACGTCTTAAACTGTTTGCATTGCTTTTCGTATTAACTGTTATGAAATGAAACAAATGTTATGCATTCTTTTGTTAATACCAAATAATTTCGTCTAATGTGTGTGACTTATTAGCGAATTTCCCATATAGGGAAAAAGCTATTACCGTAGTACTCATGGTAAGACCTGGACGCGGGACCGATTTTCTTTTTAGTTTTGAGGTCCCTAGAGGCCAAAAACACCATCCGTTCAAATTCACACATATATATATATATATATTTATATATTTATATATTTACTAGCTGACCTGGCGAACTTCGTATCGCCTAAGTTATAGGTTTCCCCTAAGACAGACCGATGGAAAGAAAGTACCGTTACGTTTAATTTTCAAGATGATCTCGTTCGCATCGCTCAATCACGTCCTGGTTGAAGTTCGTTCGCTACGCTCACTCACCTTTTGGTTGCAAATTAGCTGTTGTCATAAATGTAAAAGAAATAATAGTGCTGCACCCTGTTGGTAATCCTTGTAACTTTAATGCTATTGAACATCATAGAACAGAACCAACTTGTTTAATTGAAACAGCTGTTAAGATTCATTAATTCCATTTCTCATAAGGTTAACATGGGAAACTCCAGAGCCACTGGGGCGGAGCCCTTTTAAGAATTTCGAAACGGGAAATAGTTTACGTCCGATTCATTCGCATACCTACAGAATTTACACACCAAATTTCATAACGATCGGTGAAGTCGTTCCGGAGGAGTTTGCAGACAAACACTGTGACACGAGAATTTTATATATTAGATATATATATATATATATATATGTGTCCGTTAGCACGATAACTCGAGCAAAAATGATCCGATTTTGATGAAATTTGGTACAAACGTGTAAACCTACGTTTATTCGAACGAGTTCGCAATCCAGCATGATCGGACCATGGGAACGGGGGTTTTATGGGGTAAAAATAGGTTTTTCCCATTTTTGTCCCAAAAAACATAAAATTTAGCAATTTCTTTCCAAATCATTTTGTAGAGCTTAAAAAACAAATAATTTAGTATTTTGAAGCGTTGTTATGCGCCTAATGGTTACGAAGAAAATTCCAAAAAATTGTAAATTTAAAATTCCCATGTTATTCTTATGGAGAATAAGTAAACTGTTGTAGTTTGCTTGTTTATGAACATATTTTGATCAAATTTGGAAAATGTTTTTATTTCTTACTAACTATTAACATTTTACAAAAAAAAAACGGTTTTACCCTCCCTGATGCAGCAAACCTAAGTACTTGTTATACTAATTCTATTTAAATCGGGAATAAATGTTATATTTTTAAGTAGACATTTCAGTGTAAATCCAATCAGTCAAATAGAAATTCGCTTAGTCTGCAGGTTTGCTGCGGCGGGGGTATTTTAATTGTTTTTCAGAGTTTTTTATTGTGAAAGCAGTTTTTAGACCAATATTTGTACAATATAGTACTAGTCTAAGTTAAATCAAAACATTCATGTCCGCTGTGTTTTAAAGTTGAGTGTGAATTAATGAGGAAAAATTAGTCTTGGGTCCAATAAACAACACTATGGGAGAGTAGCGTTAAACTTGGACAACCCCAGGAAGGCAAATTTGGTACGATTTAGCCGATCATCCCACAAATTAAAAACAACCAATAATCTCTCACTTTTCTAAAAATATTATTCCTGTATTGTTTTATTTCTTTTCTTTTTATTTGGGTTTAGAATAGTGAAGTTCTGTGAGATAACAAAACTAATATTGATCGAATAATAATCTCCATTTCAACTACTTTGCACTCACCATTTAAATGTGAAAGGTAGTCAACATAGCACACAATGTATTCTGGGCAGTTTGAAAACTTCTTCAATCCGAGTTCAAATATTCTGAATGCAATATTTTTATCTTTACTGCAGTAGTATTCCATTAGAGCCGCAGCAACAAAGATCTGCAAAAATTCATTATTGTAGTCATAGTTATATTTCTTAACTAGCAGAGTACCCGTCCTTCGTACGGGGTTAGCATTTGAGTTTAAAATGCTTATTGCAGTTATACTCAAGCTTTGCGTTTGCAATGGGGGAGGACAAAGTTTGATAAAATTTGCTTCCTTAAATTGACGGTATACTATGGTGCATCTTATACCTAATGTTCTAATACTTCACCTTAACAATTAATAAAGAAAAATAAATTATTACAAATTCACAAATTATTCATGGCATTAAAAACTTAAACATAACTGTAAACAATCCTACTTTTGACAGTTCTCATTGTGTATCACAGTTTTTTTGTTGCTGCTTAGTTCAAATTAGCTGTTTACATAAATGCAAAAAAAATTATAGTGCTGCACCCTGTTGGTAAATCTTATAACTTGTTAATGCTTTTGTATTCATAGAACCAACTTTTTTAGTTGAAACAGCTGACTAAATTCTTTAATTCCCTTTAAATATGAATACTCATAAGGTTAACATGGGGAACTACAGAGCCACTGGGGCGGAGCCCGAAAGGATTTTTGAGATAATAATATGCCTATATGTTAATCGGGAATGTGAGCTATCATCATGCCAAATTTCAGCCCAATCAGTCCAGTAGTTTATGCGTGATTGAACTTCAAACAAACAAACAAACAAACAAACAAACAAACACACAAACTTTCACATTTATAATATTAGTAAGATAAGATTTACAATGATCATGAGGAGCAGTTAATGAGTCAGAGTTTTACATAACATAATTTAAACACAAAAGGTTTATTTGCTTGGTTGTTTATTTGTTTTTTTTATCCATCTGGAAAAAAGCTCCTTAATGAATAATAATTTTGTGCACCTTGATGAAACTTGAGTCCTTCATTTGAAACCATTTGCGTTTTTGTAAAGACAAGTTCAGGCCCGGACTGGCCCGCCGGCCTAACAGAAAACACCCACAGGGCGCGGGTACATATTTTCCAATAAGCATTTCAGGAAATTCAAAACCCTACTCTTATGTGGCTGCCAAACATGAAAAGTAACAAATACTATAGCCAGCAAATTGCAAGTTTTTTATCAATAAATGCCTCAAAGAATTGCCAACGAAGAATTACTGAGAGTGGCAAACTAAAGCCCAGTAAATGAGACCGTAACAAAAATAAAGTTTGCCTGGATTGGCCATACGCTAAGAAGGTCAAACTACACCATTAGTCGCCAAGCACTCGAGTGGAACCCTCAGGGGAATAGGAAAAGAGGAAGGCCGAAGACAACCTAGAAGAGGTTGGTCGACAAAGAAATCAAGAAAGAGAGCAAGAGCTGGGGATGAAATCAAGCTGATGGCACAGAACCGTGTACGGTGGAAAGCGTTTTGGTGGCTCTACTTCCCCCATGTGAATTCCCCCATAGGTAAACAGGAATTAAGTCAAGTTAAACCCCAAGTCAAATTAATTAAATCAGACACCAACAATTATGTTTAACAAATTTTCTGAGGAAAAAGCTTAGCTAGTAATAATCTTATGTAAATTAGTCGTTTATATAACACATATATTATGTGTTATATATGCTTTATATACTTTCCTCATATATTTTTGAAACAATTAAATATTTTTTTCAATATTGCAGAGACTCAAGAATTACCTGTGCATAATTATAATACAAGGGGTAAAAATTATTTACAGTCGGGACCACGCAAGTTTGCAGTTGAGGGAGGAGCCTATTTACCATATGGTTTTGAATGAACCAATGAGAACAATGCGGTGTTGCCAAATCTAATAATACCAGCTGAGTTGAAAATATTGCTTAGTATACAGTGTGTAAATTAAGTATTAAAACAAATCTGTATTTTTAAAACCGAAATAGATAGAAATATTCTGTTTGTGGCAATAATTAATAACAAAGGTTCCGCAATATTTTACATCAAAAATATTTTTTTAACCCCCCTAACAGGGTAGGGGGTAGGGGGTGACTTATTTTTTTCAAATAGCAACCCCTATTGAGTGACCCCTCATTTTGAAGGGTTTTTCAAAAGAAACACAATGACGCAAATCCGAGATGAATATCTCACCCCTAGCCAAAATGGCGGATATTCCAAAATGGGTGCTTTTTTACAAAAATTAAATTTTGGATTACCCGCCATTTAGGCTAGGGGTGAAATATCTACCTCGGGTTTGCATCATTGTTTTTCTTTTAACAAACCCTTCAAAATGTGGGGTCACTCAATAGGGGTTGATATTGAGTCACCCCCACCCCCTACCCTGTTAAATGGTTTGAAAAAATATTGTTGATGTAAAAAATTGTGGAACCTATGTTAACAATCAATTCCACAAACATAATATTTCTATCTATTTCGGTTTTTAAATTACAGATTTCTTTCCATTGTTTGTGAAATTGGCGCTTTTTCACATACAATAAATCAAATTTTGGAATACCTGTCATTTTGGCTAGGGTTGAGATATCCACCTCGGGTTTGCTTCATTGAGTTTTTTTGACAAATCCTTCAAAATGAGGGGTCACTGAATAGGGGTTGCTACTTTAAAAAAATTAGTCACCCCCTACCCTGTTAGGGGGGTAAAAAAATACTTTTGATGTAAAAAGTTGCGGAATCTTTGTTAACAATTATTGACACAAACAGAATATTTCTATCTATTTTGGTTTAAAAAATACAGATTTGTTTCAATACTTAATTTACACACTGTATTTTATTTAGTGTTGTCAATGGGCGATGTGGCAACGTCGCACTAGCCTGGTCTTGTGATTGGCTGCCACCAACTGCAAACTTACGTGGGTCCGACTCTAGTTAAAGAACAACCAAGGTTTTAACTTTTCAAAAATAAACCTTCTTATTTTTATTATTACTATAATTATTTTATGGTGAGCATTGGACCACTTAAGTCAATATAATGGTTAGATTCTTTTTAAATTCTGTCTCTTCTTCTTGTTTCTATTTTTAGTATTTTATCTATTGCTACAGTGTTAGTTGTTTTAGTAATAGGTCTAATATAAACCTTCTTATATTAGAAACTATTTTTTTTTTTACTTCCTAGCATTTAAAAAAATGAAAAAGACAAATCTAAATTTATGAAAAAACTTAAGGCATTCTTACTTGACCTTGCACCTTACAGTATACAAGATTTTAGTAATTTCAATTTTAAATAATGTCACTGGCGTAACTAGTCTGACTGCGCCCCAATGCAACTATTACCCGTGCGCCCCTATTCGTAAACTCATTCCCCCCCCCCCCCCAATAACCTCCAACGAAACTAACAACATTTCTCCGTACTTCCACACTTCCTGGATACTATTCCACTACATATGACATTGTACAAGCTCTATCCAATTAGAGAAAGATTACCCAAAGAAATATAATTTATTATGTACAGTAATGTTAAATTTGAATATTAAAAAAATATTATACAAAAGACTAATTGAAAGTAAAATCAAATTACCAACACATTACCAACCAGCATTAACATAACTGAAGTAAGGATAATATTACATACTTACATTTAATTAATGTATTTTTAGGACAATAAAATATAGACTACTTCTTACTTTACTGAACATTGTATATTTATTCAGTGTCCTATACAGTATACATAATATCGCAAGCTACAATATAATGTTCATGTTCCGTTTCTCAAAATTTGATTAATTTTACTAGACGATGCATTTTTACAATCAAAGAGTCGCCTACAGCTATTTTAGAAGTTTAAGGCTTTTAAAAGTATCCGCAAAATCCTGTTTTTAAAAAAAGGTTGTCAATCTTTGGTAATTTTCTTTTTACTTTTTCATCTTCTTGTTTTTATCTTTTATTGCACCACTCTCGGCACCACTAGGTATTTTATTTCCTTCCATTTTGTTCAGATATCATAACAAAATCCACTTAAACGCACAAAAAAACAGTGCACTAATTTCAATTGTAAAACAAATACACCGACAAAATTTGTTTTGAATTGTATAAATAAAACAAATAACACTACTGATCGACTGACACTACAACAAGGACTGACAAGGGTCGTGGTTACTAAAATAATACTGACAGATTTTATCTCTCTATCTTTGTAGCTAACAATGATAAATAAATACCCCCGCTGCAGCAAACCTGCAGACTTAGTGAATTTCCATTTGCCTGATTGGATTTACACTAAAATGTCTCCTTAAAAATATCACATGTTTTCCCTATTTGAATAGAATTAGTTTAACAAGTACCCTGCAACAGGGAGGGTAAAAACGTGTTTTTTTTTATGTAAAATGTTAATAGGTACTGTAGTTTAGTAAGAAATCAATGTATTTTCCAAATTTGATCAAAATATGTTCATAAACAAGCAAACTACAACAGTTGACTTATTCTCCATAAGAACAACATAGGAATTTTTAAATCAAATTTTTTTTAATTTTCTTCGTAACCATTAGGCGCATAATAATGCTTCAACATACTACATTATTTGTTTTTTTAAGCTCTACAGAATGGTTTGGAAAGAAATTGTGAAATTTTGTGTTTTTAAGGTAAAAAATGGGAAACCCCAATTTTTTTCCATAAAACCCCCCATAAACCCCCGTTCCCATAGTCCGATCATGCTGGTTCGCGAACTCATTCAAGTTTATCCCGCTTTACGCCTTTAAACCAAATTTCATCAAAATCGGACAAAATTTACTGAAGTTATCGCATTCACGGACACACACACATATATATATAGATTGTATAAATAAAACAAATAACACTAACACTACTGATCGTACAACAAGGACTGACAGGGGTCGTGGTTACTTTTTATCTTTGTAGCTAACAATAATAAATAAATACCCCCGCCGCATATGTTAGTCTATGTTAGTGTATTTGTGAGTGTATCAGTGAGTTTATAGTTGTCCCAGAGTGAACTAGACGAAAGTGAGAAAGACAGTGTTTATGAACTCTCTCGAAAATTTGAAGAATGGCGTTTTTGGCCTCTGGGGACATCAAAATGAAAAAGTAAATTGGTCCCGGGCCTAGGTCTTACCATGCCACCTACGGTAATAGCTACTTCCCTATAGGGAAATTCGCTAAAACAAGAGCAGTCAATTCTTGTGATAAGAAAGCGATAAGCGAAAAAAGGCACCGTCGCACTTAGGAGATCACGATGATAGCAAACAAAAGAGTCACCAACATTCTGTTGTGACTGTAATGGAATAAAGTACCACGAATATTTCTTTACATTTATTTTCAGTTAGCTACAGGGAGTTTTGCTTCAACATATTTTTTTTTGCTAAAAATTTTCCAGAATATCAGTTTTTTGCGCCCTCTCTAAGGCCTGCACCCCTTGAAGGCCTGTGCCCCAATGCACCGCATTGGTTGCATTGGCGTTAATTAAGCCACTGAATAATGTATAGTATTTTGTAATGTTTAACTGTTTCTTGTTGTTAATTTAGGTAGTAAGTAACAGACACTAATCCGGTATACAAATTTGTACTGTGTGAATAAAGACTTTTTGAATCTTGAATCTTGCGTACAACTACAACACAAGACAATGTCAACTGCGATCGGAATAACACTGTTGTGGACACTGAATGCTGCTCCCCCTCCCTCTCACCGAGTGCAGAATTTATAGGGCGGTCGGGTGGTTTAAAGGTGGATTTGAAGGCGCCGCAGGTGCCAAGGCAAATGTAGTACAAATATTTTTTTTTAAATCGACTGTGCAAACTTCCTAAACTACTTAAGGACACTTAAGGATGATTCTTGTACATTTCATGGCCGGCCCAAAATTAAGAACAATTCCCGGTTTCCCGGACTTCTTGGTTGGTAGACACAATGGGTTCAATGTCTTACCTGCCATTTGGAACGAGGGTCCTCCCGAGCTCTTTTAAAAACATTCCTTGCAGACTTGATGCCTTCTGCTCTCCTTGCAAACTTCATATATTGAATGTACGCCTAAAACAATAATGAACAGTTGTAGCAAAACCATGCATAATAACTACTATTATAAACACAAGACTTATTTTTTTCACATTTACCTTAAACAATTTTATTTGATCTAATATGATAAAGAAAAAAGATAAACAGTCTTCTAATATTTTTACTTTAATGGATATTCTGGAAAGGCTACATATTTAATCATTGAATCATTTAGAGAGTAAAACGGGTTGCATATTAACATGTTAAGTGCTTTGCCAGTTTTTGTTTGATTACTGCAGTGCCAAACAGAGAATTGCGGTTAAGTTTACAGCTACACAATGTTTTTATACTTGTTAATCTTAGTTATAAAGTTTCCATACAAAAAGTTAAGAATTTGACCCCAATAAAAGTTTGGACCAAACCTTAAGTCCCAGGTTTGGACTTAACCTTAAGGTCGGCACTGAAGATATTTAACAAAGCGATGCTAGAAAACAGTAGTGCCAACCTGATCGGTCCCCAGGTGATTTTCGGTTTTCGAGGGTAATTTACTCCTTGTGGGTGGCAATAGCGTCATTTCCTGCTGTTTGTCATTCCCACTGTTTGTTGTTCTTGTCGCTCCTTGTTCCCGCCATCTCTATACTTTACACGTCACGCCCCGTCACTCTCACCCACCCTTACCAAAAGTGACACTAACTTAGTTCTAGTCGCCAATGGTGTATGTTAGTGTATTTGTGAGTGTATCAGTGAGTTAATAGTTATCCCAGAGTGAACTAGACGAAAGTGAGAAAGACAGTGTTTATGAACTCTCTCGAAAAACCTCACAGGAGTGTTCCTTGGGTTAATACAAGAATATTTTACATTATAAACATGGGTATAAACGAGGCTCCGGTGTTTTCCAGCTGTCTGTCTGTATGTGATTTTCACAAATAAATCCCTAACTTTCGAACTCCTTAAGCGATTGACTTGAAACATGGTACGTAAGTAGTGACAGGTAAGGCTAATCTTTGCACAAAGTATCAGATTTACTAGGTGGTGTTCGCAGAGGCATCCACAAAATTGAGCGGAGTCATGAAGGGTTCATGTTCATATTACATTGTTTTTGTCATACCGCAGTAAAACAGTAGTTTTTAATGCATGCGTTGCGGGTCTAAAGTAGCATTTTTAATATTTAGGGAGTAAAAATCGTTTAGCCTCTATGGAGTTAAAATCAGCTGTTGTCAGCTCAGTTGTAAATTACGATTGTAAACGATTGCATGTATCGAAAATATGTATCGATTCGTGTTTTGTAATCATTTTAACATACAGTCTACAGTCTCTTCCCGTAGCATTTTAGCATTGCAGATACATTAATCCATTCCCAAACTCAACACTGCTCACGTTTTCTACTTCCTTCACCACACCCTACGTCGTGGACCTGTTTCCCTCTCTTCCCATAGCATTTTAGGATTGCAGATACATTAATGTAATTGCCAAAGACAGTTCCCACACTCTGCCTTACTACTTCCTTCACCATTTACTACGTCATAGACCTGTTTCCTTCCTTTCTCATAGCATTTTAGTATTGAAGAACCATTAATCTAACTGCCACAGACGAATCTCACACTATGCTGATGCTCATACTTTACTACTTCCTAAGCCACTTCCTACGTCGTGGACCTGTATTCATCACTTTCCATAGCATTTTAGTATTTTAGATACGTTAATCAAATTGCCACAAACATTCCCACACTCTGTACTGCTAGCCTTTAATACTTCTTTCACCATTTCCTATGTCGTGGGCATGCTTCCATCCCTTCTCATAGCACTTCAGCATTGCAGATACATTAAAACTGCTACAAACAGTTTCCAGTTCCCACACTCCACACTGCTCGCCTTGACTACTTCTTTCACCACTTCCTACGTCGCGGACCTCTTTCCCTCCCTTCCCATAGAATTTTAGGATTGCAGATACCTTAATCTAATCGTCATAATCAGTTTTCACACTCCAGACTGCTCGCCTTTACTACTTCCTTCACCGCATCCTACGTCGCGGACCTGTTTTCCTCCCTTCTCATAGAATTTTAGGAATGCAGATACCTTAATCTAATCGTCATAAACAGTTTCCACACTCCAGACTGCTCAGCTTTACTACTTCCTTCACCACTTCCTACGTAGCGGACCTGTTCTTCTACCTTCTCATCGAAATTTAGAAATGCAGATACCTTAATCTAATCGTCATAAACACTTTCCACACTCCTGACTGCTCAGCTTTACTACTTTCTTCACCACTTCATAAGTCACGAACCTCAAGCTAGTGTCGTTATTTGATTATATTTATGATCCATACCGTTTCTGTTCTAATATCTGTGGAATAATACTATCAGCTAATTCTTTATCTACTGCATTCAAAAGTCAACAGCTGATATGTCTTTGTTTATGTGTCAAATACAGCTTCCTTAAGGATTACATTGAAACTTTGAGACCCAGTGGGGCGGATTCCTGAGAGACTTTTTTAACGGAAAGTAAATAAAAGAAACGTCTTATAACACTTAAAACATATATTTACGCTTATACTGTTACTCACAAGACGGTAAATATACAAAAACGATGGTAAGTGGTGATCGATTTCGATTCGACTTTTTTAACGTAATATAGATGTTGGCACTCACCGATATGGTCTTTATCACCATGCAAAATTTTAAAACGATTGATTCAGCCGTCTAGGAGGAGTTTGCGTATTACGAAATGCATAAGAGTCGACGTATAAGAGCTTTGCTCACTCCGCTCAATAAATTAAACCAATCCAAAATGGCGGCCATTTAAAATTTTATTTCTTAAATAACTCGAGAACCGTTGATTTTACAAAAAATTTACAAAATTTAATTTTTTAAGTAAATTTAATTACAAATCAATTGACTCCAATATTTTTCAATATTGAACGAAAATTAACTGAGATATGGCAACTTTAGTGATACGTGACCATTAGAGGTTAGTTGCAGTGCATACCGAGTCATGGTCTGCCACAACAATGCAACAGTCCCCATCCGCTTTGCAAGTTATTTCTAAGCGATTTTAGATTTCAAACAATAATAAAATATTACATAACCCTAAAAGTATTTTTTTTTTTACAATTATTTATCATTAGTATGGCTTAGAAGTTGTTTTACTTCCAAGCCACTATTTTACTGTCTTTAAAATTAACACAAAACACCCAAACTTTTTGTATCAGCTGGGGTGAAGTCATCGTACATGTTTACAAACTAATCAGCTGATTTTATTGTTGCCTGAAAATGTTATTATTTATTCATTAATAAATTTTATACTTACACTCACTTTTAAAGTGTACACTGACACTCAGTGTAAAAAGGTAGAGGAACTGACTTTATTGAACAAAGTCTTTCTTTGAATAAGAACTTTTAGGATTATGTAATATTTTATTATTGTTTGAAATAATCTAAAATCGCTTAAAAATAACTTGCAAGGCGGACTGAGATTGTTGTATTGTGGCAGACTTTAGCTGCATGCCTCGCTATGCACTGCAACTAACCTCTAGTGGTCACGTATCACTAAAGCTGCCATATCTCAATTAATATTCGTCCAATCTTAAATAATAAGATTTCAATCGATGTATAATTTAATTAGATTCCCTTAAAAAAGTTATTCCTGTCAATCTTTTTGTAAAATCAACGGTTTTTGAGTTACAGTATTTAAGAAATAAAATTTTAAATGGCCGCCATTTTGGATTGATACAATTTATAAACCTGATACTTTGTGCAAAAATTAGCCTTACCTGTCACTACTTCCGTACCAAGTTTCAAGTCAATCGCTTCAGGAGTTTGAAAGTTATGGATTCATTTGTAAAAATCACATACAGACAGACGGCCGGAAAACGAGCCTCCGGTGACCCATGTTTATAATGTAAAATATTCTTGTACTAACCCAAGGAACAATCCTGTGAAGTTTTTCGAAAGAGTTCACAGACACCCTATATATATAAATATATAGCCTTATATATGTGTCTGTTAGCACGAGCAAAAATGATCCGATTTTGATTAAATTTGGTAAAAACGTGTAAACCTACATTTATTCTAAAGAGTTTGCGAACCAGCATGATCGGACTATGGGAACGGGGGTTATGGGGGGTTTAATGGAGTAAAAATTGGTTTTTCCCATTTTCGACCCTAAAAACACAAAATTTCACAATTTCTCTCCAAACCACTTTGTAGAGATTAAAAAATGAAGCGTTGTTGTATGCCTAACGGTTACGGAGATAATTGAAAAATTTTAAATTTAAAATTCCCATGTTATTTTTATGGAGAATAAATAAACTGTTGTAGTTTTCTTGTTTATGGATATGTTTTTATCAAATTTGACAATTTTGTTTATTTCTTATTTCAAACTAAGCTATCAACACTTCAATAAAAAACACCTCAATACCTTCCCTGTAGCAGCAAACCTAAGTACTCATTAAAATGAATGTTAGCCTATTTAAAAATGAAATAAATTTGAACATTTTAAGGGAATATTTTAGTAGAAATCCAGCTTGGTAAATGGAAATTTGCTTAGTCTGCAGGTTTACTGCGGCGGGGATATTTTTATATCTTAATATTTTACTACAAATGAAATTATAATCTTACAATGTGTAACCAAGGTTTTTATAAACTCACCAAAGTAGGGTCTATATCTTCGATTTCGAGGAACCTCTGGTAGATTTGATGAACTTTTTCATACTTGACTCTTCCCTCTTCAAAGTCTGCGTAGGCAAAGTACAGCAACATGGAGTTTTTGAGTGTGGAGCCGGTAGCACGCTCGAACATGTTGGCTGCTTCGTCACTGAACATCTTGGCTGATGTTACGTCCTGCAATAAAATACAAGATATTTATGCTGATTACATCTTGGATTACGGTTGACAAAAAGTAATAATATACAGTAGTTGGTTTGAGTAATGGATGGATTCGTTTTAAAATCATTTACAAACCTATTACAGTATGGACGAGTTCTTAACTGATCAGGTTGTGTAAAAATAAATTTGTTTTTACTAAATTGTTTAACTGATACATTTTGTTTATAGCACTTTTACTTTTATTTTTATTTTTTTTTTTTATAGTCTTTTATAACTCCTAAGTCTTAAAGGTATTTGTATTTTGACAATGTCACCGGTTTTATAGCATTGCTATATTATGTAAACGTTATGTGAGAATAAAGATTTATTTATTTATTTATTTATTCACAGTAGAACTCCAATCATCCAAACTCCAACTATACGAATCGTTGATTATCCTAATTGCAAACTTAAAACCAAAGTAATAATAGTCTTAATTAAATAAGGCGTGATTGCGGCAAAATCCAAAACCTCTCCCACAGTCAGCGCAGCACTACGTCACAGTGGTGGATAGTTGTACTAAAATCTTACCATTAAAATCTGACAAATAGCCAGTTTATTTACCTAAAACATATGGGATATGGCAGTGAATCTATCAACAAATCCATCCACTAGTCATGGATCCTGCAGCATGGCCTGTTTTTCTAGTGGGGCCTTGATAAAACCTTGGTTTAAAGGTATAATTATTTTCTCTTCTCTAACTATATCAATTTATTAAGTAAACAAACTCATTCATAGAGAATTTGTTTAGGCCTGAAAGATTAAACATAGATCCTGAATCCAGTTCAGCAGTTGAAGATTATCAACACTGTTTGTTAGTGTTTCATTCAAGAACTTCATTTCCGAAAGCTAATGAACAAGTAAAGCTTCAATAGATCATTAATCATGTATCATCATCCATATTCAACTACATAAGTGAAGCAGAGAATTACAATGAAGCAGTAAGTATTCTTAAGAACATTTTTGTCAAGCCTATAAATGAAGTTTTTGCGAGACATCAACTTACAACAAGGAGGCAAATTGAAGGGGAATCAGTCAGTAAATACTTAGAATGTTTAAAACTTTTAAGCAAACAGTGTAACTTCAAATAAGTTTGTTTGTCAACGACTTTTAAAAAGCTCAAATCTCAGCCTGACATTTGCCTTTACTCAAGCTAGATCATTGGAACTAGCACAGCATCAGAGCAAATTCTATCAAGATCCACCAGTTGTAAATGTCTTTAATGAAAATGGAAATTTGCTAGAAACTTAATCAAGTAAATCAAATCAAATCAATCTTTATTCATAATGTGTACATGATGATACAACGGAATAGTGTCATTTCCTTATAGCTAACAGGGCTTATAGCGTATAATACATATTTACAACTGGTTATACTCCTTAATTGAATAAATAGGATTTGATGTAATATAATTTTTTAACTTAATTTTAAATTTATTAACATTATTTTCTTCTTTTATTTCTTTAGGTAAAGTTCTAAAAAACTTTTCTCCTGCATATAATGGTTTTTTTGTGTAGAGTTGCAATCTGTGATGAGTGGGTATGATTTCCGATTTATTTCTGGTATTGTATATTTAAAGATAACATTACAGCTGCTGCAAAAACATCATGCTATTTCTGCGGTCAACAGAAACATCCAAGATTTAAGCTAAGGATGCAGTTTGTGATCAGTGTGGTAAGAAAGGTAATTTCAAACAAGTCTGCCAACAATCACCACAATAACTAAAAAAGGATTTATTATTAATTAAGGATTGCTTAGCTAGTGTACAAGTCTATAATAATTGTAGAATTCAATGGAGAAAATGTGCAAGCTCTCATTGACACTGGTAGCTCATCTAGTTTCATTAGTAAAAACTTATCGCAGAGATTGTTTAATCTGTTCTTTGTCATATTAACAAAGCTAAAGGTATAAAAGTATCAATGGCCAATACTTCCTTGTGTTCATCAACTCATGGTGAATGCATTGTTTCACCATGAGTTAGTATTAATTGTTAATTGTAGTTGTTAATTGTTAATTGTTAGTATGAAAGTTAATGTGTATAATCTGTTAAACTCAACGTACTGTCTGATCTCTGCACCGATGTCATCATAGGGCATGAAATTTTGGGTCGTCACTCTTCTTTAAGCATTGAATTTTGAGGTGATCAAAAACCCATTGAGGTTTGCTCTTTGGCAGTGGCCAATATGGAACCTGCTATTCTTTTTCCAAACATTCCTTCTGATGTTAAGCTATTAAATCACGTCGTCATTCATTTTTTGATTCAAAATTTATTGTGAGTGAAGTTGAAAAGCTCCTTAAGGAACCTATAAAAGTCTGTCTCCTTGGAGAGCACAAGTGTTGGTAGTCGCTGACGACAATCACAAAAGGCGAATGGTTGTTGATTAATCACAAACAATCAACAGCGATATAACACACTTGATGCTTTTCCACTACCTGGAATTGACGACATTGTCAATAGAGTAGTGAATCATACAATTTTCAGCACAACAGACTTGAAAAGTGCTTAACATCGAGTCCCTATGTGAGAAGAGGATCAACCATTCACAGCTTTTGAAGCTTATAGAAAGCTCTTTCACTTCAAGAGAATTCCTTTTGGGGTTACTAATGGCGTTCCTGCATTCCAAAGAAAGATGAAAAAATAATTTTAGACAAAAAACTTCAAGGCACTGAGGTTTACCTGGACGACATAACCATCTGTGGAAACTCTCTCGCAGGGCTGCATGTGATGACATTTTGCAAAACATTCCCCCAGATGCTGTCTTCATTTCTTCTTATGAACTTCATTTCCCATTGTGTGGAACTGTTAACAAACAGAATTTCCGCTACTGGGCTGCATAAAATCCTAGGGAACTCCACCAACAACCACTACACAGCCCAAAAGTCACAGTTTGGTGCGCTGTTGCGGAATTTGGTGTGTGGGGACCGTACTTTTTTTAAGAAGATGGACAAACAGTAACGGTAAATGCCGATCGCTATTGTCACATGATAGAGATATTTCCCCAATCCACGATCAACCAGTTTGTTTTAGACCATGAGGAAGAAGAAGTTTGGTTCCAACGGAACGGAGCCACAGCTCTAACTGCTCGGCGGTCCATGGAAATGTTAGGAGAGTTGTTCCCTAGACGTCTTGTTTCTTTAAGAGGAGACATTTCCTGGCCCCCAAAGTCACCCGACTTATCACCTTGTGATTTCTTTCCGTGGGGCTACCTAAAGGCTGAAGTGTATAAACATTAGGGGTGGGCGAGTACTCGACCTTCGAGTAATTACTCGAGTTTTTTCAAATACTCGACCTCGAGTCGAGTAGCTATAAATAGTGCCACTTCACGATTTTCTATACCCATATTTAATAAATTATATTTTGTTTTGTGTTGATGCCTTATTTAATCCCCATTCCTACAAAAAACAACTATCTAACCTCATATAGGTTAGACCAGCGTAAACCAAATGTTCAACAAACACCCATCATCCTTCGGCAGAGCTAGCAAGAGGACTACTAAACTAAACTAACATACTTTCACTTTCCTACAACAGTCAACAATACGTCTCGATAACGATACAGTAAGTTGAAATAAAGCATTGAATGAATCTATCGAATTGCAATAGTCGATAGTCAACAAGGGAGTCTCGTATAACAATGGCAGATGATTCTTGAAAGATATTATAAAGTACAGTATCAGATTTAGTTTGAACTGCCATACAAATATTTTATACCAAAATATAGAAATAACAATATATTTTATACCAAAATATAGAAATACAACAAATAAAAATAACCTATTGTAGCATAATATTTTTTCACATTAATCGGTATTGGTGTTTAGTTTTACAAACCGATAAGTTACTGCAAGACTGCAAGGAACATCGATGCATCAGAATGACGCAATCTCATTGGGTCTTGGTAGAAAGAAAAGATCAGTTCCACTTTAAACTCAGTGTTGCCAGATGGACGATATTTTTTGTACTTTTACAACTGTGGTATTGGTGTAAACAAACTATAAGTATAATTTATTTTGTAATCAGTTTACATAAACATGATTAAAATTAGTCAAACTATTTTTTTTTTTTACAAAATAAAAGCTATAGCAATCCTATACTCTAATACGAGCAATGTTTGCTTGTATGTATGCTTGCTTGCTTGCTTGCAGAAATATCTCGAAAACGGCTCCGACGATTTTCTTCAAATGTTGTAAATAGTTTATTTTTGGCCTAAAAACGAGTTTACTGCAGTTAGAACTGCCAACAAAAATCTAATTACTTAGAAAAATAAAACTGAAAGTCACATTTTTTTTAACATTAGTCTTATGGGTTGCTAAGTAACCATTTTGGTTGAATCAAATAACAAGGAAAAAGTAAACAAAAGACTTGTAGGTTGTAAGACGTGTGTTCATAAAGGCATCTACCAACAGTATACTAGAAATTACAAAATACAGTACAAAAGCAAAAACATCACTTGTTACTATTGAGCAATGATTATACTGAAGCTTACTCGATACATTGTAGTAAAGGCTAACTTAGCAGTGCGGAGTGTGGGATCTGTTATGACGATTAGATTAAGGTAGATTTCCAATCCTTATGGAACAGCTGAAGCCAACTTTATTGTTAGTTGTTAGGTTTTCTGTAGATTTCTTGCTTTGTTTAGAATTTGTTTCTTGTTATTTCAGTAATTTCAAACCTCGTTTAACCAAATAATACTATTTAATCATAAACAATAACTCGTTCACTATATGACCGTACTAATGTTACTATATTACTATCGTTGGCTATATAACCAAACAGTGAGACACAAATAATGAGAAACTAACCCTAAAATAATAGAAACAAATTTGAAAACAAAACACGACATCTACAGAAATCCAGACAGAACTAACAATAAAAGTGGCTTCAGCTCTTCCATAAGGATGGTAAGGTATCTGCAATCCTAAAATGCTATGGGAAGGAAAGGAAACAGGTCCGCGACGTAGGAAGTGGTGAAGGAAGTAGTCAATGCGAGCTACCCTGAGTGCGGAAACTGTTTATGATGATTAGATTAAAGTATCTGCAATTCTAAAATGCTATGGGAAGGTAAGGAAACAGGTCCGTGACGTAGGAAGTGGTAAAGGAAATAGTAAAGGTGAGCGGTCCAGAGTGTGGGAACTGTTTATGACAATTAGATTAAGGTATATACAATCCTAAATGCTATGGGAAGGGAGGGAAACAGAGGTCCGCGACGTAGGAAGTGGTGAAGGAAGTAGTAAAGGCGAGTAGTCCGGAGTGTGGTAACTGTTTATGATTAGATTAAGGTTTCTGCAATTCTAAAATGCTATGGGAAGGGAGGAAAACAGGTCTGAGACGTAGGAAGTGGTGAAGGAAGTAGTAAAGGCGAGCAGTGTGGAGACAGGGGAACTGGAAACCAATTGTAACAGTTAGATTTATGTATCTGAAATTGAAATACTGGAATGTTATGAGAAGGGATGGAAACATATCCAAGACATAAGAAATGGTGAAAGAAGTAGTAAGTGCTAGCAGTGCGGAGTGTGGGAAATGTTTGTGGCAATTAGATTGATGTATTCAAAATGCTAAAGTACTATGGAAAGAGATGAAAACAGGTCCACGACGTAGGAAGTAGTAAAAATTAGCATCACAGAGTGTGGGAACCGTTTGTGGCAGTTAGATTAATGTATCTGTAATACTTAAATGCTATGAGAAGGGAAGGAAACAGGTCCATGACGTAGGAAATGGTGAAGGAAGTAGTAAAAGCTGGCATCGCAGAATGGGGGAACGATTTTCCTCGAACAAAGCTCGGTCCCCAGGTACTTTTATGATAATTTTACCGACATTCACCATAATGGTGTAATGATAAATATGGCAACGTCAGCCCTGCAAAACAGCTGTTTGATGGGAAAACAAAGCAGAAGCAGAATGAGCAGACTGACTAGAGAGGGTGAGAGAGAGAGAGAGAGAGAGAGAGAGAGAGAGAGAGAGAGAGAGGGAGAGGGAGAGGGAGAGAGAGAGAGAGAGAGCAGATAAGGTGACAGCTGGCATAACAACAAAACAATGATTGGAGTGATTGAAGTTATGTCAATGTCAGTTTTGAATGTTTTTACTTTGAAGTGAATTTGTAACTTAAAATACGAGGGTTGTTTTTTAAGTAAGGGCCGGTTGCGTGTATAGTCCCGTAGTTCACGCGGATGCCGCAACAAGCCACCGCGCCACTTGCCGGCATCCTTCCCGTTCACACTGATGGCAGTTGCAGCTTTGTAGCTGACGTGTACGCATTGCTGTGCTACTTTATAATGTTTACGATTATTGAATCGCCCGCCGCGTGTGAGATACGGTCAGTGATACGTTTTTTGACCGCTAGAAGCCTATCAGCTGCAGAAATTCATCGTCAGTTAACAGAAGTTTATGGCTTGAATGCAATGAGTGAAGGTAAAGTGCGGAAATGGGTTAGAGAGTTTAAAAATGGCCGTCAAAACGTCCATGACGAAGAACGCTCAGGCCGGCCCTCTGTGATCACTGATGATTTGGTGGCTGCAGTCGAAACAAAGGTTCGTGAGGACAGAAGATTCACAATTTCCACTCTTTCTTTGCAATTTGCACAAGTTTCAAGATCAGTGTTGTACAAAATTGTGTCTGAAAAGCTAAACTTTAGGGAATTGTGTTCTCGGTGGGTACCCAGACTCCTCACAGAGGACCACAAAGTGAAGAGATTTGCCACTTCATTGGACTTTTTGACTCGTTACGACGAAGAAGGGGATGACATGTTGAGTCAAATTGTCACTGGAGATGAAACGTGGGTATCTCATATCACTCCCGAAAGCAAGCGAAAATCAATGGAATGGCGACACACAACCTCACCCGTCAATGTCAAAGCCAAACAGACTCTGTCAAAGCGCAAGATTATGGCAACTGTGTTTTGGGACCGGCGTGGTGTTTTGCTAGTGGACTTAATGCCACGAGGAACGACGATCAACTCAGATGCCTACTGTGCAACTCTAAAGAAGCTCCGCAGAGCAATTCAAAACAAACGGCGCGGCATGCTGACAAAATGAGTTTTGCTCCTGCACGATAACGCTAGGCCTCACAACTCTCAAAAGACTCGGGATTTGATTGATTCTTTTGGCTGGGAAGTTTTGGACCATGCACCATACAGCCCCGACCTTGCTCCGATTTTCACCTTTTCCGGTACCTGAAACACCATCTTGGCGGGCAGCGCTTCAATGACGACAATGAAGTGAAAGCGGCCGTGAACTCTTGGCTGTCGGAGCAGGCGGCCGAATTCTTTGAAGAGGGAATTAAAAACTTAGTTGTACGTTGTGACAAGTGCTTAAATAAACAAGGCAATTATATAGAAAAATAGGTAAAAGTGTGTAGAATCTGAAAATAAAAATTATTTTACAAAATTACGAGGTGTTAGCCCGTCCTACGTACGGGAGTAGTCAGTTAAAACTGTGTAGGCCTATAATTCAGAACAGCTAGTTTACACATATAAAGACAAATTTTATTGCAGCCTACAGTAGAAAGAGTAATTATCAATTGAGAAGAGTATAGGCCTAGTCAACGATACCACCTTCCATAGCATACCTGCCTCTCCCATAATTATTATCAGCAAAATACAATTACTATACACAATTTCCAGTAGGTCTGAATAGAAACGACCTAAAATAAAACGATAATATCCAATAAAATTCACAGTACACATAATTTAACTTTGGTGTCCTAACATCAAAACTAATCGTCACACCTATCCTTTATATCAATTTCACTGCATTAATTGCTAAATTAATAAGTGCAAACAAAGAAAAGAAAAAACAACAACAGTTTGTTTTGAAACAGCTGTTTGGTTCAAATAACATTTGAAAAAAAGAACTGGTCACATGTAGCAGGAATATAAAAAGTAAACACGCTAGTAAAGCTAATCACATAATTGTCAATGTTTATTATCCATACCGTTATCAGTTCTATCCTATCCTTGATAATTACCCACCCTCATTGAATAAACGTACATCGTAATTTCCCATATTAGTTAATTTAAACTACAATATATTCATAGTTGAAAAAAAGTGATATTTTCACGTTTGGGGGCGCTGATATAGGCACCCCCAAACAAAACGTAACCACAACTGAACACGATTTCATAAAAGGATGGTTTGTCTAATTGCAGTATCCTAGGTCAATGTTGACGTTGTGTTCAATCTGTCATCCATCTGTTTATCTTTGTATAAAACCCGGCTAAGGGTTGTGGTGGTAATTTAAAATCGTAATTCCTGATTATTCTTGATCTTCTTTTTATGACATAAATATTTCCGGGCCTAATCCAAACAAAGTTAAAGCAGACAAACACAAACATTAATTGTAAACATAAAGCTACCATTAAGAATTAATACATGTAAACACTGTTTTTTTCTCCTTTTTTATTAAGACTCGTGTACAGAGCCTCGATTTGTACTTTATGGTTTAATTAATTTGGGTAAAACTGTGGTTTAAACTGTGGTCAAATTATCCCTACTAATCTTACTTATTTCCTATAATCGATGACAAAATAAAAGTAAATAAAATAACCTCATAGTTCCATAGTTTATATTTAACCAGCTGTTAGTTAAAACAAATTATATTGCTCTAAAACAAATCGAAGATTACAATGATTGCTTTAAAAAATAATTTGAACATCCTAGTATTTTACTATGTATATTTAATTATATTGTAATCCTCTTACCGAAGAATTGAACGTATCAATGATTAGCATTACATATAGTATAAATAAGTCAACCCTAAGTATGTCTTTACATTTTTATCCAAATGCTGAATTTGTGACACAAAAGCTGAATGTTTACAGCTGTTATGTTAAGCAAATTAT
Source organism: Macrosteles quadrilineatus (assembly GCF_028750875.1). Lineage (NCBI taxonomy): Eukaryota > Metazoa > Arthropoda > Insecta > Hemiptera > Cicadellidae > Macrosteles > Macrosteles quadrilineatus. Next base: position 18,980,451 of record NW_026542594.1, read on the forward strand.
TTTATGCCAAAAGCTAGTTTAAGCACGGGTCACACTAGGCTGTTTGCCAGCCGCTGGTGATCAGCAGCTGACACCAGCATCACCGACTCACCAATCCAGGCTGAGTCAGCTCAGTGTCAGCTGCGAATTTTGTGGTCACATTAAGCTGACAGTCGCGGCTTCTTTCAATTCGCCGCTGATGCCAGCCTAGTGTGACCCGTGCTTTAGAATCTTAGAGTCGGCTGCTGGACTTTTTAAAAATTAAAATTTAATTTCTAAAAACTGGGACCCTAAACTGAAATTATGACTTCGACATTCCCTACTTCTCAAAATTATCTTCCTTTCAACACAAAAATCATGAAAATCCATCGAGTGGTAGATTCAGAATCGTGAAATAAAAAAACACTGTTTCGTTTTAATATTATAGATTTGTATCTTTTTTTTTAAATGAAAACGGCCCTTGCTTCAAAAACAACCCTCGTAAAATTGATTTTGTTAGTGGAAGTTTAATAGAAAGTAAAATAAACATATTATGTTTGTGATTTTGATTGTGCAATTTTCAATCTGGTGGCAGAAACATGACAACTATAGTTTGAATTGTAACATCTTAACATTGTTAACATATTGTAATTTAAATGTGAGTTTATAAAGAGTAAAGGCCAAATAGGCTATACCGGGCTACAGTGAAATGTGTTTTAATTTTAAATTAAGTGTTTAATGTTGGATTTTATTTCGAGATAATAGGCCTACTAAGTTTTTGTTTGATATTTTCAGTCTGTCAGAGACGAGTGACTTGATCATTTTTATAAATGTACTGAGTGAAGAGGATAGCCCTAGTACCCATAACCTTCAAACTTCAGACAGATGAAGTGCTTATCCAAGTGATTATTTTAAAATACCTAATTGCATATTGATGTTTTTAACTTGTGATACAATATGTAGTTTGATGTTAGTTTTCTGTTTTATAAATAAATTTATTTTTATAAATTCTGTTTCTTATTTGAATTGAAATTATTCTTAAAGTTACCGTATTAAGTTAGTTAGTTAGGTTGATTATCATGTTAGTGAGGAGGAATTAAAGGCAAGAAAAAATAAAACACACAATTACAAGTGAGGGTACAGTTTCTTAACTGGGCTATGCTGATATTGATTGAAAATATTGAATTGAAAATATTGATTAATAATCGATATTTTTAAATATATCTATTATAAAATAAAACTATCATAACCTAACCTAACCAACCAAACTTGCTGATGGTGAAAAAATCGCATGAAGGTTTACTAATCGAATCGATAGTTTCAATCAATATTAGCATAGCCCAGTTAAGAAACTGTACCCACAAGGGATGAGTAGGCCTAAATAATTTAATGCTGCAGCCAACAAGTAGTCTAGGCAAAATTTTTTATTAGGCCTAAGGTAGGAGGTACTAATGATTAGTAACCATATAACTTAGAAAATTTGGTATAAGTACTTAAACTACCTATTTAGGCCTAGTCAGGGTTTAGGCTAGAATGAAATTTGTTTCAGCAAAATGCTGCAAACTCTCTGCAAAGACAAAAACTAAGTTAACTGTAGAAAAAATATTATTCAATATCTTAAGCATTTAAAAACAAAAAATTCTAGTAGGCTAATATTACATTTGTTTGAACATTACATCTTTCAATTTTATTTGTAGAAAATTTGCCATAGGCCTAGCCTGCAAAACAATGTAAACTTAGCATTTTTAAGTTGTGAATAGCAAGATGCTAAAAATACTACCGCAGCTTAAACCCTGGGCCTAGGCCTACTTAACGCGCAACTACTCGACTCGACTTGATACCTGAGTTTTTACTCAAATACTCGACTCGACTCGAATTTAAAAATCACTACTCGCCCACCCCTAATAAATATTGTCCAAGAACTCTGCAAGAACTAAAAGATGCCATTAAGCTGAAAGTGGCAGCCATTCCAAGGGAAGTTACACGAAGAACTAAACTATGGACAACTTCAGGGAAAGACTTTGTGAGTGTCTTAACAATGGGGGACATCATTTATCTGACATAATTTTCAAAACCAAGTAAAGTGTACTAAGAGATGTAAAATGGCTTCATATAGGATATTAACAAATAGAAGTAATTGTTCTGCTTGTTTCTTATTCTTTTTGCAAATGCCTATTGAAATCAGGGAGATGTTTTGCCAGACCCTGTATTTAGCAGCTGGTTCAATAATTGTGTTTGTTTATTTGTTTTTCCAAACAAACTTTAGATTAGTATGTTTTGTTCTGCTTGATAAAACCTTGGTTTAAGGTATAATTCTTTTCTCTTCTTTTCTTTTCTCTAACTATATCAGCGGCCAAATCTTGAATATCTCTCACGGTCGTTTACACATGATCATCGTCTCCCGCAATAATAGGAACATTGCCATTATTTTCTGTGAATCTTAAACATCTCCCACAGTTGTGTGGACGTGATCATCTCCCGCGGTCGACGACTATTGGAGTTTTCGATCCGAATGTGGTTAGGTTATAATTTATTTGGATAATTGGAGTTTTTCTTAAATACTTTTCATTAAAAATATGTTAATAGATTAAGTGAATTTCTAGTAAAAACAATTGGTAGTAAAAAGAGAGTGAATATATTATAGGTTCTTAGAGACAAGGAGTGCAACCTCTAAGAACACCCAGAATACTCGGAAAATCTTGGGAAAACTTGGCTGGCTTATGGTGGTAACAGAAAACTGCAGATAGTGGAGGCAATAACGGGTGGCGTCGTCCTGTAATCCAGCTACTAGGAGGTCACGAATTGTGGATATTTATAGGGATGCACTGTGGATGCGATGCTCACTGGTGTGGATTAACGTCCGCACTAGTGAGTACTACGACTATCCGCAGTACTATCCTGATAATTAGACCAATTCGTAAATTACAAGGAAAAATGTGGTTCGGATTCCACTATAAACTGTAGGTCCCTTAGTTGCCATTAGCTGTATGGGCTATTAATTAACAGCTGTGTCTAAGGAACATGTCGGCCTTAGTCACTAACAAGACTACAAGATCGCGCCACTCATCCTTCACTCATATTTGGGTTAAAATACGCACATAGTGGCGTCCCCATCTTAAATAATTGATAATTGATAATTGATAATATAATGATGATACTGTAGGCTACTAAAAACTAAGTTGGTTTCCGATGGGTAAGAGTAAGCAAGTAGTTAAGGAGGAACCAAGGTGCTGGTGTAGTCACAGTATAGCCAGAAGAATTAATGACTCTGTCACACTTTCTTGTAGCACTAAAAGAAAAAATGTTATTTATAAAGTAAACAATCAACATAACAAGAGGGAATCTCGCTTCAAGAATCTTGAAAATAGTAATGCTGGACTTGAGCAGGTTAGGCCTAATAGGAAAAGTTTAGTACCTGCTAAACAACATAACGTGTTGCGAAATAAAGCGATCATAGGTAAAGCTAAATCTGCAGGACCACTTGTTGTGGCAGAGAGGAAGTCTTGGTTATTTATTTCTAGGTTGGGTCCCAGTGTAAAGGCCGAGTATTTGGTTGATTATATTAGTAGCTTGGACCAAATTGAGAGCACTCAGATCCGCTGTGAACAGATTCCTACTAAGAATAAAGAAGATTATTCGTCATTTAAGGTAGGTGTGCCTTTTGATCTTGCAGAGAAACTGCTCGATAGTGACTTGTGGCCTGAAGGAATTCTAATAACTAGGTTCTTGACGCCTCGTAACCGCAGACATTGGTCTAGGCCTAGCCTTGAAAACAAAGATAGAGATAGGCTTGACTCTCAAGGTAGTGCCTCAAAAAACGGGCAATAGGCCCTAGGCCTAGCTCATCTAGCCCTCGGATACGTAACTGTAATATTAGGTTTAAGCTTGATTTTATTAATATTAGGTCAGTTTTTAACAAGATTGAGGACTTGGAAGTTATTTTGCATAAGGAAAAAAGCGATGTGTTGTGTGTTGCTGAGACATGGTTAAACAATGACAAGATTAATTCTTTCAAAGTTTCTGGCTACAAAACAATTTCTTGTTACAACAGACCAAACCGCACAGGTGGCGGTGTTGCATTGCTTTTAAATACTGACTCTAGGCTATGTATAAAGCCTCTGCATATATGTGACCAAGACAATATTTGTTGCGAAGGAACATTTGAGTTTTGTATGGGCCTACTGAAATATAAACATTTGCAGTTTATTATAATTGTAATTTATAGAACCCCGATGAAAGAAAATTATCTGGATTTTGTTGACCGCCTTGATTTATTGTTGTCTGTTCTGAGGAGCAAATTTGACTATCCCTTTTATATTTGTGCTGATTTAAATGTAAATAACCTTGAAAGCTCTTGGGAAAGGGATTTTTTAGAGGACCTGATTGAAAGCCATAACCTCAACAGTATTTTTAAGGGGCCTACCAGAATTTGTGGTGATTCAATCACTCAACTTGACTACCTAATTGTTGACAACTGTATAGCCAAGGAGTTTCATGCGCCCCGAGCTGACCCAACTTATGTTTCTGATCACCACTATCTGTCTGTTTATGTATTGTGTGACAGTGATGCTAAAATTAAAGAGCGCAGGACCTTTCGGAGGAAATTTAACGCTACCACTCTGGACACATTTCAAATATTAACGAGAAATGAGGATTGGGTGCATGTTGGCATTTTGCAAGATTTAGATATTGGCCTAGACATTGTTTTTGATAACTTTTATGAATTGTTTAAATATATCTTTGATGTAAGCTTTCCTGCCTTAACCTGTAAAAATAGAAATGAACCTAGCTCTTCTTGGATTGGTAATGATGTTGTACTCTCGCATGAGACTCTTTTGCAAATGTATTGGGACACAAGGTCGCAGGGTTGTTCAGAAGATGTTAAAAGGGCCTACAGAAGGGCCAAACGGCAGCATTCGTCTCTTGTTACTATGACAAAAAAGTCTTATTTTAGTAATAGAATTCTAAACTCAAAAAATACTAGTAAGGAGTCATGGGCTGTGGTCCGTGCACTTTGTGATGAAGATTATGAAACACATACTAACTTAAGCTTGAAAATTGATAATGTTGTTGTGACAAACCCCCAAACAATTGTAAATCACTTTTGTGAGTTCTTTTATGAGGAAATTTCTAGGTTGGCAAATGACAATTGTGCTCCTGAGCTCCCTGTTGACTTAGGTGAGGGACGCTTTTTTCTCACACATGCTACTGTTGCTGAGGTGAGGGAGGTGGTAAATTCACTGGGATCCAAGAAAAGTTCAGGTGTTGATGAGATACCATGCAGCCTCCTCAAGCTTTGTAATGAAAATGTTATTGAAGCCCTCGCAAATTTAATAAATAAATCCTTTGAAACTGGCTGTTTTCCTACAAAGTTAAAAACATCTAAAGTAGTACCTGTGTATAAAAAGGCTGATCCACTTGCCGTTAGTAATTATCGCCCGATTTCTGTGCAACCATGTATAGGAAAAGTATTTGAAATCATTTTTTTGAAGAGATTCCTTAGGTTTATAGAATTAAATAATATATTGACTGAGAGTCAGTTTGGGTTCCGAAAACATATGTCTACATCTGATGCTGTCTTTGCCCTCCTGAGGAACATCTATAACCACCTGGATCTTTCTGAGAGCCTTTTATGCCTGTTTTACGACATGACCAAGGCCTTTGACCTACTAAACCATAGTGTCCTGCTTCGTAAACTACTTTCCCTGGGAATTTCAGGAAGACCTCTGCATTGGATATTCTCTTATTTAAGAGACCGCCACCTGGTCGTATCACTCAAGCATTTGGGGAATGACAATACTCTACGCACATATAAGTCGGCTCCATCCCCTGCCATGAATGTGGGTGTCCCACAGGGATCAAACCTAGGGCCTCTATTGTTCTTGCTCTATGTTAATGACCTACCTGGCTCCATAACATCTGGGAATGTGTGGCTTTTTGCTGACGATGTATGTCACCTAATCTGTAACTCTGATCGTGTCAGTCTTATTGAAGATACTCAATCTAGTCTAATTGAAATGCAAAATTGGTGTAACGAAAACTGCTTGATCTTGAACTCTGATAAGACAAACCTTATAGAATTTTACAATAGGAAAAAACCTGAACCAGCTCCTCAACTAGTGCTAGATGGGGTTGCACTCACTTCCCGTGGAAAAGTAAAATATCTTGGCCTGCACATAACTGAAAATCTAAAGTGGGATGTACATATTAATTCAATAGCTTCAAGATTAAGATCTGTAATCAATTTAATTACTAGGCTCCAGAAATTGGTCCAGACTGACATTTTGTTAAAAGTTTATTATGGATGTTTTCACAGTATAATATCTTATGGAATAGTATTTTGGGGAGGTAGTACCATGGCCAATAGGATCTTTCTCCTCCAGAAACGAATTATTAGGAGAATGTGTGGTGCTCAACGTCTTGCTCACAGTAGGCCCCTATTCAAGGACCTTGGAATTTTAACCCTCCCATCACTATTTATTTTAGAATCTGCCATCTTGGTGAGAAATAATCCGGACATCTTTTTCACAAACAATCTGGTCCATCAGTACAACACGAGAAGAGCTAATCAAGTACATGTACCCCAAGTTAACTCAACTTTGGCCAGCAAGAGCCCATATTTTAGTAGTGTCAAGATCTACAACTCACTGCCAAGGAACATTATCCAAGAGCAAAATTTCAATAAATTTAAGAAGATGTTAAAAGAATATTTATGTGAAGCGGCCTATTTTAAAGTAGAAGATTTGTTCAATTAGGCCTATTATTGTTTATCTACCCATTTGACGACCACGTCGCAGGAGCGATGCTAGTGGGACATCATCAAGTATCAAGTAAGTAAGTAAGTATCAAGTAAACCCAATAAAAGAGCTACCAAGAGCTAAGGCTGCTATTTATGTATTATATTCCAGTACTCTCTACCCAATTTTTAAAGCATTATCAGAATAGGAGTTGAGAGCAAGATGAATGAAAGCACATGTTTTGGATAGACAGTGTTTGTATGTTGTAGGCAAACCTCCAATGCAAACCTCAAGATCAAACTACCTCTTATCATCTGAAGATAAGCTAGAATTTTTCTAACAAAACATTTGACAAATCGACCTGGATTAGTTGGAATTTGCACAATTAATTATTATTTGTTCTCATGAATCCCATGACAATGCTCCAGACTTTGTAAAACGGGTTGGTAAAACCACAATAAATTAAAAATAACAATCACAATTTCATTAATAATACTACTACCACTACCACACAATGATTCCTACCCCTTTTTCAATCAGTAGTTTTGAGCTCTGGTCAAGGAACTGTGCAGCTTCATACCAAATGTCTGGATGATGGCCTACACACAGCAGACATTGCTCAAAGGCAAACATGACCCTGCGTGTTACTAGGGTCGTGTCCTCACTGCGCAAGGGGTTGGATTTTTCCCACTGGATGTATTTCTTCCACAACTCAACCTAGAAATAGTAGTTAATGGTATATTTTTTGCCCAGAACATCTTGGAACACAAATATTATGATAATGTAATTTCAATTTTATACAAGAAGAAGGGCAGTGTGTAGCAAGTGTCAATGCTGCAAATGAGCAATGTAATCAAATTTCAGATTTTAGCAAATTTCCTTGATAAACTTGATTGAGTTTGCGAACCAACAAGATCGGGTAAAAGAAACAGAGTGTTAGGGGTTTTTAAATTGTTCAAGAATAAGTTTACCAAATTTTCACCCTTAAAACTTAAAAATTCCCACTTTTCATATTTTTTTATATTGAAGCATTGTTGTACAATTAAAGGTAACAAAGAAGGAGTGATGTGTCAAAACTGAATCTCAAATCTCAAAACCATCAAAAGTTTGGAAAAGTTTCGGTTTCGAGATTCAAAAGTTTCAAAATTGAAGATTTTGGCAGTTTTATTTTTGAAACTGCTGACATTTTTTATGTCATTATTATTTTTAATAACACTGTTTCCACACAAGCTCGTATCAATAGAGCAAACACATCACTATATCAACAGTAATAAAACAAGTAACTGTATTCTGAACTACAAAAGGCATCTTAATACTACAACTGGAAAGACGTACAATTCAGTTTCATATCAATATTTCATAACACAAAGAAATATTGACCACTAAATGTTCTAAACAATCTAATATTCATGTTTATGTTGGTATTAGGAGTTAATTTATTTTAATGTTGGTTGTTTATAAAAAAATATTTTGTATCCGGTTTTAGATTATCAGACGCATATTTATGTTATGACAGTGTCAGGAGTCGATCTCTTTCAGTTTTGGTTGCATACTTAACATTTCATTATTACCTGTATTTTTTGTAACCTTGACCTTTATAACTAGCTAAGTAAAAAATTTTCGCGTTTAGGTTTTGAGATTCGAGATTCGGGATTTGATTTTTAAAAGTTTCGGTTTCGGTTTCGGTTTTGAGATTCAAAATTTCTGGTTTTGAGTTTGACCATCACTACAAAGAAGATTCACAAAAACTGTACATCTAAAAATTGCATTTTATTCTAACAGAGAAAAAGTTACCTGTATTACAGAAGTTTGCTTGTTTATGGATATACAGTATTTTGATTCCATGCTATACTATTAATAGTTTACAAATAACACAATTTTCCTTCCTTGTAGCAACAAACCTAAGTACTCATTTAATCTTATGTTACTTGAATAGGGAATAAACCTGATATGTTTAAGGACATTTTTGCAAAAATCCAATCAGACAAATTAGTTTAGTCTGCAGGTTTGCTGCGGTGGAGATATTATTTTTGCTATGGCATTACCGGTATTGGTATTTTACTCGATTTTCAATCGTAGATACCACCACAGACAAGGGAAACAAAAGCAGACAGCCAACGGTCATTCTCCAAAAGCTCACCAGCGTGCAGGCGCGTGTCCTCTGCCACACTCTGCCACTGCCTCCTCTCTACGTTACCGACCTTCCCAACGCTAAGGAAGTGACGCACGCACGCGCGACGCCAACACTCATGTGGCTGTACACATCGGTGTATTCACCTACCACGGCGGCTCCCTTTGTTGACGGATTGTTCATGATTTATTGTAGTGTTGTGAACTGTTCTTAAGATAGTATATATTTATAGAATTGTAAGTTAATATGTAAATTTACAAAAATATTATGAAAATATTAATATTTACAAAAATATTACTGCTTGTATAAATATACTACGAAAATATTCCCTAAAAATTGGATTCAGGTTAAACTACCTATCAACACACGTTTTCAATTATTACATATTAAACATTCTAACACATTGTACAACATTAAACTGCAGACTTGAGTTACCTGCTTTATCTCTTCCAGGGTGCCAGTTGGAGGTGTGCTTGGAATGTTCTTGTTCAGTCCTCTGGTGATTGTCTCAAATTCTTTAGCCACTCTACGAGCATTCATGTAATCTCTGCTTCTTTCAATACCCATCTTTTCTGCAATAATTGGATTGATACTCTGTTCAAAAGCCATATAGTCCTTCCAGAATGTCTCTATACTGACCATGGGGTTTACCACTCCTCTCTGATAAACCTGTTTACAGAATTAAATTTAATATCATTTGTTCAGTCCAGGCAAAGTTAGTGTCATAAGGATGGTTGTTTCTTACACTTCATCTACATTACAAGAATGCAATATGTATATTTTAATGAATTAACGATATAAATAAATAAAAAACGTAATAAAATTGGGAAAAACATGTTGGGACATTTTGTAAAACACATAGGCCTACCTGTCAGTGATCTCAAATACATTGGCTTAATGAAATGAAATGAAATGTGTTTATTGTCTTTTGAATTTTTGCAAATTATTGACATTGTCAAAAAACAGCTAAAGTTATAGCATAGTCAGATAGTAAATATAATATAGCTAACCAGAAAAAATGAGACATGTTACAATACACATTATAAAAATATTACAATTGATTAATCTTATTCTAACTAAGAAAAGTCCGTAACATTTAGAATAATGGAAGTGATTGAGCCCCATAACCAACAAAATCCAACAGTACTATGGTCTACTATTTGCTAACTCTACTTAATCATTTAGAAAATAGAAGGGATTGTTCAGAAGCCATCTGTAGAATTTTGTATTTAAAGCATTTACAGGATATTTTGGTATTATATGTATTAGCTTGTTGTATATTTTTAGTGGGATTACAATATGGCTTTTAAGAGTTTAAGACAATCTGAAAAAAATCTATGGTAGCAACTAGCAACGCTTGTCCTTGTATTATGAACATGAGAATGTTGTTTGATTAACTTCATGTTGTTTCTTGTCTCAGGATTACTGTTTTAAGATTATAAAAGGTATAATGTTACCTGGATCTGCCAGAGTAATCCAAAGGCTGTCTGTCGACTACGCGTTTCGAAGCAATAATAGCTTCATCATCAGGTCTTCAAGAACACGTTTCACGACCTCCTGATGAGTGAAACGTGTTCTTGAAGACCTGATGATGAAGCTATTATTGCTTCGAAACGCGTAGTCGACAGACAGCCTTTGGATTACTCTGGCAGATCCAGGTAACATTATACCTTTTATAATCTGTTTGATTAATTCGGGATTTTTTAGAATATATGATACAGAGTCAAATAAATAAATGTTAATCACTGATGGAATTTGTAGCTGAATGAACAGGGGTTTACAGTGTGCTACGCACCATAAAGCTTTCTATAGACTTTTCATTAACTTAGGCCTACAAAATTCCTTTGGCTATTAAGTTAGCCCACATTGAACTCAAAGTCATTTCTTTCTTAATAAAAGATAATTCCTAATTTGTGTTTTATTTCTGTCTAATGAGGTAAGTCTTTATCTTAATCTTATAATATATGAATTATTTTAAGAATAAATAGATTTGGTAAGTTACAATATAAAATTTATTAATGAAATACAAATATAAGATAAGTTATTGGTTGAATTAGCTACAGGGTAAGTTAACAATGGTAAATTTTCAAAATGGTGGGGGTTCCAAAGTGGATGAAAAGATTCTAGGCTTATATTGGGTTGGTTTCTTCTAAAGTACTAATTAATATTTAAATAGATGACCTCTTAATCTCAGGGAGGGGTGGTCGTGCCGGTTCGAATGATATATTAGGCTTCTTTAAAATGTAGATAATTTAATTTAGTTATTATTATAAAATACTAGGTTCGTGATTCTATTAATATAATAATGTTAATGTTCAAAGAAAGATTCCAAATGGTTTCACTGAATTTAATGAAATAAAATAAAATTTGAAGATTAAATTTTGAATAAAAGTTCAATTTGAAATATATCTTGATGAGTTAAGTTAATTGGGCCTATTAGGCTATGCTGATTAAATGTCCAAGGAAGATTAAATTTGTCCTTAGTTAAACAAGATGGATGATGGTTACCAAATTTGGAGTGTCTGTCTTCACCTTTGTATCATTATGTAGTAAATAAAATAGGGGTTGGTTAAAATTTTGTACTATTCAAGGCACTTGTCCTGAATACTTTGGACGATAAGAAATTTAAAATTTAGATTATACTTTGGGATTATGAATTTAATTTAAATCAAACACAATGTCCAATAAAATGATGTTCACACTGTGAAGAGTTGGCAGGATCTGGGGAGAGGCAGGTAGAAGCTCAGGAAGTTCATGTCCATTGTTGAAATGATGTACAGCTGGTTAATTCACATAAATGACACTTGCCACAGTAATTTTGATTTTCTTTGGATAGCCTAATTTTGAAAAGTAATACTATATTTAAGATGTTATTACTATATTGCAATTTTCTTACAATTATATATTATTCTAAGTAAATGATTATTGTTGGTTTTTGATGAGTACAGGATAGGTATGGAGAGAATTGGCATAAATATTATATTGTAACATAAAATAGGATGATGTTTCTGTGGGGTGATAGGATATTATATAACATTGAACAAAATTTGATAAAATAACACATTAACAAGGAGAAACATATTAAATAACTGATAATACATTATCAGGGGCATTAACAGACATTATGAGAGAAAATATACAAAATAATAGAGAAATTAATGTTAATGATGAATGAATGACATGTAATATTACAAGTGTTCCTGTAGGAGTTCATAAGATATAATTCTAACCAACTTCTTTTGTAAGACTAATGTTTCCTCTATCCTACTGCAATTTCTGTAAAAGATCATATTGTATCTAAAAATGGATTGGAAATAAACAAAGTAGGCTGTTTTAATATTCAAGATTCAAGATTCAAATATTCTTTATTCAATATATAACACATATAAAACATACATGTATCTGAATAGAGTCAAAATCTATATACAAAACATATACATTAAAACATAAATCTACGCAAATGTCCATTATGAAAAATAAATGGAAATTCAAATGAAATATTTTTTTATCTACAAATTCTTGTAATGAATAAAAAGGATTTTTTACCAAGAAATCTTTTAAAAGTTTTTTTGAATTTTTTGAAATTTGTCTCCTGCCGGATGCTTATTGATAAATATTGTAACAATTTCAATCCTGCATAGGTGGTTTTCTTTGTATAATATTCTAATTTATGCTGAGGCAATCTAATTTTTAACCTAGTATTATAGTTATGCCCAGGATTGGAGGGTGTTGTTGGTTCCCTTTGTTTCAAAAAGATTATGGTTTCAAGAATAAATAAATTATACACAGTTAAAATGTCCAATTTATGAAAAAGATTCTTCACTGAGATGGTTTTCCGTAATTTCATAATAGTGCGAATTGCTCTTTTTTGCTGTTTAAGTACTTTATCAAGATTTGATTTTGTTGTTCCACCATAGACTGTGATTCCGTATGAAATGTGGGATTGAACTAATGAATAATCAATAATTTTTAAAGTTTCCAAATCACAGACTCTAGACATCTGTCTCAGAGCATAGATACCAGAAGATAATTTGTTTACGATGTGGTTGGTGTGATCATCCCATGAGAGATTTTCATCAATGATTAAACCAAGAAATTTAGTTAGGCCCACTTGATCTATTCTATCTGATTTTAAGAAAATATTTGGCTCGAATTTGACTTTTGATTGTTTGGTTGAAAATGATATTAGGTTTGTTTTCTTTTTATTTACTAATAGATTTTTTTATCAAGGAACTCATGGATAAACTGAACTGTTTTATTTAAAGATTTTCAACATAATCATGGGACTTTCCTGAAAACAGAATATTACAGTCATCAGCATACAGACACATTGATGCATCGGGCCCAGGGATCATCTCCGGCATGCCTCTTATGTAGCAAAGAAAGAGCAGAGGGCCTAAGATTGACCCCTGGGGAACCCCATAACGCAGTGTCTGACACTGAGACCTGGATTTTTCAAGGTATCGAGCCCTATCACTCTCGACAATATAATCAACTTCAACAAACTGTTCTCTGTTGTCTAAATATGAAGAAAACCATCTTAGCTCCTTACCACAAACTCCCAACTCCTCCAATTTAGCTAATAACTTGCAGTGTGACACACTGTCAAAAGCCCTACTAAGATCTAGAAATACAGTCCAACCTCAGTATAACAAATCTGAAGGGACCGAACTGAATATTCGTTATATCAAGGATTTCGTTAAAACGAGGTTCGTTATATAGAGGTTATGTTTGCAGGAATTTTGCTAAGTCGAGGTTCAGAACCAGCGTCGGTCAATATAGGTCGGGATTAGACCTCATTAAAATACAGTACAATTAAAGTAGCATAGGCTACAATACTTTACAGTAGTGTTTACATTGTACAGTAGAACCTAAATTATCCGGCATAAAAAAGGGGAGGGATCTTGAATATTGCGCAATCATGATAATAGCATTGACCTTGGTACAAGTTAAAAACTGTAAGTTTAAAATCACAGCTTGTTCTAACCCTCCTAAAACCTAGCCAAGTATTGCGTAGTCATAAACCATGTAAAGAACAAAACAAAACAGTAGTACAAAGTTTTGTAAGCTACTGCTCGTGATAGGCCGGGAGGCTACTTTACAGTACAGTACTGATTTATCACAACAGAGGAATGTCAATAATAATCATTAAATATAGCATTGGTGTTGCTAGTTGAAACAAATTGTATTGAAAACAATAAATTATTAGATAAGTCATTATAAAAGTGTATAATCATAGCCAACTTAAAGATAATAAACGCACTCGAAAAAGGAATGTTAAAATAACAATGTTGCTATTCTTTCTCTTTGGTTTTGTTTTTATATTCTTTCTTAGGTTTCTCTTTATCCAAAAATTGTACAATTCACCATAGTTACTTATCGCCCAATCACAGCTTACTAAACATTACGTCGTCATCAGTCCTCAGTGAATGAAATCAGTTCTCAGTTGCAACATAGCGCGCGCAGCGACAGCAGATAGAAAGATATGTAAAACGGAGCAGACGAATGTTAGCGCAAGCGATGACGTCACCTTTCATTTAATTTGATAAAGAAACAGATTTTTCAAAAACAATAATGGGGTGGGGGATTTGTTATATCGAGGGAAAGACGTAGACAATTCGTTATGCAGAGGTTAAATTTGCAATGTAGAGGTTCTGACAATGATAAATTCGCTATATTGAGGTGTCTTATTTTAGCCGAAATCACAAAAAATTCGTTAAATCAAGGTCGTTGTTATGGTTTGTTCGTTATGTAGAGGTAAAATATACATTGTGTCTTATGGAGAGTTCTAGGGGATTTTAAAAATTCGTTATATCAAGGAATTCGTTGTATCGAGGTTCGTTATATCAAGGTTAGACTGTACTCCAATGACATTTTCACCTTTGTCTATTGCATTTATGATGGATTCAATAAATTCAACAGCGGCAGTAATTGTGGATTTTCCAGATCGAAACCCATGTTGTTCCCTATCTAGCAAATTGTTAATTTCAAGAAAATTAGCAAATTGGTTATATACGATACGTTCAAAGATTTTTGTAAAAACTGGTAATAATGAAACAGGGGGATAACATGTTGGATCTGTACTATTGCCACTCTTAAAAATAGGAATTACTTTAGCCAATTTTAATTTAGAAGGAAAAATACCAGAAATAAGAGAAGAATTTATTAAGTGAGTCAATGGTTTACGAATAAAAATTATAGATTTTTTAACAATTGTGATGGGTATCTCATCCCTGAGGAAAATTTGTTTTCAAAAGAAAGAACAGTTTTCTCAAGATAATCCTCTGTTATTGTTTGAAATTTAAAGATTTTATTTGGAGCTTTATGTTGAGTGTTACAATTTTGTAAAGATTGCTGAGAAACAGAGGGCAAAATTAGTTTTTCCACAGCAGAAGCAAAAAAGTTGTTTAAAATATTGCTCACAGCAATTGGATGTGTTATGATTTTTTCATTTTGAGACATACTAATGTTGGGGTTAGAATTTGTCTTTTAGTTTAATTTTATTTCTTTTTTAATTATATTCCATGTCATTTTAGTTTTGTTTGTTGCACTTTTTATTTTCCCATTGTAAAATGTTTGTTTAGATTTAAGTGTTGATTCTTTTAAGTCTTTTTTGCAGATTTTCAACTTTCTATTTAACTTTTTTGTTTTTTGCACTCTGCTTAATCCTTCCAAATCTGTGAGGTGCCTTTTAGCGAATTTCCCTATAGGGAAGTAGCTATTACCGTAGGTGGCACGGTAAGACCTAGACCCGGGACCGATTTACTTTTTCATTTTGATGTCCCCAGAGGCCAAAAACACCATTCGTTCAAATTTTTATATATGTATATATATATATATAGACATATATATATATATATACGTCCGTGAACGCGATAACTTGAGTAATTTTTGTCCGATTTTGATGAAACTTGGTTTAAAGGTGTAAAGCGGAATAAACTTGAATGAGTTCGCGAACCAGCACGATCGGACCATGGGAACGGGGCTTTACGGGGGGTTTTATGGGGTAAAAATTGGTTTTTCTCACTTTTGACCCTCAAAACACAAAATTTCCCGATTTCTCTTTAGACCTTTTTAAAGAGCTTAAAAAAACAAATAATTTAGTATATAAAAGTATTTTTGTTCGATTATTAGTAACAGTGACGTAGCCAGAATTTCAAAATAGGGGGGGTCGACCGACCGGGCCCAGGTAGAAGAAGGGGGGGGGGTCCGGGAAAAATTTGAAAATATAGGCCCTAAAACGGTATTTTTTAGCTCTCCTGGCATTGAAAATAATCAAACCCAACGTCAATCCAGTATTATTATATAATTTTACGTTTAATTTAACAAAAAAATATTATATTTTGGATCGGAAGGGGGGGGTCCGGACCCCCAGGACCCCCCCCCTGGCTACGTCACTGTTAGTAACGGAGAAAATTAAAAAAATTGTAAATTTAAAATTCCCATGTTATTCTTATGGAGAATATTGTCAAATGTTGTAGTTTGCTTGTTTATGGATATATTTTGATCAAACTTGGCAAATTTATTTATTTTGTACTAAGCTATCAATATTTTACTCAAAAACACACTTTATTAGTTTCCTTGTAGCAGCAAACCTAAGTACTCGTTAAACCTAATGTTATTAAAATATATTTAACTGAAAATCAATTCAGACAAATGGAAATTCGCTTAGTCGGCAGGTTTGCTGCAGCGGGGGTATTTTCTCTAATATTTCATTTGACTTATATAGTTTTAATATATACAATGTATTAGTTTAGTCATAAGACAGATTACCCTTGAAAGTCTAGAACTTATGTAATCGATATGAGGTCCCTAAGAAAGAGTCTTATCCAGATAAATACCAAGAAATTTAACATTGCCTACATAGCCATCCAACATATTTTATTCACACGGTTTAAGGCCAAAAACTATTTTTTGAGTTTTATCTTTATTTAGGTATAACAATAAATAAAACATACCCCTTGGTAGATTTCTCATCCTTATGGAACAGCTGAAGATAATTTTATATTTTGTTGGTTCTGTCCGGTGCACTATAGAGGTTGTGTTTTGTTTACAATTTGTTTCTTGTTATTTCAGTTATTTAAAACCTTGTTTAACCAAATAAAACTATATAATCATAAACAATAACTCGTATCCTAGTTATATATTAACCAAACAGTAAAGCATGATTTGTACATTAACCTTAAAATAGAAACAAAATGTTGTCGCCCAGTGTCACAGGACATGAACTAGACACGAAAAACAAGCTTAAAAATTTACAATGGGATGAGAAGTCTAACTTAGTGGGAAAACGCAAAATGTTCTGGAACTTAAGTGAATGTACACACCTCTAACACCACCATTGATGTTGTGTGATGACAACACCTCTTTACATGTATTTATCTATCTACTGCTGTATCAACCCAAGAAGCATTAAGTTTAATGTTAATTCAGCTGTGTCTTTAATCATTATTTTAATTTGTTGTGTGATCTTCACTTCGGTCTATTACTAAGTGACCATGAATGGTTTGGTCATGTTCTGGTACAATCCTAACTCGATGATGCTGAAACGAAAATTCACTAATCAATTCAGTAGCTGCTAGGTATTCTTGGTTTACTTCCCTTTCATCAGGTGCAGACCTCTCTAAAATGCACTGCCAATACAATCTGTCCCCTAATATTAGAACGTAGTCAATGTCACTTGGCTCCCATGTGTCCGGATCTGTTAGGTAGAGTGCTACACACGCTACTGCTGATATAGCAGTGCATTGCTTGCCTGCTGTGTCCGACTTAAATCTGCTATTGGATTGATTGAACGTTCCTCTAAGTATGGATACATTTTCATCTATAACTTTAAACTTGTCTTTGATGTGATTTCGCTCTTCTGGAACAATGTTTGTGTTGTCAGACATCCTTATAACTTCTGATATATCAAGGTCTAATATGTTACTAAAGTTAGGTTTAACATCCTTATACATTATGTTGTGACTAAGTAACCAATAAAGGGCAGTCCGTATATTTCCAATGTCTATTTGCAACTCTTTGTGGTGTTCAAGGTTTTCTTTTTTTTCTACCAAAACTATTATGCCTGCTTGGGAAAGGCTTAGAGGAAGCTGATCTGCAATCTCAACTACATCTTGAGCAAACAAAACCACCTGCCCCTTACACCACTTTTGGCTCAACCAATTTTTCAGCTTAATTATTTTCATAAAAGGTACCATACGTGATAGCAACCTTTGTTCAACTTCAGATAGATTTTGCAGTGCTGGTGGCTGAGGAATGACTTTCATTCTGTTCCAAAAGGCTTGGGACGGTACTTTATTCCTTTTTAATGCAGAGGAACACCGATTACAGGAAACTATTGTGTCCGGCATTTCGATATCTCTAGGAAAGAGACTTAGTTTTTCACTAGCCCTTATGTTGTGTACAACTCTTTGTTTAGGATACAGCATTTTTTGGCAAATCTCACATGGGGTGTCAGCAAACTGATTGATTTTTGACGTAAAATCTAGTGCACGAGATCTTTGAGTGTCACGTCGTTTCTTTGCCAGTCTTTCTGTTCTTGCAAAATTATTTTCTTTTTTGGCTCGTTCATATTTATATTTCCTCATTCCTTCAATTCTTTTACAGTATTGATCTGGAGATTCTTCTTCTAATCGCTGACGTTTCGCGCGCATCCTATGGTCTCTTTCTTCAACTGTTTCACTATTCAGTCTTTTTCTTATCAGACCTAAGCGGCGCTCTCTGTTTTCTGTCGATTCGTTATCCAGCCTTTGTCTTATTATGCCTAGGCGATTTGCTCTTTCTTGTGGCGGTTCATTTTTCAGACGTGACCTAATTGTATTATATCTATGTTCTTTTTTCTCTTGAGTTTCATTTTTTCTTCTTATACATTCTCTGGTTTTCATTTCAATTAGTCTTCTTTTTCTTTCTTCACTTGTATCTCTTTCCCGAATTTCAAATATACGATCTGCATTCTTTTTTAACCGAATTGTTCTTTCTACCTCTGTTTCAGTTTTACGGTACTTTTTCATACGTAATGATCCTTTTGTACCCCTCACCATTGCTTAATCAACTTTACACTTTCAACTTTATATTTTATCAACACCATAAAATTAACATCTTAAAAAGAAAAGTATAGTTTATAATTGGAAACATTACTCGTACAATCCACTTATTTCACACTGTTTATAATAGACAATGTTTAACAACAAACATTAATAGATTTTAAAGTTTTATTTTGACAACTCCAATTCAACACCTGTTTTACCAAAACATTAAAATGTTCATTTTTATAACCATTGATTATGTAACCTAATCAAGCAGTTTTAAAATAATAATAATTGTTCTGTGATGTTTTTGATCGCTGTAAACAATTTTTATAAAAAAAATTAAATAAATAAAATATAACAAATTATAGTCACTAAAAATCATGAAATAATTTATTTTTGTGAAAAAAAAACAACCGACTTCAAACGCTCTAAAAAGAATGAAATAATTTTAGTATAGTCAACTTTTGTAGTATTCAAGCTCACGTATTTCAAGTCGGCGCGGCTCTATAATGATTTTTGGTACAACGTACTTCAATTTAAGAGGATGTCCACAACGCAGGTAACTCTATAACTATTGGTGCTAATCTCCATGTTTTTTTCAGTACTGCGTTGAGTGTTAATTTATCATTGTGACCCATCATCTGATACCTTCATATAGTTTTTTTTTTTTTTTTTTTTTTCAAGTAAGATAATAACTATTATCTTATAGTACTATTAACGAGTATCTTTTAAAAAGTGATAGTGCATTTAAATGTTTTTAATTGGGAAATGTAACGTTTATATAATTAACTAGCTTCTCTTCCCTGTCAATATCAAAATATTATTGTTTTCAATTAATATAGAAAATGTTAGAGTTAGTTTCATGATGCATCCATTCGGAAGTAATTTTAAGCATTTCCACAATAAGCATAGGTACATAAATTAACAATTTTTCAAATATTAAAATAAACTCCCTATCTTATTTTATTCGGATTTTCTGTGTGAGAGCCCCGTCGACTTGAAATACGTGAGCTTGAATACTACAAAAGTTGACTATACTAAAATTATTTCATTCTTTTTAGAGCGTTTGAAGTTGGTTGTTTTTTTTTTACAAAAATAAATTATGTTTATCATAGTTTTGTTTATTGTAATTAAGTCAATGGTTCTGAAAACACTGCCACTACAATCACCGACTGAAAAATACAAGTGTAGGTCATCAACATACTTAAATCATGTGATAATTAAAGTAAATGAAAACTGAGCTTGTCATTAATTAATTTATGTAAAGAGTAAAAAGCAGAGCCTCCATAACTGACCTCTTGGGCACACCCATAGCAACCCCTTCCCAATCAAATCTTATGCTTTCAACAGCATTTAAAATCCCTACGGTGCTTAGCTTTCACAGAAAGAGTTTGTGATTTACACATTTAGAGCCTTTAGAAATATCAAGAAGAGTATGGTATTACCTTGCCAATATTTTAGAGCCAGTCTAATGTCATTCGTCAGATATTGCAAGTGCTAATCTGTATTGTGAGCAGTTCAAAGCCAGATTTACGATTGTCAAAATTATTGTTTTCTGACAAAAACTCAAAACAATTTTGCAAACATTTAAAATTTTACAGTCCACGATACTTAAACATCAATAGCTTAAGACACAAATTTAATTTAGAAAAAGGAAAAAAGGGGAAAATCGTTACAAGAAGCTATAATTGGGATCAGAGAGAAAACCATTCCCGACAGATGTTTTGAAAATGTGGTGGTGATAGAAGTATAAAGAGAATATCTCTAAAAACCAGAGTAGAAATGCCATGAGATCAAAGTCTGAAAGTGAACAGAAGATATCATTTTTTTAAGTTGATTGATGCATGGACCAATGACCATGTATTTACCATCAATCACATCAATTGATTCAATAATATATCGGAAAAAATAACATAACATTTTGTATGGTTACGAACTAGCCACACTGCATTATCAAACTTTTGGGAATATTTATACTTGCTACACAAATCTTGAAAACACTTACCTTTCTAACAGCGCTGATTTTCTGGTTCTCTGCATACGATCCAATAGCCTCTACACCCTTGAGAAACGTAACATAATCATTCCATATGCTGTAAGACTGAATGTCCATTCCAATCTTTTCCAGAGCAAAATCATAAGCTTGAGCCATCTTCTCTCTAGAATACACTTGTAAATAAAAACTCTAGATTTTGGAAATGTAATTTTCTTGTCTTACATGCTGCATTAAAAGCTTTCTATGAATCCAAAATAACCTCAAGAAAATCCTTATATTTATTTAACAATCTAACAGATAGTAATATAGCAAAAGGCTATATTTTTAGCTTGAAAATGCATAAATAGCATCATCATTCTTAGTTACTCTCATGCAAAATATGCATACAGTACCAGCATTGTCTCTTTTGCATACTGACCACGTTGCAAGGCACGGGTATTTATAAGTTGCAAGGCTAGTACTGTAGTTTATAAAATTCAAAAGCATTATGATAATATGGTATTACATGTTGTGTTGTTGCTGTTAGCGAATTTCCCTATAGGGAAGTAGCTATTACCGTAGGTGGCACGATAAGACCAAGGCCCAGGACCGATTTACTTTTTCATTTTGATGTCCCCAGAGGCAAAAAACACTATTCGTTCAAATTTGTATAAATTGTAATAACATAATAGAGTTATATAGGTGTCCATTAACGTGATAACGAGTATTTTTTGTCCGATTTTGATGAAATTTGGTTTAAAGGTGCAAGGTGAGATTAAACTTGAATGAATTCGCAAACCAGCATGATCGGACCGTGGGAACGGGGTTTTACAGGGGGGGGGGGGGGTTATGGATTAAACATTGGTTTTTTTTCATTGAACCTCAATACACAAAATTTTCCTCTTTATATAGAGCTTAAAAAACAAATAATTTAGTATATCAACGTGTTTTGGTACGGTTAAGGTAATAGAGAAAAATAAATTTAATTTAAAATTCCCATGTTATTTTTATGGAGAATATTGTAAAATGTTGTAAGTTTGCTTGTTTATGGATATATTTTGATTAAACTTGGCAAATTTATTTATTTTACATTGAGCTATTAATATTTTACTATTGTCGGGACCACGCAAGTTTGCAGTTGGTGGCAGCCAATCACAAGACAAGGCTAGTGCGACGTTGCCACATCGCCCATTGACAACACTAATTAAAATATAAAAACAATATTTTCAAATCAGCTGGTATTATTAGATTTGGCAATACCGCACCGTTCTCATTGGTTCATTCAAAACCATATGGTAAATAGGCTCCTCCCTCAACTGCAAACTTATGTGGTCCCGACTATAAAAACCACACTTTATTAGTTTTGTTGTAGCAGCAAACCTAACTACTTGTTAAACCTAATGTTATTTAAATAGATTTAATTGAAAATCAATTCAGACAAATGGAAATTCGCTTAGTCGGTAGGTTTGCTGCGGCGGGGGTATTTTTTAAATCACATGGTTGTATAGGGCCAACATTAATGTTTTAACCCTCGAGGGGGCGCTTGAGAAGTTAAGCCGCGTTTACACTGGAGTTAAGAACACGTGTTTCCTAATGTTCCTAAAAACCAAGAAACACTACTTTTTAAACAGAAAAATTTTTGATGTTGGAAACTGTTTTATAGTGTTTACAACAGAAATTTTGTTTCCCACCAGAAGTCGGTTAAGATTACCACACCACATTTCTAGATTTCCCAAATCAATGTTTACACCCGCCACCATAAAGCAAAGACCCGGTTGCGTAAAGGGTGCGCCCAAACGCTCTCCGATGTTCATTATTAAAGAAGGAGACTAGGACTAGAGGCATTGAATATGTAACACTACAAGAAGCGAAATCCCAATTCTATCAAGGGTGACTATTGTGGCTCATAGAGTAAGCCTACTCAGAGATTATCTCAGGCTTCGCCAACACTTAACTGGAATACAACTGGAGGTATAACACTGACACAGCAACTCAGCTACAAAATCGTCCCAACTAGAGGAATCCACTATCTCATTGGCCCATGGCTGGATTACAATCCCACAATCCCCTATTCCTACCAGCCTGCCCCTAGCTCCAATGTATTAAGTAAAATATACTCTACCTCTAGTACATACTAGAAGATACGGCAGCCAACGTCTCTCATTCAGTGCTACCTCCAGTTGCATCTCTAGCTCAGTTTCACCAGCACAAGCAATACAAAATGTTGAGCTAATCTTTGGTTTGTCATAGAAGCGATGCAAGAATTATGTAACGCCTCGGAATCGGCAAAAATTAGTAGTGTAGACGTTATAAATTTACTCTGCATTTTGACAACCTTACTATATTGAGATCAAATTTTGAAAATAGGTAGAGAGCTTGGAAATAATCCCTCCATACAAAGAGTAAGTTATAGTTTTATAATTAATATTTGGATGGTTATGTTTATTAATATTTAGATAGTTAATTTTGGGTAAAAACTGGAAATGAGACATGAAAAAGTTAATCAACTACTAACATTGTTTTTTTTTTTTTTTTTTTTTTTTTTTTGTCAGAGAAGTTTTATCCGTGATAAATTTGTAGATAATTAAATATATTTTACTGTTTGTATTCAACTTTTTTTCTATCGAGCTTAGTTTTGTCAAAATTTCAGGTTGAACAGAGCGGCAAATCTTCATTTGAAGGGTTCGGAGGGTGCTAGCCACCATCGGCTGTCGTAGCATCGCATTTGCATGCCTAATTACTGTAAGTTGACTGAATTATTCCAAGCAGGAGGTTTCTTTTAATTTTCCTTATTGCTATTAGTTTCGTAGCAACTATTGGTTTAAATACAGTCAAAGAAAATCTTTGTTATTGAAAAAAGAACCTGCATTTATAAAGCAGGGGTACAGTTTCTTAACTGGGCTATGCTAATATCGATTGAAATCGGGAACCAGGATATATATGCTTAAATATATATGCTAATATCGGGGAAATCGGGCGGAAGTTTTTCTTGAATTATTCTCCCAAGTGGAGGTGTTTAGGGATAATCTAAGCAAAACTACGACGAAAAACAAATTTAAACTATAAAATAATCAAACGTATTTCTCATTAATGTTTTTCATGACAAGGAATAATATTGGACAACAAAACAGACAGCTGATAGTAAAAAAAACATTCATATCATCTGTATGACTATTACAAATAAATACAGAAGAAAAGGCAGGCATTTTCAACAGGCTTCAGTTGGTTCTTTGCCTGGTTTTAGGAGTGCGACTACATGAGACTTCCTCCAGATTTTCGGAACCTTCATTGTTGCCATACGTGTGTTCATCATTTTCAATATCCAGTTGAGGGTTTCTGGCCCGAAACGTTTTATTTGCTCTGTTCTTATATCATCCAGTCCTGCAGCTTTATTTTCTTTTATTAGGCTAAGAGCTGTTCTCAGTTCCTCAATAGTAAAAGACCTCTCTAAAGAGCTTTCCGTTTCCTCATTCTTCAATCGCTCCAATTTGTGTTTTTTGACCCTACGTTTTGGTTTTCCATTCATAAGTAATTGGTGAGCTATTTGGTTTGGGGTCACTTGGCTATAGTCTGGTTTTTTTTTGTGTTGGGTCGTTACTAAGGTTTTTTATCAACTTCCAGGCTCTCCTACTGTTTAATTTCATATCCAGGTCAGAGAGAAGCCTGGACCACTTCTCCTTCCTTCCCTCGCTCAAGCAGCGCAGAAGTTCTTCACCCTGTTCAATAGTTTCTGCTGAGAAAGGATCTTTATCAAAGTTGTTATTGTAATTTTCAAGGAGATCTTTCGCTTGGGGGGTGAGGCCACTGACATACTGGGTTCGGCATTCCCTAGGAATGAATTTTCTTGAGGCATTTTTTACCAGTACAACAAATTTTTCATAATTTTCAGGACAAGGGTTCAACCGTTTCACATCTGAATCAAGTTTTTGAGAGAAACTTTGCCACTTTGCCTTTTTTTAATTAAATCTTCTCTTGAATGGAACAATCTCTGGTTGAATGGTTGAACGACTTTAGTGATTGTGCATATTACAGGTTTGTGCTGTGTCTTAAGTATCGGGGGGCCCACTGATTTAACTGTGTTCTTTGTCACGTTTTAACTTACAAAAATGTTATCTGGGTTGTAGCCTCTTTGCCACCGACCGCTATTGAAAGACGCAGGTAGCTTTGGGTCATGAATGAGTGCGAGTCCTTCACTATCCGTCCATCTCTCCAGTAACTCCCCATTTTCGTCAGTTGCATTATATCCCCAATTTGTACTGTGAAAGTTAAAGTCTCCAAGTACAACTCTCACATTTTTATTTCTGTAGTTACATGGGGGGTCAAAACTATAAGCAGCTCCTGGTGGTTTATACACAGATGTTACGGTACATAACGATAGTTTGATGGTTAAAATCTCTATATCATTCGTATCTGTCAGGTTCATTGACTTGATAGTGATGTCCAGAGAAGCGAAGATAGCGCTTCCGTATTGTGCATGAGGTCTTTCAATGACAAGTTTCATTCCTTCAATACTAGTCTTCTGTCTGTAATCCCTCGATGGGTCTCTTGCATGACTAAAATATCGCCAATATTTATTTAGTCATGGCCAATAGTTTCAAAAAGGTGACCAATTAGAATTTTCATACTAAAATGTCAAAAAAATTCCAAAATTACCCATTCGTTTAAGAGTTTATTTAATTAAAATGTCGAAGATATCAAGATGTCCAAGAACAAAACAAAACAAAAATAACAGCACTCTTCTATTTTATCATATTTTATTTCAACGTATTATTTATCTAAAAACGTGGTACTTAAGACAAACCAAGAAATCAACACTTCAGAGGTCCCACATTATTTCCCTCACCAACGAGGTTCTAAACACAAAATTAAAGTAACAACATTTATGAGGTTCCGCATTATTTCCATCAAAAACGAGGTCCTAAACACAAATTAAAAGGAACAACATTTCCGAGGTCCAGGATTATTTCTCACAAAAACGAGGTTCTAAGCACAAAACAAAATACCAACGCAACCGAGGTCCCACATTATTTCTCCCACCAACGAGGTCCTAAACACAAATTAAAAGTAACAACTCAACTGAGGTCCCCCATTATTTCACTGCCTAACGAGGTCTTAAACACACATCAAAATTCCATCAAATCCGATGTCCCACAAAATTTTATAAATGAAATCTTTTGACCTTACCGGAACAGAAGTAAATACTATGTTAGTATCAGTTTCTATTCAAATGTGAAGGTTGGTACTTGACATGTTATAATAAAAAAATTTTGTTGTAGATGTAGACTATTAGATATATCCATTAATATAATTTCACAGTTGTTTGATTACAAGATCTTCGATCAACTATTTCTATTAATCACCGTCGTCAACATGATAGCTGAACTCCAATATTTACTTGTTACCATTATACACAACCGCGGGATATGTTCATGGTTTTGCCGCGAGTGCCCAAGACTATAATGATTTTTTCGTTGTCACTGAGCGATATTCAGGATTTTGTCAAGACCACAGAAGACAGTGGTGATTTTTCGGTAACTGAGGAAGATATTCATGATTTTGCAGTGATCGTGGAAGACGAACTATTGTCTCTACAGCATATTATGTACCTTGAGTGTGGCCAAATTTCAGTATGGCACAACTCTAGTTACAATAAAGTTTTCTTATGAAATTGTTTTTAAATATCCTCATTGACCTTTAATACGGTATTTATTTAATGTCTTGAGAATGGTTTAAAACTTAAGTTGGCTGGTTTGAATTTGTCATTGTTGCATTACAGCAGAACCTTGATAACAAGACTCTCATGGGGATTGTAAAATAAGGCTTGTTATCAAGGTTGACTTCTTATCGAGGTTTGTAATAACATGTGATTAGGCGTAATAGCTATTTACCTTACAAGTGTAGTAAGAGCGTTTTTACATCACGCGGGTGAATGTTGTGCAACGAGCGGAAGCGAGTTGCATAATTTACCTAAGTGATGTAAACACGCTCTTGCGTAACGTACAAGATTTTACCTGACCCGACAATATACAGGAGGTTACGAACAATATTTTTCATTGTCCATTTCACTCATCTTCTAACAGTAACGTTCATTTACAAACAAAAGCTAGGTTAGGAAAATTCTTCAAAACATAACAATAAAATTCAAGCGCACAGCTGATTTCTAGCGTTGAAGGTGGCTCCCCTCCATAGAGGTATATTTTTTAAGTTAAGCACTCAATGCTATTTAAATGGGTTTCATTACCTCACCGAGTGAGTTTTTTTCAACTTCACATCACTCGAGAAGTAAAGAAGTTGTATACATCACGCTTGGGATAGGGAAGTTTAACATGGCGGGTTAGGTAAATTAATTTTAGGGGGATTTGAAAATGAGACTTGTTATGAAGGGCCACTTGTTATCAAGGGTATTCTTATCAAGGTTTCACTGTATTTTTTTCTTTTAGGCTACTTAAAAAATAACCCATTACTTCAAAATTACTTGATGTCCTACAAAATATAAAATAATACAAAAAATTAGACTTTTACAAACTAAATCTGATGAAACAAGGGAATAAAATACTTGATTAATAATTGGTGTAAAAAGGGAAAATATTAAACCATTAACCCTTCAAACTGTAAACATATTACAACAACATAACATAATCAACCAGCTGATATAAACAAATACATTAAAAAGATATTTGATTATATAGCACAAGTAAAGCAATAATATATAAAATCCTCAACATTCCCCCTTAATCAAACTTTTTTTTATTTAATCAGAGTATTTAAGTCCCAAGTCCATCTCAAAGTGATTAAATGTTTTACATGACAAAAATGTTGTTAAAATATCTGCAGTAATCTTTTCAGTTGGCATATACAGAGTGGCGCAGAGAAACAGGAAATTTTGAAGTCGTTGTTGACACACCTGTATGTCTTGTAGGAATGAGAAAAGGAAGTCATGACGCCAAGTAGTAATGGACATTTAGTTAAGATGGAGCAGTGGAGTGGTGCGGAGCGTGCAGTCGCCGTGAGAGCTACTACAAAAATGGTGACAGTGCAACAACTGTAAATGTTTGGATGTCTGTCACTTTAATTTAATTGGACATGTCAATAAGCAGAACATGCGTTACTGGGCTCAACGAAATCCCACTGAGCTTCAGTCCCAAAGTTACTGTATGGTGTGCAGTGCCTTGTCTTGGTGTGATTGGACCTTACTTTTTTGAGGATTAAGATGGTTCCACTGTAACTGTCACATCTCAACGTAACATTCATATGCTGGAGGCATTTTTTGCTCCACGGCTTCATACTTTTCCAGATATTGAAATTCAGCATACCTGGTTTGAACAAGACGGAGCCACCTCATACACTGCCAATCTGTCAATGGCTGCATGGAGAAGTTTGTTTGGGGAGAGCATCATTTCAAGGAACGCTAACGTCGTTTGGCCTCCACGGTCTCCAGACCTCTCAGTGCGTGACTTCTTTCTATGGGGATATCTAAAGAGCGTTGTGTACCTGACTAGGCCAAGAAATCTTATTGAGCTCAAGATTCAGATCGAAGAACACGTCATCAACATCCCAGAGGACACATTGCGTCGCACAATGCTAAGTCTTCAAAATCGACTGAACGAATAGGCCCAAAAGCCACCTCACTTTCACCATTGAAGATTAGTTTGTACAATTTTCTTGGTTTACTATGATTATTTCAAAATTTCCCGTTTCTCTGCGCCACCCTGTACTTGATTTCAATGAACATCTTTTGTACAGCTCTTTTATGAAGTGATGTCTAACATCAATATACTTTGTGCGATTATGAGCTTGAGGGTTTTGAATAAACTTCTGAGCACTTTGATTGTCATCTATATAATTAATACGCTACACGAAACTTTGTCGGTTGAACTCCTCCCCCATTTCTTAACCGATTTTATCCATTGACGTCTCGTTGGAAAGAGCGTGTTGCGTAGATTTGCAAACTGACTTTACATTTTTGAAAAAGTCCCTTGGGCTCTGCCCCAGTGGCTGTTAAAGTTCACATGTTATCCTTATGAAGAACACAATTGTTTACATTTTGATCAGCTGTATAATTTAATTGCTGTTATTTATTTTTCAATTCAATGAAACGCACTGGGTACATTTACTGATTTTGTTGAAATTTAATATTTACTATTTCAATTTACATTCGTACATATTACAATGTAAAAAATCGAGAAATCCTGGACAATTTGATATATTTTACCAAATAAGAAAAACTAATTGACATAGTACTGTATTTCTTGAGAAATCATTGAAAGAACCCATTTGTTAACCATGGAAATATAGCAAAGTCATAGAACGCCACCAAGTAGAACTAGAGATTGAAAAAAATTACTATCTATATCAACCTATATAATGAAGAACACCTTAAGTTACAATATGAAGATTCCCACAAACAATGAACAAGGATGTTAGCTGAAGTGCTACTATTTTGTAGGAAACATGGACTTAACTTTATGATGATTGGCAAAGGAAACCCTTCTAAGTATGAATTAAACTGGTACGGCAAGGACATTAATCATTAAATATATGTTTTCATAAAAGTCATGTAATTTTAAAAGAATGTGACTACATCCAAGAAACCTTAATAAAACTTCAATTGAAGGATTCACATTATTCACATTATTATTCACATTTAAGGGAAACAAAATACCCCTGCCGCAGCAAAACCTGCCGACGAAGCGAATTTTCATTTGTCTGAATTGATTTTCAATTAAATTTAAATAACAATAGGTTTAACGAGTACCTAGGTTTGCTGCTACAAGGAATCTAATAAAGTGTGTATTTTAGTAAAATATTAATAGCTTAGTATAAAATAAATAAATTTGCCAAGTTTGATCAAAATATATCCACAAACAAGCAAAATACAACAGTTTACATTTACAATATTTTCCATAAGAATAACATATGAATTTTACATTTACAATTTTTTGGATTTTCTCCACAAAAACACTTTGATATACTAAATTATTTTTTTTTAAGTTCTTTAAAAAGGTCTTGAGAGAAATTGGGAAATTTTGTGTTTTGAGGGTCAAAAATGAGAAAAACCATTTTTTACCCCATAAAACCTCCCGTAAAACCCCGTTGCCATGGTCCGATCATGCTGGTTCGCAAACTCATTCAAGTTTATCCCGCCTTACACCTTTAAACCAAATTTCATCAAAATTGGACAAAAATTACTCAAGTTGTGTTCACGGACATATGTATATATATATATATATAAATCTATATATATATATATACATATATAAAAATTTGAACGAATAGTGTTTTTGGCCTCTGGGGACATCAAAATGAAGAAGTAAATCGGTCCTGGGCTTAAGTCTTACCGTGCCACCTACGGTAATAGCTACTTCCCTATAGGGAAATTCGCTAAAATCATCTGAATGACATTAGGCCTTTCAATTCTGAATTTTTTCCGGTAAATATAATTTACGATATAACAGTAGCTACCCAATGAATGTCAATTGATGCAAATAAAATTGCGATTTGTAAACGTACTGGCGACAATAGGTGGTACCATGCAGTCTACATTATCATTGACGAAGATCAACATGGACAACCTAATACGGCTATAAGTGGGAAACATTTAAAAAACCATATCAGCTTTTGTAAAATTATAAAATATTTACAAGAAATGTTGATTATATGGAACTGTTAGGTACGTAATCTATGAGTTGAGTCTTTTAAACTCATCGGAAATTATGTTGACTTTTATTTGTTTTAAAATAACTACTTTTCTTCTTTGCAATTGCTCGATTTCGAGCAACGTGTACACTAGTTATATAGTACAACAGTGTAGAGCTTGTCACTTATCTCACTTGAGAAGTGTTATATATTCAAGAAGAGTTATTTATGTTATATTATATAGAGGCAAGTTGACCTCATCAAATAGTTTAAATGTTAACTTATCGGGCCTGGTGAAGGAACCAAACCAGGATGAGTCATTCGGTCAAAGTCCAAGAGGCTGACTAGCCGATCGAGAAGGCACAGTGACGGAACGCCATTCGACGTTATGAACCCGGTGAGTAAAGTCAACTCGTACGCTTACAGTGTTAGTAGCCTAGTCTGCCAGTGTCCTGTACTTGTCCGGTTCTGTTTATTTCCAACGTCCGAGTCATAAAAAGAAGTTTTTCATAAAACACACCTCTTTAGTTACATCACTCATTGCCAAGTATTCCGCTTCTGTACTGGCTAAAGCAACAGTACGTTGTTTCCTTGATCCAAGAAACTGCACATCCTCCAGCTTTCCAAGACAAAACCAGCTGTCCATCTTCTATCAATAGTTTTGCCAGCCCAATCTGTGTCAACATATGCTTCCAAATTGAAATTATTAGTACATCTAAATGTAAGTGCATACTTTCTAGTCCCAACTAGATATCTCAGTACACGCTACGCTGCAATCCAATGACTTTTATCATGACATGTGTTGTTGAACTGACTTAATAGTTAGTAACATACGATATATCAGGCCTTGTACACCCTGAAAGATAAAGAAGTCCACCGATCAGCTGTTGATAAGGATAATTGGATTTCTCTTCATTCTTCATTAGAAACCTTTTCAAGCTTCAAGTTTACTGCCATTGATGTAGATGCAGGTTTTCCTTCTGTCATGTTAAAACGCTGAAAAGATTTGTCACATAGCTACTTTGTGATAGTGATATGGTTCTCTCTTTACGATTTCGAGTCACTTTCATACCTAGACAGTTGGTAACAGGTCCTAGAAATTTAGTTTCAAAAGTTTTCTGAAGAACTGTTATTAGATTTTGTTTTCAACTTTATCATTAGTGAAAATAAAAAAATCATCCACATACAAAGCTAGAATCGTTAAACCACTTACTTTTCTATTTCTTAATGCAAACACATTCTTCACATTTAGATTGTTAGTAGTTTAACTTCATCAAAAATTCATAAACAGTTTTATTCCAGGATCTCCTCGCCTGTTTCAGTCCATAAATACTCTTTTTTAAGAGACCTTTATTTTCGCCCTTGATTCATTGATTCTGTAGGGGCAGACCTTGTCCTGTTACACGTCAGCCACTGTAGGGCTTTTTGCACTCCCCACATGGTACATCAGTCGGTCAAACCTGAGTTGCTTAATGAACTTCAGCATCCTATCTGAGCTCCTCCTGAGGAAGGTGTCTGCCCCTTGTCATTGCTCCAAGAGTACTGTCCCTTACCTCGTTCAGTGCTGTGTAGTCATAGAGTAGGTGGTCTGCAGTCTCCTCTGACTACCCACGCTTCTTACACGCAATGTTTCCATTGTGGATTCTCAAGCGATGCAGGTGCAATTTCAGGAATCCATGGCCAGTGACCATTCCTGTGAACTGTCTGAGTTGCCTCCTGTCTAAGCGTAGAGCATTGGGGGCGACCGTCTTGGAAGGGGAGAAGAGGGTGAGCTTACTTTGGTGCGTAAGTCTAAACCATCTTTTCCTGTGTTCTTCCTGAGCCCATGACATGACTGAGTGACATGCATACCCACGAGAGATTTCACAGAAAGGCTGTGGTCCCATGAAGTCTGTGGCTGATGTGATATATTTGCTAGCCTGTCAGCCATCTCGTTCCCTTCCATCCCTGAGTTCCCAGGGACCCAAAAGAGTGTTACCTTGTTGCGCCTACCCAGGTTGCATACTGCAGAAAGGCAGTCCCAGACCACCTTGCAATTGAATTTGTAGGAGTCAAGCGCTTTAAGCGCAGCCTGGCTATCTTTAAAAATGGAAATATTGATTTCCCTGAAGCCTAGCCTCAGGTTCTCCTTAGCATATTCCATTATCACAGTTATTTCGGCCTGGAACACAGTTGGGTGTGTGCCCATTGGAAGACAAATGTCACCCCGTTCTGCACTCCATGAATTCCAGCCCCTGTCCCACTTCTTACCTTTGAACCTTCAGTATACCATTCAAGGTCGCCTTGTGGAAGAGGATTCCTACCTGACATCCACTCATCCCTGGATGGAAGAAGGACGGTGAATGGCCTGGCGAAGAAGAATTGGATCGACATGTGGTCCGGGGGCATGTCCAGTACCTCCCATCTTACCATCTGAGTGATCCGAGAGTGACCTCGGGATTCTCCAACAACATCCAACCAGAGGTTTTCGCACTGGAGTCTGTAGGCAGTCCTCCTCGCAGTGACCTTGAGATGCAGATCAATTGGAATTGGAGGTTGAGAAGGCAGTCCAGTGAGGCTCCCAGACAGCTGTTCATTGCGCCCGTGATTATGAGAAAGGCGAGTCTTTCTTTGGACGGCAGCCAGATCTCTCACCGTCGACACCGAGACCATCTTGGGTCACCACACGAGTCATGGCAGGCCTTACCACGGAGACAAACAGCCAGTGCATGAGCCCCCAGGTTCCTCCCACCATCCGCCTGCATGCCATGAGTGACCATTTACCTCGATCAATGACCTTTTTGAGTTTTGGTCCCCATTGCAGCTTTCGGTCCAATACCACACCCAGGTACTTCACCTGATTCTGCATTTCAAGCACTGTGTCTTGTAGTCTCAGAGGTCCTATGCCATTTAGATCGCGCCTCCTGGTGAAGGGGATAACCGTCACTTTGGAGGGGTTGATAGAAAGGCCTACCTCTGTGCACCACTGTCCAACTGACCTCAAAGCTGTGTTCGAGGTCGGAGACCGTGTTGTTGAATTTACCCATAACCAGTATCACAGTATCATTTTCGCCCTTTTCAAAACAAGTACTGTAGGTTGTTCCATGTTCCAACAATAGTGCAGGACAGTTACACAAAAAAGACTCTAATCTAGAACAAATTAGTTCAAGGGTAAACTCTTCTGGGATGTGTTTGAGACACACCCCTTAACATTTCCTGAGAATTCCCAAAAAATCCCACTTCAGCTAAATCCGCCATCTTGAAAAATGGCGGCAAAACAAATCAAACTTGCAAGGTTTTATGGAAAATGCTATAACTTTAAATTTATTTGACTTACAATAGTGGTATGAAGCTGAAACTACTCTAAAGAAAGTTTACTTCATGAACATACGATATTCATTAGTATTTCATAGTATAAATATATTGTAATGGTAGCTTAAATATGATTTTTGTAATGTAAAATATGTAACGTTTATGCTTTTTTTATTTTACGCTGTTAATACTTCAAATAGGTACATATTACCCATTTAGTAAAATGTAAAGCTTTAAATTTCAAACAACATACATATGACTTATGTGATATTAAGCCAACGATTACGCCAATAATAAGAGTTTGAATGCACCAGTGTGTGCAGCGCGTAGTGCCGTGGTGGCTCGGCACTGCGGCAGACCTACAAACAATCAATCAATCTGCTAACCACTGCCAGATTCGCAGTCAAATACATGGAATACGTTGGATGAATTGAAATTTTATACAAAAATGCATTTGACTAAATATGACATTTTTATCACAATCACTAATACTTCTTAATATGATAATTGCTAAGTGTATTGGTTTTGATAAGTGGGAAACAATTATTAGTTTATGGTTTTTAAAAGACTTATTGTTATAGGGCCTATTCACACTGGGCCACCATGGTGGCGACACCGGTGTCACCCCCATGGTGGTCGGTCAAAATGTACATGCACCACCAGCTCATTGACCAATGGACTCTGCAGCCACAAAGCTTACAGTTTAATCATGGACGGTGAAGAAGCAGGTGCTTTTATATACAGTATATATTTTTGAAATTGCGAAAACTTAAGAAAAAAAACATAGTTTTAGGGTTCATCCGTTTTTAAGAGATAGAAATACCAGAGGGATTTTTTCAGTTTCAGTAGCATCTTCTTTTCCAATGAAGATATCTACAATTTCCACCCACGCCTTCTTCTTCGCATTCCTGTCTCAACCAGAGGTAATTTATTTACGTTGGATGTTATCTATTTTGTATTTCCAATATGAAACAATCCATATCTACTTTATCCGTACTGGTATTCTTGATTTGTGCGTTTAGCACTCCTTTAGTAGACTGAGAAGTGACCGGTGGCGCTACCAGTCGCTCCAATGTGAACAGTCCGATAAGAAACCATGGTGCGACGTGGTGGCGCCACCAGACTGGTGTCTTTGAAAATCACAACCCCGAGCCACCGCATTTCTGGTCGCGCGGCCAGACGCGCCACAAACGCTCAGTGTGAATATGTCCCATTTAAATCAATGCTAGTGTAACGTAGCCACCATGGTGTCGCCACCAGTGTCACCACCATGGTGGCCCAGTGTGAAGGGGGCCTTTTAGTGATGGCAATTTTACCTTATTACTTGGAATTTTGCATACATTTACCATTACTTTGTTTTTACTAATCAGTGTTGGCAAATGACTGCAAAAATCCTACTGTAATAATAACTTAATGGATAATAAGATATTTTATACATATTTACCTGTAATTGTTGACATGATATATTCTTGACAAAGAATTGAGATTTTATTTACATATTTACAATTAAACAGGGCGATTTTATTTAATCTTTTATTGCTAAACTGAGTCTTGCCGTTAAAATTATATGTTTTACTTTAAGTCTAATTGCCCCAAAATCCTGCAATAATAACAGTACCAATCCATTAGGCTGAGAATAAATGTTTTTTACTTTCAAATTTTGTTGAATTTTTTATGAATAAAAAAATCTGATCAATAATGTATATGTGAATTTAACGTAAGTTGTATAAATGTAAGAATAATCCATGTTAAATCTGTTGACCTTTGATACAATAATTAAATTACTTTATGGCGAATAATGCGAATTTTATACAATTTTTATACAATAATGCGTTAAAAAATAATATACCATAGAGCATATTACCAGATGAGACCAGGACGCAGCACTGGCTGTGTATTTTAACAGGATATGAATGAAAAATGAGTGTGGGATTGATTGTATGATGTGTTATTGTTGTAATACATTTATTAATATGACAACTGCCTTGATTTGTAAGTATTCAATTTATGGGATACCGTTAGGAACATAAAAATAAAGTGATAATAGAAAGAGTTTCATTTATCTGTAATTGATGACATCATGTGTTATCCAAAGGGTATTTACATTTTATTTATATGTATATACAATGATTCAGAGCATTTTCTTCCTTTTTGATTTAAATTTTAAACCGTGTCTTGCGTTTACGAATAATGCAAATCACTTGAAGTTTATTAGCTATTTTTCAGTAGCCTGTAACAATAACGGTACCTATATCCATTGTGCTGGGATTAAAATGTCTTTATTTTTATTTTTATTGTAGTTTAACGTTGAATAAGTGTAAAATATCATTAATTAAAAATTTTTAGGTCTATATATCAATAATTACTTTATGAAAATAAACATCAATTTTTACTACAGCTATAAAGGATATTTGAGACAAACATTAAAAATAGTAGAAAACCGGAATCATCAAGATAAAACAAAAATCTAAAATACTAAACTTTATTGTTTACATTACAGTTATATATTTTAGGGGTATTTTGCGTACGGCGGATAAGGCCGCTAGGGTTTTTTCCTCCCTTAGCCGTTTGATGGCCAATGTCGGAGGGCCTCGGTCCAGTTGTAGAATGCTGTTAATGTCTTCTGTCCAGTCCATACTCTTGTAAGGTGCGGAGGTGTGGGCAGACGCTCTCAATAAGGAGGTTTATATTCCATATAAACCAATAAGGAGGCAGCTCGTCCATGTGCAGCGTCAGGCAGCACTAAGAGTAGCATCGAGTAGCGCCTACCGAACAGTGTCCGAACCCGCCGTCCTGGTGGTTGCTGGAGTCATCCCCGTCAAACTTTTGACGGCGGAGAGAAAGGCAAATCATCAGCACCGTGGGGAGGACCAGGCACGAACAGAGGAACGCACCCGCACCTACCAGCTGCGGCAGGAGAGCTAGGAACAGGAGACGCTGGACCAGGCAACTGATACAGCAAGTCCAACCTTGGGTTAATCGGCGGTATGGAGAGGTGGACTTCTACCTCACCCAATTTCTGACGGGTCACGGCTTTTTCCGGTCGTACCTGTTCAGAATGGGCAAAGCCATGTCACCCGATTGCATATACTGCCCAGGCATTCCCGATGACGTGGAACATACCTTTTTCCACTGCCAGTGTTGGGAATGGAGGCTCAACAGTTAGTAGGACTGCTGATAATCATTTTCATTTTCTGAAACCTCCTGTTCACTTTCACTGTTAGAACGAAAAAGATTTTCTTCATTGTCAACAGATGTTTGATATTTCAACAAGTGCATTTGTGCTACTGTATAAAGAGTATATTCAACTTATCGACTTTAATTTTTCAGGTCATCTTTCACATCAGAGGCTATGATATTGGTCTTCTACAAAAACAACATCACATGCTTTTATAATCGAATAAGGTTGCTTAGGGTCGATCAGTCTGTAGCCTTTGGAATGTTCACAATATCCAACCATAATACAAGGTTTTGCTTTTGTGTCAAGTTTCTTTCTATAACATTTTTGGGAATATGAACATAAGCTTTACAGCCAAAAACTCGTAAGTGACTCAGAACAACCTTTGAACCAGTCCAACCAAACCTTCTCTGGTGTTATATCTTTTAAAGCTGCTGTAGGACTACAATTTTCAAATAGATAGCTGTGTTTATAGCTTCTAACCAATATCGTTTTCCTATACCTGAATCTTGAAGTAAACACCTTGTCTTTTCACAACTAGTGTTCAGTTAACACGTTCACGTACACCATTTTGCTCTGGAATGTGGGGTATAGTGGTCTCGTGAATAATGACACTTAAACGTAGAAAATCTGCAAATTGTTTGTTAAAATACTCACCCTTGCCATTGGGAATGTTGCTGGAAGACAACAGTGCCGGAAGGTCAAATAATTTATACTTGTGCCGATAGGTCAAAAACTACAATGTTTGCAGTGTCTGTAGATCAAAAATCCCAGTAAGTCAAATAATACAGTCCGTGCTAAAAACGTAGTCTATGTTAAAGCGATTGACACATCGGGAATTTGACCTAATGCAACAGCAGTTTTAATATGACGAAATACAATAAAATACAAGTTCAGTTTCGCTGAGTCAACAGTGCCGGAAGGTCAAAAGCAATTAAAAGTAACGTCGATTCAGTGTAAAGGACCTCCTGCAACGCTTACTACCAACAAAACTCGCTTTTAGTTACTTTGTGTTTTGTCATAATTAGAATAGAGTTAAAATTATCATATTTTGTACATAGCTTATCTATTAATGCTTCTTGCCAACTGTTTGGTCAAAACTGTAAATAGGTATAGTTTATTTTTCGAATATAAGGTAATGAAAAGCCTTTCATCAAAATTTGTGGCATGAAACAGTTAGTAAGCGCGGAAAGAATTTTTGTATTGGTCAGAGATGTTTTGTCAATGGAAAAATTTATGCTAATAATTATATGCTACACATACCTTTTTGGAAAAATGTATGGTACACTCTGGTTTGAGAGATATTTCACCTAAGAAGAGGTAACAATAACCTTGACGCTGCGGTGAGGACGATTTCAAAATTTCTGGTTATTATATACGTTTGTAAAAGGAGATCCATTTAATTTTAGAACTATATTATGAGTTATATGTACACATAAACTGTGTACATATATTAAGCCTCGGAAGGGTTGAAAGCTGTCCAAACTATCATATATATTAAAACGTAAAAGGGTTTTTTGTTTCACGATTCTGAATCAACCAGTCGACGGATTTTCATGATTTTTGTGTTGAAAGAAAGATAATTTTGAGAACTAGAGAATGTCAAAGCCATAATAAGGGTCCCAGTTTTTTTTTAAATTAAGTTTTAATTCTTAAAAAGTCTAGCAGCAGCGTCGGCTGCTTAAGGCTTATCTTTCTAAGCTAGCTTTTAGTACAATATAATTTGCTTAACATAACAGCTGTTAACATTCAGCATTTGTGACACAAATTCAGCATTTGGAAACAAATTAAAAGACATACTTAGGGTTGACTTATTTATACTATGTGTAATGCTGACCATTGATACATTCAATTCTTCGGTACGAGGATGGCAAATTAATTAAATATGCATAGTAAAATAGTAGGATGTTCAAATTATTTTTTAAAGCAATCTTTGTAATCATCGATTTGTTTTAGTTCAATATAATTTGTTTTAACTTACAACTTACAGCTGGTTGAATGTAGTATTATTCTATAGAACGATTTGGTTTTTAGAGAATTTCCCATATAGAGAATAAGCTATTACCGTAGTACTAATGGTAACACCTGGACCCGGGACCAATTTAATTTTTCGTTTTGAGGTCTATAGAGGCCAAAAACACCATCCGTTCAAATTCATATACCGGGTGTCCAAAACCACCTGTACACCCCTTTAAAAACATGGGAAACCTTTTCTTACAAACAAAAAAATAATACAGAACTAGATAAATTGGGCACGGTCTACCAAATGGTGACGATTTCAAATCCAAAATCACACCGGAAGTGGCTTTATCAGGCCGGAAGTTGACTTTTTAAAATGTAAACTACCAGTTTTGATCACAGAATCGGATTCTACGTAAAAAAATACATAACTTTTGTCCAAAATTTTTTTTGAAAAAACAATTGTTTTCTACCTCTAATCCCCTATTAAAGTCAACAGTTTTGGGTCATTCATCTGTCAAAGTTCCTTGAAACAATAATAGAAAAAACCAAAAACAAAGATTACATAATTACATGTGATAAATAGAATCAGCTGTTTATTGTAAACACTATAGTAATTGAGTAACAGCTGGTCTACACATTGTTTATTTTCATTTTATTTTAAAAAGAAATCAATTGTTTTTACATTAAAGTGGTCAAAAGTAAAAACAAATTATAAAAAAAAATCTAACTAAGCAATTTGTAGACCAGCTGTTACTCAATTACTATAGTGTTTACAATAAACAGCTGATTCTATTCATCATATGTCTTTATGTAATCTTTGTTATTTGTTTTTCTCTATTATTGTTTCAAGGCACTTTGACAGAGGAATGACCCAAAATTGTTGACTTTAATAGGGGATTAGAGCTAGAAAACGTGTTTTTTTTTTAAATATGTTTTGGACAAAAGTTATGTATCTTTTTGTGTAGAATCTAATTCTGTGATCAAAATTGGTGGTTAACATTTTAAAAAGTCAACTTCCGGTCTGAAAAAGCCACTTCCGGTATGATTTTGGATTTGAAATTATCACCATTTGGTAGGCCGTGCCCAATTTATCTAGTTCTGTATCATTTGTTGTTTGTAAGAAAAGGTTTTCCTCGTTTTTAAAGGGGTGTACGGGTGGTTTTTGACACCCGGTATATATAGTCATAGTATATATATCATATAGTATATATTGTATACATACAATATATATATACCGGGTGTCCAAAACCACCCGTACACCCCTTTAAAACGATGGAAACCTTTTCTTACAAACAAATAATAATACAGAACTAGCTAAATTGGGCACGGTCTACCAAATGGTGATAATTTCAAATCCAAAATCACACCGAAAGTGGCTTTTTTAGACCGGAAGTTGATTTTTTTTAAAGTAAACTACCAATTTTGATTACAGAATCGGATTCTACGTCGAAAAATACATAACTTTTGTCTAAAACATTTTTTGAAAAAACTTGTTTTCTACCTCTAATGTTCCATTAAAGTCAATAATTTTTGGTCATTCATGCGAGAGAAAAACAAATAACAAAGATTACATAAAGACATATGATGAATAGAATCAGCTGTTTATTTTAAACACCTTAGCAAATTGAGTAACAGCTGGTCTACACATTGCCAAGTTTAAATTTTTTATATATTTTTTTTACATTTGACCCCTTAAATGTAAAAACAAATGATTTATTTTAAAAATTAAATGAAATTAAGCAATGTGTAGACCTGATGTGTTTAACTGATGTACTGACTTTAGACCATATGTGTATGTGAATTAATGATCACCTGTTATTTTGCATTTGTTTTGTTTGTATCAGTTTTTCTGTTTACATAAAAGTATGAGTTTGATTCAACTGAACTAATTTACTTATTATTTGAAAATGTAACATTGGCGACGAGGAAAACGAAGAATGGATGGACAAGAGTTAAATAATCTAAAGAAAGCACGAGTAGTAGTAAAAGGACAGTTGAAGAAGGCAGAAAGATTCCAGTCTCAAGGTAGTCTTACAGTGACTGAGGTGAGTGTTAACCTCAAAGCAATTGCTGACCAGTGGGAACGTTACAAAAGTATTCAGGACCAAATTGATACATTAACCGATGAAGAAAACTTGCACCATGAAATAGAATGTAGATGTAATGTCGAGGATAAGTATTTAAATCTTACAACAAAACTTCAAGAGTTGATTAAGAATGAATGTTCCAACACTAGGTCTACACCACTTCACCCAATCAGCAATCCATCTGAGGCGACACATAGTTCAATTCCCGGGTCCTCATTGTCGGGTAGTATAAATTTTACACCTTTTCACCCAGAGGAAACGGTTACAAATTTCATAAAGAGACTTGAAATATTCCTACACCTTAAAAATCTAAGTACAGATGATAATACTAAAGTTTACATGCTACTACACGCTCTTACACCCCAGTTACACCAACAACTTTATGATTTATGTGCACCTGAAAACCCACTTACAAAAGACTACAGTGAGTTGGTTCAGATACTAAAGGATTTTGTAGAACCACAGCCAAGTCAATGGGCTTTACAACACAAGTTTATTTCACGTACTCAACAAGAACATAAATCCATAAATCAATAGCACTTAAGAAATTAACTAGCAACTGTGACTTTAATTGTGATTGTGGAAAGTCGGTTGCAGAGATGTTTCTTAAACTTCAGTTTATTCGTGGTTTGAATGACATAAATATTCGAGCCAAACTTCTTCAAGGACGAGAGAAACGCACGTACAAAGACATTGTTAACGAAGCATCGGCAATGGAACTAGCTAAATCTGAGAGCAAAACTGTATGTCGCAAAACAATGGAACACCTTGATTTGAACAGGGTGGATTCCAATAGTAGTGATAGGAACAAGCCAAAGAAAATGTTGTATCGACAAACATTTCAAGAAACCGGCACGAGACCCAACACAAAATTTGACAACAACACAAAATTTGACAATCTAAAAGGGAAATGTTACAGATGCGGTTCACCTTCTCATCGAGCTAACAAATGTAAATTTATAGATGCTGAGTGCAGAAAATGTACTAAAATTGGACACATAGCAAGTGTATGCTTACAGGAAAAGAACCAGACTAACAGAAATTTGAAGCAATACCAGACTCAAGATGACTCGGAGAAAGGCAGTGAGTATGAACATGAAATTAATGTACTAAGTGACAGACAAAAAGGTAAATTCATTCTTGACATAACAATTGAAGGAAAAACTGTACCAATGGAATTGGATACAGGTGCAGCCCTTAGTACAATGTCCTATGATGATTTTAAAAAACTGAATGTACGTACAAAAGTATTTAAAACCAACATCGAACTTAGAACGTACACAGGTGAACCTATCAAACCCAAGGGTATGGCATTTGTACATTGCTCATACAAGATGCAAAAATTTGTTGGAAAACTCTACCTTATTGACCAAAATGTAGATGCTATATTTGGTTAGAGAATGGCTCAGAGAAGTGACAATTGATTGGGCTGAAATAAAAAATGTGAACGCAATACAACCTGAAAGTCTTGATACCATCCTCAGCGAGTTTGAGGAAGTTTTTGATGGTAAAATTGGAGAGATACCTGAGTATCTGGGACACTATAGACTTATTGACGATGCAACACCTATATTTGTAAAACC
This sequence comes from Macrosteles quadrilineatus, assembly GCF_028750875.1. Lineage (NCBI taxonomy): Eukaryota > Metazoa > Arthropoda > Insecta > Hemiptera > Cicadellidae > Macrosteles > Macrosteles quadrilineatus. The sequence continues at coordinate 19,023,020 of NW_026542594.1, forward strand.
AAGACAAATACCCTTTTCCCTTAAAAGTAAAGTTGAAAATGAATTAAAAAGACTTGAAGACAGTAACATTATAACAAAGGTTGACCATTCTGACTGGGGAACTCCCATTGTACCAGTGGTGAAGCCAAACGGACAAGTACGAATTTGTGCCGATTATAAAGTAACGCTGAGAACAGAGTAATAAAAGATGAGAACCACCCTATTCCAAGAATTGAAGAAATCCACTCTCAAATGAACGGAGGAAAAGTATTTTGCACGCTAGATATTTCTAACGCATATCTTCACATGAAAATGGATGAGGACAGCGCACACATGCAGACATTGAGTACACATAAAGGTATGTACAAAGTTAACCGTTTAATGTTTGGTGTCAAAGTTGCTCCTTCACTTTGGCAACAGTTCATGGACAAGACTTTACAAGGTATTTGCGGAGTGCAATGCTTTTTTGATGACATTATTATACAAGGTAAGACATCTGAAGAACTCTTGAAAAGATTAAAGGTTGTTCTAGAAAGATTAAAAAGTAAAAACTTAAAATTGAACAGAGAAAAGTGTAAGTTTTTTCAAACTAGTCTGCAATATCTGGGACATATAATTGATGCTCAAGGTATTCATAAAACAAAGGAAAAGGTCTCTTCCATCTTAAACAGCAAAAGACCAGAAAACGTAACAGAACTTCGCAAATTTCTTGGATTAACAAACTACTACAACAAATTCATAAAAGATTTAGCAACAATCCTACACCCACTCAACCAACTACTTAAGAAAGACGCACGCTACAATTGGACCTCAAAATGCGAGAATAGTTTTCAAAGGGTCAAATCAGAACTAGCAAGTGATCGCGTCCTTGTACATTATAATCCTGATTTGCCTCTGGTACTAGCAACGGATGCCTCTCCGGTTGGTCTTGGTGCTATTCTTTCACATCGTTACAGTGATGGAAGTGAGAGACCGATAAGTTTTGCCTCACGCAGTTTGACAAAATGTGAACAGCACTACAGCCAAATTGACAAGGAAGCCACTGGCATCTACTGGGGGCTTAAGAAGTTTTTCCCGTACTGTTATGGACGAAAATTTACTCTGATTACTGACCACAAGCCACTCGTATCCATATTCAGCCCCACAAAAACACTACCATCAATATCTGCTACTAGATTATTTAACTATGCACACTTTTTATCTGGATTCGACTACAAAATTGAATACAGAAGAACATCGGATCATGCTAACGTAGATTTTTTATCTCGGTTCCCAACTGAGCATGCTTCAACTAAAGGCAGGGACAACTATGACCTTTTTCAACTTAGTCAACTCGATTCTTTTCAAATTAGTAGTTCCACAATTTCTAAGTCAACAGCCCACGACAAAGACCTTCAACCAATACTACATGCACTTGAACAAGGTGAATCAGTGGAAGCTTTTGGGTACCATGACAATGAATTAACACTTCAAGACGGATGTATATTCAAAGGATGTCGAGTTCTAATACCACAATCCCTTCGTCGGAAGGTTCTTGATGAACTTCATATTGGACATTTAGGCATGGAGAAAATGAAATCCCTAGCCAGAAGCTATTGTGCATGGAAGAATATTGATCGAGATATAGAACAATTGGCAAAATCGTGCAAACAATGTCGTTTGAAACAAAATGAACCAAGAAAGGAACAAAATCATCCATGGTTAGCTCCCCAGGGACCATGGGAAAGGTTGCATATAGACTTTGCTGGTCCAATGCAAGGACAGTGGTACTTTATTATTGTGGACGCCTTTACTAAGTGGATTGAGGTTATACCTACTAAGAATACTTCTACAGAATTTTGCACAAGAGAACTTAGAAAATTATTTGCTACCTTTGGTCTTCCCATGATTTTGGTTTCTGACAATGGAAGTCAATTTACGTCTAGCGTCTTTGAACAGTTCCTATTAGAATACGGAGTGGTACACAAAACAACTGCTCCTTACCACCCTTCGTCAAACGGGCAGGCTGAGCGTTATGTTCAGACTGTGAAGAAGTCCCTAAGAGCAATGGAAGACGAGGGAGGGAGACTAGATGTCAAACTCTTCAGAATGCTTATGCAGTTACGTCAAACCTCAAATTCATCTGGCTGTGATGCATACTCCTTGATGTTTGGCAGGAAGATTCGAACACACATAGCTCTTTTACATCCTACACGTAAACAAGAAAATGAACATGTGAAGCAAGCAACACGATATTTTAAGGAGGGAGACAGAGTACAAGCGAGAAATTATTCAAACTCAAAAGACAAGTGGAGTTTTGGAAGAATATTGCAAAGGGAAAGCAACCTTCTGTATAAAGTACAAATGGACGATGGAACTGTCTGGCTGCGTCATGTTGACCAACTACTCAAATGCGAAATAACGTTACCAAAACATTTCAGAGGGGAGAATTGATGTGTTTAACTGATGTACTGACTTTAGACCATATGTGTATGTGAATTAATGATCACCTGTTATTTTGCATTTGTTTTGTTTGTATCAGTTTTTCTGTTTACATAAAAGTATGAGTTTGATTCAACTGAACTAATTTACTTATTATTTGAAAATGTAACAAGACCAGCTGTTACTAAATTGCTAAGGTGTTTACAATACACAGCTGATTCTATTTATCACATGTCTTTATGTAATCTTTGTTATTTGTTTTCTCTATTATTGTTTCGAGTAACTTTGACAGATGAACTACCAAAAATTCTTTACTTTAATGTGGCATTAGAGGTAGAAAACAAGTTTTTTTCAAAAAATGTTTTAGACAAAAGTTATGTATTTTTCAACGTAGAATCCGATTCTGTAATCAAAATTGGTAGTTTACTTTAAAAAAAGGCAACTTCCGGTCTGAAAAAGCCACTTCCGGCGTGATTTTGGATTTGAAACTATCACCATTTGGTAGACCGTGCCCAATTTAGCTAGTTCTGTATTATTTTTTGTTTGTAAGAAATGGTTTCCATCGTTTTGAAAGGGTGTACGGGTGGTTTTGGACACCCGGTATATATATATATATATATATATAGTACACAGTATATATATATAGTATAGTAGATAAATATTTTAGGTGATTAGGTTGAAGCAGCGACTACAAACCTTTGAGAATATTCCGATATTTGGATTGTTTATAATTTTAGACTCCCCCTGGTTCGCAACTATATTTGGATATGAGTGTCTATGTGTTATTACAGTCAAGGTCAATTAATTGTTAATGTTAAAAAGAATTCCCGAGGGAGACCCCCAGTAGCCCTGAAGGTCTATCTACGACACTGCTTTACTAATATTGTACATTAATGGTATTTTTCAAACAATACCAATGTAGGCAAAAGTATCGATGACAAAATTTGTATATTTGTATGATTTCCATTTAACGGAATCATATCGTTATGCTTGCTACAGCCTTGAGCTTTATTGTATTCGATTTTGCTTTAAAGCCAACAGTAACGATGGGAAATAAAAATCATCAATAAATCACTAGCTTTATTATCTCTATTGTTTGGAAAAACTCACTAGTATTGTGCTTTACAATAGTTTTAGACCCTGTGTCTACGGAAGCTTTATTTAAACTACTATCTAAACGAAACTCTTTAACTACTATCATTATTTTTTTTTTATTAAAAAATGCACAGTGAAGTCTGACTTTGATTCCAACTTTCTGGTAAAATCTGTTAAAAAATATTTAAATTTATTTACTTATTTAAAAAGATTGATTCGTGTTGAAATTTAAATATAATACTCTCAAACCCAACCCCAAAATTTACTGATTCATAATGGTTATTACAACTAACTATGATCGATAATGTAGCCAGCCATAAGAAATACAAATTCTTATATTTCGCGCGACAATTATGACAATACACAGGTTTTTATTAAGGAACGGATTGTAAAAATATATAGTGATCCGTATGTCAAAAAGTATGTTTTAGTAGGTGAGTAATCCGATTTTGGCATTTTCAAACTTTCTAAAATACTGTTTAGGCTGTAGAGAGAAAAATACGGAGAAATTGAAATATTGATTTAAAAGGGTTTTTGTGTTGAAATTCAAATGCATATCCAAGTATCAAAACTACCCGACCTTTTGCACAGCAACTCTGTATTTTCTGACATAATTTACTGGACTAATGTGGTTAAGGTGGATTATTCCACAATAATAAATTATTTAAGGAACTAATTGCTTATGTATCCTATTGTGCACATTAGATGATATTTTTTATTGTATTATTTTGACGATGCTTTCCTACACCTTTGTATATTTATAAACTTAAAACTTAGAAAATAAAGGGTAACTTTAAAATCTAATGATTAAATGTAAGTTTATCGATGTCAACGCCAGTAATTCACTATACCGGGTTAACAGCTTTCACATAAAATTACATTAAGTAAAAAAAAATTTAAACACACTACAATATTAGTCCGTTATAGCAAAATTATTAACGCTTTCATCGTTAAATTAACAATTATTTCTTCTATTGATACTCGATTTAAATACAAAGTCAGGATAAGGTCTTAAGTAGCGAGATTAAAAGCATTTTAAAAACTAAGTTATGAGCAATGTAAAGTGTTATAATTTTAAGTCCCTGTGATAAATAAGGAGATTAAGGGAATTTCTCATACCCGTTTTTTCCCTGCTTGTTACGAAACGGACCTGGTATTTGATGTAAATACTAAAATTACCATGAGCGAACTGTAAAGTAAAAGTCCACTCAGCTGGCGCATCGTACAATGTAGTTTCTTTCCATGCGTTGCGAAATGCTAAATTTGTCGTCCTCTTCAACCCAAGTTATCTATTGAACCACTGATTATAAAAAAATTACAAAAAATATATTTTACGCATCAAACTTTTGGCTACAACTTTGCCACAGACAAAACCTCTCTACCCAAAACCCAAAAATCAAAAAATTCTCGCATGCTAACTTTTTTATGTTACAAATCACGATTTAAAACTATTTCACCATACATATCAATTTTTATTAATTAGATCGGTAAATAGTTTGAAGTTCCAACAAAATAGTCATCGAGTAGGACTAACCAAGAAGCCCTGTGCCAATTTTCAAAATTTTAGCACAACTTTAAAAACACCAAAACACAAAATTATTGAAGTCATGCGTCGAGAGGACTATTGTTGTTTTTAACAGAATATACTTTTGACCTTCCGGCACTGTTGACTCAGCGAAACTGAACTTATATTTTATCATATTTCGTCATATTAAAACTGCTGTTGCATTAGGTCAAATTCCCAATGTGTCAATCGTTTTAACATAGACTACGTTTTTGATCTACAGACACTGCAAACATTGTAGTTTATGACCTATCGGCACAAGTATAAATTATTTGACCTTCTGGCTCTGTTGACTTTCTGCAACGCGTCCCTTGCCATTATCAGTTCTCACGAGCTTAATGTTTGAGCCAGTTTGATTTTCAACTTCCATTTTGAAGTCTTTGAACTTACTTTCAACCTAATTTTTGTGTTTAAGTAAATACCAAAGGTTTTTTCGAGAGTTCATCGGTGAATGTTAAAAGATAAAGAAATCCACCCCAACTTTTAACTGACATAGGTCCACATAAGTCTAAATTTATTAGCTTGAGTAATGAAGTAGCTTTGATACTTTGACCTTTAGGAAAATATTTTCTTGTTATCTTGCCTTCAATGCATGTGGTACAAGTATTCTGATTTCTCGTTTTCTGATTTTGAATAATTTACTCCATTAACACGTTCGCTGCGGCACGTCAAATGGCAGGCGTATCCCCAGTGCGGCACAGCCCGCAGCGTCGAACAAACCCGATTGCCGCGTGTGTTTGGCTTCCCAATTTCGGTCTGACGAATAGCAAATAACGTGCGGGGATGTCCTGCTTTACAACAAGAGTCGACGTAGTTCACTAAACACCCACAGATAGCAGCACTGCTTGGAACGTAGCCGGTCCCATTGGAATTGTATTGCCAAATGGAGGGAAAAAGACGGGACAAAAAGTTGATTTTAAAACTTGCCAGACAGGGATTTTACGGGGAAATTTACTACCAACCAACACCACAACAAAATGCAAGTCTACACGCTAACATGGTATAGGTCTGCTTTCGACCGACCTAGAGCAAAAACGAAGATATACAAAATGCAATGCTGACCGTTCCCGATCGGGAACGGCCGCACTCAACGTGTTAACTAAACCATTTCAAGTAAATCCATTCATTTTGACTTAGATGACCTAATCTACAGTGCCACGAACCTTTGGTAGCAACTGTAAAGAGCAGCTGATGAATTATCTTCTTTTAATTCAGAGTGACCATTTAACTCTGTTGGTGGCTCAAGTAAGTTTAGTTTGTATACACCACCTTTATTCACAGCAGAAATGTTACTACTTCCCTCTATTCGGCAGTCATCTTCTGAATAAATTTTGCACAAATATTTGTCAAAAACTACTATTTTATCTCTTTCCGTAATTTTATTTACACACAACAAATTAGTAGCAACAAGTTCTGGTATGTATAAAACATCCTTAACAGTAACTTTATTAGAATTTTCTGCATGAAGTTCAATATCACCAAGACAAGTTTTGCATTATTGGCCACCAAAACTTCCTTCTTTTAAAACTTACCATTTTCCACCATTTGATTTAGCACAACAATTAGCTAATCATTATGATCAACTTTGGATGCCTAAGATTTTATATTTTCAGTATGAAAAACAGTTGTAAGCATTACATTGTCCTTTTCTTTGTGTTTCACATCATAATTTGCCTTAGATCTGTGCTGAAAATTATTTCCAAGAATAGGACAGTTAGGCCACAAAACACAGTTAGGATATCTAAATATGTCCAGGTTGATTACAAAGATCATTTTCATCATTTTCTTCTGTGGTCTAAACTTACCTTTTCAATCTTTCAACTTCTCTTTTTTTCTTGGCATAAGAATGTTTAGTTGCCAAAGCTGATTCACTTCCAGTTGAAGTATTTTCAGACCTCCTAAAATCATCTTGTAAGAGACGAGTTTTAACAAACTCACTTGAGACAGTTGTTTGAGTAATTTCAATACCCATAATAAGTGGTTCATATTCTGAAGGTAAACCACCCAGAAGTAGCATTGCAGCTTCTTCATCACCAACAATGTGATTTATGTCTGCTAACTGTTGAACTAAAGATAAAGTTCCGTTCCAATTACATAGTCTGCCATTGTGCTGAAATCTTCCAGTTTAGTTCTAAGTTCTAAGTAAACGTCTTGAAAGACCAAGTCTTTTAATCAAACTTTTGTTTTCAAAAGCTTTCTGGAGATAATCCCAAGCTTCTTTAGCAGTGTTAGCATTCCTAACGTAAGGATAACAAGTAGGTAAAACGTTTAAGTAAATTTTTTCAAGAGCCTTCTGATCCCTGTTTTTATCTTTAATTGCAGTATCATCAGATACACAATCCCAAAGTCCATCAATTATTAATGCCATTTTCATTGAAAATCTCTAGAAGTTCAAAATTAATATTTCCTCTATTATAATATTTGTAATATTACGGTACGTCCAGGGTGCACGCCGATTCCGATTCAGATTTTCGGGGCTTGGATAATCTGAGTCAGATATTTTGTTGGGGGTCACAGTGGAAGCTGGAAATACGTCGTCGGTACTGACTCGGTTAGCAAAGAAGCAAGTCAGTCGTTGTTATGGAATTGTCGGATGAGGAATTAACGTGTAAAATTATAGCGTCTAAAACTGTTGTGAAGCTACAGCCAGTTTAAAATGGTGTTCATGATATTATATATCTGTTTTCCTATAGATAGAAATGATAGAGCTTCTTTCTATATTGCGTTTAATGGAGCCCGAAAAAACCAAAACTTATTATTAAAATTGGATATCGTATTGTAAAAAACTGGTGTAACCTAAATAAACAAAAAATCCAGAAGACCGTTTTGTGGTAACCCTAAAAGTAAGAATGAAAAATATATATTTTTTTACTATAAAAACATAATTTTATTTAACTAAATAGTATGTGTACGAGCAAAATCTGAATCGGAATCTGAAACCAGAATGAAGAATTCATTCCGGTGAGCAGGTGCCTGCGCGCAGGCTTGGAAACCGGCAGCCACTACGGCCACTTCCATTTGTATGCAAGTGCCATTCCTGCCGCCAAAAATCTGAATCGGCGTGCACTCTGGACGTACCGTTAGACAATCCTGTATTACTTGAAATAGTTGTAATAATAGAAGTAGTATTAGTGTTTTCCTGTGTAGTTGCCATTTTAGGACAGACAACATACAAATTCAGTTCAAGAAATTTGGTTACAAAATATTGTTCATAAGCGCATAAATCTTGGAATTCTTCGTTTTAATGTAGTTTTATACATATCCAAAATTAATTATATCAAAAACGTCTTCTGGGCCCATAACCTGATGAAACAAGGGAATAAAGTACATAAAATCTTTATTATTAATTAATGTAAAAAGGAAAAATATTAAAACTTGGCTCTTAAAAATAAATCTTAAAATCTTAAAATATATTTACTTCAAACTGTGAACGTATCACGAATACTAGAAATATCCTTGGAACATATTAGAACAACATAACATAATCAACCAGCTGATGTAAAAAGATACATTAAAAAGATATTTGATTATATAGTACACTCAAAGCAATACTAAACACTATACAGGGTGTCCCAGACCACCCGGCCGGCTTGTATAGCTCCAATATGAAAACAAATAGAAACCTAATTGCAACTGGAACCCCCTATTATGACCCCAAGGAATGCAGCTAACTTTTTTTCAAACCCATAAAAGCACCCCAAAGGGCAGATTTTTGGGGGGGGGGGGGTTTTTGGGAAATTTTCAAATGTAACGTGGGGTCGTGTTATACCTCATGCCAACTGTCTTTGAGTCCTGAGTATTTTAGAGGAAAAAGTTTTAAATTATTAATTTACATCCATATTTACAGGCTGTTCAAAAACGTACAAAAAATTTACCTTTGAACTACTTTTCACTGCAAAGAGGTGGAATTTTGTTATCAAATTTGTACTACACTTTAATTGCTAAATGAGCTTTCAAAAAACTCTGGTTTCAACCCTTTTCCTAACTTTTTACTTATGCTACACATTATCAATCTACATACCGGTACCTTAATCTAAAATCGTCATACAGATCATGAACTGTTCATAATCGTCATGAACCTTAATTGCAAGTGTGTGTACCCTTTCCCCAATTCCCAAGTAAAAATTGTGAGAACATATCCTTTTAAATGCAAAAATATTGTTATTTTTTGAATCCCTTGTAATGAACAATGTGAAAGTTACATTCCAGTTATGCAAGTGAAGTAAACCTTGTCCTAAAGAATAAAAACAATAATAAAAAATTCTTTCTATTGCTATTCCCCTTGTGTCAGCCATGAACTATCTTAACCCCTCACTAATTTCCCCATTTATATTATGTTCCTGTGTTTATGTAATTTTAGATTAACACGTTTGCTACCGCAATACTGCCAAATTTTCCATTCATATAGACCAGCGACGCAAATATGCGAGAACCGGTTTCTACCCACAGACTGCCATCGCATAATATATGCGACGTATATAGGCACATTAAATTGTAGACTGACGACGCATATTTGCGTCGGTGTTCCAATATATCTTTGTATATATATCTTATATCTTTGTAACAGACTATTTGAAGGCACTGAATCCTCTGCAGTGGTCTACGTCTACAGGGATGTTTGACGCACAACTGTGTCGCTTGGTCTGTGGATATGATTATTAATGGCGTCATATAGTTGGAAAACTGGTCTTTACTTTTCTGCATCACTGTATGTATGTATGCAGTATGTATGCTGCATTATCCTATGTAACTTTTATATTTGTTCAATTAAAAACCGTTCTTGAACAATCTGTTTTTTTACTTACTTTCACCTCAAAACATAAACAAAAATCAACTGTCGCATGTATGCGGCGTTTGGGCTATTTCAAGAAAGTATGATAATTTTCACTATTGTCTTCGCTATAGACCGGGCGTCGCAAATATGCGACATTACAAAAGGTTATCACCAAGTGACAGCCGGTCTAAGTGTAAGGTTAAATTGTATACCTTGGTCCGTGGCAATGATCGCGGCGTCGCATATACCGTGTTAAGAAGTTTCTAATCATTATCATCCAATAATATCAATCATTTAATGTGACCCATAACTAGCTTTAAATGATTCATACTAAATGATTCATGAATTCCATATCATATTCGTTCAAAATTTGTCTTTCATTCCATATCATACAAATTTATGAGGAGATAAATTGTAATATTTCTTTTTGTTCATTAATTTTTTTGTATTAAGTTTCTAAAAATATTAACTTTTGTTCATACACCTTTGTTATTAATCACTCCTCACAAAGTCATTAAGATCTACAATTAAGGCTGGCCTAGTATTCATTTACCTAATTTATATAATTCCATTAACCTATGTTCAATTAATCATTAATAATATCCATTACATAGCATATATATATATATATATATATATATATATATATATATATATATATATTTTACAAAGAAGCCCACGACTTATTTATTTATTAAATATGTAAGAGAATTGCAATACATCAAAATTTATTATGATATAATTTAATAACTTCTTGATCAGCATTGTACGTGTTATTAAATTTACGGAAAGTAAATAAAAGAAACGTCTTATAACACTTAAAACATATATTTACGCTTATACTGTTACTCACAAGACGGTAAATATACAAAAAAGATGGTAAGTGGTGATCGATTTTGATTGGACACTCCAATCATCATCAGACCCAATAGGCGAATGACAAGAATCTTGAATGGCGTTCTTACTTATACCCTATTGGCGCAGACACTAAACAGCCACCACCTGAATCTCACCTTTACCAACGAGTTTGAAGAAAACAAAAAGATCAACTTCCTGGACCTCACATTAGAGAGAAAAGACAGCAAGATAGAGTTTGACATCTACAGGAAACCTACGCAAACGGACACTACAATCAACAGCAAGTCTATCCATCCGACAATCCACAAGACCGTAGCCATTAGATCCATGCTGTACCGAGCCTATAAGATCCCACTTAGCCAAGCCAAGAGGAAGAAAGAACTGGACACCATTTAGAAGATCGCTCAAGTTAATGGATTTCAAACCAAGACGATAGAGGACATTATTAAATTGTCAATTATCAAAGTCAAAATAAGATTAGTCAATTTCAGTACAACATTTCAATCACTATTAATTTACTCATTTTACAATATTAAAACATGTGATAGCCTACCTAATTAATCTTCACAAATAACCCATACAACAGAAATATAAAGATTAATCAATGGTCATACATATATATGAAATTAGTCATTACATCTTTCCCCTCCTCAGGTAGAATGGCAATTTTTGTCATTGGACACTGAAAAGTACCTTTTGGTGTTGTGATGTCAACAACTCTTACTTGTCCATCTCGACCTGGGTATAGGGCAGATATTCTTCCAAGGGGTCAGGTGTTACGTGCATTGTCTTCGTCTACGATTATTGCCAAGTTGTCAACTTCAGGTGGAATAGTTCTTTTGTCTTCAACCATCCAGGCTTTCCACTTCAGACTAAGTTCAGGTGTCACAACATCATCCCAACCTAGTTTTGTTCTCCATACATCCTGAACCAGTAGTCTCCCTTTTACTGTGGTAGGGGCAATCAGACCTAGAGGATCGAAAATTGGCATAGCTGCTTTAAAAATCTCTCGTTTCGTCGGATACTCAGATTTGAGAAATTCCAGTTTTTCGACATTGCGATGGAACACAAAGCAGTCGGATTCAGCGTCCCACCATAATCCAAGTACTCGTTCTGTAGGAAGTCAAGTATCGGGCATCAAGTGTTTGGCTTGGCTGGCTTTCAGGTTTTCAGGAATTTTCGAAAGTACTTGTTTTGAATTAGACATCCAGTTACAAATTTGGAATCCTCCAGCTCTATGTATCTCAATTATTTCTTGAACTAGTCGTTTAGCTTCCTCTTCTGTGTCGGTCGAATCCAGGAGGTAGTCCATATATTCTTTAGTCAGTATGGAATTACTAGCTTCAGGATACAAAGAGTGAAACTGTCTTGCATTGATGTTTACAACAAACAGTGCAGAGCTTGGTGAGCATGTTGCTCCGAAGGTCATCGCTTTCATTATGTAGGTATCTGGGGGTTTGGTTTTGTCTTTTCGCCACAGAAATCTTTGTGAGTCAACGTCTTCATCTCTTATATTTACTTGGTGAAACATCTCCTTTATATCTCCCACAATAGCAAATTTTCCTAACCGGAATTTCAACAGCACAGATGGCAATGGATTGAAATAATCAGGGCCGCTGAGTAGTGCATCATTGAACGAGACTCCGAGAGATTTAGCAGCAGCATAGAAAACCAATCTTATTTTGTTAGGTTTGTTCGGGTTCGATACTCCAAAGTGGGGTAGATAGAATGTTCGACCTGTTATGATAGCAGCTTTTTCAGGTCTGAGTTTTGTAATATATCCTTTTTCAATATATTCGTCAATCATGGTTGTGTAAGCCTCTTAAAATTCCTGATCTTTTTCCATTTTCTTTTCAAGAGTATTTAATCTTCTCAGTGTATTGTCATAGCTGGGAGGAAAATTAAATTCATCATCTTTCCATGAAAGACCAACTTTGTAATGATCCCCTGTTTTCTTTATGGTATCCTCAAGGATTGATACTCCACGTTCTTCTTCTATGGACAATTGCAGGTTATTTGATCTTGTTTCTCCATATTTCTCTAATGTAAGGATTTCTTTACCATGTCATGAAGCGAAGATTCTTCATATGAGAGTAGGGTAAAATTCTCATCCACTCGATCTCTGAATTGTGCACACTTCCCATGTAGAGTCCAACCAAGAAGGCACCATGATAGTACTGGGGCGTTGGTAGGACCTTCAATAATCTTACGGGTTAGAATTAGGTTAGGCCTACAGTTGTATTGGCCTATCAAGAGAGTGGGCCTGACACTCGCTATTGGAAGAGGTTGGTTGATCGAGTCCAAGTGTGGCCAGTTTTTCCTTAATTTGACACTGTCTATTTGTTGGTGTGGTAACTCTAAAGTGGACTGAGTTCTAACCCCTTTCAATGTAAAGATTTCATCCTCGTAAAATCCTTTTATTTTTAAATCTATTCTCTTTGATTGAGATTCAACGTGTCTTGTGTTGTTAGACCAACATGTTGTCAAAGGAACAATCTCACCCTTGATACCAATTTCATCGGCAATTGATGAATCCAGAAGTGATACAGTCGAGCCGTCATCTAAAAGGGCATAAGTATCTACCTGGGACTTGGGACCGTACAACGTGACAGGACAAACACGAAGCAAAACACGGTTTGATATGTTTTCTTCAAAATTATTATCGATTACTTCATCTCTAGATGTTAACTCTCCCTCATTTCTTTTCATTGGATGTCGCTCCAGATTGGAGTTATGTAAGAGACGGTGATGGTACAGCTTACAACCGTTTATATTACAAGCTCTTTTAGATTTACAAAATTTAACTTGATGTCGTTTGAAACATAAAAAGCATAGCTTTTTCTCGCCTACCATTTTTCACCTTTCGGAAATATCAGCTTTCCGAAGTATAGAGCATTTGTCATTATTGTGCTTACCACCACAGAACTCGCAGGTAAGTGGGCCAACTGCGGGAACTGCTGCTTTTGAAGAGTTGGTCAACACAGGTTTGAAGTCATTTTTCTTTCTAGTCGGGACATCTTTGTTTGGATGAAAATAGATACTCATGATAGAACATTGTCTCTCTAACCAATCTGAAAAATCACTTAGGCTAGGTCTAGTTAAACACATACTGCTCACATGTTGAGCCCAATGGTACTTCATTTGATAAGGCAATTTCCCTAACAGTTCACTGAGTAGTTGAGGGTTTGTCATGTAGTACTCCATATGAAGGGACTCAGCTGTAGAGGTAAAGTTAAGAATGGTTGTAGAAAATTCAATGAGGCCAACAATATCGTCTTCTGTTACAGGGGCTAGCATTCTAGTTTGGTTCATCATAGACTCAATGATAAACTCGGGTTTACCGAAACGCATCTGTAACGTTTTCATAATGGCATGCAAGTTTTTACTTGAAACAAAAAGAGGTTTCACCATTTTGAAGGCTTCGCCTTCAAGACAGTTTCTAAGTCTAGCTAGATTGTCATCAACAGAAGACAATTTTACGGTATTTTCAAATGCAGAAAAGAACATAGGCCACTCATCTGGTCTACCACTAAAATTTGGTAGTTGTTGGCGCCAAAGAGGTTGGTTGAATGGCTTTTTTGACTGAATCTGCTAGTAATTGTGCAGCCGTGGTCATAGCGGTTGATGAACACTGATGAATGTACTGTCGGTTCATTATCATTCAGCCACTTTACGACTTTACTCTCACATTCTTTCACCTCTCTCTGAGATATTAAGCTTTGGCCTAGGCTTACCTCAGATCCGCAGACTTGACTACCATTTGCCGATAGTGATTTCATAGAAGCCCTTATTTCCAACATTTGTTTACGTCGCTCTAGCTCCCTCTCGTCTCTCAGCCGTTGTCGCTCCATTTCCTTCTCCAGCCGTTGTCGCTCCATTTCCTTCTCCAGCCGTTGTCGCTCCATTTCCTCCACCAGTCTTTGTCTTTTCAGTTCCTTTACTTCATTTTCTCGTTCTAGTTTTTGTATTTCCTCCAACTTTCCAAGTTAAATTTCCATTTGTCTCCTGTTACTTGATGTTGCTGATTTACTTTTTGTTTTCCTTAAACTACTAGAAGTAATGCTGGTTTGTCTCAATGCTACTCCTTGAGTGTCATTGTTTCCATTTTCAGAAACATTCTTTGATAATTTGTTAGTATCATTATTTTCTTTCTGATCAGGGGTATACCTTTTTGGAGGTTTAACTTCCCTATTACTTTTTCTGTAAGACTATAGGGAAGTAGCTATTACCATAGGTGGCATGGTAACACCTAGGCCCGGGACCGTTTTACTTTTTCATTTTGATGTCCCCAGAGGCCAGAAACACCATTCGTTCAAATTTTTATATATGTATATATTTTATATATATATATGTGTGTGTGTCCGTGAACACGATAACTTGAGTAATTTTTATCCGATTTTGATGAAATTTGGTTTGAAGGTGTAAGGCGGGATAAACTTGAATGAGTTCGCGAACCAGCATGATCGGACCATGGGAACGGGGTTTTACGGGGGGTTTAATGGGGTAAAAATTGGTTTTTCTAATTTTTGACCTTCCAAACGCAAAATTTCCCAATTTCTCTTCAGACCTTCTTAAAGAGCTTAAAAAAACAAATAATTTAGTATATCAAAGTGTTTTTGTACTATTATTAGCTACGGAGAAAATTCAAATAATTGTTATTTTAAAATTCCCATGTTATTCTTATGGGGAATATTGTAAAATGTTGTAGTCTGCTTGCTTATGGATATATTTTGATCAAACTTGGTAAATTTATTTATTTTATACTAAGTTATTAATATTTCTCTAAAAAACACACTTTTTTACCCTCCCTGTAGCAGCAAGCCTATGTACTCATAAAAATTAATGTTAATTAAATACATTTAATTGAAAATTAATTCAGGCAACTGGAAATTCGCTTAGTCGGCAGGTTTGCTGCGGCGGGGGTATTTTTAGTTTTGGCCAATATTAAATTGTCAATTATCAAAGTCAAAATAAGAATAGTCAATTTCAGTACAACATTTAAATCACTATTTATTTACTCATTTTACAATATTAAAACATGTGATACCTAATTAATCTTCACAAATAAACCATACAAGAGAAATATAAAGATTAATCAATGGTCATACATATATATGAAATTAGTCATTAACAGACATCGCAAGGAAGACGAGGAGAAAAATCGATAGGCAGAATACACTACACAGCAGAACAACATTAGAAGAGATAAAAGAGGAAAACACCAGATATATCACATTTAGCTACACGGGGACTACAACACAAAGGACTGCTAACAGATTCAAGAAATACGGAGTTTCAATAGCCTACAGGACTCAGAACACCATGAGTAAAATACTGCATCCAAAAATAGAAGATTGTAACAAATTCAACGCTTCGGGCATCTATAAAATCAATTGTAACGATTGTGATAGCTTCTACATTGGACAGACTGTGAACTTCGTTAACCGCTTCAAAAACCACATATCTGCGTGGAGGAACAACAAACCGGAAAGATCAAATGTCTCACAACACCTGTTACAAAATGGCCACTCACTAGGAAAAATTGAGGATAGTCTAGATATTTTAAAGAATTGTAAGAAAGGATATGTACTGAATGCTTGGGAAGAATTGTATATTTATAAGGAAACATGTAAAAATCGAAATAAGTTGATTAATGAACAAGTACATTTTGATTCCAGTTGTACTTATAAAAATGTATTGGCCGGTGCTTCCGGTAGCCAATAGGGTATAAGTAAGGACACCATTCAAGATTCTTGTCATTCGCCTATTGGGTCTGATGAGTGTCCAATCGAAATCGATCACCACTTACCATCTTTTTTGTATATTTACCGTCATGCGAGTAACAGTATAAGCGTAAATATATGTTTTAAGTATTATAAGACGTTTCTTTTATTTACTTTCCGTGGTATAATTTCAAAATTAGTCCTTAAGGAATCAAAATTCAACTAAGCAGTGATCCATGTGTTCAACAATAGAACCATGTGAACATTCAGATTGAAGAAGACTGAAGAGAAGGAAGCCATAGTTGAAACTGTTAAAAGAAGGAGTCCAGATTTCATCTAAAGTTAAATTAATTAATTTAATCAAGAAAATCCAGTTTATATTACAGTCAACCTCAAGAGGACTCAACTCCAACATTATTTTTTTTTTTTATTAAGTATAAACTTTTCTTTTAAAATCACTTAAATTAAGTGCACATTAGACTTACCTTTTGGACAACCTCAAAATTTTATTTTCATTGTTAGGATGTCGTAAGTTTAACACATTAATTATTTGGACAATATTTAATTTATTAATTCTTATTATTTAAAGCCAGTACAACACCCTACCCTGAGATAAAGCCGATACAACCAACCGGAATAGTCAATGATGTTCCAATTATTAAATTACCACCCCATTTTAGCTCAACATATTATTAAGTTTTTTATTAAATTATTCTTCCGACATTAAAAACCATAAATTATGCATTTACATATCTTATTTATCTTTTACAACAAATATTACTTACATTACTAAAAAGCTCGTGTTAAAAGTACCTCCCAGATAGGAGGGAATCACGACGAAAGAGCGGCTCAGTGCCCTGCTGACTACATTCATCTTTCCCATTGTCCTCATCAAGAACGAAGCTAGATGGATACACGTACCTTCCAGAGAATTTTTAATCTTGATATCTTATTCCAAAGTTTTATTTACCTCCTGAATCGTATTATAACATTATTTTTAACGGAAATGAATATTTCTAGCTGACTAAATATTAGTTATTTTGGACATATGTTAATCAACAATGGTGTCACTTCGCTTCTAACCTAACATAAGTGAAGGTGAAGTGAAGCAAGTTGAGAAATTATGAGAAAATTTAAGAATAGCCGATCGCTGATAGAATAGAAAATTATCATTGACTATAGAAACATTTCTAAAGTGATTCATTAGTCAGTTAATGTTTCCAGAAAATTTTTTCTCACTACGGGGATATAAATGGGCTAGCTGACCACTTACACCTAGTCCTTATTTAGGCATGTTAGGATGGGAGGTCGTTCTTTATGTTGATTCGGGGAGCTGTACTAAGTGTTTTGAGGTTAGATTAAGAAGGCAAAGTTTCGGTTACAAAGATCCACGTTGTTAGTAAGCTTGCATTTTTTAAATAGTATTTTACAGTGTCCAACTGAGACATAGGAATTGGCTAACTCAGGAACTCGCTAACTCGGTCATGTGTCGGAACTGGCTAACCGTCTCAGTCAGGAATTGCCTAACTCCGGAACCCGCTAACTCGATTTTGTCCCACGGCGGAATTCGCTAACTCTGGAAGTCGCTAACCCGCGCCCACTGCACGGAGCGTTGCCAACATTGTACGACGAAATAATTATTGTACACTGCCGTATTTCAAAATGTCAGTGTAAATAAAGATACAGTAATTGTTATTGTTTTTTGTTATCAATTCCACTGTTAACAGCTACCTAGCCCAAAGTAATTACAAAGCAATTAAAAAAGCATTAAAAACTATTTTTTATTCAACTGTACAGCGGCCAATTAAATGTTTATGATTTCGATTGTAAATATAACTGCCAGTATTATAGGAAAATGATAGAATATGAAATATATTGATCATCCAGTAGTACCAATTAAACCTCAATGAATTTAAGCTAAAATACACGCACGTTCTCTAACACGAAAAACAAATTTCATTGTGATGTCATAATAAACCAAAACCACTTTCATAACTAATTCATAGATTTAAAATTAAAGGTTCGTCGTTGAATCGTCCAACTTACGTGTAAAAATATGACCCAGGCTACGTTTCTACGTTTATAGAATAGCTGTAAATCTAGGCCTAATAGTTTAAACCAAAGCATTGTAGGCCTACTAGTAAAAGCTAGTTGCCTAATTAATTCTAAAATTTGTTGAATTGTTGAGTAATAACGTTACATGTTTTAATAACAGTTTTTAGATTGTAAACCTAAGCCCCACTAGACAATAGCTTTGTTGTTGGATAAGATCAGCTAATTAAGCTATGGCCACCATTCGTAAAAATGGTAACAAACTAGAACGCCTGGGTCCATTTAGAACCATAAAAACTCCAGACTTTTTAAAAGTACTGAAAGACGTAAAATTAATATTAACCAAACAAAATTAAGAGGATGACCCGTTTTACACTAATAACGTACGAAAACAGAAATTTACAAATTGTATTTTTGCATAGAACATTTTTTAATAAAATCCATAAATACATTACCACTTTATAATGTATTGATTAATATTTATTTAAATTCAATAGCTCTATTTAAAAATATATTTAACACTACTATATGGTTGATGACTACTAGTAAAAATAGTCTGGTTCAAAATAGTCTGGATATAGATAAACTAACAACTCGGTTCTTTGTAACCTAGCCTTTACCTTACTTAATACCTAATCTAACCTACCTTCAAAGGAATAGCGTATGAACATAAAGGACAACCTCCCATCCTAACATGCTTTTTTGGCATCAACAGTTAGAAGTTTGGTAAGGTTAGGTTATATTAGATTAGGTTTTAACAGATTAGGCCCAGTTTTTTAGCACCATGTATTTTAGACCTTTTCCACTTAAAATAATTTCCCTCCGATCACGATCCCCCCCCCCAAAAAAAAAACCCCGATTCCCACCAGTCCACAAGATGGTGTTAAGGGGTTAGGATGGGTTTAAAATAATTTCCCTTATTTATTTTAGTTGCACTATACATCTTAGGTCTTATTTTAAGTATTTTTTTTAGTAAAAATTACTTAAAAATCTCATGTGGCCGTGATCTAGAAATTTGCCTAATTATTATATTTGCCTTTTTTATTATGTACTAAGTTGTTATATATCCCTTTAAGGATTACATAATACATTTGTATTAGGTTTGCAGTTGACATGCGAAATTGCACAGATTCCTCTAGTACTTTATTACTTTCGCTATAACAGCAAACCTAATTAATGTACTCGTTAGCCCTAAGGCCACAAAACGCTATTTACACTAGGCGGGAACGTTGATTTTCATCATATTGTCAATTGTCATCAGCCACAACAACTAAACTAATTGTGATGACGAAACAGTAGTTTGATGGCTACAAATCCATGACAGTGTGATGTGTGTTTGTGTCCTGGTGCCCACGAATATATTGTATCAGTACAGTTTATTCTTAAATCTGTAACAGCTGTCTCTTAGCTTTGCTGGATACATCCTACGCGGGATGTATTTGTCATTATTATAGGAAGGAACGTAAAGAACACAGTCCTCGTGTCAGACTTGATCCAGCTCACTTGGCCAATACTGGGATCTTTAGTAGACGTTAATTCACGGACAACTCTCAAATGAATAAAAGCGAGACTAGTGTTATTTTGTATAGTTTGAAACTATGTGCATATTTAACATGTTGTGTTTGTAAATTACTGCAGTTGTTATATTTACTAAAGATGTTGTTAGTTTAAAATGTTACTTAAAACTACAAACCTGTGTTCACATTTCTTTACACCAAAGAATATTATAGTACCGGTATGTATCCAAATCCATCCTTCAGCACTTTGAATCAAATATAAATGTCACTATACATTACAAAAATACAATATTACTTACTTGAATGTTGTCAGAGCAGCTTTTGTTTCCTTCACATATCCTAGATACAGTTTCCACAATTCTATATTGAGCACTTTCATAAGACACCGTTGAAAAAGCTAAAAACACAATCATATATGTGGCATAGTTATGGATTAAGGCATTAGGAAAGAACTGAATGTAGTAAACACCAGTTTAGTGGTTTTGATTCTTAAAGACTAGAAGAGTAGGTACCATGTACAATTACTTTGCCTTTAAAAATTGTATGGACTAAATAATAAGAATAATTTATTCCGTTGATCTTTTTACAAAGAAATAGGACACGTCATATACATTACAAAATAATCATCTAAATACAATCAAATTTCTGATACATCAAAATATTACATCAAATACCATTAGTTAGGCATAATAACTTATTTTAATCAAAATTTATTATCAAAATTGCACTTGATAAAGTCACTTAGGCTGTAAAAAGGGTTTTGAATTAGCCAATTATAAATTCTACTTAAAAAAATATTATAATCAACAAATTTTGCACTGTCAGGTAGTTTATTAAAAAGGCGAATTAAGTGGATTTTGAAGGAGTCGCCCGTTTGACATTTGACTCAATTTCAAATATTGTGTCTTTTCAAGATTAGAATGTAGCTCATTTGAAGAAAACCAAGCAAGAGCCTGTTCCTCAGCTTCTGCTGTGACCCGATTCAGGTAAGTTTTTGTGACTGGCTAGTAAAGTGCATCAGCATAAATTATTGAATGGATATTGAGATGTTGAGGCAAGTCGTTTATATATACTAAGAAAAAGTAAGGGCCTAAAACAGAACCCTGAGGGACACCGGTCTCTACAGGTCGGTGTCAATATTAAAAATGTTCTGCTATGAAAGCAGAAAATTTTTAACTGATATATACAGTTTTATGTCATACAAATATGATTGAATAATTTTTAGTGTGCCATCTTCAATGCCATAGTATGATAGTTTACGTAGTAGTACATCAAAAGGAACACTATCAAAAGCTTTACTAAGATCACACAAAACTAGCGAAACCGACGCCTTATTTTCAAATGCATTTAGTGATAAATCTGTTAAGTACTGCCGAGGTGGTAGACTTACCAGGACGGAAACCATGCTGGAATTCAGAAAATAAATGTTGGGACTCAAAAAAATAACTAAGTTGATTGTGCATATTAGATATTATTTAATATATATTACTATTAATATAGATATTATTATTAAATATTAGAGATTCAAATATTTTAGAGAATATCGGAATAATAGAGATAGGTCTGTAATTTTGATGTAAGTTTTTATCTCCTTTTTTAAAAACTGGAATCACTTTAGATATTTTGAGCAATGAGGAAAAGTATCCTTCTGACATACATTTGTTTAAAATAAAAGCAAATGGCTTACTTATTAGGATGGTTTGTTTCAGTATTGAGTTAGACTGCCAATAAAAATCCATTGAATTAGAGTTGGAGAATTTGGTTTAAGTAGAGTCCCACAAACTTGGCGTAATGTGGACTGGAAGGGTGCCGAGTTTGTGAAATGCCGGGTTATCGGGATCTAGGGTTAAAAATAAGAACAATTCAGTTTTTAAGCTTTTTAACCATCTTTTATATTTATATTACAAGTCAGTAATATAAAGCATATAAAGCAGTGTTTCTCTATCACACACAGTCATTGTGACCCATGTGATATTTTTATTTGCTTTATGTAATGCTGTAAAATAATTTGTTGTAAATAAAGAATTACTCTCTCTCTCTCTCTCTCTCTCTCTCTCAGTATTAAGTCATCAGATATAGTATAAAAAATCCTTAGTACCAGTTGCAAATAATTTGACTTAAGCTGGCTTGAGTCCATGATTAACTCGGACTCAAAAAAACCACTAATTTTCTGAGCCAGGCGATGGCCGGGCTATCCAGACTGCTGGGTTATCGAGTGCCGGGTTTGCGGGACTCTACTGTACTTGTATTACATCAGTTGAGGAAATTTCTGACCATGTGAACATTGTTGTGTTTTTTGGAGTATTACTCAAGAGTTCTACTGGATTATTGGGACTGAGATTCCTTTGCTTAAACTGATTTATTGAGTCTATAAAGAAATTGTTAAATTCATCAGGATCTAGATTGACAACAGAACTGTGAGTTGGAGTAAACTCACTGCTTATAACTTTCCA
This sequence comes from Macrosteles quadrilineatus, assembly GCF_028750875.1. Lineage (NCBI taxonomy): Eukaryota > Metazoa > Arthropoda > Insecta > Hemiptera > Cicadellidae > Macrosteles > Macrosteles quadrilineatus. The sequence continues at coordinate 19,045,456 of NW_026542594.1, forward strand.
TGCAGCCTTGCAGGAGTTTTGAGGCATTGCTTATATACTGCTGCAAAGAAATTTTTTTAGCTTGCAGAAGTTCCCTTTGATATAATCTTTTTTGTTGCAAATAAACATTATAAGCAGCCTGACAGTGCTCTGAACCTTGCTTAGGCATATTGTTATAAATTGTATAGAGAGTTAACATTTTATTTTTTGTTTCTGCTAATGAAGGAGTATACCAATTAATAATTTTGGATTTTTTACATGCAACCTTATCAGTTACGGTACTTACTTTCTTTCCTTCTAAATTACTTTCTTGCTTCAATAAAGTAACACAGTTAAAGTTAAATGAGAGTTAAAATTAAAATACAAGACTAGGAAATTTAGTACCAATTTTACCAAACATTAACTGGGCTACTGAAATCAGAGCCACTATAACATATATTTTATTTTAATGTTCTAAAATGTTATTAGGCCTACTTAATTTATTTTGATAAATTACTGTCATTATTGTAATTTACTGTCTCAAATTGGTGAAAAGGGGAATACGAAGAACAACATTAACAGGTATAGTTTATAATAATAAGTAATACCAAATACCACTGTGCCAGCAAACCTGTCCATAAAGGAAATTTCCATTTATTGCTTTGTTGAGAATTCAATCTTATTGTTTTCTTTTTTTTAACTGAATAGAAAATACTCCGCCATTCACTGAGAGCACTGCACACTGAAGGATCTAGGAAGAGGTACCACCAGTTTCTAAATTGATGAGATCACATAAAATGTGGAGCTAGTAAAACCCACCTTAATACATTAGCAACCTGCCAAAAGGACTTAGCTGTTGTCGACTCCATCAAACATTAGCATTGCAGTACAGCTGCTAATTAGCAAAGTGCCTTTGGTTGTTAGTGTTAAATTATGCCTAACTAGTTTTTTTCTTTTAATCATTTTAATCTTTATTTATACTAATTACGATAAGGGTTTTTTCTGTAACATCCCTTTTTCGCCCATCCAACTTATTAAAAGATTTTTACAATAAATCAAGTGTCATTTTAAAGCTTATAATGTAGCGCCGGGACAGATGGCAACTAAAAAGGTGATTTTCTTTAGAGCTTCACCCCCATAGTCTTTGATTTATTTCAACATAGTGCTTTCAAAGGCCCAATGTTGCTAATTAATTTTCTAGATTATTGTAACTTGACTGAGGTAGGTAAATCAGCCTTTAAGGTATAAATTATAGATCTACAATAGGCATATTTTAAATATTGTATATTTGTAGTTTTTTCATCTAATAAGGGTCTTTAACTTTTCTGTATTTTTTCTGTTACAAAGTAATATTTGAAAGGTAAAAGCATATTGCACCGTTCATTTTGCCTAGGAATCGAGTTTAGAACCCAATTAAAATGCAAAATTGTTGCTCTCGCCTTCTCATAAGTTTTAATTTATGGCTTATTTCTTCACATACATGTATTTTATGTGATGGCTTTGGTCGAAATTAATTTCTACATTACTTGGTACACAGTCGTTTATTTATTTTTTATACCATATAAGAAGAAGATACCAAAAGACATAGCATCTCCATATAGGTGATTCGATAAACAGGCAAAAGTTGATGGTTGTTGTTAACATCCAAACAGAAATTGAGAAATTTAATTCTTCTAGAGATCCACAGAAATTGTCAAGAGAAATGTCATAAAATTTGTTATTGAATTCTATAGGCCTAGGTGGATTAGAATTGGAATAGATTTAGGTTATAAGATTTAGACACCTGAGTGTGTATTTTAAGGCGAAGCTTTAATGTAGATTTAGCTGTTGTAGTGTAAGACTGTAAGCATTTAAACTTATTATTCAAATTTTCAAAAGCAAAATTCAGATAATTCTTTTTAGTATTATGGTAAGTATTTTACTAGGTATTTGTTTTAAGTATGTTTGAAATTAAAGTTACTTCAATTGATTGTCTTGTTTTTCATTGGCGACAGCTTACTAATTTAACTTTGTATGACGCTGTAAAGTACCTTTAATATTGTAAATTCGTCTGTTGAAAACTGAGATTGTTTCAGCTAGAAATTATTAATTAATTAATAAAAAGTTGCAAATTAAACAATTTTAAAATCAGGTTAGCCAAACGATAGGCTTTTAAGCTCTTTTGAGCTGGAATCTTAGTTAGTTCAAGTATGGGCATTTTTTCTGAATACACCCAACTGTTCTCTTTCTAGAACGTGCACATATAAATAGCGTTTAAATAGTTAATAGTAAACATAGCAATTTACCTACCTGCCTTATTTCAAAAAATGTAATATTTTCTATTTCATTTTAAGTATTATAATACTATTATAATACTATATACAATTTAATGTGACGAACCTCATTCTATGGAACACATTAAATATCAAATAATCTTGGGTTATCCAATTGATAACTTAAATATTAAAAATTGAAAAATGTATTTTTTTTTATTAGTTTTTAAAATTGGAATCATTCTTTCTTAGCACTTGTGAGCACCTTATGCTTTTTTGAGGGTTTTGTCAAGAAAAAAAGATACTCTGGACACAGAAATTCACTGGCACAGACAAATAGAGAACCAATCAACATTTGATCTACGGTAGAAATAAATGGTAGTGTCTGTACTAATGTTTATTCAATGAAGTTGTGCCCTGGCTCTAGCAGAACAAATCTTGCCAAACTGTGTTTAGGTTAGCTGGAATACATACTGGCACAATCTCTTGGCTAAACCTTATACAAAATCAGCTTCTTCATTTTTAGTCTCATCATTCAGTTGTAGTCAATTACCTAAATAGTTCAATAATATTTCCTCATTAATAAGAAAGATTTTTAACAAATTTAAGTACTTACCTGATTGTGTTATGCCAAGTTACTTTTAAAACTTAAGCTATGATGATGACGTATTTAGTCTTAGTCTCTAATGGAAACAGCCCGGTGGCAATAGTGCGTAATTTGCCCAACTGATTTTAATTAGTGCCAAAATCAAATCTAAATGATCTACACTACTATAATTATTCTAATGTAGTTAACAAAGCTGAAAACTCCATATTAATATTCATGAAAAGCCAACTCATAAAAAGTTGTTTCAATGTTAACACTTTTTTTCATTATAATTCTACGTAGGCCCACTCTGAATGCCACAGGATGTGTAAATGATCTTCAGAGGTTTAAATAAAAATCTTGATGCTTAGATCTAATAATACACAACCTCAGACCAGTAACACATGTCATTAACAAGTTTATTTATATAGTAAAATGTGTTGCTAGGTCTGAGGTGAATATACCTTGGGTCTGATAATAATTGACCCGATACACAGTAAAAAAACACAAGTGAAACGGAACAGGCTTATCTGTAGATTGTTAAAAAATGAACAAAATTTAATTTTAACAACTGTACTAAATTGTATACATGAAAACATGAAATGTGATCTGATTTATTTTGTTGTTGTTGTTGTTGTTGTCGTCATATTTTCTTTAAAACAGGTAAGTCTGTCCCATCTCTTGATACCACCTTACTTTTGTTGGGCAAAAGTAAAGCTTTGGACATGAATAGGATAAGAACCAAATAGGAACCCAGAAAATGACCTTCAGTGGATTTACGGTTAAATTGTATAAGTTTTTATAAAAACTTACATTTCAATAGCAAATTTAGAACACAAAGTTTGCCTAAAGTGATGGTACCAAAAATATAAAAGAAAAATGTAGGCCTAAATCAACGTGCAAGTCATTTAGCTAAAAAATATAATATAAATAGCTAGGCTATAACATTTAAACTTTAACTTGCTTGCACCAATGAATCCACTACTATATTACATCTAAAATGTCATAGTTAAGTTTTATATGGCTACTTTATTTTTAGTGTCGCAAGACTCTTGCAATCTTGTTCTGCCTAATATTTATGTTGGCATCAGGTATACAATGTATTGAGTAATCAATTTAAGAGTCCATACAATTCATAGGAGGGTAGATAGTTTGAGTGGAATCATTTTAACACCTACACAAAAAAGTAGCCTAGACAATGAACTGTAAATCTTAAAAAAAACATTAGTCACTGATTCCTATGTCAGAACACTTTTAAATATCCGAACGTTTGACACAACTTAACAGAAACCACTGAAAACCACCTCCCAAGCTTTAACACCACATTAGTTTAATAAATAACGGTAAATGATTATAAATGAAATTGTATGTATTTCAGGTTTGAGATAAATAAAGAATTTAACTGAATCCACTTTTGATTTTCTAAAATTACAAAACTGTTTTACAATGGTTATCTTACAATATTTGCAACATACCTTTTCAACTTTTTCAAAATTCCGACTTCTCATCTGAAACAAAAGCACATCATGCAATAGAACCTACTTAGGGTGTTCATAACTGTGGCTTCGATACCATACCTCTTAAGCTTGTCTTAATCGGTACTGGATCTTGGTCTTACCCTGAGTACTACGGTAATAGCTTATTCCCTATATGGAAAATTTGCTGAAAACCCAATTTTAACCCCATAAATCCCAGTTAAACCCTGTGTCCATGGTTCGCGAACTTGTTCGAACAAATGTATGTTTACACATTTGTACCAAATGTTATCAAAATCGAGTTTTGTTAACGGAAAGATATATATATATATATGTATATGAATTTCAAAGGATGGTGTTTTTGGTCCTGGGGAAATAAGAACGAAAAAGTAAATCAGTCTCTTGTCCAGGTGTTGGTGTTACAATGAGACCTACGGTACCGGTAATAGCTTATTCCCGATATGGGAAATTCGCTAAAACTATTTTATTGAATCCCAAAAATTATTCTAAACAAATTAAAAAGCCATAAAAATATGATATACATAATATAGGCTACTTTTATAGCCTACAATAACTTGCAATTTTCAGCCATAAATGGTCCGAAATGGGTGTATGGGAATTATTTTGAAACATCAGCCTAGGCCTAATTCATTTGCTGTTTTCTTCTCAACTTGGGACACATTTTCATATCACAATTACAGTACCTAATTAAACAAACTATATACATCAAAATAAAAACTAGAATCTCGTGAGTAAAATGGTGTAAAGCAAGTCATGATTTCTCCTTGGACGAAGCATCCTTATATATAATACGTGAAGGTGATTTCTACAAAACACTACTCCTCCGTTAATAATGGACGGATTCTTACAAACGACGTGTCAAAATAAAGTATTTTTTGTGTAGACACCCCCTTTCACCAATTCCTGTAATAAAAATCCTCGGGCTTTGCCTTACAGGCCATCAAAGTTGGAGTTTCTCCCATAAGATTAACATGGGGAAATCTAAATATTTAATTGGAAACTTTGTCCCCACTAATTTGAGAGAACGGCTGGGCGTAGAAACTTGGTAGAGGTGTCCAAAGAAAGGTCTTGGTCTGTAGATGAGTTATCAAAAGAAAAACTAAGCAAAACCCCTTAGGACTCTGCCCCAGAAGCTTTTAAAGATCCCTCCACAGAGTTGTTTACATTTTGGCCATGTAAATAATACTTTTTAATGAAACAGCTGTTCATTTTCAAATTGTATTTCAAACAACACACATTTATTGGGAGATACTGAATTCTACCAAATAAGTATTTGCAATGTTATCTCCTGATTTTAAAATTGATTTTCTTCTTTATCATGTCATGTTTTGCAATATAACGTTACATTACAAAATCAGTAGAAAATCCTTTTAGCACAGCAATTCTTAAATTATTTCTTATTGAACTATCTTATATCTATTGTACGGGTTGGTGTCTGCCTTTTTCACCACTTTTGCCTACATTTTATCATATTATTCTACACATATCAAATATTTATGTAGAAATGCTCTTATCTTGACAAATTATTTGCACCTGCCTATATTACGAACTTTGGCGTGCACTGGGTTGGTAACATTATTGAAAAAACACGACATTTTGGCTGTAAAATATGGTACAAAGAGAACATACTATTTAAGCAGCTACTGTCATGACAGAAAGGTCATCTATCTATCTATATATTAATAGGCAAGCATGTTTCTTTAAAACCTTTTTTCTCAGCTCGTGTGAATCGTAGGGAAAATCTACGCATACCGTTGGAAAGCTATTTTCCTGTAGGTGTGCAGAATCCCTTTATAAATTTAAATAGGCTCAAAGATAAGCACAAAAAATTAGTTTAAAAATTTGAAAAAATTAACATGGATCTTATGCGTTGCTATGCTGGTTACGAAATAACAACGAAATATAAACAGAAAATCAAAACAAATGGAGGAAACTCCAATCACATGTTTTATTTACAGTGTGGGGTGAAAATAGATAAGTGAGTACATTACATATTTTTGGTCGAGTTTCGACCACTGGACGACCTCTCGTACTTATTTAATACGCAAGCAGATTTTTTGTGACAATTACTCCTCCGAAACTACTGAACCGATTGACATGTTTTTGGTGTCATTGGAAAGAGCGTAACGTGAAGTTGTGCAGGAAACTTTTTTTATAGGGAAATAATTAGAGAGTGAGGTCCTGGGGCCCTTTAAAGTTTCGTATTTCTCCATAAGATTAACATGGGAAACAAACAATGTTATGAAACTCCAGCTGTTGTCATAAATGCTGTTCTGCTATTTAATTTGATTTGTTTACAAGGAGAATTGTTTCTTAGTGCCATGTGTCAATAAGTTATACTTTTGCATATATTTTAAATTATATACACTGTATAAAATGATGGTACTGTATTACATTAAGAGATATTCATTTAAATAATCAATAAGTACGATTGAGCCTTTGCCTATGTTTCCTGGTAAGTATAGTATCTTAAAGAAAAACCAAATTATTATTTTCTGCGTTCTCACCCCGTAGCGAAGCACGGGCAGAGCAACTAGTATTCCTTTAAACTACATCACATATTCCTTTAAAAAATACGTTGATTTACAATATGTAAACGTCAATATACGTAACAGCCAATTTAAAGTATTTTTGGTTTTGGGAAATGTCCTAATGCTATGTCATTTGCATTATTTGTTGCCAATGAAGCCGCAAGACCTTATGAACTAGGAGGCCCCTAACAGTTCAAGAATAAAAGCCAACTTCACTTCAAGTATTCCACTACACCTAACATTCCGTAGAGAGATTATATTGACAACTTTATATTATTGATAAGGCTGAGACAACTAACTGACATCCCCCATTTTAAGGAATTCCAGCTTTAACAGTAACCCCACAATCAATTTCTCAAAACTATGCTAGAGGGTTCATTCATTGGCACAGAAGTACGATATGGACTGACACGACGTGACAAAGGTAAAATCTAACTTACACTGTAACGGATATACCTCCCTTTGAAGTTAGAAAATGTCTTCCCAAAAAATATTTTCTTTTGAAATAAAATCATATTACACGGAAGTGCACTACAAAAGACTACAACTACAAAGGATCCACCAATACGATTTAAATACTATTTAAAGGTTCTTCCAAAGCAAGAGATACCATATAACATACTAATAATAACTCCGGTATGGGGAATATTTTATTCATTGAATGATCAACCAAATTTGGCAACTAAAGCAATTAATATCAGTATAGTTTTTGCACTTATTACACTTAAAAAAATGCTAAATGCTCAAAATATGTATATTTCATTCAATTTATCGCAGTTACATGAATTAACGTAAGCCTTGAGAGTAACCGTCGATTTCGACGGGTTTCACCTAGTTTAATATAATGTATGCTCAATGAGCTAATAATTGGCCTTTTGCCAGTGGAGAAGCTAAGACCAGTTGTTAGCTCTTTGCTAGTTCTAAGGTTAAGATTATTTTTGTGCCATAAACTCACTCCTCAAAATCCTCTTCCATGGTTAGTAGATGTTGATTTACAGAATTTACCAAAATAGTTTATATAAAATTTGTTTAAAATTTTAAAACACGTGTAAACAGTTAGGATAAAATGTAGGCTTCAAGAAAATACTTGTTCGTATAACATTTTTTCATTTTCAGATTTCGCACTACCGTACCACACTTCACGTTTGTTAAATATGTAGGCATCTGTGGTTGGTAGAGCAAAAGGGAGAAAATTAAGAGCAAATAAAACATATTTAAAAACTGTAGGCCTAATATTAAGTTAATTGTTGGGTGTTTTGAAGACTGACCTTAAAGCTATTACAGAATACCTTGTTTATTATACTTCTATGACTATAAAGTAGGCCTAAAAGTCTAGATATAGACCTTTTCCTCAAGGCATACTTAACTATGAGAATTTCTTACCTCTTGTTCAATATAAATTTTCCAATATCTTCCACAAGTGGGAAAATTAGCAACAAGTTCTTCAAAAAACGGTCTGACTTCATTGACGTATCTTGTCTGAGCTTCACGAATAAGTATACCCCAAGCTTCTAGATCCCAGCGGTTCTCTCGAATAGCTTCTTGGGCTCTTACAAGTTTTTCACTTCCCCAATCCTGAAAAAAAGTATTAACGTTTTAATTTTAATTTTGAGCTACATATTAACTTACTTACCTGAAGATAGGTTGTATAGAACTGTTTGCTTAGAAAACAAAATCTAGGCTAAGGGGCTTAAACTTCTGTACCTAGCTCATAATGGGTAAGGGAAAGCAATCTGCTGTTATCTAAGAATATAAAAAGAGTACTGTACTGATTCAATACTGGACTTTACCTTCAGATCAAGTGGGTGTTTTAGAAAAGCCATACAAGCACACACCCGTACTCAAAAAGATCTTGAGAAAATTTTAGGTTGAAACTGAAAAGATACCACCTAACCATAAAAAGTCAAAGGAAACCAAATGAATAATTATGTCCAAGTTTTTGAAATAAAAGTCCCTTGAAAGCAGTTTAAAATGTTTAAATACATAGTAGGCCTACTAAAAACTATGTTAAGGATAACCGGAAGCAGGGGTGCCCGCTCCTATGGTGGAATGACACAGAGTGTGTCGTAGAAATATTTTTGGGGGGGGGGGTTTTGGTAGGTTTTAAATGATTTTGGGGGGGGGGGAAGAGCTATTTCGTACAAATTTAGTGTGAAGAACTAAACAATTTATTAATGTTTTCCTGTATTATTTGCAAGCCTATAAACCAGTGCGTATGTTTTATTTTATATTTACTGGGATGGGACGTTATAAACTATTTATTACACGTAAAGTAGTAGTGTAGTTAATTGATTCTGTTCATTTCGTCTCGTCCTCAGCCCTTGCCAATACTATAGTTTGATGTCGCACAAACACTGGCGTTTTGCATTCTTTCGGTGAAGCAGGTATAGTGGCCATTGGTATATACGCTAACAAAAAACTCTAATAAATAGTTGGCACATTTAATAAAGGAATATGTTTATATATTCAAAATAAATTAAGAGAAAAACATCTTAAATCAAAATATGCGGGGATTTTTTATTCCAAGATCCTGAGTCAACCATTTGTCAACGGATTATTGTGATTCTTCTGTTTAAATAACGATAGTTTTAAGAGTAAGGAAATGTCAAAGCTACAATTTTATTTTTTTGTCTCAATTTTGTTTTAAGTTGATTTTAGTTTTTAACAAGACTAGTAGCCGACGCAATCGTTCAGCTTTTGGTAGGCACATTTATTGAAGTTGACAGCTGCAAACATTCAGCGTGTGCAACAATTTTCAGTATTTAGATAAAAATGGCATGGCCTAACTATGAGTAAATGCCATAACTATTAATATACGATTAGGCCTATTTGTCTGGTAACAGGATATCTGATTTATGATAAATTACTATGTGTTCTATTTTAATTCTTAATAGTCTAGCAGCCGATTTAGTTGTACAACAATATTGCTTATAGCTAAGTGGTAGGTCTAAAAAGTTTATTTATCAAAGGAAATAAGTAATATTGTATATAACCGTTGCTGTATTAACCTCTTCCCTCTAGTTGTAAACATAAAGATTGTAGCAATTATGTTCTTAGACTTTTGTGGAAACTGTAAAATTAAAATGTTTAAAAAATATATTTTAACAGATTGTTGTTTATGATTTTAAATTGCTTAACATGTGGTTGGATTAGGCCTTAAAATATGCATTTTTTATTAAAACAAGGTGATATAGGCCTACTATACACACAATTACAGTTTTTAGAGAACTCCACAATGACATAATTTGCTTTGTTGAACAATTTTGTAATCATGATTTTTAGTTTCTACCAGAGTTCAGAGAAGTAGCAACAATAATAGTCTTTTATCAATGACTTTGGATATTGCAAGCAGTCTTGACATCCTATTGAACATTAAATTTGTAACCTTTTCTTACGTATGTTTCTTGCATGGTTACGTTACGTTGGAATGCACTGAGTACTAGTAGTAGGCAAAATGTTTCCTGTTATATTTTAAATTAACTCATTTTGCAACTGACATTACCGGTAGGTACCTTTCTTCGATAGATTAAGTGTTTACTTAACACCGGCTTCAATTAAACCAAAGAGAATTTTATAAAACTTCATTTTTTATAATTTACTTTAATTTCTACCATCAAATGAACATGTTATGCTATTATTTAGTTTATTTAGCCAATGTGTTTGTAACGGGCCGGCAATCCATATGACATATTAGCCGGATATCGGAGCCCGAGCTCTAGTCTCGAGCACTTTATTAATGGTGTTTCTGAGCATTATTACTTAAGCCGAGATTTCCGAGCCATTCATATTTTAGTTGGAGATACAAATTGCAACATTTTGTTACCTGGGCAAAATAGTCTGGAAGAGCGCTTCTTAGACGAAATGTATGGATATGGATTTATACCTTGTATCAACTCAATAACTCGACCTGCTCGTAATACCTGCATTGATCATTTTTTCGTCAAAATTGCTAATAAATTCCTAACTAAATCAGCAATCCTTCAGTCAAGTTTAGCTGATCATTACCCCATAGCACTACAAATATCTAAACAGCGACACTTCAATAATGATAAAAAGGAAGCTACTTTTTACAAAAAGACCGACTGGAAAATTGTTAATAGCCTCTTAACACGTTCGCTACTGCAATAGTACGAAATTTTTCATTCACACGGACCAGCGACGCACATATGCGACGGCCGGTTTCCACCCATAGACTGCTGTCGCATATATGCGACGGCTAGTCACATTAAAATAGACTGGGGTTCTAATGTTATTAAAATGTTTATATCTTTGTAGTGGTCTATTTGAAGGAACAAATCACAAAAAAAATTGGCAGGGTAATTGAAAACGCATCATTAAATATTAAAATTAACGCTAAAAATACAAAAATCAAACCTTGGATAGCTAGTAATCTTATTACTTTAATAAGAAAGCGGGATATCCTTTTTAAACAATTAAAAAAAGAACCATTCAACCTGTATCTTCGAAATAAATTCACACAGTATCGTAATAGATTGCATTCCCAAATCAAGCATATAATGTTTAATTATTACAAAACCAAAATTGATGAATCCGCGGGTGACGCTCGCAAATTTTGGTCAGTTGTAAACGAGGTTGCTGCGCCGTTTCCGGTTGAGGCGTTTGTTTTTAACTCTGAAACTACCACCTCCCCAGAAACAAAACAAATTTGTAACACATTTAATATTTTTTTCTCTTCTGTGGGATCTGAGTTGGCAATAGGTATCACGGCTTCGGGACGACTGGAGGTGGATGAAGCCGACCACGCGGTTGATTCTGTGTTTGAAATGGTGCCTGTCAACGAGCCCCAGCTTTCCAATATAATAAATAGTATTAAGGGAGGTTCAGCTTCAGGCTGGGATGACATTCCAGTCAGAATTATCAAAGAAAATACAAGCCTTCAGATTCCAATTCAGCACTTAATAAACACAAGTATACACACTGGGAACTTTCCTGATATCTTCAAATTAGCTAAGGTTATCCCGATACACAAATCTGGGGAAAAATCCGTAATTAATAACTATAGACCCATTTCATTGTTACCTGTGATAAGTAAAATTCTAGAGAAATGTGTAAAAATTCAGCTCTTAAACTATCTGGAGAGAGAATATTATAACAGAAAATCAATATGGATTCCGGAAAGGATTAAACACATCGCACTTTATGATCTCACAACATTTATTACCCAAGAAATCAGTAAAAAAAATGAAGTTATGATAACATTCCTGGATCTTGCTAAAGCGTTTGATTCTATTGATAGGAATTTATTACTCAGAAAGCTAAACTTATTAGGTGTCAAAGATACTGCCTTAACTTGGTTTGAAAACTATTTTTACAGTCGAAAACAGTTTGTAGCAATACGTGGAGTGAATACGGTGATAACTTAACACAGACATTAACTATGGAGTCGTCCAAGGAAGCACACTTGGCCCACTTTTATTTTTAATTTACATTAACAATATCTCAAATCTGCCAATTAAACGTAAGGTGTTCCTATTTGCTGACGATACGGCTCTAGTTTCCTCCGGACCAAACTGGGATGTTGTATATGACAGGGCGTCCTCCGACTTGGGCAAGCTCAAACTTTGGTTTGACCACAACATACTATCCTTAATAATGTGTCCAAGACCTATTTACTTTAGATGCGACAGTGGTCCGGGCCATAGGGCCTAGAGTACTGAGGTTGCATGACTACGGGGGTCCATGGACGGCACCGTGCGATTGTGAAATAATTGAACAAGTCGAAAATTACAAATACCTTGGGGTCATAATTGACTACAAACTTAGCTGGGCCCCTCACGTTGAATATATCAACAAAAGATTAAGGAAAATGATCTTCGCTTTACCACAGCTTGGTTGTGTGCTGTCTGTGGACCATTGCAGGTGTGTATACTTTGCGTATGTTCAGTCACTGTTGCAGTACGGGATACTTGCGTGGGGGGCTGCGTCTTCCTCTGTGTTGGCCCCTCTTGCTGTTACCCAGAAATCCATAATCAAACAAATACTAAAAAAAGACCAAAGATACCCTACCATATCTTAGTGATAGAGTAATAGGAGTAATAGATTTTATCGGGCGCGCGCACAACTTATTACTGGTTTTACCCCCCTATATTACTCCCCAAGTACATGATATTGACACTGTCGTGTCCGTTGAAGTGTCCTCTATCTGTTGGCATCATTGTTAATATTGCTTGCGGACGTATTTTTCGGCAATACGGCCAGCAATAGATTTTATCGGGCGCGCGCACTACTTATTGCTGGTTTTACCCCGCTTATATTACTCCCCAGGTACATGATGTTGATACTGTCGTGTCCGTTGAAGTGTCCTCTATCTGTTGGCATCGTCGTTATTATTGCTCGCGGACGTATTTTTCCGCAATACGGCCAGCAATAGATTTGAAAGGGCGCGCGCACTACTTATTGCTGGTTTTACCCCGCTTATATTACTCCCCAGGTACATGATGTTGATACTGTCGTGTCCGTTGAAGTGTCCTCTATCTGTTGGCATCGTCGTTATTATTGCTCGCGGACGTATTTTTCCGCAATACGGCCGGGAATAGATTTTTTCGGGCGCGCCCAATACTTATTGCTGGTTTTACCCCCCCCTAAATTACTCCCCAGGTACATGATGTTGATACTGTCGTGTCCGTTGAAGTGTCCTCTATCTGTTGGCATCGTCGTTATTATTGCTCGCGGACGTATTTTTCCGCAATACGGCCAGCAATAGATTTGAAAGGGCGCGCGCACAACTTATTGCTGGTTTTACCCCCCCTATATTACTCCCCTGGTACATGATATTGACACTGTCGTGTCCGTTGAAGTGTCCTCTATCTGTTGGCATCATTGTTAATATTGCTTGCGGATGTATTTTTCGGCAATACGGCCAGCAATAGATTTTATCGGGCGCGCGCACTACTTATTGCTGGTTTTACCCCCCCTAAATTACTCCCCAGGTACATGAAGTTGATACTGTGGTGTCCGTTGAAGGGTCCTCTATCTGTTGGCGTCGTCGTTGTTATTGCTCGCGGACGTATTTCTCCGCGATACGGCCAGCAATAGATTTGAAAGGGCGCGCGCACAACTTATTGCTGGTTTTACCCCCCTTATATTACTCCCCAGGTACATGATGTTGATACTGTGGTGTCCGTTGAAGGGTCCTCTATCTGTTGGCGTCGTCGTTATTATTGCTCGCGGACGTATTTCTCCGCAATACGGCCAGCAATAGATTTGAAAGGGCGAGCGCACAACTTATTGCTGGTTTTACCCCCCTTATATTACTCCCCAGGTACATGATGTTGATACTGTCGTGTCCGTTGAAGTGTCCTCTATCTGTTGGCATCGTTGTTATTATTGCTCGCGGACGTATTTTTCCGCAATACGGCCGGGAATAGATTTTTTCGGGCGCGCCCACTACTTATTGCTGGTTTTACCCCCCCTAAATTACTCCCCAGGTACATGATGTTGATTATGTCGTGTCCGTTGAAGTGTCCTCTATCTGTTGGCATCGTCGTTATTATTGCTCGCGGACGTATTTTTCCGCAATACGGCCGGCAATAGATTTCTTCGGGCGCGCCCACTACTTATTGCTGACTTTACCCCCCCTTTCTTATTCCCCAGGTACATGATATTGATACTGTTGTGTCCGTTAAACTGTCCTCTATCTGGTGACATCATCGGTTTCATGTTACGCGGTCGCATTTTGCCGCAAAACGGCCAGCAATAGATTTTTTCGGGCGCGCGCACTACTTATGGCTGGAGTTATTGCCAGGTTCACACCAATACACCTGCATGGTTTGTGCATGTTTTCTTGTTTTGTTTTTTGACTAGAGCTTATTTATTTGAATTGTTTCTTGATGGATTTGATTTTGCATGTTTTGTTTATTTAAATGACGAGCCTATTGTACTTGTTGTATTTAATGGCAATAAAGACTTTGACTTTGACTTTGAAGCCTGGGTATGAGCTAGACATAGGGCTTAGGCCTCCATGATTTCAAGATTTACAGTTAAATGCTAAGTAACTTAAATACTTTATATTAGGCATACGATAAACCCTATGACAATGATTCTTACGCATTACTGTGGTTGCATTAGAAAAACTCACCACTCCCATGTAGTCGTTGTTATTGTCTTGTTGGGCCGTAGTTTGTAAAGTCGAAGCCGGAGCCGCCATCGTAACTTCATTTTGCACTGGAGTTATGATATCCATTGCTGAATAACTGTTGCGGAATAGTTGTAACTAATTAAAAAAAATATAATTGTATCCAATAACCATTAAAGATATGATTAATACAATTAATAAGTACCTAAAAAACTTAGCAACTAGCAATGCGAAAATTAAAATAGTCTAGTTGATGTGACGTGACGTGACGAACACTCGTTTACTGAGGACTGACTGAGTCTGAGTCTCAGTCTGCTCTCTGCTCTCGCTCCGAGTCACTGACTACTACTGTACTGAGTCCGAGTCCGAGTCAGTGAGTTCCAGTTCACTTGAGTTGGAGACTTGGAGTTTGGAGTTGCAGTTGAGTTGACTATGGCTGGCCCAGCGCACATGGGGCCCTATTTTTGAAATGGTTGACTGTTGAGTTGAGTGTCGAGTCATTCTATTTCCAATCGTTTCGTATTTTTGAAACGATTGACGGTGGACTTGTACAACCAAAACTACTCAACACCTATCGAGCTGTTGAGTGGAGGTTGACTGCACTTTCTTCTTCCTCTCTTTCGGCCAAAATTACTCTTTTTGAGTCGACGCCATATTGTTTTGTTATTGCTTTAATTTTAATTTACTAATTAATTGCGATTTAGAGGTTATGTATTTGTTGTCAATGTCTTAGCACCCAATACTTTATGCGATTGTTAATTTTATTTACTGTGTCAATACTAGACTATTTAATCTATTTACTTTGTTATAAGACAATTTAATTTGTTTGAAATGCACTAGGCATACTAATTGAACTTATTAAAAGATAATCAGGCCTATTGTTATTAGACCTATGATTTAAGGTATTAAAGATTGTGGTAACAATATCATAGTTTGTTTCAATACCATTCACCTAATAAAGGTATCAAATTAATTTAAGTTACGATATGCTTTCAGTGCAATGGCAAATAGCCGCTTTAACCTTTACCCTAAATAAAAACACAATTAAAATAACATCAAGCAAACCGATGAAGGAAACTAAAATAAGGTGATGTGTTTCAAAATAGAGACGAAGAAAGCAAATAATAATGTATTTAGGATATGCCTAAACTTATAATTAGCTACACCCTAAAACAAACATCCATAGTAAATTTTATTTTTAATACTTAAGTTTATTTTATTTTATAAGTTAAGGTACTTTTGCAATCACTAAGATTGAAGACATAACCTCAATCTCTCAAGAACGGAGTTGACAGTTTTACCTCAGTGTCTCGTAATATGGTAGATTGAGATTAGCTGCCACATTTTAGAGTAAGAAGAGGTTAAATCGAAGATCGCAAGAACTCTGCATTGTGATTGGTTGAAAATGACGTCATCTGAATTTCGTGCGGTCGTATGCTCTACATTTCCACCACGAGTCACTCAACTAGTGATTCCCAACTCGCTTCCCAACTGTTGGGTTTCAAAAATACCAAATCTTGTTGTTGGTTGAGTTGAGTGCTGTGCTGACGATCGACTCAACTGTCAACCATTTCAAAAATAGGGCCCCTGGACTGTAACAGAACTGTGACTGAACTGATATGTGTGAATCGACCTTTACGGAACCACAGTCTAACAATAAATCTTATCTTACTTATACTAGCTGTTACCCACGGGCTCCACCCCATTTTACTACATTAGTATTAACATTAATAAAACTATTGATTGGTTAAGTTAAGATGAAATAAACAAAGCAGAATACAAACAAATAATAACAGCTGAGGTATTTTTAACATTAGGTAAATGGAAAGTTCCCTTTGGAAAGCAATTACGACCTTATAGGACAACTTATGAAATAATGGATAATTTTGCGCAAGTTTCTCGTCATGACGAACATTTTAAGTATATGGTTTAATGGGGGTGTGACTTGTAGTTTTCTCAAAAGTTCATGGGTACTTTTGGCTTTATATATCTTACTAATATTATAAATCTGAAAGTTTGTGAGTTTGTGTGTGTGTTTGTTGCTCAATCACGCATAAACTACTGGACGGATTGGGCTGAAATTTGGCATGATGATAGCTCACATTCCCGATTAACATTAAAGCATATCCTTATCCCAAAAATCCTTTCGGGCTCCGCCCCAGTGGCTCTGTAGTTCCCCATGTTAACCTTATGATTTTTCATATTTAAAAGGAATTAATGAATCTTAACAGCTGTTTCAAACAAGTTGGTTCTGTTCTATGATGTTCAATAGCATAAAAGTTACAAGGATTACCAACAGGGTGCAGCACTATTATTTTTTTTCTTTATGACAATAGCTAATTTCCAACCAAAAGGTGAGTGAGCGCAGCGAACGAACTTCAACCTGGAGGCGAGTTAGCGTAGCGACCGAGCTCCAACCTAAAGGTGAGTGAGCGTAGCGAACGAACTTCAACCAGGACGTGAATGAGCCATGCGAATACTTATGAAGTTAAACGTGGCAAAGCCCGCGGGTACAGCTAGTAGATTATAAATGTGAAAGTTTGTGTGTTTGTTTGAAGTTCAATTACGCATTAACTACTGGACGGATTGGGCTGAAATTTGGCATGATGATAGCTCTCATTCCCGATTAACATATAGGTACATTCTTATCTCAAAAATCCTTTCGGGCTCCGCCCCAGTGGCTCTGTAATTCCCCATGTTAACCTTATGACTATTCATATTACAGGAGAGTACCTGGGGACCGAGCTTTGCTTGGGGAAAATCATTAGTTTACTCTGAAAGCAGTCTTGGTATTGCACATTGCAGATACATAAATTCATTCCCAAACTCCACACTGCTTGCCTTTACTACTTCCTTCACCACTTCCTACGTCGCGGACCTGTTTGCTTCCGTTCCCATCACATTTTAGGATTCCAGATACCTTAATCTAATCGTCAAAAACAGTTCCCACACTCCGGACAGCTCGCCTTGACTACTTCCTTCACCAATTCCTACGTCTCAGACCTGTTTCCCTCCCTTCCCATAGCATTTTAGGAATGCTAATACCTTAATCTAATTTTTCTAATCATCATAAACAGTTCCCACACTCCGGACAGCTCGCCTTGACTACTTCCATCACCACTTCCTACGTCGCGGACCTGTTTTCCTCCCTTCCCATAGCATTTTAGGATTGGAAATACCTTAATCTAATCGTCATAAACAGCAGTTCCCACACTCCGGACAGCTCGCCTTGACTACTTCCTTCACCACTTCCTACGTCGCGGACCTGTTTTCCTCCCTTCCCATAGTATTTTAGGATTGCAGATACATTAATCTAATCGTCATAAACAGTTCCCACAATCCGGATAGCTCGCCTTTACTACTTCCTTCGCCACTTCCTACTTCGCGGACCTGTTTCCTTCCCTTCCCATATCATTTTAGGATTACCAATACCCTTATCTAATCGTCATGGGTCCCCCTGGACCCAAAAAAGTGGTTTTCGAAGTGATGTCTGTGTGTCTGGATGTGTACAGAGCTAGAGACTACACCTGTGGTCCGATTTCGATGAAATTTGGTACTAAAATGGTATTGTAGGTACCTAAATTTTAGGTTCTAATCCATGGTATCTCCAGGCGTTTTTTTCATTTTTTTGAAATTTTTACTTTTAATGGGGATTTTCCCATAAAAACTCATAAAAAACCGGAAAAATCGGATATTCTCAAAAATGGCTCGACCGATTTTGATAAAGATTTAGTATGTTGTAGCCCTTTAAATTCTGAACAAAATGGTACAAATCCCATTTCTGTAAAAATTACGGTTCAAAAGTTATTGTAAATTATATTATTTTCCCATAAAAACCCCATAAAATAACGGTAAAATCTGATTTTCACAAAGTTGGCCCGAACGATTTTGATAAATATTTAGTATGTAGTCCTTTAAATTCTGAACAAAATTGTACTAATCCCATTTAGTCTCACCGCTTACACATGATAAAGGTTGTTGACAAACTTATGGGATAAAGTATATGTGTCAGAATGCTGATACCGTTTATTGTTTACTTTTTTTATTGGGTTTCATTCTTTGACTATTAATACAACAACTTCTGTATCTAACAGTCAATGGTTTCATTACAAATTATTTTATTTTACGAATCGATTTTTTTAAATAGTTTGTGTGCAATATGTCTAAGTTGTGTGTGATGTAATTTATTTAGCTTTGCCCCTTTTTAAATTGTGATTTTTTTTAAATATTTATTTGTTACGGGAATTTATCACCACCATGTTATTTATTTTTTATTTTTATTATATTAGATTAACTTTTTAAAACCTGTTTGAATAAATTTCATAATAATTAATTGTTGTATTTTACGAATTTACAAATTCATTAATTTATTTATTAGTTTTATTAATTTGTGTGCAATATGTTTGTATATTTTCCTTTAGTGTACTACTCAGTAGTGTAAAAACGCTATTCACTGGTGCAGGAGGAGCAACCCCAAATTGTACCATAGCACCCCACCATGTGTACAGGATATTTTACTCCATGTTGTATGTTTCACCTGTTTTGGTTCCAATATATATTTCTATCTATGTAAAATCGATATTCACTGCAGCTGGAACATATCCAAATTGAGTAGTGTAAAAACGCTATTCACTGCAGAACGCTATAGTTTCAGCAGGACGAGCAACCCCAAATTGTACCATAGCACCCCGCCATGTGTAAAGTTATTTATAGTTTATGATATTTTACTCCATGTTGGTGGATTACATACATTCGCATGTATATTTTCAAAATCATCAACTTGACACGCTTTAGAGGCTTATTTTGTAAACTTAATATGAACTTGTATTTCTAGACTTAAGATAAACTTAAATTGATATAAGGCGTGTCTCAACTCCCAGGCTCCACGAAGGGTGCCGTGTTTCCCCCGGACGTGCGTGAGGCGGACAGTGCGTGAGCCGGACAAAACTGGTTCGGGTGGGTAATTGAGCGGACGTCTCCCTGCATCTACCCGGCTCGCGGGGAATATCTCTGTTACCGGATCGTCCGAGGAATTATCGCGTTTTGCCTCCCAGCGCCCAGTTCTTTCAACCACACCTAAACTACCGAAGCAATATAGCTCTGATTTTGTAGGTTAATAGCTAAGAGACTATGTTTTATCAATAACTAGCAGAGTACCCGTCCTTCGTACGGGGTTAGCATATAAGTATAAATGTTTATTGCAGTTATGGGAGAAGACGCGGTTTAAGACAATTTGGTCTTTTAATTTATACGGTATCCTATAGTGTAACACACATCTACCATAGCCCTAATGTTCTACCACTGCACCTAAACCATGGAAAAAAGTAAAGTTCTCATTGTGCAACACAACTTTTTGTTGCTAGTTGGTTCTAATTAGCTGTGGTGATAAATGCAAAAAACATAATAGTGTTGCACCCTATTGGCATGCCTTATAACTTTTTAATGCTATTTAATATCATAGAACCAACTTGTGCAGTTGAAAAGGCTGACAAAATTCTTTAATTTCTTTAAATATGAATACTCATAAGGTTAACATGAGACACTCCATGGCCAGAGCCACTGGGGCGGAGCCTGAAAGGATTTTTGAGGTAAGAATATGTATGTTAATCGGGAATGTCAGCTATCGTCATACCAAATTTCAACCTTGTCGGTTTAGTATTCTTCGCGTTTACTTGTCACAAACATCCATCCATCGATCCATATACATCCAAACTTTCTTACTTATAATATTTAGTCGGATAAGTAAACTGTTTTAATATATTGCTCGTTTATGAATAGATTTTCTTTAAACTTGGCAAATTTATTTATTTCATACTAAGCTAATAATATTTTTCTAAAAATCACACTGCGTTACCCTCCCTGTAGGCAGCAAACCTAGGTACTCGTTAAACCTAACGTTATTGAATTAGATTGAATTGAAAATAAAGCCACACAAATGGAAATTTGCTTTGGCTGCAGGTTTGCTGCGGTGGGGGTATTATGGAATTGTAATTTATGTAGAAAGAAGACTTTGTGGTAGTACATGATTTCTAATGCATATAAGGTACTAAATAAATCAATCCCGTTGGTCACAATTAGTTGTGCCGGTCAGCCTTTATTTTATTGAACTACTACTGCAAATCAGCACTACTATTCGTATTTGCTAGCAGCTATACCCGTGCCTTGCAACGGGGTCAGTATGCAAAAGATACACATAGGTTCTTTGAAAATGCCAAATGGTTTCACTCCTACCATTTAATTTAGAAACAAAATTTTGTATTACTTTACTTGATAATAGTACGTTTTTGTTAACTCATACTGTTAATACTTATTTAGGCTCGGCCTACCTACGATACAAAACCAATGATGGATTTAAAGGTATAATAAAAGAATGTGTTTAATGGTTTGCACTGTAAACGAAAAGCTATCACAATAGTTCCAAACCAAAAAATAGAAAAAAAGGAAAATATAAATAAATATGGAAAATTATGGGTAATTTTCTAACATATTTTTGTGAAATTATAATCAGGCAAATGGAAATTCGCTCAGTGTATAGATTTGCTGCGGCAGGGGGATTATATACATATTATATTATATTATATTGTTTATATTGATTATATTGTTTTTGGTTTACACAAAAATAATTCAAAGAAATAAACCTCATAAAACTCACGATAAGGACCTAGGTTGATACGGCAATGATTATAGAATATTAATTAGTTCCTATACCGGTATCTATCTGTAAATGATTTTTTACAACAAATTTTTCCCAGTAAAACATTATTACAGCATTTCACAAATATTAGAACAGACTCAGTATAATAGATCATAAACATAAACAAATGAAGTAACTAAAAGAATCATATACCTATGAAATTACAACATATTATGGTTTGACAGCTCCATTTAAGTAATGTTAAATAATGTTTACAATAGGGCTAGTGACATCATTATTTTAAATTTATAATTCTTACCCTCTCTGTTCTAACATTCGTGCAGTATTTAATTTGTTTGAACCAGCTGTGTGGCATTGTGAAAAAAAAATTCATGTGACAGTTTGTTAGTTCTGCTTGATTACATTTTTAAACTTTGTAGATTTGTTCTTTGTTACCATGGATACCATCAATCAATATTTACTTTTAAATCTCTCACCTCAAATTTTTGAAAGCCCACGGGGCAGAGCCCTAGGTCAATATCGAAGCGGTAATAGTTCTATATGTATCCTCGGAGCTGTAGCTTCATTTGTGTGCAATTTGAGCCCAGTCGGTTCAGTAGTTTTTGAAATTACCTTATACAAACACACACACACACACACACAGACACCACCTCTTCTTTATAATAGTACTAGCAGAGTACCCGTCCTTCGTACGGGGTTGGCATATAAGTATAAATGCTTATTGTAGTTATGGGAGAGGACACGGTTTAAGAAAATTTTGTCTTTTAATTTATACGGTATCCTATAGTGTCCTACAGTATCTACCATAGCCCTAATTTTCTACCACTGCACCTAAACCATGAAAAAAAGTTAAGTTCTCATTGTGTACCACAACTTTTTGTTGCTAGTTGGTTAAAACTAGCGTTAGTATTTTTCGCGTTTACTTGTCACAAACATCCATCCATCCATCCATACATCCAAACTTTCTTACTTATAATATTAGTAGGATAAGTAAACTGTTGTAATATTGCTTGTTTATGGATCAATTTTTATCAAACTTGGCAAATGTATTTATTTCATAGTAAGCTAATGATATGTTCCTTAAAATCACACTTCGTTGCCCTCCCTGTAGGCAGCAAAAACCTAGGTACTCGTTAAACCTAATAATATCGTTGGTGCAATTAGTAGCGCCATTTGAACAGCTACTGCAAATCAGCGCTACTATTCTATTTGCTAGCAGCTATACCCGGGCCTTGCATCGGGGTCAGTATGCAAAAGAGACAATGTTGGTTCTTAGAAACATGCCAAATGGTTTTCCAAATGCCAAATTTAGAAACAAAATTTAACTGTACTACTTAACTTGATAATAGTACGTTTTTGTTAAATCTTACTGTGATTACTTATTTATGCTACCTACCATACAAAACCAAAGATAGATTTTAAGGTATAATAAAAGAATGTATTTCATGGTTTGCACTGTAAACGAAAAACTATCACAATAAACCTCATAAAACTCAGAATAAGAGCCTAGATTGATAGGGCAATGATTATAGAATCTTAATTATTTCCTATATCCATGAACAATTTTTTTACAACGAATTATTCCCTCTAAAATATTATTACAGCATTTCACAAATATTAGAACAGACTCAGTATAATAGATCATAAACATAAACAAATGAAGTAACTGAAAGATTCATATACTAATGAAATTCAAATTATATTAACATATGGTTTGACAGCTCCATTTAAGTAATGTCAAATAATGTTTACATTCGGGCTAGTGACATCATTATTTTAAATTTATAATCCTTACCCTCTCTGTTCTAATATTCGTGCAGTATTTAATATGTTTGAACCAGCTGTGTGGAAATATGAAATCAACATTCATTTGACAGTTAGTTCTGCTTGTTTACATTTTTAAACTTTGTAGGTTTGTTCTTTGTTACCATGGATACCATCAATCAATATTTACTTTTAAATCTCTCACCTCAAATTTTTGAAAGCCCACGGGGCAGAGCCCTAGGTCAATATCGAAGCGGTAATAGTTCTATATGTATCCTCGGAGCTGTAGCTTCATTTGTGTGCAATTTGAGCCCAGTCGGTTCAGTAGTTTTTGAAATTACCTCATACAAACACACACACACACACACACACAGACACCACCTCTTCTTTATAATAGTACTAGCAGAGTACCCGTCCTTCGTACGGGGTTGGCATGTAAGTATAAAGTGACATTAGCGTATGGTTTGACAGCTCCATTTAAGTAATGTTAAATAATGTTTACATTCAGGATAGTGACATCATTATTTTAAATATGATCCTTACCCTCTCTGTTCTAATATTCATGCAGTATTTAAATGAATGTTTGAACCAGCTGTATGGAATTGTGAAATCAAAATTAATTTGACAGTTAGTAAGTTACTGCTAGTTTACATTTTTAAACTTTGTAGGTTTGTTCTTTGTTGTCATGGATACCATCAATCAAAATTTACTTTGAAATCTCTCACCTGCAATTTTTGAAAGCCTACGGGGCAGAGCCCTAGGACAATATTGAAGCGGGAATAGTTCTATATGTATCCTCGGAACTGTAGCTTCATGTGTGTGCAATTTGAGCCCAATAGGTTCAGTAGTTTTTGAGATTAGCTCATACAAACACACACACACACAGACACCACCTCTTCTTTATAATAGTATAGATAGATAGATAGTCAATGATAGTATCCTTGTATGTATAATACGTGAAGGCAATTTCTACGAAACACTACTCCTCCGTTAATAATGGACGGATTTTTACAATCGACGTGTCAAAATAAAGTATTTTTTGTGTAGACACCCCGTTCACCAATACCTGTAATAAAAGTCCTCGGGCTTTTCCCCACAGGCCATCAATGTTGGAGTTTCTCCCATAAGATTAACATCGGTGAATCTAAATATTTAATTGGAAACTTTGTCCCCACTAAGTTGAGAGAACGGCTCGGCGTAGAAACTTGGTAGAGGTGTGACACCTCAGGTGTCCAAAGAAAGGTCTTGGTCTGTAGATGAGTTATCAAAAGAAAAACTAAGCAAAATCCCTTAGGACTCTGCCCCAGAAGCCTTTAAAGATCCCTCCACAGAGTTGTTTACATTTTGGCCATGTGAATAATACTTTTTAATGAAATAGCTGTTCATTTTTAAATTGTATTTCAAACAACACACATTTATTGGGAGTTACTGAATTCTACCAAATAAGTATTTGCAATGTTATTTTCTGATTAAACAAAAATTGATTTTCTTCTTTATCATGTCATGTTTTGCAACGTTCCATTACGAAATCAGTGGAAAATCCTTTTATTACAGCAATTCTTAAATTATTTCTTATTGAACTATCTTATATCTATTGTACGGGTAGGTGTCTGCTTTTTCACCATTTTTGCCTACATTACATTTTATCTTATTATTCTACACACATCAAATATTTATGTGGAAATATCTGCTCTTATCGTGTTTAATAAAATCCAAACATAGAAACCTTGCCTAAAATGGTACCCATCTTGAAAAAATATTTGCACCTGCCTTTATTACGGACTTTGGCACAATGGTTTGGTAACATTATTGAAAATAACACGATGTTTTGGCTGTAAAATATGGCACAAAGAGAAAATACTATTTAAGTAGCTACTCTCATGACAGAAAGGCCATATTCCTTTTAAACTAGATCACATAATCCTTTATAAGATACGTTGATTAACAATATGTAAACGTCAATATATGACCCTGATGACTCCGCTCAATTTTGTAAATGCCTCTGCAAACGCCACCTAGTTAATATCTATATAAATAAAATTAGAGTTTTGTCTGTACATTGCTTGGAATCATGCAGTTTTTGGTTATTTTTACGTTTCATAGCCTAAGAAAGCCAAAACGAGTCTTATCTCAATTTCTGTCTGTATGTCTGTTTGTCCATTTGTCTGTAACGCCAAAATGTCATTTTACGCGGCCTTCTCCTAGAAAACTAGATTACCGATCAAGGTTCTAATCATTTTTCTGTATTTACTGGATTGGTGAGAGTGTCTTTGGCTATAAAAACATGGCCTCGCTTCTTTGAAAACAAAAAAACGAACCATCAAAAACCCAATTTAGTTCGATTTTTGTCAAATTTTCTAATGTTTACTATTACATTTTATGAAATAACGATCAGCTGTTTGGATTAGTTCTCACTTCTAGCTGTCACTGATATGTTTACATTAAAATTTGTTTACAAATATCACAACCATTTCCGATCAAGTTTTGTTAGCACATCCAAACCAAGTGAGATTAAAACCGTTGTGCCTTAATTAACCGGTTTAATTAATCGCAAATGCAACGATTGTTCTTGAGTTATGATAACCGGGGAAAATGCCGTGAATAGGTGTTGTATTAGTGCTGGGAAACTTACCTAAATTTTTTTAATCATCGTCACCAATAGCTTACAAAAAGGTTTTCACTTATTGACTACGTTTTAAGGACAGTTGTGTAAAGTGCAAAGTAAAAAATTACAAATGCAGTGGGTGATCGTGGATGTTGCTGAAATCTTGGAAGATCTATCTGATTTCGCTGGTGATCATAACAGAAGTTTAACTTACAGATGTAGCTAAACTCGCTTTTCCAATGTGTTGTTCACGTTTGGTTTCTACTTACATTTCGACAACGATATCGGTACTTTTCCTATCTAGGAAGTAAAACTAAAAACGTCCAAAACCCCAGATTTGTGCGTTTTTGTAACATTTCCTCCGAATGTTTGCTAGATGTACCGATTATCGTTTAGAGATTACGCAATCTTTTAAATAAGAAACCTTTGTTTGGATAAAGGTGGTTTCTTCAAAAAACTGTCATTAATATGTTAACATTAAAAGTTACTTACAAATAATGCTATTAATGGGAAATAACTTTGATTTTCGAAAACTTAAAAAGAAAATTAAAACCAAGGGAGATTAATAACTTCGGTACTGCACCCCATCAAGTGAAAGTTTTTTTTTTAGCAAACCATAGTGAGTTTTTAAAGCTTTAGGCTACGTTGTTAACGTTACATGTTACATGTTTTGTGGCCTGTGTATTTATTTATTTATTTATTTGCCAACGGATTAACACCTTTAATACAGTTTGATTAGAAGGATAGTTTGAATTGGTCGTAAGTACTATAGTTATTTTCTTAAATGTAAACGTTGGTTTTGGGTACTGCTACTTTTCCTTAGAACCGGTGGTAGCAGTACGAATCATTTTTATGTACAAGCACATTACTATTTACAACTAGCCATTTGATGACACTATAAAAACTTTCAAATAATTGTTTTGTTTGCAATGTTAAAGCATAGGAAATCCCCTAATTTAATTCTGTATTTGTGTGTGTATGCTGTCTGTTGGTAACGCATTAATTTCCTTATTTCTGAGTGTTTAGTGGAAAAGACAAGATGTTTTAAGTATTAACATTAAGCACCTTTGTTAATGAAAATTTCAACCCGAATAAAGTGTGCAGTAGTGAGGTTGAGGTAGTATTTTAACTACTTTTAACCAGTGTGAAAAGTAACTTTCAATTACAGGCCTACCTTAGGACTATGCCTCATAGATCTATAAAGCAATTCCTTTTATCATTAGATATAAAATATGGACTAACACGATCGGGTGACATATAATTGTGAAGCATTCGTTTTGGCTTTGAAACTGTCAGATATTGTATTTGCGAAGGTTTACATGTATTCCTATACAGTTAATAGTTTTGCCAGCATATCAGGAAATATTTATATGCAAACCAAATCTTGTTCTGAAAATAAGGTTTCAACTTACTATAAGATTCCCGTACGTAGAACGGGCAAACAGCTAGTACAGTATATAGATGTGTCATAATTAAAAGAATCCGGAACCGCAGTAAAGCAGTATATAAAATACAGGCTGAGAATCATGAAACAGTCTTGTTCCCATCCGTGGTTCAGGACTAAAAGTGAAGTTTAAATTTTGATCGTAAAATAGACACCTAAGTAATCATTATCAAGTAAACTGTTATGGGACATGCTCAGGTTCATTGTTCATAAGCATGTGCAATATTTGAAATGAAATGAAATGAAATGAAAATCGTCTTTATTCTTGAGCGTTTTTCATATTTTTTTTTTTTTTTTTTTGTCCTAAGGACGCTAGGCACGAGCCTGGGATTGTTTTTCACATTACTTCAGACTAGACCTAGGGGTTGCGGCATTATCACTTAGATAAAATCCATTGGTGACTTGGCGGGGATCGAACCCGGGACCTCAGGGACTGAAGTCCCGCGCTCTAACCACTACGCCAGCTCGATCCCCAAACGTTTCAGCGTTTTTCATATTACAACATATGTTTTTCAAAACAACTCACGTCAACATAAATAAATAATATAAAACAAAAGCAACTCTCAAATCTTAAGTTAGGCTAATTAAAAATTAAAATATGTTCTCTATTCCTAATTATTTTACCATTCTTCAAACCATTTGTTATATATTTTTTAAATGACTTTTCACTGTCCAACACCCCTGGCTCAGTCCTGGATGACAATTTATTCCAGATTTTAGGGGCAAAATAAGAAAACCCACAACGGTCGGACTCACAGCGCACACGGGGCATCTCCAGCATGTCATCCTGCCGTGTGCATCGGGATCGCATCTCAGAGCGAGCTCTCAGTCTTACCTTCAGGTACTGAGGTCTCTCCTCTGACAGTACCCTCCGGATGATGCAGGAAGTGCGTAAAAGGCACAGGTCAGCCATAGGCAATAAGCCAAGAGATGTGAGGTCTGATGAAATTCGATCAAATTTTCGCAGATCGCAGACGTACCTGACGCACATGTTTTGCACCCTCTGCATCCGACTCATGTCTCCCAGTGATATAACATTACCATACACCGGAAGACAGTAATCAAACACAGACAGTACAAGTGCCTGCACAAGCCGAAATTTGGTGGGTTTGGGGAACAAGTCACGATGCCTGTAAAGCATTCTCAGACGACCTATTGCTCTCTGGCATGCGTAACTCACATGATCAGAAAAGGAGAGCTCAGGATCGAAATGAAGCCCAAGAAGCTTGGGAGCTTTACACTCTTTGAGCGGAATTCCGCCAAGGCATACTCCAGACAGGGGCTCGGACCGAACAACCCTGCTGACAGAAAAAGTCACCAATGAACATTTGTCTCTGTTCAGCTTGATGCCATGGGACATAGACCATGCAAAGACGGAATCCAAATCAGAATTGAAATCAGAGACTGCCTGATTTGCTGGGTCAGCGTCATGCTGAAAAGCCAGCTGAGCATCATCAGCGTATGAATACAACCGACAATGACGCAAATCTCTTCCCATAGATGCGGCAAACAAAGTAAACAGGACAGGTCCAAGACAGCTGCCCTGTGGGACTCCTTTGGACTTTTGCATGGGGGCGGAGATCTCAGATCCAACTTTGGTCTTTTGGCATCTTCCGTTCAAGTAGGAGTGAAACCACGACACTACCTGCTGGTCAAATCTGTAGTGATACATCATGGCCAACAGTAGATCGTGATCAATAGAGTCGAAGGCTTGCGAAAAATCCAGCATTGCCAGAGAAGTACACCTCTTTTCAGCTCTAGCTTTTATGACATCATCACAAAGCAGTAACAGAGCAGTTGAAGTACTGTACCCCCTACGAAAGCCAGATTGTGTTGCTGGAATTATTGACTCCAACTCCAGGAACTCAACCAACTGAGAGACAACAATAGTCTCCAAGACCTTGGAGAGGGCGGGTAACACAGAGATGGGGCGAAGATCGGCCAAAGAAGAGGGAGCACCAACTTTGGCCAGAGGAATGACAATGGCTTCCTTCCAGTCATCCGGAAACACCCCCGTAGCCAACGAAACATTCAACAGGTGCGTGACGGCCTCAATACAGTACGGACTTACCATCTTTATCATGCTGATCGTTATCTCATCAATGCCAACAGCCATAGAGGTGATCTTGTTTATGGCATCTTTTACTTCTCTTACTGTTACTGCTCTAAAAGAAAATGTGTTTTCTACACTCTGAGAAATGTTATTTAAGTAATAATCAAGAGTTTCAAAGTGAAATTGAGAGCCAGTTCCCATCATTGAAAAATGTTTATTAATTTCATCTGGATTACTAAGAAATGATGGGAGTTCAGAATTTTTTGCCTTAATTGCCCCACTCATCTTAATTTTTTTCCAAAAATCCTTTGAATTTGAGCATTTTGCTAATTCTTTCTGGAAATAATTTCGTTTGGCTCTTCTAATAGCACTGTTTAGAGCATTTCTAGCTCTACAGTATTGATCTTTGTCCATGTCATTTCTAGAAATCATTAGCTTTTTCTTCCAAAAGTTCTTTTGCTTTGTGAGATATATAATATTTTGGTTTCTCCACGGTGCTTTCTTTCTAGTAACCCTTTTTGTTACTAATGGGGCATTTCGATTAAACATTTCTAAAATAGCAGTGGTTATGAAGTTTAATATATTGTTTACATCACTCATGTTTTGGACTGTGTTCCATTTAACCTGGGAAGCACACTCAATCATATTCTCTATATTAAAATTTGAAAAGTCTCTGTAAGTGATATATTTTGCCTTTTCAGTGGTTCTGTTATGCTTAACAACAATATTTTATGTAATACTAAAATTTAAAGGCTTTACTTTCAATTTTTTTTAAATTTTATTGTTAAATTTAAAAGTGATTACTAGAACCAATATTTATAATTTATAATAATATAGATTCCGTTGCACATTGCAACGTGCTTGCAATTATACAGGTCTTATAATAATAATGTTTCATTTTTGAAATCCGAATGGAATTAATAATAAATAAAAGTTTTTTTCTCCCACTGGTAGCTACGGGCCAGTTCTGGTTACGATAATTATAAATCCCTGTGTTGTGAGGGAAACGCCACCGAGCGTCCTTACTCGATAATGGGGGCGAAAGGTGCCGAATTACCCACCCGGCCTTGGCGCGGGGATTTCTAAAGCGTCCGTCCGCGCGAACCACCATTTTGAGGGTGTCCGCGTCAAACACGTCCGGGCTAAATACGGAGCCTCACGAAGCGCGATGTATTATGTGCTATACCAAACCTGATACAGAAAAAAAACTCTTAATTTTGTTTGTCATTTCCTCTCTTTTGAGTTATTAACCCTCATTTAATCAGCTGGCGCGGCGCTGGTGCTACGCGGCGCAAATACTTCTCGGCGCAAATACTACTCAACCGCCAAACGGATGGACTATAATTAGATGTTATTTTGTATTGTGTTAAATTACTTTTCCTTCTATTTAAACATTTAATTTTGATTGTCAGCAAGTTTGTTTGTATAAAAAAACACAATTTTGATTGAAATTTGTCAGTAAAGGTCCTTATAATTCTACACAAAATAGTGCAACCATTCCTGTAAAAATTACGGCTCAAAAGTTAATGCAGCTTTTCTGTAACAAAGTAACCAAAGCAAAAGCATGATTTTGTATTGCAAGAAAAAATAAAATATTCTTCCCAAAGATCGGAAACATACGTTAGACAATAGTTTTGTCCATTGATGTAATTTCTGTAATATCAAAAATGATATATCCAAGTATTTATAAAACGTAGCCTACTAAAATCCATACTTAAATCTACTACGTTATTAGCAATACTTGACAAAAGAAGGCACTTAGTTACCAAAATAGCCATAATCTAATTAGGAATAAGTAATAAGTTCATTTAAGATTTTATTTGTATTGATCAAGCAGGGGCGTCATTTGGGGGGGGGGCATTCCCCCCCCCCTGGTTCCTGGGCTAGAGAAAAAAATATGCTGTACTAGCTAATATACATATATTTTCTCCTGTCAAATCCTAAAAAGCACGGCAATCAAAAATCTGCCTATTCTTCTACAGTAATTTGAAACAAAATATTATTTTTGGTGTCTTAGTGGGTAGCACATTCAAATTAATTGTGTCCAATTAATTTATTGATAATGAAATTTGATTTGCTTTTAAGTACTTAAATACTTTTTTTTATTTAAAAACCAAATCAAACTTCTATAAACTATAGGCTATGAGTACAACTGCATTCATTACTATAGGTCTAAATGTTGTACAAGAGAATTTGGTCATAAATCTAATAACAAAAATAATATTAATACACCATGGAAGTAATCACATTTTATTATGTTCCTGTCTGTTGTCAATAATTGCTAGTTTTATTAATTTTCTACAAATTTAAATAAATTTTACTCATAATTTTGTTTTTATTCAAAGTGCTTTTGACAGTAAAAATAAGTTTAAACCCCTCTTTTTTTCTCCAAAATTGACAATTATACCCCCAGTGTTTGCCCCCCCCCAAGGATTTGGTGAAATGACGCCTAACTTGTTGACTTCTGCCTGTGACGATGTTTGAGGACTAGAAAAGTTGTTCAGAGTTGCACTGTCTATTTTAGAAGCTTCAATTGCTATTGCCTTTTCTACTGCAATGTCAAATGTTAAGTCCTTGGTCTGGATTAATAATTCTCTAATTGAAGAATCATGAATTCCCCTGATAAACTGTGATTTTAAGAATAAGTCAGATACAGATGCTTCACATGATGTACAGGTAAGTTTGCAAGTTGCAATTTGTTTCCTAAGAGCTGTTACATAGTCTGTTATTGATTCATTTTGTGCCTGGATTCTGGATAAAAACTTATGTTGTTCTCCAATTTCATTGGTTTTTGGAAAGTAATTGTCTAATAATTTTGTAATTTCATCATAGATTTGCTCATTAATACTTTTTGGAGCTGAGAGTGAAGACAAAAGGTCATATGTTTTAAAACCTACACCAACACTATTGAGAAAAAGCTGGACACAAATATTTTTATCATCAAAAGCATTCTTTATCTTTAGGTAATTTTCTAATCTTTCTTTGTATAGTAGAAAAGTTTCTTTGTTTGAGTCAAAGGATCATCTTCAAATGGTCCAAAGTCGTTTGGTCCACAGTTTATATTGCCGTTAGTTTGGTCCAAAATCGTTTGGTCCAACAGTTAAAAACTCGTTCGTTTGGTCCAAAATCGTTTTATCCAATTTCATTTGGTCCAAAATCGTTTGGTCCAACAGTTAAAAACTCGTTCGTTTGGTCCAAAATCGTTTGGTCCAACAGTTAAAAACACGTTCGTTTGGTCCAAAATCGTTTGGTCCAAAAGTACAGGCCAAACTAGAAGTAAAATGTTGCATTGTAGAGTAAACTTATGAAATATACTGTACGTTTATATTGCCGTTCATTTGGTCCAAAATCGTTTGGTCCAACACATTAATACGAGTTCTTTTGGTCCAAAGTATAAACTATTGCGTCCCTCACATTGAAGGCGTTCAAATATCCGCCGTCGTATACAATAATAATATTAATACAATTTTTGCTTTAAACATGTTGACTTTCTATGTTTTTAACGTTAAAGACGCCATGTTTTGTTGTATTCAAACCACTAAAGCGTACATAAGCAAACTTAAAGCTCAATAGTGTATTATACGGTTGGAAATCTTATAAATTAACAGTTTTTATCACATTTGGCGACCTTCTAATATACAGAGTGTTAAGTGGACCAACGTGTTTTAAATGTTTATCATACACCTTAATTTGTATTGTTGTACCGGTACCTATTTACAATGGAGTGTTTACTATTGATCATGGTTGTCTATAATTCTTAATCAAAAGGTTAAAATAGAACATGAAAATTACATTAATTAGCCTACTCATATTTTCTGGACGTCCACAATTTCCTGGTAAAAATTTTGTCTTACAGAATTATACAGGGTGTCCCGGAACTCTCTACCAATATTTTAGGGCATTGATCCTGGGTAAGAAACGTACCTAAATATCATATTTAAATTGTCCGGAAGTCCTTAGTTACTCACACAGCCGCCATTTTGTTTTTTTCAGTTATTAATTTTTTTCTAAAGAATGGTTAATCATACGAAATGGAAACTTTGCACACACATTTATGACAACTAGACAAAGCTACAAAAAAATTATGACGATTTTTCAAATTCATAAAACAAAATGGCGGCCATTTAAATTTTTCTTTCTTAAATAACTCAAAAACCATTGATTTTACAAAAATTTTAAATGGCCGCCATTTTGTTTTATGAATTTGAATAATCGTGATAATTTTTTGGTAGCTTTGTCTAGTTGCCATAAATATTTGTGCGAAGTTTCCA
Organism: Macrosteles quadrilineatus; assembly: GCF_028750875.1. Lineage (NCBI taxonomy): Eukaryota > Metazoa > Arthropoda > Insecta > Hemiptera > Cicadellidae > Macrosteles > Macrosteles quadrilineatus. The sequence continues at coordinate 19,079,166 of NW_026542594.1, forward strand.
TTTCGTATGTTTAACCATTCTTTAGAAAAAAATTAATAACTGAAAAAAACAAAATGGCGGCTGTGTGAGTAACTAAGGACTTCCAGACAATTTAAATATGATATTTAGGTACGTTTCTTACCCAGGAGCAATGCCCTAAAATATTGGTAGAGAGTTCCGGGACACCCTGTATATAAGGATCTTACAGTATTTTCTTATTTTAAAATTGATGTTCTTCTGTATAATGTCATGTTTAGCAATATAACGTTCCATTACGAACAGTTATATAATCTTAATATTACAGTAACTCTTTCAATCATTTCTTATTGCATTATGTTATATCTATTGTACTGGTTGGTGTCTGCCTTTTTGACTACTTTTGCCGATATTTTGTCTTATTATTCAAGACTGACAGATCATCACGAGATTATTTTTATACATGTGTATTTAATCATTGGACAATTTCCCATTATGTAATACGATACAGAATAATAAAAGTGCAGAAGGCTTTTACAGTCTATGAAAATGAATGTTAAATAGGCTACTTTTATTTATCATAGACATATCATTAAGGTACATCAATTATAGGTCTACTCTTTGTGATATGCATAATTGTCTGAGACAAACATTCAGGCACGTTGCCCATATTTTTTTTTTTAAATAATAGTGGTTTTCAGTTACTGGATTAAATTTTTAATAATTTTATGAATAAATGCATGATAAGTTATAGAAAGTTATTAATCCTAAATTTCAGTTTATTACAGACTTTTAGGGAGTTTACTTTGATGTATTAATTCAGCTTAGTGAAAGAATACACAATAGAGCCAATGAATGTTATTCAACTAAAGAAGTGTTGTACATGTTTGGCGCTACTCAGCAACAAAAATCATTGATCTCTCTAAGTTACTTACTCAGATGGTGACATAAAAAAGGCCCAAACTCCATACTATAAACAGTTTCTCAGGCCAGAGTCAATTTAAAGCGCTTGAATTGTGGCATTTATTAATTCGGCTTGTATTTCTCGTAACCAACAGATTGTTCATCTGCAGAAGAAATTCAGTGTGCTCTTATCGTGTCTAATGACATCCAAACACAGAAACCTTAAATTACAGTAGTACCTATATCTTGACAGATGTTTTGCAGTAGCATGTTACCTTTTGTACGATATTACGGACCGTGGCCCACTTGATTGGCCTTAAGTGGGTTTTTGTTTAATAACACTACACCTTAACTGTAAAACAAATTTCATAAAGAGTGATCACCATTTTTTTACCATTTACTGTCATGACAGAAAGGTCGTGTACATTTTGTACCGGATCATCTCCTCATCCTTTCAAAGATACGTTGATTAACAACGTGACGAAGGAAAAATAAAACTTAACCAGCTTTAGGGTGGGTCTCCCTTTGTAGTAAGAACGTGCCTTCCCAACAAACAGATTCCATAAACCATTTTAAACCATGGTTTAAAAATTCAATGCGGATCTCTTTCTTTTAATGTTTTTTGAATATAATTAATTTTGAATGTTGGCTCAGCTATCAGTGTAAATATTTATTGTTCTTCTACTGGTATTCTATTTTTATACAGTATTTATTTATGAGATATTTATTGGTTATTTATTGAATTATTTATTGCATGTTAATATTTATATGATTATTTATTTGCCTAGTTATTAGTAAAACTTATTTACCAACCTTGGTTATTTTGCATGTACAGTAATTGTATTTTGTAAATGTATTTTTTGATGTACCCCTTGAGGGAAATCAATAAAAGGATGAAACTGAAACTGAAACAAACAGATTCAATTAGCATAGCACTGAACTGATAAAATCGCTGAAGTGTGCAACGTCGTTGCAACAATTGTACTGATCGGAGTCAAGACTGATCACGTTGACATAATTTCATGGTGCGCGCCCCTGACCAGCCAACAGCAATTGTTAAGCATGGCTGTGTTGCATTTTGCCTAGCCAGATTGAAGGCACTAAGGAAATTCCAAGTTAGTGGTCAGCATGGCCTACGTGAGTAATGCTAGGTCACGTGATGGCTGTGCCTGCGGCAACTGAACTTACAAGAAAAAACGTGGAAACCCGAACTTACAAGTAAACTTAAAATAATCTTTTCTGGTTTATTATAATCTATATAAATAAAATTAGAGACTCATCTGTAAATTGCTCAAAATTATAAATTTTAAGGTTATTTTTACGTTTTATACAATAAAGAAGCCGAAACAAGTATCATCTCGATTTCTGTCTGTCGAAATTCTAGATCCACCGGGGCGTAACCCGAAAAAACTTATTAATCGAAATATGAGCAAGGTATATACAAAATTCAAACCCAATATGATAATTTGTTAATGCGTGATTGATAAACCAAAATATAAACCAACTAGCTGTACCCTCGGGCTTTGCCCTGTTTAACTTCATAAGTATTCGCATGGCTCAATCACGTCCTGGTGGAAGTTCGTTCGCTACGCTCACTCACTTTTAGGTTGGAGCTCGTTCGCTGCGCTCACTTGCCTTCAGGTTAGCTCGTTCGCTACGCTAACTCGCCTCCAGGTTGAAGTTCGTTCGCTACGCTCACTCACCTTTTGGTTGCAAATTAGCTGTTGTCATAAATTAAAACAAAAATGATAGTGCTGCACCCTGTTGGTAATCCTTGTAACTTTAATGCTATTGAACATCATAGAATAGAACTAACTTGTTTAATTGAAACAGCTGTTAAGATTCATTAATCCTATACTCTAATACGAGCAATGTTTGCTTGTATGTATGCTTGCTTGCTTGCTTGCTTGCAGAAAGATCTCGAAAACGGCTCCGACGATTTTCTTCAAATCTTGTAAATAGTTTATTTTTGGCCTAAAAACAAGTTTCATGCAGTTAGAACTGCCAACAAAAATCTAATTACGTAGAAAAACGAAACTGAAAGTCACATTTTTTTAACATTAGTCTTATGGGTTGCTAAGTAACCATGTTGGTTGAATTAAATAACAAGGAAGAGGTAAACAAAAGACTTGAAGTTGTAGCACGTGTTCATAATAAACCAACTACCCACAGTATACTAGCAAATTACAAATACAGTACAAAAGGAAAAACATCACTTGTTAATATTGAGCAAAGATTATACCAAAGATTGATTATACCATAGATAAAACATACTATACTTAAGATTACTCGAGACATTGTAGTCAAGGGTAGCAGTGCGAAGTCTAGGATCTGTTTATGACGAATACATTAAGGTATCTGCAATCCTAAAATGCTATGGGAAGGGAAGGAAACAGGTCCGTGACGTAGGAAGTAGTGAAGGAAGTAGTAAAGGCAATCATAAAATGCTATGGGAATAGAGGGAAACAGGTCCGTGACGTAGGAAGTGATGAAGGAAGTAGTAAATGCGAGCAGTCCGGAGTGTGGGGACTGTTTATGACGATAAGATTAGGGTATCTGCAATCCTAAAATGCTATGGGAAGGGAGGGAAACAGGTCCGTGACGTAGGAAGTGGTGAAGGAAGTAGTCAAGGCGAGCTGTCCGGAGTGTGGGAACTGTTTATGACGATTAGATAAGGGTATGGGCTATCCTAAAATGCTATGGGAAGGGAGGGAAACAGGTCCGCGACGTAGGAAGTGGTGACGGAAGTAGTCAAGGCGAGTTGTCCGGAGCGTGGGAACTGTTTATGACGATTAGATTAAGGTATCTGCAATCTTTAAATGCAATGGGAAGGGAGGGAAACAGGTCCGCGACGTAGGAAGTGGTGACGGAAGTAGTCAAGGCGAGTTGTCCGGAGTGTGGGAACTGTTTATGACGATTAGATTAATGTATCTGCAATCTTTAAATGCAATGGGAAGGGAGGGAAACATGTTTGCGACGTAGGAAGTGGTGAAGGAAGTAGTAAAGGCGATTAGTATGGAGTGTGGGAACTGTTTATGACGATTAGATTAACGTATCTGCAATTCTGAAACGCTATGGGAAGGGAGAAAAACAGGTCCGCTACGTTGGAAGTGGTGAAGGAAGTAGTCAAGGCGAGCTGTCCGGAGTGTGGGAACTGTTAATAACGATTAGATTAAGGTATCTACAATCTTAAAGTGCTATGGGAATGGAGGGAAACAGGTCCATGACGTAGGAAATGGTGTAGGACGTTGTAAAGGCGAGCCGTGTGGAGTTTGTGAACAGATTTATGTATCTCCGATACTAAGACTGCTTTCAGAGTGAACTAATGATTTTCTCCGAGCAAAGCTCGGTCCCCAGGTACTTCCTTTTAAATATGACAAATCATAAGGTTAACATGGGAAACTCCAGAGCCACTGGGGCGGAGCCCGAGAGTCCGATCAGAATAAAAACTACTTACTTTTCCTATTTAATGCCTAAAGAATCAGTGTGCCAAATTTCAGCCTCCTAGGTAAATGGGAAGTGGGAGAAGTAGTGATGAGTGAGTCAGTGAGGGCTTTGCCTTTTATATATTTAGATACGATTTTAATACCATTTAAAGATTCTTCCAAAAGCATTCCTCGTATTATATTCATCAAAAAGAAGAGACAACAATTAGCATAGGAACAATAACTCCTATGATAGACGATATAAGAAATATGTTATTCATTGAATGTTCAACAATATTTTGTAACTAACGCAATAGCCATTATTGTTTCTACACTTATTTATTACTCATTAAAAAATGATAAATGCTGACATTTTTTGTTATAATTTCACTCTATTTGTCTCAGTTAGAGCACAGATAATATATAAAAGATAAGATAAGAAAGATAAGATAAAATTTAAAAATATAAAATATAAAAATATATAAAAACTAGCAGAGTACCCGTCCTTCGTAAGGGGTTGGAATATAAGTATAAAATGCTTATTGCAGTTATACTCAAGCTTTGCGATTGCAATGGGTGGAGGACACAGTTTGATAAAAATTGCTTTTTTAAATTTACAGTATTCTATAGTATTACACATCTACCATAGCCATAATGTTCTACCATTTTACCTAAACAATAGAGAAAAATAAATTATCAATTCGCAAAATATCACAAATTATTCATGAAATGAAAAACATATACATAACTGTAAACAATCCTACTTTGACAGTTCTCATTGCGAATCACAGTTTTTTGTTGCTGCTTAGTTCAAATTAGCTGTTTTCATAAATGCAAAAAAAATATAGTGCTGCACCCTGTTGGTAAATCTTATAACTTTTTAATGCTTTTCCATATCATAGAACCAACTTTTTTAGTTGAAACAGCTGACTAAATTCTTTAATTCCCTTTAAATATGAATACTCATAAGGTTAACATGGGGAATTACAGAGCCACTGGGGCGGGGCCTGAAAGGATTTTTGAGATAAGAATATGCCTATATGTTAATCGGGAATGTAAGCTATCATCATGCCAAATTTCAGCCCAATCCGTCCAGTGGTTTATGCGTGATTGAACTTCAAACAAACAAACAAACAAACACACAAACTTTCACATTTATAATATTAGTAAGATTGAACTTCAAACAAACAAACAAACACTCAAACTTTCACATTTAAAATATTAGTAAGATATAAATATTTAAAAATATAATATAATTTTTACCTAACCCGCCATGTTAAACTTCCCTATCCCAAGCGTGATGTATACAACTTCCTTACTTCTCGAGTGATGTAAAGTATCAAAAACTCACTCGGTGACGTAAAGAAACCCATTTAAATAACATTGAGTGCTTAACTTAAAAAATATAACTCTATGGAGCCAACGACGATCAACGCTTGAAATCAGCTATGCGCTTGAATGTTATTGTTATGCTTTAAAGTATTTTCCTAACCTAGCTTTTGCAATTTTGTTAGTAAAAGAACGTTACTGATAGAAGATGAGTGAAATGGATAGTGAAAAATATTGTACGTCAACCCATGTATATTGTCGGGTCAGGTAAAATCTTGTACGTTACACGTTACGCAAGAGCGTGTTTACATCACTTAGGTAAATTATGCAACTCGCTTCCGCTCGTTGCACAACAAACGCTCTTACTACACTTGTAATGTAAATAGCTATTACAAAGGTACAACAATTACAAACTCTTTTCTTTTCAATAATTTATTCACGGTTCTCATGGGGAGTAAACATAACATTTTGGGAAGTTTTACAAATAGGATATATCTTCGATGAGAAATTAACTTTATATATTTGTATTATTAACTACATAATTGTTACAAATACCATGACAAACACACAACAAAAATAGATTGAATTTTAATATATAGATAAATTAAATAAACCATCTGTTTAACATTAAATGCAAACTCAAAGCAAAGTCAATGTTTATCCACAAATCTAGGGAATTAAAACGCGTTGTTTTAAGATTGACTGTGGATAAAAAGTAAACATTACACAAACACATTATATATAAATAAATATATGTATATGTACGTGTATATAAATGCAAACATATCAATTATTTAGAAACGTAACACAAAACAACAAATAGGCCTCGGAAGGCAGGCGGTTGGGTTGACGACGTGACGGCGATTATTTGAACGCCTTCTATGTGAGGGACGCAATAGTTCATACTTTTGGACCAAACGAACTCGTATTAGAGTTTTGGATAAAACGACCCGATCGAATGGTCCACAGTGAAACGTACAGTCTATTTCATAAGTTTACTCCACAATGCACAATTGTAATTCTGGTTTTGCCTGTACTTTTGGACCAAACGAACTGTTTTACAACTGTTGGACCAAACGATTTTGGACCAAACGAACTGTTTTACAACTTGTGGACCAAACGATTTTGGACTAAATGAAATACTCCCCAACTGGATGATAAAACGATTTTGGACCAAACGAACTGTTTTACAAGTGTTGGACCAAACGATTTTGGACCAAAGAAACTGTTTTACAACTTGTGGACCAAACGATTTTGGACCAAATGAAATACTCCCGAGTCAAATTGTTCGAAATTGGAAATTAATGTGATGTTGGATTGTTGAGTCTTTGACATACCTTGAATAGCTGAAGACAAGGTCTTGATTAATATTTCAAACTGTTCTTGGTTCATTTTGAAAATATATATAGAATAAACTTTAAAAACAAATAAAAAACACACGTTAGGCTCTTCTTGTCGCCATTTCTGTTATGTATTCTAAGTTTATATATTGAAATAAATTATAAGTTGAAAAATGAGCTTTATTTTGTCACTGGTCTATTTACATTAATTGAATCACATTTTTGAACTAACAAATGATTAAATTATTAAATGCATAGCATTTAAAACATAGAGATACAACAATATGTATAAAACATCTCCCCCCCTAAAAGAGACACTATTACGAATTACTAGCTTCTTCAAGAACAAAAAATAACATTTTTAAAATTATACACAATAAAACCAACAATCCTACAACAAACAATACAGAAAACATGTACAATGCATCTGGTATCTACGAAATTAAAAGCACTGACTGTGACAACTACTACATTGGACAAACATATCGAAATTTTAAAGTTAGATTCAACGAATATATACAGGCATATAAATCAAAGAACAAAACATCAATGAAATCAAATTTTGCAGATCATTTACTAAAATCCAAACATAAGTTTACTAATATTGAAGAAAACTTAACAATATTAGAAATTGAAAACACAGAGAAAAACTGAATGTAAAAATACCCCCGCCGCAGCAAACCTGCCGTCTAAGCGAATTTCCATTTGGCTGAATTGATTTTCAATTGATCTATTTAAATAATATTAGGGTTAACGAGTACCTAGGTTTGCTGCTACAAGGAAACTAATAAAGTGTGTTTTTAGTAAAATATTGATAGCTAACTATAAAATAAATAAGTTTGCCAAGTTTGATCAAAATATATCCATAAACAAGCAAACTACAACATTTTACAATTTTCTCCATAAGAATAACATGGGAATTTTAAATTTACCATTTTTTTAGTTTTCTCTGTAACCAATAACCGTACAAAAACACTTTGATATACTGAATTGTTTGTTTTTTAAGCTCTTTAAGAAGGTTTAGAGAAAAATTGGGAAATGTTGTGTTTTGAGGATCAAAAGTGAGAAAAACCAATTTTCACCCCATAAAACCCCCCATAAAACCCTGTTCCCATGGTCCGATCATGCTGGATCGCGAACTCATTCAAGTTTATCCCACCTTACACCTTCAAACCAAATTTCATCAAAATCGGATAAAAATTACTCAAGTTATCGTGTTCACGGACACACATATATATATATATAAATCTATATATATATATATATATACATATATAAAAATTTGAACGAATGGTGTTTTTGGCCTCTGGGGACATCAAAATGAAAAAGTAAATCGGTCCCGGGCCTAAGTCTTACCATGAGACCTACGGTAATAGCTACTTCCCTATAGGGAAATTCGCTAAAAGAAATTAATATTTATATGAAAAAAGTAAAAATTATTTATTAAAATATTTACTGACTATAGTTTCAGCTCTAAGGCTATTTTCAACAAAAACAAAAATCAACATAAAATATGTAAATAAAAAATAACATATGATATTATAAACATTTTCTAACTTGTAACATAATTTTGTCTTCATTGATTAATTTATACAGGGTGGTAAAAAAAGTCCCTGGACAGTTAAATATTTTAAAAAATAATGCAGATAGAGCTACAATACTTGGTACAAAGTTACAGGGCATAAAACTCTATTTTAACACATATTCAGTGATCCAATAACTCTTCAGGGGGACGGCCCACAAGGAGTCGGAAGAAAATCTTAAATGGAAGCATAGGTCAATATGCACATCAAATTAAAGGTCTTTTTTAGTAGAATACAATGCCACAAACCGCACTTCAAAAGGTTGACCCTGCACAAAATGACAGTTGTTCAAAGATTCATTTAATTTACATTGCTATTATACGCTTTATCCTCAGGGGGCACAGCCCTAGGAATCGGAAGAAAATTGTTAACGTAAGCATAGGTCGATATGCACATGCTGCACATCAAATTAAAGGTCTTCACTAGTAGATTACGATGCCGTAAATTCAAGCTCAAAAGAATGCCTGAGTAAAAAATGGCAGTCGTTCAAAGATTCAAAATGGCGGATTCAAGAAATCTTTGAACATCTGCCATTTTGCGCAGGATCAACCTTTTGAAGTGCGGTTTGCGGCATTGTATTCTACTAAAGAAGACCTTTAATTTTATGTGCATACTGACCTATGCTTCCATTTAAGATTTTCTTCCGACTCCTTGTGGGCCGTCCCCCTGAAGAGTTATTGGATCACTGAATATGTGTTAAAATATAGTTTTATGCCCTGTAAATTTGTACCAAGTATTGTAGCTCTATCTGCATTATTTATTTTAATATTTAACTGTCCAGGGACTTTTTTACCACCCTGTATACTATGATGTGTTGTACTTATTTTCATTAATATTTTCTCAATTTTGCTATTGTTTTATATATTGGATTATTTAATTTTGGAATCATTGTATTTAAAATATTTGATTTGTTATTTTTGTAGTTCATAATGGACTACAAAAATAAAAAATCAAATATTTTAAATACAATGATTAGTTATTACTAAATACACATCATATAGTATATAAATTAATCAATTAAGACAACATTATGTTACAAGTTAGAACATTTTTATAATATCATCATATGTTATTTTTTATTTACATATTTTATTTTGATTTTTGTTTACTTTGAAAATTTTTTTTTTTAACAAGTATTTATTTACAATCTATTTTATACTAGAATAATAAGTAAATTTTATAACCATTTTAACATGGGTTAGTTACACTCCATCAAGTGCACTAACATACAAAACTTTTAAAAAGTTTAACTAAAAACGATTTGGAAGGTCTATTGGATTAACTCTTTTGAGCCTATATGTAGCTTCACTATTGTCGAGGAGGTTTACTGCCAGGAAATTTGGATGGGTTTCTTTGGTATTTTTCACTTCGTTTCTTTATTTCTTCTTTAACATAGGGTAATTTTGTATCTTGATGAATTACTTTATTTGTGACAAACCAAGGTGCTTGTAAAATTTTTCTCAATGTTTTCGATTGAAACCTTTGAACTATTTCTATGTTTGAGTTGGAAGTGGTTCCCCAGAGTTGGATACCGTAGGTCCAAATAGGTTTCAATATAATTTTGTATAAAAGTAATTTATTTTCAACAGATAATTTTGAATTTCGACCAATGAGCCAATTTTGTTTGTTTGTTTTTAAATTTAAATGAAGTCGTTTGTTCCAAATGTGTGAATGCCATGTAAGCCGTCTGTCGAGATGCATACCAAGGTACTTAACTTCGTTGGATTGTGGAAGCATGACATTATTCAATGTTACTGGGGGACAAGTTCTTGTAGACATAGTAAATGTAACTTGAACGGATTTTGTTTCATTTACTTTAATTTTCCAATTCTGTAGCCACTGAGACAAATCGTCTAATGCAGCCTGAAGGTTTGATGATGCCAGAATAGGATCCTGATTTGATGATAAAAAAGCAGTGTCGTCTGCAAATGTTGCAACCGTAATACCCTGAGTACTTGGAAGGTCATAAGTGAACAAAATATACAAAATAGGTCCAAGAACACTGCCTTGTGGTACACCTGATTCAATTTCATGCACATCTGTAACTATATCTTGATATTTAATTTGAAAAAAAAACGTTTGGACAAATACGATTTCAACACTCCATAGTATGTATGGGGCAGCAAAGTTTTAATTTTGAACAATAATCCTGTGTGCCAGACTTTATCAAACGCCTGGGCTACGTCCAAAAAAGCAGATGAACAAAAACGTTTATTTTCAAAAAATGACCTTAGAGCCGAGTCAGTAAATATTTTAATAAATTATTTTTACTTGGGTACAAAGTTTATTAATGTATAACCTTTATTTATATATAGTAGCCCTATTATTCTATTTTTCATATATATATGTGTCCGTTAGCGCGATAACTCGAGCAAAAATGATCCGATTTTGATGAAATTTGGTACAAACGTGTAAACCTACGTTTATTCGAACGAGCTCGCGATCCAGCATAATCGGACCATGGGGACAGGGGTTCATGGGGGGCTTTTATGGGGAAAATTACAATTTCCTTCTAATCCGTTTTGTAGAGCTTCAAAAAATAAATAATTTAGTATATTGAAGCACCGTTGTATGCCTAACGGTCACGGAGAAAATTCAAAAATATTGTAATTTAAAATTCCCATGTTATTCTTGTAGAGAAAATGAAATTTTTTGTAGTTTGCTTGTTTATGGATATACAATGTGGAAGATAAGTCCCGGAACGGTTTAATAAATTTTTTACCAATATAGATCAAGTAATGAGACTTGGCATATCAATAATGGCCATAAATTTCTACTCTTTTAAGCTATTATCACTTTTTTATCCCCTAAGGGGGACGACCAACGAGGAGTCAGACAAAATTCTTAAATAGCAGCATAGGTCGAGTTTTGTATTAAATTAAAGGTATTAGTTTAGTAGAAAACAATGCCGCAAACCCAAACTCAAACGGACAAAAGAGTAAATAAACGGTATCAGCATTCTGACACATACTTTCTCCCCTAAGTTTGTCAAAAACCTTTTTCATATGTAAGTGGTGAGAGTAAATATACGCAAATGGGATTTGTATAATTTTGTTCACAATTTAAAGGACTATAATATGCTAAATTTTTATCAAAATCGTTTGGGCCATTTTTGTGAAAATCCGATTTTTCTGTTATTTTATGGGGGTTTTATGGGGAAATGACATAATTTACAATAACTTTTGAACCGTAATTTTTACAGAAATGGGATTTGTACCATTTTGTTCAGAATATAAAGGACTATAACATACTAATTTTTTATCAAAATCGTTCGGGCCATTTTTGGGAAAATCATAGTTTCCCGTTATTTTATGGGGTTTTATGGGAATATCCCCATAAAAAAAATTCTAAAAAATTAAAAAAAAACTATCAAAACTGTAAAGACTATAACATACTATGTTAAATCAAAACCGGATTTTTTTCAAAAATCCTATTTTTCGTTATTTTATGGGGTTTTTATGGGAAAATAACATATTTGACCATAACTTTTGAACCGTAATTTTTACAGATATGGAATTTGTACCATTTTATTCCAAATTTAAAGGGCTACAACATACTAAATTTTTATCAAAATCGTTCGGGCCATTTTCGAGAAAATCAGATTTTTCTGGTTTTTTATGGGTTTTTATGGGAAAATCCCCATTAAAAATAAAAATTTCAAAAAAATGAAAAAAACGCCGGGAGATACCATGGATTAGAACCTACATACCAAATTTCATCGAAATCGGACCACAGGTGTGGTCTCTAGCTCTGTACACATCCAGACACACAGACACACACACACACACACACACACACACACACAGACATCACTTCGAAAACCACTTTTTTGGGTCCAGGGGGACCCAAAACAAATATATCCACTCAAAACTCAAACTCGAAAATTTTGACGAAAACAATACTTTCTCCATATACTATGGTATAGGGGGAGAAAGTAAAAATGGCGGCCGTTTAAATATTTCTTGAATCTGCCATTTTTTACTCAGTTGATCTATTGAACTCAAATTTGCGGTATTGTGTTCTACTATTTAAGACCTTCAATTTGATGTGCATATCGACCTGGGCTTTCGTTAATGATTTTCTTCCTAATTATCGCGATCGTCCCTTTGAGGAGGTAGCGTATAATAGCAATGCTAATTCAATGAACCTTTGAACAGCTGTCATTTTTGACTCAGTTGTCCTTTTGAGTTCGGGTTTGCGGCATTGTTTTCTACTATCTATGACCTTTAATTTGATACTAAATTCGACCTATGCTGCTATTTAAGAATTTTGTCTGACTCCTCGTAGGCCGTCCCCCTTAGGGGATAAAAAAGTGATAAAGGCTTAAAAGAGTAGAGATTTATGACTATTATTTATATACCAAGTCTCCAGTGCCGGATTTACCACTAGGCCGATTAGGCCACGGCCTAGGGCCACAAGCAAAAGGGGGCCGCAGAGGTTTGAAAAAAGTTTTTTTAGATTAAAAAATAATTAATTTTTTCAAAACACCAGTTTGCCTTGATCACAAGTGACCATAATGATTTCTTCACAGACCAAGGGAGATGTTTGCGATTTTGCCGTGGCCGCGGGTGACGGTGATGTGTCCTCATGATCGCAGCCCGCGAGAGACGTTCAAGAATTAGCCGCTGTCGCGAGCTATCAATGTTGTGCCCGTGATTGTGGCCCTCGGGAGACTTTCACGATTTAGTCGTGGCCGCGGTTGACAGTGATGTATCCTCATGATCGAAGCCCACGGGAGACGTTCAATAAGTAGCAGCGGTCGCAAGTTTCGATGATGTCCCCGCGATCGCGCCTCACGGGAGATGATAACGATTTCGTTGCGGCTGGGGATATCAATGAGGATGTCTCAGTGAGGGCTTCCCGAGGGGGATGTTTACGATTTGGCACGGCTGCGGGTGACAATGATGATGTCCTCATGATTGCAGTCCACGGTAGATCCTTTAAACACGACTTTGCTACGATCGCAAGTGTCGATGATTATGTCCCCGTGATTGCTGCTTCACGGAAGATGTTCACGATTTTACTGTGGTCGCGGGTGACGGGGATGATGTCCTCAAGGTCACAGCTCACTAGATATGATTACGATTTCGCCGCGGACGCGAGTGTCGAGGATTATGTCCCTTTGTTGCATCCCGCAGAGGATGTTAACGATTTTGCCGTGGTCACGGATACCCATGATGGCTTTGACTTGGTTTAGGAGAGATGTCCACGATTTCATCCACGATCACGGGTGTCGATGATGATGTTCCCTTGATGCATAGGATATATTCACGATTACTTCCGTGATCGCAAGGAATTTCCACAACAGGAGTAGGGCCGCTCAAGCAATTTGGCCTAGGGCCGCAAGTACCCTAAATCCGGCACTGCAAGTCTCATTTCTTTATGTATATTGGTAAAATATTTGTTAATGCGTTCCGGGACTTTTCTACCACACTGTATATTTGGCAAATTTATTTATTTCATCCTATACTATTGACGTATAATCAAAAAACACTTTTTACCTTCCCTTAGCAGCAAACCTAAGCACTCGTTAAATCTAATGTAATTTAAATCTATACTTATAAAAGGCAAAGCCCTCACTGACTCACTGACACACTCACTCACTCATCACTAATTCTCCCACTTCCCATTTACCTAGGAGGCTGAAATTCGGTACACCGATTCTTTGGGCATTAAATAGGAAAACTAAGTAGTTTTTATGATGATCGGGCATTCGGGCTCCACCCCAGTGGCTCTGGAGTTTCCCATGCTAACCTTATGATTTTTCATATTTAAAAGGAATCAATGAATCTGAACAGTTGTTTCAATTAAACAATTTATGACAACAGCTAATTTGCAACCAAAGGTGAGTGAGCGTAGCGAACGAACTTCAACCTGGAGGCGAGTTAGCGTAGCGAACGAGCTAGCCCGAAGGCAAGTGAGCGCAGCGAACGAGCTCCAACCTAAAGGTGTTGAGCGTGGCGAACGAACTTCAACTAGGACGTGAATGAGCCATGCGAACGAGCTCATCTTGAAAATTAATAAGTTAAACGGGGCAAAGCCCGTGGGTACAGCTAGTAGGGAATAAATATGTCTTATTTTTATGGAAATATTTTAGTAAAAATGTAATCAGACAAGTTGAAATTCGCTTAGTCTGCAGGTTTGCTGCGGCGGGGGTGTTTTACGTATTTGGTTAAAAGCTTCAGAAGATAAATGTACTTATAGAACAACCTTTCCTGCATCCCCTACATTACAAATATTTTTAAATTGATAATGAAATGGAAACTGATTTTATGGACTGTTAAAAAAAAACCTTAGTTGGTGTTTCACTGTGGCCCAATATAGAGCCACAGTGGAACAATGAATTAAAATACAAAAATACAGTACAATAAATGTTGTTTATTTGCCACATATTACACATGTAAAAACCTAACATTTTCAAATGCTTCTACTCGTAATTAGTTCACAGTGTGCAAGTCAAAATTCACTTTCATCCTCTTAACAAATATTGATGTCTACAGCCAGTCAAGACTATTTGCCTATTGATATAAATTTCCAAAAAAGGATATTTTGATGGAAAATCCCATAGTTGGGATTCAAACTAATAAATTAATCTAAATATATAAAAGGCAAAGCCCTCACTGACACACTCACTCACTCACTTATCACTAATTCTCCCACTTCCCATTTACCTAGGAGGCTGAAATTCGGTACACCGATTCTTTGGGCATTAAATAGGAAAACTAAGTAGTTTTTATTCTGATCGGGCTTTCGGGCTCCGCCCCAGTGGCTCTGGAGTTTCCCATGTTAACCTTATGATTTGTCATATTTAAAAGGAATTAATGAATCTTAACAGCTGTTTCAATTAAACAAGTTGGTTCTGTTCGATGATGTTCAATAGCATTAAATTTACAAGGATTAACAACAGGGTGCAGCACTATTATTTTTTTTTTTTTATTTATGACAACAGCTAATTTGCAACCAAAAGGTGAGTGAGTGTAGCGAACGAACTTCAACGTGGAGGCGAGTTAGCGTAGCGAACGAGCTAACCTGAAGGCAAGTGAGCGCAGCGAACGAGCTCCAACCTAAAGGTGAGTGAGCGTAGCGAACGAACTTCAACCAGGACGTGATTGAGCCATGCGAACGAGCTCATCTTGAAAATTAAGAAGCTAAACGGGGCAAAGCCCGCGGGTACAGCTAGTCTATATATATAAAAGGCAAAGCCCTCATTGACTGACTGACTCACTCATCACTAATTCTCTTACTTCCCATTTACGTAGGAGGCTGAAATTTGGTACACTGATTCTTTAGGCATTAAATAGGAAAACTAAGCTGCTTTTATTCTGATCGGACTCTCGGGCTCCACCCCAGTGGCTCTGGAGTTTCCCATGTTAACCTTATGAGTACTCATATAAATGGAATTAATGAATCTTAACAGCTGTTTCAATTAGACAAGTTGGTTCTGTTCTATGATGTTCAATAGCATTAAAGTTATAAGGATTACCAACAGGGTGCAGCACTATTATTTCTTTTACATTTATAACAGCTAATTTGCAACCAAAAGGTGAGTGAGCGTAGCGAACGAACTTCAACCTGGAGGCGAGTTAGCATAGCGAACAAGCTAACCTGAAGGCAAGTGAGCGCAGCGAACGAGCTCCAACCTAGAAGTGAGTGAGCGCAGCGAACGAACTTCAACCAGGACGTGATTGAGCCATGCGAACGAGCTTACTTATGAAGTTAAACGGGGCAAAGCCCGCGGGTACAGCTAGTACCATATAATAATTTTTGTTACAATGAAACACATGCCATTGGGTCACCATCAACTGTTTCATTGTGGCCCATGTCTGTTTGATAAGAATAACTAACCCTAATTCCACTTTAGAACTTTGTACACATATGCTAACTAGTCTAAAAGTTTAAGAAAGAGTTGTTCTTTATACTGGTATGTGTGACACTTATTTCTAATAACCTCAAATAAAAGTTAAAGTTGCGAAGAAACAACCTGGAAAAGTTACTTCAAGATGTCAAAAACAAAATCTATACTTATATAATACGCAAGCAGGATTTTTGTGACAATTACTCCTCCGAAACTACTGAACCGATTGACATGTTTTTGGTCTCATTGGAAAGAGCGTAACGTGAAGTTGTGCAGGAAACTTTCTTTTTAGGGGAATAATTAGAGAGTGAGGCCCTGGGGCCCTTTAAAGTTTTATATTTCTCAATAAGATTAACATGGGAAACAAAGATTTTTATGAAGCTCCAGCTGTTGTCATAAATTAAAAGTGAGAAGAAGAACATATGTTGTAAACAGTCAATAAGTTTGCTAATTTAACAGTTTGCTACATACATTTACCAACTTGGTTGAAATGAAATGTTTACTACGCATTTGAATTTGGGTTGGCGTAAATATTACAATGGAGCCTGGATAAATTGATATACTAAAAAGAAAACTGAATTAACACTGTGCTGCATTTCTTAGTAATCATTGAAAGAGCCGATTTGCAAACTATGTAAACATAGGAAAATCATAGAACACCTCCATGGAGAAGAAATAGAAATAATTTTTTTTAAATTTATAATCGTTATTATGGACAACCTTGTGCGGCTATGAGAGTAAGGCTATTTGTAGAAAACACTAAAATAAAAAAGATCAGATTTTGAAAAACAATAAGGTATTTACAAGAAATGTTGATTATATCGATCTGTTATGTACATCATGTGTATTTCCAAAATCTTTGAGTCGAATCTGTTAGTCATCAGAAATTATGACTGTTATTCGTTTTAAAATAACGTCCGTAATACTTAGCAATTGCTCGAATTCGAGCAACAGGGACACTAGTATGAATAATATCTCTTCCTTACATGGAGGCAGCCATTTGCACCAATGAACTATGGATGAACAGTTTTGGAGTTCACTCACAGAATGCAGCAGGTGGCGGACTAGCCAAATAAAATAGTTATTTTCATTATATTTTTCCTACAGTCTTTATAAAGCATATAAATAACTAGCTGTTGTACCCGTGCTTTGCAACGGGAAAAGGACACAAAATAGAAACATTTTAATCTTTACATCTGTTGCGTATAATAGTTACACATCCGCCAACGCTTTTAGAAACAAAATTCAACTTTCATGGCCTTAATATAAACGTTTAAGTTATAACTTTTAAATCTGGTAAGTAGTGGATACCACCATTTTGGTTTTGAATAATGTTAAATCTTGTGTAGGCTGATATGAGAAAAACTGGCCAAATCTTTGAATAAACTTTCACATACATGATTTACCTTGTTTTTCTTTATTTTTGACATTTTAAACTTCAACTTTGAAGCTGCAAAAATACGAACTATTAAATTTAAATGAACATGTTTTTAATTTCACTCTTCTTTGTATTAAATCACCAATCCTTCCATCTTCAGTTTCTTCACTCACAATAAATCATGAGCAAAACTAAGTCAGCTGTTATAAACTTTTGAAATATTGCTGTGCCTTATCAATAGTCTTTGAAATATTAAAGAAACTATATATATACTATAACAAAATCCAAACAAATAATGTAGCATTAAAGACACCAGACAAAAGTAATAAAATTATCAAAGCATCAAGGACTAAAAAATGTAATAGCAAATACAGTATGTTTCATTGCATCTCTGATTCTACTCTACAAAAATATCATCAAACAACTTAATATACAAACCAGTTCTTTTAATCAGTTCCATCGTCCATTGTCTTTTCATTTTCACACTTACCATTAAGTAAACATAGTAACGGATATTTCATTGATTTTAGAAAGAAAAGAACACTGTGTACTGCTTAGTTTTATGATATTTTCCTTGGTTTAATTTAATCAGTGGTGTGGCAAAACACAAATAATAAATTTATCAAATGAAGTAAATGGGAACTGAAAGCTATGTTACCATAAAATAAGTGTATTTTGTATTACCATTTGATAATTAAATATACTTACACATACACAACAGATTTTAGAACACAGAAATCAACGAGGAACAATTTAGTTATTGATGATATTCTTTAGTTTAATCATAGACTAACCAACACAAGTAGACTTCTCATCTCATTGTAAATTTTGAAGCACGTTTTTCATGTCTAGTTCATGTACGTGACACATGGGCGCTAGTGTCGACGAAGCTTTGTTTCTATTATTTTAGGGTTAATTTCTTGATTTGTGCTTTACTGTTTGGTTATATAACTAGGGGACAAGTTATTGTTTATGATTAGATCGTATCATTTGGTTAAACGGGGTTTTAAATGGCTGTAATAACGGGGGAAAAATTGTAAACAAAACACGACCTCTACAATAAACCGTACAGAACTAACAATAAAATTGTCTTCAGCTGTTCCACAAGGATGAGAAATCTACTAAGGGAGTATGTTTTATCTATGGTTTAATTTAAGCAACAACAGGTTTAGCAAAACACAATAACTAAATTTACCTAAATATACCGGTACATGTAAAAAAACAAAAAAAAAACAATGTGATGTGCAAGTTATGTTAAGTTATTCTAACACATGTTAAGCAGTTCGAATTTATTTAAAGTAGCCTCCAAATTCATACAAAACATCTATACATTTTAATTTTCTTACTGTTTCCATGAAAATATATCAATAACATTATTTTCATAACACTTTAAAATCGAAAGCAGAGCCATTTTTTATATCCTATAATCATTGACATAGTTTTTGAATAAATGATCTTTAAAAAAATGTTTATTAAATAAACCAACCACATAATTGTCTGAAATAGTATATTTTTTTAATTTCATTAGATCAGCTGTCTTAAATTGTAAAATATGCAATTTGGCAGTTCTTCTTGTTTATTTTGAAATGTCAAAGCAAATGTAAACATTGTGAGAATTATCATTGCAGCCATGGTGACCAATCAATATTTACTTTTAAAATCCTCACCTCAGAACTTTTAAGGCCAAAGGGGCTAAGCCCACGGTCAGTATTGAAGTGTGAATAGTCCTATAATGGTCCTTGGTATGGTAACTATATTTTTGTAAAATGTAAGCCAGTTTGTTTCAGTAGTTTTCGCACCTATTAGTAATACACATACAGACAGACACCATTAGATTTTTATATAATAGTATAGATTAGTCTTTCAAACTATATAAAACACGTTTTTAGGTTAGGTTAAACCCAAGCCATGAACGGAATAGGAAATACTCAGCTGATTGTAGTTGTAATGTCTTTAAGTGTTACTTATTTTCAAGAGTACAGGTATAAACAGTAATAATCAGTATAAACACATAATAAACAAGTAGATTGTTCTTCAAAATATAGCAATAAAACATTTTCATTATATTCACACTTACTTTCACTGAGTTCATTATTTTAAACGTGTTAGGCCCACTTATAATTCATATTTCAAATACTACACTTCAGGTTGTGTTCAAACCAAAGCGTTGAACGAAAATAGAACATAAACTATAAACACGAAATGACAGGTTAAATCGTAGTTATAATAGTCAATCAGCTGATGTAGTAGTAGTATTATTATCTTTAAGTGTTGCCAACCTATTTCTAAGTGTAAGGTACACGGATTACGTGCATAATAAAACCAGCTGTTTTGTGTTGTTTGGTTAAAATCCTGATGTGCGCCAAAGTATAAACCGTACGACAAAGTATAAACCGTACGACAAAGTATAAACCGTACGACAAAGTATAAACCGTACGACAAAGTATAAATATGCAGCAATTAGCAGCTTTATGTACTATAAACAGTACAAGGAAGCCAACTTTGTCGGGTGACTGTAGGAAAATAAATATAGTTGTTCCACTGTGGCCCATGTTCCATTGTTGCCCAGCCTCCCCTACAGTACAACAGATTTGCTGTTTGTTACAGGGTAGTAATTTTGTTAGAAGTTTTATGTGCACTTTTATTTATGCATTAGTTATTTGTGCAACTAGTGAGAAAAGTGAGCAATTGACTCACTCGAGAGAAATCCTTACTCACGAGCCGTAGGCGAGTGAGGAATGGTTTCTCGAGTGAGGCAATTGTACTTTGAACTCGAGTTGCACATTATACTTTTCATACAGTTACCATAAAACAAATAAATTGGTGAAGAAACATAACCTATTTTTACACAGAAGTGAACTTTTAATATAACATTTAATGTGAAGTGACAAATACAACAGTACAATAGCTGACCAGCTGATTTACAGCCAGTGCTGCCAACGTATTTCGCGCGCATACGACGTTGCCTGCATGTTACGCGCTCACTGTTTCGTGCCTTCACGTTGCAAATCTGGAGTGAGACAAAGTAATTAGAGTGAGACAATGTTAACATTGTCTCACTGATGAGCGAATTGGCCACTTTGCTTTCTCAAATCAGTGAGAGAACATGTACATTGTTAGGTAACTGTAAGAAAACATGTTTTAAACACTGACAACCTGTTTTAAACAGACATAGGTATATACAAACCACAAAAATGACAAACATGTAATTTTATAAAACTGATATTATTTATATATCTTCAATATGGCATAACTTTACAACACTGTATCCTTTATAATTACAGTAAAATTATATTTCAATAAATATATTACCAATAACCACCAGCATCTTCACTCCATCGATCTCTATTATTACTACAGCTGGATCGCGCGCTGTGTGCTGGGTTTTCGGTCCGACCGCTCGCCGCTCCCCCCACCACGTAAAGTTGTTACTGTCTCTCTCTTACTCATTACGTCTTATGGCGTTTCCGCGTTTGCGTTCACAAAATACGCTACCTATATCTCTGTTCATAGTGGCTCGATTGTCAATTTCTTTAAACAGTTGTAATCTGCATGAAATTTTGAAGATTATGGTATATGTTTTATATTAAAACAACTCTTTTTAAGATTATATTAATTCTTAAATCTACTAAATACGGTTTGTTATTGCCACTTTTTAAATTATTTCTAAAACTCTTATCAATGCTAATGATTAATTAATTAAATTTAGCATACACACTCATATTTTTAAAGTTTAATCTTATGTTTTTTATGCATTTAACGTGTAGGAGAGGACCCTTGCTGATCCGCAGCTTTAACATAAATATATTATCCAAGAAAATCAAATTTATGATTTTTGATTGAGTAATACAGTATCTTGAACTTAACTGATTCAAACGATCAATAAATCAAATTAAAGCCTATACGTTACTGTTACTGATTATTTTGAGTCCAAAACATATAAAAATCATGAAGAATACTGGAGCTATTGATTTTTAATCATAGAAATGTAGCGTGTCACCGTCCCTATTCATTATGAGCAAGAGCAAAGATGTCGACAGTACGATGGGCGAAGTGCGATTAATACCTAGATGACATTGCCCGTGTGCCCCCTCCCTATTCCAATACGGGATCATAGTAACTTCAACGCGTCTCTTTGTTCTTACACTTGCATTGAAATCACGTGATTCGCCGTTAGATAAACCTAAAAAGCCGAAAAGAACTAAGGAAACTGTTACAACTTGACCTAAATACAAAAGCAAAAAAACAACTAAATATTACACTTGATATAGGGACGGTGACACGCTACATTTCTATGATTAAAAATCAATAGCTCCAGTATTCTTCATGATTTTGATATGTTTTGGACTCAAAATTATCAGTAACGTATAGGCTTTAATTTGATTTATTGATCGTTTGAATCAGTTAAGCTCAAGATACTGTATTACTCAATCAAAAATCATAAATTTGATTTTCTTGGATAATATATTTATGTTAAAGCTGTGGATCAGCATGGGTCCTCTCCTACACGTTAAATGCATAAAAAACATAAGATTAAACTTTAAAAACATGAGTGTGTATGCTAAATTAAGTTAATTAATCATTAGCATTGATAAGAGTTTTATAAATAATTTAAAAAGTGGCAATAACAAACCGTATTTAGTAGATTTAAGAATTAATATAATATAATCTAAAATAACCCCACCGCAGCAAACCTGTCGACTAAGCGAATTTCCATTTGTCTGAATTGATTTTCACTTTTCAGTTAAATATATTTTAATAACATTAGGTTTAACGAGTACCTAGGTTTGCTGCTAAAAGGAAACTAATAAAGTGTGTTTTTGAGTAAAATATTGATAGCTTAGTACAAAATAAATAAATTTGCCAAGTCTGATCAAAATCCTATACTCTAATACGAGCAATGTTTGCTTGTATGTATGCTTGCTTGCTTGCTTGCAGAAAGATCTCGAAAACGATTTTCTTCAAATCTTGTAAATAGTTTATTTTTGGCCTAAAAACGAGCTTCATGCAGTTAGAACTCCCAACAAAAATCTAATTACGTAGAAAAACGACACTGAAAGTCACATTTTTTTAACATTAGTCTTATGGGTTGCTAAGTAACCATGTTGGTTGAATTAAATAACAAGGAAAAAGTAAACAAAATACTTGAAGTTATAGCACGTGTTCATAATAAGCCAACTACCCACAGTATACTAGCAAATTACAAATACAGTACAAAAGGGAAAACATAACTTGCTAGCTACTATTGAGCAAAGATTATACTGTAGATTGCTCGATACATTGTAGGCATTGTAAGCAGTACGAAGTGTGGGGTCTGTTTATGACGATTAGATAAGGGTCATCTTCAATCCTAAAATGCTATAGGAAGGGAAGGTTTGGAAACAGGTCTGTGTCGTAGGAAGTGGTGAAGGAAGTAGTAAAGGAAAGTTGTCCGGTGTGTTGGATCTGTTTACGACAGTTAGATTATGGTATTTGCAATCAAAAAATGCTGTGGGAAGGGAGGGAAACAGGTCCGTGACGTAGGAAGTGATAAAGGAAGTAGTAAAGGCAAGCAGTCCGGAGTGTGGGAACTGTTTATGACGATAAGATTAGGGTATCTGCAATCCTAAAATGCTATGGGAAGGGAGGGAAAAAGGTCCGTGACGTAGGAAGTGGTGAAGGAAGTAGTCAAGGCGAGTAGTCCGGAGTGTGGGAACTGTTTATGACGATTAGATTAAGGTATATACAATCCTAAAATGCTATGGGAATGAAGGGAAACAGAGCTCCGCGACGTAGGAGGTGGTGAAGGAAGTAGTCAAAGCGAGCTGTCTGGAGTGTGGGAACTGTTAATGACGATTAGAGTATGGTATTTGCAATCCTAAAATAATATGGGAAGGAGGGAAAACAGGTCTGCGACGTAGAAAGTGGTGAAGGAAGTAGTCAAGACTAGTCTTCCGGAGTGTGGGAACTATTTTTGACAGTTAGATTAAGGTATCTGGAATCCTAAATGCCTTGGGATGGGAGAGAAACAGGTTCGTGACGTAGGAAGTGATGAAGGAAGTAGTAAAGGCAAGCTGTCCGGAGTGTGGGAACTGTTTATGACGATAAGATTAAGGTATCT
This sequence comes from Macrosteles quadrilineatus, assembly GCF_028750875.1. NCBI lineage: Eukaryota > Metazoa > Arthropoda > Insecta > Hemiptera > Cicadellidae > Macrosteles > Macrosteles quadrilineatus. The sequence goes on from NW_026542594.1 coordinate 19,103,034, forward strand.
GCAATCTTAAATGCCGTGGGAAGGGAGGGAAACATGTTCGTGGCGTAGGAAGTGATGAAGGAAGTAGTAAAGGCAAGCTGTCCGGAGTGTGGGAACTGTTTATGAAGATAAGATTAGGGTATCTGCAATCCTAAAATTCTAGGGGGAGGGAGGGAAACAGGTCCGCGACGTAGAAAGTGGTGAAGGAAGTAGTCAAGCCGAGTAGTCCGGAGTGTGGGAACGGTTTGTGACGATTAGATAAGGGTATTGGCAATCCTAAAATGCTATGGGAAGGGAGGATAATACCCCTGCTGCAGCAAACCTGCAGACTTAGCGAATTTCCATCTGCCTGATTGGATTTAAACTAAAATGTCTCATTAAAAATATCACATTTTTTCCCTATTAAAACAGAATTAGTTTAATGAGTACTTAGGTTTGCTGCAACAGGGAGGGTAAAAAAGTTTTTTTTATGTAAAATATTAAAAGGTACTGTGGTTTAGTAAGAAATTAATGTATTTTCCAAATTAGATTAAAATATGTTCATAAACAAGCTAACTACAACAGTTGACTTATTCTCCATAAGAATAACATGGGAATTTTAAAATTACAATTTTTTGAATTTTCTCCGTAACAATTAGGCGCATAATAACGCTTCAATATACTAAATTATTTGTTTTTTTAAGCTCTACAAAATGGTTTAAAAAGAAATTGTGAAATTTTGTGTTTTTAGGGTAAAATATGAGAAAAACCTATTTTTACCCCATAAAACCCCCCATAAACCCCCGTTCCCATAGTCCGATCATGCTGGTTCGCGAACTCATTCAAGTTTATCCCGCCTTACACCTTCAAACCAAATTTTATCAAAATCGGACAAAAATTACTCAAGTTATCGTGCGGATGGACACATATATATATATATATATATATCTCTATATATAGATATATAAAAATTTGAACGAATGGTGTTTTTGGCCTCTGGGGACATCAAAATGAAAAAGTAAATCGGTCCCGGGCTTAGGTCTTACCATGAGACCTACGGTAATAGCTACTTCCCTATAGGGAAATTCGCTAAAAACAGGTCCGCGAAGTAGGAAGTGGTGAAGGAAGTAGTCAAAGCGAGCTGTCTCGAGTGTGGGAACTGTTTATGACGATTAGATTAAGGTATCTGCAATCCTAAAATGCTATGGGGAGGGAAGAAAACAGGTCCGCGACGTAGGAAGTGGTGAAGGAAGTAGTCAAGGTGATCTGGCCGGAGTGTGGTAACTGTTTATGACGATTAGATTAAGATATTTCCAATTCTAAAATGCTATGGGAAGGGAGAAAAACAAGCTCGAGACGTAGGATGTGGTGTAGGAAGTAGTCAAGCTGAGCTGTCTCGAGTGTGGGAACTGTTTATGATGATTAGATTAAGGTATCTGCAATTTTTAAAAGCAATGGGAAGGGAGGAATAAGGTCCTCTTCGTAGGAAGTGGTGAAGGAAGAAGTAAGGCTAGCAGTGCTGAGCGTGGGAACTGTCTGTGGCAATTACATTAATGTATCTGCAATCCTAATATGCAATGGGAAGGGAGGGAAACAGGTGCACGACGTAGGGAGCGCTGAAGGAAGTAGTAAAGGCGAGCAGTGTAGAGTTTGGGAATGGATTTATGTATCTGCAATACTAAGACTGCTTTCAGAGCAAACTAATGATTTTCCCGAGCAAAGCTCGGTCCCCAGGTACTATATCCATAAACAAGCAAACTACAACATTTGACAATATTCTCCATAAGCATAACATGGGAATTTTAAATTTAAAATTTTTTTAATTTTCTCCGTTACTAATAACCGAACAAAAATACTTTTATATACTAAATTATTTGTTTTTTTAAGCTCTTTAAAAAGGTCTAAAGAGAAATTGGGAAATTTTGTGTTTTGAGGGTCAAAAGTGAGAAAAACCAATTTTTACCCAATAAAACCCCCCATAAAGCCCCGTTCCCATGGTCCGATCATGCTGGTTCGCGAACTCATTCAAGTTTACACCTTTAAACCAAATTTCATCAAAATCGGACCAAAATTACTCAAGTTCACGGACGTATATATATATATATATATATATACATATATAAAAATTTGAACGAATGGTGTTTTTGGCCTCTGGGGACATCAAAATGAAAAAGTAAATTGGTCCCGGGTCTAGGTCTTACCGTGCCACCTATGGTAATAGCTACTTCCCTATAGGGAAATTCGCTAAAAGAGTTATTTTAATATAAAACATATACCATAATCTTCGCAATTTCATGCAGATTACAACTGTGTAAAGAAATTGACAATCGAGCCACTATGAACAGAGATATAGCGCATTTTGTGAGTGCAAACGTGGAAACGCCATAAGACGTAATGAGTAAGAGAGAGACAGTAACAACCTTACGTGGTGGGGGGAGCGGCGGACCGATACGTGCGTATCTCTCAGCAGTACAGCGCGCGATCCATTTGTAATAATAGAGATCGATGCTTCTCTCACATGAAATACAAATAGTTGAGTTAAAAGAAACATTGCATTAAATGGGTATATACAAATAGACCAGCCTCATATGTCATACATTATTTAAAACATACTATGAAAATAAGGCAAAATAGCTTAAAGATTTAGAAGAACACATTGCAATAAAAGTTATATTGGCTTAGCATATTTAACATGCATTGTTTAATAATAAATAAAATTATTATACAGGGTGATTTTTAAATGAGTTCCCCCCCAACTTTTTTCTACATTTCTTAAGATATTAACTCCGGACCACGTCAGATCATTGTAGAGTAGTAAGTACTTCATTTTTACTGGGTATAAATTTTTAGCCGCCATCTTGGATCCGCCATATTGGATACAAAGTTTTTTTTCAAATGTAAAGGTTTTAGGGTTGTGACCCATTATTCCAAACAGGAATTTTACACTGATTACAATGCCGCAAATAGTTTCTAAAAATCTTGATCCGTTCTAAAGTTATAAGGACTTTTAATAACTTTATTTTTAGCCCATTTTAACATTGTGCATTTACAAACTAAGACCTTAATCTCAAAATAGTGCTAGATAAAGATAAGTATACACCACCATTCATTGTCGACCTATTTTCACTTGGTTATGACGGATGTATTTTTTTCGGCCGCCATCTTGGATCCGCCATTTTGAAATGTGACAAATTAATTTTAATATGAAGGTGGTGTTGTGACCCATCATTTTCAACTACTTTTTTATGCTGAACTCAATGCCGCAATCAGTTTTTCATTTGCAAGTTTAGTTGTTGAATTATTGAAATTTTAAATAAGATCATTTTAATATTTCATCAAGAAAGCTTGATAACCAAAAACGAATTGCGGCATTGAGTTCAGCATAAAAAAGTAAATGAAAATGATGGGTCACAACACCACCTTCATATTTAAATTAATTTTTCACATTTCAAAATGGCGGATCCAAGATGGCGGCCGAGAAAAATACATCCGTCATAACCAAGTGAAAATAGGTCGACAATGAATGGTGGTGTATACTTATCTTTATCTAGCACTATTTTTAGATTATGGTCTTAGTTTGTAAATGCACAATGTTAAAATGCGCTAAAAATAAAGTTATAAAAAGTCCTTATAACTTTAGAACGGATCAAGATTTTTTAAAACTATTTGCGGCATTGTAATCAGCGTAAAATTTTAGTTTGGATTAATGGGTCACAACCCTACCTTTACATTTGAAAAAAAAAACTTTGTATCCAATATGGCGGATCCAAGATGGCGGCCAAAAATTTATACCCAGTCAAAATGTAGTACTTACTACTTTACAATGATCTGACGTGGTCCGGAGTTGATATCTTAAGAAATGTAGAAAAAAGTAGGGGGGAACTCATTTAAAACTCACCCTGTATATTGGCTTTGTTGAACTTATACATTTAATTATATATTTAATTATTAATTGCCAATATCTCCAATATAAGTTATGCATTGATTGTTTGAATGCTGGAATATATAATGGAATGCAGCCAAATTGTACTGTCTCTTGTAGAGTTACAAACTTCATTTGTCACTCCCTGAAGTAATCAAACTATGACTCTTTTCTATTAATCTCATCTCTATTAATAACATCCTCAGAATTTCTACATTTTAAAGGAGTTTTTGTGAGGATAGAAGGCTTACCTGAATGGGAATAAAAGAGTCCAAACTGGCACAAAACTGTACACTATATAACAAAGCATAAAAATATTTCACTGTCACTGACAGCAGGGACGTATTTAAGTATCTGCAGCCTCTAGGCAACGAAGTTTACTGAAGCCTCCCCCCCCCCCCCCCACAACTTGTTAGCGCACTCCCCGACCTCACTAATATCACCCCAATGGCCAATACATGCCCTGTCAGCTGATTTTGTAGAAAAATAATCAGCAATATTGCATAGTGCATCAACAAATTTAATAACTTTTTGAGCCCTTTTAACAGACTCTTTTGCGCCGTTTTAATACAAAATATGATTTTGACTTTGATACACGGAATGCAACGTGTTTTATCTAATCAGTAATTATAATCACGTTTTGGGGCGTGAAACGACACACAAAATCGTCTGTATACAAGGGCTCTTATAACGCTTTTCATTGAACACTTTAAGTCAGATCCACTTTAGAGGCATGCTACTTGCTATTGGCTTTGAAATGAAACAAATATGTTTACTTATAGAACTGTTTCATAACAAAAAAGCATGAATCAAAAAGAAAAAAGTACGTACTTTTACTTAAAAGAATAATATACAATTTTAAATGAGTTAAGTTGGTGCAGTAGTAAGTATTTTGTTTACACTTTCCTTTTTTCAACTCTTCAACCTTTCATCTAGCGCTGCCGCTACGTAGTGGCGTATGAAGTATGAAGCAGTAAACAAGGGGAAGTGTTTTCTTCGTTCGCCACTACGCTCCTGCGGCATTCGAAAACGAGAACTCAGCACAGCCAAATAGGGCAACACGGAAAACTCAGCACAGACGTGTGATAAACTATAGACTTTTGTTTGACTTACAATGCGTTCTGAAATAATTTTATACTCTATTAAAATATTTCAAATTACTGTTTTGCCGTTCTCAGAATTATTTGCTAAACGTTTATTTTAAAAAAAAAAAAATCCCCCTTTTTAATTTTTTAACCCCCAAATTTTGCAGCCCCTAAAATTTGCTGCCCTAGGCGGGCGCCTAGTCCGTCTATTCGGAAATATGTCCCTGACTGACAGTATTATCCACTATAAGGAAGAGAGCGTATTTAACTGTTAAATCTTTCCATCAATAACTGAGTGCAATAAAGTTGTTTTTAACTGAGAGTTTTATATATTATATAGTGTTTTTTTTTTGTCTCTTGTGCTGGTTAGGACTCTTTCTCATTCAGGTAAACCAGCTATCCTTACAAAAAATCCCAAAAACCTAGGCCTTGTGCTCTATGTTACATCCAAAACCTATGTACTGTATAGCTTACAGGTAAGGTATTGGAAGAGTTTACTCAGCTTGGTGTCTCTGTAACTTGTGACACCAATTCAAAATTGTCAGCCATATATTGAGTTAAAAACTCCCTGTTAGTGATACCTTCTGCACTCTCCAGACATTGGTCACTGTAAATTGGTGGTTGGGGATATTTTGTTTCACCTTCCTTCAAACTTTCATACCAAATTGGTAGAAATTCATCTTCTGAAACTTCTACAATATTGTGCAAAACTACACAGGTAGTAATGATCATCGGTAAGGTAGCATGGAGAAACTCTGACTTCCTACTTAGACATGGAAACCTTCCTTTCAGTTTGTTGAAAGCAATTTGAACTACATCTAGAGCGGTATTCAGATAAATATTGAATGATTCTTTCACATCGTCTTCTGGGTCCAAGTGCGGTGTTATCAACCATGGTAATAGAGGGTACACAGCATTACCAACAAAATACAAGTCCATCTCAGTCTCATTGAGGATTTTTGGAGAAGAAGGCATCAACTCTTGAACGTTTTTATACAAATCAGAGTCTTGAAAAACCTCAACTTCATTCCTTGTGCCTGGGTTGTTGCAGGAAATATCACGAAACCTAAAAAAACAAAAAAAAAACAGAAATTGAATATGGTATTATATTCATACATGGATGTACATTGTGCATATAAACACTAATAGCCTACCAATATCATTATTCAGGAAAGAAAGAATACCATCATGAAACCAATAAACCAATGCTTTGATGACTGAAATACTTGCAAACAAATTGAATTTCCAATTGGTATATTTTATTTCAATTGAAATGTATTCACCAATTAAAAAAATGGACTTTTCGTCATACTGCAGCAAAACCAGCCGTTTTAATGTATGCGTTGTGGGTCTAAGGTAGCATTTTTACTCTCTAGGGAGTAAAAATCAGCTGTTGTATACAGTTGTAAATTTTGAATTTGGCAATCATATTGATCAAAATTATTTATCGATTGATTTATTAGGTAGACTATTGTTGTCGATTGCTCGACATATTGATGGTATAATGTACTGTAACCATAGAACTATAAACATGGAACGCTGACTCAATGCAGCGACGAGCCGGCCGCGGACGGGCTCTCCCCACCCCAAGTCAGTGTACGTAGCGACACTGTCCCATGTATTACAATGGGCGCGTTACGTTTTCCTACACATTCCGTCAGGTTTTCAGGCTTTATCATCATTATTAAGAACTTGATTGTGGTGATTTATTGTTGTGTGATGATTTCTTTATCACACTATTGAAAATACACTTAGTTTTTACAAGTAGGTTTTATTGTTTGTTGTGCATTGAATGCCACACAGAACATTTCGCTTCATTATTCACTCAAACTTACTCACACCACTTGTATATTCGGGATAAAATACGCACCTAGGTGGAATCCTCATCTCAATAATTGATATTGATAATAATGATAATGGATTTACTTGGTTCTTAAACATAAACTGCGTAAATATCAATCTATGTTTCAGTTTTTATTACACCCGTGCCTGGCTCGTATACAAGAGAAAATAGCTCCAACTGGTCTTATGAAACTTTGTTTGCTAAGATGAAATTATAATTTAAGTTACTAAATTAGCCTTTTACTGAACAATTTGGTAGGTTAAAGCGTGTTAAAAAACAGGTGCGAAGGTTTTTTTAGTATATTATAAAACAATGATCCCTTAAATTACCCGTTTACTTACGGTACCTACTCACAAGACTCAACCAACTTCCCTTATCTTAGCATACTGACTCTTACATATTTGTTCACCATTCAAGTATTTCTTGTTAAATAATCTTCTTAATAATGAGACATTTTATTCTACTGAGGACGATTAGTGTTAAATGGCCCAACAGCATTTTGAATTTTTTAATCACAAATTTTAAAGTGATCAATGGGATTTGCTTTTTCTAAAAAAATATGATTGGTCCAAATTTTTTTAAAACCACACATATAGTCTCATGGGTCATTTTTTTGAGCTGTCATAAGAGTCTTCATCAAATTAAATAATATGTATAAAATTCGAATAAATTATATTGTTTCCTCAAAATTCAAAATCAGAGTTTGTACTAATTAACAGAAACTCTAACGCATCAGTAACACTGTTACTTAAGATATGTCCTGTTAATCTAACCTTAATTTCCTTGTTATTAAAAAATGCGTGTGAGTTTTGGAAAGCTCATTAAACATTATTTTGTTTGCAGAACATTTTTTTTACCTATCAAGATAATTTTTGCATTTGTATGTCCACGCAGTATACAGGCATGTCATCGTATTAAACAGTTTTCAATTAAGTGATTAATTAAACAATAAGGCTAGTGAACTAGTGATGCGAAACATAGGCTAGGAGCATGTGTCGCATAGTACACTATGCACCACAACACTGACTTGTGGTGGGGGGAGCCGAATAGGGACGGCTCGTTTCTAAGCGCTTAGCGCAGCTTGAGTCGGCATTCCACTTGTTGTAGTTCTATGACTGTAACACAATCGTAATAGTCTAAATGATGGACACTTACTAAACAGCTGCTTATTTGTATTAGCAGAATTGAAAACAAGCTGGAAGCCGTTTTGAGAGGTTATCTTTACATAACAATCATTTGGTTTTCTAGCTTTATTTGTTAATTAATGATGCAATATGACGAAAAATATAGTTCACTACACGGGTAAAAGTGACTTTTTAACCCTTGCTCATTTTCCGTTGACCTCAGGTCAAAAAGAGTAACTTTAGGCCCTAGTGATGAAATTATACTATTAATTCAACTTATAAATAATAATAGGCTGAAAATCAGGGATGCAGGGAGCAACATTTTTGGCAACTCAACAAATGTCCCAGATTGGTGCTCACTTTGTTACTGATTCATGTTTGAAAGCTGACATAGGCCTACCTACCCTTTTAGCGAATTTCCCCTATAGGGAATAAGCTATTACCTTAGTACTCATGGTAAGACCTCGACCCGGGACCGATTTACTTTTTCGTTTTGAGGTCCCTAGAGACCAAAAACACCATCCATTCAAATTCATATATATATATTTATATATGTGTCTGTTAGCGCGATAACTCGAGCAAAAATCATCCGATTTTGATAAAATTTGGTACAAACAAGTTAACCTAAGTTTATTCAAACAAGTTTGCGAACCAGCATGATCAGACTATGGGAACAGGGGTTTATCGGGGGTTTTATGGGGTAAAAATTAGTTTTTCCCATTTTTGACCAAAAACACTTTAGCAATTTCTTTCTGAACCATTTTTAGAGCTTAAAAAACAAATAATTTACTATAATGAAGCGTTATTATCCGCCTAATGGTTCAGAGAAAATTCAAAGAATCTGTAAATTTTAAATTCTTACCTATGTTATTCTTATGGAGAATAAGTAAACTGTTGTAGTTTGCTTGTTTATGAACATATTTTGATGAAATTTGGAAAATGCATTCATTTCATACTAAACTATTACATTTTACAAAAAAAAAACACCTTTTTACCCTCCCTGTAGCAAACCCAAGTACTCATTAAACTAATGTTATTTAAATAGGGAATAAATGTTATAATTTTATTGAGACATTTTAGTGTAAATCCAATCAGGCAAATGGAAATTTGCTTAGTCTGCAGGTTTGCTAAGGCGGGGGATTTTTTTTAATTTTCCATCATTGGCTTTTGACAATATAAAACACAATATACAACACAATATATAACAATATATGACAATATAAAACATTGACAATATAAGGTTTATACAGTATACCATACGTTGCCAATCCTAATTTAGTCTGGGCGACTTTTATCGAAACAAAAGTTTCAAACTACTTAATAACTCTTACTAACTCCTTAATAACTACTAAGTTACCTCTTACTTAATAAAACCATTAGAACACATTGTTGTTGTCAATAGGTAACAATACAATATTTAAGACAGACAATTACAGATAAAATTTTTTAAACATAAATGAATGTGCGGATGAATGTGTGCATGTGAGTGAATGTGCACAATGAGGGGTCTGGCTCAACTACCTATCTGCTGAATGACTTTGGAGGGCCGAAACATCTGATTATGAGCGCATTTTACCGAATTTCCCAATAGGGAAATAACTTGCAAGAATCTACAGGGTGCTATCTAAGGGAGTGTTGCACGACGTCCAAGTGCCACGACGTCCAATAATATTTTTCCAGTGCCACGACGTCCAAAACATAATTTTTGAGTTGTTGCACGACGTCCAAGTGTCACGACGTCCAAAAGTACAGTAACTGCCAAAAATATAGTCTTTCTACAAGCTTTGGACGTCGTGGCACTTGGACGTCGTGAAACAGCGCACTATATAATTGTAAAGACGTATCATTTGCACCACGTCCAAAGCCTTTGCCAGTTGCACGACGTCCAAGTGCCACGACGTCCAATCAATATTTGACTGTTGCACGACGTCCAAGTGCCACGACGTCCAAAGTGCCTGCACACTGTGAACACTAACACTGTTTGCCGACCTCAGTGCATACAGTTCGCATTGCAATTATTGAAGGCAACTATTCCTAGTCAACTGTTTGAAAGTTGTCAACCGCTTCGTCTTCGATTATCGTTTAAATTATTCAATATTCAATGGTTCTAATTGAACTAATTATTGCATTAGCTAAAATTTTTTATATGTAAAATAAATACTATGTCACCGTAAAATGTAATGATGCAGTATTTCTGTTGTTATGATTGCATAATTGATTTCTACAAAATAGAGCTATGTCATAGAAACGAAATAAATAAATGACTACCTACACTATTCACTATATTGTATGATTAATACAATAAATTAATCACTAGCCCAAAAGTAAATATGGTTGGTTTAATGTGAGTAGTGGTAGAATTCTAAGTACTGCAGTAGAATAGAATTGTCATACTATATCAATTGGTAGCAAATTTACTCGTAAGATAAAATGTATGCACAGTTTTATAACAGCTGTAAGACTTCCCATTTAAGTACCGGTATCATTGAAATTGTATAACTTCCATTGAACAGAAATGAGATAAGTAGATATTGATACACAGATATATGAATTTTCATACACTTATAATATGACGAATTCAAAAAAGTTTTATCCGTCAAATGTGCTAAATATTATGTAAACTATCAACTTTTTAAGCTATAATGATGTTACTACAATGGTTAAAAATGTTTCCTGTGAAACAGTGGGAATAATTCGTTTTAAAAGAAATCATTCATCATGGATATAGGAAATAATTAGGATTCTATAATCATTGCCCTATCAACCTAGGCCCTTTTCCTGAGTGTTATGAGGTTTATGTTTTGATTTATTTTTGTGTAAACCGTAATATAATCCCCCTTCCACAGCAAATCTGTAGACTGAATTTCCATTTGCCTGATTATATAATTTCACTAAAATATGTTAGAAAATTACCCTTTTTCCATATTTATTTATATTTTCCTATTTTTCCTATTTGTCGGTATGGAACTATTGTGATAGCTTTTTGTTTACAGTGCAAACCATGGATGTATGGATGGATGGATGGATGTTTGTGACAAGCAAACGCGAAAAATACTAAACCGACAAGGTTGAAATTTGGTATGATGATAGATGACATCCCCGATTAACATATTCTTACCTCAAAAATTCTTTCAGACTCCGCCCCGGTGGCTCTGGCTCTGGACTTTCTCTAGTTAACCTTATGAGAATTCATATTTAAAAAAATTAAAGAATTTTGTCAGCCGTTTCAACTGTACAAGTTGGTTCTATGATATTAAACAGCATTAAAAAGTTATAAGGCTTGCCAAACAGGGTGCAGCACTATTATGTTGTTTGTTTGCATTAATGACCACAGCTAATTTGAACCAACTAGCAAAAAAAGTTGTGGTACACAATGAGAACTTTACTTTTTTCATGGTCTAGGTGCAAGAACATCAGGACTATGGTAGATGTGTGCTACACAATAGGATACCGTATAAATTAAGAGACCAGTTTTTTTTTTTTTTTTTTTTTAAATCGTGTCCTCTTCTATAACTGCAATAAGCATTTATACTTATATGTCAACCCCGTACGAAGGACGGGTACTCTGCTAGTAACACAATAATACAAATACAGTATACTAATACAATAATACTGTACGTTTCCGTAGTCTGTGGCCAAAGGTTCATCTGAACTGTCAATCAATTCTGAGAAATTCACAGTTGTAAATTCTTACTAGTCTTTTTCTAAGTTCACGTCGCACTCGCAATTAGTTCGCATGTTTTATGTAGGAAAACACGTATGCCCTAAGTCATAGCATTTGTAGGTTAAGTATAATAATAACAAACATGCTTATCGTAGGTTTGTAGGCATACTTGTTCAAGATTATGCCGTGGTAGGTTTTGTTTATAAATTTTATGTTTTAATTCTTGTCTAATGACGATATTGATTTGTATTAGTGCGAAAATGTTAATTTATTTGTCAAGGGCATGAGCGGCCCTCTAGTCTATGTATGTTACATGAAGCACAACATGAAAAAGAATAAATTAAAGGAAGGTAAAAAACGGATCAGTTGCTGAAGGTCTAAATCTCGGAAGGTCTAATCAGACCTTCGACACATATTTTGCAGTTTGTACTTGATGCTGAGGATCCCATGAATCCTGTACAAAATTAAAAAAAAATGTTTCATTCAAACTACAATTTTATTATTTTATTACTTTTCCGAGAACCAGCCTTTATCAGGACTTCCGCTCCCACGCTAGTTGGCAACGTCAACTGTGCTATATGAAAACAATAAATCTTGAGTAAATATACTGTAATGTTGAATTTTGAGGTTGTGGTGTTCCTTCGTAAACACATTCAATTATAATCTAGGAATATGTAAATTTATTGTTATACGTTAACTTTATTGATATTCGATTCGCTACAGTACTATTAAACCTATAACATTTTCAATTCATGTGCGTTGTATTTTAGAGTTGGGGAAACAAAAGAACCCTGTGTGCAACTTATTTATATGATACTAGCTGTGTGCCCGTTCTACGCACGGGGATCTTAAAGTAGTCAGTTGAAACCTTCTTATATTAAGAAAAGCAGTTGGTTTGCATATTTTCAGATATGCTGGCAAAACTATTATATATAAACCTTCGCAAATACAGTATCTGACAGTTTCAAGCCAAAACAAATCTATGAGGCATAGCCCTAAGGCCTATAGTTGAAAGTTACTTCCCACAATGGTTAAAGGCATTTAAAGTACTACCTCAACCTTACCATTTAACACTTTATTCGTGTTGACATTTTCATTATCAAGGTGCTCTTGTCCTTTTCGTGACACTAAGAAATAAGGACATAAATGCGTTACCAACAGACATACACACAAAAATACAGAACTTAATTAGGGAATTTGCTACGTTTTAAGCATAACAAAGTACATATAAAATTAGAATTTGAAATCTTTGTCAATGTCATCAAATTTTATCATAACAATTTATATTTGCTTGGACCGAAGATGACCCGAAATGCTGTCGAAATGACGGCTTACTTTATAAAATGAAGTACTATAGACAATTTAGATTGGTAATGGTAATTTAACCTATAATAAAAATTACCAAAATAGGCCACGAACTATTGATACATAAACAACGTAAATCGTAAACAATTCATGATGGTTTGCTAAACAAATGTTTTACTTAAATGAGTTATCATTTTCTTAGCATAAACTAACATTTTGGAATACAGACAGAAAAAGCAAAACTTATACAGTTAAGGCATCAATTAAATTGAATAAGGCTGTGATACCACTGTATAAATAAGGTGCAACACCAACGATAACTAATTTGTAAATTACAGTGATGTGTTGGTACGTAAAAATTATTCTTGCTGCTACCAACGGTTCTAAGGAAACAAAACCAGTACCAAAAACCAACGTTTACAGTTAAGAATTACGTCCGACAAATTAAATGCGTTAATCAAGTCCCAAGGTTATTGATTTCTTGGTTTTGGATTTTCTCGTGAAAAGTTATCGGCAATCAAAATTATTTCCCATTAATTGCTTTATTCGTAAACAACTTTTAATGTAAACTTATTCAGTTTGAAAAAAACAACCTTATAAAAACAACTGTTTGTTATTTAATAGATTACGCAGGCCTATTCTCTAAACAATGATTGGTATATCTTTTAACATTAGAATGAAATGTGACAAAAATCACGCAATGCTGGGTTTTTGGACGTTTGTAATTTTATTTCTTAAGTAGGGAGGCCGTGTATTCTAGGGAAAAGTACCGGTAACAAGGATTGTCGTCGAAAAGGTTGTTATGAATAATTGGGTAGGCGTAAGTACCCAAGAGATGGGCTATGGGCCTATTGGCTGTATGGTCCAGCGATTGCATCATACGGTGAGTAGGAACAGAAAGTGACACATTGGAAAAGCGAGTTTAGCATCATCCATAAACCGTAAACCTCTGTTACAATCACCCACTGCAGTTGTGATTTTTTACTTTACACTTTACACAACCACCATCGAAGCGCCGTCAATGAGTTAGTAAGGTATTGGCGACGATCATTAATAAATTCAAGTTTCCCAGCCCTATACAACACTGATTCAAGGCGTGTAGTAGCAGTTGCGCCGAGTAGCATTTGCGCCGCGGATTAAACCGTGCTTCCAGCGCCGCGGAGTTTGATTAGTTCAATGATGCAGAAGTGACGAGGGTCATAATTACTTACACATTACTTGACTGAGTTGCTTGTAAATAGTGTCGTTTTCCATACTCCTAATTAACTTGTACTAGTAGTGCACTGTTGCACAAAAAAAATGATGAAACACTTGTATACCACCACATGCAGTATTGAGTTAGTATAGATATTTTTCCTGAGCTATAATTATTATGACCAGTAGATATTTTCTACTTATCACATTACTAATTTAGGAGAAAGGGGGACTTTTGTTTTCCTATGAAATTTTTTGAAAATAGTTGCACCAGGATAGTCTGCGGTGCTATGTGGAATGCAAACAGCTCGTCATATTGGTATTAGGGGGATTTGCTAGGGGTATATATCCCCATACCTTTCGTAGTAACCCACTCCCTAATGTTACCTTTGGTCACTCAATGGTGTTGTCATTGTCAGTTTTGAGTAGAATTTAGCAAAATGAACATCGTAGAATCCACAAAGAAGGGCTCAGTTTTCAATCATTTCGTCTACTACAATTCTGTAGCCTACATTATATCATCGATATGTCGCACAATTGATAAGAATGCAACAATAAGCTACAATAAAACCTTTCTGAAACCTCTAACCGAATAAATGAATCGATAAATAATGTCGAACCATGCAATTACTTACAATCGACATTTACAACTGTTCACAACAGTTGACTTGTACTCCCTAGGGACTAAAAAGGCTTTTTACAACTGGTGATTAAAAACGTTATATAGTTTAGACCCATATGGTTTCGTCTTTTGTTTGCTATCTAAAGGTTATACATCGAAGTGAAGGATCACGGGTTCATACATAAAACCCCATTATAAAAAGGTTTGTCATAATTACAGGTTCTAAAAAAGTTAACCATGTAAATAAATCAATAACTTTGAGGGGGGGGCAAGCCCAAATTGACACTTTTAGCTACCATTCGTCCGTCTGCTATATCATAAGATGTACAAGGACACCTAAATCGAAAACATTGGTTAATCAAAACGGGTTAAAAGTTATTTCACAAAAAAAACCTTATGGTATCAGGTTCACAGTTTCATTGTGTGATAACACTTAAACAGACAATACCCCCGCCACAGCAAACCTGCCGACTAAGTGAATTTCTATTTGTCTGAATTGATTTTCAATTGAATGTATGTAAATAAAATTAGGTTTAACGAGTACCTAGGTTAGCTGCTACAAGGAAACTATTAAAGTGGAGTTTTAGTAAAACATGAATAGCTTAGTATAAAATAAATAAATTTGCAAAGTTTGATCAAAATATATCCATAAACAAGCAAACTAAAATTACTCAAGTTATCGCGTTCACGGACGTATATAAATCTATACAAAATGAAAAAGTAAATTGGTCACGGGCCTAGGTCTTACGGTGCCACCTACGGTAATAACATCAATTTTTTGCGAATTTAACATTATGGTACAGAAGACGTTAGTATCGTTAATTTATTTATATTATACCTATATGTGTAGGCAAATAGCAACAGGTTTCATTCCAATATCGGTGGTTCGTAAACTTAATCCAGGTGATTCAACCTTACACATTCATGCCAAATTTAATCAAAATCGTACGAGAAGCGATAAGCATAGGCCGGGAGCACGCCCGAGTTCACGTGCAAATCTCGCACTGTCAAGTTGATGATTTTTAAAATATTCGTGGGAAATGGATGGGGATTTGTAATGTTTATTGAGTTGTATAATAGTATTGAACATTTGCATGGGCTTGTATAGGCCGAAAGCAGGGTCATTAGAAAATGGCTAAAAAACTCACCCATGTTATTCTTAAGGAGAAAAAGTGCCTAAATTGAGGTTATATTATACCTACTGTACTTTATATTTAATGGGTCAGTAAATGAAAGAATTAGCTTTTTAGCTTGATTCCGAATATAGTATATGAGGATTATATGTAGGGATATGTAGACAAATATCAGGATTTTTGGAATTAGTGGCAAAAAAATTATCTCCATGTTATTCTTATGGGGAAATACGCCTAAAGTGAGGTATATTTGTGGTAATTGCCACTACACGTTTTAGAGAGTTATTTTGTACAGTATTTCTAGACTTAAGATAAACTTAAATTGATATAAGGCCTGTCTCAACTCCCAGGCTTCACGAACCGCGATGTATACAGAACTGCCAAAACTGGTACAGAAACAAACTAATTTTTTTCGTAATTTCCTCTCTTTTGAGTTATTGGTAATTAATTGGTTTTAGGTAGCCTTTATACTGAAACGGCGGAGTATACTGTGTATTGTTGTCAACCAGTGAACAATATTTGCAGATATTTGTGGTGGCATAAATTTTGCAGTTATTAGATTTAAAATTATGTATGTGTAACCATTAGCACGGATCACGAGGTGACTGCATGCAACCACTTTACGCTGAAAGTAAAATGTGGTTGGAACTACGTCATCAATAATCATATTAGTGCAGTTGATTGGTTCCGCCTTTGTTAACCTGTCAAAACTGCTAACCCTCATTTAATTAGCTGGCGCGGCGCTGGTGCTACGCGGCGCAAATACTACTCGGCGCAAATACTACTCAACCGATTCAAGGTTATCAAAACTCAAGAACAATTTTATACACAAAGAATCTCTGGTTCCTAACCTGGATGATGTTATTACATTTCATTTACGGTTTCACTATATTATTCCACTTGCGATTAATTAAAGCCGTTTTGTAAGACAACGATTTTAATCTCACTTGGATAAATGGGCTTTGCCTTCAAAACGTGATCGGAAATGGTTGTGGTATTTGTAAACATATCAGTGACAGCGAGAAAAAATAATCTTGATCCGAACAGCTGTTCGTTATTTCATAGATCATTATGTGATAAAAATTGGACGAAAACTTGACAAAAATCGCACAAAACTGCATTTTTTAAAGTCCGTAATATTATTTACTAAGTAGTGAGGCCATATTTTAATGGCTAAAGACACTATCGCCAATCCAGTGAATACATTAAAATGACTTGGATCTTGATAGGTACTCTCGTTTTCCTGGAGAAGATTGCGTAAAATGTCATCTTGAGTGTTATAGAAAGACAGGAAGACAGACAGACAGAAATTTAGATGAGACTTGTTTCGGCTTCTTTAATGTATAAAACGTAAAAATAACCTACAAATGAATGATTCTGAGCAATGTACAGACAAAACACAAATTTTATTTATATAGATTCTCATTGGTTGCAATTTAATAAGTGGTGTAGCAAAACACAAACACAAAATTTATTGAAATGAAATTAAGTCAATGTTAAGTGAATACTATTAACAAACATATTTGCTACATAAAGACATTTAATTGAAGCCTAAAAACAGTTCAAAAAAGGCATTCTATTCTTTATACTAGTAAAAATTAAAATGAGGGTATAAAAAATAGTTTTCAAAGATCATGTTGATCAATGTACATTCATCTAGTCTTGAAAAAATAAGTATTTAAAAGCTTACTCCAAACATAATGACGTTGATCGGTTGTTAAGAAAATGTCATCATTTTTCAAACCATGTAAACCTTATAGTTTTCCAACTGTTGCCTTGTTTATTTTTTTCTTTTTATGTTTTTTTACTTTATGATGTTTCAATTAATGGTTCAAATATTCATAGTATATATATTTCTGAACAAGAACATATACCCATGTATATATAACTAATAAACGTTCCATAAGCATTTTACACGAGAGAACACTATTCGGCAAGTAGCCGGTCATCGTAACCGGTCATCATGAAGGAGCTTGGACGTCGTGCAACAGCGCTGAGCTATATTGGACGTCGTGCAACAGTCAAATATTTATTGGACGTCGTGGCACTTGGACGTCGTGCAACTGGCAGCGACTTTGGAAGTCGTGCAACACTCCCGCAAATGTAACTTTTTTACAATTCTATAGTGCGTTGTTTCACGACGTCCAAGTGTCACGACGTCCAAAGCTTGTAGAAAGACTATATTTTTGGCAGTTACTGTACTTTTGGACGTCGTGGCACTTGGACGTCGTGCAACAACTCAAAAATTATGTTTTGGACGTCGTGGCACTGAATAAATATTATTGGACGTCGTGGCACTTGGACGTCGTGCAATGCATCCCTATCTAATGTTATTTAGTCAAAAGTATGATAACAGGTTTAGCTACTTAAA
This sequence comes from Macrosteles quadrilineatus, assembly GCF_028750875.1. Lineage (NCBI taxonomy): Eukaryota > Metazoa > Arthropoda > Insecta > Hemiptera > Cicadellidae > Macrosteles > Macrosteles quadrilineatus. Next base: position 19,121,255 of record NW_026542594.1, read on the forward strand.
TAAAAGACGTGATTCGAATAAATTAGTCTACAGACAGATATTTCATGCAAAAGTTAGGCTTGTTATCTAAAAGTGATAGGGCATGTCCTGGTCCTTCAGGGTGATCCCTCTCCCAGGACTAATCTCTCCATGGCTGTGTGTATATTCAGAAGTAGTAAGGAGGACCACTTGTTCACATACACACAGCCATTAGGAAGGTTTCCAAAGTTTCAAATGCTGTTATCTCAAAAAATTTCAAATGGCAACATGGGTTTCATTACAAACCACAGCCCTTAAAATTAGCTACAATTTTTGTATTCAATGTTTTTTTGTATCTTTATTGGTTAAAGAGCTGTAGTGAAATTAGTGTATTTTAATGTTTTATTAAATGGTATTCAAAGTGTTTGCTGTTGTTAATGTACATGTCTAGGCCTCGATTAAAACTAATTATGTCTAAAAAAAAATGCTTAAACTAAAACTGATTGTTACTAAACTAATTAATTAACTAAACTGATTGTTAAACTTAGAAGATTAATAAAAGGAAAGAACACAACTGCAAATATTCTTAGTTATTTTACAATTCCAAAGTTCTAATAGTGCTTTGAATGAATATTGTGTTTAAATGCTACTTGTAAATAAAACAGATTTCATCATGAAATCAATGAGCTTGTGCGTGAAACTCAGGGACATATTTCCGAATAGGCAAATTTTAGGGGCGGCAAAATTTTGAGGGTTAAAAAAATTTAAAAAAACAGGTTTTAATCTAAAAAAATGTTTAGCAAATAATTCTGGGAACGGCAAACCAGCCATTTTAAATATTTTGACTAAGTATAAAATTATTTCAGAACACATTAAAGTCAAACAAACGTCAATAGTTTATTACACAGCTCTGTGCTGAGTTTTTCGTGCTGCCCTATTGGTTTGGCGGACACACACGCCACGGGAGCGGGTTGCCGAGCCGGCCGCTACGTAGTGGCATCTGATAGTGGATCTAAGTGTTCAATGAAAAGCGTTATAAGAACCATTGTACAGGGTGACACAAAGGAACGGGACATTTTTTAAATAAGTAGTACACAGTAGTCAAAAGGAATAAAATGGTTTTAATACTGTACATAGTGAGGTAAACATTTGCCATTTGTTGCCAGTCATTTTTTTGAAAATGACGTCACACATATGGCGGCCATCTACTTCTCTACAAATGCAGGGCCGGATTTAGCATTTTTGCGCCCCTAGGCCCAAATCATTTTCCGCCCCCTAGTCTGGACACAGTTACTTTCCTTCAAACCTTTATTAAAAACTATATCATGACCATAGGCCTAAGTAAATTTCTTGAATACCACTCCTCGTTGGAATCATAGCTTTTTTTTTTAAGAATTGACTTGTTTAGCCTTAACAAAATACCGTCTTAAACACGTTTAGCAATTTTATGCTTTTAATAAATGGTCACGTTTGTGGCCGTGGGACTGAAACAAAACAACTCAACCCACCGAGCATACCTGCACAAAAAAAACATGGTCATTGATTCCAATTCCAGGTCCAAAAAGATGAACTCCATACAGTATGTGATACCATAGATTAAACATACTTCTTTAGTAGATTTTTCATCTTTTTCTTAAGTAAGATTTTTTCATTCTTTAGTAGATTTTATCTATGTTTAAATCTAGTTATAAAAAAAACGATCTAATCATCAACAATAGGTCGTCTCCTGTAAATATTACAAGAAATTAAAACACTAATCATAGATCTAACCCTAAAATAATAGAAACAAAATTACGTCAAAACTAACGTCCAGTATCACCAACATGAACTTGACATGGACATTTTTTGAATTAACAATGTTATAAGAAGTCGACTTGAGTTATATTTAATCCATGGTCGTACTGCATCTAGGTTACCTATATTTCCAAAGCAAAACAGAGCAATATTCCGGCCAACCGTACCAATCCTTAGATCTGAGGAGAAAATGACAGCATTATGGTGCTTTGGAGGGTATTGAATTGTTCTAAAATCTAATGCAATCTGAGATGATATTTTTTTGTTAATTTTAAAGGTAAATTCATTGTCGTTTTAATATTCAACACAACTTATGATATTTTAACTTGATCCTGCAGATTGTTGAAAGCTAATGAAAAGATTAGTTAACTTAATAACTTTTGTTTTGTGAGGTGAGGGTGGTAACAATGTCTAACACCCAGCACGCATGCGCCCCTTATCACTCTGATCAGTAGTACCGAGCCCGAGCCTGAGCCAGCATAGTGACAGTGCAGTGGTAATACGATGGGCGCTCGTCAACGTCAATAGAACAGCCTACTCCCGTATAACTAATGTTCGTTCCCAATTTCGTAACAAAATTGATGCGTAATTCTGAAAAATAGTTTAAATTTCCTAACAATTATTTCCTCTTATGAACTTCAGAATCACAATGCTTTGGAGTTTTTTTTTTTATTTATCACCTATGACTATTTATTTTAATTTTTAATAGCCTAAGTATAAAAAAAATTACTCTCGGCCGTGCGCCCCCTGGGACCTTGCGCCCATAGGCCCGGGCCTACCGGGCCTATTGGGAAATCCAGCCCTTAGATTTAGATTTGTTGTCATGAGAGCCGAAGCCCCCTGACTGCTTACCCGGTACCTATCCTTCAGGACATACCCGGGCCCCATGATGTAGGCCGAAGCTTACGCATCAACCTTTAGCACATCATGGGCGGATGACTTAAGGTCATCAGGCTCGCCGGCTGCCGAAGCAGACCCTTCGGAAAGAGGGTTGCCCCTCAATCCTAACCAGGGATTCCGGCTGCTTGTTTAAGCGTCACTCCACCTGGGTTCCACTAGGTCGGAACCTAGAGGTCCATAGTAGAGCGCCCCGACGCATTTAGTGCAAGCAACACTCGGGACCTATCTCATCCCTGACAGGCAGAACCCGCCATCAATAGCCAGGAGGAAGGGGACCATCAGCACGCTGACGGGGGGGAACCCCAACCTCCCATTTACACCGCTGCCCGATCGAGGCCTGACCCATTGCTGGGAACCAGAGATATCCAGAGCGATAGATCCCCAGATACCCCCGGCCTGTACAGAAATCCAGCCCTGTACAAATGTTCATTCTGGTCTGAAAATCATCTGAAACTCAGGTCAGAAGGTTTTGTTCAATGCCATTGATCTCTTCTGTGATTGCCAACCTCAAATCCTCTAGAGTGTGTGGTTTGTGAGCACAAACACGCTCCTTAAGAAACCCCCAAAGGAAGTAATCGCAGCTAGACAAGACAGGTGACCTTGGCGGCCACGGTATGTCACCAAAGCGAGAAATCGCCTTGTTAGGAAACATTTACCTCAAGGCTCTCATTGATTGGTCTGCAGAGTGGGTTGTAGCACCGTCCTGTTGAAAATAAACCCTTCTTAGGTTTATTTTACGTCTGCAAAGTTCTTGACAAAAAAATATGTTCAACATGTGAACATTGCGATGGGAGTTCACTGTCACTGTTACACCATTTTCTTTGAAAAAAAAACGGCCCAATAACACAGGAATGAGATACCGCACACCACACTGTAACCTTGGGCGAGTGTAGAGGTTTTTCATGAATGGGGATTCTGACTGGACCAGTAACGGAAGTTTTGTTTGTTTACCGAGCCAGTAAGGTGGAAGTGGGCTTCGTCACTCATTAACAATATCATGTTCGGCTCGTTGTAAGGCAAAGTTTACTCGTACATTATAGTCAGTCACTTCAAGTTCCTGCACTACCTGTATTTTATAAGGATGAAACTTAAGATCTTTCCGAAGAATTCTCCTTACCGATTCACGGTTTATGTTCAGCTCTTGAGCATGTTTTTGCACAGACCTGCTTGGACTCCTTATCAATGCTGCTCTTATTCTGGTAATGTTTTCCGGCGTTCTCGAAGTTCTAACAAGGCCTGGTGGTTTCTTTCTTGTTATATTCCCAGTTGTTCGGAACCCTGAAACCCACCTTAATAGCGTATTTCGGCTTGGAACCGTTCCACTACAATATAAATAAAAAATCCGTGGTATAAAACACATGTTATCCACGAATATTAGAACAGAAGCGGTATGGAACATAAACATAAGCAAATGACACAACTGGAATGAAATCATCCAGATGTGAAATGAAAACAAATCTCATCACTACAGTATAAATAAAAAAATCTGTTGTATAAAACACATGTTATCCACGAATGTTAGAACAGAAGCGGTATGGATCATAAACATAAACAAATGACACAACTGGAATGAAATCATCCTGATGTGAAATGTAAACAAATCTCATCACTAAAGTATAAAAGGGCCGATTTACCGAATAGGCACGTGTCTAGGGTGCAAGGCAATTGGCTTTTTTGAGGGGCGCAAAAAAATTGGAAAATTAAAAATTTTTGTGGTTGTATTTGCATGGAATTTTGGTAAACTAAACTTCTGAGAATCCCTCGCGGCTGCGTCTAGACATTGTAATTGTCTACCGCGGTTGTGTCAAAATTCTGATCTTTCCCCGCGGTCATGTGGATATTATGGCCTTCTTGCGCGATCGTGGTCGGATTCTGATCACCCCTCACGGCCGTGAAGACATCTTACATCGCCTCCCCCCCCCCCCCCCCGCGGTCGTTTGGACAAAGTAATTGCTTCCCGCGATTTTGTTAAAATGGTAATCATATCCTGCGGTCATGTGGACATTTTCATCGTCTTGCGCGATCGCGGCATAATTCTGATCATCCCTCGCAGCCTTGTAGAAATCATTATTGTATCTCCCGCGGTCCGGTGGACATCGTAATCGTCTCCCGCGGTCGTCAAGACATCGAAATCAAAAATTGCTTCAAAATTCTTGCTGCTTCCCGCGGTCTTGTGGACATTGTAAACAGAATTCGCTGTTTTATTTTGATCATATTAACCAACAGTTGGCTTCAAAGATCGAATCCTGACACTCGAATCTCAAAATTAATATTAAAACCCTGTTCGATTAGTTAATGTTACATATAAATTAAGATAGGCTACTTAATAATAAAATGTTTACCATTAAATTAAAACTGAATGACGATAATTAATCATTCTCACTAATTTATATCTGGCCAGGGGGTAAAATTCCAGGGGGTAAAATTCCGGGGGGTAAAATTCCGGGGGTAAAAATCCGGGCCGTACATTCTAGGTTTTTATAATTTGATGTGTTCTGATTAAACTCACAACAGTGAAAATATATGTTTAATTTCGCGTTTAATCCATCGAGCTGATGTCGCGAAACTCAAAAGTTCGCCGCCGGAATTTTACCCCCTGGTTTGTGACGTCACGTTTGCCCAGGGGGTAAAATTCCAGGGGGATAAAAATCCGCTACCCCTAAAACATTATGTAGGCTGATGATATGTACATATTTGTAAAGCTAATGAAGTAAGGAATCCAAAAAAGTCATTAGTATGATGGTAACAAGTTATTTTCACCTATGATTATGTATCAATTTCAGAACGTTTTGAATTTTTTGAGCATTTCGAGAAAATGGAGTGTACAGTATTTAATATATAACTTTTTTACCAAATTTGTTACACCCAAACCATTATAAACATGTTGTAGTGTATTCATTTACCTTTATAAAAATGTATAACACCTTGGGTATATCATTATATAGCATATATAGCATGGCGAACTAAGGTCCGTCTTGTACAACAATCTCTGAATGTCAGAATCGTCATTTTAGGACATGATGCTAACAAAATATAACCTTTTATGAACACTATTTCACACAATTCAGTAATATTTATGCATAATAAAATGCATGAAGATTACTGTTATATACACACACAAACTTCACTAACACTAACACTACGAACTAATAACGTATTTAGTAATAAATTGCGGATAACACCAGAGCGAACACTCACGGCAACAACAAACAATGGCGAATACACAAGACAGCTGTTGCAGTAATGACTCACTTCCGTCGTCTTCATATGTGAGCAGACGTAAATAACCCTGAGCGCAGGGCTGCCACTCTCACAATCTATATTTCTTCCTCTTCAAAATGACATATTATATGACTAGTAATAACTTACAGTGTATGTAATTCGTATTTTCCACTTCGTCACCTGACGACCATTGGCCATTTGTTAAAAATTTCGAAAACAGCTGTTTTCATAAAATCGTACCGGTTGTGCATTCAATATTTCGTTCTAAATATTACTACCACAATGAAGATAAAATCAATGGCTATCCAGTGGTACCACCCGCAACATCCCACAACGAAAATTATCCGAGCAGGGTAATGCCAAACAAGACGTGTTTTGCCAGTTCCCAAGTGTCGGCTGCAAAAGTCGTGCCGCGCCAAAAATTCATTTGATTTCTAATCGTTGTGACATTGTTATTTACCTGCTACAGGGTTTGTTTATGTAATAAAATGAAAGTTCAGAATGTGATCTTTTGAATGGTATATATATTATTCTCATCTGAGTTGATTGTAAGTGTTTTTTTTACCGCTAAACAAATTTCGGCCCAGATCGTCACCAGACGACTTTGGCCATTCTAAGCATCAACGTCAGATTGTCACCAGACGACGATCGGCCACTGCTAGGGTTAACGAGTACTTAGGTTTGCTGCAGCAGGGAGGGTAAAAAAGTTTTTTTTAGTTTTTTTTATGTTAATAGTTTTGTAAGAAATGAGTGTACAGTTGAACCTCGTTTGTACGAACCTCAATAAAACAAATTCCTCGATAAGACGAATTTTTTTTCATCCCCTTGACATTTTCGTATAGGTCAATGCTAAAAACACCTCTATACAACGTAGAAGTAATTTAAAAACCTCCATAGGACGAATTTGTTTGTGACATGGGCTAGGACTGATTACAACTCTATATCAGGGTTAGGACAGGGGGGTTAGGACTCTATACAACGAATATTCTTAGCACAAAACCTCTACAAGACGAACGTGACCTCTATAAGACAAATTTATCATAATCTTAACCTCCATAGTACGTAGTTTTCAAAACAAACAGAAGCTTGTCTCAACATGAAACCCATCCCTCCTTCTTCCTCAGTCATTGTTTGGAGAAACCTTGGAGCGAGAAGAAACCTCTATAAGAAGAATAACAGCAGCATTAAACCTCGATAAAACGACCCTCTTTATTAAGAATACCTCTATAGTACGAATTTTTCCCGTACCCCTTGAAATTCGTCTTATAGAGGTTCAACTGTAACTTATTTTCAAAATTTGATTAAAAAATGATCATAAACAACCAAACTACAACAGTTGACTTCTCCATAAGAATAAGATGGGAATTTTAGATTTACAAATTTAATCCGATCATGCTGGTTCGCGAACTCGTTCGAATAAATGTAGGTTTACACGTTTATATCAAATTTCATCAAAATCGGATCATTTTTGCTCGAGTTATTGTGCTAACGGAGACATGAATTTCAACAGATAGTGTTTTTGGCCTCTAGGGACCTCAAAACGGAAAAGTAAATCGGTCCCAGGTCCAGGTCTTACCATAAGTACTACGGTAATAGCTTATTCCCTAAATAGGAAATTCGCTAAAATCTGTTGTATAAAACAAATGTTAATGTTATCAACGAATATTAGAAAAGAAGCGGTATTGATCATAAACATAAACAAATTGGTACTTTCCTGTTAAAGGGAACATTCATTATTATCAATGATTTTCAATCGATATATCGATATTAACGAATTTAAACCTATCAGCTGACAACTACAATAAATAAATATTGTTCAGTATAAAAAAAAAATGAAAAATATTGAAATGAAACTGTTCCAAACCAACCTAACAAAACTAACCAAACTTGCTGTAACATTTAAAAATTCTGTTTAATATTCCCACATGCCTTTTCTGTAATCAAACGGAATTTTTAAAATGGTACAGCAAGTTTGGTTGGTTATGTTAGGTTAGCTTAGAGCAGTTATAATTCATAATAGATTAGATTTTAGCCTAAACAAGATCAGTTGTCAATTTGTAATGGATCGTAAAGGGAAACAAAAATATCGATACATCGATAAAAAATCATCCATAATAATGAATGTTCCCTTTAACATGAAATTACCAACAAATTACACAACTAGAATGAAATCATCCTGATGTGAAATTACAAATAAAAAAATCTGTTGTATAAAACACATGTTATCCACGAATATTAGAACAGAAGAGGTACGGATCATTTAAACATAAACAAATGACACAACTGCAATGAATCATCCTGATGTGAAATGTAAACAAATCTCGTCAATACTTTCTCCATATACTATGTAGGGGGAGAAAGTAAAAAACATAATTTATAATAACTTTTTGAATCCTAATTTTTACAGTGATATCTGTTGTACCACTTTTTTGAGAGTTAAAAGGACTATAACATACTAAATTTCAAAGAATATTGTTCAGACTATTTTACTAGTCATTTACTAGTAGTTTCAGACTATTTTATGGACTTTACATGAAAATAATGCTTAAATATCAAAATTTCTAAAAATTTGAAAAAAAAAAACTCCTGGAGATACCTTGTATTGGGTAGATCAGGCCCAATACTAAATTTCTTCAAAATCGGCTAGCAGGTGTAGTATGTAGCTCTGTACACATCCACACGACCAGACATCACTTTGAAGACCACTTTCTTTGGTTCAGGGGGACAAAAATCGGATATATCTACCCAAAACTCAAACTCGAAAATTTTGGCGAAAACTATATTTTCTGCATAGGGAAAAAAGTAAAAATAGGAATAGTACGGTACTTAATAATACTCACAAATATCTGTTATCCACAACTGCTTGTAGTATCAACGAAGGCCATCGGTTTGAATTTAAGAATTTCTTCCGATGCTTCTGTACATTGACAGGAATGTGAGTGAGATCAATAGCCCCTAAAACTTGAGGGAGGCAACTCGTGGCTTCAAAGTGACTTGCTATTTCTTCAGCTTCTTCTAAACTCGGCATTCTTAAATATTGAGGGAGGAGGACCTCATTAACTGCTTTGCAAAAACGATTAATACAGAAAAACACTGTACTGCTATGGATGCCGAATAAGCCTCCAACAAATGTATAATTTCTTTTGTTAGTTAGTTTGAAGATAGCCACAGCACATTTAGTGCCTATATCCAAAGCGCCCTTTTGAGCATGCAAGACAGCCAGTTTACTTTTTTCCAGTTCATTTACGATGCCAAGGTAGGTGTTTTTGGACATTCGGAAATGTTCCATCCAATCCTTGTCACTGAGGGAGTTTCTCGCCATTTCCCACCACCTGATAGTCCTGAACTTCTTGATATTTTGTCTAATGGGAAAGTTTGCAACAATAGTATTCATAAAGTTTGGGAACAGACGCTGGCGATGATATCTGTGTCGTTTCCTTCTAATCTCTTGTTTCTTTCTCAACATTCTACGACGCCTGAAACATTTTAACACTTCTAAGTTAAAATTGCCTAAAGGCGTAAGTTGTTTTAGCATAAATGTTCATTACATCAATTAATTACCATTCAGTGTGAGAGGATTGAATAGGTTTATTTAACACTTTTCTACATCCGTTGATGTAATAATGACACAGATGTACGAGTTATGATGTTTTAAGTAGGCATAACCTACTCAATTCTGGCACACTGTTATAACTGCCACATAGAAATATTATGGAATAGTTACTACACGTTTAATCTCTATGCTATTTCTTTATAAAGAAAAGAAGTGGTGTCTATTAATATGTGTGTTTGTTTTGGGTGTACTGTACTGTAGAGTGTAGCTGGACCAAATGATCACACATGCAGGAGCTGAAATTTCACTCACAGGTACAAGAACATGAACTCAGCCAACGTCTGCTTAAAATCTTCTAGGTCTAAGTACGTGGTTATTAAAAGTTTCAGGATGAAGCTTTTGAAGCAAATATTATTTGTCTTTGTAGCAATTTAACCTAATTGAAAACCACATTTTTTTCATCTGTATTATGTAGCCTACATTTGATTTCTTAACATTTTTGTTAAGTTAATTTTAATCTGCCAAACCTCTGATTAAATCAAACATCAAACCAAAGAAAATTGTATGAAAATAAGTGTTACAGTTAAGTTTTTTGTTTCTACAATCAATGGTTAGTTTGTAACTATTTTCTACTGTTTTTTTAAGAATCAAAACTATGTCGCAAAGTATGGGTAGAGCAACTATTTAGTGTTTTATGAACATGTTGACATATTTTCTATCAAACTTCAATAAGTTATCGTAGGAATAAAAAAACTGATACAAGAAAACTACAGCACTGTTTTTGTCAATATTTGATACCTTAGGTTTGTAAGAAAAATTGAATTAATTTACACCGTCTACAAAAACCGAGCATCTATTGAAATTGGCTAGCAACTACGTTTGGGTTTAAACACTGTTAAAATGTTTTAATAATGACAATTTAAATATAATAAATCAAATCCCAAAACACAAAGTGTAGGTGAAGATCTATAGGTACAGTACTACGATTGTTCAGGGAACGCGGCTGGCTGAAGGGTCGACCCTACTCACACACACGCCTAGGCCTTTCACACACACACACGCAAGGGTTTAGGACGAACCAGAGACCTGCCATGTGAGTCATCACTGGCTAAAAGAAATTTATCTATAAACTTTTTTAATTTTACCTTTGTTATTAAATCTGTTAATGCTTTTGACTTCAGCTCAAAATGTTAAGTAAAACGATACCAAACAATATATTTTTTGCTTGTAAAATGTAGAAGTTACGAATATTTTTTTCTACTATTTCTTTTCATAATAATTTCGTATTTGGACTCTTTCATGGAATTGAACAACAAATTTACTAACACTAAACATTTTACTGTATAGGCCTATCTAACTTAAAATGATTTGCGATTTTGAGGTAACAGATGTTATATTTCTAGAAAGTGAAGGGGATCGGGGCTTTTAGGCAATTAGGGTGATGGTGAGTGTGCGTGCGTGTTTCGGGTCACTCGCAGGTACGGCCGAGCTCCAGCCGCTTTTAGTTAAAAATCAGACTATAAAATGGGTTGTCACATAAGTGACACCCAGTTGAATTAACTTCATTTGGTAACTTAAACTCAAGTATCATAACCTAATTTAGGCTAGCAATATAAAACTTGCTTTATATAATTGAGGAGTTCAGTACAGAACCCCTGATATCTGGCCTCTGTTTTACCGGTTCTCGGTTTATCCGCCCACTTCTCTGAAACATGGGTGTCCATCTAACTTTTATATAAGGGGTGTTGGAGGGGCTGGGGGTATGGAATAACCCCCAGTGAAGAGAGGGGCCGCGAAATGTTTATCCTTAGAGGATGGCCCTTACTTCATAGGCGTAGTTTTGTTTATCGTTGATATATAATTTTGTCATTACAGATTTTTTATTCACAGTCCAATTTTCTGATCCATACAGGAGAGAGAACTGTCTGATAATTTGTTATGTAAGTTATATTTAACTTTTATGTTTTACTCCACTATCTGATAAAAATGTGATTTACATGGGGTCTCATAGAGGAGGCTCGAGCCCCCCCCCCCTTTCCCATATGGATGGACGCTCATGCTATTGAATTACTTTTATTACTTACTTTAATAAATTAAATATTAAATATATTAGTCAATTTAATAATTACTCTATTGAAGACTTCAACAAAAAATGCATAAAAATTTAAAGAGTTTTATTTAATACCATACCTAATTGTACTGTCGATACAATCTATATTGTCAAGACAATAAAGTAGGCTATTTATTTATTTATTTATGCTCAGAAGCCAATATCAAAATGTATTTCCCACGACTTACAGACACATAGTTGCACGCACTAGTCTCCTGTGACTCAAGTGCTCTCACGGCTTAAATCTGTTTGTTACCAGTACTTCAACAATTGATTGGTTATTTCCAGTGTGGTTAGTATACAATACGAATACAATAATTGCTTTGTTTTATCAACGACAAAAAAATGAACGAGAATGTCCAGTAGAAAATTACAGACCATGGTCTCTGCAAAACCATTTTGTTTGGGAATTTTAGCCTCCTCTTTTTGTTATCTAACTGACAGTGTTATTATTTGAATTACCGATACTTGCGCACTTTTTCCTATGGGCCTAGGCCTTAAAACATTTTCTGGTGGTTTTCCAAACATGTATTCAATGTAGGCCTATTTGAATGTGTTTTAATGTAGGTATTTTAAGAGAAACCAATCTCAAAAGATACTGAAACAATAGTTTTGATATTTATTCTGATTGATTACACAAATTAAGTAGCCTATTTTAGTTATTTTTTTTATATATTGGTTTATACAGACAGCGGCTCGCTCCCATGGTGGCCGGATATGAGTGGATCTATAACTGATGTTCATAGACACACCAACACTTGTAATGTATCAAGTAATAAAAGTAAAACTGTTCTGATAATGCAAGTCAATGTTTTTAAAGATGAATTCTCAGTGTATTACCTAAGGAACTACAGGTGATGACACCCCATTCCGCTACATTGTTTCAAAGTTGAGATTTGTTACGCAGTGGAGGCAGAAGACATTAATTAAGTTATTAAGACTGTTCTAGCTACAAAACCGTCAATGTAGAGCTTCGTTTTAAACTAGGCCTAATAACAAGACTACCTGTATAAGTCTTATCGAAGTGTAAAGAAGCTTGATGTACATATAGTTGGTCAGTGAAGTGGTCAAGATAAGAAATTCAAAAATCTCAGTTCCTAGTCATTTATGTCTAGGCCTACCTACTCTAAATAGCTTGAGGTAAACCCATCTCTCAAAACTCGTTTCAACTCACATAAGTTAGCAGACAAAATCATAGAAAGTTCACCAAGCTAACCTCAAGTTAAATAATAGGTTTACTACAGGGCCGGTTTAACCCATACGCAAACTACATGGTCGCATATGGCGCTACGAAAAAGTGGCACCAACGGGACACTATTTTTTTTTTTATCAAGACGAAATTGGAAACAACTGACAAGTGAACAACTTAATTTTGTTTTTGTTTTCGCTCAGAGTTCAAGTATCCAAAGTACCACACCAAAGGCATTTATTCCGTTTGTACCAACAGCACTTGAAAAATGTGTAGGCTATACTTGTACACAGCACTTCAACTCAAGGCATTGATTGCAGTTTCGATTTGTAGTGAGCTGACGCTCGGCAGCGTACAACACAGCGCCTGTGAGTTTCATTTCATGACTCATGGTCGAGATAAGCGCGCAGCGCCACTTTTGACACCAAGAAACTTCCCCCTCCCTTCTTCCCCTGATCACTCTCCCCTCCTAGAGCAGAGCAGTAGTTCCTACGTTGTATTGCACTCTTAATTGAATATTCTGTATTCTTTTTGTCAAGGTAATAGGCTACTTTAATTTGGTTTTTCATGGTTTCTTCAAGTTTAATTGATTCAATTAAAATTTCCTCTCTTGTCCTTGTTGACCTGTTTTTCCTTGTAATATGCTTTATAAACTTATATCGTATCCATGTCATCCTGTAAAAATGTATTTCTCATTTAAAAATAAATGGATAACTTTGGATTTTTCTAAAGTGTATATAATGGAGTAAAAGTGTAAAAATGTTAAATTTCTGTGGATAATAAACAGTAGTTGAAAAGTCTTTAATTGCAAGTATTCTTGTAGCCTAAATTTAAAAAAAGTTCTTCCAAAAAAATTTTACAAATAGGGTTAAGTTATGTTCATGGGGGGTGGGGTGGGGGGGGGGAATTCTAGGTGGCGTTTATTCGGGTGTTCGCTTAACTCTGAAAAATTCCTAGAACCGGCCCTGGTTTACTAATCGAATCAATAGTTTCAATCGGTACGGTATTACTATACAGGCTAGGTCCGCAGGTCCCCCGGCCCTCTCGATGGTGATTAGAAGTGGATAGGAATAATTCGGATTTGAAAATCAGTTGACAAAATTCGACCTTAGAATTCAATTTTTTTTACACTGCGCATCTATAAAGCAGTAACATTAAGGTCAGCTACGTATATGCCTGCGTTAACGCACGGAAACAAGGCTAGCACATAAATCGAACTGTAAAAATGTCTAACACATGAAAATTCAGAGAGTACGGCTAGCATTGCACAATCACAGAAAACGTACTACTATAACCCAGAATGCCAACCGCATGGTAAAAAGCATTAAGCGTTTTGAGAGAGCTTTGCCTGTCAATACGTAGGCAGCGCCACCAGCGTTGCTATGCTAATGCATGGCAATGCTGGTGGCGCTGCCTACGGATTGACAGGCAAAGCTCTCTCAAAACGCTTAATGCTTTTTACCATGCGGTTGGCATTCTGGGTTATAGTAGTACGTTTTCTGTGGCACAATGGACAATTCAATGTCAGTCAACCATCTAAACTGCATCGTCTTGCCTAGAAAAAAAAAATTTTTAAGAAAGGGCATTAACAGTATGCTCTATTGGAAAGACAATTCTATTTGAAATTCATACTTTTATTAAGAACATAATAGCTTTGACTATTAATACAACAAGACATTCCATCCCCATATTAATTTTGTAGCCAGATTTCTTAAAGTTTATTATTTTAGTTAGTAAAAAAAAATCTCGGCTACTAAGCCCTACTAAAGATGTATCGTACTGGTAGCCTATTTTGTCAGACTCAGCCGAATAATTTAATCGTGTTCTTCAAGAAGGCCTACTATACTCCGTTCAAACAGCCGTGGCACCTGAGGGATTAGGAGGCCCCAAGGGTTCCCATGGGGACTCCTAATCCGTCAGGTGCCACGGCTGTTTGAACAGAGTATAGGCCTACGTGGTATTTAAAAAGAGAGCAGGTGGAATTTAAACAGCAATATATAACTTGGTTATTTATTAATGGTAAATACAACCATAAACTAACCAACAAAAGTGGGCCTCTTGACTTTCTAGTAAATTTTGAAGGTCTTTTTTCGAGTCTAGTTGGTGACACTGATCAGTGTCGACGAATTGTTGTTCCTATTATTTAGGGTTATTTTTGTGATTTTGGCTTTACTGTTCGGTTATATAACTAGGGGACGAGTTATTGTTTATGATTACATCATTTAATTTGGTTAAAATTGAGTTTTTAAATTGCTGAAGTAACAAGAAACACATTGTTACAACACACGACCAATACAGTACACTGGACACAACTAACAGCAATATTAATTGTCCTCATTACTCTAAGGATGAGAAATCTATGGAGCATGTTTAGCCTATCTAGTTAAGTTATAGGCTACTTGCGTTACACGATTTTTGGCACATTTGTGAGTAAATGTTCAGCTTGTAGACAGTGCTTATTAATTGTGAATGTGTGTGTAATTTTTGTGAATATTCCATGTGTTATGACTCATGTGTATTTATAGTTCAATATGTTTGTTCCTTCTTAGGCCTACTGATTATACAATTTTTGTCTTGGTAACTTAGTATTATTTTTCAAATCTCTATAAAATCTCTTTGTGATTATTATTACCACACAAATAATGTTGACACAATTTATTAACTTTGGTGTGAATAATACTAAACTTTAATTTGAAGTAGGCTCTACCTACGTTATAACACTTATATTGACACTTCTGCAGTGTGTATTGCATTGTTGTAGTGTCCTAAAAATAATTTATGTTTTTAGTTTAATAAATAATAAAGTTGATTTTATTAATAAATAATAGGCCAAGTAAATACCCTAATATTTTGTAAATGCCAAACTAGTGAGAAAAACTCGTGTACAAGAACCTAATAAAAAATAATCCTCCCGCAGAGGGCCCCTTCACAGCATGTAGCTGAGGGCCCCAAATGGTCCCAGTCCGGCCTGTTACTATAGCCCAGTTAAGAAACTGTACCCTTAAGGTTTTATTTTCAGTAAAGCAAAGAGTAATTTTACCTTCTAATAAGATCCCACGTATTAGTCATAATAGTTTGAATAGCATTGTTCCTCGCAGCAAATAAAAGCTGAATTGCTATCATAACCTCCGTTGGTAAAATAAAATCACTTTGAGCAAATTCCATTTTCTACCAGTCCGTCCAAAGCATTTAAAGAGTTTTGATTTTACAAGTCGTACATTTTAAATAATTAAAGTACAAGTAAAAAGTAAGATACAAACGAACGAAACTCAAATTCAAAATATAAACTTAAACATTAGTGCAGAGGCGGGTAGAATTTGACAGTCGGTGACTTCGACCATTGACTAAGGAAACAAATTCGACCGACTTGGTCTTGGTCTTGGTGTGTTTGTGTGTTGTGTTGTGTTTGAACTAGTCTGAACCGAACTGACTGAAATGAGCTGAAGTTCGATTCCAAGTTGGCTGACGAGACGAGTGGGAGTGACAACGACCTTCTGCTTCTGGTTATGTTCTGACCCTGGCTAGTAGTGGCTGGCGCGGCGCCGCTGGCACTTTAAATACAGGCCGCGACCTGGTAGAATTGGCAACGTCGCGTAAGTGGTGTTGTTTAGTATAGTGACAGACGTCCCATAACATAACATGGCAGACAGGTGACATCTATGAATATAAATTTATTAAAATATTGAAAATAAAACATACAGAATGGAAAACCGAAACAATATGAATTAAAAATCTAGATCTGTACATTTTAAGCGGAGTTAATATTGTCATAGTCCAGTAACCAATCTTTCACAAATACACAAATACAATAAGTTACCATTAGCTGCTTGGGCTGCTTCCAAACAAAACACAACACCACTACTGCGACGTTGCCACTTTCGAAGGCTGCGGAAAGGCGGCGGTGAGGTATGTCGACTAATACTTGATCTAAACCACGATTACTAGAAAAATATTTTTTTCTAGTATATTTTTCTATAATATAATACTTTTCTAGTAATCGTGATCTAATAGAAAATGCAATATCGAGAACCGATATCGACAAAATTCTTCCGATATCACGATATTATCGAAACCCCAATATCGATACATTATCGGAAATATCGAAACGAAAATATCGATATGCATTGATATCGATAGTATCGCAATATCCCTTATGTTCGTTCATTCATGGTATGATGATAATTTTGGGATTACAGATTATTACAGACAGTACTGTCACTACTGTCAGTTCCGTTTTCAGTTTCAGTCAGTACTAATCTTATTGATAGTGAATTCAGAAGTATGTCAAGAAATTTTCTGTGTAAAATTAATAACATTCTCTAATTGAATTGATTCAGTTCTGTGCCTGTGCCTTCTTTTAATAAAGTACTGTAATGTCTGACAAAAACCTACAAAGTGACATTGATACCCTATTACCTGCTGAACTTATTGTTGGGTTGCAATTGTTGATTGCTGCGAGGAATAATGCCATACAAACAATCATAAGGAATACATGGGATTTAATTAAGAGGTAAGCAAGTCATAGGTACATAGGCCTACCAGTAAAACTGATATCCGATTCCATTGTAGGCCTAGGCCTATTATTGATTGTTGTATATGTAATAGGCCTAGAATAACTTAGATACCTAACTTACTGAAAGCTAGATTATGGATATTGTTACCAATTGAAGTTGTAGGCCTAGGCCTACTTATATTTTCGATTAAGTTAGGCCTATCCGATGGAGTTGGATGTTAAAGTTTCGCTGACACAACAACATCTGTAAGTTAAAGCTATTCATACAGGCAAGAAAGTCGCAAGTTTCCTTGGGTTAGGTTAGGCCTACCCAATTTTACATAGTATATCTACCAATTGCGCAGCATTTTTGAAATTATTATTTATTGTGTTTGTAAGTTATTTTAGTAGGCCTAGGCTACTTTTACCAAAGTGCATAAGTTAAACAGTCTGGAGATAATATAAATCAACAACTCGATTCATTATAACCTAAACTTTAACTTCCCTAATCTAACCTACCTTCAAAGGACTTAATACAGTCACGAGTCAACATAACATCCAACCTACCAACCTCACATGTCTTTTAAACTGTACGAGAAGTTTGTTTAGGTTAGGTTAGAATAGTTTCAATTTTTTTATTAAAACTGCCACTACCGGTACACTATTATCATAATGGAACATAACGGTTACATGGTCAAAACCTTAGCTAAGCCACTCGGTTAAGTGAAGAGAAGTAAATGAATTCCTTCTTCAATTTTCATTATCCAGTCCCCAGATCCAGATTAAATAAGTATGTCTGAACTAGAGGTGTTTATTAATGTTAATTAATTTTAATCAAATACCTAATAGGCCTACATAAGTTATAGCCTACATAAATTAACATCATTACCTTTCTAAGTGTGGGTTGTGAGGGTAATATTTACATTAAAATGGCACATAATCAATCAATAAATGTGAATTGTGCTTATTAACTTCGATTTTACAGTGTAAACATTGTTGGCTAGTGCAGATTCAATGTTCCTAATAAAACATTAAAATAAACTTAAAAAATCGTAGTAAATTTAGTTTTTGTGGCAGCAGAAATATTTTTGCACCATTATTTTCAGGTGAAAATCTAGTTTCTAATGATATATAACTTACTATAGAACGCTTGGTCACCCTCAAGTAAATAATTACCAATTCGGTAAATGTCTTTCTTAGTTAACTTAGATAGACATAACGGAATGATCGATCATCTCCAAGAACACAATTTTACTATTACGAGCTGTTATAACTTAAGTGCTTTGCAACGAGAAGAAAGTGTGACCTAGGCAGCCGCTACAGAGTATTTAAGTGGTGCTGATTTTTACTTTCTCCCCCTATAACTTACCATAGTATGTGGAGAAAGTATTGTTTTCGACAAAAATTTCGAGTTTGAGTTTTGAGTGGACATATTCTTTTTGGGTCCCCCTGGACCCAAAAAAGTGGTTTTCTAAGTGATGTCTGTGTGTTTGTGTGTCTGGATGTGTACAGAGCTAGGGACTACACTTACATTCGATGAAATTTGGTATGTAAGTTCTAATCCATGGTATCTTTAGGAGTTTTTTTCATTTTTTTTAAATTTTGATAAATGGGAATTTTCCCATATAAACCCATAGAAAACCGGAAAAATCTGATTTTCTAAAAAATGGCCTGAACGATTTTGATAAAAATTTAGTATGTTGTAGCCCTTTAAATTCTGAACAAAATGGTACCAATCCCATTTCTGTAAAAATTACCGTTCAAAAGTCATTGTAAATTAAATGTTATTTTCCCATATAAAAACCCCATAAAATAACAAAAAATAGGATTTCCAAAAAAGTTGGTTTTGCTGTAACATAGTATGTTATTATGGCCCTTACAATTTTGATAGTTTTTTTCATTATTTACAAATTTTGATTTTTAATGGGGGTTTTCCCATAAAACTAAAACCCCATAAAATAACGGAAACTAGGATTTTTCCAGAAATGGCCCGATCGATTTTGATAAAAATTTAGTATGTTATACCATAGACTAACCAACCCAAGTAGACTTCTCATCCCATTGTAAATTTTGAAGCACGTTTTTCGTGTCTAGTTCATGTACAAGACACATGGGCGCTAGTGTCGACGAAACTTTGTTTCTATTATTTTAGGGTTAATTGCTTGATTTGTGCTTTACTGTTTGGTTATATAACTAGGGGACAAGTTATTGTTTATGATTAGAATCGTATTATTTGGTTAAACGAGGTTTTAAATGGCTGTAATAACGGGAAACAAATTGCAAACAAAACACTACCTCTACATAAACCGTACAGAACTAACAATAAAATTGTCTTCAGCTGTTCCATAAGGAAGAGAAATCTACTAAGGGAGTATGTTTTATCTATGGTTATACCTAGTCCTTTAAAAATATTCTGAACAAAATTGTACAAATCACATTTCTGTTAAAAATACGGTTCAAAAGTTATTGTAAATTATGTTATTTTCCCTTAAAAAAAACCCATGACATAACGGAAAAATCTGATTTTCCCTAAAATGGCCCAAACGATTTTGATAAATATTTAGTATGTTATAGTCCTTTAAATTCTGAACAAAACTGTACAAATCCCATTTACTCTCACCGCTTACACATGATAAAGGTTGTTGACAATCTTATGGGAGAAAGTATGTGTCAGAATGCAGATACCGTTTATTTGTTCTTAATTCAGTTTATTCTTAATAGCCTACTGTTGAGGGTCCGTTTTTCGTTTGTGTTCGTCCTTTTATTCTTTGAATAAAAGGATATTTATATTGTTGTAAAAGGAAGGAATAATTGTTGTTCTTGTTATGTATTTGATTTATTTTTGCTATTTACAACTGCACGTAATACGTTACGTTCGTCCGTAAGTATTAGGAACAAACTTTATAGCGGACTCAGCTGCTATTAACTCATCAAAAATACCAGATTTATCGTTTTTGGGAAAACTGTACTTCAAACCTTTGTTTAAGAGATCGTTTTGATGTTTGTCAAACTGTATTTCGGTTTTCTTAACTAATCGTGGATAAAATTCAAAATCAAAAACTAGGATTTCATCTCGGAATAAACTAATAGACAATAACGCCATACTCACAAAAGCCGACAAAGGCAACTCCATTGTTATTTTATACTAGACTGAATACATAGATAAGGTAACCCGTTTTATCAATGATAATGGCATCACCCTAATAGATAAGGATCCAACTCTCAAATACACCAGTGTTATCAACAAGGCAATCAGTTCCAGTAAGAATCTTTTGAGACCCGAGGAAATTAAGATCCTAAAAATTATGAACCCTTCAGTACCGTCCTTGAGAGGACTCCCAAAAATTCATAAACCTGAAGTCCCAATACGCCCTCTTGTAAATTTCACAACTGCGCCGGCATACAAAGTTGCTAAAATACTCGACCAAATACTTCGATCATATTTTGAATTCACAGACAGCCATAGTTTGAAGAATAGCATAGACTTAGTCGACAAAACAAAAAACATAGAAATAAAAAATCATCACAAGCTGGCCTCTTTTGATATCATCAATTTATACACTAACGTACCCATTCATGAAACATTGCAACTAATCGATAACCATCTGAAGAATACCCAATCTTTAACATCTGAAGCTAACCGAATTGATTAACCTGTTAGATATTACTCTAAAACAAAACTACTTCAGCTTCGACAACAAATTTTATTTCCAATCTGACGACCTTGCTATGGGTTCCCCTCTGTCAGGAATTTTGTCCGAAGTATTTTTGAACCACATAGAGAACTCATATATCCTTTCAGAACAAAAATAAAATAAAATCCTGTTCTACTATCGCTACGTTGATGATACTCTGGTCTTATTTGATGGTAATGCTCGCCAGCTGCAGTTGCTAAATAATTATCTTAATAGCATACGACCGAAACTGAATTTGAGGGCTTATCCCAACTCCGCGCGGTGGTCAGAAATATGTCAATTAAAACCGACTGTCCAACCCCGCGCAGTGGTCACTTCGGATCCCTCGCGGCACATGTCCAACTCCGTGCGGTGGTCAATTTTGGCTCTCAAAGCCCTGACGCATGTGAGTTTGTATTTGAAGTTTGAAATTGTTACATATATTAAATTGTCATATATATTAAATTGTCAATTATCAAAGTCAAATAAAAGAATAGTCAATTTCAGTACATCATTTCAACCACTATTTATTTACTCATTTTAACATTAATAAAAACATGTGACATCCCTAGAACGGCCAAACGACTTTTTTAGTCGTTGGGTAAGATGGTGGCCAAACAACTTTTTTAGTCGTTTGCTACAGACTTTTTTTCTAGCAAATATTTGGAACTGATAATATGCAGTAATCACAACACGGATTATACCATTAGAAAGACAATCAAATGAGCTACAATTTCCATACATTATATACACATTTACGTCAACTAATAACGCAGGAAAAGTAAATAAACAAAACACATTTGAGTTTCGCGCCTCGCGGGCTTTATCGATCGGGCAGCAAAGGCAAAATCAGCCATTTTCTAAAATACGTGGCAAAGCTATTCTACGTCGTAGATGATTTTGATTGGTACCACTGAATCCAGGGATTTTTTCTCTACATTCTGTCCGTTGATAGATTTTGTCTAGCATTGTTAGTTTACAAGCTGTGATTTTTTTACAAAGCCTCTATAAACAAATTGCGTAAGAGTTTTCTATATGGCCAAACGACTTTTTTAGTCTTTTGGAAAACTATTTATTACTCTGCATGTATTTTGACGAGGAAAAAAAGAAACATATGAAAATAAAGGGGAAGAAATCCTCTTTCGAACCTACTATAGTTGAAAGTTTCCTTCAGTGATATTTTTGTTTTTCTCTTTGGTCAAAATGATGCAATGTCCAAATACCTGTCGCGCCGCGGTCAGATGTTTTTATTATTTGGGTGCGTGCAGCTGTTGGTTTATAAACTAAACATTTATTTTTGATTCTATAGTTACCTAGTATACAAATCTTATTATTTTGCTAAATAGATCTTATTTGGTATGGTAAACAGCAACAATTATCCATTATAATCGAGAAAGGAAGAGTAATTTGTAGACAATTTAGAGCAAAACTTAGTGCTGGATCCAAAAATGTGTTCTTTTTTATATTTTGTTGCTTCAAAAAGTAAAAACATTTTTTATACCCAATAAACTATATATCTTCTAAATAAGCATAACATTTCAAACATTTTGTATATCTTGAAATTTGTATAATCTAAATATTTATTTTTTTACTTACATTTGAAGTTCAAAGTTTTTTTATGATTTTCCGTAAGTAAAAACAAATTTATTTTTTCTAAGTGAAATACTATATTTATTTTTTAGCTATTGCATGTAAAATCATATCTTTTTTTGTTCCTTGTTTACTTCCCTAACAGAAAATATGTGTTGTTTTCATGTTTTTGATCTATTTCTAAAAGTAGGCCTAAAAAGTATATAAGTACCGGTATGTAAAATTCAGAAAAAGTGCAGAGTTTTACACTTTTTAACATAACTCAAAATGTTTTATAGTAGTTTCAAATGTTTTGACATATTTATGTAGGGAAATCAAAGTAAAACAATTTGTACATCTTGAATTTTTGAAAAGAATCAAAATTTGATTTTTTGTGCTTCCATACTTTTGAAATTTTGTTTTTGTAAATTTATGATTTTAATTTTTTGTTACAAAAAATTATTTTTATGAACTAGATTGTTGTATTTGATTGATTTATATTCTCTAGAATGTCCCAAATCCGATGGTATAAACTATTATACGTTTTGGTAAATAAATAAGGGTTTTACAACTGTGAGAGTAAAACGCTGCACAGAAGGCAAAAACTGCCTGGCCCTACAGAAACACTCTATGTGGCCGTTCTAGGGTTAATTAATCTTCACAAACAAATCATACAGCACAAATATAAGGATTAATCAATGGTCATACATATATATGAAATTAGTCATTAACATCTTCCCCCTCCTCAGGTAGAATGGCAATTTTTGTCATCGGACGCCGAAAAGTACCTTTTGGTGTTGTGATGTCAACAACTCTTACTTGTATAAGAGGTATATTAAGAGGTATTAAGAGGTTAGGTTAAGAGGGGTATAGGGCAGATATTCTTCCAAGGGGCCAGGTGTTACGTGCATTGTCTTCGTCTACGATTATTGCCAAGTCGTCAACTTCAGGCGGAACAGTTCTTTTATGCCATTTGCACCTCCTTGTCAAGCAGGGTAAATACTCATGAATCCACCTTTTCCAAAAGTTGTCCAGTAGGGTCTTAACTCGAGTTAGTTGCCTTCTGCAAAGTTTATCTTCATTGATATCTATTTTGAAGGCGTCTCTAAGGAAATGGTTTGGAGTGAGCGGGTCTGGATCGAGTGGGTCAATTGGTACATTAGTCAGTGGTCTTGAATTGAGGATAAATTCTATTCAAACAAGAAAGGTTCGAAGTTCTTCATCCTTAGGATACTGGGAACGCATGACAAATTTTAATGCAGTTTTAACTGATCTGATGAGTCTCTCCCAGCATCCACCCATATGTGGGGCTCGAGGAGGAATAAAGTTCCATTTGATACCTTGTCTGGATATGACCCTCTGAATGTGGACATTGTTTAAACACTTAGTAGCATTCCTGAGTTCTTTGTCACTCCCAACAAAGTTTGTCCCGTTGTCCGAGAACATCTCCGATGGACAGGTCTTCGGCTAATGAAACGTTGGATTGCCATAATACAACTTTCTGTGTTCAAAGAATGTGCAACTTCCAAGTGGACAGCTCTAGTTGTCAAACATGTGAACAAAATTCCCCAACGTTTCTCGTGTTTCCTCCCTACAGTAACTTCTATCGGTCCAAAGTAATCTACTCCAGTGTAGAAAAACGGGTGGCTAGTTCTTGTTACTCTGAATTCTGGTAGAGGCGCCATTTGGGGGGGGAACAGGCTTTGCACAATTCAATCTGCACCTCATGCATTCTTTCTTAATTTTCTTTAGAAGTGGTCGTAGATTTGTTATCCAGAATCTTTTTCTTATCTTGCACCCAACTGTCTCGAGACCTTGATGGAAACATTCGTTATGATACATTTGTCCTATCAATCTCGAAGTAAAGTGTCGACCATCTAATATTATAAGATTTTTCTGATCTTCTGTCAGTTCGGGTGAGTTTGAGGTTCTTGATGACATTCTTAACATGTTGTTACAATCCAAATATGGAGAGAACGAATAAATGCGGCTTGATTTCGGAATAGACTTCTTTCTCATCATAAGTTTCCTTTCTTCACCAAAGGTTTCATCCTGTGCAGATTTCAAAAGAATTTCTTCGGCAGCTTTCAGTTCTTTAGGTTCCAGCTCAACGAGGCTGTTGTAGTCTATTGGTCCAAATCGAAGTTGAGTTTTGTCGTTTGATTTGCACCTCGATTTTAAGTTATTGACATATCTCAAAATCCAAGCAACAATTCTAGTCGGTTCCTCCCATGATGAAAACTTTGAAATGTCAATTATTTTTGCTTCGACATCTGCATGTAAGCCGGTAAACTGGCGTTTCGCTTCATGATCTTCTTTTACTTGTAGGTTTGGTGGTTGTGCGGGCCAGTGTTCACAGTTTAAAGATAGAAATTGGGGACCATGGAGCCATGTGTTTTGAATGTCAGAATTGAACCTTTTCATGCTTCTAGTCGCATAGTCGGCAGGGTTCAATTTTGTCGGGACCCATTTCCAGTCTTCTGCCGAAGAAAGTTCTTGGATTTCTCCAATTCTATTACAGGGACAAACTGTTTATAGTTTTTTGGATCTGACTTAATCCAGTGTAGGACTGTTTGAGAATCAGACCAATACGTTTTCTTTTGGATTTAAACGCCCAAATCTTGTTCGGCAGCAGAAGCTACTCTTCATCCTAAAACGGCCGCTTGGAGTTCCAGTCTAGGTATAGTCAGGTTCTTGATGGGCGCCACTTTGGCACGTGACATGATCAATGTCGTTTCGTAAGTGTCTTTGTTCTCCTGACGCAGATATGCAGTTGCAGCAAAACTTCTTCACTTGCGTCAACAAATATGTGAAGTTCAACTGAGTCACTGACTCGTGTGTTGAAGCAGCACCTTTGTATTTTCAGTGTTCGAAGACTTTTGACCTCATCCATCCAAGCTTTCCACTTCACACTAAGTTCAGGTGTCACAACATCATCCCAACCTAGTTTTGTTCTCCATATATCCTGAACCAGTAGTCTCCCTTTTACTGTGGTAGGGGCAATCAGACCTAGAGGATCGAAAATTGACATAGCTGCTTTAAGAATCTCTCGTTTCGTCGGATACCCAGATTCGAGAAATTCAAGTTTTTCGACATTGCGATGGAACACAAAGCAGTCGGATTCAGCGTCCCACCATAATCCAAGTACTCGTTCTGTAGGAAGTATCGGGCATCAAATGTTTGGCTTGGCTAGCTTTCAGGTTTTCAGGAATTTTCGAAAGTACTTGTTTTGAATTAGACATCCAGTTACAAATTTGGAACCCTCCAGCTCTATGTATCTCAATTATTTCTTGAACGCGTCGTTTAGCTTCCTCTTCTGTGTCGGTTGAATCTCTCAGGTCGTCCATATATTCTTAAGTCAGTATGGAATTACTAGCTTCAGGATACAAAGATTGAAACTGTCTTGCATTGATGTTTACAACAAACAGTGCAGAGCTTGGTGAACATGTTGCTCCGAAGGTCATCGCTTTCATTATGTAGGTATCTGGGGGTTTGGTTTTGTCTTTTCGCCACAGAAATCTTTGTGAGCCAACGTCTTCATCTCTTATATTTACTTGGTGAAACATCTCCTTTATATCTCCCACGATAGCAAATTTTCCTAACCGGAATTTCAACAGCACAGATGGTAATGGATTGAAATAGTCAGGGCCGCTGTGTAGTGCATCATTGAACGAGACTCCGTGAGGTTTAGCAGCAGCATCGAAAACTAATCTTATTTTGTTAGGTTTGATCAGGTTTGATACTCCAAAGTGGGGTAGATAGAATGTTCGACCTGTTATGATAGCAGCTTTTTCAGGGCTGATTTTTCTAATATAACCTTTTTCCATATATTCGTCAATCTTGGTTGTGTAAGCCTCTTTAAATTCCAGATATTTTTCCATTTACTTTTCAAGAGTATTTAATCTTCTAAGAACATTGTCATAGCTTGGAGGAAAATTAAATTCGTCATCTTTCCTGTTTTCTTTATGGTATCCTCAAGGATTGATACTCCACGTTCTTCTTCTATGGACAATTTCAGGTTATTTGATCTTGTTTCTCCATATTTCTCTAATTCAAAGGATTTCTTTACCATGTCATGAAGTGAAGATTCTTCATATGAGAGTAGGGTAAAATTCTCATCCACACGATCTCTGAATTGTGCACATTTCCCATGTAGAGTCCAACCAAGAAGGCACCATTACAGTAATGGGGCGTTAGTAGGACCTTCAATAATCTCACGGGTTAGAATTAGATTACAGTTGTCGAGTTGTCTTGGCCTATCAAGAGAGTGGACCTGACACTCGCTATTGGAAGAGGTTGGTTGATCGAGTCTAAGTGTGGCCAGTTTTTCCTCAACTTGTCACTGTCTATTTGTTGGTGTGGTAACTCTAAAGTGGACTGAGTTCTAACCCCTTTCAATGTAAAGATTTCATCCTCGTAAAATCCTTTTATTTTTAGATCTATTCTCTTTGATTGAGATTCAAAGTGTCTTGTGTTGTTAGACCAACATGTTGTCAATTGAACAATCTCACCCTTGATACCAAGTTCTTCGGCAATTGATGAATCCAGAAGTGATACAGTCGAGCCGTCGTCTCAAGTGACAGCCGGTCTATGTGTAAGATTCAAATGTATACCTCGGTCTGTGGCAATGACCGCGGCGTCGAATGAACGTGTTAACTCTTAACATTGTCAGGCTTACAAAATTATCAACTTCTGGAGGTGTCGTCAGAATACATTTCAAACATTTAACACAAAACATGAAACGATTACTACAGACAGATTATCAATTCACATAAATTAGCTATTATTGTAAATAATTTTCAATGGGAAACTCAATTATGAATCCCATGATATTTCCAACACTCTCCTTCGTCACTACAATTAGTCCAATATCAGCTTTTGATAGTGATGTGGGGCGGGCAAATGCACAGTGGGCGGGACATTTATAAATGGGCGTTTATGAGGGCATTTGCCCGTGGCAGTTATAAATGCCAAAATGTTGGGCATTTATGAAAACAAAGTGTTTTTTGTGCTTGTCATTGCTTTAAATTACAAATAAATGCTTAATTTAACAGATTAAGTGATATTTGATAGAGTTTACTGTAAAATATAACTGTTAACCCTTACTCTTAATTCAAATCAAATCAAATCAAAATTTTCTTTATTCATTATGTACACATAGAGTACAGAATGGCGTCAACAAGTACTATTATAAACTAGTAAGTACAAGTATATATAATACAATAATAAATTAAAATTATAATCACTGTAAGAAATTAAATTAACTGTTACTGATGACATATGCTTAAAAAAATTCTTTAAAACTGTACAAAGGTTTAACAATAATAAATGACTTCAATTTCTTTTTGAAGGACCCAAAATCAGTTATACATTTTATGTTTTCTGGTAATGAATTATAAAATTTGATGCCTGAATATGTTGGCTTCTTCTCATAAAATGTTAACTTATGTCTATTAAAACAAAAATTATTCTTATTTCTAGTTTCATATCTGTGGTTAAAACCTAGCATACAATGACTATTTTGATTTATTTTAATCCACAGAATCAGATCATAGATTAATTGGCTGTAAACTGTCATTATTCCTAAATTTGAAAAATGTTCTCTGGCTGACTCAAACCACTTAAGTTTCATTATTATTCTTATTGCTTTTTTTGTAATATAAGTATCATGTTTAAATTTTCATTAGAGGTGTTACCATAAACCGACAAACCAAAAGAGACATGAGAGTGCACAAAAGTAAAATAAACTGCTTTAAGGGTTTTAATATCACAAAATGGTGATAATTTTCTAAGGATGAAAATACCTGTTGACATTTTTTTACAAACTTGAGATACAGGAGTGTTCCAGCTAAGAAGTCTATCAACAGTTAAACCAAGGAATTTTGTTTCCTTAACTTCACCAATAAAGGAATCATTAAGACAAACATTCTTTACCACAGACCCACTTTTCCTATTTGAAGCGGAAAAATTAATATATTTAGTTTTTTGTTTATTTAATAAAAGGTTTAAATCAGCTAAATGTTGTTGGATTGCATTAAGTTTTATAAAAGAGGATATTTCTATATCATTTGCATGGTATCCGGATAGTTTTATATTTACATCATCTGCATATAAAGTGATTTTACTTTGATCACTGAAATTTGCTAAGCTATTGATGTAACATAAAAAGAATAAAGGTCCCAATATAGATCCTTGTGGTACACCATATTTCAACGGACTGTTACTGGAACGGCAAGATATAAGTTGATTATATTTGTTTACATATTTCAGTTCAACAAAAGTAGTTCGATTACATAAATAAGATTTGATCCAATCATAAGCTTTATTTTTTATTCCAAAATTTGAAAGAATACTTAATAATTTGGTATGACAAACACTATCAAATGCCTTGCTGAGGTCGATGAAAATTCCTACGGTTTGCTCTCCTTTATCTATAGAATCAATGACTGATTCTATGAAATCTGTGCTTGCACTTATGACTGATTTGTTTTGTCTAAAGCCATGTTGCTCATTGGAAATAATCTCGTGAGACTCCAAGTATTTTGTCAATTGCTGTGCAACGACTCTCTCATACAATTTGGAAAAGGATGACAGTAAATATAGCGGCCTGTAGTTAGAAGCAATTTGTGCATCACCTGATTTAAAAAGTGGGGTGATTTTTGAGACTTTTAGTTTAATAGGAAAAATGCCAGAAATGAAAGACGAGTTAATTACATGTGTTAATGGTTTCTTTAGAAAAACAGAGGCAAGTTTTATGATAGGCATAGGTATGTCGTCATATCCAGCAGAATATTTATTGTCAAATGATCTTAGTACACTCTCAAAGTCCTCTTCAGTAATAGCTTCAAAAATACCAAGTTTGCTGTTAACTTTTTTGGTTTGTTGTAAGCCATTTGCAGATGACAATAGATTTGCATTAGGTACTATTTGAGATTCCACCAAGGTGGTATAATATTCATTAAATATAGAGGCAACATATTCAGGTTTATCAAATAACAATCCGTCGTGTCTTAACTTGATATTATCATACTTTGTTTTCTCTTTCATTTTAGTTTCATTGCCAATAATATTCCAAGTTGCTTTACAGATATTGCTTGAATTGCAAATAAGATTACTATAAAAATCTTTCTTAGTCTTAATAACCTGATCAGTGAAATCTTTTTTTCTATCCTTTATTAAACTTTTTAATTTAACACCAGATTTATCTTGTCTAAGTTGATTGGTCAAACTAATCAGTTCCTCTTTAGCCTTAAACAGATCAGATGTAAACCACTTATTAGTCTTATTATATACTCTACATTTTGTTTTAGGAAAACAACTATCAAAATAATAAAAGAAAATGTAAAAAAAAGTGTTAAATTTGGATTCAACTGTAGCATTATACACATCATCCCAACTTTCTGTTGATAGCATACTAAGGAATTTTTTTTTTATTGTCATCATTGTATTTTCTTTTGAAATGTGTTATAAAACTATTTTTTGTTAGATCAGCCCCTGGCCAATTAACTTCAAGAAATTGTGCATCGTGGTCAGAGAGAGCGGTTATCAGCCCATACACCTTTAATTTATTCTGAGGGATGTTAGTAATTATGTTGTCAATTGCAGTTGCAGTAGTGTCACATATCCTAGTGGGAAAATCAACCATGTATCTAAAACCATGGCTTCTTAATAAATTAGTAAATTCCCTAGTTACATTGTGGTTATCTAAAATGTTTATGTTAAAATCTCCTGCCATTATAATATAATCACATTTTTTATTAATACTTAAAATTAAAATATTCAATCTTTTTATAAAGTCAAAAACATCAGAACCAGGAGACCGATAGATCCCTATAACAATAAATGTGAATGAATTAAAGGTAAATTTAGCTGTACAGAACTCAAATATCTTGTCTTCACATAAATCACTGACAAAGGAATTTGTAACAAACTGTGAACATTGAATATGATTCTTAGACATAATCATAACTCCTCCCCTGGCATAGGATTTCCTACAATAAGAGGCATTTACTTTGAACCCATCAATCTTAAAGCTAGTTATTTCATGGTCTTTAATATTATGCTCAGAGAGCACAATAATACTAGGATTAACTTCAGACAATGTGACTTCCAACTGTTCAACTCTGTTTATAACATTTTGTATATTTTGATGAAAAATCTTTACTACATTGTGGTCAACTTTATCCAGATTATTGATAGAATTTTTTGGGGGGCCAAAACGCTTAAAACTATTTAGGTTATTGTTTAAATGATTACAAGTTTTTCCCAAAGTAAGATTAGGCAAATTAGCAGATTCATTACCGATACCTTTGTCGCCTTTATCAGATTCTGGATAAGAATACTGCCCATTATCAAACACATCAGTCATGTTAGGTATTACTTTGTAACTAATGGGGGGAACGTGGTCAAATTTCCTAAAAAAGGTATGGCATTTGGTCTGTTGATCTTATACATTTCTATTTTAGTAGTTATATAATTAAGTTGATCAGAATTAGGGGTTGCAAACCCTCTGAATGGAGATTTTAAATCTGGAGAGTGGGGAGGACTGACAGAGTGTGGAGGGCTAGGGGTGGTTGACATTTAAGGGGTAGTGACAGGGCTGAGGGTGATATTACCATCACCTCCACTTTCACTCTCACTTGGCTGACTCACATCACTCACCACACTTTGGCACCGGCTGGAACCATGGGGAGATGTGGGCAGGTGGTTGCCGGGACAGGGTGTGGTGGAGGTGTTGGCGCCAGTCAGCTCCAGCGGTGTAAGGGTGGCTGCAGCTGGTGGGATCAGCTCTCTCAAGGTGTGCACAAACTCGCTGTGACTAAGTCCTCTCCAAAACCTCCGCCCGGCTTTTTGGTCATAGGAGACGATGATCACACGTGCGCCAGTCTGCCGTTGGAAGTTAATAACATTTTGAATAAATTGTTGTGGCTTTATTAGATCTCTGACGCATCCCATTGCTGAGCAGATGAGGGTTGAAAGCTTCTTAGTCTTGAAGTCTGTTATAAGCTGGTTAAAAGCTTCGTTGTAGTCTGAATTAGTCGGTTTCCCCCAATAGTGATCCTTGGTGACCAGGCTGTAGATGGTAGGTCCATTATCCACTTCTTGGCAGGCGAGTCTGCTATATTTAAGGTCTGAAGTATTAGGTCGGCCATATGTTTCTCGGAAAGCCACGGCTACACCAGCCGACATATGTCTATGATGTTGAAAGTCAGACGAGATAGTGTGGGCCAGAGCGACCGATGAATCATGGTGATATTGTTCGAAAACATCCCTCATGTTAGCTTCTAAAACAAATATCCCATCTCCTGAAGGAGACGTCGGTACTGCCATAGCTGTGACATCATGGCTGGTGGAAGAAACATCAATTTGAGGAAGTGCATTAAAGTGGCATTTTAAGAATGAACTTTTCATTAGCTTGTCACATAAATATCTTTTCCCCGACAATGCCAAGTGAACCCCATCGTGTGAGAAAAACCGTTCAGGTAAAAGACTTATATCATGAAATTCACAGGATTTTATTCGACCTGCCAAGTCATTTAAAAACAAGTTTAAATAAAATATGTTGGAGTTGATTGGGTGGTTTAGTGGCAAATCTTTTCTGAAAGGTATACTTAACAGTAGTACTGCATTGCATTTGATTTGGAGCAATACAGACTCTAGGCCTCCAAAAATTTCTTCCAGATCAGAATCGTAGGCGTTGTTGGCACCAATAAATAAAACCAAAGTGGTAAAATCCCTTGTATTTAGAATATCTCTCTTCAGGTGTGAAAATTTAGCGTTTGGTTTTGTTACGCCAGAAATGTGCATTCTCCCACCGCTCTCTGCTTGAAGGATGTTGGCCAAACCACGGGCATGACTATCGCCAATAATAGACAGAGCTGGTTTGCGATCAGTGTTTGTACTTTGGTGAGTGTTGGTTTTGACTTTTTGGCCTTCATATAACTTATTAATTTTACTCTCTCTTTTATTACTAGTGCTGAGAGTTTTTTCCTCCTTGTGAGAAGCTGTAGTAAGGTCATTGTCTGATGGTTCATAATTCTTTAGCACACTGAAACG
The DNA here is from genome assembly GCF_028750875.1 of Macrosteles quadrilineatus. Taxonomy (NCBI): domain Eukaryota; kingdom Metazoa; phylum Arthropoda; class Insecta; order Hemiptera; family Cicadellidae; genus Macrosteles; species Macrosteles quadrilineatus. Next base: position 19,153,772 of record NW_026542594.1, read on the forward strand.
ATTCTTGCTGTAAAGACGGGGCGAGTTTACAAGCTACACGCCGGTTTTTTTACACGCAGCTAGTAAAATAGTTCAGTGTGAACGACGTACTAGCTCAAAAGCTGCTTGTAAAAAAGCTCTGGAAAAAGTTGACGCTGCCGCTACTTTACACGCCAACTCGCCAGCTTTTGAGCGAGTAGGCGGGTAAAGTAGCCCAGTGTGAACACAGTTGCTTGTGCTTGTGCGCTTGTTACTCAAAGATGTTGGAGGATTTGGTTCAAGCCAGCTACTGAGCGAGTGGAAAAAGCATCGTGTGAACGACTACAAGCGCACTCGCCGACTCGCCGGCGTCTTTCTACACGTTGGCGAGTTGGCGAGTTGACAAGCTCCGTGTGAACGAACACAAGCACACTCGCCAACTCGCCGGCTTCTTACACGCTGGCGTGTAGCTTGTAAACTTGCCCCGTGTGAACGGGCCTTAAAAATGTTTAGTGTCCCTTACTTGCATTTTCTGAATATTTGATCCTGGCCTATTGACTGTAATCCAATTTTCGTTCCTGGTAGGCACAGGTTTTTGTGTGATTTGAGAGCTGGTCATCTGGTTGATTGAAGTATTTCCAAAACATTCAGTAGACTTGTTGTAGAGTATTTTGTGAGCTAATGGCTTGGTGATAAGCTCCAGCAGTGTTTGTTTTGATATTAGCATGTTGTTAATTATGTAAGCCATGCAGGATCTTTTCAAAATGAGGTCACTATCGAGAATTTTTGATTCTTGGATATAATTGATATTAATGTTCTTATTGTTAACAATGTCATTGATCACCATATCTGTCACACTTATCATGTAGATCCCACAGTCATAACTGTTTGTTTGTTGCGGGCCTTTAATGCTAGTGAAACATGGTTTGTCCCATTTCATATAGTTTGTTAGCTTACTAACAATCAGTTCTGCATGAGTGGTATTAAAACCATCCATTGAATCATAATGATAAAAATGATGGTCATGTTTAGAATAAAAAAGGACGCTCCAATGTGATCCTCCAGCTTGATCTAGGATTGTTGAATCATTGACAGGGATAATCATAACTTGTTTCCTATCGAGGTTTAGTGGCTCAACAAAGTGTTCAAAAACCTCAATACATTTTATTGCATGACTAATTACAGGATTGATAGCAATTGCCGAAAGCTCTGAAAGTATACAGGAATTCAATAGCTCAAAATACGGTTGAATAGTGCCATCAGTCAGCCATTTTTTTCCCAGCAATTCATCCGTTCGTGTTACCGACAAACTACTAATTTCAGTTTGCGTTTCAGTATTTTTATTCGTAGGAATAAATGTATCATCTGTTTGAGTTTCCTGTGACTGGGAGATTGCTACTTTATTTTTAGCTGACATGGGTTTTATTGGACCAGTTGGTGATTTTCCAGGGGTTGATTTAAGTTTATTTTTGTACTGACACTTTTCAATAATTGATGCTTTTGTTTTAGCCCTAGTCCGTATTCCATCTGGAATACAACCCTGTGTATTTTTACTTACATCAGCATGCTTGACATTAGGGCTAATTTTAAAGTTATTTCCAGTTTTGGATTTAGATTCCATTTCCTGAATTTTTTTAAATTAAATTAAATATTTAATATATTAAATATTTAAGTAGCAAACATTTAAAGCTATGTTTGTAAACAAACAGTCCAGACTTACAATGACAGTTGGGGTTTGGGTTATTGCTATCAGCTAGTTGGCCTTTGACCGGTCTGAGCAGGTAGACAGATAACGGCCCCGATCAGGAAAACCAAGTACTGTTATCAGTATAGATTACTTATCCAAAAGAAGTGTCCTTTGATGGTGAATATACTTATCATAAAACTTTCACTACACTCTCACTAGAGATAACATTTGGAACTTAAACTGTAAGTATTTATTGTTAAATTTATCTTTCAAGGCACAGCAAAACAAGGAGTACTTTAACTATCCGCCATCTTGATGACGTATCAAAGCTTTTCACCCCGAATTCGCCGGCATTGCTTTGGCTACCTTCCATCAAAATTAAACATAAGTATTTAGTATAGTAATTGGATTAATTATCAGGGGAGACTAATTCTAGTTATGAAATAGTTTAAGCTTAGTTTAGGGTCAACAATTATTCTGTGTTGTCTTCTCAATTTGCCTGAGACAGTTAAATAAATGCCCACATCAGCAACATCTCGGGCGTTTTTGGAAACAAGGTGTTTTTGTGTTTTTGATTGTTTTAAATACAAAATAATGTTTATTTCAATATTTAAATTATATTTGAAGGGGTTTAGTGTAAAATATAACTTTACCCTAAATCATAATTTGCGCAAAGCAATTAGAAAAGCTCACATCTTGGGAATTAATGAAAACAAGGAGTTTTTTTCTTTTCATTGCGTATACAATAATTTTTAAATTTGTTATCCAAAATTATATTTGTAGGGGTTGCTGAAAAATAACTGGTTTACCTTAACTCTTAAGACAAAAGTGCCTAAACTGTTTGACTTAAAAAAAGCATATTTTTGGCCTTTTAACTACCTATATAAAAGAAACAAAAAATATTTATTTTGTATTGTCAACTAGGCCAGGCGTACTACGTTGGTTTATAGTTTATTTCCTATGCAGGTATAATATTATTTTATTTTCTCTTTAAGAATCAAGTTAGTAAAATTTAAAATACTATTGTTAGCCTAACTTTTTCTATTTATAATTGTCTGCATCCCTATACAAGATTTTTATTTAACTTATTTATCTAAAAGAATTCATAATTTGTTTTAAAAGAAGCATTTTTTGCCTATAAAAAATGCCGCAAATGAATTACTTATGTAAAATCCATAAATGCCCGGGCGTTTATGAAAAATGGGCATTTGCCCGGGCGTTTATCCTGGTCATTTGCCCCGAGTTATAAATGCGTTTTACATCACTAGCTTTTGATAACACAGACGACAATCCAGAGACCACGTCAGTCCGTCATAACCTGATTCATTTTACTTCCAGTACTGCCCGCGGCAATAACACGCATCTGTTATAGTTTTGTGTTTAATGCGTCTAACATATTCTGACGACACCTCTAGAAGTGGATCCTTTTGTAAGCCTGACGATGGTAGAGTTAAAGAACCGCCAAAACATAATATGTAGCAATTAAAATTTGACACTACCGTACATTTATTAAGGATCGTTTGACAAGATGCAAACGCAATCCTGCGGCTATCAAAATTAATGATAAAATTACTTTGTCACAAAAACATTTTGTAGGCTACTGGTGGCATTTAAGGTATTGTGGGTATTTAACCTGGCGATTTTTGTAGTAGACAGCCTGGGAGTGGTGAGTAACTCCTCCTAGTCTGTCTTATTTCGTGAATTTTGAAACAAGATACTTTTTGCCAAAGTATTATTCATGCACTTAAAGTTGTTTGAACTTCTTAGGCCCTGTAAAAAGTTATGTTATTGTACAGTTACAGTACTGTAGTTGGAGTAGAGTAATTCACCGAGTTTATTGTTTTTTTCTTTACCTCAAGTTTACTAAATACCTGAAATGCTGGTTTTATGTGGTAAAGGGGAAATTGCCAGGTAAATTGGCGGGGGAGGGTAGGTTTAAAATAGAGGGCAGCATAAATTGGGGGAGAACACCTCCTTTGGCCTGGGCGAGGGATTGCGCCTCTGGGTTTGGGTGGGATGGGCACCTCTGAACAAACTTCATCAAAATTGGATGAGCTTTTCTAGAGTTAGCGGCCATGCTACGGACATAGTCCTATCTACATATACAGTATATGTATTTAAACAAACGGTTTAAAGAGTGAGTGTTTTTTAAAATAGAGCTGTTGATTCAACAATGGTTGATTCTGATCCTAAAACTAACCAGTAACGTGCCTTAAAATACTATAATTTTAATATTAAATGAGCTAAGATAGTGTACAATATAATTCAAATAATGTTTATACACTGTTCCAGACGGCGGATCCAGCTTAGGAGGAGGCGCGATGTCCGGAAACGAATGCTTCGTACACGCCGTCTTCTGTGTCCCTCCTACTTTATCGATGCACTAGTTGCTAATCATCCAGCCAGAGTTAGAAGGATTGGCAGTAAACTGAGAACTAAAAGATGGTGGCAAATGATCCAGGAATCAGCTTCGGACAACACCTGGTTAGAACATTTTCATATGTCGAAGAACACCTTCTACGGGATTGTAGGGAAACTAGAAAATTGTGATACATTAGTTGTGTTACTAAACAGAAAAGGTTCACTAGATGTCAGCACAAAAGTGGCCATAGCAATCTACAAGTTGGCAAATGCTTGTGAATACTCAGTAGTCGGAAACCTATTTGGTGTTCATAAAAGCACTGTTTTTGTCTGCCTGAATCAGGTTTGCAAAGCTATAAATGATTTCCTTCTTCCTATACACGTTAGAATGCCCACTTTAGAAGAAGCTTTAGACATTGCCGATGATTTTGAAGGATTTTGTGGCCTTCCCCAAGTGATTGGAGCTGTTGACTGCACCCATATTCCTATCAACCCACCAACCAAAAACTGCACAGACTACAAAAATGAAAAGGATTGGTCTTCAATGATTTTACAAGCAGTCGTTGATAACAAGTATATGTAAGTAGGCTTTAATCTGTCTTAATAGGTCGTTTGAATAGTTATAAATCAAAATACCTCCCAATGCAGCAATCCTGCAGGCTAAGCAAATTTCCATATGCCTGATTGTATTTTTATTACAATATTTTCTTAATTTATTTCCTATTCAAGAGTCTTCATCAGTTGTAGCCATTTTATAGCCCACTCAACACAGCTAAATGAGTGGGGAAAAAATCATGTAGTCCCGGATTTTTGTACAGTTGTAGGAAAGGGACCCTCCTGAACAACATACTAAAATTCCTGATTGGTGGGATGTGAGCTATGGGGGGAGGGGGTATAAGTGCTCACTTTTTTAGTTTTTTGTAAATATCTCGAAAACGGCTCCCTCTAACAGGAAAATGTATCAATTCATAAATAAAGAACATTACATTTTTTACAAAAAAGTCCTTTTCTTTTTATCCTAAAATCAATACTTAACAAGAAACAGGGGCTATAATAAAAAATTCCATTTGCCTGTATTTTCATTACAATTTTTCCTAAATTTGTTCCCTACTTCAGAGTCTTCATCAGTTGTAGCCATCTTAGTCCAATAAGACTAATGTTAACTTTGTGACAGTACTACGTCTCGTCCGATGTATGTAAAGATCTAATTTTTATTTCAAAAGGAGTATAAGTCGTCTAGCTAATGGATTGACAAAGTTGTTCATTACTAGGCGAAATTTTTAAATAGGCTATTAAATAAATAATTAGTGAGTGATAAGTAGAGCTTAAAAAAATAAATAATTTGTATATTGAAGCGGTGTTGTATGCCTTGTTGTTATGCCTGGTATTGGTCAAGGAGAAAATTCAAAAATAGTGTACCTACTTTAAAATTCCCATGTTATTCTTATGGAGAAAATGAAAATTGTTGTAGTTTACTTGTTTATGGATATATATTGATAAAATTTGGCAAATTTATTTATTTCATCCTATACTATTGACATATGGTCAAAAAACACTTTTTACCTTCCTTGTAGCAGCAAACCTAAGCACTCGTTAAATCTAATGTTATTTAAATAGGGAATACTTAAATATGTCTTATTTATGGAAATATTTTAGTAAAAATGTAATCAGACAAGTTGAAATTCGCTTAGTCTGCAGGTTTGCTGCAGCGGGGTATTTATATTTATAATCAGTATTATGGACAACCTAATGCGGCTATGAGTAAGGCTATTTGTAGAAAACACTAAAAAACAAGATCAGCTTTTGAAAAATTATAAGATATTTACAAGAAATGTTGATTATATCGATCTGTTATCTACATCTTTAGTATTTCCATAATCTTTGAGTCGAATCTTTTAAAGTCATCAGAAATTATGACTGTTATTCGTTTTAAAATAACGCCTTTAATACTTAAAAATTGCTCGAATTCGAGCAACAGGTACACTAGTTAAGTTTTATTTACTAAAATCGTGAAATAGGCCTTAGCTCTCACTGATATCTGTGTACTACGTCATAGTCTAATTACGTTAGAGGAATACAAGCAATAATGCCAAAAGAAGAACATTTTTAACATTATTTACATACATTCTTTGTTGGTCTCTTGCTAATGTTTTTTTAAATATTTTTCAGGTTTAGAAACATTTCTTGCAACAAACCAGGTACAAGTCATCATGCGTTGGTTTTGACAGATTCTGAACTGTGCCGAAATGTAGAAGACTATCTTCCTTCGGCTCCAAAATACATAGAAGATGGCTGTATTGATTTTTATTTAGTTGGGAGTAAATCACATCCAACACTTCCTTGGCTACTTACTCCGTATGCAGAACCCTGTGATGAGTACAAAGAGTCATTCAACCTTTACCTTGAATCTGCAAGAGAAGTCACTGATTGTGGTTTTGGACGGCTCAAAGGAAGATTCCGTTGTCTCAGTAAGAGTTCAGATTTCTTAGCGAAATCAATTCCACTCATTGTGCCAACATGTGTCACGTTGCACAACATCGTCGAGTCTGTAGAGGATGGTTTTTCAGTTAACTGGCTGGAAAGTCTACAGGAAGATGAATTAAAATTTTCACAGCCGAGTTGTCCTAGTGTTCAAGACATTGGTATACCTGAAAATGAATGTCCTTTGAGGGATATTGTGATGGACTTTATGAGTAAAAATTACGAACTAAGGCACAAAATGGAATAGAGTCAAAAGAACCTACCAGTTTAGTGTAAGAAGGAGATTAATTTAGCTTTAATTCTGTAGAACATTCAATTGATGTCTTTACAGTATACAGTTTTGGAAACCTGAAATTATACACTAATAAACTTACACTAACAAAAATTCTTATTGGTCGATTGTTTAGCATTGTAAAATACTGTATGTCAGACATATAGTTTAACTGTATTTTTTTACTATTTGATCTCAAGAAAGTATGTTAATTTTCATGTTTAAAAGTGATATTAAAGCAATTGTTTAGTAAAAAAGTAGTACTTGTGTAATTCTAAATACCACCGCTGCAGCAAACCTGCATACTAAGCGAATTTCAGTTATAACAAGACATATTTATTTCCAATTTAAATAATAGATTTTACGAGTTTTTTTGCTACGGGACAGGGAAGGTAAAAGTATGTTTTTTTTTTCTTTGCCAAGTTTGATCAACATACATCCATACACTAGCAAACTATAACAGTGATTGTTATAAGAATAACATGGGATCTTAGATGGTGTACAGTTATTTTTGTATTTTATCCATAACCTTTAGTTTTACTACAACTCTTTAACCCTTTTGATGCAAGAATTTTTTTGTAATTTTCTTAAAAATGCTAGAGTTATTTACTGTACTTATTTTGTCCGAATGTGCTAGGCTTGACTCGGGGCAAAGTCTAGTGTTTGAAAAAAATCGGTAAACTGTTCTTCCCTTTGATCTCCAGTTGATAGGCCAAAGGATCTCATAGGCAGACCTTGTAGGGCTGGGCACAAAAATATCACGTGGAAGGATGTCTCCTCCTCCTCTCCACATTTCCTACATAAGAGGCTATCAACTTTGATTCCCATCTTGTGTAGATGTCCGCGAAATAACCAATGGCCGCTAATGAAGCCAACCACCTTCCGCAAGGTCTTCCTATTCAGCCCAAGAGCATCTGCCACTATCGCACCGATAGGTGTCTGCAGCATTCTCTTTGTACGTTGCCTTCTGTTTCTTCCTAGCTCCTTAAATGTTCTATGCCCATCCCACGGATAACCACATGTCGGTTCTGGACCCATGAGCGGGCTTTCAGCTCCTTTGTTTGCCCACTTGTCATTTCCTTCATTGCCAGCTTCTAGCTCTACATGATGGTCGCAATTGTGAACTGAGCATTTCCATTTATTAAGAGTAAAAGCTTGAAAAAATCATTGGAAATGTTAAAACTCCATAGCTCCATGCCCCGTTCCTATGACCCGATGTTGCTGAAAAAACTCAATTCAGTCAAATCAAGTCAAGTCAAATTTCATCAAAATTGGACTTAAAATACTCGAGTTATCACGTCTACGAACACATCTGATTTTAATTTTCTCTCTGGTATGTTTTCAACCACATGTTCTCATTCAAAATTCAGTAATTTGTAAACGGTTTACTTTCATATTTATTTTGTTCATTATTTTTACATGTTAATTTTTGTCTTCTCTTTGCTTCAAAACTGTTCTATAATGAACGAAAATTAGCACTGTTCATATTCCATTGTCCATCATTATCTACGAATGTAAAAGAATCTAATTAAATATACAGCCGCATGTGTAACTCACCGACTCCCTGACTGACTTATCAGGTATACACATTCTAACATACTTCTAGAAGAGCTACGCATCTGAAATTTAGTACATAGGTCTCGGTCCTAAACCACCCAGAAAGCCTCAATGCGAAACGCATTTAATTCCGCGAGGTGGTGTGATATGCTGGATGCTCTGGAGAACACCTTCCACGTTCCGGCATACCTCTTGCGTATCATAGAGGATTATCTCCGGTTCCGCCTCCTCATGTATGACACTACAGAAGGCCCACGGACGATGAGTGTCACTTCCGGTGCTGCCCAAGGTTCCATACTCGGCCCAGACCTCTGGAATGTCGGGTATGGCAGCCTTCTGAATTCAGGTCTGAGGAAACTATTTTAAAAGGTTAAATTACCTGTGTCCGCCAGTCGATCCTCATAAGGATCGACTGGCGGACACAGGTAGTTTAACCTTTTATTGTATGTCATACCGATCCGGAACAACAACAAACAACATAAAATGAAGAAACTATTTTGATTGGGTACGTAGATGACGTTGCAGTTTTGATAGCTAAACGTAGCGCGAGCTGGCTCAGAAAAAGCTGAACAGAGTTATGCGTACCATAAACGCATAGATGGCAGACCACGGTCTCTCGCTCAAAACTGAGATCGTGATATTAACAAAAAAGCTGATTGACACCATCGTGCCGTTCGTGATTTAGCTGTGTGCATTAGGTACCGGTACGTCCGTATTTTAAGACCAAAATCATGAAAATCGGGCGGGTAGAAGAGCCTAACGAATTCGTAAAAAAACAAATTTAACTCCCTTAAGAAATGTACGGGGAGGCAGTTTGTGCATAGCTCGAAATATATGTCAAAACGAATGCCGATGCTTGATGGCAAATCTGTGGTACGTCCATACCTTTAGTTTAAGGCCGAAAATTATGAAAATCGGTCGGGTAGAAGAGCTAACCCGATTTGAAAAAGAAAAAACCAATAATTTTTATAGATGGCAATAATTGGTTTCTAATCATACGAAACGTGTGTTAATAATTCAACAGCTTATTGTCATATTGTTATGTAATTGATCATATTCATCATTGATTGTGATTGATCATCATATTGACACTATTGACAGGTTTGGAACTATTGTGATATATTTTCGTTTACAGTCCAAACCATTAAACAGGTTCTTTTATTATACCTTAAAATTTATCATTGTTTTTATATCCTAGGTAGCCTAAATAAAGTATTCACAGTATAAGTTAACAAAAAAGTACTAGACCTATTACTATTATCAGGTTAAGTAGGCTAATACAGTTCAATTTCGTTTCTAAAATTCATGGTAGGGAGTGAAACTATTTGGCATTTTGAAAGAACCATTTAACTCTTTTGCATACTGACCCCGTTGCAAGGCACAAACTAGCGAATACAAATAGTAGCGCCAGTCAAATTTTTAAGCGACCGACGCTACTAATTGGGACCGACGGGATTGATTTTAGCGAATTTCCCTATAGGGAAGTAGCTATTACCATAGTACTCATGGTAAGACCTGGACCCGGGACCGATTTAATTTTTCATTTTGAGGTCCCTATAGGCCAAAAACACCATCAGTTCAAATTCATAAATATATTTGTTTATATATATGTGTCTGTTAGCGCGATAACTCGAGCAAAAATGAAATTTGGTACAAACGTGTAAACCTACGTTTATTTGAACGAGTTCGCAATCCAGCAAAATCGGACATGGGAACAGGGGTTTATGGTGGGTTTTATGGGATAAAAATTGGGTTTTCCCATTTTTGACCCTAAAAACAGAAAATTTTGCAATTTCTTTTTAAACTGTTTTGTAGAGCTTAAAAAAAGAAATAATTTACTATACCCTAGTAGCACAAATATATATTAAATACATATGAATAAATATATTTAAAATCTATTTTATACATCTCAAGTGTGTATTAATGTCAATTTTATATAATATTTAATATATATTAAATATATAAAAAATATGATTTTGAATCTATTAAATATTAAAAAAAATATGTTCCGATAATATATTTTATTGAATAATATTTAAATAAAAAATGTATTTAATATCACTTTCAAACATCCCATGGGGCCTAAAAATAAAAACACAAAATAATATAGATTTAGCCTGAATAGCACAATTATCAGTTGAGTAAATTGATTAAATAGTTCATAAAAACAAATTTTGGAAAAAAACTAGATAAAATTTTTTTGGCCCGGATGGGTCTCGAACCTGGGTCCTTCGACTCATGAGCATTTTACCTTACCTCTGAGCTATCTGTGACTGTTGTTAGTCAAAGTTTTCAAATGGTGAAAGTGTAGCCGACAGTTGCAATGGTTGCAATACTTGAAATATTTGTGATACCACAGTATAATATGAATCTTAATCTGTTTTGACATCAAGTTGTTGAGTTGAATAGTGCTGTAGTGAATAGTGAGTAGTCCCCACGAATACAAATACAGTAATCTACAAAAATTAATTTAAATACTATGACAAATATTATGTAATTTATGACATAAGTAAATGAAATAATTATTTTTAGAACGACATATACAACCGTAATTAGTTTCTTAAAAGGTCCCCAGTCACTAGTACCCTTTTCTAGTCGATCATTCGAGATTTCTATGATCACATTCATAGTCACATACTGCAATTAAAAAATAAAACCCATCAAAACTTTTTTCGTTTGACCCACATGTAACTGTCGAACATGTATACTGCCTCTTAAATATGCGTAATTTTTTCTTTACAAGCATGATAGAGTGGCACCATTCAGAGTATGTATTTAAGTTACTTAATTTTAACGCTTTCACAATAGCAATTATAATACAAAAAATGCATGTATAAATTGATAGACACTAAAATGATTGATGCACAAAAAGATGCAAATTATTTAATTGCCAATTATAATAGATTATATATATTCTACAAATTATTATTTTAGTAATAAAAATATCTGAAGTGTTTCAAAATATATTTATAAATACTTTAAATATATAATATAGTTTCAAACATATTTTATATATATATTTAAAATATTCTCAACACATATTTTTTTAAATATTTAATAGGAAAAATATACATATAAAATATGTATATTATAGATTCTATACTTATTATCAATATATATTATGAATATATTTTATATATTCAAAACTTATATTTAATTGATATTTTGCATTGCTTTTTGGTAATATTTTAAATAAATATTTGAATATATCAAACTATTATTAAAGATATATTATTTATATATTTTATTCGAGGTTCTATCAAATACAACTTTGAATGTATAAAATATTTATAAAATACATATTTGTGCTACTAGGGTATTGAAGCGCTGTTGTATGCCTAACGGTTACGGAGAAAATTCAAAAATAGTGTAATTTAAAATTCCCATGTTATTCTTATCGAGAAAATGAAAATTGTTGTAGTTTACTTGTTTATGGATATATTGATAAAATTTGGCAAATTTATTTATTTCATCCTATACTATTGACGTATGGTCAAAAAACACTTTTTACCTTCCCCGTAGCAGCAAACCTAAGCACTTGTTAAATCTAATGTTATTTAAATAGGAAATAAATTTATGTCTTATTTATGGAAATATTTTTGTAAAAATGTAATCAGACAAGTTGAAATTCGCTTAGTCTTAGTCTGCAGGTTTGCGGCGGCGGGGGTATTTTAGTATCTTATATAGCTTAGAGTTAATCATGTGTACCACCACAAAGTCTTCTTTCTACATCAATTACAATTCCATAATACCCCCGCCGCAGCACACCTGCAGCCATTTTCAATTTAATCTAATTCAATAACATTAGGTTTAACGAGTATCTAAGTTATGCTGCTACAGGGAGGGTTAAGAAGTGTGATTTTAGGAAAATACTATTAGCTTAGTATAGAATAAATAAATTTGCCAAGTTTGATAAAAAATATATCCAAAAGGAATTTGTTCAGCTCTTTCAACTGCACAAGTTAGTTCTATGATATTAAATAGCATTAACAGGTTTTAAGGGTTACCTACAGGGTGCATCACTATTATTTTTTGCATTTATGACAAAAGCTAATTTGAACCAACTAGCAACAAAAAGCTGTGGTAGGTACCCAATGAGACCTTTACTTTTTTCTATGGTTCAGGGGCAGTGGTAGAACAAAAGGAACAAACTTTCTTAAACCATGACCTCACCCTTAACTGCAATAAGCATTTTATATACTTATATGCCAGTTGTTTACTGGAGTGTTTTTATTGCAATACATACAACATCTAATAATAATAACTCAATGATTTGATCACAATTTAAACTTTTCTTTTTGAAAAATTATCGTTTCTTTGGGGTGGAGATGAATAGATCGGCCTTAAAGTCCTTAAACATAAATAAGTAATAGTTCAAATGGAATTTGGTAATTTTACAAACATTTTAATACAAAAAACAGCCAGAGAGAAGTACCGGATTATCTCAGGAAAGATGTTACAATTTTATTGAACATGTAAAATATCCTTATTTTTAATTTTAAATCAATAAAAAAATGTATTTTCTATCGCTTTGTTCTGGCGTTACCCTTGATCCAACAAAGCATCCATTAGATGTATTTGATGCAAAATTTAAAGGTCTAAAATTTGTATAATATATATTATAGTCATATTTTGAGTAATTAAGGCGCAAAATTGAAATTAAAAGAAATATGTCATTATGTTTTTATAAATTATAAATTTTGAAAAGAAATACTGACCATGAAACAAATGATATATATATTTAATATAAGGTATTTCTGAGTAGGGAAATTTAACCATAAACATTTGAAAAGAACTTGCATTGTTCTATATTAAATAGTTTATTAGTTACATTGGTTTAACGGTTTAAGTAGAAGCTTACACTGTACTGCCCTGCTAAGCACAGTTGTGGTAACTGACATTTTTGGGGAAAATGAGATATTGTTTCCATGTGATTCTACACATACTTAGGATCATATAAATAGCCTTAAATGCCGTATATGTTGTTGTATTTATTTATAAAATGCTTATTTTCTTTGCCGTATCTGCAGTTTAGGAGTGTTTTACCAAGCGCAGTTGTTGTAACTTACATTTACTAGGGTATTTAAGTTGTATCCAACAACAGATACAACGATTTCCCTTAGGAATGATATGTTACCACAAAATGCTTTAGCAATCCCTCAGTTACGGCAATTTAGTTTAGCATCATCCCCATTATTGGCCGAGTATTCCTATATAAGTGCCGTGTTGTTGGAATCAAAGCTTTTGTCTCTTTGAATTGAGGCGACCTATTATTATCATATAATGAATTTAATTTCCTTTATATTGACATTCCACTTGGTAATATTGTTAATAGTATCATTTTTTACTGCAAAATTTTAACAGAGTATCTTGTAGGCCTATTAAATGATGGACCTTTCTTTAGAAGAGGTCATTTATTCTGCCAATAATGTAAGCATAATAAATTAAGCTGTAAGTTAAGTTTTTACAGGCCAATCTGATGAAATAAATTATGACTTGAGTGAAGGGGTTTATGGTTCAGACAATGTAGGCTTGATAAATGAAATTGAGATTTTTTATCAGGTCAATCTGATTATCTTAATGAAGATGTACCTACTTATGGAAATTACTCATAACAAAAACGTCTCAAAAAGTTGGTAGTATTTTTTTACAACCTTGTGCTATAACAAAACCAATGATAGGATTATTCAAGATATGTCTAAGGAAAATGGTGTCTCACCAAAACCTGATGGGAGGAAAGGATGCCCCATAACAAGATTGACAGATCGTCGATTGCTGATCCAAAATGACCATACAAATTGTTAAAAAAAATCTAAAGTTGTATTACAATATTTGTTTTACAACCATTAATACCCTCGCCGCAGCAAACCTGCTGACTAAGCGAATTTCCATTTGTCTGAATTGATTTTCAGTTAAATATATTTTAATAACATTAGGTTTAACGAGTACCTAGGTTTGCTGCTACAAGGAAACTAATAAAGTGTGTTTTTGAGTAAAATATTGATAGCTTAGTACAAAATAAATAAATTTGCCAAGTGTGATCAAAATATATCCATAAACAAGCAAACTACAAGATTTGACATTATTCTCCATAAGAATAACATGGGAATTTTAAATTTACAATGTTTTAATTTTCTTCGTTACTAATAATCAAACAAAAATACTTTTATATACTAAATTATTTGTTTTTTTAAGCTCTTTAAAAAGGTCTAAAGAGAAATCGGGAAATTTTGTGTTTTGAGGGTCAAAAGTGAGAAAAACCAATTTCTACCCCATAAAACCCCCCGTAAATCCCCGTTCCCATGGTCCGATCGTGCTGGTTCGCGAACTCATTCAAGTTCATTCCGTTTTCAACCTTTAAACCAAATTTCATCAAAATCGGACAAAAATTACTCAAGTTATCGCGTTCACGGACATATATATATATATATATGTCTATATATATATATATACATATATAAAAATTTGAACGAATGGTGTTTTTGGCCTCTGGGGACATCAAAATGAAAAAGTAAATCGGTCCCGGGTCTAGGTCTTACCGTGCCACCTACGGTAATAGCTACTTCCCTATAGGGAAATTCGCTAAAAAGCATTTTGATTTAAACTTCACATTACAACAATTTTAATGTAAGATTGAAATTATCTTTAAATTGTTTAACAATCAGTTTTATGCAGTATACAAAATAAGTTTTAATACAAGTTGCAACTATTTTAAAACAATTTTAAAATTGTTTTATTCTTAGTTTTGTTATAAAGAATTTTAAAACAATTTTCCAAACAATATTAAAATTGTTTACAAAAGTATTTAACAATTGTTTGTTTAGGTCTAGTTCTTAAAAAAACAAGTTTCAACAATTTTAAAATCTATTTTTTTACAATATTTAAATTGTTTACAAAACTATTAGACAATAGTTTGTGTAGTTCTTAAAAACAAGTTTCAACAATGTTGAAATAAATGTTTAATTTGTTTGATTATTGATGTTTGATTAAATATGAGATGTTTAATCTTAATTAATGGGTTTTATCCCTGTTTTGTCCATTTTTTAAGTCGCATGCATTTAATTTGGATTATATATACTAGCTAAATATGTTTTATCATTCATGTTTATATAACAGCTTATAATGCTTAACATTTTTTGTATTAAAATGTAATGAAGTAGTTGAAAAGGTATTAAAATAAAATAAAATATGTTTATCATTATTGTACAGTTAAAGCATGGTAATTAATTAATTCTTCTTATAAAGAATTTTTTTGGAAAATATAATACAATTGTTTATAATTTTATACCAGGTATGTACGAACCTACATGGATTAACATACATATATGTAGTGTTGTGTGCTTCTATATTATAAATAATTATTTAAATAGGTAAATTCATAATGCATAAGTTACTGACTTTTGTCATAAGTTACCGATAATGTTGTGATAGTTGCGATACTAGATACAGTGGTGGAACACCTGCTTAATATATAATAATTAATAATAAATACAAATATTTTTTTATATTTCAATTTTCTAACTTATTTGAGAAAATTTTAGTAGGTGTTGATCAATTTAAGGGGGAAGATTAATTAATCATATAACAATTATAATAACATCACTAATGGTATAATTCATATATATTTAAATACCAGTATCCTCTCCAACCCCCCATAAAAAACAATTCAACAACTTGTTGCCAAAACAGAATCATAGTATCAAAAATATTTCAATCCAGAAATTTTGTTTATTTTGGGATCCTTATATTTTGTTGCATTTGAAACAATAACCATGATTTTGCTGGACCAGTTTGTGGCATCTGCAGAGATACAACATATTGGCTTAGGAAAATTAAGTTGCCACTATATGGCCAAGTATATTTGTTTGTAATTGATAAGAACTAAAGCATTATCTAATTTCTTAAGTATTTAGAATGTTTTCATGTTAAAAATAATTTTGGAAAAAGATTTAGCGTTAAAAAATACATAAGATGTGACCAAAAAAATTGTTTTAAGTCAATTTTTGACTGTAGGGCATAGTTTTAAACATACTACCCTTATTTTCTCAATTTTACCCAGATGTCAGTTACCACAACTGTGCTTAGCAGGGCAGTGTAATTTACGTTTCCCGCCATTTTCCAAAATGGCGGATGTTGCCCAAGGGTACCAAAAAGTACCCGGTGGTTTTAGGGTCTACTTACCCTAGATATCACATATCGACAATAAAAAAAAACTTAATAGGACAATTCGGGTCAATTCTGCCGGCTTATGCCTCAAATTCAATTTTACAATTTTTTGACAGTAAAATTAAACTGTCATACATAACCTAACCAAACTCGCTGGTAATGAAAAAATCGAATGAAGGTTTACTTATAAAAAAAATAGTTCTGTTCATAAAATAAAATTATAAATGCCTCAAATTCTAACAAAAGATTAACAGTTAAGAAGTAATCGCATTCTAAGCTAAATCTTTGACAAACAGTTTGTGCCTCCGGTGGAATTGGATCCATCTACCCTTAGGTTTTCAGCCTGGAACGATATCCACTACACCACCGATACTTTTTTTTATAAAAATTTATTAACCGATCAGCATTACATTGCTACACAGGTTATGTATAATATAAGAAACAAAATAGCATTATTAATTACATTGACATAGGTAGAGGTCAGCTATGGCTAGCCCCTCGGGCACTTTTTGTCACTTTAGCTGGTCGGACTGTAAAGGCGCTGTCCACCAATGGAACACAAATGAAAAAAGTGTTATAATAAAACATCTTGAGGCAATCTGGGGTTTAGCCGGAGTCTCAGGATTTCAGAAGGTTGACCTGAGTTATAAAATCTAATGCTGCTGGTTAATGGAAGTTTTGTAAAGATTTTTGAGGTAATTTTCTTGATGAAATCTTCTATAGGTTTGATTCCCAGTTCTAAATGTATTTGACGGGTTCGGACATACCAGGGATATTTTAATTATGCTTAAAACATTATTTTGAAACGTTTGCAGTTTACGAATTGAGCTTGATGAACCAGTTCCCCATACTGGGCAGGCGTACAACAATATAGTGGACGTAGAAGTGTTTTGTATAGAAGGGTTTAATTTGTAATAGACATAGCCTACATGATTTTTTATTAAAGGAAACAATCTTGATACTGTAATCTGCCATAAGGCAAATTTAATCTCTTAATAATATGACTGTTTGCTTTTCACCGTATTGTTGCGGGCGGTAATGGTGTTCCCTCAAGAAGAGACTGACGTCATGCTATGATCACATGAGAGCCAATAGAATTAATTGTGCGTCAAGGAGCGTCCCGTGAGCCTTGCGTAACTGGATCCCACCTCCCACCCTAGTGGGGTCAACGAAACCCGTGCCCGTGAGCGAGCGTACTGTAATTTTGTAATAGAGGTTATGTTATGTCATGTAGTAGTTATTGTTCTTGATGTGCTGTATTGTTTATGTTCTTGGCTGAGCAATTTATTTGATATGTAATTTAGGTTTGAAATGAAATACTCATAACTATTCTGTAGCTGATAATGATTGCAAGTATTCAAATTTATTTAAGTGCTTTTAAGACACTATTCCAAACATGGCAGTAAAGAAGCCGCCACCTCAGCTATATTCCCTAGCTCTCCATCAAGTTTCAAAAGTTTTACTTCAAAAGTGGAATAAAACATTTTACACTGACTACATACACTATTCGGAAGAAGTAAAGTGTCTATTTACAGACCATATTCCACACACAATCTATGATCAGATTTTTCATTATATGATAGACTGTCATGCCAGATTTATTCAAAGTGAAATGGGTGATGATAGCATTCCGAATGTAGCAAGTTTAATGGATAGCTTAATCGTTTCTAAACTCGGAAAGCTGAATTTGAGTTGCCTCCGTTACATAGGAAGGGTAAAGGATGAAGATATTCAATATTTAGAAAATATTATTTTGAAAGAACTTCCCAACTTAAACAATTTGGTTGAAATTTCTCTTCAAACCTCAGGAATAGACTTCACACTCCCTACTTGCAATGACGAAATGTTGGACAAAATAGGCAGTTGGTGCCCTAACTTAAATAGTCTAGATGTATCATACAATCACACAGTTACTGATGATGGAATCAGATGTCTTATCCCATCAGAGACCCATCGAGGATGCCCTTCTATGAGAAAGATTACATTATTTGAATGCTCTGTAACACCAGAAGGAATATCTGAACTATTAAAAGGTTTGGACCGTCTTAAATTTCTAGGATATAGAGAAAGTGGTAACGCTTTGTTGCATTTTGATAAGTATAATTCAAAGTTAGAGATGCCAAAGAAACTTGAACTCGCCCACGTGAATAATTTAGGAACGATAAGCCGCACATGCAAAGATATTAACAAGTTGAAATGTGATGAAAAAATGGTGAATATTGTTGCTAACACTTGTCCAAAACTAAGTGGTCTTAAAGTAAGAGTTAGTGACACAGATGTAAAATTCCTTCATGCCATTTCAAGTGTCAGTATACTTGAACTGGTATATAACCTAGGAACACCAATGTCTCCTGGGACTAACACTGTTCAATTTCTTAATGTCAACGGTAATCAGTTAGTATCGTTATCTTTTGTTTGTGATACGTTTACTACTCGTCATTTGAAAGTTGTGTGTGAACAATGTAGTAATTTGAAACGACTTTGGATAAGATCAAACAAATTTGTTTGTGATTATGATTTGTCACTTTCTGACAGAAAGAAATGCTCTTTATATAGTTTAGAAGTATTTTTTCTCAGAGTCGGTTGGCCAGAATCTGAAACATGTCGAATTCCATACAATCTTATCAGCTATGTTTTACACAAATCAAATAAACTCATGGAAGTGAGTTTAGCCATGAAAAACCCTTACATGTCTGATTGTTATATCCAACAACTCTTCTCATCAATCCTAACGTCTTCAATAAAACATATTATGCTTCTAATTCCATTCAAAAATGTGTCCCTTTCATCTCTAAGTATATCGATGGCAACTGTTGAAACTTTGATTGGACTGTGCCCACAGCTGGAACAGTTGGGTAACCTGTTGGTATGGGATGTATGCCTGGAAGAAATCCAAGAAATGAGAAGGCAGTTAAAGTTATCTAACAGTGCATTAGTTTTGGTATATAGAATGATGTACTCGTAATAATCCACAAATGGAAACGATAAATTGTTGAAAGAACAGGACTTATTTTGCTGATTTATAAATTTTATACAAGGTAAGATAAATTTATATAAATTTTATACAAGGTAAGATATAGGCTACATGTAGAAGTAGGCTTATGTTAATCTTATTTGTTAAAATGTAGGCCTACCGTAGGTACATAGGCTAAAGTTACTAGGCACTAAGTAAAGTTAAGCAGCATCACACCTGTGTTAAGGACACTGAAAGCCACAGTAAAAAAATATTACTGGTTTTGATCCTTTTTTTCTTTTTTCAAGTGTCATGAGCACCATCAGAATCAGAATTAAAGAGTCTGTCCTATGAGTTCAGTACAACTAAGTTAGACCTTGTAATAATCGTAACAATTCCTCAAGTAACATCAGTGGCGTAGTGACTGTGGAGTGGAGCTGTCGCTCCAGGGCGGAAGGCTCTGGGGAGCAAAACTTTTGGATAAAATAATACTTTTGTTGCTGATATAGGCCTAAATGCAATACCCCTGCCCTGCCGCAGCAAGAATGCAGACAGAGCGAAATTCCATTTGCTGCATATGTGTGCGTGCGTAGGCCTACCTTCAATTAGAGACCTCAATCATGAAAATCGGTCGGGTAGAAAAAACAAACTCGGAAAAGAGAAACCAAATTTAATCCCATAAGAAATACATGGGGAGCAAATTACGTTTACGTATAAGCCG
This sequence comes from Macrosteles quadrilineatus, assembly GCF_028750875.1. Taxonomy (NCBI): domain Eukaryota; kingdom Metazoa; phylum Arthropoda; class Insecta; order Hemiptera; family Cicadellidae; genus Macrosteles; species Macrosteles quadrilineatus. The sequence goes on from NW_026542594.1 coordinate 19,173,927, forward strand.
AGTGGGATTATAGATAAATATATGCCGATGCTTGATGGCAATTCTGTGTGTGCATACCTTCAATTTGAGACCTCAATCATGAAAATCGGTCGGGTAGAAGAGCCATACGAACTTGGAAAAGAAAAACCAAATTTAACTTCCATAATAAAATACATGGGAAGCAAATTTTGTTTACGTATAAGTCGAGTGGGATTATAGATAAATATATGCTGATGCTTGATACAGGGGTGCCCATCCCCCCCTAGACTCATGACGCACCCCCCCCCCCAATTGAGCAACAGCCCCCCCCCTTAAATGATGTACACAACCAATGAGAAACATTATTCCCCCGCCCAGCACTATTTGTAAAACTATAAAAGAAGTTTTATAATTTTTTTTTAGATATTTAAAATTCAAACCCAGTTAATATATGTCAATAAAGTTATAGTTTTGTCTGTACATTGTTCAGAATTATACATATTTTGGGTTATTTATGTTTTATACATTGAAGAAGCTGAAACATGTCTTATATCCATTTATGTCCGTCTGTCACGGCCCAGAAGGTTTTATGCAGCCTACTCATGGCCTACTCTGAAGAAAACTAGAGTACCGATTATGATTCTAATGGTTTAATTGTATCCACAGGATTGGCGAGAGAGTCCTTATAGCCATTAAAATATGGCCTCACTATTTTGGAAATAAAATAACGGACGATCAAAAATACAATTTTGTGTGATTTTTATAGTTTATTTTCTCCATGTTTACTACATACGTCATTTTTTATGAAATAACTAATAATCTGTTAAGAGAACACGTCATATATGAAATTACGAACAGCTGTTTTGATAAAGATTCCTTTTCCTAGCTGTCACTGATATGTTTACATAAATGTTCTTTAATAATACTGTGTAGGCCCTATAACCATTTCCGATCACGTTTGTAAGCAAATCCAAAACCAAGTGAGATTAATAACCGTGTGGCTTTGGCTTACATAACGGGTTTGATTTATCACGAGTACTAATATGTAACTGTAAATTAAATTAAATAACTAGCCATCATCCAGGTCGGGAACCGGAGATTCTGTGTGTATCAAGTTGTACTTGAATTTTGAGTATAGGGAAAAGACCGTGAATCAGTGTTGTACAGGACTGGAAAAATTATCTTTCTATATAAATAAAATTAGAGTTTTATAAGTCACCTCAATTTAAGGAATTTTTTATTGCCAGAATATCCATAACGAATTGTCAGCGTCTTTCTCGATATAACGATCCCCTCTCCCTCCCTTTAGAAACATCACAGCTCCTTTGATGAAAATGAAATGGAAACAACGCTTGCGCCAACAATCGTCTGCTCCGTTATACACTTCTGTCTGCTGTGCGCTATGTTACAACAGATTTCAGATACAACAGCTGGGGAATGATGACGATATAATGCTTAGTACACTGTGATTGAGTGATAACCATGGTAACTTTAGTAAGGCTGTGATTGGCCAATGAGTAGGCCTAAATATGGCGACTTGTTGAATTTGTGTATGAATTGAAGAGAAACCTATTAAATGAACAGAAGAACAAAGAAATAGAATAACAAGATTGTTCTCGTTACATTCTTTTTTCAGAGTGTTTTAACTATCTCTAAATATAATTTTACACTTTTTTATTACTTATCTATAAATTCCTATGCTGTGATACAGCACCTATCGATAGCCTATCTGTCTATCATGAGCAGTACCTTATAACACTTTCTAAAGGTTCCTTTAATATTTACGTTATTTATAGCAATGTAATGTTTGGCTAGTGATTAGTTGAGTTTGAGTTAGCTACAATTTTAAACGTTGCCGTTTGTACAACTGAACCAAGATAAATGATTTGAAATTTACAATAATAATGATTGTGCAATATTGAATTTCGTTTATAAAAATGTAAATCGTGACTTAATGGATGTTTACAGCGTTTTAATGAGTTTTTCATCTGTTTTTATACTATATTGGATTAACCGTATTTTGTATCCCCCCCTCTCCATATTAACTCAGGTAATCGAGTATACACAATAGTGTTAAGTATTGTAGCCTATGCTACTTGCTACTTGATTGTATTTTAACGAGCTTTATGTCAACAAAGCGTTTTGCTGTGCTTAAGTCGCGGTCTTGTAGCTGGACGTGTCTGTACCACGCGTTATCTTTTATCTATCACAGCAGTTGAGCCATCCCGTGCGCTCCCTCTCTTAGGCCGGTTTTATGCACCGCGACAGTCGCGTGTCGCGGCGCGACTCAAGTTCTATTGAGTTAAATGGGAGCATTTATGCACCGCGACAGCGACAAACTGCTGCAGAGCGACTCTAAATACCCGCGACAGGTTTTAGAATCGCAGCTTAAAAAAATGTGTCGCGCGCGGTTCAAGTTCTATTGGATCAAATGGGCACGTTTATGCACCGCGACAGTAGTATTTTTCATACTCCACGTGGTATATTCTCCATATTTTTATATTAATTAATGTTAATAATTAGTATATAAATGAGTTCTTTACTCTTTATTTGTAATATAAATTACATCATTATATTATGTAATGACATTTTTAAGAGGGTTGACCCAATTCCAACTGTAAATTGTATGTGTTGTTTAAATAACTGGGGTTTTGTCATTAACGTGTACAACACTACAGGGTCTATATTTAAACAACTTAATAATCACTTCTACATCAAAACACTACACACAACATTGGATTGAGAACAGACTGATTTCTTTAATTCCCCCACCACCGGATGTGAGTTTACGCGACAAAAAAGTGTCGCTGTCGCGTGAAATTTTTGTCAGCCTCAAGACGTGGCGCGACTCGCGACTGTCGCGGTGCATAAAACCAGCCTTAGATCTCACGTCTTGCTAATCTTAAATAATAACTTTCTACACGAATCCTAAACAATCCTAAAATCCTATTTTAACTAATTTAATTCAATAATATAACTATTGTCATTAATTATCCACTTTCTATCTGGCAATTTCGTAATGTATTTTGGATTGTCGTCACGTTGAACACTGTTGCAATTAACTTTAGCCCCCCCCCCCCCCCATTTGAATTTTTGAGCCCCCCCCAAGAATTTCAATGACGCAGTCTGCGTCACGGCCCCCCCTTGTGGGCACCCCTGCTTGATAGCAAATCTGTGTGTGCATACCTTCAATTTGAGACCTCAATCATGAAAATCAGTCCGGTAGCAGAACCAAACGAACTCGGAAAAGAATAAAAATTTTGTTTTAAATATTTATGATAAGGTTTAACAAGTAGGCTACCTAGATTTGCTGCTACAGGGAGGCTAATAAAGTGAGGAATTTTAAGTTTACAACTTTTCCCTGTAATTTTCTCCGTAACCAATAATTGTACAAAAACATTTTCATTTAAATTGGATTAGATGTCTGGCAGTTTACTGTCATGACGTAACCTAACCAACCAAACTTGCTGATAATGAAAAAATCGAATGAAAGTTAAATTTTGTTCATAAAATAAAATTATAGGCTAAATGCCAAAAATTCTTACAAAATATGTACCTACAGTTAAGAAGAAATGGCATTCAAAGCAAAATCTTTGAAAAAAAGTTAAAGTCACCGAGGGGATTTGAACCCGATACCTCATACATATCAGCCGAGCACTCTATCCACTACACCTCGAACACCGATGGCTGTACATTGTATCGTTGTGATGATGGTGTTTCGGGCCCCCACAACCCGGTGACGTCATTGCCGGACGCCTAATCCACGTCCGGTTACCGGACGCGTATCCTCTGTGTACTAAATTATTTGTTTTTTAAGCTCTTTTAAGGTTCACCCTTTCCTGTTAAACGGAACATTCATTATAACGATGATTTTTTTTATCGATATGTTTTTTGCTTAACAATCCATATTCTTTCTTTTTTAATATCTTCAAACGCATTCAAATTACAAATTTACAACTGTTCTTGTTTAGGCAAAAATATATGTAGGATTAAGAAATGAAACTTTTCTGATCTAAGATAACCTAACATAACTAACCAAACTTTCTGTAGTTAACTTACTATTTCAATATTCCCTCTGATAACAGAGCATGAGGGGAATATCAAATGGGATTTTGAAATAGTACAGCAAGTTTGGTTAGTTATTTAAGGTTAGCTTAGAACTGTTTCATTTCAATATTTTTTTTAATTGTTCATGTTGATACTGAACAATTAAGCTATCGATATATCGGATCAAAAAGTAAAATTGCAATATATCAAAAATCACCGATAAATGACAAATGACAAATGACAATTCTTTATTGCACATAACATCTGTTAAAGTTATTTCAAACGTAATTCACTGACAGGTACATTGTCAAGGTTTCTAATAAATAAGGAATTCTAAATGTATAAAAAACCTAAGATTTAGCCAGTAAGGTACCCCTAGAAAAGCTACAGCATGGTGGAACTGTTTATGATAGGAGAGGTTAATGAGAGAATGGGTGTCTGTTCCCAGGAGTCATTGAAAAATTCCTCAAGAGTGTAATATGCTTTTTCTACTAAAACTGTTTTGATTTTGTCTATAAATTTTGCTAATAATAATGAATGTTCCCTTTAACAGGAAAGTACCCGCTCTTTAAAATGGTTTCAAAGTAAATAGATCTGAAGGCTATATTATTGTATAATAACATTTGGTTGTGTTTATCATCAAGTTATGTTTTACTACAAACATAACCTATTGATGTGGATCTGCCAATAATTCACCAAGAAAGTGGAGTGCTCGCCAGATATGAAGTCTATTTCGGGACAATAGGCCCGTGTAGCGTAATACAGACTACAGGGTACTATAGTCGTATCTCAGGAACAAATTTTAGTCAAATGAGAGCTGTCGTAAGGGTTAAATACCCCCGCCGCAGCAAACCTGCAGACTAAGCGAATTTCAACTTGTCTGATTACATTTTTACTAAATATTTCCATAAATAAGACATATTTATTCCCTATTTAAATAACATTAGATTTAACAAGTGCTTAGGTTTGCTGCTACGGGGAAGGTAAAAAGTGTTTTTTGACCATACCTGAATAGTATGGGATGAAATAAATAAATTTGCCAAATTTTATCAATATATATCCATAAACAAGTAAAACTACAACAATTTTTATTTTCTCCATAAGAATAACATGGGAATTTTAAATTAAACTATTTTTGAATTTTCTCCGTGACCGTTAGGCATACAACAGCGCTTCAATATACTAAATAATTTTTAAGCTCTACAAAACGGTTTAGAAAGAAATTGCAAATTTTTTTTGTTTTTAGGGTAAAAAATGGGAAAAACACATTTTTACCCCATAAACCCCTGTTCCTATGTCCGATTATGCTGGATCGAGAACTCGTTCGAATAAACGTAGGTTTACACGTTTGTACCAAATTTCATCAAAATCGGATCATTATTGCTCTAGTTATCGCGCTAACGGACACATATCTATATATAAAAGGCAAAGCCCTCACTGACTGACTGACTGACTGACTCACTCACTCATCACTAATTCTCCCACTTCCCATTTACCTAGGAGGCTGAAATTTTGTACACTGATTCTTTAGGCATTAAATAGAAAAACTAAGTAGTTTTTATTCTGATCGGACTCTTGGGCTCCGCCCCAGTGGCTCTGGAGTTTCCCAAGTTAACCTTATGATTTTTCATATTTAAAAGGAATTAATGAATCTTAACAGCTGTTTCAATTAAACAAGTTGGTTCTATTCTATGATGTTCAATAGCATTAAAGTTACAAGGATTACCAACAGGGCGCAGCACTATTATTTTTTAAATTTATGACAACAGCTAATTTGCAACCAAAAGGTGAGTGAGCGTAGCGAACGAACTTCAACCTAGAGGCGAGTTAGCGTAGCGAACGAGCTAACTTGAAGGCAAGTGAGCGCAGCGAATGAGCTCCAACCTAAAGGTGAGTGAGCGTAGCGAACGAACTTTAACCAGGACGTGATTGAGCCATGCGAATACTTATGAAGTTAAACGGGGCAAAGCCCGCGGGTACAGCTAGTATATATATATATTATAAATATATATATATATGAATTTGAACGGATGATGTTTTTGGCCTCTTGGGACCTCAAAATGAAAAAAAAATCAGTCCCGCGTCCAGGTCTTACCATGAGTACTACGGTAATAGCTTATTCCCTATATGGGAAATTCGCTAAAAAGAAGATGTGCTCGCACAAAAACCGGTTGGGGACAATATTCCCAAATACAGTGATACACAATAGAGGACATGTTAACGCATAGCAGTACACCAATTCCAAAACCCAGGAATGAATTTGAGTCTTTAGAGAAGAAAATTCGTTCCTGGGCTACGACACTGGTACTATACTTTGCGTGAACATTTATTATACTATGCTACGCGTGATATGTCTTCTATCACGAGACTTTATGTGTATCACTGAATTCAGGCCTATTGTCCTGCAATATTCAATCATTTATTTGTAGCATAAACCAGTTTACAAAATGATTGTACATAATTTAGTAGGTACATGCATTTTACAATTAACGAGATAACAATAACATCGTAAGCTACAAGCAGGTATAATATCAATAATCAATTATATCAATTATTTAAGATGGGTACGCCACTATGTGTGTATTTAAACCCAAATATGAGTGTAGGATGAATGGTGCGATCTTGTAGTCTTGTTAGTGAGTAAGGCCGACATGTTCCTTAGACACAGCTGTTAATTAATAGCCCATACAGCCAATGGCAACCAAGGGACCTATAGTTGATAGTGGAATCCGATAAAACAAACGAATTAACTTAATTTTAACAACTAATTACAGAATTTAACACTCACAAAACCGTAGGCCTACTACTGTTGTAACTTACTTTTTACTCAGTATAGGATCTATAAACACTAGCATAGTACCCGTCGTTCGTACGAGGTTGGCGTATGTATAAGTCTGGCCAGGGCGGCTGGCCGGCGATCCCCGAGGGCCTCCGGCTCAAGGTGGCCTCCAAAAGCCAAAAAATCAATAAAAAAAAATTTAGTTATAATAAAAAATATTTTGTTTTAACTGTTTCACAGCGACGTAGTCTTGCAAAAACAATTTTTAATAAACAATACTATTTTTTTTAATTGAATTACAGTTAGGGGTAGCCCCTAAGTACAGTGATAGTCACTCGGTACTAGAGGATAGTCACCGATCTCACTGCAACACACCGTTCGAATCAGCTCAGTGCCCAGCGCTCCGCGGTAGTGACCACGGCGCGTCTGCGATATGTCTGGAGTCTGGACTCAAGCAGACCGCTTAGCGCTTGTACTAGTATAGTGATGGGACAACCGACTGGAAAAAAAACTATCGACTAGTCAATTTGTCAATCGGTCGTTTTTAAAACCAGTGTTTTTTTTTCAGTCGAATGAAAAACCGAGAGAATTCCACTACAACAACAACTGGTGGCGTTCAATCGGTGCAGTGGTTTCAGTCATTGCAAAGAAAATTATCGAATATAATTTTACTTTAAACATTGGAGTTTTCCCGCTTGATTCCTATTGTTTGCTGTCATTTGCATTAATATTTTGTTACTTTTGTATAAAACGTAATAGAATGACAACATTTACGATTAATACAAAATTTTTAGTTTATTACTGCAAGATTTAAATTATTCAGTAGGCCTAATGTCTCTAACTCGGTATAACAAATATTCCTATTTATTTGTTACCTGGTTTTTAAAACAGATTTTACTACAGGCATTAAAATCCAAATCATCAGTATATAAAACACAGTGTCTTGGCAATTTTATATTTTTTAAACAACAAAAATAAATGCAATTACATTTTATGTATCATCCCTAAAAACTGTTCCCAATTCCTATCCGTCAGTTTATCTACAACTGATTTTATTCGAAGTCAGCCCCCATCTCTACACCAAAAGGTCCGACGACTGTTTCCAATCATTCCTACGTAGTGGGTTATCACGTATTGTTTGAAAGATTACTAACACGTGAATCGTTCAGTTTATAAAATGAAACGTGTGCACCCAAGTGGCGCAAGTAAAATAAAAACGGATAGGAAATATTTCAAAATAAAAACAAATTAAATTCAAATTGTTTGAATTTATGGTTAGCAGGTTAGCTGGTTTCAGTTCCGATTCTGCTAACAATGAGAAGTCGCAAACAGGCAGGCGGAAATCATCAAAAGTTTTTTGTAAGCCTTACAACGTTTAAATTAAAATACTTTTGATTATTTCTGTTTGTCTTTGTTGCTGAAGTACAACTATGGAGTAAAGTGTGTGATAAACAGTAAATGTGGTCCATTCATAGATGTATTCAAAATTCAAAAGTGGTACGTGATATGCTTTTTTACCATGTATGGCAAAAACTCCAAGAACTAGGTTTTGGTCTTATTTTTAAATTGAAGACTTAAAACAATTTTAAGAATAGGCCTTTAAACTTTACGGCAGCTTTACGGCAGCTGTAGAGGTGAATAGAAATATGAGCAAATTTTATATCAAATTTAAATTGATTGATACCTTGGAATTAAATTTATAAATACAAAGATTTTAATTTATGGAAATTTAGCAATTATTAATTTAATCAAAATTATCAAAAACTTTTAATCATTTAAAACCACATTAGGCCCCTTTTATGAACCTGCAGCATGCAGCAAACATATATGCTAACTAATTGTTGCCGTGAGAGCACCCCATGGTTTTATTTCTGGCTGGGGGCCTCAAATCAACATCTAGCCGAGGGCCTCCAACGGAGCCAGACCGGGCCTGCAAAGGTCAGCTACGTATGTGCTTGCGTTAACGCTCGAAACATGGCTAGCACATAAATCCAACTGTTAAAATTTCTAACACGAGATAATTCAGAGAGTACAACTAGAATTGCACAATGGACAAATCAATGTCAATCAACCAGCTACTGCATCGTCTTGCCTACATAAAAATATTGTGATATTAAGGGCATTATGCTCTATTGGAAAGAAATTTCTATTTTAAATTCATGTTTTTATTAAGAACATAATAGCTTTGACTATTAATACAACTAGACTTGGTCATTACTAGTAACTACAACCATAGTAACCAACAAGAGTGGGCTTCTTGACTTTCTTATAAATTTTGAAGGTCTTTTTTCGTGTCTAGTTCATGTTGGTGACACTGATGACTAGTGTCGACAAAATTTTGTTCCTATTATTTTAGGGTAAATTTTGTGATTTTTTTCTTTGCCGTTCAGTTATATAACTAGGGGACGAGTTATTGTTTATGATCACATCATTTTATTTGGTTAATCGAGTTTTAGCTGAAGTAACAAGAAACAAATTGTTACAAAACACGAACCAGTACACCAGACAGAACTAACAGCAAAATTGTCCTCGGCTGATCCATAAGGATGAGAAATCTAGGGAGCATGTTTAGCCTATCTAATTATATATCAATGGTTTTATGATACAACTTAATATTCTTGCGTTACACGATTTTTGGCCTATGTGTGTATTCGTTTGTGAGTAAATTTTCACCTCGTAGACAGTGCTTATTAATTGTGAATGTATGTGTAATTTTTGTGAATATTCCATGTGTTATGACTCATGTTATGTGTAATTATAGTTCAATATTTTTGCTTGTTGTTAAGTAGGCCTACTGATTAATACAGTGTTTGTCTTGTTAGTATTATTTTTCAAATATCTAAATTCTTTTTGTGATTATTATTTCCACACAAATAATGTTGACACAATTTATTAACTTTGATGTGAGTTCTGTTATAAGTTAACACTTATTGATACTTCTACAGTGTGTATTGTATTGTTTTAGTATCCTAACAATAATGTAAACTTTTTATTTAATAAATAATAAAGTTGATTTTAATAATAAATAATACGGCAAATAAATACCCTAATATTTTATAAATACCTAGCTAAATTTCTTCCTCCTTATAAAAAAAAATGCCAAAATAATGAGAAAAAAAACTTGTTTACAAAGACCTAATAAAAATAATCCCCCGGTATAGGGCCCCTTCACAGCATGTAGCTGAGGGCCCCAAATTGTCCCAGTCCGGGCCTGCAGTAAACTAAAAATGTACAAACAATAGCGGTTCTTGGGCCTTGTCAAGGGGAGGGGAGCTATTGGGGGTGTCCTACACCAAGAGGGGTGTCTATACTTTATACTTTTAATACTTTAATATATTTCATTGAAATAGCGACCATACAAAGTAGGTATTTTAAGCCAAGTATGAATGGGGATGAGTTGCGCGATGTTGTGGTACTCCAGTACAGCGTATTTCATTCTAGTTCTATTAATTTATTGAAGTTAATTTGTTCCAGATCCATCGTGAAATTAAAATAGGCAAGAGTGAAGTTTCGACCATCTTAAACGTCAATTAGGGTCATGAGCAGCATGAATTAATGCAAAAAATTAATGTAAACTATAAGCCCATGCTTTGTAAATATGTAAAAAACTAATAAAGTTGTTATTGAAAGATTATATTTTTATTACATCAGAATGAAATGCAGTTTTCACTTTATTAGCAACTAACAGAGTACCCGTCCGTACGGGGTTGGCGTATTAAGTATGAAACTAGGTGAACCCGTGCGAATTCGCACAAATAATAAATTAGGATATTATAGCAACGTCGTTAGAAGTTGCGTCATTGTATCAAACGTTGGTCTTGAGCTTGATCGTTGGCTATATGCATTCTAAGTTCTTTTTGCTGTTCAGTAGGAGTATTTTGCAGGACGGAGCTCATTATGCTGAAAACCTGCGCGTATGGATTAATATCAACAAAGTTTTTAGCCGAAATGTGCATGAGTTCAGTGCTGCAAGAGCCATTAGCTTTGTTTAGCATTCTTTCTTGAACAGCGGGTTCGACGCCGTAGATATAAATTTGGGCGTATGTGGGATGCTCCCCTTCTTACGGTTGAATGGTGCCAATTGAGTGATTAACTGTGTCGTGCACCTTATACATGAAAGGCCCTCCACCGTTATATTCTTCGATTTTAGCTCGAGTGCTGACCATTGCGAGTGCAGAGTTGTACGATCTAATGTTCTCTTTGTAGTTTCTGCTCAAATGATTTGCTCCATTAAGTAGGCTCTGGATATAATAGCTTTCTCGGTATAATGGTGGATTCACTTTTCCTTTATGGCAGCAGGATGAAAATCCTTCGCCTAGTCCTCTTTGTTCTTCTTTAAAATGTAGCGCACCACATTTCTGACAGTTTAATGCCATCTCGCCAAGTGAGTGCTGCTGAGTACTTGTATTTGTCAGTGTGATTTTGTAAGTGTACACGTTGCCACTCACGGTTCCAGCTCCTTGTCTGGGCTCCTTACGTTTTGCATTGCTTGCCGTATGTAAACTCGCCGTGTCCGACCAGCAATATTTCTTTGTCGTCTTGGCATGTTTAAACGAAAATAAAATGCAAAACCTTTATCCCGTCGTGTCCTGTAGTTAAAATTTCTTTGTCGGGTTTCTAATTATTTTTAAAAAGATGCAAACTGTTTACATTTCAAAACAAAACAGCTGGGATTTATTTAATTGTTTAACTAATGTATTGGGATCCAGCTGATGATATGGTTAATAACGCTTGTTATTGTTTTTTGCTCTCCCTATTTTTACTTTTTTTAATAATTTGGATTTTCTTTTGAAGTGTTTCTTTTCTATTTTTAGTTACTTTTTTGTGTTTCTTTCGAACTTTCTATAAATTTCATATAAGTTAACACATTAAATGAACGGGACAAACTCTGTCTTGAAACCTCCAATTCTAACCTATCATGAAGACCATAGCTACCCATCAACAAGTCAAAATATTACTACAGTCAACAATGGTAAGCATCATATTTTAGACGACTCATCGGCACCACCAAACAAAATTTTCCTCACAAATTCATCACACCAACTAGAAGTTAGCACAATGGAACTAGAAAACAACCATGAAGGTGAATCAAGTGAATTTCAACTAGTATCCAATAGAAAAGCTAAATCATCATCTTCAAACTTCCAACCATCCACCAAACGATACAAAACAGTAATACAAAACAGGTTTAGTCCTTTAGCATCCACTACCGACAATGACGAAACTGACGAATTTCCTAACTCTTCTGATAAATCTCGCATTCCACCCATTTTCTTCATGACTCGAACAATTATCAAGCTTTGATCGCAGACCTTGACAAAGTCTTAACGCAAAATTATTTTACCGTGAACAAAGGTAGTACCATCAAAATAAATGTGTCTTCATCGGATGACTTCCGTGCACTAACAGCACATTTTGACAATTTAAAAGTACAATATCACTCTTTTTGTTCTCCTGAAAACAAACGTCTCTCTGTCATAATGCGGAACGTCCCAATCTCCCTTTCTGACGAAGAAATTCACACAGAACTTAAACGAATGAATCTGCCAGCTCTAAAAGTTACTAGACTATACAACAAAAATAAATATCCAATACCTCTTTGTGCCATCGAGCTCGAGGACTCCGACTCTGGCAATGACATTTTTGGCCTTGAATTTATTTTCCATTCAAAAATTCAGATTGCACTAAAGCAAAAGTCTAAATCCATACCTCAGTGTATTAGCTGTCAACACTATGGACACACTAAAAACTATTGCAAACTTGATCTCCGTTGTGTTAAATATACAGGAAACCATTTATTTTCAGATTGTCCTAAAAAGAGAGAAGATCCAGTCCAGTGTGTTAACTGTAATGAGTCGCATACAGATAATTATCGTGGTTGCCCTAACTACGTCAGCCTTAAGATATGAGCAATCAGCAAAATAAATCAACCAACAACTAATCAAACGGAAATCAGCCATAATCAAGTTCAATACAACTCAAGTCATGGTTTTTTCCTTCCACCATGAACTCAAGTAGTACTCATTTTCCTGCTTTGTCAACCAAAAACCGCAATCCTCCAGCAAGTTGAAGTTCACAAAGCGAAAACTTTGCTACCCCACACAAAACTTATGCCAATGTTACAAACGGATCGAAACATAAACCTACTGAAACACAAACTCCCCATCCTGAACCTGAAAACTCAGAACACGACTCTCTTCACCCTATTTTAAAATCACTATTATCTATATATTAATTTGAAACGGTTTTTCTTTGTCATAGCTATTTTGAGAGAACGGCTGGGCGTAGAAACTCGGTAGGGGTGTCTAAAGAAAGGTCTTGGTCTGTAGATAAGCCTTCAAAAGAGAAACGTGGTGAATTCCCTCGGGGCTCTGCCCCAGTGGCCTTTAAAGTCCCATCCCATGTTATTCTTATGGAGGAAAACGGGGTTTTTGTCACAGCTAATTTGAGAGAACAGCTGGGTGTAGAAACTTGGTAGGGGTGTCTAAAGAAAGGTATTGGTCTGTATGTGAGCCCTCAAAAGAGAAACGAGGTAAATTTCCTTGGGGCTCTGCCCCAGAGGCCTTTAAAGTTCACTCAGCAATTTTGTTTACATTATGACCATATGGATAATTTTACACTACTTTTAATGAACCAGCTGTTATTATTAAAATTGTATCCAAAGGTCTACTGAAACTGTCAAAATTAAATGTTTACATTATTATTTATTTATTTTTTTGTCACAATTTTATTTACAATCTGTTCATTTTTAGAACATTTAGCAAATACAATAACAACTTTTAATAAAACGTTAGTTAATCTCTGTCCATTGACAGAGCTAACTTAAAAATATTTCGATGAAAAAATAAATATGTAAATAAACAAGGGAAAATTAAATTGTTCAAACAAAACGTGTGCTTGGATCCAAAACATGAATCCTTTTTAGGGAATGGGCACACGGGAGGGACTAAGGCTAAAGGTGTAGTGACGTTATATCTCGTGGCTAATGTAATGTCTACTCTTGAGGCAACACGATTACCCTAACGAAACGAAGTGATTTCAGCGGCGTTCGTGGAATAGTAGATAGCGTTTCGGATTGATGTTCAGGAGGTCCCGGGTTCGAATCCTGCTAACAGCACTAATTTTTTGTCAACAATTTTTCATATCAGCAAGTTTGGTTGGTTAGGTTAGGTTATGACAGTTTAATTTTATAATACTAAATTTTAAAATTAATTTTATAATTAATTAAAAATTATAAGTAATCATTAATTAGATTTTTATGTTATACAGTTTTTATATTATCAGCAAGTCTCGTTGGTTAGGTTATGTTATGACAGTTTTATTTTAAAAAATAAAAATTTATTTTATAATTTAAAAACAATATTTTATAATTAAAAAGTTAATTTTATAAGTAAAAATTAAATAAAAAATTAAATTTCTTCAACTTAGCGGTTCTAGCGGCGAATGCTGACACTACAAGATATGTTAGCCTAAGTCCCTCCCGTGTGCCCCACCGCCTTTTTAGCCTGTATATACTGGTACTGTTGTACAAGAGGTTTAGAGCCAGGTGATTAGGGTGATTTTCAAGTTTCTTTAGATATTTTGCACTAAATTTGGTAATTTCCTCTTCAACCGTAGGAATTCCACTGTCCTTGTGAAGGATATTGTTATTAACAGACCACGGGGCTTGCAGAATGAACCTTAAAACTTTTGACTAAAATCGTTGGATGATGTTTATGTTCGACATACTGGACGTTCCCCACAGTTGGATTCCATAAGTCCAAATTGGCTTCAGGATTACTTTGTATAGTAATAATTTATTTGCAATGGTCAGTTTTGATTTACTATTTAGGAGCCAGGAAAGATTTTTTGAGCGGAGCGAGCGAAGCTCTTATACGTCGACTCTTATGCATTTCGTAATACGCAAACTCCTCCTAGACGGCTGCATCAATCGTTTTCAAATTTTGCATGGTGATAAAGACCATATCGGTGAGTGCCAACATCTATATGGCGATAAAAAAGTCTCTCAGGAATCTGCCCCACTGGGTCTCAAAGTTTCAATGTAATCCTTATGGAAGCAGTATTTGACACATAAACAAAGACATATGATCAGCTGTTGACTTTTGAATGCAGTAGATAAAGAAATAGCTGATAGCATTATTCCACAGATATTAGAACAGAAACGGTATGGATCATAAATATAATCAAATGACGACACTAGCTTGAGGTCCGTGACGTATGAAGTGGTAAAGGAAGTAGTAAATGCGAGCAGTCTGGAGTGTGGAAACTGTTTATAACGATTAGATTAAGGTATCTGAATTCCTAAAATTCTTTGGGAAGGGAGGAAAACCGGTCCGCGACGTAGGACGTGGTGAAGGAAGTAGTAAAGGCGAGCAGTCTGGAGCGTGGAAACTGTTTATGACGATTAGATTAAGGTATTTGCATTCCTAAAATTCTATGGGAAGTGGGAAGGGAGGAAAACAGGTCCGCGACGTAGGAAGTTGTGAAGGAAGTAGTAAAGGCGAGCGGTCTGGAGTGTGGAAACTGTTTATAACGATTAGGTTAAGGTATCTGCATTCCTAAAATTCTATGGGAAGGGAGGAAAACAGGTCCGCGACGTAGGAAGTGTTGAAGGAAGTAGTATTATTCCACAGATATTAGAACAGAAACGGTATGGATCATAAATATAATCAAATGACGACACTAGCTTGAGGTCCGTGACGTATGAAGTGGTAAAGGAAGGAGTAAAGGTGAGCAGTCTGGAGTGTGGAAACTGTTTATAACGATTAGATTAAGGTATTTGAATTCCTAAAATTCTATGGGAAGGGAGGAAAAAAGGTCCGCGACGTAGGAAGTGGTGAAGGAAGTAGTAAAGGCGAGCTGTCCGGAGTGTAGAAACTGTTAATGACGATTAGAATAAGGTATCTGCATTCCTAAAATTCCATGGGAAGGAAGGAAAACCGGTCCGTGATGTAGGAAGTGGTGAATGGAGTAGTCAAGGCGAGCTGTCCGGAGTGTGGGAACTGTTTATGACGATTAGATTAAGGTATCTGCATTCTAAAAGTTTATGGGAAGGGAGGAAAACAGGTCCGCGACGTAGGAAGTGGTGAATAAAGTAGTAAAGGCGAGTAGTCTGGAGTGTTGAAACTGTTTATGACGATTAGATTAAGGTATCTGTATTCCTAAAATTCTATGGGAAGGGAGGAAAACAGGTCCGTGACGTAGGAAGTGGTGAAGGAAGTAGTAAAGGCGAGCAGTCTGGAGTTTGGAAACAGTTTATGACGATTAGATAAAGGTATCTGCATTCCTAAAATGCATGGGAAGGGAGGAAAACAGGTCCGCGACATAGGAAGTGGTGAAGGAAGTAGTAAAGGCGAGCAGTCTCGAGTGTGGAAACTGTTTATGACGATTAGATTAAGGTATCTCTGAATTCCTAAAATTCTATGGGAAGGAAGGAAAACAGGTCCGCGACGTAGGAAGTGGTGAAGGATGTAAGAAAGGCGAGCAGTCTGGAGTGTGGAAACTTTTTATGACGATTAGATTAAGGTATCTGCATTCCCAAAATTCTATGGGAAGGGAGGGAAACAGTTCCGCGACGTAGGAAGAGGTGAAAGATGTAGTAAGGTGAGCAGTGTGGAGTGTGGGAACTGGAAACCGTTTGTAGTAGTTTTAATGTATCTGCAATGCTGAAATGCTAGGAGTAGGGATGGAAGCATGCCCACGACATAGGAAATGGTGAAAGAATCAGTAAAGGCTAGCAGTACGGAGTGTGGGAATGTTTGTGGCAATTAGATTAACGTATCTAAAATACTAAAATGCTACGGAAAGTAATGAATACAGGTCCACGACGAAGGAAGTGGCTTAGGAAGTAGTAAAGTATGAGCATCAGCATAGTGTGGGATCCGTCTGTGGCAGTTAGATTAATGTATCTTCAATACTAAAATACTATGAGAAGAGAAGGAAACAGGCTCCACGACGTAGGATGTGGTGAAGGAAGTAGTAAAGGCTGGCAGTGCAGAGTGGGGGAACCGTTTGGTCAGTTAGATAAATGAATCTGTAATACCTAAATGCTATGAGAAAGGAAGGAAACAGGTCTATGACGTATTAAATGGTGAAGAAAGTAGAAAGGCTATCAGTGCAGAGTGTGGGAACTGTCTTTGGCAATTACATTAATGTATGTGCAAACCTAAAATGCTATGGGAAGAGAGGGAAATAGGTCCACGACGTAGGGTGTGGTGAAGGAAGTAGTAAAGGTGAGCTTAGTGTTGGGTTTGGAAATGGATTAATGTATCTGCAATGCTAAAATGCTGCGGGAAGGGACTGTAGACTGTATCTTAAAATGATTACGAAGCACGAATCGATACATATTTTCGATACATTAATCCATTGCAATCGTTTACAATCGAAATTTACAACTGAGATGACAATAGCTGGTTTTTACTCCATTTAGAGGCTTAAAACGATTTTTACTCCCTAAACATTAAAAATGATACTTTAGACACCCAACGCATGCATTAAATACTTCTGTTTTTACTGCAGTATGACAAAAACAATATAATATGAACCCTTGATGACTCCGCTCAATTTTGTGGATGCCTCTGCGACCGCCACCTAGTAAATTTTAAATTTAGGTACATTCTTTTATTGCAGATATGGTTTTTCCATGTTAATCTTTTGTCAATCGTCATGCCGAGATATTTCACTTCGTGGGATTGCGGAATTTGGACATTATTTAAGGTTACAGGAGGACAAGTACCTAATCTGGTAGTGATAAGGTCACATGAGTAGATTTGCTCTCATTCACTTTTATTTTCCATGTTTGCAACCATTCTTCTAAGTCATCTAGGGAATTTTGAAGATTAAGTGAGTTGATCAGGATGGGACGCTAAAATAGCTGTATCGTCAGCAAAAGTGGCCACAGAAGTATTCACATTTTCAGGTAGATCGGCTGTAAACAGCGTATATAGTACAGGTCCGAGAACACTTCCTTGGGGAACGCCAGCTTGAATTGGGTACAATTTTGTAATGCTATCTCCAAATTTAACTCTGTTTACATTATTATTTATGATTTTAAATTGATTCTCCACTGCATGGCAAGTTTTTTATAGTTTCAACAAAATGATGAATTTATGATACGTTTTAAATGTTTTGTTCAAAAATCTATGCTTTATTGATCTTAGAAAATGTTTAATTATGAAATAAGTGTGACATATCATTTTCAAAGGAACATGTAATTATTCCTTATCGGGTTAGCTTATATATAATGTAAGGTTGGCACTTGCCTTTTTCTTTCTACCCCTATACCATATGGAGAAAGTATGGAGTTTCTGTTATATGGAGAAAGTACTGTTTTAGTCAAAATTTTCGAGTTTGAGTTTTGAGTGGATATATCCGTTATGGGTCCCCCTGGACCCAAAAAAGTGGTTTTCGAAGTGATGTCTGTGTGTCTTGGTGTGTACAGAGCTAGGGACTACACCCGTGGTCCGATTTCGATGAAATTTGGTATGTAGGTTCTAATCCATGGTATCTCCAGGCATTTTTTTTCATTTTTTTGAAATTTTGATTTTTAATGAGGATTTTTCTATAAAAACCGGAAAAATCGGATTTTCTCAAAAATGGCCCGAACGATATTGATACAAATTTAGTATGTTGTAGCCCTTTAAATTCTGAACAAAATGGTACAGATCCCATTTCTGTAAAAGTTACGGTTCAAAAGTTATTGTAAATTATGTTATTTTCCCATAAAAACCCCATAAAACAACGAAATACCCCCGCCGCAGCAAACCTGACGCCTAAGCGAATTTCCATTTGGCTGAATTGATTTTCAATTGATCTATTTAAATAACATTAGGTTTAACGAGTACCTAGGTTTGCTGCTACAAGGAAACTAATAAAGTGTGTGTTTTAAGTAAAATAATTATTGCTTAGTATAAAATTAATATATTTGCCAAGTTTGATCAAAAGATATCCATAAACAAGCAAACTACAACATTTTACAATATTCTCCATAAGAATAACATGGGAATTTTAAATTTACCATTTTTTTAGTTTTCTCCGTAACCAATAGCCGTACAAAAACACTTTGATATACTGAATTGTTTGTTTTTTTAAGCTCTTTAAGAAGGTTTAGAGAAAAATTGGGAAATTTTGTGTTTTGAGGGTCAAAAGTGAGAAAACCCAATTTTTACCCCATAAAACCCTGTTCCCATGGTCCGATCATGCTGGATCGCGATCTCATTCAAGTTTATCCCGCCTTACACCTTCAAACCAAATTTCATCAAAATCGGATAAAAATTACTTAAGTTATCGTGTTCACGGACACACACATATATATATATACATATATAAAAATTTGAACGAGTGGTGTTTTTGGCCTCTGGGGACATCAAAATGAAAAAGTAAATCGGTCCCGGGCCTAAGTCTTACCATGAGACCTACGGTAATAGCTACTTCCCTATAGGGAAATTCGCTAAAATAGGATTTTTGAACAAAAATCCGGTTTTGATTTAACATAGTATGTTATGGTCCTTACAATTTTGATAGCTTTTTTCATTTTTTAAGAAATTTTGATTTTTAATGGAGATTTTCCCATAAAACCCCATAAAATCGGAAAAATAGGATTTTCTCAAAAATGGCCAAAACGATTTTGATAGAAAATGTTCTATGTTACAGTCCTTTATATTCTGAACAAAATGCTACAAATCCTATTTCTGTAAAAATTACGGTTCAAAAGTTATTGTAAATTATGTTATTTTCCCATAAAAACCCCCTAAAATAACGGAAAAATCTGATTTTCCCAAAAATGGCCCGAACGATTTTGATAATGATTTTAATTTGTCAAGTTGAGATTTAAGGTCTTTAACTTTACCATTAACTAATTCTAACTGTTTAGATAAAGTTTCATTTTGTTCTACTACAGTAGGTATCTTGGAAATGGAAAGTCTCATTAAGTTTAGCCTATTTTACATTTTTACATTTATCTATATAAGACTGAAGTTCTAGATTTTTGCAATACAACTCATTATTTTTTAGGACAAGACTTTCATTTTTGTCATAGACTCCTCGTAGAGTTTCAAGAATATCAGATATTTTGTTAATCAAACATGTAAGATCAATATCATGATGGTTTACTACAAATAAGTTAACTATAGCTGAGTTAAAGGTGGTCCTCGTTTTGGTCGTCCAGGGAAGGTCTCGTTAGGTTGCAAGTCGAGTATCGAAAAAAGTCAAAATATCGTACACTTTGTGGGAAATATCGTGGTATGAATATATGGTGCATCTTACAGACCTGAAACTGGCCGGAATTTCAAAAGCTGCTGGCTTGACCGTTTACACATGAATCCTCCTCAGCGTCAACCACGCGTCAACCCAATTTGAACTCCCCGCTGTTGTTATGCACTATAGAACAGAATTTGAACCACGCACTGTAAGAAAGCTCATGATTATGCACTACGAGAAAGCAAAATGTTTCATAGTGAATAATAGTGAAACTGTTTTATAGAGCATAACAGTTATGCACTATAGGACAAATTGGAATTAGGCACCTTAAAACGAATTCACTATCAGGCACTGTAAAATTATGCACTATGAGACCCCACAAGTCATACAATAGATAAAACATACTCCGGTCATACTTATCTCACCAAAGGCGGCCGTGGCAAATGCTTAGCTGCAGTTAAAAAAAAATAGGATTTTTACTGAGGCGAAATGGCCGTAAAAAGAACATTATAATTACATTATAATAACATCAACATTATAATTAGGTACATTAAAAAAACCAAAACAATATTAACGTGAATCATTGATTGTGCACATTTATGTTCAATAACAAAATCTATGTGAACCAACAAAAACCTTAATTGCAGGATGAAATTGGAAGCAACCACAACCACAGATAAACCACAACTCAGTAGTCACTAGTCAGTGTACATCATCGACATATAAAACTGTGTACATCGAGGCTGCCTGGTCTATTAAACCTGCCTGCTAAGCGAACGAACTATGTAGAGGTGTAGAGAGGGAAAAAAAACATAACTTCGAAGCAACGAACGATTGCTACACATCGCAGCTTGCAGCATTAGAATTGCTACCTACCACCACCAGTCCAGTCAGTCAGTACCCAGTAGTACCATACCTACCATTGCTACGAGCTACGAAGTTATGTTTGCTAGTTTGCTTTTATTTCATTTCATTTCGATTGTTGTTATGTTAAATTAAAACATCCTCTGATCCTCTAATCTATAGTGTAGATGTAAAGCAACAGGCATCAGACAACATTTCTTCCTTATAATATTTATTTTTCATTTATTAAGTAGGCCTAAGCTACCCTCCTTGGTTTTTCTGAGATGGGTAGAAAGATTCCTGGTAAAAAACATAAAGGTGTAAAAGATCCACATTTGCAGCAGGCAAGAAGAGAAGAAATGTGAGTGAGTAGGCCAGTGTAGGCCTAGTTCTTTATTCCAAAATTACAAAATAAGTTTGTAGGTATTGAAAAGTCATGTTACAAATTAACATCTCTTGATTAAGGCAGTATGTAGCCCACTAAAGACTATTAACTTAGTTAAATAATTTGGTATTTGTTGAGCGGAGCGAGCGAAGCTCTTATATGTCGACTCTTATGCATTTCGTAATACGCAAACTCCTCCTAGACGGCTGAATCAATCGTTTTCAAATTTTGCATGGTGATAAAGACCATATCGGTGAGTGCCAACATCTATATGGCGTTAAAAAAGTCTCTCAGGAATCCGCCCCATTGGGTCTCAAAAATTTGAAAACGGTTGATTCAGCCGTCTAGGAGGAGTTTGCGTATTACAAAATGCATAAGAGTCGACGTATAAGAGCTTCGCTCGCTCCGCTCAAAAAAATTTTTTTTTGGTAACCATGTAAACCACCTATATTATTGTTCTTTGTCTTATTCTGAACAAAATGTTGATATTTCTTATTTTTATAATGGTTTAAAAATTATATTACATAATCAATAATATCCCTATGCCAGTACAGCGTTACACTATTGCCAGCTCTAGGGTTAAGGTAGGCTATCTGCCTTATCTGTATGAAAACAGGTCCACGACGTAGGAAGTGGCTCAGGAAGTAGTAAAATATGAGCATAGTGTGAGAACCGTCTGTGGCAGTTAGATTATAGCCTAAATGTAACTTCAATCCTAAAATGCTATGAGAAGGGAAGGAAACAGGCCCCACGACGTAGGAAGTGGTGAAGGAAGTAGTAAAGGCTGGCAGTGCAGAGTGTGGGAACCGTTTGGGCAGTTAGATAAATTTACCTATCTGTAAAACTTAAATGCTTTAAGAAGGGAAGGAAACAGGTCTATGACAGGGGTGCCCACAAGGGGGGGCTGTGACGCAGACTGCGTCATTGAAATTCTTGGGGGGGGGGTTGCAAAAATTCAAAAGGGGGTTGCTAAAGTTAATTGCAACAGTGTTCAATGTGACGACAATCAAAAATATATTACGAAGTCACTAGATGGAAAGTCGATTAATTAATGACAATAGTTATAGGCCTACTATTGAATTCAATTAGTTACAATAGGATTTTAGGATAGTTTAGGATTCGTGTAGGAAGTTATTATTCAAGATTAGCAAGACGTGAGATCAAGGGAGGGCACGGAATGGCTCAACTGCTGTGAAGCTGTGATTGGGTTGACATAAAGCTCGTTAAAATACAATCAAGTAGCGTAGGCTACAATGCTTTACACTATTGTGTAGATACTTGATTGCTTGAGTTAATTGGGAGGGGGGTAATTAAAAATACGGTAATCAAATATAGTATATAAACATATGACAAGCCCATTAAAACTCTGTAAACAGCCATTACTGTAACGTCACGATTTGCATTTTTATAAACAAAATTCAATATTGCACAATCATTATTATTGTGCAATAATGACATTTCAAATCATTTATCTTGGTTGTACGCAACCAAGTTGTGTGGTTGTGTGGTTGCGTGGTAGTTGCAAGTGGTTGTGTTGTGGCAACGTTTAAAATTATAGCCAAATCAAACTCAATTAATAACCAGCCAAACACTGCATTGCTATAAATAACGTAAATATCAAACCTTAGAAAGTGTTATTAGCTACTGCTCATGATAGACTCAGACTGATAGGCTACCGGTAGGTGCTGTATAACAACATAGGAATTGATAGATAAGTAATAAAAAGTGTAATTTATATTTTAGAGATAATAAAAACTCTCTTAACCCTCCGAGTGTTATTTAACTACAGCGACACGCAAACACTATTTACGGCGAAGGCTCTATGACTGACTGAATCGGATTGAACTGGATCGAGTTAGGTATCGTTCTTTTCGTTAGATTCTAAGCTTTCTCCAGAGGTCTGTCTCAGCGCTTTATGTTCTCCGAGCCGATCGTAATTGTAGCAGACAGCTGACGTGCGTATTTGTAAACAGCTTGGTTATAACCTCGGACCGATGACTGATGTGTTTTATTAAGTTTATCATTGTTTTAGTGTTAAAAATCAAAAGTAGTGATATACGTGGTGCATTATAAGAAGATTTAAGTGATTTTGAAGGGCTGGTTGATGATCCTGAAGAAGTAGGTAGTGATATTGATGTAAATTATCAGCCAGATTTCTAGCTATGGTTAGGCTATGCATTCTTAGCTAAACGCTATGTACTGAAATCTGTTTTTTGCCCATAACTTATTTATTTGCAAATCGACTTCCTTATATTATTATATATTTGTAATCCTCATAAAATTTAGAACAAAGTGGCTATTTTAAAATATTTATAGGCCTATAATTTATACAATTTCATTGAGCGTGAACTTATTTTTTTTTTGAAAATTTTCCAAAATATTTTTTTTTTACCTAAAAAATTTTTTTTGAACAAATGTTCCTTATGTTTTATATATAATATTGAAGCCCATGATTTTCCAAACAAAATGGTATATACAACAGTATAATTAACATTGTTTTTAAGCTTCTCAGATCCGTTTTAATAATAAAACCTTGCAAATGAGCTAAAAATAGGCAGACATTAAGGCCAAAACAAGGGACACTCGGAGGGTTAAAAAAGAATGTAACGAGAACAATCTTGTTATTCCTTTTCTTTGTTCTTTATTAGGTTTCTCTTCAATTCATACACAAATTCAACAAGTCGTTATATTTAGGCCTACTCATTGCCCAATCACAGCCTTACTAAAGTTACCATGGTTAGGTACTATTCACTCAATCACAGTTACTAAGCATTGTATCGCCATCATTCCCCAGCTGTTGTACTATCTGAAATTCGTTGTAACATAGCGCACAGCAGACGATTGTTGGCGCAAGCGTTGTTTCCATTTCATTTTCATCAAAGGAGCTGGGATGTTTCCAAAGGGAGAGAGAGGGGGTCGTTATATCAAGAGAAAGACGCTGACAATTCGTTAAGCAGAGGTTACGAACCCTATATAGATATTCTGGCAATAAAGAAAATTCCTTAAATTGAGGTGACTTATGAAACTCTAATTTTTTTTATATAGAAAGATAAGTTTTCCAGTCCTGTACAATACTGATTCACGGTCTTTTCCCGGTAATCAAAATTCAAGTACAACTTGATACACACAGAATCTCCGGCTCCCGACCTGGATGATGGCTAGTTATTTAATTTAATTTACACTTACATAATAGTGACCGTGATAAATCAAACCCGTAAGCCAAAGCCACACGGTTATTAATCTCACTTGGTTTTGGATTTGCTTATAAACGTGATCGGAAATGGTTAGCTCTATACACAGTATTCGTAAACAACATTTATGTAAACATTTTAGTAACAGCTAGAAAAAGGAAATATTTATCAAAACAGCTGTTCGTAATTTCATTTATGACGTGTTCACTTAACAGATTATTAGTATTTCTTAAATGACGTATGTAGTAAACACGGAGAAAAAACTTGAAAAATCATACAAAATTGGGTCTTTGATCGTCCGTTTTTTTATTGCCAAAATAGTGAGGCCATATTTTAATGGCTAAGGACACTCTCGCCAATCCTGTGAATACGATTAAACCATTAGAATCATAATCGGTACTCTAGTTTTCTTTAGAGTAGGCTGCGTAAAATGCCCTCTGGGCCGTGACAGACAAACATAAATTGAGATAACACATGTTTCAACTTCTTCAATGTATAAAACGTAAAAATAACCCAAAATATGTATAATTCTAGGCAGTGTACAGACGAAACTATAACTTAATTTATACAGATTAACTGGGTTTGAATTTTCTATATCTAAAAAAAATTATAAAACTTTTAGTTTTACAAATAATGCTGGGCGGCGGAATAATAGTTCTCATTTGTTGTGTACCTCATTTATGGTGTGGGGGGGGGGGTTGCGTCATGAGTCTAGGGAGGGATGGGCACCCCTGTCTATGACGTAGGAAATGGTGAAGGAAGTAGTAAGGCTAGCAATGCAGAGTGTGGGAACTGTCTATGGCAATTACATTAATGTAAGTTAACTGCAATCCTAAAATGCTATGGGAAGAGAGGGAAACAGGTCCACGATGTAGGGAGTGGTGAAGGAAGTAGTAAAGGTGAGTAGTGTTGAGTGTGGGAATGGATTAATGTATCTGTAATGCTAAGTCTGCTTTCAGAGTACACTAATGAGTTTCCCCGAGCAAAGCTCGGTCCCCAGGTACTCTTATACTAATAGCCTTAATATATCTTGTTCGGGCGTTTATTGACAGTTCTATGATGTTGAGTAATAAAATGTTCAAAATTGTTTCATTTTGGTCTATCCAACTAAATTAACATTTGATGTTGTGTATGAAATTGTCTAAGCTTACTTGAGAAAAGCTTATCATGTGATTTTTTAAGAAGCCCGTGTATTAGGGATGAATTGGTTTGTAAATAACTTCTTGATCAGCATTGTACGTGTTATTAAATTTACGGAAAGTAAATAAAAGAAACGTCTTATAACACTTATACATATATTTACGCTTATACTGTTACTCACAAGACGGTAAATATACAAAAAAGATGGTAAGTGGTGATCGATTTCGATTGGACACTCCAATCATCATCAGACCCAATAGGTGAAGGTCTGATATTAATATTGGGTTGTGTATTTGGGTTGTGTTGTGTTTGGGTGGGGTCTGATATAATGTGGGTTGTTGTTATATTTGGGACAGTGGTGTTGTAGTTTGCTTGTTTATGAACATATTTTGATAAAATTTGGAAAATGCATTCATTTCATACTAAATTATTACATTTTACAAAAAACACCTTTTTACCCTCCCTGTTGCAGCAAACCTAAGTACTCGTTAAACTTTTATTTAAATAGGGAATAAATGAGATATTTCTAAGGAGACATTTTAGTGTAAATTCAATCAGGGAAATGGAAATTCGCTTAGTCTGCAGGTTTGCTGCGGCGGGGGTATTTTTAAGTGTGTTTAAGTTTGTTATCATGAATAAATAGTTAAAATTATCGTAACATGGGTTGTTTCCATTGAAACGTAATGTAAAACGGCAGCATTTAGCAATGTTTTTAATTTGTTGTACTTCTGGCCTTTTTTAGTGTGCTCTAGTGGCGAAACGGTTCGTCGTAGAAAGAAACATTATACAGGAAACTTGTAGTAAATTTTGTCATCTTTAATTTCACAAAGCAGGATTTTCTCAAAAACCCATACTTACCGAGATTTGCCCGAAAAACCAAAAAAAGTGCCCAAATTTTAAGGTTTTTCACAAAATAACCAATGTTCCGGGCAAAATATCTGTCAGCAAACCTCATATTCGTGTTCAGCGACCCAAAAAACATAAAGAAAAGTGATGATTAGGACTGTACCTAAACTTTCCTCTAACTGTCACTTATATTCCTAATATGCCTAGCCTACAAGTTCAAAGAAGAAATATTGAAAACGGTAGGAGGAGACAATTAATAATAAGATATCTTATGCGTATGAGCAGAGTAGAAAAAGAGAGGCCTGGTCTAACAGATACCCATCCAAAATACACATTCACTTGGTGAGATGAACAATATTTGCCAGTTCTGCTATGCAACTTACTTACGAAGCACATCGTGTTGTCACGGTGGTAAAGTAAAGTTGCCTAATGTCAGATCAAATGAATGCATGCAAGAAATGTTTACTTCTTACACTGACAGATCAAGATGTTTCAAAACATTTAGTACAAACTATATTAATGCCTTGACTATGATAAGTTCAAGTAGTAAGATTATACCAAATCTTGGCCGACCTTATGTTTTTATTGTAAACTTTTGTGTTACTCGCTCTACTTCAAATGAGAAAAAACGCAAATGGATTGTTTACTTCTAGGTTATGTTGCCAGTTCCTTGGACAAACTTATACAAAGTTTTTTGACTAAATTCACCAGCACAATCCAGACATTTCAAGTCAAAAATGAGAAGTTTCAAGAGCTTATTTACTATTGAAAGTTTTAGTGGCAATATTAGACCAAACATAAGTGAAGGAATTAGTGTTTATGTATTCAACGACAAGTAGTTACGGCCAAGTTTATTTTTATGGTTCAGGAAAGGCAAATAATATACGCTGTTCAAAAAGAGAAAATGACAATTGCTATCCAAATCTTACAAAAGTTGTCCAACCTATTTCGACAAATGAATCCATACTTTCAAAACTTTGGGACAGGTATTAAGAGAAACTCCACTGAACAACGTTAGAATGTTCTGATGCGGGGCATATATACTGTGACTGACAGATAACAAGTTAAAATACGTTAACCAACTTTCCATGGTGTTGCTGCCTTAGCCTATTCAAAACAGATTATGGCTGTCCAGTTGGTAACCCAGAGTTTGTGAGTAAAAAATGGAGCACATGAAATGGTTGATATCACCCAACTTTTCAGGATTCTCTACGGAGAAAATTTGTTTGATTAGGGGGATGTTTCAAATCAAAGGAATAAAATGACCAACTTAAATACTTAACACAGGTTATCAGTAAGGTAACAGTTTTCTTCAATTCTCAATGCTGGAAAAACTTTGTTGCAACATGTTAACTCCAATTGAAGCAGATCGTTTAGCATTCATTAGAAGTTAGGTGAGCCTTGTCGACGCAAATAGAGATATTTAAAATTAGTTTCTAACAAGTGTTTAAACAACTCTAAGATGTAACTAGAATTACTCAAATTTAAGCATAACGTTTTCCTCGGCGTTATGTTTCATACTATGCGGCTCATTGAGCCGCACGGGTTCTCTAGTATATAATATATTAGTATAGCCTAGTTATAGCCTATGTAGCATATGATATGCGGCATACTTTACTTTTACTATACTTCCAGCTTAAAAAATAAAATAAATGCTCCTCCCAAAGAAGTTGATTTCCAAGAAATGCCAAAAAGTGTTGAAAGACTCATGAAACTTAAGCAGATGACCAAAGAAGGATTTTTTGACAAACAAAAGAAAAAGAAGGAAAAACACAAGAAGAATCTTATGGATACTTCAAGATTATTAGGAACAGAAAAAATACTACCAGGTAACAATCAATTTGAACAAATTGAACTTCAATCATGTATTGATCAATGATTTCACTACGCCTATTTCTATACCTCCCATTTATCCTAAGAACATCCTAAGAAATCCAAATCCTTTAAGAAAGCTTTTAGTGGATACACACACATCAAGAGGAGAAGAGTAGGCAAAAAAACTGCTAAATGCCTGATTTAAGGTGCAACTCACAAATAATCGAACCAATCATATTAACAACCTTGAGTTGTCCACCATTATTTTAGATGGACCTCTCCCACCTAGCTTTCCAAAAGACCAGTGGACTCCCTACGTGTTGAACTCTCACTCTAAAGTTTTGTCTCATGGCCTATGGATGTCTCCTAAACTGCTCGGCTATTGATCAGACCAAACAGTATATTGCACTAAGTAACAACACTGGTAATTCAAAGTCCAAACGTGGTACTTAAGTTATAATACTTACTCCCAGAGGGACTGTAGGGATCAAAAGAACAAAGGATTCTTAAAACCACCTGATTGCTAATTCTAGATTATTGTCCCATTTAAGAGTTTGTTTTGTTTAGGAATGTCAAAGCCTGACCGAACCCTACCTCGTTTGGTCCAACGTCCAGGAGAGTCTAATAAAACATTCTTGTATCGTGTCAGTCAAGCCACAAATGACTTTGTTAAAGAGGTAAGAGAGACTGTTTAACTTTCTCCCCCTATACATAGTATGCGGAGAAGGTATTGTTTTCTTCAACATTTTTGAGTTTGAGTTTTGAGTAGTTATAACAGTTTTGGGGTTTTCAAAGTGATGTCTGTCCGACTGTGTGTGTCTGTCGGACCGGTAGTCCGATTTAGATGAAATTTGGAATGTAGGTGCTAATCCATGGTATCTCGAGGCGTTTTATTATTTTTCTTTAATTTTGATTTTTAATGGTGATTTTTCAATAAAAACCCATAAAATATTAGAAAAAACTGATTTAAAAAAAACGGTTCTCATTGAAATTTGTCTGTTATTGTCCTTATGATTTCAAAACAAAATAGTGCAACCTGTAAAAATTAGTTTCAAAAGTTAATGCAACTTTTGTGATTTTGCCTATTAAATATCATAGTTACTTTAATTGCTTACCTATGATAAAGGATGTTGGACAAGCTATAGAGCGAGGTGAATAAAAACAAGTGATGACTTGAGAGTGTTCACTAAGCATGTCTAGTCTACTCTAAAATAACTTGTGAATAAATACACGGGTTCACTCGCGAGAGTTGTCTAGTGGTACAGAGGGTTGCCTCTTGCACTGGCAAGTGATCACTTATAGAGAACACTTGTTTTTGAAAGAGGACACTCGTTTTTCATAATAAAAACAAACATTCTCACTTGGGCATTTTGAAAACTACTTGAGCAATTAAGCTGATTTTTTTCATAAATAGGGTTGATACAACCGCAGGCTTAATGGTCATAGTAATCTTTTATTTTACTATGCTCTCTTAGGGCTCAGCCCTGACAGCTTATTAAGTCCACTGTTGTTCTTCGAAGCAACCACGAAAAGCCACTCGAAATGCCACCCAAACCGGTACGGCAATCAATAGTTTTAGCCCACTAAAACTTATGAAGTCAAACGGGGCGAAGCCTGCGGGTAACAGCTAGTTATAGTATAATTGTTAGTTGTTTACCATACAAATAAGATTTTTCCTGATCTTTTCAGCTATGTTGGATCACATTTTCAATTACAATATATGTCCAAAATTTGAAGTTTGACTAATCTATGAGTGTTTTTTTAACAATTTAGTTTAATACATTTTCATATCCTTTTTTAGGTCAAATTTGAAGTCAAGCACAACATGAAAATGAAAAGAGATGAAACAACTGGAGAGGTCAAGTTTGACAAAGTGGAGGTGCATCCAGTGGACAAAATGTTTAAAGACAAACTTGAAGCCTCTAATAGCCGGAAATCAAAATACAGTAAAAAAAAGAAAGTAGCAGGTGAGATACTGAAAAGTAATACTTAATTTGACTGGCTTAAAAACCCCAAATTATCCACCCACAACATCTATCTATATATATAATACGCTAAGCCGATTTTTGTGAACAGAACTCCTCTCTCATTTTTAGACCGATTTTAATGATTAAAGTGTAAAAAAAATGGCCCTAATCTGTAGTTTTGCAAAGTGTTTTTAAATTGTTGAAATCTTTATTAGTTTGGGCAGGATTTTCCATAAAAGTTGGGATTCCTCCCATAAGATTAACATGGGGGAATCTAAATATTTAAAGGGAAACTTTGTGTCCACTAATTTGAGAGAACGGCTGGGCGTAGAAACTTGGTAGAGGTGTCCAAAGAAAGGTCTTGGTCTGTAGATGAGTTATCAAAAGAAAAACAAAGTAAATTCCCCTAGGGCTCTGCCCCAGAGGCCTTTAAAGATCCCTACACAGATTTGTTTACATTTTGACCATGTGGATAATACTTTTTAATGAAACAGCTGTTAATTTTTAAATTGTATTTAAACAACACACTTTGAGCGCGTTCTGGGAACATGTATCGGTGCACCGGTGCAAAAAATGTGTTGTTCTGGGTGACCGGTGAGCTAACCTAGCAGACAGCTATTTCCTCTTTTTCCTCCACCGATGCAAGATTTCTGCACCGGAGAAATTGTACGGTGCATAATACACCGGCAGCCTCTGATTGGTCAGTTTCTTTGACAACAGCTTGTAGCTACGGCAAGATGGCGGGTCCACCGTTATAATAATGTTCATTAGTTTTATAGGTTATGTTGCGTAATGAGTGAAAATTTTTTCAATGAGGTGGTTATATTACGTAATAAATAATAAATAATAATTTTCTAATAATTTATTCCGTGAGGGCAAGTCTGTTTGTTTGATTTAAATGTAATAAAGCAAATAGTAGATGAATGTGTAAATTATAATCCGATGTGTACCGTAAACCGGTGACTAACCGTTCTGGGATACCAAGACTCTTGCCCCGGGGCGGCACCGATGAGTAAGCCACCGGTTAATCTGCACCGGTGCACCGGTACACGTTCCCAGAACGCGCCCATTTATTTATTGGGAGTTACTGAGTTGTCCAAAAGAAGTATTTGCAATGTTATTATCTGATTTTAAAATTGATTTTCTTCTGTATCATGTCATGTTTTGCAATAACGTTCTATTACAAAATCAGTGGAAAATCCTTTTATCACAGTAACTCTATTAACATTATTTCTTATTGAACTATCTTATATCTATTGTACGGGGTTTCTGTCTGCCTTTTTCACCACTTTGTCTATGCTTTATCATTCTAGACCAGACAGATCATCATAGGTTCATGAGATTATTGTTATTCATTTTTTCAATCTGTGGAAAAATCTTCCATTGTGTAATACAATACAAAATAATACAAGTGCAGAAGCGGACGATGCCCATATAAGCTGTGTCCATATTTTGTTAAATTAATAGTAGTTTAGATCAACTGGATAAAACATTTTACAATATTTATGTAGAATTATGTGCATGATTTAGAAAGTCATTAAGCTGGAAATCTGCAATTTACTGCAGACTTTTCAGAGAGGTTACTTCGATGTATTCATTCGCCTTAGTGAAAACATAATATGAGACGTAGGAATTGGCTAACTCAGGAACTCGCTAACTCGGTCGCGTGTCGGAACTGGCTAACTCTGGAACTGGCTAACCGTCTCAGTCAGGAATTGGCTAACTCCGGAACCCGCTAACTCGATTTTGTCTCGCGGCGGAAGTCGCTAACCCGGCCGCGCCCACGCACGGAGCGTTGCCAACCTTGTACGACGAAATAATCGTATACTGCCAAATTTAAAAATGTCAGTGTCAATGAAGATACAGTAAATGTTATTGTTATTTGTTATCGATTCTACTTTTAACAGACAACTAGCCCAAAGTAATTCAAAGACAATAAAAAAATCATGAAAAGGTGTTTTTTTATTTAACTGTAATGGCCAATTTAATGTTTATGATTTTGTCTTAAATGTAAATGCCATCAGTATAAAAGAAAATAATTGAATATGAAAACTATTGAAAATTCAGTTTAATAGGTACTAAATAGTTAAACCTCTACGAAATTAAGCTAAAATACACACAAGTTCTCAAACACAGAAAACAAATTTAATCGTAATGTCGTAATAAACCAAAACTATTAATTAATACAGTCATCAATCATCGTAACTGATGAAATGAGAGAATAAAATACATAAAATACTTTATTAATAATTGATGTAAAAAGGAAAGATATTAAAACATTAACACTTCAAACTGTGAACATATTAGAACAACAAAATAATCACAAGCAGCTGATATAAAAAGATACATTAAAAAGATATTTGATTATATAGCATTAAGCAAAGCAATACTATATAAAATCCTCAACATTCCCCCTTAATCAAACATCTTTTTTTTATTTAATCTGAGTCTTTAAGTCCCAAGTCCGTCACAAAGTGATTACATTTTTCACGTGACAAAGGTTTGGTTAAAATATCAGCCGTCATATTTTCAGTTGGCAAATACTTAATTTCAATTAACTTCTTTTGTACAGCTTCTCTTATGAAGTGATGTCTAACATCAATATGCTTCGTGCGATTATGAGCTTGAGTGTTTTGAATAAACTTCTGAGCACTTTGATTGTCATTATACAGTACAACAGTGTAGAGCTTGTCACTTATCTCACTTAAGAAGTTTTTCATAAAACACACCTCTTTAGTTACATCACTCATTGCTAAATCAGGGTGTCTACCAGATATCTCAAATGGAATTCCCGACTTTTTCCCGACTTTTCATTACCATTTTTATATAAATCCCGACCAAACACTCGGTCCATTCTCCATGTTACTACACCTTTTTCCGTCTCGCGGTCACGGTACCTTCGTCAACATATGTTGTCACTTACGACCCAGCGAAATCACTGAAGATCGAAACGTATCACATGCCAAGAAAATCCCGTATTAAATGTAGGGGTGTGTGAAGCAGCAAAACATTTCAACTCAAAGCAACGATTCGATTTAAAAAAATGTTGATGTAACTCGGTTCGAAGCAACATGGATTTTTCTATTCATACTTCTCAGTGGAGTGAAATATCTGTTTTCAATCATACATTAGAAGAACCAGTATTTCTAGAAATATCAGTGAGCTTCTTGCCTATTTCATAATTTTTACTTGCAGCATCATGTTGTTAAGTATGTTACCTATTTTATTTTATTCATTTTATAAATAAAGATATGTTTGGGTGTAAACAAATAAAAACCTTTGTAAGATTTAAATACTGAATCTTTCAATTGGTTTACATTGATAAAATAAGAGGATAGAATCAGAACTACAAGGTATACATAACTTCTTGTATGGCGAAGCAATGTCTCAGTGTATGCCATGTACTTGGATGGCAATAACCTGTATGGCTAAGCAATGTCTCAGTGTATGCCATGTACTTGGATGGCAATAACCTGTATGGTCAAGCAATGTCTCAGTGTATGCCATGTACTTGGATGGCAATAACCTGTATGGTCAAGCAATGTCTCAGTGTATGCCATGTACTTGGATGGCAATAACCTGTATGGCTAAGCAATGTCTCAGTGTATGCCATGTACTTGGATGGCAATAACCTGTATGGCTAAGCAATGTCTAAGTGTATATCATGTACTTGGATGGCAATAACCTGTATGGCTAAGCAATGTCTCAGTGTATGCCATGTACTTGGATGGCAATAACCTGTATGGCTAAGCAATGTCTCAGTGTATGCCATATACTTGGATGGCAATAACCTGTATGGCTAAGCAATGTCTCAGTGTATGCCATGTACTTGGATGGCAATAACCTGTATGGTCAAGCAATGTCTCAGTGTATGCCATGTACTTGGATGGCAATAACCTGTATGGTCAAGCAATGTCTCAGTGTATGCCATGTACTTGGATGACAATAACCTGTATGGCTAAGCAATGTCTCAGTGTATGCCATGTACTTGGATGGCAATAACCTGTATGGCTAAGCAATGTCTAAGTGTATATCATGTACTTGGATGGCAATAACCTGTATGGCTAAGCAATGTCTCAGTGTATGCCATGTACTTGGATGGCAATAACCTGTATGGCTAAGCAATGTCTCAGTGTATGCCATATACTTGGATGGCAATAACCTGTATGGCTAAGCAATGTCTCAGTGTATGCCATGTACTTGGATGGCAATAACCTGTATGGCTAAGCAATGTCTAAGTGTATATCATGTACTTGGATGGCAATAACCTGTATGGCTAAGCAATGTCTCAGTGTATGCCATGTACTTGGATGGCAATAACCTGTATGGCTAAGCAATGTCTCAGTGTATGCCATATACTTGGATGGCAATAACCTGTATGGCTAAGCAATGTCTCAGTGTATGCCATGTACTTGGATGGCAATAACCTGTATGGTCAAGCAATGTCTCAGTGTATGCCATGTACTTGGATGGCAATAACCTGTATGGTCAAGCAATGTCTCAGTGTATGCCATGTACTTGGATGGCAATAACCTGTATGGCTAAGCAATGTCTCAGTACTCAGTGTATGCCATGTACTTGGATGGCAATAACCTGTATGGCTAAGCAATGTCTCAGTGTATGCCATGTACTTGGATGGCAATAACCTGTATGGTCAAGCAATGTCTCAGTGTATGCCATGTACTTGGATGGCAATAACCTGTATGGTCAAGCAATGTCTCAGTGTATGCCATGTACTTGGATGGCAATAACCTGTATGGCTAAGCAATGTCTCAGTGTATGCCATGTACTTGGATGGTAATAACTTGTATGGCTAAGCAATGTCTCAGTACTCAGTGTATGCCATGTACTTGGATGGCAATAACCTGTATGGCTAAGCAATGTCTCAGTACTCAGTGTATGCCATGTACTTGGATGGCAATAACCTGTATGGTCAAGCAATGTCTCAGTGTATGCCATGTACTTGGATGGCAATAACCTGTATGGTCAAGCAATGTCTCAGTGTATGCCATGTACTTGGATGGCAATAACCTGTATGGCTAAGCAATGTCTCAGTGTATGCCATGTACTTGGATGGTAATAACCTGTATGGCTAAGCAATGTCTCAGTACTCAGTGTATGCCATGTACTTGGATGGCAATAACCTGTATGGCTAAGCAATGTCTCAGTACTCAGTGTATGCCATGTACTTGGATGGCAATAACCTGTATGGCTAAGCAATGTCTCAGTGTGTGCCATGTACTTGGATGGTAATAACTTGTATGGCTAAGCAATGTCTCATCTCAATGAATAGCTTATATAATTAATGTCAATCATTTGAATAATGTCAATAAGTTATATGGATACTGATAGTCAAAGTAACAGTATCAATGTAACAGTCAACTACGTATATGGATACTGATTCAATGACGTATAGACACTGATTCAAAAAGTTATTTGGATAATGATTCAATACCGTATATAGATACTGATTCCATAACGTATGGATGCTGATTCAAAAACGTATATTATGGACCCTGAATGCCCATGATTCAAATCGTTATTTTGATCATCACTGAATCGAATTGGAATTCCGATGCATTTTCGTTTCATCCCCCACCCCTCAAATGTAATCCCGTCCCAATGATCAGAAATATAAGATCCAGAACATTTTTTTAAAGTTTTGGGACCCGTTCATCCCTAATTTTGAAAGGTTAGATTATTCCCGACTTTCGGCCGAAATTCATGACTTTTTCACGACTTTTCCCGACCTTTCAAAATCCCCGACTTTTTCCCGAATTTCCCGGAATTCCCGACTGGTAGACACCCTGTAAATATTCCGCTTCCGTACTGGATAAAGCAACAGTACGTTGTTTCCTTGATTCCCAAGAAACTGCACATCCTCCAGCTTTCAAGACAAAACCAGTTGTCGATCTTCTATCAATTGTGTTTCCAGCCCAATCTGCGTCAACATATGCTTCCAAATTGAAGTTATTGGTAGATTTGAATGTAAGTGCATATTTTCTAGTCCCAACTAGATATCTCAGTACACGCTTTGCTGCAATCCAATGACTTTTATCATGACATGTGTTGAACTGACTTAAATAGTTTGTAGCATACGATATATCAGGCCTTGTACACACTGAAAGATATAGAAGTCCACCAATCAGCTGTTGATAAGGATAATTGGATTTCTCTTCATTAGAAACCTTTTCAAGCTTCAAGTTTACTGCCATTGGTGTAGATGCAGGTTTTCCTTCTGTCATGTTAAAACGCTGCAAAAGATTTGTCACATAGCTACTTTGTGAGAGTGATATGGTTCTCTCTTTACGGTTTCGAGTCACTTTCATACCTAGACAGTTGGTAACAGGTCCTAGAACTTTAGTTTCAAAAGTTTTTTGAAGAGCTGTTATTAGATTTCGTTTTTCAACTTTATCATTAGTGAAAATAAAAAAATCATCCACATACAAAGCTAGAATTGTTAAACCACTTTTCTGTTTCTTCATGTAAACACACTGTTCACATTTAGATTGTTTGTAGTTTAACTTCGTCAAAAATTCATGAACAGTTTTATTCCAAGATCTACTTGCCTGTTTCAGTCCATAAATACTCTTTTTTAAGAGACAAACTTTATTTTCTCCCTTTTCAAAACCAATAGGTTGTTCCATGTAGATAGTTTCTTCTAAAGAACCATTCAAAAATGCTGTAGTTATATCAATATGATCAATATCCATGTTAAGTTCATTTCCAATAGAAAACAATAATCTAATCGTTGAATACCGCACAACAGGAGAGAAAGTCTCTGTAAAATCAACACCATATTCTTGGCTAAAACCTTTGGCAACAAGGCGTGCTTTGAACTTCTCAAGATCACCATCAGCATTTTTCTTAACTTTATAAACCCACTTGCATTTAACCACATTTTCAGTCTTAGGACGATCAACCAACTCCCAAACATTGTTCTTAATCAGAGAATTATACTCTTCATCCATGGCATTCATCCATTCTTCTTTGAAATTACTTTTAATTGCCTCATTGAAATTTTGCGGTTCATCAAAAACATCGACAGCTTGATATGAAACGAAATCGTTCATCCATAATAGTTTTCTGCGATCACGTTCAGGTCTTTTATCATCAATCAAAGAATTCCCTTCTTCCAAAACTAGCTGTTCATTTTCATCATGTGAATTGTCTAGATAAGAATTTTCATTTTCTGAAACTTCCTGTTCACTTTCACTGTTAGAATGAACAAGATTTTCTTCGTTGTCAACAGATGTTATATCATTGTTTGGTTCCTCCACAAGTTCAGTTGTGCTACTGTTTATAACAGTGTATTCAACTTGTCGACTTTCATTTTTCAGGTCATCTTTCACATCAGAGGAATGACATTGGTCTTCTACAAAAAGTACATCACGTGCTTTTATAATAGAATAAGGTTTCTTAGGATCAATTAGTCTGTAGCCTTTGGAATGTTCACAATACCCAACCATAATACAAGGCTTTGCTTTTGTGTCAAGTTTCTTTCCGTAACATTTGGGAATATGAACATAAGCTTTACAGCCAAAAACCCGTAAGTGACTTAGATCAACCTTTGAACCAGTCCAAACTTCCTCTGGTGTTGCATTCTTTAAAGCTGCTGTAGGACTACGATTCTTCAAATAGATAGCTGTGTTTATAGCTTCTCCCCAATATCGTTTTCCTAAACCTGAATCTTGAAGTAAACATCTTGTCTTTTCAACTAGTGTTCGGTTAACATGTTCACTTACACCATTTTGCTCTGGAGTGTGGGGTATAGTGGTCTCACGAACAATGCCATTTAAACGTAGAAAATCTGCAAATTGTTTGTTAACATACTCACCCTTGCCATTATCAGTTCTCAAGCGCTTAATTTTAAAGCCAGTTTGATTTTCTACTTCCATTTTGAAGTCTTTGAACTTACTTAAAACCTCATTTTTGTGTTTAAGTAAATAACCAAAAGTTTTTCTTGAGAGATCATCGGTGAATGTTAAAAGATAAAGAGATCCACCCCAACTTTTAACTGACATTGGTCCACATAAGTCTGAATGAATTAGCTCAAGTAATGAAGTAGCTCTGATACTTTGACCTTTAGGAAAAGATTTTCTTGTTATCTTACCTTCAATACATGTGGTACAAGTATTCTCCTTTTCTGATTTTGAATAATTTACTCCATTAACTAAACCATTTCTTAGTAAATCCATTCCTTTATGACTTAGATGACCTAATCTACGGTGCCACGTACCTTTGGTTGCAACTGTAAGAGCAGCTGATGAATTATATTCTTTGAATTTAGAGTGACCATTCAACTCTGTTGGCTCAATTAAATTTAGTTTATATACACCACCGTCATTCACAGCAGAAATGTCACTATTTCCCTCTATTCGACAGTCATTTTCTGAATAAATTCTGCACGAATCTTTGTCAAAAACTACTATTTTTCCTTTTTCTGTAATTTTATTTACAGACAACAAATTAGTAGTAAGTTCTGGTATGTATAAAACATCCTTAACAGTAACTTTATTAGAATTTTCTATATAAAGTTCAATATCACCATTGTAAGTTTTGCATTATTGGCCACCAAAACTTCCTTCTTTTCAAACTTACCATTTTTCACCATTTGATTACTCATATGAGTTGTACAACCTGAATCAATGACCCAATCATTATGACCAACTTTGGATTCATAAGATTTTATATTTTCAGTATGGAAAACAGTTGTAAGCAA
Source organism: Macrosteles quadrilineatus (assembly GCF_028750875.1). Classification (NCBI taxonomy): domain Eukaryota; kingdom Metazoa; phylum Arthropoda; class Insecta; order Hemiptera; family Cicadellidae; genus Macrosteles; species Macrosteles quadrilineatus. Next base: position 19,212,817 of record NW_026542594.1, read on the forward strand.
CAGATTGTCATTTTCTTTGTGTTTCCCAACATAATTTGCCTTAGATCTGTGCTGAGAATTATTGCCAAGATTATGACAGTTAGGCTTAATATGTCCAGGTTGGTTACAATTATGACAAATAATTTTCTTCTGTGGTCTAAACTTACCTTTTGAATCTTTCAACTTCTCAATTTTCTTGGCATAAGAATGTTTAGTTGCCAAAGCTGATTCACTTCCAGTTGAAGTATTTTCAGAATTCCTAAAATCCTCTTGTAAGAGACGATTCTTAACAAACTCACTTGAGACAGTTGTTTGAGTAACTTCAATACCCATAATAAGCGGTTCATATTCTGAAGGTAAACCACCCAGAAGTAACATTGCAACTTCTTCATCATCAACAATGTGATTTATGTCTGCTAACTGTTGAACTAAGGACAAAGTTCCATTTACATAGCCATTGTGCTAAAATCTTCCAATTTCGTTCTAAGTAAACGTCTTAAAAGACTAAGTCTTCTAACCAAACTTTTGTTTTCAAAAGCATTTTGGAGATTATCCCAAGCTTCTTTAGCAGTGTTAGCATTCCTAACATAAGGATAACAAGTAGGCAAAACATTTAAACAAATTTTTGCAAGAGCCTTTTGATCTCTGTTTTTATCTTTAATTTCAGTATCATCAGATACACAATCCCAAAGTCCATCAATTATTAATGCCATTTTCATTGAAAACTTCCAATTGTTATAATTTGAAACACCCTCTAGACGTTCAACATTACTATTTCCTCCCATTATAATATTTGTCATACTAGACAATCCTGTATTACTTGAGGTAGGTGTAATAGTATGAGTTGTATTATTGTTTTCTTGTGTAGTTTCCATTTTAGGTCAAACAACATAAAAATTCATTTCAAGAAATTGGGTAACAAAATATTTTTCATAAGCCTAGAAATCTTACCAAACACAATCAGTCCAGAATTCTTCATTTTAATGTAGTTTTATACATATTCAAAATGAATTATATCAAAAACGTCTTCTGGGCCCATAACCTGATGAAATGAGGGAATAAAATACATAAAATACTTTATTAATAATTGATGTAAAAAGGAAAGATATTAAAACATTAACACTTCAAACTGTGAACATATTAGAACAACAAAATAATCACAAGCAGCTGATATAAAAAGATACATTAAAAAGATATTTGATTATATAGCATTAAGCAAAGCAATACTATATAAAATCCTCAACAGTAACTTTCATAACTAATTCATAGATTTAAAATTAATCTATGAATCGTCCAACGTGTACAAATATGACATAGACTAAGTTTCATATCAATTTATAGAATAGCTGTAGAGGCCTAAATCTATTCTAATAGTTTAAACCAAAGCATAGTAGGCCTACTAGTAAATAGTTGCCTAATTCTAAAATGTGTTGAATTTTTTAGTAATATTGTTACATGTTTTAAAACAGTTTGTAAATTGTACACCTAAGCATCACTAGTAAATAATAGGAGAGGATATAATATTCATATAATAAAACGTGACAGGTTTATTTTAATTCACGATTCTTAATCAACGACTTGGCGGAATTTCCTGATTTGAGTGTTGGGTTTCCTTTATATTGCTTTTACAATCGAAATAAACTATACCAAGCCATTGCTCAATTCCCCGTTGGAACCCCGGTACTGAGCTACTCAATAGACAATAGCTTTGTTTTTGGATAAGATCAGGTAATTTTAGCTATGGCCACCATTCATATAAATGATAACAAACAAGAACGACTGGGTTCATTTAGAACCATAAAAACTCCAGACTTTTATAAAGAAGGCCTACTGAAAGACGTAAAATTAATATTAATAAAAAAAAAATTAAGAGGATGACCCGAGTTCTAACTAATAGCCTATGATAACAGAAATTTACAAGTTGTATTTATGCATAGACAAATTTGTAATGCAATCCATGAATACATTAGGCTTCCCACTTTATAATGTATTGATCAATATTTATTAAAATTCAATAGCTCTATTTAAAAAAAAAATACATTACCACTACCGGTACAATGTATTTCTATAATGACGTTTAACGTGCAAATTTTATCATGAATTATGGTTCAATTTTACGATTCAAGGTTACAAGCCCAGTATATAAAATACGAACTTGAAAATTTTATTTGAAGAAGTTCACATAATGGTTTTTATTTGAATAAAAGAAACAAATGGTGGACTACGAAAATAGATATTTCATAACATGTAAAAGATCCAAATTAAATGTACAGTATTATCTTTTTGCATCCCAATAAGCTACTATTTAAGTAAGAAAATCACATACCCCCTTATATTAGTACATTTCTCATCCTTATGGATCAGCTGAAGACAGTTTTATTGTTAGATCTGTCCGGTGCACTGTCATTAGAGGTCGTGTTTTGTTTACAATTGTTTCTTGTTTTCAGTCATTTAAAACCTCGTTTAACCAAAGAAAACCTTCTAATCATAACTAATAACACGTCCCCTAGTTGTATAACCAAACAGTAAAGAACAAATCATAAAGTTAACAATAAAATAATAGAAACACAATTACGTCGACATTGGCGATCAGTGTCACCGGACATGAACTAGACACGAACAACGAGCTTCAAAGTTTACAATGGGATGCAAAATTTACTTGTGTTGGTTAGTCTGTGATAAGACTATAATGCATTTTCTACCCTAATAATCATAAGAATAATATTAAACATACTTCTGAATATATATTTATTTAGTCGACTACGTTGATCTTAATCCTAATTATTCGTAGGATACGACATTATGGTGCCGATATAGGTACTACACTTTTGGCATCACTGGCTAAAAATCTTCGTGCTTGGCTCCCATTGGACGGCCCGCGAGGCTTCTGATTGGGAGTTAGCGAGTTCCGCCGAGGGACCGGCTCTAGATCGGGTTAGCGGGTTCCGGAGTTAGCCAATTCCGAAACCGAACAAGTTAGTGAGTTCCTCTCATCAACCAAATTTGAAGATAGGGCGTTTAACATGGGGTTAGCGAGTTCCAGAGTTAGCCAATTCCGCGGACCCCATAATATAGATATGTATACAAATAAGAACTTGAACTCCTAACCACTACACTCACTTTGTCCAATGGCTTTGTCCTTTTTCTGAAGGTCCGCAGCGCCATGTTATGTTTTCAGGATTTCTTAAATCAAAAACACAGTTGAACATTTAAAGTTTAGTTTTATTAACATCAAACCATTTGGACATTACTAGATTGAGAGTCACATTTTTACAACAGTCATTGAGGTTATCCAGAAGTCAGAAGCCTAGTATATAACACAGGCTGTGTAGCCAACCTTACAAATACAAATCACCAACAACCTTATCAGGAAGGCGTGTATATATAACACTAGCTGCAAGCTATTTGAGAGGAAAACTCATATCCATTACCTTATTATAATAATTTTTACAGGTACATAGTATAATTCAATTATTATTATTTATAATAATAATAATAATAATCATAAATAATTTTACTACTTATAAAAAATGAACACAATTCTTTTAATGACTGCAATAATGATGGTAAGAGAAGTGTCTTAACTCCTAGAAAAGGTTGGTCAAACTGAGCAGTTTTAAAATTCAGGATAGATAAACCGACTTCTTTTTTTGTCAGAGCTCAAACGGTTGATCCAAGCGACAGTCAATCCAGGTTCAGTTAAAGAAGGGTCTACTTTGTATGATTATTTTCAATTCTCTATGCCTCATTTAATTCTTTAAAAATAAGCTCTAACTTGGTAAAACTTCTGCAGAGGAATTACTAAGCAAAACAGGACGACGTCGTTTAAGACATCAAGCAAAGAAGGAACACCTCAGAGAATTGAAAGGGGAAGGAGTTGATGATGGAAAGGACGATTTCCATCAACTCCGAGACAAAATAGAATTTAACGAGGTTGTCCATAGACCACCACAGCTGACAGCTCTGCCTCGGAAAGCCATCATCACCAGCGACGAAGGCATTGCAAGGAGAGTAAGTATGGTTTTTTAGTTGCTCTTTGGTTTTTTTCAAGAATCTTAAAACAAATTAGAACATTTTTTTTTTTTTAGAAATAGGTAAGTAATTTTGCCAATGTCTAATTAAGTTTGAAAAAATGAATCATCAGATTTTGAAATATTATGATTTATTCCAATCAAGGCCAAGTACCTCTTGGGGTACAAATGGCCATGGGAGTAGATTGGCTGCCATATTTTACTGTGTTAAGACCTCTAGTTTGCGTTGGTTTTCTTTTACCAGGACCTTCAAAATGAGGGGTCACTCGATGGGTCTTTCCATTTGAAATTTTTGAGTTCCCCCCAAAATCCCCCATTTTGGGGATGTACACCAAGTGGCGGTTATGCCCAAAAAGTACTTCATAACATGCCATAAAGGTGTGCCAGGTTTAGTTTTTCTAGTATACAGGTAGTAACACCGTGATACAGGTAGTGTGTAGGGCCGTTAAAAAAATAACAGGTGGTTTCCACACTTTTTACTAATCCTGTATATATTCAGCGTGCTCAGTTGTACTTTATTATTATTTACTACAATAATTTAATATATCAGCAGCCCTATTACGTGAACACCTAAATTAAAATCTATATATATAATACGCTAAGCCGATTTTTGTAAACAGAACTCCTCCCTCATTTTTGGACCGATTTTGATGATTAAAGTGTCAAAACAATTGCCCTGATCTGTAGTTTTGCAAAGTGTTTTTCGTTTTTTTATATCTTTATTAGTTTGGCCAGGATCATCCATCAAAGTTGGGTTTTCTCCCATAAGATTAACATGGGGGAATTCAAATATTTAATTGGAAACTTTGTCTCCACTAATTTGAGAGAACGGCTGGGCATAGAAATTGGTAGAGGTGTCCAAAGAAAGGTCTTGGTCTGTAGATGAGTTATCAAAAGAAAAACGAAGTAAATTCGCTTAGGGCTCTGCCCCAGAAGCCTTTAAAGATCCCTCCCACAGATTTGTTTACATTTTAGTCATTTATATAATACTTTTTAATAAAACAGCTGTTAATTTTAAAATTGTATTCTAAACAACACTCATTTATTGGGAGTTACTGAATTGTCCAAAAGAAGTATTTGAAATGTTATTTTCTAATTTTAAAATTGATTTTCTTCTGTATCATGTCATGTGTTGCAATATAAAGTTCCATAACGAAATCAGTGAAAAATTCTTTTATCACAATAACTCTTACAATTATTTCTTATTGAACTATCTTATTGAGCGAAGCGAGAGAAGCTCTTATACATCGACTCTTATGCATTTCGTAATACGCAAACTCCTCCTAGACGGCTGAATCAATCGTTTTCAAATTTTGCATAGTGATAAAGACCATATCGGTGAGTGCCAACATCTATATGGCGTTAAAAAAGTCTCTCAGGAATCCGCCCCACTGGGTCTCAAAGTTTCAATGTAATCCTTATGGAAGCAGTATTTGACACATAAACAAAAACATATGATCAGCTGTTGACTTTTGAATGCAGTAGATAAAGAAATAGCTGATGGCATTAATTCACAGATATTAGAACAAAAACAGTATGGATCATAAATATAATCAAATGACGACACTAGCTTGAGGTCCGTGACATAGGAAGTGGTGTAGGAAGTAGTAAAGGTGAGCAGTGTGGTGTGGAAACTATTTATGACGATTAGATTTAGGTATCAGCATTCCTAAAATTCTATGGGAAGGGAGGAAAACGGGTCCGCGACGTAGGAAGTGGTGAAGGAAGTAGTCAAGGTGAGCTGTTCAGAGTGTGGGTACTGTTTATGACGATTAGATTAAGGTATCTCCATTCCTAAAATTATATGGGAAGGGAGGAAAACAGGTCCGCGATGTAGGAAGTGGTGAAGGGAGTAGTCAAGGCGAGCTGTTCGGGGTATGGGATCTGTTTATAACCTTTGTATTAAGGTATTTGCAATACTATGATGCTATGGGAAGGGAGGGAAACAGGCCCGTGACGTAGGAAGTGGTGAAGGAAGTAGTCAAGGCGAGCTGTCCGGAAGTGTGGGAACTGTTTATGACGATTAGATTAAGTTATCTGCAATCCTTAAATGCTATTGGAAGGGAAGTAAAACAGGTCCGCGATGTAGGAAGTGGTGAAGGAAGTAGTCAAGGCGAGCTGTCCGGAGTGTGGAAACTGTTTACGACGATTAGATTTAGGTATCTGCATTCCTAAAATTATATGGGAAGGGAGGAAAACGGGTCCACGAGGTAGGAAGGGGTGAAGGAAGTAGTAAAGTCAAGCAGTCTGGAGTGTGGGAACTGTTTATGACGATTAGATTAAGGTATCTGCAATCCTAAAATGCTATTGGAAGGGAAGGAAACAGGTCCGCGACGTAGGAAGTGGTGAAGGAATTAAAAGTAGTAAAGGCGAGCTGTCCGGAGTGTGGGAACTGTTTATGACGATTAGATTAAGAAATCTACAATTCTAAAATGCTATGGAAAGGGAGGGAAACAGGTTTGTGACGTAGGTAGTGGTGAAGGAAGTAGTAAAGGCAAGCAGTCCAGAGTGTGAGAACTTTGTATGACGATGGATTAAGGTATATGCAATCCTGAAATGCTATGGGAAGGGAGGTAAACAGGTCCGTGACGTAGGAAGTGGTGAAGGGAGTAGTAAAGGCGAGCAGTCTGGAGTGTGGGAACTGTTTATGACGATTATATTAAGGTATCTGCAATCCTAAAATGCTATTGGAAGGGAAGGAAACAGGTCCGCGACGTAAGAAGAGGTGAAGGAAGTAGTAGGCTAGCAGTGCTGAGTGTGGGGAATGTTTGTGGTACTGTAATTTGATTAACATATCTAAAATACTAAAATGCTATGGAAAGTGATGAAAACAGTTATACGATGTAGGAAGTGAATTAGGAAGCAGTAAAGTATGAGCATAGTGTGAGAACCGTCTGTGGCAGTTAGATTAATGTATCTTCAATCTTAAAATGCTATGAGAAGGAAAGGAAACAGTTCTATGACGTAGGAAATGGTGAAGGAAGTAGTAAGGCTAGCAGTGCAGAGTGTGGGAACTGTCTTTGGCAATTACATTAATGTATTTGCAATCCTAAAATGCTATGGGAAGAGAGGGAAACAGGCCCACGACGTAGGGGGTGGTGAAGGAAGTAGAAAAGGTGAGCAGTGTTGAGTGTGGGAATGGATTACTGTATCTGCAATGCTAAAATGCTATAGGAAGAGACTGTAGACTTTAGGTTAAAATGATTACGAAGCAAGCATCGACACATACTTCGATACATTCAATCGTTTACAATAGAAATTTACAACTGAGTTGACAACAGCTGATTTTTACTCCATAGAGGCTAAAAAAGATTTTTACTCCCTAAAGAGTAAAAATGCTTCTTTGGACCCGCAACGCATTCATTAAAAACTACTGTTTTTACTGCAGTACGACAAAAACAATATAATATGAAGGCTTGATGACTCCGCTCAATTTTGTGGATGCCTCTGCGAACGCCACCTAGTATTTATTTTACGGGTTGGTGTCTGCCTTTTTCACACCTTTTCCCTATATTTTATCATATTCTAGACAGATCATCATAGGTTCATGAGATTATTGTCATTCGTGCTTTCAATCATTGGAAAAATCTTCGATTGTGTAATACAATACAAAATAATACCAGTGCAGAAGGGCACGGTGCCCATTTGAGCCGTGTCCATATTTTGTTAAAATAATAGTGGTTTACAAATTACAGCAACTGGATAAAACATTTTCAATATTCATGTAGAAATATGTGCATGATTTAGAAAGTCATTAAGCTGTAAAACTGCAGACTTTTCAGAGAGGTCACTTCGATGTATTCATTCAGCTTAGTAAGAACATAATATAGATATGTATACAAAAAAGAACTTTAACTTTTAGAGAGCCTTTGAATGTTATTAGACTAACGAAAAGGGTTGTGCATGTTTACTAGCGATACTCAGCAACAAAAAGCATTTAATTTATCTATAAAATATATATTCTTAAAGTGCACTGAGCTGCAGCCTAAAAAATCTATGTAACTTACCCATATAATATTGTTACAAACTCGCATTGTGACATTTATAATTTGGCTTATATTTCTCCAACAGAAAATTCATCTGCAGAAGAATTTTATTGTGCTCTTACCGTCTAATAACATCCAAACACAGAAACCTTGCCTAAAATGGTACCTATCTTGACAAATTATTTGCAGTGGCCTATATTACGGACCGTGGCCCACTGGGTTTGTTAACATTATTGAAAATAATAACACAACATTTTGGCTGTAAAAATGGCCCAATGAGTAACTATTTAAGCAGCTACTGTCATGACAGAAAGGTCATACAGTATTCCTTTTAAACTAGATCACATCATCCTTTATAAGGTACATTGATTAGTATGCATGTAACTGTGATTCAGGCGGGTATGCTCCAGCGGTCTCAGAATTACGCTTTGAGATTTGTCTATGGTCTGCAACGTGAGGAGCATATCACGCCATACTACCTTGAGGCAAACATCTTGAAATTAAATTATCAAAGATCCATCAAAATTTTGTCATTGGTCTTTTTAATTTTGAAATCAGGCTCTCCGAAATATTTTACATCAGATTTTAAATTTGTGTCTCAAGGTAGTTCACGAATTTCTCGTTCTTCTTCGATCACATTGCGTATACCTCATCATGTGACCACCGCTTATGACAGGGCTTTTGTCGTTACCACTTGCCGTCTTTGGAACAGCCTACCCCTACACATTAAATCCCTTGATAAACGCTCCCAGTTTGTGGCGGCACTAAAAAATCTCTACTTTGAGCAAATGGTCTCGGCTGGCGTGTCCTAGGGCTTCTGCTTCTTTGCGCGATCGCTGGTGTGTGTGCGTGTGAGAGTGTGAATGTGTTTTCTTTTGTATATATTCTATTTATAATAATTACTATTTTTTAAATTGAATTTTTGTTTAATGTGTTCTTGATGTGTTAAATATATATATTTTCTATTAGATTAAGAAATTTCATTGTATTTTTATTTATTTATATTTAAGTTTGTCAGGTTAAGTGTAAGAGAGGGCCATGTGGCCCTAACTTTGCCTGGTAAAATAAAGAATTTTTCATTTCATTTAATTAAAGTATTTAAAAATATACTTTACTGTTTATTTTAGGTGGGCCCGACCCAATTGGCCCTTTGGAAGCGTCGCAACTGTTGTTGAGAGTAAGAAGTTAGAACCATTGAGGGCTTACTAATTGAGCCATTTTCGATATCAATCAATTACCAAATATATCAATATCAATTGATATAATAAATAAATTATAGGGACCATTGTAGGGAGAGCTACAAGCATAAAAAATGGACTTTAAGTACTCGTAAGATGAACTATAATGTTTTTATTTTGAAAATAGATTATTTGTTTAATTTGTTGTTTGTTCGGCTCAAATGGCGGACCTGAGAGAGTACCTACAAATACCTAGTACCACAGAAAACGTACTACTATAACCCAGAATGACAACCGCATGGTAAAAAGCATTAAGCGGTTTGAGAGAGCTTTGCCTGTCAATCCGTAGGTAGCGCCACCAGCGTTGCTATGCTATCGCATGGCAACGCTGGTGGCGCTGCCTACGATTGACAGGCAAAGCTCTCTCAAACCGCTTAATGCTTTTTACCATGCGGTTGGCATTCTGGGTTATAGTAGTACGTTTTCTGTGCTAGTACCTACAAAGTGAAATTATATATCACAAATTTCTCACATTTCAAATCACGTTTCAGCCTGCTAGCAAACCTGGACTTCTGCTATCAAAGATGTTTACGGATGGAGAGAGGAGGGACCTGACCGGGAAACGTAAGGACTTGTCAATGTCCGATAGAAGAAGACTTGAATCTGCTCAGGCTGATGCCATTAGTGCCTACAGACAGATGAAAGCTAAGCGTTCTATACTTGTAACATAATATTGCTCGTTTTATGAATAAATCTTAATTGTCTTGTTGGTTTTCTAACCTGCTTGGCTCTATTCTTCTCATTGCTATATACTTAACTGCAAATAGGATCTTTATGGATAACAGTCTTTTAGTGAATTTCCCTATAGGGAAGTAGCTATTACCGTAGGTGGCCCGGTAAAATTAAACTTAGGATTTAAAAAATCGTAACTAATAAAAAAAATGTATACCTATATATTTTTAAAAGATCAGATTCTAAAGATTCTGCTCACCTTTAATTTCTAAGCGATTTTCAGCATTGCTTTAGCAACATGTTTATTATGTATGTACTGTATATAGCATATACACTTTTTTTATGACATTGGTTATTTCAACTTCATAGTTGAAAAATCATATAGAGCCATGATGAAAAATCTACTTGTGGTTTTAGTACTGTAGGCCAACAATGTTAACTGTATCTCCACAATGTATTAAGAGTGCTGAACTTCTTGTATGGTATCGGAATGGTTTAGAAACAAAGTATCCAACTATGTTCTGCTACCCATTACTAACTCCTTATTTAGAATAGAAACGTCTTTTATTTGAAGTGGTTTCCAGTACAAAAATACACTGCTTTTCAAAACAACTCAATTTATATATCTTAATCTAGACTATCTGGTTTTGCTATCTGTGTTATACGTATACTAGTTCACAGTTTTGAAAATCAACTGCATTATTCATAATGTATACATTCTGGTGGGTTGGTACATGCAATAAAACCCCTGACATCTAGCCATGGTTTTATTGGTTACCTTATTACTGTATCTTCATCTATTACCCAAAAGGGATTGATGGCGTCAGACTTTCAAATTCACAAATTTCATACATTTAAACAAACTGACATAAATACAAAACATATATTTACAACATTAGCATGTGAATAGGCGAACCAGTAAAAATATTCTGGAAATTTGTCATTTCAGTCTTATCAAACTTTTAAACTTCTTAAACTAACTAACATAAACTTTACCAACATACTATTCCGATATGGTAGCAGAGCTGCAACGATCCACCCGAAACTGATCTTTATTACACGTATTTCAACTGTACAACTTTAACTGTACTTTGAACATGATGACTCGACTGAGGAAGAAGGCCGCTACTCTCATGGCGAAGTCTACCCTTACAGAGGCGACTACACTGCTTGACTTTGAGGAACGCGCTGCTAGCGACGCTGGGAACTCTGCAAGGCTATTCAGCTCGCCTTGATGGAACAGATTGACACAGAAACAGTCGGCAAATGTGGAGGGTACCGACGTCGCCAAGGACCTTTTTGGTATCGTGCTTGACAGTGAGCAAGTTTTAGCAACCTTGAAGGTAAGAATTGAAGTCTTTTAACACAAAAGCTGTCAATCTTGACAATAAATAAATGGTCTTTTGTCTGAGCGAGTGTTGGAAAACTTACTCAGTTTAGTACAACTGCCTAAACTAATCCTACCCATGTTTGACGGTAACATTCTTAAATGGTAAGAGTTCTGGGACTCGTACAACTCTGCCATTCACTATCAGCAATATTTAAATAAAGTAGATAAGTTCAATTATCTTAACTTCAATTGCATGGAGAGGCCAAACTATGCATTGCTGGTCTACAATTAACTGCTGACAATTATGACCTTGCCATTTCTTTACTTCAAGATAGATTTGCTAACAAACAACTCATAATCAATTTGCATTACAAAGCCTTGATGGATTTAAGTCCCTTAAAATTAACGACTCTGGAAAACTTAGGAACTTATTCGATGTTTTTGACAAAAACATCAGGTGTCTGACGGTGATGAAAGTTCCGTCAAAATTGTGCAGTGTAACACTGTTAAGGCCAGTTTGTAACATTAAAGGACATAATGAGGGGACTTCTCGCTCATTTAAAATGGCTAAAAAGATAAAAACATTAAATAATTTATTCCCGGGATCGGCTGAGAGGAATCCCGGGATTGAGTCCCCTAGCTGTTACCTAAAAATGATCATTCAACAAATTTTGTAATAAATGACTATCATGAAAAACTACAACTGACCGAGGCCAGTCCGGATAGTGGCGTAACAGATTTGTTCGGGGCCCCCTGCAAACTTAACTTTTGGGCCCCCTCTCATGAGTTACTTTTAGACCACCAATACAACATAATCAAACACCCTCCCCCCAAGAGTTATTTTTTTATGAACAATACAATGGCCAAACAGATTCATCATAAATACACTGTAGTAGTGGATATATTATGGGTTATGTTCCATAAAAGGGTGTGTTAAGTATTTCAGTCATGGTTTTATATGATAAAGTTACATCATTATATCAATATCAGTATTTGTAGAAAGTTTTGAAATAAAATAAAAATACTCCACCTTATATTTTAATCCGTATCAGAATGTTTCATTTCAAAGGAGGTGTTATATTTAATATACTACACATGTTATCAATTATTTATTCGGTTAGTTTTTATCAATGGTTATAATTAGGCTAACTCATACACTCAAAGTTGGTAAATTTAGAAGATTGACGTACTTTTATCACAGGCTAAAAAAACCTATTGCATATAAAGGCTACTTAGGCCTACAGTCTTCCCAATTCTATTGATTTAGCACTACGGCCGTTTCGGAGATAACTCCATCGTCGGGTTCATGGTCATTATACACTTAACTCCCAAACATAGGTGTGCTATTCCTGTAATATGCTGACGTCACCCAGATTGCAAACAAGAATCACCTGATTGTATTGCCAAGTATACTAGCTGTACCCACGGGCTTTGCCCCGTTTAACTTCATAAGTGAGCTCGTTCGCATGGCTCAATCACGTCCTGGTTGAAGTTCGTTCGCTACGCTCACTCACCATTAGGTTGGAGCTCGTTCGCTGCGCTCACTTGCCTTCAGGTTAGCTCGTTCGCTACGCTAACTCGCCTCCAGGATGAAGTTCGTTCGCTACGCTCACTCACCTTTTGGTTGCAAATTAGCTGTTGTCATAAAGTTAAAAAAATAATAGTGCTGCACCCTGTTGGTAATCCTTGTAACGTTAATGCAATTGAACATCATAGAACAGAACCAACTTGTTTAATTGAAACAGCTGTTAAGATTCATTAATTCCATTTAAATATGAGTACTCATTAGGTTAACATGGGAAACTCCAGAGCAGAGCCACTGGGGGGGGAGCCCGAGAGTCCGATCAGAATAAAAACAACTTAGTTTTCCTATTTAATTCCTAACTAAACAATCAGTGTACCAAATTTCAGCCTCCTAGGTAAATGGGAAGTAAGAGAATTAGTGATGAGTGAGTGAGTCGATGAGGGCTTTGCCTTTTACATAAATAGATATTTGTTTTGATTTGATTGTTATTGTTTTTATGATTTTTTTAAAATGGTGAAACGGTTGTTTGCAATCTGGGTGACGCCAGCATATGACGAGAATAGCACAACTATGTTTTTTCCTTACACCATGCCTTAGTTCGTTATCACTGAATAGGCTTAACAAAACTAAATGATGACAACATATTATTATTAACATTAATGTTATTACTTGTTCAATACAATTATTGAATGATTGATACTACATTTCAATAAGAATGAACTCCAATTTTTCGGGCCCCACTTGTCTCACGGGCCTCTATTCTCGCCGGTTTCCGGTAGGAGTTTCGCGGGCAGAAATTTCTGTCTGTCTGTCTTCCTGTCTTCCTGTCTGTCACGGCCCAAGAGCCATTTTACGCGGCCTTCTCCTGAAAAACAAGAGTATACCTATCAAGTTCCAAATCATTTTTAAGTATTCACTGGATGGGCGAGATTGTCTTTAGCCATTAAAATATGTCGTCAATACTTTGTAAATAAAATGACGGGCGTTTAAAAACCCAATTTTGTGCGATTTTTTGTAAAGTTTTCTCCCAATGTTTATCACATATTCATCTATGAAATAACGAACAGCTGTTCGAATCAAGATTATTTCTTCTAGCTGTCACTGATATGTTTACATTGAATGTTGTTTACACATGACGTAGTCCGTAACCAATTCCGATCACGTTTTGAAAGCAAATCCAAACCAAGTAAGATTAAAAACGTTTTCCCTTACATAACGGATTTAATTAATCGCAAGTACAATAATTTGTAGGGTAGCCGTAAATGAAAATATAGATTCTTTGTGTATAAAATTGTTCTTGAGTTTTGATAACTGGGGAAAAGACCTTGAATCAGTGTTGTTTATGGCTGAGAAACATACATTTTTTAAATGAGCGTTTTCAGTCGAGACTCGGCACACGACCGACGCGCGTTTAGATGTCCATAGTAAAAATGAAAGTAGGACTACCGTGTATTTATGTTTTATTCGTCATATGTGTGTACAGTTCGTGTATGTGTTTCAAAAACTCCAAGACGCACCTTATGGGGAAGCTCAACCTTATATTAGGACTGATGATGGCGATTTAATTTCGCCGAAATGCATCTCCTGTAATAGGATACATTACGATCGGACACAGGTAATTTAACCATTTATTGATTGTCATACCGATCCGGAACAAAAACAAACAACATAAAATGAAGTTATGTAGGCCTATAATAGTTTGGCCAGCATATCTGAAAATATGCAAACCAATTGCTGTTCTTTAAATACTGTATACAAGAAGGTTTCAACTGAATACTATAAGATCCCCGTGCGTAGAACGGGTACACAGCTGGTCTATACTACAGTAACAAATTACAAAATAGAATACAAAGGAAAAGGGCATTCCTATGAATGTTATTGAGCATTGATTATATAATGTATTTGGGTTTTATGATGTATTACTAACCAAAGGGTAACGATACTTACTAACCAACCGCGATACCAGTGACTTAATAATGGTCAACAGATGTTGGGTATCATGAGCTTAAAAGATCGCTAGACAAAGTTGCCCGAATCGCATGGATGGTAAAAGAACTTCTGGCGATGTCTAGAGAGATTGTTATTTAGAACACATGAAATCCTTTCTATAATATAAATGTCGGCTAATCGTGTGATTCCAAAGTACTTTCGCCTGATTTGAAACATATTTCCAAGCCCGTGCCAATATTAGTTGTATCTGTTCGAAAAGGCCATTGCTGTGAGAATATCAGGTAAAACTAACATGGAAGCTTGAAAAATACAAATTAACAATAAATTGGCAACATAATAAATATGGAGCATTACTGATATCGCAAGTAAAACAAAAAAGACTTAACTATATAAGTGATCGCAATGGGAAGAGAACGCGGAAGAAAATAATGTTGTTGCTAAGATCTGTATAAGTCCTTGCCTTATATCATTGGCTATATATATATAAAGTCAATGCTTATATTTACTCCAAAGAAAAAAAACAAACCCTTCAAATATTTAAGTTTACGGGAGTGGGACCTACCACTTCTAAAGAACGCCACCGTGTCTGTCATCCCTATTCTCTTACTTAAGAACATCCCTAAAAACTTTCACTAAATAGGTGAGGTACTATCATAAAAATAACGAGGAACTTATATAAATCAGTTTTAATTTACAATTCTCTGGACATACATCACTGTGAGAACCGTAGTCTTGGGGAAAGTCCACGGGTGCAGGACTCGCCACTAGGGCGGTCAATATCTTCAAAAGAACGCCACCACGTCTGCTTTCCCTAACTTAACAACACCCTTATAATCCCTAAATGAATAGAGACTATCATAAATATGACAAGCACCTTTTACAACTTCTTTCCATTTCCAATCAACCTGACCTGACCTTCATTGGCGTGAGAACGAAAGTATTGGGGAAGTCCAGGGAGGCCTAGTACTGCGTAGATGAAAGAGAAGCCGTGTTGGATGACCTTGCCACCCCTTCGCATACCTTCATCAGCAATATGTCATAGTGAGTTTTTACAACGCAATTTTTGTTGTCAATTTGTCTGATCTGAACAATTTAAACATTTCAAAATTAACTAAGCGAATAGCTGATTATTATTCATTATTTTTATTGGCATTTGTGTAGCCACAATATCCGGATTGAGCGTAGTAAACGAACAGCAACCAGGACGTGTTTGATTGATGCAAGCGAGCTCATCTTCAAAATGAAAGAGCATTTGACATAAAAACACAATAGGACCACATGGTCTATCGGATTAAAATTTACATTGGTTATCAGAGTTCGTTGACATTAGAAAGAAGTCAAACGTCACAGTGTGTCATGCTATTCAGCAAACATTCCACATAATTAGTTCCACTATTCGATCAACTTGATATGCTTACATTTCTTAATAACGCTGCCAATGATTTTTATCGTATTAGCTTATCTTATGGTGGTTTGGCCATAAATATTTTACAGTATAAGAAATAAACAGAGTATTACAATCATGACAATAATTATACGTAGTGGCTTCGCCAAAAATTACAAAAGTAAAATATTATCATCATTATCATTCATTGTGTCACGCACAGTTTAAATAGACGGTATCGGCAATCTGACACATAATTTCTCCCATAAGCTGGTCAACTAACTTTATCGTGGGTACGCGGTGGGAGTAACTACGATATTTTATAGAGAAAAAGTACAAAAGCTGCAATCACTTTTGAACCTTATTTTTTGAGAATTTAAAGGGCCATAACATACTAATTTTTATAGAAACCGACTGTTATTTTAATACATTCTTTCGGGATCTGCAATCCGAGGATGGGTTTCAGATTAAAAATCCCGGATAGTTGTGTATTGAATGTTTTCATTGAGATGGGAAATGGCCGCAATATACCTTTAAACAACATTAACTCACCATACACCAAAATACATAAAATCATCATTAACTCACCATCACCAACAATGAACTCCAAACAACGAATATTTTCAATCGTTAAAAACAATTGTCAGAGCCGTTTCTTTTTAATTGATGTCTGCGAAATAAGGATATCAGATATAGAGGATATAGATTTGTTTCAGGAAAAAGGTAACGTAATAGTATATTACGTTACTAGTCCTGAAAATAAGTGTTTACCGGACGAGTGTGGTCGTTCCCGTGCGGGATTACCATACGAGTACGGGATTACCATACGAGTCCGGTAAACACATTTTGGACGAGTTACGTACGATAGTTTACGCCATACTACTAAATCTCTACAAATCCTTATATATTACCACCAACTTAAGGACTAAAAATCACTAGTCATAACCTCTAAGCGAGGTTATGTTTTTGTCTACAACCAGTCATTGCCACCCAAATACAGTATAATCAGCTGATTGGTGTCCGGTAAAACTCATTGCATAACAGTAGTACGCAATGGAACCCCATTTGATTAAGCTGGCGGCAAACAGCTGTTTTCTGGACTAAATACTTGCGTGGGAAGTTCGTTAAAACAGTGTAGTATGGCGTAAACCATTTTATGTTAACAACCACCTCTCCTTCACTGGTTGTTGTCAGATCACAATAAAAAGAGTGTCTTTCCAGAAGTTCATGAACTACTTAACACGGATAGTGTCTGGCTCTGTGCTCTGTGATTATTGGTAATAACCATGCAACAACATGAGAGCATAAAACATGTACTTCTTCAATTATAATTACATGTTTATGTTTAAAACTGAAGACGTGTACAGACTTTACTGAGGAAAACGTCTCCCCGGTAACGCAGGCAATACGGTGAATTCCTTCTAGACGAGGTTTTCAATAGGCCTACAACAAAATCATAAAACTAAAGACGTTTCACAGGCTAAGTAGCACACTGTGCACTTCAGCAAATAAATAGTTTACCAAGATAACTGTTGCTTACCAAGACAGCTGTGTCATTCAAGGAGAAATAGTACAAACTAATGTCAAAAAAAGTCTAAAATTCATTCTTTGTTTTATTTTTTAAGAGGGAAAATTAAAGACAACGAGGCTTTAAATAACCGGTATTATCAATTTGTATTTATTTCTCTATTGAATAAATATAACGGTAGTTACCTCATCACTGTTCACAATATTTGACCCTGCTATTACAAAAATATGTCAGTTAATTTAATATTCAAACTCGTATACATGTTGCTCGAATTCGAGCAATTTCAAAGTATTACTGAAGTTACTGTATTTCAAAACGACAAACAGTCATATTTTCAATGAGTTTAAAAGAGTCAACTCAAAAATCACTGGTGTGTAACTCATGTAGATACTCACGATGTATGTACAGTAATCAACATTTCCTGTAAATATTTTATGATATTTCATTACTTGGTATTGCTTTTTAATGTATCTACAAATATTTCCTGACTTATAGCCGCATAACGTTGTCCATGTTTATCTTATTTAATGATAAACCTATGCATGGTACCACCTTTGTCGCCAGCAGTAAGTTAACAAATTTCAGTAATTCTTTAGTAAAGATAAAAACTTGTTTGATCACCTTAAGGACTTCCTGTTGTCTGTCAAAATTTTATTTGTTCAATCGGCGTTTTTTTTATTTAGCTAAATAAAACATTTATTTAATTGAAGTAAACTAATATAGGCCTATTTATATTCACTGTACTCTATTTCAAAAATATATCGATTAATATATCGAGAAACAAACAATAACACTTAATAAAAACCTTGCTAGTCCGCTGCATTGTGATAGCTGAAAATCGACGGAATAAAAACCGCCACTACAAGAAACAGAAGTTGGTACGCCTGCAGCTACCTCCACAGCTGCGCGCGCTGCTGGCGCTGCCGCTCAACACATCCCCACCTAAAAGACGAGCAAGTTGTAAGTCGGTAGGGTTGATTGCCGAGCAGTTTGTTTCTCACTTATAATAATTTAGTTTTACAGGCCGGTCAACTGGACTGACGACGAAATAACTTGTCGACGTACTGGTTTTCAGTATTTATGTATTTATTTAAAAAATACGGTCTAGTGGCCAGACGACCAAGTATCTTGTCGGTCAACTGGTGGCCCCCCCAAAAGATCCTCATCTATCAAAATTAATAAAAGGACAAATGTATTGGTATAAAAATGAGTTGAAACAATCAAAAATTTCTTATTGTAATGGAAAAATATCAAAATCCATTAATATACAAAAAACTGTATGGGAAATAATAAACTCTGAAATAGGTAATAAAAAGCCCAATATTAGAGAAAACATCTCATTGGATATTGAAGGTCGGAAATGTACTAACCCAAAAGAGGTCTGTAATATTTTAAATGATTATTTTATTAATTTCATCGTGATCGTGGCTGACCACCTAGTTTCAAATAACCATAATTATTCAGATATACACAGAAATATGCATATTTTACACTCTTCAAAAGACAGATCTCAGACAAGCACATTAGAAGAATTTGAAATATATAAAGCTGTAAAAACAGAACGTCCTGAACGACAAGCTGTCATTTTCATCTAATTATATTTATGACACTACAATCAAGGTATTGAAGGGTGTGGATGGAGGGGGTAGACCCGAATGAAACAGCCGATAAGGATTGGATGACTGGATTCCACTGACCATCGGCAGTCTAGACTATACCTTCGCCGGGGATGAGTCGTCGCAATAATTTCGGCCGTGTCTTTAGTGTTAAATGTCCGTGTTTCGTGTTTGTGACTATGTGTGCATGTTTTTTACGCCTGTTGACGACCTTCGCAAGAAGATAAAAATTGTTTTGACATCCTGATCGGCCTGATGAAGATCCCTATTGTGGATTGAAACCGGTTGCCGTGAGCAACATTTTGGATAACTTTTATGCAGGTATTTAAACCACTTTATTATTTTAATAACGTTGCTCAAGAAGTTAGTATTAATGGTCATGATGATTTGCATATAGGGAATAATGTAAAAATAGAACCCCCAATATTTGATGTAAACCCATGCTTTAGATTTAGACACACTTTTCAAGAAGAGGTGGAAAAGGTAATTAGTTCTTTTTCAAACAAATTATCAAGTGGGTATGACGAGATTCCAATTACAATTATAAACGCAGCAAAATTCGAACTTAGCAAAGTATTAGCACATCTGATAAACTCTTCTTTTGTTTCTGGAATTTTTCCTAATCAGCTAAAAATCTCCAAAGTCATACCTATTCATAAAAAAAAATGATACAAAAGATCCTTCAAATTTTCGTCCCATAGCTTTACTGCCGGTAGTCTCCAAAATTTTTGAAAAAGTTGTCTATAATCAGCTTGTGGAATATTTGGAAAACTACGATCTCATAGATAGTGTTCAACATGGCTTTCGTTCCAACAAATCAATTACTACTGCTGCTGTGAATTTTATTGAATCTATTATTAAATCAGTTGATAAAGGAGAAGTTTGTGTAGGAATGTTCATGGATTTGTCAAAAGCATTTGACACTGTTCATCACCCTACACTCTTGCATAAACTAAAGTCACTTGGTGTGCATAGAATTGCATTGAAGTGGTTTGAGTCATACCTGTCAGGAAAATTTCAATACGTTGAATTAAGTCATACGGAGTATAATAAAGTTTCAAAAGAAAAGTCAAATTTAAAATTAATAACACATGGTGTCCCCACTTAAAAAAATACCACAAGACAACTTGGTGATGTATGCTGATGATTCAAATCTGAACGTCAGCGCAAACCGCCGAAGATGTTGAAATCCTATCTTGCCTAGAGTTGGCTAAATTTAACAGACTTCTTTAACAATCATAAATTAAAATTAAATCCATCAAATAGTATATTTCATTACTAGGACCGAAAGTGGCATTTTCAGGCGCGCGCTCAAGATTTTGTGTGAGGCGAAGCCGAACACAGGGAACCCCAATTTCACGTGTGAGGCGAAGCCGAGTATGTGAGAGCTATTTTCACGTACAAGGCGAAGCCGAGGACGGGAATAATGGAGCAAGTGCCGGATAATAACTTTCGGTACGAGTTATGAACGATACTTTTCATCACGACGCAAAAATACACAAACACAGAATAGCAGACCTCAGTAATATTACAACTAATTTATTTCTCAATTAATTTGATTAGCATCAAAATAAAATAAAATCTTCTAAAAGGATACGTATGTATATTTTCGGTTAATTTTAGAACAAAAAATAAAAGAAAATACTCTAAAGGAAACTTACGTATTTTTTCAATAAATTTGGATTAAACCGTAAAATAAAACAATAAAAGAACTTTTGACTATACATACAGCTGATCGAAATCATTAAATTATATCGTAACAAAACACTAGCGCAGGTAGTGAGTAAATGGATAACTAATTGAGAGCGAGGGAAAGTAAATTTAGGGCGAGGGAAAATCAGCTGATCGATTTTCCCTCGCCCTAAATTAGAGCTTGGGAAACGACTACTTTCATTGATGTCAGATGTTATCGAAAATAGTTACTTTCGTTAAGGAGTGATGAAAAAGTAATTTTGTTTCCTTTAAGACTGCTCAGTGCAGGAGAAAGTTTGAACCCACAATTGCAATTGACTCTAAGCTAATAGAAATTGAAAAGTCTACTAGATTTTTGGGGTTGGAAATAGATGAGAATTTTAACTGGAATCGTCATGTGGAAAAAATCCTTCCTAAAATTAACTCAGGAATATTTGCCTTACGCAGAATGTCATATTTATGCACTGATGTAAGTGTGTTAAAGATGATATAACATGCGCATATTCATTCCCATATTTCATTTGGCTTGGCTTTATATGGGTCAACAAAAAAATAAAACTTGAATGAAATTTTGAAGAAACAAAAGGAAGCTGTCAGAATAATTCTCAATTTGAATCCTGAGGAATCAGCAAAAGAGTGTTTCAAAAATTTAAAAATATTAACTGTATATGGACAATATATTTACGACACGGTCTTAATAGCAATTCATAATCCATTAAAACAGAACATTGTGCAGTCTCACCGAAATAACACGCAAAAAAAATTACCGTCATACCCACTCACCACAGATTAGCATTTTATGAAGAAAAAAAAACCTTCATATATTGGAGCAAAATACTTACATAGACTTATAGCGATGTTTAATCTGTATGAATTAATTTCACCACTATATGAACGAATATTTGATAATGATTTTTTACAAACACATAAAGAAGTGTACTAAATCATAACGTAGTCAAAACTAACTATTTTCAACAAAACTAGCAACAGCTGTTCATAATAAATACTAAACAAAGTATAGACCAAAGGCACAGCTGTGGCTAAGTCAACGCCACATCAGCCCCCCGCAGAGACTGGAAGTCCAGGAAGCTTGAGCTTTACATTTCGACCAGACCGAGTTGTATAGTTTCTGAACAATGATGCCGGGTTTGGAGGCTTGAGGGATGTGTTTGAAGGTTGAGGAGGTCATCATCACCTCCGACATCTTCGTCGCTTATCAACTGGCGAACACATTCTTCTTCACTATTAGACAGCCTTTCAATTAGCTTCGAACGAAGTACCGCGTAACGATTTGTTGCAGGTGGATTTGTGATTATGTCCTCTACTTCCACTGCGTAACGTGTTTCAAGCTGAGAAACGACGTAGTGAAACCGAGTGTCATCATTTGTGATGCCTGAGATGGCGAACTGGGAATCTACCTGAGCAAACCATAGTCTAGGTCGATCGGCCCAGAATGGTGGAAGTTTTACTGCAACTCGATTCACTGATACATTACCAGGGTCGTTGCGTTGCTGAACGTTGTTGGAAAGTTCATTTTGTTGCTCCCGTAGATTCGCCAATTGAGCTTCGATTTCTTCTAGCGACATTGGTAATATTGATGTAGGAATGTTGTGCTTCTTGTTGTCGTTATTCGGGGTCACCAATATATAGCGATGTTTAATCTGTATGAATTAATTTCACCACTATATGAACGAATATTTGATAATGATTTTTTACAAACACATAAAGAAGTGTACTAAATCATAACGTAGTCAAAACTAACTATTTTCAACAAAACTAGCAACAGCTGTTCATAATAAATACTAAACAAAGTATAGACCAAAGGCACAGCTGTGGCTAAGTCAACGCCACATCCTTCCTATTGCGTTAAAAACAGAAAATAAAATCAATAAATTTAAGAAGATGTTGAAAAATTACCTTCTTCACAAACCACTGTACTCGTTTGAGGATTTGTTTAACTTTTAGTCAAAGTCGTAGTATTAAGTTTTGATTTGACACTATTCTCATGTACTGTGTGCATATTGTGAATAAAGATGATTTGACTTTGACTTTGAAGAACAGATGTAAACAAACATAACCAACAGCGTATCGGCGTAAACAACAACAAATACTTTTAACGTAGTCAAAGCTGTTTGCATAGAGCAAGGCGTCTAAAGACAGACATCAGAGGAAAGCTTGTAATTTGGAGAGTACAACAATACTATATAAGTTGAAGTTTATAACAAATTATAACACCGATTAGACGCTATTTTTAAAAGCGTGCCTACCGTCGATCGATCGACGGCGAACCGTCTACGGCCGCGAACTGGCGTCGATGCATCGACGGTAAACCGCGGGAGGGTTAAACTAACTAACTTAAACTTACACCAACATACTATTAGGCATTTTTATTGCTCCTGTGTTATAACTCTTCTGGATCTCGCTAACCCTGGGCACATCAAGTAACTCGTGCTGCCTTGTTTGGCGGTCATGAACCACTGAACGAAGTTGAAATTTGTTGCAGTTGTCATGGATCAGCAGTGAGCATGCCAGGATGTAATGGCTGTAAACAGTGAAGATCCCCAGTCTTGCAAAGATGGGTTTACAGTGGGCAAGGTGGTCACTAAATGTAATAAGTCTTACAGCACGTTTCTGGATCACCAATATATCTTCACCATCAGCGGCATGACCCTAAAGTAGTAGGTCATAGCTCACATGGCATGATAGATGTTCAGCAGGTACTGAATCACCTAAACTATCACATTGCAAAATAATATAGAACAAAAGGGAAGAATAATCCGATCAATATTGTTCATACAGGGTATCTCAAATGGTTGAAAAGTTAAGATGGGGTGTAAGTTACTTTTCAGCCATCCTATATAATACAAAGAAATTATTTATACATAAAGACGGGATTGTGATAAAAAAAGAAAATTTTCTTTTTTGGAATGATGGTCAATGATTATTACTTCAAAACAAATTTTACAAGGCTGAGCTTGAATATATTAATATGCACACTTTTTATACACTAGAAACACACTTAAGGCAATAATTATATAACATCACAGAATACAGCTTGTTCATATCTTAATCAGCAGCAATTGCGATTTTTTCCTTCCCTTTGGTTTTGATCTTTCCCTGTTCCTTTTCTGGGACTGTAAAAAACCAGAATATTTTGTTAATAATTATTATAATACACTACCACAGTAAAATATGACAGGCCCCTTATCTTAGCTAAAATAATAACCAGAATTGGATGGAAATGCTTCAAGATGTATTTAGAAATTATTGTAAAATTGATGTAAAAAATTAACAAAAAGATTAATAAGCAGATTGAATGACTGATGAAAAAGAGGTGCAGTACAGAGGTACGTGTTTACTTTGGAAACAGAGGTAGTCTCCTACCCTGACCCTCCTGTTGTATGGAGTGTATTGCTTTTTAGGAGCAACTGTCAAAATAAACTGAGCAAAAAACCAAAAATATCACCTCGTCAAGTTATGTTTGATATGGTGTGTTGGTCTAAACCCGTCACTGTATGCCACAAAGTACATTTAATCTTCTAACATTATTTGAATACACCTCGATGGGAATATAAAAAGATTTTGTGCATTAAATAGCAACAACATCTTGGAAATTTTATTGGTTATATATTTGCAAAATGCCATTGACTGACATAATAACTTACTTGACATAGAATCATAAAATTTCACATGGATGGTCACTATATGGTGAAGGTCTGCAATAAGACGGGGCTTTACAAAATTCAAGGGGGTTTAGGGGGGTAAATTCTTTTTCCGGTGAAGTTTGATTAAGTAAGTATATTGGTATGGGTTGTTTAAGCTGAACCAATGATTGAATCTTAAATCTGATGGAAAATCATCGGTGTGGAATGATATTATCCACAACATTTGTATTTCAAATTCTTTTCTATCTCAAAAGGGTTTTGAGTAAAATCTGTTAAAAACGAAAACTGAAAATTTACTTTTCCCTCAGGTTTGCATCTCAAAACAAGGCAGTTCCCGGTTAACTACTACTATTACCATATTGTACAACATTAAAAACATATTGTATAAGTGTTTTACGTAAGCATTTTATTACATTTCAGGAGTTATTGCTCATGCGATGACTTTTGTAATATGTATAGATTAAAAACTAAAAGCCCTATCATAAAAACATTGGAAATTTCCTATCCTAAGATTTTATTTTTATTACTAGCTATTATCATTAACCAGACTGTACTGTAGTAATACTGGTAGTTTTTGTTAAAAGATAATACAAAGTGAAATTACAGCAAACCTGTGTATTCTGCCGATTCCCAACAGATTTTGACTTAACTTTGTAACATCAAGACAAAATGAATAGTCATTTATTCCATCTTCAAACAATACAATGTTGTGATTGATTTAGTCAAAAACAAATTTACACCCTAATTTTGGCTTGGGCCTACATTGTAATTGGACAAGAGACAACATGGCATGCTTATAATATTCTAATTTAAAGTTATGAGGATCTCTACTCAAGAGTTAACTGTAGGTAAGTATCTTAATGCAGTTCTCTTCTTTGGAACTTAACATTGTTCTTTATATTTGTTAAGGTTAAAGGCTTATTAAAATATCTCTAGGATGTTACAAAACATTTTAGATAGAGAATACATTGATTCTTACAAAATGGAAATTTTTTATAATAGTTTGGCCTAGGTACATCCTAGCTGAGGCTACTTACGCGAGCAGGCTACAGCTCCAACGAGGTATGGATATGCACAGCCATAACACCCGACAGGCTGTGAATTACACACTTCCAGTCCATCATCTAACTCTTTTTTAAGAAAAGCCTTCCTACATGGGAGTGAAGTTCCTGAACCTGCTACAGAGACGATAAAAGGCCCCAGCATAAGCAGCACCAGACAATGCTTATCGGCTTGGCTTGTGGAGAGACCATTCTATACATTTGAGGAGTTCATGAACTGGAGAACATCACCGATGTTCCAGTGAGAACTAAACAACCCTCATAGTAATAACCATCACTACCGACAGCGCCTCAAAGCCCAACAACTTTATGCTGTTTTGTATTTAAATCTCTGTAATGTTTGACGCCTATTCTGTACTCTATGTTCAAGAATAAAGTATTCTGATTCTGATCCTAGGACCGTGAGTACGCCTACCCAAAATCCGACACATTCATTAGTCACATAATATTTTATTAGCTTTTCTGATTATAGATGAATGGATTTAATCCTTAATAATTGTTATTAGACGGCAAATAAACGCAAAAGGTAATTAATTTTAGCCTGTAGCGAAGTCATGGCTTCAGCGGGTTCATAGTATGAATAAAACACAAATTATGTCTGGCTAGTAATAATATAAAATAATGTTACCAATGAAACTCAAACAGTTTTCTTTCCAATATATCTTTTGCACTGCTCTAAACTGACTTGGCATACTCTAGTACCTGGTAGTTCATCGGACGGCACCTCTGGTAGTTCCAGGTCTGTTTGTTCTTCTTCTTTGTCTCCGGATGCTTCCTCAAGAGCCACCAACTCAGCAAATTCTTGATCAACAGCCTCTTCATCTTCACTCGTCAGCACTCCGCTTAGCAGGTCGTCGATTTCCTGTAATTACCAATGTTAGTATTGAGTAAACTTATTTTATTTTTGCATTTGTTAAAATAAAAGTACTTCAGTGAAAAGTGTAACAAATTCATAGTGTTAGAATAATCTCCAAATTATAAAAAAATTTCAGATTCGATAGGTTATAGATGCAATATTTTTACTATTTAATAATAACTAATCTACAGTAGAGAGTCAATTATCCAAAACAAATAGGGATTGGGGGGGTGTTCAGATAATGGGTCATGGACAGAAAATATAACATAGGCCTACAATATTGATAACATTTAATTTAAAATTATTTTTTACTGGTTTTGATTGTCTCCTCAACCAAATGTACCAACATCCGTAAGCATATGTTACAGTCGAGGCAACACCAGTGAATTCCCTGATCCCAAAACACCCATGAGCAGTGTTGACTAATACGAATTACACTTGTAAATTTAGTTTATTTAGTTTTATTTGATAGTTTATTTTGCCAACCCAGCAGACGGTCTTATGACCATTGTTGTATGTGCGCTATGTAACTATGTATGATTTAGAAAAATATGCATGAATAAACTGTACTTAAGTCTCCACAAAAATATATGATGTAATGACATGAAATAAATAAATAAATATATTCATCATGAAATTATGTGCTTAACCATACACCGGAATAGAGTTGGTTAATTACAAGTGTTACAACAATGAATTGCAGATATGGACAGTAATTTAAATTAAGGATTAATATAATTTACTAGTTGCGTTGCTATCCTATCAATAATGACGGGAGTAAATCATGACGATTACAACTGGAAGCATCATCATTGTATGTAAAAAATGTATCTCAATATGTATTTCATTTTAATAAAGTAGGGATGAATGGGATGCTAAATTAAAAATGAACAAAAATAGAATATCTAGACTTTTACTATAGAAACATTAATTATCAGTCGTCCTCTTATCTAATAGACAATATTTTTTCCTTTTTTTGTCCTAAGACGCTAGGCACGAGCCCGGAATTGTTTTTCACATTACTACAGGCTAGACCTAGGGGTTACGGCAATATCACTTAGATAACATCCATTGGTGATTTGGCGGGGTTTGAACCCGGAACCCCAGGAACCGGAGTCCCGCGCTCTAACCACTAGACCAGCTCGCTCACCCATCTAATAGACGAATAGACATACCATTGATTCATTATAACAATACACACTGTATAAATAAATAAATAAATACTACATAAGCCTATGTAATCTTTATCTCTAAATGTGGAATTGTTGTCACATTATGTTGAATCTTTGCAACTGTGTTGTTGCCAGAGTGCACAATTTATGATTTGTGTGATATCACAGGTGATTATTAGAATATCGGTAGGCCTACTTCAATGAAAAAATGTTGACATTTATTTCAACACAAGAAAGGAGCATTATTCTTAACAATACAAAATAACAAACAAACTTAGTAACATTTTAAAACAATAAATAATACTCATGACTGTAAATTTATATAAGTACTGAAAAAATCAGCCCAGTTGTTCAGCAATAAACAAAAGCCAGTCTCTCAGCAAAGGTTCAAGATATAGCCTATATTAGAGTTTCAAACTTATAATTGACAATGCCAAGTACAACAGCTATTGTCACCAAAATCTAATTTAAAATCTTAGCGTTGGATACTAGATTAAAATTAAATTTTCAAAAAACTGAAACCAAAACTAAATATCTTTGACATATCATTCCTCTAAAAATTATTTTAAAATTAAGAATCATGGAACCATCAAGTAGTTTAGTAGAACCTTAGGGCTAAACACCTATAAAAAGTAATAGAATAAAGAATAGGTAACACATCAACATATTAAAAACCAAGCAAAATAAACAAAATTTTTAAAATAGCGAGGTACAAAGAGGCATAAACAATGCAACACATCATCCAATGGTATCTGGTGGATGTGAAGACTTTAGTGGCGAGGAAGGAGAGGGGCTCGCTCAGACTGGCCCACCTCTTATATACATCTCGGGGACACAGTAAAAGACTCGACAGTTCTGATTCTTGCTGTAACTATCGCCTGTCTTCTAACTAGAGAAAGTTTCAAACTCACCTTTTGTTTGTCTACTGCCTCTCTTGTCTCATCCAGGATTTTCTCTACATCTTCAATGTTAAGCATATCGTTAACTTTTTTAAGTGCTTCATTGCCGACTTTTAGTCCGTCCAATACCTGATGAATAAGTAATTTATATTATAACACAATTTAAAAAAACCTTTTCACATTGGTATTCTATGTAGGTACTAAAGATTTGTTTATACTGCCAATTGGTTGAAGGTTAGGAAGTCTTTACAACAAAATTGAACTTCTGAATACTTAAGTTTTTTAAGATATGTAATAACAATAGGGTTCCCAGCAATAACGTGCTGTGGGCAAAAATAAGTGTTGTTTTATATAGCTTGCAAAAAAATGACATTGAAATAGGCTATGAGAACCCTACACTAACATATTTACAAACCATGTCAAAATAAATGGTCAAATAATAACCATAAATTCTAAGTTAACAGAAAAATAAAATTCAGAAAGTGCGGGGCTCGTTTAGCTCATCCTGTATGTGAGAATCTTTTGAAAAAATGTACTGAAAACACATAACTAATAACAATCTCAAGTTTATAATTTCTTACCCCAGGAAATTACAACCATCAGATTAGATGTATATGAAACTGACAAACTAGTGTTAATTTGCTTATTGAAATGAAATGAAATGAAAAATTCTTTATTTAACCACAAACAAAAAGTAGCACAAACAAAGGTGGTTTCTTATTTTAGGGCAATGAAGAGTGTTCTATCGACCTGATAGATTTTTACGACGGGACCTCTAGTTTCTGTCAATACTCTTTTTTTACTGGTGGCCTTTACAATTATTCAACACTTTAAGGGGCTTTAGATCTAACATTTTTGAGCTACCCCAAAAATCCATTCTGGCGTTCCGGACAAGATTCGGATGTCATAAAAAAAGCGTACTTTTAGATAGGGGTCTGCGGTACAGAAAATTTACAGTACAAATAATAAAAAGTCGGTATGGTTTGGTACGGTACAATATTTTTTACCTCGGTTCTCGGTACAAATTGTGTACAGAGTGCAGCTACCAGTATTTTTGCCATTTTTTCTCAGAATTGTATTTAAAACCATAATTTTGAATTTTTTAAACATTGGCATTACTATGAAAATGGATAGTATCCGACATTCATGGTTTTCTAACAATTACAGTACCACAAATTATTAATACCCCCGCCGCAGCAAACCTGAAATATAAATATTACAATTGTAATTAATAATATTATAATTATGAAATATTATAATTTATGTTATGTCCTAGATAAATTGTGTTGTTATGAGTTTAAAATGTACTAACTTTTCTGTGTAGTATGATGTAAAGTATCGTACGTTACTCGCCCGGAAAGCCCGGTTACCCTACTCGCACGAAAATCCCGCACGAGGCGTCACGGTAAAACACCACTAGTTTAGATTTTAATCAAATTAGGCAACTTTGGTTTATTTCATTGTAACGAGTTATTTTTCCTAGGGGGGTAAATTTTTGCTATTTGGCGGCACACCGATTGTTGAGGTAAGCAAGCGGCGGCGGCGAAGCTAGCTAGCGCCCTTTGACCCGGCTTATCAGTTTGGATAAGCTTGGGTATCCTGGAGCTACCGTATAGTCGAGGACAGACATTCTAGTTGTGGATCCCGGACAGTGAGGAAGGTTGGTGTTGGTGTCCTGTGGAGAAGACTGGCGTGTACGTTGGGAGTACAGTGAGACTGGTGGACAGTGAGTGTCGGTGTTGAGTTGAGTGTTGAGACTCACTATTGGTGAGTTGACGACGTTCTTTTAATTTTGGTTAAGGAGTTGGGTACTTTCCTGTTAAAGGGAACATTCATTACTATCGATGATTTTTCTCTCGATATATCGATATTAACAAATTGAAACATATTGTTCAGTATCAACAAACAATATAATAATGAAATGAAACTGTTCTTAAAAAAAAAACCTAACATAACTAACCAAACTTGCTGTGTAACATTACATGTTTAACTTGCCTTTTCTGTTATCAAAAGGAATTTTTAAATAGTACAGCAAGTTTGGTTGGTTATGTTAGGTTAGCTTAGAACAGTTTCATTTCTATATCCATATAATAGACTATTTTAGCCTAAACAAGATCAGTTGTCAATATGTAATGGATCGGTAAACAAAAATATCGATATATCGAGACAAAAATCATCGATAATAATGAATGTTCCCTTTAACAGGAAAGTACCAGGAGTTGATATTATTAGTTTGATAATATTAATCTCTGATTTTATTGCGAGAGTTAGAGTTATAACCGTGCTGGTCAAAGCCTGACGGTAGTTAGGATTACAGGTGTCAGGAATAATATTAAAGTATATTCCTGACGGTTCTGGGCAGGCGCTAAATCGCAAATAATATATTTTATTGACTGAAGTAGATATTATTTTGCGTTTTACATGTGTTAGTTATTTTACTAATAACTGTGAGGCCCGACAATCCTAGGCTGCACGATTTGGCGTGCGTAGTTGGAAGCACGTGGCCAGTAGGCTAGTAGCTAATTTTATTAGCCTATTAACAGAAGCCCAGCTAAGTAATATAACGTTGATATAGTAGCAGTAGTGGTAGTAGCAGTAGGGTTGGTATTGATTAATCATTTTTATTTTTATTTAACCTGAACAGCTTGTTTAGTAATCCAACACATTATCTTGGTAGCTTGGATAGCGGAGTACCGGCTTTCAGATAATGTATTTATCTAGTGTTTGGAACGTATTTAATATTTATTTATCTGCTACTAAGTAGCTCAATAATTTAATAGTAGTGCAACTGACATTTAGTTTTGCTTGTTTGGCTTGGTATTTATTGAGACCAGCTACTAGAGGTTTAGTCACACTGCCTATTGTATACTTGTAATATTATATGGAATTATTATTGAGTGAACTGTTTGATTGTTAGCTTGAGCATTAGAGCTGTGTGTGTAGGATTATAGTGGCCGAGTAGACCCCGCCTGGTGATAACTCGCGTTGTGGTTTTTACTGGCAAGTCGTCGTGTAACTCACTTTGTTTTAGGCACTCTGGGCTTAGTTAGGACGAAGCCCGAGTTGCGTAGTCAGCAACGACCCCCTAGGAGAGTGGAGAATCGGCTTAGGTCTGGTGGTGATTAATTGCACTTTTGTTTTGGTGACTTATTATCCTGTAATTAGTCACTATAATTCCTGTAATAAAAGTCGTCGGGCTTTGCCCCACAGGCCATCAAAGTCCCTATGTATTTCTTATGAAGAAAATATGTGGTTTACTAATTCAGATGAATAATTTGTATTAATTACAACTGCTCATAGTAAACACATGATACACTCACGAGAGTTCGTTTTTAGAGTGAGTTAGTTTTCAGTTTCGGTAACTGGAGTGGATTGATTGATTACATTATCTTTGAGTTGACTCTTTTAAGTAATCGGAAATTATGACTGTTATTAATTTTGAAATAACACCTGGAATACTTTATGCAATTGCTCGAAATCGAGCAACAGGTGCACTAGTTTGTTATAATACCTGTAATTCAATTTGTGAAAACTCCAGGTCATGTATCATCCGTTCCAAATTTTCTAGCTGCCCATCTGCCTTCTCCAGAAGTTGTTCCTGGAAACGCTTCTTGCGAAGCAACAATTTTGCTCTCCTGCAAGATATATAATTTGCCAACTTTAGAATAAATACTGCAACCAATTTATACATATCTAACATTGTAGCATGTTTAACAAATTACATATTTATTTACTGACAAAGTAAGGGTCACTCTTTACACAGACATCTATAAGATAAACTAAACAAAATCAAAGTGTAATGAAAGTAGCATTTAATATTTTGAATTCTTCTCCCAGTACAGAAAATTTATTTTCCAGACCACCACGTGTTATTTTTAAAAGGCCACAAAATTACAAAAACATGTTGGTGAGACCCAAAATTCAAAATTCTCGGCCTTCAAACAATTCTAAACACGGCTGTGAACCATGTCACAAGCCCCGATGTGGTATTTGCAAAATTATGAGTAGTACAACTGAATTTGATAGCAAAGTTACAAACAAGGTTTATCCGATTGTTGGTAGATCAACTTGTGAAACTCACAATGTGATTTATCAACTGTCGTGTAAACTTTGTCCAAAAGAATACATTGGCCAGACTTCAAATTCTTTAAGAGTTTGAATGACAGGCCATTGTTTTGATTTGGTACATGAAGACAAAAGAAAACCAATCTATAATCATGGCGCTCACCACAACCAAAATTTTGAAGGCTGCTATACCCTTAAAGCCCTTCACAAAGTAAACCCACATCAAAACCCTAAATGCAACCAACTGGTCTTAATAAATTCTGAATTGGCTGACCAGTTGGTACTGAAAACAAAGTTCCCCTCTGGTTTGAATCTAATATAGTAAAATGTGATTCAACTCAGCTGAATTTTAATTTTCTTTTAGGCTGATTTTATTTTTCTTTGACCTGTACTCAATCATATGTTCTCAAAATTCAACTATTTGTAAACAGCTCATATTTATTTGTTTTGTTCATTTTTACATTTTCATTAATTTCTCTTTGCTTGAAAATGTTTGTATTAAACAAAAATTTGTACCATTTCATGTTTCACTTTTCATAACTCTATCAAGAAATCCTCAAGAACAATATAAATATATATGTATGAATTTGAACGGATGGTGTTTTTGGCCTCTGGGGACCTCAAAACGAAAAAAATAAATCGTTTCCGGGTCTATGTCTACCATTAGACCTACGGTAATAGTTTATTCCCTAGATGGGAAATCCGCTAAAACCAGGATTTGGGCCGTTGCCTTACAAAAGAGCCATTCTAAAATTAAGTGGAATTTCCACCCATTATGAAAAAAATATTTATTTCTAATATAGGTACTATTCAAAGACTAATAAAAAAAACTAAACACATTTAAAGTATTTTTGTAGAGGTCGAGAATGAATAATATAGGCTACTATATTATATACAGGGTGTTTTTTTGAAAACTTGCATCTTTATTTATGTAAAAACCGCAATAGATAGAAATAAGCAGTTTGCGGGAATCATCTATTGACGTAGGGGGCCCAATTGTTTTGAATTCAACGTTACTTCACATTCCCCCCCTTTCCCCCCCTGCCCCCAACTTAATTTTTTTAAATAGCAAGGTACCCCTTGTGACATATCAAATAAAAGAGGATGAAAAAAGAAAATGTTTGATTAAAAAAAATTGAAAATCGGTTCATAAATTTCTGAGATATTCCCCCCCCTCCCCCCCGGAACTTAATTTTTTTTTTAATAGCAAGGTACCCCTTGTGACATATCAAATGAAAGAGCATGAAAAAAGAAAATTTTTGTGAAAAAAATTTAAAATTGGCTCATGAATTTGTGAGATAATCACCCCCTTTTCCCCTACCCATAACTTGTTTTTTAATAGCAAGGTACCCGCCCTTGTGACATATCAAATTAAAAATAAATTTTACCAAACATTTTCTTTTTTCATGCTCTTTCATTTGATATGTCACAAGGGGTACCTTGCTATTAAAACAAATTAAGTTCCGGGGAGGGGGGGGGGGAAATATCTCGCAAATTTATGAACCGATTTTCAATTTCTTTCATCAAACATTTTCTTTTTTCATACTCTTTCATTTGATATGTCACAAGGGGTACCTTGGTATTTAAAAAAATTAAGTTTGGGGCAGGGGGGAAAGGGGGGGAATGTAAATGTAACGTTGAATTCAAAACAATTGGGCCCCCTACGTCAATAGATGATTCCCGCAAACTGCATATTTCTATCTATTGCGGTTTTTACATAAATAAAGATGCGAGCTTAAAAAAAAAACCCCTGTATAGTAATTACCATGGGAGTTACCTACATGGAGGTACTTTTTTCTGTTAATTCACTTGTAAATCCTAACCTATGGATTTATATATCCAGAGAATATGTTTTCTGAAAGATAACAGGTGTCTCCCAAATCAAAAGTCAAAATTACAATTTTAGCATATGACATTCATTATTTGTTGTACACATGGAGTTTTCAAAAGAAATATACTCGCCTTGTGAAAAAGGATATTCTGTTTATTAATAGCAAGTAGTGATAAGAAAACAAAGAACAGAAAACTAAATATGGCTGCCATCTTATTCCCCAAAACTCCACCAAAAGACAGTTCTGCTCTCTAGTGAGCATTTTTAGAACTTTTATGTATGGTCCATGGAGGTTTACCCTTTTAGTAATTACGAGAGCTCACCCCGTGGTCAAAAACTTGACCAAAAGTATGTATTGTGCAAACTTCTCTATTTTAACCCCACGCTGTAAATAAAACATGCGATTAAAATTTCTTCCATAACCTTCTTTTGGTATAACGCGTGTGTAAATCGGCCCAGTAATATGGTCAGGCTAATTGTCATGAGTTTTCCAAAAGCTTTTTAATATATAAGATTTACTAAAGGAATAGTAAACTTTTCAGGCACATGGGACACATTTCATTTAACACAACCTGCATGTAAATCTGTCCAATAGATCTCCAGATCTCACTCCTATTAGACTTAAAATTTTACCCCATGTTAAATAGTCAATAGATTTTTTAATTTCCGTTTTTATAACACTTCGTCAAGTAATCTAGTAATAACTGAAAGATTTTTTCAAAAGGGGTATCAACCACGAGTCTTTGGAATCAGAGGTATGGATGGCACATTGGTTAGTGAAAAACAAAAAGTTCTTAATACATGGAAAGATTATTTTGAAGTCCTATTGAATTGTGAGGAGGTCAGTGGAATAGGAGATGAAATACAAATAGGTACAGAAAATGTAGATGATGCTATTGATGAGCCGACCCGAGAAGAGGTGAAAAATGTAGTAAAAAGTCAAAAGAATGGAAAAGCCCTAGGTGGAGACATGATACCAGTAGAATTAATTAAGAATGGAGGCCCGATTCTAGAAGAATATATATACAAGCTGATTGTGAAAATGTGGAGAACAGAGAAAATACCAGTTGAATGGCAGGAAGCTGTAATTGTCCCCATCCATAAGAAGGGTGACAAACTAGACTGCAAAAATTACAGAGGAATATCACTCTTAAGCACAACTTACAAAATCCTCTCTAAAATAATTCTTAATAGAATAGAAAAATACGCTGCAAACATAGTGGGAGAACACCAGGCAGGATTTATGGCAGGCAGATCAACAACCGACCAGATTTTATTGAAAGAAATAGCATCTAAATACTGGGAACACAACAAAGACTTGTATATTCTTTTTGTTGACTTTGCAAAAGCTTATGATAGCATATCAAGACAAAAAATGTGGAAGTTGATGGAAAAACACAGGATTCCAAAGAAACTTGCCAATCTTACAAAAATGTGCAAATTTAAGACCATATCAAAAGTCAAAGTAAAAAATGAATACTCAGACACCTTTAGAATTAACACAGGACTAAGACAAGGCGATGCACTATCCCCATTATTATTTAATCTAGTCATTGAAGAAGCGCTGAGAGAGGTGAGCAGTCTTCAGGGAGGTGCAAAGATTAGCGGGAAGACAAACGTTCTAGCATTTGCAGACGATGTGGCACTTATAGCAGAAAATAAAAAAGATATTAAGGAGCTAGCAGAAAAGCTAATCACTGAAACACAAAAAGTGGGACTAAAAGTAAATTAAGAGAAAACTAAGATAATGAAGATAAGTAGACTACCTGATAACCAACCATACTTGGAAGTTTTAAATTTTAAATTCACAAAAACTGACAATTTCAAATATCTGGGAGTGACAATAACAAGTGAAAGCAGACAAGACGACGAAATCCAATGTAGATTAGCAGCAGCTCAATGGTGCTATTGGAGTCTAACAAAACTATTTAGAAGTAGACTCCTGACCAGAAGAACTAAAATAAAGA
This sequence comes from Macrosteles quadrilineatus, assembly GCF_028750875.1. Lineage (NCBI taxonomy): Eukaryota > Metazoa > Arthropoda > Insecta > Hemiptera > Cicadellidae > Macrosteles > Macrosteles quadrilineatus. The sequence continues at coordinate 19,249,264 of NW_026542594.1, forward strand.
TGTATAAAGTAATAATACAACCAGTTCTACTATATAGAGCAGAAGTCTCCATCACTGGAATAAGGGCAGAATGGAAAAGAGGCTGGGCTTACAAAGCAAAATGAAAAGAAATTAAATTTTTTAAAAATAAAATCTTAAGTAGAGTGTTTGGACCTATTAATGACAATGGTGAATGGCGGATAAGGAAGAACCAAGAATTAAGAGAACTTTATAATGACCCAGATATTATTGCAATGGTAAAGAGCAGAAAATTACGATGGCTGGGACATGTATATAGAAGAGATGTTAACAGTATGATTAAGAAGGTATGGATTTGGCAACCAGAAGGACGACGGCCGCTGGGACGGCCCAGATTAAGATGGAATGACCAAGTGAGGCAGGACCTCAGGAGGTTAAGAACAAGTTTGGAGACAGCAGTGGAGAAGCATTGTTGGCGAGGCCAAAAATCACTTGGGATTTGTGTGGCCACAGAAGTAAGAGTAAGTAAAATTTATTTAAAAATAAAATAATTACTAAAAGGTTACTTTGTTAACTATGTTTTTGATTTTTATTATATTAGTAGCCCTAAACATGCAAGAAAATAATATATATATATATATATATATATAAATAAATTTGAACGGATGGTGTTTTTGGCCTCTAGGGACCTCAAAACGAAAAAGTAAATCGGTCCTGGGTCCAGGTCTTACCATGAGTACTACGGTAATAGCTGATTCCCTATATGGGAAATTCGCTAAAAATGTTAAAAATTGCCAATGGGGTCAAAAAACATATAAATTATTATTTAAATACGGCATTGTACTTTCTTACTCTCTTTTTCCATCAGAAAGAAGTTGTTTTGCAAGGGCCTTTTCTGATTCTAGTTTCTTTTCAATTCGCCTTTGATACTGACGGAGTTTATCTCTTTGATTCTTCACTTGCTGAAAATTAAGAAACCAGTTAGCTTTTAAAAAATAAAGCAACAGCAATTAACTTAAGGGTTAGTTCTTTTGTTCATTTTTCCCTATAGTATTGATATCATGGCTACAATATGTAGCTTTTATACCTTTGCTGATATCAACACTATCTATTATTAAGAGAACAAGTTTTGAAGCTTCATTGGGTCAGCCAAGAGAATCACTTCAATTAGTTGTATAAGTTTATGCCAATTCTCATATGGGGAATACACTATTATCGTAGGTCTTAGCCTATAGATCAAACTATGGAAACCCAGGATTTTATGCCCCAAAACTAATAGCCCCAAAACATATTATTATTCTAATATCCCAATTTCTATCTCTCTATAAACCATCTTGTAACTTATAGCTTAAAAACATAATTTTAGTATGTTAGAGTGTTTATGTACTGTTATTATTTACAGAGAAAATAAAAAATGTTAATTTAAAATCCTACTTTATTCTAAGTAGGCTTAAGTAAACTGTTGTAGTTTGTTTATCCTATTTCAAAATAAGTTAGCAAATTTATATATTTTTTTACTAAGCTCTTAACATTTTACTAAAAAACATTTTTAGGCCTATATTTATTATTATCCCTTACTACTCTCATTTTAAGGGCCTATGCCCTAGGTTTAATTTATTATGCGGGTCATTAAGCCTAACAGTATTTCAACTTCCAATTACACTAATAATAAAAATTTAAAAAAATATATAAAAAAATTTTAGAACATTTTTTTTTAAGCCAACATGTAATATGGTTGCGAAACGGCTGATGTCGGCTCACAGCCTACACGGGAGTGGTAACTGTTAAGCTTGATTACCCTCCCTTTAACAGAAAACCTATGTACTCGTTCCACCGTATATGGACAGTAACTTATACTGAAAATGCAAAAATGGGCTAATGTATAAGGATAATATTGAAATTGGAGTAGGCTATAACATGATGAAAGCGATACAAAGGAAATGTAAAAAATTAATTTAAAGAATTAGGTAGGTATTTAAAATGTTTATGGGCAGTGTATTTAAAAGATACATCTATTATCGGAAACCATTATTTAGAAAGTTTTAACTTTAAAAGCCACATGTACAATCCCCGATATAAATAAACGGTATCAGCAATCTGACACATACTTTCTCCCATTAGCTTGTCATCAACCTTTATCATGGGTAAGCGTTGAGAGTAACTAAAACTATGATACTTAAGCCCTCTTTCACACCAGCGCTGTGCGGGACTGTCCCGCACCGCACGAAGCTGTTTAGACTATTGAATCATATGGGAGCTTTCACACCAGTGCGGGTTCACCCGGACAAACCTAAACCTCTGTCCGGGTTGAAAAATCACCCGCTGGAACCTAAACTTCCAATGCAGGACGGAACCGGATGGCTAGTTTTTAGATCATGGGCTCTTATGTACGCTTTTACTGCGCGGGACGGCTGGTTTCGCCCGCACATAATTCAGTAGTTAAAACAGTCTGCGTCTATCAGTGGTTGAGTGAGGTTGATTTTGTAGTACTCTTGTCAACTTAATAGGGAAGTTTGTTTTTTTTCGATATGGAGTAAGACATTGATATCGAGCACTTGAATAGTTTGGTCAAGTGTTATTATATTTGGTTTGATTTTAAGGCAAGTGATGAGAGACAATACCCCCGTCGCAGCAAACCATCTTCCATTTGCCTGATAAAATTTTTACCAAAAATGTCATTAAACATGCCTGATTTATTAAATAAAAAAACATTTGGTTTAACAACCATTTAAATTGCATTCTATATTAAGGCAATGAGGTGTGGTTTTAGCAAAAACCTCATACAAATATAAATATACATATATCAAAATTTTAATGACAGAATTTTTTTTTTCATATGTGTCCATCAAAACAAAAAATTGTCCTGGATCTGTATGTTACTTTGCCAGCTATGAAAAAGTATTCTTTTCTATAGGGAAAAATTAGCTAAAACTGTGAAAGCATGCCATAGTTATGCTGTAGTAAAGGAAGCATGGCAAGCGGTACATTAAGAATTAAAATTAGATATATATTGGACATTCTACAAAAGTTTAAGACCTTCCTTTCATCACCCCGCAGCTGTCACCATATTTTTAAAAAATACAATGAAACTTTTTACACACAAGACTTCGATCCAAATAACTTATTTAGCACCGGAGCACTGTACTTTATTTTCGGACAACAAGTAGCATAGCCACCTTCATTTTATTCATTTCAATCAAATACACCTAAAAATCACAAAGGTTCAGCCTGGAAACGCCCGTGTCCGGGCAGCTAATGTGAAAGGGTCTTACGGGACAGGACGGGCCCGCACCGCACTGGTGTGAAAGAAGTCTAATAGGTAAAATATCACAAAAGTTGCATTAACTTTTGTTTGAAACGTATTTTTTTACAGAAATGGGGGGTTGCACTATTTTTTTTATAATCTTAAGGACCGTAATAGACAAATTTCAATCAGAACCGGTTTTTTTTTTAATCCATTTTTTAAATTTTTTAATGGGTTTTAATGGGAAAATAGCATAAGTTAAAATAACTTTATAACCATAATGTTGACAGAAATGGGGTATTGCACTATGTTAATAAGAATTATAAGTACCATCACATACTAATTTAAATCGATACCGATTTTTTTTCCCGATTTTCCCTTATTCTATGGGTTTTTATGGGAAAATAACACAAGTTACAATAATTTTTGAGCCGTAAATTTTACAGGAAAAACAAACAACAAATAAAAAATAAGAACAGCTTATTTCTAAATAGCTCAGTTTATATCAGTTTCAGTTTCAGTTATATCTAAATGATTAAAAATTATAATCATGATTAAATTATCTTAATGAGTGGGTGTATTAAATTATTATTAAAATTGTTCGGGTCACTTTTGAGAAAATTCTATTTTCTTTTATTTTACGGGTTTTTATGGGAAAATTACCATTAAACATAAAAATTGTGAAAAAAAATTAAAAAAACCGTCTGGAGATACCATGGATAAGTACCTCCATACCAAATTTCATCAAAATCGTAGATGTGGTCTGTAGCTCTGTACACATCCACACATAGGCCTACAGACAGACACACACACACACACACACACACACCCACACACAAGGACAGACATCACTTCGAAAACCACCTTTTTGGGTTCAGGGGGACCCAAAACAGATATATCCACACAAAACTCAAACTAAAAAATGTTGACAAAAACGATACTGAGAAAGTAAAATTACATCATTCCAATGAAACATAAATTAAATTTCAATGAAAAAAAAAAACTACTGACATTTTTAAAGCATTTAACTGATTACATAAAATGAAGAAAATATCACTAAATTTATATAGAAATTTAAAAATGTTCTGGTAGAATAATCCCCTTATATTCCCTTAGGCCTAATGAATTCTTTTTCACTCCCTATAGTCTGAAATAATTTATAATCTGTATTCGTATTATATTTCTTGGAAACAGATTGCTTGTTTTTTTTTTTTTTTTTTTTTTTATAGATTAAACTACTTGTTAAATAAGTATGGACTTTTTAGAAAGGTACTAGATTGATTTTTAGTTGACAATGTACTTTCATGTGCCTCGTGAATAAAGATTATTTTATTTGACTTGGCTTGAACTTAAAATTATTTTTAATAGGGAATAAGTCCGATTTTTTTTTTTTTTATCCAATCAGGCAAATGGGAATGTGCTTATTCGGCAGGTTTGCTGTGGCAGGGGAATTTTAGTGTTTTCATTTTTTACACATTACAGGCATAACAAGTGTTATTCAATAAATTTTACATTAGTAATGTAATTTCTTAGCCAAAGCATGGCTAAATAAATTACTTATGACTTTTAAATGTTAATCAAGACAATAAAGTTTTTGAATCAATCATTATTACAGTAGAACCTCGAAAACAAGACCCTCGATAAAAGCCACCCTTGATAACAAGGATCATTTCCAAATCACCTTGAGATTATTTTATACCTAATCACACGTTATTGCAAACCTCGATAAGAAGTCAACCTTGATAACAAGTCTTATTTTATAATCCCTTTGAGAGTCTTGTTATCAAGGTTCTACTGTATTAACATTAAACTTATCATTTGATATGGGGATGCCACCTATGAGAATGAAGTGATGATAGATAAGCTTACTCCATAACCCCATAACTTGTAATCTTATTAATATTTGATGTGAAACAACAAAGATTTACAGCCTGTTTTATAGTATTATTAGATAAGAGCCTATAGACCCAATTAGTTATGCTAAATAAAACTGTTTAACCAACATCCTCAACAGCTAATTTAAAGCTGGAGACTGATTTACTCAGGTTTAGAAAAAAACTAAAGCTGACATGTAGTCAGTCATTCCTGTTATATTTAACGATTTAACCAAAAGTCAAATGGTTTATTTAGTAGTCTTTGTACATAACTTATCACCTTGACCTTGATTACTAACCTTGATCAAGGAACGTTCAGTTTTCACTAAATTGTAATGACTTTTCAAATACATAAGTAAGAATGTATTATTTTGTTATTTTTGAATAAAGAACTTATGACTAATAAATAGTAAATACACCTATTGAAAACTATTGAGAGATATTTACGTACTGTACTGTAGGCCTAGTTCTAATTGAATAGTTCAAAATTATTGGAATGACATGATGTCAATTTAAGTTAACCAAAGGAAAGTATGTTACAACGCTAGTTGATTTTATCACCTGTTTTTAACTATACTCACTAATAAAATTAGGTATATAAAAATTAAACTAATAATATCATGTTGCTTAGCCTGTAAGTTAAATATATTTTATTGTAAATTCTAGCTATCCACTAAAATCCACTAAGAGTAGGTAGTTCCAAGACTACAAAATTTCTTAAACTTTTTGATAACATATTGACAATTGGCCTATATGCCAACTAAACTAAACAATTTATTGACTTAGTAAGAATCCTACAAACATTGTTGTAACATATAACTTAATACAAAGGACAATGAATCTGAGAAAATAATACTCATCTGCGATAAATTACAAAAGAAACAATGTCAGAGATCATCAAACAATTTTTTGACAATAAGAACTCAGACCCACCCTTCCAAAAGTTAATGTTGGGTTTGATTAGGCAAATGTCATCAAACGATCTAAGTTTAAGTGACACATTTTGAACTAAAGCAAATTATAGCTCTAAAACTGAGAGTTTAACAGGTACTATGGTATTATATGGAGGCCACCCTTATACAGCACACTCTTGTGATTATGTTAGGTTGGGTTTTTATAAATAGAAAGTATGACTCACCTGGTATCGTTTGATTCATAACGAAACAAGGAAAGTCCTACAAACATATTTCTGATAGCCCAGCCTAACATAACTGCCGCAAAATATGTGGCCTCGCAGACCCTATCACAGATGAGTATTATTTTCTCAGGTTCAATGTCCTTTGTATTAAGTTATATGTTACAACAATATTTGTAGGCTTCTTACTAAGTCAATTGTTTAGTTTAGTTGGCATATAGGCTAATTGTCAATATGTTATCAAAGTTTAAGAAAGTTTCTAGTCTTGGAACTACCTACTCTTAGTGGATTTTAGTGGATAGCTAGAATTTACAATAAAATATTATATTAACATAATATAATGGAAAAACCTATACAGTCAACAACCTCACATTAACTGTGGTGTGGTGATGATTTATGAACAAATGGTTAGATCGCCAAAAACCTACACATTAACCCTAGCAGTGGCCAATGGACCAAATTGGTCCATTTCACCACTCACTCTTAGAATGACCATGGACCAATTTGGTCCATTTATGTGCAAAAATGTTCTTATAAATAGTTATTTGTGTAACTAGTGAGCAAGTGGCACTTTGCTGCACACAAGAGCAACGGAATGATCTCGAGTGCAGCAAAGGCCTTTTGCACTCGTGTTACACATTATATTTTCCTACAGTCACTATAAACACATAAATAATTAGTCTTTCAAACACTATACAACACATTTTTAGGTTCAGCTGGCAACACATATAGGTGCCCTAGAGAAAGTAGTCCCCGGTCCGTATCACTCCGCTATTTTTTCATCGGCAAGCAATGTGCTCCGCGACTTTAGAAAATAGTTCCGTATATTTTTTTTAATTTGCAGTGGTTTCCGTGCCCAAAAAAATGCTTTAAAGGTATTTTCTTGTTTATTAAGATCGTAGGAATGTTTTAAAAACGTTTAAAAGAAAAGTCCAGAAAGTTCAGAAATACCGAAAAGAGAACATAAACTATAAACACGAAATGACATGTTAAATCGTAGTTCTAATAGTCAATCAGCTGCTCATAGTATTATTATCTTTAAGTGTTGCCAACCTATTTCCAAGCGTACAAGGATTACGTGCATAATAGAACTACGCTGTTTTGTGTTGTTTCGTTGGAATCCTGATGTGGGCCAAAGAATAAACCGTACGACTAAGTATAAATATGCAGCAATTAGCAGCTTTATGTACTATAAACAGTACAAGGAAGCCAACTTTGTCGGGTGACTGTAGGAAAAAATAATTGATATTAACTCTAAAGTGGACAATTGATATACCATTCAAAAGATAGCTGATGTGTCTTTTCTAACATACTCTATGTTTAAAAAAATACCATATGTTATGTTTAATAAGTTTACTTTGTTTTTGTTTACATTCATTGTTTTTTAGGTTTCATTTCAGAATACACCTATTTTATTTTACACATCTTTTATTTAATGGCATTCTAAACTTTCATTTTATTTATATAGATGAACCTTCTAGCTTCAATATGTCAACAAAATTGCAATTTAAATTTGAATGAAAATTTCTGTGTGAATCGACTAACACTTGTAGTGTAGTGTTTCCCAAGCGCTAAACACAAAAGGCTTAGAACATCATAGCAAGGTTAATTTTGTTCCTATCTAGAAGCGGTTAGTACCGCTGGACATCAGAGGATTTGCTGTATATTTAGTATAGATTATTTGAACGATAAATTAATAGCAAAGAACATATTATGATTTTCAGAAAACAGGCAATTTTACAAAAATTAACAAATGGCCAATGGACCAATTGGGTCCATTTCAAAATTCCATAAATATAGGCTATATAATGGAATACCTGTTTATAATTATTCAAAAATAGTATTGTTTTGTAGCGGAAAAAACGTAGAATAATTTAGTGTTGAGAAATAGCAGCCCTGCTCACTACCGTCAAAGGGGGCTACTTTGTAACAATTTTTTTGAATAATTTTTTTTTAAAGATATTTGATTAGAAAAAAATGCTAACTTAATTGTCCGTATTTGTATAGGCTATCAAACAATGTAGGCCCTATAGGACAAAAATTCAGTGTTGTTTATAGCTTACCTAATTTTAAAAAATGTATTTTTTGAGTTTACAAAGAATCCCCGGGGTCGGGGCTACCTTGTAACGGTCATTTCCAAATAATTCTAAGATGGTCAGGCTTGGGGTTACTTTAACTCTTTTCTTTTTGCTCAAAAAAGGTATGTTCAGTTCTATATTTTTCATTTTAGGGAATAAGCTATTACCGTAGTACTCATGGTAAGACCTGGACCCGGGACTGATTTAATTTTTCGTTTAGAGGCCAAAAACACCATCCGTTCAAATTCTTATATATATATATATATATACATATGTGTCCGTTAGCGCGATAACTCGAGCAAAATTGATCCGATTTTGATGAAATTTGGTACAAACGTGTAAACCTATGTTTATTCGAACGAGTTCGCGAACGAGCATAATCGGACCTTGGGAACGGGGGTTTATGGGGAATTTTATGGGGTAAAAATGGGTTTTTCCCATTTTTCACCCTAAAAACAAAAATTTTTATAATTTCTTTTTAAACCGTTTTGTAGAGCTTAAAAAAAGGAATAATTTAGGATATTGAAGGGCTCTTATATGCCTAACGGTCACAGAGAAAATTCAAAAATAGTCTTAATTTAAAATTCCGATGTTATTCTTATGGAGAAAATGAAAATTGTTGTAGTTTACTTGTTTGTGGATATATATTGATAAAATTTGGCAAATTTATTTGCTTCATCCTATACTATTGACGTATGGTCAAAAAACACTTTTTACCTTCCCCGTAGCAGCTAACCTAAGCACTCGTTAAATCTAATGTTATTTAAATATAGGGAATAAATATGTCTTATTTCTGGAAATATTTTAGTAAAAATGTAATCAGACAAGTTAAAATTCGCTTAGTCTGCAGGTTTGCTGCGGCGGGGGTATTTTATATTTTTAATCGTTATTATGGACAACCTAATGCGGCTATGAGTAAGGCTATTTATAGAAAACACTATTACTTAGCAGTTGCTCGAATTCGTGCAACAGGTACACAAGTTGGGAATAAATATGTCTTATTTATGGAAATATTTTAATAAAAATGTATGAGACAAGTTGAAATTTGCTTAGTCTGCAGGTTTGCTGCGGCGGGGGTATTTTTATTTAATCTGTACAATGTTTTAATATTTGTTTCCTAAAGAATAGGAGTTAACCTTTATTTTAAGATATAAAACTTTTAAAACTAATACAAAGTATGGGGAATAGGCCTACTTATGATTTTTTTTAAGTTGGTTCAAAGTAGCCCCCACGTACAAAGTAGCCCCTTTTGACGGTATCATTTTTGTCAACAACGGAAGTAAAGGGCAGTCTGACCGAGTTACCTTGTTTATCTTCGAGTTATTATTCGTCTTATGTGACACGTTCAAAAACGTTGCGATTTTTCGTATTTTCTTCTATCCCCCTAACACATGTACATTATATAAAAAAACATTTGATTCCTCATATGTTAGGGACAGTTCTATGAATGGAATCGAATGTAGGGCCTACTAACTTATAACATGTTTATAACTTTTTGGCCTCAAAAATGCTATTGGCTGCAATTTATATTTACTAGGTACCGTAGCCTATAACATGTCTGAATTTGTTTCTACGTTAATGGTAATTTTCTAATATTTTGTATCATAAACGGGTAATACAAATGTTTTACTGTCTACAATATGACATATTTATATTCCTTAGTATATAACCTACAAGAATATATGTACCGGTACTAATCACTAATTACCTTATGTACATGAGTTATCTCCGAGTTAAGTACTAATTATTCGTCTTACATGACAAAAGTTGCAATTTTTCGTATTTTCTTACATAGCCTAACACATGTACAAAAAATAATTTTCCCCGTGTGTTAGACATTTCTATAGGGAATTGAATTTACTACAAAATGTAAATAACGGGTTGGTAATTCTGAGCAAATTACTGGGTCAACCCCAAACTTTTTCATATTTTACTACAGTTGTAAGGATGTTCTCAGAACACAAGAAACATATAATTCAAGCCCCGCAAGGTTAGGTTAGGTTATGAATTAACCTTATTCATTAGTTATATTATATTCAGGGTTATGAATTAACCCCGCAAGGTTAAAGGACCAAGGCAAGGGTTAAGGAACCCAACCTAACCTAACCTAACCTTGCGGGGCTTGAATTATATGTTTCTAACATAACGGTAGGCCTACTGTCACAACTGACCTTCCGCACGTCTCCCGCAAGCCTCTGTTATCGCGTGGACTTTGAACCGGTTCTTATCGCTCGGCAACCTGTACAATGGCCTTGCGGGACTTGAATTATATGTTTCTTGTTTTCTGCGATCATCCTTATGATCGTAGTAAAATATGAAAAAGTTTGGGGTTGACCAAGTAGGCTAATTGCTCAGAATTACCAACGGGTTTTTGGCTAAAAATATACCCTAGTAATAACAAGACTTTACTTTTGAAATTTCATTTAGAATTTTTTGATCCTTACAAAAAAGTCTGCAAAATCGCCAAAATGTGTTTGGCTATTCCCCCCTTCTAACATTGGCCACTACTAGGGTTAACTTACCTAGGCCTAGGTACAGTTTAGCTGCTCATGCCACTCTCAACAGTTCAGGTTTATAGGGCCTAGTCACTTTAGAAGAGCTTAACTTACGGTCAAAAAATAAGTTTTAGTCTAGTGAAGTGCATGAGACAAGAGACAGCCTAGTTTTACCTAATTAGGTGGCTGCACTTTACTTGACGTCCTACACTCATTCGATTGTTTTTTTTTTCGATTCGATATTTTCATTCGATATATCGTTTGGTTAGTTAGGCCTAGGTTAGGTTAACCTTACCTAACTAACCAAACGATATATCGAATGAAGCAATCGATTAATCGATATATCGATCGATATTTTCATTCGAATGAGTGTAGGACGTCAAGTAAAGTGCAGCCAATTAGGTTTAGCATTCATTTTTTAACAACTTAGGCGTTAGGCCTATAATTCATGATTTTATGACATAACTGTAGTCTAAATAAGGTATCCTAATCTATTCTAAATATTACCAAAACAGCTTTGTCGTGTTCAGTAACTTTCGAAACCTTCTTTTTACCAAATATATTACCCATGATCACAGTAGATCATAATATTTAATCAATGTATTAATATCAAGTAAATTTTTCTTGTTTGGAAATAGTCGATATTTTCAAGTAAACTAACATTAACTACCACTTGTATTCAGGAATAATAAACAAAATCATAAGGTAGATTCGGATTGATAGAAAGATACACTATTATTGAAGAAATGAGGTTATGTTGTTCCTTTTTACTGCTGAGTGCTGGCTGCTGACAGTGCTGGCTGACTGCTTGCTGAGCTGAGTAGTGAGTTTTGACTGTTTTGTTTGAGTTAGAGTTTGTTTTTGTTAGGCTAGTTGGTGTTGGTGGGCAGATTTTCCCATCCTTGTTAGTCAGTTTGTTGGTTTGTTGTGTTCGAAAAAGTGCCAAAAATGTCAATGTCAGACCCCTCGGGGGTCCAGTTTATGCTTGTTGCTTGTCGAGTTATTTCATGATCATTGATTATGAATTTTCTCAAGTTTTAAATTTATCACTAAGGGTTAGTCCACATATTACGTTACGCGTTTCATCATTTATTATACACCCCTACTTCCCTACATCTCAATAAATTACTGTATAGCTACGCGCGCACTACGGCGGCACGGCACGGATGGGCGGTACGGCACGGACGGCATTTTTAAGAGGGGGTGCGCGCACTAGGGCGGCACGGCACGGACGGACGGGACGGGACATCCGCACATTCGCAATTTAGGACAGTTGACCGTCTGCGAGCTAAAAATTGTGAGTAAAGATGGATGTAGATAAAGTGGTGATAGTAGGTTTAATTTTAGCAGAGGAAGAGGAGACAAGAAGGTGCAAGCAAAGATTTTAGATACACCACATAAACAGGAAAAGACTAAATTTTGGAGAGTTCCACACCTTGTTTCCTGATCTTGTAGAAGGATTATGTGTAAAACTTACCTGATTGTTTCATAATAGATCATATTTCTGCCCATATATTGTCACGCCGGACGTTATAAAAATATTCCGGATGTCGCATGTTGTACAGTTTCGGGTATTTCTCAACGAGAAAAATCAACTTAATAACATCTATGTTTACAACACACGAAAACACTTGAGAATGGCGGATGTTCCGTGCCGCCCGCCCGGTCGGTGTGCAGTGCTCCCGGTCGGTACGGGCGATACGGGCGTCACGGCAGCTCGGAAAATGTCCTGGAGTTCTGTGTCCCGGACTTTTTAACAAACGGCGGAAGCTGCCGAACGTCCGTTGCCGGCCGTACCGCCGTAGTGGGCGCACTCATATGACATTCAATGTTACTTTTCAAAATTGCCGTGCCGCCCGCCCGTCCGTGCCGTGCCGCCGTAGTGCGCGCGCAGCTTATTACGGTATAAGTGGTGTGGAGCTAATTTTTTTTTTAAAATTATCTGGCAAACCACAGGCAACAATTTTGCTTTAAAAACAGTCTCTCATAGGTAAAACCCACTGAGCTATAATTCTAACTAAACTGGAGGTAGCACTGAATGTCAAAGATGCGTGTCGCCAGCCGCCATGTTTGCGTGAGGTGGGTGTCCATAAGAAGCCATGTTATTGCTATGACAAAAAAACTCACTGCTATACAACCTAGTTATAAGAAGCCATGTTATTGCTATGGTAAGAAAACTTACTGCTATACCAACCTAACAAAATCAGCGACTCGCTTTTGACAGACTTCTGCCATGGCAGTGCTACCTCCAGTTATAATTTTAGCTCAGTGGTAAAACCATAGATGAAACATAATTGTTTTATCATAGATAAAACGATAAAACAGTGCCTTGGTAGATTTCCCATAATCCCATCCTTATGGAACAGCTGAAGCCAATTGTATTGTTAGTTCTGTCCGGTTTTCTGTAGATATCGTGTTTTGTTTACAATTTGTTTATATTATTTTAGGGTTAGTTTTCTCATTATTTGTGTCTCACTGTTTGGTTATATAGCTAGTTGAGTGGACGAGATATTGTTTATGATTAGATAGTTTAATTTGGTTAAACGATGTTTTAAATTACTGAAATAACAAGAAACAAATTGTAAACAAAACACTACATCTACAGAAAACCGGACAGAACTAACAATAAAATTGGCTTCGGCTGTTCCATAAGTATGGGAAATCTACTAAGGGACTAAATAATAGAGATCGATGGGACTAATATGTTTTATCCATGGTAAAACAAACTCCCTTAGTAGATTTCTCTACAGAGAAGTAATTCTCATCCTTATGGAACAGCTGAAGAGCTGAAGCCAATTTTGTGGTTAGTTCTGCCCGGTGCACTGTAGAGGACGTGTTTTCTTTAAAAAATTGTTTTTGTCTTTTCAGTTATTTAAAAACATGTTTAACCAAAAAAAACTATCTAATCATGAACAAAAACTCGTCTCCTAGTTATACAACAAAACAAAAAAGCACAATTAATGAAATTAACCCTCAAATAATAGAAACTAAATTTCGACGACACTATAGCGATCGGTGTCACAGGTCATGAACTAGACACAAAAAACTAGCTTCAAAATTTACAATGGGGTGAGGGTATTTACTCAGGGGAGGTATAGAAGAGGCTACGATGACAGCTGTGGGCTTCTTATTAGCTGAGGGAACGCCAAAACGATCAGTAGTCATCTGCCTCGGTGGTCTAATGGTTATCGTGCCGGGCTGACATGATGAAGATCCCGGGTTCAAATCCCGCTCGTGGTATTACTTTTTGTCCAAGATTTTTTTTATTATCAGCAAGTTTGGTTCGGTTATGACAGTTTAATTTTATTATTAAGTCATTATACAATTTTAGTAGAACAATTTCTAGTTTTATTTAATAAACAGAATTATTTTTTCTATTAATAAACTTTTGTTATATTATTTCATTATCAGCAAGTTTGGTTAGTTCGGTTAGGTTATGATAGTTTAATTTTATAATTAAAAAATAATAAAATTGAATTTGAGGCATTTATAATTTTATTTTATGAACAGAACGATTTTTGCGATTAGTAAACCTTCTTTGCCAAAGTACTCTCTACTACAGCGCTGTTCACGGAGGAATTTTGAACTAATGCCTCATTCGTACCTCCCCTAAGTCAGACCCTGGGGTGAGAAGACTACTGTTGTAGCATAGATTAAACATACTCCTCAATGGTTTAAATAATTAATAAATCCAAGATGTCTGACTGTTTGGGAATTCTATTGTAAATTCTTCAGAAAAACGTAGTTTAATAACAAATAATGAAGACGAACCCTATTTTAAATTTCTAGTTGCTAAAACGTGATATAAATCATAGTGCATCGGATATGTATAAACAACTTCAAGTAAATGTTTGGTGATACAAAACATGTTGTTATTGTTTTTACACGTTAGTTCATCGTTTGGCCACATTGGTATCGCCGCGATACAGCGCTGCAAACAGTGCATGCAGCGATACCGCGATACTATCGCTACGGTATCGCATTCGCCTCGGTATCGCGTATCGCGGTTCGCTCTGGTGTGTGCGGCTCCATAAGGCTCCATGGTATCGCACGGACCACTGGTATCGCAAGAGAATTTCCAAGAAAAAGTATCGCGCCCGCTCCAGTATCGCACGGAGTATCGCTCTGGTGTGTGCAGGGCTACACGCCAGGCTTCAAGTCAATCTCATTTAACCATCTTGCGATGGTAGAGGGGCTTGGCAATGCAAACCCATCGCTCCTCATCTGTTCATAGAGGGTCGGTGATTTGTATCTACAAATCAAATATTACAACTAGCTTAAGTCATAAGAAAATACAATAGCTTACAGGTGGAGTATTAATTACAAAATATAACTTAACCTTTATCTACAACAAATTGCATCTGTAAATAAAGTACATGTGTTTATATTTAAATACTGTACAGTCGGCTAATTTTGTTATTTGTTATCAGTCAGTTGAATCTGTTAACGTGATAGCAATTTTGTGTAACGTAAACGATAAATATGTTAAAGTATTCATCAGTAAAAGGTGAGTCAGTGGCTGGTAGTGGTAGACGGCAATTGTGGCCAACAACGAATAAGCGTGAACGGTCAGGTAGATTCCTAAAAATAGAACAGAGCAACACCGCAGCGAGTGTGTGCGTGCGTGTGTTTAGCGGCCCATCAAGACAATGTACACAAACACAAGGCACACATGTATTGTATGGTTAAACAAGATATTTTTACAGCAAACAACGTGAAAGTTTAATTCAATGTTACACACCCTGTTTATAAGACTTTTACAGTACTTTTTGTGGGGGGATGTTGATTTATTAAGTTCATTGAACATGTGAGTATTTCTCATTGAAGTAAACTATATTATAATATGTACAAATAATAATATAAATTAATTTTTACCTCATGGCCAAAGCTTGTTGCCTCTCCTCCTCGGACCATGGCAGTTTGTTTGCGCCAGCATGCTTTAGCTGCATGCATCGAATTTCGACACCTTATCTGGTAGCATATCCTTAATAGCATCCATAACATCGTCCTTAGTAAGAACCTTATCTTTATTTTTTAATCTGTTGAGCCTCTGTCGGTACATCTTATTTATTTTTTGCAAGGCTTTAACTTGTTTAGCCAGTTTACTTTTTCCTGGAGAAACACATTTTTTTGGTGTAGGCTGGCGCCCCTTAACACTTTTAAATTTTTTGTATAAAGGGGTCTGGGGAGTTTTTGGTGACGTTTGGTCGGCAAATAATTCTCTACGCGAGGAACTAGCGATAATCTCGTCTTCAATATGATGTTGACTTGTATTTGTGTCTGGGGTTTTCTCGACGTTGGCTTCAATCTGTCCATCGTGTACCGAGTCACATTCACATCGTGTACCGAGTCTGTTTGCACATTGTCGGAAGGCGTTTCTTCTATTAGAGACAGTAGTGTTGGCACGGCACATGCATGTAATCGGGTTTTCAGTGTATTCAAAAAGAGTCATCTTCGAAATGCAATTCACAAACCACTTTCTTATTTAGAGTTTTTTTTGTACAGGTATCTAATTTTTCATTAGCACAATTAGTGATCCACATCTCGCAAATAGATGGTCTTGCTACAGGGAAGGAATAAAATCTTAATTTTGGATGAGATGCCTTATTTCTTTCACAGCCGGTGAACGAACATCGGTTGCGACTACATTTCTTTACAGGAGTTGCCATTTTGCTAAAAAGGAAATGGAATTTATACATTAAAATGATTATCAAATTTTAAGATTGATAACACTGCCATATTATTTGTATTAAATTAACGTACAGTATTTATAAAGTTGTACACTCGAAAATTCATTTTGTGAAGTTAATTGAGGATGTTTGTAATTAGTTTGTTATATTATTTTATTAGCTTAACAAACTATCAAAGACTGGTTGCGTGGGTGGACGGGGTAGACTATGACTAGAGTTAAAGACTAGTAGTGGGCTGATTGCGTTTCGGAGGTGTGACCTTGAGGGCAGGACTACTAACATACAAGGGCTGGCCCAGTCCTTTGAAGTGAACGCGTGCCGCCTGATGCTGCCCCCCCCCTCGCCCCGCGCACCTCACCTTCAATTAATTAATTATCAATTATCAATTATCAATTATCAATTAATTATCAATTATCAATTATCAATTATCAATTATTTAAGATGGGGACACCACTATGTGCGTATTTTAACCCAAATATGAGTGAAGGATGAGTGTAGGATGAGTGGCGCGATCTTGTAGTCTTGTTAGTGACTAAGGCCGACATGTTCCTTAGACACAGCTGTTAATTAATAGCCCATACAGCTAATGGCAACTAAGGGACCTACAGTTTATTGTGGAATCCGAACCACATTTTTTTCCTCGTAATTAACGAATTGGTCTAATTATTTAGGATAGTACTGCGGATAGTCGTAGTACTCACTAGTGCGGACGTTAATCCACACCAGGTAGCATCGCATCCACAGTGCATCCCTATAATTATCCACAATTCGTGACCTCCTAGTAGCTGGATTACAGGACGACGCCACCCGTCCCAGTCTTCCACCGCTGTGACGTAGCAGTGGGAGATGCCGATAGACACTGCCATTGCAACACGTGCTTTTACGCTTGCAGTTATCTTCTATTTATAACGTTTTTACATAGAAATAGTATATTGTTTGGTTATGATATTATTTTACACGTAATAGTAGTTTCATATCATGTACTTTTAAAGAGTATTTTACACCATGGTGGGCTGCAGTGTTGCAATTCGTATGAACCGCTCTAATACAAAAAAAAATGTAGTGTATCAAGTTTTTCCAAAAAATCAAAGTTTGAGAAATGTGTGGGTACAGAAGTGTAAGAGAGCTGATGTTTTAGATCCCAAAAAATGGTAGTGTGCAGTGAAAATCTTTTTGGAAAGTGATTATTTAGACGATTCAAACCCCCGACTTCTCGGATAATACTAAAGGAAGGTGCCTAATTTAGAATATAAGTATATTAGAGTATAAGTATATTAGAGTATAAGTATATTATATAGGTAAATTATCACCTACCTTAGAATATAGGCGGGGGATTGTTTTAATGAAAGAAAAATAAGGCAAGTAAAATGAGGAATTAGAAAAACTGCTCTTGAAACATTAAAATCTCCTAGCAAAAAAAAGTAGCCCGCGTAAAACAATCAATACGCCAATTACTAGCCCAAATAACAGTCCTGTCAAACAAATGATTTAATAAACTTATTTTTAATTCATTCCTTTCTACATAACATCGCATTTGTTAGGAAAAGGTCGTCTTTTTATTGAGTTGTAAATCGTGTGTATACGTGAAGTTTACTAAAATTACGAAGAAATAACCTAACCATTATTGTTCCTGGTAATTAATTAAAAAATCCTGTAAACAATAGGTCTAAATGCAAATGTCTATAATAAAATGTTATTTGTGTTTTGTGTCAACTGTATGTGTGTTTTATTTACTTATTTCTTCAAAAGAAACTGATGTTAGTGTATTATAGAACTTGAATAACATTAACAATGTAATAAGTAATTGTAACATTTTTGCAGGTGATAAAAATGTAGCGAAAACAGTTTATTTCGCAGTAGTGTAGCGAAATCTGTACAAATCATGATATATTACCACCAACTAAAGGACTAAAAATCACTAGTCATAATATGTTTTTGTTTATAACTACTCAATGCCACCCAAATACAGTATAATCAGCTGATTGGTGTCCGGTAAAACTCATTACAGTACAGTAGTACGCAAGGAAACCCCATTTGATTAAGCTGGCGGCAAACAGCTGTTTTCTGGACCAATGCCGCGGCAAACAGCTGTTCTCTGGACTAATGCCGCGCCAAAATGCCACCAGTGGCGCTGCGGCGGGTCTAACACGAACTACCTCGCCATCAACTTGGCCGGGGAATCGAGCTCGACTCAACGGGGGGCCCTCATATATATGGGGATATATATGACTTATCTACTTGAGGAGTATGTTTAATCTATGGTTGTAGGGTATGCCATCTAGGTTAAAATTTCACCTGAGTAAAAAATGGCATACAATTAGTTTTGAAGTTATGTTACTGTTATGAAAAAGAGTTTATTTAAACTCTATATACAACAGATTAACGTTTACAAAAAAAGGTATTTTTTTTTAAATCAGCAATTAATTTATATCAACCACTTCTCATATGTTTTAAGGGGAAGGGGGCCTTCCACATACTGCGTAACTCATTTTTCGTCATTTTTAAACCTCTCCCTCCTCCCCTGTGAAACTGCATAACACAAGCCCCTCTCCTCCCTGTAAAGCTAGTACAGTAATAAAAAAAATAATCACCCCTGATTTTAATAAGACTAGCTGTTGGCCCGTCCTATATTTATGGCCTATTCACACTGGGCCACCATGGTGGCGACACCGGTGGTGACACCGGTGGTGACACCGGTGGTGACACCGGTGGTGACACTGGTGGCCGGTCAAAATGCGCATGGACCACCAGCTCAGCCACCAGAGCAGCTGTAGCCACAAACCTCACAGTTGGACGTCGAAGAGGCAGGCGCTTAAAGCGTATATATTTTTTTTTGAAATCATGAAAACATAAGAAAAACGTAGTTTGTTAGCGAATTTCCCATATAGGGAATAAGCTATTACCGTAGGTCTCATGGTAAGACCTAGACCCGGGACCGATTTACTTTTTCGTTTTGAGGTCCCCAGAGGCCATAAACACCATCCGTTCAAATTCATATATATATATATATATGTATATTTATTTATTTATATATGTGTCCGTTAGCACGATAACTCGAGCAAAATTGATCCGATTTTGATGAAATTTGGTACAAACGTGTAAACCTACATTTATTCGAACGAGTTCGCGAACCACCATAATCGGACCATGGGATCAGGGGTTTATGGGGGGTTTTATGGGGTAAAAATGGGTTTTTCTCATTTTTGACCCTAAAAACTTTAAATTTCTAAATTTCTCTCTAGACCATTTTGAAGAGCATAAAAAACAAATAATTTAGTATTTTGAAGTTTTTTTGAATGTTCATTGACTACGGAGAAAATTAAAAAAATTGTAAATTTAAAATTCCCATGTTATTCTTATGGAGAATAAATAAACTGTTCTAGTTTGCTTGTTTATGGATGTATTTTAAACAAATTTGGCAATTTGGCTTATTTCATACTAAGCTATCAATATTTCAATTGAAAAAACACACCTCAACATCTTCCCCGTAGCAGCAAACCTAACTACTCACTAAAATTAATGTTATTTAAATAGGAAATAAATCTGAAAATTTATAGGGAATATTTTAGTAGAAATCAAGCCGGGTAAATGGAAATTCGCTTAGTATGCAGGTTTGCTGCGACGGGGGTATTTTGTTCATCCGTTTTTATGAGATTTAAGTACTTTTTTCACTTTTTTCATTCACTACAAAGATCTTAGAAATAATCCTGACACGTTTCACACTTACTCAAGAATGAGTGTTTAAAGTTTTGATGAGCTTCTGGGACGTCTGAAAGATAAAATATCTCGAGAAGAGAAACTGCCACTAACGTTGTGAAAAATTAAATAAATAAATAGTTAATATACCATTTATTTATACACTGTAATACCTTGACTCAATGTATACATTGCAATTAATTACGAAAAGATGTAAATGAAATAGAGTACCTATACATTTTGTTGTAACATTAAAATCGTTTCCCCATATTTATTACCTTAACAACTTCAAAAGATTAGTAAATAAGTATACTGAGTAATGCCATGTAATGCCCACTGTTAGTGACTGGTGGCGCTGCCAGTCGCTCCAATGTGAACAGTCCGATAAGAAACCATTGTGCGACGTGGTGGTGCCACCAGACTGGTGTTTTTGAAAATCGCAACCCCGAGCCACCGCACTTCTGGTCGCGCGGCAAGACGCGCCACCAAAGCTCGGTGTGAAGATGTCCCATTTAAATCAATGCTAATGTAACGTAGCCACCATGGTGTCGCCACCGGTGTCACCACCATGGTGGCCCAGTGTGTAGGGGGCCTTACGGGAATCAAGTAGTCGATTAAACTAATAACATAACATAGCTACGATGGAGTTAGATTGACGGGTATCAAAGTTCAAAGTTGAGCACAAGATTATCTGGATTGTTTAGCTGACTTTTTTTTAGAAAAATATATTGATTTTTCAGAAAATATTTTGTACTTTGATATCCAACTCCATCGCTTTTTATAGATTAAATTTCTCTTTTGGACTTTATGGTTAGTTTATGTTTGGTTATTGATTGAATCGATACCTACTTTTATTTTTCGGTAATCCGATGGGGTCAGATATCAGAGTGTAGATCTTCTAAAACGTGTTATACGCTAAAAACTTGTTTTTCTTTACTTAATTGTCGTAATTTTAAGTCTAGGGAGATAGTTAGGGACATTTTTGGACATCTAGGGATTTCTAGGGACAAACTTTCCTTGATCTAGGGACTTTTCACCCAGACTCAGAGTTGGTGGCAACGTTGAACAAATCACAAAAACAGAACAAGAACAAGAGCAAAGCAAAGCAAAAAGCAACAGAATGAACAGCAACTGAGCAACAGAAGAAAGAAGGACAAGGAAGTACAGAAAAACAGAAACAGCAAACAGAACAGACGACAGACGTTCATACAGACTACAGACAGACTAACTAAATTATTAGTAATTACTTATAAGTAAACAAGGGCAGATGGTTCTAAGTTAGGCAAAATTACGTTAGTGGTTTAGTATTTGGAAAATAAATCTGATTGTGGTCTTTTGTTGTATTAGTACAAGTGAGTAAATAATATTCGAGAATAGGCTACCATTTTATAGAATCAGCTTTGCCCTTGCCCTTGTCTCGATCTAATTGTAATACTGAACTGAACTTTTTCTTTTACAAACGAACTAAGATGAGCGAAAATAGTAAGTTATAGCTTACAAGACTTTCCATTTATTTTTATTGTATTGCCTAACTTAAGTTACTAAAGCCTGATCCTAATTCTGGGCTTTAGGCTAGGCCTAGGCTCTAATCTGCTTTTAACTTGATAAGTTAGCATCCAACGCCAACTTGGTTAATGTTATTAAGGCCATTAATAGCTAAATGCCTTAAATGTGTGAAAGATTGTGTGTGTAATAAACCTATTCAGAACAGAATTTGGGTTTTGCCACAGAGATATCATCTGTAACTTAGGTGCGGCGATGTATTTTGGGGATTGGAGAGCATGAACATAAGATAAGTTATGGTTGTAAGGTAGGGCCTATAGAATAATAAGATACCTAGGCCTAGAAGATGGTGTGGATTAACGTCTGCACGGGTGAGTACTACGACTATCCTGATAATTAGACCAATTCGTAATTACCAAGGCAAAAATGTTGTTCGGATTCCACTATAAACTGCAGGTCCCTTAGTTGCCATTAGCTGTATGGGCTAGGCCTATTAATTAACAGCTGTGTCTAAGGAATGTCGACCTTAGTCACTAACAAGACTACAAGATCGCGCCACTCATCCTACACTCATCTCCATTCATACTTGGCTTAACCCTGGAACTGCCAATTAAATTTCTTCAAATGCCAACACTTTTTTCAGCAATTAACATACATTTTTTTAAAAATTCGTAAAAAATATTATTTGTATGACTTAAGTAATGTATTATACATCATTTTATTCAGAAAATAACAAGGAATACAATGGTAAAATTTATTTTGTAAAATAACAAAAAAAATTTTTACACCATATTTTTTTATACACAAATTTTATAAAAAAATCATTTCCGCATTTTATGTCTCATGTCCAATACACATCAGAAATGCCACAAGAATTCCAATATATACATTTTGTTGCAAATTTTATCTAGTTTTTAGAAATAAATTTTGTTTACTGAAAAAGTAGGTAATATATTATTCATAAAATTTGAGATTTTTCACATGATGTGCTCGGTGAAAATTCTGCGCGAACCAGACATATGGGAAACATATGTGTCTAGAATTATTATAAGTCATGAAATACAGCACTAGTCAGTCCTAATGTGCTACTAAACAATGTAATTCAACAAAAATCTAAACTAAACATAATTTGAAAAGCATACCTGCTAATTTTTGGACTATGTATCCACGGTAACGATAAACTCCAAGAAGATAAATGTTCACAAACAGTCACATAACAATAATAAACCAAAATTATAATTCACTTTCTTATTTGAAATAGCCTACTCAGGCATAAACACAAAAGTAATAAAGTAAAACATTCAAGATTTGATTGTCAATAGCAATATTTTTACAAGGAACTGCAAAAATTTGGCCGAAGGCAACTTGGCCAGAAGAGGGAGATTGTTGTTCCTGACTTTAGTCAGAGTCACTTTCATTTTCTGTGGCTGGTCTCTTTTTTTTTGACTTTAGTGGCCTGTAAAAGTGTTCCAACCTCCCAAAGCACTGTGGGTGAACACCAACATTACACCCAGGGCACCTCCAGCTGCTTTTTTTTCCGCAGACGGGACAGACTCTCCTTTGATTCGATGGAAACTGCACTAGATTGTGTTCCAAGGGATTTACTTGAACAGGTTCTGCAGGTGGTTGTTGCCTGACAAGTGTTTCAACAATATCCACCATGAATCTTTTCCTTGAAAGAGGGTGATCTGTGTTCCTGGAGTATAAAATGTAGGCGTTTAGCATGGCCATGTCCATTAGGTTGAAGAATATCTTTCGCCAATACTTGCGAGTTGGCCTGGTACATGAGTGATGATATATGGATTTATCTTTTTGATCCACACCCCCCATAGATAGATTATACTTGTGAATAACTAGGGGTTTCACAGCTTGTAGCCCACTGCGACTAACTATATTTCTATCCTCCGCATGGCAAGCAGTTGTTATAAGATAAACGGGTTTCCTCTTCTTTTTTTGCTTATAGCCGACGAGCAACACCTTTCCTTTCCTGAAATAAACAGTTTGACCTGCCTCATATTGTGTTCCTACCACTGCTCGGGATAAATCTTTAGACTTCTTGTTTACTGTACCAGTTAGATATGTGTCGTTGCGTAACAAAGCTTCGGCTAGGGGTAGCTTAGTGTAAAAGTTATCTGTAAAGACATGATGATGTTTCCCCAACAATCGAGTCTGATTCATCATCTCAAATATAACTTTTTGAGTGAATGGATTATCTCCATCACTCAAAAAGTCTTTACCACTATAAAGGGCAGTATGGAGCAAATAACCGGTAGCACTGTCACATATTTCAAATTTTTTAATTCCAAAGCGCGCATGTCTCTTGTTAGGCATATATTGTATAAATATTGTCCGATTCTTCATTCCTATCATACTTTCATCGATTGCTAGGTTCTGGGAAGGGACAAAATGTCTTTTGAAAGCATCATTCAAGTGATCTAGGAGTTTCCTTATTTTCTGCCAAGGATCATAACCCGGTTCTCCTTTAGCGATAAAAGGCTCTGAAGTGAGATGAAACATTGACGATATAGCCTGGAAACGGTTTCTTGACATAATTTCAGGGAAAAATGGAACTCTCTGGCTGAAAGATTGGTCCCAATAGTCAATAAGATTTTTTTCCAATTAGGCCCATATTTATCACCAGCGCTATATACTTCTTCATTTCACTGTATGTTACGTCAACCCAGTGTCGTAAGCGTGACTGTCCCCTCAATTCCCCCGACAATCTCCTTCGAGTTACTTCTCTGGATGCATATGCATTGGTTTCAGTTGTGAATAACATCCAGATTGCGTAGGGGAAAAACAAATTGAAGTAAGCAATTGGCTTGCTGTTGCGGGGTGGACAGTCTCTAATCCCAGTATTTCTCACAGTAAACTTAGTTTCTATATCCTCCCCTTCAGGTTCTGGGGGGTAGACCCTTGTCCAAATAGGCCTAGTAATATTTGGAATTGGGGGTATTCCTAGCCTAGCTGCTGCATCCCCTCCAGGACCAGGAGGTGGAGCAGGTGGGCCCAAACCTACGGTTGGTACATCTAGGCCTACGTCTAAATCTGTTACTTCTCTTTGACTGGTATCTAATTCACTGCTATGTGGGACATAGTCATCTTCTGATCCAGAGGAGAAGTCTGTAACACTATGTTCAGGTGTCAAACCATAAATGTCTACATCAAGATCTGATTCATCACCTGTCTCATCACAAGGCTGACTTACTGATGGGCTTGCCCCTAGGCCTACCGGCACCACGACTGATTCTTCTGATTCCACTGGCTCAACTTCAGAATCAATATTATCATTAGTTTCACTAAGATCGTTCATCAATAATTCACGTAAATCACTGGATCGTCCTGCATAATTTTCCATTGTAAAAATATCAAGTTTGTAATCCAACAAAACAAACTAACCCCCACACATAATGTCACTTCAAAGTCCACTTTGTTCGCTAAATATTCACAAATAACAATGGAAACTACTAAAACACTCTTTGAATATAACTAGGTAAACGAGTTTATCAATAAGTACAAACAACTTTTTGATCCGAAAAACACGCAAAAACAACGAAATAAATACGAGATAACCGACCGTGTTTACAGACGACATCACTACTGCATAGAAACAACAAACACTTTTATCAACATATGTTAGCAGGCCCGCCAATACAATAAAACGTAAAAACTGTCATATTAGCAGGCAGCCAACCTCTTTGGCTTTACATTGATGCATAAAATACTTCGTTCCGATGAGTAGAAGCTTATATATATGAAAAATACTGGATCGGTCATTTTGTGACCGATGGCACTACGGAACGGACCCTGTCGGTCATAAAATGACCGATCGGCAGTTCCAGGGTTAAAATACCTATTTTGTATGGTCGCCATTTCAAAGAACAATATTAACAGTAACTTACATTTCAGTAATCGATTCATTCAATCGAAAAAATAGCCTAGATTTTGGTCTTAAATATTTTTTATCATTTATAGAGTGTTAGGCCTAAGCTAGGCTGTCAAACTTGGCCTACAGTCTCATAGGCCTACTATGTCACATTTTGTGACACTCAGCCAGAAATTGTGACAGTTAAACAAGCAGTGGCGATGATTAGAACCTGCAAGCCCCCCGCCAACATCTCGAGCTTGTAGGCCAGGCTCAGCCAGGCCCGTATTTGGAATCGATGTGGCCCCCGGCGGGTCACACTAGAGAGGCTCTTCTAACGACGCAGATACTAACTTAAATTAGATGAAGAATTAGTTAGACAACGATTGAACAAACACGAATCAAAATTAAAAGTATTTCAAGAGAATGACCACGTCTGGGTGTTAAATACGTCCGGATCAGGATTCAAGCGAGGCAAGATAATGAAAGTAAATGGAGCCTATTCATATCTTGTAAACGTCGATGGTATGAACCGGGGATGTCATGCAGATCATTTGCGAACGGCAGTCAGCTCTTAGAAGAAGGGGAGATGTGTAGTGTACCAGCTGGTATTATCGTCACATGTTTTAAGATGAATTAATTGTCGATATGTTTACAGTTCAGTTGTTTGTTTACTCACATAGAATACACATCATGTTTTCAAAATATGTATAATTAGTTATTCTATTAATATAATAAACCACAACTCTACAGTGGCGCAGTCGAAAAATATTGATTTTAAGTTAAGTGTAGCTCATTTGACGGGATGACCAAAGATTGGGTTTACTGGTATGAACGATTGAAGATCAGATTAAGGAACCAAAATGTCAAGAATGAAGACAAGAAACAAAGACATTTTACTAGGACACTTAGGCCCACAACCTTTCAAAATTGTATTCGACTCGGTGCATCCTAGACCCGTAAGTAATATTGGATTCAATGACGCTGTAGCAATCTTAGATAAATACTACACCAAACAAACCGCTCCTCTTTCACAAAGAGTCAGCTTTTCAAGTAGATTCAGACACGATGGTGAATCTGTAAACCAGTTTGAACTAGCCTTAAGGTCTCTAGCCGGACACTGTGCTTTTGGTGATGGTCTGGACGAACGCTTAAGGGATCAGTTCATCCTTGGAATTAACAATGATAAATGGCAGTTTGAACTTCACGCTTGACTTCACGCATCTACAAACACGTCTTTTTCTAGCGTAGTCGAGTCGGCAGACGTTACTTAAAAATGTGGACACTCAACAACAGGAAATGCGCAGCATAAAAATTAACAGAGTAAAATCCACAACACACGAGACAAATCGACACATCCACACAAGACAAGACAAATCAGACTCAAAACAAATAAATACTAGAAACAGCCCTATTCTTAAACTCAACAAGGGAATACACTGTTTTAAATGCGGTAACAAGAGACATGCAAATCACGAGGATTGCCCTGCTATGGGTGCTGTTTGTAAAGCTTGTAATGGTAATAATCATTTTTCTCGTGCATGTTTGAAGGCAGGAAATGCGGTTGTTGAAAATTCTTTGGATGAGGATAACGCTCCGTATTCAGACATTGACCAAATACGAATTTTGGAAAAGGGTTCCAAAGTAATGATCAATGTTGAAATGAACAAACGTAAGGTAAAAATGCTTTACAATCCAGGGGCAGCTTACAGCATTATTGGAGAAAAACTGTGGAAATCGATTGGATCACCAACACTTTACCCCTGTGAAAATCTTACTGCCTACACGGGGGTACAAATTGAAACACTAGGCGAAACATCGGTGCATTTTCCTTACGCAAAGCTGTGGAAGACGAACTGCAGCGGTTAGTTGAAAACCAAGTCTTGACGCCAGTGAATACGAGTGAGGAGCCTGTTACTTTGTCTTCACCTATAGTGATTGTTGTAAAACCTTCTGGAGCAATACGCATATGTGCTGACTTTAAAAACACGATCAACAAGTATATGATTTCAGACAACTACCCTATGCCCAGATTTGAAGAAATTACAGCGAAACTTACTGGAGGACAAGAGTTCACAGTCATCGATCTCAAGGATGCTTACTTACAGATGGAAGTTGACACTTGCTTACAAAAATATTTAACTATTTCCACACACAAAGGGTTTTTCAGATATTCCTGTCTTCCTTTTGGGATTAAAATCGCTTCAGGGGCATTTCAGTGTAAAATGGATCAAGTACTGGCGGACTTGGAAGGAGTTGCATGTCTTCTCGATGATGTAATAATCACAGCTCCCACATGAGAGGAACACATATGTCGTGTTAGAGAGGTGCTAAAACGTTTTACAGATATGGGTATCCGCGCACAAATGTCAAAATGCAGATGGTTACAGGATTCAGTCAAATACTTGGGTCACATGATAGACAAAACTGGCATACATGCCACAAACGCGACAACCGAGAGGTAAGTCAGCTAAAGAAGATGAAGATGTTTTATACGGCCCCTACCATATATCAGCCCTCAAGAAATATTTGGAACCAATCCGAGCAATAGAAGCTGTGATTGACGAGATAGATAATGATGACCCTATCTTCGAAGACATCGTATATCAATAAATTTCATAATGTGTTTCATCCATCAATAGACTTTTGTGCATCATCATCTCTAACCAAATTGTGCCATGGACCTTAATCGCGAGTGCGTGACCCCTTAAATTGTGTTTTCCATAAACTAATACCCAGGTGATAAAGTTATAAACAATACGCACTAACAAGTAACTGTGATCTTCTTAATAACAAAGAAACAATTAAGTTATTTGATATTGAACAGTATGAAACTACGGCCATAATATCCCTTTCTTCCCATGCCAGGCCATGAACACTCTATTCTATTATCTATCCCCATTTTAATGTTATTGTCCTACACATTTGTTACTGTAGATTATAATTTTGTTGTATTATCACCCAATGTTCTATCATCCAGGAAATCAATCATTTAATGTTATTCATACTTATCTTTAAGTATCATTCATATTCATGATTCATGATTCCATTTCATATTTTGTTGAAATCTGTATTTTATTTCATAGCATACAGATTTCTGTGGGGATAATTTGTAGGCCTAATATTACATGTCATCCATTCATCATTAACATTAATTTCTCTATTATTTTGTATATTTTCTCCCATAATGTTTGTTAATGCCCCTGATAATGTGTTATCAGTTATTTAATATGTTTCTCCTTTTTAATGTATTATTTTCTCCAATTTTGTTCAATTTATCTATATATATAATACGCTAAACCGATTTTTGTGAACAGAACTCCTCCCTCATTTTTGGACCAATTTTGATGGTTAAAGTGTCAAAATAATTGCCCTGGTCTGTAGTTTTGCAAAGTGTTTTTAGTTTTTTGATATCTTTATTAGTTTGGACAGGATCTTCCATCAAAGTTGGGTTTTCTCCCATAAGATTAACATGGGGGAAAAAAGGTAACATAAACCATTTTTATATTGCAATTTAAGATCCAGAGGCTTACCTACCATGAAATTGCACACTAAACTTTGTCCCCAAGGCAAGCCTAGCACTTTTCGGACAAAATAAGTAAATAACTTTAGCATTTTTTGCAAAATTACAAAAAAGTATTCTAGCAACGAAAGGGCTAGACGGACCCCGATATCTCAAAACTGAAAGGGGGACGGGTAAAAATTTGAGACACAGAGGTTTTGCATGATGACAATTAACCTATGTTAGTTACGACCTTCATCAAGCCTGCGGTTTGCATGTAATGCACTATAAGCCCAAGAGATAATTGCGCCCCTCTCCATCTACCTACCTTTTGGAGAATTATCTATTCCTTCGACCCCAACAAACTTTTATTAAAGTGACCATGACCTTAATAATTCGACTTTTACAAACTAAACCTTTACAACTAGAAAAAGGCTTAAGACCTTTGCATTAAGAATAAGTTCCAAAAGGGTCTTATGGCCAGTTACATATAATTCTACTTATCCAATGTAGTATATTATCAGATACCCTATTTATTTAATGCTTCGATTATTGGGTGTGTTGGTTCAAAAAATAACAAGTAAACGGACCACAGTAAATAAGAATCATGAATGCTGCTTACACATAGTCAACTACGATATTACTATTTACTAATGATTTTCCCGTTGGTCCCCAGGTACTATAAAATAAAGAGGGTGTTGACGTTGACATCAATCATCATTACAAAATGTATGTTTAGTTAGTTACATTTTATTTAACCTTTTATAAGTTTTATTTATTTTTTAGGAAAAGATAGCAAAAACGACCAAGGAAGTGGATTTGGCCTTGGAGCGTAAGTTGAAATTCCTAAATGTTTCTGTTAACATATATACAAAGTAAACATATTAGATACCTTGAATACAAGTTAGTACAAATTCTGTGAACAATTAATCACAAAAGTAAAGTATAGGTAATAATTAATTAGAAAAAACTTGAATCCAGGCATCTTCCATGAAAGAATCGCCATGATGTTCCAACTGGAATGTTGAAGACAGAAAGTCAGTTCTGCAATGTCCTAAACAATATTATGACTGTTTCACAATTTCTGTGAATATTATCACTATACAAAATAAACTAATCGCGCTCTTTAAAAAAAAGTTCTATATTTCGGCATTAGCCTTCTTCAGGAACAAACAAACAAATAGAAGTGTTTACCACTCTGTATCAGATGGTTTAGCAAAAATCCAAAATACATATAATTTATAAAGAAGTAAAAAATAAAATTTTGATAGAAAGAAAGGAAGAAAATATGTTTTGCATACTATCTAAAATATAGACCAGATGGTGTTTTAGATTTTAGTATTAGTTGATGAGCCTGCTCAAGCTGTCTTAATTTTAAGTCCGATGCGTCTTTTGCCAATTTTCTTATTCCTTTTAATGAATAACACTGTTGAAAATTTTGAGAATTCTCTCTCGCATGAATAGCCACAGGTATTTGTATATCAGGATGGTTTACATCATATCTGTGGCCATTCATACAAACTCTAAGAGCATTTGTGGTTTTACCAATGTAGTCTTTAGTCAATATTATCAAGTAGGCCTACTAACAATTGTCACTTTGTAAAATCAGTATAAGAGACATACTCTTTTGGTTTTAGAGATCATACATCCACAGACCAGAACCTTTCATTAGATGCCTCTACTATGTTTCTACGCCCAGCCGTTCTCTCAATTTAGTGGAGACAGACTAAAACGACTTTCCAAATTCCAATCAGACGTATAGATCTAATGATTTTTGATGACTGTTTTTTTAAAACTCTGTTTTTCAAAAGAAGTTCTATTAGAACAGGTGTTCAGTTTCGTCTTTTGTATCTCGGTAACTACATTATCCTGAAATGCTTCTCTCTATTAGAAGATCTCATTAAGCTGATCATTACAGCTGTCCATTCCCATAAAATCCATTAATTTTGGATTCAATTTCATAATACTTGTGGAAACTACGTATTAGTTCTAGCAAGTAACAATCTACTTTATTCTTGTAAGTTGCCATTCCGTTATAACATGAGTGCCAACTTAATTTACATACTTTTGTTCAATGTCTATAAAAAAAAATCATTGAATTGTAAAATCTACTGAAAACAAACATTATTTCAAACCAATATGACATCTTGCTTTTTGCTTGTTTGCAAAATGTAGAAAATATTTGTTTTATCATTAATTCAATGGACCTACGTTGCATGCTTAGCAATTCCCATTTAACAATAAGTGTACTTGAAATCAAATTTATTATCGATAGATAAAAATGATGTATTTCATTTTAAACAACTAACTACGTTGTTGCAGGGCAGTGTTGTTGGGGGTAGGAGCTGCAGCTGCAGGGTTTTTGGCTGGCAACTTTTTCAAAAATGCTCAACAGTCCACTGCGGGGCCCAGCAGACAATCTAGTTCTCCAGCCGGTTGGGAGGATAAAAATGAGAACCTTAGAGCAAGGAAGAAGCAAAGAAGCTTGTTTAAAGAGAGTAATAACATTCCTGATGAGTTGAAATGTGTTGTGTGTCTCGACAACCCCCGAGAAATCTGTTTACTTCCTTGTGGCCATGTTTGTCTGTGTGAGGACTGCTCTGACCAGATCAAGGAACACTGCCCCATGTGCCAACAAGTGATACAAAACAAGAAAGCCATCTATATCTAGATTTGCAGATCTAACAATGTTTGATCGGGCCAAAGTTGACAATGGCCTGTATATAATGTAAAATAAACTAGAATCACTCCCAAATAAAGTGTGTTTTTAATATTTAAAATAATTAACAAGTTGAATTATATTGACATTTTGGATTTCCATGAATAGCACCTTGTTCTATTTATTTACACTTTTACAACAGGGTGTCTCATTATATTATAGGCTGTTTATTTGTTAATTATTTGTTGATATTTGTTATCTATAACAAATAAATAGAGAGATTTTGAAATTTTGTGTTATGGTATACACTTGCAAACCCCTTTTCAACTAGAATTGATATATTGTTGACTATATTATAGTATCAGTGATGATTTTAAAATGGCTAAATTAACAAGCAATCTGTAATAGTATATTACATTTCTAGTCCTGAAAATAGTTGTTAACCGGATCAGTGTGGTCGTCCCCATGTGAGACGAAGTTGATTACTATACGAGTCCGGTAAACATATTTTGAATGAGTGACATACGATATTTTATGCCATACTACTCTAAGCTAACTTAACCATAAAAAATCTGCACAAATCCTTATGTATTATCCCACTGACTAAAGGACTAACAATCACTACTCATAACTAGAGGTTGTTTTTGTTTATAACCACTCATTGCCAAATATAATCAGCTGGTTGGAGTCTGGTAAAAACTAGTCCGATTAACATGGCGGCAAACAGCTGTTTTCTGAACTAAATCCATGCGTGGGAAGTTTATTAAAACAGTGTAGTGTCAGTGGAATGTAATAGTAGTTTACGCAACGATTGCGTTAAGTGAGTCTTTACGACACGAGTAGAAAATTTAAGGCACTCGCCAAGGCTCGTGCCTTAAAAACTTCTACGAGTGTCGTAAAGACTATTAACGCGAGTTGCGTACACTACTTTACCTACGACCGTTTTTTAATTACTATCAATCTGGATTTAATTACTAACAATCACTACTGATAACTTTTTAGAGAGGTTATGTTTTCGTGTATTGTCATTGCCACTGAAAGTGATGCAACGACTTGTTGTATAATCAGCTGATTTCCTGAAATTACGTGTTTGTTAAACTTCGTTAAATATTACATTGCTAGCAGCATTCTTACCATAAATAATATTGTATCAGGTACAATTCGGCAAATATTTCATTTATTTTTGGACTTCCACCAACTTAATTAAGAATACGCGAGTATCAACATGAACAAGTCGGATCAACAATTAAATTGGTCAACTGATCAGCTGATCAGCTGATTAGTTGACGTTGACGTTCGAAGCATTACAATTTTAATTCTTTTCTCTCAATACTTGAACCTCATTGGTTCGTTACCTGTGTGGATATGAGAAAACTATGCGGATATGAAAGTAAACAGCTGTAAAGTGAAACTTTTCAATTCTAAGAACTGGACTGAAACTTCAACCAGGACGTGATTGAGCCATGCGAACGAGCTCATCTTGAAAATGAACGAGCTTTTGACATAAAACCACATTAGGACAGGACGACGTCTGTCGGGCCAGCTAGTAAGAAATACATTGGGATTTTGATGGCCATTGGAGCAAATCCTGAGGTTTTTTATTACAGGAATTGGTGAAAAGGGGCGTCTACACAAAAAATACTTAATTTTGACACTTCATTTTTAAAAATGCGTCCATTATTAACGGAGGAGTAGTGTTTCTTAGAAATCACTTTCACATATTATATAAGGATTAAATATAAAAAAGAAACTATGCATTTTAGCACAAAATACGTCCTATACAAAAATAATCTACACAAAATTCTAAACAAGAATGAAATTTACAATCTTGTGTAGATTATTTTTGTACAGGATGTATTTTGCGCTAAAAACGTGTTGTACCAAGGCGTATGAAAGAAGGTGTGTGCATAGTGACGTCGGTGCGAGCAAAACGTGTTTTATTTTACCAAATCATATGTTTTCTTGTAATTTCCAAAGACTTTCGAATGGCAGTCATTACGAATTAGCATTGAAAATATAACACACTATTTAGCGTTTTATATAAAATAAAGTGTTGTATTCAGTATTGAATATAGTCATAGTGTTATACAGGATATCCAATGGTGGCAGTAAATACTGTAACTGTGGCTGCCTAACAGGCAATATATTTTTAGGTGACCATACAAATAGTTTTAACATAATACCTTTTTTTCAGCTCCTACTTTTGTTTTATATAATTGAGAAACCCTCATTTAAGTAGCCTTAGTGGAAAATAAATAGTTACAAATAAATTGACAAAATTGTATTTACATATATTTAACAAAACAGCACAAAACTACATAATAATAATTGCAGTCACGTTATGCGTGTCTTACACAATCGCGGCAGCATCCGCGATTATCTCAGAATCCATGACAATATTTGTGATTGCGGCCATATCTCAATCGCGGCAACAGCCGTGATGATTTCTTGTGATTGCGGTGACGTCCTGTATTCGCGATGGTTTGCTGCGGTCGCGATTTTGCACTTTGCAAAACGAGAGAGGCCATTCGGTAAGCGTCTAGGAAATTTTTTAAATTATTAAGAAAAATCATAGTTCGAGGGGCTTCCCTACGGGTTTAGTAGTTTAGCACTTGGGTATGTCACTAAAGTGTAATAAAGTTTCTACAACTTAAGCTATATATTTCGTTTTGTGTTGTTTTTGTTAAATATACATCAATACAATCTTGTCAATTTATTTGTAACTATTTATTTTTGACTAAGGGTACTTAAATGAGAGTTTTTCAATTATATAAAACATAAGTAGAAGCTGCAAAAAAGGTATTATATTGAAAACTATTTGTATATGGTCACTTAAAAATATATTGTCTGTTTGGCAGCCACAGTTACAGTATTTACCGCTTTACTTTTTTTCGATTAAAAGGTACTCAATATCAAAATGTTATATACCACCACCATTGAATATACTCTATAACACTATGACTATTCAATATTGAATACAACACTATATATATCGGATATAAAACGCTAAATAGTGTTATATATTCAATGCTAATTCGTAATGATATTCATTCGAAAGTCTTTGGAAAATTATAAGAAAACATATGATTTGGTAAAATAAAACACGTTTTGCTCGCACTGACGTCACTATGCAGACACCTTCTTTTATACGCCTTGGTGTTGTACAGTGTCTGAAAAATTGAAAGACTATTATATGCTTTATAGTAACTGTAGGAAAAATATTATGTGTAACGCAAGTGCAAACTACCTTTGCTGCACTCGAGAAACTTTCCACACTCGCCTCCAGCTCGTGCGTAAACATTCCTCTTGTGTGCAGCAAAGTGCCACTCCGCCCACTAGTTACACAAATAACTATAGAAAACAAAATTTTGTGACCCAAGTATGTTATCTTCTTTCTAAATATAAATTACTGATAAATTAATCTTTAGTTGGCATTTTTTGTTATCATTTGTTTGTTTAGCATTATTTGATTTTAGATTTTCTCAATTTGTATTGCTTGAATTTATTAACCGCTTATACATCAAAGTTATACAATTGATTTATTTTACATTTCCAGAAACATTGTTTTTATCAAATAAATACTTAACACAATATTTAGAGAGGTTTTGGGACCATTTTATTAAAAAGATATGAGGAATTTTAACATTGAGATCAATAGTAGCTCTGTGATTTAAAATATGGCTATAGGTAAGATGAACAATGTCATAATAAAAATATTTTTATTTCCAGTTTGTTAGGTGTATCTCAAAATAGACTTTCTAAATAAATTAAAATCGTTCACAGACCTAAAGTACATAAATTATCACATACAACTATTTCAATAGACTAATTTGGCAAATTAGACTTAACCTAATGCAAAGTCTACAATATAAAAATAACATTAGCTCGCCATGTAAAATGAACTATACTAGCAAACAGGCACTTACATAACACTATACAGACTATTTAAAACACTATGTACAAAAAGCTGCTCGAGAAAGGCGGTTTGTATAAAGGCAAAAATATTAGATCTCAATAAAATCTATATAATAAATAACTCTTACAAAATTTGTACAATTTGTAACTCGTACAATTTTACAATCCAAATTTACAGAAATACAACGAATCTACTAAGAATGAGATCTCAATATGCAGTGACTAGGTCTATTTTTTTATCAACGACCGTACTTTATTCACACAACGGTCCATGAAGTTGCGCTTTCGCTTGAGTGTGGAGTCGCTGCCGGATGTGATGGAGTCGGATATAGTGTCAAGTTGATCGTTGAGACTCATTGACCGCTCCATGGGCGTAGACTGCAACAGAGCGTCGGAGCTGTGAGTGCGTGACGGTGGCAGTGGGGTCTCTGGAGGAGATGTCACAGTCGCAGTGTTACTGGCATCCAACAGACCTTCCACACTGTGTGTGCGCGATGGTGGTGATGTCAACTTGCGGCGACGTGCTCGTGCTGACGAGATTGGACTGGTTGGCGGCCGCCAGGCGGGCGTCAATGGACTGGACGACTTGCGTCGCCTGCAACAAAATAACAATGTTTTGATTGCCATTAATATTTAGTAAATGTTTATAAACTCACAGATTGAAAATTAAATTCCAGTTGATTTAGATGTTTAGTATCAACAAATCCTTGGAGTAAAGAAACTATCCAAAGTAACATTCCACATAACCCTTGAGCAGGCATTATCGATTGGCGAGTCTTTGGTGGAACCAAAAAGAGTATTGGTATTGGACGCAATACATGCTGAAAACACCATCTCTGGGGCATCAAACTTTGAAAGTTGTGTGATGCCACAATCCATTATTGTGAGGTGTTTTCCTTTACTAAGGTCTGATGGCCCATTAGTAAGTAAGTAAGGTGTAATGTATCAAGACTAAAAACAATGAACCGAGGCAACCTGGGCAATCATTTAACGTTGTAAAAACATTGCTTAAGAGTACCAGACAGATAGTGAATAACCTAGAACAAATTAGTTCAAAGGTAAACACACTTCTGGGATGTGTTTGGGACACACCCCTTAACATTTCCTGGGAATTCCCAAAAAATCCCACTTCAGCAAAATCCGCCATCTTGGAAAATGGTGGCGAAACAAATAAACTTGGAAGGTTTTTTGGAAAATGCAATAACTTCAAATTTATTTGACTTATAATAGTCGTATGAAGCTGAGACTACACTAAAGAAAGTTTACTTCATGAAAATACCATATTCATTAGTATTTCATAGTATAAATATATTGTAATGGTAGCTTTAAATATGATTTTTATAATGTAAAATGTGTAAGGTTTATGTTTTTTAGATGTTACGCCATTAATACTTAAAATAGGTAAATATTACCCATTTAGTAAAATGTAGAGCTTTAAATTTCAAACACTATACATATGACTTATGTAATATTAAGCCAA
The DNA here is from genome assembly GCF_028750875.1 of Macrosteles quadrilineatus. Classification (NCBI taxonomy): domain Eukaryota; kingdom Metazoa; phylum Arthropoda; class Insecta; order Hemiptera; family Cicadellidae; genus Macrosteles; species Macrosteles quadrilineatus. The sequence goes on from NW_026542594.1 coordinate 19,286,358, forward strand.
CAATTACGCCAATAATAAGAGTTTGAATGCACCAGTATGCACAGCGCGTAGTGCCGTGGCGGCTCGGCGCCGCGGCCGACCTACAACAATCAATCCTCTAACCACTGCCAAATTAGTAGTCAAATATACGTTGGATGATGTGTAATTTTATATAACAATTAATTTAACTAAGAACGAAAATATTTTATCACAATCCCTAATACTTCTTACGATAAATGCTAAGTTTATTAGCTTTTCATAAGTAGGAAACAATTAATTATTATTTTATGGTTTTAAAAGACTAAGTTAAGTGATGGCAATTTTACCTTATTACTTGGAATTTTGCAGACATTTACCATTACTTTGTTTTTACTATTCGGTTTTGGCAAATGTCTGCAAAAATCTTGCTATAATAATAGTAACTTAATGGATAATAAGATATTTTATATTTACCTGTAGGCTAATTGATATATTGTTGACAAAGGATTGAGATTTTATTTACATATTTACAATTAAACAGGGTAATTTTGTTTGATCTCTTTATTGTTAAACTGTGTTTTGCCGTTAAAAACAGTATGTATCACTTAAAGTCTAACTGTCCCAAAATCCTGCAATAATAACTGTACCAATCCTAGCATGAGAATAAATGTTCTTTACTTTCTAATTTGGTTGAATTTTGGATTAATAAAAAAAATCTATTCAATAATGTAAATGTGAATTTAACATCAAATTACGTAAGTTGTAAGAATAATCCATGTTAAATCTATTAACCTTTGATACAATAATTACTTCATGGGGAATAATGTGAATTTTATACAATAATGCGTTTAAAAACAATATACCATAGAGCATATTACCAGATAAGACCGGCACGCATCACTGGCTGTGTATTTTAACCGGAATATGAACGAAAGATGATTGTGGCATTGATTATCTGATATGTGATTGTTGTAATACACAAAAACATGCACGAAAACGAGCTTCATAATTTACAATTTACTTTTTGTAGGCTTGATTGGACTGTTCAATTGTAGTCTGTATATATTTTTGATAACAAAATGCAAAATCTCAGTTGTCTGATTTGAGTTATAGAGTTTTAAAAAGTCATAAAGAAATAATATACGTTTTAAATGGTGAGTTGGGAAAATCTGAAAAAATTGTTGATATTCATAATTAGGCTAGACTTCTATGGTAATTTACTCATTAGGACTTTTTTACTTATTAGGATTCGATGGAATCGGAATCGGGAATCGATTTGCAAGAATTGGTATCGGAATAAAAATAAGAGGAATCTACCCATCCCTAGCAAAAACGGGTGTAGGTACTTGACCGAGGCTGTAATCCTCTTAATTTACAGTCTGTTGACCTGTCGAGTTTTAGGGTGGTGTCGAACTGATCATGCTGATTTGTTCGCGGCAAATTGTTGGCTCTATCACTGTGGCTGTCAAAACTCAAAACGTATTGTTTGTAGGCTAAATTTTAATTAAATTTAATTTAACTATCATAACCTAACCGAACTGACCAAACTTGCTGATGATGAAAAATCAAATTAAGGTTTACTAATAAAAAAAATAGTTCTGTTCATAAAATAAAATTACAAATGTCTAAAATTCAATTTTTAGGAATTTTTTTGTATTATAAAATTAAATTATCATAACCTAACCAAACCAACCAAACTTGCTGATAGTGAAAAAATCGAAAAAAGGTTTCCTTATCGAAAATAGTTCTGATCATAAAACTATAAATTCTAACAAAAAATGTACAGTTAAGAAGTAATCGCATTCTAAGCGAAATCTTTGACAAAAAGTTAACGCCTCCGATGGGATTCAACATTTTTGATTCCCCACCCCTCCTCCGGTGACCACTACCCTCAGGCCATAAATCAGGGGGTTAGGGTGGTTACTGCATCAGTAATTTTAAATTCCCTGACCAATATATAATTTTCCCTGACCAAAAATACAGGTGATTTGCGTTAAATTAATGTTCTTACTTAGATATAATAACTAAATAACACATAAAAATTACTGACTTCAAGCTATTGGCGTTTTCCAGCTTTTTCTTTTGTGTTTAGTAGTACACGCACAAGCCACGAACTAAACTCAACTTCGTTTAGCCAATTCTCTTGAAAAACTGTCAGTTTTGACATTGTTAATATTAGGACGAAACGATTAATTAATAATGTAAACTAATACGACACTCAAAACCAAATCATACTGAAAAAAACAATCGAACAATAACACTAATATTGCGCAATACCGGTAAGTAATGGCCGACCAAGACTAACCAACCGCTTTTCGTGTCGTCAACGTCCGATACGAACTCCCACTTTCCATAAAAATGGAATCGCCCAGCCTTAGTAATTACATTCTATATGGTACTTGAATTTAAAAAAAAATTTAAATTTGAAAAAAAAATGTACGCCAAAAAGGAAAACAACGCGAACAGCGCTGGTCGAATGTTTTTAGAAAGCGTTGTCCGACCAATGCCACAGAAACTATGGCTGCGGTGGGAGTTGGTGCAGCTCCCCCCCTGCACACACCGCTGGCAAACAAGTCATTTACAAGTCGCTTACAGTATTGTTAATATGGAAATATATCAACAAAAGATAATAATTCAAACCATCACTTAGAGAGTAATTTATTATATAGTTAAATCTTTATTAAGACTAATAAAACAAGCATCCTACTTTTATCTTTGCCTTTAATATTACACATTGGTGTGTCAAATAAGACAAAACATAAATAGAATATAGGCCTATATCTTTGATATACGGTATTGTTGGATTTTATCAATACAAAATGGTGAAAATAGTAATATACCTGGCGGGCCCTTCTAGTCAATCTCGGTTGCCGTTGACATCTTTGTCGCTACCCTTGCCACTCTCATTGGAGTGCATCCTTTGGTAGGTGGGAGGAGCTCGGACAATAGACGGGGTCCCTGGGGTTACGTCGCCCTGAATAGACGAACCAGACTGTTAAAAATAGAAAAGAAAATTTATTCAAGTTAAAATAAAATGTAGACATCCATCATATCAAAATGTTAAGGCTTTGGTCATTCTCTTCAGCGTCAATTATTGAAAATTGATAACATTGTCTACAAATTTAAATGTATAGGACAGTATTTTTGACACCTTCAAAACATTAATTGAATCAGTTTTACGGAGGAAAAGTGCCAAAAGTGGTAACAGTCCTTGCTGCTTGCAATATCTGCTTAACATGTCCACAGATCAATGCATTGGGTGACCCATTTGTATACCACTATTCAATCTCTGGTAGCTCTAACTGAAAAGAGGCTCAGCCCATTTGAAGATGTATATTTTGAACTTAAAAGATCAAAAAGAAAAAGTTTGAACAACTTACTCACCTTACCACTAGTGCTCATAGCCCCCACCCCTCTCAACACATCCACTCCACCTCTCATATTAAGCTCTCCCCTCATAAACCTTTCCAGTTTGTCCACACATGCGTCTTGGTAATCGTGGATCCATCTAGCCAACAAAAACATAACATAGTTATGCTTACTATTCTATTACTTTCTAATGTTAAACATGAAATATAAATAATAATATTTGTAACAATCCATTTTATGCAACACTACTAACTGCTGCCAAGAGGACCGATCCAACAAGATAGTGTTATCTTTAATAGCTGGCGAATTATGTTAAAGTTGTATGTTATTATTTATTTTGTTTTAACAATGTAAAGATTGCAAAAAAGACCAGCATAATATTGTTGACAACGATTTGGACTAGGGACTAGGGAGGTAAGCCTTTTATAGCAACTATGTTTGGGACTAATAAGGATATAAAACTAAGAGTGTTTAAAACTAAGAGAAATTTATGAATTATTCTAGGTTTAGATTTGCCATTTCATAGTCATTTCATAGAAACACGTTAAATTAATTTCTGATCAGGATGATATTAGTTGATGTTATTGTTTTTGTTTGTAAAAAAGAAAAAATAGCAAGCATGTACACAATTTGAATATAAATTATTTCCAACAGTAGTTACCTGACTCCATTGAAATGACAAACAGCTCTCATATCCTCTGGTAGGTGTTCTGGTTCTGGCCACTCAAAGTTGTCTATGATAGGAATGATGTTACAGTTGGATTGCAGGGCTGCTACAATCTCTCTATGGACCCAGTCCTTGCACTCGCTGTCGGCTATACACCTCTCCAATGCCTGAGGGGTGAGCACCAGTAGGAAGTGTTTGGCTTGACGTATACTCTGCAGTAGGTTGTTGTCAAACTTGCCTGCCTCCAGCCTTTCCACATCGATGAACACAGAGAACCCTCTCAACTGTAGATGGACCTTCAGTAGACTGTAACACCAACATCCTACACTGACTGAGAGTCAATAAATAGCCTACAGTAACCTATATTAATCCGGCACTTCTCAGTACTGGTTCACATCTGTTCTTTAGGGCAATATCCGTCCGTCTTAATTAGATAACTAACTAATACCACCTATATTAAAGAACAACAAAAATAAACAATAATTATCCTAACAACAACCTACCAATAGTGTACCAAGCTAAATAGTCAAACAACTAAACATATTGTTCTAAAAAACATAAACAAAACATAAGTTCTTTAATATTTTCCCTAAAAGTAAAAACAAGAGAGTATGTTCTAAGAGTGAGAGATTGTTTACACAACTTTGGCCTGAAGTACAAGACGCAATACAGAAGTAATTTATATTATAAAATCCTGAAATCCTTCAGTTTCAAGTTACATTATTTATATGATGTAACCGTAACCGAGTGAAATAAACCACCTTTCACTGTTTTGAAAATTGAACAAATATTGATTAAATTACTTAATTTAAAATAACAAAAAATACTGTACTGTTGTAGAGTATGACAGGTAAAATGTTATACGAATAGGTTGAACTTTGGTGGGAAAACAATCAAATAAATAACTTGAGTAATTTTTGGCGGATTTTGATGAAATTTGGTTTGAAGGTGTAAGGGGGGATAAAATTGAATGAGTTCCCGAACCAGCATGATCAGACCATATGGGAACGGGGTTTTATGGGGTAAAAATTGGTTGTATAATTTTTGACCCTCTAAACACAAAATTTCCCAATTTCTCTCCAGACCTTTTTAAAGAGCCTAAAAAAAAATTATTTAGTATATCAACGTGTCTTGATACAATTATTGGTTACGGAGAAAATTCAAAACATTGTTATTTTGAAACTACCATGTTATTCTTATGGAGAATATTGTAAAATGTTGTAGTTTGCTTGTTTATGGATATATTTTGATCAAACTTGGTAAATTTATTTAATTTATACTAAGTTATTAATATTTTACTAAAAACACACTTTTTTACCCTCCCTGAAGCAGCAAGCCTATGAAATGAAATGAAATGTGTTTATTGTCTTGTGAATTTATACAAATTATTGACAATGTCATAAAACTGCTAAAATTAGCATAGTCAGTTAATGAATACAATAGGCCTATAGCTAACTACACACAAGGAGAAATAAATGTTACAATACATATTTTAATATTACAACAAAATAATCTTATTGTTAAGAAAAATTCAAGGCATTTGGAATAATGGAAGTTGTTAAACCCCATAACCAACTAAATCCAACTATGTACTCATAAAACCTAATGTTAATTACAGTTAATTGAAAATCAATTTAAGCAACTGGAAATTTGGTTAGTCGGCAGGTTTGCTGCAGCGGGGGTATTTTTATAATAAACATAAAAGGTATAATAGTAGGTTATATTTCATCACTAGGGCCTAAAATGTCCCTTTCTGACCCGAGCGGAAAATGAACGAGGGTTAAAAATACACTTTTTGCCCGTGTGGTGAACTATATTTTTTGACATATTGAATCATTAATTAACAAACTACGCTAGAAAACAAAATAATTTTTTATTTAAAGATAACCTCTTAAAACGACTTCCAGCTTGTTTTCAATCAGCTAATCAGCTAATCAGCTGTTTAGTAAGTGATTCAATCATTGTCTATTACGATTGTGTTACAGTATATTATACCATCGATGTTGAGCGATCGACAACAATAGGCTAAAACCTTACCTAATAATTCAATCGATAAATAATTTTGATGGATACGATTGTTAAAATCTAAATTTATAACTGTTTACAAAAGTTGATTATTAAAAATGCTGTTTTTGCTGTAGTATGACAAAAACATTGTAATTGATTTTTTTACTTTTCTAACATATGAACATGTGACATGTAATTAGACACACAATTCACACAAAGATAGAGACATTAACACCAAACCCGTAAAATACTACTCTACGTGGTGAATCAAACTTTTAATTTTGTGCAGTACTTATTTACTTTTATATTACATGCAACATGTTTTAATTTAAATTTTCAAGATAGGCAAACACAGTACCTTGCAAGTTGAGAACCATTTGATCTCCTGTAGCTGACAAAAACATCTAAGGACTTGTCCAAGTTCTCTTCGCAAGAGTTGGTGAGACTGTTCTCCATTTCTGAAAAATGTAAATAAATCTCATCATAAAACATTATCTTAACTTGTATCTTCCGAAACAATCTACACATTTATAAGATTAACATCAAGAAACGTTTGTTAGTCTCCCACAGCAGGGTGTGGGCTATAAAGCCTAATGAGAGTATTCAAGTAAAATTATAATAGATTTTGTGCCAAAAACTTACCTTAAAATGACAGTTAAAATCATTATAATGGTGATCAATGTAAGACAAGATGACAGCATAAAGCAGATATTTAAAATGGAGAAACATGCTTCGAGCTGTGTAATACCGGAATGGGCACACGGGAGGGACTAAGGCTAAAGGTGTAGTGACGTCATATCTCTAGTGGCTAATGTCTACTCTTGAGGCAACACAATTACCGTAACGAAACGATGTGATTTCAGCGGCGTACGTGGCTTAGTTGGTAGCGTTCCGATTAGATGTTCAGGAGGTCCCGGGTTCGAATCCCGGTAGTGGCACTAACTTTTTGTCAACAAATTTTTCATATCAGAAAGCTTGGTTGGTTAGGTTAGGTTATGACAGTTTTATTTTATATACTAAATTTTAAAATTAATTTGATAATTAATTAAAAATTATTGGTAATCATTAATTAGATTTTTATTTTATACAGTTTTTATATTATCAGCAAGTCTGGTTGGTTAGGTTATGTTATGACAGTTTTATTTTAAAAATTAAAAATTTATTTTATAATCTTAAAACAATATTTTAATTTTATAACTAAAAATACAAAAAAAATAATTTTTTCAACTTAGCGGTTCTAGCGGCGAACGCTGACACTACAAGATATGTTAGCCTTAGTCCCTCCCGTGTGCCCCACCGGTGTAATACCAATCAAACAAATCTTTAAACATTCAATATAACTAAACACAAATAACCATCAACAACAAGTTAGGAGATACTGATCAAAAAGTCCCTTGGAATAATCATGAGCTACAAACAGAGAGGGAAAAAATTATAGAAAAAAGCGCATTAGGGAGAATAACAAAAAATGAATATTTAGTGAATTCAGCTAAAGAAATGAACAAAGCATTTAAGAAAAATATTTTAAAAGCCAAACAAAGTTATATGGATGAAAAAATTTTGAGCTCAGGGAATGTATCCAAGACAACTTGGAATTTAATTAATTTAAATATAAAAAACAAAAAAAAGGTTGTGAAGAGCATAGATGAAATAGAGGTAAATTCTAAAGTATATAATGACCCTATTGTTATATGTAACACTTTTAATGATTTTTATGTCAATGTAGTTGATTCTGATGTAATTCCAAAAATAAATACACCAAATTTATCAGTACCTAATTTAGTAATAAATAACAAACAAAATAAATTTAGATGTGAACCAATCAGTGAGACAGATATCAGTAAAATAATTTCAAAATTTGATAATAAACTATCTTCAGGCTTTGACGATGTTCCCATAACAGTAATAAAGCATGCCCAGAGTTTACTTAAAAAACCATTTGCACACTTAGTAAATTCATCATTTATATCCGGCATAAAAGAGCAATCCGCATTATGTTAAATTTGGATTGGCAAGATTCTGTTAAGGAAAAATTTGAAGAACTAGGCATAATGACTGTATATAGCTATTATATCTATCAATGTATATTATATACTGTCCAAAATTCAAATAATGTCTCACTGGTAGGGGATTCTCATCAATACTGTACCAGAAACAGAAATAACTATGCAACACCTTCCCATAGATTAAGATTTTTTGAAAAAAAAAACAATGTATATGGGTATAAAATGTTACAATGCTCTTCCAACAAAATTAAAGGACTATACAAAAACTAAAAAATTTAAAAATAAGCTAAAAATGTACTTTTTAACTAAACCACTGTACTCAAAGAATGAATATTTCCTTCTACATAATATATTAGAATAAGAACATTTTCGATTATGTCTTGTACTTTTTTAGGATTAAGTATTATGATTTTGATCCAATGTAATGACGCCATTTGTGCACATGTTTGCAAATTATGAATAAAGTTGATTTCATTTCATTTCATTTCATTTCATTTCATTTCATTTCATTTCATTCATTTCATTTCATTTCAGGTCCTTGCATTTACTGTACAGAAATAACAACATGAATCAACAAACTATTCATAAATCATACAATTAAATAGTACCAATCATTTCCAAAGGAAGAATAAAAAGAAAAAAATACAAGTACAAAAATAAAAAATATACAGTACAGTAGAACCCCGGTTAACCAAAATAAAGGGGGGAGAGCCGTTTCGGATAACTAATTTTTCGGTTAACCCATCATATACTAAAAATAGCCAATGTATCACAGTGTGTTCCACAGTGTGTAGGAAAAATGAATTTAAGAGAATGTCTATATAATTTAGTGTTTCATTTCAGCTACAAAAATGTTACAATGGGAAAGAAAATACTTCATACCAGACAACTGAAGTTATTAAAGCATTTTACAGCCCTATATTATTTTATAGAACCGTTTCGGTTAATCCAAATTCTGTTAACAGGGGGTCAGGCTCAATGCTCAATGTACTGGTTTTGGTTAAGCTTCCAGCTATATGACTCGGGGTTAACCCTACCTACTACCTCCTAAGCATTAGAGGAAAGAAAAGAGAAACGTATAATTGTTATAATTTGGGGTTGTCCTTAAGAAGAAGCTGAAAGATGAAAAAAATATATTTCAGACATTTTACTCTCCTTTAAAACACTCCTATTTTAGTTAAATCTAGGATTAAGGCCTTTACAGAAAAATACTTGGATCTACCAAAGTGCCTTGGGAAGTACAGATCAGACGGTAAGTTTTTAAGGACAAGCTATTTGAGTTTGGAAGAAACAGGACTTTGATATAAACATTACCCAATGCAAAATCATGAACAAGGTTACACAGCTAATTCTATCACAGAACAAGCGTATGTTACTACATCTTATCATTTGATCTTATCTTAATCTATGGGAAGGTGTTGCATAGTTATTTCTGTTTCTGGTACAGTATTGATGAGAATCCCCTACCAGTGAGACATTATTTGAATTTTGGACAGTATATAATATACATTGATAGATATAATAGCTATATACAGTCATTATGCCTAGTTCTTCAAATTTTTCCTTAACAGAATCTTGCCAATCCAAATTTAACATAATGCGGATTGCTCTTTTCTGGAGAATTAAAATTCTGTCTAAATTAGCTTGCGATGTTCCTCCATAAATACTTATACCAAAGGATAAATGTGAGTGAATATGAGCAAAATAAACCAATTTTAGTGATTCAAGTTTACAAAATTGTGATAATGGATAAAGTGCAAATAGGCCTGTTGACATTCGATTTGCCACATGATCAATATGATAATTCCAGCTTAATTTACTGTCTATGTACAACCCTAGAAATTTAGTGTTCTCAATAATTTGTATATCTTCACCGGCTAATTTTAGTGCTGGGTAATCTGAGTTGGTATTAGTTTTTAGATTAAAGCGTGTAAAATTAGTTTTGGAAAGATTTAGTAATAGCTGATGATCTGAAAAAAAAATTATTGATGTTCATCAAGTTATCGATGGCAGATGTTTCTATCTCATGAACAGATTTTCCGCTTACAAGAAGATTAGAATCATCGGCATATAAACAGATGTTATTTCTTGTTGAATTTGAAATAACATTGGGTAATCCATTGATATATGTAAGGAATAGTAGAGGACCCAAAATAGAACCCTGTGGTACACCATGTTTAATTGTTCTCAACTGTGATCTTGTTGTAACCATCTGGTACAAATAAAAAAATACATGTACAAAAATAAAAAATATACAGTACAGTAGAACCCCGGTTAACCAAAATAAAGGGGGGAGAGCCGTTTCGGATAACTAATTTTTCGGTTAACCCATCATATACTAAAAATAGCCAATGTATCACAGTGTGTTCCACAGTGTGTAGGAAAAATGAATTTAAGAGAATGTCTATATAATTTAGTGTTTCATTTCAGCTACAAAAATGTTACAATGGGAAAGAAAATACTTCATACCAGACAACTGAAGTTATTAAAGCATTTTACAGCCCTATATTATTTTATAGAACCGTTTCGGTTAATCCAAATTCTGTTAACAGGGGGTCAGGCTCAATGCTCAATGTACTGGTTTTGGTTAAGCTTCCAGCTATATGACTCGGGGTTAACCCTACCTACTACCTCCTAAGCATTAGAGGAAAGAAAAGAGAAACGTATAATTGTTATAATTTGGGGTTGTCCTTAAGAAGAAGCTGAAAGATGAAAAAAATATATTTCAGACATTTTACTCTCCTTTAAAACACTCCTATTTTAGTTAAATCTAGGATTAAGGCCTTTACAGAAAAATACTTGGATCTACCAAAGTGCCTTGGGAAGTACAGATCAGACGGTAAGTTTTTAAGGACAAGCTATTTGAGTTTGGAAGAAACAGGACTTTGATATAAACATTACCCAATGCAAAATCATGAACAAGGTTACACAGCTAATTCTATCACAGAACAAGCGTATTAAAAGGCAAAGAATTATAATACAAAGTTTTATCCAGCAATGGGGAAAATGACAATGCCTTTGAACCACATATCAAACACGGTGCAGTACTTCAAAAGGATGATTTGCCTCTACTGCTAAATTGGGGATTGACTTTTGTAGCTCGTCTGTTTAAAATACAAACCTCTGATGGATTCCAATATTCTCAGTCTGTGTATACTGTTAGTGATGCCACATTCATTCAGGAGTTGATCTTCTGACAGACACCTAAACAGATCAATACACACTTATTACCTCTCTAAAACATTAACCAAACTCTAAAGTAAAAAAAAAACTTTAAAATATACAGATCACATATACATGCTTTTTCCAGACAATTCTTTTAAAACATTCTATGGTAAAAGTGATAAATCTGAGTAGTCCATAAGCATTATACATTAATTACCTAATATATTTTATTTTTGTCATTCCTTTATTATTATATCTAATTTATACCCTTTAAACTCTAAACAAATTGACCTTAAAGTAGAGCTCTTAATTCTTACCGTTTAGTATTCATTTAAGTGTTGTGTATGACGTTTCTGTATGCACATGTAACATAATGGGTACTATACTAGAAATTAAAAACGCATACAGTAGAGCAGGCACGTTTTAAAATACCCCCGCAGCAGCAAACCTGCAGACTAAGCGAATTTCCATTAACCTGATTGGATTTACACTAAAATGCCTCCATAAATATAGCACATTTATTTCCTATTTAAATAGAATTAGTTTAACGAGTACTTAGGTTTGCTGCAACAGGGAGGGTAAAAAAGATATTTTTATAAAATGATAATAGTTTAGTAAGAATTAAAAGTATTTTCCAAAATTGATCAAAATATGTTCATAAACAAGCAAACTACAACAGTTGCCTTATTCTCCATAAGAATAACATGGGAATTTTAAAATTACAATTTTTTTGAATTTTCTCCGTAACAATTAGGTGCATAATAACGCTTCAATATACTAAATTATTTGTTTTTTTAAGCTCTACAAAATGGTTTAAAAAGAAATTGTGAAATTTTGTGTTTTTAGGGTCAAAAATGGGAAAAACCTATTTTTACCCCATAAAACCCCCCATAAACCCCCGTTCCCATAGTCCGATCATGCTGGTTCGCGAACTCATTCAAGTTTATCGCGCCTTACACCTTCAAACCAAATTTTATCAAAATCGGACAAAAATTACTCAAGTTATCGTGCGGATGGACACATATATATATATATATATATATATATCCCTATATATAGATATATAAAAATTTGAACGAATGGTGTTTTTGGCCTCTGGGGACATCAAAATGAAAAAGTAAATCGGTCCCGGGCTTAGTTCTTACCATGAGACCTACGGTAATAGCTACTTCCCTATAGGGAAATTCGCTAAAAGAACAATGCAAGAAGCATTTCATGTAACGATTGGGGAAACAAAGTTTTTAGGGTATTTCGACCCTGCTGAGTACGGATCTACCTGTTGCCAAAGCAAAATTTGAATCGGAAGTGCGGTATCCAAGATGGCGGCGAAAACTCTGTTTGCCCATATCTCCCTTGTTAGTGGGCCTAAAATCGTAGTTTAAACGTCTGCATAGGGGGTTTTTCGGATGCCAAACACATTGTAACATTCAAAATTCACTTACATAAAGTTTTCGGGGCATATGTTCCAAGATGGCATCCAAAAACTCTGTTATCGTATATCTCCCTAGTCTGTTTAAAATAATTATTTAAACGTCTACAAGGAATTTTTTCGGATGCCAAACGCATTGAAACCACATTGTTCATTATTTACTTCCTATGAGTTCGGATTTCCAACATGACCGCCTATACTTCCGTCCTCCGAAGAGAACATGGAATATGGGAAAAAGAACATTTCAGATTCAAACGGTTATGGTTAATTGCCATATTTTAAAGAATATATAAACACAATAAATCAACCATTTAAAAGGTTCAAGCGTTGTCGAGAATGGTGTGGCACAGTTTGGTGCAAGTAAGTCCATTCTTCTTGCTCATTCACATTGTATATAGACACTTGGATAAACAATTACAGGCTAGGATATCTGTGCAGGCTGTGGGGTCAGGCTCAATGCTCATAAGGATGGTAATGTACTGGTTTTGGTTAAGCTCCCGGCTATATGACTCGGGATCTAACATCACCGGTCGGGCAAGATGAGCATTCTCCGCAAATGTTGGTAAATTTCCTGGAAGTTATTGATCAGCAGAAAACAGATGTCGGAATCCCTTGCTATTGGAATGGACAGCATGTAGCACAACGCATGTGTCGGCCTCATCATGAGTCGCAGCTAGAGTACTGACATCAATTTCAGGGTTGGTTGATCTCACATCTTCGTGTGAGAGACCTCCAGATACAAAAACTTCAAGCACCCCAAAAATATGATTGAGAATTTCATGAGAGAAGAAGCGGGCATGGTCGGCCTTGTTTTCCCTCAGTGCTAAAAGAATTTCCAATCTTTTGGCAAGGTAGGGCAGCACTTGTAATGTCTTTTCTTACTGGAGTGGTTCCCTTGGGTTGTCTGCAGCGGGTCCCATTTTTAATTGACTTCGCACAACACCGTTAAAAAAAGTATGTTGACTGTAGCATATGGTTTTCCAAGGTAAAATCTCCTATCGATTAACATTGCAGCAAGGTCCCCAAAAGTAATTGTGTTTGGTGGTTTCCTAATGCTGTTCACCAAAGCTTGACCGTATATAATGAGTTCAATGTCATTAAAAAATTCCTTTAAAAAAATCTTCTTTACCCATTGAGGCCCAAGGTAAACAAACCTCCTTTAATGGGGTGGTACCACAAGATTAATTAATTTTAATGTTAATATTATAACCAGGCTTTCAACCCATTTGCATCGTCTTATTTATTTACAAAAAATACCAGTATCACTGAAACGTTAAAAAGAAAAAAAGATTTTTTCGACTATTTTTTATAATGTTTTATAGTATTTTTTTTTTAGAAGAAAAAAATAATAAATATACAGGGTGCGGCAGAAAGAACTCCCCTATTAGGAAAGCTAATAAAAACAAAACCAAGTAAGATATGACATTTTTATTGCTATTAACCAAAAACACACATTATGCCATTTAAAAAAATATAAAATTATAGTGCTTTAAATAAAATGTCGTTTTAATAATCGATAATTTAAAATTATCGTGTTTTAAATAAAATATCATTTAATAGTCTAGTCAAGATATGAAAAAAACCCCTTAACCTTAAAAAAATTGCTCTAAAAGGTTTTTTGATGGTTTTCATTTCCAAAAAGTATGTTAAATTACATACTAAAAGTCTAATAAAATCGGAGTCTCGGAAATTGGGTTTTTCCAATATGGCGTCCAAAAATTTGAAAAAATAATAAACCTTACTATTTTCCCTGTAAATTTTCTTCTGAACCTCCAATTTAGACCGAATTTGGTACAAACCTTTGAAACTGTATTATCTATAAACTATTCATGATTTAAGATAAATAATATACAGTAAACGTGTTGTATGGGGTTGAAAATAGGTAAAAATCTGTCTTAAGTTGTTAGTAGTAAATAACTTATTTCAATATTAGTCACTATAGGGAACAAAACTTTTTATCCCTAGTCTGTGCTATACCCATGTTGTAAATCCTTAAAAAATATATGCAATTTAGTATTTTTAATCATTAAATTATCTTAAGTGGTGGTGGGATAGTTATGAAAAACCTATGTAATTCTTATGGGTACTCTGAAAATTACCATATCTTAATTGTTAATTGGTACGCTTGGATAACAATTCATCGTGGCCTGTATCGTCTCCACAGATACAAACACACACATATTTGTCATAAGCGAATTCTGTGTTGAGTCAAGTAATAGAATTTGTTTCAATACTTTTTTTACGCTCATTTAATTCTTTTATTTTGTAATAGTTTACAAGTAGTTTATAAAAAAAAATATATGTATAAAGTTAACAGGTATATTTTGGTAATACTGTTGTTAATCAGCTGTTTTTAAACTCCACAGGATTCGCTTCCGCTCATTCAATTGTAGTTTAGTAATAAAACACAAATAGTTAATTACAAAAATAATTACATGTATAATGTTTACAGGTTTATTTTGGCAATACTGCTGTTAATTAGATGTTTTTTTTTTACTTCATATGTTTCCAATCGTATTATTGTTCATGTTTACAGTTATTTAGATCAAATTTAGTCTAGCCAAGATATGAAATAAAACCCCTTAACCTTAAAAAATTGCTTTAAAAGATTTTTTGAAGGTTTACATTTCCAATAGGTATGTAAAATAATATACAAAAAGTCTAATAAAATCGGAGTCTCGTAAATCGGGGTTTTTTCAATATGGACAAAATTTCAAAATTTCACTAAAATACTTCCATAGACAAGCAAGCTTTAACACTTTATTTATTCTTCATAAGAATAACATGGTCATTTTAAATGTACACTTTTTTATTTTCTCCGTAACCGTTAGGCACACAACAACGCGTCTGTATACTAAATTATTTTTTTTATCATCTCTTCAAAATGGTTTGGAAATAAATTGCAACTTTTTACAGTGAAAAATGGGAAAATCCCATTTTTACCCCGTAAAAATAGGAGATCTTAAGCATACTCAATTTTTGGGCTTAACCTAGACACAAATCTTAAATATACACAAATCATAATACAAAAACTTTCTTCAGGGTTATATGTTTTTAGGCCAGTGTCACTAATGTAACCTGGACATTCTAAAATAAAAATATTTTGTCTTATGGTCTGGCAATCTATGGAGGAACGCCCAAAAAATTTAGATACAGTTCTGAAACTAAAAATGCTATAAGAATCATGCTATACTTAGACAAACGATAACTGTAAAAGATCAATTTTCAAAACTACAAATTTTGACTGTCTGATCAATAAATATGTACTATAACTAGTGGCCTGTAGGGGCCATAGCCCCTAATTTAGACTACAATAAAAAGCCATATATAAAAAGACAAATATTCGAAATATGTTTTTAAAATTATCAATTTTATGTTACTTAAAATTAACAGTGTTTCTTTTTTTATATCTTGCTTTTCCTTCCGTTGGAGTCGTATATTAGTTGCTTCTGATGTGTCAATGAAATTCAATTGTAAAATAATGATTAAATCAATAACACAACATAACAAATGGAAACGTGCACACGGTTTGGCCTGAGCCCGGAGAACGATGAATCAGAGCTGCAATCATACTGCCAAACATTGCACATCTTTTCTAGTTTAAAATTGAAGATTTGTTTTGTAATCTTACGAATTCTGTTATAGTTTTCATTTCGAGAACCAAATGTATGTAAAGGTTAAAATTATTATTAATTATTATGAAGGCAACTGCCCCATTTCACGGTAGTAAGTCAGAAATATATCTATGAATTTGTCCCTGAATTTTAAAACAAAATTTGGAAATTAGGAAAAATGTCCATCCATATGAAACTAGAAATAAAATTTATATAAATTTATCAATCTTAGCTTCTATGAAAAAACTAAAAAAAGGAAACCTTCATGGGATCAAAATTTTTGAATAGTTTTCCTACCAAATTAAAAAGTAAAATAAACCAAAATTATTTCATACATCAAGTGAATCAACTGCTAAAAAAAGAAAAGAACTATTATTCATTTGAAGAGTTTTTTTGTTCAATTAATGTAAAAAAAAATGTTGAGATGCTCTGCTGGAAAAAAATAAACAATAAAAACAACTCGATGACCCAAAGTGCCGCTCCAGAGATTTGTAAGATTTGCTCACTGCAACTACTCTACTGGCTGCAAGAATTTGCAATGCTCCTGCAACAAAGTATGGGTTACCTTGTACCG
Organism: Macrosteles quadrilineatus; assembly: GCF_028750875.1. Classification (NCBI taxonomy): domain Eukaryota; kingdom Metazoa; phylum Arthropoda; class Insecta; order Hemiptera; family Cicadellidae; genus Macrosteles; species Macrosteles quadrilineatus. Next base: position 19,303,147 of record NW_026542594.1, read on the forward strand.
GTACTACAGCTTGTGGACTTTACCAGCTTGGAGAACAATGTGCCAGTTCGTAAAGTGATCATAACAGTGTACAACTTGATGAAAATTATGAATTATTATTTGTATAATGCTCTACTACTAACCACAAGAAAGTGTGACTATATTATACTATTACTAATATTATAAATGTGACAGTTTGTTTGTTTGAAGTTCAATCACGCATTAACTACTAGTCGGATTGGGCTGAAATGTGGCTTTATGATAGCTCAGATTCCCGATTAATACAAGCCTATTCTTATCTAAAAAATCCTTTCGGGCTAAAAATGTATAGATATTTATTTAAGTAAATAACATATGTATGTTGAATTTTAGCTAGCTTGTGATCTTTATTTTAAGACCTATTATTTGATTTTTCAAGAAAAAAATAGTCATAAATTAAAACACCCCCACCGCAGCAAACCTGCACCCTAAGCGTCACATTTATTCCCTTTTTAAATAGCACTAGTTTAACTAGTACTTCAGTTTGCTGCGACAGAGAGGGTGAAAAAGTGTTTTTAGTAAAATGTTAAATAGTTTAGTATAAAACAAATGCATTTTCCAAATTTGATAAAAATATATTCATATACAGGCTAACTACAACAAGTTTTCTTATTCTCCGTAAGAAAAACATAGGAGTTTGAAATTTAATTTTTTTTTTAATTTTCTCCGTAACTATGTATTAGACCCATGACAACGCTTCAATGTACTAATTTTTTTCTGAGCCCTAAAATGGTTTCGAAATAAATTGCAAAATTTTACGTTTTTAGGGTCAAAAATGTCGAAAACCCATTTTTACCCCGTAAAACCCCCCATAATCCCCCGTTCCCATGGTCCGATCATGCTGGTTCGCGAAGTCGTTCAAATAAACGTAGGTTTACATGTTTGTACCAAATTTCATCGAATTCGGATAATTTTTGCTTGAGTTATTGTGCTAACGGACACATTTGACCAACATCTTGGACGCCATCTTGAATTTTGGACTTCCGAGACTCCGATTTTATTAGACTTTTTTTCCTGGAAAATACACATAATTTTAAGTCAAAATAACCAATAAAACAATTTAAAGCAATTTTTTTAGGGTTCTCGTACGGATTTACTCGACTATAAATGGAAAGTCTAAGGTATACGAACATCGCCCTCAAAGTTTGGAAGCCCTGAAGGAAAGAATAAGGCATGAAGTTGCAGCCAACTCACCCGACATGACCCGAAAGGTAATGGACAACTACCGGGAACGTTTGAACCAATGTGTTAACACTGGAGGCCGCCATTTAAATGACATTTGATTTAAAACACGATAATTTTAAATTATCGATCATTAAAACGACATTTTATTTCAAACACTATAATTTTATATTTTTTTAAATGGCATAATGTGTGTTTTTGGTTAAGAGCAATAAAAATGTCATATCTTACTTGGTTTTGTTTTTATTAGCTTTCCTAATAGGGGAGTTCTTTCTGCCGCACCCTGTATATTTATTATTTTTTTCTTCTAAAAAAAAAAAATACTATAAAACATTATAAAAAATAGTCGAAAAAATCTTTTTTTCTTTTTAACGTTTCAGTGATACTGGTATTTTTTGTAAATAAATAAGACGATGCAAATGGGTTGAAAGCCTTCATAGGCATATACAAAACTTACCTTTGTCTGTAGATTAATTTGTCCATTGAACTCCTGTCGTGACGCAGGGACCTAGTTAAGTTGACCTTTTTCTTACTTTTGCTGCTTTCGCTGGACTTTTCGAAATGTTTCTATGGTTGGAATGTTTTGATTCCAATTTTCAAGAGATGGGTATACTTTTACAATATGATTCTGTTGTAAAATAAATTCCACAGACCTGATAGAATCCCTGTCAACTCCTGCATTCAACATGGAGTACGTGTAGATGGAAAACTCGGGTCCGATGTTCTGTAGGAAAGCATTGAGATTTGTTGCATCTCTGCTGCTGTAGTCGGCCATTCTCTTGAGGTTTTGAAGTTCTCTTGTGAATCTAAATCATTAGTATACACTTTACTGACTACTTCAGTTCCACAACAGTTCAGTTTCAGTCACTACAATGAGTTAACACTTTAAACATATACACTTTATACACTTTAAATAGGATACAGTTTGGTTTTTAATGGCAATACAAGACTGATTGCTGGAATTTAACTTTTTATTTACTTTCCAAGCTATTCTTATCAGTTTTTTAATCAATCAAATGGTTACAACTCCAACTCAACCATGATTGATTCTTTTGCGAAAATTCATCATTACATTGTTTACTACGGATAAAGAATGTTTACTATGCAAAAGTAATGTTTACTATCTTTTTTTGGATTTTGCAGACATAAACAAACAAAGATTTGTTATTGTTTTGTCATCGGTTTCAGTTTTCAACCACCAAAACTGTACGAATGCTATGAGTTTTGTAATGTTCCTAACTGTAATAAAGAATTGTTCAATGTCTGTTTTAATTAAGAAAATAATTAGTCTTTGTAGTGTAGCGAAAAGTAAAGTTCAAAACACGATGAGTGAAAGTGGGTCTATACATATTCTCGACTATTTAAGGTGCTCGATAAATCTTGCACTTCCAAAAATGGTCTCAACTATATCATGACTCACTTAGTACTCATGTTAGGAAATATACTATTTCAAGGGTCCAAAATGTTGATAATGTTTTTTCTTTAATTCTCTAGATTTTAGTGTTTGCTATATAAGTTGAAAACAATTTCAGATCCACCCCCAAAAGTGTTCCAGTTGTCTTACCTCCGTCTTCTGATTCCATTAACAATGCCGATATCTTCTTTTAAGTTTTCTTCAGCCAGTTGCAGCAACAAATCTCCATCAACTCTACTCTCGATAAAGTTGTTGGCGTACTCAAGAAACCCAATCTACTGACAAAAAATTGTTTAAACATTTGTATTTGTGTGTAAAATATGGTGTTGAAATATAGTTTCAGCAAATTTTGTGAGTTATGATAATTAACAAGTAGTGAACCACAAACATATTACACTCAACAAAAATCTAAATCTTTAATGATTTGTGTTTTAATTAAACTTATGGAGTGCTGCATTAGGTTTCAGTTTTCTATACTACAAATCATACATAATAACTATGAACAGGCCATGAAGTAAAAGCTCAAACCAATATGTAATGTAATGAGCAAGTTTAAGAAGATGATCGTACCTGCTTCACCCACTCTCTCACATCTTCTGATGACCAGAGAGGTACTTGCTGACTCAGCTTATGTGGAACTTCTTCCCCGATGAGTCGCAACGCCTGAGCTGCGTATTTGGACGCAACAGCATTAGGACAACTAGCGACCTTCTTCAGCGGCTCAATGGCTCCAATCTCTCTGAATATCTCTGTGTTCCCTTGCTGCTTCTTAATCCCCGCTTCCATGCAGAAATGGAACGCCGCAAGATTCCTCGCCTCTTCTCGTTTTGAGCTCAACACTGGCACCAGCTTCTGCAGCCAATCTTTACTCTGTCCGTGTGCATGTGCGAGGTTTGATTTGGCAAATTCTGAAGGATTGTGAGATGTTACAAACGGTTCCACGAGGTCTAAAGTGCCTGATTTCAACACAGCTGCTTCAATCTCCGTGTTAGCTACTAAGACCGCGATGGCAAGACAGGCATAGTATTTGATGTTGTCATCGTTGTGGAATGCCAAAGGGAACAGCCACATGGGTACTTTACGCTTGATCATCGCCTCTTGGTTCTCCGCACCTCCATACAAAGACAGGTTGGCCAACGCACCAGCACAGTGGCGTAACGTTTCTATATCGTTCTTCCTGCACTCAAACAACACTGCGTCCAGTCCTCCCAGTCTGATCACATCACTACACGTCCCTTCACTGTGCTTGAACAGATGTTGTAGGATTCCTAGAATGCAAAACATCTTATCAGTATTCCTTTAGGCTTATCTGTGAAGGGAAAGTTCTTAGGAAAAAAGAAGTTGATGGTTAGAGCTAAGGAGACTGCAAGAAAGACATAGAAGAAAGTGATAGATGAGATTGCAAGTGATGTGAAGAAGGGAGGATAGAGATAGAAGATGGTAAAGGAAGCGGGCAAGACTGTGGAGGGGCAAGAGTAGAGGCCTTAGTCAACATCAGAAGAGGATATGTATGCATGTATCTATGCTTTCAATTTCAATCCTATGCTACTCAATTTGATATTTTTAACTCTTTATTTGAAATGTATAAATTATAAAACAAAAACTAGAGATAAGTTAAGCTAATCATTTCTAGTTCATCATGTAAGGACACGTTTACAGTCCTCAAATAGTTTTTAATGTTGTTAGAAAGAATTTATGACGGTATACAAACATACCAGTTATGATAACTAGGCCTACCTGAAAACTGTCAACTTTTACAAAGGCATCATGAAATTAAAAAGGCAGGTTTAATTTCATGATGCCTTTGTAAAAGTTGACAGTTTTCAGGTAGGCCTAGTTATCATAACTGGTATGTTTGTATACCGTCATAAATTCTTTCTAACAACATTAAAAACTATTTGAGGACTGTAAATGTGTCCTTACATGATGAACTGAAAATGATAACTTAACTTATCTCTAGTTTTTGTTTTATAATTTATACATTTCAAATAAAGAGTTAAAAATATCAAATTGAGTAAGTCGAATAGAGTAACATTCAAACATTGAATAGTTATGGAACTCGAGTAATGTTCTAATTAACTATAGTATAGTTGACTGCACAATCCCGTTAGATGGTTAATTTTGGCTCTTTTCTCAATTGAATATGGTACGGTACTTGAAAACAGCTACCAATAAAACTTGTATACCAACCTCCTTTCGTTTTCCCTCAAGCTACAATACTTTGTAATGAAACAGTGATTTCTGAAGTTAAAACATTGGATACCACCATTAGACAATCAAAAACAAGTGAACTATATTATTAATCTAAATTTTGTATAGTAAATAATTGTAAAACTTAGTTCATCTATTACAAATGATCTGCATGTAACTGAATGCTACATTTATCCTCACCTGTTCCTACCCTTGAGTGGTCCACAGAGTTGGCATTCTTAGTGCATACACAGGCTACTTTCACCACCTTCTCAAGTCCCTTCTCTACGACGTGAGCTCTGTTCTCCGTCGTCAGACATTGCTCCAGCAGCTTCGCCGAACTGAACTGCACTTCTCGGTCGTCCACAGAACAATTGTTCATCAGAAGATCCAAGCCACCACAGTCTCGGAGAGCGTTGCATAGTGAATACCTAACAGAAAATAGCAGCTATTAGAGGAGGTAGCTGTCCTAGCCTGAGGGACTTGGACTCTGAACTACCAGTACCAGGTCTTGTCATTGCCACTTGGCTAAACACAATGATAAGGTATGGGCAGGATATCAACTCAGGACTGGAATACAAAAATCTTACTACAGACCAGCTGTACCCAGAACATAGCTCGGATAATGAAGTTATTGCATAGTTTACTTTGGAATACTTCTTGGAATGTGTACAGGTTATCAACATTTTTTTTTTTTTATTAAAACATGAATTTAAAATGGTGGAATGAACAATAACAACTATTTATTATTCAATACCTTATATCACTAGTTGTTATGACAAGTCCTGATGTGTTCTTGTGTTATTAAATAAAAAATTATAAACTTCAGATAAACCAAAAATCAATGAAACCTCCATTAACCATAAATCCTTTAGTGATAAATTGGTTTATCTGACATTAGACAAAAAAGCATCTATTGAAAATAACAGACACGTAAATATTTAGTTCTACCTATTGTTATTACAAAAAATTATTCTTGGTCAGGTACAAAATATGAATGTATTTTGAGAGTGTATCATTCTAATATGCAACGTTCTACTCTTTTAACTCCCTCTCAAATTATTGAAAAAACAACAGTTGCACATACATTTTTTTCCTGCAACAAAATAATATCATCCCAAAAGGAGACCTGGCACCAATAATGGTTTCCATTTCTAAAGATTTTAAAAGTTTAAACATATTAAATTAAATAAGAAGCACACAAATGTTCATTTCATAAAAAACATGTTCCAAATTCTTACCCCAGTTCGTGACCATGGGCAGGCACTGCCCAGGCTTTCCTCATCATTTCGTTGATGTTGTTGAGGATGTTTGGAGCTCGCTTGCCATCGCCCCGTCTGATACTCTGCACTAGTGAGTCGAGTAATTTGGAGTACTTGTGTATTGCAGCTGCCACCTGATGAAGATAACATTGCATAAATAAATCATAATCATTAACACCTAGTAACTAACACAATCAATCTGACAAGATTGCTCCAGTAAAAAGTGATCAGGTATTCTTATACAAAAGGAAACAAGAAGAAAACAGGTAAAATGTGGTTGATAAAACAAAAAGAGACGACCTAGAAATGATAAAAAATTATAAACTACTAAGAGGAAGAGAATAGGGGAAGAGGAAGCAAATAAAGAGGAAAAATAGGGAGCATCTATACAGAGAAGGGATTGTGATGTTTGAACTATTAAAAAAAGTTTAGTCAGATAGCAAATAAGACCAAAATAAAGAGTAAAGCGTAAGTACCATAACCACTAGATTAAGAGATAAAAAGATTATTCCTGCCCTGATGAATGAAACAAAATGTTGTTGAAATCCTTAATAAGAAACAGTAAATAAGAGTTTTGAACATCTCATGGCGATTTTTAAGGTGGAATAAATGTTTACAACAATTTAAAACCTGAGCGATTTACTACTCATCCAAAATATTGAGCTCATAGCTCAGCCAAATAAATGTTATAATAATCACAGTTAGAACAATATGCATATTCAGTTATTCGCTATGATATTTATCTATGGATTTTACCTCTTGAGGACTTGAAGTGACACTGAGATTCTCTAGATCTTCAAAACTCTGCAACCCTCCACTATCCTCGAGGCTCTTTACAGTTCCGTTTATCATGGAACTCATCTGAAAATATAAATATGTTATTAGAGATTGTCCAGTTGCAGAAACTTGTATTGTTGAAGATTTTTTGTGTTTAGTTTACCCAATGTTGTAACAGGATTTTTTTGTACTGTGATAAACTGCACATTAGGTAGCATTAAAGACCATAAGGCCTACATATAGTGAAGACAGTAAAGATAGAGTACCTAAATATCAAGACTAAACTCACCTAAGTGCATATTTAAAGCTGAATATGAGTCCATATACTATAGGTGAGTGAGATAGGCCCTTAATCTGTTTAGATTTGTTAGTGTGACTGACTAAGACCTGAGCCAGAACCATTTATTGAACCCCTATCAATGATGGACAGCTGGGTCCAGTTTCAAACCATCAACAAAAGGTTCCTAATACTAGTAGTACGCTTATTCTGCGCGTAACGGGATGAGTGAACATGCGCAGTACCGGTAATGAAAGAGTCCACCCACACCTAGCCTACTTACCGGTGTCACTGGTGAACACAATGTTATTTGTATGGGCAAATCAACTAAATCTTAGTCAAAAACAATCCTAACTTCTCATCCATTAATTAACCAATGTCATTGGTAATATACGTAATGGATTTCCAACAGTTATCGATAGGAGGTAAATCCATCGTTCCTGTACAACATGTCTTTTGATTAAATGAAGCCTATTTCCATATTTGTTATGAGGCCTATCATAAAAAAACTAAGCCAAACTGAACTAATCTAACTTAAACCTAATTGCCAAAGCACGACGTAAGGAATCTCCTAAAAATATCGTATGGCTTACAATAATGATTTAAAACGATATCGTAATTATATCATATAAAAATGATTAAAACTCCAACATATGTTTATCTAACTAATGAAGGGTTCCCACACTCCGGACTGCTTGCCTCAACTACTTCCACCACCACTTCCTACGTCGTAAACATGTTTCCCTCCCTTCCTATGGCATTTTAGTATTGCAGGTACATTAACCTAACTGTCACAAAGGGTCCCCACACTCCGGACTGCTGGCCTCAACTACTTCCATCACCACTTCCTACGTCGTAAACATGTTTCCCTCCCTTCCTATGGCATTTAAGTATTGCAGGTACAACCTAACTGTCACAAAGGGTCCCCACACTCCGGACTGCTGGCCTCAACTACTTCCATCACCACTTCCTACGTCGTAAACATGTTTCCCTCCCTTCCTATGGCATTTAAGTATTGCAGGTACAACCTAACTGTCACAAAGGGTCCCCACACTCCGGACTGCTCGCCTTGACTACTTCCTTCACCACTTCCTACGTCGTGGACCTGTTTCCCTCCCTTCCTTTAGAATTTTATTTATGCAGATCCATTAATCTAACTGTCACAAAGGGTTCCCACACTCCGGACTGCTCGCCTTGACTACTTCCTTCACCACTTCCTACGTCGTGAACCTGTTTCCCTCCCTTCCTTTAGAATTTTATTATTGCAGATCCATTAATCTAACTGTCACAAAGGGTTCCCACACTCCGGACTGCTCGCCTTAACTACTTCCTACTTCCTTCACCACTTCCTACGTCGTGGACCTGTTGCTCTCCCTTCCCATAGCATTTTTAGAATTGCAGATACATTAATCTAACTATTACAACGGGTTCCCACACTCCGGACTGCTCCCCTAGACTACTTCCTTCACCACTTCCTACGTCGTGGACCTGTTTCCCTCCCGTCCTTTAGAATTTTATTATTGCAGATCCTGTTTCTCTCCCTTCCCATAGCATTTTTAGGATTGCAGATACATTAATCTAACTATTACAACGGGTTCCCACACTCCGGACTGCTCGCCTTGACTACTTCCTTCACCACTTCCTACGTCGTGGACCTGTTTCCCTCCCTTCCTTTAGCATTTTATTATTGCAGATCCATTAATCTAACTGTCACAAAGGCTTTCCACACTCCGAAGCGTTCGCCTTGACTACGTACTTCACTACTACTTCCTACATCGTAGACCTGTTTCCCTCTCTTTCCATAGCATTTAAGTATTATAGTGATATATTAATTTAACAGTCACAAAGTGTTTCCACACTCCGCACTGCTCACCTTTCCGCTTCCTTTACCACTCTCTACGTCGTGGACCGGTTTCCCCCCCCCCTTCGCATAGCATTTTAGTATTACTAACATCTTGAATATTTAACATTCATGTATTACTAACATTGAATATTTAATATTCAATGCCAACATTAAATTGAATAATGTAAAAAGCTGCTTTGTTCTAAATATATACATATATATTTTTAGTTTGAAGGTGAATTTTAATACTGAACATAAACGGTATATAACTGCCGATTAATATTGTAAAGTTCAATTTATCATTCAAAAAGTTGTGAAATTTAATTAACTTAAACAACATTATTCTGAAACCTGTGAAATTATAATGATATATATTCATAGACGCCAAACTGTTTACTCCATGAATGAAAGAGCTTAGAGTAAATGTCGTTCTCTCTGTCTTAAGTAGACAACAAAATTGTTGGTCGCAAAACGTAAACAAATAAAAAGAAGAAGAAGGTAGCTCCTAATGTTATTCTTATGGGACAAATTTAAAAATGTTTTTTAAGGGTTTTATAATTACTACTGAGCGGAATCGTCTAGAATTTTAATGAGGTCTTCCCACTGGTGTCATAATTATCTGTGCAAAATTTGAAAGCTATAAGTGCGACGGTTCTTGAGTTTTTGGTGCGAACACACGGACTCACAGACAACTTTTCTCCGACTCCGCTATACACGATACATAGATTCGTTCACTTCGTTCACTCATCTATTACAGTACCTATTTTAGAATATAGGGACCCTGATGATGTCACAAAATGTGAGGTGAAATTTGCATAGCATTAGAAATACCCTTGCCACAGCAAACCTGCAGACTCAGCAAATTTCCATTTGTATTGGACTTTTTACTAAAAAACAGTATTTTCTAAAAAAAAACGTGCAAGATTTATTCCCCGTTTGGATTAAATGTTTTTTTTATTTTTATTTTATACAACAACCTTACCTTTGTAAGGTACGCAACAACCCAATGTACAAAATAATTTTTTAAAGCTGTGTGATGAATGAAGTAAAAATTGGGCATTTTCACATTTTAAGAGTAAAATTTGGAAAAACCCAATTTTTGCAACATTTTTAACCCTATAACAGAGTTCCCAAAGCTCGATCTTGCTGGTTCCCAAATTCATTCAAGTTTATACAGGGTTAGGCAAAAGTCTGGAACCCCCCAGTTAACTTTTTAACGTTTTACAGTAGGAAAACCAAACTCGGCACATATTTACAACATAAGAAATTGCACTTTTTCATCAAAGTTACAACTTTGCCCCAGACACCCAAATGGGTTGTTTTGGTAACAGCCCCAAATTTTCAAATGTAAACACCTATCATGTGACCCCTCATTTTAAAGGGTTTCTCAAGACAAATTAAATTACGCATATTGGTCAATATCGCACCCCTAATGAAAATGGCAGTCATTAAATGGATATTTGATAGATTATAATTAAGCACTAATTTTCAAAATTAAAGCATATTTTTACAAGAATGGGACTTGTCCATACAGTCCAGAGAGAACACATTGAGTACCTAGGTTGTAAAAAGTAGGTTCAATATTCAATTTTGAAAATTAGTGCTTGGTTATAATCTATCACATATTCATTTAATGGCTGCCATTTTGATTAGGGGTGTAATATTGACCTCTAGTTTGCGAAACCCTAATGAGGGGTCACATGATAGGTGTTTAATTTGAAATTTTGGGGCTGCCCCAAAATACCCCATTTTGGGGTTCGGGTACAAGTTCTAACTTTAATGAAAAAGTGCATTTTTTATGTTGTAAACATGTGCCGAGTTTGGTTTTCCCACTGCCACACATTATAAAGCTAACTGGGGGTGTCCAGACTTTATCTTGCTTGGTCATCTTAAATATTAAAATGGCTGCCATTTTGATTAGGGGTGTAATATTGACCTCTGGTTTGCGTCATTCAATTTCTCTCGATAAACCCTTTAAAATGAGGGGTCACATGGTAGATGTTTACATTTGTAAATTTGGGGCTGCCCCCAAAATACCCCATTTTGGGGGCTGGGGCAAAGTTGTAACTTTCATGAAAAAGTGTGATTTCTTATGTTGTAAATATGTGCCGAGTTAGGGTTTCCTACTGCAACGCGAAAAAAAGTTAACTGGGGGGTTCCAGACTTTTGCCTAACCCTATAGCCTTACGCACTCATGCCAAATTTTATCGGCTTAAAGAGAGAGAGAGAGAGAATGAGAAAAAGAGCAGCACGGCCGCCACGCAAGCAACCTTAGCTGCGGTCGCAAAATTCCAGTGTATATTGTTCGTCAGTCTGGTAACGTTGCACAGCTTTGGTGGATTTATTATTGGAGTTCCTTCTTTTAATGACAGTAAAGTGGTGGGTTAATGTCAAATTGAGAGGCATTTGAATACCTGAGATAGCACGCACGGTTATTATTCACTTAATAATTTATGTTAGATTATGTGGGTATAGAACAAAAGATAAAAATATTAAGCCAAGCCATCCCTTTTGTTGTTTATAATACTTTGATAAAGCTTTTTATGTTTACATATTTAACATTTGAGAATTTAAACGTTGTTGAGTGCACAGGTGTGCTGCATTTGGGGTTTAATACATTTCGACTTAAAGTAAAATAGTTTTCTGTGCTGCACTCTGTGGAAACATTGTGGCACTATTTCAAATCATGACTAATACAGTATGTTGGTTATTCAAACCTATACAAAACAATTGCCGGGTAACAGCTAGTTATATTTACTACGGTAGGTGAAACGCGTCGAAATCGACGGTTTTATTGAGGCTTCATCTAACTTCGCTAAATTGTGTGAAATTATACATATTTTGAGCATTTAGCATTGTTTAAAGAGTAATAAGTGTAAAAATGATATTAATTGTGTTAGTTACCAAATATGGTTGATCATTCAATGAATCAAATATTTCTTAAATCTGTACGTCATCGGAGTTATTATTAGTATGTTAACTGGTATCTCTTCTTTTGGAAGAACCTTTAAATAGTATTAAAATTGTATTGGTAGATGATGGATCCCAAAGGGAATTTACTTTGTTTTTCTTTCGATAACTCATCTACAGACCAAGATCTTTCTTTGGACACCTCCCCAGCCATTCTCTCGAATTAGTGGAGACAATGTTTCCAATTAAACATTTAGATTCCCCCATGTTAATCTTATGGGAGAAACCCCAAATTTGATGGAAGATCCTGCCCTAACTAATGAAGATTCCAGAAAATGAAAAACACTTAGCAAAACTACAGATCAGGGCCATTTTTTTTACTCTTAAATCATTAAAATCGGTCCAAAAATGAGAAGGAGGACTGTTAAAAAAAATGCCAAAAATCGGCTTAGCGTATTATATACATAGATGTTGATATAAGCTAAATGAACAATAGAAATTTTTTTTATTTGTAATTTCTTAAAGAAATACAATGGTGTTGTGTTAATTTAGATCTCTTGCTTTAAAAGTATTTTATGGCCTTCTATATATATAAGAGATTAAATATTAAATAATTCCTTGATTGAGTAAACAGCTTGTTTCACCAGCCATTCTTGCAGTGCATTGATTACCCTGATAAATAACATTGCTGTTGGACCATTTCCATAACATTACCATTAACTATTGTAGTTTTCAAAGATATCCTATTTCTACAACAGCATATTTTTTTCAATAAGTTACATCTAATTCTCTAGCATCTTCTTTTCTTAAATCAAACAACAGCACTATACACTTACTTGAGAGATTCTCCTATTGGGGAAAACCTTGTCCCGATTGATTTGTTTCAGAACAACCATGATTGAAAGCACGATTTCACAAACACTGACAGGTATAACATACAAACTAAACACACACACTAACTGTTAGTGTAGCGCGAACACTAAAGTAGATCAACGCTCAAGCTGCCGACTAAACGCTAACTTAGCTGACTGTAAGCATTACACAACTGGGAATGTTCGCACTTGGGCTAGATCGACCTCCATAAATTGTGGATTATCACTTAGGGTTAATTGGTCTCATATCTCTATTGCTCATAAATAATTTGTATTCTGTCAGTCTGATTGAGATATCAGTTTTGCGAGGATAGAGAGAATCTAGTATAAAAAGTATAACAATTTTTTTAGGTTTGAGGAGGGACGAAAATACATTTCTTTTAACTGTTATGGTTGCATGGTTCTTGGTTAAGAATGGTTCAGTGCCTGTCATATCAGACAAGATGTTTTTCTCCTGATGGAAGGAGTGTAGGGGATTGATTTGCAAGGAGCAAAATGTAAGTTGCCTGCTTTGAATAAGGGGAAATAGTAGTCTCTCACTGATGGACAACAATATGTCCAGGGACCATGAAATAGATAGTGTGTAGTTGAACAGATCTTCTTCGTGTAGTAGGTAGTTCTTTTGGTTTTTGGTAGGAATATTTTTTGTATTGTTGGTAATGAGGATTTAAGGAAATTAGGGTTTCATCACTAGGGCGTGGAGTGACTCATTTCCCTGAGTCATTCGAGCTCAGAAAATGAGCGAGGGTTGAAAAGACGCTTTTTGCCGTGTGATGAACTATATTTTTTGTCATAAAGCAACATATTTAATTAGCAAACTATTCTAGCAAATGAAAAATCTTTTCATGTAAAAATAGCCTCTGAAAACAACTTCCATCTTGATTTCAATATTACTAATGCAAATAAGCAGCTGTTTAGTAGGTAATTGATTAGATATTTTTCTATGTTTAACTGTACATTTTACTATCAATATGTCAAACTTTTAACAAATTTGTTTTTAATCAATTATAACCCTTCAGTTGAAGTTTTTTTCATTAACTTATTGCCTTTCTTTTTTCCAAAATGTTTATAAAAATCTGTTGTATTTGTATGGTTTATTTCCCAAAAAAATAATGTCTGGGATATGAAAGTAGCCAATTAATATTTTAAGTGGATTACTAAAAGTTTATCTACATACAGCAGATATATGGAATGGTAATTATTCTCTTTAGCGTTCTCTTCCCGTTGCGAAGCACGGGTATGGTGGCTAATTATTAATCATTAAAACCCAAAATTATGGTTTCAACTACTTACCAGATTTAAAAGCCACAAAAGTTTCTATAAAGGCCATAAAGGTTGAATTTTGTTTCTAAAAGGGTTGCGGATGGGTAACTATTTTAGAAAACAGATGTAAAGATCAAAATCTTTCTATATCGTGTCCTCTTCCCGTTGCAAAGGACGGGTAAAACTGCTAGTAACATACAAAATAAGAACAGCTGAGGTATTTTTAACATTAACCATATGGAAAGTTCCCTTTGGAAAGCAATTATGACCTTAAAGGGCAATTTATGAAAAAATGGATGGTTTTGCACAAGGTTTCTCGTCATGACAAACATTTTAAGTATAATATGGTTTATGGGGATGTGACTTGTAGTTTTCTCAAAAGTTCATGGGTACTTTTGGCTTTATATATAGAAGATATATACAGGTATAGTGCACTTTGATATAAAGCACCAGTGGAGTAGTCGTACATTTTCCAGTGCAAGAACGCTAACCATTGTTGGGGAAAAATCGGGTCGCTGAATATAGGTTTGTTGGAAAAAGCAGCGTAGGGACACCACTGTAAATCACATAAAAATTTATGTTTCTATCTCATCTTTAAATCTTGAAATGGTTTATTGAAAATCTATCTATACTTATTTAATACGCAAGCAGGATTTTTGTGACAATTACTCCTCCGAAACTACTGAACCGATTGACATTTTTTTGGTCTCATTGGAAAGAGCGTAACGTGAAGTTGTGCAGGAAACTTTCTTTTTAGGGAAATAATTAAAGAGTGAGGTGCTGGGGCCCTTTAAAGTTTTGTATTTCTCCATAAGATTAACATGGGGAACAAAAATTATTTTGAAACTCCAGCTGTTGTCAGAAATTAAATATTAATAGTTGGTCTCCATGGAAGCATGAGAAATTTCACAATGTTTACATTTGCTTTGACATTTAAATGTAAACAACCAGAGCTGTCAAATCCTATTTCAGAATTTCAGACAGCTGATAAAAAAAAAATAAAACAACTATGTGGTAGGTTTATTTAATCTTAACCTTTATGATAGATTATTTATTATAAATCTATTTCAATGATTATGAAACAGATTTTTCCCGTTGCGAAGCAAACATTAATAGTGAGAAGAACATTTTGTTAATTGTAAATAGTCAATGTGTAAATTATCTATGTTGTATTAAAAATATGTATAGTTTTGGTATTTGGTTTGTGTTTAATGATATAAGTTATTAGTTATTGAATTTTTATTTAAAGGATTTGGCATATGAGTAAGCCGTATAAATAACACTATTTCAGAGTTCTGCCAGTTTTTGCCTAACTCTGTCTGTAGAGTTTAAAGTGGCCTACACCTTATTGTCTACAAATTGGCTAAATAACTTAGGTACGGGTACTTTATAAAAGCTGGCAGCCGTTTTACGTTGTCTTAAATTGTAAGCTTACCTTTTTCCGTCCATGGGCAGTTTGATTGTTAAAAATTAACCCTTTAAACTGGAATAGGACTGTTATGTAAATTGTGAGTAATTCCATTAGTTAATAATCTTTTAGTTGACTCTTTTAAAATCATCGGGAATTATGACTGTTATTAGTTTTTAAACAAGTTATTTGTTTATAAATAACTCCTGTACCTTTTTGAAATTGCTCGATTTCGAGCAACATGTACACTAAGTACTTATTTAATACGCAAGCACGATTTTTGTGACAATTACTCCTCCGAAACTACTGAACCAATTGACATGTTTTTGGTGTCATTGGAAAGAGCGTAACGTGAAGTTGTGCAGGAAACATTCTTTTTAAGGAAATAATTAGAGAGTGAGGCCCTGGGGCCCTTTAAAGTTTCGTATTTCTCCATAAGGATAACAAGGGAGATAATTTTTATTTACGGAAACATATGTTTGTTACTTGAAAATAGTCAAAGTCTACTACATAATAATTGCTGTGTATTATGACTGTTAATGTATACTACATTTCAATCAAGGATTGTGTGCCTTAAACTATACTCCTAATGGATCTCACTACTTTATTTTAATGCTGGGAATAGTAAAATTTAGTTGAGAATAAAGTTACCATATTTAGAAAATTTTACTATAATAATTGATATATTTAAAATCACAAATCTTTGACATTATTAATTCATTAGAAACGAAACAGCTGATCGAGAAATCAAACAAATCATCTACTTCATGTGACTAATGTTTTTACACAAAGTTTTTTTAACCAATAACTTGATTCTTTTTTACTTGTGGGTGTATTTTGAGTTTGCAGTTATGAAAGCACCAAGCCAAGTACCTTTTATCTAATTTTCTTTATAAACTAACAGTATTAATGAATTACTACATGAACTTTACAAGTTAGGTAATTAATTGTCAGTATGTCAAGGGGAAGAGTGGGTCCTCGAAAACAGTCGAAGGCAGAGGCACCCATCTAGGAAATCCAACTGAGTTTTTAAATATAGAGGTCAGTGGATTGCCAAGACACAGATTAGACTAATAAAAGGAGGCAGTGGTTTTATTGATATTAATACATCAAAAAGGGCCTCATTAATGGCCCAAGGCTTCATGATCGGAACGGTTAAAAACAATGTAAAGTAGAATCTAAAGTCCTAACATGGAACAAGTGAGTAAGGACATATTTTGATTTCGAGGATAACAAATTTGCCCGTCTGAAACAAAGTTACCTTTTAAAATGGAAAGATGCTAATTTCTGTTATCTTTGGTATTTGCAGCACAAGCAATTTAATTAAAGAGCAGCAATGTTCTTAGCCAGACCAATTTCAGTCATGAGCAACTATATATTATATATGTATATGTTGTTTTAAGTAAGGCTAGGGCCTACATCTTTTAATAGTAGGACAAGCATATTCATTACGGAAAATTCTGACCAGGGTCATATTCCTGAAGGTAACTTTAAAACTAAAATCGTAGTATTTATGGAAGTGCTTTTGTGAAAAAAATATTGTTTTTCAGTGTTTATTTTTAAAAGTGTTGTCTTCAAGCAGCATTTTATGACCCTCAAAATATGCTACATAGGTATATGCTACATTCACTGCCTATTGGTTTGATATGATAAAATGTTTTGTTAAATGTGTTTTTAAAAGTCTTAAAAAATAACTACCCCGTAACATACTTGAACTTGAACACTTATTAATTTACTAAATATAATACGCATACAGCTAGAAAAGGGCTGGATTGCTTCCTTTCTAATGCTTTATTATTACTGTATTTAATTTTCAACGAGTCAATATATAACACGATGAATTTGTTTTCTAAATTCATATGTTTTTGCGGGGCATTGAGCCGCACAGGTTCACTAGTAAAATAAAAATTACTTACTAAATAAATTTTGCCCTTGTTTGAAAGATTCAGGTCCTTCAGGATGCTAAATGGATTGAAATGCATGTTTGGTAACAGTTTAAGAACAACTGAGTAAGAATACCAATACACTGTGAGTTAGTAAAAAAGGCAATCACTTGACCACGGAGTCACAAACGTTTGTGATGAATAATGAGTGAATGGATCGTAATTGCACATTTTATAAATAAATATGAGGAAAACTACTGTAGAATTAGAATTACACAAAGAATGATTCATTTGTGATTAAGATCACTAACACACATACATCAATGCATCCTAAATGAGCAAGATATCAACTATGACATGGACATAATAAGGGACAGTTTACTTTTTTTAATGGTACCGGGTAAAGGTTGCTGTGCACCTTAAAAGAAGATCGATTTATTCTCATTTCCCATCACACAGCTCTATGATCTTAATTGTAGGACAGACCCAGTCCTAAAAGAAAAAATTATATTAAACCCTTCCCAAAGTATCTATGTGTTTATCATTTTAAAACTTTCAAGCTTAGAAGCTTTCTTACAATGCCCTCAATCTACACTTAAAACTACCCCCGCCACAGTAAACCTGCAGACTAAGCGAATTTCCATTTGCCTGATTAACTAACCTGATTAACTTCTTTATATCTATTTGTTTTCAATTAAATCTATTCAAATAACATTAGGTTTAACGAGTACCTAGGTTTGCTGCCTACAGGGAGGATAATACAGTGTGTTTGTTAGTAAAATATTAATAGCTTAGAATAAAATAAATAGATTTGCCAGGTTTGATCCAAATATATCCATAACAAGCAAACTAAAACAGTTTACTTATTCTCCATAAGAATAACATGGAACTTTTTAATTTACAATTTTCTCCGTAACCAATAATCAACTTCAATATACTAAATTATTTGTTTTTTTTAATTTCTTTAAAACGGTCTAGAGAAAGTTTGGGAAATTTTAAGTTTTGAGGGTCAAAAACGAGAAAAAACAATTTTTACCCCATAAATCCCCCCCATAAAACCATGTTCCCATGGTCCGATCATGCTAGTTCGCGAACTCGTTCGAATAAACGTTAAGTTTACACGTTTGTACAAAATTTCATCGAAGCTGGATCATTTTTGCTTGAGTTATCGTGCTAACACACACACATATACAGGGTGTTCATTTGAAAACTTTCCATATCTGTTGTGTGCAAAGGTAAGGCTTTAAACACTTGTTTGTTCTCATTTCCCCCTAATTTGGACATCCCAAATCCAATAAAATTATTTTCAATTTCGAAAAATGCCCCAAAAGAGCCCAATTTGGGGGGTAGGGGTGCTTTTTGAGAAATTTTCAAATGTAAACATGGGTTGTGTGATACATCAATTTAAAGGTCTAATCACCCCGACTGTTTTGGTGCAATAAAAATGTAATTATCTTTAACCGTATTTACAGGGTGGGTCAAAACGTTAAAAAAAAAGACTTTGAAGTTAAGTACCGAATTACCCGAACTACTGAACAGAACAGCGCCAAATTTCTTTCCAACCTTATTCTTGATCTACTCTTTAAGATAACTTGTAATAAGGGCATTTTCCATTTATTTTCAAATTTTAAAAAAATCTGAAATTTGAAGAATAAAAGAAAGCTGAAAACTCAAAATTCTTAAATAGCAAGGTATAAAAAATTTCATGCCACGTGAAAGGTCCTTTTTTAACAAACATTTTACGTATTTAAGTTTTCTTTCTATCTCTTACCGTTTAAAAATTGCAGTAGAAAAACTGAATTTTCCATAGTAATATTGTAACTAGTTTTCTAATCAAACAGCCAAAGTTCGTCTCTAGACACATTTAATGGTGCATTAACTGAAGGAAACAATTCATAATTATTGATACCTCTCGTTGTATTGTATTTGTTTGTTATTGACAAACAAGTCATTACGTTTTACTTTGTGAAAAACAAGTCTTATAGCTGATGAGGACAACCTACATGTGGGCCGCTTTCTGTAGTACCATTGACTAGTCAATGGTAGTACTAATTTCAAAAAGTACTATTTTCTGTAGTATCTAATCGAATATGGTGTACACTTAAAAAATAGACTTTATTTTTACTTATTGGACAGAACAAAAGTGTTTCAGGATAACTGCAAAGTGTTTAACAATAAATATCCAGGTAAGACCTTAAGTCATAAAGCTGTAAATGATTCAGTTAAGACATTTCTGAAACTGGCTCAGTTACCAATGAGAAAAGAACAGGATGAAGGGTCCAAGATGAACTGACACAAGTAAAAGTAGTTGATCAATTTGTAATTAATCATAATACATCGTTGAACAAAGTGCAATGTGTTTTGTTAGAAAACTAGTTATAATTTTACCATAGAAAATTCAGTTTTTCTACTGCAATTTTTAAACGGTAAGAGATAGAAAGAAAACTTAAACACGTAAAATGTTTGTTAAAAAAGGACCTTTCACGTGGTATGAAATTTTTTATACCTTGCTATTTAAGAATTTTGAGTTTTCAGCTTTCTTTTATTCTTCAAATTTGAGATTTTTTTTAAATTAGAAAATAACACGGAAAATGCCCTTATTACAAGTTATCTTAAAGAGTAGATCAAGAATAAGCTTGGAAAGAAATTTGGCGCTGTTCCGTTCAGTAGTTCGGGTAATACGGTACTTAACTTCAAAGTCCTTTTTTAAAACGTTTTGACCCACCCTGTAAATACGGTTAAAGACAATTACATTTTTATTGCACCAAAATGGTCGGGGTGATTAGACCTTTAAATTGATGTATCACACAACCCATGTTTACATTTGAAAATTTCTCAAAAAGCACCCTTACCCCCCAAATTGGGCCCTTTTGGGGCATTTTTTGAAATTGAAAATAATTTTATTGGATTTGGGATGTCCAAATTAGGGGGAAATGAGAACAAACAAGTGTTTAAAGCCTTACCTTTGCACACAACAGATATGGAAAGTTTTCAAATGAACACCCTGTATATATATATATATATATATGAATTTGAAAGGATGGTGTTTTTATAGCATCTAGGGACATCAAAATGAAAAAGTAAATCGGTCCAGGGTCCAAGTCTTACCATGAAACCAACGGTAATAGCTTTTTCCCTATATGGCAAATTCGCTAAAAAGGCAAATACCACTCACTCACTGATCACCATATCTCAAAACAATGTCACAATCATGCAATTTCAGATGAGTATGTTGCTTTACAATACGTTTTTGGCAGAATATGTCAAGAATTAGATTTTATGTATTTTTTAGAGAAATGTATGCATGATATTGACTTATCGAGTGTTAATAATTCCTTTTATTGGAGAGGTGAGAAAACCCACTTTTTATGTGAGAACATTCCACTTGGTAAAAACTTCATAGACACTGTAGACCTGTTAAGGGCCTTTGAGGGTTTATATCTTTCATTAAATCTGTCATAATGGATCTGTTGATTATATCTTTTATGTTACTTTAAGATACATTAATACTTTTCAATCAAGTTATGGGAGAACTAACTAACAGAGTAGGCCTATTGGAAAATTAGGTTTAAGCGTGTAAACCTATGTGAAAGGAGATACAGTGGGAATAGTTTTCTGGCCAATAACATTATTTAGATGGTTTCAGAGTGAGCAGTCTGAAGCTCCTGGTTATAGGATAATGTTATAAATGAAGAAGTTTTCCCTTAGTTTAACTTAAGTAGTCACATTTGTTTAACTTAAATTTTCGTGAGAAAATCCACGACGGGGTAAGCTAGTTAAACATAATATTACATCAATACTCAACTTAGATTAAGTTTCAATGACTTGGCTAATAAACAGGATAAGTTATTTAGCCGACCTGGAAACCAGGAAAACTGGAAATTGTACGTGAATTTTGATAATGTGGAATGTAGTAGGAGGTCGAACATTTGAAATTAGTAAAAGTCACTTTAAAAAATGCGTTGTGTGTCAATAAAAAAAATCACAGATCATAATCATGATGTTGCCCTACTTGCGGAAGTCGCCGCGGTTGTAAGAAATCATCACGGTTGTGGCAACAATTGCGAGAGATG
Source organism: Macrosteles quadrilineatus (assembly GCF_028750875.1). Classification (NCBI taxonomy): domain Eukaryota; kingdom Metazoa; phylum Arthropoda; class Insecta; order Hemiptera; family Cicadellidae; genus Macrosteles; species Macrosteles quadrilineatus. The sequence continues at coordinate 19,324,519 of NW_026542594.1, forward strand.
ATGACGGGTGTTGCTGTGATCGCTAGAAATCACTACAGTTGGGAAATCACCATGAAAGTGCCTGATATCGCAGTCGCAGGTAAATCATCATGGGTAATTTCACAATCAAGGGAAATCATCACGAACGTTGCTGTGATTGTGGAGATGCTCAAGACATTGCTATTATGGTAATAACAGTTTTGTAAATTTAAACAGGATTTGAAATCAAGTGGGTAAATAACATTGAGAACCGATCAACAGTATTCTTACTATAACCTACTGTTTTTTTTTTTTTTTTTTTTTTTTTTTTTTTTTTTTTTAGCGAATTTCCCTATAGGGAAGTAGCTATTACCGTAGGTGGCATGGTAAGACCTAAGCCCGGGAGCGATTTACTTTTTCATTTTGATGTCCCCAGAGGCCAAAAACACCATTCGTTCAAATTTTTATATATGTATATATATATATATATATATATATAGATTTATATATATATATGTGTCCGTGAACGCGATAACTTGAGTAATTTTTGTCCAATTTTGATGAAATTTGGTTTAAAGGTGTAAAGCGGGATAAACTTGAATGAGTTCGCGAACCAGCATGATCGGACCATGGGAACAGGGCTTTACGGGGGGTTTTATGGGGTAAAAATTGGTTTTTCTCACTTTTGACCCTCAAAACACAATGTTTCCCAATTTCTCTTTATACCTTTTTAAAGAGCTTAAAAAAACAAATAATTCAGTATATAAAAGTATTTTTGTACGGTTATTGGTAACGGAGAAAATTAAAAAATTGTAAATTTAAAATTCCCATGTTATTCTTATGGAGAATATTGTAAAATGTTGTAGTTTGGTTGTTTATGGATATATTTTGATCAAACTTGGCAAACTTATTTTTTTGTACTAAGCTATTAATATTTTACTAAAAAACACACTTTATTAGTTTCCTTGTAGCAGCAAACCTAGGTACTTGACCTATAATGTTATTTAAATATATTTAATTGAAAATCAATTCAGACAAATGGAAATTCGCTTAGTTGTCAGGTTTGCTGCGACGGGGGTATTTTTTTATAAAATTTGGAATTGGATTAAATATTTGAGACTAGTTTTATAATTTAAAATTAGTAAACTCATTAAATAAAAATACATTACCAGTACTCAAGTTTTCAAAGCTACTGCTGTTTGTGCTATGAGGTTATATCTACCTGGGAGGAGGATAGTAGGGATGAAGACTTGGTGCTGATTCCCTTGGTCGTGATGGTAATGTTGGCCTGAGAGCTCTGCGCCATGTGATGCTGAGTCTTCTCTTGGTTGCTGAATATCCCAGTGCTGCTGACCATCTGGCGCTGCTGCATGGCCTTCTGTAACCATTCAGAACGTTTCCACTGAATCTGGTTGTCCGGGGACCAGGTGAGCACCATGGTGCACAAACTCAACTATACAACTCACGAAGTTTGCACAGTTCAACTATAATGTCAACTCTAATGATTGAACGATATTCAGAAAACCTTTGTCGCTAAAGATTTAGTGTCCAAATTCTCGGCGATTACTGTCTTATGAAGTGCATACACTCTTTAACTTCTAATATGCTTTTTCCAGTTTCTTAGAGATTTGTAAAAGTTTCCACAGTGATGTTTAGTTTTTGGTGAATAGAAAGTATTTCAATCGGCAAATATTTTGTTTTTGTATTTAGTGATACCATCACAATAATTTAACAACAATTGAAATAAAAATAATATCCTAATTCGAAATAGGGTGTAGTAGGCAGGCTTCTAATAGATAATTAATGACACAGGCTAACAAGCGAATGAATTAAACACACTTTCTTCTTTACAGGAATTTTCTGAGTACAATTTAACGCTAAATAATACCCACAGTGAAACTCTTATTATTTATTAAGTAACAATACAGTATAATATGTTACTATATCACAAATACAATTCAACTGACTTTTGGTGTTCAAAATGGCCTTGAACCAATAAATGTCTGACTAAAGATTATAAATTAATAGTACTTTTCCAACTGAAATACATGTGAATTCTTTCAATATTTTTACTTGTAAACTTCAAACCCTGATAAATGTCAACAACCATCACTATCACTATTACACTTCCCACTGCTATCTCAACTTCACCAGCCTAGCCTACACTGTAACTGAACAGAACAGGTGAGTGTTCAAGCTTAGTTCTACTAACTGTCACCTCACAGTGCTAAACAACTTGACAGCTCAATGATAACAGAACATCAAGCTATCTGCTGATGGGGTGGTCACTGGTCATGCTATTAAATATCAATATGGACGCCATTACTAAGTAGCAACTTGGTGTTAATATTATAATTTCATATTTCTGTGCTTTTAATGATAATTGTTATAGGAAAATTGTGCTTAAACATGCTTCAGACCACATAATACTAGTTTTACCATGGTTCTATTATACAATACAAAATGTCTACAAGTTTACTGGAAAGGAACATGTTGAGTTTGTTTTAAATTAATTTGGTGTGTAGGGGCTGTGAAACCAAATTAGCAATGATGTAAATGTTGATACAAACTCAACACTGCTATGTACAGAGATGTAAATTATTAAGAATTACCTTTTCAGCAGTAAAAGAGTCTGTCTGTAGTCTCATGGTGGCTGCGCTCATGTTCTGACTCTCTTGTGCTGTGATCTCCCCTGCCTTAAGTGACCTCTGCTCCTGCAGAACAAGATAAAAATTACTTTAAATGGAGACAGCGGAACGACAAAAATGTTGTATACAGATTCCCTCACCTCTTTTAATGGATTCCGAACAGAGAATCACCACAGACTTTAAATTGTTAAGTATCTGTTAATATTATCCAGCTCTAGCCAATTTGTTAAGGAAGAAGAATGTATTTGGATGAGCGATGAGCCATTCACAGAGTGTGTCTGAAATTCCATTTTTTATAAGACTAATTTCAAGGAGCAGGGGAAAAATTTTTACTATCGAGGTATTCTTAATAAAGAGGTTTCTCCTAGCTCTGAGACAATGACTGAGGAAGGAAAAGGGATGGGTGGGGGTTTCATGTTGAGACAAGCTTCTGTTTGTTTTGAAAAATCAGACTAAGAAGGTTAAGATCATGAGAAATTTGTCTTATAGAGGTTTTCTGCTAAGAATATTCGTTTTATAGAGGTTAATCAGTCCTAGCCTATGTCACAAACAAATTCCTCTTATTGAGGTTTTTATCTTAATAATTACAGAGGTGCTACAGGTTAGGAAGGTGTGTACAGAGATGTTTTTAGCATTGACCTTTATAAAAGTTTCAAAGGGATTTAGAAATCGTTTTATCGAGGAATTCATTTTACTGAGGTTCGTACTAACGAGGTTTGACTGAACTATGACAATTTATCTGGCGTAAAAAATGCTACAGTCTACAGTAAGTATTTATTTCAGCTTGGTATGGTTGAAACATTAGTATAATCAACAACAATCCCTAACTCATCCTCAATACCTCAATACTCGATACCTCAATAGACTTCAAACAGAGAATCACGCAAGAGAAAATATTAAAGTTGACAATAAATTTTAATGTAACACCTACTCACCATCTCAATGAATGTAAAACAGAGAATGACACAGACAAACAATGATCACAATACTTTTAAGTGATGCAGGCTCACTATCACCTACATTACAATGGATTTCAAGCGGACAATCCTAACCATATCACCACCTCTGACTAGAGAAGTGGACTTTGATCAAGACAAGGGGGCCAAGCATATCAGAATATTGGTATAATGAGTAAGAGAAGCTACTGATTATAGATGTAATGGGTTAAAGATTAATAATTTATTTTTGTAAAAAAATACAACCGACTTCAAACGCTCTAAAAAGAATGAAATAATTTCAATCAAGTAATCTATTGTATTAGGCAAGCTCACGTATTTTAAGTCAGCGCGGCTCTATGATGATTTTTGATACAAAATTGAAAGAGGGTGTCCATATTGCAGGTGACTATCTATAACTAAAGGTGTTAATCTGCATGTCTTTTTCATAGTTATGCGTTAAGTGTTATTTTATTACCGTAATCAGAGATCGGCATTATAGTGGTATTAACGAGTATCTTTAAAAAGATTATAAAGCATTTAAATGTTTCTAACTTGGAAAAGTAACGTTTTAATACTAAACTAGCTTCTTTTCCCTATCATAATATCAAACTAAATTATTTTCCTATTCATATAGAACATTTGTGTGTGTTATTTTCATAATGCATTTATTCTGAAGTAAACATAAAATACAAGAAAATATTTCCTTAATATATAAACAAAACAGTTCAGTATATTTTTTTTATATATTTATGTTATCCAGCTACAATTTATTGATTTTCAAAATACACACACAATATTTAATTTCAATCATATTTGCAGTTTGAGCCGCGCCGACTTGAAATACGTGAGCTTGCCTAATACAAAAGTTTACTTGATTGAAATTATTTCATTCTTTTTAGAGCGTTTGAAGTCGGTTGTATTTTTTTACAAAAATAAATTATTTCATGATTTTTAGTGACTGTATAATTTTTTATATATTAATTACTTGAGGTTTTTTGATAAGCAAAACTGTTTGAAACAATCAAAAGTTCCACAGAACAATAATTATTTTAAAACTGCTTGAGTCACCTGTTCAGGTTACATAATCAATGGGTATGAAAATAAACATTTTTAGATATTCCTTAAGAAAGAAAGAGTTGTCCATTATTGGTGTAAGTCATGTAGGGGGTTTTGTTTGCTCAAGATATAGCCTAGTCGAAATTGCAAATCATCTTCCTCTAGGACTTTCCGAAGCAGGCATAATAGTATTGATATGTTATAGTAACTGGGTAGAGAATATTAATAAACATTCCACATCTGCAAATGCGTGTTTAGTAATTAAAATATTTAACACTTTTAAGACAATTGACGATTATGCACTGTCACACTTCTTAGGTCGTGTAAGGAATAATTGCATTTAATTTATATTTAGACCTGTTTTACGAATGCTTTGGTTTTCATAATACACCTTTATTTGTCAATATCATACAGCTATTCACAGAAACATATATGTTTTTGTAAGTCAGAATATTCAATACTAAAAACAGAATTACTGTATACACAAATCAGGTCAAACGTTAAAATACATTTTTTATAGTAACCAAAACAAAATGCATTTTTCTCAATGTAATTAATTTAGGCTCCATGGCAAGAAATAGTTTATTGATCAATATGAAGCAACTGTTTCATGAAGAATTGTCTGTAGCTTCATTTAAATGGTTTCAACTAACAGCTGTAGGAATGTTATTATTATTTATTGCCTTCTCTGCACAAATGTAAACAATCTGCACAAATGTAAACAAAATAAATGTTAAATATTTAAGGTTTTCAGAATTTTTCACCGAAACAAATATTATACTTAAACATAATATATAAGGTACCAAATAGAAACTCTCCTGGTTATTTTGGTGGTGGAACCACACTGATCGGTAAAAGAATCACAGAGCAATTGGTGAACATACATAGAAAAAAAACATCGCCACAAACAAATTGAGAACCTCCTCCTTTTGTTGGTAGTGGGGAAGTCGGTTAAAAATTCACATAGGTTAAATGGTAGCCGGATTTTTCTATCGGGAGTGATGATGAACCAATACCAATACTGATTACCAATAAATCTATCCTAAATATTATCCAGGTCTAGCCAATTTGTTATTTCTCTCCTGAAATGAAGAGTTGTTTCCTTGGGAGTGTCAAATAAAACACATGTTGCAAGAACAACATTCAGAGCTATATTGACTAAAGATCAATTCTAGTTTCAGAACGTTTAGACTCTTCACTTAAAACCTTCCAACGTTAGTTCACGGATCACTCTTTCAGTATTGCTTTGAACTTAGCGATTTCCCACATAGGTAATAAGCTATTACTGCAGGAATTGTGGTAATATTGTGGTAAATTAAAGGGTGTAGTTTTTTTGTTTTGATATCCAAAGAGGCCAAAAACCACTCCCGTTCAAATTCATATATCATATAATACAGGGTGTTCAAAAAAGGTGGGGACATAATTTACATAGTGATTTCTTGGGTCAAAATAAAGAGAAAATCAAGAATAACATTATTCCAAAATCGCTTCGTTAACCAGATAAGTTATCCGTCATTTTGTATTTTTACATGAACATTTTTATCTTTGAATTTGTTCAACCGATCTTTATGAAACTTGGTATGTTTGTTAAGAGTGCAGGGCCGAGTGCCGTTTGACTAAACACTTTGACGAGGGTCATTTTACAGCCTGAGGCTTGGCGGGGCGAGTGCCGGCCAGGTATCAGTGACCGGTTCCACGGTGCGTCGGGTATGGGGGTGGTAAAATCGACCAGAGGGGGATGAGCAAAATTTGTTTTAGGGATAAAATGAAACTGTTATAACCTAACCTAACCAACCCAAACTTGCTGATTACGAAAAAAATGAATGAAGGTTTACTAATCGAATCGATATTAATTTAAAATTAGGGTAGCCCAGTTAAGAAACTTTACCCGGTCTCCGTTACATCCTGCCCACTACACCCCTTTCCACTAATACCCATCCCCTGAATCACTCTTACGCTCTGGGGAGTCAAATGACACTCGGGCCTATCTAACGGTTTTGACAGTTTATAATCCCCACGACAAAGAATAGAACGGCACTCGCTCCGTTTCCCGTTTGTTAAGGCTGGGCGCACACTGATCCAGCATTTCACCTGAAGCAAAATGTTGCACAAGCACAACGATTTGCTTGAAGCGTTTTGTTTATTCAGCAATGGTTCAAGCATGATTCAACATTTGGTTTCAAGCAAAATTAAGAAAAGTAAATATTAGAATTACATATTATGTCTACTCGTCTTATACTGCAGTATTGTTTTAACATATGTGACGAGGAAGTCGACTATTGAGTGTCCGCTGTATGTCAGTTTTTGTAAAATGCTGGACTAAATAGAAAGACAACATTGGGTTCACCCAATCAATCTGTTGATAGACAGCTTTCCTCCCAGAAATTAAATCAGATCCAGGGAAATTTTACAATCATTGTCGAATAAATGCTATACCCTACTATTTTATAGAAAGGGTTTTAAATACAGTAAGAAATTATTATTAGATAGTGTCGTGATGGTTATATAAATAGGTACCGGTAATGATTAATGAACTGAATAACCTTGGTAATTTCTTAATTATTTTACTACTTTGCATGACTACCAAAATGGTAGCAAGAAAAATTAAACAACAGTATTGTTCAATATAAATTCAAAATATAATTGTTAAGTTTTAACGCAACTTCTAAATTCAGTTTTCAAAGAAGAGTTATTTTTTAATCAACAAACGGTCAATTGAATTTTGAAAGCCACTAAGCTTTACTAGCTAGAAAGGATTTGGCGCATGCGCAGAACACCGGGGCTGTAGAATACTTTAACATCACGTAATTATTAAGATCTTTTAACATTGAAAGAATACGTTTATCATTGTATTCTAATGCCCCGGTGTTAGTGTACACAATCTCAACGAGTAGTGCTCCGACAGCGCAAGGCATCAAAGGTACGAATTCACAGCCCAAACGAGTTGACATATCACTTTTTTTCAAACTACAACATACAGATACATTTTTCCCCAAAACAAACAGCTATTTTAATTTTTTTTATTTAATTAAAAAAATTCATAAAAAACCAAATTAAAAAAAAATTAAAAATAGCGAGTGATTATTGTCTTATTGTTCCACACCTGAATGCTAATTTTGGTGAGAATCGCATTACGCATTCTCCCTGTGAATTGGTACCAAAGATGAAAAATTTACTACTTTCAAGCTCCATATATTCAAAATAGACTATTTTAGTCTATTTTTTTACACGCATCATCAAAGCAACTGAAACTTAAACTGAGACTCATTCAACGTAAATTCCTAATCAAACACTATTTCTGCCTTTAATTACGATTTTTGCCTGCTGCATATCAAAACATTAGGGATTTCATGCAATTTAAATACTTTTCAAATGTTTAACGGCCTCTTAAATGTTTAAATTAAATGTTGTGTTTAAGTTAAATGTTTTAATTAATGGCCTCTTTTATGTACGGCGTTTTCGGTTGGGCGAAATCGATGTACCTTTTTATGCAGTTTCTCCGCCGAGCGGAATCCGCTGATGCCCGTGTTGGGGGTGGTCAGTGCTACCAACTTCGTTCATTTGGCCATCGTCAGTGACCCAAGATGGATCCTTGTGTATTGGTGTATACTTATTTGTACATGAAGAGAAATATACGACGGCAAAGGAGATGGCAGTGTTGGCAGTACTGCAAGTTTGCCAATGTGATGCTGATTGCCTTTGGTACCAAAATTACCTTATCAATCCCGGGTGATACCGTTGATACAAAAATTCCCATTTCAGTCCCGATAATACGTAAGTCGTATTATTCCTACGAAACAGTAAGTTTGTATTATTCCGCGGATTTAAACAAAAATGTAATTCTCATGCAGTAATTTTTTCCCCTAATTACATCTCTATATTTGTACTCTTCAATCAATTACAATGAATAATGATATTCTATTTACAATAATTAAGGTGATTTCAATACTGTGGATGACAGAGCGTGGGGTAGGTTGGCAGCACTACATTCCGCCCGACGGAAAACGCAGTTGCATAAAAGGGTCCCATTTAACCTATGTTAAAACAAGCTCCGGCGAAACGCCGAAACTCGGCGGAGTCTAAAAGGCCCTGTACACATGAGGGCGGCAGCCGCCGCGGTCGCCATTGCGCGGGAACCGCGGTGGTTGAAAGTACAAAGGAGCAAATGGGACCGTTCACATGCAACCGTCCTCTTCCAATCAACCACAACAAACCGCGGCGGTCGTAGATTTCCCGTGCTCCCGTGCGGTTGAAGTTACTAGAGTTGGCATGAGAGCGTTCACATGAGAGCGGTAGCCGCCGCGGTTGATTGCAGTTGCTACTATAGGATCACAGACAGCGAGCACAGAATATAAATATAAATTTCTATTCTGTGCTCTCTGATCACAGACATCTGCGCGCTTGCCCTGTGGACATCGCTCTCTGTGTTGGCGAAGTGTGTAGCTGTGGCTGGAGTTGATGTAGTGCTCGTTGTGTAAGTTTACAATGGCCATGCGTGGTGCTGTGGAACCAGAAAAATTTGACACTGAACTGTTCAGTAACGAAGTACAAAAAGAAGATACGTTTAGGAAATAAATTAAAAAAGATTGCGTGGCATGAGTTAGTTGAGTTTTTTGCTGAAAATAATTGTCAAGCGTTACGCGTTCAAAAGAAAAATAATTGGGTAAATACAGTACTGGCTGTCGAGCGACGGTCAATTCACACCGCAACCGCAGCGTAACCGCGGCTCCAACCGCTGCCATGTGTACGGTCCTAGGCCTCATGTGTACAGCCCTCATGTCCTCCGTCGGCCTCCGACGGAATTCTGAAACGCGACGGAGATTCCGTCGTGCATAAAAGGGTCCCATTTGATCCCATGTTAAAACACTCACCGACGGAAAGCCCGGTAGATTCTGATAGATTCCGCCCGACGGAAAACGCCGTGCATTACAGCGAAGCTTTTTCTTAATTCAGCCCTCTTAAAGACATTCATTTTTTTAGGAAGGCTTAACAAATTAATTCTAGTTTCAGTGACAGTTCCTTTTAAGGTGATTATCCACAATAAATACTCTATAACTTTGTAAGTGCGTGAGAGTTTATATTATCACTGGCCTCATATTGAAAGACCACGGATGTCCTTGAGCAGGGGCTCGTATTGACACGCGTTGTGAGAACAGCTTGTCCGTGGTCCGTGTGGTACCAGGTGGTTGCATTCCGTTAGGTTTTCTCATGTTTTTTAAACTTTTAGTTGAGCGGAGCGAAGCGAAGCTCTTTATGGGATCAACTTCAATGCAATCTTTATAACACTTAATCTCCATAACGGCTGAACATATTTTAGCCAAACTTACAAAGGTTTTTTTGTCAAATGTTTGGATGGTTTAGACGTAGGCCTAACCAATTTCAATTTTTGATAATGCCTATATAATTTTAAAGTAACTCAAAGTTTTTTAATCTTAATATTGGCTTTATGGGTTGCCATGATGGTTACAAAATAACGACGTAAATGTAAACAAAACAAAGAATTATAGCATATGTTAAAATCAAACCACAACCTAAAAACAGTAAAAAGGGGAAAAAATTGTATGATGACAACTAATCAAATTTTTTTTTTACAAGTATTTATTTACAATCTATTCAATACTAGAATAATAAGTAAATTTTATAACCATCTTAACATGGGTTAGTTACACTCCATCAAGTGCACTAACATAAAAAAACTTTTAAAAAGTTTAACTAAAAACGATTTGGAAGGTCTATTGGATTAACTCTTTTGAGCCTATATGTAGCTTCACTATTGTCGAGGAGGTTGACTGCCAGGAAATTTGGATGGGTTTCTAATTTTCTTAGGTATTTTTCTAATCAAATAATACAAAGAAAGTCTAAGTTTTAAATTTAAGTCATAATTTGGAAACGACCACTATAAGAATAAGAAAGTTTATTGCCATGAATAGGCATTGCCATAGATAAAACATACTTTCTTAGGTACAGTATTTAAAAGATTTGATTTATGTAGCTAAATAAGGTTATAACAAATAACATTTTATCTTTAAAAAATCGTCGGCGAATCACATTCATGGATCCATCTCATACATGGTAAACTTAAGCAAGTCCTCGATGTAGGAAGTGGTGAAGGAAGTAGTAAAGGCGAGAAGTGCGGAGTGTGGGAAACGTTTGTGATAGTTGGATAGTTGTATCATGCTATGGCAAGAGGGTAAACAAGTCACGACGTAGGAAGTGGTGAAGGAAGTAGTAAAGGCTGGCAGCGCAGAGTTTGGGAACCGTTTGTAACAGTTACATTAATGTATCTGCAATACTAAAATGCTATGGGAAGAGAGGGAAACAGGTCCTTGTCGTAGGAAGTGGTGAAGGAAGTAGTAAAGGCTGGCAGCGCAGAGTTTGGGAACCGTTTGTAGCAGTTACATTAATGTTTCTGCAATACTATAATGCTATGGGAAGCAAGGGACAGGTCCACGACGTAGGAAGTGGTGAAGGAAGTAGTAAAGGCTGGCAGTGCAGAGTTTGGGAACCGTTTGTAGCAGTTACATTAATGTTTCTGCAATACTATAATGCTATGGGAAGCAAGGGACAGGTCCACGACGTAGGAAGTGGTGAAGGAAGTAGTAAAGGCTGGCAGTGCAGACTGCAGAGTGTGGGAACGCTTTGGGGCAGTTAGATTAATGTATCTAAATATTAAAATGCTATGGGAAGGGAGGGAAACAGGTCCACGACGTAGGAAAGTGGTGAATGAAGTAGTAAAGGCAAGCAGTGCGGTGTGTGGGAACCGTCTGGGGCAGTTAGATTAATGTATCTAAATATTAAAATGCTATGGGAAGGGAGGGAAACAGGTCCACGACGTAGGAAAGTGGTGAATGAAGTAGTAAAGGCAAGCAGTGCGGTGTGTGGGAACCGTCTGGGGCAGTTAGATTAATGTATCTGCAATCTTAAAATGCTCTAGGAAGGGAGGGAAACAGGTCCATGACGTAGGAAGTGGTAAGGAAGTAGTAAAGGCTAGCAGTGCAGAGTGTGGGAACATTTGTATTTTGTATGTTTGTATCATATGTATAAACATTTTTTTCATTTATTGCTTGATTAAAACCCGTGATACATGATTGCTTCGCTCAACTGGCTTTCACTGCTATGAAAGCAATCCTAGTGAAGTTACAACGCTGAAATGCGATTGAATTCGTTTCCCCGCATCGTACAATTTATTTCTGCCTTTATGGTCTTCGTATTGTGAATTCCAAATTAAAGGTTCCTGTTCATATATAAATCCAAAAACTCGATACAGCTTCATTTCTCCACTCAATTTTTATTCCCGTACACTTCAACATGCACGCAAATTATCAAATGCACTCCAAGCGCTCATATAAGGGAGATCCGCGGTTCGTGAGAACGAGGCTTGCAGAATTAGAGTTCAGCATATGCATAGAGTAAAATTTACGAAAAACAGAAACAATATTTCTCAGAAGTCAAAACAATATTCATGTAGGTAGTAAACCAATATTTTTTTACATTTTAATTTCTAATGCAGTAGGCTTACATATTGAGATCTCGATCTCCAGCATGGAATATTTATTTCACGGGGTGACTCTAGTGTTTACATACTATTTGATCTATATAAAAAAGTCTTAATAGTATATTTCGTACCTAAAGCCGAAAATTAGGTTTTGCGGGCTCGAGATAGTTTTTAAGGTCCGTGGTACGAACGCTATTTTTCACCGCACTATTACAACTATTCCACAACGCGTTTCATCATTACGCGTGGATACGCGTTTAACATTATTCGTTTTTGAAACAGAAAAAAGCTAAGAACAGAATAAACTATTCACCACAATAATAATGCACATTGATAGTCAACACAACTACAACTTTAAGGTTATGTGAAGAAATTTGAGGAATCAGCAAAAATAATCATACTAATATTATAATAAATATTTGCTAGGCAGCGGTGACAATAAAACATATTGCAATGCTATGGTATACTGATTGTGTATTTAATATACATTCATGTTTTAAGAAAGTAAGCGGGCAGCTGATTTTGCAGCCTTAAGGGATGTAAAAACCTGCTCGGTCCCCAAATGACGATGACAGCTGGCTGTTTTACAGCATCTTGAGGAAATGATTTATCATGTGATAAACATTCATATTTTAATAAGTAGCATTTAAACACACTTGAAGGTGCTGTTGAACATTGGGTCGAGTGGTTAAAAAAGAATATAAGAAGTTTACTAAATTTAAAACTGGAGATAGCTTTAAAACTAATTTACCAAAGAACAAACAGCTTCGTGTTTACAGAGAGCAAATCTGTGGAATATAACAGGTAAATTGCGGCCTTGGAGCCCCCTTAGCATACTATTCATATACGTACAACAACAGTTCATAAGTATGCTAATTACTTGTAATGTCGCCAACAACTCTCAGTTAAGACAATACCGGTCAACAACAATCTTAAAATGTACGTTTTGTATTTTTTGTCAACAAATCAGAATTTGTTATGTTAATGTAGGGATGGTGTGTTCTACTAGAAACATTGCATTAAGATATATTGCTTGAGTGTGCTGATGTTGAATACAAGTTTCTCTTCTCCCACCCCACTGTAGTATCAGCAACATGTTCCGTATAAGTAGTAAGTACCACCGTGGAGGGGATTTATACATTTTCCACTGCTGAAGCATGCAATTAAATTGAGCAAGTAGCCTTACAGCGAACTATCATTAAAGACAAGGTGGTTTCTCGTATTTTTTAATCTAATTTTACATGGTGACCAACGTAAGTGACTACAAAATAACTTGTCAACAAAGTGGGATTCGTATTTATCTATTTAATTTTAAAACCCAGACATGTGAACCGAGGTAAAATAATTTATAGAGCAAATGGTAGATTTCCGTTATCACTAGAACCTAAAGAGGCTCTTTGTGGACTCTTGTTTAATTTTTAGATGAGGAAAACAAACAGCTCATTTTAAAGAAAAAATTAAAACCCTTCGGTATGTTCTCGGAGTTCTCCTTAGGGTAAAAATGACAACTTTAATTTAGTACCTCCGCAAAGCATAAAGTGAAAATAAAAGTTTTCACTGCAGCATGACAAAAAAATCATCCATGGTCTAAGAATGTTCAGCTTTGATTTCTAGAGTTGCTAATGGAAAAATACGAATAGGGCCTACTTAATGTTATAATATAAAGAAAAAATCAACTGTTTAATGTGGAAGCCCCTCATCTCCCTAAAAGGAAACTCAAGCTATGCACAATGAAAACCCTCTGAGGAACTTGACATACCAACGATGATTGAATAAGTACAATACTATTGAGAGCTATCTAAATACAAATGGACAGAGAAAATGAAGATGTTTGCTTCTTAAAATAGCACATCTAAACAGGAACAGATTTACGGACCAGTGTCTGCTACTTTGGTAACTGGATGATCAGTCTCTGACAAATATGAAAATTGTACTAATTAAATCTTTGGCCTATGAATAGTTTTTGGGTTTCCACTTAAAAAATTTAATCAGAAAAACTCAGCAGTACTATCATTGAACAAAAGAGTAGGTCTACTCCTTTATTCTATGGTTCTATTTAGGAATCAACACAGTTGGTTAGTTAGTTTTAACAAGAGAAAACTGAACAGTACGTGTTTACAAATAGGCCTAACAAAATTAGGTCTTTACTGATTTAATATAACTAAATTAGGAATTAAAAAATCAATTAGTAGGTAAACAAAAGAATTAAAAAGGTACCAAACTTGATCTCAGTATTATTATGTCACTGTGTTGGAAGCATGAGCAAAATCAAGCTAAATTACAAAAGTTAAGAAACATAGTAGTAACATATTGTGTTTTACTTTTAGGAGGTTATATTTTCTGATGTAATAGTCCTATGGATAATATACTCATAACCTGCAAGGTAGTGTAAGTCATAATGAAGTTTAAATAAGAGGTTCGTGAGAAAAATTCTATATACAATAAAAGAACCTTAGTACTTTCTCTAAAATCTATAAAATGTGTCAACTTACTTTCGCCATGGCAGTTGGTACTACTGCTAACACATCTCTTCTCTAACACATCTGTGACAACAATGACTTACATTTCCCGGCTAAATCTAGACACCTGGCTAGCAGTTGGCATACCTGTTGGCTTTTCGACTTGCGATATATCGAAACATGTTATCGAACTATCAACCAAATAAGTTCGCTTTCGTCTGCCGCGTACCTGTTTCAAGTTATTTTACCGGTGGCAATCGCATTAACTATAGCTTACTACGTTAAACTAAAATAATTATTCATATAACAATCCGGTTACCCTGTACTGTACGGAAAACATAAACCTATTTGGTTACATCGCATTAAGTTTTTACTCACTGAAATCAGGAAGATGTAAGATTTTTTTTAATGAATTGTGCCAGCTCACCGCCTACAGAGGGGCGGCAATCAGTTAACACTGCGGGCTGCTTTTGAATTACAACCTAAATACAGCTCAGCGGTTTACCGGTCTCCATCATTCGTGTTAAATAAACGTGTTCACCTCAGCAATCACTAGTAAGTACGGTACCGGTAATATACTATATTGTCTACAAATAATATACATTTTTGAAAGCAGTCTGAAAAGATTCGATCAGCGCGTCCAATTACGTATTTCGGTATGTCGATTCTCGAATCGCTTCATTGGCAGAATTCCCAGCCAGTTCGGTCTATGACTAAACAACATCGGCATTATCGGTTATAATCGATTTTCGTCTGGACTCTCAAAATACCCACAATCTGGTCGTTACTGTTGGACTTGGTGCTACAGGCTGTAACTTTGGAGGTTAATTCGTTTGACTACGTGTGTTGGCTGTAAAATCGGTAGCCAATTCGTCGTGAAGTCAATCGTTTGAAAAAATGTGTGGACGTTTTTTTTAGAGTAGTAAGTGTTTCACGTTTGCAATGTGCAAATTGTAAGATGAAAACTATGATATTCCAAAGATAAATAAAAAGCAAAAACAACATCAGAAAAATTATTTGATAATTGGAAAGTGTTGAGACCAAAAACTACTCACGTCTAGAAAATGCAACACCTCGAACGCATTTGAAAATAACTACACACTGGCTTACATAGTAGTTAATTAAATAGGATGCATTACAAGCGTAGTCGTTACTTTTAGAATTAATCGGGTTTTTAATCGAGTCCTACTGATAATAGTCAGGCCAGATACTGCATAAATAGTTGCCGGATGGTTTCGATGCAGGTAATTTATAACTAAGGTAAACGCACCAGTAGCTGACAGTATAAGAAACTATACGCACTTAATAATCCGTGGTTTTGAATAAATAGGAACTAAAGAGATATTACGGATTTTATGTGATTCTAAATTTAGTGTAGTTTTCAAATTTGTCATACAAAAAGGGTTTTTTAAATATATTTTATAACATTTTTAAACTTAATTCAACCTTTGTACGTGTTCCAGTGGCTGACAGTGAAAAAAGTGCTTGTACCAGTAGCTGACAGTCAGTTGTCCCAGTAGCTGACACTGCAACTTAAATGTATTAGCTGCTAAACCTAAAGGTTTTATAATTTATAAGACGAATAAAATCTAACTTAATAATTAAATTATAAAATCACATAAAACGTTATTAAGAAAATTTATTTTACATATTTTAAAATAAATAATATTTACATTAAAATATATATACAGGGTGACAAAAAAGTCTGGAAACGGCTTGATATCTTTTTAACTAAATTCGTTTGAAAATTCAAACTTTTCACATCAACTTATATGTATGATAACTACTTTTTGCAAGCATTACCATTTTTTGACCTCTACCAGGGGACGACCCATGAGGAGTAGGTACATAATCTTTGATGTAAGCATAGGTTGATATGCACATCATTTTAAAGGTCTGGTCCAGTGGAGTTCATTGCCGGAAACCGCGTCAAAAAAGGTTCATCCGTTACAAAATGGCGGCTGTCCAAAGTTCTTGCGGAATATACCTACAGAGGCCTTAGTATTGGTAAATACTCATATTCAACATTAGCCGGGAAATCTGAAACTCGGTAAAATTTGTTTTGAAGATTTTATAATATTAATCTATGAGCTAGTTGACTTAAAAATACAGTTTCAGCTCTCAAGCTAATGTTTAATACGAGTATTTACGAATACTAAGGCCTGTGCGGGTATATTCCACAAGAACTTTGGACAGCCGCCATTTTGTAACGGATGAACCTTTTTTGACGCAGTTTCTGGCAATGGACTCCACTTGACCAGACCTTTAAAATGATGTGCATATCAACATATGCTTACATTAAAGATTATGTACCTACTCCTCGTGGGCCGTCCCCTGGTAGAGGTAAAAAAATGATAATGCTTGGAAAAAGTAGTTTTCATACATGTAAGTTGATGTGAAAGGTTTGAATTTTCTAACGGATTTATTTAAAAAGATATTAAACCGTTTCCAGACTTGTTTGTCACCCTGTATATATTTTATATATATTTTAAAAAAATATACATTTTTTAAGATAATTTGGCTTATAAATTAAAAAATTAAAATCATTTTATAAAAATGTGAGATCACATAAATTATAAATAGCATGCAAATTTCGTTGGGTGAAACCAATTTAATATTGTGCAAGTAGCAAATATCCCCTGTCAGCTATTGGAACTTGTATGGATTTTGTGTACCAATGCCTGACATTGATATAATTTTAAATCCAAAACCCCTAACGCCCCAATTTTTTCATGAAATTGTCAACAAAGGTATAATTGATCAAAATAATGAGCCTAATCATTAATACTAGGCCTATTTAAGAAATTTAGCGAAATGACAAAAAACCAAACTAACTTTCTTAACAATTTCATTAAGGGAATCGACTAAATGTGATGTGTACGGACAGGGTCGCTTTCAAACCACCACCATTTCGCAAGTATGGGCTAAATTTAACTGATTTTTTTTGTAAACAAATCAAGAATAAACATATGTTCTTCTAACAATGCAATCATGTGTAAATATTTTTAAGAGACCACATTATAATGTAAAGAAACTCAAACTGTCAGCTACTGGAGCACTGTCAGCTACTGGTACATTTACCTTAAATATTTCTTTTATTACCACAATTGTATACATACAATTTGGTATGCAACTCTGAGTTGCTCAGAATCTCATAAAACATTCCTCTCATAGAATTTCAAGATAACTGAGGAGTTACCGGTAACAACATTATGTATTGGTTTATTTACGTACTAGCTGCTGTAACCGTGATTCGCAACGGGAAGATGTATTATACCGCCCAATCCAGAATTTATAGACAAAAGCCACAAAATTTATACAAAAGTAAGACCAACATTGTAATTGTCCTACTGTTTACATTCAAATATATCAATAACATAATTTTCATAACTTACGGTTATAGAATCTTTCTTTATTTCCATAATCAATGACATAAATAAACCTACCACATAGTTGTGTAAAACATTTTACCTAACCCACCATGTTACACTTCCCTATCCCAAGCGTGATGTATACAACTTCCTTACTTCTCGAGTGATGTAAAGTATCAAAAACTCACTCGGTGATGTAATGAAACCCATTTAAATCACATTGAGTGGTTAACTTAAAAAATATACCTCTATGGAGCCAACGACGTTCAACGCGCAATGTTATTGTTATGTTTTGAAGAATTTTCCTAACCTAGCATTTGTTTGTAAATGAACGTTACTGTTAGAAGATGAGTGAAATTTTTCTAGTGGGGCCTTGAATGGATGATGATTAATATTGTTCGTAACCTCCTGTATATTGTCGGGTCAGGTAAAATCTTGTACGTTACACGTTACGCAAGAGCGTGTTTACATCACTTAGGTAAATTATGCAACTCGCTTCCGCTCGTTGCACAACCTTCACCTGCGTGATGTAAAAACCCTCTTACTACACTTGTAAGGTAAATAGCTATTGTTTAATTTGTTTGGATCAGCTGTCTGAAATTGTGAAGTAGGCCTACGCATTTAGCAGTTCTGAATGTTTAGATTGAAATTTCAACGCAAATGTAAACAAAGATTGTGAATTTTCTCATGATCCATTTAGACCAATTAATATTTACTTTTAAATACCTCACCTCAAAACTTTGGACATCCAAGGGGCAGAGCCCGAGAGGAACTCAGGGAAGTAAATAGGCCGATGACATTGCTAGATATGTGGTTCATTTTTGTGATTAATTTTGGCTGTATCGGTTTAGTATTTTAGTCGTGGCAGCCGCAGACAGACAGACAGACTGGCAGCCAGACATACAGACACCACCTCAATTTTATAATAGTAAAGACAGAATAAATTTAGTGATAAACATTCGTATGTCTGTAAGCATAATTATTGCGTATCACTGTTGATACACGCAGTCAATCACAATGGTCTAGAGCTTCATGCAAGGCTTGATGTATTTTCAGTCTGCGACGGAGATTATAATTTATCACTGTGAGTGGACATCTGGCAAACTGGCGCATATCCCCCTGGTTGGTAAAGAGGAACCGTTTGGCCGAGTCGCCAACCGAAATCACTTGGTTTTCCAACTTGTCGGAGTGAATGTAGGTTCAAATTTTACCTAAAATTTATTTAGGTTAATACATTTTATTTTGTTTGAAAATCCCCACACCTGCACGTTCTGGTTCGACGCAGAATATGCATCGACTTGTTGGATTAGTATTTTAAGCCATGTTAGACATAAGAAAATTAGTTGCATGACCTTTATTCATACAAAAACAAATGCCATTACCGTAAAAAAATATCGCTTATTGTAATATTTATACATGAATAATTCTATTCTGAGAAATACGATAGTTCTTCGAAACCTTGCAAAATAACAGCACTAGGCCTACAGAGTAATAATCTCAGTATGCTTGCTTGTACAACGAGGAAACTTGCCCGAAAAACATAAATATAAACACAAACTCGACAGACAATTTGTTAAGCTGTGTCCGTCACGGCTTTATTAATACCTCTGGCAGCAAGTGTCGGAGTAAATGCGGAACGGACAGTCTAGTAGTACACGCGTGTTGTGAAGGTCGTGTTGGTATGGGACTGTGGTTAGAGTGTAGGTGCGTGTAGGTGTGTACCGGTACAACATGGTCAGGGAGTGTTAACACCCATGAACCGTTAAGCATATCAAATGATTTACTATTGTGCACACCAATGAGTTAGACCCTAATAGATTAAACATATTCCTTATGTATATAAGGCAGACGTTTTTAACGTTTAAAATGTTACAAGAATATTTGATTCGCTTCAGAAAAGAAGGAAAACATTATGATTTTTTCTTTTCCTACAAAGGGTGATTGTCTTATCTTAATACTATCAAGGGAGGTTGAGCAGAACAGGTATTACGTCGTTGTAGGCTAGCAAGGGTATGGAGGAGAGAGTGGGAGAGAGCTTCCCTGGAAGATACAACCTACTAGCCGGTCCCAATAGGACATTGATTTACACGATACCAGTGTTACGACATGTTTTTTTCACTGTGGGTCTGCGGATGCCCGGACTCGGACCCGTCGTTGGGTAATTTTTCATTGCCACGACCCTACTCTGGATGGGTGGGAACCAGAATACCACCAGAGTGCAGCATAGTCGCAATCCGAAAAAATATATTTTTAACTTCAAATAATCGAGGTTCAAAACCCGGTAAATTATTGCAGTTTTTCAGTTACTGTAATTTGATTATGTAACCTCGAGAGTTTTTCGGTATTTTTGGGTTTATTTATTTATTTATTTTTTTTAATTTATTTAATTAGGTTTTATTTTAGTTTCATTGAGTCTTTAGATAATGTCGGTGGTAAAGTAAAATGTCTGCAAAGTTTGTGCGACCGAAAAAATGGATCGTCTCGTGATCATGGTGTTACCGCGAACGTGTGGCGTGACACCTCTATAAATTTGGCAAGCAAGACACAAATTAGAAATGAAATACGTTAATGTACTGTACCACTGTACCTGGTTCCATCTCCGTCGTAGCACACCCCTGTTGACAGGCCACGGCGTGGACATTCCAACATCCCGCGCAAACTAACCGCCAAGACACGAACAGTGAAACAGCTGACTGAGTCATCAACCATTGTCAACACTGCTTGTCTCTGGTTAGTTAATACCAAGCATTGATTTAACATACATTAAGCATACTCTCTTATAGATTTGTTGTCCTTATGGATCAGCCAAAGAAAATTGTAGACGTTCCTTTACAGTTTACGTAGAGGACGCTTTCCCTAGTAGCACAAATATATATTAAATACATATGAATAAATATATTTAAAATCTATTTTATATATCTCAAGTGTGTATTAATGTCAATTTTATATAATATTTAAAATATATTAAATATATAAAAAATATGTTTTTGAACCTATTAAATATTTAAAAAATATGTTCCAATAATATATTTTAGTGAATAATATTTAAATAAAAAATGTATTTAATATCACTTCCAAACATCCCATGGGGCCTAAACATAAAAACACAAAATAATAAAGATTTAGTATGAAAAGCACAATTATTAGTTGAGTAAATTGATTAAATAGTTCACAAAAACAAATTTTGAAAAAATTACTGGATAAAACTTTTTTGGCCCGGATGGGTCTCGAACCTGGGTCCTTCTCCTTATGAGCCTCTTACCTTACCTCTGAGCTATTTGTGACTGATGATAGAATAAGTTTTCAAATGATGAAAGAGTGGCCGTCAGTTGCAATGGTTGCAATACTTGAAATATTTTTGATACCGGTACTACAGTATAATATGATTCTGTTAATCTGTTTTGGCATCAAGTAGTTGAGTTAAATAGTGCTGTAGTGAATAGTGAGTAGTCTCCACGAATACAAATAAAGTAAACTACAAAAACTAATTTAAATATTATGACAAATATTATGTAATTTATGGCATATGTAAATCAAATGATTATTTTTAGAACGTCATATACAACCGTAATTAGTTTCTTAAAAGGTCGCCAGTCACTAGCACCCTTTTCTAGCCAATCATTCGAGATTTCTATGATCACATTCAATGTCACATATTGTAATTAAAAAAATAAAACCCATCAACACGTGTTTTTCGTTTGACCCACATGTAGCTGTCGAACATGTATACTGCCTCTTAACTATATGCATATTTTTTTCTTTACGTGCATGATAGAGTGACACCGTTCAGAGTTTGTATTATTATTTACTTAATTTTAACGCTTTCACAATAGCAATTATCGTACAAAAAATGCATGTATAAATTGATAGACACTATAAAAAACAAAAAGATGCCAATTATTTATTTGCTAATTAAAATAGATTATAGGCTATATATTCAACAAATATATTATTATTTTATTATTAAAATATCTGATGTGTTTCAAAATATATTTATAAATACTTTAAATATATAATATAGTTTCAAAAATATTTTATATATATATTTAAAATATTCTCAACACATAATTTTTTTAAATATTTAATAGGAAAAATATAAATATAAAATATGTTTATTATAGATTCTATACTTATTTTATCAATATATATTATGAATCTATTTGATATATTCAAAACTTATATTTAATTGATATTTTGCATTGCTTTTTGGTAATATTTAAAATATATATTTGAATATATCAAACTATTATTAAAGATATATTATTTATATATTTTATTCGAGGTTCTATCAAATACAACTTTAAATATATGAAATATTTATATAATACATATTTGTGCTACTAGGGTTATTGTTTACACTACTCGTTCTGTGGATTTAGGTTTTCTTAGTTATTACACAGTAGCTTAAGTTATCAACACTGCAGAGTAATACAAATGTAAGACCTGCCAACTGTACTGTATACTGTATGGCGACTCAGAGTGCGAGATCTATATTGTGTTGTGTCGCGTGTTACAACGTTGTTACGTCGTCACGAAATCTGAGACTGCGTTATGAAGGTCAAAAGGTCACAGCTGAGACTTAAATGCTTCAAATTAATTTACCAACTTCATTACAAAAACATAGTTTTGTGAAAGTTATTTATTATTATCAGGGTTTTACGTGGATAAAAACAAACAATGGTATATTGAAATACATTTTTGTAAACCAATAATTATAAATTAGTTGATGAGGATAAAATAAATATATTAGTAATTTTACATTTCCAGGCTTACAGAATATTTAAGCATTTACATTGACCAAATTAATCAAAACACATTAAAACTAGGGTAATCCCTTATTTAGATGTTAATCTGTTTAACTTCAACATTTGTGTTAACTCGACTATGGCAGTGATAATTCGAAGGACAAACTTAGCGGTTTTTAGATTGTAGTCTGAGCTAGGACTTACGTAAGAAAGTGAACAATCAAAGATTTAGTGGCAATCCCAAACAAATGAGGACCCAACAGTAGACAGTGTGACTGACGATTGACAAACGTAGCGGTTTTCGATTGTAGTCTGAGCTATGACTTACGGAAGAAAGTGAACATTTAAAGATTTAGTGGCAATCCCAACCAAATGAGGACCCAACAGTAGACAGTGTGACTGACGATTGACAAACTTAGCGGTTTTCGATTGTAGTCTGAGCTATGACTTACGGAAGAAAGTGAACATTTAAAGATTTAGTGGCAATCCCAACCAAATGAGGACCCAACAGTAGACAGTGTGACTGACGATTGACAAACTTAGCGGTTTTCGATTGTAGTCTGAGCTATGACTTACGTAAGAAAGTGAACATTTAAAGATTTAGTGGCAATCCCAACCAAATGAGGACCCAACAGTAGACAGTGTGACTGACGATTGACAAACTTAGCGGTTTTCGATTGTAGTCTGAGCTATGACTTACGGAAGAAAGTGAACATTTAAAGATTTAGTGGCAATCCCAACCAAATGAGGACCCAACAGTAGACAGTGTGACTGACGATTGACAAACGTAGCGGTTTTCGATTGTAGTCTGAGCTATGACTTACGTAAGAAAGTGAACATTTAAAGATTTAGTGGCAATCCCAACCAAATGAGGACCCAACAGTAGACAGTGTGACTGACGATTGACAAACGTAGCGGTTTTCGATTGTAGTCTGAGCTATGACTTACGGAAGAAAGTGAACATTTAAAGATTTAGTGGCAATCCCAACCAAATGAGGACCCAACAGTAGACAGTGTGACTGACGATTGACAAACGTAGCGGTTTTCGATTGTAGTCTGAGCTATGACTTACGGAAGAAAGTGAACATTTAAAGATTTAGTGGCAATCCCAACCAAATGAGGACCCAACAGTAGACAGTGTGACTGACGATTGACAAACGTAGCGGTTTTCGATTGTAGTCTGAGCTATGACTTACGGAAGAAAGTGAACATTTAAAGATTTAGTGGCAATCCCAACCAAATGAGGACCCAACAGTAGACAGTGTGACTGACGATTGACAAACTTAGCGGTTTTCGATTGTAGTCTGAGCTATGACTTACGTAAGAAAGTGAACATTTAAAGATTTAGTGGCAATCCCAACCAAATGAGGACCCAACAGTAGACAGTGTGACTGACGATTGACAAACTTAGCTGTTTTCGATTGTAGTCTGAGCTATGACTTACGTAAGAAAGTGAACATTTAAAGATTTAGTGGCAATCACAACCAAATGAGGACCCAACAGTAGACAGTGTGACTGACGATTGACAAACTTAGCGGTTTTCGATTGTAGTCTGAGCTATGACTTACGTAAGAAAGTGAACATTTAAAGATTTAGTGGCAATCCCAACCAAATGAGGACCCAAAAGTATACAGAGTGTGACTGACGATTGTCAAATCAGAAGTCTGTGGCCAAGACTACTCAATACCGACTGTCTGTCTGTACATCAATCATCAGATAGAACAATAGTTTTTCCTACAGTTACCTAACAATGTACATGTTCTCTCACTGATTTGAGAAAGCAAAGTGGCCAATTCGCTCACCAGTGAGACAATGTCAACATTGTCTCACTCTAATTACTTTGTCTCACTCCAGATTTGCAACGTGAAGGCACGAAATATTGAGCGCGTAACATGCAGGCAACGTCGTATGCGCACTGGCTGTAAATCAGCTGGTCAGCTGTTGTACTGTTGTATTTGTCACTTCACATTAAATGTTATATTAAAAGTTCACTTCTGTGTAAAAATAGGTTATGTTTCTTCACCAATTTATTTGTTTTATGGTAACTGTAGGAAAAGTATAATGTGCAACTCGAGTTCAAAGTACAATTGCCTCACTCGAGAAACCATTCCTCACTCGCCTACGGCGATCAATGTGACAAGAGATATAGCTACAACCTATCTATACAAATTCCAAAGCGATTCGCTTAAAACTAGTTAAGTAGAAAGTTGTTTTATAACCATACTTTTTCATTGGTGGGCTAGCTAATGTACATGTTTAATTATTATTTGATAAATATTTGTTTACAGACTTTTAATTTTTGGGAACAAGCCTAGGACTGTCCATCCTGGAATGGTAGGTTACCAAATTATTTGGAATTATTTTGTTTTTGGTGTATAAAAATATTTAAACACAGAGGAATAATAACGAAACAGTATTGACGCAAACACAAATTAATTTTTTCGATCAGTGTGTTAGTGTACCTCACCTCCTCTTCGTCTCCACTCATGGTGGCGAGCCCTCGTCGCAGCAACCCTACTCTCCCCACTGCTCTGAACAACCCCGCTATTCCGAACCCTCTCGATAGTCCGGGCAGTCCCATTCCGTAGCACCAGAGGCTGTCCCATACCGCGGTTACGGATCGACTGGAGTTGGAGTGTATCGATTGTTCTACCCCTACAACTGTCGCGACTCCACCCCCTACCAACCTACCAAACCAGAACCAACCCACATTACCACGTGGCCTGGTGTGATTGACCCGAAAGTGCGAAGGTGATTGTCATCTGGGAAACATGTAAACAAACTTGTTGGAATATATAGAGGGAGTCTGGATTTTATGCTGAGATTGTCAAATGTGTATTATTATTTCATATATTATAATAGGGATCAATTAAAACGGATCACAATACTGTAATGGGATCAATTCATGGTGGGTGTTTTAGAAATTGAAATATATCTAGAATTAAAATATGTTCCTTCAACATAACTCTCACAAGGATCTTCCTAATAATACTTATAGTCAGGTTGGGTAGCAGGAAAATATTTCAGTTCTGACAGAGAGGCTGCAATTTTAGGTGGTTATAGTATACATGTTTCTGAACCTAAAACCGCCCAGACCCCAATTTTTAAGGACCTCGGTCGTCCGTAATGACGTCATCAAAATGGCGGCCGTAAGAGGATGCTGGGTCCCCATGAATTGGCTATAATGACCGAATGCCTGAACCGATTTTCATGAAATTTGGCACACAAGTGCTTGAATACATTATCTCGGCCTGGGTTGAAAATGGTCAAGTTTCATCAAGTCATTTCAAAATGGCGGCTGTTCAAAACTAAAAAATTATGAGGAAAATAATTGTGAATTGTTTTATAAAGGTTGAGTTTTTAATGAGTCCCCCCCCCCTACTTTTTTATACATTTCTTAAGATATCAATTCCGAATTACGTCAGATCATTGTAGAGTAGCAAGTACTTCATTTTGACTGGGTTTAAATTTTTGAACGCCATCTTGGATCCTCCATATTTGATACAAAGTTATTTTTTCAAATGTAATGGTTGGGTTGTGACCCACCGTTTCAAACAAGACTTTTAAACTGAATACGATGCTGCAATCCGTTTAAAAAAATGTTGATCCATTCTAAAGTTATGAGAACTTTTTATAACTTTATTTTTAGTCCATTATAACATTGTATATTTACAAACTAAGGCCATAATCTCAAAATAGTGCTAGATAAAGATAAGTGGACACCACCATTCATTGTTGACCTATTTTCACTCGGTTATGACGGATGTATTTTTTCAGCCGCCATCTTGGATCTGCCATTTTGAAATGTGATAAATTATTTTAAATATGAAGGTGGTGTTGTGACCCATCATTTTGAACTACTTTTTTATGCTAAATTCAATGCCGCAATCCATTTTTCATTGTCATATTTGATTTTTAAAATATTGACATTTTAAATAAAAATAATTGTAATATTTTATCAAGAAAGCTTGATAACAAAAATGGATAAAATAATTTATCACATTTCAAAATGGCAGATCCAAGATGGCGGCTGAAAAAATACATCCGTCATAACCGAGTGAAAATAGGTCAACAATGAATGGTGGTGTCCACTTATCTTTATCTAGCACTATTTTGAGATTATGGCCTTAGTTTGTAAATGCACAATGTTATAATGGACTAAAAATAAAGTTATAAAAAGTTCTCATAACTTTAGAATGGATCAACATTTTTTAAAGCGGATTGCAGCATCGTATTCAGCGTAAAAGTCTTGTTTGAAATGGTGGGTCACAACCCTACCTTTACATTTGAAAAAATAACTTTGTATCCAATATGGCGGATCCAAGATGGCGGCTAAAAATTTAAACCCAGTCAAAATGAAGTACTTGCTACTCTACAATGATCTGACGTGGTTCAGAGTTGATATCTTAAGAAATGTATAAAAAAGTAGGGGGGGGGAACTTATTTAAAACTCACCCTGTATAAAACAATTCACAATTATTTTCCTCATAATTTTTTTAGTTTTGAACAGCCGCCATTTTGAAATGACTTGATGAAACTTGACCATTTTCAACCCAAGCCGAGATAATGTATTCAAGCACTTGTGTGGCAAATTTAATGAAAATCGGTTCAGGCATTCGGTCGTTATAGCCAATTCATGGGGACCCAGCATCCTCTTACGGCCGCCATTTTGATGACGTCATTACGGACGACCGAGGTCCTTAAAAATTGGGGTCTGGGCGGTTTTAGGTTCAGAAACTTGTATACTATAACCACCTAAAATTGCAGCCTCTCTGCCAGAACTGAAATATTCTGCCACTATATGCAGCTATACGACCCCACTATTAGTAACCAATTTGTTAGGGATACCTATCACGTAACGTTTGGTGGAATCAATGTACAAGTGCCGCAAATACGTCTTATCTGTTGACCACAATTCACTCAAAACTCCAACAACTTTTTAATTCTTGATATCTCCGAGATCAACGCCAAAATGCACCTCATGCCAAAACTCTAACATTGTTACTATAGAAAGTTCGTCAAACAAGGAAGTGTGCGTATAGCGCCTACTCTGTATGGGTGAGGTTCATAATGTCCAAATTTCACAAACTCCAACGTCTAAAATATTAAATAAACAGGGTGTTTCATAACCTCCAAACTTCATAAACTCCAAAACTATAACTTTCAAATAAGCACAGTTTCACAATGTCCAAATTTCACAAACTCCAACTTTTAAATATCAAATAAACAGAGCGGTTCATAACCTCCAAGTTTCATAAGCTCCAACGGTACAGTCTCTGCCATAAGTCAATCGAATTGGCGGGATACCGAGGCGGACGGGCCGAATGAACCTCTCTGTTTTACACAAACATACATTCACTCAACCTGCTCTGCTACACTTATTTGTTAACATACAAATTTCAAATTGATATATTATTTTTCTGGAAAAACCAGTGCTCATTACTATGTAGCTAGTTTTTACCTTAACATAATTTTTATAATTTATTTAGGCAAATTAAAACAGATGATTGTTTTTTAACACCATAAAAAACATGAAAAATGTAGTAAGCGAGGAACTTTTTTATTTTTTGGTCAGGAAAAAAATTCCTGAGGCAAAGTTTTAGATCAAAGTATGAATTTTATTTTTTATTTGAAGCTTTTTTTGATACGGAGCCTGCTTGTATCATTTTTAAGCGATTAAAAATAGGCATAAAATCGCTTGGCGCGGCATTGGCGCTAGGAGTTTGGCCGGCTCAGCATCAGTTTACGGGATATAGAAACTGAGTTTCTAGCATTTAATTATCATTATATTACATCAAATATGTCATTACATTACGGAGAATGGTAACTTAATTTACAGGCGTATGTTTGTGCATTTTAATGCTTACCGGTAGTCTATAGTTAACAAAATTCTTTGATATAAATGCTTCCCCGATTGTAATTTCGGAAATTGTCTTCGTGAAATATGAAAAGGCATATAAAGATGTGGAGATAATTTAAGTTCTTGGTAAAACCCACTGAATTAGCGACCTGGCCCAGTTATTATTTCTACTTTTATTCTCCTTTCGTTAAGGTAAACTAAATTAGTGTAAATGCATCCCTTTGACTAAACTTTACCCTAGATTTGGTTCTGGTCAAAATAATATAAACAAAAATAGAAACTACTCTTATTCTAAGTTTATGTGGTGGAATTCCTGCTAAAAGTGCGATTGACTTTACATTCTATCGAAATAGGCCTATTTAAAACGTTCAGCGGGTTCATAGTTGAGACCATGGTTGAGACCACATTACAATACCTATTTATTTGCTTCTTCATCCTCTTTAGCCATTTAGTTGTTAGATAGTATTACATGTTATATTCAATGGATATATTATGATTTTATTTTAAAACATTTAACGAGTTTATATTCATCTATATTTGAAAAAGCTAATCAACGGCTCACGTCTAACATTTTTGCCACTGCAGTGCATGGTTAGGGTTTGATTACCCATTTGTCGAAACCAATCACGAAATTATGTTTCTCCAGCATTGACAAGCATATAAAGAAAAGGAAACTACCTCAAAATATTACTGTTATAGGTTTTCCCTGTGCTTTATTCATACTATGCATGCTAGTCTATATGATTTTAACCCCTTTTCCTTTGAGAAACAGAATGTACCTAGTTAAAACCTTCTCCAAACAAAATTAATAAATCCCGCTCACTGGAACTTGTCATGGTAATTGCTTTAGTGAAAAAATATATTGTCTCTATGAACTTTTTTAGTTTAATTCTCAGGTTAGTTCCAGAGTAGCCGTTGAGGTCATTCCACTTTAAACAAAATATTGATTAAACACTAAAGTAAGCGTCAAATGTTTACAGAAACGTTTAGGATATATCAGCTCATTATAATGTTTTTGAAATAGAAACAAAGCAGGAGTTTTCCATTTAATATTGAATCCATAATTAATTAGTGAAATTAGTGATTTGTGTTAAAATTTTATTTGGCGTTTTCTGGTATCTTGGTTTTGTTGCTAAAGTTAAGGTTTTTGATGGTAAAAGGCCTAATTGAGTTCGCAGTTTACATGCCGATTTTGCAGTTTTTTTTTTTTAAGTCAGTAAAAGATAAATTAATTTTTATTTTGTCCTTAGGTAATTAAACATTAGTCCATACGGCACGCGTACGATTGTAGTTTCTTTCTACACGTTGCAAAATGCTAAATTGCCCTACCTGTTTAAGCAATCTACAGAAACATTGTTTGTAAAAAATTAAAAAATACAGGCTATTTTATGCATTAAACTATTGGCTACAACTTAGCCACAGGCAGAACCTCTCTGACCAAAACAAAAGATAGGCCTATATATTTTTTTGCAAAGTATGGTGTTTCCTCTTGACGATAGCTTCCCTCTTGACTGCAACGCCAGCAAGGCCGTGGTGCGAAGTTTTTGCTGGACTGTACTTTTTCTTATCCAACCTAAACCCCTAATCAATTGGAGCTAAGTCCTGCATACATTTTAATTTATATTCACTGAAAAATTGAGATTCAGACTAGTTAAAGTTAAACTGTGTAATGAAATGTAAGTGATAATTTAAGTTAACATATTATAAATAATATTACAGAAAGCCTTACAGTTAATAAAACACTATTCTACAAATTCTCTCCGGAAAGTAAATCTCATGAATAGAATAATTAACCACTACGGAAATCTATATATACTAGTGTACCTATTGCTCGAATTCGAGCAATTGTGAAGCATTACAGGTGACTAAAAGATTATGGAAATACTCACGATCTACACAACAGTTAGATATAAACAAAATCTTTTGTAAATACCTTATCTTTTTTCAAAAAGCTGATCTTGTTTTTTTAGTATTTTTAGTGTAAAAAAACATTATTTCTATTTCTTCTACTTGGTTCTGTTCTATGACTTTTTCTATGTTTTCATTGTTTGCAAATCGGTATTTCAAGGATTGCTCAAGAAATGTAGCACAGTGTTAATTCAGTTTTATTTTTAGCCTATATCAAATTGTTCAGGATTTCTCGCTCTTTTCCATTCTAATAACTACACCAACCCAAGTTTTGTCTACAGATGCAATATGCCAACGAATATCACCTACGTACAATCTCCAAGAAGTGGTAAAAAAGGCAGAAACCAACCTATACAATAGATATAAGTTAACTCCAAAAGAAATAATTTTAAGAGTTACTGTGATATTAGGATTTTCCACTGATTTGGTAATAGAACATTATATTGCAAAACATGACACGATGCAGAAGAAAATCAATTTTAAAATCAGAAAACCCCATTACAAATACTGTACCCCATTTTGACAAATTCAATAAATCACAATTTAAATATTAACAGCTGTTTCATTAAAAAGTAGTGTAGAATTATGCATATGGTCGTAATGTAAACAAATCTGAAGAGGCAACTTTAAAGGCTTATGGGGCAGAGCCCCAAGGGAATTTACCTCGTTCCTCTTTTGATGGCTCATCTACAGACCAAGACCTTTCTTTAGAGACCCCTACCAAGTTTTTACGCCCAGCCGTTCTCTCAAATTAGCTGTGACAAAAACCCCGTTTTCCTCCATAAGAATAACATGGGATGGGAATTCAAAGGCCACTGGGGCAGAGCCCCAAGGGAATTCACCATGTTTCTCTTTTGATGGCTCATCTACAGACCAAGACCTTTCTTTAGACACCTCTACCGAGTTTCTACGCCCAGCCGTTCTCTCAAAATAGCTATGAAAAAGAAAAACAGTTTCAAATTAATATATAGATAATACGCTAAGCCGATTTTTGTAAACAGACCTCCTCTCTCATTTTTGGACTGATTTCGATGATTAAAGTGTCAAAAGAATGGCCCTGATCTGTAGTTTTGCAAAGTCTTTTTCATTATTTGAAATCTTTATTAGTTTGGGCAGGATCTTCCATCAAAGTTGGATTTTCTTCCATAGGATTAACATGGAGGAATCTAAATATTTAATTGGAATCTTTGTCTCCGCTAATTTGAGAGAACAACTACTAGTAGTCGTAGAAACTTGGTAGGGGTGTAAAAAGAAAGGTCTTGGTCTCTAGATGAGTTACCAAAAGAAAAAACGAAGTGAATCCCGTTAGGGCTCTGCCCCAGAAGCCCTTAAAGATCCCTCCACAGATTTGTTTACATTTTCATGATGTGGATAATACTTTTGAATTAAACAGCTGTTAATTCTGTTACAATAGCTGTTACCCCTATTGTAATAAAAATACTAAACGGCCCAATCAACTGTCACCTTTCGTATGTTGTATAATACCGATAATACATGTAATACATGGGATGGAATACATGGGATGGATTGGGCCGTTTAGTATTTTTATTACAATAGGGGTAACCGTCATGAAGTGAAATGTTAATGTAGTACAGAGTTTAGTAAAAAATCTATTCGTGTTAACAGTAACAGTTTTGGTGAAAACGACTCTTTGACATATAAAAAACTAACAAAAAACCGTATATCGATCCTTATTTAGTCCACGCAAAAACTACTCGGATTAAGGATCACCCTACTAAAACAAAGGTTCTACTTACAATTTTATCATTTGTTATCGTTTTGGTTATTGAAGAATATATTTCCCTCGGAAAAACATAATATGTTACACCGAGTAGTAACTATGTTACATATACTTTTTGCATCGAGTTAAAAGTCGTCCAAAACCCGAAAGGTAAATCACAGAATAAATATAAATTCACAGTAGGCCTATAAATAACTTGACGTAATGTTTAGTGTTACGTAACCATTAAAAATGTTAGCAGATCCACTAGTGGATTAGCATCCACTATAGTTCGGCCGCTTAGAAAACGACCTGCGCGCTAATGCTAAACCAATGCTGGAGGAGGTCGTTTTCTAAAGCCGCGTTTACACCGGAGTTTCAAACAAAAAGTTGCAAACTTTTATTGCAAACAGCAGTTGCAAACAGTAGTTTCAAATAAATGTTTGCAATTTTTATTTCATGATTTGTTTCCATGTTTCATGAAATTGTTTGAAATAATTTCGACCTTGATTATGACTCTCCTCGTTCTGGTTCCTCGGATCAGTCCTTCCGAGGATGTCAAGTGTCAAGTTTCGACGATGTCATTTTAGCCGCGGCGGCGTGTGTCGTGTTGTCAAAGCAACGTAGGCCGAGACGATGCTGGGTGAACATCGGTGATTGTATAAATCATCAAATTAAAATTATTATTATTTTTTAAAGATTGCAAGGAGTTAATTATAACCCTTTTAATTCACATGAGACGTTTTTTTATTTTTAAATTAGACGACCTTGTCATTTGAGATTAGTGTTAATTCATTGACAGTCAAACAGCAGTTTCCCGATTAATTTAACACTGAATCGAGACACAGGGTCGCAGTGATCACGTGAGTGAGAGTGGAGGTGGTAGCCTAGGGGATGGCGGAGAAATGTTTCTGTTTCGTGTTTCAACGGCTCATAGTGACCGAAACTAGTGTTGCAAACAGAGAGTTTGCAACTCCCTTTGATCTTTACCGACTTCAAGTGGAAACAAAAATTTCTGTTGCAAACACTGAAAAACTGTTTGCAACAGCGAAATGTTTCGTCTAAAAATGTGCGTTTTTAGAGATGTTTGCAATTTCTGTTTGCAACTCGTGTTTCAAACTCCGGTGTAAACGCGGCTTAAGCGGCCGACCTAGTACATGTATACATATTGTAATTTCTTGTGTAATTTAAAACAGATTCTAAGCAATGCGTTCACCTACGATGAAACTTAGCAGCATTTAATTATTGCAATGGTTCTACGCATCATCGACTGTTTTTACTTATCCTAAAATCGACGCACGGCTCGAGTAAATACGGAGTAAATAATATTTACTTCCACCATGGTGCTACCGGCCTCGAACGCCGGAAGTGGCGCGGAGCGGAGGGGGGACGGTCGGTAGTGATATCACTGAATCTAAATATCAAGTAGCATTATCCCTCCGTACATCGTTATATATAAACATCGAAAAATAAACAATTCGATTTTAAGGAGTTTATTAACAATCTGTTTTCAATTAGCCAATTTGATATCGTGTATAAATCTTTTCTTATTTTTAGTTTCAGCGACCTTTTATTGAAAGCTGAGCACACAAGAGCTGTGTCATCAGCATAGGCAAATATTTTTGAACATAAATCAAGCTCCAGCAAGTCGTTTATATATATCAAAAAATAATGTGGCCCAATAAACCACTCCTTGAGGGTTGTCAAATTGCAAATCAAGCACTTCACTCAAAACATTATAATCAATCACGAGAAAATTTACAAAATGAATTTAATTTATTGTACCGTAAACACCCTTGTTTGTATAATTGTTCTTGCAGTTGTATTGAAGTAGTAGAATATGTTAAATATCTAGGATTGTTTGTTGATCATCATTTAAAGTGGGAGCAGCATGTAAAACAACTTTCAATTAAATTAAGGAAAATAAATTATGCTTTATATCACTTAAGAGACAACATTAGGAGTGAGCATTTAAAAAAGGTATACATCTCCTGGTTTGAAAGTGTGATGAGATATGGAATAGTACATTATGGGGGTACTTATCCTACCATATTACAACCTGTCATCACGAACCAATTAAAGACATGCACTGAGGGCTGTTTTTGGATTTAAAAAATATGATAGAGTAAGTTATCTTTTGGAACATGAAGAGCTTTTAACCTTCAATCAATTGCACGTATACTGTTTGATTATGTTTGTTTTTTAATATCCGTACATGTTTAAAATGAAACCTGTCAATAGAATATCTCGATCAGCACAATATTACTTGTTAGCAGGAAGCTTTTTTAAAAAGGAAACTAGTAGGCATCAGTTTTGTTGTCTTGGTCCAAAATTTTTAATGCGTTTGTAAAAATGTTCGGTAATGAAGTTTATAATGATAAAAGGTCTGTGATAAAGTCAAAAGCTTTGTTGTTTTCTATCAATCATAATATAGCATAACTAATCTGTTACTTATTTTTAGCTTTGTTTTAGATAAATAACTATTTATAATTGCATGTAGAATTTATTGTCTTTCTAAAAACCGTGTTCTTATTAAATTATTCTAATTTGTCTAAGTGTTATTTATATGATTAAAACTGTTGCAATAGGAAATGTCTACTCACTGTTCTGTTAAAGTGACAAAGAAGGAAAAATGAGCTTTTTTCTGCCACAAACAAGAAAATGAAATGTATTAATAAAAATATGTTTTTCATCCCGCGCGTGCTTTGCATGTCACAAGGGATTATGTATTTTAAAAAAATTGCATTAATTAAAATTGTTTGAATTGAATTGAATATATACATATATAAAAATTTTAACGAATGGTGTTTTTGGCCTCTGGGGACATCAAAATGAAAGAGTAAATCCATCCCGGGTCTAGGTCTTACCATGCCACCTACGGTAATAGCTTATTTCCCTATAAGGAAATTCGCTAAAAATGACACCAAAAATGATTGAAGCAAAAATTATCAGTGGTAAGTTTAAAGGAGAAATAGTCATAATCCAAAGAATAATGATGATTTCATCCGAATTACCCTCTGAATTTAAGAAACTAAAATTTCCTTTTTGTCTTGCTTTCGCAATAACCATTTTAAGACACCAGGGCAATGCCTGACTGTCGTCGGTTTAAATTTAGAAAATGCATGCTTTCACACGGACAGCTGTACACATATATATACAAATATAACAATTTTAACGAATTGTGTTTTTGGCCTCTGGGGACATCAAAATCAAAAAGTAAATCGGTCCCGGGCCTAGGTCTTACCATGCCACCTACGGTAATAGCTACTGTACTTTCTTATAGGGAAATTTGCTAAATAGAATCTAAAAACTATAAAAGGTACCTATCTAATAACTTGTTGAATTATTTACATTGAACACTATTTTTAAATAGAATATGCAATAATCGTTACAACAACAACAACTTCATACCTTAATATTTTATACGACAGTCAAAGACTCCACTGTTTGTGATTACGCATTTTTATTGGTAAATAAAAGGTATACAATGCTTAGCTCTCCACTGAAAAGGCAAATCAAAATATAAATTATCACAAAACTTATCATTATTGAACTAGCCACATTAAGTTGCAAAGAGAAACGAGACTGCTGTCGAGTAAAAAAGTGTAAATACTCGAGTATGAGCTTTTATTGAAACGTGACCAGTATACCTACAATATGATGTATAAGTTAAATCCTACTTATAAAAATGTATTTCTGCGTTTATGTATGTTAGTTTCTACCTTTTTATGTAGTTTAAACTCATCCTTTTAAGGGGTAGAATGAATAAAGTACAAGGTTTTCGGCACATTTCTAACAAAGGGCTATTTTTACACATAACAAAAAAACAACTTATGTAATCATTATGACGTTTTAACAGCTATTAGAAAATATACTTATAAAACATATTTATATGTTTTAAAATTTTTCATCGGTAAAAAAATCTCTTACGATATTTGTAATGTAATCATTGGCTTTTTAATTGAGAGACGGAACAGTTAAGAAACTCAGCTGAAAGCTTGAATTAAAGGTATTAAAAATGTAAAAATGTAAATTTGATTTGCACATTGTGTGCTAACACATATTTGAGTCACACAGCTGAGTGTTCTTCAATCATAAAATGCACGTATCAGTAGTTGAGCGCTGGCGAACGGTGCCTGCTATCTACTGTGGCAACCACTGTAGAGACTTCTGGCTCAGACTGTACCGTTGGAGGTTATGAAATTTGGACATTATGAACCGCACTGTTTATTTGGTATCTTAACGTTGGAGTTTGTGAAATTTTGACATTGTGAAACAGTGATTATTTGAATGTTATAGATTTGGAGCTTATGAAAATTGGAGGTTATGAACCGCTCTGTTTATTTAATATTTTAAGCGTTGGAGTTTGTGAAATTTGGAGTTTATGAAACGCTCCCCTCTGTATGTATAACATTTTCTGGATGGTGGGACCACGCCTACGTGATTACAAGCTTCATCAAGGAATGAAAATGTTTTGCAAATTTAATTAAGTTTAATCGATTCCTGATGATCAATAGCATATTTGCACAATAATTTTAGTCATATATTTTCGCTTAGAGTAGGATGCTACATAATGAATAAGGCTGTTTCCAATTAGTTCTGTTTTCATATCATCGGTCCTCCATTCTACGTTTATTCTTCTTCTCAGTTTATCCTTGGTTCCTTTCCTCCCACTTCCTACGATTTCCTGTCCCCAAGGCCGATCCATTCATTAAACTAACTTGGACAGAATTTCTACAAGTTCTTGTAATTGCAAGAAATAACGCAACTAGAGAGCAGAGAGAACCCTCGATGGAATAGGGCGTTTTAAAAACCGTTCTTACAGTATAAACTCTTGAATTCCGGAGTTTAACCTATGATATTTATTATTTGGCCCTCGGTTTAATCTTAACTGTCGCGTGAGAGGGACTTGTTCTAGTTGTCGTTTTCAATTGTGTATCGAAAACGCTAGTATCTTGATTTGTTTTCATTATCGTTATAACCTATTTGAAATAAACTGTATCAGCAATAAGACACATACTCTCTCCGATTAGCTTGTAAACAACCATTATCAAGGGGAAGCAGTGGGATTAACCATGTTATTGTATGGGGGAAATCATAAAAATTAAGTTATCATAAATTCAATAACTTTTGAACCGTAGTTTTTAAAGAATGGAGGTTGTAATATTTTTTGTTTAAATTTAAAAGGATTATGTCATACTAAATTTTAATCAAACTCGTTCTAAGAGAGTTTTATTAAGATTTCCCATTATTTTATAAGGAAATCATCATTAAAAATCCAAATTAAAAGGTCATATATACCATAGTTACCTACTGTACAAAACTAATGTAGCTTTAGGCCTACCCCCATATCAAATTTAATAAAAGTTTGACCACAGGTGTTGCCTGTAGCTCTGTACACATACACAAGCACACTGCACTTCGAAAACCACTATTGGGTTCAGGGGGGGCCCAAAAATATCCACCCAAAACTCAAACTCGAAAACGTTGACGAAAAAAAAACTTCTTCAATAAAATCCTTCTGGTAAAGGGATCCTTATATATAATACGTGAAGGCGATTTCTACGAAACACTACTGTTTCGTTAATAATGGACTGATTTTACAAATTATGTGTCAAAATTAAGTATTTTTTGTGTAATTTCTGTAATAGAAGTCCTCGGGCTATGCCCCACAGGCCATCAAAATCCCAATGTATATCTTATGAAGAAAATATTAGTTTACTTAAACAAAGAGGAGTAATTTGTATTCACTGCACAAGATACACAATAGGAGCATTAGTTTTCAGTTTCGATAACTGGAGTGGGATGATTGATTATATTACTGTATCTTTGAGTTGACTCTTTCAAGTCTTTGGAAATTATGAATGTTATTCGTTTAGAAATAACGTCTGTAATACTTTGAAATTGCTCATATTCGAGCAACAGGTGCACTAGTAGAATGTAAAAATATGAAAATAATAATATTATCTCTTCGTTATTGTGCAGATAGTTTAGTTAAATATTAACTTTTCTAAGGTATATAACTCAAGCGCCTCAAGAAGTTTCTCTATTATATTATTAATTTCAACAGAATTAAAAATAAAATATTTAAAACAAACTGTTAAGAATCGAAGTTTTGTTTATGTCGATACTTATTTTTTTATGGGGAGAAAAACGGCCGAACAAGTAAAAAACTGTTTTCATCCGTTGTAGATAACTGGCAATATTAGAGTCTCGCCCTGTATTAACATCACATGCAATATAATAGCCTTTTACTCTGTGTTACGAGTGTACCTAATGTTCAAGTCAGTTTTATTTGTCCCTTTCATTCACGTCAATTATTAAACTGTACCACATTTCTTTTAAAAGATCAAGAAAAAATAAAAACTAATCTGAAAAAACTAAAAAAATAAACTAATCAGTAATTACGAAAACTCTACATGGCCGGCTTATTCAAAGCCATTTGATTACTGTGTACAAACAATCGGCGTATAAAATATCATAATTGCAATTTAAATAACAATAAAACCAAACAAAAACAATCCAGCTATGTTTCCCAGCGAACGAACACGCCATAATAAAGACACGAGCGCATGTAGGTCATCACACAGCTGATCAGTTTACAATCAGCTTATTCCCGCATTGTTGTGTCCATATGGCACTCAGATGTAAATCAGCTGTTTGTAGGAGCGGTTTCCCTTCTGATCCCACAGGCCGATTTAAACTTTAATATCTTCTGCTTCAGAAAAATCGAGCAAAAATGGATTTTATCATACAAAAAATATCATGTTTAAACTGCTTTATGTTTATAGTACTTGAATGTCGATTACGAATTTTCGCGTAATCGAGTATGATTACAATAAGTAGCAATGTGTTTTCGTTCTTGATAAAGATTTATCACTCTTCCAGTGTTTTTAACTAGCACTATATCAAAAAAGTGTACAAATGAATACTGCACACCGTGCTAAAAATAAAGCTTGTTTGGTGTAAGTTGTGTCTTTTATTAACAGTTATATAACGTTAAGAGTTTTGTTTGGAATAAAACTCATTAAATTTTAACAGTTATGCTATTTGTAGTTTATGCTCACAGATAACAGTTATGTATTTTTAGTGAATGCTCACTGATAACAGTTATGTAATTTTTAGTGAATGCTCACTGATAACAGTTATATAATTTTTAGTTTATGTTCACAGATAACAGTTATATAATTTTTAGTTTATGCTCACAGATAACAGTTATATAATTTTTAGTTTATGTTCACAGATAACAGTTATCTATTTTTAGTGAATGCTCACTGATAACAGTTATGCAATTTTTAGTGAATGCTCACTGATAACAGTTATATAATTTTTAGTTTATGTTAACAGATAACAGTTATCTATTTTTAGTGAATGCTCACTGATAACAGTTATGCAATTTTTAGTGAATGCTCATTGATAACAGTTATATAATTTTTAGTAAATGCTCATTGATAACAGTTATATAATTTTTTGTGAATGCTCACTGATAACAGTTATATAATTTTTAGTTTATGTTCACAGATAACAGTTATCTATTTTTAGTGAATGCTCACTGATAACAGTTATACAATTTTTAGGGAATGCTCACTGATCACAGTCATATAATTTTATGGAATGCTCACTGATAACAGTTATGCAATTTTTAGTGAATGCTCACTAATAACAGTTATATAATTTTTAGTTTATGCTTACGGATAACAGTTATGTAATTTATAATTTATGCTCTGATAACAGTGTTAATACAGGATAAGTTTTTGTTCCTTTTATGATGACGTCTGTCTTTTACATGATCATCACTAGTTATTTCACCGACCTGTGTATTATTGTAACTAAAATAAACAATCTAATATTGCTTGTCCTCCTTGAACCACACGATGTAAACACACAGAATAAATAGCATAGGTATAGTACAAATTAACATATTAATGCCGTAAGAAGAGTTAGCAGAATTACTAACTATTAGTTGCTCCGCCCGTTCTTCGCAACGAAGGGAGAACGCAGAGAAAATATTGGGATTCTTCACTGACTCGACGAATACGAATTGCTAAATGATTAGGCGTTTGTTCTTTTTGTAAATCAATTATTGTAATAATGTCCATGTTATAAGGAAAAGTACTCTATGGATAAATTATTATCACCAATTAGAACACATAAGGTTCGGTTCCTTCCAAACCAAATGGTTCTTGAGAGTATTCGTGCAAAACGGATGAAAACTACGTAATGCGTTTTGATGCCTTCCCTTAAAAAAAAACAAAAAAAACAGCTTTAGTTTGTTAGCCTGTTTGTTAGCCCAGTCGGGGTTTAAGCTACAATACTGCTCTATGAAACTTCAACAAGATCGTTCATAATCTTTCTTGAACAAAATCTGGGGACTAA
Organism: Macrosteles quadrilineatus; assembly: GCF_028750875.1. NCBI lineage: Eukaryota > Metazoa > Arthropoda > Insecta > Hemiptera > Cicadellidae > Macrosteles > Macrosteles quadrilineatus. The sequence continues at coordinate 19,365,053 of NW_026542594.1, forward strand.
ATATTACTTAACGCACTTTTTACTTAACCCAGATAGCTTCGTGCATTTTTAAGCGCCTCAATCCAATTTCAAACTGTACACCATTTGAACCAGTTAACAAATCACTTCATCGCAGTCAGACGAGTTACAAGTAGTCTTGACATTCGCTCGTTTGACCCGACTGATTCTGATATATTGCCCGGAGAGAACCACTACAGTATTGACTTTGATGTGCCGAGTCGCAGTCCGCCTCTCACGCCCAACTTTATCACAGCAATTCACTTGTCTGATACTTGATTAATTTAAGATCAAGTATTGTATATTTTGAAATGAAATGAAAATGAAATGAAAATGATTTATTTAGTCAGGCAAAGTTAGGGCCACATGGCCCTCTCTTACACTTAACCTGTTTATACAAATCTAAACATACAAATAAAACAAAACAATGTACAATACAAATAAAATACTATAATCTATTTACAATATTTAATGTAAAAAGAAACAATAAACTTTTAAAACATACCACCTTACATAAACACCCACACACACACACACCTACACACGTACACGCACACACACAACACACACTCGCAAGAACTAGCACACACACACGCACACCTGTCAGTGATCAACCAAGCGCACGCCTAGGATATACCAACCATGGCCATACGTCCAGAAAACAGATTTTTTAGTGCTGTCACAAACCGGGGACGGCTATCAAGGGTTTTTATGGCTAGAGGGAGATCATTCCAAAGGCGACAAGCAGAAACAACAAACGCTCTGTCATAAACTGCCGTTCTATGATGAGGCATACGCAAAGTTACTGAAGCAGAACGTGAATTTCTTACACTTTCTTCAGCTACAAATTTGAAGTCGTTTAAAAAATATTTTGGAAATTTTGTTTTTAATATTGAATAGGTTATCATAAGAATTTTTATTGATCTTAGGTCACATAGTTTTAGTAATTTAGAATCAACATAAAAAGGAGTGATGCGCTCATTACGTCTCAGATCATAAACAAATCTTATACAGTAGTTCTGAGTGCGTTGGAGAGCATCAGCGAGATTTACAGTCATGTCATTGATCACAGAGTTACAGTAAGTGAAGTGAGGGAAGACAAGTGATTTTACTAGGTGTAACTTTATGTGTAAAGGTAAAAAATTCTGTAACTTCTTCAGTGAGTGGATTGATGCAAACACCTTTTTACGTATGTCTAATACTGCATCTCCCCAAGTAAGCGTCGAGTTTATAGTAAGTCCTAGATTTTTCACTTTGTCATAGTAAAGTAAAGCTGTCCCATTTATAGTTACTGAGTTCACTGTGTCAAGGTCAATTGAGTTTCGTAAACGTGAATGACAAATTATTATTGGTCTTGTTTTTGTATGGTTTAGTCTAAGTCCATGTTTTTCAGTCCAGGTAATGATTTTCTCGATGTCTTCGTTGATTTTTAGAACACTGTCATTGATATATTTTGCTGAGAAATGCGTATAAATCTGTAAGTCGTCGGCATACATATGGTATTTACAGTGTGTGAGGACTGAGCTCAGGTCATTTATGTATAGTACAAACAGTAGAGGGCCAAGGATTGACCCCTGAGGCACACCACAAGTAACTGTCTCCCAGTCAGATCGTACGTCATCAACCTCAACACATTGCCGCCTGCCTGACAGATAAGATCCCAGCGGGTCGCCGGAATGGTCGCCCCCGGAAACATCACCCCCCAGGCTAAACGTGACGTCACGAAACCAGACAACCAGCTGGTATAAAATCTATGTCCTCGACCGGAATCGTTCCCCCCCAAGGGCTTGACAAGTAATTTATCAAAATCTAGTTGATATGAACTAATTATGTTATTAATTTTAATTCAAACAAGTAGAAACGGAAAGGTCTTCCCCGGCAAGGCATCCCCTATGTACACCCCGGAATCGTCCCCCCCTGAAACGCTACCCCTAGTAGGGCTGGGCTGCTCGGCAGCCTACCTGCTGCCCGTCCTCCTCAGTCCATTGTTCTGAGGGTCGGCCGCTCGTTCATTATTATTGTCGCTTGGACAACAGCTTTTCCACAGAAGAAAATTGCAGACGCTGTGGTGGAATATCAATCAGTAGATTTAGATGTGTATAAACTTCTAAGACAACTAAATAATGCGAGCAAAGATTGACTTTAAAAAATGATTCTTTTATACCGGTACTTAATTCATAACCAACGATAATGCGTAAAGTATACATTTTTTCTGTTGCATTAAATGGTAGTTATACTTATCAACATCAGTAAACTTACCTTACACCCTATGGTAATTGTTAAGCAACACATTTGTGTAAAATATAATCATTTCTGAATGTATTAAAAATGAATCGCATTGCTTTAGGTTTGGCCCCGATTTAATTAATAATTTGAAAATTAGAAACAGATTATTAAATAAGAATAAACATAATGATATCTTTTAGGGGATTAATCCCTTAAACTTATCGAAATAATTAATTGTTAGTAATTACAAATATGTAAATGATACTATTCTAAAGGTTATGCCAAAAAGTACCTTAATTCCTTAAAAAAGTACCTTATAATGAAAGTATAATCAAAATATCAGAATCACTTTAAATCGAGAAGAGGACTTTCAATCAGTGTTGATATACCAATAAATTAGTTTTGTTATAAGATGTATATGTTTAGAAAACCTTTTTGCTACTGAAGTTTGCAAAATTATGTTTCATAATTACTAAGGGGAAAATATACGTGAGTTCAAATTTTTAATATGTAATCAAAATTTGAAATGTTGAGCTGTAAACTTGTATTACATCGCTTAAACGATAGTAACATTCGTATATACTTCAATTAATGTATCACAAAGTGCCAGTTATAATTATTAAAAATACCCCCGACACAGCAAACCTGCAGACTAAGCGAATTTCCACTTGCCTGATTGGATTTACGCTAAAAAGTCTCTGTAAAAATATCACATTTATTCCCTATTTAAATAACATTAGTTCAATATATATCAATATCAATATCAATTGATATGGGGACGCCACCTAGGTGCGTATTTTAACCCAAATATGAGTGTAGAATGGTGTGAGATGATCTGTGTAGCTTTGTTACTGACTAAGATCAGCTGTTTCATTAGCCAGGACCATTTATTTAAAGCCCAATGATCAGGAACAGCTGGGTCCAGTTTTGAACCATCAAAGTATAACGAGTACTTAGATTTGCTGCAACAGGGAGGGTAAAACGGTGTTTTTTTTTTTTGTAAAATGATAATAGTTTAGTATGAAATGAATGCATTTTCCAAATTTGATTAAAATATGTATATAAACAAGCAAACTACAACAGTTTACTTATTCTAAGTATAACATGGAAATTTTAAATTTACAGATTTTTGGAATTTTCTCCGTAACCATTAGGCGCATAATTAACGCTTCAATATACTAAATTATTTGTTTTTTAAGCTCTACAAAATGGTTTATAAAGAAATTGCTAAATTTTAAGTTTTTAGTGTCAAAAATGGGAAAACCCAATTTTTACCCCATAAAACCCCCCATAAACCCCCGTTCCCTTGGTTCGATCATGCTGGTTCGCGAACTCGTTCGAATAAACGTAGGTTTACACGCTTGTACCAAATTTCATCAAATTTATGAATTTGAACGGATGGTGTTTTTGGCATCTAGGGACCTCAAAACGAAAAAGTAAATCGGTCCCGGGTCCAGGTCTTACCATGAGTACTACGGTAATAGCTCATTCCCTATAGGGGAAATTCGCTAACACAAATTTAGGATTTTGTAACAAAGTTTGGAAGACAGGTACTTAAATTGAGAAATAAATACACACAATGAGTACTAAATCGTCTAATAGGCCTATACATTTTAATTATGGAAAGAAAATACAAACATATAACTGAATAACAATTTAATATTCTACAAAGTGTCAAGGAATTTATACAGTACCGGTACAAACTTCATTTACAATATAATTTAAAACAATAAAATATATCAAAATCAAAATCAAGAGGACAAAAAGAAGAAAAAAGCATAAAGATAAATTTTTTGTGTTACGCACTTTAAATTTGTGTGTTTCGTTTCTTATTTTTATTTCTTTTTATAAATACACATTTTGCTACTGTAGTACCTTTACCTATTTGGTAGTGTTTGGACACCTTCTTATATGGGAAAAGGTTGAAAAATATGTTGATAATAATTCAAATTATCAAATCAAATACTTAGTCATTTTAACTACGTAAAAAAATAATGTAAGTAAATAATTAAATATATTTTTCCTACAGTCACCTGACAAAGTTGGCTTCCTTGTACTGTTTATAGTACAGAAAGCTGCTAATTGCTGCATATTTATACTTTGCCGTACGGTTTATACTTTGCCGTACGGTTTATACTTTGCCGCACATCAGGATTCCAACGAAACAACACAAAACAGCGTGGTTCTATTATGCACGTAATCCGTGTACGCTTGGAAATAGGTTGGCAACACTTTAAAAATAATAATACTATGAACAGCTGATTGACTATTATAACTACGATTTAACCTGCCATTTCGTGTTTATAGTTTCGGTATTTCTGAACTTTCTGGACTTTTCTTTTAAACGTTTTTAAAATATTCCTACGATCTTAACAAACAAGAAAATACCTTTAAAGCATTTTTTTAAGGCGCGGAAACCACTTCAAATTACAAAAACATACGGAACTATATTCTCAAAACGCGGAGCATATTTCTTGCCGAGGTAAAATAGCGGAGTGATACGGACCGCGGGTACTACTTTCTCTAGGGCACCATTTGTGTTGCCAGCTGAACCTAAAAACGTGTTGTATAGTGTTTGAAAGACTAATTATTTATATGCTTTATAATGACTGTAGGAAAAATATAATGTGTAACACGAGTGAAAAAGGCCTTTGCTGCACTCGAGATCATTCCGCACTCGCCTGCGGCTCGTGCGTAAACATTGCTCTCGTGTGCAGCAAAGTGCCACTTTCACCACTAGTTACACAAATAACTATTCTTAAATTGTTTTTGGCAACAAATAAATCATTAAAAACCTGGTAAACATTAAAGACCAAGAGCACAACAAATAAAGAAAGCAAAAAGAAAAATCATTTGTGTCCTAAATGAAAAATGGCTTTAATACAAAAAATAACGTTTTACTAAGTTGTAGAATATGCCTACGGTTATCTGTAAATATCAACCTATGCTCTTATTTAAGATTTCCTTCTGACTCCTTGCGGGATGTCTCCATTATATGACAGAAAACTGACAGTCTTTAAAACGTTGTTTTTAGGTGTGGTGTTTATGTACCAAATCTTATTGATTTATCTATTGCCGTTTTGAAAATATTAAGCCCATGCGTGACTTTATAAATACACCCTGTATATGTGACCGTGAGCGCGGTAACTCGGGCAACAACGCTGCGAGTTTGATGAGATTTGTTACAAACGTGTAAGCCTAAGTTTATTAGAACGAGTTCGTGAACCAGCATAATCGGACTATGGGAACGGGTGTGTCTGAATTGCGAACACCTCCAAAATGCTGGAGATTGAACATAAGTCGCCAAGATTGCGCACAAATATTCGGAATCGGGGAAAATGGATGAGTCACTGTTTCTTGTAATTTGTGGAAGATTTAATACAATTGTTTTAAATGTAATGTTTTAAGACTTGACTTGGCATGTACAAAAACGCAAAGAGTGGAAAAGTAAACGGATAAGCAAGAATTCATATGGGTGGGTTTCATCGATTTCCACTAGAGTGTGCAATTAATTGTGATAGGCCTATATTATATTTTTAAACGTGACAGAGTTTTTTTTTCATTTCAGGATTCTGAATCAACCACTTTCGCGATTTCGTGATTTTTGTGTTGAAATAAATATAATTTTCTAAGGAAGGGAATGTCAATGCCATGATTTCATTTTTTTAAGTTTAATTTTTTTAGTCTAGCAGCCGACGCTAATAATTTTTAAAGTCGTTTCAGTGCTGTTTTAACTAACAGCTGGTTTCAAACTGTCATTGACGTTTTTATGTTACAAGTAGTTTACTTAAATATTGATCGTCGGTGTTTGCCCGCATACTGTTTCAATTTTAAATGTTGTTTTTTCCTACCGTAACGGATCTTCGTATTCAGGAAATCTGTAGATTTGATTTGAACTATACATCTCTAATACTTCTACCCTTGGGTAAAATCAAGATTTGTCTGAAATCAAATCTGTGTAAGTAGGCCTATAAGTTTATGCCATGAAAGTTATGTCATGTTTGTAGAATGTGTGTAGTCTATATCGATATACCAAAATTTCGAGGGTTATAAAAATGTGAACCGGTGTAGGAGGTCTCTAGAAAACACTGGGGAAAATCCCCTACTATATTTTGAGCTGATTTTATTGTTAGTGCAACTTCAGAGTATACTTTTTACAAATTACATTATCATTTTCAAAATCTGTTTAAAACTCAATGAGGCGTTCTGTTCACAAATTAACCCCTTCCAAATTAATTAAGTACATAGGCTAGATAACACTGATAATTATGAATTATGTTAATGTACGAATTATAGTAAAAAGATGAAACTGACTTTAGTAAATAACTAACTAAACTTTTCCTTTACTATGTTAAACAAACGTATTTGGCTAAGGTATTCTTGGGAGGGATACCTGAAGTGGGGAAGTCTAAGCTATTTTACAAAAAATACTTCCCGCTATAAATACAGTTGTACTCTACGAATTAATAGTCTGCAAATTACAGACGAATTCCATAAATCAATACTCTGAGAATAGTGGATACTATACTTAGGACTATGTTCTCTTGCAAACTTTTAAGTTATACGTATTAATAATATTCTGCGAACTACAGGTAGATATAAATGTGTAACTTTCAAAACAATGGGCGACCGTTTATGGAATAACTGTACTACTTCAATTTCAATTTAGTTATTTAATATCAGCAGTGTGAAATCATGAAATAAAGTGAATGTGACACTGTTGCTTGCTTCTCTGTCAACGCAAACGTAAACAGTGTGAGCTTTTTCCTGTTTATTGCCGAAGAAACTAACCAATATTTACTTTCTAAATTCTTTTTTACGGGAAAGAGTCCTTCACCAATATCAAATCAGGAATATTCTCAATGCATTTATTTTTACCATAAAATCCAGAGAATTATTTAAATGTATAAAAATTATATACAGCATTTATTGCTCAATGTTTACAATTTAAGAATTAGGAAATGTGAAAATATGTTTGTCAAGTGTGTACTGACTGTATTATGATGTTGAGTGGTTGAAGCATGCTCATATTAATACGAGTTGATTCCTTACTTAATTGTCACTATTACTATAAACATTTTATTTCATTTCCACGTGTTTCAAATACATTTTATACGTCAAAAACTATATGTAATTTATACATCATTTGATGTCAAATACATCATTTGATGTATAAAATTAAGGGGAAATGTCTAGAGAAAGCACAATATCAAAGTGTTAATTTGTATTTATCTTAATATCCACAACGTTTGCGTAATAATACCAAATCCTTCCCATTCTTGCGAGTTCAGTCGAGCGGTGGTAATATGGGACAGTCTCTACCCTTGTGAACAATAGCTGGCTCGAGTCACGAGCCCAAGCCCTACAGCAGGTATACCGGGGGTGATCATGACAGGGGGGGACCTTTCCGGGGTGTGCATTTTGAAAACGATCGGGGTTAACGTATCCGGTTAACATCAATTCTAATTAGAAAATCTGGTAATTGTATATGATAAGTGAATATAATTATCTAATTAATACGCGAACTAAAAAATAACTCGTCATATCGACGAGTGCATGCTGCAGCTGAAATTGAGTGTCCGCGGCCGGAAACATCACCCCCCGGTCTCTGACGTCAATATGACGTAGGGGGGTGATGTTTCCGGGGGCGACCTTTCCGCGTCCCCATCCCAGCCAGTCCAATACACCATTTGAAAACCCTATGGCCCTTAACTTTTCCAGAAGAAGATTATGATTTACGCAGTCGAAAGCTTTCGAAAAATCAAATAGTGTTAGAATTGTACCCTGCCGACGTTCCATTGCTTGTCTAATGTCGTCCGTCACACGTAATAGTGCTGTTTCTGTGCTGTGTGCCGTTCGAAAACCAGACTGAAAGCTGCAAAGTATGTTGTTGTCAGTCAGAAATTCCGTCATTTGGCAGTGCACAATTCTTTCAAGGCCTTTTGATAATGCGGGCAATATACTGATCGGCCTGAAATCCTGGCAAGATGCCGGGGCTGGGATCTTATTTAATGGACGAATAAGGGCAGACTTCCAAGAAATAGGGAAAACACTTTGCCTTAGTGATGTGTTGAAAATGCATGTGACAGTTGGGAGTATAGCAAAGAGAATGTCTTTTATAAAACGAATTGGAATGCCATCTGATCCGACTGCATTGCTACGAATCCGACGAATTGCGTTAAGAACATCTGACTGCACTACAGGTCTGAAAGTAAACTTAGGATGTCCTAGGTCCTGATCAGGGAGGTTTCTGATTTCGTTTATGTAATTTACAACATGTTGTTGGTCGATATTTTGACCATATGAAGAGAAGAAAGCGTTTAATTCATTGAGAGGGACATTCACTCTCTGTGGTTCAGACTGCTTCCCAAGCCCAAGACTTTTTACATTGCGCCATAAAACCCTAGAGGATTGATTTTTATTTTCAAAAAGCATACGGATGTGTCTTAATTTTGAATTTCTCAAAAGCTGTTTCACTCTATTTCGAAGATAACGATATTGTTCCATTTCTGTTTGGTTTTGAGAACGTTTAGCTTTCCTAAAAATACAATCACGTCTAGCCATTAATCTGCGGATTTCTGGGGTTATCCATGGTGCCGGACGTATTTTCGACGTTGATTTGGAATTGAGTATGATTAACTGGACATAGTGGGTCTAAACATTTAATTGTGAGTCTAAAAATACCATTGCGATTGCGAGGTAAGAGTGAAATGATGATTGGGCGAATAATGCGCCACTTATGTTTTTATAAAAGAAAGTGAGGTGTTTTTACTAGGTTGGCGGCCTCTTTTAACCTCGCATTTGCCCGTCCACATAGACTACATTTACATTTTTACATTTACATTTACATTTGTTGTCATGAGAGCCGAAGCCCCCTGACTGCTTACCCGGTACCTATCCTTCAGGACATACCCGGGCCCCATGATGTAGGCCGAAGCTTACGCATCAACCTTTAGCACATCATGGGCGGATGACTTAAGGTCATCAGGCTCGCCGGCTGCCGAAGCAGACCCTTCGGAAAGAGGGTTGCCCCTCAATCCTAACCAGGGATTCCGGCTGCTTGTTTAAGCGTCACTCCACCTGGGTTCCACTAGGCCGGGACCTAGAGGTCCATAGTAGAGCGCCCCGACGCATTTAGTGCAAGCAACACTCGGGACCTATCTAATCCCTGACAGGCAGAACCCGCCATCAGAAGCCAGGAGGAAGGGGACCATCAGCACGCTGACGGGGGGAACCCCAACCTCCCATTTACACCGCTGCCCGATCGAGGCCTTACCCATTGCTGGGAAACCAGAGATAACCAGAGCGATAGATCCCCAGATACCCCTGGCGGGCTCGGACCCAGCACCCGATCTACTTCGTTTGCCCGTCAGACCCAACATCACTGCCAGGCCATCAGGGTTTCCCAAAAGGAGGCAGGTATAGAAGTGGGACCCACCCGGATGAACCTATCCACCAGAGGTGGCGACACCCTTGACTCAATTGAGGTTCCGGGAAGAACCCCCCACACTCAAGATAACCATACCGTCCGTGCTCAGAGACAGGGATTGGTTTGCATAAGTACCTACAAACCGTTGCCCTCACACTGCGGAAAGTTACGTTGCCCTTGAGTGTCCCCGTGAGCTGCGGGTACTTGCCCGTTTTCACCTCCAGGAAAGGTTACTTCCAAAGTCGAGGATTTGCCCACTGAATGCTGGTCGCACACAACAAGCAGGCCGAAGCCCAAAGAACCACAGACACAGGTAGGTTAGAGATTATGATGTACTTCCATCTCTCCTAGAGCTAAACACCCCTCCATCCTGGATAAAGGAATGTCACTGGGACCCGATGCCCAGTCGTCCATGTCTGTGGCCAACTTGAAAATGCCGATACCAACACGGAGCATTTACCTCCCCTCTGGGGGCTAGGTATTTCACCTCCCAGGACGAGGCTACTTCCAAAGTCGAGGATATGCCTCACAAAATGTCAGTCGAACACAACAGGTAGGACTCAGTCACAACCACAGTTACAGGTAGATGAGGAGAGGCGGAATTAACGGCGTCACTGAGAGCTAAACACCCCCCCCACCCTGAATGGAGGGAATGTCACTGGAGGCTCCCCCTAAGGGGCTGGCGCTTACCAGTCGTCCATAACTGTGGTCTACCTGAGGTGCCGGGTCTGACACCGGGCAGTTACCTCCCCTCTGGGAGAGCTAGGGTCCGCGTGGTCGCCCAGGCCACGAACCCACGCAAGCGTGAGCCCCCTGCGGTTCGTCCACATAGACTAACTGCCCATGCGTGGAACGTATCCAGCAAAGCAAGGGGTGAAACGGTACAGTATGAAGGTGAACAGTACTGATAAAATGTTTACGGCAGTGACCAGGATCCGAACCCACGACATCACTGCCTTGTGCCCGAAGTCCGTGACGCTACTGACTGAGCCACCGACTTACCTAAATGCATCTAATGTTTAAAATGAGACCTTCAACAATTTAAAAGATTTCATTTGAACACCTCCAAGACTACAGTTATACTAGAAGAATGTAAAATTCTTGATTTTGGCTCTACACTAAAATGTTACAGCTTAGCTCTTTACCTCAAAAAAATAAAAAATCACGACCATTTTCTAACTCTTATCTGTACACCAGTTTTGAATAAATCTAGGGTGTTAAGGAATTTTCATATAAATAAGTTTACGTGTTTGTTATACACTGACCTGTTTCATGTTGAGACTCTTCTCCGCTGACACACCCTCCAGTTCCAGCCTCGCCCTCATGGCCTGCGCTGCGCTCTGCTCCTGGTAGCTCACCTCTCCCGTCTGCACCCTCCTGCGCTCCTCGGAGTTGGCCATCTCCTTCTCGGCACTGAACTGGTCTGTCACCACCTTCATCCTCTTCTGTTCGAACTTGACCGAGGACTCCGTGGTAGTAGAGGAAGACGTTGCCGCCGCCGACGTAACGGGTGCTAGGATCATCCCGGTCGCGTTCCCGGGTCCGTTCACATCAGGAGTGTCAGGAAACGTGACGATCGGTTCTACGTTTTCCCCTCCTCCGGCGTCATCCAGCTCTACTAAATCCTCCACGGATTTCCTCATGGAGTTGAAGTTGACGCTGGAAATATTTTTCATCTCCGAGATGGAGCTTTTGAGCTCGGTCAGGTCAGACTTCATGGAGGACGCTTTCATCTCTGAACTCATGTGGAGCCTCTGGGTCGTCGAGGAGCTGGAGGAAGTGCACGTCTTTGCCACCCGCGACGACGAGTTGGACAGCATCTGCAACAAGAGGGAACATTGTTGGAGCGTCGCCCAGATAGGAATAGAGAACTGGTCATGCGCCGACCTACGAACATCGATGACTCGTCACGCCACAGCACACCTACACCAACGTGGGCAACGTGTGACGTGGCGAGGCCTGAGGAAGACGATGCGAATACCAAGGAAAGCACTTGTCGATTTGGCAACATCCCAGACTGGTCACCAAGTCTATTTTGATCTGAGGTGTCAACATTGTTGGGATTCTTTGAAAATGATGGACAAGTGAAATCTTATTCTCATGGAATTAATGATTACAAAACATGACTGTGTAACGTACACAAAAAACAAAAAAATAGCCTTCACTAAAACCAATATTATGGTCCAAACCACAATCAGCTAATCTTAGTGAATAGTAAAAGCGTACAAAAATAGCGTAAAGGTCCTTCCTTTATAGTATTAGTTTATGGAAGGTTTTTGGGGATATTAGACAGATTTAAAACGTCCATGTTACATTTATACTAGGTGGAGATCCAAGAGGGGTCTACAAAACTAAGCGGAGTTATCAGGGCGTCATCGACCCTCACCATCAAGCTTCATTATTATTATTACCTAAAAGAATTGAGACAATATTTGTGTAGAGATAATTATTATTAAGGGGGTTAAAATAGTTGCATAATATTGTTCCCCAGTGAAAGGAAGTCAAAAACACAGCGATGTCATATGTCTTTTCAGAAACATGCATTTACATTCCAAGCTTAAAAACTCTGGGGTAGTATATCAACTTTTTCTCTGACAGAGCGGTTGCATTATTTTATAGCACTGTTGTTGGCCTATTTCTGAGTGTAGCCAATATGTGTTTTTATGTGATGATATCGTGCATCTAAATCCTTCATGAAGTATGATGGGATCGTGATTTGAGGGAGATTAACCCACTAGTATACTGATATACTATATTATACCATCAGATGCTGAAATAAATTGCACTTGTGGAAATATTCTAATAGTTAAGTGCAGTGCTTTACAAAATTCACATTAAATAGCAAGTGGGCCAAAAAAACTGTCAAGAGCATATTTTAGGCAAGATTTCCGTGATCGGATTCGTACATATCGATAGGAACACAATAAACTTCTTCAGAAGAAGTAGAATCTGTTGGTCCAAGAGCAATTTAATCCAGAATATAAATATGAAAACTTATAATAAATGTATGTAGTTGGAATGGAAATTTTAAAAGTTCCGGGTTTGAGCAGTTTATGTAACTGGGAAAACTTTTCGCTGTTTTAAGGCTGCTGCTTGATGCACTGCTGAGAATCCAACAAAATTGTGTAAACTTGGTACATTTTTGCTAATTTAATAATATTTTTAATGATTTCTCAGAGGTTTGGTTAAATTATTTTCAATTGTCAATTATTCGAGGTGGAGACGCCACCTAGGTGTGTATTTTAAATATTATGAGCGAAGGATGAGTGTAGAATGGATTGAGATAATCTGTGTAGCTTTTAGCGAATTTCCCTATAGGGAAGTAGCAATTACCGTAGGTGGGATGGTAAGACCTAGACCAGAGACCGGTATACTTTTTCATTTGGATGTCCCTGCACCATTCGTTAAAATTTGTACAGTACTGTATAATACGTCCGTGAACGCGATTCTATGTGGATTATGCCTGACCACACCACTGAATTTAGTTTTTCATTACCTGGACCTTTCCTCCCCTTACGTGGTCAGGTTTTTGTTCGCTTTTGATCAAATTTGACTTGAAGGCGAAGGGCGAAACTTAAATAAACAACAATAATAACAATAAACTTATACGATAATAAACAATAATAATAAATAATAAACGAACCAGCAGGATCGGACCATGGAAACGGAGTTTTACTGGGGGGTTTTATGGGGTTAAAATTGGGTTTTCTCATTATTGACAAAAAAATTTTAAACCATTGCTTCGGCCGTGTGGAAGGAGTTTGCGAATGACGATGCAAGAGAGTCGACGTATGAGCTTTGCTCGCACCGCTCAATGAATGAGTGACGATACTACAGGTATTCGTACAGGTACTATTCATCAACGGGGCACAATAATGACTGTACATGTTTATGTTGTGTATATGTTTCCCAAAATCTAGAATAACAATCACTAATGCGACCGCTTGGCTTGATTATCCACGATGTTTCTAAAACGATTACTGCATTTAGTTTTTCATAATAACGATGGTAAATATTTAAAACCGATAACCTTAATGTTTGGCTCGGCTGCTCATTGGCAAAGGTACAAACTCACGCTTGCCTTGGAAACATTCTGAAAATAAACAGGTGCGCAATGCGCAAATCACTAACTAACAAGGCATGGTGATTTGTTATTTTGAGGCAAAGAAAACATGGTTGATTTTTTAAAAGTTAAGTGATGACATGTTGCAAATCCTTATCCATACCGGTCACGCTGCAGGGCTGTGGTATGCATCTTCAAGGTTTTTACACAAACTGGACATATTGGAACAAAAACCAAAACTACTCTCAACAATCTGAAAACACGAGATTCTGTCAAATATCCTATAACTGGCGCATGTATTGCGTCGTTATTAGAATATAACCTAAAATAGTTTAACTATTTCCACAGTATTTACACAGTATCCATAGGCTACGCCATTTTTTTTAAACCTGCTCCCCTTGTACTTAAAAACATGGCAAAGCATGATATGTCTAAGTGAAAGAGATGTTGATTGCATCATTAAAATGTGTAGAGCTTATTTCGAACGTATGTTGATTTTAGTGAATTTCCCTATTTTAGATTTCTGTCGTTTCTAGGATAAACTGTTTCAGGAAAAGATAAAACGTTCAAACAGAGAATTAAAATATATTATTTTAAAAAATAGTCTTCAACATTTAATCTGAAACAGTGCACAGGTGCTAGGACAGGACAACACTTTATTTATAATTCGGTGGTGCTTCTTGCATCTTTTCTTTATCAGTTTCATCAAAATATCAAAGTAATCAAGTACGACCAAAGTGCTATGTAAAATAATACTCCTTCTTTCTCAAAATATGGCGGTTGATGATCAATACAATAGAATTGATAAGCTTTATTTACACTTGATGGATTTCAACGTTTGCACCTCAATTATTTAACCTCGTTTTACTGTATCTCAGATTTGAAATATGAAAAACCCCGATAAAGTGTTGAAGAAATACAAAAGGTGGTGACAATAACTTACTTGAACACGTCTTCTGAAATACAAATGTCTTGATTGCTCGAAATCACGCGAGCTGCCCATCTCGAGCAAAATGCGATCTGAGTGGGCTGTCAAAGAGCCTAAGAGATAAGGCAAAAATAACTCGTCTAAAGTTAATTTTGGACTACAATCGATAATCACTGACATCTGTTGCGTAATTTTTCGCAATTAGAACATGAATCATCAAACCGTCTTGCTCTGAGCGGAAGGTAAACTTGTTTGTTGATTCCAAAAATTCGAACGAATCAATTATCGGTTTCTTATTACAATGAGATAGGTATCCTTGAGAAGTCCCGGCTAAAATGATATAATTTATAGCCAACCCATAACAAAAAACAATAAACGGTATCAGCATTCTGACACATACTTTCTCCCATAAGTTTGTCAACAACCTTTATCATGTGTAAGCGGTGAGAGTACGGAAATGGGATTTGTACAATTTTCTTCAGAATTTAAAGGACTATAACATACTAAATTTTTATCAAAATCGTTCGAGACAATTTTGGGAAAATCTTTTTTTCCGTTATTTTATGGGGTTTTTATGGGAAAATAACATAATTTACAATAACTTTTGAACCGTAATTTTTACAGAGATGGGATTTGTACCATTTTGTTCAGAATATAAAGAACTATAACACACTAAATTTTTATAAAAACCTTTTGGGCCATTTTTGGAAAAATCCTATTTTTCCGTTATTTTATGGGGTTTCATGGGAAAATCCCCATTAAAAATAAAAATTTCATAAAAATGAAAAAGAAACTATCAAAATTGTAAGGACCATAACATACTATGTTAAATCGAAACCGGATTTTTGTGTAAAATCCTATTTTTCGTTATTTTATGGGGTTCTTATGGGAAAATAACATAATTTACCATAACTTTTGAACCGTAATTTTTACAGAAATGGGATTTGTACCATTTTGTTCAGAATTTAAAGGGCTACAACATACTAAATCTTTATCAAAATCGTTCGGGCCATTTTTGAGAAAATCCGATTTTTCCGGTATTTTATGGGTTTTTATGGGAAAATCCCCATTGAAAATCAAAATTTCAAAAAAATGAAAAAAACGCCTGGAGATACCATGGATTAGAACCTACATACCAAATTTCATCGAAATCGGACCTCAGGTGTAGTCTCTAGCTCTGTACACATCCAGACACACAGACACACAGACACACAGACACACAGACACACAGACACACACACACACACACACACAGACATCACTTCGAAAACCACTTTTTTGGGTCCAGAGGGACCCAAAACAAATATATCCACTCAAAACTCAAACTCGAAAATTTTGACGAAAACAATACTTTCTCCATATACTATGGTATAGGGGGAGAAAGTAAAAAACTAGAGATCCCTAAGACTATTTGAAATCAAAGGGCATAACGGGCGTTTTATGAAGCATTTCGATTGATGTTGTTAGTCTTCCTAAAATCAATATTTATAGTCAACCAACTCAAAATAAAATAATGGAAAGCTTATTTAACTTACTTTTGCAAATCATTACTGTATTATTATCTGGGAACTTTCACATTTTACAATACGCAATGTAATTTTAACATCAATAGAAACTTATGCAAGATGGTAAAACGTAAGCTAGAAAAGCTAGGACTAAGTCCACAAAGGACACTTACCAACTCATTGCGATTACAGTAGTACAAGGAACACAAGTCCACGGCACAAAATCAACTACGAAACGCAATGTTGGACGAACAATCGCGAACTGAACTCTTCAACGATTAAACAAGATTTACCGAGAATTGCGATAAGCAAGCACGCGAATCTTCTGATGCCATTCCCGAGTGTAAAACACAGACCTTTGGCAATTAATTGATAACTGTTTATAGACCAAGAGGTGGAAGTCTGCCAACTATTGAATGATGATGACTCAACCTAGAGATAGCCTTGAAGCATTTCTGGCGGAGGTAAGATCGTGATTTGGGCATATACAGAACTTGTCTGGTGAAATATACTATAAATTGTTTGATAGTTCTGTATTAGTAGCTTATTATGAAGTTCTCTACGCTGCTCATGTAATAAGAGCAGAGCGTATTTCAAGCTGGATATGGGATTCAAAGGAGTTATATAAGTGTCTGGTATATAGTGATGTTTTTTCATACGGTATAGTAACGTTTCGAATCTATAAAATTTAGGTAAGAACACCGTAATATACGGATTTATTTCACCAAAAAGCCCCCGTCAAGAGAAAACAATATACATTGAAATATTAAATGCACGTAAAACTACTATACGAGCTCTTCCATAACAATTTAGTTTTTGTAACTGTAATCAGTGTAGTCTGTAAGGTAATGTTCAACCCTTTAACCCAGAATACATGTTCTGTGGACTTAAATGTTTGCTACAAAACTACTCCGTTACTACTAGATGTGCCTTTTGTTGTGTTCTAAATTCCAATGTTATGGATTCACGCCATTGGCCTTGATGTTTATTTTATTTTATTTTATAAAATGTCAGATATTAAGGGTCTTTATCAGTGGTAGCCATCTTGAAATTTAGTCGCATAAAATTGTTAACTTTTGTGTGATAAGGCACGCGAAATACCGGAAAAGGCTTTCAGATTTAGTACAGTAGTTTGACAGAGCGCCACAAAAATTGAATCGCTGGAGTTAAGTTGGAGTTGCCAATTCACTGATGAAATCGATAGGCCTATTATGTTACACAAATTGAAAACATAAAAATACATTTTGGGTTGTGGTTATTAGTTGTATACACGCAGGAAAACGTTTTGAAAGAGTATAGTATTAGGTTCATTTTTTTGACCACAACTTTTCCTCGTACAAATTACTCAATACTGAAAAATAAAATTATTTTGATCAAATAATTATTCCATGATTTTTTGTTATCCATGGAATTGTCAACCCAAGGTTGACTTTGGACAGAGACAAAAGGAGGGTTTGGATTTGTCTTTACTTTACAAACACCTGTTGGCAGAAATAAAGAGACAACGCACCAAACATTGACATATCCTAAATGAAATTACAGTACAGTACTAAAAAATAAAGTTTGACCGATTCATATTTTGTTATTATCATAACAAACTATTTATATTTTTAAGTAGGATAAGTTAGTTGCATAGTTACCTGTTGCGCCGAAGAACTGGCCGTCTTCTGTGTTTGCATGGAGCCAACAGAATTCTTCTTCTGGAAGTTCTCCATGACGGCGGCCATCTTTGGTGTGACGTCAACATTGTCTGTCCCCTCGGTCGGGAAATCTGACATCTGAAACAAAAACACGGTCAAAATACTGATTCAAAGGCTGACAACGAACTGCACTCACGGTCAAAGGAATTTACAAGGGTTGGAAGGGTAGCCCGCCTAAGCCATATGGAACTGCACTCACGGTCAAAAATCGGTCTTTCACGGCTGAACGCTTCGCTAGCCCCTTAGTCATCTGTTTATTCCGTCCTCTGTCTTACTTTATCCAATACTTTATTTAATACACGTTTTAGTGTCTGTCCCAATAAATACAACAATAACTAACCTAACCTAACCTTTACAAAAGAAGCTTCGTTATAATAGGAATATAGCCTATCATGTTATCGTAAATACTATGCTAGAATTTTCTGTACACATGTGTATTTTTTACAATGTCAGTAGTAAGTTTATTTTTTGACGTTTAGATTAATTTAATCAAAACTTTTCAATATATTTCAACTAATTTAATAAGTTTTAATCAATTCAATCATGGTGTTAAAAATAGGCTAATTAAAAACTGACCGTGAGTGCAGTTCCGGTACCCCCAGAAAGGTTCAAAGTGACCGTGAGTGCAGTTCCGTAGTTGGATTAGGACCAGGGACTGACCGTGAGTGCAGTTCCAGCCCTCCCGATTCAAAGTATAGGAGAGGAATTTACTCAGTAGTTCATGGGAGGTAGGTGGAATGAATATTCCGCGCCAGTTCGATAACTGTGTAGATGCTGTAGATACTAACTAAAGGAGGTTACAATAAAATTACATGTGTCAGTCTATGATTGCTCCAAAATGATTGTCCAGTCTCTCAAATATGAGCCATCTGGGGTAGCATGGCATACCACTTCGTACCCAAATACACTGAAGGTTACTTTAAACTTAATTCTTCTCTATAATTCTTTGACTAGTGTACATGTTGCTCGAATTCGAGCAATTACAAAGTATTACAGGAGTTATTTCAGATTGAATAACAGTCATATTTACAATGAATTTAAAAGAGTCAACTCAAATATTACCGTTGTGTAACTCAGACCCTGTTTATCTTCGTTATTGATAAACCTAAAGCATTCCGGACGGTTCTCTCCTTCTCAAAATGCCTCGCTGTACAGGCAACACAGGTCATTAATAGAGGGCCAATTGAGAACGAAAAGTCGTTTTGGGGTAGTGTAAGGGCGCATTTGTAACCAAATAGTTGAAGTTGTCCAGGTTCATGTTCAGACTGTTAAGCTGATGAGTTAAGCCTATTACGCGCCACTGTTCTGTAGTTGCGGTCGTTATCACGATTGCGCCTCCTGTCTATGTTTCGTTGTCGTTGCGTCGGAGACATTTAAAAGAAATAAACAACAAATAATAAACAAATTATAGCTACACAAAACAACGATAAATGCACAAATTTAAGTTACAATCATGCTAACACAATCCATCATAGCGACACAAAACAACGATAAATACACAAATTTAAGATACAACCATACTAACACGATCCGTCTTGGGGGTTATGTTTACACAAACTCAAATCTTATCTTATCTTACTAATATTATAAATCTGAAAGTTTGTGAGTTTGTGTGTATGTTTGTGTGTATGTTTGTGTGTGTGTTTGTGTGTGTGTTTGTTGCTCAATCACGCATAAACTACTGGACGGATTGGGCTGAAATTTGGCATGATGATAGCTCACATTCCCGATTAACATTAAAGCATATTCTTATCTCAAAAACCCTTTCGGGCTCCGCCCCAGTGGCTCTGTAGTTCCCCATGTTAATCTTATGATTTTTCATATTTAAAAGGAATTAATGAATCTTAACAGCTGTCTCAATTAAACAAGTTGGTTCTGTTCTATGATGTTCAACAGCATAAAAGTTACAAGGATTACCAACAGGGCGCAGCACTATTAATTTTTTTTTATTTATGACAACAGCTAATTTCCGACCAAAAGGTGAGTGAGCGTAGCGAACGAACTTCAACCTTGAGGCGAGTTAGCGTAGCGAACGAGCTAACCTGAAGGCAAGTGAGCGCAGCGAACGAGCTCCAACCTAAAGGTGAGTGAGCGTAGCGAACGAACTTCAACCAGGACGTGAATGAGCCATGCGAATACTTATGAAGTTAAACGGGGCGAAGCCCGCGGGTACAGCTAGTAGTAAATAAATGTACTCAATGTGTTTCATTGAATTTTGAAAAGTAAATAACAGCAATAAAATTATACAGCTGATCAAAATGTAAACAATTATGTTCTTCATAAGGATAACATGGGAACTTTTAAAGCCACTGGGGCAGAGCCCAAGGGACTTTTTCAAAAATGTAAGGTCAGTTTGCAAATCTACGCGACACGCTCTTTCCAATGAGACGTCAATGGATAAAATCGGTTAAGAAATGGCGGAGGAGTTCAACCGACAAACTTTCGTGTAGCGTATTAATTATATAGATTGCCTTTGACAGCAGACTGAAGAAGGCTTTTGATACATAATTATATATATAATATATATAGAGCTCACAGTCCCATGGGAGGTTTAATTGGTTTTACCGGTTTTCTATGTGTTTTATCTCATCCAAAGTAATAAATATGAATATTGTTTGTGCTCTTTCAGCAACAAAAAATACTAAACAATAAATTCCCTTCCATGAGTATACACATACAGAAAATAAACATCAATGATGGATAATTAGCATACATAGGTAGTTAATTGAAAAGTTTTGTAATAACTCTGTGGTATAGTAATAAACGTCAGTAATACATTGCAAACAGATCACAATATTTTATCACTGTTTACCAGAAGTTGCTGGGATAAACAACTCAATTGCAACATGGCGTGGGGTCGTGGGTTTGTGTATGTTACCATATGCAGGTGGGCGTGGACTCGAGTTATTTGTAGTAGTAATTAAATATTTAAGACTTTTCATTACATATAACTTTACAACAAGTAACCAGGTGACATGTTAGTTAGGTAAAATTATACATAAGTATAAGTGGAAAAAATATTGACAAATAAAACAACTTAAGTGTACTACTGATGAATACAGATTACTTAGATAGTTTATATGGATTATACATAAACCTAATAATGGGGGCGCAGTTTGTGAATTGTAGTAGTTAGGCATGAGCATTCTGCTCCGGAATGCTGGGTATAAATCCCACTTATCACCATTAAATGTGAATACAACAAAGCACAAATAGTTCCATATATCAATAAAATGTCTACCTGTATTACAGTGTTCGTGCATACCTACGCAATACTTTACATTAACTGCGTTTTAATAGTTTACCAAAAAGTTAGCTTTAACAACAAAGGGCTACTTTTTACAAAGGGGTGTTATTCGCGTGCATTAGAAAGAACTCATATTGAACTAAATTTAATTGTTTCACTTGATTGTACTACTTTATTAAATGATTTTAAAATGTTAATGCACTACCAGTCATAGTGCAGCGTGAAACTATTAATTATATATGACTTGTACATTAATTGGTAAGGATAAAAATGTGTTAAGAGAATAGTTTCGATTTTGTCATCCTTACGCAACTCCTTTAGGTATTTCAAGGTTTAAAGTTGTACGTGCCACGCGGCCCAACATTTCTATATTTCTTCTCCAAACAAAATTGTATTCTACTGTTAGTACCTAAAAGTAAAATGTGTACACTAACAGTGGAGCTTATATCATACCTATTTATAAGACCTAGCTGATAAACAAGCTTATACAATGACAAACAAATTAATCAAATGCACAAATACTTGAATTGTTATTTTTTTATAAACTCTTGCGTAACGAGTCATATAACAATACAGATCTAGCAAGACTTTGTAGACGCATCACTCACACGTGTATGGACAACAATACCCACAAGGTCATCATTACAGAACATGTAAGTAAGTAGCCTTACAAGATGGCTCAAACACAGGAAACTTACGTCAATCCACCGTCAATGTAGGCTCACATAGGTTGACACATGACTAGAAAACTACAAACTACTGCGATTACAGAACATCGGTGAAACGGCATCAGCCGCCTGACACCAGAACCAACTAAACAGACGCTAGAAGTATTTACTCTCGTCACCACGTTTATCCCGTTTATCCTATTTTGTCCCTCACTACGCAGTAAATCGCTTCTTAACTTACAGCATACACATGAAATAAACACAAAACACTACATGTTATAAAACATATAATGAATCATAGGCAGTTTGATTGTACATGTGTTGATATCAACAAATAGCCTAACATTAAGGGTATGCAAACTCATTTTATCCCACATTCGGGATAAAATCCCTCCAGAACCGCTGTACCTGGGACCGGTACCGTGCTGTAGTGGGCACCGGTCAAGGTTACGACGGACAGACAGACAGACGCCTACTGCACTGTGCACGGTACTTCCGGTTCCGCGTGCGCATGCGTTCTCTCATGCATTGAAAACAAAACAAAAATGAAAATAAATAGCTATTTAGGTGGGATTAAGTTTTTGATTATATGCGCGCAGCATACCTCTACCTGAAACATTAATCGTTCAGGGATAAATTTGACAATTTTTGTAATCAGTAGTACTGTAAATACAATAGTAAGTAGACAAATAAAGTTTTGCCAGTGATGATAAATGTACTCATTTATAGACAACTAGCAACAGAGCCCGTTGTAGTTAAATACAACGGTCCCTAGAAAGTACAGTGGTACATAATATATGCCCTTGTAAGTACCTGAACATTTTTTTAAGAATGAAATTGTTTAGAAACTGATTTTCTAAAAGAGTAAAATAATGAAAAACACAAATAAAATTTTACAAAAATATTTTATTTACAGTATTTCTTTGTAAATAATATTCTTTGTAAAGACTTCATCTGAATGTTTTAACAATCTTCCTTGTTCTTTGCCAGGGATAATTTTAATTTTTATGTCTTCAAACCTTTTAACCCTTGATATTGCAACATACAATTGTCCATGGCTGAATACTGGTGCTGGAAGGTATATCCCAACTTTATCCAATGGCGGCCTTGTGCTATGTTTATTGTAATAGCAAACGCTAATTTTAAAGGAAATTGCCGTCTTTTTAAAACAAATGGTAAATCTGTGTCCGTCTGTGCTAAGTCAATCCTTGGAATGAATACAATTTCACGTGCTGCTGATCCAGTTAAAACCTCAGCAATTATTAAATTGGGCTTGAGTTCTTTAACAATTAATCGTGTGCCATTACATAACCCCCGTTTTGTGTTAAGATTTCGTAGCGACAGATCCAATTTTTTAATTTAATTTGTGTATTGGCATTCCCAATACACAAATTAAGGAGGTTGAGGAAGTTGCATCATCTCTGAGTGAAGTGTTGGTCAGACTATCTTGTTCTGTTTCTTTTTCATTTTCTAGGTCTCCATCCTTTTGATTGCTTGATAAACACTTTTTTACCCCTTGGAGTAAATCTTTATCTATACTATAATTTGGTTTCTTCAATTTATTTTTATGAGCTGTTGATTCACGTCTGCCAGAACATGTTTTACTTTTTCTATTTTTTGATGCACGGCCACGTTTTGATTTTGGTAAGATTATATCCTCTTGATTCTCAGGCATACTATTGTCTATCAAAACATCGTAATGCCCAGCATCCACATTTCCTGAGAATCGTAGTTTATAGATCGTTGTGCCTTCACCAACCGTTACAAAATAATCCAATTTCTCAGCATATATTTTGAATTGGCAGTCAAAAACTCTTGCTGCAGCTTCGATTTCGACATTACCGGCGTATTCCCCATCTTTGGTCATCAAATTTCTGTATTGCGTCGCGTTTTTTACTTCTAGTCTATATGTCTTATCCCCTACGATCAAAGGACAATAGTAGTCCCAGTTATTGACGACTTCATCAACTACCGTGGATCGTATATCACTGTATCTGGATTGAGATTTATGGCATAAAAATGAGACACTTCTAAAGAAACAGTTTCCATCACCAACCATGTAGTGAAGAGTAAAGTTATTCATTTTTCAACTAATGTAAAATATTTAGTTTATAATTAACAGTTCAAAATAACGAATATTAAATACTATTTTAAACTGTGAATTATAAATTAAATTTGAATAATTTATAATTGACAGTTTAAAATAATAATTTTTGGTTATGAAATCCATACATCATTTATCTTACCAATACTTATTAATGGTACAGATTAAAAACATCACTTTAGAAACACACTTTACGGACGCACAATTTGTTTTTCAGGATTAATTTTGCAAACAGTGTCATTTAGAGGCTTCTGATTGACTATAACGAAGGTTTAGTAATTGAAAAATTATTTTTGTTCATAGAGTAAAATTATAAATGCCTCAAATTCAATTTTATATTTTTTTATTATAAAATTAAACCGTCATAACCTAACCTAACCAACCAAACTTGTTGATAATGAAAAAAATCCAATACAAAAAAATTGTGATACGGGTAGGATTCGAACCCGGATCCTTCGGATCATCACCCCATCACTCTATCCACTACCCCACCGAGGCCGATGGCATCAGCCGTATCGTCGCGGTAATGATGTTCCCTCAGCCAAACAGAAGCCTCAAAATAATACTGTAGGCAACACTAATCCTGAAATAAAAATTCAGCTTTACGCACCTCAACCGCCAATTCAAATAGTAAACAACTAAATGTAAACAAAGAAAAATCAAGGAAATAACAGTTCCATATGATCAGATGATGCATACTGGCTAACCCATTATTACTACCATAACATTTTTTTTGATTATTCATACCGGCAAACGCATTACTACCATAAATAAATAAAACTCAAACTTTACTAATTATTTGGAAATCTATACAGATTTTATTGACCTATTAATTAATAAAATCGGTCCAGTAGAACTGTAGATTTAGTTGTAGAAAGTTAACAAAAATCTCTCCAAGTCAATATTTTCTCACCACAATAAATTAGGAGGTTGCTAAGTTTTTTTGCAAATAACTCTTAAACGGTGAGGAAATCGACTAAAGTGGAAGGTGATATTCTGAAAGAGAATAAAATTTGCTACAAAGTACTCTTGGGCGTTTTTTGAAAATATTCAAAAAAGGAAACCTAAAGTTAACTATAAATTGAAATTTTAAAATATTAACTATAAAAAAAAACGGTTTTTAATGTATTTTTGCTTTTTATTCTTTATTCACCACAAATATTTAATAAAATCAAACTTTCATAATTATTTGCAAATCTACACAAATTAGGCTTTCCAACGATACATTAGTTAACAAAATCGGTTCAGTAGAAGTCTAGATTTAGTTGTACAAAGTTTAACAAAAATATCCCTAATTCAGTATTTTTAACAACTAAAAATTTGGAGGTCACTTATCTAATTTGACAATAACTTTTAAATGGTGAGTAAATCGTAGAAAATGCACGTGATATTCTGAAAGAAGATAAAATTTCCTACAAATAACTTCTGTGTATTTCTTGAAATTATTTAATAAATGCAGCCAAAAGCTGACTACAAATATAAACTTGAAAATAAAAACCTGAAAAAACAGTTTTTAAAGTATTTTTGTTATTTTTATTTTTCCTCCACAAATATTAAATAAAATCAAACTTTCATAATTATTTGCAAATCTACATGAGTAAGGCTTTCCAATGACTCATTAATTAACAAAATCGGTCCGGTAGAAGTCTAGATTTAGTTGTACAAAGTTTAACAAAAATATCCCAAACTCAATATTTTCTCATTATTATAAATTCGGAGGTTGCTTAGCTTTTTTGCAAATAACTTTTAAATGGTGAGGAAATCGACCAAAGTGGAAGGTGATATTCTGAAAGAGAATAAAATTTCCTACAAATTGATACCATACACTTCTTGGAAACACTAAAAAAAGCAGCTAAAAGTCGCACCCAAATAAAAAGTGTGAAAAACACCGTTTTCAATGTATTTCTTATGGAAAACATGTTTGTTTGAAATTTTTCACCATAAATCATAATAAAAACAAACTTTCATAATTATTTGCAAATCTACACGACCTAAGCTTTCCATCGACCCATTAATTAATAAAATCGGTCCAGTAGAACTCTAGATTTAGTTGTACAAAGATTTTTAAAACTGAATTATATATAGAATAGATATAGAATAGATAGTACAAATCTATTGTCTGTGTCTATAGTTTCGGCTATCAAGGCTGGGGAATGTATAATTGGATTATTTTGATTTGCGTATTATTAGTGTTTAGTATTATTTTTTTAGTACTGTAGGCTAATTGGTACTATAGGTATATATAGTCAATGTTGGTATTAATAGTATTAGTGTATTAGTGTTTCCGTATCTTTAATTTTTAAGTGATTAATACAATGGTGTATCTGATTAACGTTTTGTATCAGTTGAAAATGTGGACTATAAGTTTGGAATTACTAAGAACTTAATAAAACATCAAAAGGTTGTATTTTGTTAATAGTTCCTAACTCCAATAGTTCTAATGCAAATGAGCAATCGTTGGAAATTCTAAAGCTTTGACATTATTCACATAAAAAATTAATTTTTCTAGGGGTAGATAGTTACCGCGGAACGAAAGCATTTTTTTACTATAATAACCATGATGGTACTGTAACAAATTCAAATTTCAAGCCCACGGCATGTTGCAGTTTACAATGTAAAATTCAATCGTTTTGTAGTACCACAGAATAAAGAAAGGATAGCATGTATATTCTCAGTAAAATCAAGCTGGGAATAATTTCGTTAATCGTTCCAAAGTGATTACATATATGCTGCATTTGTTTCAATTGTACTGGCTAAATAATTAGGTAAAACACGGTAGATATCATTTTTAAAGATAGAGACCAAACTATCACCCTAGATTTATTATTTTTGTGTTTTTTACAATAAATATTAAAATCTTCGTTCGTGATGAATATATAACATCTAGCAAAGATAAAGTTCAAAACCATCGCACAACAGAACCAAGTAGTTGGATTCTCAACAAATCATCAGCCGCATGATTAATGTTTTCTTTATGAAGTTCTGTGACGTAACTCGACAAAACTCATGAATACTTCTAGTTCTGGTTATGGCAGCGCAAACAAGTTGACGCCCACTCAGACAGCGACACAATGATGGCTTAAAATTTTCTCCATTGTGGCTTTTGACAGAAGCAACAAGGCGACATTTTCTGCTGAGTTTTTCCATACCACCAAGACTAGCTCTTTCAAAAAAATCATGAGTGATATGCAGAGTACCTCCTGCACCTTTTTAAAACTACATAATGATTTAATTGTGAAAAGTGTGATTTCAAATTTAGTACAAAGTACAACAATGTTATGATGCACATATTGACAATCCAACATTTTTCAATCTATAGTTGAAAATACATTTTATTTCTATAGTAAAATCGTAATACTGTTTCTCAATTATTTAAGTTTCCCATGGCAGTTTGTTTGCTGTTCTTAGTTAGTTATGCTTAGTTAGTTTGGTTATGCTATAGTTTAGGTAAAATCAAAATGTTTTGAAATGTGTTTCTATTTGTTTATTTTTCTGAACCAGAAATAGTGATATATCCGTTATTTAAAAAGTACAGCTATATCTAAAAAAGTTTCGTAAAAGATAAAAAAAAACTTTAACCTTCAAGTTAACAACACTTAACCAAGAAAGTTTTCCAGATAATAGACGGACTTGGATAACAATATTACATGACGTTACTTAGCACAGAAAATATGTGTTTACCGGACGAGTGTGGTCGTTCCCATACGTAATTCCGTACGTATGGGATTTCCATACGAGTGCGGTAAACACACAATATACTCTTAACTTCCCCGAGAGTTTATGCTACTAATTGTAACCAATCACTGTCATTAGAATAAAACTTTGTTTGAAATTTTATCTTAATAAATACGTTGAGCGTGAAAACTCAGAATTGATGACTGTGGAAAATTGTATGGGCTTACCATGGTTTGTACGTTATGGACTAAGCTAATGGATCCTTTATAGATGTTTAAAAAAAGATCAAGAATATTATCTACATTCTTAAATAGCGAGATGTAAACTAAAAGCAGGCTTATATTCAAAGTTAAATGCTGTTAAAATTACATCACCCATCGTCTATTATTGTAGCGTGTTATCTGTAAAAGCATCACAAGTCCGATATGAGAGCTATACGTGTACATTGTACAACCAGGAGATGCCTTATTTTTCAAATCACAAGTGAAAAACTATTATAGGTAATTTAAAAATAATTTTTAAATTGTTTAAGCTATTAGAAATTAATATATCACCATTTTGGATGTTGCTCTGAAAACTAAATACCCCCGCCACAGCAAACCCCCCATTTCCATTTCCCTGATTTGATTTTCAATTAAATCTATTTCAATAACTTTACGTTTAACGAGTACCTACGTTTGCTGCTACAGAGAGGGTAATAAAGTGTGTTTTTAGTAAAATATCAATAGCATATATTATAAAATAAATACATTTGCCAAGTTTGATCAAAATGTATCCATAAACAAGCAAACTACACCAATTTACTAATTTTCCTAAAGAATAACATGACAATTTTAGATTCCAGGTCTTCGGTAATAGCTTATTCCCTATTATGGGAAATTTTCTAAAGTATTAATTTATACGGAACTTTTAGGAATTTCCATCGGCTCAAACACAAAAACTATTTTAATTTCTTAAGCGATGTCATAAGAAATGAGATTTAACAAATAAGTGTAAAAAGTAATGCCTGTGGTTAAGAACACAAATTGTACAAAACAAAATCTCGCGATATCATAAATTTGCACATGTATCATTGTAATTGAGGTATCTGTAACTAATAGCTATTACAGTATTTATTTATTAACTATTATCATAGATAAAAGGAGTGTAGACACTACTTTTGTCTACTTCTATCCATGCTATTATTTATAACTTATATATACACATATTGTATTGTACGGTATTGTAAAAGAGGGATGGACTCAGGTACCAAAGTTTATTGTGCATTATATACACATACGAAATAAATCAACATAAGATGAGCAGTATATTATATTGACCTTTCATATTATATTACAAAAATCCGATACAAACCATTTAGTCAAACCATCATGGTAGATAATGTAAATGTAAAAACCATACTAAAAAGCATTTTCGAACGATACACTATTCACAGTTAGGCTTGTTTAGTTCCTCGTAATTTTCTAGAAAGTAAAATAAATTATCCGATATTGCAGTTTCGGTAGATTTTGGTTTTCAATAAATGAACACTCTTCTTTTTAATAAAAAAAATCAAGTTTTATAGATTAAAACAGGTGAACACCATTTTAATCAATTACTGAATTTAATGAATTACTGCCCTACAAATTAAGTCCGGATTCCCTCCAACATATTTGAAATGTTATTGAACTGTGATCAAATTTATTTTCAACCGAAAAAAACATGAAATCGTAAAAAACCTAATCCTTTACTATTTATAATTGTTAATCTAATCAGCTACTCATTGCCATTTTTATCGACCAACAAATATACAAAAATGAACAAATCATCTTAACTGACCTGCCCGAATCCATAAGTGATTATCCTGAGCCTAACACTCTTGTCTACAGATATTGTTGTCACTTGCTGATGCTGACTCCCGCTGAAGAACGGCTTACCCATCGCTGCATCTGCTGCACAGTGCTGCACAATACTGCACAATACTCCGCTGCAGCACCGAGGACTGTTGATTAGCTCACTATACTGACTCACTATCAGCAATCAGCACTATCGAGACCATCGCACTATCAGTATTGCCAATACAACAGAATCAAGTCAGTGCTACCAATATTCGATCAGCTGAGCAGTGACGTCAAATAACAGGTGTTCTTCGGGGAATCAGATTTTGTGTCAGCTAATTTTTGCTCAAACAAGTTCTGAGTAGTAAATTTAACGCTGCTACTGCGTTGGCATATTTTTTTCTTCAGTTGTTACGTAGAAATGTTTGTTACGTTTTCAAAGAAATAGAACCACCTGGCTTCATTGATTCATTAACGAGTTTTATTGTTCAAATTCATTGTTAGAAACGGTAACATATAAAATCATGCTCTCCTCATAGGCTTACTGATGCAAAAGTAAATATGATAGTATTTTTTCGTTTAGGGGCAGGCGTTAAAACCGGAATGTTGATAGCATGTTTAGTGAAAAAAAGAACGAGCCATATGAACAATTTCTCGCAAAACAAAAACGAAACCATTCCAAATGTTGTTTAAAATCATTATAAATTACAACCACCACAATAATACAGGAAGGAAAATTAATTATAAGCCAATTACATAGCCATAATCTAAACACGTTTAATTTCAATTAGGTTGGAAATAAGACATGGAATGGGGATAGCCTAGCTAGACACTAGAGGTTTTCTTCGTTTTCTATGATTCAGTTCCGATCCGACCATTTCCGATCCGAAGGAGAGTGTGTATTGCTTACGTTTATTTTGGTTTTCTACAGATCCGGTTTCCAAAAATGATTGTCAAGTCAATAAATTGTTGATTTAATAGGTACTGGAATACACCTGGAAACTTAATTTAAAACCATCCTTATAGCATAGAATCTATGATTAACTTTTAACGTATTCTTCAACGTACGTGTGAATCTAGTACCTTATAAATCAACTATTTATTGACTTGTCAAACAATTCAGGAAACCGGACTGGTAGAAAACAGGCAAATAATTACCTACAATACATACGCTATTAGCTTGCGAAAAGCAAATGTTTAGTGTTACTTATTCTTACAATAAGTCCCAATAACACTAAACCTCATAAAAAGTACGCAACACTGCATATAATTTGATCGAGAATTAATTCAGAAAACAGATATACCAATATATGAGCTTGTCTTGACGATAAACAGGGTCTCACAGTACTTGTAATTTGGGTTGCGTAAAAAAACAACATTATTTTAAATTGCTTAAAATTGTGTAGATAATGACCAATTCCCATTGACTATAGAAAAAACTTAACAAAATCAAATAATAAAGATACAAGTTTGAGAAATTGAAGGTGTTCTCCTTTTGTTTACAATCAAAATGTATTTAAACCACAGTATAATTTTATTTTAAAATCGATTTAAGATATTTTACTTTAGCATATTTGTATTATTACAACTGTTTTATTATTTTAGAAAAACATTTCGTTTTGATAAAATTTGTTATTATTATGAATAATATTATTTACAGTTACGGTTGTTTATTCTGTATAAAATTGTGAAATAATTTGAAATGATGAATTGAATTTTGGAATGAAGCTATAATTTGAAGCAGGGATATGGATAATATACCTTATATTTGCAATTTTTGACAAGATATAGTTTAAACACGTTAAACAAGTAAAACAAACCATTTTGAAAAACTCCGCCCTGTCCCTTGTCTTCTTCATTTTGAGGGCGACGGAGTCCCCGCTCTTGTGGTTGGTAGCTGAAGCCCGCATTCTCACTCCTTTACAGTATAGGATAACCACCAGAGAGGCTTATTTTCAAGCAAACACTGTAGTTACCTTGGAACTGTAAGCTAACCTGATATATACTATCATCTCGCTCTCAATGCAACTACAACATTTTATAACTATAAATCTGTAGAGATGCATTAGTATAAGACAAAGTGTGTGCATATCTTATCTTTTTTATTCTTAAGTTTTGACATGGGTAATTACGTATTTACGATATTTAATATGAACCATTCGGAATGGTTATCATATTAACAATATAATACACGAGACTATAGGTCAGTAGGGCCTACACCACTGATGAACTCAGTTTGTAGTAGGCTACTAATCAGTAATCATCTACACCTAAACTGTAATTAGAAAACTCGTGACGTTCGTAGCTAGCGAATTACATCAATTACGTTTACGTCAATGATCAGAACCTCATACAAGTTTCAAGTTTGAATTTACTAAGTGTTTACAGATGTGGAATGTATTTGAATGCTACTTACTATCACATTTAAAACCAAAATCATTTTTGAAGTGATTTTAGCCAACTTAATAGAGGCGTGTATTAAACCAATAGGCGTTAAATAATTACTTTTACCTAAGTATTATTATCCCTCACATAATTATCAAACAACCGCTGAAGTTTAATGTTTTTATGTCCAAACCTTTTTAAATATGTATTGATGTATGCTGATAACACAACATTTGAATAGAATAAAATTTAAAAATAAAGGATCAAAATGCACATTTTCTAGATTTTTTTATTCTTGACTCATCGTTTGCAAACATAACCGTGTATATACGAAGAAGACCAATTGAGAAATAGTAGCACTGTGTTATCCTATGCTGTATGGAATATTCAGTCATATTGGCTAGTTATCAATTATCAACTATTTAAGATGGGGACCACTATGTGCGTATTTTAACTCAAATATGAGTGAAGGATAAGTGTAGGATGAGTGGCGCGATCTTGTAGTCTTGTTAGTGACTAAGGCATAGCTGTAAATAAATAGCGCATATTCACAGTAATATACAAATAATCTTCATGACTAATAATTAAATACTGTATATATAAATTTCTTTTGAATATAGACAAATTCACATAGATAAAACACATAGAGATAATGTCATCATCCAAATTGTAAAATGCTACTTCTATAAAAAAAATCTCTCTGAAAACAACATTTGTTTTATAGTAGACCTATCCATTTTGGTCGATTCCTTGGTCTTTATTTGGTTCTAGTACTATTTTATCATCACCTGGCCGCTTTACCCGGCTAAAAGAAACGTAAAGTTGACTATGGGTAAATACTGGTTTTCCCCCTTTTTTCAAATAAATACCAACTTTTGTGAAGGTTTGGCCTTGCGCTTTAATATAATAAGTAATAGCAAAAGCTAATCGCAGTGGGAATTGAATCCTTGTAAACCTAAACGGCATATTAGGATCTCTAGATATTAGTTTTATTTTTAGCATGAAAAATACCCCTTTGCCTACTCCAGTAATTACTTCTAACTTAAAATTTTATTCAACATAACTAACACAACCAATCGTACTTCATTAACTAATCCAGACCCTTAAAATTGGGAAAAAGTATATTTCAGCTTTATAATAGACATATTACATTACATATTACCATAGACTAACCAACACAAGTAGACTTCTCATCCCATTGTAAATTTTGAAGCTCGTTTTTCATGTCTAGTTCATGTACGCCACACTAGGGGCTAGTGTCGACGAAATTTTGTTTCTATTATTTTAGGGTTAATTTCTTGATTTGTGCTTTACTGTTTGGTTAAATAACTAAGGGACAATTTATTGTTTATGATTAAATCGTATTACTTGGTTAAACGAGGTTTTAAATGTCTGTATTAACGGGAAACAAATTGTAAACAAAACACGACCTCTACATAAACCGTACAGAACTAACAATAAAATTGTCTTCAGCTGTTCCATTAGGATGAGAAATCTACTAAGGGAGTATGTTTTATCTATGATATTACCATATGATTTAAATAAAGTTAAACCACATGTTTTAAAGCTTTAGTGAGTCGGTGGCTCAGTCGGTAGCGTCGCGGACTTCGGGCCCCAGGCAGCGATGTCGTGGGTTCGGAATCGGATCCTGGTCACTGCCGATAACATTTTATCAGTACAGTTCACCTTTGTACTGTACCGGCTCACTCCTTACTTTGCAGTAAACGATCCACGCACGGGCGCTTAGTCTATGTGGACGGGCAAATGCAAGGGTAAAAGAGGCCGCCAACCTCTTTAAAAAAAAGTACCTAAACAAAGCAGACATTACCTAGATTCCAATGCTATTTAAATGTGAATTATTCTATTCCGTAACAACGTTTTGGTGCATAATTAAGAAAAATGAATATTTTTCCCCAAAATGTCATGCCGAGACCTTTAAAATGAGACCTCTCCCAGCTTTCTACGGCCGTTCACTCACAATTTCATTGTAAAATTTTGGTCTTACGGAATTAGATATATAGATACGAGTAACATTTGCGCGCACAATGAATTCAAAAACGGCTGAAACGATTTACTTTAAATCGTTAGAAATGTCGTAGTTTTAGGCTAAAATCGATATCCATACTAGGCTCTGTTCTGGGTTGATTTATTTTTTGCTAACAACTTTAAATGCAAATTTTATATTAATTGCATAACCTTAATTGTTGCTTCTAAATTGTTTGCCTGTTAATGCGAGCCATGATGGTCAGGGGTCTATGACGGATGAAACCATCTGCAGTGTCCTAGCAAACACGAATACTGGAATAAAACCAGGTATGAATAAACATAAACAAATGGCGTTGTTGTCCCGAATCCTATACTAATAGCATTAACATATATTTTGGCAGTTCCATTTAGGCAATGTTAAATAATGTTTATTTTCGGGCCAAAGACGTAATTTGTTTATGTTTGTGATCCATACCGGTTCTTTTCAATTGTTCTTGCTAGCAAATTACAAAAATGCAGTTCAAAAGAAACGGGCATTCCGATGAATACCATTGTGGTTTGATCATAAAATAGACTTATGGTGTATTATTGAGCAATGGTAGAAATATGTCTGTTCTACTACGCATAGTATTTTACCGCAAAACATTACACTGATATTGAAATAAGAGTCTTGAGGAAAAGCTATGGCTATTGTATGGTCTTTGAGAATGCGCCGCTGGCGCAAAATAACCTATAAAAAATGTTGCCTAATAGTTGATGAAATTCTCAGCAAACTAACTTAGATAACTGAGAAATATATGAAACCTTACAGAAGTATAAGCATATGTTTTGTATCAATCCGAAAATACATTTTACTGTTATCCCCAAAATACGCCAAACTTAACCTCAATCAACAAGATATCTTCTTGCCCTACATTCCTACAGTGCCTCCTCCAGATCCGGACGTAGAAAACTAGATCAAGCGCGTCACTGTGCTATGAATCAATGATTTTGGCTCGTTACGTGAGAAAACCAAGGAATATGCGTGGAAAACAATAGTAAAACAGATAAACGAAATAACTTGACACCACAGTCAAAACTTAAGTTTCAGATGCTAAAGGACAGTTTTGCGTTTCATAGGCTTACACTGTACTGCCATAATGTGAAAAGTCGATTTCTTATAATCAAGATTTCTTCAGTGCACTATACCAAATAATTGGGTTTCGTGTTTAGGATCAGATATAATACCTTTGCTGTACTAGTGTGCAAGGTCGCCATGACAAATAAATAGTACATCAAGAATTTGTACAAACTTCATAATAGTTATAGGCTCTATATCAGTCACATGTTGTTACATGGATCTTTTCCGCTTTTATCTTATGGATAGTTTTTGTAGGATTCCTAATATTTTTAGACCATATTACGGATTGCGAATGCGCAAATACTTGTTCTTACAAAGATTATTGTTTCGATACACTCCGAATAGTTTGTAACAAAAACAATACGAGAGCAACGAATAAAGCGCGATGAACAAGATAAAGTGAATAAAGAAGAGAGAAGATTGCGTAAGATAACAAACAACCTTGACCTCCTGATAAGAGATAAACTGACAGCTGTCAATCATTTGCGGCAACAGGCGAGGAAAGGAACAATCACTGATAAGAACGTTTGATCTCTACCGCAACGAGAGATATACTGTATAGGGTATGTGGTCATTGTATACAGCGCATACACTACCAAGAAGTAAACGTTTTATTCAGTGTTCGGTGGACATAGCAACCAAATAATGAGAGCCCTGTTGTTTATCCGTGCTTCGTTCCAGCTTCCAATGCCGTAATGAAACCCCCACCCGCAATAAACTCAGTGTGTACACTTTTGATAGTTTGATTTTAGTGTAAGTTTTTACGGAAAGTAAATAAAAGATACGCTAACGACACTTAAAACACTGTATATTTACGCTTCTACTGATAACTCACAAGACGATAAATATACTTAAAGATGGTAAGTGGTAATCGATTTCGATTGGACACTCCAATCATCATCAGACCCAATAGGCGAATGACAAGAATCTTGTATGGTCCCTACTTATATCCCTACGTTTTTACTTACATAGTGCCTATCTATGTTAATAAAATATTGATGATAAATATTTTACTTGCCACATAGGTCCATAGGTGGTAGACAATAGGTTACATAAGCATTATAAGTGGTAATTTATACAATGCGAAGGGATATAATTTGACACGAGTTACCTGTACTGTACACATCTACTTATCAGAGTTAAGATAACATTGAAAAGCAACATAAAGACGCGGAATACTGGCGATGATAAGATATAGTTTACCTTCGTTTGTACACTTAAAGCACTTAGTTAAACAGAGCAGAAACTGTTGCTTGATGAGAATTTAGTTCAGAAACAATCTGCGCTTTTATTAGATTAAAATAAACCTATAATGGAATCACATTTGATTAACGATGACATCACAAAAATATTACAGTTGAATAGAATCACAGAACTTGAACTTTCATTATATATCAAACAAAAACATAAAACGATCATATCCCTCCCCTACAGCCTAAGGCAGTTTCTGGTACAGTAGTTTGTATATGGCATCTAAACATTTTAGTAATTACATTATGTATCAAGTAGTACAGCGTAAAGGAATCGATTCACAACATGTATTTCGCTTGTTAGAACACCATATATGGCGTTAATAGCGTGCCGTTGAGCATGGTCACCTAATAATTCGCAACCACTCATACTGTAACCAATTCTATATCCTAGCTAAGTTGGAATTACTCTAACGAAAATGTAAATAAATTATTTGCAGTATTAGCCTACACTTCATCCGATATTCATGATAAATTATGTTGTGCACAATAATCATGGTCACTTGAAAGCCTGGCCCTCTGATGAAAAAATGACGCAGTATTAAGAGTATTGAAGTACAACAAAAACGTTGTTCGTTATTTTCTTCTAAAACTTAAGTGGACGCTTCACGGTGAATAAAAATGAGGTGCATCGAATAAATTCAATAACTTCATATCATAAACCAAATGGCAACGCTTATAGAGCTAAAAATAAAACTAATTTACCCGATTGTATAAACTTATAAAATATGTTTTTTTTTTCAAGTGAAGATACATTAGTGATATTACACTTTCTAAGACAAACAAGCCAAATTAATTGTTTGATACCTCAACATTTATAATTTACGAATTCGTCGAAATCATAAATAATTAAAAACATTAAAGGTAACTCTTACTAACCGGCAAATTAAAATTTACATCCTTGAAGTGAGTCGAGTAACTCCAAATGAGAGTCTGGACTTCATAAAGGGTCCACATCACTTTCAACCACCAAATAAAAATAATGTGAGTGTAGATCAACGGGACACAAGTGAATATCAACCGCACAAAACTTCGGATCATGAAAAACACTGTAAATCCCCGGAGCACTGACACCTTCACAAAGACAACATCTGTTTACGAAGGTGCACCTGGATCGGCTGGTTGTCAGAAACAGCTGTTAGCCGGATCAGCTGATTCGCTGACAAACTATTGCATTGTTTGTGACCCCATTTTGTGGACCACATACAACTGATTGTGTCATCGAAAACGCTTACATTGTAAACTTTACATGTTCACGTTATGGAGCGTTTGTTTGTTAGTTTATCGTTCAACAGTACGTATAAGCCTATGTACGTAATATCCAACAACATTAAATGTTTATATTTTTAAACATTTTTTACGATAATAGTTCGCTGTATTTCGATATTATATATCATATTTGTTATTATTCACATGACAGTATGTCACTAAGACGTATCCTTCTAAAGATTTACATTTAAAACTTTATTACCTACGTTGCCTACTTTTTCAAGGCTAGAAAACTGGCCATATAAATAAATATTGAAAATAACTGTAAAGAAAATAGTGTAAAATAAAAAAAAATAAAAACTCGTCAATTAATTTATACACTGTACCTTGAATAGCTTATGCCTCGATTAAAGAATCTGTTCAATATCCATAGTGAGCCCTAATTATTTAGTATATTCTATACCTAGTCGTATAAACTCATGGGTTTCCTAAAAGTATACAATTCACGGTCAGATCTAATCATCAACTTCTAACTGACAAGTTATGAGAGGTAAACAGTCAAGGCAGTTCAAGATTCTGCAAAAGGAGAAGAGGTCGGCCTCAAATGCTACAGTGTACCACAATCAGTTCATGGGAAACTACAACTGATTGTCTCAGTCTAGAACAATCATCTCAGTGATTAATGTGATAAATATAGTAAAACTTTTCACAGCTTAGTATGGATTGAAACTTTGTCTAGCACCAGGGAATAAAACATCTGAGAGTCATGTATCAGATAGAGGAAATTCTCTAAATATTTGAAGTCAACATCCCACTAAAATTATAAATGTGAAAGTAGTATGGATGTTTGTGTTATAACCAAAGTTCCATCACGTGAAAACTATTGGACCGATCGAGCTGACATTTTGCAGAGAGGTACTTAATAGTCTCGAGAAACACATAGACGTATTAAAGTTGTTAAAATAATATAGGGCTAGGCCCCACGGGTGTTCAGAGTTTCCATGTTATTCTTGTATGGAATTAGGTAAAGAATTTTGCCAGCTGTTTCAACTGAACAACTTGGTTCTATGATATTTAATAGCATTACAAAGACACAATGTTTACCAAAAGGGTGCAGCACTGTAATTTTTTTGTTGCTTGTATGACACAGCTAAACTAAGCAGCAACAAAAAGCTGTGATACAAAATGAGAACTGTCAAATTATAAATTGTTTACAGTTATGCTTACGTTTATAATTTAATAAATAATTTGTGATATTGTGCGAAAGTTTGATAATTTACTTTTTTCTATTGTTTATGTGCAGTGGTAGAACATTATGGCTATGGTAGATGAGTTATAATATAGCATACCATAAATTTAAAGAACCAAATGTTCTCAAACCGAGTCCTCCCCCATTTTAAAGGCACAGCACGAGTATAACTGGGAAGGACGGGTACTCTGCTAGTATCAATATAAACAAACAAATTAGGTTAATACTCCTTTTATACACAGTGAGAGAAGAATGTGATAAAGTTTTGATGTTATACAGGGTGTTCATTTGAAAACTTTCCATATCTTTTGTGTGCAAAGGTAAGGCTTTTAACACTTGTTTGTTCTCATTTCCCCCTAATTTGGACATGCCAAATCCAATAAAATTATTTTCAATTTCGAAAAATGCCCCAAAAGGGCCCAATTTGGGGGGTAGGGGTGCTTTTTGAGAAATTTTCAAATGTAAACATGGGTTGTGTGATACATCAATTTAAAGGACCAATAACCCCGACTATTTTGGTGCAATAAAAATGTTTCTTTCTATCTCTTACCGTTTAAAAATTGCAGTAGAAAAACTGAATTTTCTATGGTAAAATTATAACTAGTTTTCTAACAAAACACATTGCACTTTGCTCAACGATGTAATGATTAATTACAAATTGATCAACTACTTTTACTTGTGTCAGTTCATCTTGGACCCTTCATCCTGTTTTTTTCTCATTGGGAACTGAGCCAGTTTCAGAAATTTCTTAACCAAATCATTTACAGCTTTATGACTTAAGGTCTTGCCTGGATATTTATTGTTAAACACTTTGCAGTTATCCTGAAACACTTTTGTTCTGCCCGATAAGTAAAAATAAAGTCTATTTTTTAAAGTGTACACCATATTCGATTAGATGCTACAGAAAATAGTACTTTTTGAAATTAGTACTACCGTTGACTAGTCAATGGTATACAGAAAGCAGCCCACATGTAGGTTGTCCTCATCAGCTATAAGACTTGTTTTTCACAAATTAAAACGTAACGACTCAATCAGGGTATCAATAATTATGAATTGTTTCCTTCAGTTAATGCACCATTAAATGTGTCTAGAGACGAATTTTGGCTGTTTTATTAGAAAACTAGTTACAATATTACTATGGAAAATTCAGTTTTTCTACTGCAATTTTTAAACGGTAAGAGATAGAAAGAAAACTTAAATACGTAAAATGTTTGTTAAAAAAGGACCTTTCACGTGGTATGAAATTTGTCATACCTTGCTATTTAAGAATTTTGAGTTATCACCTTTCTTTTATTCTTAAAATTTGATATTTTTTAAAAATTAGAAGATAACATGGAAAATGCCCTTATTACAAGTTATCTTAAAGAGTAGATCAAGAATAAGCTTGGAAAGAAATTTGGCGCTGTTCCGTTCAGTAGTTTGGGTAATACGGCACTTAACTTCAAAGTCGTTTTTAAAAACGTTTTGACCCACCCTGTACATACGGTTAAAGATAATTACATTTTTATTGCACCAAAATAGTCGGGGTGATTAGACCTTTAAATTGATGTATCACACAACCCATGTTTATATTTGAAAATTTCTCAAAAAGCACCCCTACCCCCCAAATTGGGCCCTTTTGGGGCATTTTTCGAAATTGAAAATAATTTTATTGGATTTGGCATGTCCAAATTAGGGGGAAATGAGAACAAACAAGTGTTAAAAACTTACCTTTGCACACAACAGATATGGAAAGTTTTCAAATTAACACCCTGTATAATTGTCCAATGGTAAGTTATGTAAACACTTAACATTACAGCATACAACACGTAGAAATGTGGATTTGATGAAAGGTAAAGTGTTATAGTAAAATCCATTGAATCACATGGTCAATTGTTAAAAAAATAAGATTTCGCGGAAACACGTTGAATGATACGTTTAAAAATTACCAATTCCATAGCTCGGTACTTTTTAAGGCCAAGTAAAAAATATTCCTTTGAGAATTATAATTATAATGACTTCCCAAAAATGTGTCTTATGTAATAAAGTAATGTCGTGACGCAACTCAATTTGGTTGAACACAACCTCAGCGGGTTATCTTTTTGAGATGTTTTAAGAATCAAGAATCTTCATTTGTCAGAACTACTTTGTATTGGCAGTCGTCATCATTAAGGTAGTTTATGCCTGGTAACTCTTTAAGTTCGGGTTATACCTGGCCTCAGGTTATACCTGTTTATACATGTCCATTTACATCCATTCTCTATACATATTACTTAACTACCTTTTAAGCTGCTACGATTAAAATGGACAATCTGTTTGTAAACTACTGTTTGTGCCATTTTATTACAGAAATTAAACAATCAAATTGACAGTGGTAAAACATAAACTGTGAAATCTACAATTAGATAATTTATAAACGTCGAGTTTACATCAACACTTTAAAATAACCAGTAGTGAAACGTCCAGAACAAGCTTAACTGACCACAGTAGGACGATGAGTTCATTTGCAGTATACTGTACCAAGTTAATGATGGGAACATTTGATTATAGAACACTCAAGGTAGACCTTTCTGCATTGCACGACCAACAGTTACAATAAGAACACTAGGTAGATGTTTGTAAGTCAGTGAGAGTATTTTGAAGGCCCATCTCTGGGTACTAGGTACAGTACTGTACTATGTAATAGTTCAACGCCTCGTCATCCGCCCCACGCATGAATTCAACACAACTCGACTGAATTAGTGAACAACCGTCAATATTAGATCTGTGGAGCTGTTATGTAGTGTTGTGTGCAGAATAGTTTCACACCGCGGGGCGTACATACACATACACATACAACGGTACATAAACAAACACTGTCGGCGTCATGGTTTAAAATAAACTCTGTTCAACGTGTTTTAGGTACGAAAATAGGATACAAGATAACCATTTACACTCATGATTTGATTGCTTACATAGGTCTTTGAAAAACTATCTTCACAACAACAATACCGGTACACATTTTAAGTCTGTATATCTAAACCACTATAAAACCACAACTGAGTTCAATAGCAAACAAACGTATTTAATCAAACAAATCATTGTTTATATGATTCGTAATGACTAAAATGAATGCAATAACATTCAGCTATTATTAGGGAATTTTAATGACAAGGACTAATTTCAGCTCTTTCAAATCTATTAGAACAATTTCGTACTACATTTTTAATTCTAGTATTAGCATTATTGCACAGAATCTATCTTCATTCAACCTAAACACGGTATAATGAGGCCTACTTGAATTGGCAATGCAATTGAAACTAATGAGTTATAATATATTATTAGTTGATAGAATACTAATATTTTTTTTGAATACTACCTTTGACCATTATAAACATAAGTTCTAACAATAAGTTTACCATCGTTAAATTAAATTACATGGAAATAAAAATGACATTTTAACCATATAAACAATGCATTGAGAGCGAGCGAGCTAATCTACATAATAAACACACAATCACTAAATAAGAAAACCGAACTGAACAATAAACGCAACCGAGCAAGGAAACGAAGTAAACTGGTCGCAATTGAGAAAACCAG
Source organism: Macrosteles quadrilineatus (assembly GCF_028750875.1). NCBI lineage: Eukaryota > Metazoa > Arthropoda > Insecta > Hemiptera > Cicadellidae > Macrosteles > Macrosteles quadrilineatus. The sequence continues at coordinate 19,407,169 of NW_026542594.1, forward strand.
AACAAAACTAGAACCAGCTGTGAGTCGTGCTGCGCATGCGCTACTGTGGCACTCACACTCACACTAATGTCAGGTGATACAGTACAGTAGTCACAATTCACATCACAATGAATGAAGCCCACTGAATCATGCTGTAGGAACGCCACGCCGGCCTAAAGCCCGCTAAATTGGCGAGGCCGTCCCAAACGGTGGGAAGGTAGGCTTCCTTAGGGTGGAAATTATAAACAAACTGTCAATACCGTACTATGATCTTGTAATATATTCAGCTGTTGGTTGGACTATGTACGATTTTGACTATCATAGTGAATGGTACGACAATCGTACGAGTATTTAGCTGAACCACATAGGCTAGTTGTGTGTGGCTAAACGACACCGGGTATTTAATTATCAAATTTAATGAGCAGGTTAAACACACGATTCCACACTGAACACGATAGTGGTACGAATTCGAGTAGCAGCAAATTCCCAAAATATAAATGGTCTAAACCAGAAACAGACTAAAAATACTCAAATTGAATCAAAACATCTGGACCAGCTTTTCCAGCTGCCACGTTGGTAAGTTTGGCTGGGAATGCGATGACTGCGTTCCAGAATCTGCAACCTGCGTCACAACCTGAGTAAAGACGTAAACAGACTTGTAGTTAAACCAAATGTGCAATACCAAGTTCGAACACCAATGTAGTTGTTTGGGATACTATATTATAATAATTGATTTTTAATCTATTGCGATTTTCACATCCTATTGCTACGATTAAGATCACAATTAATTATGTTGACAACATTTTGTTCAATATTTTAGAGTTAATTTTAAAGTGCACTAGTTGAAACTAACAACAGTATACAAATAAACCGTTTAACTGGTTAAAATTGTATTTTATTAGTTTAAATATAGAGTCAAAGTATCACTAAATAAATAGTACCTAAACATTAAAACGAAATCTACATAAGGACATACAGTATACGTTCTTTAATATGGTATTCAACCAAGTCATCAAAATAACAAAGCTATCAGCGGGCACGTGAAATCTATGTTCAAAAATATACAAAATAATTTGCACGGTTGCAATCTTTGTATTGTATGTTGAGTGTGAAACGACCAAAGATGGAGTTTGAATTACAACTTTATCAATTTACATTCACAACGAATTAAACAACAAGAATGAAGGCGAAACAATGAAAACAATATATTCGAGTGTAGAATTAATCAAGGGTGTATGTATATTCACTGATCCTGGTAAAATAAAAATTGCAGGCTACCCTAACTCTTTGAACGCGTAAGAGATTCTTAAGAGGTGCATTTGTTAGAAAACTAGCTACTGTACCCGTGCTTTACAACGGGGATAACGAAAAGAAATAGTGCTGAGCTGCACTTTGTTTAAACAATGTAACTTTTTACTGCTACTGCTATAACATGAACATCATAAAATCCAACTTAATTCTTTAGTTGAAACAACTGTCAAGAGTATTTTATTATTTTTACTTATGTATACATTGTCCTATAAGGCAAGCATCGGAAACTCCAGAGCCAATGAGGAGGAGCCCAAGTGATTGTAAGATACAAATAGACCTATGAGTTAATGAGGAATATGAGCTTTCCAAATTTCAGCCCAATCCGACCTTCCTAATACAGTAATATTAGTATAACCTTCATAATATTAGTATAATTTTTACGACTACCATACTACGAAATGCCTCCTATTTAATGGCGGCTCGCATCCTCCAGAAAAGGTAGAACTTTCATCCGATTTACTCAGGCAGCTGACTATACAATCCATACGGCATTATAAAAACTTGCAACAGAATGTAAACATCCATGTCTACATATCACTGACTTGAGCAGTCCCACGTCTTTGGTCGTCCCACAACTATTATTCATAAGTAGCTCAAACTGATTACTCCCCTGTCACAACGTGTTGCAACTTAGGACGACTCCGGAACTTTCCGCGCGATATTTATTTGTTATTGAGTTTCCAAGCAAATTACTTGAGCGTGGGTAGAGCGAGACAGAGAGAATACTGATATATCACATTGATTACACATACAAACTTGTAGATTTGTTAACCTTATAAATCTGTTGAAAACAGGTTAATTTATGTCCTCTATATATAGATCTTTTGTTGTTTACTAGGATTACTTGATTTTTACTATATTTGAGATGTAATCCCCTCGCAAAGTGTCTGACGATCAAGTCAATGTTAATATTTCTACACAAACCCATTTCATAATCAGTTTTGCTGCGTTCTAAGAACGCGTATTCTGGACCTATTTACTACAGCAGAAGGAAGCCCGTACAGAAAATTAGTTATGAGTTTTGTACAAGATAGTTAAATTTGTGTATTAAGAGCGCAAAGTAAGTATATCCCGCTCGAGAACTGCATATGGCCGTATATTTCGAGAGCGGCAGCGGCAATCTAAGTTTGTGCTCGTAATACCAGAGATTAAATACCACTTTTGTATACTTCTTTAATCTATGGTAATACAGACAAGATTTTTTCCATCACCATAATTAACTTCTCATAACACACAGATTAACTTCATAGATGTGCATAAAATGCCATTTAGGTTATGTTTGCTTTTTAAAGGTTATACAGGTTGATAACTAACGTACCGGATCCGCGGATGTGGTTGGTCTAGAAACGAAAACTAGGAAATCAGCTGATTTCGCGATTGGCAATGAGCTATTTTGCGTACTCTTTACAGGTATGGCAATGTGATCATTCCCATGCAGAGAAAGGAAAAGAACCTTCCCCGACACAAAAGACACAAGTGTAATAAGATGTGAAGAAAAAAAGATAAAGTGCTACCGATGAAAAGTCAATGGAACGAATAAAGGTATTTAGGAATGCACTATATTACAGGAGTTTTGGAACCAATTACTCGGAATAGCAATATGAATATACCAATCAACAAGCTATGACAAATCCATTACATTGTTTTTGCGGGGAATACGCTTCATGTTAGAATTTGTTCTTGTTTATTTACAGTAACAGTGTAACTTGTGAATTTATTGCTTAACTTACTAGTAGATGCAGTTGTTTCGTATCCCTAGAGGGGTACGTTTCTAATCTACATATAAAATGTAAAAATACCTGTAATACAGTCAATGGGTTTCCGTTAAGTAACCACTAGTTTTGAACCTATTAGATAACATAACACTTATTTTTGAAAATCCTCTTCTTCCCTGGGGTTGTGAAGATTGGGTCAATGTAACATTGAAAGCGCACGCCTGGTGTTGCCAGCAGATATATAACAATAATAAACTCACGACTTTTCTAAAAGTCAACAACGAGTGTCAATCAATTTGAATTGAACCATGATCTAAAAAATATTCAATCGATAGGTATTTTGCAGTAATAACAAAGAAAATTAAGGTTTGTATGTTAAAAATAAACTATAAATTCACTTCGGATGCCTTCTGATGTGTTTATACACTAGAGATTTCCTTCGAAAAGTTAACAACATAGAATTATCGAAGTTTAACACACTACTAAGTACGATTTTGTTTAGAAACATTATCGGATAAGTAAACGTCCCGACTACATTTAATGACTTGAATCTCTTCCATTTGGACCAACTGATTGTGCTTATCGCCTTCTTGACTCACTCTTATCACCTCTTATCATTTCATTTTAGAGCATGTGACAGGACGAGATTTGATAATCCAGGTGTTTACTATATTATATTGGTTGAAATTATATAAAGTGGCAACGTTAACTAATTGGAAATTCCTGATTTTGCTAATAATCTTGGTCGTTTCACGATAGTCCTAACACATCGATTGCTCATACAATTGTATTTTAAAAGGATTTTTTACATAAGAAATGACATTACGTTGTGTGTTTACAGTTATAGTTATAGTTATATAGTTATAGTTTTATAGTTATAGTTTTATAGTAATAGTTTTAATGTTTTCCGAATATTTACAAAACCAAATCGTAAAACTTTATAAACAAACTTGATTTGAGCTTCTGGAGCTTATATGAGTTAGGTCTATCATGGTATGTTTGTGCGAGTTACTTTATTACGTAGCTTTATTTCATATACATATTTTTCCCATTCGCTGTATAAATTTAAATTTACCTTCACCAAATAACGTTAATACTCTTTCGTCACAAATGGTGCAAAGCTCTTAATATTTAATATTTAACATTTACCGACAAAAGAAACTGAGTCTATTTGATTACTGTCCAAACCCGCAGCCCCCAATCCATTTCCTACTCTCGCTCCGCCTAAAATCCTATATATTAAAACGTAACAGGGGTTTTTTATTTCACGATTCTGAATCAACGACTTGATGGATTTTCATGATTTTTGTGTTGAATGAAAGATAATTTTGAGAACTAGAGAATGTCGAAGCCATATTTTAAGTTTAGGGTTTCAGTTTTTTTAGAAATTAAGTTTACAATTTAAAAAAGTCTAGCAGCCGACGCTAACATTTTACTCTAGCTTTTGGTATATTTGCTTAACGTGACAGCTGTAAACATTCAGCGTTTTCAAAACAAATTCAGCATTTGGATGAAAAATGAAATGACATACATAGAATTGACTTATTTACACTACGTGTATTGCTATAATCATTGATACATTCATTTATTCGGTAAGAAGATAAGAGATTTTTTTTTAATATAGGCCTACATAGTAAAATACTAGTTATGGTGTGGGTAAAATATGTGTGCGCACTATGTGTTTATTATTCGTCGTGTGTTTGTGTAAATGTAAAAAAACTGTTACTGACGACCTTCATATGAAGTAATTCATCCTTGTACTCACCTGATGATGACCTCCTAGCAGGTTGAAACTAGTTGTGGAGACAACAATTGGATTGCATGAATAAGGTATTTAAACCACTATCATAGTAAAATACTAGATGTTCTAATTAATTTTTCTAGCATTCTTTAAAATATTTAGTTTGTTTTACTGCTATATAATTTGTTAACAGCTGGTTGAATAAAAAAATATTTTATAAAACTACAGTATGAGGTTAGTTTATTTACTCTGTGATTTTGTCATTGATTATAGGAAAAAGTAAGATTCTATAACCATTGCTGTATACGAATCGAAGCTCACGAATCTTCAAAAGAAAGATTATAAATATTGTACTACTTGGCTTTTTGAGGAAAGGTTAGGAAAATAACAATGATTACATGTTTTAATTAATCTTGGCAGCTTTTTCTTTACGGTAAGTTTTGAACTGCTTAAGCTATGCTTGAATTAGTAGACACACTATATACAGTTGTAATGGACTACTCGATTCCCGTACGTAGGACGGGCCAACAGCTCGTATGCATTTAAATTATATTAGACTAAGGAGGGTAATTTTTTTCTTTTGTGTAAATAGTATCAATATTTAGCAGCCAGTGATGAACTCTTATCAAGCACAAGCAAAAGCCCATGTGATAATTTTTATGTTACATATGTAATTCTGCTCCATTATTTGTTAAAAATGAAGATTGATTTGATTTGATATACAAACTAACTCTGTCATGTCACAGAAAATCATTGCCTCAAATGTATATACAGTAATACAATAACGACAACAAAGCATGATACAACTTAACACTATAATTTTTTTAATTCTTCCAATTTTTAACTTCCAGTAACCCAATACTAATCATATGAAGTTAGTACAACAAACTAATGATTTTTTTTTAACATTTAATATCATCGATGTTAATGTCATTTGTTTAAATGTAACAACATATTTTCCACGAATACTAGAAAAATACCGGTATGGATCGTAAACATAAACAAATGACGTTTTTGGTCCGAAAATAAAAAAAACCCCTACACTAATAGCATTAATTAAAATATGGTTTTGTTTACTTTTGGGCCAAAAACGTCATTTGTTTATGTTTATAATCCATACCGGGTCTTTTCTAGTATTCGTGATATTTTCAGTAAAAATCTTCGACTACAATAATTTTAACATGTGCCACATTTTAACCAAAAGAGTCCTTAGTCATATTCCAAAAATAAAACTTATCTAAACGACTAATGCTAAAAACACTCACGTTCAACACGAGTGAAAATATTCGCATTCCTCGGCGTAATCATAAGAACACAGACCGCCGAATGAGTGAGTCACGGACGTTTAAATGGTTATCAGAGGTTATGGCGGGAGATGCGTCACACGGCGGTTCCAAGAATGAATGAATCAGCTGATTGAGACGAACGGCTGTTATCAATTGATTGTGTACTCTTAACATATGTTCATCTGACTCTTTGCAACCTGTACCTAAGACGTAGACTAGGAAAATAGCTATGCAATGAACAATGAATCTGGCAACTGCCATAAGGAATTTTTGACAATATCTTGGTTTGTAATTAAATTAAATTTAAATAATCAATGTTTGTTGAACGCGTTTTACCAGTTTTCATCTGACTTACGATTGGCAAGGTCAATATTTGCTCCGTAAAAATGAATTTTTATCAAATTACTTATCATTAATATTTATAAAATAAATTCAATTCCGGCAGCAAAGCACACATGGTTTGAAGCTGATAAATGCAATGGGAGTGTAGAGTTGCGTGAGATAACGCTTAAGATTACAAAAATCAGTTATTTCTTTAGCCAATAATACCGTGGCGTCGTCATGGAGACAATCTGCCACCAATGTTAACCCTACTCTGTTAAATTATCCTATAGGTTATGTAGAAACTGTCCTCCTCACTCATTGGTCCAATAAGTTTACTTATTAGGTTTACCTAGGATGGTTTAACCGAGTTCTTGTTCTAAACATAAATTATATTATTAAGATAAGATCTTATTGTTAATATTTAACTAATTAATTACTTTGTTTTAAGTGTAATGTTAGTGTTATGTTTTTCTTATTTGAAATTTGATGCCAGTCATAAACATTAAGAAAGATTACCTCAATTTTTATAACGAAGTATTTTAGACTATTTCTGTGATTATTGTTTCTTGTATGCACTGTATCTTTTTGTTTGTAAATTGTATAGAAAGGAACAGTAAAGATTTCTAAAAAAATCGTGTAAAACACTTATCTTAAAAATAGTTTCTTAAAATCTGGTTTACTCCCGTTTTTCGGTAGCTTGAATTCCCAGAAAACAATAATATTAGATTATTAAAATCCGTCATTCTCTGGGATGTTCCGTTACCGGTTCTGACGCTATACATTTTCTAAACTAGTTCTATATAAGTTAGGTATCTATGTGGGCAAACCCCGTTGTAAATCACGCGTACACCCATAAGTAATAATTACACTACCAAGCTCCTCGAACCTAAAATCAAAACCAAAATACATCTTTAAGCAGGCCACATTCAATGGGACTCGATTAAAATTTGTGTTTAAATTCATTCATATCCGGGTGGATTCTTATCCCAAACAATCCCAGTGGTAGTCGTGAGGTCCGGTTCCTCAGCCATCAATTATCTCTCTGAGACACGAATATGACTCACGGTCGTGGTAGGGATATCATCATCTACACGTGGATACATAGGGTGTTACTGAACTGACATGGGACTATCAACATCTACACGTGGATACACAGGGTGTTACTGAACTGACAAGGGGCGACGCAAATGAAAACACCATAATATTAAAGTGACAAGAAGTCTTCACATAATACAGTAGCCTACTATATTTATGATGTGGCGAATGTTTGATATAATTACTAAAATTGGAAGTCTAACCAACATCAAGGACTAATTATTTTGGGGGAAATGTTCAGTAATCGAACACTTCAGCTTACAGTTGAAAGCGTTATTTTAATACAGTATACGCTTTTTTCCGCGACCGAGGTATTTTTGACCGAATTTTCAAATGGATCAGCTTATTATATGCTCTAGTATTTATAAGAGTTCGTTAAATTATAATAATATTAATAATCTCTTATATTAATACGTGAGAGCTGTTTTTTTGAACACTATTCCTCCCTTATATGTGGACCAATTCAACGTTCAAAAGATTCGGCTCATTTCGTAGTTTTTGCATTAAGGTTTTAGAATTTAAAAGTTCTTACCCTTAAGGGCGTGAGATCCTTTCAAGTCCGGGGTTTCACCATAAGAATTACATTGAACAAATTTAATAACAAAAACAGCTGTATATAAAAAGAAACTCGCCAGCTTCTTGGGAGTAAATATTAATGTTTGTAATATTCAGGAGGTTCAAAAAGTCAATCAGCTTTGTAGGAAGAACTGAAAATTTCTTGAGTTTAAAGAAGAAATATGTAAAACAGGGGGAGGTTAAGAGGAAATCTATACGTATGAGAAGAGTAGGAGATAGGCCTGGTCTAACAGCAATGCTAACAGTAAGGAATCCAGATACACAACACTTGGAGGGATGAATAATTTTTACCAGTTCTGCTATGCAACTTATTTTGCAAGTAAAAAAATCATGAAGAATATACAAATCATGTTGTCACAGTGGTGAAGAAAACCTACCTAATGTCAGATCAAATGAATACATGCAAGAAATGTTTACAGCTGTTAACATGTTGTCTATAAGTAGGGAAATATTTGTATAACACAAAAAAATTAGGCGGCTTCTAAAAAATGATAAAATATCTCTACAATAAGTGTTCATTATTTCAACCCGTTAATAATAGAGTGAGTATTTCAATTAGTTACATAAGCTTTCAGTCTATTAAACTTGTCAAAATAGAAAATTATGACTGTTATTACTGCAGTTTTAAATAACGCCTGTATATAATAACAGTACTTGACAATTGCTCGATTTTGAGCACTCATAGAAGATGACTGTGGTTTTTTAATAACTCCTGTAAATACCGATACTTGACAATTGCTCGATTTTGAGCAACGGGCACACTAGTGTATATTTTAATACATCATAACTTGTTATAGTTAATTTGTCAGTTTTACAATTCACGGCTTACAGCTAGGTGTCTACAGATATCAGTAAATCTGATACTTCCTATACATGAGCTGGATTGTATCTGGATGATTTATACAAGACTCAAGGTCCGCCCGCTCCCGCACATCCAGGCAGCTTGTCTACTATAATGAAGATTCATTTGAGAATCCACATTTAATTTACACCTGTAATTAGCCTGGCAACACCTGATGGGAACGTCTTGTTACAGAATTACTCGTTAAAATGTTTATACAAAATTAATGCTAATAATGAAGTATTTTGGTGGCGCACGCGTGCGCAAGCGTGCGTCTAAAATCAAAATCTGACTGAGATCAATAGAAACAAAATTTTGGAAATGGTACAACTTTCCACTTTGAAATATCAATACAGAAATATCAATACACGGAATATTATGACTACAGTGACTTTTTCTTGGCGAAAACAATTAACCTAGTGTAATTCTCCACAAACAAAAATAATAACTTGAAAGTTATAATTATTTTTAAAAAATCATTACCCTACATATGCAATTTTATACCTCAGTAAATAAAACAATTGCATATTTTTAACAGAATCGCTCCAATTTGATACTACTGCCTACATAAAAGGCGTTTGCCAATTATTTCGCTAGTAACTAATACAGTAGCTCATAGAAAATAATTATAAATGGACAATATCCAGATACCATTTTATTATTTCTATTCTATACTTGGAGTTATCTAAAGATATTTATTTACACAGTATATTATGTGTGTACCAACCTAACCTGTGGCTTACTTGTATTGTAACTAGAGGTCGTAAAGTGGTCGAAAGCCTGTACATATTCGAAAGCAAAAATATGTACAGGCAAGGCAAAAAATCAAAAAAGCAAAGCAAAAAAGTATGGGTAATTTTGGATGATAAATTTTGTAAGAACGTGTGGAATCGTTGCTAATAATTAGATAAAGTTTTTATTATCATGGCTAATTTTAATATAAGTTATTTAATCAAGGAAGAACTGACCTATGAACTAATTTGTAGAGGTCAGACTATTGTTCAAAATAATGTAGAAGCTTTAAGTAAAAAGCTAAGATCAACTCAAGAAATACCTACAAGTGCAAACTATTTACAAGGAAAATTATCTCCAAGCGATGAATGTACAGACAATGTACAGGCAAAACGTACAGACTTCTCTATTTTCACCCCACGCTGTAAATGAAACATGTGATTGGAATTTCTTCCATTTGTTTTAATTTTCTGTTTATATTATTTCATTGTTCTTTCGTCACCAGCATGGCAACCAATACAATTCAATGTTATTTTTTTTTTATTTTAAATTCTTTATGTGTTTATTTTTTAGCCTATTTCAATTTATAAAGGGATTTGCACATAGACATGAAAATATGTTTCTAACAGTATGCGTAGACTTTCCCTGCGATGCACAGTAGTTGAGAAAAAAGGTTTTCAAGAAACGTGCTTACCTATTAATATAAAGGATAATATATCAGTGTACTGTTTTACTTTCCCAATTTAATTAAATTTAAAACCCGGCCATATTCTATATTTTTATCAAGCAATGATACTAATATTAAAGCATAGGCCCTACCTACGCAAAATGTGCACATTTGAATCATCACATTTTGTATTCTCATATGCATAAACACACAGTCTCCACTTGATACGACACCCACCTCCTCGCTGTCAGCTGATCTAGACAAACCAGTTGAGTGAAGACACATGATCCCTCCTGAGGGGATTATTTGGCTAACGAGATAATGCCAGTCACTGTACCGCGCGCGCGACAGCTGATTGTTACCGTGGGCGGCGGAAGTAAGAGGGCGGTGGACGGTGGACGGAACCATAGAAATAAAGTTGTAGTTCTATGGACGGAACCAACAATAAGCTCAGAAGTAGAATCTTCATTGGAAGGCAAAATCAAATAAAATAACGGTCACAACCCAAAATAAAATATTTATACGTATCGATTTCAACGGATATGGGTTTTCTCTACATAGAGACATTTTTATTTTCTAAGAGATTAGAACCTGCAGGGTATGCGCGTCACCATTTCATACATATACCCAGTGCGCAAGCAACAAGGTACTGGCCAAAATCCCTTTCAGTCTGGCTATAACAAATGTCAGTCGTCAAAAGTCGTAGAAACTGATATCACCGAATCTGAAACCTCGTCCCTCCCCTTTCTTTTTCCCTGGCTGGGACGATTGACATCGCCGCGCCGGTTGATGTACCTAAATAAGTTAAAATATATTAAGTTATTAAGATTGCCAAATTCCGAACACGAAATAATTAGCTTTTGTTAGGGGTTGCCGGCAACGGGGGTTTAAAAAGTGGATTTCCCCGTACGAGAAACCGACATAAAATGTGTTGAGACAATGTAACAGAAATTACATACGTGATCAATAGTTCTCTCTTGCCAATCCAAGTAATTCAAAATTATCTCAGTCAAGAATTCAGTATTCCATAGTAAGGTAGACTATGTATTAGTTAATCATGTCAATGCAACTCTGAGATTTTCAGGTAGGCCTAGTAGTTATGTTATAAGGTCTTCATGTTGCAAACTAATAAATCACAGCTCGTCAAAAAATGACTTAGGGTGTTTACGGCAATGGGCCCGATCAGCCTCAATGTGAAGCCATTTTCCCTTTAAATTAAACCACATCCAGCGCTTCTTACACCCTCAGTTCAATTAACCTAACCAATTTATCTTTGGAACACACCAACACCTAGCCACTCATGTGGTAACTAAAGTTCGTGTTCCTAACTTGTTTTTCTACGCCAGTGGCATTTCACGAGAGAGTCACGAGAGAATAAGTGTTTAGTGGTGTTTACTTCCATGTAACCCTAATCTATCCATGTAAATCTTCCATTATTCCATTATACACACACATCATCGCTAAAAATCGGTAGCATCGTTACAAGGGTATCCCGTAATTAGCTGCTGTGAAAGTATGAAACAATTTAAAAAATATAACATTCATAATTTAATAAGCTAATTTAAATCAAATCAACCTAGTTAGGGTTAGTTTTTCAGATATTATAAGTGCAAAGGAAAAGCCGACATGGCGTAGCCCCGGTACGTTTTAGGGATGTAGATTTAGATACAGTGGTGGCGAAGTCTGGGTAAGCTACCTGGACCCAAGATCTATGGAGACCTGGACCTTCCAAACAAACGGAACTGGTGGGATTTATGTCCAGACTTCCAAAATAGAAGTCCAGCGCTACTAAACTAAGACGAAATTGGGAAAAATACAAGGAAAAACAAATTTTAGCCTGCATGTAGGTTTTAGTAAAAAATATTATACCCAGTTTAAATGTTTTGTAAGTTAGATTGATACAAAGGCCCTAAAGTAGTAGGCAAATTAAGCAGGGGGCCTATTTCATAATAAACTACAAGTTACAACTTGTAACTTGTAATTTCCATTAGATTTGCATTGGGAGATCAGCTGATTTACTAATATTAGTTTGTACTTTATTATGAAATGGGCCCCAGTTCATTTTTACAAAAGCCGCGCTTCTACACATATTTCTTGGCAAAAACATGACTCATCGCCGCTCCTTCTTGAACTTTATCAGATAAGTTGAACGTTCATATAAAGCAATAATCAGGCCTACCTTCAACAGAATCAGGGCAGACGTGAGCCGCGATCTGATTGGCCAATTAGCTATAGCATTTCCATTACAAAAATTGCAGTTCAACTTTCTATGAGTCTTCATTGCAAACTGCTCATTAATTAACTTGACTTTATATTGAGAATTCGTAAAACTTGTTTGACAATTAGAGGTTTAAGTATACGCCTCCAATGGTAGATTTTATCAACGAGAGTGATCAAATTTTGTTGTGATTAAAAATAGACCATTACTAAATATAGGGCTTTACAAGAAGTGAATACAAATTTGGTTTTACGTTTACGATCATCAAAATGTTGTACAGGTAAATCTAGAAATGTTGGGTTGGATTAGCTTAGAACGACGCCAAAACACCAGGGTGCTGAAGATAAGTGGTGAATGTTTATAAAATAAATAAAATGGCAGTTACTGATCAAGGTCATACAGGTAAATCTAGAAATGTTGGGTTGGATTAGCTTAGAACGACGCCAAAACACCAGGGTGCTGAAGATAAGTGGTGAATGTTTATAAAATAAATAAAATGGCAGTTACTGATCAAGGTCATACAGGTAAATCTAGAAATGTTGGGTTGGATTAGCTTAGAACGACGCCAAAACACCAGGGTGCTGAAGATAAGTGGTGAATGTTTATAAAATAAATAAAATGGCAGTTACTGATCAAGGTCATACAGGTAAATCTAGAAATGTTGGGTTGGATTAGCTTAGAACGACGCCAAAACACCAGGGTGCTGAAGATAAGTGGTGAATGTTTGTAAAATGAATAAAATGGCAGTTACTGATCAAGGTCAGCTGGTCTTTTGGCACAGTCTAAACCATTCATTAAAATCCCGTTGATCAATGCGAGTTTTAACCATTTAAAGAGCTACAGTAATGACATTGCCAGGATCAAAAAGACAACATTTTGTTCACAATACTAATACATTCACTCAACTACCAAGGTATGTATTCGATGGTTGTTTCAAGTATTCAATTTCCTATAGGCAAACTGTTGTTTGTACAGTACATAAGTTTTTAAATTACCAAACACCATTATTTATGTTCATTGTTCCATCAAGATACTTAAAGGTAATATTAGAAGATATCTCAATATTGGTCGCTCGCTCGGCGGGCTCGAGGTCACAACCAACGCTCATTAAAATTCATTAGTTCGTTAATTTATTCCATTACACCCATATTTTCTAAGTAAATTTTAATGAATTTATCGTCTCCCGCGGTCGCGGAAATATCGTTATCTACCGCGTTCATGGAAACGTCGTCATCATCTTCCGCAGTCACGGAAATATCATCGTTGTCTCCCGCGGTCACGGAAATGGCATCGTCATCTCCCACGGTCACGGAAACGTCGTTGCCGTCACCCGCGGTCATGGAAACGTCATTGTCTTCACCCGCGATCACGGCAACGTCATCGTCGTCTCCCGCGGTCACAGGAACGTCATCTTCGTCTCCCGCGGTCACGGAAACGTCATCATCGTTTCCCGTGGTCACGGAAACGTCATCGTCCACATGCGCGATCGCGGCAAAATCACTAACATATCCCGCGGCCGTTTGGACATCATCATCATCGTCTCATGCGGTCACGGAAACGTCATCGTCCGCATGCACGATCACGGAAACGTCATCGTCGTCACACGCGGTCACGAAAACGTCATAATCGTCTCTCGCGGTCACGAAAACGTCATCGTCGTCTCCCGCGGTCACGGAAACGTCGTCTTCCGCGGTCACGGAAACGTCGTCATCGTCTGCCGCGGTTACGGAAACGTCATTGTCGTCACCCGCGGTCACGGAAACGTTATCGTCTTCACCCGCGATCACAGAAACGTCATCGTCATCTCCTGCGGTCACAGGAACGTCATCTTCGTCTCCCGCGGTCACGGAAACGTCATCATCGTTCCCCGCGGTCACGGAAACGTCATCGTCCACATGCGCGATCGCGGCAAAATCACTAACATATCCCGCGGCCGTTTGGACATCATCATCGTCTCCCGTGGTCACGGAAACGCCATCGTCGTTTCTCGCGGTCACGGAAATGTCATCGTCGTCTCCCGCGGTCACGGAAACGTCGTCATCGTCTGCCGCGGTTACGGAAACGTCGTTATCGTCACCCACGGTCACGGAAACGTCATCGTCGTCAAGCGCGATCGCGGCAAAAAATTCCCGGTTAAATACAAAATTCACGCATAATTCCCGGTTTTTCCCGGTTCAAAGAATTCACGTATAATTCCCTGCGATTGTATTCCCTATACTCTTGATTCCAAATAGTGCTTGTATTTGAATTTGTCATCAAAATGTTTATGTAAATTCCATTTTGTATTGCTGCACAATTCCTTTGTCATAATTTGTTTGTTATTTTTCTTCGTGTTTTTTCTCGTTTTACAGTACCGTACAGTAACTAATGACAGCCTACTGTACTAGTCGATACATTATTGACTCAGTGGTGCAGACCTAAGGGACTGTGGCGATGCCAGAGAGTCGTCAGATGACCTGTCTAGGGTTAAGTTAACGTTTCTCTGGCCTCGCACGAAATCGTATAAGCTAAGCTGAGATCTCCATAGAGATAACTATGACAGTTATCTCCAACGAGAGTAATATCCGATGGTTATCTCAGGTGAGTTAACTGCCCAACTCCTATATGGCATCAGCATGTGGCATGTGTTCTGTTCGTGTAACGGGTTTTTCAACTAGTTTTCATCGAGGAAAGTCACTTTTTAAACTGTTGATTAATCGTGTACTATTAATCTATACTATTATATAAAAATCTAATGGTGTCTGTCTGTATGTGTATTACTAATAGGTGCAAAAACTACCGAACCAACTGGGCTTAAATTATACAAAATGATAGCTACCATACCAAGGACCATTATAGGACTATTCACATTTCGATACTGACCGTAGGCTTTGCCCCTTTGGCTTTAAAAATTCTGAGGTGAACATTTTAAAAGTAAATATTGATTGGTCTCCATGGCTGTGATGAGAACACTAACAATGTTTGTTTACATTTGCTTTGGCATTTAAATGTAAACAAGAAGAACTGCTAAACTGCATATTTCACAATTTTAGACAGCTGATACAAAGAAATTAAATATAATATTTTCCATAACTATGAGGTAGGTTTATTTTAATCTAACTTTTTATCATGGATTATTTATTCTAAAACTATGTCAATGATTATAGAAAAAAAGATTCTATAACCGTTGCTGTATCAACTCAAGGCCCCACTCAAAGCGTCTAAGTTATGAAAATAAAGTTATTGATATGTTTTCATGGAAACAGTATCAAAATTACAATGTATAGATTGTTTGTATGAATTTGGAGCCTACTTTAAATAAATTGAAACTGCTTAACATGTGTTAGATTAACTTAACATAACTTGCACATCACATTGTTTTTTATATGTATATTTAGGTAAATGAAGTTATTGTGTTTTGCTAAACCTATGCTTAAACTAAACTAAAGAATATCATCAATAACTAAATTGTACGTTGATTTTTGTTTTCTAAAATCTGTTATATATATGTAACTATATTTAATTATCAAATGCTAATACAAAATACTCTTATTTTATCTTAACACAGCTTTCAGTTCACATTTACTTTATTTGATACATTTATTATTTGTGTTTTGTCAAACCACTGATTAAATTAAACCAAGGAAAATATCATAAAACTAATCAGTACACAGTGTTCTTTTGTTTCTAAAATCAATGAAATATCTGATACTATGTTTACTTAATGGTAATTGTGAAAATGTAAAGGCAATGGACGATGGAACTGATTAAAAGAACGAGTTTGTATATTAAGTTGTTTGTTGATATTTTTGTAGAGTAGAATCGGGAGATGCAATGAAACATATACTGTATTTGCTATTACATGTTTTAGTCCTTGATGCTTTGATAATCATATTAGTTTTGTCTGCTGTCTTCAATGCTAAATTATTTGTTTAATTTTTTTTTATAGTACCTATAGATATAGTCTCTTTAATATTTCAAAAAAACAGTATTGATAAGGCACAGCAATATTTCTAAAGTTTATAACAGCTGACTTAGTTTTGCTAATGATTTATTATGAGTGAAGAAACTGAAGATGGAAGGATTTGATGTTCATTTAAATTTAATAATTAGTATTTTTGCAACTTCAAAATTGAAATTTAAAATGGCAATAATAAATTAAAAGATATGTAAGATGAAGGTAAATCATGTAAGCCTATGTCAATGTTTTATTCGAAGATTTGGTATTTTTTTCTAATATCAGCCTACACAAGATTTAAAATTAATCAAAACCAAAATAGTTGTGTCCACTTACCAGATTTAAAAGTCATATAACTTAAACGTTTCTATTAAGGCTATAAAAGTTGAATTTTGTTTCTAAAAGCGTTGGCGGATGTGTAACTATTATATGCAACAGATGTTAAGATTCAAATGTTTCTATTTTGTGTCCTCTTCCCGTTGCAAAGCACGGGTACAACAGCTAGTATAGACCTATCAATAAACCGGATGATTCCAAATTAAATCTTAGGAGTAAAATGCATGGTTTGAAATCTGAGTGTGAATGTTGGATAGGCTACCATATGAAAATGAGATGAAAATCTGTTAATCGTCGTAGCATTTTTTTTTTCAATTCCTTCATCAAATAAGTTAGTACCAGCGACCCTTAAGGTGACTAGGCCAAGAGAGTAAAAAGTGATTTCATAAATGCACCACCCATACCACCGTGTCATTAAAAACAACTTTAGTCCACCTCCGTGTATTGTTTCTGGGTCAATAGAGTAAAAAGTGATTTCAAAAATGCACCACCCATACCACCGTGTCATTAAAAACAACTTTAGTCCACCTCCGTGTATTGTTTCTGGGTCAAGAGAGTAAAAAGTGATTTCATAAATGCACCACCCATACCACCGTGTCATTAAAAACAACTTTAGTCCACCTCCGTGTATTGTTTCTGGGTCAAGAGAGTAAAAAGTGATTTGATAAATGCATCACCCATATCACCGTGTTATTAAACACAACTTTAGTCCGCCCCCGCCTCCGTGTATTGTTACTGGGTCAAGAGGGTGAACAGTGATTTGATAAATGCACCACCCATATCACCGTGTCACTAAACACAACTTTAGTCCACCTCCGTGTATTGTTACTGGGTCAAGAGAGTAAAAAGTGATTTGATAAATGTATCACCCATATCACCGTGTCATTAAACACAACTTTAGTCCGCCCCCGCCTCCGTGTATTGTTACTGGGTCAAGAGGGTGAACAGTGATTTGATAAATGCACCACCCATATCACCGTGTCACTAAACACAACTTTAGTCCACCTCCGTGTATTGTTACTGGGTCAAGAGAGTAAAAAGTGATTTGATAAATGTATCACCCATATCACCGTGTCATTAAACACAACTTTAGTCCACCTCCGTGTATTGTTTCTGGGTCAAGAGAGTAAAAAGTGATTTCATAAATGCACCACCCATACCACCGTGTCATTAAAAACAACTTTAGTCCACCTCCGTGTATTGTTTCTGGGTCAAGAGAGTAAAAAGTGATTTGATAAATGCATCACCCATATCACCGTGTTATTAAACACAACTTTAGTCCGCCCCCGCCTCCGTGTATTGTTACTGGGTCAAGAGGGTGAACAGTGATTTGATAAATGCACCACCCATATCACCGTGTCACTAAACACAACTTTAGTCCACCTCCGTGTATTGTTTCTGGGTCAAGAGGGTGAACAGTGATTTGATAAATGCACCACCCATATCACCGTGTCACTAAACACAACTTTAGTCCGCCCCCGCCTCCGTGTATTGTTACTGGGTCAAGAGGGTGAACAGTGATTTGATAAATGCACCACCCATATCCCCGTGTCGTTAAACACAACTTTAGTCCACCTCCGTGTATTGTTACTGGGTCAAGAGGGTGAACAGTGATTTGATAAATGCACCACCCATATCCCCGTGTCACTAAACACAACTTTAGTCCGCCCCCGCCTCCGTGTATTGTTACTGGGTCAAGAGGGTGAACAGTGATTTGATAAATGCACCACCCATATCCCCGTGTCACTAAACACAACTTTAGTCCGCCCCCGCCTCCGTGTATTGTTACTGGGTCAAGAGGGTGAACAGTGATTTGATAAATGCACCACCCATATCACCGTGTCACTAAACACAACTTTAGTCCGCCCCCGCCTCCGTGTATTGTTACTGGGTCAAGAGGGTGAACAGTGATTTGATAAATGCACCACCCATATCCCCGTGTCGTTAAACACAACTTTAGTCCACCTCCGTGTATTGTTTCTGGGTCAAGAGGGTGAACAGTGATTTGATAAATGCACCACCCATATCCCCGTGTCACTAAACACAACTTTAGTCCACCTCCGTGTATTGTTACTGGGTCAAGAGGGTGAACAGTGATTTGATAAATGCACCACCCATATCCCCGTGTCGTTAAACACAACTTTAGTCCACCTCCGTGTATTATTTCTGGGTCAAGAGAGTAAAAAGTGATTTGATAAATGCACCACCCATATCACCGTGTCACTAAACACAACTTTAGTCCACCTCCGTGTATTGTTTCTGGGTCAAGAGGGTGAACAGTGATTTGATAAATGCACCACCCATATCACCGTGTCACTAAACACAACTTTAGTCCACCTCCGTGTATTGTTACTGGGTCAAGAGGGTGAACAGTGATTTGATAAATGCATCACCCATATCACCGTGTCGTTAAACACAACTTTAGTCCACCTCCGTATATTATTTCTGGGTCAAGAGAGTAAAAAGTGATTTGATAAATGCACCACCCACATCACCGTGTCATTAAAAACAACTTTAGTTCACCTCCGTGTATTGTTTCTGGGTCAAGCTGGTGAAATGTTGGTTGCAAACTAGCAAAGATAACACACGAAGTGAACACGATCGCTTACTGCATGAATGATAAACATACAATATACAACCATGGCGCTGTTGGGGGACTGGTGATAGCCGTAAAGCAAACAGGCTGATACGAGTACTGTACGTGTACAACTGTAGGCTGACACACAACACACCCTCAGAAACCTTCGCTAATGGAAAGGAGATCTTATGTATGTGATATGTGAACTACTGCATGAGTTTGTAGGTGCGGATTCTCTCCACTTCTTGTCCAGGCAGTTAAAAAAGAGAGCATGCCAATTTCCCTCAAGGATTTTTCAAATGCTTTGAAAACCTCATGAAGACCACGACAACCGGGTGGAATGAATTCTCCAAGCTACCAAGCTAGACAGTTTGTGACAGTAGCAAGTCCAGGGTTTGGTCCGTTCGTTACAATACGGGAAAATGCAAAATGCGAAGAAACAGAACACGAATAACAAGCAAATTCAACACATTTTAACAAGCTGTGGTGTGGAACGTAATTCACATTGAACGTTCTGACACCAACTTCGACCGCAATACACTTACACTCAACATGATTTATGATAAACACTCGAACATTGGGGTATAGCAGGCCAACGTCCTTATCTCGATCTCCTGTAAGTTGGTAATGGACCATTTGTCAATGCCAGGACAGAGTTATCAAAACGTTTATGGGACCGCTATGAATCCTATGATATCACTTCCGTTGTAATGTCATGCCTCATACACGAGTTTTGAATGTGAAAATTTAAAACCTGAAGCGTCACTATATCGGAAATCGTATATAATTATGATCCTTAATTTCGTTGCGCCAGACAGATTTGTTACTGCATTGCAACACTCTAACCAAATGCTATGTTAAAGCCAAGAGCTATACAGTTTGCTAGCTACAACTCTCACCATTAGTGGAAATACCACGTTCTCTCCGAAGAGCCCTTGTAATAACAAATTGTACCACGCACAGCTTTACTAAATTGCATTATTTTGGAACCAGTCGGACTTGTAACTGCACTCAGACACAGAAGAGGGTGTACTGTACTCCAAATGCTATGCTAGTCAGTCAAGACAGTCGCCTATTCACGGACGAGTTGACGCGACGATGAAGGCCTTGACCCAACCTTGACCTTGACCTTGGAACAGCTGATGCTGATTGGTGCTGGAAGTGACTCTACCGTGACTGTCTACCGCGGTCTTCCTCTCTGCCACCAACAACTTCACGTTTAGTAGTGCGCGTACTTACTTTTGGAAGTCAAGATAATTAAAAACTTCTTCAAAAGCTTTGGTCCTTCGAGCCGGATTAATTTCATATTTTTATATTTTACCAAAAGCGCTTGGATTTTGATCAATTTTTTAGAAATATTTTCCACTTAAATATGTAGTTGAGTTTACCTCTCTGGGAAAAATCCATGGGTTGGCGGTGGCTGGGGTCAAACCTCCTACCTGTAACACAAAATATCAGTAAGAAGAGAAAACGTATACCGATTTCTGAAAGATATTCCTTAACAACGTTTAGGCCTAGGATACAAAAAATATGACATAACAAATTTTGATTTGCTTTGAAACCTATAGTATGGATGCTGTAGTAAAGGGGTAGAACAGAATGACCAATCTATTGCGTGAACCATGGATGGACTCTATAGCATATTTTTCGTGCATTTTATACCATTGGTATTTTACATGAGTTTTTTTTATAAAACTGTCCAAGCTCTGGTTGTTATCCAACGGTAGCCTAATCTTTCGTTAACTTCAATTATTAATAACATGAATAACATCAATAATTGATTAATGATTACCCCCAAAACAAATGGCATCTTGGCCCAGAATCGAGCCAGCTACCTTCAGATTTGAATGCGAGCTCTCTACAACAACTCTGCTACCTAGACTGCAACTCACAAGTAGTGCCAAGTTAGCATGCACAGACTACAGGACCAAGACAGGGCAGACGTGGTGTGGGTGCGGCGACGTCGAGGTGAGGTGAACGACCCAGGTTACACATCTGCCTAGAACACTAACAACTGTTCCTCATCCCACTAATTAATGCTCATAGAAAGGCAAATACAAATTAAAAAGAAAACCAACTGAATTCGAAATCAAGGGCATTTACAAAGACCCGAAATAAGTTGTGTTATTTTGCCTACTTGCTCATCTGCAGAAGTCAAATATTTCAGCTGACAAAAAAAGACAAAAAAAAAACAGGTGTTCATTTGTCCAAGACGGTTCTTTATCACTATTCTGTTTATTTTATTTTATGTTATTTTATGGATTCTGTTGAGATTCTTTCCATAGCTCTGGCTACGTCTCATAGACTGGGAAAAAGATAAACGGACAGTGGTATATGTACATCAGCTATAAAACTGTAAACCCATCGGCGGAAGAAAATGGGGATAGGACCGGGCTACATTTAGGTTATACAGTACAGTACTTATAATCACTTACATCGGACCGACCTGTGCAAGCAGTTTATTCCCTACTTGAGCTACGTTTCCATCTGTTTAGATGACAGGTAAACATAACCTCAAATTTAGATTAGTTCGTTGGAGGGCATTTTCGAAGCCACTTTGTATGTCAAATATTTAACCACCACGAGTTTTATGACCGTCCAAAAAGATACCTAAGCCGCCGAACACGTAATCTAACCACCACCATAATTTAGAACGGGTTATGAGGGTCAGTGTCGCAGGGTTGTAAAACACCTCGACCACCACTCGGGTTCTGCAGGAAACGAGGGAAATTTTCGAAATATTTATACCTCTAGTGTTTACTTAGAGCTTAGAGTATGGTGCTCTGTTCCGTATATACCGTAGGGTGGTGCCGGGGCCCACCAACAAACTACAGTACCTGGGTTGAGCCAGTTCGCTACCGTTGACAGGAACACTTAACGCTCCTTTCACACTATACGAAAGGGCACGGAAAGACCTATAAAAAAAAAAATGATACAGGATTGAGCGATAACTTGGGTAATTTTGATGAAATTTGGTTTAAAGGGGTAGGCGGGATAAACTTGAATGAGTTTACGAACCAGCATGGTCGGACCATCATAACGGGATTTTACAGGGGTTATATGGGGTAAAAATTGGTTTTATACTCATTTTTTTACCCTTAAAACACAAAATTTTCTTAGCTTAGTCAGCAGGTTTGCTGCGGCTGGTGTATTTTTTTACACCTTGTCCTGAGACCTTGGTTGTTATTTTTATTTGACAATTTCACCGGCTATCTGCCCCCCCCCCCCCACTCCAATAATGTATGTACTCCAAACCTCGGTGTCGCCTAGCCCTACTACCAACAGCCAACTCTATTTTCGTCCTGTCAGATTGGCAAAGTTGGCACTCGACTCTGGCTCTCAGTTTCTGGGAAATTCAGTGACACATGGGGTTTTCAGTTTTTATTACCAAGGTGCGAAAACCGTTCGAGCATCGTTCTTGGTATTTGGCAATATCTCAAAGAGATTTGATAGAAGGAGGATGAAAAGTATAATTGGGTGATTGTATGGATTATGTAGTCTCGATTAATATTGACGGTAAAGATAGTATATTGCGAGTTTAAACTGTAATATAATGAATAAGATATAATGGATAGTAAATTTGTATCGTTGTACTCGTGTCGTAAACGTGCAACAAATCTCGTCCCACCCTCATACTACCGGGGTAAGGTAGGTGGCCTACCTAGCTTCAATAGTCCTCAGGACTCCTACATACACGTCAGCGTAAAATACAATGATACAATGATTGAAGGGAGGGGTGTCAATCACTAATGTAATTAAATTTAAATTACTCTAAAGTATCCCGGTTGGAGTACTGGTAACGGATTGTATGCTTTACTACAGTATTCATAACTGGGTAACCGTAACGGTCTGAACAGTTATGGTACACAGTGAGTGGTGTGGTGTGGTAGTACCCAGGGCTACAGATATACATGTATATCTGTATACAATTTGATATACAATGTATATCTGTAGCTACGCTACGCTAAAATACAAACAGTTTGTGTCGTACCCGTACCATTGTATTCTGTGGTGGTAGTGGTAAGTGAGCGACAGTGGAGGTGGAGGCACACCTTGGTGTTGAACACGTGACCTGGCCCAAGGCCACCCACTGTAGATAACAGTGATAACGCTAAACACACTACTGTCTATCCTAAACAGTGTTCAGTGCTATGCTTACCGTACTTCCCTGGATTGCCAAGACGAGTGGATAAGAAATAAAATGTTATAAAAAACCATGAATGGTACGATATTATTCTGTCTGAGATTTGTTTACGTGTGGAAATTTCAGATTGCCAAATGTCTCTAAGACTTGTAGTGATTAAAAACCAAATTTCACTGTCGGAAGGTACAGTATTGCTGTTTCTATTTGCTCCACTTTAAGACGATACCTTGCGTACCTATCCTATTTGTTTTCATTTTGGATCAAGTTAGTTAAAGAGCAAATTAAAATATGTCTTTCCACTGTTTTGTCTCCTTTAGTCTAAATGCTTTACGATGGTTAATTTTATACCATAACTTTTTTCTCCAAGTATTTGGTCGTGGTTTAGTTGAATAAACTATTGCATAATTTCAAATAAACATTGCATGTTGCATATTGCATGTTTCAAAGCGTATTGTTTTTTTATATATTGTAGGAGTCTATCACGGCATTAAAGAGGGAGTTGGCAAAATCATACAGTCACAGACAGGGAATTGGCGTCTTCTTTGTCTTTTATACCAACCGTTAGCACCCAATAATGATTATTCAATTGTATATAATTTAGAGGCCTATTCAATATCAAAAGACAAAAGTGGTCGGTTGGAATAATTGTCGGAATGTACAGGTTCTTGTAATTCAGGACCTAGGCCCTACTCTTATGGTTCCACCGCGAAGAACTGAATAATAATTTATATGAGTTACCTCCTTCCTCTTTATTAAAATAAAAAAGGTTTTTGAGGGCTGCTTAATACATCATGTCTTGACGTCTTGTCCGTACAAAGGAGGTAAACAGGAAGCTAAATTATATTGTTACCTTCAAATATGCAAGATAACTACCAAAAACAAACAGTTTTTGTTGCTGGGGAAACTCCTAGAATCTTATGTTTGTTTATACCTCTTTTCAAACACTTGAGTCTGCTTGTATTGAAATTGTAGAATAACTGCCAGCCAGTAAAAGGTCCGTAAACAAGCATTTTACAGCATTTAAATTCCACGCAGGAGTGCATTTCACATTATAGAGGGGCCTACCTGATATGAACCTGTCTGTGATATGGGCCTGTTTACTCGAGGCGACGAAAATTATGAAAGGTTTGGCGAATTTCCCATAAATAGAAAAACTTTTACTGTAGGTTTCATGGGAAGACCTACACCAGTGGCCGATTTACTTATTCGTTTTGATGTCCCTAGAGGCCAAAAACACCATTTGCTCAAATTCATATATAGGTACACTGGCTATATGGATACGACAACACGAGTAAAAACCACAATTTTTTATGAAATTTTGAACAAACATGTAAACATACATTAATTATTTGAAGGAGTTCGCGAAACAGTGTGAACGGACTACGGGAACGGGATTTTAGAGAAGTTTCCCATTGTTGAACGTATATCTAGTGCGGCCTTGGTTGAACCCAAAAAATAAGATTTGCATGTTTTCCTAAATAATCTATATAAAGCTAACAAGGTTCACGGATGTGAAACTTCCCCAAAAACATTTATTAGTTTTTCGACAAACCCGCTTGCTAAGGGCACATTAATGGTGATTTTAGCACATTTAAAATTGTAATATAAGTTATAATTTTTGCATTGCGTTTGATCATTGACTAGGTTTGATGTAATTTATTCTGTTGTTTACTTTTGACCTTAGTTAACTTTTGTATTCTTATAGATGATCATGTTTACATTACATACAAAGAAATTATTTTTGATTCTACCACACAGCTTATTGATACATAATAAATCTTCAGGGTACAGTTTCTTAACTGGGCTACCCTTATATTAATCATGTAAATATACGACTGGTATTATTATGTAGGCCTATTATTATTATTATTATTATTATGGAATAACTGGCTAAAATACGAATGGTCACATATCTCTTTGCTAACTCGTTTGTAGTTTATGAATGAACAATCTAATGCTCTAAGGTTTAAGGTAGGAGCCGCACAAACTGTTAAATAGTTGTAAAACTGTTATCTATATTACGTCAATTGAAACATAACCTAACCGACCGACCTTTTTTCTAGGGAATATTCCTCTGGGCATCTTCTCCCGCTGTGCCGCCTGTGGTAATTCCCTCATTTGTAGACTGGAAAACACAAAACGAGCTGAACAAAACCAAAACACAGCGCAAGGGGCACCCGCGAACTACACAGCGCGTAAACAACAAAACTGATTACAAAACTGGCAAACTTCTTGATATATTCTGGACAGGAAACTCGGCTGTGATTGGTTGAGACGAGCCTATCACAGGCGAGTTTGCCGGCGCGGCGCGAAGTAGTTCTATTCACTGCCGACAGAGTGCAGGGTCAGTTTATAAATATACCACATGTTCAAGTGTCTTTTCTTAGGAGTCTTGGCGCCTCGTTGTTAAAAAAAACTCACATGTCGATGTCGCAGTTTGCAGTCCCTGGAATTCCGTTACGACTTTGATGTCAATTTGATAAGCTGTTTAGGTTCAAAGAATTGTGTTATTTTTGTAGAAAAATAAACCTTTCTCGTTGGTTTTAAGCCCCCAACTCTTGCTTTACTAATATCATACTGGACACCCACAGGGGGGGGGGGGTGCAAGGGAGTGCACTTGCACCCCCGGCTAAAAAATAAGAAATAAATTTAATACCCAAAAATATTCTGTAATCACTTTCTTTAATCAAAAGTGGGTTTTAAGAAATTTTATAAAAGTACGTTTACGTTTCATAATGGTCATTTCTATATTTCAATGTTTTAAATTGATGTTTAAGTCGAATAAGTAGTTGACTCACAGATGTACGATTCTTATACTTTAACAACACTATTCAGAAAACAAAACATACACATTCTTGGTTGTTATCTAGTCTTGATCTTATATATTAAAAAACGTTTGGAAAACTTATGACAGCTAGTCTTACCATACTACTGGACCGAATTACACGTGGGTTGTACCAAAAGAAAGGTTATCGCTTCTATATGTGCAGGTTTTATTTGTATTTTGAAAATATTCATGTTAATTGGGTCAAAAATGGAAATTCAACTTTTTTATGGAGATTAACCATGGGGCCATTAGCTATTTCTATATATTAATAGACAAGCATGTTTATTAAAATCCTTTTTCTCAGCTCCTGTACATTGCAGGGGAAAATCTACGCATACTGTTAAAAAGATATTTGCCTGTATATGTGCAGAATTCCTTTATAAATTAAAATAGTCTCAAAAATAAGCACAAAAAAAATTTGAAATTTTAAAAAGTTAACATGGGTCTTATGGGTTGCCATGTGACAAACTAACAAAAAATATAATCAGAAAATCAAAATACCCCCGCCGCAGTAAACCTGCAGACTAAGCAAATTTCCATTTGCCTGATTGGATTGACACTAAAATGTCTGCTTAAAAATATCACATTTATTCCCTATTTAAATAACATTAGTTTAACGAGTACTTAGGTTTGCTGCAACAGGGAGGGTAAAAAGGTGTTTTTTTTGTAAAATGTTAAATGTTTTATTTACGGCGTGGGGTGAAAATAGAGAAGTTTGCACAATACATACATTTGGTAGAGTTTTCGAACACGGGGCGAGCTCTAGTTCAACTGTAAATTTAAATTTTTCCTAATTCTCGTTTGGCTTGTAGTTTTAACTATATAAATTATACATAATAACTTAACTTCAAATCGCTTATTAATTTTGAATGTTGGCAAAACACGATTACTTATTCTCCTTGATGCTCAATATACTATTTTGTTTTGGTTGGTTCTATGTGTCACCAAATGTCCAAATACCGTAAAAATATGTTTTAAAACACTATATTTTCAGAAATTTTCCCGGGGTAGGCCCCGGACCCCCAGATGTTTGTTATATATTGCGCCCCCCTGTTCCAAATCCTGCGGGCGCCCAAGTAAATTGAAATTGTTGCATTGTTGTATGCCTAACGGTTACGGAGATAATAAAAAAAACTCTTAATTTAAAATTCCCATATTATCCTTATTGCGAATAAATAAACTGTTGTTGTTTGCTTGTTTATGGATTTATTTTAATCAAATTTGGCAATTTTTCTATGTCGTACTAAGCTATCAACATTTCAATAAAAACACACCTCAATACCTTCCCTATAGCAGCAAACTTAGGTACTCATTAAAACTAATGTTATTTAAATAGGAAATAAATCTGACAATTTTCAGGGAATATTTTAGTAGAAATCCATCCAGTCAAATGGAAATTCTCTTAGTCTGCAGGTTTGCTGCAGCGGGGGTATTTTAATTTTCTTGATAACCGTTAGGCATGAAACGCATACACGTTATGCATACAACAACGCTTCATTGTAGGCTATATATGAATTTATTATAATATATAGCTAACTTTATCAACAGAATTTGTATAACGTAGTTTCTTTTCACATAATAGCCTTACCCTATGAACTTTTCATTTAATCTAACATTCGAGAGGTGGTTATTCATAGAAACCTGTTTTTATTATATGTCAAAGACTGTCCACTTGATGAAAATTGGTTGATGAAAAAGTTAAACGTTTCTATTTACTACATAACAATTACAATACGAAATAAATCCGCTTGCTGTACCTTGGAAAATATCGCAGAAAATTGAAATTATGAATTAATTGATACATATCAGCAAATATCGTTCCAACCTTAAAAGCGGTCGCTGATTGTACGGTGAGTCACCTCACTCAAGAAACAACCTATGAATGAGTGAGTCACACATTCCGACTCCGCGTGCCGTCGTTCCGCGAACGGTCCGGTCCAATGGTCCGCTGTTCCTACCTACCGATTGTTCCATTCCTCTGGACCGTGTCGTCTGCTATTCCACTGAACTGTCACATTACTCGAGACAGCAGATTACTTTGAACACGGCGCCAGTCTAAATATAGTCTCGCGGTTTGTGTAACCGCGATTACTTACACCTTGGCTTCGCGGGTAACTAAATTTAATAAATTTCCGGTTTCGGGTTATTGGATGAAAAACAGGTTTCTGTGACATTGAAGAGGTCAACTGCTTATGTTTCTTGTTTTTATACATGCAGTTTGTAGAAATATGTTTCCAAAAACTAATGTATCGATAGACACAACTTATCTTAATTTTAATTGCATTAACGTAATCGGGTCGTCCATAGTTAATAGCGATCGGCGTGTTGAGTCTTGGTCTTCATCGAGATGACGGGGGATTACTGTCTATTAAATATTTGCAGGCGACAATCACGCACCCGATCCCGCAATGGGAGTGCATGGCCGAGTGCCGTTTTTTCTTATCATCAGTTTGCAAGTCTTGTGTATGTAATATTACGAATAGTAGGGCCTAGGCTACTACGATTAAAGATTGAAGTAAATATAAAAGTCCCTAGTTGGTAGCCCTGATACCTCCACCAATTCCATGGCTGCCGCACAAACATGCCGCGCCCGCCGTTAACGCAGCGGCGCGCGCCGCGCCGAAGAGTACTGTATAGGGAGCTTACTTTGACGAGGGTCATTTTACAGTTGATTTTACAGGCTTGGTGGGGCGAGTGCCAGCCAGATATCAGTGACCGGTTCCACCTCCACGGTACGGCGAGTATGGGGGTGGAAAGATCGGCCAGGGGGGATGAGCAAAATTTGTTTTTAAATTTGTTTTTTTAGCAAAGTTTGTTTTGTTTTGTTTATTTAATTTTGTTTGTTTTAGCAAAAATGTTGAACAATGAAACTGTTATAACCTAACCTAACCAAACTTGCTGATTATGAACAAATTGAATGAAGGTTTACCGATCGAATCGATATTAATTTTCAATCGATATTAGGGTAGCCCAAGCCCAGTTAAGAAACTTTAACCGGTATCTGTTACATCCTGCCCACTACACCCCCTACTACTAATAGGCCTACCCCTCTCCTGAATCACTCTGCTCTGGCAATGAATACACAAACTATAGGTTGTAATGGCACTCGGACCTATCTGACGCTTTTGACAGTTTAACCCCCCCCCCCCCCCCCCGGCAAAGAATAGAACGGCACTCGCTCCGTTACCCCCGCAATGGTGTGTCCACTGATCAGTTTACAGTAGTAAAGCAGAGAGGTGGAATGGGAGGTAATTTTAAGATTGGATTTCCAATATCATTGTTAATTGGAAAGCAAGCAAACAAACGTAATTTCGGGATCTCAAATCCTATAAATTATTCGTGCAATTAATATTTATTTGAATATTATTCAATTTTAACACGATTTTAACATTCTTAATTTAAGCTATTAGGTACTTTAATCAATTGCAAAAAATATCAAATAAAGTTATAGAAATTCCTCAAATATATGCCCGCCTGTGCCCAACGTATCTAATGCAGGAACGTATTCCACTAGAGCGGAATGTGGCAACTGACAACTTATCACTGCTATTGTAGTGCTCACAGACACAAGGACATGTATTGGGACCAAATAAAAATAATTCCTAACTAGGAGGTTTCTATCGAAACCCAAATTAAATTGCAAGACAGAAAGTCGTACACAAAAACATTGGAATCATTTCCGTTCCGAAAAAGGAAATGCGTGCAAACAGGTTTTCATTGCCGGCTCAGTTATCAATTAGATACAGAGTGTTCCAATGGCCAATCATTGAGGCTTCTTGTCTGTGGGCAGATGAATATATTTGCGTTTCAATTCCGCCGTTCTGTTCCCATACTTTGTATCCAAGATGGCGGCTAGCCCAAACCAATTGTAAGGTCATGAACAATGCTAGGTGCGTCTCTTGGCACGCTATACACATTATTAAACTTAACGCCTTTGTACACTTCTCTTAGTGCATAATTATTTTCTGTCATGTCCAAGTATATTGAATATTGATGGCTTTAATGCAGTTTCAACACTTTTATGAAGCCTGTGTGAAGGTTAAGATGCAAGTATTTGCGCAGTATACATCTCTCTAACATGCCTTGTTTTGTACTGTGAGGTACTTGTTTTTTTTCTATTTTTGGTGTGTATTATATTGTTTGTTTCATTAATGATGCTAACCGTAATGATAATATTCGCTTCATATTCATATTCCTTCCAAGCCCAACGCATTTATGATTAGTTGCCTTTATTTTCTAACTAGCTGTGTACCCGTTCTACGCACGGGGATCTTATAATATTCAGTTGAAACCTTCTTATATAACGAACAGCAGTTGGTTTGCATATTTTAAGATATGCTGGCCAAACTATTATACATAGCTTCATTTTATGTTGTTTTTTGTTGTTCCGGATCGGTATGACAATCAATAAAAGGTTAAATTACCTCTGTGTCTGCCGGTCGATCCTATAACGGTAGGCTTACTTTTATTTTTACTATCTGATCTCGTTTGCATGGCTCAATCACGTCCTGGTTGAAGTTCGTTCGCTACGCTCACTCACCTGTATGTTGGAGCTCGTTCGCTGCGCTCACTTTCCTTCAGGTTAGCTCGTTCGCTACGCTCACTTGCCTTCAGGTTAGCTCGTTCGCTACGCTCACTCGCCTCCAGGTTGCAAATTAGCTGTTGTCATAAATGTAAAAGAAATAATAGTGCTAGTGCTGCACCCTGTTGGTAATCCTTGTAACTTTAATGCTATTGAACATCACAGAACAGAACCAACTTGTTTAATTGAAACAGCTGTTAAGATTCAATAATTTCATTTCTCATAAGGTTAACATGGGCTTCCAGAAATTCCACGTCAAAAATCGACAAAAACTTGATTTTCAAGGGTTTACTGTTAAATATCTAACTGTCTCATATTCGATGAAATACGTCTAAAACCATCTCATATATGTATAGTATTTGGAAAATAAGTTTCAGGCGGGACAGTGCTATAGTTATTGAGGAGTAGTTGTAATAAAGTGCGTATTTTAGCGTTACCAAGAGAATGACAGATAGACAGACAGACAGACAGACAGACAGACAGACAGAAATTGAGATAAGGTTTGATTCGGTTTCTCTGACCTATGAAATGTAAAAATAACCAAAAAGTTCATTATTCTAAGCAATGTACAGACAAAACTCTAATTTTATTTATATAGATTACCTCCTGTTGCTGCCTTTGCTTTCTGGGGGTTCTGGAAGAATCATATAGGATTATTGTACACTTTTTATCATTTTACAATTTTGAGGAACTTAGGAATTAACTGTAGTTGTTAATTTTGCATTTCTTAAAATATGATGGGTAAAATTTTGTTAAAAAGCTTGTGGACAGACATAATGAAAAGTGCTAAAAATCTAATTTGACTTAATTTTCACTATTTATTGATAGAACCTTTGACTAATACGACTCCAATAGTCTATTAAACAACACAACTAATGTAATTTGAAAACGATTGATGTCGTCGATAAACGACTTTCAAATTATAAAACTTGAAATATTAAATCTGATATAAAATATTAAAATTTTTGTTGTAATTTCCTCTTCTTTGTTGTTATTTTCTTTTCTAGCCTCTCACATGACAACAAAGTCATTTGTGCCTCATTCCAATTCATTTAAATATTCTTCTGTTGATTAAACTGATAATTATCTCATAACACTTGCACAAAACACTTCTCAGCTAAACGTTTAGTCATTACGATCAATAACTCCGATGTCATCGTAGCTAATGTGATATCTGATAATAATACACATCAGAACACCTAATTGTATTAATCTTTCCTCCGAGGGAGTACCATAAACATTCTGTCCATGCAAATTGGTGGAAGTCTACCTACAGTTCAATGCGCGTGGTCGTCTTGGGAAAATACATAGGAAAACAACTAGACATTCCATCCCCATGTTAATGCTGATGACAGTTTTTTATTAACAAATGTCGTAAATTTCCAAATTTGATCAAAATATGTTTATAAACAAGCAAACTACAACGGTTTACTTATTATTCATAAGAATAACATGGCAATTTTAAATTTCCATTTTTTTACGTTTTTATTAGCTCGCTTTATTATCCGGTACAAATGTTGCAATCAATTTTATACTAACTTCCCGATGAGCTAGAGACTTGAAACTTGAAACATAGCTCACAAATGGATGACAATGCAATATTATAATTTCATTTTCATATTTCCCTTGGGCTACGCCCCATGGGCTCCAAATTTACCATGTTTATATTTTGAAAGTATGTAAATATATCAATTAATTTAAGTCAGCTGTAAATACTTAAATTTTACAGTTCGAAGATCAGAGTTTAAGATGTACAGGTTCTGCTCCCGAGATATTCTAAAAATTTAAAACAAGCATTTCAAGGTAAAGATAAAATATCTGATTACAGATAATAAGATTTTGGTTATGTATTAACAGGCCATATAAAATAAATCATATTTACACATTAAAGACTAAAAAGTAGGAACAAAATTATCAATAAAAATACTTTTTTTAAATACCACGTTTTTAAACGCACTAAAAAGTAAAAAAATAATTTATAAATATGTTGAGAGAATAAATACTTGTAAGATTTAAAACGAAAAACGTGGGGCGCATGCAATAAGATCATAATAGTTCAATAGGTGTAGTTAATTGTAAATTAGCATGCGTCCCACGTTTTTTGTTTTAAATCTTACAAGTTATCCTCTCAACATAGTTATAATTTTTTTTTTACTTTTTAGTGCGTTTAAAAACGTGGAATTTTAAACAAGTATTATATTTATAAATTATTTATTTTATCTATTAGCATAAAAAAGCTTCAATATTCTAAATTGATTTTTGTTTGAGCTCTACAAAATGTTATGTCTTTAAGGACAAAATGGGGGGAAAATACATTTTTACCCCATAAAACCCCGTTCCCATGCTCCAATCATGCTGGTTTGCCAACTCTTTCGAATAAATGTAGGTTTACACGTTTGTACCAAATTTACCTCAAAATCAGATCATTTTTGCTTGAGTTATTGTGCTAATGGACACACACACAAACATTTATATATATATATATATATTTAACGGAAGGTGTTTTTGGTGTCTAGAGAACTCAAAACGAAAAAGTAAATCGGTCCCGAGTCTATGTCCAGGTCTTACCATGAGTAATAAGGTAATAGCTTACTCCCTATATGGGAAATTCGCTAAAAAGACGCCTTTCAAGTAATTTTGTATCAGGGGGTTTTAGCTGTATTTTGTACACTATGGTGTCCCCGTGTGCAAGGCATAGTACTCCGCTCCGACACTATATTTTGTGAGTGTTTCGGTCCAGTGTCCAGTACAAGTGTTCAGGTGTTTCTCGCTGCAAGAATGCACCCGTGGGCGAACCAGTGGACGCGGACCACTCCCGCCAAGCCGGGCTGCAGCCGCGGGAAAGGTAAGGGATTCGGCGCGAAACTGAGGCACAGAGTATAACAATGCCTCTAGTGACATCTGACATCTGCAATGTATTTTACATTTTCCGCAACAAAGATAAACCTATCTGCACTAAATCATTTATCTGTTGTGTGTTGTGTGTTGTCAAAAAGTGCCATAGCCCTTGGAATCTTTATTGTGAATTCCAACATTGTACCGGTAGACCTACGTATGGTAAGGCGACATCAACTGAATACTTTACAACACGATATTGAGGTTCTGTTACAGAAATACGATTCCAACACAGATTTTGGAAATGGATCAATGGTGTTGATCAATGAATACTTCAACTTTTATGATTTCACCATTGAATGTGTCAATTGTTACGAGAGGTGATTTATTCATAAAAGTTATTTTTATCGTTGTAAGTTACTTCGCAATCACTTGCAGGTCTCTTAATGCAACCAAGAATAATACTTTAATACTTTCCAATGAAATTGTGACCATAATCGAGGTTTGTGCCAATTTTGCTAGTTTTGCGTAGCAAAACATTATAAAACAATATAAAACTAACATTTAGGCCGGGGACACACCATAGAACTATAAACAGACTTGTTGTAGTTCTATGGGACACACTTACCGGCGAAACCGCCGGACGCCGCGCCGGTAGTTTTTTTACATTGTTTATACATCGGTGTCCCCTCCCAGCAACTGGAAGTACCTACCATCGATGTATATATACACATCGATGGTACCTACTATTTGGTTTTGATCCAGCTCCAGCATGAGCAGTAGACTAAACAACATAAACGGTGTTCTGCAGTCATTTCTGAATCAGTCGAAGTAGCGTGCATTGAAAATCATTTACGAAGAGACTAACACGTCTTAGTATAGGTTGAAAGCGATTCGGTTGGTACAATCTTGGTCAGGTTGTCTGATTTTTAAAAAACCCAATCATACAAGTATACTCATAATACTGTACTGTATTATTAAGACTCCGATCAAAGAAAATGACCCTACCACTACCTTATCCGATTTATCAAATTTTCATGGTCGAATGTTTATGGCACAAGCGGCCTCAACCGGGGTCACAAGTTATATATCCTTTGTAAATATTCACACGTACAAAACATTGTTGTAAGAGTAATTATATTACCACTTGGCCTGTGAGGCTATTGGTTTGCATAACACTGCATACGTCATAAGCACCTTCACTGCTCAAGTGGAGCATTATCACTTTTACACTTGTTATTGTCTTATCGCTAGGCCAGTCCTCCAAGTGCAGTGACCCTATAACTATAGATTGCGATCCAGAAATGCATATTGCTGCGTACATAAACACCTCAGCCATATGTTAAGTTGTAAAGCTGCCAGGAACTGCGGATGGATTTATAACTGCTTTCTGCCAGACAAACCACCGTCGATTACTGCTGGCTCAAACCAAACTCTACGGCTAAACACTAGGCGATGTACAGCCTCAACTTGACCTCCTAGTAAATGAAAAATCCAAATTAAATCATAACATTTGGGCGACATTTTTAGGACAGCCTTCTATTATAGCAGAGCGTTTAACAACAATATTGTTAAACTCGTTACTTGAAAGCTAACAATGGATGTCTAATAAACAAACTAAATTGATCTTGTTTCCTTGAGTCTGCAGACTACAATTATAATACAATACTTTGGTGGCATTTAAAACACAACAGAAAACAAATAATAGGTACTTCAGTAATAAAGTTTAATTAAGTGCTCTGCAGTAATGTCCTGCTCCCTCAACAGGTGTATTGACACCATCGATGTATTTATTTATTATACATCGATGATTGACACAGGTTACCAAAGACCACCAAATCTCCAGTAGTCCAGTAGCATTTTGCACTACACGCTGGTGTAGACAAAGGCCTCCAAAGTGCAGTGCAGTAATGTCCTGCCCACTCAACAGGTGTCGTATTGACACAGGTTACCAAAGACCACCAAATCTCCAGTAGTCCAGTAGCATTTTGCACTACACGCTGGTGTAGACAAAGGCCTCCAAAGTGCAGTGCAGTAATGTCCTGCCCACTCAACAGGTGTCGTATTGACAGAGGTTACCAAAGACCACCAAATATCCAGTAGTCCAGTAGCATTTTGCACTACACGCTGGTGTAGACAAAGGCCTCCAAAGTGCAGTGCAGTAATGTCCTGCCCACTCAACAGGTGTCGTATTGACAGAGGTTACCAAAGACCACCAAATCTCCAGTAGTCCAGTAGCATTTTGCACTACACGCAGGTGTAGACAAAGGCCTCCAAAGTGCAGTGCAGTAATGTCCTGCCCACTCAACAGGTGTCGTATTGACACAGGTTACCAAAGACCACCAAATCTCCAGTAGTCCAGTAGCATTTTGCACTACACGCTGGTGTAGACAAAGGCCTCCAAAGTGCAGTGCAGTAATGTCCTGCCCACTCAACAGGTGTCGTATTGACACAGGTTACCAAAGACCACCAAATCTCCAGTAGTCCAGTAGCATTTTACACTACACGCTGGTGTAGACAAAGGCCTCCAAAGTGCAGTGCAGTAATGTCCTGCCCACTCAACAGGTGTCGTATTGACACAGGTTACCAAAGACCACCAAATCTCCAGTAGTCCAGTAGCATTTTGCACTACACGCTGGTGTAGACAAAGGCCTCCAAAGTGCAGTGCAGTAATGTCTTGCCCACTTAACAGGTGTCGTATTGACACAGGTTACCAAAGACCACCAAATCTCCAGTAGTCCAGTAGCATTTTGCACTACACGCTGGTGTAGACAAAGGCCTCCAAAGTGCAGTGCAGTAATGTCCTGCCCACTCAACAGGTGTCGTATTGACAGAGGTTACCAAAGACCACCAAATCTCCAGTAGTCCAGTAGCATTTTGCACAACACGCTGGTGTAGACAAAGGCCTCCAAAGTGCAGTGCAGTAATGTCTTGCCCACTCAACACGTGTCGTATTGACACAGGTTACCAAAGACCACCAAATCTCCAGTAGTCCAGTAGCATTTTGCACTACACGCAGGTGTAGACAAAGGCCTCCAAAGTGCAGTGCAGTAATGTCCTGCCCACTCAACAGGTGTCGTATTGACACAGGTTACCAAAGACCACCAAATCTCCAGTAGTCCAGTAGCATTTTGCACTACACGCTGGTGTAGACAAAGGCCTCCAAAGTGCAGTGCAGTAATGTCCTGCCCACTCAACAGGTGTCGTATTGACAGAGGTTACCAAAGACCACCAAATCTCCAGTAGTCTAGTAGCATTTTGCACAACACGCTGGTGTAGAAAAAGGCCTCCAAAGTGCAGTGCAGTAATGTCCTGCCCACTCAACAGATGTCGTATTGACACAGGTTACCAAAGACCACCAAATCTCCAGTAGTCCAGTAGCATTTTGCACTACACGCTGGTGTAGACAAAGGCCTCCAAAGTGCAGTGCAGTAATGTCCTGCCCACTCAACAGGTGTCGTATTGACACAGGTTACCAAAGACCACCAAATCTCCAGTAGTCCAGTAGCATTTTGCACTACACGCTGGTGTAGACAAAGGCCTCCAAAGTGCAGTGCAGTAATGTCCTGCCCACTCAACAGGTGTCGTATTGACAGAGGTTACCAAAGACCACCAAATCTCTAGTAGTCCAGTAGCATTTTGCACTACACGCTGGTGTAGACAAAGGCCTCCAAAGTGCAGTGCAGTAATGTCCTGCCCACTCAACAGGTGTCGTATTGACAGAGGTTACCAAAGACCACCAAATCTCCAGTAGTCCAGTAGCATTTTGCACAACACGCTGGTGTAGACAAAGGCCTCCAAAGTGCAGTGCAGTAATGTCCTGCCCACTCAACACGTGTCGTATTGACACAGGTTACCAAAGACCACCAAATCTCCAGTAGTCCAGTAGCATTTTGCACTACACGCTGGTGTAGACAAAGGTCTCCAAAGTGCAGTGCAGTAATGTCCTGCCCACTCAACAGGTGTCGTATTGACACAGGTTACCAAAGACCACCAAATCTCCAGTAGTCCAGTAGCATTTTGCACTACACGCTGGTGTAGACAAAGGCCTCCAAAGTGCAGTGCAGTAATGTCCTGCCCACTCAACAGGTGTCGTATTGACAGAGGTTACCAAAGACCACCAAATCTCCAGTAGTCCAGTAGCATTTTGCACAACACGCTGGTGTAGACAAAGGCCTCCAAAGTGCAGTGCAGTAATGTCCTGCCCACTCAACAGGTGTCGTATCGACACAGGTTACCAAAGACCACCAAATCTCCAGTAGTCCAGTAGCATTTTACACTACACGCTGGTGTAGACAAAGGCCTCCAAAGTGCAGTGCAGTAATGTCCTGCCCACTCAACAGGTGTCGTATTGACACAGGTTACCAAAGACCACCAAATCTCCAGTAGTCCAGTAGCATTTTGCACTACACGCTGGTGTAGACAAAGGCCTCCAAAGTGCAGTGCAGTAATGTCCTGCCCACTCAACAGGTGTCGTATTGACACAGGTTACCAAAGACCACCAAATCTCCAGTAGTCCAGTAGCATTTTGCACTACACGCTGGTGAAGACAAAGGCCTCCGAAGTGCAGTGCAGTAATGTCCTGCCCACTCAACAGGTGTCGTATTGACAGAGGTTACCAAAGACCACCAAATCTCCAGTAGTCCAGTAGCATTTTGCACTACACGCTGGTGAAGACAAAGGCCTCCAAAGTGCAGTGCAGTAATGTCCTGCCCACTCAACAGGTGTCGTATTGACACAGGTTACCAAAGACCACCAAATCTCCAGTAGTCCAGTAGCATTTTGCACTACACGCTGGTGTAGACAAAGGCCTCCAAAGTGCAGTGCAGTAATGTCCCGCCCACTCAACAGGTGTCGTATTGACAGAGGTTACCAAAGACCTCCATTTCCCCACATCCGGCCTCACCTCTCGCCAGCCCGCCAAGTTGCGAAATTGCCGCCGCACCCTCTAGCGCACTCCATTCTGTCATTTGTTTAATATTTTCTACTGATTTTTATTTCATGGTACAATTATTTTTAACTTGCCTTTTGAGAAGTAAAATATGTGAGAGTCAAACCTATCTTTACAGAATTGATATACGTAGTCAATTACGTTACTAAATTTTCTTTGTATTTTTCAGGTTACCGGTACTTGTATCGTTTATTCATGAAATCAATAAAATCAATGATTAATAAAACAGTCTTACCACTGAATAGGGACTAGCCATTCGTTATCCTGTGGTATAAAGGAAATTATTCTGGCGAAATGCCTTTAGGCGTATAGATAAGTGGAAATTTCAGTAGCCATAAAGCGTTGGGTTTAGTCACGTTTAGTGCACAACGTGCGTTTGTTTGAAGCATATTGCAAAAACTTGGATAGTGTGGTTTCTGCTCCGCGCCCTTTCCGTTGTGAGTTCAGTCTATCACCATTATCTCAGGCGCCATCAGGAAAAGCTAAAAGCCAAATAATTTTTGACCTAAATAAATAAATATATTACGATAAATATGTTTCGATCAGGCGGGCTGATAGCGCTCTTTTGGGCGAATAACTTTGAAGCCACTGCTAGCACTTAAAAGTGCTACAAAACTATTGCAGACGTTTTACAAACCCTAATAAAACGTCATGGGTGGGTTTCATCTCAGAATTCAATTATGTGTGCAAAACCAATGACGCCATTTTACTGACATTGTAGGCCTATTAAAAAAATATTTTTTAAGGTGAATCATTAATTTCCACTTATATTACTTAAAGTTATGACCCCTTAAGATTTGTGTTAAAACAACTCTCCATTTTTCGAAATGATTTTCTTGTGATTTTTTAAAATCGTGTAATTTTACTGCTAAAATGCCTACTTTGTATGGTCGCTATTTAATAAGAAAGTATTAAAGTATCACTCTGTAGTTTAAAATACTGTATTATTTATAACCTCTATAAGTTAAGAAAAATAGTTGGTGTAAACATTTATTTACCTTTAAGCAATTTGATTTTAGATTTTGATTTTTATCCTAACTACGTACATGTATTTCATATATTAAATATATTACACATTACTAGTGATGATAGTTTTTAGTAATATCCAGTAAATATTTCGAATCTAATATGATTATCTCAAAATTTGATCAATAAGATAGGTTTGTGGTTTGGACACAGACAATATATTACTGTAATAACAATGGTTTCTTCCATTGTCTGTGGTTTGGATCTCATATCGGGCTGCTTGAGCGCCGTCACTTTGGAACCACAAGAACTACCTTCTCCTGTGGTACGTGCAGTATGTTTCGTCTGCAGGCGCCATTGCATCATACCAATGATCATACGCTGTTTCTTTTTCGCCGAAAAGTTAAAAATTCTCTCAGGCTTACATATTCGGTGTAAGATAATGTTTTGTGAAGTCGCAGCAAATTCGCCATGGCATTCGCAATTCCAGCAACGTTGATGATGGTAAAGATCAAGCCATTCTGTGGTTATAACTCTCAGGCTTACATATTCGGTGTAAGATAATGTTTTGTGAAGATGCAGCAGTTTCGCCATGGCATTCGCAATTCCAGCAATGTCGATGATGGTAAAGATCAAGCCATTCTGTGGTTATAACTCTCAGGCTTACATATTCTGTGTAAGATAATGTTTTGTGAAGTTGCAGCAGTTTCGCCATGGCATTCGCAATTCCAGCAACGTTGATGATGGTAAAGATCAAGCCATTCTGTGGTTATAACTCTCAGGCTTACATATTC
Organism: Macrosteles quadrilineatus; assembly: GCF_028750875.1. NCBI lineage: Eukaryota > Metazoa > Arthropoda > Insecta > Hemiptera > Cicadellidae > Macrosteles > Macrosteles quadrilineatus. The sequence goes on from NW_026542594.1 coordinate 19,447,604, forward strand.
TGTGTAAGATAATGTTTTGTGAAGTTGCAGCAGTTTCGCCATGGCATTCGCAATTCCAGCAATGTCGATGATGGTAAAGATCAAGCCATTCTGTGGTTATAACTCTCAGGCTTACATATTCTGTGTAAGATAATGTTTTGTGAAGTTGCAGCAGTTTCGCCATGGCATTCGCAATTCCAGCAATGTCGATGATGGTAAAGATCAAGCCATTCTGTGGTTATAACTCTCAGGCTTACATATTCTGTGTAAGATAATGTTTTGTGAAGTTGCAGGAGTTTCGCCATGGCATTCGCAATTCCAGCAACGTTGATGAAGGTAAAGATCAAGCCATTCTGTGGTTATAACTCTCAGGCTTACATATTCGGTGTAAGATAATGTTTTGTGAAGATGCAGCAGTTTCGCCATGGCATTCGCAATTCCAGCAACGTTGATGATGGTAAAGATCAAGCCATTCTGTGGTTATAACTCTCAGGCTTACATATTCTGTGTAAGATAATGTTTTGTGAAGTTGCAGCAGTTTCGCCATGGCATTCGCAATTCCAGCAACGTTGATGAAGGTAAAGATCAAGCCATTCTGTGGTTATAACTCTCAGGCTTACATATTCGGTGTAAGATAATGTTTTGTGAAGTTGCAGCAGTTTCGCCATGGCATTCGCAATTCCAGCAACGTTGATGATGGTAAAGATCAAGCCATTCTGTGGTTATAACTCTCAGGCTTACATATTCGGTGTAAGATAATGTTTTGTGAAGTTGCAGCAGTTTCGCCATGGCATTCGCAATTCCAGCAACGTTGATGAAGGTAAAGATCAAGCCATTCTGTGGTTATAACTCTCAGGCTTACATATTCGGTGTAAGATAATGTTTTGTGAAGTTGCAGCAGTTTCGCCATGGCATTCGCAATTCCAGCAACGTTGATGATGGTAAAGATCAAGCCATTCTGTGGTTATAACTCTCAGGCTTACATATTCGGTGTAAGATAATGTTTTGTGAAGTTGCAGCAGTTTCGCCATGGCATTCGCAATTCCAGCAACGTTGATGATGGTAAAGATCAAGCCATTCTGTGGTTATAACTCTTTCCAATTGACCTAACGACCGAAAAACCTTCTTGGATAAAAATTATAAACAAACATTAAAGTTTGTATTATAAAATTATTGAATTAATACTAGGTGTACAATGCATTATAGCAACGCAATTATAGGTACCGCACAGAGAAGTAATATAAATTATTTTATTTTACTTACTTATTTATTATTTATTAATTATTATTATTATTATTTATTTTATATTATTTATTTATATTACTTCTCTGTGGGTACCAACCCAAGTAGACTTCCCATCCCATTGTAATTTTTGAGGCTCGTTTTTCGTGACTAGTTCATGTCCGGTGACACTGGTGTCTAATGTTTGCGAAATTTTGTTTCTATTATTTTGGAGTGAATTTAATGATTTATGCTTTACTGTTTGGTTATATAGCTAGAGGATGAGTTATTATTTATGATTATATCGTTTTATTTGGTTAAACGAGGTTTTAAATGACTGAAATAACAAAAAAACAAAATGTAAACAAAACTCGACCTCCAACAGTGAACCGGGCAGAACAAACGATAAAATTGGCTTTAGTTGTTCCATAAGAATGAGAAATCTACTAAGGGAGTATGTTTTATCTATGACATTACTCATTGAACTACAGTACTGTGATCGGTAAAATGACAACTAAAAAGTACGATATGCACAGAACGATATGTGTGAAGCCAAGACGCAATCGTGCATATGTTAGGCCTCGGGTACGATACGAGCGGCGAGCGGTGAGCGGAAAGCGGCGAGCGGCAACCTGAGCGGCACGTAAGCGGCGGTGATGGCCACGATACAAGCGGCACTTTTATAACGCTCATGAAATTTCTCAAGTTTTATGAGTTAGTTTAGTATAAAATGGTAAACTATGCTTACCTGCAAGACGTATTGCAACTTTGGTTGCTATCTGACAATTGATTGCCTTTAAAGAAAAACTTAGTTTTTAGAAAAACCTTAACCATAATTTTTTCCCATACTTTTCTGGTGACTGAAGTGTTTTAAAACTTCCGTGCTGGTCATTTCACAAACATTCCACGGACTGCACCTCACGTATCGACCCGTATCGCATGTTTGTTGCTGTTTCCCTGTAATTTTAGGCCGAACAGAAGCATGACTCACCTGAGCGGCGAGCGGCGTTTTCGCGAAAATCGGTTTTGACTTGGAACCATGAGCGGCGCTGAGCGGTGCCGCTCACCGCCGCTCGCCGCTCAGACGTATCGTGGCCACCCTCAACAAATTTACACGCAACCAAATGAGACCCGATGTCAGAGCGGCGCCGCTCATGCCGCTCGCCGCTCACCGCTCGCCGCTCGCCGCTCGTATCGTACCCGGGGCCTTAATGTTGTGCCCATCGACATATAAAACTAACTGGATTGGCTGCTAGGCTCCGCGACCTGAGCCAACGACCGGGGTTGCGTTTTAGATTTTGCAGGTGTCATGTGGGATTAAGCGTCTCGCTGCGCCACATCTTAGCATTGTCGCGGCCAGGACGATGCACTTTATCCAGCCCTTTACTCTCTACTAAAACGATGTAAGGAATTTTAATAATCAATTTTCATGAACTTTTGTACAAGTAATAAAAGTGTAAAAACAACCCTGTAAATAACCGAGTTTTTTTAGTTATTAATTACAACAATTATTAATAAATATTAACTGACGGCGGATATTTCACACTGAGGTTCCTTAACAAATATAATTTAAATTCCGATTTTAATTTTTTTATGATGGAATCTATATAAATATAGATTAGATACAAATAAGTTATCGTTGGTGTTGCACCTTATTACAGCCGTATTCAATTTAATTGTTGTCTAAACTGTATAAGTTTTGCTTTTTCTGTCTGGATTCCAAAATGTTCGTTTATGCTAAGACAGTGATAACTCATTTTAGTAAAACATTTGTTCAGCAAACCATCATGAATCGTTACGATTTACGTTGTTCATGTATCAATAGTTCGTGGCCTCTTTTGGTCATTTGTATTATAAATTACCAATCTAAATCGTCTAATAGTACTTCATTTCATATTGTAAGCCGTCATTTTGACAGCATTTCGGGTCATCTTCAGTCTAAGCTAAAATAAATTGTTATGATACAATTTTATGATTTTGAGAAAGATTTCAAATACTAATTTTATATGTACTTGTTATGCTTGAAGCGTTGCAAATTCCTTAATTAAGTTCTGTATTTTTGTGTGTATGTCTGTTGCTAACGCATTAGTGTCCTTTTTCTCAATGTCACGAAAAAAAGGTAATGAAAATGTCAACCCGAATAAAGTGTTAAATGGTGAGGTTGAGGCAATACTTTAAATACTTTTAGCCATTGTGGAACTAACTTTCAACTATAGACTTACCTTAGGGATATGCCTCATAGGTCTAGGCCTATAAAGCTCTTTTTAGTTTAATCATTGGATTTAACATATGGACCAACACGAGCCGCGTGACATTTAATTGCGAAGCATATGTTTTGGCTTGAAACTGTCAGATACTGTATTTGCGAAGGTTTATTAGGTAATAGTTTTGCCAGCATAATCTGAAAATATGCAAACCAATATAAGAAGGTTTCAACTGACTACTATAAGAGCCCCGTGCGTAGAACGGGCACACAGCTGGTAAAAGTAATAAAATATTACAATTAAGAAACCTTTACGACTTTGTTCTTTCTTCACTTAATACTCTAACGAAACCAATAATTATGTTTCAATGTTACAATACAAAATAGTTTATGTTAAAATGGGTTTTATCAGTTGCTCGTAAAATACCAAATATTCTGGGGTAAGGTATTAGTAAGAACGAGGTTAGATTGTATAAGAACATTTTATTTAGGAAACTTTGTAAAACAAAGAAACATATTTAGCCTAAACATTGCTAAAAAGAATAAGCTTATTTAATTTCTGCCGCATACCAAGCTTTGACAGAGAAGCTTTACGCTTAGAAATGCTGTGGCATATAATTTTGTTAAACATAATACCAATTAATTTGATTAATTTCATGTCATGGCTTTCCTCGCCAAATTCATTATTACCTTTATGATTAAGAAAAACGTTACCAGCAAAGGTTCTACATGCTAACAAAATAGTTTTTGAGGGAGGTTATTGTAACACGCACGTGCGCGCAAGGTCAAGTGTCGAAGACACGGTTTCGCGCGCTATATCCCACATGCTGCCTTCAATTTGCCCTAGCGGCAACCCCGATACACTCCTGTATTGGCTCGGAAAGTTCTACACGACCCTTACGGCCTGCGCGCAATCCAGTTAGTTTTATATGTCGATGGTTGTGCCCGATGGTGCCAACAATGATGAGTTACCCGTCCACATGTCACTGTAGAAGTGACGCCACCTTCACACCATGACATTTACACGATGGAAATGAGGCTGTGGTTAAACAGCTGACTTTTACGGCTCAATAAACAAACAATGGGTTATAAGTCGACACACCTCACTCTGCACTCTAGGTACTTACGCCGCTGAGAGGGTGACGGGATAGACGATGGGTCTAGGAATTACTGTAAGTTGCTGCGCTGGTAGTAGAGATACTAGTATTGTTGTGATGGTTGTAAAATAGGGCCGTGGTAAAATACGAACTCCTATTTTGTATGACCTCTAATGACACATATTCCCGATACGTAAATTATCGTTGTGCAGAATTTTTAGATAGTTAGGTCCAGTGACTTGAGGAGTATAAACAGATAGGTGTAAGCGGTCCATTTTTAAATAATATAGATAATTTTATTCTTAATACTCAGCAATTATAGCAACTATGCGAGTGTACAAAATAAAAACGTAATAGACCAGCGATGAGCGATGAGCATGTGAATGTGAGAGGTCGGCGGTCGGGGCAGACGTGTCATCAGCTGTAGTCAATGTGTCGAGGAATGAAGTTCTACTTGGGCTGAGGTAGCCAGCTGACCTGCTTCTCTTTTAAATTTAAATAACCTCATCTTAGTGTTATTGGAGATCAGTAAAACAACATACTAAAATAATTGTATGGTACATATTATTTCACCCATATTTGATTATAATATTCCAATCCCAGATGAAACATATTTCCGCAAAGTATAACTAAAAAAGTTGGGCTTGTAATATATTATTTGTGAGGACTGCTGTAACTAGACAATCTGAAAATATAATTTTTCAATACTCTTTGTATACAAACCATTAAGCTAAATTCTATATTCGACTATTATTGACTTTCATCTACCTGCATCAGCTGAAGCATTTTTTTTAATAAAAAAAACATATATACAGTATAATTAATTGAATGAGCCAATCAACGAGTGTCCTACGTTCTTAAATAATATTTTTCCTACATTCTTGTGGTTATGACAGTATTTATGTAACATAAATAGTGCTGTTGTATAGTTCACAATAAGTTTTTTTTTTCAGTTTGGTTTGGTCAAACAAGTTGACGCGTTTGACAGAAGTCAGTAATATACATAAGCGCATTCTGTTGGTGGCTTAGTTCTACGCGAATTTCTTACTTAAGCGCAAATGACGAAGAATATAAGTAAATATTAAATCAAATACAGTATCAGTACATCCTTAACGTGTTTACATTTTTTGGCTTGCGTAAAAAATGGACAAATATATAACTATAATAATGGTACAATACCTCGTCAAGTAGTCCAAATGATGATTGAGGTTAGAAACCTACATGTTTCGCCGTAAATACGGCATCGTCAGGGTTACAAAAACGAAGACATCGATGTCACACGCACACAATAAATACACGGATACGAACATTTAATTACGGAAAGACAAAATAAACATTTAATTGACATTGATAGGCCTATCACACGCACACGATACGGACGGTCCCGGCGCAGGTAGTAGACTGCAGTGTCAGACTCCTTCCTCGTTGTTGTCCATGTTATCAGTAGGACAAAGGTCAGGTGGCCGGTTATTTTGGTGAATTAGCACATTGAAAATAGAGTGTGACTGGAACTGCAGTTTTTCGTTGAGGATATGTCCACTGGCAGTGTTGTCGTGGTACAATTTGTAAATTTCAAATTCCTCTAACTTGTTTAGTTTACTACCTTTCCTGCATTTATGTAGCACCTCAAGACCGTCAGCAATCTCACTCATGTTATGGTTTAGGTCGATTAAATGCTGGGCAAACGCTGAATTTTGTTTGATTAAACGTGGTTTGGGCCTGTGTTCGTTGTAGCGAGTAGCGAACCAAAATATTCACCAATATATATAATTCACCAAAATAACCGCCCACCTGACCTTTGTCCTACTGATAACATGGACAACAACGAGGAAGGAGTCTGACACTGCAGTCTACTACCTGCGCCGGGACCGTCCGTATCGTGTGCGTGTGATAGGCCTATCAATGTCAATTAAATGTTTATTTTGTCTTTCCGTAATTAAATGTTCGTATCCGTGTATTTATTGTGTGCGTGTGACATCGATGTCTTCGTTTTTGTAACCCTGACGATGCCGTATTTACGGCGAAACATGTAGGTTTCTAACCTCAATCATCATTTGGACTACTTGACGAGGTATTGTACCATTATTATAGTCATATAAAGTAATCCAGGGGCCATCAACATGGAATTTAATGGACAAATATATAGTTTAAACTCCTACCTCAGTGTCGGAAGTCGTGTCCAATAAGATGTCGTTAGTCTCTCTGCCACATGTCTCGTCTTTGTCTAATTAAATATCATAAAACATAAAATTGTTTTTGTAAGCTTTATAAGCTGGATATAATGAAAATCATTTTTTTGTTTCAAAAATAAAAATTTAAATAGAAATTTTTGAAAAAAAATATGCATACCCACCCTAGTTTCTATTCCATCAGAACAAAGAGTAGGCATGATTTACTACGCGATCTTGGTGGATCGCGAGCTTATTCAAGTCCATCCAGCTCTACACATGCATGCCAAAATTCATCAAAATCGGAACACAAACACACACGCAAGCACCCACGCATAATGCATGCAAAGTGAATAACAAGTCAAGACCCCCATCTAATATTTTCTTAGTAAATATACATATCTATCCTTTTGGTGTTCGTGCAAACTTAGCAGGAAGTTTCATATATGATTATGAAAATGTCAAGTTCTCCCAAAAATGGGGGATTTTTAGGGCAACTAAAAATTTTGCAATGTATGCCTCCTTCATGTGACACCTCATTTTGAAGTGTTTACAAAAACATAAAGCATGGTGAAAATCAGAGTTCGCTGCCTCTTCTCTATCTAACATGGTAGCCCGTCAAATGTATTGAAATCTCCACATTAAAACATAAGAAAAAATCAATGTAATGGTAATATTGGCTACCATTTTGGATAGAGAAGAGATCACGAACTCTGGTTTTCACCATTCCTTAAGTGTATGTAAACACTTTCAAATTAGGTGTCACTTGAAGGGGGTTTGCATTTAATACTTTTGAGTTGCCCCCAAAATCCCCCATTTTTGTTGGACACTCAACATTTTCAATATCATAAAATGAAACTTCCTGCTAAGATTGCAGGACCAACAAAAGGATATTTCTGTATATTTACTTTGAAAAATATTAGATGGGGGTCTTGACTTTTTATTCACCCTGTATGATATTATTTATGCAAATGGTAAAGAAAATTAGTCCTGGGTCTCTAGGTCTTTTGTGCAACCTAGGGTAGTAGCTTCTTCCCTATACAGTATATACGCTAAAAGGAGGATCACTTCTCATTAACCATTATCAACAGTGGTTCCGACGGTGATTTTCTTTTGAAATTTGGTTTTAAAGTCGCCCTTTCAAATCCTATATGGTAATAGGAATGAAAAGTTAGGGGAGAGTTTGGACATGTATGCCTTGAAAACTACTGCGTCTGTGAAAGATTTTAGTTTTTGAAGATAACTTTCATAACACTTATAGAATGTGTAATGTGAATTAAAAGTTGAGCTAATATTTTCATGAACTATTTAAGACAAGATGTTCCATATTCAGAGGAATGTGGTTAAGAGAATAGCCGATGTTTTGTCTCCCAATAACAAGAGCTATTTCAGTACAGCTATAAATATAAAGGACCTATAACTGGGCCTATCAGAGAGTTCGAATGGAGTTCATTTCATATAAAGTGGAATTGTAACGAAATCACGAGGGTATAAAAAATCGTGTTCAGTCAAGTTGTCTTTGTGATTTAGTATTAATTTAAACGTCCTTGTTCCAAACAGTCTATCTGTTTCTCATCACATGACCATATGTAAACCTCCATTGTTGCATTCATTTTTCGGGAATCGCCTCTAGTACAAACACAAACATGTACTCAGTTTTATCTCGTAAAATAAACATATTTTATATCAAAACCCTCGACTTTCCTCTCTTGTATTTAGGCTAACTACACCACACAAAACATTTTAATTGACAATATCAAACTTGTACGTATAAAATGATTTAGTGTATTTTAGCGAATTTCCCATTTCCGATTTTGATGACATTTGGTACAAACGTGTAAACCTACGTTTATTTGAACGAGTTCGCGAACCAGCATGATCGGACTGATATTTTTAAAGGTAGTAACAAACATAAAAAGCTATTTTAAAAGGTAGTAACAAACATAAAACACGCTATTTTGAAAGGTAGTAACAAACATAAAAAGAGCTATTTTGAAAGGTATAGTTCGGCCGCTTAGAAAACGACCTGCGCGCTAATGCTAAACCAATGCTGGAGGAGGTCGCTTTCTAAGCGGCCGAACTATAGCAACAATCATAAAAATGCTATTTTGAAAGGTAGTAAAAAACATAAAAAAACTATTTTGAAAGGTAGTAACAAACATAAAAATCTATTGAGTTGATTTTATCGGATACATAAAAAATATGCTTAGTCTACTGATGTACTGTAGGTAGGCGTTTATCTGATTGTATATCATTGATATAGTTTAGATATGTACTTGTAATAATTTTTAATAACAATATATTCTTCTAAGCCATTGTCGACTTGTTTCAACATTTCTACGCTATTGTCGTTTTGAAGCAACATTTTTACTTTGTAGCTGGTAAGTAAATTTTGAATTTCTTGTCGGGCCAACGTAGCATGGAATGGACCTTCGCTTCCTAACACTTTGCAACGCGCTTTCCAAAAATCTCATGATCTGAAATACTGTATCTTGCTCTGCTGGGGGGTTCAAATGGTCCGTTGTCATGGTCTGAAACCCCTGTAAAATCCCGTTACCATGGTCCGATCATGTTGGTTCGTAAACTCATTAATGTTTATCCCACCTTACACCTTCAAACCAAATTTCATTAAAATCTGACAAAAATTACTCAAGTTACCGCGTTCACGGTCACATATAAAACACTTTTTAGTATTTTAGAATTTTGTGCGTAAAAACAGTTCGATATACTAAATTATTATTTGTTTCTTACGCTCATAAACATTATTTAGAAATAAATGCACAATGTTATGTTAAATAAAATTAAATGTTTTCCTACATATTTCCAACTAAACTAAGTATTAATTGTTACAAAAAATGAAACATAAAATCTTCTGTTGCTCTTTAATTGTATCAAGCACGTTTTAATTAAATAATAAACACAGAGTATGCTGTGCTTGGTAACAGAATTAACAATTACTGTATTTATAAAACCAATTATTAACATAATTAACCAATCAAACTATTGACAGGAAAATGTAGTTCAAATAATAACTAAGTCAAAGAAAACCACTGATTACTGATACTATGGTAAATAAGTATGAAAGTTACTGTAGTTTTCAGCCTACTTTAAACGCCAATAAATTTCACTATGGTTCCTAGTTTGTGAAACTGATCATCTAATTCATATTATCTACCAAATCTATCAAAAGGAGAACAAATGCCGCTGCTGAGGTGTAAGTGTGTGTAGTATACAAGTACAGTACAGTATAGTACACTCCCATGTAGCCTAGTGTAGTGGTAATCACTAGAGAGAGTAAAGTAGTTCTAACTCTCGACACCTAGCAGCACCGGTCCTCCCAGCTACAATCAGTAGAGCCGGGGTATATATGTTGCACGGAGTAGCATTCTTTCTGACGAGAACCAAATGTTAAAAGCTTAGTTTAAACCTTTAAAACTTGTTGAAATGTTTTCATGTCGATGTTGGTAGTTTTTCAACAAGAAGTAGTATAAAACCAATTATTATAGGTCATTATATAATGACCAATAATCATTATAGTATAAAAACGATAAAACTTAATTTATAGTAATTAATATATAAACCAGCAAAAAATATATAATGTATTGGAACAAATTCTGAATATAAAAGCAAAAAGAAAACGATATTTTTTCTAAAAGGTGGTTGGCTATCTCTTTTACTAATGAACACATCGATATTTTAATATCATGACATACTATAATCATTATAAACTGTACTGTTATCAAGAATTGATTTTAGTATTTCTTACAACAATGTTATGAGATTAAGATTTAATTCGCTGTTTAAAAGTGTGATAAACCTAAAAAATTCAATAATAACGTAGGTAATGTTAACAATTTATGAAAATTATAAATGGTTTTAGTTTAACATCACGGGCGAAATTAATATTCGAAACATCGTTCCTGGATTTTAATTGTTGTTGTTACGAAATGCCGAGATGTTATAATACTGGTACGGTAAACAATAATTATTTCTGGTATTACGGCTCATACAACAAACCATACAAATCGTTACCAGATTTTTATGCCAAGCTAACTTACAGTAATTGATCTGTTTTAAAAAACTACATACAGTATGTATGTGTGAAAATAAAACGTCTTTATAAATATCATTATTAACGTGTGGGTATTGTAATTGTACTAAAGTATACAGTCAATCAATTATAGGCCAGCTTAACCCAATTTGATTTAATTGGTCATGTTGTATTAGCAACTCAAAAGTGTGCTTAGGTCAAAAATTTTACTTGTCCCATTTTCGATCCTGTAATAGTTGATGTGACATAAAATTTGCTATGTATTATAATAAATTCTTCTTTCAGTTGGCTTGTCATAAAATTTTGCGCATTTGACAAAAATCAGCGATTTTGATTAGCGCACTCTGTCTATGACTCGTCTCAACTACGTTTATTTTTACTCCAAAATAAAACTGGTTTTAACTGCAACAATTAAAATAGAACTAGTGCACCTGTTGCTCGAATTCGAGCAATTGCAAAATATTATTTCAAAAGTAATAATAGTCACAATTTCCGATTACTTAAAAGAGTCAACTAAAAGATGATGTTATCAATCACTCCACTCCAGTTATCGAAACTGGAAACGAACTCCTGAAAACGAACGCTCTTGTGTGTATCATGTTTTTACTATGAACAGCTGTAATTAGTATAAATCTTTCGTCTGTTTAAGTAAACAACATATTTTCTTCATAAGAAATAATTGGGATTTCGATGGCCTGAGGGGCAAAGCCCGAGGACTTTTATTACATGAATTGGGGACGGGGGCGTTTACAAAAAAAAAAAAAAAAACTTAATTTTGACACATCGTTTGTAAAAATCCTTCCATTATTAACGGAGGAGTAGTGTTTCGTAAAAATCGCCTTCGCGTATTATATATAAGGATAACAAGGATGCCTAGTTCTATCCATAGTCAAAGTCTATAGTATACCTTAAGGAAGACAACAAGTGTCTTACAATGGTGTACGATTATTTAGAGCGCTATTTTACTTGCGAGGAAATCACGATTTTCGAACGACTCAATTTCCACCAACGCAACCACCTAACGACCGGAGACCGGAGGTCCCGAGAATCATTCCATTACACGGCAATCTAGAAAAACGACCAGTTGCCGTCCGGGACATAAAGAAGTCATAAACGCAATGTGCGGCATATGTGGGAGTACGGAGTACTTAGCTGGCGCCGGGACCTACATGGCCTAGGTAGGAGTTTTGTGTGTTGCTCAGATAAAATATGATGTTGTGTCAGAGTCTACGAGGCCTATATGTAATTGGAATATCGATGCAATTCATCGGCTCACTATTGACGCACGCTTAGTATTCAATATTCGTAAACTTCGAGCTTAGAGTAAAGTCTTTGTCTTTTTTTGTTAAAGAGGTTTAAGGCCTCTGGGATTTCCCACCCACATGAAAGTCAGACACGTGAGTGGAACGTATCAGTAGAGGTAATACCAGAATATGACCTCACTTTCGGCGTTTTAGAGGCACTTTTAGGGCACTTTTTATAGGGGAAAAATGAGAAAAAAATGGAAGAGCTTTTTTTGGCCACTTTTTTAAAGATCCAGCTCTCGACCTATACACCCCTATATAAATTTTCTACTTTTTTAATACTGAAAAACACGTCTGGAATATGGCTCATTTTTTTGGCCACCCGGCTCTCGGCACGCGAACTCGGGCGTGCTCCCTTGGACATCCTTAGTGGAAATCCATGAGTTCTGGCTACTTGGGAACCCAAGCCATTTGACATACAACGAATCACCCTTTCTCCTAATTATCTTCTCTACCAAATACATGTCCTTATACTTTGTCTTTAACAACTCCTCTGTATAGAAGCCTCCCCTGATTATATTGCCATTTTCATCTTTCAAGATATAAGTCACAGGCTTTGTATTCTTAACTTCTGCTATTGTAAATAGTTCCCCTGTCCAATTTGGAGTATAACCTTTACTAAAAACATGTTTATACTTGGAAATCCTTACGCTATCACCTACCTTATATCTTGGCTTTTTAACTTGCTCTACTTTAGAAGTCAACCTCTCATGCACATATTTACTATTCTTAACATTCACTTGGTTAGGCTTCATTCCTATAGATCTATGCACCTTATTATTATATTTTCGAATTAACTTTGGAAGTAAATCCAACCATTTATAACTCCCCTGAGCACTAAATTCCCTATATAACCAATTCTTTAAAGTTCTCTGAAACCTCTCCACAATTGCAGCCTTAGTTGTAGAAAATGTGTGATAGTGATTAATATTTAATTTTTTCATTAGTTTGTTAAAATATTGATTAAAAAATTCTTTTCCATTGTCAGATTGAATGTTTTTAACCCCCTTTGGTAGAATGGTTTTAATGGCTTCTGTAACCACTAACCCTGTCTTATTCTTTAGTGGAGCAGCATAAGCTTTTTTAGAAAATGTATCTATTAAAGTTAAAATATATTTATTGCCAGAATTTTCTCTAGCATAGTTTTGCATATCAATTAAATCTATTTGTACGGTTTCATTTATACCTAATACTTTGAAAGACCTTCTTATGAAATTCTTTCTTGCAGGTTTATGAAGTTCGTATGCAATTTCATTCATTTTTTATAACATCATCCTTTCCTGTAACTCTAAATACATCACCATTAGCCCCAATCAATAGATTATCTTCCATTCTTTTAAATACATAGTTTTCTGGTATATATGGTCTATTATCTATATACTTAAATCCACTCAAAGATGTGGGGTCAGCAACTAATAAATCAGGATTGTATTCCATCAAATTAAAATTTTTTTCTCCATACACAAATTTCGATCCATCATAATGCATAGCTTGTGACATTAGACAAATATCATCCAAATGTTTTCCCTCTGGTAGATTTCTTATAAATTGATTTTTGGCATCCCAACAATATAGTTTTTTATTATAAGTTATAGTCTGTTCTTTTGTAACACAGTCAGTGTCATCAATGGCAGGTTTAACACGTACTAACCTTTTATTATTAAAATTCCAATAGCCTGCTTCCATTTTTGGAACTTGTGAAACATTCACAGCATCTTTACTATCTGTACCGTCCATCAAATTACTAATTTTCTGTTTCTTTGCATTCCAAACACCATTCTCTGATTCTAAAAATTCATAATTATTATCGTCTTGTATAAATTTACCATCTTCTTTTCGTATTAAAGTCTGTTGTAAAGTGGGCACATCATCTAAACTTTCACCCTTTTCTACATTAGTAATTTTCCGTTTCTTAGCATTCCAAACACCATTCTCTGATTCTAAAAATTCATAATTATTATTGTCTTGTACAAATGTACCATCTTTTTTTCGTATTAAAGTCTGTTGTAAAGTGGGCACATCATCTAAACTTTCACCCTTTCCCACATTAGTAATTTTCTGTTTTTTAGCATTCCAATTTTTATTCTTAGATTCTAAAAACTCATATTTAGTTTTACCTTGTAAAAAGACATCACCTTTTCTAGTTAATGTCTGTCCCAAAGTTGATACATCATCTACAAACTCCCCATCTTTAACATTACCAATTTTATGGTTTAAACCATTCCAACTATCGTCTTGTAAATTTAAAGTAGGTTCACTACTAGCCCTGGGTTCTGCAGGCTTATTATATGGATTATATAAACGATAAAATTTATCTATAAACATATTTTTATTTAATAAATAATTCCACTTTCTCTTAATTCCTCAATAATGGAATCTATTTCATTATCCACTCCTGAGTTACCGGCTTGGCGACTTAGCCAAAGAAGTCTTAACCTATCTACAAGCTCATTAGGATCATCCCAATAAATATAGTCTATTTTATTACCAGTCACTTGTCTCAAACCTTCACCAACAGATTTAAAAAGAGGTTTAATTATATTAAGATATTTAGTATGTCTATTACTTGAAATTGGTGCACCATCTTTGTAACTCTTTAAATGCCCATTTGTAGCTTCCAAAATTTCTTTATAATTTTGCAAATCAGCCGGAGTATAATCCTCAGGTTCTTTTAAAGTTAACAATTGCCACAAACCTTTTGTCCCCTTGTAGGTTTTATTTGCAATTGTAACATCATCATTGGCAATGTCAACTTCCTTATTTCCAATAAAAAATTTATTTGCTTCTCGTCTAATACCATATGTAGTGTCTGTCATACTACTTTTACTGAGGTAATTTCCTAAATAGTCTGATGCTAAAAGACCAAAATCTAATTTCTGTGGAGTAGATTGTTGTAATGGTTGCAATCTTGGTATTATTGGTATTCTAGATGGAGTCATTGGGAGAATCTCCATTCGAGGCCTCTCTGTTTTGGAGATTTTTTTTAATTCTTGTAATGGCTCTATTAAAGGTTGGAATGTTTGAAACCTCTCTTCAGCCTCTAGAAACTTGCCACGTTTTAAAGCTCTATATTTCTCTCGTATTTGATTTGCAGAGTCAACCAATTCTTGTTGAATGTTTTTCATCTTTTATTTACATTTTATTTATCTCATTTGACAAAGGATTGTACTCAAACACTTTATCATGTATTATCAAACAATATGCAGATGTATTTGCTGGCACGTTTTCTGCAGTTTCAATCTCTAATTTAATATCAACAATTCCTTCCTTCACTGTTTCGTTCTGTCTAGAACAGTCTATTACAATTAGTGGATATTTCTTCATAAACTCAGCCCTACTTATCATAGGATCTGGGATAGTATTATAGTAAGTCTCTCTAAATCTCATAAACATCTCATAAGCTTTAGAGACATCTCCATTTTCAAAGTCGAGATTTAAATCACTATAAGGATAATATTCAGAGTTTAGAAATACTTTGAGATTTTTTAATTTACAGTGATCAAATTCATCAGTTCTTTTTCGTGCACTATTATCCCTAGCTGTTTGGAAACCAAATATAATATACCTAGGCTTCTCCAAACTGGAAGATGTCTTTACTGACCATGTATGTCTTGTAGTATTGGGATATGATGGAAGTTCATGCAACTCTAAACTTCTAAATGCAATTTGCAAATTTTTATTTTGCAATAACATCTTTTGTAATTGTAACTTTTCCCCATCTGATGGTATCACGTGTGGCATCACCCATTGAATTGAGTTAAGTGTAATTTTAGGAATCGTATCAGCAGTGCCACTCGCTGGAGCACTAGTGGTTGTTAATATACAATTCAAATCATTTTTGGATCTTTTCAACACCAATTCTTGTTTGACATTTACTAATACCTTATTAAAATCCTCAAATACACCCATTAACAGCTCTAATGGCAAACATGTACTAAACTTGCCACCTTTATGGAACTCTTTTAAATTCGTGTCAGAATCAAATGCCACATTTGACAATTTAGTTGTTTTATTGTAAGAGCTCAATATTTTCATAAGACTAGAAATTCCTGGGTTTCTTACAATGTCTATTTCTTTACCTGCAACTTCATATCTAATTTCATCAAATAAGAACGCAAATGCATTATTTATAAAATGACCTTTATCATGATTCTCAATTTCTCCCTTAATATACAGATAACTCCTACATGGGAGAGTTAGCAAATCTTGATTATTAATACATATTCGAATTTCATCAGAATTATTTATTGCCAAAGTGTTGTGGGGAACATAGGAGTGATTTGTAATTTTAACCACACTATCGTCGAATTGGGATTTCCCTGTAACGTCTAGAAAATCTTCCATTTTTATTAATAGAAAATTTTAACTTTAGTCCTATTGATCGTAGGAACCTAGCATTTTGTGCACTTATAGATAAATTCTTATAAATTCTCATATCTTTTTTATATGACAAGTAATTGTAGTTTCTTCTCCGTTAAAGTCAATTGCCTTGTCGTGCTGATCGGCAAATGTAATACTGACAACATCTAAACTTCTCTTATTTACAGGAAAATATATAATATTTCTTGGAACTTCAATAATTTTGTAGCCAGGAGGAGCTTCTGGATAAAAGCTATGTATGGTGTGTGATTTGTTTCCGTTTAAATAGGACCCGTTTGCAATATTACATTTTACTCTAATCACATTTACATTATTAATGTTTATTTTATTTGTAGATTCAAACTGAACACCAGGAGTAGAAACACCTTTAAATCCCAATAAAACAGACCCTAAACATGGTTTTGTAAAATCAAACACGTGGCTAGAAAGTAATGTCGCTTTCATAGTTTTATTATTAGCTGTAAGGAAAAAGTTTGGAATTTGCTTTTGAATTTCCTTTGCAAGCTCAACCACCTCATATGTTCCTTCAGAAATTTCTATTGTAACTGGAGCATTGTGGTCATAATAGAAAACATCATCACCTTCTCCAATGGTTAATTTGTTGCCTTTAAGTTGATTTAATTTTGGAATAAGCCCTTTAAATAAAAGTTTGGATTTAGTATTAATTAATGCTTCTCCATTTTTATCTATTATAACTTTAAGTTTACCATTTAATAATTGGTTTAAATCATCAACTAAGATCTCTCCCTTTGGTAATGTTATTTTCTCTACTTTGTAATATGTTAAAGTATTTAGTGGTTTTTTAACATTAAATATAGAATTATAACTTTGAAAATCTACTAATCCAATTACATAATCATCATTTAATTCAATGGGAGGAAAGAACACTGACTTTAGCTCTGGCTCTGTACCCGAAAATGCTATAGTAAATGAATCCATTTTTATAAACAAAAATTTTTTATGAATGATAAACATAAAATTCCACAAATGGAACTATTTAAATCTTGTATTTGATCAGTAGTATAGAAGATTTTATGTCCCTCAAAATATTTAATTACTTCTTTTGGAGGTTGGATTCCAAATGGGTCAAAATAAATTACAATATCTTTATTTTTACGATATGCTGTCCAATGTGTGCCAGATGAACTGTCTAAATTAACTATTCCGCACTCTTTTACTCTTGGTGTTAGATTTTTTAGCTCGTTTTTTAGGTACACCCCCCGGAAGTGAGGCACGTCTTTTGCGGCCTCTAACAGCTGGTAGTTGTCCATATTTTTTATTAAATTTTAATCCCATTCCCATCTTTGCTTTTGCCTTCATCAAATTTGTCACGGCATAAGCAGCTGCTCTTTCAGCAAGATTTGCATCCTTGGCTGTTACTCTAGTCCAAGCTAAGTCTGCTAATCTCATGTCTGCTTTGTTCCGAGCAGCGGTATCGGGATTATTCATGTAGAATATGTCATGCTCTTTACAATAAGAGTCTAGTTTATTTTTTGGAGGTACATTTTTAGCTAAATTCTCACGTATATTCGTTCCAGGTCCACAGTACCGATATGATGGTATGTGAAGTGGAAATGGAAGGTTATTTATAAGAGTATTCAATAACCCTCGACCCCTGTAAGGCTTTAGGAATAAACCTTTGCCCTTTTTACATGTTTTCTTATTATTTTTTACCATTTTTATTATATAAAAAATGTCTTTTATTCAACAAAAACACAAATTTAAAATAGTACATACTAAGGAAAATATACCAAAGAATTTGGGTCTTTTTCCTACCAATATTCGATGTGTTATTTGTGGTCCCAGTGGAAGTGGGAAAACGGTTGTAATTTATAATTTAATTGTAAGAAAGGAAGGATTAAAATTTACAAACCTATATTTAATATCAAAATCTTTAGAACAAGAAAAATATAAAAAAATAATTGAAATATTTAGTTTGTGTGACGAAGTGAAATTACACACGTTTACTGACTGTGAAATCACACCAAATGATGTAAAATCACAGTCAGTTGTTGTATTTGATGATATAAATAGTCCAAATATTACACAATTTTTCTCAATGGGTCGACATAAAAATATTAACTGTTTTTACTTGTGTCAATCTTACAGCAAAGTACATAAACATTTACGTGATAATGTAAATTTCATAATATTATTTAAACAAGATGATTTGAATTTAAAACATGTATATAACAATCATGTTGGTAATGATTTTTCATTTAACCAATTTAGAAATCTCTGTCATCAATGTTGGGATAAAACTAAATATGGCTTTTTTGTAATAGACAAAGAAAGGTTAAAGAATAATGGCAAATATAGATTTATGTTTGATCAATTTTATAATGACCAAGTGCAAGAGTATTGATACCATCTTCCAGAATAAACCTCTTGTCATCGTCAAACGATAGTACTTTCTTATTCATAGTTAAGGTTTGAAGATGATGATTTGTAGATTTAATTCTTGTCACATTCTCATAGTAATCTTGTCCAGTGGCAAGACAGTTCAAATAATGTTGATGTCTAAGGAGATGTTTAACTGTAGCACCATCAGCTCCTTTAGCTTTCTTCACCTCTAAAGCTTGTTTGTCTTCTTCATATAACCATTTTAGAGGAATATAAGAATATAACTTTGGTCTTAAACCACAATATTCATACATAATATGACCATCTAATTCGTCTTTAAACTTGCCTGTGACTTTTTTATTTTTATCAGAGTATAAGAAATGGTCTTTACTATATCCAGAGGTATCAAAATAGTGCAAGTCACATTCTATTTCCTTGTAAAAATCCTCTGTAACTATAGAATACATTAAAGAATCTGTATCTGTCATTAGAAATCTTTTATTCTTAAATTTTGACATATAATTATAGTGGAAATCATACATTATTACTTTACTAATATCCAAAATGGTCATTCCCAAATATATAGGTTTATTAAACTTTACAACTAATTTATTTAAATGTATAGCATGTAAATTGTTATCGAACTTTTTGCTACAGTCAAACCTTGGATTATTGACATATTTTGTTAATAGTGATTCATCCTTGAGATATATATCACAAAACTTGCGTTGGTTCATAATTGTTCGACCAAAGAGACTATTATTTAACAATTTGTAAAAGTCTTTTTCAAAATCATTTTTAGCACATTTGCGTTTTTCAATATTAAAATTAATATAGGGTGCAAGCCATTTGGACTGTCTAAATTTTAAAATTCTATGGTATTTTGTAGCAACCAAACCCAATTCCTCATATTTTTGTAATGTTTTATAATGTAAAATATATTTAGTTTTGTCATTTAAATTAGGTATTAATTTGCCATTCATTTTCTCAGGTGCTAATGGATAATCATTATGTAAATCATGTAAGCTTTTATCATATTTTAAATCAACTTCTAAAATGTATCCAAACTCATCATTTTGATTGTTTTTGTATATTTTGTAGTCTATCTCTTTCGTCCAATGAAATCCATCCACGGGTAGTGGCTCGCACATTGCTGTAGAGTATAGTGAATTACAGTCTAAATATATTAAATAGACACTTTCTTGATTGGGATCATAATGTTCACCCATATATCTATTATTGGCTTTAGCGTAACGTGTGGAAATCATACTGACTCCTCCTCTGATTGCACTTTCTATGAACAAATGCATGTCAATATCTTGAAATAATTGTAATTTTATGCCAGTCATTCTAAGACAGGCTTCCCATGTTAGTCCTGGAAGTGAATACATGTGTACGGGGTCAAGTTTGTAATCCTTTAAACACAGGTCTCTAAATGTCTCAAACACATCAGCCAGTAGCAATACATCTGTTTTAAGATATAAATCATGATATTCTTGTAAATTATGTATATTAAAATGGGTCCAGATATGCTTTGCATGTTCATATTCATTGGGAGAGATATGTTCTTTAGTTAAAGTACTGTAAAATTTTTCAATTGGAGGTAGAGACTCTGTAAACTTATCTGGTCCTGTCATATATTCATAGGGAAATACGCCTTTACGTTGTAGTAGTGGATTGTCTATAAATCTAAATGTATTTAAATTGGAAGCTAATTTGTATAATGGAAGGGATAGAAAGTTGTAGGAATCTAAAAATACTAAATCATCAACAGAGAATGAAATGTACTTTTCCATATCTTTGGCTATGCAATTTAATTTACGATTATATTTTCCCAAGTGTTGCATTATTAAATGTCCATCGTAATTTTTCAAGTTATGGAAGAATACTGGTATTTTCTTTGTTACTTTATAGTTTAAATTACAATCATTATGGGCAGCTCCACGGTATCGGCCATTTGAATGACAATGATCACGTACCCTATCAAAATATAGAGGCTTTTCGCAAATATGACAATGTGTTGAGTTTTGGAAAGATGCCTCTTGCTCAGGAGTCATTACAAGGGGAATATATATCGCCATTTGACTTTTAATACAATCATAAGTCTCAAATAATCTTTCGAAAAACACATCCATAACATTTGCACCACTATATAACTCTTCAGAAATAATCTTAGAATCTCTCACTACAACGAATGCAAATCCCGATGGAATATGCTTGTTTGAGTTTATAAAGCACTCAAAATCAGCATAAATTACAAATGGGGCTTTAAGTTGATATTTATAATTTTTAAATTGTAATGTATCTTGTTTAGACATTTCCACTCGTTGGACATCAAAGTTTTTACAATATGTTATATGACGCTCCAATTTATCTTTGGTGTAAAAATGTTGTAAACAAAACTTGCAAAAATGCTTTTTACTGTTATCTTTTGTTGACCGTAGCATTAACCTATCAAAATCACGAATTAAACAGTAATGTGATTTACAACCTTGTTGTAATAATAATAGATCTATGTGAGCATTACTATTCAGTTTGGTTCTTCTTAATGGATATATAAATTTTTGGTCTTCAACTCCAAATACATTAACACTTATATTATTTTGTCTTTCAAATTTATCTATATCAGATATTTTAACAGGATACTTTATGTTTGTCATATTTAACTGATTTTCATAGGGTGCATATTTCGATACCCTTTCAGCATTTTTAGCATTCCTTGGATGTAAAGCTGCTAAAATTGACCAAAGGAAGCATTTATTATCAGCATTCTTTATATTTAAAACTGCTTTTGTCAATTTAATACTTTTTGGTGTGGGGATATATGACTTTGGAGTTAGGGGCTTATACTTGTAAACGTGCAACTGCCAATATTTAGTATAGTCATATATCCATCCACTACCTTCGGCTTGGTATTTGTGCATGGAAGTATCAATCTTTAAAAGAGCATTTTCAATTTGATGCTTTAAATCTCTCTTCTCAATGGTTAGGATAGTAAGGCTTCTAAAATCTGCAATACATTCTTTCTCATTAACTAATTTTCCGTTTTGATCTATTGTATATTTTATAAATTTGATTCTCCTTACTAAAGTCCATTTTATCGGTAGAGGACAAGACTGAAGAGTACTTTTAAGTTCAGTTTTAATCGATTCACCGACAAATTTAATCATTGTATATGGACATTTGTTACAAGAATTTACGTGTCTTTTAAAATGACCAACAACATTTCTTTTACAGAAATTACAAGTCTTATGAGTTTGTAATATATGAGATTTTAGAGCTATGTTACTATCACAGATTAAATCACAAACTTTGCACAGTTTCACCTTCATTTTATGTATTACCTTGTAGTGGCGAATAAGGTTGCTTTTTTTGGAGAGCGATGCAAAACAATGTTGACATGTGGTCTTCATTTTTATATATGAAATTAAAAAATAGGTTGGCATCTTCTATATAGTAAAAATTACATTTTTACAATTTAAATTAATGAGAAGTAATAATTCAAATCATAATTCTAAATTTTAATATTCAAAACAATTTTATACAATAATATTTGGCAATTAAAATTTTCTAAATCAAAACTAAATTCTAAATCTTAAATAAAAACTCTTTTTAGCAGAATGCTGAGTCTACATTTATACAGAGTTAGTGTTAGTTATATAGAGAAGACTACCAATGAAAAAATTATATAGTGATTGAGATTCGGCTAAGTTTTAAAAAAATAACTTGTACACTTTTGACCCAAAGTCCCCAGTGATTGAGATTCGGCTAAGTTTAAAAAAAATAACTTGTACACTTTTGACTCAAAGTCCCCAGTGATTGAGATTCGGCTAAGTTTTAAAAAAATAACTTGTACACTTTTGACTCAAAGTCCCCAGTGATTGAGATTCGGCTAAGTTTAAAAAAAATAACTTGTACACTTTTGACTCAAAGTCCCCAGTGATTGAGATTCGGCTAAGTTTTAAAAAAATAACTTGTACACTTTTGACTCACTTGAAAATAGTAATAACAAAATAAGGTTACATTTTAGATAGGGAAGCAGCATACAATTGACATGTAACTAAAAAACTAGGTTGACATCTTCTATATATAGTAGAAATTACATTTAAAAAATTTCATTTAATAAAAATAATAATTTTGAATATTAATTTTATATTTTTAATATTCAAAATTATTTCACACAATTAGATTTGGCAATTATAATTTTCTAAATCAAAACTAAATTCAACTAAAAGAACTAAAAGAAACTAAACTTCAAACTAAAAGAAATACAGAGTACAAGTATGAGTACAAGCATCAATTGGTCACAACCAATTGATCCCATGACCCGACACGCGACAATATATTAGGCCTACACTAGTCTAGCTTACATGTTAAAACAAGAAGATTCAGGTGATGAGCGAGGTAGTCCAGGCGGGTGAGGTGGTCCAGGCGGGCGAGGTAGTCCAGGCGGGTGAGGTGGTCCAGGCGGGTGAGGTGGTCCAGGTGGGCAAGGTAGTCCAGGCGGGCGAGGTAGTCCAGGTGGGCGAGGTGGTCCAGGCGAGCGAGGTGGTCCAGGCGAGCGAGGTGGTCCAGGCGAGCGAGGTGGTCCAGGCGGGCGAGGTAGTCCAGGCGGGCGAGGTAGTCCAGGCGGGTGAGGTGGTCCAGGCGGGCGAGGTGGTCCAGGCGGGTGAGGTGGTCCAGGCGGGCGAGGTAGTCCAGGCGGGTGAGGTGGTCCAGGCGGGTGAGGTGGTCCAGGCGGGCGAGGTAGTCCAGGTGGGCGAGGTGGTCCAGGCGGGCGAGGTAGTCCAGGCGGGTGAGGTGGTCCAGGCGGGTGAGGTAGTCCAGGCGGGCAAGGTGGTCCAGGCGGGCGAGGTGGTCCAAGTGAGTGAGGATACGATAGAATCTCCCCCTTTTATACCCAAAAATTGTCAAAAAACCTGCCCCAGACAGACTGGCGCCAGACAGGCAGAAAAAATTAACAATTAGTTTTGATTGGGGTCATTGGGTTACACTCAGTCATTCATTAGAGTCAGGAGCGGGAGCATAGGACAGGAGCCCGACCATAGCATGGAGCACGCCATGGGTCAAGAGCATGCCAAGAGCACGCCCGCGACCGGGAGCACGCCATGGGTCAAGAGCATGCCTAGAGCACACCCGCGACCAGGAGCGCGCCCGAGTTCGCGTGCCGAGAGCCGGGTGGCCAAAAAAATGAGCCATATTCCAGACGTGTTTTTCAGTATTAAAAAAGTAGAAAATTTATATAGGGGTGTATAGGTCGAGAGCTGGATCTTTAAAAAAGTGGCCAAAAAAAGCTCTTCCATTTTTTTCTCATTTTTCCCCTATAAAAAGTGCCCTAAAAGTGCCTCTAAAACGCCGAAAGTGAGGTCATATTCTGGTATTACCTCTACTCGTATCAACTAATGAGGAATTTTATTTCTGTGGTAATGGAAAAATATATTACACCGTTCCGGGACTTTTCAATTGCACTGTTTAATCAATTGTACAACAGTACCGTACGCTACCGACTGAGCCACAACCTATTCTGCCTGTACTTTATTATGTGGTTTTAGATCACGGTGAAGCTCCGACGAACCTTTTTTGTGGTTCAGGGTTAATTGGACCGTATTAACAAAGTTAGAAGATGTTTTCAGGGGAGGTATTTTGAAGTTCCACCATAGGTCTAGGGTCTATTGTCTACTCTTTTAATCTATGGTTTACCCGAATGTTGCTCTACGACAGTTTTTAACAAAACAAATGGAATCATCTTTCAAATCCCCATATCCTCCTTATTTTCCTGTCTCCGCTCGACCGTTCGCATAACATTACGTTTTCGTACAAGTATAACTTAAAAAGTCTGGGGACTGTTTTTAATTTTTGAACAATTAATGTAAAGCAAACCAAATTTAAATATTCATCTTTAAATCCCCATGCAAATGTTGCTCACGATAATCATTCTAACGCATTTTGTGTTTATGTTACAATAGTGGACAGATGATGATTTATTACATGTCTAATCATTAACAGGATAAAAAATGTATATGTCAACCCCTCATCTTGTATACAAACTAAGGTTATTGCAGACACAATATAAATTCCACAAAGGAATAAAATAAACATCAATTTTAAACTAATTGGTTTGCCGACAAAACTAATAGACTTTTCCCCCAACCATCAGGATAAACCTATGGAAGGTATCCAATAACGCCTCCTTCTTTGTTCAGGATAGGCTGAACGAGATTGAATCATAGAGGAATTAAACACTACGCGTAGCTGGGTCCATTAAAACTTAAATACCGGTACCCCCGCCACAGCTAACCTGCCAGCAGGCTAGGCGAATTTCAATTTGTCTTGGATTTTCACTAAACTATTCCCAGAAAACAAGTCATACCATATCTGGATTATATTATATTTAATGGGCACTTAGGTTTGCTGCGACAGGGAAGGAAAAACGTGTTTTATCAAACGTTTATAGCAAATGCAAAAAATTGCAAAATTTGTTTAAAATATAAACAACCAAACTACCACAGTTTTATCTTTCTTCATAAGAATGACATGGTAATTTTAACTGCTTGAATGTATACTTGACGTAATAAGATTCCTCATTGTATTGTTTGTACCGTATATTTCATTCAACCCGTACGTAGAACGGGTACATAGCTAGTTGGACTTAAAATAAATGGCCTTGGCTGAGAAACATACACAGACCATACTTTCAAGGAATCTTGGAGTTTGAATTTTCTCAGATTTCAGAATCGTAAGAAGTAGAACCATGTTCTTCAAGTCTTTGAATCTCTCGAGGTAGCGATCCATCTATGTGCTCCAGGGCTCGGCTAATGTGAACATTTCACTTTCAAATCAGCCCCCATTACCATCACTGCATTACTACGTTGCTGTGGACAAATCACAGACACGCCTGAGGGTCCATGGTCTCGGGTCCGGCGGTGTTTGTCTTCTGTTGGGATGAATCCAATAAGTCAGGCAAATGTGTTTCGAATTGGGTTTGACTATTTTATATATATATATATACTAGCTGTAACCCGCGGGCTTTGCCCCGTTTCACTTCTTAATTTTCAAGATGATCTCGTTCGCATGGCTCAATCATGTCCTGGTTGAAGTTCGTTCGCTACGCTCACTCACCTTTAGGTTGGAGCTCGTTCGCTACGCTCACTCATCTTTAGGTTGGAGCTCGTTTGCTGCGCTCACTTGCCTTCAGGTTAGCTCGTTCGCTATGCTCACTCGCCTTGAGGTTGAAGTTCGTTCGCTACGCTCACTCACCTTTTGGTTACAAATTAGCTGTTGTCATAAATGTAAAAGAAATAATGGTGCTGCACCCTGTTGGTAATCATTGTAACTTTAATGCTATTGAACATCATAGAACAGAACCAACTTGTTTAATTGAAACAGCTGTTAAGATTCATTAATTCCATTTAAATATAAGTACTCATAAGAGTAACATGGGAAATTCCAGAGCCACTGGGGCGGAGCCCGAGAGTCCGATCAGAATAAAAACCACTTAGTTTTCCTATTTAATGCCTAAAGAATCAGTGTACCAAATTTCAGCCTCCTAGGTAAATGGGAAGTGGGAGAATTAGTGATGAGTGAGTGAGTGAGTGAGTGAGTCAGTCAGTGAGGGCTTTGCCTTTTATATATATAGATAAAAAAACACGAAATAATGATCCGTCGACACAGTTTATATCATGATCATGGAACTATTCTTGATGAAAAACGGACGTTTTTAAAATAAGGATAACTTATTTGTGTTTGTGAAAATTATTTCTGTCATTACATTAAGATGTTCGCAAACTCTTGCCATTTAAGAAATACACTACAACTAGCCAAATTTATGCTACTAATACAGTACTACTATTGTTTCGTATGATCAATATGTATATAGGTGCATTGTAAATAACTTGGAATTAAAACCAAATTTGATTTGATTTGATTCGTTCTACCACGATCACTTGAGTTGAATATCTTACATAACGGCCTTGACTCGTATGTTTACACAGCTTTTACGAAAAATCCATAGTATTTGAGGATCCGCAGTAAGTATGATTACTGCAGCTTAAGCTCAGCTTTTGAAGGTGAGAATGCTTCTTGATATTTGCATCAGTCAATGAAATGGCTGAGCTTCCGCCAATGGGTATCCACAATACACTTAATGTACGATCACAATGGAATGGAAATAGAGATTTGGGGAGTGCTGTGACCATGTAATCATGTTCCTGAGGTGAATTCTATCCAACGATATAGATTTACTTGTAAACCAGTAGGCCTATCCATCGAGTACTATATCACGTTAAGCCTATTTAAGGTAGTACTGAAAAGTTTTAATGTCAACCTATCCAGCTTAAAAATGTAAGAGTTAACTATCTTTATCAATTTGTAGAGATTAGAGAAAGCACGCCAGAGAATCGCACGCTCATTCAAACGCAACATAGATCAATGATTGTACACCTAATTTCCTAATCAGTGCTTTCTAACCGATGGTACAACTTTCGGTTTTCACTTTAAACAGTGCAACCTGTTACAATAATAAGGCAATCACTTATTCAGCTGTACCGTCTAATAAAGTCAGCTGATTGACAGTTGAAAACAGAACCTAAGTAGCTTTGCCAAACGGATTTCCAAGGAACGCCTACCACCTACCTGAATCTGATTCTGAATACACTTTGTACAGATTTAGATGAATGTCGACGTCGATATTCAGGTGGCTGTGGTTATGTTAATGCCGAGTAAACAGCTGATTGCATCAGCTGATAGACTGCGCGCCAACCTGCCTTGTGCCTTGAGCACAGATTTATCTCACTGTGGTCAACGTTCCGACGAGAAATTTTGCAAATATAAGAAATTTTGCAAATATAAAATTTTATTGTTATTATAGTTCGTGATGGAATGTTTAGAATTGCGAGGAACAAAAAATATTTTTCTTTATTATTATTGTGATAAATTACCTTCAAGATAATTTTTTTAAAGAATATATTTCTAGAGTTGAATACATCATTCAACACTACATAGGGGAACATAGATGATTTTACAATTTATCATAAATTAAAGGAATTAAAGGAAAGGAGGTAGATCAGTAGACCTACTCCTTTAAAGTTGTGAAAACCCTGTGAAAGTTTCCATGTTATTCTTATGAATATTAATTTTTAAAAGGAATTAAAGAATTTTGTCACCTTTTTCAACTAAACAAGTTGATTCTAAGATAGCATTAAAAAATATAAAGTTTACCAACGGGGTGTAGCGCTATTAATTTCTTTTGCATTTATGACAACAGCTAATTTAAATGTTTAAACCAATTAATACAAACCCAAACAAAGCAGCAACAAAAAGCTGTGAAATAGTGATACACAATGACAATGAGAACTGTCTAAGTAGAATTTTGTACAGTTAGTTATGTTTATGTTTTTAATTTAATAAATAATTTGTGATATTGTGCGATTGTTTGATAATATATTATTTCTTTCTATTGTTTACGTGCAGTGGTAGAACGTTATGGCTGTGGTTGATGTGTTATTCTATAGCATATCCATATCGTAAATATTAAAAAATATTATTTTTTTCAAACCGTATCCCCCATTGCGTTCGCAGAGTGCGAGTATGACTGCAATAAGCATTTTATCACAGACAATGGAATACTCATACGCCAACCCCGTACGAAGGACGGTTGCCCTGACGCCATTTCGCTGGCTCTAGATAAAACTGACAGTTATTGATCACACAGTTTATTAGTTTTGGTTTCACTTTGCCATAAACTATAAACACTTTATACATCTGCGTCTATGTTTTTTGGTACCAAATATGGTTGAAGATTTTTCCGTATACCTAGATCGATTTTACTACACTTTTGCTAACCATTTGTACGTATACAGGGTGATTGGTACTCAGTGTGACAATTTTTTTTTGGTGTAAGTACAAAGTAAATGAAGTGTGATGATGCATATCAAATGTTCCAAGTCTAAAAATTAGCTTCCCAAAAAAATTATTTTATAATTTTAAAAAATAACCATGCTTTTAAACTTAATACAGCAATTTCTCAATTACCTGTATATGGATTTTAGTAGATACTGTCATTTTCGTGTTCTACATTAAATTTTTAATAAGAATAATAGAAAGTGACGAAGGATCAGTTGTAAAAACTCCATTGTAAATAGATTCAAAGATAAAAATTAAGATGTTTGATAAAAATTTAAAAAAAAAAACATTGGTCTGTTGCATTTTTCACACCCTGTATACAAGAAAGTGTCGGAATATGTTAAAAACTGCGGCATTTTATAAGCTTTCCAACCATATGCTACACTATTGAGGTGTGTTTTTTTTGTTTGTTTTAGTGGTTTGAATACCAGAAAACAGGGAACTTTTTTACTGTTTTTACTGTTCAAGCTGAAACAAAAATACAACTTTTGCTTAATACATGCGCCGACTTTCTATGTTTTAAATGTTAAAGACACCATGCTTTGTAGTCTTCAAACCACTAAAGCATACATAAGCAGACATAAAGCTCAATGGTGTACCATATGGTTGGAAAGCTCATAAAATGGCGCAGTTTTTAACATATTCCGACACTTTCTTGTATACAGGGTGTGAAAAATGCAATAGACCATTGTTTTTTTTAAATTTTTATCAAACATCTTAATTTTTATCTTTGAATCTATTTACAATGGAATTTTTACAACTGATCCTCCGTCATTTTCTATTATTCTTGTTCAAAATTTAACGTAGAACACGATAATGACAGTATCTACTCAGATCCATATACAGGTAGTTGAGAAATCGCTGCTTCTCTGTGCTGTATTAAATTGGTTATTTTTAAACACATAAAATAATTTTTTAGGAAGCTAATTTTTAGACTTGGAGCATTTGATATGCATTATCACACTTCATTTACTTTGTACTTACACCAAAAAAATTTTGTCACACTGAGTACCAATCACCCTGTATAGCCGTTATTGATAACGCAATCTAGTTGATCATGTTTGTTGGACGTTTGTATATTTTACTGCAGTAAATTTAAGAAACAAACTCCATCATTCTCCGAGACCTTGCCGATTAATTTACAATCGTGCTTTCTGGTTGAAAGCTTCGTTCTCTGGTCTGTCTAGGCAAGGTTTGCCCGCGGTGCTGTAAAGTCATTGCTAATGTTCAGTCAAATAAATCAAACAATTACTTATTTACTGTCTGGGAATTTCCAAAGTTAGCACAATTTGAAATAAGCTTATACAAAACTATGTACATTGTAAAAATCATGTTAATTTTTAATTTGATTGGAGCTATTTCCCCCAATTTCATGTGGTTTTAGATGGATATTTTGATACAAATGAGGTCTTGGCAAATACCAATGGTCTTGAATCAGATATGTTGTTACCTGAGATACTGACATAAGACGTATTGCAAATAAAGGGCCTTTTATGGGATCAAAAACATCAGCCTTTTATCGCAACCAATGCTGAGAAGGGAGATGACTTCCAAGTGTATACGCTCTATATGGAAATATGGTTACCGTATTTATTGAGAAACCCTAACGTAATTTCTCGCATTTAATGTTTCTGCCATTCTTCGGCTACCCCATCTCAAGTCAAAATCTTAACCATTTCCTTGAAATAGGCCCTACTCAGTGAGACCAAGACGTATTATTATTCCTACACGGACCACGTGTACGCTGACGTGTTGAATAACAACACTATAGAGATCAACTAGGCAGTAGGCACTGTACCAGCGAAGCTCATTTCCCAGTGTTTGTAGTAGCAATTTTCTGGCGCCTTCATGTTGAGGATCCATCATCATTCAGCCCACACCGCCTTCAACATCGTTGCGTTTATAGCTTCTTTATGAATCTGACAATTGTTAATTTGCCTTCAACTCTCATCACTCGTTTATTTGCCTGATAGAGCCATTTGCTGCGATTGTATAATGGACGGTTATATAATGGATTGTCACGGAAAAGACAAGGATACTTTTTAGCATTGTAAACCAGCTTATCAAAATTTTATTTTATTTTTAATTTGTTTTTTTAATTTTTATTAATTTTTTTTTGTTTGCTTAGCTTGTACCAGCATGTATCAGGGAATTTTATTTGGTTACAACATTAGTTAGCGGATGCCTTAGCATGCAAGTAATTGCCTGTTTATCATAGAGGACATTAACCTTGAGATCTCGCCAAAAGCATACATTTGTATACTTTAGTTAGACCAACAACAAACCACTTTGTAATTTGTAAATTTACTCGCATTTCATATAGTACTGTCGTGTTGTCATTATATATTGTTTGTGTTGTTGTATTGTGACTGTTGCATGTTGGCTGCCCTGCGCGCGTCCAACAATAGATCAGCTGTGTTATGACAGGTGCACTTTGGCTGAGGTCTCCGAGATTAAAGCAGAAATACCCATTGCTACTTGACATTGCCAAACATTGGTGGGGGTAGTTTATTGGGGCATTACAACAACGTGAACGGATTCCGATTTACTAAATTCTAAGTTATTTCTAACTTCAGCAATAAACACAGAAACTATTCTGGTATTCTGGTGGTATTGCTAACTTTTGGAAATTTTTGAAAAAAAATATTTAAAAAAATGTATTTTTGAAACCGGAATTTAGCCAACTTTCATTACAACTACCGAAATAATTTCGTATAGTGAAGCGTTGTTTTACGATCATGGAGCGTTGTGTGATTTAATAAAGTGTTTTATTATGTAGACAAGTTATTTAAACAGTACAGTACATTGTGAATGAAATTTTATTTATTATTAGTAAACAGATTGGCTATGCTTGTAAATGAATAATATATTTCGATAAAATTTGGCAAATTTATTGATATAACATATGCCTACTACTGACATTAAGAAAACGCCTTTTTTCCTTTCCAGAAGCAGCAAACCTAGGTACTTGTCAAACCTAATGTTATTCAAATAGGGAATACATCTGGAATATTCACGGACGGATTTGACTAAAAGCCCAATCAGGCAATGGGAATTCCCTAGCGTGCAGGTTTTCTGCGGCTAGGGAATTTATTTATTAGTCACAAGGAAGTACTTAATGAAGAAGCAAAAGCTAGCATAGTTATTGAAAATTAACTTCTTTAACAGCTTAGACCAAGTGAAATCCTAAAACATTTTTAATACAGTAGAGTTAGATCATGACTCGTTCTGCCAATTCTTGTGTGTTGTTGGACAGACACTATTGTTTTATAACAAACAAATATTGTTATGATAATATTTCAACATCACATTAGAATGATATAGAGGAGTGAGTAATATATCAAGAAGGCCTCGGTTTCTGTTGCCTTTTAAGTCCATCACAGATCTGAAGATGACCTGATATACGGTCCCGCAAGCTATTGTTGTTATTAATTGCATCTGCCTCCTAAAGTGACACTTGTATATATTGGTCCACGCCTACGTCAGCTTGAGTCTAGTTGATAAAGTGACGTTGTGAAATGCTGAAGCCATAAAAGTTTATGAAGACGCATATAGGTTACTTTATATTCGTTGTTGTTTCAGTTGGGAAATGACCTATACAATTTTAAAAAATAAACGCATTACCTCCAGTATGTATTAAAATGCATTAAGATGTACAGTATTCAGTAATTCTATATACAGTAGTCAGTCAATTTCATAAGTTAAATACCACCGCCGCAGCAAACCTGCAGACTAAGCGAATTTCCATTTGCCTGATTGGATTTACACTAAAATGTCTCCTTAAAAATATCACGTTTATTCCCTATTTAAATAACATTAGTTTAACGAGTACTTAGGTTTGCTGCAACAGGGAGGGTAAAAGGTGTTTTTTTTTTGTAAAATGTTAATAGTTTAGTATGATTGATTTAGTATGATCATTTCCCAAATTTGATCAAAATATGATCATAAACAAGCAAACAACAACAGTTTACTTATTCTCCATAAGAATAGCATGGGAATTTTTTAGAATTTTCTCCGTAACCATTAGGCGCATAATAACGCTTCAATATAACGGCCAAAAAAGGCATTTTTATTTATTTATATACTAAATTATTTGTTTTTTTAAGCTCTACAAAATGGTTAGGAAAGAAAATGCTAAATTTTAAGTTTTTGGGTCAAAAATGGGAAAAACCAATTTTTGCCCCATAAAAACCCCCATAAACCCCTGCTCCCATAGTACGATCATGCTGGTTCGCGAACTCCTTCGAATAAACGTAGGTTTACACGTTTGTACCAAATTTCATCAAAATCGGATGATTTTTGCTCGAGTTATCGCGCTAACGGACACATATATAAATATATATACAGTATATATATATATATATATATATATATATATATATATATATACTAGCTGACCCGGCGAACTTCGTATCGCCTAAGTTATAGGTTTCCCCTAAGACAGACCGATGGAAAGAAAGTACCGTTACGTTTAATTTTCAAGATGATCTCGCATCGCTCAATCACGTCCTGGTTGAAGTTCGTTCGCTACGCTCACTCACCTTTGGGTTGGAGCTCGTTCGCTACGCTCACTCACCTTTAGGTTGGAGCTCGTTCGCTGCGCTCACTTGCCTTCAGGTTAGCTCGTTCGCTACGCTAACTCGCCTCCAGGTTGAAGTTCGTTCGCTACGCTCACTCACCTTTTGGTTGCAAATTAGCTGTTGTCATAAATGTAAAAGAAATAATAGTGCTGCACCCTGTTGGTAATCCTTGTAACTTTAATGCTATTGAACATTATAGAACAGAACCAACTTGTTTAATTGAAACAGCTGTTAAGATTCATTAATTCCATTTCTCATAAGGTTAACATGGGAAACTCCAGAGCCACTGGGGCGGAGCCCTTTTAAGAATTTCGAAACGGGAAATAGTTTACGTCCGATTCGCATACCTACAGAATTTACACACCAAATTTCATAACGATCGGTTAAGTCGTTCCGGAGGAGTTTGCAGACAAACACTGTGACACGAGAATTTTATATATTAGATATTTATATATATTAATTTGAACGGATGGTGTTTTTGGTCTCTAGGGACCTCAAAACGAAAAAGTAAATCGGTCCCGGGTCCAGGTCTTACCATGAGTACTACGGTAATAGCTTATTCCCTATAGGGGAAATTCGCTAAAATTAAAATTCGTTAGTCAATTTTTTAGTCAAGGGAGTATGTTTTATCTATGGTAAAATTTTTGTTTCCCCTTGGCCAGTATACAGATTTTTCAGTATACTGGCCAAGGGGAAACAGTATACTGAAAAATCACTTACTTCCCAAAGCCACACCTCAGAACTTTGAAGCCCTGAGAAAAAGACGCGATTCAACTAATCAAACCTGCAAAATTGCCTAGATACGATATTCACAGTGTCTATGATGCAACATTACAACCTAACCAGTGGTATTTACGTGGTGGAAAGACAGACAGAACCTAATTTTACAGAATCATATCTAACATTCGTGAAAGACTCCAACTTAACACCAATAGTAACTTGTAAAAATATAATCTACTCATGGTACGTACAAATTCTGGGGAACGATCAACTAGTATTTTAATGAGATAATCTCCCGCTAGGATTGTTGGAATGACTCACATAAGGTCGTAGACGTGACTGATTCTCTCTTACTCAAATCCAAACCCCAAGACTCTCCCAAGCCCCCCATGGAGTTGAGCCTCTGGCCTCTGCCCCCTTGGCACCTTGCTACTTTCCCTCTTGAATACAGAATCACTTGAAGCTATATACATTGCATCGTACAAGATGCGTAACCCAACATTTTGAATTATTTTTTCTGTTCATGGGTATCTTTTAAAAACATTAATATAAGGAGAATAAAATGACTTGGTAAACTAGTTAAAACGAAATTTAAAAAAAAATTGATGTTGTGGTCAGCAAAAAGAAGAATAAAACTCCGTCCAAGTCGCTAGTCGCTTAGTCCAGGAGACATTTGGAACCATAAATGTCAAGCGTGGTCGCGTGGGACGAAATCGTTTTTACATTCAAGTTCGAGTGTATTTTCTCGCATCCTGTAACCTTGACTGTGCAACTCGGTCTTATTGGTTCTTTACTGCACCACAAAGGACACCGTAATTAAAAAAAAAATACTTGGAAGTAACATTTCTCGAATACAATGGACTTGAACTTAAATCAACCGTGTTGTATTTGTTAATTGTTTATAGTATATTGTGATTGTTAACCCTGTAGTTAAAAGGAATTTGTACAACAGACTCATACTCAAGATACCTCTGATTATTTAGACAATGAGCATTGATATTTTGTGTTCTGCTCCACTGACAATGTCAATGCATGTAAATGTCCATGATAATAAATGATTTGATTGATTTGAATTGATTGATTGATTGATTGTAGCGCTAAACTAAATCGACAGATGATTATTCTTGTTTGAGGTGTTGAGCACAGTATAAAACCATTGTCAGAACCATTAACAGAACAAGAAAATATACTCAATGCAATCTACCTATGTCATGTTTTATGTGAATTCACTTAGCTATGTCAATAAACATAGTTTTGTTTTAATGTAATAGTTGTGATTTATGTAACGTTCCCATTGTCCCCAATGCCTTACAGGCACTCACATAAGCATAGACATGGTAATTGCAACATATTCTACCATGAAAATGGCCCATAATTCATATTATCAAGGTCCGGAAGGTGAGGAATCCGGTCAGCAAGCCCACAAGTATACAAATAATCTACACTATTAACCGTGCTATTTAGACATAAGTTACTCATTACGTGTATATAATGGTGCATTTTTCTGTTATTACGTTGCCTGTTAATGGTGAAAATTTGAAAGGTTAATTAATTGACAGCTGTCCTAAAACTTAAGATTTTACTATTTAAATATTTCTTTACAATTTGAAAATATCGTAAGAGTAAATGTAGGAAATATCCTTAGGACTACATATATTTTCGAAAGGTATTA
Source organism: Macrosteles quadrilineatus (assembly GCF_028750875.1). Taxonomy (NCBI): domain Eukaryota; kingdom Metazoa; phylum Arthropoda; class Insecta; order Hemiptera; family Cicadellidae; genus Macrosteles; species Macrosteles quadrilineatus. Next base: position 19,483,222 of record NW_026542594.1, read on the forward strand.
ATTTGATGCTCTATAACCATCTGGAAAGCATGTTTTAGATTCTTTGTTGGGGAGAGTTGTTGGATTGAAAAGAACGACAAATGTGAGGGAAATGTATTTTTGTAAATGTAAAGACTTTCAATAGCAGATAAAGAGAAAACTTTACAAGATATCAAAAGATATTACTGAACAACGCTTGTTCCAAATTTTATAAAATTTAATTGTGTTAAGAGCAGTTATTTCACTAGTACGCATAGTTTTCGATATTTTAACGAAAATCCGAAAATGTGCACCTTTGAGCCCTTACGCCTTGCTCACAGGGTACGAGAGGGGACTTTTGATATGTTCACAGAGTCCAAACAAAGTTACGAAGTCAAAAATATTGTTCCAAATGTTTTCCTGTATACAATTTTTTTGCATTCGTTGCCTGGGCTATGGGTGAAAAAAACTAATCCTGTACAATTGACCCTAAACCACACATTAGTGGCTAGTCTCTCTAGTAATCTGACAATAGCTAGTAAAATTTAAAAATTAAAAATTGTAAAGTTTGGCCCATTTACAATTGTTACTTAGTTAAACGTCAAATGTTTACGACAGTTTATGAAAATACTGGTAGTTTATTGAAGCAACGACACTTTGCAGATGTCTTTCAAATCTTTTGCGAAATAAGACTTAGCAAGAACACGTACGTGAATTTGAGCACATTGCAATATCTGATCAAGTACATGTGACATAACTGTGCCACTTCCATTTGTATTGATGTCTTCCATTCTTTTGTAATACATGTTCTATACTTACTTTTTGCCTTATCTTTCAAACAGTGAAAACTACTCACGCAATTGCCAGTTAACTCTGACCTATAACGAATCCATGTTGTCCCCGCAAGACAATGGCAGGGAGAGTGACGAATGATACTTGCGACATACTCGCACACCTGTCGCAGTAACTTACCTACTGTATGAGGCGACGCGATGCTCGAAATCGAGCGGAGACAATGGAGGGCGAGGTGGCAGTGTCGTATGTCGTCGATATTAGCCACAAGTGCACACACATGTTATGTTGGCGTTTCACGTATGATTTACATGTGGTTTGCTTGAAATCGTAAGTTGGTAAGTTTTTTTTATCTAAAAAGGAAGAATTCGATACGGTTTAAACACTACGGAACGCTAATAGGTAGAATTCTTGAAAATTGTATTACAGTAGGCTACTCGTCTAATGTTCAGCACTTCTTTTTACAGCGCATGAATGAACATAACATCCATTCATTGCAATACTCTCGCACACTTGTCGAAATCGAGTCAATTTGAGGGCTAGGATACACTGGAGGCAGTTTCGCATGTATAGTTGGGCCGCTTATATAGCGACCGACCTCCTCTAGCATTGGTTAGCATAAGCGGCCGAACTATAGATAATAATTTCAATCATTGTGACCAATTTCTTGTTTCATGATTTACTAGCTAAAGTTTTGTTTTATATGGGGCGAAAAAGGAAGAGAATTCGAAAACCAACGGACATTCTTGAAAATTCTATTATCGTTGATCTTTGTTCACAGTTTGTCGTAATTGATGCGTCAAGGTGAGTAGAGTAGCTGTTATGTATCAAGAAATAAGTCCATATGTTTTATTTATAACATCTGTCAGATGACTAAACATGTTATTATATTAGTTTAACACAAGGGGGATCATTATTATGTTATTATACAGTCAGGGACTGTTTATATTATTATGTTTTGTTAACTTTTTAGTTTAGTCTGATTTGTGAGTTCAATAAATTCAGTTGTGTTAATTATGTTTCAATTTACAAAACTGGTGACGAGGATAATTGGATAATGGATCTCAATAAGCCTGATCGTTTTGACCCCCATACAAATCCTGCAAGTGTCGCACAGCGTTGGGGTACATGGATTAAGCAATTTGAGAGGTATGCTTTAGCTGCAGACATTACAAATGATGTAAGGAAAACTGCACTAGTACTTAATCTAGCTGGTGAGGAAGTGACTTACATTTTTGACAGTTTACCACAACCTAATGAAATAACGTACAAAAATGTTATAAAACTATTAACTGACTATTTCGCTCCTACCAAAAATGTCCTTTTTGAAATATTTAATTTTAGGAAGTGTCATCGAGCAGAATCAGAGTCGTTTAACTCTTTCTATTCTCGACTAAGAACATTAGCTGTGAACTGTGAATTCAAAGACTTGGATAGGGAATTAATTATGCAAATTTTGATTGGATCTAGAAGTGATGAGTTAAGGAATAAAGTTTTGAAAGAACCTACTATTAAACTTCAGGATGTTGTTATTGCAGCTAAGTCAAATGAATTATTTCAAACTGAAAGTAAGTTAAGGAACTTTCTTTCAGTTGCTCAAGTTTTGCTAATGCACATAAAATTGACCATTCAAACAGGAAATTTGTTGAATTTAACAACAATCCAGCTCACTCTGTTACACCTAATGTTTGTCTTGGTTGTGGACTAAGACATTTTAGAAGGGATTGTCCCCATCTACAGACTACTTGTAATATTTGTAAGAAAATTGGGCATCTAGCACGAGTTTGTAAAGGAGGGAAACCACGCCCCAAAGAATATTTTAGCCAAAAACACGGATCAAAGGGACAGCGGGCTCATGAAGTTTTGTCAGAGGAAACCAATTATGAACAAGAAGAAACGTTTCCACCTCAATCAAATAACGAAACAACTCAATACGTCCAGGAAGTTAACTGCACTAAAGTTCCGGAACTGTATACAACTGTCAACATAAATAATCACAAAGTTCTAATGGAAGTTGATACTGGTGCAGGTGTTTCTATCATAGGAGGAGAACTATGGAATAAAATTTCTCATAAAAACTGTAAACTGCAACCTTCTCTTTGGAAACTCAAGGATTACAGTGGTAAACCTGTAAGTGTTTTAGGTCAGACTAATGTTTATGTGAAATACGGTAAGCTCAATGGTTTCCTTCCGTTAGTCATAACTGAAGGTAATAGAAATAGTTTATTGGGGCGTAATTGGCAAAAAAGTCTTAACATTAAAGTAAACGGAGTACTTTCAATCAACTGTCATGAATCTGAAGTTCTTAGTAAAGCTCAGCTGGATGTTTAACATCTGAAAAGTGAATTTTCCGATGTATTTTCAAATTCTTTAGGGTGCTATAAAGGACCTCCAATCGAACTGAAAATTGACCAGAATTATAACCCAATTCACTTAAGAGCGCGCCCTTTACCTTATGCATTGCAGGCCCCAGTAGAAGAAGAGCTGAATAAGTTAGTTAATCAGGGAGTGTTAGAACCTGTTCAGGTATCGGATTGGGCCACACCAATTGTTGTTTCCGTAAAAAGCAATGGTAAAATACGAATTTGCGGTGATTATAAGGCAACGTTAAACAAAGCTATCCAAGATCATCTGTACCCTATTCCACCAATCTCTCAGCTCTTAGCAAACTTAAACCAAGGGAAATATTTTGCTAAGTTAGATTTAGCCCAAGCTTATCAACAACTGGTTGCTGACGAGAAGTCGGCACTAGCTCAGACACTAATTACACACAAGGGTGCTTTTAAACCAAAAAGACTACAATTCGGTATTAGCTCAGCTCCATCTATATTTCAACATTTTATTGAGGGTTTGCTTTCGGGCTTGGACAATGTAATCCCTTACTTTGATGATATTTTGGTTAAAGCAGGAACAATACACGAATTGATTACCACATTAAGAGAAGTATTCACTCGTTTTAGAGATGCAGGGATTACACTCCAAAGCGAAAAGTGTTCTTTGTTATCTACATCAGTTGACTTCTTGGGATTTGTTGTGAGCTCTGACGGAATTCGTCCTAACCCGGACAAAGTCAAATCCATTCAAGATGCTCCTGAGCCGACTAACAAGGAACAACTGCAGGCATTTTTAGGTTTACTTAATTTCTATCACTGTTTTTTACCCAACAAAGCCAATGTTGCAGAACCTTTACATCGCTTATTGGACAAAAATGTTAAATGGCGGTGGGAGGAAAAACATAAACTTGCTTTCAATGCTTCAAAGAAACTCCTTTCTTCCGATAGTATACTGGCTCATTACAATCCCTCCAGCCATCTTATACTAACTTGTGATGCATCTCCTTATGGTATTGGTTGTGTGCTTAGTCAGGTTCGAGGGGAAAAGGAAGTTCCAATTGCGTTTTATTCCAGGACAATGAGTCAGTCAGAACGAAGATATGCTCAAGTAGATAGGGAAGCACTTTCCATCATTGGAGGGGTTAAAAAATTCCACAATTACTTATATGGGAGGCTTTTTGAAATTAGAACAGATCATAAGCCACTTCTGGGTCTTTTCACTGTGGATAAACAAACACCAAACACACTGTCACCTCGAATGATTCGCTGGAGTATCCTTTTAAATGGATATGACTTTGATCTTGTATACAAACCGGGGATTTCTATTCCGAATGCTGATGGTTTGAGTCGTCTTCCATGTTCCTCCAATGTTGTTGATCAAGAGATAAATGAAGTCTTGAATGACGTGCTATACATTGAATCCGATGAGGTTAAACCAATCACCGCTAATATAATAGCAAAAGAAACAGAAAAGGATCCACTTCTATCTAAAGTACTATTATGGACTCAACGTGGTTGGCCAACTCATAACTCAGATCTCAACCTTACGCCTTTCATTTCTCGTCAAAATTCAATTTCTCAATACAAACAATGTTTACTTTGGGGAACTAGGGTGATCATTCCATCCACTCTCAGGCAACAAGCTCTGAAGCTTCTGCACATGGGACATGAGGGCATTGTTCGAACAAAGGCGTGGGCTCGAAGCTATTTCTGGTGGCCAAAACTTGATCAAGACATAGAAAACATAGTGAATTCTTGTCAAGCATGTCAACAAAGTCGTCACAACCCTCCAAGAGCAACAGTTCTTCCCTGGGAGAAAACGAAACAACCCTGGTCTCGTCTCCACATAGATTTCGCTGGGCTCTTCCAAAACAAGTTGTTTTTGATTGTTGTCGATTCTTTCAGCAAATGGTTAGAAGTAGTTTTGGTGCCTTCTACAGATTCAAGATCAACTATAAAGGTCCTCAGAAGCCTTTTCGCAACACATGGTGTTCCAGACACAATAGTATCTGATAACGGGTCGGCTTTCACTTCACAAGAATTTCGATCGTTTAATGAAAGCAATGGCATCCGCCACGTCGTGGTTGCACCATACCATCCGTCATCGAATGGTCAGGTAGAAAGGATGGTCCAAACGACAAAAAATTCTTTGCGACGAATACTTCAAGGAGATTGGCAAAAAAGATTGGCTCAGTTCCTAATATCATCTCATATAACGCCAAATTGTTCTACTAATATGTCACCGAGTGAACTGCTGTTCGGAAGGCGTATTAGAACCATCTTAGACAGAGTTCACCCAGATTATTCTTCAAGTGACAAAGAAGAGAAAATCTTGGATAAAGCGCTTCACGATTACCAACAGTCACCTCAGAGGAAATTTAAAGAAAATGACTCCGTATTTGCAAGAAACTGTAATCAGCGAGGACCAAAGTGGATTCCTGCTAAAGTCACTAGAATAACCGGGCCGCTGAGCTACCATTTGATAACAAAAGAAGGCATTGAAATACGACGTCATATTGACCAATTGAGACCTCGCTCAGAAACATCAAAAGCATCTACCAACTCACACTTGGATAATCCTGAATCTCCAGTAAACCCACCATTCCACCCACTACTCCAGAATCCTATTCAAACGAGAACACCAGAAGCACATCATATCACTCCAGTGCAGCCACCATCAATGGTTCGCAATCCTATTATGATGAGAACACCAGACGTACAACCAATGCGACCATCAGTGATGCAACAATCTCGCAATTCCTTTAGTGGTATAGAAGGTTCAATTAACCCTCATCAAGAAGATGCTGGTTTCAACGTTTTTGGTTTAATTCAAGACTCCACTAGCATGAGCACGAGTCCACAACCTGTTCGGTCACGTGTCTCTAGATCAAACTCCCAAAACACTTCAATGAGCATGAGTCCTCGACCTGTTCGTATCCGTCGACCACCAGCATATCTGAAGGACTACCTAACGGGGGGAGGAGTGTTATGTATCAAGAAATAAGTCCATATGTTTTATTTATAACATCTGTCAGACGACTGTTTATATTATTATGTTTTGTTTACTTTTTAGTTTAGTCTGATTTGTGAGTTCAATAAATTCAGTTGTGTTAATTATGTTTCAATTTACAAAAGTAGCCTAGTCTTTATTGTGTGACTACAACACGATAGTTCACAAGTATCGACAATCACATAACACTCTTTATTGTGTGACTATAACACGTTCGTTCACAAGTATCGACAATCACAGAATCTATCTATATATTAATAGGCAAGCATGTTTCTTTAAAACCTTTTTTCTCAGCTCGTGTGAATCGTGGGGTAAATCTACGCATACCGTTAGAAAGCTATTTTCCTGTAGGTGTGCAGAATCCCTTTATAAATTTAAATAGGCTCAAAGATAAGCACAAAAAATGAGTTTACAAATTTGAAAAAATTAACATGGATCTTATGCGTTGCCATGCTGGTGACGAAATAACAACGAAATATAAACAGAAAATCAAAACAAAATGGAAGAAACTCCAATCACATGTTTTATTTACAGTGTGGGGTGAAAATAGATAAGTGAGTACATTACATATTTTTGGTCGAGTTTCGACCACTGGACGACCTCTCGTACTCTTTATTGTGTGACTACAACACTATAGTTCACAAGTATCGACAATCACAGAATACTCTTTATTCTGTGGCGTAATTTACTAGCCATATTATGATTTAGGTTTACTCGAAATATGGTTTATCGCTGTATCTTTGTTGAAGGCTGCAGTGTAAAATTCATGAAAACTGTAAGTTATTACCAGTAGACCTATGGGTAGACCTAACTCCAATATTCTTTTTGTAGCTCTTCTGCTTTTCTCACATTTCATGTTTTCATTCCGTTTTCCAATGTGAACCAGTGAATGCAACATTATAATGCATAAACTACACTATCACTCCACAACCACAACCACATACTGCAGTTTCCGTACTAAATCATACGGTGTATCTAAAGATTAAAGTCAGCACGGTGACATAATCCTCTTCAGTGGAAAGGTTTAACTGCTTTTTACGGCTACAAACCGGTTGATCGTAAAATAACCTCTTTCGTAACTGGATATAAACTAATCAGGTTTCCATTCAGAAATCCAGAATATAGCTCGCACTGATTTACCTATACCACTAAAAAGTAGTTTGCAGTGTGTTAAGATTAGGTACAACCGTAAAAGTGTACGAACGGTAGTGTACAGTAAAAACAGTTCAGCCAAAACATGGCTGATGCATGGCAGCTGTGAGGAATTGTGAAATCAACTGCATTTTACAGTTCTGCTTGTTCACATTTAAAATGTCAATGCAAAATACGTTAACTGTGAGTTTTCCAGTTGTTGTCGTGGAAACAAATCAATGAACTGTCAAATATTACAGTTGATTTCAATAGGTACTTGGCTATTTACATCCTCCGAAATGTAAACATTGAAACTTCCGAAGCCATTGAGGCGTACGTAGTCCAAAGAAAATTTAAGACGAGGAATAAACCAATGTGTTAACCTTCTATGTAAGCCGAGGTAGCATAGATGCGAAATTTTCTTTAAATCGGTTCAGTGGTTCTAGCTTGATTGAGTAGAACACTCACGCACACCATCTCGAAACTATTGCCGTAGGTCTCATGCTAAGGTCTAGACCCGGGACCGATTTACTTTATCGTTTTGGTTTCCCTATAGCCAAAATACCCAATCCTTTGGAATTAATATTATTGTGTGTGTCTATTTTGTAGAGCTTGGAAAATAAATAATTTAGAATAGTATAGCGTCATCATACGCTACATGGTTTCAGTAAAATTTATAAAAACTATACATATTTTCACGTTATTAATTTATCCATCATTTAAATGGGGACGCCACCTAGGTGCGTATTTTAACCCAAATATGAGTGAAGGATGAGTGTAGTATGGTGTGTGATGATCTGTGTATCTTCGTTATTGACTAAAATCAGCTGTTTCATTAGCCAGGATCATCCCTTACAGGGTGTCCGGTAAGTAAACATCCAAACTCCGGGAAATGGTTCAATGGGTCAAAATAAAGAGAAAATCAGGGATAGCATTTTTTCCAAAATCGCTTCGTTAACCAGATATCCACCATTTTGTATTTTGTACATACAAATTTTTATTTTTGAAAATTTTCAACCGATCTTTATAAAACTTGGTATGTATGTTAAGGTTCATTACGCCTTTTCATAGCATTGCCATTGTCAAAACAGTATTTCTACATACGACGTGTTTGATAGCGCCTATTTTGACGGATATAAATAATTTGTATCTATTTATCATTTTGTCCGATTTTATTTTATATACCGGTATTTTTTATTCTAAATTTACAAAAGGTTATGGGGGTTTATCATAACGCAAGGAACCATCTGGTGATATTTTTACTATAGAAAAACAAAGTTACCAAATGCTATAATAATTACGAACCATAAATCTGGAGTAGGGTTCGGACGGTGCAGTGATACTCCTTTTGAACTGCCTGAGGCGGGGAGGTGGTATACTGGTGTGCATGATCACTGACACTTCACGACACGCGTGTATACACGGACACTGCGACTGCGACACGTCCCGCACGGCGAGAACACGCGGGCGGACTGACCACAGACCAGCGTCTGTGAGAGTCAAGTGGAAGTGGAAGAGACGCAATCCTCTCGGGGAGTGAGATCCCAGACACAGAGTTGTGTATTGTGAATTGTGATATCGGGGACTGTAACTGTACTGATTAACCTTAACTCTATCTCAGAGAAAATATTGTACCTATTGACGTTACTTCCGTCAGAGAGTGTGTAACTCAGACCCAATATGTACGAGTGTGAATTAAATACTGTATCGGGACAATACTGTATTAAAGTCACTCCTCTCAGAGAGTTGCCTACTCATCTATAGCTTTGACCCAGCTGAGTATGAACTATGATGTAGAGGAATTGTTGAATATATTAACACTACTGTTGCCAAAGAGAATGTAACTAATGCATAGAGGTAACATTGTATAAATTATGGTACTTGAAGATAAATAATTGTACGATAACGTAGTTGTATTAGTCATTTCGCAGGTATGTATATCACATCTAGAGGTCAGTAGTACGTGTGAGGATGTATTATGATACTAACAGATTATTGTGCAGTGTATTAGTATAATACCATGTACATTGTACAGTAGTATTGTGGCATTCCTTTTCTCCTATGCATGGGGTTGGGGTTTCTGTTTTACTTCGCCTTATTATCCTACAAAGCTTCTGTATTTTATCTTCGAATGACACAATGTTATAAAAAAGTAAATATCACTAAAATAAAAATTGGCAATTCCTATGGGTTTGCAGCAGATTAAATGAACATCATGGACGAATGATTTAAGCTACTACTTAAATTTATAACATTGATCTAAAGAGGGTTTAAGATATCAATATAACATGTAAAACAAGTATAGCGGTGATATATAATTTTCAGTAACAAGTAATGTTAGAAGGCGGTGTGAATAGAGTCACTAGGTGTTTTATTAATATGTAATTTCCAATCAAAGCTTAAAATGGTGTTCCTATAACTTTTTTTTGTTTAGCACAACAATGTCAGCCTAGTCACTGGGCTAGCAAGAGATACCACTATCAAATAAATAAATAGCTGACTTACGGCATTCTTAATGGACGCCAACAATGTCTCGTAATGTAAACATTAATTCTGCACTAATATATATATATAACGTTAAACTCAAGAGCCGAAAACAGTCACGACCACAACACAAAACACCTATTCTAGCCTGTTCTATAAGAGCCTATTCTAGCGTTGCCAAGTAAATATGGGTCAAAGGGCGCCAAAAATAGGCGGCGCAGATGAGGCGGCAACCGTGAAAATCTTTGTACTGGCGCCTTGTCTTGACACAATAACATTAACATTACATGTTGTACAATACAACTTTTCTTGAGATGCAAAGATTCTAAGAAAACTATATAGTATGCGCACACCGGAGTCCGGAAAGCATAACAAGTTTTAGGTTAACCCGATCAATCGTTGATCTTTAACCAACGTACCTAGCCTTTACGAAACATATTATACATATCGGACAGCTTAGCCAGCAGATTTTGTATTTTTTTCATCGAACCGACAACCATATAGTCATAAGGTGAGTAGTTCAATTTACGTACGATATATGCTATAGCATATATTACCTATGTACCATACCCCCGAAAAAAATAATCAAGAAACAGAAACATATTCTTTGGACCAAAATTATTAACTTATCTACTATGTTCACGTTTGAGTACACATAACACACTTCACTTTAGAACCAAATTTCATTGTAATTTTATTTTGCTCATGGACAGATCCATAAAATTAACATAGAATAATTTTATCATAGATGCCGACTCAATAAATAAACCTCTTTATCAGGTTGTCAACTAGCAACATGACTTCGACTAATAAACCGAAATTGAAGCTAATAAATACGACAAAACTGCACATGACTAAAGACGAGGGTCACAATTTATTTGAATTTTGGAATATACGACAGCCATAAACTCCACCTAGCACATCGCTACGAATGTGGTTTACATGTTGAAGCAGTTTAGAACTAATGATCCAGAATGCAGCCAACGACCTCCATGGAATGCGGGTTAAACAGCTGTTTACAACGACTTGTGAGAAGAAGAAGCATTTGTATTGGTTGTTACATTGATGACATTCATGGTGCGAAGACGAATTAATTAACAGTTAGACTGGCACACTAATTATAAATACCTACATTGATATACTGGACGCATATGTAAAATGTATTCTGTGTATTTTTTTAGTTGGAAACATCTCTGAATAAAATTGTCACCGATTTGTTGAGTGTAATATATTGCTCTGCAATGGCACATCTTTGGCCACTATACAATTTTTCTTGAATATTTTCACACTGTAACTCGTGTAGTCTGTTCTCAATCGTCCGTCTGTAACAGCCTATGGGCTTGTACAAGGGACTTGGCGTTCCTTGTCAACTATAACGCAAAGTCAAAAACTGTATTATAGTTGTGAAGTTGTGTTTTCCATTCTTACTTCATATCCATTGACAACAACTGTCTATATAGTTCAACTATTCAACTGTCTTACGGTTGTACAGTCCAATTTTTACTTGATGAAGTATACGGTTTTTTATTCTGAGATCGTAGCTATGAAGACCTGGCACGGCTTGCCTTGAACTGAAGAAAAATATATGAGGTAATATTTAGGTTATGAATTTATCCAATAGTATATAAATTTGTCTATTAATGTGCTTATATTTAGGCCTACTAATATTAAAAAAATGTCGTTTAAAGCTACTTAAGACTTTTTTTAAAATTGTATAAGATTGCCGCACAAATCGATGCGACGGTGCAACTCAAACATGTTTACAAGACAACTCCGACGTAGTTGAATATCCAACATTGGCAGGGCAGATAAAGTGTTTTATTATTAATTGATTTTCTGTCAACTCTTTCATGATCATTGTCTTTCTGATCTTGTGTTGGTTGTACTAACAATAACAATCGCGATTTTGCATTTAAATTAATATTTATCTCCCTCCACGCTCCACCAACATTGATAACCGTCTTCGGCATTCGCTTATATGGAAATACATTACTATTGTGCATTGAGTAAGTAGTTAGAAGATACAATTATTATTATATAAGGATGAGATACGATTGTCACTTGACAATACCAAATTCGGAGTTGCCTTGAGCCGCAGGGTTGCTGCCCACACACAGGAGCTGAACACCATAATACAACACTGGTTACTGCCTGGTCCGATTTCCGGGGGTGGATAATTCTATACATTACGTTCTCGTGGTTACAATACATCCCTACTCGGATCTTCTAGAGATAAAAACTTCGTAATTTGAGCAATCTTCAATTTCCCGCACACTTTACTGGGACAGACGAGTTTTGGATAAAAAGTTAACTGGCTCTTATAACACTAAGTCGAACAGGAAGACTCGTTTGGATTGAGCGTTAGTTGGATGAGTGAGTCCGAGTTGTATCCAACTCTATTATAAACTCCAGAAAAACAAATAATTCATCAGTCAAAGGACAAGTGAGAAGCTCAGGAGCTGATGCAATAAATACCTCCAATGGATACTAAGAGTGTTTTCAGACTTCATTGTGAGTCCACTAACCCAGCATCTATAGTGTAATGCACCACGAATAGTTTGGGTAGCTGAGTAGTTATAGGCTTACATTCTTCGCGAGTTCAACCAGTCTTTAATAACTTTGTTGGGACATTTAGTTTCCCATAACTCTATTCGACCTGATCCAGATCGGCTAGAATCTCTACTGTCACTTTCTGTGCCCAAAGACCAAGTTTCACTAAAGCGAGTCCTAGGATTTTTCGCGCACTATTCAAAATGGATACATCGGTTTTCTGATCAAATAAGAAACCTGACACAAGTCAATTCTTTTCCTTTGTCACAGGAAGCGGTTGCAGATTTTGAAGCCCTCAAACTTGACACATTGCAAACTCGGTAATTACTCCTAGGAATGGGCAAGAGCCACTGGTAGTGGAGACTGACGCATCTGACATAGCCGTGGCAGCAACTTTGAGTCAAGATAATCGGCCAATTGCTTTTTTCTCACGGACTCTAAACAAATCTGAGAAGCTGTATTCAGCTGTTGAAAAAGAAGCCGTTGCAATTGTCGAAGCCCTTCAAAAATGGAAACCATTTCTTATCGGAAGAGACTTCAGATTATACACAGATAAGCAAGCTTTATCATTTATTTTTGACAAGAGGCATACAAGCAAAATCAAGAACGACAAAGTTATGAGATAGCGTTAAGTTATGAGTGTTAGCGACTAGAGCTAACACCTTATCAATATGAAATAGTGTACCGACCTGGTAGGGAGAATGTTAAAGTAGATACGCTCTCTCGGGCATGTGCGGTTCGCTAGGATAATGCTAAGTTGTTTGAATTACACAAATCTCTCTGCCATCCGGCAGTCACTCGAATGTTTCATTGGATTAGAACTAAAAATCTAAACTACACTCTCTGGATGATGTAAAAAGGATGACGTCAGCTTGTCAAACATGTGCAGAAGTGAAGACAATATTTCACCAATTCCAAGGAAAATTGATCAAAGCAACCACGCCCTTCGAACGTCTAAATATTGACTTTAAGGGCCCTCTTCCATCAACAACCAGAAACCGTTACCTTTTAACCATGGTGGATGAGTATTCTCGTTTTGTATTTGCTTACCCCTGTAAGGACATTAGTTCAGCAACAGTTATCAAATGTTTTTCAGATCTACTTTTTATGTTTGGAGCTCCGTCCTTTGTACATTCAGATAGAGGTTCATCTTTTGTGTCGCGTGAGCTGACGGACTTTCTTCACAAGTATGGAGTAGCTACAAGTCATACAACACCTTATAACCCTAGAGGGAACTCTCAGATTAAACGCTTTAATGGAACAATATGGCGAACCATCCTACTAGCTTTGAAAAACCACAACCTGCCAGTTGCTGCATGGGAACAAGTATTACAGGAGGCTCTTCACTCAGTCAGATCTCTTTTATGCATTGCGACAAACTGCACACCGCACGAAAGATTCTTTATCCCTTAATTTGACAGCGTGCCATTATTGGCACATGAGGATTCAAAAAAATGTCACGTTCTCCTGTTAACTTTTTAATTCCAACAAATGGCGTCCAAAGGTTCTTTGCCTATTGCTATTATGGTTTAGTGCACTATAGTGGATGTTTTGGAAATTACTATCACTTTAGACCAACATATAGATAAGGAAGTATGGAGGCTTAGTGTAGAAGGTTAGTAAATTACTTCTTATTTCAATATTTTTGGCTGTTTACTTATATATCTAAGTGATTTGCACAGATTAAAGATGAGAAAACATAACCCAGGTAATTAGCTTAAATATGAATATTGATTTTTTTTTAAACTAAACAATTTGAGTGTGACAAAAATGGCACATTGCCAAAGAACCAGGGAACAATGAAAATTTTTGGGCGTGCCAAAAACGGCACATTACCAAAGATGCAGTTATTTTTTTTTAGTTTATTGAGCACACCTAAAGTGGCACACTGTTTATAAAAAAGTGAAAGGTACATAGTTACATATTTGTAAATGTATGTCTCTTATTATCACAAATTGTAAAATAAAAATGTTTTTGTGAGGAAAGATTTTTCACTAGGATGTTTAGAAAAGACTTTGGCTTTACAAAAAATCCCGACCATCCATGGCAACAAATATCTACCAAAAATATTTTATTTCCTGCTAAAAGTAAATCTTCTTATATGAAAGTTGAGTGTGCATTCCGATAAAGACTTTGGTAGGCTATTTACAGAAAGGAGTAAAAGACAAGTTCTAAAAGACAAGGATTTACTTCTTCTCACACCAGCTGCGCTGATGTATGTTGAAGATGTACGCTTTGATGGTGTTGGACACTACCCTTTCTTTGTATACATCAAGAGGTCGATGCAGATTTTGCAAAAATAAAAATCGTCGATAGAGTGTTCAAAGTGCAATGCGAGGCTGTAACTGAAAGAAAATAGCAATTGTTTTGTGGGGTTTCACCAAAAGTAGATGACGTTTCTTGATGGACATACTCTAATGCAATTTCAAACGATTTTCCTGATGGGCATGACTAATGAGATATCAATAAATTATATAATATGTAATGTATTTTCTATTGTAATCACATAGTTTTTGTAGAGGTTTTACATGTGTATACATTTTAGTTTATTTTTTATAATGACGTTTATACCATTTTATATGGGATTGATAACTTTTGTTGAGAAATTGATTTTTTTATATCTTACATATAATTATAGTTATACAATTTTGATATCCAATATGTGATAATGTCGACTTATTCAAACCCTAAAGTTTATTTTTAAGTGCTATACAGATAAACTTGTTGTATTTAATTCAACATAAGATTCCTAGAGAAATCTCCGCATCTTTGGCAAAGTGCCAAAAATGGCACAAATGAAAAATTTGTGAAAAATACTTATAAGAATTTTAAAATTATTTTTTTGAAGTTCCTTTGGACCCTTTTGATTGAAATATTGCAAGGAAAAAGTAGTTTTCAAAAAATAAATTGTTTGCCAAATTAAGGGTTATACATAGCATAAGAACTACCAATGGAGACTCCTTACCATCTTGGCTATCTGCTCCTGGTCCTGTCCTGCTTAGAAAGTTTGTAAGATCTAATAAATATGATGACCTTGTGGAGCCAGTTCAACTTTTGGAATCAAATCCACAGTACGCTCTCGTCAGAAGAAGAGATGGGTCAGAATCACAAGTATCCCTGAGACATCTTGCACCCGCTGGCCTACCTCCTGAAGACGACACTACTGAGAGAGAGAGATTGTTGAAAATATAAATTCAGACATTGACCACAATGAAGTTCAAAATGAAACTCAACAAACGGTATCTCAGACCCCAACTTCAGAGACGGCTGTGGGGGAACTACGTCCCAAGAGGAATGCCAAGCCTCCGTCATATCTAAGGGATTACATATGCTATACCTACCTTGAAAAATAGTGGGGGAGAATGTGGTGATGTGAACATTATCACCTGATAATATTTATTATTTGATTTGTTTGTAAATATTGTATTTGTTCTTAACTAAAACATGGTTGTAATTTTGAATGAATAAAAGCCATACTTTTGGTTTACTAAGTCTTTCTTACAACATATTAGCTTCTATAGATTTTGAAATTTTGCTGGGCTTTGTTGGTCTTATGATTTCAAACTTGAAGGGATGGCAATTCAATAAAATGTCATATAATAATATAAATCATTCAAAACTAATTCCAAAACTTTCAAGAAACTCAATCCAGCTCTTTTATTACCGCCCAAAAATCGTAATATTACCGCTTTGCAGTCTAACTAAATGGGCTGAAAGTTGAACACCTTCGGCTTGTATCCAGTCTCCTCTGTCTCCAGACACGTCCACACATGCAGACTTGAGACAAAAGTTTTGTCTCTTGTCTCCGTGTTTCCCATTCGAACGGGAAACAGAACACACTGTATTTTGGGTCCAACATCGTCTCTTCCTATATTCATTAGGCCCATGGTTCAGAAAAATGAAGACCGCACAGGATATAATTACGTCCTCCTCGGTCACCATACCAACAAACATGAAAACACTAAACACTGGCTGGCTAGTGTGGACGCAAAACACATCGGAAACTTGTATCCGAAACTGTGTCGACAGACTGTCTGTCTACTGTCTGCAGACTCAGTCTCCATGTGTGGACTAGGCCAGAGGCTTTAAAATCAACTCAAAGTCCACTACATTACATACAATATAATGTCTGTGCTGTTGCATATAATAGGGGAACTCCCAATATTTATACAGGATTACGATAAGCAAAAAATAAAGAAACCTCAATGTTCTGTGATATATTTTTTATACATCTATTTATCTATCCTTGCATGAATTTTGTGATAATTCTGTTGAAGTTGCCATGCAACCGAAGGATTGGATATGGGTGTAGAATAGAATGGAGTGCGATGATCTGTGTAGCTTTGTTACTGACTAGGATCAGTAACAGCAGAGTCCAGTTTCGAACCATCAAAAGCTACCGACTCTTCTCAGGATCGATCCGGCAACACTGTACTTGTAAAATATTATTGGAGAAATAACTTGCTGTTAAAGAAATACCACCCACTTAAGTTAGTGCTGCTGTAATCATTGTTTATCATATCACGACAAAAGTAAAGTATCAGCTATTTGTTTCTGTTTAGTTGACAGCTGATCAAAATCACGTGACTTCCTTTTCCTTTATTGGCTGAGCACGCGCTCAACCAATCGTGAATCGTGATGATTCAATCACATTACTTCGTTAGACTATACATGTTTATTTTGAGCAAATTTCCCATTTAGGGAGTATGCTATTACCGTAGGTCTCATGGTAAGACCTAGGCCCGGGACCGATTTACTTTTTAATTTTGAGGTCCCCAGAGGCCAAAAACACCATCCGTTCAAATTCATATAATATATATATGTGTCCGTTAGCGCGATAACTCGAGCAAAAATGATCCATTTTTTATGAAATTTGGTACAAACATGTAAACCAACGTTTATTCGAACGAGTTCGCGAACCAGCATAATCGGACTATGGGAACGGAGTTTTTTTGGGGGTTTTATGGGGTAAAAATATATTTTTCCCATTTTTGACCCTAAAAACTTAAAATTTCTAAATTTTTCTCTAGACCATTTTTGCGCAGAGCTTAAAAAAACAATAATTTAGTACATTTAAGTGTTTTTGTATGTTTATTAACTACGGATGAAATTCAAAAATTGTAAATTTAAAATTCCTATGTTATTTCTATATGGAGAATAAATAAACTGTTGTAGTTTGCATGTTTATGGATATATTTTAATCAAATTTGGCAATTTGATTCATTTTATACTAAGCTATCAAAATTTCAATAAAAAACACACCTCAATATCTTCCCCGTAGCAGCAAACCTAACTACTCACTAAAATTAATGTTATTTAAATAGGAAATAAATCTGACAATTTTTAGGGAATATTTTAGTAGAAATCAAGCCGGGTAAATGGAAATTCGCTTTAGTCTGCTGGTTTGCTTCGACGGAGTTATTTGTTTCTTTGGCGATTGTTTAATATTGTAAAGTATACAATATAAGTTACAGTATTAGCTTAACACTTGCTTTTCATCGGAGTATGAACCAGCTTGAAATTAATAAAAATACCCCCACCACAGCAAACCTGCAGATTGAGCAAATCTCTATAGGTCTGACCAGGATATGGTTTAAAAATGTAAATAGTTATGCTTTATGTTTCCGTGGACAACAATCAAACAAATAATTTCAATTTTTAAGTTTAACCTGCATGGTAAATGTGAAAACTGGGACTGGCAGACATTGGCGTCCAACTAACTTTTCCATAAGGGGGCTGGTAGATCTGGTGGTAAGGATATCCCTCAGCAATGAAGGGGATTGAGGGATCGTATTTTGGGAAATTTGTAAAATTTAAATACATAATGGTTAAATTTACTAATTTCTGTACCCAATTTTTTTTTCAATTTTTTTAGAAACTTACTTTCTGCTGTGTCTACTGGAACCTCCAGTGATACTTTAATTGCGTACCATCACAATGCCTCCATTGATCTTTTAAATGGTTTACTGCAAAAACAGAAAATATGTTGTTAAGGGCGCACCGAAACTCCCCCGCAAAATCCAGGTAGACACCGAAACTCCGCCGCGACCCGTAATCCCGCCCCAGCGGCGCACCGATATTCCCCCGCTGTCCTTCCTGGAATCCAAGGATTATTATATCAAACAAACACACAAACTTTCACATTTATAATATTAAAAACACCCTTATAATCCTCACTAATTGCCGTGGCAGTTTCGGTATGGATTATGATCATAAAACGTCATGGCAGTTTCGGTACAGCCGAAAATAAAATAAGACACTTTGCAGGCATGCATCTGCAAAGTTTCATGGAAACTGGGTGGACAGTTAGGCAACTGATGAATCCAAATTTAACAGATAACAACAAAGATATGCACCAAGCTCAACAACATTTTAACCAACAGAACCTCAAAATCTTAAAATATATACACACATCTGAATTTGATCATTTAGTTATAAGATTAACAGAAAATAAATGGAGAATTTTGATCCATTGAATCATTTTCAGATTTTCACCTATAAAAGCTAGCAAACTGATTTAATGTAGTTTAATTTATCAAACCACAAAAAAAAAAAATCACAATAAACAAAGAATTTCGATAAACATTATCTTCTTGCCATAGATACATACGGCTTAGTTCCACTTGTAACTTCCTGTGTGTAATATTTATCAGTTAAAGTCTGAACAAATATAGAACATCTTGAGAGTTCATCTCTCTTCTTTCTTATCTCATGTTAACAAAACCATACTTTTTAGTCTTCTTAAACCAAGTTAACAAACCTGATAGATCTTTCACAGTAGTTACGATTAATTAACTCCAGTTTAAATAAATAATGATGAATTTTGTTTTTCTTCTCTATAGCAAGATTGTTGCTTCACTTCCATTCCAACGATTTTGATAGTTTTTGGTTTTAATTCTATGTACAGTATATGTTTAAGATAAAAAAAAACTCACCTAAAATTTTACATGACTTACCTTCCAATATGTTTTGAATCTTTGAAATAATTACCAGAAATAATAAAATAATTATTTCACAAACAGATTAATAGGCTTCTTTATTTATTCTTAAGTCTTAACTGAACCTTTAAACAATTAAATTATTTCAATACAAAATATTTAACATGTGGTAAAACAAAACACAGTAGTTTAGAAAGAATATAACAGTCAGATCAAAAGGAAAATCAATGAAGTGAAAACATATTCAATAAAGTTCACAACACAATATATTTTGAATGAACCAGAGAAGTTTTTATTGAGATTAATGATTTTAACCCGGTCAATTTCTTAAAATTTCCAGACAAATTTGACTTGGTTATCATATTAAACCCAAGTCAACATTCATTCAGCCAAATCTAGACTGATTCACTGATTGACCGAGTTGAATCTGTGTGCTACATTTATGAGTCTGTTCAGTCCGTCAATGTCGGATGTTGACAAAAGGGTTTTTTTATTGGTATTTTACATGTAAATCCAACAAAGGGACATATTTTTATATCTACTAGGTGAACCCATTTCGCACGAATAATAAAATAGGATATTATAGAAACGTTGTTAGAAGTTGTGTCGTATCGACATTTCTCTTGAGCTCGATCGTTGGCTTTTTGCATTTCTTTTTGCTGTTCAGTAGGAGTATTTTGCAGGACAGAGCTCATCATGCTGAAAACTTGCACGTATGGATTAATATCAACCAAATGTTGAGTCAAAATGTGCATGAGTTCAGTGCTGCCAAGAGCCATTAGCTTTTGTTTAGCATTGTTTCTTGAACAGCGGTTGTCGTAGATATAAATTTGGGCATATGAGGCATGCTCCCCCTGCTTCTGTGCACCTCATACAGAAAGGCCCTCCACCGTCATGTTCTTCAATTTTATTTTGAGTACTGACCATTGCGAGCGCACAGTTGTACGATCTAATGTTCTCTTTGTAGTTTCTGCTCAAATGATTTGCTCCATTAAGTAGGATCTGGATATAATAGCTTTCTCGGATATAATAGCTCTTCTATAATGGTGGTGGATTCACTTTTCCTTTATGGCAGCAGGATGAAAATTCTTCGCCTCGTCCTCTTTGTTCTTCTTTAAAATGTAGCACACCACATTTCTGACATTATAATGCCATCTCGCCAAGTGAATGCTGCTGAATTCATGTATTTGTCAGTGCAATTTTGTAAGTACAAGCTGCCATTAACTGTTCCAGCTCCTCCTAACTGTCTGGGCTCCTGAATTGCTTGCCGTTTATTACTCGCCGTGTCCGACCGGCAATATTTCTTTGTCATCGGGTCCTTGGCATGTTTAAACTAAAATAAAATGTAAAACTTTAAGGTTTCTAATTATTTTTAAAAATATGCAAACTGTTTACATTTCAACACCAGGGAACAAAACAAAACAGCTGGGATTTAGCTTGTAAACTCAAATGTAAAACCAATTATTGTACTAGTAAATCACACAAAATACCACTCTGTGACTGTCCAGCTGGACACACCTGCCCACCTCATAGTGTATTTCAATTACCTGAGACAACCTGCCTGCCTCACATAGTGTATTTCAAGTTACCTGAGACAACCTGCCCGCCTCACATAGTGTATTTCAAGTTTTCTGAGACAACCTGCCTGCCTCATATAGAGTATTTCAAGTTACCTGAGACAACCTGCCTGCCTCACATAGTGTATTTCAAGTTACCTGAGACAACCTGCCTGCCTCACATAGTGTATTTCAAGTTACCTGAGACAACCTGCCCACCTCACATAGTGTATTTCAAGTTACCTGAGACAACCTGCCTGCCTCATATAGAGTATTTCAAGTTACCTGAGACAACCTGCCCGCCTCACATAGTGTATTTCAAGTTACCTGAGACAACCTGCCCGCCTCACATAGTGTATTTCAAGTTACCTGAGACAACCTGCCCGCCTCATATAGAGTATTTCAAGTTACCTGAGACAACCTGCCCGCCTCACATAGTGTATTTCAAGTTTTCTGAGACAACCTGCCTGCCTCATATAGAGTATTTCAAGTTACCTGAGACAACCTGCCTGCCTCACATAGTGTATTTCAAGTTACCTGAGACAACCTGTCCGCCTCACATAGTGTATTTCAAGTTACCTGAGACAACCTGCCCACCTCACATAGTGTATTTCAAGTTACCTGAGACAACCTGCCTGCCTCATATAGAGTATTTCAAGTTACCTGAGACAACCTGCCCGCCTCACATAGTGTATTTCAAGTTACCTGAGACAACCTGCCCGCCTCACATAGTGTATTTCAAGTTACCTGAGACAACCTGCCCGCCTCATATAGAGTATTTCAAGTTACCTGAGACAACCTGCCCGCCTCACATAGTGTATTTCAAGTTACCTGAGACAACCTGCCCGCCTCACATAGAGTATTTCAAGTTACCTGAGACAACCTACCCGCCTCACATAGTGTATTTCAAGTTACCTGAGACAACCTGCCCGCCTCATATAGAGTATTTCAAGTTACCTGAGACAACCTGCCCGCCTCACATAGTGTATTTCAAGTTACCTGAGACAACCTGCCCGCCTCATATAGTGTTCAAGTTACCTGAGACAACCTGCCCGCCTCACATAGAGTATTTCAAGTTACCTGAGACAACCTGCCCGCCTCACATAGTGTATTTCAAGTTACCTGAGACAACCTGCCCGCCTCATATAGAGTATTTCAAGTTACCTGAGACAACCTGCCCGCCTCACGTAGAGTATTTCAAGTTACCTGAGACAACCTGCCCGCCTCACATAGAGTATTTCAAGTTACCTGAGACAACCTGCCCGCCTCATATAGAGTATTTCAAGTTACCTGAGACAACCTGCCCGCCTCACATAGTGTATTTCAAGTTACCTGAGACAACCTGCCCGCCTCACATAGTGTATTTCAAGTTACCTGAGACAACCTGCCCGCCTCATATAGAGTATTTCAAGTTACCTGAGACAACCTGCCCGCCTTATATAGAGTATTTCAAGTTACCTGAGACAACCTGCCCGCCTCACATAGAGTATTTCAAGTTACCTGAGACAACCTGCCTGCCTCACATAGTGTATTTCAAGTTACCTGAGACAACCTGCCCGCCTCATATAGAGTATTTCAAGTTACCTGAGACAACCTGCCCGCCTCACATAGTGTATTTCAAGTTACCTGAGACAACCTGCCCGCCTCATATAGTGTTCAAGTTACCTGAGACAACCTGCCCGCCTCACATAGAGTATTTCAAGTTACCTGAGACAACCTGCCCGCCTCACATAGAGTATTTCAAGTTACCTGAGACAACCTGCCCGCCTCATATAGAGTATTTCAAGTTACCTGAGACAACCTGCCCGCCTCACATAGAGTATTTCAAGTTACCTGGGACAACCTGCCCGCCTCATATAGAGTATTTCAAGTTACCTGAGACAACCTGCCCGCCTCATATAGAGTATTTCAAGTTACCTGATACAACCTGCCCGCCTCACATAGTGCATTTCAAGTTACTTGAGACAACCTGCCTACCTCACATAGTGTATTTCAAGTTACCTGAGACAACCTGCCCGCCTCACATAGAGTATTTCAAGTTACCTGAGACAACCTGCCCGCCTCATATAGAGTATTTCAAGTTACCTGAGACAACCTGCCCGCCTCACATAGTGTATTTACCTGATACAACCTGCCCGCCTCACATAGAGTATTTCAAGTTACCTAAGACAATCTGCCCGCCTCACATAGAGTATTTCAAGTTACCTAAGACAACCTGCCCGCCTCACATAGAGTATTTCAAGTTACCTGAGTCAACCTGCCCGCCTCATATAGAGTATTTCAAGTTACCTGAGACAACCTGCCCGCCTCACATAGTGTATTTCAAGATACCTGAGACAAAACCTGCCCGCCTCACATAGTGTATTTCAAGTTACCTGAGACAACCCTAAACCTGCCAATTGGCCTTGAGTAAACTTGGCTTCTCATCAGAAGTGTTGTAATATTGAAGTTGAAAGAGTGTACGAATGTTGTCTGTGAGGTGCTCTCTGTTATATGGTTTATGTTCGCCAAAAACTTAAAACCTTAATTTATCGTCATATGTGTGAAATGCACGGAAGCAATTTAATTTAATAAATGATTAATCTGCCTGGAAATGGTATATTCAGTTTGAAAATGGTCAAACAAAAGTTGATGCCCAAAATGGCAAATTGCAAACAATATATCCTCATTTAATCTCCCTTGACTACCAATCAATCAATAATCGTTGAGATGGGGACGCCACCTAGGTGCGTATTTTAACCCAAATATGAGTGAAGGATGAGTGTAGAATGGTGTGTGATGACCTGTGTAGCTTTGTTACTGACTAAGATCAGCGGTTTCACCCTAGGTACCAACACTTTTTTCAAATGACTTTCAATTGTTTCTCAAACTTGGTTAGCAACGCAGCACTTTGATGACGACGAGGAGCTCCGATTGCCTCAAATTGTTTGGTGACTATGAAGAGAAAAGACATACTGTATTTTAATTGCTTTAAAATGAATATAGTAAAATCTTTTCTTGTACATCATTTTTATTTTATCCTTCCTTACTACTGAATAGTCCTTGTAAAAAAACACATGGCTCAGTGATAACTGCTATGCGATATTGCTGATTTAAAACAAGTTATCTGCACTATATGATCAGTCCCTGAGGTCCGGGGTTCGATCCCCACCAAGTCACCAATGGATTTGATCTAAGTCATAATGCCGCAACCCCTAGGTAAAGTAATGTGAAAAACAATCCCAGGCTCGTGCCTAGCGTCCTAGGAAAAAAAACAAAAAAAACTATATGATCACTGTAGTCACGGTTTCCACTCTGAACCATCTTCAGATCACCACTACCACTAAGGTTAATGTGTTTATCAAAAAGCATCAACTTAGTTTTTATTTTAATTTTTTTTTTTTACATGTAAAGATTAATCAATGAAAATACCTTTAATTGCCATTCAATAACTTCAAAGTGTAAAAAAAGACAGATCCAAGTTTAAAAAAATGTATTTCTCAATAAACAACACAAAATAGCCTGTGACAACTAATTGCGTTATCTACATTGTGTTCTAATACAGTAGGATATTACAAACGATTAACCGAAAAATTCACAACCGTCAAACAAAAACTGTTCTATGAGCATTTGGTACAACCATGTCAATAATCTTTACACAAAATAATCTACATTACTTTCCAAATAAAATTACCCTGCAAACACTGACATCACAAGAACAACAATGGCAGAAATATGGTACTTTCATAAAAGTATAAAAGAAAACACTTAGACTACAAGTACAACACTATAAAAAGGTGTGGCAATCTTTAAATCGGCTTTAAAGTGTGGCTCAATGTAAAACCATATTGACAAGTTTGCCCATGAACAAGCTATGCTAACAACAGAACTATCTCACAATTGATAAGTCACATGTTAAACAAGCCATTTACACTACAAACCCCACAGTGAAATCAGTCTTCCTATTACTTTCGTTGCTTTTCAAACAAAATTTAATCAGAACATTTGTTTTATTTGTTAACGGATACCTACTTCAAAATTAGTGTTTAAGGTATGTAAGTTTTAAGTGCTTATAAAATTAACATACTATAATACAAAATATCAACAAAAAGGTAACAAAATGTACTCTACGATCACAGGGAACTCATCAATATTTCTGTTTCCTTTACTCCCAAAAGAAAAATTAAATCATGTTCAAAATATAGGCAGGTAAAATTAAATTAATTTTACTATAAGAATTTGAGTAGTTTGTTTAATCAGGAAATAATATATGCCAACATTAGTTTCAACCTTGTAATTCTAGAATGTAAAGTGTACTTAATTACAGCTGTACTAAATATATTAACTAAGAAAATCGTTACATTTTTATTGATACTATGGAAAGGAATGCAGAAATTTACAAGCTCCCTTAAAGGTACACCATACTTAAAACATATCAAAGAAAGATAAATAAACATAGTACAGTATAACAACAAATAATATACTTATAGACCAAAAGCCAACAACCAAAAAAGTGACATCTAATTCTGAAATAGTATTTTCATCATTAGGGCGTAAAGTGATTTTATTTTCTAGGTCAAGTTTCACGACTGAAGGGAAAATGAGAGAGGGTTGAAAAGACACTGTTTACTTTCTACCATACCATGTTATGGTTACTATACCATAGTATGGGGGGAGAATGTATTGTTTTCGTCAAAATTTTTGAGTTTGGGCTTTGAGTGGATGTATCCGTTTTGGGTTCCTCTGAACCCAAAATAGTGGATTTCTTTATGTGTAAGTCTGTATGTACAAGTCTGGATGTGTACAGAGCTACAGACCACACCTGTAGTCCGATTTTAATGAAATTTGGTATGTAGACATTAATCCATGGTATCTCCAGGTGTTTTTTTTAATTTTTTTTTTAAATTTAGATTTTAATGGTGATTTTTCCATAAAACCCATAAAATAACGGAAAATCCGATTTTCTAAAAAATGGGACGATTTTGACATAAATTTAGTATGTTATAGGCCTAGTCCTTTAAGTTTTAACAAAATGGTACAAATCCCTTTCCTGTAAAAATTATGGTTCAAAAAGTGATTGTAACTTATGTAATTTTTTCACTTAACAAACTATAAAATAACAAAATATGGGATAAAAAAACCGTTTTGATTAAAATTAGTATGTTATGGTCCTTTAAATGCTGAACATAATGGTACAAATCTCATTCCTGTAAAAATTATGGTTCAAAAAGTTATTGTAACTTATGTAATTTTTTCACTTAACAAACTATAAAATAACAAAATATGGGATAAAAAAACCGTTTTGATTAAAAATGTTATGGTCCTTATAATTCTAAAAAATAGTGCAAGCCCCCATTGCTGAAACAAATCGTACGGTTCAAAAGTTATTGCAACTTTTGACATTTTCCCTATAACATATCATAGTTACTCCCAACGATTATTCATGATAAAGGTTGTTCCCAAGCTAATGGGAGAAAGTATGTGTCAGATTGCTGATACCGTTTATTGTCCATGTGATGAACTATATTTTTTGTCATATTGCAACATTTTAACAAACAAAGTTAGAAACCGAAAATGCTTTTCATGTAGAGATAACCTCTTAAAATGACTTTCAATTTGTTTTCGATTTCACTAATGCAAACAAGCAGGGGTTAATTGATTAATCATTTCATCGATTACGATTGTGTTAGTGTACATTATACCATCAACATGTCGAATTATTGACAGGAATGCAACAATAAGCTACAAGCAATAAAATCAATATGTAATTTTGATACATTTGATTACTTACAAAGTTTACAACAGAGTTTACCACAGCTCACTTTTACTCCCTAGGGAGTAAAAGAGCTACTTTAGACCTGCAACGCATGTATTAAAAACAGCTGTTTTTTGCTGAATTATGACGGGAAATATATTTTAAAAATGGTAATTAAGTACGGTAGGCTCTTTACTATTCCCACCTCTGCCAACTCAAATATTATTGATTGTTGAAAAATTGCGCAAAAAGGTATCTAAACATGATAGTTTAATAAAGACTTTTAAAAAATCTGCTAAAATAACACAAAACAGTTAATTTCCACAAAAAACAGTTGTTAATGTATCCCTCATTTCAGTAAACATTTTGAATGGAAAATCATTAGTCCTAAAGATGTAATAAGAACTAATTATTAACTTTTGACAATCAGTTTTTCAAAACAAATATTGTGGTTCTATTTTAATTCAAGTAATAAACTTTGGAAAGTGGTTGGTATGACTATTTAAATGTAAATGATACATTTTATTGGTCATTGACTTTTACTCTATTTAGATGACTACACATTTTTTACATAAAATATTGATTAGATTATTTCGTAAGATATCAATGAAAGAGACTTACAAAATAAACTTACACTAAATCTCTCCTTACACAGACAAAATATTGCTATAATCTCATCGGGAACTGGGCATTCAGGCACTCGGCAAAAATAAACTCTTTGACCAAAATACTCAATGTTGTCACTAATTTATCTGTAAAAATATTTCAAATCAAAATATGAGGCACATTTTGGCCATTCACATAGTAGTTGCACTCTTATTTGAATAGGAAGATTTGTATTGACATTATAGTAAAATTGTTTGTTTTAGTTTTGAGTTCTTGAAGAATATATTAAAAGAAATTGGAACAGCACCTAAACAAGTTTTTTTAAGGAAACATATTTATATAGGTTTTTATTTGGTGAGTGAAATGTAAACTTAGGATGAATCCACATCTCACAAAAAAATATATTACATTCATTATTATTTTGTATGAAAACACTGTTCCAATTTTATGCATGAAAAGGATAGAGAAAACTACGCAAAACATTTGATACAACATTATAAGTGCAGAGAAATAATTGTTGGTACAAGCAGTGCAATATCATCTTATCCTACTTGACGACCAATACTATATATTTACATACGCATGATTAGACAATAAATGAGATATGTGCTGTGTATGTACGTGAACAGAATATCTTGAAATCAAAACTGATTCAAGTGTACAACTAATATGACGACTTTAGCAGTGCCGGATTTAGGGTACCTGCGGCCCTAGGCCAAATTGATCGAGCGGCCCCCATCCCAATGGGGAAAATTCCTGGCGATTGCAGAAAAAAATCGTAGACATCCCCCATTGGCAATCATGGAGACATCATCATCGACACCCACGACCATGGTAAAATCATGAACACCTCCAGTAAGCCGAAATCAAGGCGATATCAACAGTGTCACCTGCCACGGCGGCAAAATCGTGAGTATCTCCCGTACGCCATAATCCCGAGGACATCATCATCGACACACGTGGCAACGGCAAATCGTGATCATCTCCCGTGAGCCGAAAACGGTGATATCATCATTGTCACCCGCGATCTCAGCAATTTAATAATTTAAAAAAATATTTTTTTTTTTTTTGCTCTGAATAAAGAAATTGTCAAGCCTTTGCGGCTCCCTTTTGCTTGTGGCCCTAGGCCAAGGCCTAGTCGGACTAGTGGTAAATCCGGCACTGGACTTTAGTAAGTTATCAGACACATGATAATCCAAAAGAAGGTATGAGATATTTATTGAGTGGGAATCAAATCAGTTATAATTAATCCAAATATTTGAATACAGTATACTTCAATTGGCTTTTGTTATAGTAATCAGGGAACAAAACCATCAATGTTTTGGAGACAGATCTAAGTTTTAAAGGTATCTTGGACCTCTAGCTGAAAGTAAGGGTTTATTCTCTTGAGTCCTAGACCACAAAAGCCTAGAAAGGACTAAACAAGCAAGTAGGTACAGTTGTGCAATAAAACAAAGAAAAGTAAGAATATTCTAAATAATTGTATACAGGGTGTCCCACGAGAGGTGTCTCAAATTGATTACGGGATAACGGCTTAACGTACAAGGATGAAATAAAATTATTTCCTTCTAAATCAACCCCGAGGAAAAACGTAAAAATATTTTTAACTTTTTTCAAATACAGGGTGTGCCAAAAACTGAGGGTCACTAGTTCGAATCTCGGAATTTTCAAATGTAAACATATGTCATGTTATACATCATTTTAAAGGTATTAAATAGACAAACATTTTGGTGAAAACAGAAATTAATTATCTTTTTCCGTTTCAAAATGGCGGCAGTTTTTTTGAAAGAAATCTATATTTTTTTAATACTCTGTATTTCCTATACCAATGCATTTAGCACTTCTCCGGTTGCATTTTCTTACTCGTTATGAAATTAGCTTTACTGTGATTGTATGATATGCAACAAGTAACGGTTTTTTGAAATAATAAAAATTCCAAAAAAATTTATTTTTGAGAATTTGCAAATGCTCATTGTTCAAAATTTTCAAATAGCAACATATGTCAAGTGGCACATCATTTTATAGGTTTTTCAATTCCTAACAACTTTGTAATTTACACTTACTTCGTATCTCTTTTAGTTTTTGTGTAAATAACAAAAAACCTAATTTTCCTATATCAAATGCATGTTATTTGGGTTTGACATGGTTCAACACTAAATGAAATAAACCCAAATAACATGCATTTGATATAGGAAAATTAGGTTTTTTGTTATTTACACAAAAACTAAAAGAGATACGAAGTAAGTGTAAATTACAAAGTTGTTAGGAATTGAAAAACCTATAAAATGATGTGCCACTTGACATATGTTGCTATTTGAAAATTTTGAACAATGAGCATTTGTAAATTTTCAAAAATAAATTTTTTTGGAATTTTTATTATTTAAAAAAACCGTTACTTGTTGCATATCACAGTAAAGCTAATTTCATAACGAGTAAGAAAATGCAACCGGAGAAGTGCTAAATGCATTGGTATAGGAAATACAGAGTATTAAAAAAATATAGATTTCTTTCAAAAAAACTGCCGCCATTTTGAAACGGAAAAAGATAACTAATTTTGGTTTTCGCCAAAATGTTTGTCTATCAAATACCTTTAAAATGATGTATAACATGACATATGTTTACATTTGAAAATTCCGAGATTCGAACTAGTGACCCTCAGTTTTTGGCACACCCTGTATTTGAAAAAAGTTAAAAATATTTTTACGTTATTCCTTGGGGTCGATTTAGTTGGAAATAATTTTATTTCATCCTTGTACGTTAAGCCGTTTTCCAGTAATCGATTTGAGACACCTCTCGAGGGACACCCTGTATATTTATAGATAAAACCCCTGAAAAAATGTATATCAATTACTTGGAAATCCGGTTTTAACTAACCAAATTTAAATTTACAATATTGTATCTTGATATGATTTCAGGAAGTCTCAACTTTATTGCAAATAAAATTAAGTTTCAATACAATTAATTATATAAAAAAATATATATTAAACACATACAACTTAAAAATACTATCACATTTGTTATAATATCGTATTCTAAAAGCAAGGCGACTGTCTAGAAAAAGCATATAATATTCACTCGGCAAGATACTCACTCGGCAACATAATATTCACTCGGCAACATTTATAACTTCACTTTGATCACAACATAAATGCAATCTGTTTAACTAAATGTCATGACGAGACCTTCTCTGGAGGACCCCCCTACCCCCACCGACTAGCATCTCAGGGTCCTGGTCAAAAACCGATGAGAACCTCTTCTGCGAAGGAGTGGGAGATTGTGGGAGAGCCCCTCACGTCGATTTAAGAAAAATTATAAAATTAATTTTATCATTTTTAATTATAATACTAAACCATCATAACCTAACTAAACCAACCAAACTTGCTGATAATATAAAAAAGATATAAGATAAAAACCAAATAAAGGTTTACAAATCGAAAACAAAATATTTCTGTTCATAAAATAAAATTATATATGCCAAAGATTCAAACAAAAGATGTACAGTTAGTTAAGAAGTAATCACATTCTAAGCAAATCCTTTGACAAAAAGTTAGAGTCACCGGTGGGATTCTATCTGGCTATCTCATGGACATCAGCCGAGTACTCTATCCACTATACCACGAACACCAATGGCTGCACCAGGTATCGTTGCGGTAATAGTGTTCCCTCAAGAGAACACGTTCGCCCCACGGCGTGGTGGTGGGGGGTTGGTCCTCCGGAGAAGGTCTAGTAATGTCATGGTAATAGAGTACAGTAATGTAAAAAATTTGTATAAATATTATTTAGAAATGTAAAATAAATCACAAATTATATCTGCAAACCTAATAAGACAATATAAACAACAAAAAATATAAATATCACACAACAAATTGCAATGTTTTTTAAATATTAATTGCGAAAACCACTGTCAAATATATTATAGAAAATCAAGGCAGTATTAATTAGTTAAATTATTAAATTACATTGTATTTCAAAACTTGGGAGTTATTCGTATAAAAACTTTATTACCAAAATGAAAGACAAACATTTACACAGAGATGACCCTAGCTAAGCTATATATGGTGGAAAATATTGTATTTCAAGATGAACAACTTCTAGTTAAGTAAGTCAAGCAAAATAAAAAATAAAACACTGATAGGTTGATTGCTAATTTGTCTTAGGGTCAGCCCTGTGTATACTTGACTATAAAGTATCTTCTAAGCTCATTTATTGAGTTAGGTGTACATTGTATGAAACATGATCTCAATTTTAAAAGTTCATGAATAAGTGAAAGTACTACAAGTAAATAGTGTTTTCAAATGTATTTCTATAAAATTACTTTAATTGTTATTACTATGGAAGGCATGGAAAACTAATTTATTATACTTAGGTTATATGAATTTCAAAGATTGAGAATATGTTTCTTGTATTATGCACTAAGCAAAACCATTTGTAAACAAATATTAGAAAAAATATACATAGGGCCTACTATTATTTTTAGAACAAGAGAGAAGTAAGATGTGTGAGAGACCATAAAAAATGATCGAATGTCAATAATACAGAAAAAAACTTACTAAAACAAGTGATAGTAAAAAGAGAGCTTAGCTTACAACCTAACCTATAGTTTACGTTTACGGTATCACTAAGTGCTGAACATCGAGTACATTACAGGCAGGTAAGTGACGAATGGTAGACCCAAGAACTACGGACTTGTAATCACGACACCATGTCATTTAGAAAATGGAGCAAACATAACCAGACTCGACTTTGATATTTTCAATCAAATTACATTTTTAAAGAAGCTTGTTATTAATAGTCCTCAGATGGTTAGAATTAGGCCTACACCTTATATCTGTTACTACAAAATCCCTATATTAATTTTCAACTTTTTACACAAATTTGACTTCTACACTTAACTGAATTTATAGAAGGTAAAGAAAATGCTCTCATGGACAATGTTTCCCACCTAAAAAGGCATAATAACAGCTTCCTTGTAATTGTAAAATTGTCCTCTGATTTCTACAATACAATTTAACAAATCTACACATTTATACATAATTTGCCTCCAGGATTGATCTATTGACATAAAATGAGGTTACTAATCTCATTTTATGTCAAATCGACACAGTCTCTTAGTACCTTGAGTCCAAACCAAAACATCATCAATGATGAAAATGGATCTTTTTAGTTTGTTTACCACTGCTAGTGTTCTGGTGTTTCTTGCCCACCTCCAATCAGCTGATTTTGTGCAAGGAAAGTTGTGTTTCAGATTAACAGTATAAATGTTAAATTTTCCTTAATTCTGGAATTTATTATTACTTATTGTATGGATGTGAGTAATGGAACTTCAGCAAGATTGACTTTGACTATACTTATAACTAATTATGCATTTCAAATAATTTTTGTTACATATTTGGAATACCGTACTTTGTCATTGGGTACAAACCTATTTTTTTGCACTGTAATACCGTCAAATAAAAAAAATGTTTGTATGGGTAAATTTATTAATTACCAATCAAATCCACAGATTAGCAAACAAGTAATTTTTCAGAAATCTCTCTCTTGCTCATATTTTGAGTTTTCTTGTAATTTTTGTTTCATATCAAGTTCAAGTATTGACAACAGGTTGGAGTTGGAACATTTTGTGAATAAACACAACTACAACACAAACATTTCAGCAGTAGTTTGAAAACTATAAAGATCCATTGACATTACATGTATGCTTATATTAAAAATACAAAACTTACATGGCGCAATAATTCCAAAAATACAAATCACATTTGACTAGGAGCCTTGTACAAATTTGCAGGAAGGCAATAGGGGATCTTTTGTCAACTCACTCCCCATTAATGTTTATAAAATTTAGTTTCCTATGTTTAGAATATAACTATAGTTATGTCATGGGTTATTGGAAGTGAATTGGCAAAAGTGAATAGGTGACAAAACTGCTGCCAAAAGCTCCGTTTGAAAGACTGATCAGTGTTACCTACTCTCACCGGCTTGAGAAAATTATTTTCAACTAATTTCTTAAACATATCATTTATAAAGGATTCTTTTCAGAGATGATTCTGAAAGAAAGTCTTTATTATTTAACCGAGTAAGTCATCTTTTTCATGATGACAACGTCTAGTATTGTAGTCTTATTATATTTATCACTTGTTAGTCTGGAGTTGATAAAATAAAAACAGTCAGTAAAATAAGGAGAAAAAAGATGTTTACTGGAAAACTGACCACCATGCTCAGTGGTGTTAAATTTGTTTGTGTGGTTAAAACAATATAAAACAGCTTGTGTAACCTATGAAAACAAATTTAAATTGTTATTACACAATATCAAATGAATTAAATATGGTTTAAAATGAGCACTAAACAAAATAAAAGAAAACATAATGATCAAACTCAAGTAGGCCTATCAGTGCTCCATTATGCAACATTTCCCTTAATTTTGTCATCTTAATTAATTTAATAGGTTTAAAAAAAAGAATGATCTCAAACAAGATTTTTGATCTCAAATAAGGGTTTTCTATCCGGTGTTGTAACACTGACCAAGAACACAGAAACAACACTGTTGAGCAGCGACAACAGAGAGGCACTCTCTGTCAATGATGATAAGGCCTCTCGCACTGAGTATTCCTCGGCAATCAACAATTATACTGGGCACTACTTGCGTGGTATACGAGAGCTTATATCACCCAAACCAGCATGAACACCTTCTATGGCTCTGTATATCCTTTATATCAATAAAACTGAATAACCTCCAAACAGCAATTTCCATTAACTTTAGATAAGACATAATCTTGAAGAGGTTGGGTAAATCCTAGGCCTACATTTAGTTTTAGGCAATACAATTGTACACTATTGACATCATTCACTAAGACAATTTATGTGAAACAGTTTAAGAGGGATTTAAATTTAGATGCTCACTAATCAGTTGTACAGTGTTGTAGGAAAATCTAAGCTGGAGCTTTGAAAGATGAAAGCTTTGATTAATAATACAGGCTAGTATTATTTTCCTTGGTAGTTAATTCTGAGTTAGAGGGACACATTGAACCATCTTTTGTTTATTTTGTCATCTACTAGTGTTGGCCGTTGGGTGCTTATCAGTAACGCTTAACAAGGTGAACTAAGCTCTCAGCTGCCACAAAAGTCGGCGCCAAGCGTAGACTAACGCTACAACAACATTGGCTCGTGGAACCAACAAGTTTTATACGTCAGTCAATTTTGTTACAATCAGTCGCAAAAAGTCCTCAATGCTTCAAGGAAGTAATACTTGAAAGACCATCTCCACAAGTTATTGCAGTAAAAACATTCTTCAGTTTTTTTGATCAATTACAGAATCTGATGAATATTAAATTGCTTTAAACATTTGTAAACAATAAACAAAAGAAAAAAAAAACGTTTACAAATTATCTACATGATTGACTGATACACGAGCTAGGCTTTCATTTCTGACATTTGGCTTACAATACATTGCATTGCATGCTTTACAACACTATGTAACAAAATTTAAATAATAAATTTATAACATTATGAATAGCAAAACTAAAAAAGCATCATACATAAAACACTATCAATTACAATACATGTGGATTCCAAAGTAGATTTGGACTAATTTTTCCAAAACAAGCAATATCAGCAGTTAGGTAAGCCTGCAGTGATTCGCCAAACAAACCAAAATAGTCTTTTTCAATTACTAGAAAATATAACACCGTCGCAAAGATGGTTTTCCAATGTGGCACTTCCTTCGTTGTGTAGTCAGACGCGGAAAGGTCGAACGACATGGTTGTTGTTGAGTCGTGTGGTTCTAAAGTCGTTGGCGTTCTCGTCTGGATCGCTCCAGCGACTCTCGTCATGAAACCCTGGGTTGAGGATGATGTGAGGAACCAACTCCATTACCTCCTCGCCTTCAGTGATGACTGTACAATGGACAAAGACTGCATTAGTCAGGGAAAATAAACATTGACATTAGTTGAAACTAGGCAAGATGTAAAAGAGCATGAAACATTTTTTGGCTCACCCACTGCTATGATTAAAAGAAAGACAGATTTGTGAGAAAATAATAAAACTCTCAAGAGCTGTACTCATTCAGAAGCAAATTCAATGTTAGTAATCGTAAGAGAATAAGCAGCAAGAAGACAACAAGTAGCCAATACATATTTTTAAAGGTAAAAGCAAAAAGTGGATAGCGAAAGGAGCACAAGCATGAATTGAAAAAGTGTTCGTTTGAACTTAAGTGATTATAATCAAAATCATGCGACGAATATATATTATGTAAAAAAAATGTCTTTAAAACTGTTAAGTAAGGAATGAGAAATCTTTGACATGCATTAACTTGTACATTTATATTGGACATTGTATAAGCACAGGATACCAAAATCTTTGTCTTATAGAATAAAGATATTGACAAATTACATGCAAGTCATTGAAAAAAGGGACAGTGCATACTATTTTATTCGTAGGATAGTATTTCAGGTCGATTTTAGCCATGTGGTTTTAAAATAGGGATGTGCGAGTGGTCGAGTATTTCAGTAACTGGCTCGACTCAAACTTTTTAAAAACTCTACAAGTCAAGCTTCTTAATGAGTTTTCTGGAAACACTTATATTTGTATAGTATGGTGTACAATGTAGTAGGATGAACAAAAACACAGGATTAACATGAGCTTTTTTTCTTTCCAAGACTAAAAAAATGCATGCGACTATTTCATTTTAATTAAGCAGTAGCTTAGATCAGCGGTTCCTAAACTTTTTTCATTTTATTATTCTGGTATTGAACAATTACCCTGATAAGTCACGATAAAAACATGTTTAGTGTTTGGTCTCTTTTCGCGACCCACCAAAATGGCTCCTATAGTTTGGGAACCCCTTGCTTAGATAGTTCCTTTTGCAGCAACGGCAAATAAGTTAGATGTGACGAACAAAGATCTTGGTCATTTGACTATCCGTACATTACTACAAGATTTGAAATTTTTTTAAAGACGACAGACAAGGTAGGCTATGAGTGTAAAATTAGTCATCACTCATTATAAACATAACACTATTGTATATTGAAATGAAATATAAAATATTTATTTACAAAGACAAAGTTAGGGCCACATGGTCCTTTCTTACACTTAAGGAATAATCCGTGTTATGTTCTCGTAGACTCAATTTGACAAATTCGTGTGAATGAAAAATTTTGACTTCCTTTGTCACCTGAAGAAAGTTCCCTGAGGGCTGAAACTGCAGTAGTGTATTACTACTCAAAGGATCACCTGACAGTTAAGGTATTTAAACCATTTATTAATTAACTGAAGCGATTTGAAGGCTAACATAATTAAATAATCTGAGGATATATTAAGTAACACCATTAAAAACTGCATTAGATTGATTTGTAAGAATGTAGTTCACTGGTCAAAGACAAGTAACTACTGTACAACAATTTATATGATCAAATTTAATTCATGCCATAGAGCATAAATACAATTCTCTAAGCATTTTAAGTTAAAATGCTTATTTAACATAACATTATACATGAAAATTTATTTACGTTTGGTGTAAGGTTTAGTTTTATAAGGTTAAGTACAACGATAAATTAATTAAAGTAAAAAGTCTTTTAATTTGAATTTTGGAAAAGGGCAATATTGTTTTTCAGCATTGGCACATTGGCAGTGGCATTTTTTACATTTTTTTATGAATACAGCCATTACACTGGTTTTGTACCTTGGTCTTACGACAGTAACTAGATGTTAGGCCCAATTCACACCGAACGGACGTCAGGCGGAGACGTGGCACGGACGAGGCACATACGTTGCAGTGACGTGGCGTGTACAATGCACACTGAAGAGACGGTGAAGGGACGGTACAGTGGAGAGAAAACTTGTATGTAGACTAGAAGCTTTGGTTTTTGCTTATTTCTGTAGTTATTTATGTCAACTGAATTAGTTATTTCTGTCGACTGTGTCAATTAGTTTGTACGACTGTGATCGTACAAACAAAGGAATTTTTTAACTTCCTGACAAAATCTGTGATTGAATTTAATGTCGTCTCGCATAGTAAAAAGAACAAGAAACAACTCACAATTACTCTAAACACAAAACAACAAACAACGTTGGTAAGTACAATATTTGCAGTCCGAACAACGGGCGTGCTACGGACATGCCACTTCCGATACGCCAAGAGGGACGCCGAAGCGACGTGGCGGTGGCGGGAGGGCGGCCGCCCGCGCCACGTCACTTGTGTGTGCATTGACCAATTTGTTTACATGGGGAGGCGAGGAACGGACATATGTCCTCGCCTCGTCCATGCCACGTCTCCGCCCGACGTCCGTTCGGTGTGAATTGGGCCTTAGGAAGCATTACTAATCGATAGTTCATAAGATATGTATAATTTTGATTAAAGATAAAAGAACGGTTCTTGCACTGAAGTGTACATCAGATTTATGCTGCAATATTCATACAGAGTCTGTGTAAATATTGTAATTGAAACTTACTTAAACTCAAAGCTTTAATTTAAATGAGTTTGTATATACCATCAGTATCACAGAATAATATGTTAAAATGTCTTAATGCCCAGTAACTGTGTACCAAGTTAAGAAGCTCTATCTTTATTACTTTTTGAAATATTTAACTGTCATGGGACTTTTTTTGTATACTTCCATAGCTAATTACTTGGTGACTTTTTAGAGCCGCTGGTGTAAATTTCTAAAATAATTTTTTTGGAAGTCTAAAAGTTTTAAACATTGTTACGTGAAAAAAAATATTTCACTATTTCCAACAGTAGAATTCCTGATATCCGGCCTCCGTTTTACCGGTCCTCAGTTTATTCAACAACTTCAATATAAACATGTTTGTTTTGGTTTATTACCGACACGTAGTTGCAAGCACTAGTCTTACGTTTGCTTATATTCTAATTCACTCCTCAGTTAATTACTAGGTCTAACCTCTGAGTTTGTTGATTATTTTTAGTGAGGTTAGTAAAGTACAGTAATTGTTTTATTTTGTAAAAAAAAAACAAGAAGAATGAAGTTTAGCAGAAAATTACTTATTATTTTACAGCCTAATGATATTCAAGGCCAATTTATTTTGAGTGTTTTAACCTCCATCATTATTTAAAATTAGTTTCTGATGTTATCTGAAACCTTTAATATTTAATTATTCATTAAATAACTACTTAAACCTTTTGCTGACAGAATTTTTTCACTTATCTAGATTCCTTGGTGTAAACATTACAGTGAAACAGTGCAACGTGTTTTCTTAGATTTATTAATTAAAAAGGAAAGTTTATCACATACAAGACATTCCAATACCATGCAATATTTCACAGGATAATAAGAGCGATTTTTTTTTTAAATTCCATGCTATGAATTACTTTAAGTTGTTTTATGAACTTACCACTTCTTTTGAGTAATCCGAACACACTTTGCTGTTATTTTTATGTAAAAACTAAAAAAATATCCAAGCAAAATCAAAATTATACTTAAAGAAGAGTGGGAAATTTATCCATTTTTACAGTCAAAGACGTTTTGACATACAAAGATAAATCAAACTAAAG
Source organism: Macrosteles quadrilineatus (assembly GCF_028750875.1). Classification (NCBI taxonomy): domain Eukaryota; kingdom Metazoa; phylum Arthropoda; class Insecta; order Hemiptera; family Cicadellidae; genus Macrosteles; species Macrosteles quadrilineatus. The sequence goes on from NW_026542594.1 coordinate 19,521,817, forward strand.
AATCTGTTATACTCATTATTAAATTTAAATCCATAAGCATAGATTTTAGAAAAATCAGTGGGAGATTATTACTTTAGCAATGATAAGCAAATAGATATTTTGATTTCCTTTTGCTAAAAAGAAACACACACAGCTACAAAATTTCACAATCCAATCCAAACAAATTTGAGCTTTCAACAGTTGTCGAAAACACCGAATAGCTATGTCTGCTCATACTTATATTTCTGTGAGTTCAGAATGATTTCAAGTTAATTTTATACAGTTTATATACAGTTTATATTTTTAACAGTAAATATATAAAAGGTTTAATTTACCTGTTGCGTCAATTGATCCTTAAGTTATGAAATAACAAAGGATTCATAACTTAAGGATCAATTGACGCAACAGGTAAATTAAACCTTTTATATATTTGCATTATCTTGATCCAGAGGCTAACCCATCATGAAATTTTTAACAGTGACTTTAAAATCTTCAATTCAAATTTGAAAATGATATTGAGATATATAGCATTACTAAAAAAGGGGTTTTATACAGTAGATTGATGCTTTAGACTTAGAAAATGAATATTCAGTTTTAAATTCAGAAGAGGAGGTAAAGAATTAGTTATCAAACTGGTTTAAAAGCACCAAATTATTTACTGTTAATATTGATACAACTTTATCAATCTTTGTTAAAATATTAATTTTTTGCATGTTTTATTTATCACAAATGATAATTTACAAGGGATTTTCAGTGATTGATGCCGATTACCTTTTGGTTCTAAAAATAATGACTGAGGAAGAAAAGTTAATACCTCAAACAAAAGTTTATTCCACCTTCTGACCAATAAATGCCCTTTGATATAGCTGACCAAAGAACTTATGTGAAAAAAAAACAAATTTCATACAATAACAAGTTTATTTGAACAAAGCTTTACAAAACGGACAAAAGCATGACAACATTGATGACAGTACAATACTGAACAAAAAAACATCTCTATAAGCGGCTAAACATAGCTAGGAAGCTGATACAACCAACAACATAACTTGCAGTGCAACAACATAGGACAGCTAGGACTGTAACAACTATAAATGCAGTGTAGGAACAACTAGTCTAGCAAGAGACTAAGGCACGTTAACCCATTATTAGCCTGCAAAACTGGTCAAACCGATTCATATATATTGTAAAAACAAAACATACAAATTTCTAGGATATCTTAAATATTATCTTCCACGGTCATGTGGACGTCATCATCATTTCCCACCCATGGTAACAGAAAATCATCATTTTCCTCCGTGATCGCATCAAAAGCGGGAATTTTCTATTTAGAAATCTTTGCAGACGTGTTCTGCGATTGTGATAATAAAAGCTCATCTTGATTCGGCCATTTTTTTTATAAAATACCCAATAGTAGGCCTACAAGTATATAAAGTATATACAAAGAAAAATCCTTTATTCTTTAAAATAGTAATTTAATAAGTTATCACTTAAACTATAGCCTATCCAGCCTATTAGTTTTGTACTGTAGTTGAATGTACCTTATTATTAATACAGTTTTAATAAGAAAGTAGGATATCAAATTTCCATAAGAAATGTGGAAGTAATAATTATTAACAGAGAATTTTTAATATTATTAAATTGTCTTGCAATAGAGACAGGAAAAGGGAGTAGTTTGTTAAGAAAGAAAACAAATTTTATGCATGCTCAAAACTTTTAACGCACACCAACACCAAGTAAAAGTCAAGCAAAACTCTTAAGTCAATCACCCAAAGAAGGGACCCAAATGCAACCCTTAATGTACCAAAATTGCAGATTAATAGAATGCCAAAGTGTTTCTATGCCATTAATTTAAGTGTTAGACTAAGTGAGATAAATATTGGATCTATTTACTGTATTTAATTTCTAAGTGTATCAAACATTAAAACTCCATGAGTTTTTAATGTCATTTAACTTTGATCAATAAATAGTTTAAAAATGATATTGTTAAGCAATACAACTAAGGGCAATACTACTGAATTGCTATTTACATGGCTATAAAGCACTTTGGCAAGATAAGTTTTAACAGTGCCTAGCCTGTACAAAAGCATTTTATGTCAGTGATACTAAATATGCAAATAAGTTCACATCCAGATAGCAGAATGTAAATGATTTATACGGATGAAATCACATTTCAGAAGACTGCTGAAGATATGGTTTAAAATTAATTTACAAACGTCAACACAAAAACATACAAAATTAGGTATACTGGCATAGAAAGGAAATAATCTCTATGCGGAATTTAATAATAAAATGGACAATTAGTTTTATAATCACTGAGCACAAACTAATATGATTATTTAATAGTGGACATGCCAAAAACCATGCCTCATTGAAGTAGTTCACCCTCCAAGTGCTCATAGTTAGTTAGTAAAACAAACACAATGTTCAATGTTGCATGAACATTTTTGAAAGTTAAAAAATAAAAAGAGGTACGGTATTTAAAAATAGTAATACACCATGTTAGAAAAAAAACTCATCTTGATTCAACTTAAAATTTCAAAATGGCGGCCATTTTAATTTTTTAAACTTAAATTACTAAAAAACGGATTATTTTATGAAAAAAAAAACGTCTAGGAACACTGTTATTTAGCATTTTTAATTACCTATCAATCGATACCAAGTTCAAAAAGATTGAATAAGAAATAGCTGAAATATTACTATTTTTAGTTGTAAAATGGGGTAGAATGGGGAAAATGGGGCTACTGTCGAATAAAAGTATAGATACTTTAATACTTTTCAATGAAATAGCTACCATACAAAGTAGGTATTTTAAGCCAAGTAAGAATGGAGATGAGTGTAGGATGAGTGGCGCGATCTTGTAGTCTTGCTAGTGACTAAGGCCGACATATTCCTTAGATACTCGAGTTTGAGCTTTTATTGCAACGTAACCAGTAGACTTAGAAAAATACAAGTTACATCATAATTTTTCAAATTTATTCCTACGTTTATGTGTGTAGGTTAAACATTTTTATGCAGTTTCAACCCATCCTTTCAGCGGGTTGAATGAAAAAAGTACACGTTTTTCGACACTTTTCTAACAACGGGCGTCTTTAAATTTTATAACAAAAAACTACTGATCTAATCGTCATGAAACTTTCGACAGCCTTTAGAACATATACTTATAAAAAATATCTGTAAGTTTCAGAATTTTTCATCGATAAAAAAAAATTCTGCTATGGTTTTTGTAAAGGCATTTTATTGGGAATGTTGCTGGAAGTCAACAGTACCGGAAGGTCAAATAATTTATACTTGTGCCGATAGGTCAAAAACTACAATGTTTGCAGTGTCTGTAGGTCAAAAATCTCATTGAGTCAAATAATATAGTCTGTGCTAAAAACGTAGTCTATATTATAACAATTGACACATTGGGAATTTGACCTAATGCAACAGCAGTGTTAATATGACGAAATACGATAAAATATAAGTTCAGTTTCGCTGAGTCAACAGTGCCGGAAGGTCAAAAATATATTCTGTTAAAAACAATGATAGTCCTCTCGACACATGACTTAAATAATTTCGTGTTTTGGTGTACTTAAAGTTGTGCTAAAATTTTGAAAATTGGCACAGAGCTTCTTGGTTAGTCCTACTTGATGACTGTTTTGTTGGAACTTCAAACTATTTACCAATCTAATTACAAAGTAATTAATAATAATAAACAAATTAATAATATTAATATAAATTAATAATTAATAAGAAATCGATGATTACAAAGATTGCTTTAAAAAATAATTTAAACATCCTAATATTTTACTATACATATTTAATTAATCTGCCATCCTCGTACCGAAGAATTGAATGTATCAATGGTCACCATTACACATAGTATAAATAAGTCAACCCTAAGTATGTCTTTTAATTCGTTTCCAAATGCTGAATTTGTGTCACAAATGCTGAATGTTTACGGCTGTTATGTTAAGCAAATTATATTGTACTAAAAGCTAGCTTAGAAGGTTAGCGTCGGCTGCTAGACTTTTTAAAAATCTAGAAATTTTTAGATCGTCCTGTTTGCAGCGTCAAGGTTATTGTTACCTCTCTTAGGTGAAATATCTCTCGAACCAGAGTGTACCAAACATTTTTCCAAAAACGTAAACGTATGTGTAGCTTATAATTATTAGCATCAATTTTTCCATAGACAAAACATCTCTGACCAATACGTAAACTGATTCCGCGCTTACTAACTATTTCATGCCACAAATTTTGACAAAAGGCTTTTCATTACCTTATATTCGAAAAATAAACTATACCTATTTACAGTTTTGACCAAACAGTTGGCAAGAAGCATTAATAGATAAGCTATGTACCAAATATGATAATTTTAACTCTATTCTAATTATGAAAAAAACACAAAGTAACTAAAAGCGCGTTCTGTTGGTTGTGAGCATTGCAGGAGGTCTACTTTACACTGAATTGACGTTACTTTTAATTGCTTTTGACCTTCCGGCACTGTTGACTCAGCGAAACTGAACTTATATTTTATTGTATTTCGTCATATTAAAACTGCTGTTGCATAGGTCAAATTCCCAATGTGTCAATCGCTTTAACATAGACTACGTTTTTAGCACGGACTGTATTATTTGACTTACTGGGATTTTTGATCTACAGTCACTGCAAACATTGTAGTTTTTGAACTATCGGCACAAGTATAAATTATTTGACCTTCCGGCACTGTTGACTTTCTGCAACGCGTCCATTTTATTTCAGGTATGAAACAAGTAAGAAACTACGACAAAAGCTTGAATTAAAGCTCATCAAAAAAGATATAAATGAAAAGTTAAGTCACACATTAGCTAATTGGCATTGGATAATTAAAATATACGTATAATCAAAGCAGTTTTGGAACGCAGTAATGCGTGAAATTTGTACCGCTATGGATTCGCAGGCAGGGAGTTCTCCCCGCCGGTCCGGTTTTCGGCAGTTACAACATACGTTAGAAACTTTACATTGGAAATTAGGATTCTGTAGTCAGAGTGGAAATGTTTTGTAATTGCGAAGGATAGGTTGGGATATTCTGGAAAATATCGGAACTATAGTTCACAGTGTTAAGAAACCATTCAGCGAAAATAGGGTCATTTGTTCTTATGTGTTTAAAGATGTGAATTTTTTTTCATTGTCTGTGAAGTTGTACGTCCTTGTTGTAAGTGCACATCGATGAGACCTTAAAGTCAAAGATGAGGTACTGTTGTTTGAAGGTAGTCGCTGTGAAGCAATCCTGTCCACACAACTGGCAAAAAGACTTGGCCATCTTCGTTAAAATATGTGCTTAGCGTTACTTAACGTTTTTTCTAGATCCTTCAGGACCTATTATGAAATATGAAGCTTCAATTTTATTTCAAACTAAATGGATTACCTCATCTGTAGTGGCTTTCTGCTCCTCAACTACATATCCGTAAGCTGTTTGTGATTTTTTCCCTCGATAACAACTGGCTAAGGCGGATGATAGGCTTTGCAGTTTCTATCTTGCTGACAAAAAAGTTGCTTCTGGTTCCTTTAGGAAATCCTCACTAAGTGCGTTTTTTAAGGTGACACACAATTAGAGTATGTTAGCGGGATAGTAGAATTTGCTGATGATTGCAAAAATCTGTGTCAATTGTTTCGGCATCTGGTAGCAACTTTGAGCAGACTATTTTGTGTCTTTAAATACCTGTTGGAGTTTTTTTTTTTGCAGCTTCCTGAAAGGAGTAGCAAAGCATCCCATCTACCCTCTGAAAGTCCTCTAAGGATTTGGGCCTGCAATGTGGTGAGTAATAAAGCAGTACTCGCAGATAATATCCAATTCATTTGGTGTTATAATGGGACGTCCCACTGATCGTTGGACCACACAAAGTATTCAGAGACAAAGTAAACTGGTTGTCAAGGATAAAGTAAAAACCAAGTAGGCCTACAGCAAAAGATTGGGAAAGTATTTTATAAATCAAAGTTTTAGTCAATCTAATTCACCTAAAAAATAAAACAGAAAGTCGAATAACATAAATCAACATTTTAAATTAAAATTAAATGATAAAATGAATTGAGTTTTTTCAAGAAACTCTTAAAATATGAGTAAATCAGTAAATTATATATTTTTCCGGTGTAGCGAGCGGTGGATGAGATCTTAAAAATTATACCTTTTTCTATAAAAATGTATGAAGAATTAAGGAAATTATGGTGAACCAACAAAAAAAAAGCACTTTAGAAACTATAAAATACATAGATTTTTTTATATATAGATGTTAGTTGGTAATAGTAGGATTTGCCAATTATAACAGATTTGAATATCCACCAGCTTGCACATCCGCGTGTTTCAGACTTCCAGGGCTGACTGTAGTCCTAAGTCTTATTGACTAGTTCAGTCATACCCCCATTAACGTTTGAAATTCCTTAACGCAAGTCATACAAAACTGATGTACCGGTACAGCAGCAGTCGGCCTACACTATTGAAAACATCATGCAATGTTAAGTCCACCTCCAAACTCCTTTCACCCATTGCATATACTTTCTCCAAACGCTCTACTCCATTTACATCCGTCATCTGGTGATAAACTTGAATAGTGATTGACGACTGAAACACAGAAATATCATCGCAGGATTTATTCTTAGCGGGAACTGTTTTTGTTTACAGCATTTTTAGTAGTATAAGTCAAATAATTGTCGCATAGGGGGTGGGAACTAGCTAGCAGTAGTGAATGAAGTAAGGAACATGAGGTTTGTTTCTTAACTAGCTATTTAAACTATCTTGCCTGGTTTTTAGGGAGCTCTCGATAGAGACCTTAGTTTACAGAGGGTACTTGTAATAAATTTCACCACCGAGACTAAAAGCAAACAATTTACTTGACACCAGTAAAAGGAAACAGAGATCGGTTTCAGTCCTTAAATGGGTAAAGGAACTTATATTTGGTTAAGAATGAACTCAAAACTGAACCTTGAAAAATATGTTCCAAATTTGGAATCTCATCCAAATCATTTAGCATTGAACTTGTTCAAGAACTCAGGCACGGTTTATAGACTTGAAGAGTCGTTGGAGCCTAGACGTTTTAACTAATAAAATAATTTAAAAAATACAAAGAACATTTCTTAATCTCACTGTATACTAGATATTTAAAAAATTATAATCACTTTGGTATTTGAAAAAATATTTTGTGATGGTTAATAACTCTTCAGCGGCTGTTTAAAAATAACAAAATTAAAATTGCTCTCATGGCATGCAAATCCAAGATGGTCGTTTAACTCCCTTGGAAATCAATTCAAAACAACAAAGACAATTTTTAATCTCATAGAATAAAATATATTGAAATTATAATCAGTTTGGTGTTTTAAAACTATTTTTGGATGATAATTCACTCTTCAGCAGCTGTTTAAAATTACCCAAGATGGCCACTAGCGTCCAAGGACTCTTAAGCAGCAAACCCAATAGTCCGACGCTCTCAATTCCATTCTGTTCAGTCTCCGACTGGGTCCCCTATTCGTTCAACGGTCTCTGTCAGTAACCGACGAGAAATTAGATGTTTCAGGAATTTATTGTTCATTTTGGCTGCATTAGTAAAATAGGTTGTTATTTGTACATCCGATGGTTCTTTATTCGCATATTCCTTTTCTATAATAGTTAGTCCACAATTTGAGAACAAATCACAACTCCAATCCATAGTACTTGCATCACTGAAAGCATCAGAATATGTTCAGGCTGCTTTTATCACTTACTGTATAAAGAAAGGGATACTCCCAAACTGCTTCAAGCAAAAGTTCATCTACATTCATGTCACACACAAAGCTTGACAATGACTAAACTAGGCTGGTGCAAGCAGACCACCAGATAACCATATATAACATATATAACCATATATAACCATATATAATAACCATATAACAATGAAACATTGGATCCGACGTCTGACAACAATGCCCCAGAGAGCAATGTCGACGGAAGAAGTCGAAACAGAACTGAACCAAGGGGAGAGCGTCGGGCTAGTGGGTTACAGTCCATTTAAAGCCTTGCAAAGTAATTCTGACAGAAGGCCTTGGAGAGTGAATGGAACGGTACGGATAGGAGAGTGTCGGACTAGTGGGTTTCCTGCTTTAAAAGACCCTCAATTATGGACCTGCCCTTTAGATTTTTGTGAAGTGGTTCATTTGAAAATAATTGTTGTTCACAGTGCTTAGCAGAATGTTAGCAGCTATTTTTAATGCCCAAACATTACTTATTTTATTAGATAACATTTACTTATTGTTCAGTTCATCATATTCATTGAACAGATGATTGTAAAGTAAACAAATGAAAAATAAATATTTTTTTTATATATATCAAACAATATGTTAATTATTATTTTTTTTAGGTTATTGTTTTTATATATCTAACAACTAAATAGTATTGTGGATAAAAGAGGTTCTTAGTTCTTAATGAATATTTGCGACTGAAATAACTATAAAATCAAATGTTGGGTAACAACTGATGAGATTGGCTTAGGAAGCATTGATTGATCCTTTTTTACTAGAAATAATTGTTTGTAAAGGTTTTTTTCATAAAGTAATTGCACTTGGAGGATGAAATAACTGTATGTACAAAAGTTAAAATAGTGTATGATAATAAGAATTAATAGACATCTCCAAAATGTCAGGTATTGAGATAACACTACCAAATTTTAATAACTTTGAGAATAATGTCTTAATAAACTATTTTTTTAAAGATGAACACCTAATAGGGACGTTACTGGTTAAAACTTCATTGAGCAGAGCAAGGGTATTTGAGGTATTTCAAAAATATGTATAGAAAAAATTTTCCTAATAATACATTATAAAAAAATGTGAAAGGTTTATAGAAATACAACTGTCCTGTAAAAGTTGTCCTTTGAAAATTTGACGCAACTTACCAGTAGTAAAAAGTATATTGTTTTAGGTATATTAATATTGTCATTATTGTCATGTTTAAATTGTGTGAATCGTGAACCTAATGATACCTATCATAAACTTATACTTGAACGATATCATGTGATTGCATTTATCTATAAAAATATTAAAAATATCACAAAATAATCAAACTTGCAACATTATTTCACAAAACCCTTAAACAACTTATGACAAATTGTATTTTATAAAACTCAAATTTATGAAAGACAAAGAATTAGGATGTTACAAATAAGGTAACCAAACAACTGGCAACAACTAAAAGACTTAAAAGGCACTTTGATTTAGATAACTTATACATGGTAAAGCTCAAAAGCGCCTTTGATATCACTTGTATTTAGAGATTTACTAAAAATTAGAAGTAAATGCTCAACTACTGTTAACATACACAGGATATTGTGCTACTATTAAGTCTTTGAATAAAAGTGATCCAGTAAAAGCATCTTGTCGAATATTTATAACATCGATTACAAACAGTACTGACTTTTTACAGTGATTTTAAAAGTCAAAGTCAAAACAAATATAAAAAAATCACAATATATTTTGGTTGTATTGAATGCAATGGAAGCACGAAATTATATAATTAATGTAAGAGAAAGATTACGTATAACCCAAAATATTATGTACAAGTCAGTAAAGGAAAAAAACACACCTTCAAATGTTAACATTAAACTATGCTAAAACTCAATTGCTATCATATATTCATTGGAAGCTTTTTAAGAAGAAGTGTAAATCAAAAACATCTACCAACACCCACTGACTACAACTAACTTGTCTGATAACTTGACTGGTAACTTGACTGATAACTAACTTGTCTTGACAGGTTTTAGTGAATTGTGTAATTTTGGGATTGGGTATTATTTTAACTACAACTCGTAATCTTCAGTTCTTTATAAATCCCATAAACAATCAACAAATTTCATGCAAACTAACCTGGCAGGTTTAGTATAAAGTGCTGAATAAACAGAATGATATCTATTGAAAACTATTATTTTAAACCATGTTCGTTTCTAGCTCATATTGTGTTTAGGTCTGCATTAAATAGGCACATTAAACATGATTACAACCTAATGTCAGACTTGTTTTGGCCTATTAAATTGTTAATAATAATATACTGTATGTTAGATACAGTGTTATTCACCGTTACAAATTACACCTTAGTGGTTTGTTGGGCCGAGCTAGCGGGTCTAGAAAGTGACGACTTACTGAGCGGCAGATGACATTCACGGTAGAGAGCGTAGCATGTTCCCAGTGCCAACACTACGAGTGTACCCATGACAACAGCGACTGCGGCTACCCAGTACCTGGTGTCAAATGTCTCCACCCCCTCTAGCAAGTGGCGGCCCAGTTCTGCGTCATTATTACCATTAAAATCGTAGTGACAAAATTAATAACCTTAAAAATACAATTTAACTTATGGATACATCAGCTATAATCAGTTTGAATATTAGCTAGGTAATGGATACTGTTTTCTGTGGCACCACTGTCATTGTTGCAGCAGCCACTGAGGTTAGTAAGAGTGGTTTCTAACCATTTAACCTAAAAAAATGGCTGTTTTTTAGAATCCAACTAGAGCTCGCCCCATGGTCAAAAACTCAACCAAAAGTATGTATTGTGCAAACTTCTCTATTTTCACCCCACACTGTAAATAAAACATATGATTGGAATTTCTTCTATTCGTTTTGATTTTCTGTTTATATTTTGTTGTTATTTCGTCACCAACATGGCAACCCATAAGGTCCATGCTAATTTTTGTTTTAATTTTAAATTCATTTTTGTGCTAATTTTGAGTCTATTTTAATTTATAAAGGTATTCTGCACATCTACAGGCAAATATCTTCCTAACAGTACCCTGCGATGCACAGTAGCTGAGAAAAAGGGTTTTCAATAAACATGCTTGTCTATTAATATATAAAATTAGCCCCATTTTAAATCTCCAAAAGAAAAGTTGAATTACCATTTTTGACCCAATTAAGATTAATATTCTCAAAATAAAAATAAAACCTGCACATATATAGGACTGATAACCTTTATTTTTAGAGATGGGCCGATACCAAAAATTGTCGATACCGATACCACCAAAGTACTCTCGATACCTATCGATACCGATACTTCCGAGGCTGTAGTACGGTCAGGCTAGCTGTCATAAGTTTTGTAAATTTTTTTTGTGTATAAGATGTTTCCATTAGTTTATGGGTTTTTATTGGTAAATCACTAAATTAGCAGCAATAACTTTTAACCCGTAATTTTACAGCAATGAGGGTTGTACCCTTTTTTAAGAAATAAATGGGCTATAATCAAAATCGTTTGGGTCATATTTTAAAATCTAATTTTACCGTTATTTTATGGGCTTTTATAGAAAAAACACATTTAAAAATAAAAAAAATTTTAATAAATGAAAAAATGCCTAAAGATGCCATGTAGTACCCACATACCAAATTTTTATAACATCTGAACCACAGTAGTCTTAAGCTTTGTACACACACACACACATATACACAGACATCACTTTGACAAAAATAATACTTTCTCCATACACTTTAGGGGCTTATTCTCTATATGGGAAATCCGCTTGGATTTAAATCAAACCCATAATGTAAATGATAAACATAAATACAGTAGACTCCCTCTTATCCGGACACCTTTTTAACCGGACATCGGTTTAACCGGACTTCACTCGGCGGAAATGACATCTCTTTAACCAGACAAATTTATCAGCACATTGGTTTAACCGGACTAGATCGGCAGGGCGTGGGCGGTAATGAAATGACTGTTCTCGTGGAAAATATTTTAGACCAGTGATCACATGTCTAAATACAATGCTCTCCTAAATTTAAGTCGAATATCACAGTAAGTGGTCCGTTTTAACGAGTTTTGGCAGACTTCGCGTTAACCGGAAAACCCGTTATCCGGACTGGCCTCGGTCCCGAGAAGTCCGGATAAAAGGGATTCTACTGTATGGAAAAGCTATCTGCACACAAATACAATATTAGAAGACTGGTTTGTCATGAAAAAGAATTTGGCCAATGCTCAAGTAAGTAAGAGATAAAAGTATGTTGATCATACCAATTTCCTCAGAGTCGTGATGTGTAGTACCCTCTACCTGGACTACTTCCCCCTCCCCGAGTTGATTGCTTGCCCAGACTTCAAACAGATAAGTAGAGTTTGGCTCAAGCTTATACACATCTATCTGACTCTAAAACAAAATAAAAACACTGCATACAAATCAATTGAAAAAATATTCTACATGTTCTGTACTCTTACAGTATTATTTCAATTTGTTGTACCATTTCTTTCTTTTGCCTATGAAAATACAGATGGCATTGATTTTGTTACTTATTTGATTGCTTGTGTTGATTCCACTAATTTTACTAATAAAAGTTCACATTTTGTATAAGAAAATAGAAAGTTAGTATTTATTAAATCACAATCTGTAAGTAAACATAAACAATTCAACAAGTAAACAAAATAATAATTTGAACACATGTTAGAAATAAAATGTAAATGAAACATATGTAAGACCTCCTCCTCTATTTACTGTGCTGCTGCACTTTACAAAGAATCAGCTGGTCAACATGTCTTCTTATTATTCGTCCATCTTCTAGCTGAACTACGTACATTACATGTCCTTGCTTTTTAGTTATATAGCCCGAATACCACTTGGACGAACCATTGACATATTCCCGCGCTTGCACTTTATCTCCAACTTTTGAAATTCCTTTTTATACCGACTTGGACTCCTTTCTTCTGATATTTGTTCGGTTTTAATGTTGGAACAATTATTGCAAGGTTTGTTCGTACACTCCTTCCAAACATTAGGTGGTATGCTGATGTACCAGTTGAATTCGGGGATTGCCTGAGCTGCATTAAGAGTCTTTGTATTTTATTTTGCAGTGTACCCTTTTCTCCCTCCATGGATTTTAACGCCGTCTGTACGTATCTTTCAGCCTGGCCGTTTGAGTTTGGATGGTATGGTGCCGTTGTTCTGTGAATAATCCCACATTCATTCATGAAGTTTTTGAACTCTTGAGAAACAAACCGTCTTCCATTATCTGAAACTAAGATGTGAGGAAACCCAAAAGTTGAGAAGATTTTCCGTAATTCTTGGACTGTCCATGTACTTGTAGTTGTTTTTGTCTGTATCACCTCTACCCACTTACTAAAGGCATCCACTAATATCAGGTACTGTTGGCCATCTGTTGGTCCTAAGAAATCAATGTGCACCCTCTCACATGGATTAGAAGGTTGTTCCCATGGATGGATAGTTTTTTTCGGGTTGTTGCATTTTTCAATGCATTGTCGACATTCAGCTACCATCTCTTCAATATCCTTGTCTATACATTTCCACCAGCAAAAACTGCGAGCTAAAGCCTTCATTTTTATTCCTCCTAAATGAGCTACGTGTAGTTCTCGAAGCACATGAGGTCTGAGAGATTGAGGTATCATGACTCTCCAGCCCTTCAGTACACAATCAGGGTGTCTACTACATTCTGGATAACAAATTCATGGACAATTCCCGTACATTTAAGGACACTTTGCCGTAACCTTTGTCGGTGTCATTAGGCCTACCGAATAATTTTTCTGATTTGTCAAACTGTATTAATCTTGTTATTCACTGTAGTTGTACCAGAGAGAAAAGTAAATAATAATAGATAAGAGTTAAAAAATACTAAATAGAAATTTATTGAAAGTAAACAAACATAGGCCTACCTATACTTTAGGTAAAGCTTTTATAGTGTAACAGAGAAACGCAATCATTGTCTCCTGCGATAGCGACAAATATCTCCATCGGTCACGTAAACTTCATAACATAGCTTATACGATCCAGGCCGATTAATTTGGCATGATTCGCCCTGGCACAATGTTAGGTTCTCGACTACTTTTGAAAAAAAATCTTTAATGCATATTGTTACTCAATTCTTAGTACAAAATCAAGGTATGGTAAGCGGCTATTAATAAGCAATAAGCACAGAGTAAGATTACTGTATTGTATTTTCATTTGCAAAGTTAATATCCACACATAGCAATCATTAGTTGTTTATCTTAGGCTCAATTACATTTTCTTAACATATTTTACAGCTCTTTCAAGAATCAAAATACCCAGGCCTAGACCTAATTATTTAGGAGGGCCTATATAAACTGAGTAACAAACAATGAGGTTATAATAGCAGCAAAGTCACTATCATCATTCTAGTTCATATAAGATTTAGATTGCTTAAAGCATACAACTCAATTAATAAACTGAGAAAAAAATAGGTATATGGGAAACAAAAAACATTGAAACCTGAATATCCAACAATATAAGACAAAGATACAGAAAATGCAATGACATACAGTAGAACCCCTCATATCCGGCCTTGGTTTTACCGGTCCTCTGTTTATCCGGCCCCTTCCAGGAAGCCAATATCAAAATGTTTTTCTCACAGATTACAGACGTTTAGATGCAAGCACTAGTCTTTCTGACTGCTCAAGTCGTCAAACAATTTGTTCTCAGTATTTATCTGTTTGTTTATGTTTATACATTTATTTGCTGTGTCACTATACTCAATTGAGCTAGTAGGCCTAACCCCTGATCAGTTGGTTGATTATTTCCAAAGCGGGGTTAGTAAAGTACATTAATCTTTGTATTTCACAAAATGGATAAGAATGTAAAGTTGAAATGCATGTACCATTTAAGTCCCATAACGATCTTCAAGTCCAATTTATTGTCTTTTTTACCACCATTTAATACCTTTTGTTACCTGGAATCATCATATTTGTACTGTACTTGTTTCATTGCTTAACGACTTTAACCTAAAAATATTTTTTGTCTTTTTACAAACATGTTTATTTTTTTAATCCCAGAAAAGGCTGGAATGATACTTTTGACTGCATATTTTGATTACCTATTATTATTAGGTATGAATTGTCATTTTCATAGTAGGTTGGTTTATCCGGCCAAATCGTTATCCGGCCATGAGCTTGGTCCCGTCGTGGCCGGATATGAGGGGTTCTACTGTAATTTGAAACCAAGCAGGCCTACATAGTGATAAAAACAATGCTTGTGGTTTTGTCAATTGAAAGATAAAATGTCCATAAAAAAGGGGTTAACTTACAAAATAAGACTGTAGATTATTTACATGTTTAATATGAAACCATAAACAGTTTTATGGCACTAGGCACTGGCCGCGGCAAATTGAATCTTCAAGCCGAAAGTACAAGTAAGAAGTGAAATTTAACAGCCATTATAAAGCTATTATTTTCATGATAAAATAGGTTTGGGATCTAATAATAATTACCCTAGTAATAAAAAAAGAAGTTGTAAAGGAATAAAAGTGATACAACTTTTATGAGCTAGCTGCTGAGTCAACAGTTCTTGGAAGTACTTGACTTGACACTTGATTTTCGTGATAAAATATTAATGGGTTTGAGATGGTTAATGGGATTTTTATTGCATAATTACTCTAGTAATAAATTATGAAAATGTAAACAAACATCTGATAAACCTTTTATGTGCTCCTAACCAACTAGCGATCAATAAAATTATGGCCCATTAAAGATTTAAGGACATAGTCTGGCATTTAAGGACAATTCCCGTACATTTCATGGCCAGTAAAAATTTAAGTACAAATCCCGGTTTTCCCGGATTTCCCGGTTGGTAGACACCCTGACAATCATCTTGAATGGACAGCTCATTATCGTGAAATCCGTATTGTTCAACAGATTGTCCCAATTTTGAGGCCTGTAGGACTGGACCCAAAACAGCATCGTTGAGAGTTTCCTTAGCCACCACGGTACTGTTGATATTGAGTGTTTCCAGTTGATTTATGTGGTACTTCGAGAGGTCATCTACAGAATGTTCTTGAACAACTTCGATAGGGAAACGTGAAAGATAATCTGCATTGCAATGATGAGCGGTTTGCCTGTACTCTATGTCATAGTCGAACCCGGAGAGAAAGTGAGCATAGTTGAATATCCGTGTTGCCGAGATTGTTGGCAAGGTCTTTTCTGGATTAAAAATTGACACTAGGGGTTTGTGATCTGTGATCAAAGTAAATTTGCGGCCATAACAAAACAGGAAAAACTTTTTCAGGCCCCAATATATTCCCAAGGCTTCCTTATCGATTTGAGAGTATTTTTGTTCAGATTTTGACAAGGATCGAGAAGCGAAGGCAATTGGCCTGTCTGTTCCATCCCTATAGCGGTGTGAAAGAACGGCTCCCACACCTACCGGCGAAGCATCAGTAGCCAAGACCAGTGGCAAGCTAGGATCAAAGTGCACCAATACGTCGTCACTTGTAATAATTTCCTTAATCTTCAGAAAACTCTGTTCACAAGCAGAGCTCCATTTAAAAGTGTTTCCTTTTCGTAGCATCTGATTCAAAGGATGTAGTAGTGTAGCCAAATTCTTTATGAATTTGTTGTAATAATTCGCAAGGCCTAGGAAAGTTCGGAGTTCAGTTACGTTCTCTGGTCTCTTACATTTTAAAATGCTCTGTATTTTAGCATCTGACTTGTGTAGTCCTTTGCTATCGATCACATGACCTAAGTACTCAATTTTGGTCTGGAAAAACTTACACTTTTCCCTATTTAGCCTCAAATCATTTAACTTCAGTCGTTCAAACACCTGTTCCAGTCGGCGAAGAAGCTGTTTCCTGTTAGATCCTTGGACAATTACATCGTCAAAGAAACATTGTACGCCTTATGTAATGTTTTGTCCATGAATCTTTGCCATAACGAGGGTGCCACTTTTACTCTAAACATTAATCTGTTCACTTTAAACAGCCCTTTATGAGTACTGATTGTTTGCATGATGGCACTGTCTTCGTCCATCTCCATGTGCAAGTATGCGTTACTGATATGAAGAGTACAAAATATCTTTCCACAATGCATCTTTGACATGATATCATCGATCCGAGGTATAGGGTAATGTTCGTCTTTAATAACTTTGTTCAAAGTCACCTTGTAGTCAGCACATATTCTGACTGAACCATTGGGTTTGACAACCGGCACAATGGGTGTCCCCCAATCGGATGATTCGACACGTGTAATTATACCCAAAGTCTCCACTCTTTCAAGTTCCTTCTCTACTTTTTCTTGTAATGCATATGGCATGTGTCTCGGTTTGATGTAAATTGGCTGGGTTTCGTCTTTGACATTAAAATGACCCTTTTCGTTTGGTATTTTCCCAATGCCTTCTTTGAAAATTTCTTCATATCAAATCATCTAGTTCTTGAATGTTCTCGTTTTCTTCACTCGAATTTAATGAATGTATGTCAGCTGCATCAAATTGAATCTCTCTTATCCATTCTCTTCCGAATATAGAGTCTACACACTTGTTAGCAATGTACAGTTTTCCAACAAAACTTTGATCTTTATACTGAACATTTACAAAAACAACTCCTCTTGGATTGATTATTTCCCCAGTGTATGTCTTGAGTTGAACATTTGTCTTGAAAATCCTTTTTGGAGAGTTTAAAAGCCTAAATGTATCATATGATACAATGCTAAGAGCCGCTCCTGTATCTAATTCCATTGTCATGAGTCGTCCTTCCACTTTTACCTCGAGCATAAACTTGTCATTTAATTTTGAATTAAGTTGGTAAATTTCATGACTGTCATCGCTTGTATTTTCTGTGGTTTCATCAGATTGTTTTACTTCTTTGTTTGGTTTTCTTAGACATACTCTTGCTAATAGACCAAGTCGTTTGCAAGAGTTGCATTCTGCATTTTTGAACTTACATTGATGTGCTCTATGTGAATCATCACCACATCTATAGCATTTGTTCCTCAGTTTCTCCAAACGAGATTGATACTCAGAGAGTTGTTTACTTGACTTACTATCTGGTTGTTTGTTCTTGCTCGATACTTGGTGTACTTCCTCTTGATTTTCATTTGTCTTTAGTATTCTGCTCTCACTTTTAGCTAGTTCCAATGTAGCAGCCTTTTCGACTACTTCTTTAAACGGTTGCAATAGTTTATCTTGAAGAAGTTGAATACGTATATCAGAGTCTTTTAGTCCCCTGACAAACTGCATTCGAAGTAGAATTTCAGACACGGATTCATTACAAATTGTACAAGTAAACTGACATTCTACACTGAGCTTTCTAAGAGCATTAGCGTAAGCTTGTACAGATTCATTACATAATTGGATACATGTCGTAAATTTGTGCTGACGAGCCCAAATACTGGGTTTTGGTTCTAGTTGAGCCATTAACATGTGAATCAATTCCTCATATGGCTTGTTAAGTGGGTCATCTGGTATGCAAAGATCGTATAGCTGTTCATGTATTTGTGGGGTGATTGCCTGTAAAAATAAATCCACTTTGACTTTTGGACTTAAGTTTCCCCGTAATTTTGTGTAGTTTTCAAAGCGTCGAGTGAAGTTTTGAAAACTTTCCTCTGGTGTATACGGCTGGAAAGGAATATTAGATACATTTTGAGATGTTGCAGAAGCAGACATTGCTGCATGTGTAATGTACTTTTTCTTTTCTGCTTCAAGGGATATTCGTATCTCTCTATATATTTCTTCTAACTGCCATCGAATTTCTAATTCACTTTCTACTGAATCTGTGTGAAGCTCAATATTTGACTGTGTAACTTCAATTTCAGTCCATATTGCTAAAAGTTTATCTGAGTAGTAAGTGCATGTATCTTGAAAATGTTCACATGTAGGTAAATCATCCTTGAGTTTGTTCAGGCGTAGTTCTAGTAGTTTCCTTTTCTTTAGACATAGGTCAAATTCTTTTCTACTTACCATTTTACTCGTCGCCATTGTTGATTCCACTAATTTTACTGATAAAAGTTCACATTTTGTATAAGAAAATAGAAAGTTAGTATTTATTAAATCACAATCTGTAAGTAAACATAAACAATTCAACAAGTAAACAAAATAATAATTTGAACACATGTTAGAAATAAAATGTAAATAAAACATATGTAACAGTTTGAAACACCATGTGATGTAAAACAATGAACTATACTGTTAGATGAAATGAGTAGCAGCAAGAATGTAGATCCCTGTCCTTGTATTGTAACTTAAATATACAATTCTGTAAAAGTACTCCAAAGTTAATTTGTAGGAATAAAACGATTTGTTAATTGTATCTCCATGTAATTTGTGTTAAAATGTATCAAAACCCCGCTTAAGTAACATTGTCCACTACGCAACGCTCAACTCCTATAGAAGGTGCTACCGCTACAACTAGAGTCCACTAGACGCTTCTACAGAGAAAGTTGTACACTACAACTAGTTGTAAATACATATACTCCTTTTACTGGCATAAAGCATACTCTTTTTTCAGCAGGCTAATATTCAATTATGAACTTCAAATGTAGGCCTATGTAAAGTCAAATCCAAAGGTTTTCCCAACCCTAAAGAGTAGGTAGTTAATTAAGTGGGTGGTCAGCTGGTACCATATTTTTGGGAAAATAAGTAGAAAAGGGTGTTTTGCTAGAATCTCTAGAAACAAGATCTTAGTAGAAAAATGTATGTGTTAAAATCCTAAACTATCCAGAAAAATTTAAGGAGTTGAAAGTTGAAAAGTCATAAGTATAGTCATAATAGGTCTAATATGTAACATGAAATACTCAGAAGAGTAGTGTATATAAATAAATAGATAATCTATTACTTTCTGATTTGGCATTAAGTGGCCTTATGCTCTTTTCACAAACAATTTAGACAAAGCAGTAGGACACATATAATTTTGGACAACTGATTTTACTATTCATAAACAATAATAGCAAGAACTATCAGTGAAAAGAGAGCCGCCCCAACTGATGTGGAATTCAATCCACAATCTACGGTGATGTCAACAGGCCTATGAGAAAATGCCATGATCGCTTGCTTGTTGATCACATCTAACGACTAAGTAACTTTAGACTGGACATTCATACATAAAATATGAAAGGCCACACTAACCGCTACGGGACTGATGCGGCCAGGTATGACTTTGTGCCATTCATCTGGAGGTTCATCAGGAGAACTGTGCTTGAGTCTGTACTGAGCTGTGTAGTGAGATATGGGGTAGCCTCCAGTGTCAGCTACATCCCACCTGCAATGATACAGACAATGCTATCATACAGATACAAAGCCACGGGACTGATGCGGCCTGGTATGACTTTGTGCCACTCATGTAGAGGTTCATCAGGAGAACTGTGCTTGAGTCTGTACTGAGCTGTGTAGTGAGATATGGGGTAGCCACCAGTGTCAGCTACATCCCACCTGCAATGATACAGACAATGCTATTATACAGATACAAAGCCACGGGACTGATGCGGCCAGGTATGACTTTGTGCCACTCATGTAGAGGTTCATCAGGAGAACTGTGCTTGAGTCTGTACTGAGCTGTGTAGTGAGATATGGGGTAGCCACCAGTGTCAGCTACATCCCACCTGCAATGATACAGAAAATGCTATCATACAGATACAAAGCCACGGGACTGATGTGGCCAGGTATGACTTTGTGCCACTCATGTGGAGGTTCATCAAGAGAACTGTGCTTGAGTCTGTACTGAGCTGTGTAGTGAGATATGGGGTAGCCACCAGTGTCAGCTACATCCCACCTGCAATGATACAGACAATGCTATTATACAGGTACAAAGCCACGGGACTGATGCGGCCTGGTATGACTTTGTGCCACTCATGTAGAGGTTCATCAGGAGAACTGTGCTTGAGTCTGTACTGAGCTGTGTAGTGAGATATGGGGTAGCCACCAGTGTCAGCTACATCCCACCTGCAATGATACAGA
This sequence comes from Macrosteles quadrilineatus, assembly GCF_028750875.1. Taxonomy (NCBI): domain Eukaryota; kingdom Metazoa; phylum Arthropoda; class Insecta; order Hemiptera; family Cicadellidae; genus Macrosteles; species Macrosteles quadrilineatus. The sequence continues at coordinate 19,542,437 of NW_026542594.1, forward strand.
CAATGCTATTATACAGATACAAAGCCACGGGACTGATGCGGCCTGGTATGACTTTGTGCCACTCATGTAGAGGTTCATCAGGAGAACTGTGCTTGAGTCTGTACTGAGCTGTGTAGTGAGATATGGGGTAGCCACCAGTGTCAGCTACATCCCACCTGCAATGATACAGAAAATGCTATCATACAGATACAAAGCCACGGGACTGATGCGGCCAGGTATGACTTTGTGCCATTCATCTGGAGGTTCATCAGGAGAACTGTGCTTGAGTCTGTACTGAGCTGTGTAGTGAGATATGGGGTAGCCACCAGTGTCCGCTACATCCCACCTGCAATGATACAGACAATGCTATTATACAGGTACAAAGCCACGGGACTGATGCCGCCTGGTATGACTTTGTGCCACTCATGTAGAGGTTCATCAGGAGAACTGTGCTTGAGTTTGTACTGAGCTGTGTAGTGAGATATGGGGTAGCCACCAGTGTCAGCTACATCCCACCTGCAATGATACAGAAAATGCTATCATACAGATACAAAGCCACAGGACTGATGTGGCCAGGTATGACTTTGTGCCACTCATGTAGAGGTTCATCAGGAGAACTGTGCTTGAGTCTGTACTGAGCTGTGTAGTGAGATATGGGGTAGCCACCAGTGTCAGCTACATCCCACCTGCAATGATACAGACAATGCTATTATACAGATACAAAGCCACGGGACTGATGCGGCCTGGTATGACTTTGTGCCACTCATGTAGAGGTTCATCAGGAGAACTGTGCTTGAGTCTGTACTGAGCTGTGTAGTGAGATATGGGGTAGCCACCAGTGTCAGCTACATCCCACCTGCAATGATACAGACAATGCTATTATACAGATACAAAGCCACGGGACTGATGCGGCCTGGTATGACTTTGTGCCACTCATGTAGAGGTTCATCAGGAGAACTGTGCTTGAGTTTGTACTGAGCTGTGTAGTGAGATATGGGGTAGCCACCAGTGTCAGCTACATCCCACCTGCAATGATACAGACAATGCTATTATACAGGTACAAAGCCACGGGACTGATGCGGCCTGGTATGACTTTGTGCCACTCATGTAGAGGTTCATCAGGAGAACTGTGCTTGAGTTTGTACTGAGCTGTGTAGTGAGATATGGGGTAGCCACCAGTGTCAGCTACATCCCACCTGCAATGATACAGAAAATGCTATCATACAGATACAAAGCCACGGGACTGATGTGGCCAGGTATGACTTTGTGCCACTCATGTAGAGGTTCATCAGGAGAACTGTGCTTGAGTCTGTACTGAGCTGTGTAGTGAGATATGGGGTAGCCACCAGTGTCAGCTACATCCCACCTGCAATGATACAGACAATGCTATTATACAGGTACAAAGCCACGGGACTGATGCGGCCTGGTATGACTTTGTGCCACTCATGTAGAGGTTCATCAGGAGAACTGTGCTTGAGTTTGTACTGAGCTGTGTAGTGAGATATGGGGTAGCCACCAGTGTCAGCTACATCCCACCTGCAATGATACAGAAAATGCTATCATACAGATACAAAGCCACGGGACTGATGTGGCCAGGTATGACTTTGTGCCACTCATGTAGAGGTTCATCAGGAGAACTGTGCTTGAGTCTGTACTGAGCTGTGTAGTGAGATATGGGGTAGCCACCAGTGTCAGCTACATCCCACCTGCAATGATACAGACAATGCTATTATACAGATACAAAGCCACGGGACTGATGCGGCCTGGTATGACTTTGTGCCACTTATGTAGAGGTTCATCAGGAGAACTGTGCTTGAGTCTGTACTGAGCTGTGTAGTGAGATATGGGGTAGCCACCAGTGTCAGCTACATCCCACCTGCAATGATACAGACAAAGCTTTCATACAGATACAAAGCTACAGGACTGATGTGATCAGATATGACTTTGTGCCACTCATGTAGAGGTTCATCAAGAGAACTGTGCTTGAGTCTGTACTGAGCTGTGTAGTGAGATATGGGGTAGCCACCAGTGTCAGCTACATCCCACCTGCAATGATACAGCTAGGAATGGATTTGGTGCCATCTTATACTATAAACAATATTTACACAATTCCAATTGCCTCTCTCCATTCCATTCATTTGGAATGGAATGTAATACGATTGATGTTGGCTAAGGGGTATATTGTATCTCTGTTTTCATTACAATCTGCGGCAAACTGCTATGCTTTTGTTAGTTATTTTTAATCAGCTGCTATAATTATTGTTCTAATGTGTTTTTATTAAGAGGGTTCTACCTGGTCAATTCAAGATGGCGGCTAAACATGCTAATGTTCCTGAACATGGCTCTTCAGTCTCAACATTTTAAAACTATTATTAGCTCGCTTTCTTGTCTGTTTGGTAAAAATTTTGCAATCGATTTTAAACCAACTTCCCGATGAGCTAGAGACTTGAAACTTGAAACATAGCCCACAAATGGATAACGATGCAATATTAAATCATTTTATTTACATATTTCCTTTGGGCTATGCTCCATGGGCTTCCAAATTTTTTATGTTTAAATTTTGGATGAATGTAAATATATCAATTAAATTTTTTAATTTTAAAATAATTTTTTTTTTTAAATAGGCCTACCAATTAAAAAGTAGAAAATAATTTATAAATTATTTTCAACTTTTTTATGCATTTTAAAACATTTTTTACTTTTAAAAGTTTTTTATTCATAACTTTTACAGTTTCTCTTAACTTGACAAACACTTTATTCAAAACCTCTAATACATTATAGGGTAGCTATTAAAAATGATGCTAGCAGCAATCTTGCTGATAAGAACATTTTGTATTCTAAGTAACTTGACTCACAACATGTTCTGGGTATTTCATTCAGTATTATTTGGTAATATTATGTTATATCACCTGACTATGGTAATTGTATTTAACTTGCCTCAACAGTGCCAGGATAGTGGAGGCATGAACAGTCACATTCACCAGACGAGGGGGAGGAGCTGTGGACATTATAGATGAGCTTAGAAATAAAATCACTTTGAGAACAACATTAGAACTATACCTCTAGTGAGAGTTAAAAGATCTAATCTAAGCCATCTCGGTTATTATTATTTTTACCAGTTACTGACTAAATGCAGGCTAGGAGATACAATGAGTCCTACAACATCTGCTGTACTCCATACAGGCTAAGCAAAAGTCTGGAACCCCCCAGTTAACTTTTTAACGCGTTGCAGTCGGAAAACCAAACTCGGCACATGTTTACAACATAAAAAATGCACTTTTTCATTAAAGTTAGAACTTGTACCCGGCCCCCAAAATGGGGTGTTTTGGGGGCAGCCCCAAATTTTCAAACGTAAACACCTATCATGTGACCCCTCATTTTAAAGGGTTTCTCAAGACAAATTAAATGGCGCAAACTAGAGGTCAAAATGGCAGTCATTTTTAAATATCCCCTATTAACTTTCTAACAGGTTTTAGCAGGAAAACTAAACTCAGCATCACCCTTTGGTCGGTATTAAAATATCAATATCAATATCAATTTTTTTTTTTTTTTTTTGTTTTTTTAAGTTAACTGGGGGTGTCAAGACTTTATCTTGCTTGCTCATCTTAAATAATTAAAATGGCTGCCATTGGTGGCGAGAGGTAAGCGTAAGCCCCTCAGGGGGGATGTGGGCCCTTGTGGCACCCTTCCCTCAAGACCGCTGTGAGTCAGTTAATCTGTACTGTGTCCTTTAGTCACAGCCTACATGGGGTGCCACTGTTATCACTAAAGGCAGCGGATCTATGGTGGCAGAGTGAATGTCTGCCCTAGGGTCGGGGAGCAGCGACACTAGTATGACCTGAGGCCGAGGTGATGGACACCGGTCCGGGCTCAGTGTCAATTGAGCAGCAGGCGGAGTGAATGGATCACGGTAAGGCTGCTGCATTGCCCTCCAGTTCTGGTATGTGTGCAGCAGTGCTGGAGTAGGTATTGATGAGCGGAGTGTATGGAACACGGTACGGTCTTCAAACTGCTAACCTGGTATTGTTTCAGAAGCTATGATGTCTGCTAATCAAACTACGGAAACTACCCCAGGTGGGTCAGCGCCTAGGCGTGAATCCCACCCCTCCAACTTGGAGGGCTTGCCCATGGATTCTGGGGAGGGCAAATTATCAGACAATGTTTCAGAGACGAAGGTGGAGGGGGGCAAAGAGGCTTTTGCCAGGAGCTCCCTCATTGCTAGATCTCCACAAAATCTTGGTATCGACGACGTTCAAATGCTTGAGGAAGCACACAGGGCTTTGGCGGGTAGTGTGGCTGACTCAAGCGCCCATTCAAATCTAACCCTGGGCTCTACCTCTGAGGTGGCAACACCGGATCTGAGCGTAGAGACCCAGGCATGTGCAACTGTTCCAGAACAGGAGAGAAGACAACGGCCATCTTTACCCCCTAGTGTGTGGAGGACACAGGTCAGGGCAAGGAAGTAGGCTGAGGGTACTTGGCTTTCAAAAGCTGAGTACAAAAAATCCAAAGGGTTTGTCAACAAGCCCCAGAGGAAAAGGCAGGCTGAAACTCCTAGTCCTGCTGGAGGAGAGGGCTCTGGTATTTCTTCTATGCGTAGAGTTTCAGGTCCACCGCAGCAGCATCAGACTCAGCACACCCCAAAGCGGCCGAGAAGGTGGGATGTCCCACCCCCGCCGCCAAGGAGCGCTGCAGAGGGCGATGCCAGCAAGGACTTGACCTTCAAGGACCAACTCTCGGGCTGGAAGATGGCGATTGTTCCGGAGAACTATCCTGACGATAGGTTCACTGATGAACAATTTTGCTTGTTACAGGAGAAACTGTTTGAGATGGTTATTATGGCCGCCACTCCTCAGCAGATCCTGAAAACCTACAAGGACAAAGGTGCCCTCGCAGTCATGTGCGGAAACGAGGAGACCAGAGATTGGCTCAAGGAGGTGGCTGTTGGTCTGGGTCCGGTGGGCGTGGGGGGGCTGAGTGTGATTGTGGGGGATCATAAAGATCTCCTGCGTACCACCAAGGTCCTTCTCCATACCGACTGGATCCTGGCCAGGAAAGATCCTAAAGAAATCTTTGAGTTTGTCCAGAAGCTGAATCCTGGACTGTCAACCAGAGACTGGAGAGTGGTCAGTTGCAAGCGAGAGGCGGAACACCAAACTCTGGTTCTGGCAATTGACTGCGGGAGTGCCAAGTTCCTGAGGGACAAGGGCTGGAGGATTTTCTTGGGTATAACAAGGGTTCAACTCAAGGTTCTTTCAGGTGCTCCTGATGACGATCCGAATACTGCAGGCGAACCTACAGCACAGTAAAGCTGCCACTGTGGTACTCTGTGCGAGTACAGCGGGTGGGGCTTTTGACTTTGCCCTTATCCAGGAACCCTGGGTTAGAGACGGCAATATAACGGGAATGGGGGTCTCTAGGGGCCAGGTATTCTCGGCTCAGGTCCGGAATCCTAGAACCTGCATTTGGACTAGTAATGACACCATTTGTGTGCCGGTTCTGGAATTTTGTTCCAGAGACATCACGACGGTAGAGACCAAATGCAGGGAGTCCGGACGGCGTCTTCTACTTGCTTCAGTATATATGCCGCAAGATGAGCCCACGCAGGCTCCGCAAGAGGAAGTTAGGAAGCTGGTCGAGCACTCGGCCAGGACCGGCGACGACCTCGTGCTGGGCTGTGACTCCAACTCCCACAACACTCTTTGGGGATGTAGGGATAATAACGCAAGAGGTAAGGCACTTCTTGAATACTTAGCCTCTAATGGTCTAATGATTGCTAATGTCGGTTCAGAACCAACTTTTCATAGCAGGGTTGGGGAATCTGTAATCTGTCCTTTCTGTGGAATCTCTCGTGGGCATGCATGTCACTCAGTCATGGCATGGGCTCAGGAGGAACACAGGAAAAGATGGGTTAGGCTTCAGCACCATAGAGTAAGTAAGCTCACCCTCTTCTCCCCTTCCCAGACGGTCGCCTCCAATGCCCTACGCTTGGACAGGAGGCGACTCAGACAGATCACAGGAATGGTCACTGGACATGGCTTTCTGAAATTACACCTGCATCGCTTGAGGATCCACAATGGTGACACTGCGTGTAGGAAATGTGGGCAATCAGAGGAGACTGCTGATCACCTACTATACAACTGCACAGCTCTGAATGAGGTAAGGGACAGTACTCTTGGTGCAATGACAAGGGGCAGACACCTTCCTCAGGAGGAGCTCATTGACAGGATGCTTGAGTTCATTAAGCAACTCAGGTTTGACGGACTCTGAAGTACCATGTGGGGAGCGCAAAAAGCCCATCAGTGGCTGACGTGCAACAGGACAAGGTCCGCCCCTACAGAATCAATCAATCAATCAATGGCTGCCATTTTGATTAGGGGTGCGATATTGACCTCTAGTTTGCGCCATTCAATTTCTCTTGATAAACCCTTTAACATGAGGGGTCACATGATAGGTGTTTACATTTGAAAATTTGGGGCTGGTGCAAAGTTGTAACTTTGATGAAAAAGTGCAATTTCTTATGTTGTAAATATGTGCCAAGTTTGGTTTTCCTACTGCAACGCGTGAAAAAGTTAACTGGGGGGTTCCAGACTTTTGCCTAACTCTGTATAGTGCCTTTGCCTAAAAGATTCCTAGACCTAGTTTACATCGTCCTACCCTAACTTTATATAATACTGGATCAGAAGAATTTTTAGATTTTTTTCAACAATAACTTTCTAAAACTCAAAGTAAATTAGGATTGTTTTAGGTAAACTCGTTTTAAAAATGTTGAACCACTTCCAAGCAATTGAATTGTGGATATTTATAGACATGATCTATGGATGCGATACTGCCTGGTGTGGATTAACGTCCGCACTAGTGAGTACTACAACTACCCACAGTATTATTCTGATAATTAGATCAATTCGTAAATTACACGGTAAAAATGTGGTTCGGATTCCAATATAAACTGCAGGTCCCTTAGTTGTCATTGGCTGTATCTATTAATTAACAGTCCAGTCTAAGGAACATGTTGGCCATAGTCAGTAGCAAGACTACAAGATCGCTTCACTCATCCTACACTCTATCTCCATTCATACTTGGCTTAAAATACCTACCTTCGTTTGGTCGCAGTTTCAATTAAAAAGTATTTAAAGTATTTAAAAGAAATTTTACAAAAAAAAATTAAATTACACTATGATAAGCACGCGTTTTAATATAGACTGGGACGGGTGGCGTCGTCCTGTAATCCAGCTACTAGGAGGTCACGAATTGTGGATAATTATAGGGATGCACTGTGGATGCGATGCTACTTGGTGTGGATTAACGTGCACACTAGTGAGTACTACGACTATCCGCAGTACTATCCTAATAATTAGACCAATTTGTTAATTATGAGGAAAAAATGTGGTTCGGATTCCACAATAAACTGTAGGTCCCTTAGTTGCCATTAGCTGTAAGGGCTATTAATTAACAGCTGTGTCTAAGGAACATGTCAGCCTTAGTCACTAACAAGACTACAAGATCGCGCCTACACTCATCCTTCACTCATATTTGGGTTAAAATACGCACATAGTGGCGTCCCCATCTTAAATAATTGATAATTGATACAGGGTAGAAAAAAGTCCCAGGACGGTTAAATATTTCAATAAATGAATAAATATAGAGCTTCAAAACTTTATACATAGTTACTGGGTATTAAAATTATTTTGGCACATTATTCAGTGATACACTACCTCCTCAGGGGGACGGCCCGCTTCCTAGCAATCAGAAGAAAAACTTAAATGTAAGCATCTAGGTTAATACAGATCAAATTAAAGACTTTTAATAGTAGAACACAATGCCTCAAATTTGAACTCAATCGGACAACCGAGTCAAAAATGGCAGTCGTTCAAAGATTTCCTGAATCTGCCATTTTGAATTCTTGAACGACTGCCATTTTTTAATCAGTTGTTACTTTGAGCTCAAATTTGCAGCATTGTATTCTGCTAATAACGCCCTTTAATTTTATGTGCATATCGACCTATGCATACGTTTATGATTTTCTTCGGACTTCTAGCGGGCAAACTACCAAAGACCCTTGAGAAGATAGCGTATTATATCATTGCAAATTTAATTCATCTTTGAATAGCTGTCATTTTGGACTCGGTTGTCAGTTTTGAGTTCAGGTTTGTGGTATTGTATTTTACTAACAGACATTTAATTTGATGTGCATATTAACCTATGCTTCAATTTAGATTTTTTTCTGACTCCTAGCGTCCCCTGAAGAGATAGCGCATCACTGAATAACGTGTTAAAATGATTCTAATGCCTAGTAACTGTATCAAGTTGTACCAAGTTTTGAAGCTTTATCTTTATTACTTTTTGAAATGTTAAAACGTCCCTGGACTTTTTTTCCACTCTACCCTGTATATAATAGGTATAATACTAATAATAAAAATTGTGTTATAATGTAAATAAATAATGGCATAAAAATATGTCTATGTCACCGTGGTACTGGTTGTAAGTTGCATTACAAAGTTCAATGTAGGTATCTGTTTTACACTAGTAAAGTTTTTGATTGAAATGGAAATTATGCAATTAAAACTCTTCTCACCCTAAATATTGGGAATTGTTCATCTACTGAAATCACATTTAGGCTAGTTAGTTGGCCCAAAAATGTCTGCATCCTGTACGGCAATCGTTAACACGTTAACAATGTTTTGATATTATCTAGAAGTATTTTTTACAAAGTCTATGGCCTCCGATGCTTTAGAACTAACTATATTACCTTTCAACAATTTTATTTTTCTCATTATAATTGATTTTCTATAAAAAGGCTATATATCATACAAATTATTAGTTAATGTACAATCTACAAAAAGAAATACACTCACCAAGCAAGTGTACAACTTACAAGATTGTTCAGTCAACTTTTGTGTTAACTGCAAACTAGTAATTGTCCAAATGGCCTTGGCAAGTGGTAATTGCTTTTGAACACACGAATGGGTTGTCTGTTTCCATTATTGCTCCTATTATTCAATTATTAACGCTCTCCCTGCCAGAGATAGTTTCGCAAGAAGCAGAATCTATATATATATATATATATATAATAGGCAAACACAACATTTTTGTTGGCAGAACTCCGTAGTTTCTCAACTGGTTTTGTTAGTTTATGGCTTATTTGAAAGATCTCATTAAGTAATGAATTTAAGATCTTATATGTTGAAAAAGTCTCTTGGGGCTATGCCCCAGTGGTCTTTAAAGTTCTAGTGTTATCCGAAGATTAGATTTACATTATGATCAGCTGGATTATTTTATACCATCGTATATTGGATTAAAGCAAAGTTTAAATAAAATTGTTAAAATACATGGTCTAGGTATATATACTAATAACCAACACAAGGTCAACTAGGTTACTCCCAAAAAGTACATATTGGTTGCTAATTTGATAGGTATATTGACAGATGTTTATTATAGATTGCTATATCTACAAAATAGGCTTTCTAAATATCGACAAGAGAATCAGAATGAGGGAAAACGTCAAAATCGAAATTGTAATGTACGTAGTTCAGCTGGAAGATGGACGAATAATAAGAAGACATGTTGACCAGCTGATTCTTCGTAAAGTGCCGCAGCACAGTAAATAGAGGAGGAGGTGTTAGCATATGTTTTATTTACATTTTATTTCTAACATGTGTTCAAACTATTATTTTGTTTACTTATTAAATCACAATCTGTAAGTAAACATAACAATTCAATAAGTAAACAAAATAATAATTTGAACACATGTTAGAAATAAAATGTAAATAAAACATATGCTAACACCTCCTCCTCTATTTACTGTGCTGCGGCACTTTACGAAGAATCAGCTGGTCAACATGTCTTCTTATTATTCGTCCATCTTCCAGCTGAACTACGTACATTACATGTGGGCTGAAATTGAGGTTACACAGTCAAATATTGAACTTCACACAAATTCAGTAGAAAGTGAATTAGAAATTCGATGGCAGTTAGAAGAAATGTATAGAATAGAATAGAATAGAATAGAAATCTTTATTTGCCATTGACATTATACATGTATTAGCAACAGTCAAGAATATAACTAGTCATAAGGTCATAAAATATAAAGCTTACAAGCTAAAATACAATTTTCTTCTTCTCTAAAAACTCTGAGAGGGAATAAAAGGGATTTTTCAAAAGCCAATTATAAAATTGTTTTAAAAACATTGAGTGTGTTGGATATGATTGAACAATTTTACTGAGTTTGTTATATATTACCTGTGACATCACTATGTGGCTTTTTAGAGTCAAATTTAATCTGAAAAAACTTCTTTTAATATTTAAATTGTTTCTCGTATTGTGTCTATGGATATCATTACATAAGGTTTGAAAGGGCAATTTTTTAAGGCTGTAAGCCATGATATCATATATGTACAAATTAATAGCTGTTTGGAATTCAAGTTTAATAAAAAGAGGTTTACAATGAGTATCAGGATGTTCATTACATATAATTCTAACAATATTTTTCTGAATCAGTAAAATATCCTGAATTCCTGAACTGCTTCCCCAAAATATCAAGCCATAGCGATAAATACTTTGAAAAAAGGCGAAATAAGACATTCTTACATAGCTACTGTCAACAAGTGAGATCAGTCTTCTAATTAGATAAACAACGCGAGATAATCTTGTTGATAGATAATCTACATGGGATTCCCAGCTGAGCTGGTTATCAATGTGCATACCTAGGAATTTCACACTGTGTTGTATATTATGAAACACGTGATCTGTGGGTCTTAAACTGAAAAGAATGTTTTGAGTTTTATTGTTGTTCAGAAGAAAATTATTTGACTGAAACCATGCTGAGGCATCACTCATTGCAGTTTGGGTTATTTGTTCTAATTCAATTATTGTTCTGCTCTTTGAAAAGAAAGTTGTATCATCTGCATATAAAATAGATTTAGTAGGTTTTGAAATGTTACTTGGAAGATCATTAATAGAAATTAAGAACATGAGTGGTCCAAGTACGGACCCCTGAGGCACTCCGCAATCCACTATTATCTCATTTGACATCTCACCGTTAACAGAGACAATCTGTCTTCGATTACTAAGATAAGATTTAAGAAACTGAAGAACGGTATCTCCAAAGCCATAGTGTTGAAGTTTCATCAAAAGATCCTGGTGATTCACACAGTCAAAAGCCTTGCTCAGGTCACACAGAGTGGCCCAAGCAAAGGCCCTTGACTCAAAGGCTTCAATGACATCACAAACTAAGGTATCAATGGCATCTAAAGTTGATCTACCACTTCGAAAACCAAATTGTGAAGTAGAAAAAAGGTTATTGTTCTCAAGAAACTCATAAATTTGTTCAAAAACTACTATTTCAATTACCTTAGATAGAATCGGAACTATTGAAATCGGCCTGTAGCTTTCGGGTTTGTCTCTATCTCCTTTCTTGAAAATAGGACAGATGCGGGATAGTTTTAATTGTTCTGGGAAATGTCCATCAGATAAGACTATTAATTACTATAGTTAAAGGGTGTACGATAGCAGGGATTATTTTTTTGAGAATATTATTTGACAAGTTGTAGCAGTCCAATGAATTTGAGTTTTTCAATTTTTTAATAGCATTAATGATACATTTTTGTTTTACTAATTTGAAATTGAATTTTACTGGAGCAACCTGGGCATTATTGACAAAATGCTTTGGGAAAAGATTTGGATTTATAGAGAGATACGGACATTCCTTGAAGCAGAAAAGAAAAAGTACAATACACATACAGCAATTTCTGCTTCTGCAACATGTCAAAATCTATCTAATATTCCTTTCCAGCCGTATACACCAGAGGAAAGTTTTCAAAACTTCACTCGACGCTTTGAAAACTACACAAAATTACGGGGAAACTTAAGTCCAAGAGTCAAAGTGGATTTATTTTTACAGGCAATCACCCCACAAATACATGAACAGCTATACGATCTTTGCATACCAGATGACCCACACAACAAGCCATATGCGTACCCAGTATTTGGGCACGTCAGCACAAATTTACGACACGTACCCAATTGTGTAATGAATCTGTACAAGCTTACGCTAATGCTCTTAGAAAGCTCAGTGTAGAATGTCAGTTTACTTGTACAAGTTGTAATGAATCTGTATCTGAAATTCTACTTCGAATGCAGTTTGTCAGGGGATTAAAAGACTCTGATATACGTCTTCAACTTCTTCAAGATAAACTATTGCAACCGTTTAAAGAAGTAGTCGAAAAGGCTGCTACATTGGAACTAGCGAAAAGTGAAAGCAGAATAGTAAAGACAAATGAAAATCAAGAGGAAGTACACCAAGTATCAAGCAAGAACAAACAGCCAGATAGGAAACCTTGTAAATCTAACAATATACAACTCTCTGAGTATCAAACTCGTTTGGAGAAACTGAGAAACAAATGCTATAGATGTGGTGATGATTCACATAGAGCACATCAATGCAAGTTCAAAAATGCAGAATGTAACTCTTGTAAACGTTTTGGTCACTTAGCAAGAGTATGTCTAAGAAAACCAAACAAAGAAGTAAAACAATCAGATGAAACCGCAGAAAATACAAGCGATGATGACACTCATGAAATTTACCAACTTCATTCAAAATCAAATGACAAGTTTATGCTCGAGGTAAAAGTGGAAGGACGACTCATGACAATGGAGTTAGATACAGGAGCGGCTCTCAGCATTGTATCATATGATACATTTAAGCTTTTAAACTCTCCAAAAAGGATTTTCAAGACAAATGTTCAACTCAAGACATACACTGGGGAAATAATCAATCCAAGAGGAGTTGTTTTTGTAAATGTTCAGTATAAAGATCAAAGTTTTGTTGGAAAACTGTACATTGTTAACAAGTGTGTAGACTCTATATTCGGAAGAGAATGGATAAGAGAGATTCAACTTGATGCAGCTGACATACATTCATTAAATTCAAGTGAAAACGAAAACATCCAAGAACTAGATGATTTGATGATTCGATACGAAGACATTTTCAAAGAAGGCATTGGGAAAATACCAAAAGAAAAGGGTCATTTTAATGTAAAAGACGAAACCCAGCCAATTTACATCAAACCTAGACACATGCCATATGCATTAAAAGAAAAAGTAGAGAAGGAACTTGAAAGACTGGAGACTTTGGGTATAATCACACGTGTCGAATCATCCGATTGGGGCACACCCATTGTGCCGGTTGTCAAACCCAATGGTTCAGTCAGAATATGTGCTGACTACAAGGTGACTTTGAACAAAGTTATTAAAGACGAACATTACCCTATACCTCGGATTGATGATATCATGTCAAAGATGCATTGTGGAAAGATATTTTGTACTCTTGATATCAGTAACGCATACTTGCACATGGAGATGGACGAAGACAGTGCCATCATGCAAACAATCAGTACTCACAAAGGGGTGTTTAAAGTGAACAGATTAATGTTTGGAGTAAAAGTGGCACCCTTGTTATGGCAAAGATTCATGGACAAAACATTACATAACTTAGAAGGCGTACAATGTTTCTTTGACGACGTAATTGTCCAAGGATCTAACAGGGAACAGCTTCTTCGCCGACTGGAACAGGTGTTTGAACGATTGAAGTTAAATGATTTGAGGTTAAATAGAGAGAAGTGTAAGTTTTTCCAGAACAAAATTGAGTACTTAGGTCATGTGATCGATAGCAAAGGACTACACAAGTCAGATGCTAAAATACAGAGCATTTTAAAATGTAAAAGACCAGAGAACGTAACTGAACTCCGAACTTTCCTAGGCCTTGCGAATTATTACAACAAATTCATAAAGAATTTGGCTACACTGCTACATCCTTTGAATCGGCTGCTACGAAAAGGAAACACTTTTACATGGAGCTCTGCTTGTGAACAGAGTTCTCTGAAGATTAAAGAAATTATTACAAGTGATGACGTGTTGGTACACTTTGATCCTAGCTTGCCACTACTTACACTGGTCTTAGCTACTGATGCTTCGCCGGTAGGTGTAGGAGCCGTTCTTTCGCACCGCTATAGGGATGGAACAGACAGGCCAATTGCCTTCGCCTCTCGATCTTTATCAAAATCAGAACAAAAATACTCTCAAATCGATAAGGAAGCCTTGGGAATATATTGGGGCCTGAAAAAGTTTTTCCCGTTTTGTTATGGCCGCAAATTTACTTTGATCACTGATCACAAACCGCTGGTGTCAATTTTTAATCCAGCAAAGACCTTACCAACAATCTCGGCAACACGGATATTCAACTATGCTCACTTTCTCTCCGGGTTCGACTACGACATAGAGTACAGGCAAACTGCTCATCATTGCAATGCAGATTATCTCTCTCGATTCCCTATCGAAGTTGTACAAGAACATTCTGTAGATGACCTCTCGAAGTACCACATAAATCAACTGGAAACACTCAATATCAACAGTACCGTGGTGGCTGAGGAAACTCTCAACGATGCTGTTTTGGGTCCAGTCCTACAGGCCTTGAAATCAGGACAATCTGTTGAACAATACGGATTTCACGATAACGAGCTGTCCATTCAAGATGATTGTGTACTGAAGGGCTGTAGAGTCATGATACCTCAATCTCTCAGACCTCATGTGCTTCGAGAACTACACGTAGCTCATTTAGGAGGAATAAAAATGAAGGCTTTAGCTCGCAGTTTTTGCTGGTGGAAAAGTATAGACAAGGATATTGAAGATATGGTAACTGAATGTCGACAATGCATTGAAAAATGCAACAACCCGAGGAAAACTATCCATCCATGGGAACAACCTTCTAATCCATGGGAGAGGGTGCACATTGATTTCTTAGGACCAACAGATGGCCAACAGTACCTGATATTAGTGGATGCCTTTAGTAAGTGGGTGGATGTGATACAGACGAAAACAACTACAAGTACATGGACAGTCCAAGAATTACGGAAAATCTTCTCAACTTTTGGGTTTCCTCACATCCTAGTTTCAGATAATGGAAGACAGTTTGTTTCTCAAGAGTTCAAAAACTTCATGAATGAATGTGGGATTATTCACAGGACTACGGCACCATACCATCCAAACTCAAATGGCCAGGCTGAAAGGTACGTGCAGACTGTCAAGAAGGCGTTAAAATCCATGGAGGGAGAAAAGGGTACACTGCAAAATAAAATCCAAAGACTTCTAATGCAACTCAGGCAATCCCCGAATTCAACAGGTA
The DNA here is from genome assembly GCF_028750875.1 of Macrosteles quadrilineatus. Classification (NCBI taxonomy): domain Eukaryota; kingdom Metazoa; phylum Arthropoda; class Insecta; order Hemiptera; family Cicadellidae; genus Macrosteles; species Macrosteles quadrilineatus. The sequence goes on from NW_026542594.1 coordinate 19,557,594, forward strand.
CATCAGCATATCACCTAATGTTTGGAAGGAGTGTACGAACAAACCTAGCAATAATTGTTCCAACATTAGAACCGAACAAATATCAGAAGAAGGAAGTCCAAGTCGGTATAAAAAGGAATTTCAAAGTTGGAGATAAAGTGCAAGCGCGGGAATATGTCAATGGTTCGTCCAAGTGGTATTCGGGCTATATAACTCAAAAGCAAGGACATGTAATGTACGTAGTTCAGCTGGAAGATGGACGAATAATAAGAAGACATGTTGACCAGCTGATTCTTCGTAAAGTGCCGCAGCACAGTAAATAGAGGAGGAGGTGTTAGCATATGTTTTATTTACATTTTATTTCTAACATGTGTTCAAATTATTATTTTGTTTACTTATTGAATTGTTATGTTTACTTACAGATTGTGATTTAATAAAAACTTACCTTCTATTTTCTTATACAAAATGTGAACTTTTATTACTAAAATTAGTGGAATCAACAGAAATGTTAATGGTTTGAACAAAACTTTATATTTAATATAAAATATTTTTTTTTGTTTTAAAGCAAAAATAGTATAGAGATTGAGAATGTAAAGGTATCATAGGTTAAATGTTCATATTATTCCAAAAGTCTATAAAATGTTATTGTTATTGTACTGTAGTTGCATATGAATTAACAGTTCTACGTAGCCTATATTAGTTTGTGTGTTCTATTTTGCATGTTTTAGTCTCAAGAAACCATTTTCAGTAAAAAAAATAATTGTATTGTAATAATGTTATGTACCACACAAACAATAAATAGGATAGAGAAAAGCTGAAATGTTAACAAAAAGATTATAATTATTTTTATTTCTCTTTTTAAATATGGTTTTAATTTTAATACACGGAAATAAAGTAGATGTCACCCAAACATACCGAAAAGAGTTTTTAAGTCAACATCATCTTTACGAGTTAAACGTATATCTGTTAACTTTGTTATACAAATTAATCATTTATGCATTTTTATTTTATGCCATTAATTTTCTAACTTTTCTCAGATTTCTCCAATCAGACATAAAGAGATATCAATTATGTTTGAAACAGGTGTTTTCATGAGCATCTATTTTAACAATGAGTAAGAAAGATATATCCAGTTTAAAAAAGGGTTGAGATTCAGGTAATTAAATGATTAATCTAACATTAAAAGCCTTGATTATTGATAGAAATAGACATTCCATTCCTATGTTACAGTTGGATGTAATTGAATTGAGCTATCAACAGAGTAAATTACTGATTATTGTGCATCTTTTATCTCACATCAATTATCTTATCATCAAAAATTAAGGCAGAAGAGAGAATTGTAAACTGTGGCGCACTCACTGAGTGGCTCATTCAACTATGTTGTTTTTAAAGATAAGATCGTCCACTTCAGTATCCAAAAGTAAACGCTAAAAGCTACATAAATAAACTCACTTCGGACGAGGACTTTGATCTGCCTCAGTGTGCGGTCGGTGTCAACCTCGATGCACTTGTACGAGCCAGCGTCTTCTCTGCGCATGTGTTCTAGGAACAGAGAGTCGTTGTCCAGCACAGTGGCATCTATAGCTCGGCCCTCATGTACCCAGTACACTTGATAGTCCTCAACCTCCGTCTCAAAGGCCTCCACACATGGCAGCGTCAGGTTGCCCCCCTCGTCCACTCTCACCTCACCATCCTCCAGGTTGGCAACACTGAGCCCTGCAATAAAATATAGCTTCAATTGTCTGGGGTGAGTAAACATGCACTTACCACTACCTTTGGGTCCTTGCTGTTAAATTGAGTGACTGTGGTCCTTGCTGTTAAACTGAGTGACTGTAATCCTTGCTTTCAAACTGAGTGACTATAATCCTTGCTTTCAAACTGATTGACTTGTAACGAGTTATTTTTCCTAGGGGGGTAAATATTTGCTATTTGGCCGTGCGGTTGTAGAGGTAAGCAAGCAGCGGCAGCGAGGCTAGCGAGCGCCCTTTGACCCGGCTTATCAGTGCCGATAAGCCTGGGATATCCTAGATCTTCAGGACAGTATAGGACGGACATTCGAGTCGTGGATCCCGGACAGTGAGGATAGTGTGGTGTCTTGTGGACACGACTGGGTGGTGAACGTAGAGAGGAGTGTACGAGGTTGACAGTGGTGTCGGAGTACGTTGGTGGTGTGATTGCGCCGAGTGTTGGTATAAGTTGGGTACAGACCCACTATTGGTGAGTGGACGACGTTCCTTACTTTTTGGTTTAAGAGTTGATAGTTGATACTAAAACCATAGACTAAGCAACACAAGTAGACTCCTCATCCCATTGTAAATTTTGAAGCTTGTTTTTCATGTCTAGTTCATGTACGTCCACACTGATCGCTGGGGTAGACCACATTTTGTTTCTATTATTTTAGGGTTATTTTCATGATTTGTGCTTTACTATTTGGTTATATAACAAGGGGACCAGTTATTCTTTATGATTAAATCGTTTTATTTGATTAAATGAGGTTTTAAATGACTGAAATAACAAGAAACAAATTGTAAACAAAACATAACCTTTACAGTTGGACGTACAGAACAAACAATAAAATTGGCTTCAGCTGTTCCATAAGGATGACAAATCTACTAAGGGAGTATGATTTATCTATGCTAAAACATTCATCTCTGATTTGATTGTGAGAGTTAAGAGTTGTAACCGTGCTGGTCAAAGCCTGATGGTAGTTAGTATTTGCAGGTTTCAGGAATAATATTAAAGTATATTCCTGACGGTTCTGGGCAGGCGCTAGAGTGCAAATAATATAATTTATTGACTGTAGTAGATATTATTTTGCGTTGTACCAAGAGTTAGTTACATTACTAATGACTCTGAGGCCCGACAAACCTAGGCTGCACGATTTAGCGTGCGTAGTTGGAAGCACGTGGCCAGTAGGCTAGTAGCTAATATTATTAGCCTATTAATAAGTAGCCTAGTCCTATCTTTATTACGATGCATAAACTATTAATCACATCAACATAAATTATAGAGCAAAATAGAATTTATTCACGTAAAATATCAGTAATAGAAGCAAGGCCAAACTGCCGACATGATCATTGTCCTCATTCCAATCCAGAATCATTGACTAATGCCTCAACGTCTGTTAATGAACGTGCCATAGTGCATAATCCCATAGTACATAATCCCATTGTGTCTAAAAGTGAAAACGTGCCACAGTGCATAATTTAATGTATCAGCAACTAATAAATTATGTTACATAATCTAATCTAACCTAACCTAACCCAACCCAACCTTAATAGTAATGTTTAAATCGCATTTTATGTCAGAAAAGGCATGTAAGGAAGATAGGTCGGACTTTATGCGGATTCGTGACTGTATTAAGTCCTTTGAAGTGAGGTTAGATTAGGTAAGTTAAAGGTTAGGTTATAATGAACCGACTCATTAATTTATGCTACTTCCAGACTGTTTTTGCACACTTGAAATAGTGGGTGAAACACAATGAAATAAAAATATCAAAAATGCTTAGGCTACCCATTTTTGATATCGTTATTTCATTGTGTTTCACCCACTATTAAATTGTGCAAAAACAGTCTGGAAGTAGCATAAATTAATGAGTCGGTTCATAATAACCTAACCTTTACCTTCCTAATCTAACCTCACTTCAAAACACTTAATACAGTCACGAATCCGCATAAAACCCGACCTACCTTCCTCACATGCCTAAATAAGAACTGATTCTGATTATCTCTGGTTTCAAAACGAATTGATTTCATTCCGCATTAAGTATCGAGTACAAACAGCTGTTTGCTCTCCTCCTCACTCAATCCTCAGTCCACATACGGACCCGTCCAGACCACGCCATATTGCCATCAGTATAGCTCAATGAACCTTAGATTCGTAATGTTGACCCTCGTTTTACGATTAATTAGGAATCTCTCTGACAAAAACTGATTGCATTTTTGGATTCAGCGTGAAAAATACTGTAAGTAGACATCAAAAAAGTACATAATATCGCGTTGTAGACATACCAAATAATTGCCATTTGATTGTTTCATTCGATATATCGTTTGGTTAGTTAGGTTAGGTTAACCTTACCTAACGAACCAAACGATATATCGAACGAAACAGCCGATTAATCGATACATCAATCAATATTTTAGTTAGAATGAGTGCAGGACCTAAAGTAAAGTGCAGCCTACCCACATGACATATTTTGAGTAAAAAAAGTTTCCCGTTTTTCCATTTTTTCGGTAATTTCCGGTATTTTCCAAAAAATTAAAATGCCATTTTTGGATTCAGCGTGAAATTTAGGTCATTATGGAAAAAAATTTCACTATTGCGAGTGGTCACTACGTCGGAATAATTACCCCATCAGCAAGTTTGGTTGGTTAGGTTAGGTTATGATAGCTTTATTTTATATAGGCCTATATATAAAAATATTGATTAGGTATTAATCAGTATTTTCAATTCGATAGTTTCAATCAATATTAGCATAGCCCAGTTAAGAAACTGTACCCAAGGTGGCAACGCTGGTCTGGTGTCTAGACCAAGAAAACATCAATTTTAAACTAGGCCTAGGCTAGAACCTAGAAACCTATTTACACCTTCGCTTTTTTTAAACCATAAACTAAGTTATGTTAAAGCTCTTCCATATGTTTAAGAAGTGACAAACAAAAAAATAAACCATTAAAATCATGCCTATTTAGACTTACCTCCAATAAAAATAAAAATCAATATAACGTCAGCTACATAAGCGATATACATTCTTCCATGCCACTTCTTATTGTTGTTTGATAAAAATTAATGTTTGTTTGTAATACGTGGTACCGTAACACGAAGTGAAGACCTTTACAGCACACACTTATAACAACAAACTGTAATATCTATCCGTCTTCCATCTTTATAACTGTAAAACTTATTTCTTATTTACATCGTAGCCTACATCCTAAAACCAAACCACAACTTTATTGAATGACAGATGGAGATGGGTGGATTGGATGGGTTGTGGTTGATTGTTGTTGGTGTTAGTTTGGTGGTAATATTATTACTAACTAGACTGAACTGAAACGATTTCGATTAACGAAACTGAACTGAGAAGAGTGAGTCTGAAACTGAAACTGACTGAGCAGTGAGCAGAGCAGACTGACAAGTTTTTCAACAGACCATCTTTTGACGACCTTCTAGTCGAAGGAGGAGGTGCAGCTGTCGCGCATGCGCACAAGCTGTCGCTGCTATTTTCAAAGTAGCAGTTTCAGTTTTGAGAACTTATCACGTTACTTCCCGTTCCCGGTCACCACACACTCGACGTTCTATACCCACGAGCACCTCAGCTTCCACAAGCACAGAAGGACTTCGAACAGTTCCTGGGATAACAGGTATTTGTGTAATAGTTTCACCGTATATCTTTATTGGACCTGTTTCTGTTTAGATAGTTGTTTTTTTTTCAACAGTTACAGTTGCGAACTGTGCATTGTGATTTTAAAAAGGTGTTTATTCTTTAATCTTTACTGTTTGTTTACTTTTGACTTGAGCTGCTTGAAAAGGTGTTTTATGATTATGAAAATTAACGTTTTGTGAGTGTGCTGAAGCTGATTTGTTATTAGGTATTGACAATAAGCCTAAATGTTTTGCGTGCATGAATTATGAAGATTTAAATGTTTACTTAACCTATATTTTTCGGATTCCTCAAGAGAGAGTGATTGTTAGGTTAGGTTAGGTGTTTGTTTGTGTGTGAATTTGTTAGATTGCAGTTTTGGTAGTGGTAGGTCTAAGTTAGCCTCTAAGGTAAACTTAACTTAGGCATACTCTTATTAATAGATAAGTTATTAATTTAACTTTTTCAAAGGCAATAACTTAGACCTAAACTCCACTGAAAGGCCCAACTAACTTAATCAAAATAAACCTAGACCTACCACTACCAAACCTCCAATCTAACAAAACAAATTCACACACAAACGCAACTCAACCTAACATTAACAATCACTCTTTCTTGAGGAATCCGAAAAAGACAGGTTAAGTGAACATTTAAAACTTCATAAATAATTCATGCACGCAAAATATTTAATTGTTAATACCTAATAACAAATAATCAGCCTCAGCTCACTCACAACATTTTAATTTTCATAATCGAAAAACACCTTTTCAAGCAGCTCAAGTCAAAAATAAACAAACAGTAAAGAATAAACACCTTAAAATCACAATGCACAGTTCGCAACTGCAAACTGCGACTGTTGAAACGAAACAACTATCTAAACAGGTCCAATATTAAAGTATACAGTGAAGCTATTACACAAATAGCTGTTATCCTGTGCATGTGGAAGCTGAGGTGCTCGTGGGTACAGAACGTCGAGTGTCACCACACCACACCTTGTAATGTAACGGAGTATGTTTTATCTATGATGTAACGTTGTAACCGTTGACGGAGGGGTCTGACTTAGGGGAGGTACAAATGAGGCATTTAGTTCAAAATTCCTCCGTGAACAGCGCTGTAGTAGAGAGCACTTTGGCAATAACGGTTTTCTAATCGCAAAAATAGTTCTGTTCATAAAATAAAATTATAAATGCCTCAAATTCAATTTTACAATTTTTAATTATAAAATTAAACTATCATAACCTAACCGAACTAACCAAACTTGCTGATAAAGAAATAATATAACAAAAGTTTAGTAATCGGAAAAATAATTCTGTTTATTAAATAAAACTAGAAATTGCTCAATTAAAATTTTATAATGACTTAATAATAAAATTAAACTGTAATAACCAAACCAAACCAACCAAACTTGCTGATAATAAAAAAAATCTTGGACAAAAAGTTAATGCTACCAGCGGGATTCGAACCCGGGACCTACAGTATACCAGCCCGGCACGCTAACCATTGGACCACCGAGGCCGATGGCTATCGAACGTTTTGTTACGGTAATGGCGTTCCCTCAGCTAATAAGAAGCCCTCAGCTGTCATCGTAGCCTCTTCTATACCTCCCCTGAGTAAATACCGTTGACGGAGGGTCCACGCATACTCAGTTTGACAGGTATTAACGGACAGCATTAAGCTAAATACCCCCGCCGCAGCAAACCTACAGACTTAGCGAATTTCCATTTGTATCATTGGATTTACACTAAAATGTCTCCTTAAATATATCACATTTATTCCCTATTTAAATAGAATTAGTTTAACAAATCCTTAGGTTTGCTGCAACAGGGAGGGTAATAAAATTGTTTTTTAATGTAAAATGTTATTAGGTTTGCTGCAACAGGGAGGGTAAAAAGTTGTTTTTAATGTAAAATGTTAATAGGTACTGTAGTTTAGTAAGAAATTAATGTATTTTCCAAATTTGATCAAAATATGTTCATAAATAAGCAAACTACAACAGTTGACTTATTCTCCATAAGAATAACATGGGAATTTTAAAATTATTTTTTTTTGAATTTTCTCCGTAACCCTAAGGCGCATAATAACGCTTCAATATACTAAATTATTTGTTTCTTTAAGCTCTACAAAATGATTTGGAAAGTTATTGTAAAATTTTGTGTTTTTAGGGGAAAAAATGGGATAAACCCCATTTTTACCCCATAAAACCCCCCATAAACCCCCGATCCCATAGTCCGATCGTGCTGGTTTGCGAACTCATTCAAGTTTATCATGCTTTACACCTTTATACCAAATTTCATCAAAATCGGACAAAAATTACTCAAGTTATCGCGTTCACGGACACACACACATATATATAAATCTACTAGCAGTCATACCCGTCCTTCGTACGGGGTTGGCATATAAGTATAAAATGATTATTCCAGTTATACTCAAGCTTTGCGTTTGCAATGGGGGAAGACACAGTTTGATCAAATTTGCTTCTTTAAATTTACAGTATACTATAGTAAGACACATCTACAATAGTCATAACGTTCTACCACTTCACCTAAACAATAGAGAAAAACAAATTTAAAAAATTTGCTAAATATCACAAATTATTCATGAAATAGAAAAATAAACATAACTGTAAACAATCCTACTTTGACAGTTCTCATTGCTTATCACAGATTTTGCTGCTGCTCAGTTCAAATTAGCTGTTTTCATAAATGAAAAAAAAAATAATAGTGCTGCACTCTGTTGGTAAATCTTATAACTTTTAATGCTTTTGCAAATCATAGAACCAACTTTTTCAGTTGAAACAGCTGACTAAATTCTTCAATTTCCTTTAAATATGAATACTCATAAGGTTAACATGGGGAACTTCAGAGCCACTGGGACGGAGCCCGAAAGGATTTTTGAGATAAGAATATGCCTATATGTTAATCGGGAATGTGAGCTATCATCATGCCAAATTTCAGCCCAATCCGTCCAGTAGTTAATTCGTGATTGAACTTCAAACAAACAAACAAACAAACAAACAAATAAACAAACAAACACACAAACTTTCACATTTATAATATTAGTAAGATTTTTAACACAATATATACAATGGATATATTATATTATATAAGTTAGTGCTCCAAAACCTGTTTTCTATCCATATTAATGTAAAACAACAGCAAGCTAATCGATTACATGAATTTATTTGAAAAAGAATTCTGAAAAAAACAATTTAGAAAATAATTTTTATATTATTTTGAGAATATCTTTAAAACTAATGCATATACATAAGAAATGGATATAACCATTCTTGTAGAGAATTTTATCTTTCTTTTAGCGAATTTCCCTATAGGGAAGTAGCTATTACCGTAGGTGGCACGGTAAGACCTAGACCCGGGACCGATTTACTTTTTCATTTTGATGTCCCCAGAGGCCAAAAACACTATTCGTTCAAATTTTTATATATGTATATATATATATATAGAGACTTATATATATATATATATATATATATACGTCCGTGAACGCAATAACTTGAGTAATTTTTGTCCGATTTTGATGAAATTTGGTTTAAAGGTGTAAAGCGGAATAAACTTGAATGAGTTCGCGAACCAGCACGATCGGACCATGGGAACGGGGCTTTACGGGGGGTTTTATGGGGTAAAAATTGGTTTTTCTCACTTTTGACCCTCAAAACACAAAATTTCCCAATTTCTCTTTAGACCTTTTTAAAGAGCTTAAAAAAACAAATAATTTAGTATATAAAAGTATTTTTGTTCGATTATTAGTAACGGAGAAAATTAAAAAAATTGTAAATTTAAAATTCCCATGTTATTCTTATGGAGAATATTGTCAAATGTTGTAGTTTGCTTGTTTATGAATATATTTTGATCAAACTTGGCAAATTTATTTATTTTGTACTAAGCTATCAATATTTTACTCAAAAACACACTTTATTAGTTTCCTTGTAGCCGCAAACCTAGGTACTCGTTAAACCTAATGTTATTAAAATATATTTAACTGAAAATCAATTCAGACAAATGGAAATTCGCTTAGTCGGCAGGTTTGCTGCGGCGGGGGTATTTTATAACTTCTTGATCAGCATTGTACGTGTTATTAAATTTACGGAAAGTAAATAAAAGAAACGTCTTATAACACTTAAAACATATACTGTATTTACGCTTATACTGTTACTCAAAAGACGGTAAATATACAAAAAAGATGGTAAGTGCTTCCGGTAGCCAATAGGGTATAAGTAGGGACGCCATTCAAGATTCTTGTCATTCGCTTATTGGGTCTGATGATGATTGGAGTGTCCAATCGAAATTGATCACCACTTATCATCTTTTAGCGAATTTCCCATATAAAGAATAAGCTATTACCGTAATACTCATGGTAAGACCTGGACGTGGGACCGATTTTTTTTTCGTTTTGAGGTCCCTAGAGGCCAAAAACACCATCCGTTCAAATTCATATATATATATATATATATATATATATATTTATATATTTATATATGTGTCCGTTAGCACGATAACTCGAGCAAAAATGATTCGATTGTGATGAAATTTGGTACAAACGTGTAAACCTTCGTTTGTTCGAACGAGTTCGCGATCCAGCATGATCGGACCATGGGAACGGGGGTTTACAGGGGGTTTTATGGGGTAAAAAAAGGTTTTTCCCTTTTTTGACAAAAAAAACATATAATTTAGCAATTTCTTTCCAAACCATTTTGTAGAGCTTAAAAAAACAAATAATTTAGTATATTGAAGCGTTATTATGCGCCTAATGGTTACGGAGAAAATTCCAAAAAATTGTAAATTTAAAATTCCCATGTTATTCTTATGGAGAATAAGTAAACTGTTGTACAGTAGTTTGTTTGTTTATGAACATATTTTGATCAAATTTGGAAAATGTTTTTATTTCTTACTAACTATTAACATTTTACAAAAAAAAAAAACAGTTTTACCCTCCCTGATGCAGCAAACCTAAGTACTTGTTAGACTAATTCTATTTAAATCGGGGATAAATGTTATATTTTTAAGTAGACATTTCAGTGTAAATCCAATCAGTCAAATGGAAATTCGCTTAGTCTGCAGGTTTGCTGCGGCGGGGGTATTTATAATTTACATTTTTTCCGTACGATGCACGGTTTTCAGTGTAGAAGTAAAAAACTAAAAAATGGGGTCTTTCCCCCTTCCCCCCGCTAAAGCAGCAGGGCTAGGGGCGGGGACTTTTGGTATTTTTATCTTCTAACTACCCCGAACACATTCCCCCAGAAAAATATTTTCCCCCTCTCCATGTCCTCTACACCCTTATTTTGAGCATTCGTTGACTGGACTATATAATCAATGACAAAATAAGAGTAAATAAAATAACCTCATAGTTCCATAGTTTATATTTAACCAGCTGTTAGTTAAAACAAATTATATTGCTCTAAAACAAATCGAAGATTACAAAGATTGCTTTAAAAAATAATTTGAACATCCTAGTATTTTACTATGTATATTTAATTAATCTGTCATCCTCTTACAGAAGAATTGAACGTCTTTAGAATCTTAGCGTCGGCTGCTAGACTTTTTAAAAATTAAAACATAATTTCTAAAAAACTGGGACCCTAAACTAAAATTATGGCTTCGACATTCCCTAGTTCTCAAAATTATCTTTCTTTCAACACAAAAATCATGAAAATCCGTCGAGTGGTTGATTCAGAATCGTGAAATAAAAAAACACTGTTTCGTTTTAATATTATAGATAGATACTCATAAGGTTTACATGTGAAACTCCAGAGCCAGAGCCACTGGGGCGAAGCCTGAAAGGATTTTTGATGTAAGGATATGTCTAAATGTTAATCGGGAGTGTCAGCTATCATCATACCAAATTTCAACCTTGCCGGTTTATATTTTTCGCGTTTACTTATCACAAACATCCATCCATCCATCCATCCATACATCCATACATCCAAACTTTCTTACTTACAATATTAGTAGGATAAGTAAACTGTTGTAATATTGCTTGTTTATGGATAGATTTTTATCAAACTTGGCAAATGTATTTATTTCATACTACATTAATATTTTCCTTAAAATCACACTTTGTTACCCTCCCTGGGGCAACAAACCTAGGTACCGTACTCGTTAAACCTAATGTTATTGAATTAGATTTAATTGAAAATAAAAGTCACACAAATGGAAATTTGCTTTGGCTGCAGGTTTGCTTGGGGGGGGGGGTATTATGAAATTGTAATTGATGTAGAAAGAATACTTTGTGGTAGTACATGATTAACTCTAATTCATATAAGATACTAAATAAATCAATCCCGTTGGTCACAATTAGTAGCGCCATTTGAACAGCTACTGCAAACCAGCGCTACTATTTGTATTTGCTAGCAGCTTTACCCGTTCCTTGCAACGGGGTCAGTATGCAAAAGAGACAATGTTGGATCTTTGAAAATGCAAAATGGTTTCACTCCTACCCTTTAATTTAGAGACAAAATTTCACTGTACTACATAACTTGATAATAGTACGTTTGTGTTAACTCATACTGTGAATACTTATTTAGGCTACCTACGATACAAAACCAATGATAGATTTTAAGGTATAATAAAAGAATGTATTTCATGGTTTGCACTGTAAACAAAAAGCTATCACAATAATTCCAAACCAAAAAATAGAAAAAAATAGGAAAATAGAAATAAATATGGAAAGTAGGGTAATTTCCTAACATATTTCAGTGAAATTATAATCAGGCAAATGGAAATTCGATCAGTCTACAGATTTGCTGCGGGAGGGGGTTATATTACTGTTTATACAAAAATAAATAAAAAATAAACCTCATAAAACTCAGGATAAGGGCGTAGGTTGATACGGCAATGATTATAGAATCTTAATTATTTCCTATATCCATGAATGATTTATTTAATTTTACAAAGAATTATTCCCTGTAAAATATTAATACAGCATTTCTCAAATATTAGAACAGACTCAGTATAATAGATCATAAACATAAACAAATGAAGTAACTAAAAGAATCATATACTAATGAAATTACATTAACATATGGTTTGACAGCTCCATTTAAGTAATGTTAAATAATGTTTACATTCGGGTTAGTGACATCATTATTTTAAATTTATAATCCTTACCCTCTCCGTTCTAATATTCGTGCAGTATTTAATATGTTTGAACCAGCTGTGTGGAATCCTACTAATATTATAAATGAGAAAGTTTAGATGTATGGATGTATGGATGTATGGATGTATGTTTGTGACAAGTGGACGCGAAAAATACTGGTCGGATTGGGCTGAAATTTGGCATGATGATAGCTCACATTCCCGATTAACATATAGGCATATTCTTATTTCAAAAATCCTTTCGGGCTCCGCCCCAGTGGCTCTGGAGTTTCCCATGTTAACCTTATGAGAAATGGAATTATTGAATCTTAACAGCTGTTTCAATTAAACAAGTTGGTTCTGTTCTATGATGTTCAATAGCATTAAAGTTACAAGGATTACCAACAGGGTGCAGCACTATTATTTCTTTACATTTATGACAACAGCTAATTTGCAACCAAAAAGTGAAGGCTAATTTGCTAATTTGCTAACCTGAAGGCAAGTGAGCGCAGCGAACAAACTACAACCAGTACGTGATTGAGCCATGCGAACGAGATAATCTTGACAATTAAGAAGTTAAACGGGGCAAAGCCCGCGGGTTACAGCTAGTTTTGAAATAAAAATTCATTTGTCAGTTAGTTCTGCTTGTTTACATTTTTAAACTTTGTAGGTTTGTTCTTTGTTACCATGGATACCATCAATCAATATTTACTTTTAAATCTCTCACCTCAAATTTTTGAAAACCCACGGGGCAGAGCCCTAGGACAATATCGAAGCGGGAATAGTTCTATATGTATCCTCGGAGCTGTAGCTTCATTTGTGTGCAATTTCAGCCCAGTCGGTTCGGTAGTTTTTGAGATTATCTCATACAAACACACACACAGACACCATCTCTTCTTTATAATAGTATAGATAGATAGATATATATATATAAATCTATATATATATATAAATCTATATATATATATAAATCTATATATATATAAATCTATATATATATAAATCTATATATATATAAATCTATATATATATATATGCATATATAAAATTTTTAACGAATGGTGTTTTTGGCCTCTGGGGACATCAAAATGAAAAAGTAAATCGGGTCCGGGTCTAGGTCTTACCATGCCATCTACGGTAATAGCTTACTTCCCTATAGGGAAATTCGCTAAAAGGGTGTAAAAATGTATACCAACACATCCTAATTACTATTATAGTTATATAGGCCTAAACGAAAATAATAAAACATTCCACCACTAAATTGATAGTAATATAATGCTAGCCTAGCCGCACAATTTGTTATTCAGGATTAGTTTTGCCAACAGTGTAATTTGGAGGCTTCTGAGATTGACTGAAGGTTTACTAATTGAAAAATTAGTTTTGTTCATAAAATAAAATTATAAATGCCTCAAATTCAATTTTATAATTTTTTATTATGAAATTAAACTGTCATAACATAACCAAACCAACCAAACGTGCTGATAATGAAAAAATCAAAGAACACCCTGCAAACAGCTATAACAGTTACACGGTGGCCGTGGAACGGAACTAAAAGTTTATAACTACTACTTTAAAAATAGCAGTGACAGACAGCATGGCAGTGCTTGTATCGTACCTTGGTATCTTAGAAACCAGTGTATATTTTTTATAATTTCATACAACTGTTTTTTTGTATTTTATCCAAGTGTTTAAAAATATCATGCAAAAATATCGCAAGGTACAACCCCGTGTTGTACCTTGGGACTATGGGTATGTTGTACCTCGGGACTAGGTATGTTAGGCTATTTGGGCTATTTTATTGGGAGAATGAAGAAGAAAACAAATTCATATTTAAATAAAAATATTTATTTAAATCTTTCAAAATTATTTAAGTATTTTATCTTGTAGTAAGTTGCAACCTTATATTCAGAACAGGAGTTGGTTTGCATATTTAGTGTGCATTTTTCCAGACATGCTGGCAAAACTATTACTGTACAGGAATACATATAAACCTTCGCAAAAACAATATCTGACAGTTTCAAAGCCAAAACGAATGCTTCGCAATTAAATACCACTCGATCGTGTTATATTTTATATTTTATATCTAATGATAAAAAGTAATTGCTTTTTAGATCTATGAGTCATAGCCTTAAGGTAGGCCTGTAATTTAAAGTTAAACTTTTCACACTGGTTAAAAGTAGTTAAAATACTACCTCAACCTCACTACCGTACACTTTTTTCGGGTTGAAATTTTCATTAACAAAGGTGCTCTTGTCTTTTCCACGAAACACTGAGAAATAAGGACATTAATGCGTTACCAACAGACATACACACGCTACGCTTGCTACGCTTTAACCAAAGCAAATTACAAACAAAATAATTATTTGAAAGTTTTGAGTGCCATAAAATTTTATGATAATCGTTTTTAGGCCTAATCAAACTGTAAAATTGGTGTAAATCAGTTGGCAAATATATAAAGAAGTGAATAAATACAGTCCACAAAACATTTATACGTTAACCAAGCTTTAAAAATTCATGATGGTTAGCTAAAAAATCTTTCACTAATGTTTTATCATTTTCATAGCATAAACTTGTAACGTACTATTGTATAATAATAATTAGATTCCACTTAAAAGAAACATTATTTTACTCGATCCATTCTATTTACAAAATTGGTAAACATAAAAAATTAATTAACGAACACATATGTTTTAAAACTATACATCAACTCTCCCCCCTTAAGCCCCGTTCACACGGGGCGAGTTTACAAGCTACACGCCACACACGATGCTTTTTCCACTCGCTCAGTAGCTGGCTTGAACCAAATCCTCCAACATCTTTGAGTAACAAGCGCACAAGCACAAGCAACTGTGTTCACACTGGGCTACTTTACACGCCTACTCGCTCAAAAGCTGGTGAGTTGGCGTGTAAAGTAGTGGCAGCGTCAACTTTTTCCAGAGCCTTTTTACAAGCAGCTTTTGAGCGAGTACGTCGTTCACACTGAGCTATTTTACTAGCTACGAGTAAAAAAGCCGGCGTGAAGCTTGTAAACTCGCCCCGTGTGAACGGGGCTTTAGTGTAAGGGAAGTATTTGGTCTGAGTGACGAGTCCAAGCTAGTCCAGTGTCTGTCTTGACTTTAAACATAACATTTCCTGTTCTTGAAATTATTTTCCCTTCACTTATCTTCTGAAGAATAATTTCTCACCAGTACCTACTCTCTGACCCACCTGAAAATTTCTTTTCAGCTTGTGTTCCGACGTAGTATTTTTATTCCATTCTACTTTATCTACCATCACATTAAGTTTCGTTCTTATATCTCTCCCAAACATTAACACATAAGCGGAGAGTCCTGTAGAGTTTGGAGCTTTGCGTAACTGAGTTACAAGAAGATCTACTTTATGCAAGTCTCCCTTTTCTTCGCTCATGGCAGCCAATGATTTCTTAACAGTTTGGACGAATTGTTCTGCTTGGCCATTGCTTGAAGGGTGAAAAGGTGCACAATTTCTATGGCAAATTCCATTATTTCTTAAAAACCTTTGAAAAAGTGCACTTGTAAATTGGGAGCCGTTGTCTGTTACTATCATTACTGGCAGTCCAAAATTTGTGAATAAGTGACTTAAATTTTGAATGCACCAATCTGAAGAAGTGTTCTTTGTATGTATAACCTCCAACCATTTTGTATGGGCGTCAATAATTATGAAAAAATAATTTCCATTTACGGGTCCACAAAAATCCAAATGTAAGCGATACCACGGAGCTGTAGGTTCTTCCCAAGGGTGGTGGTTTAATTTGGACGGTTCATTTCTTTTCTGTTTGCATTTGTCACAGTTAGTTCTCTACACCAGTATCCAAGTTTTTCCAATATACATAACTTCGTGCCATAGTCTTCATTTTCAACATGTCTAAATGCCCAATGTGTAGTTCATCGAGAACTTCTTTCTGCAATGCGTTAGGTATTACAACTCGACTACCTCTAAAGATGCAATCTTTATGTAAACTTAAGTCATTATTTCGGAAACCAATCTTGTCAAGATTTTCTCCATTTTCTAGTGCTGTAACTATTGTAGCTAGTGCAGGGTATTTCTTTATGCTCTGCAAGTGTACATTGTGTAAGAGGAAGAACTGCTATTTGATTCATTTGGAACTTGGAATATAAGTCTTCGTCAGCTTGAGTTTGTTCAACTGGAAAACGAGACAAGAAATCTGCGTTACAGTGGTCTGAAGTTCTTCTACGCTCAATTGTGTAATCAAACCGAGCAAGGAAAATTGAGTAGTTCAATAATCGAGTAGCTGACATTGCCGGTAAGCATTTTGATGGATGGAATATGGAAACAAGAGGTTTGTGGTCCGTCTGAAGAACAAACTTTCGCCCATAGCAATAAGCAAAGAATTTCTTCACTCCCCAGTAAATTGCTGTAGCTTCTTTGTCTATTTCTTGATCTATTGTCTAGATCGTGAAGCAAAAGCTATGGGTTGTTCCGACCCATCAGGAAACTTATGGGAGATTAGCCTACTGCTCCCAATCCATAAGGAGATGCGTCAGTTGAGAGTATTAGAGGAAGTTTTAGATTGTAGTGTGCTAGAGTGTTGTCATTAGCTACGTGCTTTTTAACATTGATAAAGCTATTTTCACATTCTTCTGACCATTCAAGTCGCTGTCCTTTCTGTAGCAACTTATTCAATGGATATAGTTTTTCGGCCAGTCTTGGTATAAATTTGTTGTATTAATTGGCCATGCCAATGAAAGATCGTAGTTGATTCACATTTCTAGGTTTTTTTGCCTCTATAATTGCTTTAACTTTTTCTGAGTTTTTCTTCAGCCCGTTCTCACCACTCGTATGTCCCAAGTATGTTATTCTTTGTTGAAAGAATCTACATTTGTCAAAATTTAATTTCAAGTTATGCTCTAAGTTTTTCTATGACAGTTTTTAATCTCTCTAGTGTACTCTTGTAATCTGTACCTTGAATGATTATATCATCGAAAAAGCATTTAACTCCATCAATTCCTTGTAGTACCTTATCCATGAATCTTTGCCACAGTGCTGGTGCTACTTTCACTCCAAACATCAACCTGTTTACTTTAAACAAACCTTTCCGAGTGCTTATATTGTTTGTAGCATAGAACTTTAAGAGTCCATTGGCATGTGTAAGTAAGCATTACCATAGATGAAGTAATATAATATTACTATATATAATTACTTCATATATGGCATTACTACATCAAGTGTAGCCTACAGACAAATTTACCTCCATTCATCTCAGCAAAGATGTCATCAATTCTTTGTATTGGATACTTCTCATCACGGATAACTGTATTCAATGTAGGCTAGTCTTGTAATCTGCACATATTCGTACCGAACCATTAGGTTTTACTACTGGCACAATTGGCGTGCCCCATTCAGAGTTTTACCTTTGTAATAATACCAGCTTGTTCCAGTCGATCGAGTTCTTCTTCCACCTTTTGTTCAATAGCAAAGGGCACTTGCCTCGGCTTCACAAATATTGGACCACAGCCTTCTTTTACATTCAGGTGTCCTTTTTCATTTGGAATGCAACCAATTTCCTTACTGAATATATACGAATAACTGTCAAGAACCTGTGTCAACTCAGATGAGTTTTGATTCAACATTCTAATATCACCAAATTCTAAATTAACTTCTCTTATCCAGACTCTACCAAATATTGGTTCAACATCTTGGTCGATAACATATAGTTTTCCAAAATATATCTTTTCTTTGTACTGGAACCTAACATATACTACTCCCTTCGTTTGTATGATTTCACCTGTATATGTGCGAAGCTGTACATGTGATTTGAACATTCTCTTATTGATATCTAATCTCTTATAGACCTGAAATAACATAGATAATGATAATGGTTAATAGATAATGGTTTTCCTTCAATTTCCATTTTGATAATAAACTTATCACTATTATTTACTTGAAGTTTATAAGAATCATAGGTAGTATGATCTAACTGTTTTTGACTCTCTCAGTCGTCTAGTTGGTCGATTGGTTGTTTTCTTGGTCCTCCCATACATACTTTTGCAATATGCCCTACGTTGTTACATTTATTAGAAAATTCATTTCTAAACTTGCATGTATTTGCTCTATGGTATTTATCTCAACACCGATAACACCGTCCTTTCAGACCTGAAAACTTTGAACAGGAAGGAAAATATTGCTCTTTGTTTGTTGCCTACAGTGTTCTTGCTCCCAGAGTATCCGTCCCATTTTCTTGTCCGATTTTCTACAACCTTGAGCACTGGAACTTCTAGTGGTGCTGTTTGAGCAGTCATAATGTTGTTTTTAGTTCTCTAAGCTTCCAGTGATGTTGCAAGTTCAAGTGCTTCCTTAAAAGTAGTTACAATTTTCCACTGTAAAAGTTGTCCTTTCATATCATGGTCGTGAAGTCCTCTTACCAATTGCATGCGTAATAACATATCAGTTACTGACT
This sequence comes from Macrosteles quadrilineatus, assembly GCF_028750875.1. Lineage (NCBI taxonomy): Eukaryota > Metazoa > Arthropoda > Insecta > Hemiptera > Cicadellidae > Macrosteles > Macrosteles quadrilineatus. The sequence goes on from NW_026542594.1 coordinate 19,576,453, forward strand.
TTCCACAATCACAGTTAAACTGACAATCTTTGGACAGTTTCTTTAATTCCATAGCGAATTCCATGATTGACTCATTCGGTTGTTGTACTCTACACACAAAGCGATTTTGTAATGTTAATACACTTGGTAATGGTTCTAAATGTTCTTTCAAAATAGAAATTACATTTTCATAGTTCATCTTGTAAGGGTCATCAGGGGCAACTATGTCCAGAAGTCGTTCATGTAGTTTAGCTGAAAGTGCATGTAGTAAACTACAAAGCTTTGTTTTCTCTTCATTAAAATCTTTAAGTACAAAGAAATTTTCAAATCGTTTAATGAAATTCCTAAAAGATTCTTCTTCATCATATGGAACAAAACTAATGTTTGATGTTGTGCTTGGTTCCTTGTTAAGTGGATGTGCTGCTGTAGGCTCTGTATTATTGTGTCGTGCCTTTTCATGTCTCAAAGCTGCTTCTAAAACGATGTACATTTCTTCTGTATCACTTCTACACGAGGCTAGATTATCTTGTTCTTCATCTTCAGTGGTAAGTTCAATTTTGGTTTGTGCGTCTTCAAATTGTTTCCAATACGATCTTAAAATGTCTAACCTCACATCTATCTCTGAACTTGTCATTTTATTAGTTGATTTATTTTCTACAATTAGTTTAAAGGATTTTGAAATTTGCCTATTTGCAACTGATCTCAACTTTTTTATATTTCCTATTTCCGTCATCCTCGTCGCCATTTATTGTATAATAATTAGATTCCACTTAAAAGAAACATTATTTTACTCAATCCATTTTATTTACAAAATTAGTGAACATAAACAATTAATTAACGAACACATGTTTTAAAACTACATCACGTACTTTCTCAGGTTTTTACCTTTTGTACAGCTATCAGACCTTTTCGGGGTTTTCAGGACACAGATTGACTGAACACTTACATGGATTATGACACATGTATTATTTCAGGATTATTTCTAGGACTATTTACACAAAAAGAACTATATACAATATATACAAATCTCTTCTGTTCACGAAGCCCAGTCTGTGGCTTCTCCCACTTGCTCGACGGCTCTCAGAAGACCTAACACCACGGCTCTACAGACTTCTCCTCTCGGCTCCGGCAGACCTTTTCTCTCGGCTCCTGCAGTCCTCTCCTCTCGGCTCCAGCAGTCCTCTCCTCTAGGCTTCTGCAGTCCTCTCCTCTCGGCTCCTGTGGTCCTCTCCTCTCAGCTCCTGCAGTCCTCTACCTGGCTCCGTCTCGGGAAGTGCTGGGCGGCTCACCAACTAGAGCCCAAACGCAGCAGCTCCTTACGAGGTAACCTGTCCCACTGTCAGATGCGGACTGCCCGAGAAGTGCTGGACGGATCGCTGTCCCAAGCGCAGCAGCTCCTCGCTATGTCGCCAGTAACGCTGACGGATGTAGACTGCCGTCTCTCCTAGACAGCACTCTTCTTAAATAGTGGAGGTGGGCCTCTTCATCCCCCTCCAGACGGATTCATGGTTCCGGGAGGCAGCTCCATTGGCCACCGGGGACTTAAACTGACAATAGAACGGATGTCGGGGCTCAACACGCCTCTAGTGCGGGAACGGAATGTACCGGGCTCAACACGCCTCTAGTACGGGAACAGAATATACCGGGCTCAACACGCCTCTAGTACGGGAACGGAATGTACCGGGCTCAACACGCCTCTAGTGCGGGGGAACGGGAAGCACCGAGCTCAACACGCCTGTAGTGCGGAGAACGGGAAGCGCCAAACTCAACACGCCTCTAGTGCGGGGACGGGATGCACCGAGCTCAACATGCCTCTAGTTCTGGGACGGGATGCACCGAGCTCTACACGCCTCTAGTGCTGGGGAACGGGATGCACCGAGCTCAACACGCCTCTAGTGCTGGGGAACGGGAAGCACCGAGCTCAACACGCCTCTAGTGCGGAGAACGGGAAGCACCGAGCTCAAAACGCCTCTAGTGCTGGGGAACGGGAAGCACCGAGCTCAACACGCCTCTAGTGCTGGTGAATGGGAAGCACCGAGCTCAACACGCCTCTAGTGCTTACCCCACCGGCGGCGAAGGCCCAAAACTGACTAGGTATCCCAAGGATGCTCCTTATATAGATAGGGTCGTAAGGTGCTTGAAGGGTGGGGAGAAGTACCCAGTACCGGCCCCAAACGAAAGTACTGGGCACTTTTTCCTCAGCAGTCAGCACTTTCCCTCAGTTCTTTTCCCTCGTGTCACTGAGTACCTTTTCCTGGTGTTTTCCCTTAGGTATGTCCCTGAGCACTTTTTCCTGAGGGAATTCACTCGGCACTCTCTCTTGTGCTCCGGGTTTTAGGTTTATTTAACGTTATCCACTTTGGCCTTTTTTAACACTTCATTACAAACTAACATTTTGGAGTCCACTTGTGCTCTCTACTACAACGCTGTTAACGGAGGAATTTTGAACTAAACCATGATGTCATCGTTGCCTCATTTGTACCTCCCTTAAGTCAGACCCGTCTCACGGCCACCTTGTGTCTATTAAGGCTATGGTTTTGTCTATTAAGCAAGGCAGTGGCTATTCGCACGTCAGACGTGCGCCGCTGCCACGCACGTCTGCTCCAAATGACGTCACATTACGTTCCTAATCTAGTAACTGTTATAGCTGTTTGGGAACAGGTTGCACACAAAGATATCCTAGTATTAGGAACGGTAACGGTAGAACCTGATATTATTAGACGAAATCGAAATGAATGGGATCAACTTCGTAAAGAGAAAGGTAAAAGAGTTGAACAGAGCCAAAGAGGTTACAAGCAATCAAAATTCAAGGTGCTGGCCAATAATAACATGTTTATTAGAAATACACAGTAGAAGATGAAGATTCAATACATAGGAATAGTAAAAAATTTAAGCCTAGGCCTGATTTTAGCCTACTTTACCTTTACCAATCAAAGGCTAGGCCTATAAAAGGTATGACCTAATATTGGTAGGCCTATGTAGTCCTAGATAGCCCAGAAGTAGGCTAGGCATTAGGATAAAATAATAATAAATCACCAGGCTGTCATCGGCTTAAAGCTTAACATTTTACAGTGTAAGCTTACAAGTAAAATCTTATTTTTGATTTGGCCGCTATCCCGAGCCCGAGCTTGCACTTTTCCTTGTACCACTGTACATGCATCTGTAAGTCAATTGATAATATTTCAAATGATCATTTATGTGTTTTGTTTTTTTTTACTTTTAACACCTTTCTTTCTGGCTCCATCGATTGTTCTGAACTAACCAAAACCAAGTAAGAAGTAACTGAAACTGAACGTTCTGAAATTTCCTGTTGCATTATTTTGTAATACTGGAACTGTAACAGAATACTGGAACGGGAACGGGCTGTGGAGCATTTTGACGTGCGAATAGTCACTTCGATTAAGCAATTCTGGGCTAGCTAAATTTAAAACCATAAAATACCGATTTATAACGTTATTTATTTATTTAGTTCTGATCCAATCCATCTATTCGTACAATACAGTCATGGCAATAATCTATTGGTGGCATCGATTATTAAATACAACAAAAATATATAGGTTAGAAAGCTCGTATACCGAACCTTCCACCATGCTCGTATGCCCATGAGAATGAGACAAATTATTTACAATTTTATGTATTACACTTTTTAATAATAGCATTGACTATATAACACCAAGGGAGTATGTTTTATCATAGATAAAACATACTCTTTGATAACACTACTACTAGTGTTATATAGTCAATGATAATAGCCTACTAGTTGGCCCGACAGACGTCGTCCTGTCCTAATGTGGTTTTATGTCAAATGCTCGTTCATTTTCAAGATGACCTCGTTCGCATCGCTCAATCACGTCCTGGTTGAAGTTCGTTTACTTCGCTTACTCACCTTTAGGTTGGAGCTCGTTCGCTGTCCTCCCTTGCCTTCAGGTTTAGCTCGTTCGCTAAGCTATCTCGCCTCCTGGCACAACCACCTTTAACTACACAGGCTGTGGCCTGGTAGAATTGGGGTCTGACTTATGGGAGGTACGAATGAGGCATTAGTTCAAAATTCCTCCGTGAACAGCGCTGTAGTAGAGAGTACTTTGGCAAAGAAGGTTTACTAATCGCAAAAATAGTTCTGTTCATAAAATAAAATTATAAATGCCTCAAATTCAATTTTATTATTTTTAAATTATATCATAACCTAACCGAGCTAACCAAACTTGCTGATAATGAAATAATATAACAAAAGTTTATTAATAGAAAAAATAATTCTGTTTATTAAATAAAACTAGAAATTGCTCTACTAAAATTTTATAATGACTTAATAATAAAATTAAACTGTCATAACCGAACCAAACCAACCAAACTTGCTGATAATAAAAAAATCTTGGACAAAAAGTTAATGCCATGAGCGGGATTTGAACCCGGGACCTTCAGCATATCAGCCCGGCACGCTAACCATTAGACCACCGAGTCCGATGACTACTGATCGTTTTGTTACGGTAATGGCGTTCCCTCAGCTAATAAGAAGCCCACAGCTGTCATCGTAGCTTCTTCTATACCTCCCCTGAGTAAATACCGTAGAATTCACTGAGCTAAAATTATAACTGGAGGTAGCACTGCCATGGCAGAAGTCTGTCAAAAGCGAGTCGCTGATTTTGTTAGGTTGGTATAGCAGTAAGTTTTCTTACCATAGCAATAACATGGCTTCTTATAACTAGGTTGGTATAGCAGTTAGTATTTTTGTCATACTTGAATACTTTTAATACTTTAATAATTTTCTTTGAAATGGTGACCATACAAAGTAGGTATTTTAAGCCAAGTATAATAATAGTTATAGCAATAATATGGCTTCTTATGGACACCCACCTCACGCAAACATGGCGGCTGGCGACACGCATCTTTGACATTCAGTGCTACCTCCAGTTAGAATTATAGCTCAGTGGTAGAATTGGCAGCGTTGCAAGTGGTGTTGTCTAGCGCTAGACTTCCCATAAGATAACATGGTAGACAAGAGACACCAGCTCATTAATTCGCGTATTATTCATTTAAATTTAAATTTCTGAACATAAATTTATTAAAAGATTGAAAATAAAATAATATATAGAATTTAAAACCAAAACAATGTTTAAATTGAAAATCTATTTTTGTACATCAAATTGGAGTAAATATTTTCATAGCCCAGTAAACAAGCTTTGGGTACAGTTTCTTAACTGGGCTATGCTAATATTGATTGAACTATCGATTCAATTAGTAAACGTTCATGCGATTTTTCACCATCAGCAAGTTTGTTTGGTTAGGTTAGGTTATAATATAGTTTTATTTTATAATAGATTTTTTTTTTAAATATCGATTATTAATCAATATTTTCAATTCGATAGTTTCAATCAATTGACGGCAAGGTCTCGTATCAATATTAGCATAGCCCAGTTATGAAACTGTACCCCAAGCGTTTGTATTCTTAAAAAATACACAAACTACCATTAGCCCCCTCAAAACAAAACAGCTGTTACATTACAACCATTCTTGCGATGTTGCCACTTCGAAGGCCACGGCATGGAGTTTAAAAGTGGCCGTGCTCGGTTGAATTTTACTTTTACAAGTGTCTGTCCTGACAAACATATGGCTTTTATAGTGTTCATTTAAATACAGCTGATGATGTTTTGCTTCTGCTAAAGCTAGGCTAGGCTACTCAAAACAAAACCAAACCAAATTGGTGTTTGGTCGAACGTCGACGTCGGGGTAGTTGTGTAGTAGAATTTCAAACAAATCTGAGAGTTTCTTCATTTCTGTTTATTTTGTCAAGTGATGTAAAATATAAAGATGTAATGTAATGTTTATAAAAATCCAATAGAATTCCATCCACGATAATTTAAATATTACCAAATTGCGGAGTGTTACACTTTCCTTTCACGTTTGTCTCGTTTGTTAGTGGTCATTCATGTTAGCTTTGGAAGGCCTACCTATGAATAATACTTAGTTTAAGACTCTGAATAATTACTAACTGGCATAAGACTGTAATAGGGCTTCTACATGTTAGAAGACATCATATTGGAGTTTCGCAGGTATGTCGAAAATAATGTATTAGCCTATAAGTGTAAGTTACACCTATCTGGACTAGCATAGGCTAGGCCTATGTTATATTTACCTTTGCAAAAAGTCCAAAGTTACTGTATGTTTAAAATTTGCATTATTTAAGCTTGTTTGTGTATCCTATTCAGTAGGTGTATGGCTGTGGGGTCATACACCTACCTTCACTCTAAAAGGGCCTGAAGTGTCCACCGTATTTACACATTAACCTATTTTAACCTAGAGGCTTTATCTTAAAGTAACTGGACTTCAAGTTGTGGTAGACAAATGAACCTGTGTGAGTGTACAGTAGCTTGAATATCTTAACACAAGATTAATTTGGTACGCTAAAACCATTGATCAAAATTTGGTTTAGACACATGTTCGAGACAAGATTGACAGTATGGACGATCTTTCCCATTTTGACATGAAATATGTATAGGTAGGTTATAAAAAAACAGGATCAACTACTGACTTCCTTGAATGGTACTAGATTAAATTAATGGTAGGCTGATAGTAAAGGTATTTATTCCCTAAAAGTGTATGTTACTTAGGCCAACTGTAAACTTGTGGTTCATACGTAAATATTGTGACTGTAATTAACCCTAAGACGCATATACAGAAGTCACTTAGAAGCGCCTTCTTGCTCACACAATACATCTTGTTTCTCATCCTATTAAGACTCAATGTCCTAACTTATAGGCTAAATATGGTGACCATAGGCCTATGTCCTGTTTTGAACGTTACAGTCCCGCTTTACTGTTGTCCCAACAAATCCACGCAGGACACTTATATATGTCCTATTTGACCAATAATTGGTTTTGGATCCACTTTTATGAATCACTTTCGTTTAACTTGGTAACTACCTACTCGGGCAAGTTGTCAGCTCAGGAATCCACCCTGCTACCGTGAAACAAAACACAACTACAAGTAGTAGTGCACAGGTGTAAGATGAGTTTGTGCATGGGTTAATTTTATACAGCATTACTTTGCAATTTTTAAAAGCCTAAACGAGTATGCATAATTGCGTCGGTTTTTACTTGCTTGTCCTGTTGTTTCTGCTGCATATTACAATATCAGCTATCAATGACGTTGTCAGTGGTGGCAGAGACAGTATGAAGATGATATGAATATAGTGAGCAGCACTTCAAATTGGACTTGGTGGTTGCCTATTCTCTCCAACTTCACTAAGTTAGCCTACCATTCTCCAACTATCGAACTCGGATTTTTAATTTCTAGTAACGTTAATAGGTCCTGAAATTAAAAAATAATGAAACTTTTTGTCGTGAACCAACTACCAATTGTAGCGTGAAAGATAGATTAGCAGTTAACTTGAGTTTTTTGGCGAGTGGGGATTCTTATCATTCTCTGATGCATTTGTTTAAAATATCCAGGAAAATCATATCACATATTGTTCCGGAAGTATGTACAGCAACAGTTTGTGCATTATCTAGCTCTGTAAAGAAGTCTTCTGCTGAAGAATGGGTTGCGGTTAAGCTGCTGAATATCGGAGGTGCTTTAAACGGTGCTTTTAAACACGTTGTGTTGCAGTCACCATCGTAGTCGGTACACCTTTAACACAGAGATACGCTATAGTTTGGCCGCTTAGAAAACGACCTGCGCGCTAATGCTAAACCAATGCTGGAGGAGGTGGCTTTCTAAGCGGCCGAACTATAGGGGCTGCAACTCAAAGGGCTGCTCTTTCGAAACCGGACGAACTGGACAAAAATTCGCTTATGGAGCAAACATTTTTGGCTGAACAAAAATTGCGACACGCTACCCCCTCCCTCGCTCTCCGAATGTTCGTTGAACGTTCGTCGATGCGTCCACACTTAATGAATATCGAACGTTCGCTGGTGAACAACGACAGGTTAGCGAGCATTGTTCGTCAAGTGTGGATGCACCTTTAACAATAAAGCCTATTTGTAAAAATTATCTATTAACTATTGAACCCTTATAATTGTGAGGAAAAGTAGCATAGTAGAAGCTACAAATTAATAGCAATACATAAAAGTTGCCCTTTCGACCAAAAAGTTAACCCTCTTTTATATTAACCAACCCAGGATCTACCTCCACTCTGATTAAAAGAACAGCCTCTGCTCTGGCGAAATTAGGATAAATTACTTAAATTGATCGGTAAATCTAGTAACCTCTTAGCGGAGCTTGGTTTAAAATGATTCGCTAGACCCAAAAAATAAGGGATTGTAAAATTGTAATTTTCTAACAGTAGGTAAGTTTTTGTTACTATTTACAGTAGAACCTCTTTAATCCGAACTAATTGGGACCGGGGGTTACAGAACATATTGTTGTTCTTACATAACAATAGCTAGAGAAAAGTGAAAAATACCTTATAAAGTAAAATACAGTGTTTATTTAATACAGTAGTAAACATAGGGAATAAACAGTACTGTATATTACAATTGAAATAATTAAGGTGCGTATATCAATAAATACAGTATACAATAAAGAACTGCTGTACTGTGTATAGACTACAGCAATGAGGCGTTCGGATTTGTGGACGTTCGGATTACAGGGGTTCGTATTAATGAGGTTCTACTGTACTTTAATTCACAGTATGTCTAATGCAGTAAACCTACTAACACATTGACTCGGTTTACACAACACTTTGAAAAAGCTATAAGAATTTTGATTTACCAACTATCCACACTTCCTTAAACTAGGCCTATCTATTAAACATAATTTATTACCGTAAAAATAACCTGATATTGATAAGTAAATATCATTCTTTAAGTTTAGAATATAACTAACACTTCAAACCTTACCTAAACTACCTATTTAACTTTTTTTTTTTAAGTAAAAGAGCACTGTAAAAAAGCACCAGTTTAGTTTGCAAAACTAACCTGATAACTGACAAAAGAGTCGATATTCTCATTTTTTCCTAATTGAGTCTTCCATTAACAAAATTGTGCCTCTCGTGATAGCTTCTAAACTGTTAATAGCGAGTGGGTCTGGTAGTTTAGAATAATTTAAATCTGCCATTATAAAATATGCAAGCTTCGTAATAAGCTGTTTTGTGAACTTGGTACAGCTGTAAATAATAAAAGACTAGTGGCCTGTAGGGGCCATAGCCCCTAACTTAGACTACAATAAAAATAAAGTATATATAAAAAGACAAATACTTGAAATATGTTTTTAAAATTATCAATTTTATGTTACTTACAATTAACAGTGTTTCTTGTTTTATATCTTGGTTTTCCTTCCGTTGGAGTCGTATATTAGTTGCTTCTGATGTGTCAATGAAATACAATTGTCCATATGAAGGCAACTCCTCATTTCGCGGTAGTATGTCAGAAATATATCTATGAATTTGTCCCTGAATTTTAAAACGGTAAGGCCCATTTCCCAGAATCTCTTTTTGTATAGCGGAAAGCGACGCAAAAGCCACTGTTGTATTGTCTTATGTTTTTTATGAAGCTAGAATCATATAAAAACTGTTCTTTTGGTTCGTAATTTACTTGGGGTTGTTGCATGTTAATGAGTTCATTGTGGCAACATGAGTTGAAATGTTTTTTGTGGCCTCCTCTGCGAAGTAAGTGCGCCACAATGCATGCACATGCAAGTGCTGTTAAGAGCACCAAGATTGTGAGAAACAACACTCAAATCATTTTCCAGCCTTCTTCTGAAGGCAGGTTGTAAACCAGCTTGTGTATTTCTTTCATAGTTAGGCCTTAAATTACGTTCTCTTTCAGCATTTCTTGTGTCAGTTGAATTCCTGGATACTCTTCCACGTCTTGCAGGTCTTCCCCTACCTTATCTAGTTACTTCACTCATAATAATAACGGAAAACCAAAAAAATTAACAAATAGGCCTACATTTCATTTCAAAACATTGTTTAACAACATTGACTTTCGGAATAAATTTAAACATTGCAAATAAATAAGTAACAGCTGATTAGAATGCAGACATTTTTCAATCCCCATGCTTTTCTTATGGTGGATATTTTACGTTATATCTCGTTTTCTGGTAACTTTATGGGAATTCTGCTATTTTTCCCGAGTCCCTGGGGTCAAGACCTTTAATTTAAGACCCCTCCCACTTTTCTGCAATTTACCAGACGTCCACAAATTTTATGGTAAAAATTTTGTCTTACAGAATTATATATAAGGACTAGCTGACCCGGCGAACTTCGTATCGCCTAAGTTATAGGTTTCCCCTAAGACAGACCACCGTTACGTTTAATTTTCAAGATGATCTCGTTCGCATCGCTCAATCACGTCCTGGTTGAAGTTCGTTCGCTACGCTCACTCACCTTTGGGTTGGAGCTCGTTCGCTACGCTCACTCACCTTTAGGTTGGAGCTCGTTCGCTGCGCTCACTTGCCTTCAGGTTAGCTCGTTCGCTACGCTAACTCGCCTCCAGGTTGAAGTTCGTTCGCTACGCTCACTCACCTTTTGGTTGCAAATTAGCTGTTGTCATAAATGTAAAAGAAATAATAGTGCTGCACCCTGTTGGTAATCCTTGTAACTTTAATGCTATTGAACATCATAGAACAGAACCAACTTGTTTAATTGAAACAGCTGTTAAGATTCATTAATTCCATTTCTCATAAGGTTAACATGAGAAACTCCAGAGCCACTGGGGCGGAGCCCTTTTAAGAATTTCGAAACGGGAAATAGTTTATGTCCGATTCGCATACCTACAGAATTTACACACCAAATTTCATAACGATCGGTGAAGTCGTTCCGGAGGAGTTTGCAGACAAACACTGTGACACGAGAATTTTATATATTAGAGATAGATCCAATTTTAGAAATTTAAACTTTAATAAAATTTTCAAGTTGTAGCCTATATTGCTGTTTAAAAAAAAATTCTGCCGCAGCAAACCTGCAGACCAAGCCAATTTCCCTTCACCACTATATCCCCTAAAATTGTCACATTTAATATCCAACTAGATAACCCATTGCCTGAAATCGAGCAAAACTGCAACTTGTAATAAAATAATTAAGAACTAAAACATAAACTGCTAGACCTCAATCTCACATTTGAATCTTACTTACTTGACTCCTTGAAGGTCTCGTCCCCACAATTTTCTGCCAAAGTCTAAAAAGATTGGACAGATGGGTTGTTGTTTTCAAGGTGTGACCCTATTTCCCACATACAATTTTATTACATTTTTGATTGAATTTTGTTTCATGCGCTGTTGGGTTCCAGTGTCAACGTCATATATAAATCTGTGCGTGTTTGGTATCACGACCTTCTTGAGGAATGAGAGGACCTACTCGGTGGTAAAACGTGTCATGGATCTTGAAAATTTTAGATTCCATGTTCTAAATAAGTATATAGTATAGAATCTAAATAAGCTTCGTAGCTGGCCATGGCAAAGACAGAGTTAAATTGAAAAATGTTATCCATGATTTCTGGGTATAAGTCTCACAGCGCTGTTTTCAAATGGTGAAATTCCGCAAATGAGGTAAATTGTCGTACTATGCCTAACTGGTTTTAAAACCTCAATATCTATTTGAAATAACCTTTGCTGAAGGCCTAGTTTTGAATTATTTCTGAAAGACTGTTTGTTAATATTGAAAATTATAGTCATGTGTTAATTTGTTTTAAACATGTAAATAAAGTTTAGTTTGTTGTTTTGATTTGCATTGAACACAAGCTCAGTTTTATTCTGCTAAATTTAATGTAGCATTTTGTCATTTCTTAATTTAATATCGTCCGTGATATCACTATTAATTGTGAATCGCGTATCAGTGACAACGACAAAATGAACCTTTCCTTTATGGCAACAAAGAGTAAAAATTTAATTGTCTCGACCAGTATTTTCTTGCTTAAAATGTAAGCCACCACAGTGTAAAATTGGATGTGAAAGCACCACGGCGGACCAGTACTGCTGCTCTGTATCCGTCAATGTTCCATTGGGAGGGTGATGCAAGCGGTCACATTCAAGTCCCACTCACAGTTCTTCGTCTTATATGTGGCATTTAATTTTAAATTAAAGCTAAGCAAACAACATACAAAAATACTAAAAATAAATTGTGATACACATGGTAAATTATAAAATGGTAATGTAGGCTAACAGATAACTGCACTGCAAAAATACGCACTTTTAATTACATTCACTTTATCGTACCGAACTGTAACCAAAACTTCATGATAATTCAGTAAAATACGATGTAAGGTGAAATCAATTTAACTAATACAAACAATTGTTGTCAAGTCTTGCTAGGAATTACTTTACTGAAACAGACCTAGTAAACAGATATAATACCCCCGCCGCAGCAAACCTGCAGACTAAGCGAATTTCAACTTGTCTGATTACATTATTACTAAATTTAAATAACATTAGATTTAACGAGTGCTTAGGTTTGCTGCTACGGGGAAGGTAAAAAGTGTTTTTTGACCATACGTCAATAGTATAGGATGAAATAAATAAATTTGCCAAATTTTATCAACATATATCCATAAACAAGTAAACTACAACAATTTTCATTTTCTCCATAAGAATAACATGGGAATTTTTAATTACACTATTTTTGAATTTTCTCCGTGACCGTTAGGCATACAACAGCGCTTCAATGTACTAAATTATTTCTTTTTTTAAGCTCTACAAAACGGTTTAGAAAGAAATCGCAAAATTTTTTGTTTTTAGGGTCAAAAATGGGAAAAACCCATTTTTACCCCAAAGAACCCCCCATAAACCCCCGCTCCCATGGTCCGATTATGCTGGTTTGCGAACTCGTTCAAATAAAGGTAGGTTTACACGTTTGTACCAAATTTCATAAAAATCGGATCATTTTTGTTCGAGTTATCGCACTAACGGACACATATAAATATATCTTATCTTACTAATATTATAAACTAGGTGAAACCCGTCAAAATCGACGGATACTTTCAAGGCTTACGCTAATTCATCTAACTGCGATAAATTGAGTAAAATTATACATATTTTGAGCATTTAGCTTGTTTAAAGATTAATAAGTGTAAAAACAATAATGATATTAATTGCGTTAGTTACCAAATATGGTTGATCATTCAATGAATAAAATATTTCCCATATTGCACGTCATCGGCGTTGTTAGTATGATATCTGGTATCTATTCCTTTGGAAGAAACTTTAAATAGTATTAAAATTTTATTGGTGGATTTTTCGTAGCTAAACACTTCCGTGATTTCATCAGTGTAATGCAGATTAATCTATGATTTTATTTGAAAAAAAAATCTGTTTGTTGGGAAGACACGTTCTAACTTCAAAGGGAGGTACATTCGTTACAGTGTAAGTTTGATTTTTCCTTCGTCACGTCACGTCAGTTCATATCGTACTTCTGTGCTAATGAATAACCCTCTAGCACAGTTTTGAGAAATTGGTTGTGGGGTTACTGTTAAAGCTGGAATTCCTTGACATGGGGGATGTCAGTTAGTTGTTTCAGCCTTATCAGTTACATAAAGTTGTCAATATAATCTATCTACGGGATGTTAGGTGTAAGGAATATACTTGAAGTGAAGTTGGCTTTTATTCTGAACTGTTAGGGGCCTCCTCATTTATATGGTCGTGCAGCTTCATTGGCAACAAACAATGCGAATGAAATAGTAATATGGCATTTCCAAAAAGCAAAAAATAATGTAAATTCGCTGTTACGTAAATATTGACGTTTACATGCAATGTTAATCAACGTATCTTATAAAGGATAATGTGATCTAGTTTAAAAGGAATATGACCTAGTGGTCATGACAGTAGCTGCTTAAATAGTATTTACTCATTGGGCCATTTTTACAGCCAAAAATGTCGTGTTATTTTCAATAATGTTACCAACCCAGTGGGCCACGGTCACGACCACTGCAAATAATTTGTCAAGATAGGTTCTATTTTAGGCAAGGTTTCTGTATTTGGATGTTATTAGAAACGGTAAGAGCACAATAAAATTCTTCTGCAGATGAATTTTCTGTTGGAAAAATATAAGCCGAATTATATATGTCACAATGCGAGTTTGAGCATTTTGTAACTATATTATATGGGTAAGTTACATAGATTTTTTAGGCTGTTGCTCAGTGCACTTTAAGAATATATATTTTAGAGATAAAAGAAATGGTTTTTGTTGCTGAGTAGCGCTAGTAAACATGCACAACCCTTTTCGTTAGTCTAAAAACATTCAAAGGCTCTTTAAGAGTTCAAGTTCTTATTTGTATACATATCTATATTATGTTTTCACTAAGCTGAATGAATACATCGTAGTGACCTCTGTGAAAAGTCTGCAGTATATTGCAGTTTTCCAGCTTAATGACTTTCTAAATCATACACATATTTCTACATAAATATTGTAAGATGTTTTATCCAGTTGCTGTAAACCACTATTAATTTAACACAATATAGACACTGCTCAAATGGGCACCGTGCCCTTCTGTACTTGTATTATTTTGTATTGTATTACACAATCGACGATTTTTCCAATGATTGAAAGCATGTATGACAATAATCTCATGAACCTATGATGATCCGTCTAGAATAATATGTTAAAAGGTGTGAAAAGGCAGACGCCAACCCGTGAAATAGATATAAGATAGTTCAATAAGAAATAATTGCAAGAGTTTATTGTGATAAAAGGATTTTCCACTGATTTCGTAATGGAACTTTATATTGCAACACATGACATGATAAAAAAAAAATCAATTTTAAAATCAGAAAATAACATTGCAAATACTTCTTTTGGGCTATTCTGTAACTCCCAATAAATGTGTGTTGTTTAAAATACAATTTTAAAATTAACAGCTGTTTTATTAAAAAGTATTATTCACATGACCAAAATGTAAACAAATCTGTCGACGGATCTTTAGAGGCTTCTGGGGCAGAGCCCTAAGCGAATTTATGTAGTTTTTCTTTTGATAACTCATCTAGAGACAAAGACCTTTCTTTGGACACCTCCACCAAGTTTCTACGCCCAGCCGTTCTCTCAAATTAGTGGAGACAAAGTTTCCAATTAAATATTTAGATTCCCCCATGTTAATCTTATGGGAGAAACCCCAACTTTGATGGAAGATCCTGCCCAAACTAATAAAGATATCAAACGAAAAACACTTTGCAAAAATAAAGATCAGGGCCATTGTTTTGACATTTTAATCATCAAAATCGGTCCAAAAATGTGGGAGGAGTTCTGTTTACAAAAATCGGCTTAGCGTATTATGTACAGGGTGTTTTTTTTAAAACTTGCATCTTTATTTATGTAAAAACTGCAATAGATAGAAATATGCAGTTTGCGGGAATCATCTATTGACGTAGGGGGACCAATTGTTTTGAATTCAACGTTACATTCACATTGCCCCCCTTTCCCCCCTGACCCCAACTTAATTTTTTTTAAATAGCAAGGTACCCCTTGTGACATATCAAATAAAAGAGCATAAAAAAAGAAAATGTTTGATGAAAAAAAATTGAAAATCGGTTCATAAATTTGTGAGATATTCCCCCCCTCACCCCCCCGGAACTTAATTTTTTTTAATAGCAAAGTACCCCTTGTGACATATCAAATGAAAGAGCATGAAAAAAGAAAAATTTTGGTGAAATTTATTTTTCATTTGATATGTCACAAGGGCGGGTACCTTGCTATTAAAAAACAAGTTATGGGTAGGGGAAAAGGGGGGTGATTATCTCACAAATTCATGAGCCGATTTTAAATTTTTTTTCACCAAAAATTTTCTTTTTTCATGCTCTTTCATTTGATATGTCACAAGGGGTACTTTGCTATTAAAAAAAAATTTAGTTCCGGGGGGGTGAGGGGGGGAATATCTCACAAATTTATTAACCGATTTTCAATTTTTTTTCATCAAACATTTTCTTTTTTTATGCTCTTTTATTTGATATGTCACAAGGGGTACCTTGCTATTTAAAAAAAACAAGTTGTGGGCAGGGGGGAAAGGGGGGGAATGCGAATGTAACGTTGAATTCAAAACAATTGGTCCCCCTACGTCAATAGATGATTCCCGCAAACTGCATATTTCTATCTATTGCGGTTTTTACATAAATAAAGATGCAAGTTTTTTAAAAAACACCCTATATATGAGGGGTTGAGAGGCCAAGGGAGATAAGTGACTTTTTAAAAAATGTCATTGTATTTTTTTCAGAGTCATAAAAAATAAAATAAAAATAAAAATAAATTCACTTATACCCCTTGGCTTCCAACTCTTAGGTGTTTAGTTTGGAGGCCAAGGGATATAAATGAATTATTTGTTGAAATTCCACCCTTTTTTAACAAAACCCGTTACCATGACAACATTTTTTAAAAAGTCACATATCTCCCTTGGCCTCTCAACCCCTCATATGTAGATGTAAAAGTTTGTGTGTTTGTTTATTTGTTTGTTTGTTTGTTTGTTTGTTTGTTTGAAGTTCAATCACGCATTAACTACTGGACGGATTTGGCTGAAATTTGGCATAATTATAGCTCACATTCCCGATTAACATATAGGCATATTCTTATCTCAAAAATCCTTTCGGGCTCCGCCCCAGTGGCTCTTCAGTTCCCCATGTTAACCTTATGAGTATTCATATTTAAAGGGAATTAAAGAATTTAGTCAGCTGTTTCAACTAAAAAGTTGGTTCTATGATGTGCAAAAGCATTAAAAGTTATAAAATTTACCAACAGGGTGAAGCACTTATTTTTTTTCATTTGTGAAAACAGCTAATTTGAACAAATCAGTACCAAAAATCTGTGATACACAATGAGGACTGTCAAAGTAGGACTGTTTACAGTTATGTTTATTGTTTAAATTTCATGAATAATTTGTGAAATTTTGCGAAGCTTTAATAGTTTATATTTTTCTATTGTTTAGGTGAAGTGGTAGAACATTATGGCTATGGTAAATGTATAGTACTATAGTATACCGTCAATTTAAAGAAGCAACTTTTATCAAACTGTGTCCTCCTCCATTGCAAACGCAAAGCTTGAGTATAATGCCAATCCCGTACAAAGGACGGGTTCTCTGCTAGTATATATTACAACAAAACTAGTGTACCTGTTCCTCGAATTCGAGCAATCGCTAAGTTTTACAGGCGTAATTTAAAATGAATAACAGTCATAATTTCTGATGACTTTAAAAGATTCGACTCAAAGATGATGGAAACACTCAAGATGTACCTACATAACAGATTGATATACTCAACATTTCCTGTAAATAGCGTTTTCTACAAATAGCCTTACTCATAGCCGCATTAGGTTGTCCATAATAACGATTAAAAAAAAAAAAAAAAAAAAAAAAAAACATTATTTCTATTTCTTCTTGGTGGTGTTCTTTGACTTTCCTATGTTTCCATAGTTTGCAAATCGACTCTTTCAATGATTACTAAGAAATACAGCACAGTGTTAATTCAGTTTTCTTTTTAGTAGGCCTATATCAAACTATCCAGGCTCTATCGCTTTTTTCCATTGTAATATTTACACCAACCCAAATTCAAGTAGTAAATATTTCATTTCAACCAAGTCAGTAAATGTTTGTAGCAAACTCCTCTTCCCACCACCACCCCTGGCTTAAGTCTGGGACTTATTTGCCAGGCCAATTCCCCATGAATTTCTTTCTTTTTAGGCTTCAGCCACTTCAATCCTCGTCCAGACACATTATGTGTCCAAAAGCCTAACAGCACAACTCCCTTCCCCATACCGCCCTGAGGGATAGGGATCATTGAGATTTGCTCTAATCTTTCCTCTACCCTTCATGGGCAAGTTATCATTCCTTTTCTTTCTTAGTTTTGCTTGCTTCTTTTTAAAATTCAAAAGCCTGTATGTATCCCTGGTTTTAGCAAATTTCCCTATAGGGAAGTAGCTATTACCGTAGGTGGCACGGTAAGACCTAGACCCGGGACCGATTTACTTTTTCATTTTGATGTCCCCAGAGGCCAAAAACACCATTCATTCAAATTTTTATATATATATATATAGACATATATATATATATATATATACGTCCGTGAACGCGATAACTTGAGTAATTTTTGTCCGATTTTGATGAAATTTGGTTTAAAGGTGTTAAGCGGGATAAACTTAAATGAGTTTGCAAACCAGCACGATCGGACCATGGGAACGGGGCTTTACAGGAGGTTTTATGGGGTAAAAATTGGTTTTTCTCACTTTTGACCCTCAAAACACAAAATTTCCCGATTTCTCTTTAGACCTTTTTAAAGAGCTTAAAAAAACAAATAATTTAGTATATAAAAGTATTTTTGTTCGATTATTAGTAACGGAGAAAATAAAAAAAATTGTAAATTTAAAGTTCCCATGTTAATCTTATGGAGAATATTGTCAAATGTTGTAGTTTGCTTGTTTATGGATATATTTTGATCAAACTTGGCAAATTTATTTATTTTGTACTAAGTTATCAATATTTTACTCAAAAACACACTTTATTAGTTTCCTTGTAGCAGCAAACCTAGGTACTCGTTAAACCTAATGTTATTAAAATATATTTAACTGAAAACCAATTCAGACAAATGAAAATTCGCTTATTCGGCAGGTTTGCTGCGGCGGGGGTATTTAATATTTCCCTAGCTACTTTTCTAAACGTCTCAATTGTTTCCTTGTCACTCATCATGTTTTATTTTCTCATCTCTAGACCCCTCTTATCCAAGACTTATTCCTGTTTTCTCCTATTTGTCTCCTGAAGTGAACAATTTATAAATACTTGACTCGTAGTTTTTATTTCTCCACATCTACATACTTCCTCTTCCAGCAGGTGAAATCTCCACAAATTCGCCTTTAAATTTTCCATGTCCTGTGACAAACTGTGTTTCATAATGGCCCATCTCCCAAACTTGTTCCAGTCTCTTTCTGATGTTAGGTATATATCCGAACGTTTACCTTTAAACGTTAACATAAAACACTCTACTCCCAACGCACTTGCCACTCATATAATATCTCCTCTCTTCTGTTTCTGATGTTGTCCTACCCGCCTCCTTGTCTTCCAAAATCAACAGCTTATGCAGCGATGTGAAATCTTCAGGCGGCTGTTGGAGAGCACACTTAAAACCCAACACGGAAGGTGCTTGCTGTATTCTGCTATCAACAACAATAGTATTATTTGTATTTCGTTCGCGTCTGCCAGTTAAAGTTTGTCGGCCTCCTCTTATTGGCCGTCCTGGTCGACGTCTTAAAGACTCCATTATGTCAAACGGTTTTTTTCTCCATTATGTCAAACAAACATTTTCTCCCTAAGAATAACATGGGAACTTTGAAGGCCACGGGGGCAGAGCCCTGATGGAATTCCAAAGTTTTTTTGTTTGATGGCAAAACTACATGCTAAGACCTTTCTAACGACTAATTATTAAAACCATTGGCATAACGATATTCTTAATTATATAATTTTCCAAGTCAAGATAGATTTAGAATTTAAACATGTGATTGTATTTATTTTCTTTGTTTACATATTAGATTTAATAACATTGTGAAAGACTGTGACCATGACATTAGTGTTGAAATGCATCAGTCATTTAAATTAGGCTAATTTTAAAAATACCCCCGCCGCAGCAAACCTGCAGACTTGGCGAATTTCTATTTCCCTGATTGGATTTACACTAAAATGTCTTTTTAAAAATATCACATTTATTCCCTACTAGCAGAGTACCCGTCCTTCATACGGGGTTGGCATATAAGTTTAAAATGCTTATTTAAATTATACTCAAGCTTTGCGTTTGCAATGGAGGAGGACAAAGTTTGATAAAATTTGTTTCTTTAAATTGACGGTATACTAATGGTATTTACACATATAAAGAAAGATAAATTGTTACAAATTCACAAAAAAATCACAAATTATTCATGACATAAACATAAAAACATAAACATAACTGTAAACAATCCTACTTTGATAGTTCTCATTGCGTATCACAGTTTTTGTTGCTGCTTAGTTTAAATTACTGTAGCTGTTTACATAAATGCAAAAAAAATGTAGTGCTGCGCCCTGTTGGTAAATCTTACAACTTTTTAAAGCTTTTGTATATCATAGAACCAATTTTCTTAGTCGAAACAGCTGACTTAATTCTTTGATTTCCTTTAAATATGAATGCTTATAAGGTTAACACGGGGAACTACAGAGCCACTGGGGCGGAGCCCGAAAGGATTTTTGAGATAAGAATATGCCTAGGCCTATATGTTAGTCGGGAATGTGAGCTATCATTATGCCAAATTTCAGCCCAATCCGTCCAGTGGTTTATGCGTGATTGAACTTCAAACAAACAAACAAACAAAAACACAAACTTTTACATTTATAATATTAGTAAGATTTAAATCGAATTAGTGTAACGAGTACTTAGGTTTGCTGCAACAGGTAGGATAAAAAAGTGTATTTTTTAATGTAAAATGTTAAAAGCTACTGTAGTTTAGTAAGAAATTAATGCATTTTCCAAATTTGATCAAAATATATTCATAAACAAGCAAACTACAACAGTTGACTTGTTCTCCATAAGAATAACATGGGAATTTTAAAATTACAATTTTTTTGAATTTTCTCCGTAACCATCAGGCGCATAATAACGCTTCAATATACTAAATTATTTGTTTTTTTAATCTCTACCAAATGGTTTGGTAAGAAATTGCTAAATTTTAAGTTTTTAGGGTCAAAAATGGGAAAACCCAATTTTTACCCCATAAAACCCCCCATAGACCCCTGTTCCCATAGTCTGATCATGCTGGGTTGCGAACTCGTTCAAATAAACGTAGGTTTACACATTTGTACCAAATTTCATCAAAATCGGATGATTTTTGCTCGAGTTATCGCGCTAACGAACACATACATAAATCGGGTCGCCGGATTTCTACCCCCATGAAAAAACGCCTACGTCATTTTGACGTCACGAGGGGCGGGGCTTATACATGGTCGAGAAACAGCCCGCGACTGTAAATCTACCCCCGGACATCTACCCCCAGACATCTACCCCCGGACATCTACCCCCGGACATCTACCCCCGGAAATCTACCCCCAGTGGTCAGCTCTGCCACGTATCGGCCAATATTCATTGTTGTAATTGATTTTATCAATTGTTTTATGTAAATCAACGTCTCTTCGGTTAATCATTACCCTCTAATATCTAGTATTAAGCATGTGATATGTCATTGCCTTGTTTAACATTATCTATCTTCCTAATAAAATAAGTTGTAACAGCCCTTTTTCACCCGAACTACTTCACTGATATTTATGATTGAGGTCTAATTTTAAATCTTAAGATTCAGCTCAACGCAAAATGGTATTTAAAACCATATGTTGATAAAGGGCTTCAAAAGTGTGACCATTAAGCATTTGATTCATTTCCAGAGAGTGATTTAAATGGTTGACAAACTTTCACATACAGTAACAGCTAACAGCGCATGCATGAGCGCGGATCGGAAGTAGTTATCACAAAAGATTGACCAATACGATTTTAATACTATTTAAAGGTTCTTCCAAAAGAAGAGAAACCGGTTAACATTGTAATAATAACTGTTATGACGTACGGTATGGGAAATATTTTATTCATTGAATGATCAACCATATTTTGTAACTAACGCAATAGTCATTATTGCTTTTACACTTATTACTCATCAAAAAAGCTAAAGAGCTAAATGCTCAAAATTTGTATTACTTCAATCTATTTATCGCAGTTATAAAATGAATTAGCCTTGAAAGTAACCGTCAGTGTCGACGGGTTTAACCTAATTCTGTTCTGTATACTACCTTAAAATGCCTCATTTTAACATTTTACTAACAGGAAACCTGCTTATTCACTTCCTATTTGGTATTCTTATGCATGAATCTTTTGAACAGTTATTTATGGACATAAGTTGACAAGTTTTGTTTTAAGGCAGGATTTTCCAATAAGACTTTATACATGCTCTGAATATGCGAATGTGCTGCAATGGGGGTATTTAGGCGTATATATATATATATATCTATATCTATCTAATATATAAAATTCTCGTGTCACAGTGTTTGTCTGCAAACTCCTCCGGAACGACTTCACCGATCGTTATGAAATTTGGTGTGTAAATTCTGTAGGTATGCGAATCGGACGTAAACTATTTCCCGTTTCGAAATTCTTAAAAGGGCTCCGCCCCAGTGGCTCTGGAGTTTCCCATGTTAACCTTATGAGAAATGGAATTAATGAATCTTAACAGCTGTTTCAATTAAACAAGTTGGTTCTGTTCTATGATGTTCAATAGCATTAAAGTTACAAGGATTACCAACAGGGTGCAGCACTATTATTTCTGTTACATTTATGACAACAGCTAATTTGCAACCAAAAGGTGAGTGAGCGTAGCGAACGAACTTCAACCTGGAGGCGAGTGAGCGTAGCGAACGAGCTAACCTGAAGGCAAGTGAGCGCAGCGAACGAGCTCCAACCTAAAGGTGAGTGAGCGCAGCGAACGAGCTCCAACCCAAAGGTGAGTGAGCGTAGCGAACGAACTTCAACCAGAACGTGATTGAGCGATGCGAACGAGATCATCTTGAAAATTAAACGTAACGGTACTTTCTTTCCATCGGTCTGTCTTAGGGGAAACCTATAACTTAGGCGATACGAAGTTCGCCGGGTCAGCTAGTATATATATATATATTAAAAGATGTTAGGCTATGCTTAAAAAATTGAATGTGGCCATTATTTTGAATTAGAATAATTGTCTTATTTTAGGTATTTAAGAGAAAATACTTTAAAATCCTTTCTTAGTACGCATCTAAAATCTTAGAAACTAAATTTTTTTACTACTAGGTGATATGAAAAATTTACCATTATACACCTGACTTTTTATTGATCCTCTTTCTCAATTTAACAGTTTACAACTGAATTGTCTTATTTTAGGTATTTAAGAGAAATTACTTTAAATCCTTTCTTAGTACGCATTTAAATCTTAGAAACTATTTTTTTTACTAGATGATATGAAAAATTTACCATTATACACCTGACTTTTATTGATCCTCTTTCTCAATTTAACAGTTTACAACTGAGTTTTGTTTTACTAAACAATTATTCCTACTAGGCCTACATTGAATAAACCGGAAGGTCACCACAGTTTATTCACTTTATCCTTTAAGAAATGTGTGTAAAAACAATGGTTCAGTACGATGTAACACTTGACCATGTGAAAAGTGCGCAATATTATATTATTTTCATAACTTTTTCATCTCCTGTTTACAGTTGCAAACGATCATTCATGTTTTCACAACCTGACTTAAAAATTGATCTGATGAGTACTCCTCACATTTCACTTTTAAACTGTTACTGTATAGTGTAAAAGTTGGTCAACCATTGGAAGCACCTTCTAGGAATAAATCAAAGGCTTAGGGGTCAACATTTTGAAGCCATAATCGAAATATCCTTTTAATTACCATTTTGTGCTGCGCTAGATCTTAAGCTTTTAAAAGACACCTCAATCGTAAAAATCAGTGAAGTAGGTCGGGTTGAAAAGGACTGTTACAACTTATTGAATTATAAATATGGATAATGTTAAAACAGACATCGACATATCGCATGTTTACTACTGGATATAAGAAGGTAAAGCAATTTATAAAATCAATTATACAACACAATGAATATTGGCCGATACGCGGCAGAGCTGACCAATGGGGGTAGATTTCCGGGGGTAGATGTCCGGGGGTAGATGTCTGGGGGTAGATGTCCGGGGGTAGATTTCCAGTCGCGGGCTGTTTCTCGAACGTGTATAAGCCCCGCCCCTCGTGACGTCAAAATGACGTAGGCGTTTTTTCATGGGGGTAAATATCCGGGGGTAGAAATCCGTTACCCCCATAAATCTAAATATATAAAAGGCAAAGCCCTGACTGACTGACTGACTCACTCACTCACTCATCACTAATTCTCCCACTTCCCATTTACCTAGGAGGCTGAAATTCGGTACACCGATTCTTTGGGCATTAAATAGGAAAACTAAGTAGTTTTTATTCTGATCGGGCTTTTGGGCTCCGCCCCAGTGGCTCTGGAGTTTCCCATGTTAACCTTATGATTTTTCATATTTAAAAGGAATTTCTTAACAGCTGTTTCAATTAAACAAGTTGGTTCTGTTCTATGATGTTCAATAGCATTAAAGTTAAGAGGATTACCAACAGGGTGCAGCATTATTATTTTTTAAAATTTATGAATACTGCCAATTTGCAACCAAAAGGTGAGTGAGCGTAGCGAACGAACTTCAACCTGGAAGCGAGTTAGCGTAGTGAACGAGCTAACCTGAAGGCAAGTGAGCGGAGCGAACGAGCTCCAACCTAAAGGTGAGTGAGCGTAGCGAACGAACTTCAACCAGAACGTGATTGAGCCATGCGAACGGGCTCACTTGTGAAGTTAAACGGGGCAAAGCCCGCGGGTACAGCTAGTATATATATATATATAAATTTGAACGGATGGTGTTTTTGGTCTCTAAGGACCTCAAACGAAAAAGTAAATTGGTCCCGGGTCCAGGTCTTACCATGAGTACTACGGTAATAGCTTATTCCCTATATGGGAAATTCGCTAAAAGGGTACTAGGGCTATGGTGTATTATTTATTAATATACATATATGAATTTTAAGGGATGGTGTTTTTGGCCTCTAGGGACCTCAAAAAAAAAATTATATCGGTCCCGGGTCCAGGTCTTACCATGAGTACTACGGTAATAGCTTATTTCCTATATGGGAAATTCGCTAAAATGAAAACACAAATTCCGGCTTTGCTTTGAAAGTAATAAGTTAAGTCCTGTAGTCTATGGTTAACCTAAAAAACTATAACCTTTGACTAAAATAGTCAATGCTATAGCTATGTCCACATTATGTTTAGTTGTAAAAAAATTGACATACATGGGGAGCAAATTTAGTTTACGTATAAACCGAGTGATACTGTAGATATAGATAGATATAGATATAGATAAATAGATATTATATAGATTTGAGTGAGTCGGTGGCTCAGTCGGTAGCGTCGCGGACTTCGGACCCAAGGCAGCGATGTCGTGGGTTCGGATTCTGGTCACTGCCGATAACATTTTATCAGTAAAGATCACCTTAGTACTGTACCGGCTCACTCCTTGCTTTGCTGTAAACGATCCACGCACGGGCGCTTAGTCTATGTGGACGGGCAAATGCAAGGTTAAAAGAGGCAGCCAACCTCTTTAAATATATATATATATATATATATATGCCGATGCTTGATGGCAAATCTGTGCGTGAATACCTTCAATTTGAGACCTCAATCATGAAAATCGGTCGGGTAGAAGAGCCAAACGTAGTCGGAAAAGAAAAACGAAGTTTTTTTAAATATATATAATATAAGATAATATACTAGGTGAAACCCGTTGAAATCGACGGTTACTTTCAAGGCTTACGCTAATTCATCAAACTGCGATAAATTGAGTGAAATTATACATATTTTGAGCGTTTAGCATTGTTTAAAGAGTAATAAGTGTAAAAAAATGATATTAATTGCGTTAGTTACCAAAAATGGTTGATCATTCAATGAATAAAATATTTCCCATACCGTACGTCATCGGAGTTATTAGTATGTTATCTGGTACCTCTTCCTTTGGAAGAACCTTGAACTAGTATTAAAATCGTATTGGTGGATCTTTTGTAGTTAAACACTTCCGTGATTTCATCAGTGTAATGCAGATTAATCTACGATTTTATAAAAAAAAAATATCTGCTTGAGTTTGTTGGGAAGACATGTTCTAACTTCAAAGCACATTCAAAGGGAGGTACATAAAGGCTATCCGTTACAGTGCAAGTTTGATTTTTCCTTCGTCACGTCGCGTCAGTTCACATCGTACTTCGGTACTTCTGTGCCAATGAATAACCCTCTAGCACAGTTTTGAGAAATTGGTTGTGGGGTTACTGTTAAAGCTGGAATTCCTTGACATGGGGGATTTCAGTTAGTTGCATCAATTACATAAAGTAGTCAATATAATCTCTCTACGGAACGTTAGGTGTAGTGGAATATACTTGAAGTGAAGTTGGCTTTTATTCTTGAACTGTTAGGGGCCTCCTCGTTTATATGGTCGTGCGGCTTCATTGGCAACAAATAATGCAAATGACATAGCAATGTGGAGTTTCCAAAAAGCAAAAAATATTGTAAATTGGCTGTTACGTAAATATTGACGTTTACATGCATTGTTAAACACCTATAAAGCTACCTAATCCTAAGGTAGTATAATCCTATAAAGGATGATGTGATCTAGTTTAAAAGGAATATAAACACCATGGCTCTCGGCTCTGAACTCGGGGGTTGGCCAGTTAAATTTGTGTTATTGATCATTTGCAAAAGGGAGGGGGAGACTCACCTGTGGCGTTGAAAGTGACGTCATCACCGTTACCAAGGCAACGACGCCGCGCCCGGCTACAACGATGACATCACAGTTGCCATGACAACGGCCGGCAGGGACTATTACGGCATAACAATGACGCAGAGTTGGCATGGTATTGTGCAGCTGCCGATGTGACGTTATAACAACGACGTGATCGTTGTCATGGTAACAGTTCTGTGGGAAAGAACTGTAAGAACCGGTTAAGGTTAGCTCGGTTCTGGGTTAGCAAACCAATGCAACACGATCTAGGGTGACACACGATTACGATTTTTAAAAGCTTGTGTTTCCAATTGTATCAAACATGGGGGAAACAGACAAATAAGCTAAAGTAAAGTATTGTCATATACTTCCTGGTGATAAAACATATTGTTAAACTAGATTGTTGAAAAATACAACACTGCACATCACTGCATCAGTGAAAGACTGTACATAAAATACAATTTTAAATTTTAACCCACCTCTCTTCTCTAATAACTCGTTATAAGATTCTCGCGTCGAAGCAGGACACACTGTATACAACTCACTTACTGTTTCAGGATAGGTAGTTGGATAGTGAATCGCCATTTTCATCTAGTAAATTACTGTAACCTTTAACCCGCAGTCAAGTTTTGGTATAGTGTATCTGAATGATTTTGGATGAGATGTTACGTTTTCTACCAAAGCACTCAATCCACCAGAAAGCATAGTTCGTGGACAGAAAAAGGATCCGAATCTAGTTAATGGCCGAAACGATCATTCACTGGTTAGTATACCCAACTTTGTGAACCAGAAAATGGCAAGCTGTATAAATAATTGTTGGTTAAAATTTAGGTCTTAAATTGAGTATAGAATTGTACCTCAACATGTTTACTGTGAATTATATAAATATATTGCAGTTTCTGTCAATAATCAAAAAACCATTTGTCAAATACAACAAACCTTGGTTGTACAAGTTATACTGGGAAACTTGGAGATGAACTGGTTCGAACACTTAATTTCGTTTGTTGACGATTGACACTTAATGTTTGAGGTAGATTCCAATAAGATCATTTGTGATAGTCTTGGCAAAACAAAAAGCTTGTTAGCTTTGCACGTGAACGTATCTCTTAATGTTTTGTGCAGCCGTATAAATACTACTTTTGTTGTAGGGAAGTTGTTTATCGAAACGCTGAAACTGTCAATTAATTAATAACTATAGACTTTGAATTGACTTGCAATAACTTAGAAAGAAAAATAGGGACATTGGCTTTTAATCTTTTAAGTTTTTTAATCATGTTTTTTTTTTAATATTGGTTATAATCTAATGGCTTTTGATACACGGGTACAAAACCTCACCAACTCCTTGTGGGTGGTAATGACAAATTACAAACATAAGAAACAGAGAAGAATACAAATTAGCAGAGGTTTACCACTGACTACCAGTGTACTACTGTATATATTTGTACACTGAAAAAATATAGTTAATCGTTAAGCTCAAATAAAGGAATCCCGTTCCAAACAAAATATTGAATATCTAGCTATTGACATTGCAGCTCGAACAACCTGGTGTCTAATACAGATCAGACCTCGTAAAATTCGAGTGATACGTTTTGTGTGCGATACATAATTGGTTTAGGTAAAAGTAATATTAGTTACAGTAATTCTGTGAGCATATCTTGACTACAATGGTGTTTTTACGCGGAAAATTATAAAAAAATGCATATAAACAATTTGACTTTATAGTTTGATATTAGAAGTTGAACAGACGAGTGATTATATTGCTCGCCTTGTAATCCAACGAGATAAGTAGCTTTATGATGGTGCGAAACTGGACTCATATGTATAGGCTTTCAACAAATGGGGCTGGCTAAAGTAAAGTACACAGGTCATCTCACTCCATTCTAAACTGACTCAAAGAAGTGTGATCGTCATGGTAACAATGACGTGACGTCAGTGGCCTGTCAAGTAATGTTGTGTGAGCCGAGTTTAATCGCTCGGTATGGAGGAGGAGGTGAACGAGATGACGCGATTATGATTGACGGGGTTTGAACTGTAACTAATCGTGGGGTTTAAATGTTATCGTAGTCGAATCTTCTATCTCCGTTATGGTAGTCATTCTGGTTTTCGGCTCCGTCATTCGAAGCCGATAGTTTTGACATTAATTTCCAAAATTCTGTATGTAAATTTCCCTGGCCAGGCTTATCGTAAGTCCGTGATAGCCAAGCGAGTAGAAGACATGTAAGAACCTTCCCACGCATTAACCGGAGATCACATCACACATCATCAGATATCACACGACTTTCTTCTCTCTGGTTGTGTTTCCATATAATTGGCCATTTTTAAGAGAACTGTTTAACCCCTGGTTTTAGCGAATTTCCCTATAGAAGTAGCTATTACCGTAGGTGGCACGGTAAGACCTAGGCCCGGGACCGATTAACTTTTTCATTTCGATCTCGCCAGATGCCAAAAACATCATTCGATCAAATTGTTACATGTGAACGCAATAACTTGAGTAATGTTTGTCAGATTTTGATGAAATTTGACTAGACGGTGTAGGGTGGAATAAACTTGAACGAGTTGACAACCAGCATGATCGGATCATGGGAATGGGGTTTAACAGGGGGGGGGGGGGTTGTTGTGGGGTAAAATTGGAGTTTCCCACTTGTTTTTGTAAGGTTATTGATTACGGAGAAAATTCAACAATTTTTTGTAAATTTAAAATTTTCATGTTTTTCTTATGGAGAATAAGTAAACTGTTTTAGTTTGTTTGTTTATGGACATATTTTGATCAAACTTGGCAATTTAATTTATTTTATACTAAGCTATTAATATTTTTAAACACCCTTAATCACCCTCCCTGTTGCAGCAAACCTAGGTATTCGTTAAACCTAATTTTATTTAAATAGATTTAATTGAAATACAATTAAGGCATGGGAATTCGCTAAGTGTGCAGGTGTGCTGAGGGGGGGGGGTATTTTAATATTTGTTTTTACCATAAGCAGTTGTACTATTAAAAGTATAGTTAGTAAGCGTGGAAGGTCTTTAGTTAATATATAGATTCAAATACCAAACTTTTTTATTGGGATGGTGTGCATTATACTTGGGATTAGCAGAATGTTATGTCTTAGGCAGCAATTTAACTTAAAGATAATGGCTATATGAGTAGGCTGACTGCCTAATTTTTAAAAACCTCATTGATAACTTTTGGTTTATTTGTTCGGAAGTTAATTACAAATTACCGTAATTGCAAATAATACCAAATAAATAAATGGTCTCGGTAATTTACCGTATGTATAATTAACATAAGGCCCTAACTTTTACCCCCTAACCTTTTGTATAGTTTGCCAAATTAATATCAATGATAAAAACTAAAACTGTTATAAAACAATGTTTTACAGAAAACAAGATAAATACAGGGTGGTAAAAAAGTCCCAGGACAGTTAAATTTTAAAAAAAAATAATGAAGATAGAGCTACAATACTTGGTACAAAGTTACAGGGCATAAACCTCTATTTTAACACATATTCAGTGATCCAATAACTCTTCAGGGGGACGGCCCACAAGGAGTCGGAAGAAAATCTTAAATGGACGCATAGATCAATATGCACATCAAAGATCTTTTTTAGTAAAATACAATGCCGCAAACCGCACTTCAAAAGGTTGATCCTACGCAAAATGACAGTTGTTCAAAGATTCATTTAATTTACATTGCTATTATACGCTTACTCCTCCTAGGGGGCACAGCCCTAGGGATCGGAATAAAATTGTTAACGTAAGTATAGGTCGATATTCACATCAAATTAAAGGTCTTCACTAGTAGATTACGATGCCGCAAATTCAAGCTAAAAAGAATGCCTGAGTAAAAAATGGCAGTCGTTCAAAGATTAAAAATGGCGGATTCAAGAAATCTTTGAACATCTGCCATTTTGCGCAGCACCAACCTTTTGAAGTGCAGTTTGCGGCATTGTATTCTACTAAAAAAGATCTTTAATTTGATGTGCATATTGACCTATGCTTCCATTTAAGATTTTCTTCCGACTCCTTGTGGGCCGTCCCCCTGAAGAGTTATTGGATAATTTAATATGTGTTAAAATAGAGTTTTATGCCCTGTAACTTTGTACCAATTATTGTAGCTCTATCTACATTATTTTTTAAAATATTTAACTGTCCTGGGACTTTTTTACCACCCTGTATATTTGATATTATTCCTATGAATAACATTGTCTTAAAATTGCATATTTGTCATTGTTTTCTACAGAAAATACGTTCCTATAATCGGTTGAATGTAAAAACAAGTAACAATAGGAAGTCGGTCTGCGAATCGCGGCACACCGCTTCCTGGTCCGATCACTGCGGCAAGTTGGTTATGGCCCACCGGTTATTCATGCAACAGATGGACAGAGCAAACGTTTGTTGTTTGTTACATATTCTTCTGTTGCAGGGGTTGTGTTGGTTCGTGTTAAAATTTATTCAATGCTCTTACGTTAAATAGTGGTTTGAAAAATGTGTTCAGTAGATCTTGTTTGTGTTTAGCAATATTTAAACTTTGATTCGTAGATAGACAATGAAATGTGGACATTTGGCGAGATACGTTAAGAATTAACGTCTAAGTAAACTACAAAATATAATTCGATTTAGTTGCCAAATTTTAGCTGACCTTATAGTAAAATTCCCTGTAGTAGTTATTATCCCGTTGTCTTCGTGGTTAGACGTAGGTCTACACCACTGTACTTTTTAGTTGGAGAGTCCACAAAGGCCAAATTCACCAATCGTCCTTTTTAGCGAATTTCCCATATAGGGAATAAGCTATTACCGTAGGTCTCATGGTAAGACCTAGACCCGGGACCGATTTACTTTTTCGTTTTGAGGTCCCCAGAGGCCAAAAACATCATCCGTTCAAATTCATATATATATATATATATATATATTTATATATATATATATATATTTATATATGTGTCCGTTAGCGCGATAACTCGAGCAAAATTGATCCGATTTTGATGAAATTTGGTACAAACGTGTAAACCTACATTTATTCGAACGAGTTCGCAAACCAGCATAATCGGACCATGGGATCAGGGGTTTATGGGGGGTTTTATGGGGTAAAAATGGGTTTTTCTCATTTTTGACCCTAAAAACTTTAAATTTCTAAATTTCTCTCTAGACCATTTTGAAGAGCTTAAAAAAACAAATAATTTAGTATATTGAAGTTTTTTTAAATGTTCATTGACTACGGAGAAAATTAAAGAAATTGTAAATTTAAAATTCCCATGTTATTCTTATGGAGAATAAATAAACTGTTCTAGTTTGCTTGTTTATGGATATATTTTAATCAAATTTGGCAATTTGGCTTATTTCATACTAAGCTATCAATATTTCAATTGAAAAAACACACCTCAACATCTTTCCCGTAGCAGCAAACCTAACTACTCACTAAAATTAATGTTATTTAAATAGGAAATAAATCTGAAAATTTATAGGGAATATTTTAGTAGAAATCGAGCCTGGTGAATGGAAATTCGCTTAGTATGCAGGTTTGCTGCGACGGGGGTATTATATTAAACCTTTTTTTCAAAATTAGAATGAGTATTGCCATTTATTTAAACGTGAAAGTCAAACATTTAGGTAATTTAATTTTTTTTTTTTTTTTTTTTTAAGGGAGAGGAGGGAAAATGCTTTTACGCACACAGGTAGCCAGCCTGTAGTGTGAGACTCCTGAATCTATCGCAGACTACTCACTAAAAAACCCCCTCTACTCTGTTGGACACAGACCTGGAATTGTTTGTCACATTACTTCAAGTCAGGCCAACATGTTACCTAAGCCCTCATGGCTCTCACCGTTTATGGCATTTGGATACTTTAAGACCTACACCGCATCCCGGTCAAGGTCGAGCTTCTTGGCGCGGAGAATACCCTGGATGTAATGTGACACACAGGTCCAATTGTCCTCACCCTCCGTCATCATCGGTATGACCGTGTCCACCGACAGCAGTCCTACTAACTGTTGAGCCTCCAGGCGGGGCCTTTCCCAACGCTGGCAGTGGAAAAATGTATGTTCCACGTCATCGGGAATGCCTGGGCAGTATATGCAATCGGGTGACACGGCTTTGCCCATCCTGAACAGGTACGACCGGAAAAAGCCGTGACCCGTCAGAAATTGGGTGAGGTAGAAGTCCACCTCTCCGCACCGCCGATTAACCCAAGGTTGGACTTGCTGTATCAGTCGCCTGGTCCAGCGTCCCCGAGTCTCCTGTTCCCAGCTCTCTTGCCACAGCTGGTAGGTGCGGGTGCGTTCCTCTGTTCGTGCCTGGTCCTCCCCACGGCGCTGATAAATTGCTTTTCTCTCCGCCGCCAAAAGTTTGACGGGGATGACTCCAGCAACCACCAGGACGGCGGGTTCGGACACTGTTCGGTAGGCGGATGCAACTCTTAGTGCTGCCTGACGCTGCACTCGGGCAAGCCGCATCCTATATACCTCCTTATTTAGAGCGTCTGCCCACACCTCAGCACCGTACAAGAGTACGGACTGGACAGAAGACATTAACAGCCTTCTACGGCTGGACCGAGGCCCTCCGACATTGGCCATCAACCGGCTAAGAGAGGAAACCACCCTAGCGGCCTTGTCCGCCGTACGGAAAATCTGATCCCGCCAGCTAAGCTTGCTGTCCACCATAATCCCAAGGTACTTGGCAGAACGAACGGTCTGGACTTCAACGGCCCCTACCCTCAACGGCACGATGGTGTCAATCAGTTTTTTTGTTAATATCACGATCTCAGTTTTGCTCAAAGCAAGCGAGAGACCGTGGTCTGTCATCCATGCGTTTATAGTACGCATAACTCGGTTCAGCTTTAGCTGAGCCAGCTCAACGCTACGTGCAGCTATCAAAACTGCAACGTCGTCCGCGTACCCAACCAAAACAGTTTCCTCAGGCATTTCAGACCTCAGGAGGCTGTCATACGCGACATTCCAGAGGTCCGGGCCGAGTATGGAACCTTGGGCAGCACCGGAAGTGACACTCATCGTCCGTGGGCCCTCTGTAGTGTCATACAAGAGGAGGCGGAACCGGAGATAATCCTCTATGATACGCATGAGGTATGCCGGGACGTGAAAGGTGTTCTCCAGAGCATCCAGGATATCGCACCACCTCGCCGAATTAAATGCGTTTCGCACATCGAGAGTGACGAGCAGCACAACCCTTCGAGAGTAGTGGTTAAAATCCTCAGCTCTCATCACGGCTTGCTTCACCTCTTCAACAGCGTCAACCGTAGATCGCCCCATCCTAAATCCATACTGCCGAGGGGACAGGTCCCCCGCAGCGACTACGGCTGAATTCAGTCGGGAACGTATCAACTTCTCGAGGACTTTTCCAGCCGTATCCAACATACACAGAGGTCTGTAAGAGGATGGCAGGTCTGGATCTCCCTTCCCCTTCCCAACAAGCACAAGCCTAGCTGTTTTCCAGCACGAAGGGAAAACTCCTTCGACTAGGCAGGCATTGTACATGCGTAAAAGGATCAAGGGGTTAATAGTCAAAACCTTTTTGAGAACTTCGCCGGGTACCCCATCGGGTCCAGGAGCCTTATTGTTCTTCAGGGATAGGACGGCCGCCTTCACCTCTCCAAGACTGAAAAGTGGTACGTCATCCACCCTTCCGAAATCCCGCAGTGGGCGCAACGTGTGAGCCGGGAAAAGGGACTCGACTATCCTCTCCATAGTGGCCCCATCCATGACGGAAGGTGGAGAGCGGGTGCCAAGTTTCTTGGT
This sequence comes from Macrosteles quadrilineatus, assembly GCF_028750875.1. NCBI lineage: Eukaryota > Metazoa > Arthropoda > Insecta > Hemiptera > Cicadellidae > Macrosteles > Macrosteles quadrilineatus. Next base: position 19,610,448 of record NW_026542594.1, read on the forward strand.
TACCAGTTTGTAACCCAAGCCCCACGGATTGGAATCGATATCGTCCCTTAATGTCTCCCAGCAACTACGTTTACTCCGGTTGATGGCTCGACGAAGAGACCTCCTAGCCACTCTGTAAGCATCCGACTTACGACGTCTGTCTACAGGTTCTCTGGCCCTGGTAGCAAGTCTTCTGGCTCTCAATGCTGACCGACGCAATTCCGCAATCTCGGCAGTCCACCAGTACACAGGTCGCTTATTGCACCGGGATCTTCCGCGAGGCATAGACTCATCGCAAGCGGAGACGATTAGTCCCATCATGGATGTAACTAACACCTCTGCATGAGCCACACTAGTTGCGGGGGGAACCACCGGTGTTCCTCGTAAGATGGCTTCATTGAATTTTGCCACGTCCAATTTTTTAATATTCCATCGAACGGGCACTTGACGAAACGCGGCTACTTGTCTCTGATGACCATCCAGGACATCAAAAATAATGTACTGGTGGTCACTGCCCGTGTAATCCTCCAGAACTCTCCAGGCTCTGATCCTTGGCAAAAGGGACTCAGATGCAAGGGTTATGTCTGGGATCGTTCCCCGCATCCCAGGGCGCCGGAAAGTTGGCGTGTTTCCCTCGTTGACGACAACGAGTCCGGCTCTGGCAGCAAAGTCCAGAATGTACTTGCCCCGGGAATTGGTGAGGGTCATTCCCCACTCGACAGCCCTAGCATTAAAATCCCCACCCACGACGACGTGTCCTGTGGTATTGCGCACGCTCTCTTCCAGGCGGTCTATCTTCTCACGAAATTCACGGATGGCCTCGTTGGGAGTGAGGTAGACACTAAAGTAAGTGACATCCCGACACCGAACCCAAACGAAACCTCGGCCCTTCGCGTGACCCCGTACTTGTACTTTCGCTGCATTACGCGCCCAGAATGCGCGTTCTTAGGTAATTTAATTGTAATTACATTCCTAATGGTTATCAACCTAAAAACAGAACCTTTCCTTCCATGTTATTCTTATGGATAATACATTCAATATACATATTGCTTATTAATGCTAATTAATTAATTTTATAGTAACCTTTTAAGTAAATACCTAAATCTCTTAACACCTCGGCACCCATTTATGTTCATTGTAAATTTCTTACCTTTCATGGATTGATTTGAATAAATGTTTTATGAATAAATTCAAAAGTAGCCTATAGTTTGCAGGTTTGTGCAACTAGAGTATTTTTCGTAAATCATGATAACAACTTAGAATGAATTCAAAATTACTGAACTACTGAACTATTGTTGTTTAAGGAGTTATTTTGTAGTAGTAGTACAGTAGTAATCATCGGGGAGGCACCCTTTATGTCCCCAACTATTCTGAGACAATAAACGGCCATTTTGTAGACTCAAAAACATAAATTTTGAAAACATAGTCGCCAACAAGTCCTTCAGTATAAGTTACCCGCTTGGACCCTCGCCCGATTGTCTTTTCCACTTGTTCACACGTAATTTGTAGGCCCCTGAATACATGGTTTGACCTAGAAATAATTAGAACACAAATGAAACCATTGTAGTTTGATAGTAAAAAGTATTGTAAATAACATATCAAAAGTCTCCAAAAATATCTTTGGTGGAACACCACCATTTTTTCAAAATGGCGGCCAAATCCAGTAGTTTTTAGCTTTTTATTGAAATTCTGACTTTCCAGTCCAAATTGGTGAAAAGTCGTAAATACATTTTATTTTCCTCCTGAAATTACCTTTAAAATGATACCAAATACATGTACGTACAACCAAAAATAAACCCCGCAGAAATAATAAAATATTTCAAATAAATTTTTCAAATAAATTAATGTAATAATCCAAGCAAACTAATAAAACAGACACAGGGATCATATAACAATTTGCAAGTAAACGTTTTATGGTTTTATTTTTATTTTGTGGTGTGCAGAGTGACATATTAAAAGTTCCAAAAATCAGTCCACGGGAAACCCCTAAATTAATTATATAAAATGGCGGCTTTTCCCAATATTGGACAAATTTAGCAAAAAGAGATACCGAATACTTTTTTGCACATTTTTCGAGATATTGACTTGGGACTACCGCCAATATTTATTAGGTCATTAGTACTGTACTTCATTTTTATAGGGGACACGTTTTTGGCCGCCATCTTGGATCCGCCATATTGGACAAATATTTTTTTAATGTAATGATAGTGTTGTGACACATAATTTCAAACCACATTCTTATACTGATTTCAATGCTGAAATCCATTTTTAAATACCTTTTTTAGTTTAGAAGATATGTTCAAACGAAAACTCTCACCCATACATTTCTTACGGACGTTTCGTAGTTTGATAATTTTTTCAGATTATTTTTCTTATATATCCAGTTCTTATTAACGGTTGCAATTCGTTCTGGCCTTAAAATATTCAGTATTGTAAGGGTTTCCATTTGAGCTCTTGAGCATTAAAATGAGTCGAGTTAAAGACCAGCTAAGAACCTCAGAACAATATCAATTTTAACTTTTTTAGAAATACATTTTTATTAAAAGATTTATAACTCGGGTTGTTAATACGTCACCATGTTCTTTCTGGTCTCAAATTACTCAGTAAGGTAATTCTGAGCAATTACTTGGTCAACCCCATTTTTTTTTCATACTTTACTACGGTCATCAGGATGTTCTTATAAAACAAGAAACATATAATTTAAGCCCCGCAAGGCCATCGTACAGGTTGCAGAGCGATAAGAACTTTTAAATTCCAAGCGATAACAGTGGCTTGCAGGAGACGCGCGGAAGGCCAGTTGGATGAGGACAAAGAACCCGGCGATTACTGAGGTAATTTCTATTTGTATATAACATATATTAACTTTCCCGGGCTGAATTATGTTTTTTTTAGTTTCACATACATCTCTAAAGCCAGTTGCGACAGTACCGATATGTTTGGTTAGGTTAGGTTAGGTAAGGTTAGGTTAATTCATAACCTAACTTAACCTAACCTTACCTAACCTAACTTAACCTTGCGGGGCTTAAATTATATGTTTATTGTTTTCTAAGAACATCCTGATGACCGTAGTATAGTATGAATAAAACTGGGGTTGACCAAGTAATTGCGCAGAATTACCTTCAGGGTATGTTTTGCTTTGATTTTATTAATTATTAAACAAAATCTGACAATTTTAAAATGAGTCATGGATCTTAATTTAACATTAAAATGTATTTATTTTTAAATTTGTCTTTTTGGACGTATATCCCCAATTCTAAATCAATCCCAAAACTCTTTATAGTCCTAAATAATTCGTAACATTGTTGACTTTTATTTTAGCTATGGATTACTTATTGGGTTCGTGATATATGTCCTTAACCAAAGACAAATTTCTAAAAAAAATAAATTACTGTCAAATAAAGATTCATGACTCATTTCAAAATTTTCAGATTTTATTTAGCGATTGATAAAATTAAAGAAAAACATTTACAGAATAATTTAAGACCAGAAAGAACTTGGTGAGTTATTAACAACCCGAGTTATAAATATTTTAATAAAAATATATTTCTAAAAAGTTAAAATTGATATTGTTCTGAGGTTTGTAGCTGGTCTTTAACTCGTCTGATTTTAATGCTCAAGAGCTCAAATGGAAGCCCTTACAATACTGAATATTTTAAGGCCAGAACGAACTGCAACCGTTAATAAGAACTGGATATATAAGAAAAATAATCTGAAAAAAATTATCAAACTACGAAACGTCCATAAGAAATGTATAGGGGAGAGTTTTTGTTTGAACTTATCTTCTAAACTAAAAAAGATATATAAAAACGGATTTCGGTATTGAAATTAGTGTAAAAATGTAGTTTGAAATGATATGTCACAATACTATCATTACATTAAAAAAATATATCTATGTCCAATATGGCGGATCCAAGATGGCGGACAAAACCGCGTTTCCTATTAAATTGAAGTACTAATGACCTAATAAATATCGGCGGTGGTCCCAAGTCAGTTTCTCAAAAATTGTTCATACAAAATGCATGTAGTATCTTTTTCCAAATTTTTCCAATGTTGGGAAAATCCGCCATTTTAAATTGTGATTTCAGTGGTTTTCTCGTGCACCGATTTTGGCAACTTTTAGTATGTTGTTCTGCAAACCCAACACTACAAAACAAAACCATAAAACGTTTTCTTGCAATTTTTTTAAGGTCATATCCTATATTTCTCTGACTAGGACTATTACGTTAATTTTATAAAAAATACTAATATTTTAAATATTTTATTATTTATACGGGGTTTATTTTTGGTTGTAGGTACATGTATTTGGTATTATTTTAAAGGTAATTTCAGGGGGAAAATAAAATGTATTTACGACTTTTCACCAATATTGACTGGAAAGTCAGAATTTCGATAAAAAGCAAAAAACTACTGGATTTGACCGCCATTTTGGAAAAAAGGTGGTGTTCCACCAAAGATATTTTTGGAGACTTTTGATATGTTATTCACAATACCTTTCACTATTGAATAACAATGGTTTCATCTGTGTTCTAATTATTTCTAGGTTTTGCTATTTTTTTCTTATTTTAAGGCGCCTATTGGCTCCCACACCAACCTCGGCGACATTCGATTAGCGAGTAGCGACGTCCCGATATTGCCAATTTGGGGATAAGAGGCTCAGTAGATTGTTTCTTGCAATACAACTGTATGGAATTGTTGGGCCAGTGATAGTTAAATGCCACTCTACAAAAAAATCTGTATCAAAATATTGTTCAACGTGATTATGCTCTGTGTGATTTTGTGTTTAACGATCTTCGTATGATCCTTATAAATTCAAACGGCTTTAAATGCTATCTCATATTGGCACATTTCTTCAGATTGTAGACCTTTTATTGTCTGGGATCCTGAATATCATCCAACATTTTTAAGATTCCGTTCTTAGCCTCATTAATATATATATATACATATATATCTATAAGTATAAAAGAGGATGTTTGTATATTTGTTTGGCAGTGATAAACTCAGACACCGCTGAACCGATTGCCACGAAATATGGTACATACGTGTAGAATTTCATGGAATAGGTTTATACACCATCAATTTCGTGATCCGTCCAATCGGCTCCGCCCCAGTGGCTCTGGAGTTTCCCATGTTAACCTTATGAGAAATGGAATTAATGAATCTTAACAGCTGTTTCAATTAAACAAGTTGGTTCTGTTCTATGATGTTCAATAGAATTAAAGTTACAAGGATTACCAACAGGGTGCAGCACTATTATTTCTTTTACATTTATGACAACAGCTAATTTGCAACCAAAAGGTGAGTGAGCGTAGCGAACGAACTTCAACCTGGAGGCGAGTTAGCGTAGCGAACGAGCTAACCTGAAGGCAAGTGAGCGTAGCGAACGAGCTAACCTGAAAGCAAGTGAGCGCTGCGAACGAGCTCCAACCTAAAGGTGAGTGAGCGTAGCGAACGAACTTCAACCAGGACGTGATTGAGTCATGCGAACGAGATCATCTTGAAAATTAAGAAGTTAAACGGGGCAAAGCCCGCGGGTTACAGCTAGTATGTATATATATTTGTTCAAAATTTATGGAGCATTGATAAATTGATAATACATAAAATCTGGAACAACCGTCACCCACAACATAATTTGAACTGAAGTGATAATTCAAATTTAAATATAATTTTTAACAACCATTGGCATAAAATATTAGTTTCGAACTAAATCTTTTTGCACCACGTAATAAGGTGAACATAGATCTTACTAAGAAAGCTAATAGATGATACATGTACAGCAGTTTTTTCTTTGGCGTTATCATTGACTATTGGATACAGGCGTTATGGTCGCCATTTGCTTCTTAGTGAGCAGATAAATTATCGATTATGTTTACACATTAATGTTTAACTTTAAATTTGTTAATTTTTTGAGGAAAGCCATTTGTGTCCTCATAATTTCGGTTAGTTATTATAATTACAAAAGTCAAACAAATATGAAGCTAAATCTGTCAGTACTTCTTTATCAACTACAAATACAAGAAACGAACATGATGGTAACAAAGAACAATATATTACACGAATTCCATAACCACACATTAGGTTGGAGTTAAATTATAAATGTCCGTAAAGCCACATCCTGCCTGAGGTAACGTACCACATAAACAGATTTTTATTGTAGAGCCAGAGGTAGTTAGGAAACGTTTGTTTGTTTAGTTATCTAAATCTGGAACAAATGTTTACAAAAAGAGACTTGTGTTAAAATAATCTTCAACTAGTGTACCTGTTGCTCGAATTCGAGCAATTGCTAAGTAGGCTATTACAGGCGTTAATTTAAAACGAATAACAGTCATAATTTCTGTTGACTTTAATAGGTTCGACTCAAAGATTATGGAAATACTCAAGATGTATATAACAGATCGATATAATCAACATTTCTTGTAAATAGTGTTTTCTACAATTAGCCTTACTCATAACCGCATTAGGTTGTCCATAATAACGATTTTAAATAAAAAAACCATTATTTATATTTCTTCTCCTTGGTGGTGTTTTATGAATTTCCTATGTTTCCATAGTTTGCAAATCGACTCTTTCAATGATTACTAAGAAATACAGCACAGTGTTAATTCAGTTTTCTTTTTAGTAGGCCTATATCAAACTACCCAGGCTCTATCGCTTTTTTCCAATGTAATATTTACACCAACCCAAATTCAAGTAGTAAATATTTCATTTCAACCAAGTCAGTAAATGTTTGTAGCAAACTCCTCTTCCCACCACCACCCCTGGCTTAAGTCTGGGACTTATTTGCCAGGCCACTTCCCCATGAAAATCTTTATTTTTAGGCTTCAGACACTTCAATCCTCGTCCAGACACATTATGTGTCCAAAAGCCTAACAGCACAACTCCCTTCCCCATACCGCCCTGAGGGATAGGGATCATTGAGATTCGCTCTAACCTTTCCTCTCCCTTTCATGGGCAAGTTTTCATTCCTTTTCTTCTCAGTTTTTGTTTGTTTATTTTTTTTAAATTTAAAAGCCTTATCATGTATTTTCTGTTTTTTCCTAATTCCCTAGCTACTTTTCTAAACGTCTCAATTGTTTCCTTGTCACTCATCATGTTTTATTTTCTCAACTCTTGACCTCTCTTATCCAAGACTTATTCCTGTTCTCTCCTATTTGTCTCCTGAAGTGAACAATTTATAAATACGTGACTCGTGGTTTTTATTTCTCCACATCTACATACTTCCTCTCTCTTCCACCAGGTGAAATCTCCACAAATTTGCCTTTAAATTTTCCATGTCCTGTGACAAACTGCATTTCATAATGGCCCAGTCTCTTTCTGATGTTAGGTATACAGGGTTGCAAATTTGTGGATACCCCTAGTTAACTTTTTAATGGGTGACATTAGGAAAACTTAACTCCACATACCTTCATAAAAAATAAAACTGCACTTTTTGGACGGTATCCCAATTTTTCCCGGGACCCCAAAATGGGGTATTTTGGGGGTAGCTCCAAAATTTTAAATGTAAAGCCCCATCGAGTGACACCTCATTTTAAAGGTCTTTATTAAAGAAGAACATCAGCGAAAACTAGAGGTCTCTATCTCAACCCAGTACGACATGGCGGTCATTTTAAATTGTCATCAGCATGAGAGAAACTCTAAATGAGGTTAAATTGTACGATGAATTTTCAAATGACCGCCATGTCGTACCGGGTTGAGATAGAGACCTCTAGTTTTCTCTGATATTCTTCTTTAATGAAGGCCTTTAAAATGAGGTGTCACTCGATGGGGTTTTACATTTAAAATTGTTGAGCTGCCCCCAAAATACCCCATTTCGGGGTCCCGGGCAAAATTGTGATACCGACCAAAAAGTGTATTTTTGTTTCTTATAAAGGTATGCGGAGTTTAGTTTTCCTGGTATAACCCGCTAAAAAGTTAATATGGGATATTGATGCCTACATTTAAATGGGTTCTCTCAGGCTGATGAAAATTTAAAATGACCGCCATGTCGTACTGGGTTGAGATAGAGACCTCTAGTTTTCGCTGATATTTTTCTTTAATAAAGGCCTTTAAAATGAGGTGTCACTCGATGGGGCTTTACATTTAAAATTTTGAAGCTACCCCCAAAATACCCCATTTTGGGGTCCTGGGAAAAATTGGGATACCATCCAAAAAGTGCAGTTTTATTTTTTATGAAGGTATGTGGGGTTTAGTTTTCCTGGTGTCACCCATTAAAAAGTTAACTAGGGGTATCCACACATTTGCCCAACCCTGTATATCAGAACGTTTACCTTTAAAACTTGCTACCAGTACACTATCGCCGAACATTCGGGTCAGATTGCGACCACGAATGTTGACGAATGTGGAGCCCGAACCATCCCGAACTAACCAAGTACACTATCGGCTAACTTCGGCCGAACTGTGCTGAACCCAATATTGCGTATTCGCGGTAAAACATTCGCACACAATTGTGTGCAACATGGACGCTAACGTCGAAGGATATTCAATTCTAGAAAATTCTAGAGGAAATTCTGTAATTTTCGTTTGGTGTTAGACACCACTACTTGAATGTATCCTAAGTTTCTTACTTCTCTGTGATTTAATAATTTAAAATTAATGCTTGTTTTTTCATTAAAATGCTTGTTTTCTTTAACGATAATGTATACATGTATATATTCAATTTAATTATCCCACGGTCACAAAACAGGCTCACTAAGGTATAGTTCCAAAAATAACAGCGTTTCCTATTAGAATACTCCATACTTTGTACAATTAATTTATCTATATAAGATCTAGTAGAAAATAATTAAATAACAGAAACTAAAAGTAACTCTTAATTACACAACCACTGCAGTAAATACTGTATAAAGAGAGCGTCCTTGACTACGAATGACCAGACGAATGACAGCGAGTGTGTACTGGCTATGTTCGTGTCCGTCTGCGCTCGGCATTCGTCCTAGATCGTCTCCTTTGATTCGCGACGGGAGACCGCCAAAAAAGCGAGCGCACCTGAACACGAATGTTGGCGATGCGAACCACCCCAAATGTACACGAGTACACCTTACATGCCTCGCCTGCAGTACACTATCGCCGAATGTAGACGAACTAAGACGAGCGCGATAGTGTACTCGGTGTGCTCGTGTACATTTGGGGTAGTTCGCATCGCCAACATTCGTGTTCGGGTGCGCTCGCTTTTTTGGCGGTCTCCCGTCGCGAATCAAAGGAGACGAACTAGGACGAATGCCGAGCGCAGACGGGCACGAACACAGCCAGTACACACTCGCTGTCATTCGTACTCACGGACGCTCTTTTTACTGCACTTAACTGCAGTGGTTGTGTAGTTACTTTTAGTTTTTGTTATTTAATTAGGCCTATTTACTACTAGATCTTATATAGATAAATTAAACAAAGTAGGTATTTAGTGTTCTAATTAGGAAACAATGTTATTTTTTAACTATAGGCCTACCATAGTGAGCCTGTTCTGTGACCGTGGGATAATTTAATTGTATATATACATATATAGAATATAACTTAAGAAAACAAACATTGTAATAAATACCCCCGCCACAGCAAACCTGACGACTAAGCGAATTTCCATTTGTCTGAATCGATTTTCATTAAATATTTAAATAACATAAGGTTTAATGATTACCTAGGTTTGCTGCTACAAGGAAACTAATAAAGTCGGTTTTTTTAGTCAAATATTAATAGCTTAGTGTAAAATAAATTAATTTGCCAAGTTTGATCAAAATATATCCATAAACAAGCAAACTACAACATTTTACAATATTCTCCATAAGAATAACATGGGAATTTTAAATTTACAACTTTTTTATTTTATTAAGCTCTTTAAAAAGGTCAAAAGAGAAATTGGGAAATTTTGTGATTTGAGGGTCAAAAGTGAGAAAAACCAATTTTTGCCCCATAAAACCCCCCGTAAAACCCCGTTCCCATGGTCCGATCATGCTGGTTTGCGAACTCATTCAAGTTTTTCCCGCTATACACCTTTAAACCAAATTTAATCAAAATCGGACATAAATTACTCAAGTTATTGCGTTCACGGAAACATATGTATATATACATATATACAAGTTTGAACGAATGGTGTTTTTGGCCTCTGGGGACATCAAAATGAAATAATAAATCGGTCCCGGGCCTAGGTCTTACCATGCCACCTACGGTAATAGCTACTTCCCTATAGGGAAATTCGCTAAAATGTTATAATTAATTTTAAAGTATTAAACCACAGAGAAGTAAGAAAAATATTATACATTCAAGTGGTGTCTTAACACCAAACGACAATTATAGAATTTCCTCTAAAATTTTCTAGAATAGTCTTCAAAGTTAGCGTGTTGCAAACATTTTGGTGCGAATGTTTTCCGCGAATTCACAATATTGGGTTCAGCACAGTTCGACCGAAGTTAGCCGATAGTGTACTTGATTAGTTAGGGATGGTTCGGGCTGCACATTCGTCAACATTCGTGGTCGCAATCTGACCCGAACATTCGGCGAAACATTCAGGCAAATGTTCGGCGATAGTGTACTGGTAGCACACTATCGCGTTCGTCTTGGTTCGCCTACATTCGGCGACAGTGTACTGCAGGCAAATTAAAGCTAGTCTCCATTATGTCGAACGTTTTTTTTGTTATGTTTTAAATTTGTGCAAATAAAAACTGGTTTAAAACAGTGAATCTTTTCAAATAATCTAAAAAATCTTTTTCTACGGTCACCCGACAAAGTTGGCTTCCTTGTACTGTTTATAGTACAGAAAGCTGCTAATTGCTGCATATTTATACTTTGCCGTACGGTTTATACTTTGTCGTACGGTTTATACTTTGCCGCACACCAGGATTCCAACGAAACAACACAAAACAGCGTGGTTCTATTATGGACGTAATCCGTGTACGCTTGGAAATAGGTTGGCAACACTTAAAGATAATAATACTATGAGCAGCTGATTGACTATTATAACTACGATTTAACCTGTCATTTCGTGTTTATAGTTTCGGTATTTCTGAACTTTCTGGACTTTTCTTTTAAACGTTTTTAAAACATTCCTACGATCTTAATAAACAAGAAAATACCTTTAAAGCATTTTTTTAGGCGCGGAAACCACTTCAAATTGCAAAAACATACGGAACTATATTCTCAAAACGCGGAGCACATTTCTTGCCGAGGATAAATAGCGGAGTGATACGGACTGCGGGTACTACTTTCTCTAGGGCACCATTTGTGTTGCCAGCTGAACCTAAAAACGTGTTGTATAGTGTTTGAAAGACTAATTATTTATTTGCTCAATAGTGACTGTAGGAAAAATATAATGTGTAACACGAGTGAAAAAGGCCTTTGCTGCACTCGAGATCAACAACATGCTCTCGTGTGCAGCAAAGTGCCACTTTCACCACTAGTTACACAAATAACCTTTTAGCACATGTCTCCAATTTTTAATATAACCAGCTATTTCAAATATTAGTGTCAATTTCAAAGAATTCATCTGTTCAAACGTAAACAAACATTTTCTCCCTAAGAATATCATGGGAACTTTGAAGGCCGCTGGGGCAGAGCCCTGATGGAATTCCAAAGTTTTTTTGTTTGATGGCAAAACTACATGCTAAGACCTTTCTAACGACACCTTGGACATGGTGATCGATAGCACCACCGCTCCAAAACAATTATGACAAAAATATTCCTAGCGTATTAAAAATATATAGATTGTGTCCATTGCTCAGGACCAAGCAGTGGAATTTAAACGAGCTCGAAGATAATTTTGAATACAATTCGAAATATAGATAGATTTTTAGAGGATGGACATTTTCATATCCCTATTATTATTTTTTTTCAATCATGTGTTAGATATAGTTAACTTTGAATTTTATCTTTGTGCATTGAGAAGAAGTTTCTAGTCTAAAATCTTGACTGTATTTTGAAATAATTTGTTTTTGTCTTCAGATGGATTTGTATAACCTATATAAGTCAGAAATAAGTAGGAAAGAAAATACAATCACATCAATACGCTTATAAATGTATTATTAAATATGACATCATAAAAGTACAGTTTAGAATATCAATGAATTTCCTATGTAGGTACCAAGCTATTACGGTAGGTCTCATGGTACTCAGGGTAAAATATGGACCTAGAACTTTTAACTTTTTTCAATTTAGTTCATGTGCGCGTCCGTTAGTACGATGACTCGAGAAAAAATTATCCGATTTTTATTAAATTCGGTATAAACTTGTGAACCTAAATTTATTCGTACAAGTCCCCGAACCAGTGTGATCGGATATGGGAACGGGTGTTTATGGGGGGTTTTATGGGGTAAAAATAGGTTTTTCCCATTTTTTACCCAAAAAACATAAAATTTAGCAATATCTTTCCAAACTATTATGAAGAGCTTAAAAACAAATAAATTACTGTAGTATACTGACGCGTTGTTATGCGTTTTATAGTTAGAGAAAAGTTCTAAAAACCTTAAATAAATGTAAAACTCTCATGTTATTATCATGGAGTAAACTGACGTAGTTTGCTCGTTTATGAAAATAGTTGATCAAACTTAAAAAAATATTTATTTCATACTAAACTATTAAAATTTTACAAAAAATTCCTTCATTCCCTGTAAAAGCAAACAAAAGTACCAGGCAAATGGAAATTCGCTTAGTCTGCAGGGTTGCTGTGGAGGGGTTATTGGTTTTTGTTCTGGTGTATTTTTGCACACAATTTAATAACACTCTTGTCATAAAGCATTGGCCTCGATTAAATATATATTTAACTACTATTACTGTACTACCTTTTGTGATTTTAATGTTAGGTTTCTACAGTTGATAGCCTTAGTTAAATTGTATTCCAGTGATTTTAAATTGAAAGATTCAATTATGGGCTCATAAAAAACGCTGCAACTTAGTTCCTTAGCTATTTTGTTCATTCCATAAATATTTTAATTCATCTATTTATATATCTTTAAAAATGTTTATTTGTCTGAATACCTGGCGCGATATTTATTCTGGATCCCTCTGCAGAGAAGTAAGTAGTGTAACGTACTTTCTCAGGTTTTTACCTTTGTACAGCATTTAGACCTTTTCGGGGATTTTAGGACTCAGATTGACTGAACACTTGCATGGATTACAACACATTTATTATTTCAGGACTATTTACACAAAAACTATACACAATATATACAAATCTCTTCTGTTCGTGAAGCCCAACCTGTGGCTTCTCCCACTTGCTCCACGGCTCTCAGGAGTCCTAACAGCACGGCTCTACCCTTCTCCTCTCGGCTCAGGCAGACCTTTTCTCACGGCTCCTGCAGTCCTCTCCTCGGCTCCTGCAGTTCTCTCCTTTCGGCTCCTGCAGTCCTCTCCTCTCGGCTCCTGCAGTCCTCTCCTCTCGGCTCCTGCAGTCCCCTTCTCTCAGCTCCTGCAGTCCTCTAACTGGCTCCGTCTCGGGAAGTGCTGGGCGGCTCACCAACCAGAGCCCAAACGCAGCAGCTCCACACGATGCCACCAGTCTCGCTGTCGGACGTCAGCTCCTCTGTCTCGAGAAGTGCTGGGCGGCTCACCAACCAGAGCCCAAACGCAGCAGCTCCTTACAAGGTCGCCTGTCCCACTGTCGGATGCGGACTGCCCGAGAAGTGCTGGGCGGATCGCTGTCCCAAGCGCAGCAGCTCCTCGCGATGTCACCAGCAACGCTGACGGATGTCGACTGCCATCTCTCCTAGACGGCACTGCTCTTACATAGTGGAGGTGGGCCTCTTAATCCCCCTCCAGACGGATTCATGGTCCCGGGAGGCAGCTCCATTGGCCACCGGGGACTTAAACGGAAATAAAACGGATGCTGGGGCTCAACACGCCAACCAGCTGCACCAGGCTCAACACGCCTCTAGTGCCGGAACGGAATGTACCGGGCTCAACACGCCTCTAGTACGGGAACGGAATGCACCGAGCTCAACACGCCTCTAGTGCTGGGGAACGGGAAGCACCGAGCTCAACACGCCTCTAGTGCTGGGGGACGGGATGCACCGAGCTCAACACGCCTCTAGTGCGGGGGGACGGGATGCACCGAGCTCAACACGCCTCTAGTGCGGGGGAACGGGAAGCACCGAGCTCAACACGCCTCTAGTGCTGGGGGACAGGATGCACCGAGCTCAACACGCCTCTAGTGCGGGGGAACGGGAAGCACCGAGCTCAACACGCCTCTAGTGCGGGGGGACGGGATGCACCGAGCTCAACACGCCTCTAGTGCGGGGGAACGGGAAGCACCGAGCTCAACACGCCTCTAGTGCTGGGGGACGGGATGTACCGAGCTCAACACGCCTCTAGTGCTGGGGACGGGATGCACCGAGCTCAACACGCCTCTAGTGCGGGGGAACGGGAAGCACCGAGCTCAACACGCCTCTAGTGCTGGGGGACGGGATGCACCGAGCTCAACACGCCTCTAGTGCTGGGGACGGGATGCACCGAGCTCAACACGCCTCTAGTGCTGGGGGACGGGAAGCACCGAGCTCAACACGCCTCTAGTGCTGGGGGACGGGAAGCACCGAGCTCAACACGCCTCTAGTGCTGGGGGACGGGAAGCACCGAGCTCAACACGCCTCTAGTGCTGGGGGACGGGAAGCACCGAGCTCAACACGCCTCTAGTGCTGGGGACGGGATGCACCGAGCTCAACACGCCTCTAGTGCGGGGAAGGGACCCACCGGTGGCGCCTACCGGCGGGGGCGGGCCCGGAGGCCCAACTCCCGAAGTCCCCCAAGGATGCTCCTTATATAGGGCCAGGAAGTGCTTCGAGAGTGGGGGAAGGTACCCAGTACCCAGCGAAAGTCCTGCGCACTTTTCCCTCAGCACTTTCCCTCAGAAATTTTCCCTCGGGTCACTGAGCACCTTTTCCTGGTACTTTCCCTCAGGTCTTTCCCTCAGTACTTTTCCCTCATGTCACCGAGTACCTTTCCTGGTGTTTACCTCAGGTCTTTTGAAACACTTCATTACACTCCCCCCTTTCTTTATGAAAACAAAAGAAAAGAAAAAAATTTCTTTCTTAAAACCAATATCCCATTCCAGGTCAAAATAAATAATGAGCTCCTTTCAACTAACTACAACTCTTCAAATATGAAAAAAATCTTCTTCACAAAATGCAAATCATAACAGCAACTTCTCAAACGACATTTAAAATTAAACCAATTTATACAGTTTTCCCTTAGTGTCTATAATACTTTACTTTCATTGTCCTATCTCTGAATTTGCGCTCTCTCCTTTGAGGCTTCTGATCCTCCTTTTGCCATTTCTTAAGCGAAAACGACTTTTCTTTCTCAAATGTAGCATTTACAATCTGAGGTTTCCCCAGAATTGTCCCTTTAAAATCTCTGGTATTGGGAACAAAATTTGATCCTCTATCTGGCAGAAATGTTTCATCTCTTTCTACGTAAAAATTTAGATTTAATTTAGGTTCGGAAAAACAGAATATAGGACAACTGTCAGTGGTACTCACGGTTTCCTTCCCTGCCTCTGGCACCTGTTGTATTGTGGTCATCGATTCTTCTTTACCAACTATTGCTGAAGATACAGTTGTCTCACATGGGGGATCCAGATAACTCTTAGTGCAACTACTGATAGTGTGCTTGTCATCTATGGTCGCAGAAGTCGGTGGACGCACAATTTTCTTCAGCACCTCCTGTAACTCATTAACTTTTCGTTTATAAATCCATGATGATTGAAAATTCACGTTATCTTTTTGTGTATGTGGACTTTGGGATTTAAAGTCGTCACCAGACATTATGTTGATAATTTGCCTAACCTTTTTCTAGTTTCAATGAGTCCACCCCTGGTCTGTTGTACAAGTGTCAGTCAATCAGGTCCCTGTTCGGGCGCCAAAATATGTAACGTACTTTCTCAGGTTTTTACCTTTGTACAGCATTTAGACCTTTTCGGGGATTTTAGGACTCAGATTGACTGAACACTTGCATGGATTACAACACATTTATTATTTCAGGACTATTTACACAAAAACTATACACAATATATACAAATCTCTTCTGTTCGTGAAGCCCAACCTGTGGCTTCTCCCACTTGCTCCACGGCTCTCAGGAGTCCTAACAGCACGGCTCTACCCTTCTCCTCTCGGCTCAGGCAGACCTTTTCTCACGGCTCCTGCAGTCCTCTCCTCGGCTCCTGCAGTTCTCTCCTTTCGGCTCCTGCAGTCCTCTCCTCTCGGCTCCTGCAGTCCTCTCCTCTCGGCTCCTGCAGTCCCCTTCTCTCAGCTCCTGCAGTCCTCTAACTGGCTCCGTCTCGGGAAGTGCTGGGCGGCTCACCAACCAGAGCCCAAACGCAGCAGCTCCACACGATGCCACCAGTCTCGCTGTCGGACGTCAGCTCCTCTGTCTCGAGAAGTGCTGGGCGGCTCACCAACCAGAGCCCAAACGCAGCAGCTCCTTACAAGGTCGCCTGTCCCACTGTCGGATGCGGACTGCCCGAGAAGTGCTGGGCGGATCGCTGTCCCAAGCGCAGCAGCTCCTCGCGATGTCACCAGCAACGCTGACGGATGTCGACTGCCATCTCTCCTAGACGGCACTGCTCTTACATAGTGGAGGTGGGCCTCTTAATCCCCCTCCAGACGGATTCATGGTCCCGGGAGGCAGCTCCATTGGCCACCGGGGACTTAAACGGAAATAAAACGGATGCTGGGGCTCAACACGCCAACCAGCTGCACCAGGCTCAACACGCCTCTAGTGCCGGAACGGAATGTACCGGGCTCAACACGCCTCTAGTACGGGAACGGAATGCACCGAGCTCAACACGCCTCTAGTGCTGGGGAACGGGAAGCACCGAGCTCAACACGCCTCTAGTGCTGGGGGACGGGATGCACCGAGCTCAACACGCCTCTAGTGCGGGGGGACGGGATGCACCGAGCTCAACACGCCTCTAGTGCGGGGGAACGGGAAGCACCGAGCTCAACACGCCTCTAGTGCTGGGGGACAGGATGCACCGAGCTCAACACGCCTCTAGTGCGGGGGAACGGGAAGCACCGAGCTCAACACGCCTCTAGTGCGGGGGGACGGGATGCACCGAGCTCAACACGCCTCTAGTGCGGGGGAACGGGAAGCACCGAGCTCAACACGCCTCTAGTGCTGGGGGACGGGATGTACCGAGCTCAACACGCCTCTAGTGCTGGGGACGGGATGCACCGAGCTCAACACGCCTCTAGTGCGGGGGAACGGGAAGCACCGAGCTCAACACGCCTCTAGTGCTGGGGGACGGGATGCACCGAGCTCAACACGCCTCTAGTGCTGGGGACGGGATGCACCGAGCTCAACACGCCTCTAGTGCTGGGGGACGGGAAGCACCGAGCTCAACACGCCTCTAGTGCTGGGGGACGGGAAGCACCGAGCTCAACACGCCTCTAGTGCTGGGGGACGGGAAGCACCGAGCTCAACACGCCTCTAGTGCTGGGGGACGGGAAGCACCGAGCTCAACACGCCTCTAGTGCTGGGGACGGGATGCACCGAGCTCAACACGCCTCTAGTGCGGGGAAGGGACCCACCGGTGGCGCCTACCGGCGGGGGCGGGCCCGGAGGCCCAACTCCCGAAGTCCCCCAAGGATGCTCCTTATATAGGGCCAGGAAGTGCTTCGAGAGTGGGGGAAGGTACCCAGTACCCAGCGAAAGTCCTGCGCACTTTTCCCTCAGCACTTTCCCTCAGAAATTTTCCCTCGGGTCACTGAGCACCTTTTCCTGGTACTTTCCCTCAGGTCTTTCCCTCAGTACTTTTCCCTCATGTCACCGAGTACCTTTCCTGGTGTTTACCTCAGGTCTTTTGAAACACTTCATTACAGTAGACATGGACATGAGCTCTTTGTGATTTCTCTAACTAATAACTAAAAGTAAAATTCACTCAATAAGTCTAGATAAGATATTGTAGTTTTAATTAGTTGGTAAATTTTAATCACGTCTCATAAAACATTTACGGGGGATTTGTCCGTTAATTCGAGCCAATTGTGATCCTGGAGCCAGAGGTAAATATTTGGGATGTGGAGACATCATCCAATTTGATGGGCTATTAGGGAATGAGGCCTGTCGGTATCGAGCGGTGAGGGCAGTAGGGGAAGTTGGGGGAGTTCTGGTACAGAAGGTGGAGGGGTTGGTGACGTCAACATGACGTCATCACGGGGCTGTAGACGTCACCGTTCACATCGGCTCCACGTCCACGTGTCCGCTCTCTGATATAGCCGGATAGCGGATGTGACACAAGCTTTCACATTTCTTATAGTTTTTGTCACTGGAACTTTTAATTGGTGTTTGATTAAAGATGGAAATATCAGTTTGTTAAAGATGGTGGTTTTAATTTTTGAACTAGAAAATGTCATATATAATTTTGAGTGCCAAAAACAACACAAAAACTACTTGGAAAAGTAGTCTGTTTTAAACTATTTCTATGATCTGATCGAAAATTAACTACTCGAGTCTTGTCCATGTTCAAGGAGAGCCCATTTACTCTAAACCAGTTACTTAAAGCGGCCCATTAATGTTGGTTTCCTTTGATATATATCCTTCAAGTATGCAGAGGGTATCCATTTCTTGTATCCACTTATTAAAAAAGTTATCGAGAAACATTATGATTTCTAAACTGGACAAAGCATTATTCGGAAAGTTAGTACATGCAAACAATTTGATCGAATAATTAAATGATATGCAATATTGTATAGGCAAAGAGAAGGATTAAAAAAAGTGGCTAAAAAAATATCCTCACATTTCCGGACGTTTTTCTTGGTATTAAAAAATGCTCTCGTATTGCCTCTAAAACGCCCAAAATCCCGTATCTTTCTTATTGCCACTACTGTGGTTCCACTTAAAAAGTTGACAGTCCGAAATAAGAAGTTTGCACAGATCACTTGCAGTTGAAGACTTTTGGGACAAACAAGGAAGACCAAGGATTATGTATGGTACACTTTTATATGGCCAAAACAATTACATTTCTGATGTATTTCAATACTTAAAAAAATAAAACCTATGTAAAATATAAGATAAGAGACCGACAAAAATAAAAGTGAAATTGAAAAAAGTAAGACTAAATGTTTGAGGGAAAACCTGGTTAAGTTTGTTTTATTACAAAATATCAAATATTTCTTAGATTTTCTATCCCCTTTACAAACACATTACAGTATCTCAATTTTTTTTTTATTTTCACTCCAATGGTAAAGACATGATTGATACATGAACATTACTATCTTATACTAACTTATATTAATGAATCGAAAGTTAATAGGTAATTACCAATTCGTATATACCAAAGGCAAAAATGTGGTTCGGATTCCACTATAAACTGTAGGTCCCTTAGTTGCCATTAGCTGTATGGGCTATTAATTAACAGCTGTGTCTGAGGAATATGTCGGCCTTAGTCACTAACAAGACTACAAGATCGCGCCTCTCATCCTACACTCATCTCCATTCATACTTGGCTTAAAATACCTACTTTATATGGTCGCCATTTCACTAAAAAGTATTAAAGTATTAATGCAATAAATAACAAACCTTATCAGTAAAGTAAAAATGTGCAATAAATGACTAACTAAACAGTATGTACAAATTACAAAGAGTTTAACAAAGAAAGAAAGAGAGAACCTTAAGTTGACATGCACATTGGTTGATAAATATATTATATACCTTATAAATATTACGACCTAGGTATCTAATTCTAATGCTTATATGGTCCCCTCAATTTTCAAACACCAAGTAAGTTTTTTTTATTTATTTACAGAATGCCATTACATCATAAAATGGCAGGACATTTGTCAATCAAATGCATTATAATACTTAAATCTAAATAGTAAAAAGTCCAAATAAAATAAATTCAACACTTAACCCTCCCAATTTCCACTTAAAAATTCATTTAAAGAATCAAATATTTTCCTCATCAACGAGTCTTTGCATTTTTGTTTGTACTTTTTTGGGTTTGCGATGTTTTTTTTTTTATATTATCAGGAATCAAGTTATACAATTTTGGTCCAATATATTAAGATGATGCTTCAAAAACTGATAAATCTTTGGCTAGTGGGCTTAATTAGGTTCTTACGTCTAGTGTTATACCTATGGTTTGTGTGACCCTCCCTGAAAATGGACAAATTGTTGAATACTCAAAACGATGCTTCTAAATTATACATGTCATAAAATGTCAGAACGCGAAAAGCCTGAAAGATGATTTTGCATGGACATATTCGAGGTACCTAAGCTATGATTCTAAGTGCCTTCTTTTTAAGCCTAAAAATATTTTTACCATGGCAAGAATATTCCCAGAAAGTATTCCGTATGACATTAAAGATGAAAAATATGAATGACAAACTGTTAATTCAGTTTTAGAATCTTTAACTTAAGAAATTGTAAAAAAAAATTCTGAAGAAAGTTTTTTCCGTAGTTTGTCAATGTGAGGAAGCCAGTAAACATTTTCGTTTATATGAATACCCAAAAATTGACTGTCTCCTCAGACATTAATTGAGAATTTAGAAAAAGTGGTCTGTTTTAAACTATTTCTATGATCTGATCAAAGATTAACTACTTGAGTCTTGTCCATGTTCAAGGAGAGCCCATTTACTCTAAACCAGTCACTTAAAGTGGCCAATTCTGTATCTACTGTGTGCTGCAGGGATTCAACATTGGGTCCCTTGCATAACAGAATTGTGTCATCAGCAAACTGAAATATATCCATCTTTTACACGTTTGGTCATTATATAAATAAGAAAAAGACAGGGGATTAATATTGATCCCTGAGTCAACTTTTTCCCAATCTAATCAGAATTTATAGTATGTCAAAATTTGATAATTTTAGTCCTTTGATATCTATCCCTGAAGTATGTATAGTGTATCCATTTCTTGTATCCATTTATTAAAAAAGTAATCGAGAAACATTATGATTTCTAAACTGGACACAGCATTATTCGGAAAGTAAATAGCAATACGTCTTAATAACACTTGAAACATTTGCACTTATACAGTTTTATACACTTATACGGTTTTATAAAAGACAGTAAATATACACAAAATATGGAACGGTGATCGATTTTGATTGGGCACTCCAATCACGTTCAAGTCCAATATAGTACAGTTATATTAGGTAAAAATACCCCTCTACCTGGAAATAATTTTCTATATGAGAAAACTTTGCATGTGTAGTACTAGCACCCAGTAACATGATATTAAAAATCAACATTCGTGCGTGCTCGAATATGTGCTAACGCTGCCATCTTAGGAAAATGGCTGCGGATTTTCAATTTTTGGACATATTTCACTAACAGTTGGAAATACAGAAATATCATTGAAACAAAAGTTAGAGAAGACACAAAAGTACATATTTTAGCCTTCATAACTGTTGTCCTATCTATGTACACAATCTGTCGGTTGCTCACATCAACCACACAACGATTTTGATTAAAAAAAGGCGACAACTTTAACATGGGGATGGAACAGGGCGGGTTACACACTGGTATCGCGGATATGATGTCGCCGATATTTCTGATGTCGCGGACATGATGTCTGCGACATGTAATAAAATGCAACCATGGGAAGAGGCACGTGCTAGCGACATGAAAGTGAAGGAATCACATCATTCATCAGTTTAAATAATGTCATCGTCAGAAGAAGATGATATGTTGTTGCTGTTGTTCTTTCTACAAAAACATTAAAGATAACTTCATGGTAATTTTTCCAAAATACATTGTAATTAATTGCATTACAGTACTTACGTAATTTCCTTATAGTGTCAATTGAAGTATTATAATATCACAATACTACATTCCACACCATAATGGCAATAAAGTAAGTAAAAAAGCACCAAAACTACTAGAAACGTGTTCTGCGCATGCGCGGGCCCAAGAGACACGAGACATGTCTGTCCAAACACCGATCGGTTGGTTCGCTCGAGACACGCGTCTGCGACACGAGTCCTGGGCAACGTGTCTGCGACACTGGTGTGTAAAGCTCCATAAGATAACATAGGTTGGTTTTCGAGGGGCACGTCGCGGGCACGAAAAATATCGGCGACATCATATCCGCGATACCGGTGTGTAACCCGCCAGTATAATAATATCAATCGATGGTACTGCAAGTATATGTGTTAAATTCATTGCATTCCAGACATTAAGAAAAACATGTGTTATAATGTAAATAGCAAACGGCTACAACGGTACGAAAATAATATGCACTAAGAAACATAATATAATAATAATCACGATTGATCGTTTCAATTAATTGTTAACTAGTGTACCTGTTGCTCGAATTCGAGCAATTGCGAAGCATTACAGGCGACTCAAAGATTATGGAAATACTCGCGATCTACACAACAGTTAGTTATAATCAAAATCTTTTGTAAATATCTTTTTTTTTTCAAAAAGTTGATCTTGTTTTTTTAGTGTTTTTAGTGTAAAAGAAAACATTATTATTTCTATTTCGTCTACTTGGTTGTGTTCTATGACTTTTTCTATGTTTCTATTGTTTGCAAATCGGTTATTTCAATGATTGCTCAAGAAATGTAGCACAGTGTTAATTCAGTTTTATTTTTAGCCTATATCAAATTGTCCAGGATTTCTTGCTCTTTTACATTGTAATAATTACACCAACCCAAGTTTCTTCTACAGATGCAATATTCCAAAGAATATCATCTACGTACAATCTCCAAGAAGTAGTAAAAAAGGCAGAAACCAACCCATACAATAGATATAAGTTAACTCAATAACATTATATTGCAAAACATGACACGATGCAGAAGAAAATCTATTTTGAAATCAGAAAAATCCGCTGTACTTCATTTTGACAAATTCAATAAATCACAATTTAAATATTAACAGCTGTTGCATTAAAAAGTATTGTACAATTATGCATATGGTCGTAATGTAAACAAATCTGAAGAGGCAACTTTAAAGGCTTCTGGGGCAGAGCCCCAAGGGAATTTACCTCTTTCCTCTTTTGATGGCTCATCTACAAAGACCTTTGTTTAGAGACCCCTACCAAGTTTCTACGCCCAGCCGTTCTCTCAAATTAGCTGTGACAAAAACCCCGTTTTCCTCCATAAGAATAACATGGGATGGGAATTTAAAGGCCACGGGGGCAGAGCCCCAAGGGAATTCACCATATTTCTCTTTTGATGGCTCATCTACAGACCAAGACCTTTCTTTAGACACCTCTACCGAGTTTCTACACCCAGCCGTTCTCTCAAAATAACTGTGACAAAGAAAAACAGTTTCAAATTAATATATAGATTTTTCTTATGTTGTCTGGCTACAGCCCAGGGCGCAGATAGGCCAAACCAAGACGGCATCGTTTTTGCATTCGCAGAAAGGAAGGCGTTGTGTGTTTTGGCATCCTACCGTCCTATTCGTAAATAATCATAGTTGATCGCAAACCTATTATACTTTGTCACTATATACATGACAACAATTAACTTAACACACTATCCTGAGTATTTACTCAACTTTATTTATATTATAAACTGTTTATGACGAGACTATCGTTAGGTTTGGTTCTATAGGTTATTGCTAAATATTATAGCAATTTATAACGGACGTTTGCATAAGGGAACGTTAGAACTGTATGTCTAATTTTACTTTTCAATTGCAGAATAAATATTGCCACGATCAATCATTTATTGATGATGATAATTGTTCCCAATTTGTGAAATAAACGTGTTCAAAACTATTTTAATACCGTTCCTCGATTATTTTGTCTCCTTGTTTCAATCAGCACTCAATCGATTGTACTATATAATGTGTATTGAAGTTTTTAAGTGTGGGAAACTTAAAATTTGATTTGTAATGAATAAAAAATATAATCTAAAAATAAAAATTCAAGTTTTACTATTGACTGTAAAACATACCATAAAATGGTTTATAGTAAATGGTCTTACTGTATAGTCGAATTAATTGTCAAATGATTTGTACTCAGATCTCTGCAGCGCATATTGTCTACTGAAAATGAGCCGTATCAATTATCAGCACATAGTAGAAAGTGATTCTGCTATTTTCCATGGCCATACGTTGAAAAGTAAAAGTTAAGGAATCAATGTTGTGAGCATGTCCAAGTAGATGGGGCCAGTTTCGACTACCCCCTCCCCCCTCCACGGATAAGTGTGCCTCAGGGACAGATACTGAAGGGCAACAGGCCTCTTACATGATTGTCTCTTACCTTTAATATGAAAACGAAATAATCTTTTCCCTACATATTACGTTCGTAAGCTACAAGCATCGAGCACGAATTAAAAATATTTTGACGTAGCCTACTTAATCCCTTTGGCATTTCATATGTGCTTTGTATTGTATAATTACTGTTGTTATTGGTTAGTCTTGAAAATTGCGTTTACAGATTTTTGTATGTCCCTAAGAAAAGTATTGGCAATGGATATTTGAACAGTCGAAAAGGCAAATAAATGTATATAGTGTGCAACAAAAGTACAACGCCTTACAGTTGGTATATTTCCTTATAGGGTGTTTCAGAACTCCCTACCAATATTTAAGAGCATTGTTACCAGGTAAGAATCATATCTAAATATCATATTTAAATTGTCCGGAAGTCCTTAGCTACTCACTCAGCCGCCATTTTGTTTTTACACAACAATTCTACTAGTAGATTATTAATATATGTAATCTACTAGATTTTTTGTTGTATAAACGCATTGAGCATATTAATAGTCCATTGCACTCGGAACACTCAGTTTTATGGAATTCCCTTTGATTTAATTTAAGCAGCTTTGTAGCAAAACACCATCAGTAAATTTAAAATATCACGACACTCTTAGTGTAACCAAGCGTAAACTGCGTACAACCAATGACTATCAATATAGTCACTATATAGTTTACCATGATATCAATATAATTACTTAAGTATACCATGACATCAATATAGTCACTATAGTATACCATGACATCAATATAGTCACTATATACCATGACTATCAAAATAGTCACTATAGTATACCATGATATCAATATAATCACTTTAGTATGCCATGACATCAACATAGTCACTATAGTATACCATGATATCAATATAATCACTTTAGTATACCATGACATCAATATAGTCACTATAGTATACCATGACATCAATATAGTCACTTAAGTATACCATGACATCAATATAGTCACTATATACAATGACTATCAATATAGTCACTATAGTATACCATGCCATCAATATAGTCACTATATACCATGACTATCAATATAGTCACTATAGTATACCATAATATCAATATAATCACTAAAGTATAACATGACTATCAATATAGTCACTATAGTATACCATGATATCAATATAATAACTTTAGTATACCATGACATCAATATAGTCACTATAGTATACCATGAAATCAATATAGTCACTATATACCATGACATCAATATAGTCACTATAGTATACCATGATATCAATATAATCACTTTAGTATACCATGACATCAATATAGTCACTATATACCATGATTATCAATATAGTCACTATAGTATACCATGATATCAATATAATCACTTGAGTATACCATGACATTAATATAGTCACTATAATATACCATGATATCAATATAATCACTTTAGTATACCATGACATCAATATAGTCACTATAGTATACCATGATGTCGATATAATCACTTTAGTATACCATGACATCATTATAGTCTCTATAGTTTGGTATATACTTGGTATATATTACTTGGTAAGTTACAGGGCATAAAACTCTATTTTAACACATATTCAGTGATCCAATAACTCTTCAGGGGGACGGCCCACAAGGAGTCGGAAGAAAATCTTAAACGGAAGCATAGGTCAATATGCACATTAAATTAAAGGTCTTCTTTAGTAGATTACGATGCCGGAAATACAAGCTCAAAAGAATGCCTGAGTCAAAAATGGTAGATGTTCAAAGATTCATTTAATTTACATTGCTATTATACGCTTAATCATCAGGGGGCACAGCCCTAGGAATCGGAAGAAAATTGTTAACGTAAGCATAGGTCGATATGCACATCAAATTAAAGGTCTTCACTAGTAGATTACGATGCCGTAAATACAAGCTCAAAAGAATGCCTGAGTCAAAAATGGTAGATGTTCAAAGATTCATTTAATTTACATTGCTATTATACGCTTAATCATCAGGGGGCACAGCCCTAGGAATCGGAAGAAAATTGTTAACGTAAGCATAGGTCGATATGCACATCAAATTAAAGGTCTTCACTAGTAGATTACGATGCCGTAAATACAAGCTCAAAAGAATGCCTGAGTCAAAAATGGTAGATGTTCAAAGATTCATTTAATTTACATTGCTATTATACGCTTAATCATCAGGGGGCACAGCCCTAGGAATCGGAAGAAAATTGTTAACGTAAGCATAGGTCGATATGCACATCAAATTAAAGGTCTTCACTAGTAGATTACGATGCCGTAAATTCAAGCTCAAAAGAATGCCTGAGTAAAAAAGATTAAAATTGGCGGATTCAAGAAATCTTTGAACATCTGCCATTTTTTACCCAGGCATTCTTTTGAGCTTGAATTTACGGCATCGTAATCTACTAGTGAAGACCTTTAATTCGATGTGCATATTGACCTATGCTTCCATTTAAGATTTTCTTCCGACTCCTTGTGGGCCGTCCCCCTGAAGAGTTATTGGATCACTGAATATGTGTTGAAATAACGTTTTATGCCCTGTAACTTTGTACCATGTATTGTAAATCTATCTGCATTATTTTTTTAAAATATTTATCTGTCCTGGAACTTTTTTACCACCCTGTATAATCACTTTGGTATACCATGACATCAATATAGTCACTATAGTATACCATGATATCAATATAATCACTTAAGTATACCATGACATCATTATAGTCACTATAGTATACCATGACATCAATATAGTCACTATATACCATGACTATCAATATAGTCACTATAGTATACCATGCTATCAATATAATAATTTTAGTATACCATGACATCAATATAGTCACTATAGTATACCATGACATTAATATAGTCACTATATACCATGACTATCAATATAGTCACTATAGTATACCATGATATCAATATAGTCACTATATACCATGACATCAATATAGTCACTATAGTATACCATGATATCAATATAGTCACTATAGTATACCATGACATCAATATAGTCACTATAGTATACCATGACATCAATATATTCATTGGTTGTACCATAGAAAAAACGTTTATCATTATACTTTAATCAATAGCAAGTGTGTAATTATTTTTTAGTTTCAATAACAAATGATAAATATGTATCCAAATGCCGTAATCTGTGGAACGTGTAGAATTTGACTTAAGCCGGCCGATTGTATGTTATTTGTTGATGTTTTATTTACAATTGTAAAATTTATGCCTTAATTAACAATGGGTTTGTTTTCTGGACGTTTTCGCTTACTTATAAATTGGTATAAAGAGCTTAAGGGATAATAGAACAATTCGGGTAAATGTCTTTTTTGTATTACAACCATTTCAACTAAATTGTTGCTTCACAGTGCAACCTGGTGCAATATTATTTAAATATAGGTAGATTTTTCAAGTAAGTACTCTTTAAGCGTAATTTTTAAAAATGTAATCACACAGTTTCATACGCTAGTTATCTACCAGGTAAGAGGTAAAACTTAACTGATTACAACTATTGTCAAAAAGGAAAAAAATCCGATCCAGGACTAAGTTTTAGAATTGATAATCCTAATCTATTTCCTATCTTCTCTCTTAAGATACACAGCCTATTCCGGAACCCTAGCCAGAGCGGGATGAATGGGGGGTGTAACCTTTGACATTTCCACCGCGCACACTCCCGCCCGGCCCACCACCCCACGGGTCGTCCGCGGCCGCGCGCCCAGTCTGGAGTGAACTGTCCTAGGGACGCCCGGCGCGACCCTTTGACATCCCGTCCTGGACCCTAGTAGAGTGTCGGTGGAAACGCAGGTGAATTGATAGTGTGTTTGCGTCAGGTGTTTAGTGGTGTATAGGAACTTGTGTTTGCACCTGATATGGTAAATAGCCGTATGTTGAATAGTTGTCGGAGCTGGGAGTAGACATGTGTTTGTGTCAGCATTGAAACTGATCGTGGTCTGATATTTTTGTAATTTAAGAACGTGAAACATGTTGTTCTGTAGAAAAATATATACTACTAGTAGTCTTCTCGGTATACTATATGTCTTGTACTAATGTTATTTTTCATTTTACGGCCCTCATAAGATAGAGGAATTTAAGCAAAATATGAACTTGTTTGGATGTAACCACGCGTCGTTGGACTAGTATATCTTCTTCTTCGTTTTCACACCTTAAACGTAAAGAAACATTGAAAGATACCCTTTGTGCGAGGTAGACAACTTGGGGAGAGAAGGAGACAACACCACGTCTTGGGGTTGGGTACTAAACATAGGTTTGGGGTTGTATTGTGTCAAGGCAGTCATCACCGAGGTGGATGATTTTATCTATTTCATACGATTGTTTAAAAGTACGAATATGAGGCTCGTGTTTCGATTGAGTATAATAATGGGCGTTCATACATAATCGCACAGATAAAGTACACATGACATGATGAATTTGTGCAGATGCCGAGTTGTTTAATGGGGTTTCATAATTAGTTTGAGCGAATGTTGTGTCATAAATCTTAAGTTATATTTTATATTGTACTATGATCCACCAACGTCCATTCGACGTGAATTGATAGTGGTGCTAAACTTAATCAACAGTTCTTGCAGTAGGCATACGAATTATTTATACCGAAGGCATTGCCCACTAATAAATAAATATAACTGGCGGATGTGCAAATAAATGAAATTTATTCGATAAACCATGGTTACCATGGTTAAACGTTGGTTACATTGCACTTAGTACTTAAGTTCTCAAATTCGACACGAAACATATACAAACACACGGTAAAAGGTGGTTATTTGTAGAGATTTTTTACAGTTTTTTCCAAACCTCTAAAAATGAACATCCCATATTTAACCAGATCCTCCGCTACAAATCGTGTTTGTCCTTCTCTACACCATACATTTATTTACTCATTTCTGGAAATGATCTTTTTAGGTTACCTTAATCATAATTGTGGCCATTATGAATGTGAACCAAGATCTTATCACATTTATAAATAAATAGTGTACCCGTTGCTCGAAATCGAGAAATTACCAAGTGTTACAGGAGTAGGTAATTTCAAATAGCTTACACCCACATACATTTGTACATGTGAAAATGCAGTATCCAACTCTTGATTTTAACTGGCCGTTAGCTTTATTAGTGGCATAGCTAAATATGAAATTACAAAAAATTGAGTTTTTTTATTAATGGATTAAAATTCACTTTGGGTATGAGATATCGTTGCTTAGGCCTACTTGAGGAACCAGTCAAACCAGTCTCTAATGTTGTTATGCAAACGTTGTTCATGTAATTACGTTCCATTAATCAATAAATTTGATAATATTTTACCACTGTTTTTTTTTTTTTTGTATTTGCTGATGTGGTTGCAGTTTACTTAGAGAACAGCATACTTGGGAATAATGAATAGAAATTCTATCGAAAAGCACTATTCGTTAGTTTTTTTGGCTAACTTCTATTTTATTCGTTCGTTTTTAAATTAACTAACTAATAACTTCTATCAGTTACTTTTTACGGGACTAACTAATAACTTGTAACTAGTTAGAATTTTCAACTAACTTTCCCAATTATGCGGAAGCATCTCAAATACGGGTTATTTATTTCACATGATCAGTTAGGGTTGCGTGCGGCCGTGAGAGGTCAGTGCCCTTGTAGACAAACAACGCGGGGGTGGGGAAAGAGAAAGTCAAAGTCCAGTTGCTTTGGAATGCAGTGGGCCTTTGGAAGGGTAGTGACGGCCATTATCAACGAATACCTGTTAATCGCCACCACTGACAATCGCTACCAACTCAAATTTTGCGACAATCGCTACCAGTCTCTACATGCGGCCGTGAGTCACCACCCTCACCGCTACGTGACGACATACCTTAACCAACATACTCCCCTCCCTTCACTAACCAAACCACCCTATTGGGAATGGCCACTGAAGTAACACCTATAGTGCTATAATTCATTCTGTGTTACAAACGGTTCATAAACGGTTCTGTGTTTACGGTACTATAGTTCATACTACTGTTGTTAGAAACAGAGGTCGACGTCGATTTTTTAATTACATTTTTAGCTGATGTAGTTTGGTTGTAATGTAACTTATACAGTATTGTACGATAGGGGGCTTCCTGCCGCGCCGCACCATGCGGATTCTGCCTCTAATCTCACTTTTAATAAAGTTTAGATATTCAACTTTGGACGTGTACAGAAAAGTTCCTAAACTACTTAGAAAAACACGGAGTACATTTAAATGTTCATAGTTTTATTCTTTGTATTCTTCTAAAAATGAATATTGTTAGCTCTTTTATAAAAATCAATATGGCAGTCAGAATATAAAGGAGCGTTGTTTTAAGAGTTTCAAAAACGATCCTGTGCCTTGATAATTCGTATATTGTAAAACAAAGTCAGAACGTTAGCAAATTTTAATAAAATATTGATACATATTTTAAATTAATTTGTATGTTTTCAGAATTTTTTTACGCCGAAAAGTTTTTGTTGTTAATGATGTAAACTAACTTTTTCGAAGAAGGTTCGGATGTTGGCTGTTGAATATTTGCATCATTGAATCATGCTCCTTCTCATGGGTAAATCTTTACGTACTGTATATATTTTTTTTAATAACACGCTAGTTATTATTATTGCAGAATATAATGCCACAAGACAGTTTTAATAGCCTATTGACCAATTCATTCCGTTGATGCATTGCAATGAGTTAATCTCAAGCTTCTGATCTTTTTGATAGCATAAGCAGGCTATTGTGTTAGTTAACAAAACCACGTGTACTGACTAAAAACAAATAGGGTAAGAATCAATATCAAAAATACATCAATATACATTGTGACGTAAACTTTTGAAATTAACTGTCCTTTGGATTTATCGCTAACTCTCCTTTGGATCGGAACTAGCTAATTCTGGTACGGTACTATGAAGTAGCCGTGATCATAGTATGACATACCCTCCCCCCCCCCCTATTTCCAAGAACGGGCCGGACTGGTAGCGATTGTCACTGGTAGCGAATGTCACTGGTGGCGATTTACAGGACACCTTATCAACACCCCAAGCACTGATGGGTGGGAAGGGGAAATGTTTGTTTGGTGATTGATATATCATCTCAAGTGTCAAAACATTGTCTTTAGTTGATGTTCATTATCTGACAAGTTTTATTTCATTTGTTTATGTTGTAGTAATGTAAAATGTGACAATGTTTGATTAAAACACAAGTACCAGGGGACCGATCTTGCTCGAGGTGTTTGATTTGTTCAAGAGGTAAAAAAGAGAGCTTATAAGCCTACAAATATTTTCAGTCTTACTACGATTAATTAAGTAGTAAAGTCAATTCGTTTTTGTTAGACATCCACTTATCCTCAATTTAGTCTACAAAACTTTTTAATCTGGACGATCAATCTATAAAATGTCCACAATAAGCTTCAATCAATATAAAACTCATGATACATAACATCTGTTATCTGACGACCGTTATTGCATTAAGTCACTGGAATTGTGGAACGTTGCAACTATAATTACGGGATGGTGTAATAACGCATCAATTCGTGCGGTGCATCGTCGAAGAATACAAATCTCCTTGGCCTTTCCTTTAGATTTTTAGTTCAATGTCAGTGTATATTGTTTTGCAGTAAAACTGTTTTTGAACAGTCGTAACTATCCCTTTGGTTAGTAAGACATCATACAATGCAAATGTATTATACAAGCAATTTTCAATAGCATTGAAATTGGAGGAAATCGTAGGAGCCATTTTATAAATCATATCGTGCGCAATCTTTACTCATATTATAGTACATATTAGTAACCAAGATGTGACATTAAAAAATACTTTAAAACAACTGCCCAACGAACAGCTAATTTCTACTAAAACTAACTTTATTTTCTATCAGTTAGTTTTTCAACTAACTAATAACTTCTATCAGTTACTTTTTAAACTAACTAACTTATAACTTCTATCAGTTACTTTTTACGGGACTAACTTATAACTTCTAACTAGTTAGAATTTTTGACTAACTTCCCCAACTATGGAGAACAGACAATATAAAATATTAGGGAACCCGCGCGGCTCAGTAAGATCAACAACGTCAACTTGTTAGAAATTGATTTTCGATATCTCTTATTCGCCTAAATGTCTGCTTTATTTTCATTGATTACTTCTAATGAATGCTAAACATGGTCCTTTAATTCCAGTGAACACGTCTGTAATACATGGTGGCTGAAAAGTAACTTGCACCCCCACCTAACTTTTCAACCATTTGAGAGATTTGAAATCGGTTTGCGGCAACCTTCTTAGATATGAGAGGCTACAATAATTATGGTCAATTTTGAAAATTTTGCCCTTAGGGGTAGCGGGGGTAAGGGGTAGCTCAAAATTTTCAAATGACAAGTATAGTCGAGTTCGGTATCATTTTACAGGTCTTGACGAAACATAACAAATAACATAAAGAAAACCAAAATCAGCTCACTAATATTTAAATGGCGCCCTAAAACGTTTCAAATCCAAATAACCATAAGGGTGGAAAAAATTAACTTGCACCCTCTTTAACTTTTTAACTATTTGAGATATTTGAAATCGGTTTGCGGAAACTTGTTTGGAAATGAAGAGCTACAATAATTATGGCCAGTTTTGAAAATTTTGCCCTTAAGGGTAGCGTGGGTAGGGGGTAGCTCAAAATTTTCAAAGGACAAGTATAGTCGAGTTTGGTATCATTTTACAGGTCTTGACGAAATAAAACAAATAAAATAAAGAAAAAAGAAATCGGACCATTAATAACAAAATGGCAGCTAAAAATGATTGAGACAATGGTTATTTAAAGTAATTTTGAACTGCCATTTTGTTAATAATGGTCCAATTTCTATTTTCTTTATGTTAATTGATATGTTTTGTCAAGACCTAAAAATGATACCAAACTCG
The DNA here is from genome assembly GCF_028750875.1 of Macrosteles quadrilineatus. Taxonomy (NCBI): domain Eukaryota; kingdom Metazoa; phylum Arthropoda; class Insecta; order Hemiptera; family Cicadellidae; genus Macrosteles; species Macrosteles quadrilineatus. Next base: position 19,643,419 of record NW_026542594.1, read on the forward strand.
GCTATACTTGTCATTTGAAAATTTTGAGCTACCCCCTACCCCCGCTACCCTTAAGGGCAAAATTTTCAAAACTGACCATAATTATTGTAGCCCTTCATATCCAAACAAGTTGCCACAAACCAATTTCAAATATCTCAAATAGTAACAAAGTTAAAGAGGGTGCAAGTTAATTTTTTTGCCACCCTCATGGTTATTTGGATTTGAAACGTTTTAGGGCGCCATTTTGTTATTAGTGAGCCGATTTTGGTTTTCTTTATGTCAATATTTATGTTTTGTCAAGACCTGTAAAATGATACCAAACTCGACTATACTTGTCATTTGAAAATTTTGAGCTACCCCCTACCCCCGCTACCCCAAGGGCAAAATTTTCAAAATTGACCATAATTATTGTAGCCCCTCATATCTAAGAAGGTTGCCGCAAACTGATTTCAAATATCTCAAATGGTTGAAAAGTTAAGTGGGGGTGCAAGTTACTTTTCAGCCACCCTGTATATTGCAACAGGTCTGAATAGAAACTTCCTAAAATAAAACGAAAACATCCAATAAAATTCACATTACACATAATTATAACGTTGGTGTCCGGACATCATTAAACGAATCGTCCACACATATCCTTTATATCAATTTCACTGCATCAATCGCTAAATAAATAAGTGTAAACAAAGAAAAGTAAAAACAACAACATATAGTTTGTTTTGTAAACGGTTGAGTCAAAAATAAAATAATATTCATTTGAAAAAAATAACTGGTCACATGTTGAAGGAATTTAAAACGTAAACACGCTAGTAAAGCTAGTGACGTAACTAAAATTGTCTTTGTTCATTATCCATTCCGTTGTAAGTTATAATATCCTTGATAATTAAACCACCCTCATTGAATCAATGTACATCGTTATTCCCCATATTCATTTATTTAAACTATAAAATATCCAGCGCCTCCAAACGTAACCACAACTAAACACACGCCAAACAACTTTTTAGATTTCATCAAAGGATGGTTAGTCTAATTGCAGTATCCTAGGTCAATGATGACGTTGTGTTCAATCTATGTCATTCATCTGTATATCTTTGGATAAAATCCGTCTGAGGTTGTGGTGGTAAAATTTAACATCGTATTCCTGAGGATTCTTGATCTCCTGCTTTATGACATCAATATTTCCGGGCCTAATCCAAACAAAGTTTAGGCATTCAAAAAAATTGATTGTAAACAAAAAGCCACGAAGATGAATTAAAACATGTAAAAATTGTGATTTTCCTACCCTTTCCTAAAAAAGTTGAGCAGTAAAATAATTTGCATATCCTTTTTTTTAAGACTCGTGTACATAGCCTCGACTTGTATACATCGATGGTGTTACTTATCTCGGCGGTCTACTAATCTTACTTATTTCCTATAATCAATGACAAAATCAGAGTAAATAAAATAACCTCATTCTATAGAGCATTTTTATATCTAACCAGCTGTTAGTTAAAAAAAAATATATTGCACTAAAACAAACCGAAGATTACAAAGATTACTTAAAAGAATAATTTGAACATCCTAGTATTTAACTATGTGTATTGAAATAATCTGTCATCCTCTTATCGAAGGATTGAACGTGTCAATGATTAGCATTACACATAGTATAAATAAGTCAACCCTTAGCATGTCTTTTAATCTTATCCAAATGCTGAATTTGTGTTACAAACGCTGAATGTTTACAGCTAATTATGTTAAGCAAATTATATTAATACCAAAAGCCAGTTTAGAATCTTAGCGTCGGCTGCTAGACTTTTCAAAAATTAAAACTTAATTTCCAAAAAACTGGGACTCTAAACTAAATTTATGGCTTCTACATTCCCTAGTTCTCAAAATTATCTTTCTTTCAACACAAAAATCATGAAAATTCGTCGAGTGGTTGATTCAGAATTGTGAAATAAAAAAACCCTGTTACGTTTTAATATTATAGATGAGTAATCTTTAGGTGGCTTACCTCAGTAAAAAAAAAAAATACTGATATTCCAGTTACTGAAGCTTGATATTCAATGGGATGAGCTCACCTTGTACACTCTGTTACTTATTCTTTACAATAAAAAAAAACCCATGAAAGTAAGGTTATTCGATAAAACCCCCTTTGGAACTTGAAATTCGCCTAAAATAATCTACAATTAATTATACTATCTTACTAATAATACTTTCAATTTACTATTAAATTTCAACTTAATCTATAGCTGTTGTTTGTCACTTAAAAATTGTTTCGAAAATACTATTGAAAACATAGCATCGAGGAAAAGAGCAAACAAAAATATTAGTCGAGCTGTTGTTAGCGGCTGGAGGGACTGTTTAAGCAGCTTGTTTTCTTAAATGTCGCGTGCATTTGACAGAAAACCAATCACAATGTTTTAGCTGGTTACGTACATCTTTGTAAAAAGTGGGTAAGCTCGTGTTGTATTGTGATTTATCTTAGTTTAAGTGGGGATTTAGTCTTAATTCTGTGTTTTATACATAATTTGCCTCCAGGATTGATCTATTGACATAAAATGAGGTTATAACCCCGGAACTATAGTCATCGAAGACAATAGAGGACTGATTGACGACAGGTTAGTAACCTCATTTTATGTTAATTCTGTGGTTTTAGGTGGGGATTTATGATGTTGTAGTAGCCATGGTAAAAGATTTGAATATGTGAATGCGATGTTTGATTTTTAACCGACTTCACGACCACCAACAAAAGGAGGAGGTTCTCAATTTGTCTGTGGCAATGTTTTTTTTTTCTATGTATGTTCACCAATTTCTCTGTGATTCGTCTTTTACCGATCAGCGTGGTTCCACCATCAAAATAACCAGGGGAGTTTCTATTTGGTACCATATAGGTATAACATTATGTTTAAATGTAATATTTGTTTCGTGAAAAATGCTTAAAACCTAAAATATTCAACATTTATTTTGTTTATATTTGTGCAGAGAAGTCAATAAATAATAATAATAATATTCCGACAGCTGTTAGTTGAAACCATTTTAATGAAGCTACAGACAGTTCTTCATGAAACAGTTGCTTCGTATTGATTAATAATAATATAAAAAAAAAACAATGATTTATACCTGTAGTTATATATAATCGCCTGCAATATGGACTGGACATCCTATTTAAATGTAGAGTATGTTGTGTCAAAAATCATCATAGAACTGCGCCGACTTGAAATACGTGAGCTTGAATATTACAAAAGTTTTTAATTCTTTTTAGAGCGTTTGAAGTCGGGTTTGTTTTACATAAATTATTTTTCTACATTCGGCTACGCAATTTAATAGGACATTTATATAGTTTATTATTTGTTATTTTACAGAGCAGTATGATAGTCCTATTAAATTGCGTAACTGAATGTATAAAAAAACTGATAACTCGGTTGTTTGGAATTGGATTTAAATTATCTATCTTTTTGATTTGTAGAACAATTTCCTTAATATTTACGGTTTTCATGAAATTTGAAATTTATGATTTTCAATGGCCGCCATATTTAAATGGCTTGAGATATTGGAACGAAACTATCTAAGCTCTTTTTACCTACTAAAATACACATTTATTTAAATTTAGAATTTTCTATATCAAAAAATGCCCAAGATATGAAATAGTTCTTAAAAATCACAAACAGACCGACAAACAAAAATCTAGGCGTTTTCGACCCATACTTATGTGGCAGTTTATGTCTCTAAGACAAACGTGGCGGTTCCTGTATTGACAACTTTATTACGTATATCCATGTGGATCGTTTCTCCGCTGCCGTTGTTCCAACCCGTGTATCTGATCATGATGCGATTAGGATGCTACTGTGGACACAAGACCAACCACCACAGATGAACCTGCTCTTCCGCTGAAAAGAAGCAGGCCTATCAAAGGTTTCGGATTTACTTACTTCATGCATCTAATTAGCACTTTTAATTGGCTTATTTTGTATACAATTAGTGATCCTTCTGATTCTGTTGATATTTTCCTTTCATCATTTGTAGGGATAGTTGATAAGGCTTATCCTTTAGTGCAAAATAAGGTTAAGTTGGGTAAAGGCAATGCACGTGTTAACAAATGGTATACTACTGAATTACACAATCTTAAAAGCTCATGCATTGAAATTTACAGTTCTCTCAAATTAAGTGGCTGTGCCCATGAAGTTTTAAACTTCGCTCAGCGAAGAGTGAATATTTTTCTAACCTTGTAAATCAGTCTGCAGTTAGCTCATTGACCTCCGTAAACACTAAGCCTAAAGTCCGTTTAGGTAATAATTTGAAATTACCTAAACGCCACGTGGGCTAAGACTTAGCCCAAGGAACAAGTCCAGAAAATATGTCCAGACAATTTGGAAAAACTATGTATAATCTATACTACTATAAAAAACTAATTGTGCCTGTCTGTGTGTATGTTAATAAATCACGTAAAACTACGAAACCGATTGGGCTCAAATTTTACAAAAAAAAATGTAGCTACTGTTTTATTTAAGCTACAGTTGAGTGTAAGAACCTTATTTGTTTACTTATCAGCTTACATAAAACTCAGTGTAAAAAAAATAAATTCGTCTTTTTGAGTTTGGCCACCTCTGTGACTGGTAAGATTAGAAAGCGTTGACACACACTTGACTTGAATAATGAATAGGCAAAGCTCCTCCCCTACACGTTGTCATCGCTGCTGTAAGTTTCTCCCCCATTTTTTGTCCCTGCTCATTAGGACCTTTGGTCAGTCTGTATGTTAGAAAAGACCTTTGAACCATTGGGCAATCTGTATGTGGCCACGAATGGCCGATATTTATAGGCATGCACTGTGGATGCGATGCTCCCTGGTGTGGATTAACGTCCGCAATAGTGAGTACTACGACTATCCGCAGTACTATCCTGATAATTAGACCAATTCGTTAATTACAAGGAAAAAATGTGGTTCGGATTGCACTATAAACTCGTACTACATAAACTGTGTCCTCCACCATTGCAAACTCAAATCACCAGGCATCACTGCAATAAGCTCGTTACACCTACACACCAATGCCGTATGAGGACGGGTACACTGCTAGTACAGTAATGAAAATGTATGTATAAATCAGTCATTGAACTTTGTAAGCTAATCAGACAATAATGTTTGTTTCAGTGGCGAGTGGCAAGTGTTGGTGAAGACAGCGATGTGATGAGTCACTCTAGGTCCGCGAGTCCTTCACTGAACACGCTGGTGAGTCACCACTGGGCTTGTCCTCCCCCTGACAAAATCATAACTTAAACATTTATCTAAGCTTTTAAGATTCGAGGCAGTTGAGTACTTGGTCCTATAACAGTCCCAGTGTGGTGCGGTTTCGGCTCCCTGGACTGAAACATCTCGATATGTTTTATAATTTGCTTATGTCTGAGTAGCCGAGTGGTTACATGAAATCTGCGTTGGTTCGATTCCAAGCGAGATCGTTTGCAGACCCCCAAAAGGCATTATTTGTCATTAGTCTATGAATTTATAGTAGCAAAAACAAAATGGTCGACGTTAGATAATAACAAGACAAGGGTTTGAACAGTCTGCTGCTTTCAAAATTTGGCGTAGATACAGCTGTTAAATATTTTTTTTATGTTTTCCTTTTGCTAACTAAAATATATACAGTGTGTTTAAAAATAACTAGTGTAGATGTTGCTCGAAATCGAGCAATTACAAAGAAGTAAAGTTGTTAAAAGTAGTGATTTAAAATCAAATAGGCCTAACTTATTTAAAAACTAATAAATGTCATAATTTCCGATGAGTTTAAAAGACTCAAGTCATAGATTACTTACAACGGTTCCATATAATTGACATTTCTTGTAAATCTATATCTATTTACTTATTTAATACGCAAGCAGGTTTTTTGTGACAATTACTCCTCCGAAACTATTGAACCGATTGACAAGTTTTTGGTGTCATTGGAAAGAGCGTAACGTGAAGTTGTGCAGGAAACTTTCTTTTTAGGGAAATAATTAGAGAGTGAGGCCCTGGGGCCCTTTAAAGTTTCGTATTTCTCCATAAGGATAACATGGGAGATAATTTTTATTTACACAAACATATGTTTGTTACTTGAAAATAGTCAAAGTTTACTACATAATAATTGCTGTGTATTATGACTGTTAATGTATACTACATTTCAATCAAGGATTGTGTACCTTAAAGTTTACTCATAATGGATCTCACTACTTTATTTTAATGCTGGGAATAGTAAAATTTAGTTGAGAATAAGTTACCATGATTTAGAAAACCTTATTATAATAATTGATGTATTTAAAATCACAAATCTTTGACATTACTAATTCATTAGAAACGAAACAGCTGATCGTGAAATCAAATAAATCATCTATTTCATGTAAATAATGTTTTTACACAAACATAGTTTTTTTTAACCAATAACTTGATTCTTTTTTACTTGGGTGTATTTTGAGTTAGCAGTTTTGAAAGCACCAAGCCAAGTAACTTCTATCTAATTTTCTATGTAAACTAACAGTATTAATGAATTACTACATGAACTTGAAAAGTTAGGTAATTAATTGTCAGTATGCCAAGAGGAAGAAGAGTGAGTCCTCGAAAACAGACGAAGGCGGAGACACCCATCTAGAAATTCCAACTGAGTTTTTAAATATAGAGGTCAGTGGATTGCCAAGACACAGATTATACTAATAAAAGGGGGCAGTGGTTTTATTGATATTAATACATCAAAAAGGGCCTCACAAGGCTTCATGTGATCAGAACGGTTAACAACAATGTAAAGTAGAATGTAAAGTCCTAACTGGAACAAGTGAGTAGGGACATATTTTGATTTCGAGGATAAAAATTTGCCCGTCTGAAACAAACTTACCTTTTAAAATGGAAAGATGCTAATTTCGGTTATCTTTGGCATTTGCAGCACAAGAATACAGCTAAAAATGACTGGACTGCTTCCCTTCTATTATTACTGTATTTAATTTTCGACTTCGAGTCAATATATTTAACGCGATGAATTTGTTTTCTAAATTCATATGTTTTTTGCGGGGCATTGAGCCGCACAGGTTCACTAGTTATTTTATAATTTCCAAAAGCTGATCTGGTTTTTAGTGTATTCTACACATATTTCCCACTTATAGCCGCATTAGGTTGTCCATGTTGATCTTCGTCAATGATAATGTAGTCTGCAACTACCCATTGTCCGCCAGTACGTTTACAAATTTCAGTCATTTTTTATAGCGATAACATTTTGTTCACATTACTTAAGAACTGCCTGATTTTCTGCATAACCTCTCTATCACAATTGTATTTGCTTCAATTGGCAATAATTTGGCTAGTTATTGTTATAACGTAAGTTATATCATTGAGTATACACGTATACTCAATTATATACTTGTATACTTAATGGTTATATTTACCAGAAAAAAATGCAGAATTGAAAGGCCTAATGTTGTTCAGATGGTTTTTTGTTTCCCTTAAATGTGAATAATGCAAATCCTTCAATGAAAGTTTTATTGAGGTTTCTTGGATGTAGTCATATTATTTTAAAATCACTTGACTTTTATGAAAACATATTTAATGACCTTGTCGTAACAGTTTAATTCAGCCTTAGAGTGTTTTCCTTTGCCTATCATCATAAGGTTAAGTCCGTGTTTCCTACAAAATAGTAACACTTCGGCCAACATCCTTGTTAATTGTTTGTGTGAATCTTCATATTGTAGGCGTTCTTGATTATATAGGAGGTAAAATATATCAAATTGCCCAGGCTTTCTCGACTTTTTACATTTTAAATTAAAATAGTTAATATTTAATTTCAACAAAATCAGTAAATGTCCAATGCGTTTAGTTGAATTGAAAAATAAATACAGCAATTAAATTGTACAGCTGATCAAAATGTAAACAAGTATGTTCTTCACAAAGATAACATGGGAACTTTCAAAGCCACTAGGGCAAAGCCCAAGGGACTTTTTCAAAAATGTAAGACCAGTTTGCAAATCTACGCGACACGTTCTTTCCAATGAGACGTCAATGGATAAAATCGGTTAAAAAATGGCGGAGTAGTTCAACCGACATGTAGCGTATTAATTATATAGATGGTTTTTAGAACGCCATTCCTCTGTTTTCCCCTTGTAATCGATCCCTGCGCATATGTGTAAATTACCTTTCTTAGAATAACGTCTGTTTAAACAGCAGGGTTTGTCTTTGGTATTACCCGAGTAAAACGTAATATCCTCTTTAATTTCTTGATAAGCATTTTTTTAGATAATAAATAATGATGATTACTATATATATATATATATTAATAGGCAAGCATGTTTATTGGAAACCTTTTTTCTCAGCTCGTGTGCATCGCAGGAAAAATCTACGCATACTATTTGAAATATATTTGCCTGTAGATGTACCCTTTATAAATTAAAATAGGCTCAAAAATAAGCACAAAAAATGAATTTAAAATGTTAAAATAATTAACATTTGCCTTATGGGTTGCCATGCTGGTTACGTAATAACAACGAAATAAAAAATACCCCCGCCGCAGCAAACCTGCAGACTAAGCGAATTTCCATTTGCCTGATTGGATTTACACTAAAATGTCTCCTTAAAAATATCACATTTATTCCCATTTAAATAACATTAGTTTAACGAGTACTTAGGTTTGCTGCAAAAGGGAGGGTAAAAAGGTGTTTTTTTTTGTAAAATGTTAATAGTTTAGTATGAAATGAATGCATTTCCCAAATTTGATCAAAATATGATCATAAACAAGAAAACTACAACAGGTTACTTATTCTCCATAAAAATAACATGGGAATTTTAAATTTACAGTTTTTTGGAATTTTCTCCGTAACCATTAGGCGCATAATAACGCTTCAATATACTAAATTATTTGTTTTTTTAAGCTCTACAAAATGGTTTGAAGAGAAAATGCTAAATTTTAAGTTTTTAGGGTAAAAAATGGGAAAACCCAAATTTTGTCCCATAAAACCCCCCATAAACCCCTTTTCCCATAGTCCGATCATGCTGGTTCGCGAACTCGTTCGAATAAACGTAGGTTTACACGTTTGTACCAAATTTCATCAAAATCGGATGATTTTTGCTCGAGTTATCGCGCTAACGGACACACATATATATATATACTAGCTGACCCGGCGAACTTCGTATCGCCTAAGTTATAGGTTTCCCCTAAGACAGACCGACCCGGCAGACGTTGTCTTGCCTTTGACTATTTATAATTAAAGTACCGTTACGTTTAATTTTCAAGATGATCTCGTTCGCATCGCTCAATCACGTCCTGGTTGAAGTTCGTTCGCTACGCTCACTCACCTTTGGGTTGGAGCTCGTTCGCTACGCTCACTCACCTTTAGGTTGGAGCTCGTTCGCTGCGCTCACTTGCCTTCAGGTTAGCTCGTTCGCTACGCTAACTCGCCTCCAGGTTGAAGTTCGTTCGCTACGCTCACTCACCTTTTGGTTGCAAATTAGCTGTTGTCATAAATGTAAAAGAAATAATAGTGCTGCACCCTGTTGGTAATCCTTGTAACTTTAATGCTATTGAACATCATAGAACAGAACCAACTTGTTTAATTGAAACAGCTGTTAAGATTCATTAATTCCATTTCTCATAAGGTTAACATGGGAAACTCCAGAGCCACTGGGGCGGAGCCCTTTTAAGAATTTCGAAACGGGAAATAGTTTACGTCCAATTCGCATACCTACAGAATTTACACACCAAATTTCATAACGATCGGTGAAGTCGTTCCGGAGGAGTTTGCAGACAAACACTGTGACACGAGAATTTTATATATTAGATATATATATGTGTCCGTTAGTGATAACTCGAGCAAAAATTATCCGATTTTGATGAAATTTGGTATAAATGTGTAAACCTACATTTATTCGAACGAGTTTGCAAACCAGCATGATCGGACTATGGGAACAGGGGTTTATGGGGGGTTTTATGGGGTAAAAATGGGTTTTTCTAATTTTTCACTCTGAAAACATAAAATTTTGCAATTTCTTTCTAAACCATTTTGTAGAGCTCAAAAAAACAAATAATTTAGTATATTTAAGCATTGTTGCATGCCTAATGGTTACGCAAAAATCGCAAAGTAGTGTAAATTTAAAATTACCATGTTATTCTTATGGAGAATAAATACAGTGTTGTAGCTTGCTTGTCTATGGACATATTTTAATGAAATTTTGAAATTTTGTTTACTTCATACTAAGCTATTAATATTTCAATAAAAACCCCCTATTTTCTTCCCTGTAGCAGCAAACCTAAGTACTCATTAATATTAATGATATTTAAATAGGAAATAAATCTGACAATTTTAAGGGAATAATTTAGTGGAATTCCAGATGTGTAGATGGAAATTCGCTTAGTCTGCAGGTTTTGCTGCGGCGGGGGTATTTAGTTATTTAGCGTTTATATAATAGGAATATGACCAAAAAATTGTTTATATATACCTACATATATATTATATATACATATATAAATTTCGGAGTGGGGGAAAGAAAAGCTTAAATAACTTTTTTATTTATTAATATATTTGAAAAAAACTAAGTATTTTCATGTTCCTTACAACCTACTGTAACTTTAATGGTATAATAACCATAGTAACGCAATTGTTACAAAAATTATAGCAATTTTCATAAAGTGTAAAAAATTTGACCTTAAACTTTTACCAAAAATATTTAAAAATATATTTATTTTTGATTGTATAAGGCTTATTATACCATTAAATATAGTTCATAGTATGGGGATGATGTGGTAAAATTTTGAATTGGCTATCTCAAATACTTTTGATTTTATTTAACAAGATGTTAAAAAAATACGACTTTTGGGAAATTGCGTCCAAAGTCCGCGAACACCTGGTTTGCCCAAACCAGCTGTTTTCTCAAACAGCTGGTTACATATTATATTCATATAGCTCAGGTGCATTATAGCATTTTTAACTGTTAAGTGTTTATATGTATGTGATAAATATGCCATTTTTATATATACAAATCATTCTTTACTATATTATAGGGAATATATAGATGATTAAAAAAATAAAACTAAAAATCCGAAAATTCTCACTTTTGTTTTGTGGTCAAGGTACCAATAGTAAATATGGTCAGATATGCATGAAACTTCACATGGATATTGTCAAAAGCATACACAAAAAGAAAATGACATTTTTGGAAAATTGTAAAAAATAAAAAAACACCCATTTTAGTGGTGGCGGATCCCCCTTAAGCAAAATATGGCAATATTCCAAAGTTGCACGTTAGTATCTTTTTAACTGAAACCCGTTAACTCTTGTAATTTGGGGTAGCCATGATAACAGGCTGAGATGAGATTTATTGCATACCATCAAATTTCCGTTATATCTAAACCGCCATCGAAAGAGCTGAAACCGATTTCCATTTATTTGTTGATCCACAATATAAACAAGTAAAAAGAAGATCAACATAGCTCCAAGTTTATCATTATGAGTTAAAATGTTATATCGTGATGATTTAACATCCGACCTACTCAAGTGAGCGTCAGGTGCATTCTGAACATCAACATTCCGAGATTGTAAAATCAGTCGAGAGACCAAGAGACTATTCTGATCACCGTGTCGACCAACTGGTGTAGTAATAGACCAAACCAAACTACGTGTAATACATTGAGTATAAACCTAACCCTAGGTTTATACTCAATGGTGTAATATGTAATCTTGTGTGTTGTTGCACAATCTCTAGCACAGTTTGGCAATGGCAGGGTCCGGGGTGTCGGGTGTGGCACGATCTCTTTGTAGCGGTTATACATCTGTCAAACTGTCGACGTTATCAACTGGTTATCTCTTGATAACAGTCGCTTTGGTACGTCCACGGCCGAGAGAATGTTGTTACTGTACAATATCATTAGAAAAAAAAATTGAATTTGAAGATAAAGTGTGATACTTGCATCTCACCTGGATCCTTAATAATTTTAATTTCAAGATCCTCGTGTTTTATTTTATCCGTATGATTATATTTCTAAATCTTCATGTTTTTACATTTTGTTATTTAGGTTTGTGTGTGTGTCCATGAACACGTCAACTCGAGTAATTATAGCCTTTATTATGATGAAATTTTGCATGAATGTATTAGAGCTGGACACACTTAAATTAGTTCGCGAACCGGCAAGATCGGGTCATTATAGAGGTTTAAAACGTTTCAAAAAAATGTTTTTTTCACCCTTTTTAAGCGCTGGGGGCTTTTATTATTTAAGTTCCAGTAAACTTTCAACTTATTATGATACAGCTGTCCAAATTATGTAAAAAATAGAAAAATTGCATACAAATTTTAAACTCTACCCTTAATAAGAGTGAAACATTGAGTTGATTACAGTGCATTCTGGTATAAAATTTTGGTATTGGTTTGGTGAAATTTGGTATAAAAGTGTAAATCTTCATTTATTCGGACGAGTTCGCGAACCAGCATGATCGGACTATGGGAACGGGGGTTTATGGGGTAAAAATTAAGTTTTCCCATTTTTGACCTTAAAACATACAATTTTGCAATTTCTTTTCAAACCATTTTGTAGAGCTTAATAATAATTTAGTATATTGAAGCTTTATTATGCACCTAATAGTTTAACGGAAAAAAAATAAATTCCCATGATATTCTTATGGAGAATAAGTAAACTGTTGTATTTTGCTTGTTTATGAACTTATTTTGATCAAATTTGGAAAATGTATTCATTTCATACTAAACTATTAACATTCAAAAAACACGTTTTTACCCTCCCTGTTGCAGCAAACCTAAATACTCGTTAAACCAATGCTATTTTAATGAGGAATAAATGGGATATTTTAAGGAGATATTTTGGAGTAAATCCAATCAGGCAAATGGCAATTCGCTTAGTCTGCAGGTTTGCTACGGCGGGGGTATTTTAGCAAATTTCCCTATAGGGAAGTAGCTATTACCGTAGGTGGCATGGTAAGACATAGGCCCGAGACCGGTTTGCCTTTTCATTTTGATGTCCCAGCAGCCGAAAACACCATTCGTTCAAATTTGTATACATGTATATACAGTGTATATATATAAATCCATGTATATATACATATAAATATGGGTGTGTGTGTGTGTGTCCGTGAACACGATAACTTGAGTCATTTTTGTCTGATTTTGATGAAATTTGGTTTGAACGTGTAAGGCGGGATAAACTTGAATGAGTTCGCGAACCAGCATGATAGGACCATGGGAACGGGGTTTTACGGGGGGTTTTATTGGGGGGTATAAATTGGTTTTTCTAATTTTTGACCCTCTAAACACAAAATTTCCCAATTTCTCTCGAGACATTTTTAAAGAGCTTAGAAAAACAAATAGCTTAGTACATCAAAGTGTTTTTGTACAATTATTGGTTACGAAGAAAATTAAAAGAAATGTTATTTTAATATTCCCTTGTTATTCTTATGGATAATTTGTAAAATGGTGTAGTTGGCTTGTTTACAGATATATTTTAATCAAACTTGGTAAATTTACTTATTTTATATCAAGTTATTAATATTTGGCTAAAAACACACACTTTTTACCCTACATGTAGCAGCAAGCCTATGTACTCATAAAACCTAATCTTATATACTAAAAAACTTATGCAAAACTTATGACAGCTAGCCTGACCATACTATTGGACCGAATTACACGCGGTTGGTACCAAATGAAAGATATTTTCCTGTAGATGTGCAGAATCCCTTTATAAATTAAAATAGGCTCGAAAAAGCACGGAAAATAAATTTGATATAAAAAAACATGGGCCTTATGGGTTGCCATTTAAATACATTTGATTGAAAATCTATTCAGGCAACTGGAAATTCGCTTAGTCGGTAGGTTTGCTGCGGCGGGAGTATTTGTATATGCTTATGCTGGGTGGGGACTTTTTGTATATTCTTATGCTGAGTGGGGACTTTTTGTAAAACATTATCCTGGGTGGGGACCTTTTTGTATATGCTCATGCTGGGTGGGGACTTTTTGTATATCCGTATCCTGGATGGGGACTTTTTTGTATATGCTTATGCTGGGTGGGAACTTTTTGTATATTCGTATGCTGGGTGGGGACTTTTTGTATATCCGTACCCTGGGTGGGGACTTTTTTGTATATCTGGGTGGGGACTTTTTTTGTATATGCTTATGCTGGGTGGGGACTTTTTGTATATCCGGATCCTGGGTGGGGACTTTTTGCATATTTATATGCTAGATGACGACTTTTTGTACATCCGTAGGCTGGGTGAGGGCATTTTGTGTGATGGAAACGATACACCACCATCCTAACGGTAAAACAGATTAATAACAATTTAAAGATGTGCCATATTGATAATGCAAATCACTCGTAGAATGTAATGACGATTGGATGGAATTGCAGTAGGGCATATGCTAAAACGTTTAACACTTTGTTAGCTAAATTATATATACTTTTGGATGTTTATTTTTCTTAAAACCAAATTAACAATTTACCTAGTACTTAAAGCTGTTCCTTGTTTACTAACTTTCACTTATTGTTATATGGGATTATTTTCTTGGATAGAAAATTATTAATTCTGATTTTTGATAGGCCAATTAATTATAAATACTATATAAGGGGTGGTGATATATTAAGAACTTAATGTAGACTTAAATAACAAGAAACACTTTTGTTTTTTACCTAAAAAAATATTTAGTATTTTGACGCGTTTTTGTAATCCTAGTGGCCACTGAAAATTCTAAAAAAGTTACTTTTAAAATTCTGATGTTATTCTTAGGGAGAATAATAAACTTTTGTAGTTTGATTGTTTAGGGATATACTTTGATGAAATCTGTCAAATTTGTTTTGTCGTATTAAACTATTAACACTTCAATAAAACCACACTTGATTACCTCCACTGTAGCAGCAAACTTAAGTATTCATGAAAATAGAATTAATGTCATTGAACTAAAGGGACACTAGGAAATAAATCCGACAGTATTTTAAGTGAATATTTTAGAAAAAATCCAACCAGGTAAATGTAAATTAGAGTAGTCTGCAGGTTTGATGCGGCAGGGATGTTTATTTAAAAGTAATCATCAAACATAGTAGGTTGTTTACAAAAATATTAAGAATTAACACATTTTACCTCTTCTTAAAAACCCTACATATATTCCATTCAAATGAGCCTGAATAACAATTATTCAAATAATTTTAAGTTAATTAGGTTTGTTTCATAACATTGTTGATTGTTTAAGACAAACGAAAAAATTAACTAAGGTTTGGATTCAAAGATAAATTTGGAAACAAATAAATAAGCAATGGATTCGTACTGTGTACTGAATCAACACAGGATACGTAAATCTTGTTTCCTTGGGACTTGACAACTTCTTGACCCATACACTAAAAAGAATGATGATAAATAAACCTCAGTACGCCTTATATCTTGCAGTGAGGGGTACACAGTGAGGGGGTAACAGATAAATCGTGTACAAAATATTTAGTGACTCAGAGGGTCGTGTTTGCGTGTGTGTGTATGGTGTGGATGTGTACAGAGCTATATTTTGATTAAATGTGGTATGAGCTGTCCATGGTATCTCCAAGCGGTTTTTTGTTTCATTTTATTTATTTTTTTCAAAGGCGATTTCCCCATAAAAACCGATATAATAACGGGAATATTGGATTTCCTCGAAAATAGCCAGACCGATTTTGATAGAAATTTAGTATGTTATAGTCCTTCAAATTCTAAACAAAATGGTACAAATCCAATTTCCGTACAAATTACGGTTCTAAAGTAACTTATGTTACTTTTCCATTAAAACATCGGATTCTAGGAAAAAATCCAGTTTTGATTAAAATTAACGTTCTGTGGCCCTTTTAGTTCTAAACAAAATAGTGCAACCCCCCTCATTGCTGCAACAATTACGGTTCAAAAGTTATTATTTGCGATTTTTCCCTATAAAATATCTTAGTTACTCCCACCGCTTACCCATGATAAAGGTTATGGTAGAAAGTATGTGTCAGATTGTTGATACAGTTAATTTAATATTAGTATGAAGTATGATTACCGTATATTCAACGATCACTAAAACCAACTGGTTTTATGTTACGTTGGTTATATTCCAATGATCCGCCAAAATGTATCAATCTAAATTATTATTACTAGGGGCACCGAGCAGCGCGATGCTCCGCAGTATTTTTCACAATAGGTATCAAAGATGTAAATCAATTATACAATATAAGAGCATAGTGTTTTACAATATAAGACTTTAACGTATTTTGTGTCAAACATTGACTTTTCAAATCATAGTTAGTTACAATGAACATAAAAGAATATCCCTATAAAGTTAACCTGTGAACATCGATGAATCATAAATTGAATTTAAATTGGATTTTAATTCCTCTAAATTTAGGTTGAAGAGGTCTGGGTTTCCTGGTTGGCAGACAATAGCCATTGTACCCAAGGCGCCTTGGTTAAAGAGATTTTTTGGTGGAAGTACCTACAAACTTAATCCAAATTAAGTCCCTGCACTGATCAAACTCGTAATCGTATTGCATCGTCGAGATTTCCCTGAAGTGCCGCTTTAAGTTCTTATAGCCCAATATAAATATTTAAATATATCGACATACTTTGGATTCAACAGCGAAAACTGCAAAACTCCAGACGTCCTCCATCGATCCTCGTTATCATATCAACAGTTTATTGATTAAAGAATCCACCACTATGTATGTATAGAGAGAATCCCAGTATGATGAAAATCTTTGGGCTGCGAACTGCAACTGTTTTACTGTGTAGTGGTGTCTTGTTGAACTCTCTGCAACTGTAGGCTAATAATACAATAAAATAATATAAGGACAAATAAAAAAATAATAAAATAATATAAGGACGTTTTGTTTTTGATCTTCATTAGTTTCATTAGTCCTCCAGTTTTCAATATTTCTTTTTTGAAGCCGCAGCATTGTATATTCTAAAAAATAAAATAAAATAAAGAATAAATAAATAAATATAAATTAAACTACTGAAAAAAAAAAAAAACTTACTCTACTATAAAAACCAAATTATTCAACCCACACAAAATCTAAATCTTAACGTTTGAGTTTTTAAAGCCTTTATAGTAAAAAAATAAATTAAAATAATACTTTAAATCTGCTTTAGATCTAAGACTTCTCTAAATTAGACGATTATGTATGGTCATTTAACTGTCGGTAAAGGGAAAGTTTAATGTAGATGGAAAATTTAGGAAATTATTTAATATTAAAATCATATAATGCATAAATACCATTTCTTGGAATATTTTAAGTTGTTTGTATGAAAATTAAAACGTCCATCAACAGAAGCGGTGGAAATTACTGAAGGAGGTTTATGAAAGACTGAGGAAGTAAGGAAATGCTACGAGCGATTGGTACATCGAGTTCTTTTATAGTATGATGAAAGGGAAGAGAGGGGTGGATAGAGAGGGGAGATAGTAAGGGTGGGCGAGGAGGTTGTTTTAATGAGAAGTCTCACTAGTCCCATTTTGCTCCTTGAGAACCAGATTCAGTCATCTAAGAAAACAATTTTGGTCCACCAAAGAACTATAGGTTAACTGTATATGTATATATATATATATTATCAAAGTTAGACTATTTAAAAACAAAGTTTAATAGGTACCTATAAATAAGAGGGGATAAAAATAAATGTGATGATGGTTTATCCCCGAAGATCCTCATGAGTTTGTTAAATATATACTCAAAAATGGAGTTACACAGTTGGAAGCACACTGTTCTGGTCTTTACCCTTTGGCGTACCCTTTACTATTTCCCTTTGGATATTACAAGAGTTCTAAATATGTTTCTTAGAAATTGTATAGGGTACAACTTAAGTTGATGCAGTAATGAGATATACGCATATTACAATGATAACAAACCCAACATCCAATAGTCAATGATATTAGTTAAATATTGTAAGAAACAGTCTTCCTGATGATGGTCAATGTTAATGTACGTGCCTAAGCAACGAATTGACATTTCTTGATTCACGTTGTTTTCATGCAGAAGTTAAAATGTCACATGTTGAATATAGTTTTAAAGCTTAAAATGCAGAGAAGTTTTTGTATACTTTGTATATCACAGTTTTTAAGCAAGTTGTGGTGCACTTTTTATTGATTTTTCCTAAATTTGTTCCGAATTCGCAACTGGGCTGTAACAAACTATAGGCTACGTTTTCTGATGGAACATTTAAACGAGATTTAAAAAAAAGAAAAAAAAACATTAACAATGTCATTATGTTGGCTTAAAGTTTAGAAATGTGAGATTTTATCAGGAAATGTCAAAAATTGTTGAACGATCTAAACACGGTTATTGCTAGAAGTAGGAATGAGATGTAACTATCAAAATTGAGTATTTTTATCACAATTTGTGTGCATAATAATGCCTTAAACTCTTTGACACTGACTACCAAACACCCTGTGTGTATTCTCGGTAATATAAAAAAATCATAGCATAATTTGGAAACCTTAGACCATGATTATTCCATAATAACTTAGTAAAGTAGCTCCTTTAGGCTAATGTATTCCGTTAAAAAAAACCGCTAACTATATTCACTGTAATCTTGGCAGTAAAATGTAAGATTTTGATAATGCTTTTGATAATCGAGTACAGTTCTTGAGTTTTGTGCTTATTCCTGGCATTGAGCCAATATCAAGAATCTTCAATATCTTAAGTCCTATGCTGGAAGACACAAAGGGTCCATTGAACGAGTGGACAAAAAAGGTTCAAGCAAAGAAACGATACGATCACCAATAATACAAAGACGGTAAAAAGTGCAAAGATAGAGTGAGAGAATCCAACTAGTATTTAGTTTTTAAGCCATCCAAATTCACGATTAATACATTATATAGTATGAAGTGAAACTTAGGGGTTTAACTGTTGGCAGCAGTGATGATTGCAGACTCGGAGGGTCTTTCTGGAGCTTACGAGGACTCGGTTTATGCCCCATAAAACCCCGATATCTGGCGCTATCCTTAGTCCTTCTCCCAGAGGAGTACAAAATACGCTATCATTACGTCCTTTCCTTTACCAAAGTGTTGATATTTTATATTTAGGTTTTAAGTTCCTAATTCTAGCAAAAATAACTACCTTAATAAAGTAACAACAACCAAACATTTTACCAGGCAAAATTTCTAATTTCCATTTCGTAAAATGACACAAAAAAGAATGGAAGTTGTTCATTTAAAGTACAGTACCCTGTAAAATAAACGCCTAACGACCATCCTAACAACTTACCTACTGTAACACTTTGGGTGAATAACCCTGTATTTGTGTATCAATTTACAACTACTAAATTTTATGAAATTAAACAAGGGCTTGGAATTTATGTTTATGTCAAGGGCAAGTTAAGAGAAAGATCAATGAAAGTATCTCTACATCTATTGACCATGAATCGCTCATAAAAATGATTCATTATTGGGATTGAATGTGAAATCTACATCAAGTGCATGAAGTATCTAAAACTAATGATAGAGATAGGTAGCAGCCAACGATGTGAGTTGTTTATATCGTTGGTAGCAGCTACCTCTAGATTAGAAAGCAACATAGTTAGGATAGTGTAGTAATCTAAATCATGATTTCAAAATTCATGAAAAGTAAATGGTGTGAGCATTCGGCAAAAATATACAATTTATCTCTTCGTTTTGTAACAAAAAATTTTTAATTTTTAAGATGTGTGCCCTAATCCAAACACATTTTAAGTATACACAAATTGTAAACAAATATATACTAGGATTGCATTCATGCCAGTGAAAGCCAGTTGAGCGGAGCGATCACGTATCATGATTAAAGCAATAAATTATAACAATGTATATATATATATATAATTTTATGAATTTTATTATATATATATATATGTACATATATAATACTACTATTTCATCAATTTAACTTATTGGTTTGTATCAGAATTATCAACATCTACAACTTTCATAAGTAAAGATGTTAACATTACATACATTATCGCTAACTAATTTTTCTATGTTTGCTTGCTAATGTCATCTGGTGAACCAACAGTTTTGGTTGAACCCGACCAATCAACATTTTCTCAATCTTGGCCAGATTTGGCAATTCAGACAAATAATCCTACATGGATCCATATCCAGATGTAATTTTGTAAGACTTGCCTGCTGAGAGAATTGCTCAATATGTTTTACATTTCACATATGAAAAGCATTGTTTTCAATCAAGTGCTCTGCATTCAATTATTTTAAGACATTGCCAGAAGAAGTTGTTCGTGCGTTTCGGGCGTTTATTGCTCGTCTTCATTTTCTACAAATATCAGGCAGTTTTTGAGGATGCATTCTGAAATCTTTCTTTTTATGACACTCTTATGCGAATTGGGGTTTCTTTTGTGTGCACGAAAACGCAAACACCCCTACTTTAGGCTAACTTACTTTGGAAATTATATACCCAATGTAGTTTCCAACATGCCGAACAATACAACATGACGACCAAGTGTGTTGTTAACACGATACTATCATACAAGATAAATCAAATTTTACAATAGGTTGAGAATAATTGAACGCGTTGTTTAAACTCAGTGGTAGACCGTGTTTTTTAAATAATAACCAACCTACACAAACATTAATTTAAAAATATTCTTTCTTAGTTAATAACGGCTTATTAAACTTGTTTGTTTAACTCATAATAGCCTATATTTAGATAGAATTATTGATTTCAGAATGCCTAGTTATTTAAATCTGATGATTTATGTAGTTGTTTTAATTCCCAATCGCAGAAGATAATAGTTATTTGTGCAACTAGTGAGAAAAGTGAGCAATTGACTCACTCGAGAGAAATCCTTACTCACGAGCCGTAGGCGAGTGAGGAATGGTTTCTCGAGTGAGGCAATTGTACTTTGAACTCGAGTTGCACATTATACTTTTCCTACAGTTACCATAAAACAAATAAATTGGTGAAGAAACATAACCTATTTTTACACAGAAGTGAACTCTTAATATAACATTTAATGTGAAGTGACAAATACAACAGTACAACAGCTGACCAGCTGATTTACAGCCAGTGCTGCCAACGTATTTCGCTCGCATACGACGTTGCCTGCATGTTACGCGCTCTCTATTTCGTGCCTTCACGTTGCAAATCTGGAGTGAGACAAAGTAATTAGAGTGAGACAATGTTAACATTGTCTCACTGATGAGCGAATTGGCCACTTTGCTTTCTCAAATCAGTGCGAGAACATGTACATTGTTAGGTAACTGTAGGAAAATATTATTTGTTATACCTAATTTAGATTACATAAATAACATCTGTAAAATACTATACCTATTCAATCGGTGGTAGTTTCTAAATAGCGTGTAATACTTTCTCTGTATTATTTTATCCGTGTGGTCATCATCCGAATGTTTATTCTTTGTACTGTGTTTAGGTCGTATATCGGTTTGATTTTAAACATACGCTATGATTCTTTGGATGGACCTTGCTTCAAAATTTGTTATCTGTAACTGTGTCCAAACAGCGTTAGAAAGAAAACTATAAAAATGTCTTCAAAAGAATGATAATTTTGCAACCCGATCGCTTGTGTTTGAAATGAATTGTTTAGAACCACGTACGAGTTGATGCAACTTAGACTGCAGTCAGAAAACTCGACAGTAACATACCGCCACTCAGCTAATCCAATATTGGGGAAGCCTGTCAATAGCCAATAGCCAATACCTGACTGGGTGTGCGAATTGTCACTTTGAATGTGTCGCCTCATAACAATCGTTGTTGTACGAGCGTACAATGTTGGAACGGTACCAAATAATTATGATTTTGATATTAAATGATTCAATG
Organism: Macrosteles quadrilineatus; assembly: GCF_028750875.1. Taxonomy (NCBI): domain Eukaryota; kingdom Metazoa; phylum Arthropoda; class Insecta; order Hemiptera; family Cicadellidae; genus Macrosteles; species Macrosteles quadrilineatus. The sequence continues at coordinate 19,665,123 of NW_026542594.1, forward strand.
ATTTAATCCAATGATTTAATGATTTATTTGGCCATTAAGCAAAAGCAATAGGCTAAGTCACTAACAATACAAAGTAAATAATAAATAGTCCATCTCTTGATTCACAAATAAATGCAAGTTAGATAAATATAATAATAAGGAAACAAATAAAACCATGCAAAACAAAACTGTAGCAAAACCATGCAAAAAAAAAAAAAAAACAGGCAAGAAAATAGCCATGCAAGGCAGTCAGTGCATGAGCATTACCTATAACAAAACTGGTAGTCCTACTTTATAAAATTCAGACAGGTCATAAAAAGGGTTTTCTATCAACCAGTCCTTCATTACTGCCTTGAACCTTGAAATAGGCAAGTCCCTTATGGCTACTGGTAGGTGGTTGAAAAATCTGTAACCTGAAACAGGGAAGCATTTAATTGTTCTGCTCAGCCTGTGTCTATGTGCAAAAACATTTAAACAATTTCTTGTGGCATAGTTATGTACTTGGTTGTTTCTCAAAAGGTGCACTTCATTTGCCTTAATTTCTAAAAGACATTGAAAGATATATACATTGTATACAGTCATGATGCGGTTTTGTTGGAACAGAGGACGGCAGTGTTCCAGGTACTGGGCTTCACTCAGCACCCTGACAGCCTCCTTTTGCAACACTAGAATTTTACGTACACCAGAAGAATGGCCCCAGAGCCTGGTTCCGTAAATAATGATGGAGTAGAAAAAAGCAAAATAAGAGGCTCGAATGAATTCCCCAGACAAGTCAGTACTCAGTCTTCTGAGCAGGAATATGACCCTGTTCAGCCTACTGCACACCGACTCTATGTGGTCTCCCCAGGTGAGGTGCGGGTCCAGAGTGAAGCCCAATAACTTCACAGGTCCAGTCTTTTCACATGCCATGTCTAGACTGAAGGTCATTGATTGGGTTTTGGACTCATTCAAAACAAGTTTGTTATCATTGAACCATGAGGTGGCCATGACAAGAAGGCTTTCAACCTTAGATCTAGAAATACTGAGGATGGGATCCTTTGCAAACAGGGTTGTGTCATCAGCATAAAAATTTTATATGGCTCTACCAGACACATGGTAGTACAAGTCATTAATAGACACAAGGAACAGAAATGGGCCCAAAATGGAGCCTTGAGGAACACCATGATTCACAGACAGAAGAGAGGAGTTTCTACCTCTCCAAGATACTACCTGTTGTCTATTGCTAAGATAGGATCTGAGCACCTTGAGTGCATCGCCGCGTATGCCATATCTTTCCAGCTTCAGGATTAGGATATTGTGTGAAACACAATCAAATGCTCGTGAAAGGTCACAAAGCAAAACTGACACATTTAATCTATTAGCTACTGTTTTTATTAGTATTTATAACTACACAAAATATATCGACTCTCTCTCGTATGTTTAGATGTTGTTTCTGAATAAACATCTCATTACCATTACCTAAATAATTAAAACTGCAATAAAATACTTTGTTCCTAAAACAAGCTGTACACTCATATAAAAATAAAACAAATAACACTGTGTAACATTTTATTTTTCTGATTACATTGAAAATCCCAAAACAAGCACTAGAAAGCTTACTCATACATTAAAAACTAATAATGTACAGTATATAATCTAATCTATTTCTCCTAAAGGCCTATTTTAAAAACCTTTCTATTACGGCTGGCCAACTCTCATCTCGTCAACTGTGAGTGGAATTCGTGAAACAAAGCCCGGGTGAGCTTATACAGTACAAGAATGCTCTGTACCCATGACAGCACTGGGACGCAAACCCACAACATCACTGCCATTTTTAAAATTATCACGGAATAATCGCGTACAGTGTATCTTTACAACACAATTTGCACTAGGCCTAGTTAGATTATTTGTTTATGTTTACAAGACTAAAAAATTCAAGCTCTTGTAATATCATTAATGTAGTAAACAATCCCTTACTTGAGTATTAAAAAATACTTAGATTCTCCTTAGTCTGGGTATAACATAGCTACATGGCAACTGTTGTCGGCCATCATATACTGCACAAGCCAGACAAACAAGCAACTTGGAACACGTGTTTACGATGTTTATGTTTATCATTCCATGATTGTTTGCTCTGCAAATGAAACTTGTCTAAAACTCGTTACTTTGATCTAATTGTGGGACCAACTTGTTCTAACTAGCCAGGACGAAGTGCATATTTTATTTGTTCTGAGTTAAAATGAGAACAAGTTGATTTTCATCTGTATGCTTTTAGTCCAGTCAAATGGTAGTTGAACGTTACAAAAAATAACTGTTACGAGTTTTTTTCTTAACTTTATGTTTTTTGGGGCGCTGAATCCGAATCTGAAGAGATCCAACAAAAATTCCTTGTGCGTTTTGAGCTAGACGCAAAAAATATGAAAATTTTCGCACTTATTTCAGTTTCTTGCTTATAACTCGGAAACTATACATTTTACTAAATTTTACCAAATGTGAAAATGAAAGATCATGAAATTTCCTACAAAATACATAAGTATAATTCTTTATCAAACGCACAATTAGCTCGCTAGAGTGCGCTCCAAAGAGAGAAAAATATCACATTTTTGTAAAAAACACGTTTATTGCCAGATTTTCACATTTATTACTGAAAGTACGCGTTTATTGAAGGTGGACTATGTAAGTAAATTAAGTTTAAATACTTTACATGTAAGCCCCAATTAGTGTACAATTAAAACATATCGACACTTATTTCAGAACAAATAGATGCAAAGACAATAATTGGGACCCGATCCAAAAAGACAAAGATTTTACATTGTTGTAAACAACTTTTTTGTCATATTTTCACATGTATTATTAAAAGTACAGCGTTTCCACTCATCTTCCCTTCTGTAACCTATTTCACTATCTATTTAACTCAATTCTAGCTTAAAAAAAAACCCTTTCAAATAATTACTTTCACCAAAAAAAATCTAAAATTTATCATGAACGAAAGGACAAATATTCTGTGAAACATAACTTGCCACAGTTAGACATTTATTTTTACAACTATACAGTAGCTTATGGTTGGTTAACCTGTAAGTTGAATAAGAATGAAATATTTTACAAAGTTTTAACATAAACAGCTAATTATAACATATTCTCTTTTTATTTTTGTACAAACATTGACGTGACATAAAACGCTAATTTCACTTGTAAGACGCCTTCACAATCCGTCGTCCCGATTAACTATGGTATGGCACCTTTATATACAAAACAATGGAGCAATTCCTCATGATAAGTACTAAAATTGAGGGTAGATTTCGAATTTTAATATTTCTGACAGCATATTCTTTAGATGATTACAAATGCACACATCCATAATTCACATTACCAAAGAGATGGAAAGGTGTTGTGGTGTTCACTTCGAAATCTCTGAGCAGCATAGTAGACAGTGTAGACAGCAGAGAATCCCGAGTTCAGAGGGACGACACAGAATCCATCAAAATCTTGAAATGGGAATTCTCATGTTGAATGATATTTATAATACTTAAATGTTCATTAATATGAGTCTCACATCACGTAACATTCCTTTTACATTATGAAACAATTATCCCAAAATGCGTATACCATATATACTAGCTGTTACCCACGAGCTTCACCCCGTTTTACATCATAAGTATTAATAAAACTAATTGATTGGTTACTTTAAGCTAAAATAAACAAAAGAGAATACCTTAATACAAACAAATAATCACACCTAATTTAAATAAGGTAAACAATTGAAGAATAACAAACAAATAAGTAATTTAGGGATCGAAGACAAGGAAACTCTCGTCATATTGTTAAAGTAACTTCCTAATATCCCTTCCCTTGCCCGTCAGGGCTTGGAGATGCTTAAAGTGTAACAATCAGTGTTTAAAACAAAACTCACGCGGCAGGGACACCTCAAGCGTCCTCCGACATTTTTTTTTTATATGGAAATCGTTCATTTATACAGTGAGCTATTTTCTTATTTATTTTTTCTCGATTCAATTCAATAATTTTGTATTCCAAACTGTTAACATCATTTCTGTCTTTGTACTGTTTCGTTTTAAACATTAAATTCAGCATAACCAGTGAACAACTAAATCAGTGTCTTTAATTTCAATTGTCCACCGATAACTTTAAACTCATTAAAATAATTTCAATAATAGCTACCCAGCTATCAGCGCACCAACCACAAGGAAAAGCAAGATTTTACTGAACCGTATTGTAGGCTACAGAAGAACACCAACCGCATTTGAGGGACTCTAAGCAGCGGTCTTCCACTGCAGTGGAAAAAGTCACTGAAAAAATATTGTCTTTGCTCTTATTTGTTCTGAAATAAATAAGATATTTTTAATTGTACACTAATTGGGGCTTACATGTAAAGTATTTAAACTTAATTTACTTACATCGTCCACCTTCAATAAACGCGTACTTTCAGTAATAAATGTGAAAATCTGGCAATAAACGTGTTTTTTTACAAAATGTTATATTTTTCTCTTTTTGGAGTGCACTCTAGCGAGCTAATTGTGCGTTTGATAAAAAATGATACATATGTATTTTGTAGGAAATTTCATAATCTTTCATTTTCACGTTTGGTAAAATTTAGTAGAATATATAGTTTCCAAGTTATAAGCAAAAAACTGAAAAAACAGCGAAAATTTTCATATTTTTTGCATCTAGCTCAAAACGCACAAGGAATTTTTGTTGGATCTGTTCAGATTTGGATTCAGCGCCCCAAAAAACATAAAGTTAAGGAAAAAACTCGTAACAGTTATTTTTTGTAACGTAAGGTAGATTTCCAAGACGAATTGACTGGACTATTGTTCGACCTGGAAGCACTTTACTTTTTTTAGGTCCCCAGAGGCCAAAAACACCACCTGTCCAAATTCATATGTATATATATATGTGTGTGTGGGTGGGTGTGTGTGTTTATTCAATTTAGTACAAACGTGTATTCAAACCAGCTTAATTGGACTTTGGGAACAGGGGTTTATGAGGGGTGTAATAGGGTAAAAATTGGTGTTCAAATTTTTCACCCTAATAACATTAAATGCCACAACTTCTTTCTAAGCCATTTTGTAGAGTTAAACAAATGTTGTAGGCTACATTGAAGTGAAGTATATGATTTAAAGACATCCATCACTTTAAAAGCCACTTTTTTGGGTTCAGGGGGGCCCAAAACAAATATCCCTCCCCCCAAATCACAACTTAATAATGTTGACGGAAACATACTCTTTTTACACAATGTATTGATGGCGAAAGTCTACAAACTAGAATTTTTTGTGGTAAACTATTGTTTTAAACCTTTGACACAAAGTCCGGTGTAGAAATGGCTTTATGTTATTAGTTTGAAACCTAGTTAGTGATGTGGGCCGGGTAAATACCCAGTGGGTAGGTAAATATAAATTGGGTATTTACCTGGGTATTTACCCCAGGCCCGGGTAAATACCCAAAAACTGGGTATTTATAATTTGTATTAAAGTTAGAGAAGATTGAGATTTTTTTGCAATTATTACCTTGTAAGGATAGCAAAATGATAATAAAATGTGTAAAACAAAATTTCATATGGTCACTACTAGCATTTTACTTCTCCGTATGATCGCCATAAATACCCAGGTCTGAGCATAAAGCATAATCGACATAAATACCCTGGTCGCATGGTTGCACTGGTCCTGACTACTTATGATTTTTTTAATTTCTATGATAGATAGATGAATTTATTTTATTAAAAGTGAAGAAAAATAATTTTTAAAGCAATAATTATTATTTAGAAAGACAGGAAAATTTAACCTAGTAGTGGCCTATGTGTAAACAACTTAAGAAAATAATTAAAATTCGATCTGTAGGATGGCAGGATTTAATAATATTTTTGTTCTAGATCTTTTGTTGGTAAATTTATAAAAAAAAACTAATTTCATAAACTTGCGATACAAAAAATTTGAATCTATAGCACAATAAATCTTTCAAAATTATATTATAGGCCCTAAGTTAGACCAAAAAACAGGAGATACATTTGTTCCCATCCAAGCGGTAACACAGAAAAGTTTAATGTAGACTCCCTCGTCCCTCTTATCCGGACACCTTTTAACCGGACAATTTTTATCAGCCCATTGGTTTAACCTGACTAGATTGGCAAGAAGTGAGCGGTACTGAAACGACTGTTCTCGTGGGAAAGATTTGAGACCAGTGATCACGTATATAAATACAATGCTCTCCTAAATTAAAGTCGAATATGACAGTACCAGTACACGATTTCTGTTTTAACAAGTTTTTGGGGACGTCGGTTTAACCAGAAAACCCGTTATCTGGACTAGCCTCGGTCCCGAGGAGCCCGGATAAGAGGGAGTCTACTGTACATTCAGTATTCTGCCATTTTGCCTATATCAATCAGGTCTTGAGTCTGTCTAGCCTTCCAAACCATTTACACAATACAAATTTTAACTATCATAATTTAATAACAGTAGAAGTAGATTTAGGTTCACTATTTCTCTGATGAGGTGTTGTCTTGATTTCATAAAAACAAGTGCTAAATCATTAAATAAAAGGTACTAGCAATTCAGCAAAGCTTCAAGTTACTGTAAAAGGTGAAATAGACTATCCTAATTTATCATGTAATGATAACAATAACATATTTAGGGGTAGATAAAAATGAATTTCAATCGATTTCATAAATACCCAAAATACCCGGGTATTTATGGATTTTGGGTATTTACCCGGGTAAATACCCAGGGTATTTACCCCGAGTTTTAAATACCCAGGTATTTTACATCACTAAACCTAGTACAATACATATGTTCATATTTTAGACCTAGACCTGGGACCGATTTGCTTTTTTGTTTTAATGTCCCCAGACGCCGAAAAACACCATCCGTTCAAATATATATTATATATGTGTGTGTGTGTGTGTGTGTGTCCGTTAACGCGATAACTCGAGCAAAAATGATCAGATTTTGATGAAATTTGTTACAAACGTGCAAACCTACGTTTTTCCGAACAAGTTCGCAAACCAGCATAATCGGACTATGGGAACGGGGGTTTATAGGGGGTTTTATAGGGTAAAAATTTATTTTTTCCCATTTTTGACCCTAAAAACACAAAATTTCATAATTTCTCTCCAATTCATTTTGTAAAGCTTAAAAAAAGAAATAATTTTGTATCTTAAAGCGTTGTTGTATGCCCAACGGTTACGGAGATAATTAAAAAAATCGCATATTTAAAATTACCATGATATTCTTATGCAGAATAAATAAACTGTTGTAGTTTCCTTGTTTATGGATATATTTCAACCAAATTTGAAAATTTGGTTTATTTCATACTAAGTTATCAACATTGCGATAAAAAACACACCTCAATATCTTTCCTGTAGCAGCAAACCTAAGTACTCCCTAAAATTAATGTTTTTTTGTATGAAATAAATCTGACAATTTTTGGGGAATTTTTTTGTAGAAATCCAGCCAGGTAAATGGAAATTCACTTAGTCAGCAGGTTTGCTGCGGCAGGGTTATTTATTTTTAAAATATTATTTAAACTCATCATTGAATGTAGAACAATTCTTAAAGTTAAATTTTATAGGTAATTTCGTTAAATTGCAGTCAGAGATCGGTTTAAGGCTATATAGTATCACCAAGACAGGCATTGTAAAGGACCACTTTGGTTTGGTAATGGAACTGAAGTTTCTTGCCATCACCAGCAGGTATTCACTTCATGAATGGCATTGCTATTCAATGACACCATGAAGGCTGAATAGTCAAGGGATTGAAATAATAAGGCCCCTCATTGTATCTATCACTACAGACAAATTTCAGAGAATCATTGTACAATGTTTTCATGATTGTAATTTTGTTCTTTTTGTTGGCCAATATGTGGTAAGTTATTACTGAAAAAAAAACCTGTAAGCTGAATAATTCATGATACTCTGAACACCACTCCTATAAGATTAAATGAGGGACAACTACTGCAAACTATTTCCATATCCTTGATCAAAATTGTTAACAAAAAAAACTTTCTACGTATGCCATACATGGAGGGACAAATTAAAATACCCCTGCCACAGCAAACCTGCGCACTAAGCAAGCAAATATCTATCGTCATTGGATTCACAGTTAAATGTTTCCTCAAACATGTACAATTTATTCCCTATTTAAATAACATAAGGTTTAACGAGTAGTTAAAACAACATTAGTCCTAAAACACTTCAAGGTACTAAATTATTTGTTCTCGCAAGCTCTACAAAATGGCTTAGAACCTTCAACATGACAAAATAGTAAATAGACCAAGCGCCGTACTGAAAATTACCAATACTAGCTGTTACCCACAGGCTTCACCCCGTTTGACTTGATAAGTATTAATAAACTATTGATTGGTTAAGTTAAGGTGAAATAAACACAACAGAATAAAGTAATACAAACAAATAATCACACAGATTTTAATAAGGAAATAAATTGAAATAATAACATACAAATAAGTACAGCTGAGGTATTTTTAACATTAGGTATATAGAAAGTTCCCTTTAGAAAGGAATTACGACTTTAAAGGTCAATTTATGAAATAATGGATAGTTTTGCGCAAGGTTTCTCATTATGACAAACCTTTTAAGTATATGTTTTATTGGGGTGTGACTTGTAGTTTTCTCAAACATTCATGGGTACTTTGGGATTTATATATGACTAGCTGTACCTGCGGGATTGCCCCGTTCAACTTCACAAGTGAGCTCTTTCGCATGGCTCAATCACGTCCTGGTTGAAGTTTGTTCGCTACGCTTACTCACCTTTAGGTTGGGGCTCGTTCGCTCCGCTCACTTGTCTTCAGGTTAGCTAGTTCGCTAGCTAACTCGCTTTCAGGTTGAAGTTTGTTCGCTACGCTCACTCACCTTTTGGTTGCAAATTGGCTGTAGTCATAAATAAAAGAAATGATAGTGCTGCAACCTGTTGGTAATCCTTGTAACTTTAATGCTATTGAACATCATAGAACAGAATCAACTTGTTTAATTGAAACAGCTGTTAAGAAATTCCTTTTAAATATGAAAAATCATAAGGTTAACATGGGAAACTCCAGAGCCACTGGGGCGGAGCCAGAAAGCCCGATCAGAATAAAAACTACTTAGTTTTTTACTATTTTACGCAACATGGACAGCACCTAAACAGAAGAGGAAAAAATAAAGTAGCTGAGATGATTGCAAAGTTATTACTTAATGATTACAAAAGAAACAGTCCTAGACGCCAGATCATTGCACCAAAGACGGACATAGTTCCAAGTAATGGTGAGATTCGGGTTGTCGATGCTGACATGGGAAATTTAATAGAAAAGTATAAAGATAACCGGTCAATAGCTTTTTCCCACACAATATCTAACGACTTTGAAAACAATCGCCACATGTCTGCGGGAGTGGCCGTGGTTTTCAGGAGAAAGTTTGGACGGCCGCAACGAAGTGACTGCATCAAAGAAAGACTGGCTTGCCAAAAAAACAGTAATGGGGCCACAGTGTATAGCCTGATTACCAAGGCTGAATATTCGGGGAAACCAGATAGAAAAGATTACGATGAAGGTTTCAATCAATTAAAAGAAGATTTTTTGAAGAAAGAACTTAAAACTCTCATCTGCGTTTCACCAATGGGATGCATAAGAGACCTCATCTTGCCAGAACACTTTGCCAAAAGGATTGTGGACTTCCATCGTGCTACTGGTGCTACTATCTGCATCGTAACCTCTGATCAACCTACAGCAAAGAGAGTTCTGAGGCGTGGGCCTTCCCAAGAGGAGTTTGTAACAAAGTTGATAAAGCTGATCACCACCGAAGAATTTTCAACCCCTCCACAGACAGACATCACAACCGAACTATCTCCAGACATCACCCAACCAGATGAGTCTCCTGTTATCGTTTCAGCAGATGAGCCCTTTGTCACCATTTCACCAGATGAGTCTCCTTTAAACTCTCAAATAAATTACGAATCAGACCCAAGATAAATAAAATTAGTTCAAATATCAGATTGTTTCATCAGAATATCCAAAATTTATCTACTCGTATTGAACAACTAGAAGTTATTTTAACAAATTAGATCCACACATAATCATTTTAAGCGAACATAAAATGAATGGAACTGAATTAGAACGTTTTAATCTAGAAAATTACTCTCTTGTCACACAATACTCCCGCAGCACAACAACCGGTGGGGGTACTGCAATCTTATGCAAAGAGAGTTTGAAGGGGAAACAGCTGGTTTCTGATGAAATCGAAGTGCTATGTCGGGATAAACTGTTTGAATGTTGCTGTTGTACTTTTAAGTCGGGCAGCATCGGCTTCACATTGGTGGGAATATATAGAACACCACAATTACATAATTCAGAGTTTTTAATTCGTTTGAATTCTCTTATTGAAATTCTGTTACATAAAAATAAATGTTTAATCATAATGGGAGATTTTAACATAAATATGCTTGTTGTATCACCTGAATCAAAGGAGTTAAAGAATATTCTTACACGACATGGTATGGATTATTTGATAGATTTTCCAACTCGAGTCACAGATACCTCTAAAACCTGTATTGATAATGTTTTAACAAATTTTCATAAAGAAACCGTAAAAGTAGAGGGTGTAATAACTGCTTTATCCGATCACGATGGGCAAATTATAGAACTATTATTATTACCTAACAGAATAAATCCTCCAAGCATTCACTTTCGGGGAAGAAGTTTTTCTTTTGATAATATGATATTATTTAAATCACTCTTGGCGAATGAAAACTGGATATCACTCTATAACTCGCGAATCGAAGACAAATATAAAACCTTCCATAATATATTTCACTACTATTTTGATTTATCATTTCCGGTTATTCAGAAAAAAATCACAAAAAATACAAACAATTGGATTACACATGAATTAAAAGAAGAAAAAAATAATCTTATTGAACTTAATAAAGTGGCAAGATCTTCTGGCTCAGAAATACTAAAAGCTGAATTTAAGGAAAAAAATCGACAATATAAATTCAATCTATTAAAGTTAAAAAGGGACTATTATGACAATAAAATTAAAAACTCTGAAAATGTAAGTAAAGCCTCATGGGAAATCATAAATAAAGAAACACAAAAAAATACAAACAAAGAGAATAAAAATTATTATACTTTAAGGTCAGATAATGGTGAAATTACAAATCCCAGGGAAGTAGTCAATAGTTTTAACAATTATTTTGTAACTATAATAGATGATATGTTAAAAGACATGACACCGGCACAGGATGGTTGTCATGATAATGATAATGGTTTTGATAATCATATTCCAAATTTTAGATGTCCGCCAATGGAAGAAAAAGAGCTAATTGCCATTTTTGATTCACTAAAAAATAAGTGGTCTAGTGGCTATGATGGGGTACCAGTTAAAGTAATAAAATTTGTTAGGGATCCACTCATCAAGCCATTAGTTCATTTAGTCAACGCTTCGTTCATTTCAGGAATTTTTCCAGAGCAACTCAAAATTTCAAAAGTGGTACCAGTCTTGAAAAAGGGAGATGACACAGAAATTCAAAATTATCGTCCTATTTCTATTTTACCTTCGATATCAAAAATTTTTGAAAAAGCCATGTATTTAAGATTGGTAAAACATTTGAACGATAATAATCTCTTTTGCCCAGAACAACATGGTTTTAGACAGGACAAATCTGTCAATACCGCTCTAATTACTTTCATTGAGTCAGTAATTGAATCAATGGATGAGAAAAACATAGTAACTGGAATTTTTATGGATTTATCTAAAGCCTTTGACAGCATATCCCATACCAAAATTGTTGAAAAATTAAGTAGTATAGGCGTCAAAAACTCATATTTAAATTGGTTTGAAAGTTACCTTCAAAATAGGAGTCAATATGTAGAAATATCAAAAACAGAAGGAAATCAAGTGATAAAATATCAATCAATTTTGCAACCAATCAAACACGGGACGGGGTACCACAAGGGTCAATACTTGGACCTTTATTATTTATTAGTTACATCAGGGATATGCCAAACTATCTAAGTAAACTTAAGGACATAAAAAATCAACTCATACTATATGCAGACGACTCTAATCTTATTATGTCCGCAAAGACTGACTTGGAAATGGAAATCAATTCATTCATAGAATTAGGTAAACTTCAGGATTTTTTTTCATCCAATAATCTAATATTAAACTCGCAGAAGACTAACTACATTCATTTCACTACAAAACAAAACCGAAACAAGAATGATTTTAACATTTTTATTGATAATAATATAATAGAAAGGGTAGATAAATCAAAATTTTTGGGAGTTTATATCGATAACCATCTTAGTTGGGACCTGCATATAGACCATCTTTTAGCAAAAATAAACTCAGGAATTTATGCCTTAAAACGATTGTATTATCTTTGTAATTCAAAAGTTCTAAAAAATGTTTTTCATGCCCACGTGCAATCCCATATATCTTATGGAGTTTGTGTCTATGGAGGTACAACCAAACAAAACCTTTGTGAAATTTTAATTAGTCAAAAAAGAGCTATAAGAGCCATGTTAAATCTCGAGTTTGATGAATCTGTAAGGGAGCATTTTACTAAACAAAATATATTAACCGTCTATAGTTTGTATATCCTTGAGTGTATTATGCATGTCAGGAAAAATAAAGCCAATTTTACAACACATGAAGACATACATAAATACAATACCAGAAATAAAAAAAACATAGTCTTACCTTTTCACAATTCTGAGCTATATAAAAAGAAACCATCCTATGCCGGTTCTGTATTCTTAAAACATATCCCAAAAGAAATATTGAACATAGAAAATCAAAACAAGTTCAAAAGCGAACTCAAAAGTTTTTTAATCAGAAATGCTTTTTACTCTCTTGAAGAGTTGTACAATTTAATCAGTGTGAATGCTGATGCTGTATGACTGAATAATTCAATGCAATGTTAGATTAAGGAACTGTGACACTATTTATTGTATTACTGTACATAAAACAAATAAAGAAGTTTTTGAATTTGAATTTGAATTTTCCTATTTAATGCCCAAAGAATCGGTGTACCGAATTTCAGCCTCCTAGGTAAATGGGAAGTGGGAGAATTATTGATGAGTGAGTGAGTGAGTGAGTCAGTCAGTGAGGGCTTTGCCTTTTATATATTTAGAAGATGGCTTTGGACAGTCTTAAAAATGCTTTTGATGTAAAAAGTGAAAAATTGTTAAAAACTGTGTGTGTCTTTGCTGTCTACTCAATATCATGTAAGTTACAACCTGTACTCGTATTGTGTTTATAGGGGTGAACACCTCGGGCAGCCATGTTGATCAAGGAGTACCACATCCCTCTGCCCCTCACCGTAGATGAGTACCGCATCGCCCAGCTGTACATGATAGCGGTGAGTTACCAACCAATTGTACAGTAGTAAAATATGTTAAAAGTTTTGAGTTAGATATACAGTACCAATGTGGTTGAGCTCCACTCACAGCCAAATAAGCTAGTTTAAATCCAACTCTAACTGTGATCGTTACCTCCCTGACTAGGGATGTTGCGATACCACTGTCTTTCCAATATTTGGTATCGATACCGTATCGCAAAAAAGTATCGATACCTACTCAGTATCGGAACCAAAGTATCGATACCATCAGTATCGTATCCATTCGATACCGGTGACGTCATATTCTGATTGTCTGACCTTCGATTAAAGTTCACTCGCTCCAGTACAGTACAGCCAATATAAAATTTTTATTTGAGCTGCTAAGACCTACTTAATTATGTAAAAAATTGATAAAATTAAAATTAACCAAACATAGCCAACCTTTGTTTTCAATGTTACCTTAAAGTAAAAGTTCAAGGACTTGTTGTTCTAAGCCTATATCATTTATCTTTAAAATAAACCCAATTTTATTACATTACCAACGCATACACACATATTTGTGTTTACCATCAGCCTAAATTGACAAAAAATTTTTTGAAATAACTTTAAGTGCCATCTTTTTAATTCATTTGATGTTTAATAGTCCATATGGTTTCATTTTATTTGCCTAACACTACTTTGCTAACATTGATGTGTAATAAAAATAACTCTGCAACCAAACCCTTAAGTTTTACCATTGAAGTAAAACCATTGACTGTAGGTATATAGTCAATGGTTTTACTCATAGTTCTATAAATGAATAGTGATCATAATTTACACAAAACACATATCAGACAAGCTAAAAAAAAAAATTATTTAATTGGGTTAAAGTCTGTTTCTTTTTTGGGTCACTGTTGCTCCAGCCTTGTAAAACAACCACTCAGAAGGCACGAGCGTAGCCATTTTACTCAGATTTGTCAGAAATTACCTTCCGATACTTACGATACGATACTGGCCTCTTGGTATCGATACCAAGTAAATATCGGAACAACCGATACCGATACGATACCAGCAGTATCGCAATAAAAGTATCGATACCTACTGGTATCGATAGTATCGCAACATCCCTATCCCTGACTACTCTACTACTACAGTACTACACCAGCCCTTTTCCCTTGTGATAATTTATGGCAATGTAAGGGAAATTGAAGCTCCTACCACATAAAAATTACTTTCTGTGAATAGGATATAAACTAGTTGGAATAATAGTCAGAAAAGTAGAGAACATGACACTGGGCTCAGTTTTGAACCCACATATAATAAAATTCCAATAATAAAACCTAGAGGTAGTTTCCGTTTCTTTACGTTTCTTAAACACACCAAAAATATGCAGGTTTCGATAACTGGGTATATAATGTAACTCTAACCAGTCGCAAGAGTTATGAATCAGCCAATGATTAGGCCTATTTTGATAGAATATGTAAAGTCAATTAGACCTTTAAGAGGATCAGAAAAAAATCTAGGGTTAAGTTCAGTCAATGGAATACCTTTACTTTACGCTAATTGTGTTAAGCCTTAACAAAAGGAGTATAAGATTAAAAATATAAACTGGGTAGGGATGCCAATTTAGCGGTTTTGACCAAGAACTAAGCTTATCTCAACACACCTTTATTTGTCTTTTCATATTTGACGAAGACAATTTCCAAAATTCCAACCAGGGAAGCCTTTTTTACCACCATTAACCACAAGACCAATGCTACCTTAATAAACCAGTATTTATTCACAAACAATTATATGTTTGCTGATTTAAGCAGAATTACACCTATGGAGTGATTCAAATTATTTATTGAAAATAACATCAACAAAAGCACACAAAGACAATCAACAAACTGTTTTTTACACAAAAGATGTGGTGTACACCACACCTTACTATTAAAATAAATAAATTGGCCAAGTTTGATCCAAATATATCAATAAACTAGCAAACTACGTCATTTTACAATATTCTCCATAAGAATAACATGGGAATTTTAAATTTAGAATTTTTTGAATTTTCTCCTTTACCAATAACTGTACAAAAACACTTTGATATACTAAATTATTTGTTTTTCTACGCTCTTTAAAAATGTCTAGAGAGAAATTGGTAAATTTTGTGTTTTGAGGGTCTAAAATGTGAAAAACCAATTTTTACCCCATAAAAGCCCTCGTAAAATCCCGTTCCCATGGTCTGATCATGCTGGTTCGCGAACTCATTCAAGTTTATCCCGCCTTACACCTTCAAACCAAATTTCATCAAAATCTGTTTTTGGCCTCTGGGGACATCAAAATGAAAGAAGTAAATCACGGGCCTAGGTCTTACCGTGCCACTTACGGTAATAGCTACTTCTCTATAGGGAAATTCGCTAAAAAGTATGATAAGAAATCAACAACATATACATACCAGTTCATTTTACTTGTTTCTTAGTTCATTGTATTTACATTAATTTACACGCTAGCCTAATCATTGAGTAAATATACTGACAAATATTTAATTAATTTTAGAAGCAAAAGTGAATTGTGTATAGCTTAGTTTTGTGATATTCTCCATAGTAAAATTAAAGCAGTGTTGTAGAAAAGACAACAACACCTTTTTTCTAAATGTGAAAAAAACTACGGTAATGTGAAGTGCATGTTATGAGAAATTAAGCATTTAAGCATCAGGACACTCAATCGAAACCACTCATGAAATGCAGTTCAAAAAGGCTTTAGATTTTACTATAGCATACAAAGAGTAGACTTCAAGTATTTTTAGTAAATTAAGTCTAAGTAAATAATAGAACAAATATAAGTAGTATAAACCTGGACAAAAGAATGGCAGTATAAGTGATGTTTAGTTTGTAAATTGAATACAAACAAATAATAGTGGAAATAGTCACCTAAATGTTTAAAATTATAAAGCTTTCATTTAGTTTTGAAAACAACCATCTAGTTAAAATTTTAATCCAAACATGACATGGCATGTGATAAAATCAGTTCAAATTTGTTAACAAATAGCTCCCGGTACAAAAAAATTTTTATATTGTAATGATCCTTCTGTTTCCATGAAAATATAACAATAACACTACTGTAAGTTACAGTATTATCATAATCAACTTAAGAATCTTGGGAGCAGAATCTGTACCTCTTAAACTCTGCTCTTTGAACTGTAAAATTAAAGTACTTATAGCTGACTTCAATTGATATATTTGTTTATTCATATTCTCCCAAAAGCTCCATAAGCTTAATATACAAACTTTACAGGCCAGTGTGGCTTTGTCCAATAATTCAAAACTGAATATGCCTATATGGTAATCAAGACAAAGACGAATCCAACGAATCAAAAATCATTAAAATCGGTCTAGCCGTTCTTGAGTTATAAAGTGGTGTAACTAACACAACTTTGTTTTACATATATATAGATAAAAAAAATAATGCTTTTATTCCCCTATTCAATGGCACAGCTGTGTGGCTTGTTTCATTACCTTGGATCATTAATTGACACGAGTGAGCGACCTCACTAATTGTCTGTGAATGATTATCATCACTTCCCTCTCTACAGACGCCACTATATTCATCACACATATACATGTACCAACAGTGATTATGAAACACGTATAATTGTTCTGTATCTTTCTCCTTCTTTCAATTCCGACTGCAGATGCCCCATACTTGTCAATATTATAAATCACACAGTTCTTTTCATTTTTTTATTAATAAATCAAAAATTTTCATCTTAGCAATTGACTACAGCAACACAAAATTACCACCCAAGATTTATAAAGAGCTAATGTTTTATTCAACTGTATATTTTATAGGAGTATTAGTTTTTCACGATTTTTGGATTTACAGTCAATATAGTTTAATTAATATAACTTTGATATAACCTTAACAGAACAAAGAACTTCAAAACTAGTTTTTAACCACATTGAATCACACAGATGTAACCATATTAAGCTCAACAATTTGGATTTTTTGTTGAAATTAGTTAGTTTTCTCATTTTTTTGTTTTTTAGCGAATTTCTCTATAGGGAAGTAGCTATTACCGTAGGTCTCATGGTAAGACTTAGGCCCGGGACCGATTTACTTTTTCATTTTGATGTCCCCAGAGGCCAAAAACACCATTCGTTCAAATTTTTATATATGTATATATACCTATATATATATATATAGATTTATATATATATGTGTCCGTGAACACGATAACTTGAGTAATTTTTATCCGATTTTGATGAAATTTGGTTTGAAGGTGTAAGGCGGGATAAACTTGAATGAGTTCGCGATCCAGCATGACCATAGGAACAGGTTTTTATGGGGTAAAAATTGGTTTTTCTCACTTTTGACCCTCAAAACACAAAATTTCCCAATTTTTCTCTAAACCTTCTTAAAGAGCTTAAAAAAACAAACAATTCAGTAAATCAAAGTGTTTTTGTACGATTATTGGTTACGGAGAAAACTAAAAAAATTGTAAATTTAAACTACCCATGTTATTCTTATGGAGAATATTGTAAAATGTTGTAGTTTGCTTGTTTATGGATATCTTTTGATCAAACTTGGCAAATATATTCATTTTCGACTAAGCAATAATTATTTTACTTAAAACACACACTCTATTAGTTTTCTTGTAGCAGCAAACCTAGGTACTCGTTAAACCTAATGTTATTTAAATAGATCGATTGAAAATCAATTCAGCCAAATGGAAATTCGCTTAGACGGCAGGTTTGCTGCGGCGGGGGTATTTTAAGGGAGAGGAGGGAAAATGCTTTTACGCACACAGGTAGCCAGCCTGTAGTGAGAGACTCCTGAATCTATCACAGACTACTCACTAAAAAAACCCCTCTACTCTGTAGGACACAGACCTGGAATTGTTTGTCACATTACTTCAAGTCAGGCCAACATGGGACCTAAGCCCTTAGGGCTCTCACCGTTTTTGGCATTTAGATACTTTATGACCTACACCGTATCCCGGTCAAGGTCGAGCTTCTTGGCGCGGAGAATACCCTGGATGTAATGTGACACACAGGTCCAATTGTCCTCACCCTCCGTCATCATCGGTATGACCGTGTCCACTGACAGCTGTCCTACTAACTGTTGAGC
Source organism: Macrosteles quadrilineatus (assembly GCF_028750875.1). Classification (NCBI taxonomy): domain Eukaryota; kingdom Metazoa; phylum Arthropoda; class Insecta; order Hemiptera; family Cicadellidae; genus Macrosteles; species Macrosteles quadrilineatus. The sequence goes on from NW_026542594.1 coordinate 19,683,515, forward strand.
CTCCAGGCGGGACCTTTCCCAACTCTGGCAGTGGAAAAAGGTATGTTCCACGTCATCAGGAATGCCTGGGCAGTATATGCAATCGGGTGACACGGCTTTGCCCATCCTGAACAGGTACGACTGGAAAAAGCCGTGACCCGTCAGAAATTGGGTGAGGTAGAAGTCCATCTCTCCGCACCGCCGATTAACCCATGTTTTGACTTGCTGTATCAGTCCCCTGGTCCAGCGTCCCCGAGTCTCCTGTTCCCAGCTCTCCTGCCACAGCTGGTAGGTGCGGGTGCGTTCCTGTGTTCGTGCCTGGTCCTCCCCACGGCGCTGATAAATTGCGTTTCTCTCTGCCGCCAAAAGTTTGACGGGGATGACTCCAGCAACCACCAGCACAGCAGGTTCGGACACTGTTCGGTAGGCGGATGCAACTCTAAGAGCTGCCTGACGCTGCACTCGGGCGAGCCGCGTCCTATATACCTCCTTATTGAGAGCGTCTGCCCACACCTCAGCACCGTACAAGAGTACGGACTGGACAGAAGACATTAACAGCCTTCTACGGCTGGACCGAGGACCTCCGATATTGGCCATTAACCGGCTAAGTGAGGAGACCACCCTAGCGGCCTTGTCCGCTGTACGGAAAATCTGATCCCGCCAGCTAAGCTTGCTGTCTACCATAACCCCAAGGTACTTGGCAGAACGAACGGTCTGAACTTTGACGGCCCCTACCCTCAACTGGATGGTGTCAATCCGTTTTTTGTTAATATCAGTTTTGCTCAAAGCAAGCGAGAGACCGTGGTCTGTCATCCATGCGTTAATGGTACGCATGACTCGGATCAGCTTTAGCTGAGCCAGCTCAACGCTACGTGCAGCTATCAAAACTGCAACGTCGTCTGCGTACCCAACCAAAACAGTTTCCTCAGGCATTTCAGACCTCAGGAGGCTGTCATACATGACATTCCAGAAGTCTGGGCCGAGTATGGAACCTTGGGCAGCACCGGAAGTGACACTCATCGTCCGTGGGCCCTCTGTAGTTTCATACATGAGGAGGCGGAACCGGAGATAGTTTTCTCATTAGTATACATTTTAATACTAATGCTTTGGATGAATATAAATATGAAGAGGTACTTGATAAAAATCTAAAAACTTGTAAACTGTAAATGAAATTGATATTACATAACAAAAAATAACTGATCAAAAATAAAATAATGCTTTATACTTTCAAATAAATAAATACTTTTTGATACGCCTCACATACATTTGAAAAGCAACTTTGTAATGAATATACGAAATAACCTTTTGGGAAGCACAAAAATACAATAACTGTTACGGAGTAGGCACTATTAGACAAATGTAATTTAATCCAACTGAACTGTAAATTAAAAAAACAACAGTATAATATATAAATTGACAAGTGTTGAAAGATTTTATTACATCCATTGAATTGTGTATATTGAAGTAGACATCCCATCTACATGGATCAACCAGCTGTAACATATTTTTTATGAAAAAAAGGAACGTCACACTTTAGATTCCATTTTATCTTAGTTCAATGGATTTAGCCACTGATATATTTGATGTGACATGAAGATGCTTTACCTATCAATAAATTGTCCTATTAGTTGTACTTGATTTAAAACATTGGCAAATTCAACATAAATCAATAATTTACATCAGGACACCTTGTGATTCAGTTCAAATACTGTATTTCCATTTTTGGTAACAATTTTAACACGAGGGTTTAATGTATAGTTTTATCAATAGTCATGGGAATAATACAGTGTGACTGAAAAGTCCCGGAACGGTGTAATATATTTTTTACCATCATAAATAAAGTAATACAACTAGTTATATCAATAATAGCCATAAATATCTACTCTTTCAAGCTATTATTACTTTTTTACCTCTTAAGGGGGACGGCCCATGAGGGGTAAGAAAAAATTCTCAAATAACGGCATAGGTCGAATTGGTATCAAATTACATAAAGGTATTTGCTAGTAAAACACGACGCCACAAACTCGAACTCAAACGGACAATGCAGTAAAAAATGACGGATGTTCAAAGATTCCTTGAATTTGCAATGCTTAATATAGTGGGGCGCCTGCTAGAAGTCGGAAGAAAATCATAAACGTAAGCATAGATAGATATGCACATCACACTAAAGGTTTTTATTAGTAGAATACAATGCCGCAAATTTGAGCTCAAAATAACAGTTGGGTAACAAATGGCAGCCGTCCAAAGATTCAAAATGGCAGATATAAGAAATATATGAATGGCTGCCATTTTTGTCTCGGTTGTCCAATTGAGTTCCGGTTTGTGGCGTTGTATCTCCTCATGGGCCGTCCCCATTAAGAGGTAAAAAAGTAATACTGTAATAGCTTGAAAGAGTAGACAATTATGGCTATTATTGATATACTAAGCTGTATTGCTTTATCTATAATGGTAAAAAATATATTATACCGTTCCGGGACTTTTCAATCACACTGTATAACATAATAGACAAATAAACATTAAAACTCCATTATTTGTTGGTTAAATTATTAAAAACACAACCAGTAATTACGGTAAGTCGATTATCTGTAACAGCAAAGAAAACACAAGCACAGTATGACACAGAATGATGGTTTGTGGTGGTGTTCCTGTACATTGGAAGGTGGAAGGGGTGAAAAGCTGTTATTACAGCAGCTCCCGCAGCAACACTGTCTCACTAAACGTTAATTCATGTTGACATGCTTAACAACAATTTCTGCTAAACTTTCATTTGTCCTTCATGTTTATTTTACAAATTTGAGATTATATTCTCAAATAAATTTTTCAGCATTCCTAGATAGACTTTTTCAGTCAGACATGTAATTCTAATATAAAAGCTGTATCCAGTTACAGAATACAAAACATCAAGTTGCATTGAGCCACAAACAGAATCTGCTGATGCAAATGACTGATTTCTGTTGAATATGTCATCTGTTTTTTATAACCAAGCTAAACTGAAAAGACGAGTGACTGTAAAGAGTAAACTATAGATTTTTCAATACTACATAAAAAATCTTAGTAATAAAAATTTTAAGAGGTAAAAGAATTTTGACATTAGCACACTCAGTGAGATGTACAACATATGAAATGCATTGAAAAGGCACCTTTTGGCTGCATTTTTTATAGTAATTTGTAGTTCATTTTATTCTTTCAGAATATAATTTTCCACTTTGGTCGATTTCCTTACTATTTACAATTTATTTGCAAAAAAGCTAAGCAGCCTCCAAATTTATAGTGATGATAGATTAATGGCAGAAATGGGTTTGCCAGTATGGGTATGCATCAACTGATCATATGGAACATGTGTTAATAATTGTTGTATTGTTATTTCCTTGATTTTTTGTTTACATGTTGTAAATAAAGCACGTATTATCTACCACGAATATTAGAACAGAAACCGGTATGTTTACTTTCTGGCCAGTAACATTGTTCGTTTATGTTTATGATCCATATCGGAGCTATTCTAGTATTCATCTTATGTACTATTTTTCTAGAGACCGTTTAAGCACAACTTGCTCTGTTGCTCGTTTAAAAAATTTTGTTTTTTAACGTTTGCGTTCCACAGAACAAAATATTCATAAATCCCAATTTTCCCAAAGGGTAATTTAAAGCCAGTTGGTACATGTGTGATGAATGGTGGCGTCTGTACAGAGGGAAGTGATGATAATCATTCACAGACAATTAGGTAATGAAACAAGCCACACAGCCGTGCCATTGTAATATGGTGAATAAAATGATGTAATAACTATGTTTTTAGTTGGTAGTGGCACAATTTTGTCTCTATCTAAAGCACACCCGTTTTATGTTATCAATGTTACTTATCGGTATAGTTAACTAGGATTGCTTTCATAGCAATGAAAGCCAGCTGAACGGAGCAATAATGTTTCATGATTTTTAATAATGCAATAAATTAAAATTGTTTATAGATATAATACAAAATATAAACGGTTTGCACAATCCGCACTCACCACCTCCAATGTTGTGGCCCTGTTTCCCTCCCTTCCCATCGCCTTTTAGGATTGCAGATACACATTTTAGGATTGCAGATACATTTATCTAACTGCCACAGACGGTTCCCACACTCCGGACTGTTCACTTTACTACTTCCTTCACCACTTCCTATGTGTAGGACCTGTTTCCCTCCCTTCCCATAGCATTTAGGATTGCAGATACTTTAATGTAACTGCCACAAATGGTTCCCACACTCCGCATTGCCAGCCTTTACTACTTCCTTCACAACTTCACAACTTCCTACGTTGTGGACTTTTTTTCCCCCTTCCCATATCATTTTAGTATTTTAGATACAATCATCTAACTGCCACACCATGAACTTTTCCCACAATCCACACTTCTTGCCTTTATTACTTCCTTCACTACTTCTTATGTCGTGGACCTCTTTAAGTTTGCCATTTATGAAATGGATCGATGAATGTGATTCACCGATGAATTGTTTAAGATAAAATATTATTTGTTATAACCTTATTTAGTTATTTATTTAGTTATTATAGTAGTTTATTTAGTTATTTAGTAAATCAAATCTGTTAATGTACCTAAGAAAGTATGTTTTAACCATGACTGTATATATTTCATCAGTGGTCGTTTTACAAATTGAGACTTAAATGTAAATCTAAGACTTTCTCTGTGGTATTTGATCAGTAGTTGTCATTATCCATTTTTTTTTCCTTTGTACTGCGTTTAGGTCCTGGCTTGATTTTAACATATGCTATGATTCTTTGTTTTTTTTTTTTTTTTTACATTTAAGTCGTTTTTGTAACCATCATGGCAACCCATAAGACCAATGTTAAAATTTAAAAAGTTTGAGTTACTTACTTTAGCATAACTTTGGCATTATCAAAAATTTAAATTGGATACATCCAAACCATCCAAACATTTGACAAAACAACCTTGGTAAGTTTGGCTAAAATATGTTCAGCCGATATTCAGATTAAGTGTTATAACGATTGCATTGAAGTTGATCCCAAAGAGCTTCACTTTGCTCCGCTCAATGAAGGAAATGAGGAAGTTTGTTAGGTGTAATAGAAAAATGTTATATTTAATTCATCTATAGTAGAATTGTTTTGAAAGTTCAGAGTTTAGTAACCTCTTGGACTTGCATGTTTTAAGCTAATAAATGTATAATTAAAATACATTGGTTAAGCCTCAGGATTACTGTTTTATATTAGACATAGTTTGACTGAAGTAATTCTTGATTGCTGTGGAGGCTGTGGCTGGATAGAACCATCATAAGGCCTAGACAAAAAGTCAATCAAGTGATTCATTTTGAATTCTTGTAGGCCAAACCACAAGCGCTTAATTCCTTACTTACAGTAGTCCCTTTAAGAAACCAAGTATTAATTTATGCAGGTTCAAGTCATTTCATGTATAAATGACAAGTTTTTTTTTTTTAATTAACATCTATCTATTCAATCTATATATTTAATACACAGTTGTAACACTGTTTTCTCAGTAATTAATGGACTGATCTACAAGATTTATGTCTCAAATTAAAGGGGATAATGTGTAGATTTGCCAAACTTCTTTAGAATTTGCGTTTTTTCTAAGGACTACGGACTACAGCCCTTTAAAGGTCGAGTCAATACAATTCTTATTGAAGAATATAATACACAGTTTATAAATCATTCGTTAGCTGTTTAATGTTTGTCAGACATTTTTTATTATTTTTATAACCTCACTTTCAGTATGCAATTATTAAACTTGGAGTTTCTGTTTATAAACACACGATTTTGATCAAGAAAAGTGTATTTGTTAACTTATTTTTGAAATGTTTTAGTTTTCCTGCAAAGTGATCTGAAGGAAAGTGGTAATTGAGTTTAAGTTTGAGTATGGAATGTGAAATAATACCCATAGTAGGGAATGGAAACTTATTGTTTTGATCAATGTAATTGATCCTCTACGGCCACCAGAATAATCATGGGGAAATCCGCTTGCAAGTTGTACATATAATTGCTAATGAGTGGGAAACATACAAACATTTTATAGTAGGCGAAGAATCTTACTCAAGATCAGTGTTAGACGTTCAGTGGTACCAAACTTTACCTTCTCGAGATGGCGAGTACGCTGGGATACGTGGAACTACAATATATCAGTGATTTTTTTTTTCAAGTACACAGGGAAGTTGCTTGAGGAACTGTGACTTACCATTCGGTTCTGGCGAAGAAGTATGTGACTTGATGTTTAATGGCAATGTTGACTCGGGTCATTATAGCGTTATAAAACTTTATAATTAACCCCAGGGTGTGAAAAGTACAAAAAGAAAAAGAAAAGGTAATCATTAACCGGGCTTAAAGAGACATACAGAACGAAAAAAAAAATGTAGAGAACCATCGAACTAAAAAGATAAAGAGCAGTGTTGGTGTTAAATGTGCTCTGGAAGTCCCTACAAAAAAAGAATTGGGGTCGTTAGATTGGATTTGTCACTACTTCAAATCTATGAATTTCGAGTCAGAACAGACTAACTGGGACACAAAAATGTTTTAGTTTTCCTGCAAAGTGATCTGAAGGAAAGTGGTAATTGAGTTTAAGTTTGAGTATGGAATGTGAAATAATACCCATAGTAGGGGACGGAAACTTATTGTTTTGATCAATATAATTTATCCTCTACGGCCACCAGAATAATCATGGGGAAATCCGCTTGCAAGTTGTACGGATAATTGCTAATGATTGGTAAACATACAAACATTTTATTGTAAGTGATTAATCTTCCTCAAGATCAGTGTTCGACGGCCAAATTTTACCTTCTTGAGATGGCAAGTACGCTGGGATATTTGGAACTACAATTTATCAGTGAACTATACCATAACTAGGCCTATATCTGTTCGAGTAGGCCAACACAGGGAAGTTGCTCGAGAAACTGTGACTTACGATTTAGGTTCTGGCGAAGAAGTATCTAACTTGATGTTTAATGGCAATGTTGACTCGGGTCATTATAGCGTTATAAAACTTTATCATTAACCCCACGATGTGAAAAGTACAAAAAGAAAAAGAAAAGGTAATCATTAACCGGGCGTAAAGACACATACAGAACGAAAAAAAAAACACATAGAGAACCATCGAACTACAAAGGTAAAGAGCAGTGTTGGTGTTAAATGTGCTCTGGAAGTCCCTTCTAAAAAATACCAATTTTTTGAATTGGGTCGTTAGATTGGATTTGTCAGTACTGCAAATCTATGAATTTTGAGTCAGAACAGACTAACTGGGACACAAATATTTTTTCCTTATGTTGTCACAAGGGGAAGGTACAATGAACTCCTTATCAACATTTTGAGTTTATGAAAAATCTTATAACAGCGACTATAAAAAAAGTATTGAGGGTCAAAAGAGACAAAAAACTATTTGAGTAAAATATAATACAAATCTGCAGTTGAAATGGCCAGTTCTAAGTCTCATTTGAATCAACATCTTTCTGGTAGTGGTAGTCTACATAGTTTAAAAATCCACGACTCCTTTTCCATCAAATTGGACCGTTAATACCCTCTAACATTGAACAAAGTATGCCCAACTTTATATATACGACGTAAACACAGCTTTTACTCACAGTATGGGTCAAAGATTCGTGAAATGCGACCAACTGCTGATGCGTGATTTATATGTAGGCTAAGTGACTATCTTTATTCCATACAACAAATGTAATGAAAAAAACTAAGAATATAGGAATATACTTGAGTAAATTATCTAAATATCATAAATAGCTGTTTATTAGGTTATCAGCATTGCCCAGTTTGTATACTATTTATTTTTCAAATGAAACTCGAATTAATATAAAACATTCATTTGGTTAAAATAATATATCGGTTTGATTAACATAAAATAGTTTATACAGGCAAACTATCAGTTCTATTTCATGTAAAAAATTAAACAACCCCTAAATAAAATACAAAGCTAAACAGTATTTGTTAATTATTATTTCTTTTATTGCTGACAATATTCCCGTGGCGGAGCACGGGCGGTTAACTAGTACTTATTTAATACGCAAGCAGGTTTCTTGTGACAATTACTCCTCTGAAACTACTGAACCGATTGACATGTTTTTGGTGTCATTGGAAAGAGCGCAACGTGAAGTTGTGCAGGAAACTTTCTTTTTAGGGAAATAATTAGAGAGTGGAGGCCCTGGGGCCCTTTAAAGTTTCGTATTTCTCCATAAGATTAACATGGGAAACAAAAATTGTTATAAAACTCCAGCTGTTGTCAGAAATTAAAAGTGAGAAGAAAAACATATGTTAATTGTAAACCGTCAATAAGTTTGCTAATTTAACAGTATGAAATGAAATATTTACTATTTGAATTTGGGTTGGCATAAATATTACAATGGAAAAAAGCGAAAGAGCCTGGATAAATTGATATACTAAAAAGAAAAATGAGTTAATGAAAAATGAGTTATTTAGTAGATTTTCCCACCAGGGTAGTAGATAACACAAAAACTGCTATTGACAATTTTTTTGTTAAAAATATAGATAAGTCTAACATGGTGGTAGAAGGAATCACATGTCTATCTGATCATGACGGTCAAATTTTGCCACTTAATGTTCCAAATCAACAACAAAAAAAGAAACAACCTTTTAAAAAGGAGATGCGTAAATTTTCTCCTGAAAACATTAGTAATTTTTCAAATCTATTAAGGAAGGAATCGTGGGAAGATGTGTATTTGGCCCCTGTTTCCTGTTGAATTTAAATATGATTTGTTTTACAATACTTTTAATTATATTTTCAATCAAGCTTTTCCTAAAACTTTAATCACTTTTAAAAACAATAATAAAAATTGGGCTACTAAAGACATCAGAAGTACAAATAATCAAATTGTTCAATTAACAAGAGAAATTAGAAGAACTAGGAACTCTAAGTTATCAAAATTATGTAAAAAATTTAAATGCAACCTCAAGCATATGTTAGTAAAATCAAAAAGGGAATATTTTGAGAAGAAAATTAATAACTCAAATAATGTACAAAAAACTGTGTGGGGTCTGATTAACTCAGAGGTTGGGGATAAGCCCAGAAACAGAGTCAATAATGTTCAGTTAAATATTGAAGGAAAGAAAGTATCAAATCCAAAAATTGTGTCTAATTATTTTAATCACTATTTTTCTAGTATAGTTAAAGACAGTAATCCAAATGTTAATGCTTTGAATATTCAAAATAACTCGAAATGTAAAAGTATAGCAGATAGACTGCTTAAACCTATGTTCTGTTTTACTCCTGTAAACAGTGATGAGGTGGAAAAAATCATTACCTCATTGAAAAATACGAAGTCGAGTGGGTATGATGAGGTCCCAGTAACTGTGTTAAAGGAAGTGAAAAGGAATATCAGTAAAATTCTTAGTCACCTGATCAATTCTTCATTTATCACTGGTTCATATCCAACTAAATTTAAAAAATCTAACATTATCCTGGTACCAAAAAAAGGTGATGCTTCAGATGTAAACAACTATCGTCCAATATCTCTGCTTCCATCTTTATCTAAAGTTTTTGAGAAAATAGCTTCAATCCAGTTAAGTAATTATTTAGAAAAATACAATTTATTGGATGATATTCAACACGGCTTTAGATCTGGTAGATCAGTTGTTAGTGCCGCAGTCTCATTTGTGGAATCTGTAATTGAGTCTGTTGACCAAGGAAAATTTACAACTGACATTTTTTTGGACTTGTCTAAAGCCTTTGACAGTGTAAAGCACTCAATTTTATTACAAAAATTACAACCTTTAGGAATATCGAAAAATTCTCTAAATTGGTTTCAGTCATATCTTTGTGACCGCAGTCAGTATGTCGAAGTAACGTTTCTATCAAACTCAAATAAACTTATTAGTATATCTTCAGAAACTCGCCCTGTTAAATTTGGCGTCCCACAAGGTTCAATATTAGGTCCTCTGTTATTTTTATGTTATATGAAAAACATGGAAAATGCCTTGTTATTCCAACCTAATTCAAAATTAATTTTATATGCCGATGATTCAAACTTGAAATTATCATCAGAGACTTTGGAAGAAGCTGAAGTAAATTGTAAACTAGAATTAGAAAACATCAATAAATTTCTCAAGGATCATAATTTATTTTTGAATGTAGGAAAAACTAATTGTATTAATTTTAAAACAACACAAAACAGAAATAAGAGAAAACCAGTGATAGATTTGAATTCTCAGCAAATTATAACAAAACCAAATGCTCTGTTTCTTGGCTTAACTATTGATCAGCATCTAGATTGAAATAACCATGTGGACAAAATTTTACCAAAAATTAGTTCTGGAATATTTGCTTTGAGGAAAATGTCTTTTTATTGTAATATTGAAACAATGCGTAAAATCTATTTTGCATACATACATTCCCATATTGCTTTTGGGATTTGTTTATTTGGAGCAACTTCAAAAATTAATCTTGAAAATATATTAAAAAAACAAGAATATGCAATTAGAATAATGCTAAAACTACAGCGTGATGCCTCTGTGAAAAAACACTTCGTTGAACTCAATATTTTGACAGTCTACGGACAGTATATTTTTGACTGCATTTTAATGGCAATTAAGAAAGCTGATTCTCGTCCTTCAGATTATATTTCAACCCTTCATAAATACAATACTCGACATAAAGACTCCATAATAACAACATTTTTAATAACATCAAACAACATTTTTTGAAAAGAAACCTTCCTACATCGGTCAAAGATATTTAAATACAATTCCAAAAGAAATTAAAAAAGAAAGTAATAAAAACAAATTTAAAAAAAGATTAAAAGAATATCTGATTAAAATAGCTCCGTATTCTTTTGAAGATTTTTTCCACCCATCACAGTCATAATGAATACATAAACACTTTTTCAGTCTCCTGCATAGAGTGGATGAGATTGTCACTTAGGCTAGTTTGAGTTGTTGTACAACCTGACACTATTCGATGTATATATTGTACAAAATGATGAATAAAGAAGTTTGAATTTAATTGAATTAACACTGTGCTGCATTTCTTGGTAATCATTGAACGAGCCTATTTTCAACTATGGAAACATAGGAAAGTCATAGAACACCACCAAGGTGAAGAAATAGAAATAACGTTAAGAAAAAACAAGATCAGCTTTTGAAAAGTGATAAAATATTTATAAGAAATGTTGATTATATCGATATATTAAGTACATCTTGACAATTTTATAATCTTTGAGTAGAATCTTTTAAAGTAATCAGAAATTATGAATGTTATTCGTTTTAAAATAACGCCTGTAATATTTAGCAATTGCTCGAATTCAAGCAACAGGGACACTAGTACTTATTTAATACGAGAACAGGTTTTTTGTGACAATTACTCCTCCGAGACTACTGAACCGATTGACATGTTTTTGGTGTCATTGGAAAGATCGTAACGTGAAGTTATGCAGGAAACTTTCTTTTTAGGGAAATAATTAGAGAGTGAGGCCCTGGGGCCCTTTAAAGTTTCGTATTTCTTCATAAGATTAACATGGGAAACAAAAATTGTTATAAAACTCCAGCTGTTGTCAGAAATTAAAAGTGAGAAAAAAAAACATATGTTAATTGTAAACCGTCAATAAGTTTGCTAATTTAACAGTATGAAATGAAATATTTACTATTTGAATTTGGGTTGGCATAAATATTACAATGGAAAAAAGCGAGAGAGCCTGGATAAATTGATATACTAAAAAGAAAAGTTTGAATTTAATTGAATTAACACTGTGCTGCATTTCTTAGTAATTATTGAACGAGCTGACTTTCAACTATGGAAAAATAGGAAAGTCATAGAACACCACCAAGGTGAAGAAATAGAAATAATGTTAAGAAAAAACAAGATCAGCTTTTGAAAAGTGATAAGATATTTATAAGAAATGTTGATTATATCGATCTATTAAGTACATCTTAAAAATTTTATAATCTTTGAGTAGAATCTTTTAAAGTAATCAGAAATTATGACTGTTATTCATTTAAAATAACGCCTTCAATATTTAGCAATTGCTCGAATTCGAGCAACAGGGACACTAGTTAATTATTTAATACGCGAGCAGGTTTTTTGTGACAATTACTCCTCCGAGACTACTGAACCGATTGACATATTTTTGGTGTCATTGGAAAGATCATAACGTGAAGTTGTGCAGGAAACTTTCTTTTTAGGGAAATAATTAGAGAGTGAGGCCCTGAGGCCTTTTAAAGTTTCATATTTCTCCATAAGATTAACATGGGAAACAAACATTGTTATAAAACTCCAGCTGTTGTCAGAAATTAAAAGTGAGGAGAAAAACTCATGTTAATTATAAAAATAGTTATTTGTGCAACTAGTATAATTTAATATGTATCATCATTGGTAGTTGTTGAACCGTGAAATAATTTTCAGATGGCTTGTAAGTATCCATCTGCCTTAAAAGTATCAAAGTCTACCCAAAACTTAAAATACCCCCGCCGCAGCAAACCTGCAAACTAAGCGAGTTTCAATTTGCATGATTGGATGTTTTTGTACACTTTGCTGTGTGTTTTAAAAGTTTTTTAAACAATTAAATTTCCCGTCACATCCGAGGTAAGGTCAGTGATATTTTTTTTATTACAAGAATCATCCGATGCCAACATTCATCGTCAGATGGCTGGAGGTTATGACACTGATGCAAAGATACCGTGGAAAGTGCAAAAATAGGCTAGGTAGTTTAAAAATGGCTTGAAAATGCACATTTTGAAAGGAATTAAGTTTTTGGTGGGTATCCAGACTTCTCAAAGAAGACCACTAAAGCCGCGTTTATACCGAAGCTTCAAACAAAAAGTTGCAAACTTTTATTGAAAACAGCAGTGGCAAACAGTTGTTTCAAATAAAAGTTTAAAATTTTTATTTCGTGGTTTTATTTACACGTTTCATGAAAATGTTTGAAACACTTTAGACCTTGAATATGACTCGCCTATGTTCTGGTTCCTGGGATCAGTCCTTTTGAGGATGTCAAGTGTCGAGGATGTAATTTTTAATGAAATGTCTTTCTATGCGTAGTTTTTCATGTTTTTATTTTTGTAATCGGAAATAGTTTGGTTCCACAGGACTTGCTGCTCTCTGTACAAGCTAAATAACTTTAGAATGTTGTCATCTCTCCACTCCATCTCACTCAGTAAATTTTCCATTGTCACTCACCACTGATCACTCACAACAAGCACGAGGTAACTATAGTAGTCCAGACAGGGTAATGACACTTTTTTTTTTTTTTTTTTAATAGAGGGCCAGGCTTCAAGTAACCATGGGATTGCATCACAGCTAGAACAGCTTATTGTGCACCCTCATTCACAGGTCCTCATTCTTTGTCAAATCCCAGGTCATTTGTGAACCGTGAGATCCTTTTGACAATGGTGACCCGTTCTTCCCTTTGATCTCCAGTCGATAGGCCAAGGGATCTCATGCGCAGACCTTGCAGGGCTGGGCACATAAATATCACGTGGAATGCTGTCTCCTCCTCCTCTCCACATTTCCTACATAAGAGGCTTTCAACTTGAATTCCCATCTTGTGTAAATGTCCACGGAATACCCAATGGCCGCTAATAAAGCCAACCACCTTCCGCAGGGTCTTCCTACTCAGCCCAAGGGCTTCTGCCGCTATCGCACCTGTAGGTGCCTTCAGCATTCTTTTTGACTGTACATTTCCTTCTGTTCTTTCCCAGTTCCTTTGATGTTCTATGCCCATCCACTGGCGAACAGCTCTCCGTGCTGTGTTGTAAGCAATACCACACGTCGGCTCTGGACCCATGAGCGGGCTTTCAGCTCCTTTGTTTGCCCACTTGTCAGCTCCCTCATTGCCAGCAATACCTTTGTGCCCTGGAACCCAACTAAGGATGATCCTGTTGGTCTTTCCCAGGGCTTTCATGGCTTGATGACAGTCCCATACAGCCTTGGAGGTAAAGTCGAAACTGTCAAGTGCCATTAGTGCTGCTTTGCTGTCTGAGTTCATGTATATAGTGTGGCCTATAAGACCGCGCTTCAAACACACTCTCGCACACTCAGACAGGGCCACCACTTCTGCCTGGAATACAGTGGCCATTTTTCCCAAACTTACGCAGAACTGCACCTTGGGTCTGACTCCATATATTCCAGCCCCCGTGCCCGTTGGCTTTTTCGAGCCATCCGTATACCAGGTGATCCCCCTTTTCATGAATTCAGGTTCACCCTTATCCCAGGCATCCCTGTCAACAATGTTGACATTGTATGGTTTTTCTAGATCTGTGATCTTCACCATCCTGTCTGGTAGCATTTCCAAGGAGTTCTTTTGCACCTTGTCTACAATTCTTGTGTGCTCACTGGAGGCATTATACTTCCAGTTGCCACTACAAGCCATTCTGTAGGCTGCCATCCTTGCCTCTCCTTTCACAATGATGTCGAGAGGTGGCAGGTTTAGCACTACTTCCAGGGCTGCCTCTCATGGCTCCTGTGATGCTAAGGCATGCCACTCGCTGGATCTTTTGTAGTCTCTTTACAGCGGTAGTTTGCATTACCTTGGTCCACCAGACCACCGAGCCATACACCATCATCGGTCTTGCAACCCTAGTGTATAGCCAGTTAGTCATTTGTGGACTTAGACCCCAGGTCTTCCCAACAGCCCGCCTCATCATCATAAGTGTGGTCTGAGAACGTTGCGTTATATTTGCCAAATGGCTGTTCCAGGTGAGCTTGTCGTCCAGCCTTATTCCTAGGTACTTGAACTCCCTCTTAACCTGGATCTGATTACCGAAGAGAGTTGGTACTCTAGCGATATCAACATTTCTCTTCCTTGTAAATGGTACCATTACAGTCTTCATTGGATTGACCCTCAGACCTTCCTGGTTACACCACCTCTCCACTATGGACAATGCCCTCTGCATGAGTTCCAGGCAAGTGTTCATAAATTTTCCTCTTATTAGTACAACAATATCGTCAGCATATCCTTGAGCGTACATGCCCTGTGCATTGAGCTCGGACAGGAGATCGTCAACCACCAGATTCCACAGATTTGGTGACAAGACGCCACCCTGTGGACACCCTCTTTGGGCCTTGACCTCTCTCACCGTCCCACACAGAGAAGCTTGCGCTCTCTTACTTTCGAGCATGTTGCCTATCCACCTCACTACAGTGCTTTCCACATTTCTTGACACCAGCTTTGATACAATAGAGCGAGTACTGGTGTTGTCAAAAGCTCCTTCTATATCAAGAAATGCAGCCACCGCTATTTCCTTGTTCGAGATAGCACTTTCAATCTTACTAACCAGCGCATGCAGGGCTGTTTCGCATGACTTTCCCTTCTGGTAGGCATGTTGGTTCGGATGCAAAGGATGGCTTACCAAGACCCTATCCTTTATTCGTCTATCCACTAATTTCTCCATGGTCTTCAGGAGAAACGATGTAAGGCTGATTGGTCTGAAAGCCTTGGGCACAGCATATGTATCCCTTCCGGGCTTCGGTATGAATACCACCCTTGAGGTCCTCCATGCTGTTGGTATAACTCCACTGGCTAAGCTGGTCCTGAAAAGACGCACCAAGGGGAGTATCAACTGGTCCCCACCTTCCTGCAAAAACCCAGGATAGATGCCATCGGTACCAGGAGCTTTAAATGGTTGAAATGCCCTAAGAGCCCATTTGATACCGTTATAGGTAATCACAGCCCTAGCGCAGGCCCAATCTTCTCTTACCGTCCGCACTCTAGTCTCTCTTTCTATCTCCACCTGGACTGTGCTCTGCGGTTGTAAGGATCCTGGGAAGTGAGCGCTCAAAAGGCTCTCCAGCACTTCTTCTGGGCCGTCTGTATATGTACCATCCTCCTTAAGCATTGTTCCTAAAGGATTAGCTTGACCTCGAGCTAGTACCCTATGAAGCTTTGCACATTCAGAAACACTCTCCATGTTCTGACAGAATTCTCTCCATGACTCTTTCTTAGCTCTTCTAATTGTCCTATTGTAAACAGTGAGCATCTCTGAGTAGTTGTTCCAATTTCCTGTACGCTTTGCCACATTATACAGTCTGCGAACCTTCCTCCTCAGAGCTTCTAGCCCCCTATTCCACCAGCAGGCTTGCCTGGACATGTTCTTTACAGTCTCTGGGCACGCTTCTTGGTATGAGCTTAGTATGGCCGCATTTAGAGAATTCGCCATACTCTCCACCCCATGCCCTTCTGTGTCTTTTAATTGTCTTAGTCTGTCCCCTAGCACCTCTCGATACTGGTTCCAGTCTGTCCTTCTAACGTTCCTATAGGTCTCTTTTACACAGATCGAACCTATAGTGAATTCAATGTAGCTGTGATCTGACGCTGAGTGATCATCAGATACCCCCCATTTTACAACCTTTGTCGCCGCATAATTACCGGCCAAGGTTATGTCCAAAACCTCTTCCCTTAGTACCACCCCTCTCCTCTGTCTAAAGGTTGGTTTGGATCCCTTATTAAGTATAACTAAATTAGATTCAGCTACAAAACTTAACAAGCTCTCACCTCTCTCATTGATATTGCTGCTGCCCCAGGCCACATGATGGGCATTGGCGTCGCAGCCCAACAGCAGGTGTTTTTTTTCCCTGGCTCCATATTCGACAACCATCCTCATTTCTCTGGTCGGTGGTGGTTCCTGGGAGTCATATGGCAGGTATACTGAGGCAAGCAGGATTTTGACGTTAACGTCACCCATCTGCCCGTATACCTCGGTCACGGCACAATCCCTAGAACAGAGATTAGTGACTTTCAGTGTCTTAATATTTCTACTGACAAAAATGCAAGCTCTAGGTTTGTCACTGTCAGTATCATATATCAACTCACCTTTTGCGGTGCCCATCCCCATGATTCTGCCTCCTGCGGTCCATGGCTCCTGGATCAGAGCCACGCCTATGCGGCCGGCAAGAATTTTCTGGCAAAGCGTAGCCGTAGCCGCCTTGCTGTGTTGGAGATTTATCTGGAGCACCGCAACCATCCTCTACTTGTGGGGATCCTTGCTCCCATGCAACCTGAAGGTTACCCTCTCGCAGCCCAAGAATGGGCGCATCGCAAGAGACTTCAGCTTCTGCAGGGAGTTTTCGTCAATTATTATTACCAGGAATTGTCCGCTAGGGTTTGAGTTCCCCCCAACGACCGCCCAGTGGTCTGTGTCAAGGTCATTCTGCAGCTTTATGCCCTGCATCACGTCCTTCTTGGTTGTTGCCCCCGTTGTGGTGGGAACAAACACTGATACTTTCACAGCCTTTACAAGTTCTTTGGCTGGGGCAAGCTTTAGCGAGCTGCCCTCAAAGGGGCTCAGCTCCTGAACCTGTTTGACCAGCCATTCCTTTGTGGTTGTGTTAGTACAGCCGACTACTAGGCATCCACCTTCAAGATGGCAGCTGCTTATCCTGACGTCTTTGCCACGAATGGCCCGTCTGGACAGCTCCCCCTTGATTTTGTTGGCTTCAACCTCTGTCAATTTCCTGTCCGGGTGTTCAGTTCTGGCGATTGCCATCTTCTCTACGGACAATGTCTCTGAATATGTGGGTGCCGATGTCCTCTTTGAAACACCGGACCCCTCTCCTTCCTTCCTCCTTGACTTCTTTTTATCACCCCCAGCATCCTCAGGTGTCAGGTGCTCTCGTCCCCTCTTTCCACCCGTCCTTCTAGAGGCTTCAACAGAGTCGGCTTTGGGAGTGCCGCCCTCACCCTGCTTTTTCCCAGCATCCTGGTTCCCAGAGGAACCGGCTTCGCCGGGAGCAGAGTTCGGGTGCTTGGCAGCCCACGCCAGCTTTCTCTCACTTCTAGATAGCACCTTCTCGCCTTTGGCTAGAGCTTCCGCTATCCTTTGTCTTCGTAGCTCTCCCCTGGAAAGTCGTTTGTTTTTTCGTTCCTTTCCAGTTTCCGGGAGCTTGTCATCTTCATCAGATTTTAGTAGGCCTTCCTCCTCCATTAGGGTCGGATCTTCTACATTTACACTAGCAATAGAAGTGCTTTCGACCTGTAGGTCACACTTTTCTTGCTCATCAGTTATGTTTTTGTCAGTTTGCTCACTAACTTTTGTTTGGACATCCATTTTGTTCCCACGAGTACCGGGTATATAAGGTCCACCTCCCCAGTGACCCGATTAGAGAGGTAAGGGGTTCATACGACTGGGTTCCCCCTGGTTCCCAGAAGGCTCCGTTTCTGACACTGAGTATTAGGCCCCCAGTGCCGCAAGGCTCTCAGCACGGGTCGCATTACACCTTAGCCCAGGGCCCGCAGTGCTCAGACATAGCTATTGCTATGACTGAACGTCTGGGTGGGCGCCCTGCTCTAAGAGAGGCAAGCCTCATCTTAGACCAGCACGAAACACCCAGTTCTGATGGTGCTGCTGCCCCCCACCAGAGAGTCATTCAGGACTCTAGCCTAGATCCGCCGAGATCAGCGTGACAGGGGCCACGACGTGAACGGTGCAGTCATTGGGCTTGACACTTGAGTTGAGACACAGGGTGGTGCGAGTGATCACGTGAGTGAGAAAGGAAGTGGGAGCGTAGGGGATGGCCGGTAAATGTTTCTGTTTCGTGTTTCAACAGCAAATAATGACCGAAACCAGTGTTGCAAACAAAAGTTTGCAACTCCCTTTGATCTTTACCCAACCCACTTCAGGTGGAAACAACAATTTCTGTTGCAAACACTGAAAAACTGTTTGCAGCAGCAAAATGTTTTGTCTAAAATAGTACGTTTTTTAGAGATGTTGCAACTCGTGTTTCAAACTCGGGTGTAAACGCGGCTTAAGAAAAAAAGGATTGCATGGCCATTTTTACACTCCATAACCCATTTCTGCACTTTAGCCTTACTCATTGCATTAGGGACATCACCTTCAGTCTTTTGGCGATGAATGTCAGCAGCGGATCAGTGGCGAAGCCAGGATTCTGCTTTGGGGGGGCCCGATCCGGGGGGTCTGGGGGGTATGGAACACCCCCGAGGACCAAAGGGGGGTCCGGAAAAATTTTGGTGTTTTATGGTGCTAAATTGCAGTTTACAACACCTCTGGTGGCTCTAAAGTAGAGAATAATATTGGTGTATTACCACTTAAAATTAGTTTTTTACTGTTCCGAAATCTAAACAAGCTGCCTAAACTACTATTAATCTGCGTGACGTAATTTTAATAAAATAAATCAAGCTAATAAAACTACACTCAACTTATAGAATAAAGCATATGGCACTTATAATCCAATACTATGTTGTGCGTTAGTTATGTAACTTAGTAAACTTGAATATACATACTATAAAAACTGTTTGTTTTATGATACTAATAGAATACGAAAAAAGGCAGAGCACAAACAATAAATTTTCAGATGAGTTAGGTAGTACAGCACTTTACAGTAGGCCTACATTATACAATTTTTCACTTAAGATAAACTTAGATTAATAGTAAATACTGTGGTGTCAGGTTGATGGACAAGTCTATTTTTATCGTCGTGTATAGGTTAGGTTGGTTCGGGCAGGCCCGTTTGTGACAATGTCAGCACCCTCAAATCAAATCAAATCAAATCAAAAATGCCTTTATTTAGCAAGCGTTCCTCAGTATATACTGCTTTACAGGATAACTCTTGTCAATTTACTAATACTAGATAAAACTAATAACAGAAAGTATATATACAAGCAAAATATTCTATTTACATTTATTACGTTCCCATTTATCACGTACCCTAGGCACAACTAACTAATAGTAGCACCCCTTTGCAATATATATAAAAGGGTGGCCATCGACCGGGTAATCCAAGAATTATGTGTGTATTTTTTTAACCGGGAATTATGCGTGAATGTTGTATTCCTACCTGGAATTGTCAATTTACCGCGATCGCGCATGACAATAGTGACCGGGGGGGAACTTAATTTTCCCACACATGGCCGCAAGAGTTAAGAACTTTGCCACGATCGCAGAAAACGATAACACGACCACAGGAAACAGTCAAAATTTTGCCGCGACAGCGGAAGACGATGATGGTCTTCACATGACTGCGGGATTTCATAAACATTTTGCCGCAATTGCGGGAGGCGATTACAACGTCTTCAGAACCGCGGAAGACGATTATGTTCTCTACATTACCGAGGGAGATACCGGTACAATAATGATATCGGCTGCAAAGGATTATCATATTTTCACCGCAATCGCACAAGACAGATGTCTACACGACCGCGGGAAATATTCAGAATTTTGCCGCAATTGCGGGAGACGATAATGATATCAACACAGCTGCAAGGGATTATCAGAGGTTTAGGTTTACCGCAATCACATACAAATACAATCACCAAATTTATTTCTTTATTTTCCAATTTTTGGCGCCCCCCAAAAAAGCCAACCGCGCCCTAGGCACGTGCCTACCGTGCCTATTTGGTAAATCGGCTCGGGTTTGGGGAGGGGAGGGGCGTCACTCAACGTGCGGCGGCCGAAGCACTGGCGCTGCATCTGCATGTGTATTAATTGTGCATAGATATATAATAACAACACGTATTGTGTAGTGTGTACGCACTCATTTGACCGTTTCTTATTCGTGACTGTTTCTAGAACGCGCGTTGCAACGCTTCCGTGTGCCGTGTGTACAGCAGGGTGTATAGCTATGATTTGAAAAAACATTCAGCACTGAACATCGTAACCCGTGAGCAACTAAAAAAAAAAAAAAAAAAAAATCGGGGGGGGGCCCTCCCTGGATACGCCACTGGCGGATATATTTCATGTAATCAAAAAACGTATCACTGACCTTAGCTCGGACACAAATTCAAATTCAAATAATCTTTATTTGTAAGTAGCATCTAATACATACATGAATAGTGTCAAAAACAGGTATGAAAAAGTATAATCAAAGGTTTCTTAGAATTATCAATGCAAAAATTAACATTACTTCCTACAACTCATCTAAAGAAGATTTGTTGATACATTCATATTAGTTTATTTATTTAAGGGGGAGGTTTACAAATTCATCCAGCGAGTAAATTACTTTGTTAATTAAATAAGCTTTTAGTTGTCTTTTAAATTAAATTAAATTTTTTTCTTTATTAATATTTTCTGGAATTAATTTTAAAAACTGTTTACCAACATATGTTGGTTTTTTTTAATAGAGCTTCAGTCTGTGCTGATTTTGCCTTATAGAGTTCTATTTTCTAGTGTTATAATGATATGTTGGTTCGTGAGGGGCATCATTAGGAATTTTGTTCTTTGCACACAAAATGATGTCAAGAACATATTGGCCATAAACCGTCAGTATTTTTAACTGTTTGAATTGTTCTCTGGCCGAATCATCTTGATTCAATTTCAGCATTACTCTTATAGACCTCTTTTGGAGTCTTAACATACCATCCGAATTTGCTTTTTTTGTTGCTCCAAATAAACAAATATCAAAAATATGAGAATGTATGTAAGCAAAATAAATATTTTTCAATGTTGTTAAATTACAATAAAAAGACATTTTTGAAAGCGCATGAATTCCAGAGTTCATTTTTGACAAGATCTTGTTTACGTGTTCATTCCAATTAAGGTGTTTATCTATAGCCAGGCCAAGAAAGTTTATTCATGTTGAAGCCTTCCGGAATTGGTAATCAATTATAACAGGTTACGTACCTTGACGTCCACAATTCCTTAGTCGGTATTCGTTGACTATAGTTTCGACTACTGCGTAGTCATTATCAAAACGGAACGTTAAATATTACATTCGTTGAATGTCGTCAAATCTTAATACATCGAACACATAAAACAAACATAACACGAACACGGTAGACATTTAACATAATTGGCCGGCCGGCACACGTCACTGAACTGGTCGACGACGACTGACTATTTACCCCACTCCATTTCGTTTATCAGCTGTGCCTCCAGGACTCGTGTTGCCAACATAATTGTTACCAAAGTGATCTAAGACTGTGTTGAATAGTTTGTTTGAACCATAATTAAGTTTTTCATTGAGCATGTTGTACGGGTCGGATTTAGTGGCTTTGTATATTTCAAACTCTTCAAGGGTGTCTAGCATGAAGCCTTTCTTACAAACATGTAGAATTTCTGCATTATCATTAAAACTACTAACAGTATGGTTTGAATTTAATAAATGTTCAGCGAACTTGGATTTTTGTTCTGTTTGTTTTGGTTTAGGTAAATGTTCAGAAAAGCGTTTCTTAAATGATCTGCCGGTCTGGCCTATGTAATAGTTTGGACAGTCAGAACATTTAATTTTATAAGTACCAGTAGCTAATTCCTTAGGTTTACTGTTGTTTGGCAACCTTTTATTTAGTTTCGCCCCAAGTTTGTTAGACGTTCTATAGGCCAGAGTTAAGCCGTGAGGGTTCAATTCTTTCTTTAGTGTGTATTGTAGGCTATTGCTGTATTCCACAGAGACAAAACGTTTATTAACTGTTGTAGTATTACTAGGAGAGGGTTTTCGGTTTTGCATATAGCCTTACACGTTAAAATTTAACACTCCATGTTGTTAAAAGAATTGTTACAATCCACATTAAATTTCCGATTAAAACAACGAATACCGACTAAGGAATTGTGGACGTCAAGGTACGTAACCTGTTATAATTGATTACCAATTCCGGAAGGCTTCAACATGAATAAATTGAACGCTAGTCAAGCAAAATCTGCCTTTGAATATAAGAACGTTAAATTGAAACTATTGAACACGATTCATAACATAACATTCAATAAGACATGTCTACAACACCAAATCGTCCCCAACTATGTTCAAGTAAAAATTAAAAATAGGAGTTTTGCAGCTAAACGAGCTAAATCCATCGCCGAAACAACGTGGATCAAGCAGGAAATTAAAAGCCTATATGCCAAGAAAGACATGTTAAACAAACTCGTCCTCCAAAAACACTTAAAATTAGCAAATTGTTTACACCCATCAGAAATTGATAAAGTATTCGGAATTGTAGAAAGTCAGATCAACAAGAAGACATTCGCTAAAAAAAAAACCCAAGATAAAAAACTAACCTTACTCCTTAAACAACAGGATCCTACAGAAAACTTTGAAACCACTCATAAATTCTTCCCTAGAATTGTCAACCAAACTGATATTAGTTTTAATCAAGATGAAATTAACTTGCTTAACAAAGGGTCCAAGTACAATCTATCTAAACTTGGTAAAAACAATGTTTTCTCCGAAATTATGAATGCTGAAACCGCTATAAAATGTGTCGTTAACCATGAAGAAAGATCTGTTATTAGACATAATGTAAATAGAAAAATAAAGAGTAATCTTGTACATAAACCTAACTATAAGTTTAGCCATTTGCACAAAAAAGAAAGCAAAATCTTAAATGACATAAATGACAAGCTGTCTAGTAACGACTGCCTTATCACAAAAGCCGACAAAGGTCAGTCCCTAGTGGTTTTAAAATCGACTGATTACAAAGAAAAAGTAAATACTTTTATTTCCGAAAATAATATAGAACAAATCGATACTGACCCAACAATGAAATTTCACAATTTATTAAAAACCAGGCTGAATAAGTGTCAGCATATTTTAACCAAAAATGAGGCAAATTCATTAAAAATGATGAACCCACATGCCCCCTCACTCAAGGGACTCCCAAAAGTTCACAAAGAAGGAATGCCAATTAGACCACTAGTCAATTTTATGCCAGCTCCATCTTATAAATTGGCTAAAAAACTAGATAAATTATTGAGACAGCATTTAGTTGTAAATAATACCCATAGTATTAAAAATAGCATTGAATTTGTAGAAAATACCAAAGAACTCCAAATTGACAACCATATGATGATGGCATCTTTCGACATAGTTAATTTGTTTACTAATGTGCCTGTAAATACAACATTGAATGTAATTAAAGAAAATCTGTCACTGAATCCTAACTTAACATCTGACCAAATTAATGAATTAATCTCTCTACTAGAACTGGTCTTAGAACAGAACTATTTCCATTTTGACGGCAAATACTACAAACAAACTAATGGCCTAGCTATGGGTTCACCTTTGTCAAGCATATTATCAGAGGTTTATCTGAACCACATCGAGAACACCCACATTTTCTCTGATAAGAACAAGTATGCCCCGAAGATAAAAGCCTACTTCCGATATGTTGACGACACTTTTTTAATCTTCGCTGGAAACAAAAGACAGTTGGAACTACTTAAAAATTATTTGAACAACATAACAAAAAACCTCAAATTTACTCTGGAAATTGAAGAAAACAATAGTATTAATTTTTTAGATACAACTATTACCAAAAACTCTGGCAAACTCCACTACAATATTTACATAAAGCCTACAGCAACCGACCATACTATCCACTATACTTCATACCACCCTGAAACCCACAAAATGGCTGCTTATAACAGTATGGTTCATCGTCTACTATCTATGCCACTATCTGACGAGGATTACCAAAAGGAAATAAATATAATCAAATATATCGCCGTCGCAAATGGTTATAGAAGTTCCATCGTTGATAGGATAATTAATAAACAAAACCGAAAACCCTCTCCTAGTAATACTACAACAGTTAATAAACGTTTTGTCTCTGTGGAATACAGCAATAGCCTACAATACACACTAAAGAAAGAATTGAACCCTCACGGCTTAACTCTGGCCTATAGAACGTCTAACAAACTTGGGGCGAAACTAAATAAAAGGTTGCCAAACAACAGTAAACCTAAGGAATTAGCTACTGGTACTTATAAAATTAAATGTTCTGACTGTCCAAACTATTACATAGGCCAGACCGGCAGATCATTTAAGAAACGCTTTTCTGAACATTTACCTAAACCAAAACAAACAGAACAAAAATCCAAGTTCGCTGAACATTTATTAAATTCAAACCATACTGTTAGTAGTTTTAATGATAATGCAGAAATTCTACATGTTTGTAAGAAAGGCTTCATGCTAGACACCCTTGAAGAGTTTGAAATATACAAAGCCACTAAATCCGACCCGTACAACATGCTCAATGAAAAACTTAATTATGGTTCAAACAAACTATTCAACACAGTCTTAGATCACTTTGGTAACAATTATGTTGGCAACACGAGTCCTGGAGGCACAGCTGATAAACGAAATGGAGTGGGGTAAATAGTCAGTCGTCGTCGACCAGTTCAGTGACGTGTGCCGGCCGGCCAATTATGTTAAATGTCTACCGTGTTCGTGTTATGTTTGTTTTATGTGTTCGATGTATTAAGATTTGACGACATTCAACGAATGTAATATTTAACGTTCCGTTTTGATAATGACTACGCAGTAGTCGAAACTATAGTCAACGAATACCGACTAAGGAATTGTGGACGTCAAGGTACGTAACCTGTTACAAGAAAGTTTGTACATTGGATCAATTATGTGGGAATCAAACACAATCATTGGTTCTATTTGACTTCTACTTTGTGGAGTTTTAAATGTAATAAAATTGGTTTTTTCATTATTTAATGTTAAATTTTGATACGCTAAGTAATCTCCAATGTTTCCAAGTTCTATGAAAGTAGCAATTTCCGTTTGTTCTATTTTAGGTGTTGAAATGACTAAATTAGAATCATCAGCATACAGGCATAGATCACTGATAGGCTTACATGAAAGAGCTTTGTCCATGTCCTTAACATAGCACAGGAAAACCAATGGACCAAAAATAGACCCTTGCGAAACGCCATATTTTATTGTCTTTAAATCTGATGCTGTCTTAAGGATTTTATTGTTTTTATGATGTGAGATATCCACATATTGAGTTCTATTTGTTAGATATGAATGAAACCATTGCAATGAATTATTTGACAGCCTACTCCAATAGTTTCTAATTTTTTCAAAAGTAAAGAATGTTTGACACTATCAAAAGCTTTAGATAGGTCCACGACACAGTGGGAGATTTGATTGTATAACATTTTTTTTTAAACACACAGCAAAGCGTACATGACAGCCACAGAGCAGAAATTGGTGTAATTATATGTGTGATATGATATGATATACAAGTTATATAAGTCATGTTTTTTTTCTCTTTTCTAAAAGGTATATTTAGTCAGGTTGGGTAGCAGGAAAATATTTCAGTTCTGGCGGGGAGGCTGCAATTTTAGGTGGTTATATTATACAAGTTTCTGAACCTAAAACTGCCCAGACCCCAATTTTTAAGGACCTCGGTCGACCGTAATGACGTCATCAAGATGGCGGCCGTAAGAAGATGCTGGGTCGCCATGAATTGGCTATAATGACCGAATGCCTGAACCGATTTTTATGAAATTTTGCACACAAGTGCTTGAATACATTATCTCGGCCTAGGTTGTCAATAGTCAAGTTTGATCAAGTCGTTTCAAAATGGCGGCCGTTAAAAGCTAAAATAATAAAAAACTCTTTCAGTGTTTTGTGTTCTCAACTCCCTCCCGAGATCTGCAACAACCTATTCACTTTCCTTGCAATCAAAGGTTGCATTACCGTCTCTGCATTTCATGGAATAGGCAAAATACCCCCACCACAGCAAACCTGCAGATTAAGTGAGTTTCCATTTCCCTGATTTGATTATCAATTAAATCAATTGCCAATAACATTAGGTTTCATGAGTACCTAGGTTTGCTGCTAAAGGGAGATTAATAAAGTGATTTTTTATTAATATATTAATAGCTTAGTTTAAAATAAATAAATTTTCCAAGTTTCATTAAAATGTAATCATAAACAAGCAAACTACAACAGCTTATGTACTCCCCGTAATAATAACATAGGAGTTATTCTAATGGAGAGTACATAAACTGTTATAGTTTGCTTGTTTATGAACCATGTTAATGAAACATGGCAAATTTATTTATTTTAAAATAAGCTATTATATATTAATAAAAACTAACTTTATTAATGTCCCTGTAGCAGCAAACCTAGGTACTCAATGAAACCTAATGTTATTGAAATTGATTTAATTGAAGATCAAATCAGGGAAATGGAAACTCACTTAATCTGCAGGTTTGCTGTGGTGGGGAATAGTCATATGGGGAACTGTTACTATTGTAGTGAAAAAGGCAGAAGTGAATCTGACGGACGCAACAGTACACGGGGGATGAACTTAGTATCCATGCATCAGCTGATGTTCCTGTTAATACTTCACAATCTACGTAGTGTCTGTGATTCACTCTTACTCTCATCCTCATTCCGTGATGAGTTCTTCTTTGGTGCTTAAGTTTCTTAACAGTATCACCACAGCATTATTTTTTTAAACTAATTTGTGTGGTGGAAGCCCCGAAACGATTAAGTTATTAAAAATTCAGTTTGGTACTGGTTCTAAACGCTATCAACATCAGTGACAATACTGTTATATACTTTGGAGCTACCAGGCTTTGACCAATTATTTCACTGTTGATCGTCGGACAGTCCTCATTTGTTTGGTTGCTAGAATGGGTTTATTTGCTATATCTGAGGATGGCAATATATCGTTAATGTCACCACATGTTTCCTGAATTACTGGCCCACTTCCAATTATTCGATCTGGCAACTGAATAATATGTGGAACAAAATCATTGTGAATATTTAAAGACTCACCACCTGTTGTAATATTTAATACTGTGCATTTCCTTCTTTAGTTTATGTTTAAATTGTTAAATCATATGTTATTTATGTTTTTGTTAAATGACTGTTTGTACACAATTCCTTACATGTTCAAAGTAGTGTCAATCTTTAGTATTTTAAAGCCTTGTTCTATTAAGGTAATTACTTTAATTTCTATTACAATTTAATTTACTAAAACTGAGAAGAATGGATCGTCTTCTATGTCCAAATGTACTAGAGTTGGAACCAGAATCAAACAATTCATCTACAGTTTGGAATCACTGGCAACACAGATTCCAAAATTTTATTAGAAGTACAAATGCTAATGAGGAAGAGAAATTTCGTCTTCTAATCAATTACATATCACCTACCATATATGAATACGTAAGTCAATGCCATTCTCACAATGAAGCTCTAACTGTCCTCAAAAATGTATTTGTTAAACCTGTAAACGAGGTTTTTGCTAGACATAAACTCTTTACTCGCCGTCAAGAAACAAATGAGACTGTTGACCGGTATTTAGAATCATTAAGACTACTTAGTCGCGACTGCCAATTCAAAGCAGTTACAATTCAAAGCAGTTAGATTGCGGAAAGCAATCGTGATGACTGTATTTGTGATTCAATTATTAGAGGTCTTCTAAGTCCTGTTATACGACAACGCCTACTCGAAAATGAAAATTTGACTTTGGCGGATGCTCATGCTCAAGCTCGTGCTTTGGAGATGGCTCAACTACATTCCTTGCAGTATAACACTCCTTGTGCAACAATAAATGCTGTTTCAAATGACTTATTGACTAAGGACTCTGCTACTGATAAAACCACTAGTGTTAATCAAGACCCTGCTGTAGGAGCTGTGCGTTCCAAATGCTACTTTTGTGGTGGATTTAGACATCCTCGCATAAACTGTCCAGCAAAAGACCAAACTTGTAATAGTTGTGGAAAGACAGGCCATTTTCAGAAAGTTTGCCGGTCACAATCAAAGAAAACTACTTCTGCTATTCAAAATTCTGTGTGTGAAATTTCTTGTTCTATCTCACACCAGTCCAAAGTTAAAACCATTGTCACTATTAACGGTTTCAAGGTTAACGGTATGCCTGATTCTGGAAGTGACTTAAGCTTGATTGATCACAAAGTAGCTCGTCAGCTAAATTTGAAAATTCACAAGATGAATGAAGAGGTGGGATTAGCATCCAATAATCATAAAGTAAAAATCACTGGCAATTGCAACGTAACTCTTGATATGCTTGGTCATAAATACCCCCATACCAAACTTTCTGTCATGTCTAACCTCTGTTCAGAGATAATTGTAGGACGAGATTTACTGCAACTTCATTCATCAGTTCACTTTGAGTTTGGAGGGGATAAGGATCCTCTAGTTGTAAGCGCTCTTACTGCTGCAAATGTTGAACCTGCTAATCTATTTACCAACCTGACTTCTGATTGTAAACCTATAGCTATCAAATCCATTCGCCATTCACTTAACGATTCTCAGTTCATTGAAGCAGAAGTGAATAAGCTGTTAAATGATGGAATCATTGAAAAGAGCAATTCACCATGGCGTGCCCAAGTGCTCGTTACTTCTTCACAAAATCACAAGAAAAGGATGGTCATAGATTATTCTAGAACAATAAACCGCTTCACAGAATTGGATGCCTACCCAATCCCTTCCATTAATGAAATAATGTCTGAAGTTGCTCGTTACAAAGTCTTTAGTACGATAGATTTGAGAAGTGCCTATCATCAAGTCCCTATTCCTGCAAAAGACCGACTATACACTGATTTTGAGGCTGCTGGGGAACTCTACCAGTTTACTAGAATCCCTTTTGGTACAACTAACGGTGTTGCTGCTTTTCAAAGAACCTTGGATCACACTATAAGAAAAGAAAAATTGAAAGATACATTTGCTTACCTAGACGACATAACAATTTGTGGTCGCACTCAAACTGAACATGATGAAAACCTAAAAAATTTTTTGCAAACAGCTTCTAAATACAACTTAACTATGAACCATGAGGAAAGCTCATTTTCTCTACGCAATATCACCCTACTAGGTCACTCCATCAGTAATGGTGTTATTAGACCTGATCCGAAGAGATTTCAGTCACTTTTAGAGTTTCCCCCACCCACTGATACTGCTTCTTTAAAGAGAGCCTTAGGCATGTTCTCTCACTACTCCAAGTTCATACCCTGCTTTTCCGAAAAGATTAAGCTCCTAAAACCAGGTTCTTTTCCGTTATCTGAAGAAGCACTTTCATCGTTCCAGAATCTCAAACATGATATAGAGAAAGCGTCTCTGGACTGTATTGATAATGAAGTTCCATTTTGCGTGGAGACAGATGCCTCAGATACTACAATAGCCGCCACTCTTAGTCAACAAAATCGACCGGTAGCATTCTTCTCCCGATCTCTGTCAGACTCAGAGAAACGCCATTCCTCTGTCGAAAAGGAGGCTTATGCCATGTTGAGGCTGTGAGACATTGGAAACACTTCTTGTTAGGCAGACACTTTCGACTCATCACTGATCAACGATCTGTTGCATTCATGTTTGATTTAAAACATGGGAGCAAGATCAAGAATGAGAAGATTACAAGGTGGAGACTAGATCTATCGTGCTATTCATATGACATAGTGTATCGTCCGGGAAAAGACAATCATGCAGCTGATGCTCTATCTAGAGTCAGTTCTGTATCTTCTACTGTAACTTCCACTGATGCAAAACTTATCTCTCTCCATAAGTTACTATGTCACCCTGGAGTTTCAAGACTTAGCCACTGGATACGTACCAAGAATCTTCCTTACTCCGTAGAAGATGTGTGTCGAATAACATCTGCATGTCGTACCTGTGCTGAAGTAAAGCCAAACTTCCATAAACACCATGGCACTCTCATCAAAGCCTCAGCCCCTTTTGAGCAGCTTAATATTGATTTTAAGGGACCACTTCCATCTCGTTCTCAAAATAAGTATATGCTGACTGTGATAGATGAGTATTCACGTTTCCCGTTTGTTTTTCCTTGTCGTGATACTTCATCATCTTCAGTTATTTCATGTCTTCAACAACTGTTTGGTGTTTTCGGTGCTCCATCGTTCATTCATTCTGATAGAGGCTCAGGATTCATGTCACAAGAATTGAAAACGTGGCTCATGACCTTGGGCCTTGCAACCAGCAGGACGACCCCATACAATCCTAGAGGAAATGGACAAGTTGAACGCTATAATGGTACTATTTGGAAAACTGTTCAACTAGCTCTCAAAGATCTTGGTTTACCCATTACTCGATGGGAAGAAGTCTTAACGAATGCTCTACACTCTATTCGTTCACTGTTGTGTACGGCTACAAATACCACCCCTCACGAAAGAATGTTTGGTTTTTCAAGACGTTCTGCTAATGGCCTATCAACTCCATCTTGGCTTTTAACACCAGGCACCGTTCTTCTACGTAAATTCAACCGGTCTTCAAAATTTGACCCTTTAGTAGAAGAAGTGACACTCTTAGAAGGAAATCCCGAATACGCCCATATCAGATATCCAGATGGAAGAGAAACTACTGTTTCAACACGCCATTTAGCTCCTTTCGGCGAGGTCAATGAAGCTCATGAAAAAGACATTGAAATTAAGATCTACTAGATGTGGACAAGATTGACGAAACTACTACTGATGCTCCTATTTCACAAGATTCTGGCCCTACTGTCCAACTATCCGAATCCAATAGTAGAGACAATAGTTTAAAAAATAACGAGCCCATTAGAAGAAGCAATAGACCTCGGAAGCTTCCTGTCTGTTTGAAGGACTACTTTCATTCCTAAGGAAGGAAGAATTTTGTAATATTTAATACTGTGCCTTTCCTTCTTTAGTTTATGTTTAAATTGTTAAATCATATGTTATTTATGTTTTTGTTAAATGACTGTTTGTACACAATTCCTAACATGTTCAAAGTAGTGTCAATCTTTAGTAAATTAAAGCCTTGTTCTATTAAGGTAATTACTTTCATTTCTATTACACCACCAAACTTCTGGAGGAAATTAACAAAGTCCACTTCAACATGTAAAGCACACATAATTTGAATTTATTTATGCTTGACCACTGTGTGATTTATTTTACAGAGTTTTCTACATTAGTGGTCCGCTATGAATGTGGAAGAATTGGCAGGGTTTGTCGAAAGACAGCGCAAGTAAAATTGTTTTCCACCCAAAAAGTTTATCTTTGTCTCCCTCCTCCGCGATATCTATTAGAAGGCCATCTGTTATGTTTAATGTTAAAACAGGGTACAATGAAATCTCATCAATATTGACCAATGAAGCTTTAGACAACTCTCTTGCTTATTTACTATTTGGTTTTATAGATGAAACTGAAGTTTCCGTTAAGGAAATAGGCAGTTTAAAAAGGTTGTGAATAGTTCTTCCACCTTCAAAACCATATCGACAAAACCATATCGGTAGCTAATTTTTGGAAAAGGGAAGTCTGATTTCCAGACACGGAAAGTAAATAAGTATCCACTATGGAGCCAACATCATCCACTTCATCTGGATCATCTGGGTTTCCTTATCTTCCTCTAACATCTTTCGTACTCGTTCATCAAAATCTGGATCATCCACTGTCCATGATGTGCTACAAGATTTACTTGTACAGTAGACTCCCTCTTATCCAGACTCCCCGGGACCGAGGCCAGTCCGGATAACTGGTTTTCCGGTTAAACCGACATCCCAAAAAACTTGTTATGTAACCCAAATATTTGACTTAAATTTAGGAGAGCATTGTATTTAGACACGTGATCACTGGTCTCAAATCTTTCCCACGAGAAAAGTCGTTTCAGTACCGCCCACTTCCTGCCGATCTAGTCCAGTTAAACCGATGTGCTGATAAAAATTGTCTGGTTAAAGAGATGTCATTCCCGCCGAGTGTTGTCCGCTTAAACCAATGCCAGGTTAAAAGATGCCCGGATAAGAGGGAGTCTACTGTAGTAGGTCCATTGGGTTGGACAATTTTCAAGCAAACACAGGGTGAACAACCAACATAAAAGTTATTTTATAATGATTTTTGTGTGATAAAAAATCAATAGCTCCGGTGTTGTTTATAGGCTTTAATTTGAGCTATTGATTGTTTGAATCGGTTAAGTTCAAGATACTGTATTACTCAATCAATAATCATAAATTTGATTATATCTCGGATATGATATTTATTTTAACGCTGCGGAGCAGCATGGGTCATCTAGTTATATTTATTAAATAAAAAACATAAACATTACTGTAAACAGTCCTACTTTGTCAGGTCTCTTTGTGTATCACAGCTTTTTGTTGCCGCTTAGTTTAAATTAGCTGTTGTCATAAATGCAAACAAATTAATATATAGCTGCACCCTGTTGGTAAAGCTTTTAACTTTGTAATGCTACTAAATATCATAGAGCCAAATGGTTTGGTTGAGACAACTGGAAAAATCCTTTAATTCCTTTTAAATATGAATAGTTGTAAGAATAACATGGAAACTTTGAACCCTTGTGGGGCATCGCCCTATAGAATCTATATATTAATTTGAAACTGTTTTTCTTTGTGACAGCTATTTTGAGAGAACGGCTGGGCGTAGAAACTCAGTAGAGGTGTCTAAAGAAAGGTCCTGGTCTGTAGATGAGCCATCAAAAGAGAAACATGGAGAATTCCCTCGGGGCTCTGCCCCAGTGGCCTTTAAATTCCCACTTATAGTTATTCTTATGGAGGAAAACGAGGTTTTTGTCACAGCTAATTTGAGAGAACGGCTGGGCGTAGAAACTTGGTAGGGGTGTCTAAAGAAAGGTATTGGTCTGTAGGTGAGCCCTCAAAAGAGAAACAATGTAAATTTCCTTGGGGCTCTGCCCCAGAGGCCTTTAAAGTTCACTCTGCAATTTTGTTTACATTTCGACCATATGGATAATTTTACACTACTTTTAATGAGCCAGCTGTTAATATTAAAATTGTATTCAAAGGTTTACTGAAACTGTCAAAATTAAATGTTTACATTATTATTTATGATTTTAAATGGATTCTCCACTGCATGGCAAGTTTTTTATAGTTTCAACAAAATGATGAATTTATGATACGTTTGAAATGTTTTGTTCAAAAATCTATGCTTTATCTTTATTGCTCTTAGAAAATTTTAAATTATGAAATAAGTGTGACTTATCAATTTCAAAGGAACATATAACTATTCCTTATCGGGTTAGCTTATACATATTGTAAGGTTGGCACTTGCCTTTTTTCCTACTTTCAATCACCATTTATTTTTAAATTCAAGAAAGAACACCTGAGATTCATTTATTGGTATAACAGTTTTTGATAATCGGGTTGAAAATTGTGTCATAGATGAGTACGTTGAGGATGGGAGCTGTGTTCAAGTTTTGGAATAGACTAACTACGGAGTCTATGGTTTTGGTAAAGTAGGTGAACTAATGTCAATTCAGGTATTAAAAAAAAAAATGTGTACACAGTTTTTGCTTTGATGTACACATGTAGCTAGGTTACAATCTGAATGATTTTCCTAAAGCAGATGGAATTAGTGGTTAGTAATAAATATTGACTCTTTCCGTAACATGATAGACTAATTATATGAACTCATTCTCCCATATAGTGAAAGTGGCTTTGGTATGAAACAAACTCATGAACAAACAATTATAAGACTCCTAAAAAACCTTTTGGGCAACCTAAAGCCGATAAAAAGAAAGGTAGGAAATATTGTGTTAAACGAATTCATTAATCACGTTTTTTAGGGAACACAATCGTCATAGGCCTACTTATTATTGCTTATCCTCCCTTCATATAACTAAGATTTTAATGACTTCACTCTATCCAACGCAGTTAGCTGAATTTACATAAAACCTCAAGATTTACCGTCGATTTCGACGGGGTTCCACTAGTGTTCACAACTTTAATATGCCTATGTGTTTCTCAAGACTGTCAAGTACCTCTCTGCAAAATGTCAGCTCAATCAGTTCAGTGGTTTTCACGTAATGGAACTTCAGAGTTATATTTCAACATCTCATACTTTTACATTTATAATATTAAGTAGGATAGATAGGGTGTATACCCTTGACTCTAATAAACTATTGTATGACTATACTGTATTGTCACATTCCTAATAGAATAAGTGGTACAGTTTAGTTTTGTTTCTACATTAAATGGAGTGTTTGTATGTGTTCAATTTTAAAACTGTATTTAAGGAACCACATTATTCTCTTTTACTCCCCGAACCTTTTACGAAGCACAGGTAATTTAATTCATTTTTTTCATGATGGATAGCCTCTGGATTAAAATTAGCAGAATATGGTTTATTTTACCTTGCCTAAAATGATCCTGTTTAGTCATTTTTTTTTTCATAATAATCTCTAGAGATAGTATAACAATGAACATAAAATCTCAATCTGCTAGAGAAGTTTTAGTATTAAACTGCATATAGGAAAGCAAACTGCATAATGTGAGTGGAATGTGAAATTGCCATCGTCAGGTGAAATTACTCCCATGGAGTACATTTTGCCGTTGACCTGATTTTGGATGAATCATTTCATTAAGTTCTATTTGAGAACTTCATCTCCACTGCTGGTTTTACGACCGATTTATGTCATTGTCCTACATGAAGTCAGGCCCGTTCACTTTATGTTTCACTTATATAAATTAGTTAATCATTTTGAATTTCCAGTGTAACGTGTGTTTAATAGCTTTATTTTTTTTCACCACACTATGATGTTTTTGGGTGTATTACATACGTTAATTGGTGGCTGAAAGTTACGTTTTGCTGGCCATGCCAGCTGTCATCGTTATTTGGGGACCGAGCAGGTTTTTACAGGCCGGGGCCGCAAAATCAGCTGTCCGCTTACTTACTTAGAACATGAATGCATTTTAAATACACAATCAAAATCCATAGCATTGCAATAGAATTGTCTTATTGTCACCGTTGCCTAGCAACTATTTATTTTATTTTTGCTGATTCCTCAAAATATTTCTTCACATAACCTTAAAGTTGTAGTTGTGTTGACTATCAGTGTGCATTATTATAGTGGTGAATAGTGGTAATAGGGTATAGTGTGGTGAAAAATAGCGTTCGTACCATGGACCAAAATGGTTTTGCAGCTCTCGATCGATTTAAGTTCTCGACTTCGTCTCGAACTTAAAAACTATCTCAAGCCGGCAAAACCTCATTTTCGGCCCTAGGTACGAAATATACTATTACAAAACTCAATTAGACTCATGGTACTTATATTTTAGAAAGTGTTTCAATACTGTTTTTAGTGATTGATGGGACTTACATTGATTGATTGCTTATTTGATAAAAGTCATACTGTAGCATGTACTTTCTAACTGTAACATCTTAACTATAAAATTCTTTAAACAAATCTTTAAACTTGTTGGGTTTTGGGTCTGATTTTAATAATTTTTTCATCTTATGTGTCACAAATAAAGTTGAATTTTACTTTAACCTTGTCTGTATTTAGAAATCGTCTTGTATATTTGATAAACTTGTCAAACATTTTCTAGACTTTTTGTTCCATTGTAAAGTCTGAAACCAGTTTTGATGTGTTTTATGTTCAATCAATGTTTGAGTGTGCTCATGTTAGTAACATGTTTTTAAAATTTTTTCTAGGGGTTTTTTACACTGAATTCCTCAGTCTTTTTTACAATACCATATATATTTATAAATAGATCATTTTATTTGCTTAAGTTAGTGAAAACCAGAATTAATAAATAGTAAACGGATTACCATTCTACATTCATTGAATAGAAATATACTCCAAATTGTATTTAGTTGACCCAAAAGGATAACTTATCTATGAGAGAGTCGGTAAAATATATGCCAAAAATATTTTATTTAATTTTCTGATTTTTTTTTTCAGAAAAAATCGCGGGAGGAAAGCAAAGGGGCTGGCAGCGGAGTAGAAATCTTGGTGAATGAGCCATACAACGACGGCCCTGGCGGAGAGGGGCAGTACACTCGTAAGATCTACCATGTAGGAAGTCATCTACCAGGTTAGTTGTCTGCACTGCAGCAATGTTGAGCCACCCATGTAGCAACTCTGTATCTATACAGATATTGATTCATCTTTGAAAGCTAAGTACCTGGCATAATGTGGGCAGGATGGATGCCTTGTTTCAGAAATGCTGGGTTATCAGGAAAAAGGGCCAAACATAAAACCGAGACATAGATATTTTCCTTTATTCTCATATATAAATATTACTCTTACAACACGATAACATTTAAATAAATAAATTTAACTTGTTAAAGAAAATTTGTCACTTACCTTAAAATTATATACAGTATATATGTCAGTTTTTGGTCAGGCCATCATGACTCACGTCATGCAATGTCACTTAAATGTTTGCTATTGTCCCTCTCATTGTTCTGAGGTAAGTGAAGCCTTTTATAACTGGAAACAACGAGGCAAGTCAGTGGTTGAGGAAAAAGGAATTTCTAAATAAAATAAAAACACTCATTTATCAGTTTACATACAAATAATGCCAATATCACAATACCTAGTAGTAATGTGTATATATATATATATATATACTAGCAGAGTACCCGTACTTCGTACGGGGTTGTCATATAAGTATAAAGTGCTATAATTTACATGGTATGCTATAATATAGAACACTAGGTAAAACCCGTCGAAATCGACGGTTACTTTCAAGGCTTACGCTAATTCATCTAACTGCGATAAATTGAGTTAAATTATACATATTTTGAGCATTTAGCATTGTTTAAAGATTAATAAGCGTAAAAACAATAATGATGTTAATTGGGTTAGTTAATAAAACCAAATATGGTTGATCATTCAATGAATAAAATATTTCCCATACGTATTTCCAATATGAACGTCATCGGAGATAGTATATATCTGATATCTCTTCCTTTGGAAGAACCTTTAAATAGTATTAAAATCGTATTGGTGGATCTTTTGAAGTTAAACACTTTAGTGATTTCACCAGTGTAATGCAGATTAATCTATGATTTTAATTGAAAAAAATAATATATGTTTGTTAGGAAGACACGTTCTAACTTCAAAGGGAGGTATATACGTTACAGTGTAAGTTTGATTTTTCCTTCGTCACGTCGCGTCAGTTCATATCGTACTTCTGTGCAATGAATATTTGCCAATGAATATGAATGCTCTAGCACAGTTTTGAGAAATTGGTTGTGGGGTTACTGGTAAAGCTGGAATTCCTAGACATGGGGGATGTCAGTTAGTTGTCTCAGCCTTATCAATTACATAAAGTTGTCAATATAATCTCTCTACGGAATGTTAGGTGTGGTGGAATGTACTTGAAGTAAAGTTGGCTTTTATTCTTGAACTGTTAGGGGCCTTTTGGTTCATATGGTCGTGCAGCTTCATTGGCAACAAATAATGCAAATTACATAGCAATGGGACATTTCCAAAAAGCAAAAATACTGTAAATTGGCTGTTATGTATACATTGACGTTTACATATTGTTAATCAACGTATCTTATAAAGGATGATGTGATCTAGTTTAAAAGGAATATGACCTTTCTGTCATGACAGTAGCTGCTTAAATAGTATTTACTCATTGGGCCATTTTTACAGCCAAAATGTAGTGTTATTTTCAATAATGACCAACCCAGTGGACCACGGTCCGTAATATAGGCCACTGTAAATAATTTGTCAAGATAGGTACTATTTTAGGCAAGGTATCTGTGTTTGGATGTTATTAGGCACGGTAAGAGCACAATAAAATTATTCTGCAGATGAATTTTCTGTTGGAGAGATATAAGCCGAATTATAAATGTCACAATGCGAGTTTGAGCATTTTGTATCTACAGACTGTCCCAAAAGTCCCGGACCGGTTTAATATTTCCTAAACGACAACAGATAAATCAATAAAATTTTGCACATTAACACCACACTAAAAAATCTACTTTTTTAAGGAACTATCAGTTTTCTGTCATATCATGGGGACGTCCCACAAGGAGTCAGAAGGAAATCTTAAATAGGAGCATAGGTCAATATGCACATCAGTTTAAAGGGCTTAGCTAGCAGAGTTCAATGCCGGAAACCGCGCCTCGAAAGGATCACCCGTTACAAAATGGCGGCCGTTCAAAGATTTCTTGAACCTGCCATTTTGAATCTTTGAACGACTGCCATTTTTTACTCAGGCGTTCTTTTGAGCTTGAATTTACGGCATTGTAATCTACTAGTGAAGACCTTTAATTTGATGTGCATATCGACATATGCTTACGCTAACAAAAATGTTCTGACTCCTAGGGCTCTGCCCCCAAATGCAAATTAAATGAATCTTTGAACCACTGTTACTCTTGACTTGGTTGTCCGTTTGAGTTTAAATTTGCAGCATTATATTCTGCTAGTAAAGACCTTTAATCTGATGTACATGTCAACCTATGCTTCTATTTAAGATTTCCTTCTGACTCCTTGCGGGACGTCCCCATGATGTGACAGAAAATTTATATTTCCATAAAAAAGTAGATTTTTAGGTGTGATGTTGATGTACCAAATCTTGTTGATTTATCTGTTGTCGTTTAGAAAATATTAAACCGGTCCGGGACTTTTGGGACAGTCTGTATATGGGTAAGTTAAATACATTTTTTTAGACTGCTGCTCAGGGTACTTTAAAAATATATATTTTAGAGACAAATTAAATGGTTTTTGTTGCTGAGTAGCGCTAGTAAACATGCACAACCCTTTTCGTTAGTCTAATAACATTCAAAGGCTCTCTAAGAGTTCAAGTTCTTATTTGTATACATTTCTATATTATGTTTTCACTAAGCTGAATGAATACATCAAAGTAACCTCTCTGAAAAGTGAGCAGTATATTGCAGTATTCCAGCTTAATGACTTTCTAAATCCTACACATATTTCTACATAAATATTGTAAAATGTTTTATCCAGTTGCTGTAAACTACTATTAATTTAACAAAATATGGACACGGCTCAAATTGGCACCGTGCCCTTCTGCACTGGTATTATTTTGTATTGTATTACACAATCGAAGATTTTTCCATTGATTAAAAACATGTATGACAATAATCTCATGAACCTACAATGATCTGTCTCGAGTAATATGATAGAACTAGGGGAAACCCGTCGAAATTGACGGTTACTTTCAAGGCTTACGTTAATTCATCTAACTGCGATGAATTGGGTGAAATATACATATTTTGAGCATTTAACATTGTTCAAAGAGTAAGTGTAAAAACAATAACAATATTGCGTTAGTTGCCAAATTTGGTTGTTCATTCAATGATTAAAATATTTTCTATCCTGTACGTCATCGGAGTTATTATTAGTATGTTATATGGTATCTCTTCCTTTGGTAGAACCTTTAAATAGTATTTAAATCGTATTGGTGGATCTTTTGTAGCTAAACACTTCCGTGATTTCATCAGTGTTTGAGAAAAAATATAGGTATGTTTGTTGGGAAGACACGTTCTAACTTCAAAGGGAGGTATATCCGTTACAGTGTAAGTTTGATTTTCCTTCGTCACGTCGCGTCAGTTCATATCGTACTTCTGTGCCAATGAATGAACCCTCTAGCATAGTTTTGAGAAATTGACTGTGGGGTTACTGATAAAGCTGGAATTCCTTGACATGGGGGATGTCAGTTAGTTGTCTCGGGCCCTCGGCCTTATCAATAACATAAAGTTTTCAATATAATCTCTCTACGGAATGTTAGGTGTAGTGGAATACATGAAGTAAAGTTGGCTTTTATTCTTGAACTGTTAGGGGCCTCCTAGTTCATATGATCTTGGCGGCTTCATTGGCAATAAATAATGCAAATGACATAGCAATTGAACATTTCCAAAAAGCAAAAATACTGTAAAATGGCTGTTACGTATATATTGACGTTTACATATTGTTAATCAACGTATATGATAAATACTTTAATCCCTTAATACGTTTTTTTTATGGCGACCATTCATAGTAGGTAAGCCAAGTATGAATGGAGATGAGTGTAGAAAGAGTGGCGCGATCTTGAAGTCTTGTTAGTTACTAAGGCCGACATTCCTTAGATACAGCTGTTAATTAATAGCCCATACAGCGAATGGCAACCAAGGGATCTACAGTTTATAGTTGAATTGGAACCAAATTTTTTTTTGCATTGGTATTTATGAATTGGTATAATTATGAGGATAGCACTGCGGGTAGTCGTAGTACTCACTCGTGCGGCCGTTAATCCACACCAGGGAGTATCGCATCCACAGTGCATTCCTATAAATATCCACAATTCGTGACCTCCTAGTAACTGGATTACAGGACGACGCCACCCGTCCCAGTCAAAGGATTATGTGATCTAGTTTAAAAGGAATATGACCTTTCTGTCATAGCTGCTTTAATAGTATTTTCTCTTTGTACCATATTTTACAGCCAAAATGTCGTGTTATTTTCAATAATGTTACTAATTCAGTGCGCCAAAGTCCGTAATATAGGCAGGTGCAAATTATTTGTCAAGATAGGTACCATTTTAGGCAATGTTTCTAAGTTTGGATTTTATTAGACACAATAAGAGCAGATATTTCTACATAAATATTTGATATTTTGTAGAATAATATGATAAAATGTAGGCAAAAGTGGCGAAAAAGGCACACACCAACCCGTACAATAGATATAAGATAGTTCAATAAGAAATAATTTAAGAATTGCTGTGATAAAAATATTTTCCACTGATTTCGTAATGGAACGTTATATTGCAAAACATGGCATGATAAAGAAGAAAATCAATTTTAAAATCAGAAAATAACATTGCAAATACTTATTTGTTAGAATTCAACTCCCAATAAATATGTGTTGTTTGAAATACAATTTAAAAATGAACAGCTGTTTCATTAAAAAGTATTATTCTCATGGCCAAAATGTAAACAACTCTGTGGAGGGATCTTTAAAGGCTTCTGGGGCAGAGTCCTAAGGGATTTTGCTCAGTTTTTCTTTTCATAACTCATCTACAGACCAAGACCTTTCTTTGGACACCTCTACCAAGTTTCTACGCCCAACCGTTCTCTCAAATTAGTGGGGACAAAGTTTCCAATCAAATATTTAGATTCCCCCATGTTAATCTTATGGGAGAAACTCCAACTTTGATGGCCTGTGGGGCAAAGCCCGAGGATTTTTACTACATGAATTGGTGAAAGGGGGTGTCTACACAAAAAATATTTTATTTTGACACGTCGTTTGTAAAAATTCGTCCATTATTAACGGAGGAGTAGTGTTTTCAAGAAATCGCCTTCTTGTATTATATATAAGGATATAGGGAAAGGCGTGAAAAAGGTAGACACCAACCCGTTAAATAGATATAAGATAGTTCAATAACAAATAGTTGTAAGAGATACTGTGATAACAGGATTT
Organism: Macrosteles quadrilineatus; assembly: GCF_028750875.1. Classification (NCBI taxonomy): domain Eukaryota; kingdom Metazoa; phylum Arthropoda; class Insecta; order Hemiptera; family Cicadellidae; genus Macrosteles; species Macrosteles quadrilineatus. Next base: position 19,725,260 of record NW_026542594.1, read on the forward strand.
TACACTGATTTCGTAATGGAATGTTATATTGCAAAACATTACATAATACAGAAGAAAATCAATTTTAAAATCAGTAAATAACATTGCAAATACTTCTTTTGGACAATTCAGTAACTCCCAATAAATGTGTGTTGTTTAAAATACAATTTTAAAATTAACAGCTGTTTCATTAAAAAGTATTATCCACATGGCCAAAATGTAAACAAATCTGTAGAGGGATCTTTAAAGGCTTCTAAGGGCAGAGCCCTAAGCAAATTTACTTCGTTTTTCTTTTGATAACTCATCTACAGACCAAGAGCTTTCTTTGGACACCTCTATCAAGTTCCTATGCCCAGCAGTTCTCTCAAATTAGTCGAGACAAAGTTTCCAATTAAATATTTAGATTCCCCCATGTTAATCTTATGGGAGAAAACGCAACTTTGATGAAAGATCCTGCCCAAACTAATAAAGATATCAAAAAACTAAAAACACTTTGCAAAACTACAGATCAAGCCATTGTTTTGACATTTTAATCATCAAAATCGGTCCAAAAATGAGGGAGGAGTTCTGTTTACAAAAATCGGCTTAGCGTATTATATATATAGAAGATTTACCATAGCCATAATGTTCTACCACTGTACCTAAACCATAGAAAAAAGTTCTCATTGTGTACCACAGCTTTTTGTTGCTAGTTAGTATAAATTAGCTGTTGTCATAAATGCCAAAAAATAATAGTGCTGCCCTGTTGATAAACCTTATAACTATTAATTTATAGTGCAGTAAAATAAGCGAAAAATTCCATAAACCCCAAAAAAAAAAAATAGCACAGGTGGGGAATTTGCTACAGATGTCGGGTGTACCTTCCTTTTGAACATACTAAAAGTCCCCTAAAATTGAAGCTGTGCTACGGCCGCCATATTGGAAAATGGCGACATATTTCTGTATTTTTGGTTATAGTGCCTTTATTATTAGAGATACAGGAAAAAGTTAAATATACAAAATGTAGTCCATCTAAAAATACACATTTTTTTGTATTTACCATTTTCCTCTAAACCCAACGGTTTTTGAGTTATTTGTGATTAAGTATATTTAGTTTTTCTATTCATAAAAAATAGGCGAAACCCATGGAAATCAACGGTTATTTTTAAGGTTTACGGCAATTCATCCCATTTAAATAGTGTGATACTATAAAATCTTAAAATGTAACTTTATTTTATGAGTAAAACAACTTCGCCACAGCTAACCTGCAAACTCAGCAAGTTTTCATTTGATTGGATGTTTGATTAAATGTATATAAATAAAATTAGGTTTAACAGGTATCTAGGTTTGCCGCAAACCGTTTAAAAAAATCTTGATTCATTCTAAAGTTATGGGGCCTTTTTAAAACTTTATTTTTAGCCCATTTTAACATTGTGCTTGTACAAACTAAGACCATAATCTCAAAATAGTGCTAGATAAAGATAAGTATACACTACCAGTCATTGCCAACCTATTTCTACTTGGTTATGAATGATGTATTTTTTTGGCCGCCATCTTGGATCTGCCATTTTGAAATGTGATATTATTAATTATATTAAATATAAAAGGGGTGTTGTGACCCATCATTTCGGATTACTTTTTTAAGCTGAACTTAATTCCATGGTCCATTTTTCATTTTCATATTTTGATTTTGAAATATTAACATTTTTAACAAAAATATTGCAATGTTTCATAAATAAAACTTGATAACAAAAAATGGATTGCGGCATTGAGTTTAGCTTAAATAAGTAGTTCAAAATGATGGGTCACAACACACCCTTCATATTTAAAATAATTTATCCCATTTCAAAATGGCAGATCCAAGATGGCGGCCGGAAATGACCACCTTGTCAAAATGAAGTACTCACTACCCAACAATGTTTGTAAGTGGTCTGGGATTGATATTTGAAAAAATGTAGAAAAAAGTTGGGGGGGGGGGGGAAAATTAAAACTCACCCTGTATACAGGGTGGCTAGTCATCACTGTTACAAAACATTTTTGGTGTAAGTACAAAGTAAATGAAGTGTGATGATGCATATAAGAGGTTCCAAGTCTAAAAATTGGCTTCACAAAGAATTATTTTAATTTTGTTTTTTAAAATCATGTTTTTAGACACAATACAACAATTTCTCAATTACCTGCAAATGGATTTTAGTAGATGGTGTCATTTTCGTATTCTACATTAAAATTTGAATAAGAATCATTGCAAATTATGGAGGATCAATAGCAAAAGCTCCATTGTAAATAGTTCCAAAGATTTTAAAGGTCTATGATAAAAATTAAAAAAAGAAATTGGTCTATTGCATTTTCATCTCCCTTGTTAATGACTTATTTCATATATATGTATGACCATTGATTAATCTTTATATTTGTGCTATAACTTATTTGTGAAGATTAAATGTCACATGTTTTTAATAATGTAAAATGAGTAAATAAATAGTGATTGAAATGTTGTACTGAAATTGACTATTCTCATTTTGACTTTGATAATTGACAATTTAACCCTCCGAGTGTCCCTAGTTTTGGCCTTAATGTTTGCCTATTTTTTGCGCATTTGCAAGGTTTTATTAAAACGGATCTGAGAAGCTTAAAAACAATGTTAATTATACTGTTCTATATACCATTTTGTTTGGAAAATCTTGGGCTTCAATATTATACATAAAACATAAAGAACATTTGTTTCAAAAAAATTTTTTAGGTACAAAAAAATATTTTGGAAAATTTTCAAAACAAAAATAAGTTTGCGCTCAATGAAATTGTATAAATTATAGGCCTATAAATATTTGAAAATAGCCACTTTGTTCTAAATTTTATGAGGATTACAAATATATAATAATATAAGGAAGTAGATTTGCAAATAAATAAGTTATGGGCAAAAAACAGATTTCAGTACATACCTTTAGCTAAGAATGCATAGCCTAACCATAGCTAGGAATCTGGCTGATAATTTACATCAATATCACTACCTGCTTCTTCAGGATCATCAACCAGCCCTTCAAAATCACTTAAATCTTCTTATAATGCACCACGTATATCACTACTTTTGATTTTTAACACTAAAACAATGATAAACGTAATAAAGCACATCAGTCATCGGTGCAAGGTTAACCAAGCTGTTTACAAATACGCACGTCAGCTGTCTGCTACAATTATGATCGGCTCAAGAAAAAAAAAGCGCTTAGAGACAGACCTCGGGAGAAAGCTTAGAATCTGCCAAATAAAACGATACCTAACTCGATCCAGTTCAATCCGATTTTGTCAGTCATAGAGCCTTCGCCGTAAACAGTGTTTGTGAGTCGAAAAATCTACACATAACACTACACAAAGTGTGTTATGGGTCGATTTTTTGACACATAACACTCAGAGGGTTAATATTGGTGCCGAAACTAAAAAAGAACCATGTCTTACAGAAAAAGTAATAGGGAAGTTAAACCTCCAAAAAGGTATACCCTGATCAGAAAGAAAATAATGATACTGACAAATTATCAAAGAATGTTTCTGAGAATGGAAACAATGACACTCAAGGAATAGCATTGAGACAAACCAGCATTACTTCTAGTAGTTCAAGGAAAACAAAAAGTAAATCTACAACATCAAGCAACAGGGGACAAATGGAAATAGAACTTGAAAAGTTGGAAGAAATACAAAAACTGGAACGAGAAATTGAAGAAAAGGAGCTGGAAAGACAAAGACTGATGGAGGAGAAGGATATGGAGCGACAACGGTTGGAGAAGGAAATGGAGCGACAACGGCTGGAGAAGGAAATGGAGCGACAACGGCTGGAGAAGGAAATGGAGCGACAACGGCTGGAGAAGGAAATGGAGCGACAAAGGCTGGGGAAGGAAATGGAGCGACAACGGCTGAGAGCAAGAGGGAGCTAGAGCGACGTAAACAAATGCTGGAAATAAGGGCTTCTATGAAATCACTATCGGCAAATGGTAGTCAAGTCTGGGGATCTGAGGTAAGCATATTTCAAAGCTTAATATCTCAGAGAGAGAGAATCTGAGAGTAAAGTCGTAAAGTGGCTGAATGATAATGAACCGACAGTTCATCAGTGTTCATCAACCGCTATGACCACGGCTGCACAATTACTAGCAGATTCAGTTAAAAAAGCTATTTAACCAACCTCTCTTTGCCGCCAACAACTACCAAACTTTAGTGGTAGACCAGATGAGTGGCCTATGTTCTTTTCTACATTTGAAAATACCGTAAAATTGTATTCTGATGATGACAATCTAGCTAGACTTAGAAACTGTCTTGAAGGCGAAGCCTTCAAAATGGTGAAACCTCTTTTTGTTTCCAGTAAAAACTTGCATGCCATAATTAAAACGTTACAGATGCGTTTCGGTAAGCCCGAGTTTATCATTGAGTCTATGATGAACCAAACTAGAATGCTAGCCCCTGTAACTGAAGACGATATTGTTGGCCTCATAGAATTTTCTACAACCATTCTTAACTTTACCTCGACAGCTGAGTCCCTTCATATGGAGTACTACATGACAAACCCTCAACTACTCAGTGAACTGTTAGGAAAATTGCCTTATCAAATGAAGTACCATTGGGCTCAACATGTGAGCAGTATGTGTTTAACTAGACCTAGCCTAAGTGATTTTTCAGATTGGTTAGAGAGACAATGTTCTATCATGAGTATCTATTTTCATCCAAACACGGACGTCCCGACTAGAAACAAAAATGACTTCAAACCTGTGTTGACCAACTCTTCAAAAGCAGCAGTTTGCAGTTGGCCCACTTACCTGTGAGTTCTGTGGTGAAAGCACGAAAATGACAAATGCTCTATACTTCGGAAAGCTGATATTTCCGAAAGGTGGAAAATGGTAGGTGAGAAAAAGCTATGCTTTTCATGTTTCAAACGACATCAACTTACATTTTTTAAGTCTAAAAGAGCTTGTAGCTTGTCTCTTACATAACTCCAATCTTGAACGACCTCCAATGAAAAGAAATGAGGGAGATTTAAAATCTAGAGGTGAAGTAATCGGTAATCATTTTGAAGATAACATATCAAACCGTGTTTTGCTTCGTGTTTGTCCTGTCACGTTGTACGGTCCCAAGTCCCAGGTAGATACTTATGCCCTTTCAGACGACGGCTCGACTGTATCACTTCTGGATTCATCAATTGCCGATGAACTTGGTATCAAGGGTGAGATTGTTCCTTTGACAACATGTTGGTCTAACAACACAAGACACTTTGAATCTCAATCAAAGAGAATAGATCTAAAAATAAAAGGATTTTACGAGGATGAAATCTTTACATTGAAAGGGGTTAGAACTCAGTCCACTTTAGAGTTACCACACCAACAAATAGACAGTGTCAAGTTGAGGAAAATCTGGCCACACTTAGACTCGATCAACCAACCTCTTCCAATAGCGAGTGTCAGGCCCACACTCTTGATAGGCCAAGACAACTGTAATCTTATTCTAACCCGTAAGATTATTGAAGGTCCTACTAACGCCCCAGTACTGTCATGGTGCCTTCTTGGTTGGACTCTACATGGGAAGTGTGCACAATTCAGAGATTGTGTGGATGAGAATTTTACCCTACTCTCATATGAAGAATCTTCACTTCTTGACATGGTAAAGAAATCCTTTGAATTAGAGAAATATGGAGAAACTAGATCAAAGAACCTGAAATTGTCCATAGAAGAAGAACGTGGAGTATCAGTTCTTAAGGATACCATAAAGAAAACAGGAGATCATTACGAAGTTGGTCTTTTATGGAAAGATGACGAATTTAATTTTCCTCCAAGCTATGACAATGCTCTTAGAAGATTAATTATTCTTGAAAAGAAAATGGAAAAAGATCTTGAATTTAAAGAGGCTTACACAACCAAGATTGAGGAATATATGGAAAAAGGTTATATTAGAAAACTCAGCCCTGAAAAAGCTGCTATCATAACAGGTCGAACATTCTATCTACCCCACAACAAACCTAACAAAATAAGATTGGTTTTCGATGCTGCTGCTAAATCTCACGGAGTCTCGTTCAATGATGCACTACTCAGCGGCCCTGACTATTTGAATCCATTGCCATCTGTGCTGTTGAAATTCCGGTTGGGAAAATTTGCCATCGTGGGAGATATAAAGGAGATGTTTCACCAATTAAATATAAGAGATGAAGACGTTGACTCACAAAGATTTCTGTGGCGAAAAGACAAAACCAAACCCCCAGATACCTACATAATGAAAGCGATGACCTTCGGAGCAACATGTTCACCAAGCTCTGCACTGTTTGTTGTAAACCACAATGCAAGACAGTTTCACTCTTTGTATACTGAAGCTAGTAATTCCATACTGACTAAAGAATATATGGACGACCTGCTAGATTCGACCGACACAGAAGAGGAAGCTAAACGACGTGTTCAAGAAATAATTGAGATACATAGAGCTGGAGGATTCCAAATTTGTAACTGGATGTCTAATTCAAAACAAGTACTTTCGAAAATTCGTGAAAACCTGAAAGCCAGCCAAGCCAAACATTTGATGCCCGATACCTCCTACAGAACGAGTACTTGGATTATGGTGGGACGCTGAATCCGACTGCTATGTGTTCCATCGCAATGTCGAAAAACTTGAATTTCTCGAATCTGAGTATCCGACGAAACGAGAGATTCTTAAAGCGGCTATGTTAATTGTTGATCCCCTAGGTCTGATTTCCCCTACCACAGTGAAAAACAGACTACTGGTTAAGGATATATGGAGAACGAAACTAGGTTGGAATGATGTTGTGACACCTGAACTCAGTCTGAAGTGGAAAGCTTGGATGGATGAAGACAAACAAACTATTCCACCTGAAATTAATTAAATAATCAAATTAATTAAATTAATTGGCAATAATCGTAGACAAAAACAATGCACGTAACACCTGGCCCCTTGGAAGAATATCTGCCCTATACCCCGGTCGAGATGGACAAGTAAGAGTTGTTGACATCACAACACCAAAAAGTACTTTTCGGCGTCCGATGACAGAAATTGCCATTCTACCTGAGGAGGGGAAAGATGTTAATGACTAATTTCATATATATGTATGACCATTGATTGATTAATCTTTATATTTGTGCTATAACTTATTTGTGAAGATTAAATGTCACATGTTTTTAATAATGTAAAATGAGTAAATAAATAGTGATTGAAATGTTGTACTGAAATTGACTATTCTTATTTTGACTTTGATAATTGACAGTTTAATAACCCTGTAAACAAGAAGGTAGGGAAATATGTTGAAAACTATGATATTTTACAAGCTTTTCTTATATGCTACTACACTATATTGAGGTTTAAATTTGATTTTGTTTGTTTTAGTGGTTTTAATACTAGAAAACACAGGAAACTTTTGTACTTTTTAGCGAATTTCCCCTATAGGGAATAATTAGCGAATTTACCCTATAGGGAATAAGCTATTACCGTAGTACTCATGGTAAGACCTGGACCCGAAACCGATTTACTTTTTCGTTTTGAGGTCCCTAGAGACCAAAAACACCATCCGTTCAAATTCATATATATATATATATATATTTATATATGTGTCCGTTAGCGTGATAACTCGAGCAAAATCATCCGATTTTGATGAAATTTGGTACAAACGTGTAAACCTATGTTTATTCGAACGAGTTCACGAACCAGCATGATCGGACTATGGGAACAGGGGTTTATGGGGGGTTTTATGGGGCAAAAATTGGTTTTTCCCATTTTTGACCCTAAAAACTAAACATTTAGCATTTTCTTTCCAAACTATTTTGTAGAGCTTAACAAAAATAATAATTTAGTATTGAAGCGTTATTATGCGCCTAATGGTTACGGGGAAAATTCCAAAAAAACTGTAAATTTAATATTCCTATGTTATTCTTGTGTAGAATAAGTAAACTGTTGTAGTTTGCTTGTTTATGATCATATTTTGATAAAATTTTTGGAAAATGCATTCATTTCATACTAAAATATTAACATTTTACAAAAATACCCCCGCCGCAGCAAACCTGTCGACTAAGTGAATTTCCATTTGTCTGAATTGATTTTCAATTAAATATATTTTAACAACATTGGGTTAACGAGTACCTAGGTTTGCTGCTACAAGGAAACTAATAAAGTGTGTTTTTTAGTAAAATATTGATAGCTTAGTACAAAATAAATAAATTGGCCAAGTTTTATCAAAATATATCCATAAACAAGCAAACTACAACATTTGACAATATTCTCCATAAGAATAACAAGGGAATTTTAAATTTACAATTTTTTAAATTTTCTCTGTTACTAATAACCGAACAAAAATACTAAAAAAAAAAAAACTAAAAATACAGTACTAAAAAATAACTAAATATACTAAAAAAAAAATAAACTAAAAATACTAAATATACTAAATTATTTGTTTTTTAAGCTCTTTAAAAAGGTCTAAAGAGAAATTGGGAAATTTTGTGTTTTGAGGGTCAAAAGTGAGAAAAACCAATTTTTACCCCATAAAACCCCCCGTAAAGCCCCGTTCCCATGGTCCGATCATGCTGGTCCGCAAACTCATTCAAGTTTATCCCGCTTTACACCTTTTAACTAAATTTCATCAAAATCGGACAAAAATTACTCAAGTTATCGCGTTCACGGACGTATATATATATATACATATAAAAATTTGAACAAATGGTGTTTTTGGCCTCTGGGGACATCAAAATGAAAAAGTAAATCGGTCTCGGGTCTAGGTCTTACCGTGCCACCTACGGTAATAGCTACTTCCCTATAGGGAAATTCGCTAAAACACCTTTTTACCCTCCCTGTTGCAGCAAACCTAAGTACTGTTAAACTAATGTTATTTAAATCTTACTAATCTTACTAATATTATAAATGTGAAAGTTTGTGTGTTTGTTTGTTTGAAGTTCAATCACGCATAACCCACTGGACGGATTGGGCTGAAATTTGGCATGATGATAGCTTACATTCCCGATTAACATATAGGCATATTCTTATCTCAAAAATCCTTTTGGGATCCGCCCCAGTGGCTCTGTAATTCCCCATGTTAACCTTATGAGTATTCATATTTAAAGGGAATTAAAGAATTTAGTCAGCTGTTTCAATTAAAAAAGTTGGTTCTATGATATGGAAAAGCATTAAAAAGTTATAAGATTTACCAACAGGGTGCAGCACTACCTATTATTTTTTTTTTTTGTATTTATGACAGCAACTCATTTGAACTAGCAGCAACAAAAAGTTGTAACATACAGAACTGTCAACGTAGGATTGTTTACAGTTATAGGTTGTTTATGTTTTAATTTAATAATTGGTGACAAGCATACCTAACAGAGATACTTGGATACTTGATGTGAGTTTTAAAATGATGCAATGGCATACCACACAACAATAGAGTATGAAGAACACAAATTATTAAAAGTATATCAAACTGACAGAGAGTGTATACACTGCAGAGCATTGAAATGTAAAGATGAACCTTCTGGAATGTGTTGTTCTGGTGGAAAAGTTTCTTTACCAGAATTAGAAGAGCCGATACAGTTATGAAAGAACTATAAGCAGCATTATAAGCAGCACCAGACAACGCTTATCGGCTTGGCTTGTGGAGAGACCATTCTACACAGTTGAGGAGTTCATGAACTGGAGAACATCACCGATGTTCCAGTGAGAACTAAACAACCCTCGAATAGTAATAACCATCACTACCGACAGCGCCTCAAAGCCCAAAACTGTGTGCTGTTTTATATTTAAATCTCTGTAATGTTTGACGCCTATTCTGTACTCTATGTTCAAGAATAAAGTATTCTGATTCTGATTCTATACTTGGAAAAGCTGAAGAGTCGTGGCATTTTCAGTTTCTTCTAGATTTTATGTTGTAAGATTTTTTTGTCGGAGATTAAAAAAATAGTTTTAATTTTAATTGGAATTTAATCGCTGTAGAATTTTTAATTGTATCATAATTTTTTAAACTGCACGTGATGCAATGAATAATGATGATATCTTATTTTTGTGATAGTTGGCGAAGCCACTATGGAAAATTATTGTAATGATTGTAATACTCTGTTTATTTCTTATGCTGTATGATGTTTACAGTATGGTTATACCATCTGTTGTGACTTTGAATGAGAGTTCATAATAAGCACGCATTTGAAGAAACTCTTTTATTGAAAAGTAATTTTTACAACTGCAAATTGAAAAGGTAAACATTGTTTTGTAATTAATGACAACAGCTGATAATATACAGTATAAAGAATACTACAATCTCCCCCACTTATTTTGAACTCATTTTGTAACATAGTCTTTAAGGTAATCTGGAGCTTTATGAGTGCGGGTTGAACATCGTATTCGTGGTCGTGGTGATGTTGGTTGTAAGTTCTCTTCAGCTGGTAATCTGACTAATTCTGTAACTTGTCTTGGTAATACGGGAACTTGCATAGGGACTTGCTGTTGCGGGAGTATGGGTACTTGCATTGGAACTTGTGGAATTTGATTAGGTACTTCTTCACATTCGTTGAAACGAACCTTCTTTACTTGAGTTTTCCGGAGTTGGTCTAAATGACGTTTCAGTGTTCTTCCAGAATCTAACCTTACAATATAGTGAAGAGCCCCTAGTTTCTGTATAATCTCACCAAATGTCCATATATATTTATTATTTTGTGAATACTCCCTAATGAGAACTCTCTCCCTCACATTGAATGTTCGAACTCTTATCATCGAAGGTGGATTCTTTGCCGGATGGTAAGGTTGAAGAGCATCCAGCTTGATGCGGATCCTACGATGAAGATATCGTTCTGCAGGTGATTGTCCATTTGAGAGGGGAGTGGTGCGATATTGTTGAAGAATCTCTTGAACCTTTGTATGTATTTGACGATGGTCATCTTCCAATGCTTTTAATCTTTGCTTCAAAGTCTGGATAGTTCTTTCAGCAAGACCATTTGTAGCTGCATGTCCAGGTGCAATCAGTTTCTGGAAAATTCCATTGGATGAACAGTATTTCTTGAATTCTGCTCTGGTGAAAATTGTGGCATTGTCTGATACCATCACTTGAGGATAGCCATTAGATGAGAAAATGTTGTCGAGAAGAATAATAGTATTAGAAGTTGTAGGAGCATTTCTCAATACTTTAACTTCTACCCACTTTGACTTGGCACACACACAAACAAGAAAGTAGTGGTTTTGAAAAGGCCCCGCGTAATCTATATGAATACGCTCCCAGTTTTCTTCTGGCTCTACCCATGGATGAAGGGGTGCTTTGGGAGGATTGAATTTTATGTGGGCGCAAATTTCACACGATTGGACTAATTTCTCTATGTCCTTGTCAATCCCTTGCCAATAAACGTATCTTCGGGCTAATTGCTTCATCTTTGTAATACCAATGTGAGTAGCATGTAGTTGCTGTAAGACTTGAGGTTGAAGGCTGTTAGGAATGACAGCACGAGTTTCCTTGAAAAGTACTCCGTTGTCCAATGTGTATGGTAGGTCAGCAGAAGAAGACAAAAGTTTCCTTTTAATTTCTCTAAGATTTTGGTCAGCTTCAGTTTCCCGGGCTAGAATAGTTGCATTTAAATGTTCTGAAGATATTTCAAAAATTGTTTCTGAATGTAGCAAGGTAACTTCATTGTTTAGGAAAATGTCTAAGGTTTCAGAACGTTGATTTACTGGAGCTCTGGATAAACAATCAACATTAGCATTTGCTTCCCCTTTCTTGAAACGTATTGAATAGTTAAACCCTGATAGAAAAGATGCATAACGGAGTAGACGGCTGGAAGTCATGGGTGGTAAGGTTTTGCTTTCATGGAAAATTCTTGAAAGAGGGGCATTATCTGTAATTAAGGTGAAGTGAAGTCCATACAGATAATTGTAAAAATGACTGACTCCAAACACGATCGCAAGAGCTTCTCGATCGAGCTGACTGTAATTTCGCTCTGATGGAGTTAAGGATCTGGATGCGTAAGCGATCGGTTTCTCTTCATCATCAATTATGTGACTCATTACAGCTGCAATTCCGGTAGGACTGGCATCACATGTTAGAACGATTGGACGATGGGGGTCATATGGTACTAGATCTCTTTTAGAAGTTATTTCCTCCTTGAGACAATCAAATGCAGTTTGACAATCTATTGACCAATGAAATCTTCTATTTTTCTGTAGAAGCTGTCGAAGAGGTGTTGTTTTTGTAGATAGGTCTGGGATGAACCGAGCGTAGTAGGTAACCATTCCAAGAAATTTCCGGACCTCATCAATATTCTTTGGTTGAGGCATATTACAAACAGCTTTAATCTTTTCTGGACTTTTTGATTGTACTTAATCACATGACCAAGATAGTCAATCTGTTCGCAAAAGAATTTGCATTTGTCTTTGTTTAGATGCAAGTCGTTCGCATGTAGACGGAATAGACACAACCGTAAATTATTGTAGCATTCATCTTTTGTTGCACCGTGCACGATTATGTCATCAAAATAAACTTCAGTCTTTGGTAACCCGTTTAGAATTTGGCTTAGAATGCGATTGAATTCGGCAGGCGCGGTCTTGATTCCGAAACTAAGTCTGTGCATCAAGTATGTACCGCGGTGTGTAGTAATAGTTTGAATTTTGCTGCTTGGGGCATCAACTGGAATGTGCAAATAAGCCTTGTAAATATCAAGCTTGCAAAAATATTTAGAGTCTCGCAATCAGTGTAAAACATCTGGAATGTGTTTGATCGGGAAATTAGATGAAACAAGACGATCATTTACGCCTGTTTTGTAATCGACGCATAACCTCACTGTGCCATTTTCTTTAGGAATAACTACCAAAGGTGAACCCCAATCGCTAGCATCGACTTTAGATATTATGCCGGATGATTCAAGACTGTTGAGTTCTTCCTCAACCTGAGATCTAAGGGCAAACGGAACATTACGTTCTTTGGTATACACAGGTTTAGCGTTTTCACGTAATTGAAGTGTAACTTTGTGGTTGGGCAAGCGTCCAATTCTTTGGTCAAAAACTGTGGAAAATTCAGAAAATATGTCATCAATTGAATGGAAGGTTTCGGAGACATTGAAAAAGTTAGGTTGATTTGAACCATCATCTATTTCTTGTAGACTTATATGTAAGTGTTGAATCCATACTCTTCCTAGGACTGCTGGACAATTATCAGGAACTATAAACATATCTTCAATTGATTTATGGTTTTTGTAAGTAACCTCAACTGTAACTTTGCCCAATGGTTTAAATACATTATTTGTATAAGCACGGAAATACACATTAGTTGGGTCAAGTTTGACGTTGAGATTTAACTCATTGAAAGCCTTTTCTGGTATTAATGTAAATCCTGCTCCGGAATCTATCTCAAAACGCATTGGCTTGTTATCAATTGAAACTGTAGCAAAATACTTATGTGAATCGGGTAAATTTGATCGTTCGTTCTGGTCAAATATGTCTATGATATTAGGTTTGGTAACTGGATGAACTTCAGTGATTTGATTTAAGCCTAGTGGAATGTCATCAGAGGTTGAAGAAATGTACTTTGTTGAATTTAACTTAGATTGATTGGTAGAAGACTTATTTTTCATTTGGGTTGAAATGCAAACTTTGGCTACATGGCCTTGTTTCGAACAGGAAGTGCAATGAAGTGATGACTTGCTAGTGCGACACTCAGTTGCGCGGTGATTATTTCTACCGCATCGAAAGCAAAGATCTCCAAAACCTAGGCGATTGAAATCTACTTTTGATTGAGAACGATAAGTATGACCAGAATTTGGATTCTTACGGTAGTTTGAACGACTTCTCTGATGTTTTGTACCTACATTTGAAAGTTTATTGATATCTACATCAGTTGGAATTGAATGCTGATGTTTGTTCAAAGCCTGGGTCTCTAATCGGGAAGCTTCCAAAGCAGTAGCTTTGGTTACAATGTCTTTGAATAAAGTAGTGTCTGATTGTAATAACTGTTCTCGAATCCAGTCATCTTTTAAGCCTCTTATGAATTGAGCTCTTAAAAATGTATCTGAGACTGAAACTTGTTTTGAACATTCACACTGGACTGTAAATTCACATTCAGACAGGTCTTTTTGTAGTGAAGCTATGTATTCAGGAATTGATTGATTTGCTTTTTGATAAGTGTTTAAAAAGTAATGTTGTGAAACTACAACGTTTCTGTGTGGTGAAAGCATGTCACGTAGTGATTTGACCAAAGTAGCAAAATCTAGGTCTTTGATAGGTTTTTCAGGTCCAATTAATGATGAAAGATTATTGTAGTGAGCAGAGCCAATTGAAGCGCAAAGAAGTTGTGCTTTTTTCATTTCATCTGAGATGTTTTTGACAGCAAGATAATTTTCAAAGCGTTCCAAATAGTTTTTAAATTTCTCCTTTTTCTGATCGAAATTTTCAAATGGTTGAATACTTACTAACGTATTACTCTGCTGTACTGGAGGTTGAAGTTGAAGTTTTTCTGTAATCTTCGTTGCAAGTGTAGCTGCAAGTGTGACTTGGCTCTCAGTGAATGCTTTCAGTAGTGCTGTAAATTGTTCTGCATCCATAATGTACAAAATCGAAATTTAGAAAAGGTTTTAAATCCAAATAATGAGTAGAAATTTTGAAAAACTTTTTCTCGTCGCCAATTGTTGTGACTTTGAATTAGAGTTCATAATAAGCACGCATTTGAAGAAACTCTTTTATTGAAAAGTAATATTTACAACTGCAAATTGAAAAGGTAAACATTGTTTTGTAATTAATGACAACAGCTGATAATATACAGTATAAAGAATACTACACCATCGCAGGCGAAGCTGTGGATACAAGCTAGTCTTATACATACATACACAAGACATACAGGGTGGTAAAAAAGTCCCTGGACAGTTAAATATTTAAAAAAATAATGAAGATAGAGCTACAATACTTGGTACAAAGTTACAGGGCATAAAACTCTATTTTAACACATATTCAGTGATCCAATAAATTGTGTCCAGCGCAAAATGGCAGATGTTCAAAGATTTCTTGAATCCGCCATTTTGAATCTTTGAACGACTGCCATTTTTTACTCAGGCATTTTTTTGAGCTTGAATTTGCGGCATCGTAATCTACAAGTGAAGACCTTTAATTTGATGTGCATATCGACCTATTTTTACGTTAACAATTTTCTTCCGATTCCTAGGGCTGTGCCCCCTGAGGAGAAAGCGTATAATAGCAATGTTAATTAAATGAATCTTTGAACAACTGTCATTTTGCGCAGGATCAACCTTTTGAAGTGCGGTTTGCGGCATTGTATTCTACTAAAAAAGATCTTTAATTTGATGTGCATATTGACCTATGCTTCCATTTAAGATTTTCTTCCGACTCCTTGTGGGCCGTCCCCCTGAGGAGTTATTGGATCACTGAATATGTGTTAAAATAGAGTTTTATGCCCTGTAACTTTGTACCAAGTATTGTAGCTCTATCTTCATTATTTTTTAAAATATTTAACTGTCCAGGGACTTTTTTACCACCCTGTATATACATCTCACATTAACTTTGTACGTATACCAAAATTTTGTAACACTGATGACCAGCCACTCTATATAATATGGTGGGATACAACCATCAGCAAGTATTATTTCCTGGGTGCATGGTTGAAGAGTTTTCGGGTAAAAAAGGTAAAAAAAACTTGAGGGAAAAAAGTTTTTCAAAATTTACAGCCTACTAAATAGTAGATAACGCGAAAACTATACAAGATTATGAAAAATGATTCTGATTAACACTGGTTGTAAAAGCTGCAATTCGCTAAAGTTAGTCATTTTGCTAGGTCGCATAGATTTTGAGATTTCAGCAAAAAAAAAAAAAAAAAAAATAGTACCTTCAAGTACCCTACCCCTCCCCACTGGCTCAAAGACTACAGGGACTTTTGATCAGTGGTGAAGATGTGATTTTTCCAGTGTGGAAACGCAAACCATCATCCAAAAACTGACCACCATATTAATTTATCAAAATCAGAGTGGGTTTTCCTGCCCCACTAAACCAATACTTTTGACAAATTCACCTCATAACTTGTCCAAACAAAGTTACAACATCAAAAATTGTGTTCCAAACATTTCCCTCTGTACCTATATTTGAGCCTGAACTATCTCCCTTGTTGGGACAACTCGTGACCTTGTCAGGACTCGAGTTAGTGCAAATGTGAATTTTTACATATCAAAACCACACTTTATCTGTGCACTATTGCAAAAAATACTATACTGGGTGTTCAAAAAAGGCGGGGACATAATTTACGTAGTGATTCCTTTGGTCAAACTCAAAATAAAAAGAAAATCAGGAATAACATTTGTTCCAAAATGGCTTCGTTAACCAGATATCCGCCATTTTGTTTTTTTACATAAACATTTTTATCTTACAATTTTTTAGACCGATCTTTATGAAACTTGGTATGTATGTTAAAATAAAAGAGACCCATGTTGGAAAAAAAATTCATCTTGATTCAATTTAAAATTTCAAAATGGCGCCCATTTAAATTTTTTAAACTTAATTTACACAAAAACGGTCAATTTTATGATAAAATGTCAGGGACACTTTTATTTAGCATTTTTAATATCCTATCAAACGATATGTTCAAAAAGATTGAATAAGAAATAGCTGAAATATTACGATTTGTAGTTGTAAAATGGGGTAGAATGGTAGAATATGGCTAAGATAGTCCGGTTTGCCCCATTTTACAGAGTTTTTCTTGACGCCCCTATCTAGGTTTTAGTTTTATTTCTTAGAAATTCATCTACATATATCGCATAGAATTTGTTTAGTTATAAAATTTGTTTTTAAAAGAATGTACAAATTTCCTAAAATATGACTAACCTTTTACTTCATTATAAAATCAATATTTTTCTAGTATAATTGCTTCATTGTATTTAATTGAATTTGAATCAGCTGCATGTATTTTCTTTGATCTTCAAAAGGCATTTAACATGGTTTTCATGAAATTCTTTTAGATAAACTCAAAGAGATTGGTGTTAGAGGGGTGGCAAACAAATGGTTTTGCTCCCTTTTAACTAGACGTCGTCAGACCATTAAATTCTCGATCAAAAAATGTGGGATATTGAGGAAATTTAGCTCTAATGTCAAATTGGTAAAGGCAGGTGTACCCCAGGGTTCAATTTTGTTGAATATTCCGAGAATCTACAAATTATCACTAACTAGAAAACTATAAAAAAGTTATTTTAACAAAAAAACCTGAATGATGTTGTTTATTCAAATTCAACTTTTTTATAGTTTTCTAGTTAGTGATAATTTGTAGATTCTCGGAATATTCAGCATGGTAGCAGAAGCCCGTGGTTCGAATTCACTAACTAATTTCATGTTGTCTTGTGTCAATGTTAATTTATTTTGCAAAAGTCAAAATTAAATATTTGTGTTGTTTGTAAACCTCTTCAAGATTATTTGTTAGTAAATATAAATAATGGAGTTTACCAAACTGCAAGTAGGACTTTTTGATGGCAAAAATTGGTCAACTTGGAAATATAAAATATGCATACTTCTAAGAAGCATACCAAAAGCGTTGGACGTTATGGAGGGAAATCTGCAAATGCCCAAGGAGCTGAATCCAGGAGCAACAGAAGAGGAGAAGGCTAGGTATGATTTAGATGTAGCTAATTTTACCAAGGCTGACAGCATGGCACTGATAGTTATGACAACAAACATGACTGAGGAAACTTTACAAAAAGTTATGCGTTTTTCAAAGGCTAGGGAAGTATGGCTAGAACTTCATAAGCTGTACGATGGTGTCTCAGAGGACAAAGCTTATAATATTTGTTTGGAATTCTTTAGCTACAAAAGAGATTCCACTGATGACATATCCAGCCACATGTCAAAGCTCAAAAACCTATGTAATGACTTAAAGCTAGAAATTAGTAAAGACACTCAAAGTAACTGTAACTTACCTGAATTATTTCTAATTTGCAAAATTCTAGACACTTTACCGGAGGAGTTTTTCTCATTTAAGTCTAGTTGGATGTTAATGGGGAAGTCTGAGAGAACCATTGACACACTTACTACACAGCTTTGTGCATATGAAAAAGCATTGAATGCCAGAAATGAGCAAAACTGTAGTGAGGCTTTAGTGGTAAAATCTGGAAGAAAGATTAATGACCATGCCTTGAGTAAGAATTCAGGAGTAAAGGACAGTAAACATAAGAAATGCTTAGTTTGCCATTATTGTAAGCAATCAGGTCATAAAGTTAGGCAATGTAATAAGTGGAAAGCTGATGGTAGGCCAGTCAAACCTTCCAATCAGATATCTAACTTTAGCAAATGAGAGGGAGGAGATTCTGGAATGAACATGGGTCTCATGACAAGTAAATTTAACTGAAGGCTCTGATGAAAATTGCTGGTATGTAGATAACGGAGCAACTAATCACGTAACTTTTAAAGAAGATTTATTTCAGACCTTTGAGCCCTTTGTAGACAGTCGAGTGATGAAGACAGCAAATGGAGAGTCAATCTGTGCTCTAGGGAATGGTACTGTAGAGGTGGAAGCAGCAGTAAATGGAAAGTGGATGAAACATAAACTTCTTGATGTCTGGTATGTACCTAGTATTAAGAAAAACCTATTTTCTGTGCTTGCCACTCAAGATTTGCATCTCAAGAGTGAGTTCATTTCAAGAACTGAAAGTTGTTTTTTGAAAGTTGATGGTGAGGTAAAACTGTTTGGTTCACGCACCAGGAGAGGGGGTTTGTACAAGCTAGCATTGAGAGCAATCAAACCACTGAACTCCATTCAAGTCAACAAACTAACTTCAGATGAGAACTTGTTGCAGATCTATCATGAACGTTTAGAACACCAAAATAAACGTCATGTGAAAGCTACAATTGAACGAGAACTTGGAGTAAAGCTGAAACTGGACAGTGAGTTGTGTGAAGGATGTATTTTTGGTAAAAGTCACAGGTTGAAGTTTGGTACTCGAAAACAAGCGACTAAGCCTGGTGAGCTGATTCACACAGATGTCTGTGGTCCATTTGTAAGTTCAGTATCAGGTTATCGATACTTTGTACTGTTTAAAGATGATTTCTCTATATACAGACAGGTGTATTTCATGAAGCAGAAGTCAGAAGTACCAGAGAAACTTAAGCAGTTTTTGGCTGAAAGTAAGACTACAGGAGTGATTGTAAAGGAAATATTAAGTGACAACAGTGGTGAGTTTGATAGTGGTATTGTGAGACAAATATTACAGCATCATGGGATTAAGCACAGGTTAACAATGCCATACACGCCTTAGCAAAACGGCTGTAGTGAGCGAGACAACCGGACATTGGTGGAGACAGCACAAGCAATGATGCACGCCCATGAGACAATACCAGAAATGTTATGGGCTGAAATGGTTAACACAGCGACCTACATTTTAAACCGAACTGGTCCATCAAGTGTACAAGAGATATGCCCTATTGAGCTGTGGTCAAGAAAGAAGCCAGTAATAAAGAATCTAAGGATCATAGGATGCAATTGCTATGCACATGTTCCTAAACCTAAACGAAAAAAGATGGAAAAGAAGTCAGTAAAAGGGATCTTAATCGGTTATGATGATAACGATGGATATCGAATTTGGTGTAAGGAAAATAACTCTTTGATTAGATCAAGAGATGTAACTTTTCATGAAGAACCATTATTTCAGAGACCCTTGTTACAGTTACCAAACCATGAACCATCAAAACCTCAAGAAGGAAATACTTCAAAAGAAGTAGGAACTCGGGAAAATATCGTTGGACTGGATTCTGAGGAAGAATCAGAAAGAGAAGATAGTCCGAAATACGAGTTGCGAAAGCGTGAAGACATCAAAGCTCCCAAGAGACTTGAAGACTATGTAATGTTTGCAATGTGCCATATACATGAACAAGACATACACATGAAGTGACATACATGAACCGCAAACGGATCCTGAAATGCTCGAAGACTTCATGAAAGACTTGAAACAAGAGTTGAAAATAGTAGAAAAACCGGCATCTTACTTTCTTGGGCTAGAAATAAAGCAAGAAGAAGGTGGATCTATAAGAATTAACCCGGAGGGATATACCAAAAGAATTCTGAAACGATTCGGCATGGAAGACTGTAAACCCGCAATGACCCCTATCATAAAGGACACAACAGTAGGGAAAGTAGACCTTGAAGAAAAAGTGAAATCTAAAGAATTCCCCTACAGAGAATGTGTTGGAGCATGTATGTATCTGGTGACCGGAACCATAGATAAAACATACTCCCTTAGTAGATTTCTCATCCTTATCGAACAGCTGAAGACAATTTTATTGATAGTTCTGTACGGTTTATGTAGAGGTCGTGTTTTGTTTACAATTTGTTTCCCGTTATTTCAGCCATTTAAAACCTTGTTTAACTAAATAATACAATCTAATCATAAACAATAACTTGTCCCCTAGTTATATAACCAAACAGTAAAGCACAAATCAAGAAATTAACCCTAAAATAATGGAAACAAGTTTCATCGACACTAGCGCCTTTGTGTCACGTACATCAACTAGACACGAAAATCGTGCTTCAAAATTTACAATGGGATGAGAAGTCTACTTGTGTTGGTTAGTCTATGCCGGAACTCGTCCTGATATTGCTTTTGCTGTGGGGAAAGCATCTCAGTCATTGGAGAATCGTTCATATGAAGACTGGATTAAAGTTAAAAGGATACTAAGATACTTGAAAGGTACAATGAATTTATCTTTGGAATATAAGTCAAATTATAAATCAGGACAGCTAGAATGTTACAGTGATGCTGATCATGCTGGGGACAATAGCAGTGGACGTTCGACAACTGGGGTTGTTTGCATGTATAGTGGAGGAGCTATAACATGGTTCAGTCAGAAACAATCATTTGTAGCTATTTCAAGTACAGAAGCTGAAATTGTTGCTGCAAGTGAAGCTTGTAGGGAAATAATTTGGCTTGTTAGATTGCTAAAGGATATGATAAATCTAAAGCAGTTGCCAATCCTGAATATAGACAACATAGCAGCAATACGCCTAGCTGAAAACCCTGAGAATCATAGAAGAACGAAACATATTCAGACTAGACACTTCTTTGTGAGAGAAATGGTTTCAGAAGGCAAACTGGCCGTTAATCATATGCCAGCAGAATTTCAGTTAGCAGACTGTTTGACCAAACCACAGCACAGACCACGACTGAAGACCGTGTGTGAAGCTATGGGGTTGAAATAAACTTTATTGAAGCAGTTATAAATATGAGGGAAAGTGTTGAGATTTAGTTATATCTCTAATCATGTTTCTAACAGTCTGTGTTTAATATTAATTTATTGTTTATTAACAGATGATTTGTTAGTCTTAAAGTTGAATTTGAATAAACAACATCATTCAGGTTTTTGTTAAAATAACTTTTTATAGTTTTCTAGTTAGTGATAATTTGTAAATTCTCGGAATATTCAACAAATTTTAGGTCCCGTATTATTTATCACATTCATAAATGATATTCCACAAAGTGTGTCTGATGCTGAGATATTTTTGTTTGCTGATGACACATTTGTAAAGGATAAATGTCGGAAGAACTTGGAGATTAAAGTGTTTCTTCAGTCCAATGCCGTTCTTCAATGGTTTTTAGACAACAATCTAATTGTGAATACAAAAAAGACTAGTTTAGTTGATTTTAGGATTGCATCTCACCTATCCGAGGAAATGACTTTGCACGTGGATTACGTGGAGGTCGAGTCCGAACATAATGTCAAATTTCTAGGCATCTCTATCAATAGGAATCTGAACTATTTCTCTGATACTGATTGTGTGACTGCGAAGTCAGGATCTTCACCATTTGTTCTTTGCAGACTTTCAAAATTTATGAGCAGAGATGTTTTGCGAACTGTATATTTTTCCCTCGTATATCCACATTTGTCATATGCCGTTGGTATTTGGGGATCCGAAATCGTCCACACCAAACCAATCTTTAGGATGCAGAAGAAAGCCATCAGAGTCTTAGGTCATCTCAATAAAAAATAGGCCCTAATCATGAAAGCATTTTTTTTTCTGAAACGGGTTTTACTTTTCCGTGTGTTTACATTTTTCATACACTGCTTTTTCCTAAGAAAAACTCTTAACTTTATCGGCATCTTATACCAAATTAAATGTATAAAACAAGATTTTTATCAGATGTTTTACAATTCTATCATTTTTTTAATGCCCTCCCAAATAATTTCAGGAGTGAAATGGACTTTTGTAAATTTAAGAGACAGCTTAAAGAGTTTTTAATTTGCAATTGTTTTTATAGTATTGAGGATTTTAGTTGTTAGTGAAAACAATGCAACATGTTTATTTTGTATACTTATTGATTGTGACGCTTGCCAATGCCTGTATTGAGTTTAACTGCAATAAACACAATTTTATTGTGGATAAAATCTCAGCATGCACCCTCTCCCGTTACACTGACCTTAAAAACCACTAAAAACTATTTTTTAAACTCATTATCTTTTTTTAAATATTACTCATGACTAATTGTTGTTCAATTTAGAATTTTAAACTAAATTGGTTCATTATAAATTTAGTTATAATTTAATTGCAAAATTACATGATAAAATAAAATAAAATTAAATAAATTTGTATGATTACGTGATGTGAAAAAAGCTTCGGCAAGTGCTTTCTCACGTTTTAAAGGTTAAGCACCCGAGGGTTAAAAAGGCTACAACAAAGCAGCGGATGAGTGCAAGTGTGATGTGACAGTCAAACATAGGCCTACTATGTCTTCCACACCATTCAGACTAAACTAATCTGAACTGAAAAGAGTCTATGAGAATAAGGAGTATGCATAATAAAGTTTCAAACCATCACCCCTCATCACTTTTAGTACCAGTGTAGTGTAGTAATCTAATCCAGCAAATTAAAGGTTATTGTTTGCATCAGGATGGATCAAGTCTCTTCTGCCCAAGTCAGCACTCAGTGTGGAGGAAGAGGCGTGGAATGCTTACCCTTACACCAAAACACGCTACACTTGTCCGTTTGTGGAGAAGTTCTCCTTGGAGATAGAGACCAAATATCTGCCGGACAACGGAAATCAGGAGAATGTCTTTCAACTGAGTGGTAGTGAACTGCGCAACAGGATCATTGGTCAGTCGCTTAGTAGTTAATACTCTTGTAAATATGTAATCAAGTAGATCTGTTAATATAGATTATAAGACTCTCTCCACTGAATGAATAAATGAATGAATGAATGAATGAATTCTTTATTATTTCAGTACAGTACATCAGTTCAATGGTACTAAAAACGATTTATGAAATATAATCCCCAAATGGGCTATATGCCTGTGGTTGGACTGTTGGAAAGAAAGCAAATTTGTAAACAAATATTATCGTAGTTTCTTTTAGAATATAAAATTAATATTTAGAGAAATAGATAAAATACCCCCGCCGCAGCAAACCTGGAGACAAAGCAAATTTTTATTTCCCTGATTGGCTTTTCTCTAAAATATTTCCTTAGATTTGTCAGGTTCATTCCTTATCAAAAACATTAGGTTGAATGAGTACTTAGGTTTGCTGCAACAGGTAGGGTAGTATATTGTGTTTTTAATTAAACATAAAAGCTTAGTATGAAATAAATAAACTTACCAAAATTGATCAAAATATATCCTTAAGCAAGCTTGATTATTGTCATATATTTTTATTAGTTTTGTAATCCTGCTTTTAAACATATCCATTACAAAATCCTTAAAAACCCTGGCCCTAAAGCCATAATACCAAAAAAATTTCATAACCTATCTATATGTAATTCTTTTACGTTCAAAGTTGTCGTCACCATCTCTGTTACCCCTTGCCTACTTGTAGATTTGATTGATGTGGTGAAAGATCAACTGTACGGGGGAGACTATGTTAGAGAGGAAGACCCTACGATATACCAGAGCCAGAAGACAAGTCGGGGGCCTCTGACAGAAAACTGGCTGCAGGACTACTGGAATGAGTGCAAGGTGGGGTGGCATTGGTTGTACACAATCTAACCCAATGAATATAGGTTTTATTTTAAAGTAATCTGTTTCAGTGAACACAAATTATTTTTTAGTCTGATTAATCAGTCGGAACTCAAATGGAGACATGATCTGATTGTAATAAATTATTTTCTTTATTTAAAGGACAATAATTCCAGTCTATGTTTTTGTTTGTTTTTCATTACATATTGTCCTATACAAATTTGTCTGTTATAATTAAGGCTATCACATCACAATCCTTCTCAAGTCGAAAAAAAAGGTTTAACATTACATGGCTATTTACAATCGGTAGCAAAAGAAGTATTAGTTCAAATTAACTACTAACGTCCACAATTAATATCCTTTGATTATTGTTCTGGATGCACACACTAAACACCTTTCCATCTAGCCTCCTAGTAACCATATTAATATTATATTCAATTACTACTAACCATTTCCAATCTTAAGTTGTCAAACTACATCTTTGTCCTATATTAGAATCAAGTTCTGAGGTTGCAAAACAGTGTTTTTTATATTTGCTTATAAGTAAATTATAGTAAAAAAATCTTGAGTTTGAGTTAAGTTTTAGGCTAGGCTATGCTCCAAAATCGAGCTGCTCACATACATATAATTTAAAGCATTGAATTGTATGCTTCTAGCACAAGTTAATCAAACATATATCCTTCTATTTGTTTTCAAAGGGGAAACAAATGCCTCTTCTCAATGGGAAATCGCTAATGTGTGCCTACAAGCTATGTAAGGTGGAGTTCAGGTATTGGGGCATGCAGACCAAACTAGAGAAGTTCATTCATGATGTTGGTAAGTCTTGACACAACAAACTATGATATAAGTTAAATTAGGTAAATAGTAAATTTATAGGAAATAACTATTTAAATTAATCGCTAGAAATGATCACGATATTTCGGTGAATGCAAGAGATTGCCATGACATTACAGGAGATGATTAGGATGTTGATGTGATTGGGAGGCTGGACCACGATCATTGTGATATTTCCGTGATTGTAGAGTATAATCTAATACAGAATTTTCGGGTGCTATCTTTGACTATTAATTAATACAACTAGACATTCCATCCCCATGTTAAATTTGTAGCCAGGCTTTTTAACAAAGTCGTCGTAATTGATGTGAGCTACCGACGGATTTCGCTGATCTAAATTACTAAATTCTGTCAAATACACAAACCTTTTTACCAAATCAAACTTAGGGAGTGACTTATGGTGAGCTATAGCAACTGTTATGACCCATCAACCTGGTTAGCGACAAAAATAAGGTATAAAATAGAATTTTAGACACTAGCGCATTCTGTGACTGGCTCACACAACTACGTTTTTTTTTTTTAAATTGGCCACAGCTGGATATAGATGGGATGTCTACTTCAGTATCCAATAGTCAATGGTGCTATCTAGAGAAGTGTAATTTGCTACTTTTCCGTTGATCTTAGGCAATGAACACTGCAAACCAGTAGCTGCATTCAAGCTATTTTTGTGAATTATTAGTAATGAATCATCAGTTAAGTATATAGTGTTTTGGTTTCTGCTGCGACAGCTACAAAACCACACAAGTATTTAATAGCAGCAAATTTGAAAGGATCCAAAGCAGTGTGGGTTGTCTAATCTTAAAATAAAATTCAAATTAGGTTTAAAATAGAAATGGGGAAATTCTTTTGGTCCCCAAAAGGTGATCTAGTCTTAAGAAGGCAAAATACTGACGAAAGTAAAGAGCACCAACCCTGAAAGGATAGCTATAGTAGTGTAGGTTACCTGTCCCTAAAAGAAGCTCCAAACGGAAATAAGTTGTTTCTTTTATAACTTGAAAAAGGCAACCATGTATATAAAACAAAGTTTTTAAAAATTAAATACAAAATGTTTCACAAATTTTGACAAATTTTAATGAGGCCATGGACGCTTCGTCAATGCCGACGTGGGTCTCGCCAAATCTATCAGCCTTTTCAGCGCATAGGCCTCTTCTCCGTAGTGCACACCATGCAGCCGTATGGTCCTTGACCCAGCCCTGTTAGAAGTTAACTAGCTGGGCTTGTATGAATGTTGACTTGTTAGTTGACAAATGGGTAATTTTCATGTTCTGTTGGCAGCTCTGAGGAAGACCATGTTGAGAGCTCACAGACAAGCTTGGGCGTGGCAGGACGAGTGGTATGGATTGACTATGGAAGACATTAGACAAATAGAAAAACAAACACAAGAAGCTCTCAAGGCAACCATGGCTGGTAATGTTTGAAACTGTATAAAATGTCTAGCAAGTCTTGTTCTTGATTAATAATTATCTTTTTAGATTATTTACTGTTTTTATTATTGTTTCTTCTAGTTCTGTTTTAATTAGGTGGATCATTGGATTAGTCAGATTAATTCTAGCTCCAACCGAACCTACAGGATTTTCTGCTGTACTTAGTTTTAAATTCTACAACAGGAATTAAAATGGTAGTGTTAAGAAAGTAAGTAGATTAGATTAAGAGTTATTTTTGACTAAGTTAAGCTAATTTGTTGATCAAAACCACTAGTTATTCATCTAACAAAATTTAATATTCTTCCTTGAATTAAAAATTAAGTTTTTCAGTTTTACAGTAAAGTTACACAAACTTGGAATCCAAAATTCCTGCAATACGGATTTCTTGATGAACAGGTAAAGAATTTTTACATAAAAGTTCCGCATAACCCTACACTTGTAATAATGATGACCCTGGGGGTAGACTACACAACGTGGTGGCTTCAATAGCTACACAGTATTTTACCATCCTCATTTGTACTCAGCGCCACTTGCGGACATTTAAACCAGGATATGTGAATCATGCATATCTGACGACTGGAGTGCTTGGCAGTCAATATATCTTGAAGTAACTACGAGGCATGTTTTTTAAGTAAGTACCGTTTTTAAATTTCTCCGTTCCAGCCCTGCGATTGGCATTTTCGACATTTGCACTGTGTATGGGCAAATATTGGTAATACCTAGCCGTAAATTCGAGAACAATCGGCCGTGTTTACGTCTGGTTACAAGCATTCAAAATGTTGCCGCCAATTGAGACTGCCGCCGGCTGTGAAGTGCGCGCTGTAATTAGATTTTTAAGTGCTAAAGGTTTGAAAGCTATTGAATATCATGGACAGATTAGTAAAGTGTATGGCGAGAACATTATGAGTGACGGAATGGTACGCAAGTAGGTAAGGGCATTTAAAGACGGTACCACCAACGTTCACGATGAGTAACACACTGGGCACGGGGACAGTAGACGCCGCCCATTTTGAATGCTCGAAACCGGACGTAAACACGGCCGATTGTTCTCGAATTTCCGGCTAGGTATTACCAATAGATGCCCATACACAGCGCAAATGTCGAAAATGCCAATCGCAGTGCTGGAACGGAGAAATTTAAAAACGGTACTTACTTAAAAAACATGCCTCGTATATGAAGAAGGACTAACTTCTAGCACCATAACCTTAAAATTTATGGTAAAAAGTTAGCAAGTCAAACTTTAGTATTTAAATGTTGTTGTGTTGTAAATGTAGTTTTTTTGTATGATAAATAAAAGAGAAATGTTATTAATATGACTTAATATTAATTTTCCTCCCACTTTATGGATAACGTAGCTTCTGGTCCAGTTTGTGACACTGTACTATATTGAAACACTGGCGACCTTATAACTGATAATGATGGATAATCTTCCCATTCCTGCAGGTATGGAGGACGGGGAGGGAGGAAGTAAGGAAGATGGGGAAGGAGCGACACCGACAACCAACAAGTCTCTGGCCGTGACACTGGGCAGCATAGAGAAGACAGAGCCTGAGGTGGCGAGTCCGGTGACCAGCCACAGAGACAACAAACCTAACAACACCAGCAGCGACGCAAGTCCTGACGACTCTCCCTCAGACATCATGCACAGGTAGGGCAAAGTAGGAATAATAATGAAAACGTACATAAAGAACTTTTTGCCAAAACAAATAAACTAACATAGAATGGGGAATATACTGACCTAAATATGCTGAAGCCAAAAGCCTGTGGATAGGTTAAGTTGCTGTCAGCAACTTAACAAACTTCTTGTGCATTAAAGGAATTAATATGAAAAATAAAATTAAGGATCCAAAGACAAATTTTTATGAAAATTTATCATCTAAAAACTTTGGAACTTGACGTGTAAATCAAATCCTCTATTGAGGGAAAATTGTGTATGACAGTAGTTATGGAAGGTATTGTCATGATTTACAGCAACAGCAAAATCTTTAAAAAAATTTCATGATAGCGTATAAACGGTGTTGCTACATCATAACCATTTCTCATATTGTAATAAAAAGACAGTCAGTAAAACTATTTTCACTAAAAACTACATGTCTAGTGTACTTTTGAAGAGAGAGTAACACAATGCTTGTGAGTAAATGCTCTTCTAGACAGTGTTCACCTTTAAAGTGTACCATGTATTTAAATCAGGCCCGCTGTTTTTATTTGATGCACTATGGACCTGAGAGATCATTGCGCTCCACACTTGTGGGGGAATTTTTCTCTTCCTTGCACCCCTGGACCCGTTTAATAAAGTGGCCCTGATTAAAATTATCCCTGTTTGCTCGCAGGGACCTCCAAGAGAATCGTAGAGCCGTTTGGACGAGGAGTAACTCCAAAGCTCACCTGTCTCCGACGACGGCGCAGAGCTTTGACATTGCCACGGCATCATGGCGGATGGAGAGCATCGTCCGAGATTCCGACGACGACAGTTGCGACGATGATGACGAATTCTTCGACTGCCAGGGTAAGTTTGGTATGCTTTTTCACAAATTGTCTATTGGCGTTTAATATTTTTTAAATAGCCTACTTTTTATATATTTTCTTAAACACTTTTATGTTTATGTCTTGTTTAGTACAATTCTGTCTGATTACTGATGAATATTTTTTATCCTTGGACTTGTCAGATAAATCTAACCCAAATATATTTGACTGTTGATACGTTTTTTAAACAATTGGCTATTGAAAAGTTTCCAAGTTGTACTTTTCACAACAACTCACATGGTACACAAAAGAATTATAAAATAATTTTGTACAGTTTTAATACCTACATTTTTATTTTGACTAAAAATTGTAATATCTGTACATTTTTGTAGTTTTAAAACTCACCTAACCCCTGTGTGTTTAGCTAGTAAGTAGTATTTTCAAGTAATTGCTACTAAATCATCTTGGATCCAGGGTAGTTTACCTGTTGATGAATGATAGTTTTGATCTTAAAATAGTAAAGACCTTTAGAATGTAAAATTTATACATTGTAGTTGGAAGTATTTATTGTATTTTATTTAGTCTGTTTCAACTTATTTTATGAAACTAACAGAAACTCACAAAACTATGTGACATGTTAGTACTTTAAGCATGGAGTGTGTATAAATGTTGTTCACTTACTATTTAATTTTGGTTGGTAATTGAATATTTGTTCTATTATTATGAATGATTTTTACTTGTCTTTACAAATTTATTTGAATACCTCAAAAGAGGATTTGTTTTTACTGTTCAAACCCCTTATTTTTTTGTACTGTTAACAAATTTTTAGATTCCTTCATTCACCTATCAGTAGCCTTTTTAAATTAACTCATAAAGCTTGTATAATGTTGTTTCATTTACAGAGTGTTAAAATGCCTATTCACTATTCAGTGTCTGTTTTTAATCGAAGAAGAAATGTTTTAAATTATACTTCAAGAACACCGTTCAGTGCATGCTGTGGTGTAGATACATAAGTCCAAAGACACATATCTTTTTCGTCTGATAATTCAGTTATGTACACAACATTTCAACCTTGCCAGTTGTCTAGTGCATTTTTATTTTATGATACTAGCCCAAATTTAAAAGTAACACAATGACAAGTAAGATTATTGAAACCAAGCTATGTTGTTAGTTATTTTAGAACAGGCACACATTTCAATTAGACACACAGCAAATGTTATTTTTTAGTAAATTCATTGTCAACAACCACTTATACCATATACCACTTATACGAATATGTTTGCCAATAAAACTGGCTCACTTGCTAAAATAGTCATCTATTTATTTATTGGCCCAAGTTTTTACTTAATTTATACTATGTTTAAACTTTTGGTAAAGCAATTTGTGCTGTTAATAAAATTTTACACCTTTTCAAATGTTCTTTAACCACACATTTTTCTGTTGTTAATTTTTGTTTTGTTCAGTAAAATAGAAAATTTGAGTTTTTGTATTATTTGTGTAAACATTTTTTTATTTCCAACCCAGTAATTTTTGTAGTTTTTTTCACAACTTATTATATCTATGTCGAGTTGTATATTATGAATAAAGAAATTCCTTAACTTCTATGGACTTTTTGTTTTGAATGTGAACAAATAAAATAAAATGTTTTGGCACAAAAAATTACATATATTACTCAAAGCAATCACTTGTGGC
The DNA here is from genome assembly GCF_028750875.1 of Macrosteles quadrilineatus. Taxonomy (NCBI): domain Eukaryota; kingdom Metazoa; phylum Arthropoda; class Insecta; order Hemiptera; family Cicadellidae; genus Macrosteles; species Macrosteles quadrilineatus. The sequence goes on from NW_026542594.1 coordinate 19,755,532, forward strand.
TTGTCGAATTATCGTATGTTTATCTACAAACGCATACACCTTTTAAAATACAACAACTAAAGCGTGTATACAAAACTATTTACCATTTATAAAATATGATAAGCTATGTGTCTTGGGCTGAGTTAAGATGGTTTGCTAGCTGCTCTCATCGATTCTTTTTTCCCAGGGTTTGTTATCCCTGCCATTAAGGGTACGTTCTCTATCTTTCTCTCTCACCCTTTGCTTGTAGGTAGGCCCCTAGAGAACCCTATATCTCCGTGGAGACTTGGAAAATGCCTGAATAAATGTACTGTTTCAGCCCTTTGCTTTGCTACCTTTTGTCTTTCTCAAGTACAAACCTGATAAGGTTTATTAATGTCCAGTATATATATTTTAGTTAGGGATGTGTTGATTCTCGATACCACTGATACTTGGACGTTGGTAAAAAACCTCCAAACGTAAACTTTGTGTTTGTATTTTTATTTTTATTGAGAATCGATTGTCAAAAGTCGATAACCTTTCCCGTCACGCCTGCGCGATCGGAAAATTACCACTACAGCCGCGATTGTTCAAAACGACAATGGCGTTTCGGTGACCACGGGAGATAATGATGACGTCTACACAGCTAAGGAGATGTTAATGATTTTGCCATAATCGCTGAAGATGATGATGATGTTCATAATTTGGCCACGATCACAGACTTTTTCACTTTTCTAATTTTTCTATTGCTACTCATCAAAGTATGCCTCTACTTATGTCTAGTTGATAATTTATAGAAATGAAGAATTAATGCTATAATTTTTTACTGATACAAGAGGTGCATGGAATAACAATGTTTGGTTAATCTTTAATGTTCTATGTTTAACTTTGAGACTTTGAGGTGATGATTCTAAAACATGAGTCAAATAAACGGTATCAGCAATCTGACACATACTTTCTCCCATTAGATTGTCAACAACCTTTATCATCAGTAAGAGATGAGAGTAACTGACTATGACATTTATTAGGTAAAATCAAAATCACAAATAAAAAGTGGCATTCACTTTTCAACAGAATTTTTTACAAGATTGGTGGGTTGCACTATTTTTTTACAATTCTAAGGACCATAGCAGACAAATATCAATCAGAATCGGTTGTTTTAAATCTATTTTTCCGGTTTTTTCATTGGGTTTTATGGTTAACACAAGTTACAATAACTTTTGAACCATAGTTCTTACAGATATAGGAGCTGCACTATGTTGTTAAGAATTATAACAACCATCACATACTAATTTCAATCAAAACAGGTTTTTTTTTAAATATGATTTTCTCTTATTTTATGGGTTTTTTTAGAGGGACCCAAAACCCAAACTTGAAAATTTTGACGAAAACAATACTTTCTTCATATAGGCTACTAGGTATAGGGGGAGAAAGTAAAAATGATCTTAATTTGCAATATGATTTTTCTTTAAATTAAATTTTCTTTAAATATTATGCTTGCTAACAACATCTTTCTTGCCATTAAGTGTGGATACCAATTTGAATTTTCAACCATTCCATGCAAACTAGATTTTCATAACCTATCAACAGGTCAACTTATTTTATTTCTGACGTCTGTTATTGCTTATTCTGGCTTGATTTCAAATCTCCATGGAATACATTCTGATAAATGTGTCAAAAACAATTGTCACGCCAAATTCAAAACCAACTACATAAATACTAAGAGAGATTTCCTTGTACTTTTCATTCCGATTTCCTTTAACAAGTTTTTACATTTTTGACACATTTTCAGTTCCCCACATAACTATATTCAATCCTTTAGTAGTAGCGTTGTTTGTATAGTGCATCTCTTTTATATCTAGGTGTTATAATCTTTATATTATGTTGATTTGCCCTATTTCTTTATTCATTGTTACACTTTTAAATCTTTAGTTAAATAATTCCTCATAAGATTGTTTAAGAAGTAAAAAAAAATTCAATTTAGTATTATAAACAAATTAATTTACAACAAATCATCTGACATTTAACAATACAGTATGAGTATAGTTTGATTCAACAATTCTAATAACAGTATTTCATATGTTATTAAAATATGCCATGCAGTTTTAGCGAATTTCCCTATAGGGAAAGTAGCTATTACCGTAGGTGTCATGGTAAGACCTAGGCCCGGGACCGATTTACTTTTTCATTTTGATGTCCCTAGAGGCCAAAAACACCATTCGTTCAAATTTATATATATGTATATATATATAGATTTATATATATATATGTGTCCGTGAACGCGATAACTTGAGTATTTTTTGTCCAATTTTGATGAAATTTGGTTTAAAGGTGTAAAGCAGGATAAACTTGAATGAGTTCGCGAACTAGCATGATCGGACTATGGGAACGGGGGTTTATGGGGGTTTTGTGGGGTAAAAATAGGGTTTTTCCATTGTTGACCTCAAAAAACAAAATTTCACAATTTCTTTCTAAATGATTTTTAGAGCTTAAAAAACAAATAATTTAGTATAATGAAGCGTTATTATCCGCCTAATGGTTACGGAGAAAATTCAAAAAAATTGTAATTTTAAAATTCCCATGTTATTTTTATGGAGAATAAGTCAACTGTTGTAGTTTGCTTGTTTATGAACATATTTTGATCAAATTTGGAAAATACATTAATTTCTTACTAAACTACAGTACGTATTAAAATTTTACAATAAAAAAACACGTTTTTACCCTCCCTGTTGCAGCAAACCTAAGTAGGTACTCGAAACTAATTCTATTTAAATAGGGAATAAATGTGATATTAAGGAGACATTTTAGTGTAAATCCAATCAGGCATATGGAAATTCGCTAAGTCTGCAGGTTTGCTGCGGCGGGGGTATTTTTATGTTTTTTTGTTGTTGTTGTTTACCGTAGGAAAAAAACAACCCATCAAAACTACAGTTAAGATCTTATGTTTTTTCCAGTAGACATTTCATTAAACCATTACTGTATTGGTATCTTAATAAGCATAAATGTATAGATGTTTTATTTTAATAAAAAGCCAAATAAGTCTCATTGCCTAACCTATTTATCATTTATTATTTTATTATTTTAAATGTCTTGTAATGGTACTTCTTGTAAAGGTATGAGTTAGTATTGATTGATTCTTATTGACCATTTTGAAGAACTGTGTCTTTGATACTTTAAAGTAAATTTGACTAATATGAATTAAATTATCAATGTTACTTGTACAAAATTCTTTATTGTTGACATTACAACTATGGATTGACTTAATACTGGGAAATAGTATATTTCACTACTAGTCACGAAAGTGACCCATTTCGGGGTGAGTCTTGAGGTCTTCGACTCGCAAGAAAAACACTATCGAGCCCCAAAATTGGACTTTCATGACGAGTATTGAACGATACTTTTTATCACAATGAAAAAACAAACACTTCATCAAACTTTAAAAAAATTATTGGATATTTTGTTAACCATTTATTTTTCTAATCCAAACACAATACTGCTGTACAATTCATTAATTTTAGTAAAAAATTCAGCTGATAGAAAAAGAAAATAAATCAATTTTCTGTTATGTATTTTAAATGGTGCTCGCACCTTTTGAGTTAACCGGGAACTTCAGTTGTAACTTTGTTGATGTCAGGCAAAGTATTGTTTGCGTGGCGAAAGTAATGTTTATGTCAGGAAAAGTCAGCTGATCACCCGTAGTCTGTGCCCATACTACTAGGTGGTTAAATTAGTTTTTTTGTGTATGGAAATTGAAGATTTTTGAAGATCTCCGCTGTATGAAAATGGGCTATTTTCGAATACAGAGTGATGAAAAAACAGAGTTACATGATGTAAAAGAAGACATTTTATGTACAATATTACTTACAAGTTATTATTTATCATCAAATATTGGATTACAATTTGTTTCTTTAAATATTATAATTTGTTTTTTTTTATTGGATTTATAAATCAATCCTACATACAGTTACAGTAGTATTGGAGAAAGAAATGACCAGTAACGATTGTTTTCTAAATATATCAAAAATTTAAGTTCGAATTCATCTTTGAGATCTCATTGATCATATTTTTGGATATGTAAAGTCCATTAAAATTGTTCAAACTCAGTTTTATTGGTCTGGAAATTACTTTAATGAGATAAAGCATAGTTAGATAGAAAGACACAAGTACACAACATAATACACAAAAATAAGTGCAATGCTTGTAATTGTTGTTTTTGTTTAGAAGACTCTGCCTCACTAGCGAAATGGAGTTCTCTAAATCTTCTCACGGAAGAAGATGACTCCATGTCTCCCTCTGTCATTGTTGAAAAACAAGGTGCGTATACATATATCTATTTCATCAATATTTAAACACTCTTAATAACTTACATTGAGTATTTAAAACATGAAGATATCAGTATGCTATACTGTCGTTTTAGTACTATCAGTTCATATTGTACTCAAAATTGAAATATTTAAGAACAATTTGTATTTAATTTCAATTGTAAAAAGAAAAATGTAATCGAAGGATAAAGATAAAATATCAAAAGTAAAATTAAAGAAAGTAATTTTAATATTTATTTTCTATTTAAATAACATCATGTTACGTTTAGTGACTGAATGAAATTTCATCACTAAGTGACTCTTTTCGACCGGAGTTCGCTGAGGTTGGTAAATGAGCGATGGTTGAAAAGACACTTTTAGCATGTGTGATGAACTATATTTTTTGTCATATTGCACCATTATTTGGACAAACTATGTTACAAAAATAATAGACAATAGACAATAGACAATTAATCTTTATTTACACATTCATTAAGAATAGTAGTAGCGTCAATTTACAATTTTATCTAAATGTGTGGTTGAGGTGTTGTTTAGTCAAAGACCTGTTGATGGTAATTTTTTTAAGGAATAGAAAGGTCGATTAATGAGCCATTGATGCAAAGCTGGTTTGAGGTCATCTTCTGACTTGCTTCTTAGATCTGGAGGTAGCCTGTTGTAGATTTTCATTCCTGCGTATGAAGGTTTCTTTTCAAACTGTGTCGTGCGATGTTGTGGAAGGTTGTACTGCATGGTGTTTCTCAGGTTGTGTTGGTGCATTTCGCCACACCTTGTAGGGTTATTTCTTACTGCAAATAACACAACTTCCTGGATGTAGAGTGCTACAAGGGTAAGTACTTTGAGTGACCTGAATGCTTCCCTGCAGCTGTCGAGTCTGTGGAGTCCTGCAGTTATTCTGACTGCCTTTTTTTGTTTTCTGAGAACTCTTTGCACGTTAGTGGCAGAGGTTCCACCCCATGCTACAAGTCCATATCTCATATGCGACTCGAAAAGTGCAAAGTATGCTACTTTTGTTGTCATGTCATCTGTTGCATTTTTTTATATGTTTAAGAGCATAGATGGTTGAACTTAATTTTTTACATATATTGTCGACATGAGGGGTCCAGGTTAAATTCTTGTCGAGTGTGATGCCCAAAAACTTAGCTTCATCTTCCACTTCTACATCTGGGAGTCGTGGCACTTCATGAGATTTACGGCCAAAAGCTATTTGAGTTGTTTTAGACGTGTTTACTGCGAGATCATTGTTATAGCAGTATTGGTAGGCCATACTGAGTGACACATAGGATTTTACTTCTAGATTTTCAGCTAGTGGTTCATAAAACACTAAGGTTGCGTCATCAGCATACATAAGAGTAAGGCAGGCGTCTCCTATTTGTTGCGGCAAATCGTTGGTAAAAAGAATAAACAGTACCGGACCCATAACTGACCCTTGGGGAACTCCTCGATTTATTGGTTGAAAATGTTATCTTGCTTTTCTTATTAGGCTGTTATCTCTGTGCCTTAGTTCTACAAACTGACTCTGTCTGTAAGGTAGCTTTGAAACCATTCTCTTACTATCCCTGATACCCCCAGGGAATCCAGCTTTTTAATGATTAGCTGGTGGTCAAGGCAGTCAAATGCCTTACTGAAATCAAGAAAGATTCCTGTTGTTAGATTTCCTTCAGCTAGGCTGTCAATCAGGGACTCAACCATCTGAATTATTGCTGTTGTTGTGGATTTCCCTTTTGTAAATCATGTTGCAGGTTGTTTAGTAGGTTGTGATTTGTGCAGTGGTCTAAAAGTCTTTTTAAAACAACTTTTTCGTATATTTTGGAGAAGGTGGAAACAAGGGAAATTGGTCTGTAGTTGCTTGCTTCTAATGTGCTACCTTTTTTAAATTCCGGGTATACTTTAGTTATTTTAAGTAGTGAAGGAAAGATGCCTTGTTTTAGGGACTTATTTATCAAATCAGCCAATGGTAGTGCTAGTTCATTGCAGCAATGCTTAAGTATTTTTGATGAGACTTCATCGATTCCAAACGAGTTTTTTGCTTTAAGTTTGTTTATAATCATTTTAACTTCCTTCTCGTCTGTGCTTTGAAAGGAGGAAAACGGTGGACCTGTTTGAGTTAAATGTGGAGTTTGAGCTGTGTTCTTTAGGTGTTTTTGTTTCTCTACTGTTTTTTCTCCTACCTGTGTAAAAAATGTATTCAAATGCTCTGCAACATGGGTCACATTACTTATGAGTTGGCCATCTACTTGCAGGGTTATTTCATTTAGGGATGTTTCGTTTTTGGACCACACTGTGTTTATTGTTTCCCAGATAGCTTTAGATTTATTTTCAGCTTTCATCAACTGGTCAGAGTTAACCTTTTTCCGCATCGTTTTCAAGTACAGTTTTCATAGTTCTTTTTATTTTCAATAGAAACCCTTCTGTCATCTGGATTTCCCGTCACCTCAAACTTTCTTAGAGCTTTAAGAAATTCGGCTTTGAGTCTCACTGCTTCTGGGTCCATAGAGAATTTTAGTTTACGTTTTCTTTGTGTTTTTATCTTCTTTTGGGGACAGGCTGCATCCATAGCTACTCTCACTATGTTACTAAAAGTTTTGAAAGCTTCTTCACCATTGTTTATTGATGTAACATTAAGCCAGTTTTCTTTACTGAGAAGATACTTGAGGTCTTGCAGGTTTTTATTTTTTAGGCAGCGTCCAATTTGGGCTGGATAACTTGAGTTGATGTGTGAGTTGAAGTTTACAGTACAGAGTTGAGCAGTGTGATCCGAAAGTCCTGCATTGATGACTTCTGGAGTGAGTTGGTTCCATTTTTGTACATATCCAGTCAATGGAGGTTTGTGTTAGATTTGTTATTCTTGTAGGTGGAAGCTGTAGTCTCTGAATGTTGTGCATAGCAAGAGTTTCATTTTTTTTGTTTCCTCAATTAGTTCTGTAAAGGTGGTTAATGATTCCTCAAGGTCTCCGTTTGGCGGTCTGTAGGTTCCCAGTACAAACAGATTTGAGTTCTTGAATTTTATTTTTATAAGAGCTGCTTCAAATAACAGTTCTTTACAGTACTTGGAAACATCTATGGCTACTGTGCTGCTCTCAAGGCTTTCTATTACAAGAATGCACACACCTCCCTTTCTGTGTTCTATTCTACTATAGTAAGCCTTGAGGCAGAATCCAGTAGCTATGACGGTGCTACTTATTGTGTCAGGTTTCAGTCAGTGTTCTGTCAGAATTACTATGTCAGGTTTGGTATCTTCTAAAAGGTGCTGTAGTCTATTTATTTTATTTGAGACTTCCTGTGTATTTTGGTGCAGCAGGATGAGTATGGAGTTTACATCCTGACTCGATTGTCTAAAAAACAGTCAGGTTGCGTTTCTCTTGTCTCTGCTGATTTTTGCAGTTTTCTTAAAGTAAAATCAGGCTGCGTTGGAATAATCTGAGAAGGTGAGGAAAAAACAAAGTTATTATCCTGTGAAGTCAAAGTCAACTTTATTGTCACAAAACGTTTTTTTTTTTTAAATGCTCTGGCACAGCCAGACAAAACAGGTGACATTGTCAAACTATAATAAAATAAACTAGCTTATATTGGTAAAAATAAATACATAGTAGGTAACAAAACAAACAATTCACATTGATTTGTCTTCGAGAAACTGATCAATACGATAATAATTCTTTTCCAACAAAAATTCAAAAATTCTTTAAAAGATACTAATCCTATTATAGATTTGTAGTACCCAGGCAAATTGTTAAAAAATCTTTACCCATATAAGAAGGTGTCCTTTCCACAAGATTTAATCTGTGTATAGGATATTGAAAATCTGTATGAAATCTATTGTTATAGGCCTAATTGTGCCGATTATTTTCACTGTGGAGTTTTTCAAAATTTGATTTCACATACAATAAACATTTAAGAATATACAAATTAGGGACGGTTAGAATCTTTGGTTCTTTAAAAAGTTGTTTGCAAGAATGTTTTACGGGTTTAAAAGTCATAATTCTAAGTATTCTTTTTTGAAGTTTAAAAAGTTGATACGAATCAGATGTGATGCCCCAAAGGTCTATTCCATACTGTAAAATTGACGAAAATAAAGCGTGATAAATCATTAGTCTAGTGTTAAAATCAACAACATTTCTTAAGACCAACACATACTGAATTTAACTTTTTAGAGGTGTTATGAATGTGATTCTTCCAATTCAATAAACTATCTACATCAATTCCTAAAAATTTAGCTATGTTGCTAAGATATATTTTTTCATTATCAAAATAAACAAAGCCTTCAAGATCGTCCCTACACTGTGCAGTTTGAAATTTTACTATTTGTGTTTTAATGTGGTTCATTTTTAAACCGTTTACTTTAAACCATTTTGATAGATCTTGAAGAGCTTGATTCAAGGCTAAACTTAGTTCATGACTGTCTTTTGATTTAATGATGGCTGTCGTATCGTCAGCATATAACAAAAAACTAGGTTTAACATTCTTAGGTAGATCATTTATGTACATCAAAAACAATAACGGTCCTAATATAGAGCCCTGAGGCACCCCCATAACAATCTTTTCCCATTCAGAAGCATACTTAATGTTTTCTTTAATAATAGCTGTTCTTTGAAAGCAATCATTTAGATATGATTTCAACCACAAAATAACTGATTCTGAGAATCTATAGGAGGATAATTTATCAAGAAGAATTTGATGGTGTACACTATCAAAGGCTTTGGATAGATCACAGAACACGCCAATAGTGCTCTGTGACCCATCCAAGCTCTGTGTTATTGAATTTACAAAATGAGCCACAGTGGAAGTGGTACTTCGATTTTTCGTAAAACCAAACTGTTCTAATAATCTAAATCTAATAAGTTATTAGATTCCAGAAAATAGGACATTTGATTGAATGCAATTTTTTCAAATATCTTTGAAAAAGAAGGCAGGACAGAAACAGGTCAGTAGTTATCTGAATTACTCTTAGAACATTTTTTAAAATAATGGCTTCACCTCTGCATACTTCAAATCATTAGGGAAAGTGCTATTGGAAAGTCTGATTGATGATTATGGACAATGGCTCAGCAACAAACTTAATTATTTTTTTTTATCATAGTAGTTGAAATCCCATCCCAACCAGCCGTTTTTTATCGCTTAGTGACTTGACTATTTTGATAACTTGCTGAGGTGTAACTAAACTAAAGTTAAAAATTGGAATATCAGGCCTATGTGTGATTGATTTTTTTACTAGTTCCATTGCCTTACTCTTGGAAAAATTTACCCCTAAATCCTTCCCTACCTCAATAAATTTAGAATTAAAGTGACTTGCAATAACTGTGCCATCTGAGACTTTATACTTTATACTTTCTTATGAAATGGCGACCATACAATGTAGGTATTTTAAGCCAAGTATGAATGGAGATGAGTGTAGGATGAGTGGCGCGATCTTGTAGTCTTGTTAGTGACTAAGGCCGACATTCCTTAGACACAGCTGTTAATTAATAGCCCAAACAGCTAATGGCAACTAAGGGACCTACAGTTTATAGTGGAATCCAAACCACATTTTTTCCTTGGTATATACGAATTGGTCTAATTATCAGGATAGTACTGCGGATAGTCGTAGTACTCACTAGTGCGGACGTTAATCCACACCAGGGAGTATTCCATCCACAGTGCATGCCTATAAATATCCACAATCCGTGACCTCCAAGTAGCTGGATTACAGGACGACGCCACCCTAACTTGCTATCAATAACTAAATCAGGAAAAGAATTATTGATTGGCTTGTAACCAAGTTCGGCTTTAACCACAACCCATGCTGCTTCAGTCTTATTACTAGCCTTATTTATATAACTACAATTATACATTTTCTTTGCTAGGTTACAAACAGATTTAAAAACTTTTTTGTACATTTTTACATAGCCAATTAAGTTAACATCAGTAGAACTCTTTGCTAAGTTGCTTAACATTCTTTTCTTTTGGCTAGAAATTTGAATACCTTGTGTTACCCATTTTTTATTTACTATTTTCTTTTTAATTTTAACATGTTTGAAAGGGAAAGATTCCTCAAAAATTCTTTGAAAAGAACCAAAAAAATTATTACTGTTTAGAAAAAGGTCGTTATTTTTTGTAGTATTCCAATTCATTTTGCTGATAGAGTTTATAAAGTTATTAATATTTCTTTCAGAAAAAATTCTTTGCTTAAAAGAAGTGTGTAATTTTTGTCTATCCTCATCATTTCCCTGTAAAGAAATAAAAAGAGACCTGTGGTCAGAAAGACCAGTTTCAATATTCATACAGATTTTTGTATCAATTGGCTTAATTTTGAATGTTATGATATTATCTATGCATGAAATTTTGTTCGGCGTAATTCTTGTTGGTGATTCTATATTTATACCTAAACCAAAAATATCTAACAAATTCAAAAAATCCAATCTCTGTTGTGGAAAAGTACATGTATCTAAAATGTCAACATTAAAGTCACCTACAATATAAACATCCTTAGAACCTAGCTCTTTCTGCAGTAAAATAAAAATAAACACATTTTCTAATTTATTTAAACTAGGTGGCGTTCGCAGAGCCATCCACAAAATTGAGCGGAGCTGCAGTAAAAACAGTCGTTTTTAATGCATGCGTTGCGGGTCTAAGGCTACGGCCACACGTGCGATTTTTTTCACGCAGTAAAATGTAGCTTATTCTCACGCCGGTTGAAGTCCAGGAGCGGCAAAATGCAGTGGGAACCCGCAGTTGATTGGCGAATTCACGTAATTATGTTATATATCTTCCTCATGGCCGGAATAGTAACCATGTTTCTGACTAGTGAACAAGAAATATGAATGGTATATTGATTTCGATACGAAAACAATACTAAAATTATTTTATTTTGTTAACCATTCATTTAATTATTTTCATTTAGTATAAAAAAATGACTATAATATATTAATTTCGATACGAAAACAACACTAAAATTATTTTATTTTGACATTTAGTATAAAAAATAAATATAATATAAATATTTTTATGGCAAGATTTTCATCAGATCTTTGAATAATCTACTACATAAATGCCTTTCCTTTTAGTAACAAATTATTAAGTGGTCCAGTAACGTCGACCTAAGTTTAAGATAAAACGTGTAGTTCTACTGTGTAATTGGCTAGACCCAAAAATATTTTACGCTATCCTGGACAAAATTAGATAAATTTATATTTATTTTAACTTGCTAGGAAGACTTGATCAAAGCTGCGTGTTGCTCCCGCCCGTGTGGCCAGGGACAGAGCGTGAAAACAAGCTTCAAAAATGCACCCCAGTCCATTCTTCTGCGGGCCCGCGGCGGTCGATTTTGAAGACGCGCCGAATCTGCGTGAAAACATACTCCGTGTGACATACCTCATTACATTAAGTGCTGCCCATATTTCTCGCGTTTTTTCATGCTGCGTTCTTGCGTGAAAAAACGCCCGTGTGGCCGTAGCCTAAGTAGCATTTTTACTCTTTTGGGAGTAAAAATCGTTTTTAGCCTCTATGGAGTAAAACTCAGCTGTTTTAAATTTGTTGTAAATTTTGATTGCAAATGATTGCATATATCGAAAATATGTATCGATTCGTGCTTCGTAATCATTTTAACGTACGGTCTACAGTCTCTTCCCATAGAATTTTAGCATTGCAGATACATTAATCCATTCCCACACTCAACACTGCTCACCTTTACTTCTTCTTTCACCACCCCCTTCGTTGTGGACCTGTTTTCCTCTCTTCCCATAGCATTTTAGGATTGCAAATACATGAATGTAATTGCCAAAGACAGTTCCACACTCTGCACTGTTAGCCTTACTACTTCCTTCACCATTTCCTACGTCATAGACCTGTTTCCTTCCCTTTTCATAGCATTTAAGTATTACAGATACATTTATACTGCCCAAACGGTTCCCGCACTCTGCACAGCCAACCTTTACTACTTCCTTTACCTCTTCCTACGTCGTGGGGCCTGTTTCCTTCCCTTCTCATAGCATTTTAGGATTGAAGATACATTAATCTAACTGCCACAGACGGTTCTCACACTATGCTCACATTGACTATTTCCTTCACCACTTCCTACGTCTCGGACCTATTTTCCTTCCCTCCAATAGCATTTTAGGATTGCAGATCCTTTAATCTAATCGTCATAAAAAGTACCCACAATCCGGACTGCTCTTCTTTACTACTTCCTTCACCACTTCCTACGTCACAGAACTGTTTCCCTCCCTTCCCATAGCATCATAGGATTGCAAATACCCTTATCTAATGGTCATAAACATATCCCATACCCCGAACAGCTCGCCTTTACTACTTCCTTCACCACTTCCTACGTCGTGGACCTGTTTCCTTCCCTTCCATTAGGATTTTATTATTGCAGATACCTTAATCTAGTCGTCATAAACAGTTCCCACACTCCGGACAGCTCGCCTTGACTACTTCCTTCACCACTTCCTACGTCGTGGGCCTGATTTCCTCCCTTCCTATAGAATTTTAGGAATGCAGATACCTTAATCTAATCGTCATAAACAGTTCCCACACTCCAGACTGCTCACCTTTACTACTTCCTTCACCACTTCCTACGTCACGGACCTCAAGCTAGTGTCCTCATTTGATTATATTTATGATCCATACTGTTTCTGTTCTAATATCTGTGTAATAATTCTATCAGCTTTTTCTTTATCTACTGCATTCAAAAGTCAACAGCCGGTCATATGTCTTTGTTTATGTGTCAAATACTGCTTCCATAAGGATTACATTGGAACTTTGAGACCCAGTGGGGCGGATTCCTGAGAGACTTTTTTAATGCCATATAGATGTTGGCACTCACCGATATGGTCTTTATCACCATGCAAAATTTGAAAACGATCGATTCATCCGTCTAGGAGGAGTTTGCGTATTACGAAATGCATAAGAGTCGACGTATAAGAGCTTCGCTCGCTCCGCTCAAAAAATTCTAAAATTTGAAATACATGGAATTCTATAAATGGAAATAATAATTGCATTGAAACAAACTATCTCAATACAGCACATTTCAAAAACTAACTCATCACTGAATATACAAAGATCCTTTCTTTTAAAGAAATTCAAATTTATTTTATTAATATACATGAGCCTCCATGAGCTGTATTTTCTCTACAAAAATGAGCAGCAACTGTGTAATTTTCTATACCGTTTAAAATATTAATTTGATCTTTTTTAAGCCAATGTTCATTTAAGCTAAGCACAGATATATTAGACTCAAGCAAAAGTAGGCTCAATTCATTTTTTTTATCTGTAATTCCTCCTTGTATATTCAAGTGCATTAACCATGCATATTTTTTACTTAACCTAGCCTCCTCACAGATAGGCCATACAAAAGATTTCTTTTTGGGTTTTCTGCTATTATTATTTAAAAAAGAATCATGATTTGAATTACACATTACGCAAAAGTTTTTAAAATTTCGTAATTCTTTAAAATTAAAAAAAAATTAAAATCTGCATTGATGCAGCCTTCCTTTTTACTAAACATCTATAATGCTTCTTCATATGTTCTGAATAAAATCCTATATTTTTTACAAAGAAATCATTCTAATCCTCGTTTGTAATTGGCTTAGCATTTAGGGGTGGAAATTTATTTTTATTTTTAGTCTCTTTCTAGTCTTTAGTCTCTTTTTAGTCTCTTAAGCTTTTACTGTTTGTGACAGTTTTTGTGGCGGGGTTTGGCTGGTTCCCTCTGTTGATACTTGTTCCGTTGAGGTCTCAGATGACAGTTTTTTTTAGGGATGGTCAAGTCTCGAAATTTCGGGAAATTTTCGGGAAATTTTAAATCTCGTTACACGAGACGAGATTTTTTTTTGACCGAGATTTTTATCGAGACAAGAATATATATAAAAAAAAAAAAAAAAAAAAAATTAAAAACGCCTGCAGAAAGTCAATGCAATGTGCAATACAGGAGCGTGTTGTAGTTGCGTTTCCTTTGCGAAGGCGTTCTTATTTAATTAATTCTTTAAATGTAAATATTATTTTAATTATTTTAATAATATTACTTTAATAACATTTGAGAAGTTTTGTTAAGTGTAAGCAGTGTGAGGAATGTTTTATTACTATAAAAAGTCAAAACAAGTAACTATTTTATAAAAATTACAATCTTACAATTTACAATTTATTTTATGATTTATTTTATTTTAGGATAAGTTTAACTCTATCCTAACTGATATCACTATGTTTCCTAATCGTAGGCATTTTTAATAAGTTAGGCGTGATTAATAAAAAAATGTTATGCTGATGTTTTTTAATAAAAGATTGTAAATATTCTTGCCTATTATCATTATTTTTGTATTTAAACAGTCATCTAACAATGTTACAAAATCAGGTAAAAATTTTGAACGTGCATTTCCCGTTGTGTATGAGAAGGGAAATCCCGTCTCGATCTCGTCTCGAAATTTTATGAGAAATAAAAAATCTCGTCTCGTCTCGTCTCGAACTAAAAATCCAATCTCGTCCATCCCTAGTTTTTTTGTAGGAGTTTGTCTGACTCCAGGTTGTAGTCTCTGTTGGCAGTTTTTTAGTAGGAGTTTGTCTGACTCTCCCGGTTGTAGTCTCGGTTGGCAGTATTTTAGTAGGAGTTTGTCTGACTCTCCCGGTTGTAGTCTCGGTTGGCAGTATTTTAGTAGGAGTTTGTCTGACTCTCCCTGTTGTAGTCTCTGTTGGCAGTTTTTTAGTAGGAGTTTGTCTGACTCTCCCGGTTGTAGTCTCGGTTGGCAGTATTTTAGTAGGACATTGTCTGACTCTCCCTGTCGTAGTCTCTGTTGGCAGTTTTTTAGTAGGAGTTTGTCTGACTCTCCCGGTTGTTGCTTCAGTTTGCAGTTTTTTCGTTGGAGTTTGTCTGGCTCTCCACGTTGTGTTTTTGAAGGTTTTGCTGGTTCTTTCTCGGCAGTTTTTTCAAAATGAGCTGTTTGTCGGATTTATAAGGTATGTAACCTATTTATTATATTAAAAATGTTACCTTAGACCTGCAACGCATACATTAAAAACGGCAATTTTTGCTGCAGTATGATAAAATAATTTTTTTAAAGTGAGTGTCACAACCTTTCTTACATGTAACCTCCTAAATACTAAATATAAACTCAACAATACATTTTTGCTAATTTTCCTATAGAGAAAACTGCAAGCTGCAGGGAAAGACCTAGACCGGTACAGATTTACTATTTCATTTTAATGTCTCCAGTGATATATATATATATAACTCGAGTAATTTTGGGCTGATTTTGATGAAATTTGGTATTGATTGATTGATTCTGTTGGGGCGAACCTTGTCTAGTTGCACGTCAGCCACTGATGGGCTTTTTGCGCTCCCCACATGGTACATCAGATTCCGTCAAACCCGAGTTGATTAATGAACTTCAGCATCCTATCTATGAGCTCCTCCTGAGTAAGGTGTCTGCCCCTTGTCATTGCTCCAAGAGTACTGTCCCTTACCTCGTTCAGATCTGTACAGTCGTAGAGTAGGTGATTTGCAGTCTCCTCTGACTGCCCACATTTTCTACACACAGTGTCTCCATTGTGTTTCCTCAAGCGATGCAGGTGCAATTTCAGGAAGCCATGGCCAGTGACCATTCCTGTGATCTGTCCGAGTTGCCTCTTGTCTAAACGTTAAGCATTGGAGGCGACCGTCTGGGAAGGGAAGAAGAGAGTGAGCTTATTTACCCTATGGTGCTGAAGCCTAAACTTTTTTATCCTGTGTTCCTCCTGAGCCCATGACATGACTGAGTGACATGCATGGCCACGAGATATTCCACAGAAAGGCTGTGGTCCCACGAAGTCTGAGGCTGATATGACATTTGCTAGCCTGTCAGCCACCTCGTTCCCTTCTATCTCTGAGTGCCCTGGAACCCAACAGAGTGTGTTACCTTGTTGCGCCTGCCCAGGTTACTGCCGAGAGGCAGTCCCAGACCACCTTGGAATTGAATTCGTAGGAGTCAAGCGCTTTGAGCGCAGGCTGTATGGAAAAATTGGAAATGTTGGTATAAATTTGAAGAGCTGGATAAACTTGATAGACTTGAGTTTTCAAATCATTAAAATTGGGTTATGGGGTTTTGTAATTTTCAAAAATTGTTCTTTCAACTTTTTCCCTTTAAAACATTGAAATTGCATGTTTTTATTGAAACCATTGTATGGCACTTTAAAATAAAAAACAGTTTTGTAGATTAAAGTATTTTTGTACAATTGAAGGTTACTGCGGAAAAAAACTACTTTTAAAATTCCTATATTATTCCTAATGAGAAAATGAAAGCTGTTGTAGTTTGCTTTTTAATGGATATATTTTGTTCAAATTTGGCAAATTTATGTATTTCATCCTATACATTTCATCGAAACCAATTTACCTACTCCGTAGCAGCAAACCTAGTTACTTGTCAAATCCAATTTTATTTAAATAGGGAAAAAATATGACTTGTCAATGGAAATATCTGAGTTAAAATCCAATCAGAAAAGTTGAAATTTGCTTAGTCTGCAGGTTTGCTGTGGAGGGTTAGCAAAAATTGTTGTATACATAAAGCAATAACTATAAACTAAAGTCACAAATCATAGTCCTTAAGATATTCACACACACACGTTCACTCTCCGCCACATCTAGGCCTAGCACATGCCACCCTGCCAAGCCACAGTCATCTGATCGAGAAAGTTAACTTTCAGAGCCGCCGTTACTTCAGAACTGGAATCTCGGCACCCGATGGTGTAGGGTAGGGAGTTCCAAAGGCAACATGATGTGTGTTACTGTAAATCTATATAATTAATTTTCCAACATGAAATTAGTCAGTTGAACCAATGAATACAAACTCTTTAAGAAGCGAAATGCTTAATAGAGAATATTCAGACTGGAATTTCGTCACCGAAATGAGCTTCGCGCGAACGCTGCTAGGATCGCTTCTCACGGCGGCCGTGCTACTCTATCTATCCATCTCTCTCTCTCTCTCTCTCTCTATGCCGATTCTTTGTCTCACTACCTCTCACTCAGTCAGCTGACTTGGCCGATGGCCGCGCGCTTGCGATAGTTTACCTAGCGACCGCCACGGGAACTATCCGAAATTCAAATATTTTCAGACTGAATTTTTATCAAAGGCATTGGGCTACTCAAAAGGTTATATACTCATTGGTTGAAACTCCTCTGCCATTTATTAACCGATTTTTACCATTCTGTTTCATTGAAAAGAGTGTGTCGCGTAGATGTGCAAACTGATCTTAAATTTTCAAAAAATTCCCTTGGACTCTGCCCTAGCGGCTTTTAAAGTTCCCATGTTATCCTTATGAAGAACATATTTGTTTACATTATGGTCAGCTGGATACTTTAATTACTGTTGATATTAAGTTGCAATTCAAGGAAATGCCTGATACAACATTAAATTTTAATGACATGGTTGGAATTAAATATTTACTATTTGAATTTGGGTTTGTGTTCATATTACAATGGAAAAAGCGAGAAAGCCTGGACAATGTGTTATATTTCACCAAATAAGAAAACTGAATCGACAAAGTACTGTATTTCTTGAACAATCATTGAAAGAACCTATTTGCAAACTATGGAAACATAGAAAGAACACCACCAAGTCTAGAAATAGAGATAATGTTTTTTTATAGAATTTATTATCGTTATTAGCCTATATAATGAAGAACACCTACGAGATGAAGATACCTACAAACGATAAATGAGGATGTTGGCCGAAGTGCTACCATTTTTAGTTGGAAACATGGACTTAAAAGTTTGTGATCATTGCAGAGGAAAGCCCTCTAAGGCTAAAAAAAAACTGGTACATCAAGGACATGTTAAACAACAAGGATCATGTTCTGGATTAACGTTTCCATAAAAGTTAAGTGATTTTAGAAAAATATGACTACATCCAAGAAACCTTTACATCACTTTCATTGAAGAATTCAATTATTATCCACAGTTAAGGGATACAAAAATCCACCTGAACAACATGAGGCCTTTTAACTTACCATTCTCAGGTAAATATAATTGACGTTTTTCAGCAACTAACCAAAAGAAGAAAATAGACGATTACCGATGTTGCCGAGACTGCAAGACATGTTTATGGGTAGCGGGATAAGATTACCGATATCGCCGAGACTACAAGACATGTTCACGGGTGTTTCCGTGGTAGCGGGAGACGATTGACGATGTTGTCGAAACTGCAAGACATGAGTTTTGGCCATGGTGGCGGGCGACAATAACTGAAGTCGTGGTCAGATTTGAGGGGTTCTACTTTACTTTACGTTCTTATGTCAATGCCCTTTCTTTTATTTTGGTTAACAATTGGGGGCATGCTTATCATACGATTGCCGTATAGGAAGTTCACATACATTAAACATACACGAAAGTGTATACATGAAACTTTGCTCATTCAGAAAAACTTGTTGCACATTGCATCACAGAAAATGACTGCCAGTAAACTAAAAATTCTAAGAACTACATCCTTGTTAGCTTTTCAAGATTAATCATGATAGTGATCAATCCTAGGAACATGATGAATAAAATTATGATTTCCTATATTGAACAGTTCACGATGACAGCATATTCTGTGGAACGTACCTTAAGCGAGCTGCTAGTGAGAGAGGTCGTAGTGTAGATATCAGCTGTCCAGGAAGTCCGACGCTTCACTCGACCAATCATCAGAGCTCGTGTACCACCACTGTGCTGCTACTGGTGCTGCACGCTGGCAGTGTGCTCGGTAAACTAACCTAACCTTATTTCTCTGCTGTGAAAATGTGATCATTGAATATACAGGGTGAATAAAAAGTCAAGACCCTCCCTTTTAATAATTTTCCCATTAAATATACAGAGATATCCTTTTGGTGGTCGAGCAATCTTAGCAGGAAGTTTCATTTTATGATTTTGAAATTTTTGAGTGTCCCCCCAAAAGAGGGGATTTGGGGGGTAACTCAAATATTTTAAATGTAAACCCCCTTCAAGTGATGCCTCATTTTGAAGTGTTTACAAAAACTTAAAGAATGATGAAAATTAGAGGTCGCTATCTCTTCTGTATCCAAAATGGTAAAATTGGTTCGTAATGGTAATATTGGCTACCATTTTGGATAGAGAAGAGATAGCAAACTCTGGTTTTCACCATTCTTTAAGATTTTGTAAACACTTCAAAATGAGGTGTCACTTGATGGGGTTTACATTGAAACATTTTTAGTTGCCCCCCAATCCCCCCTTTTGGGGGGACACTTAAAAATTTTAAATGTAAACCCCCATTTTTTGATACATTTTGATTACACGACCACCAAAAGGATATCTCTGTATATTTACTTGGAAGAATATTAGAGGGGGGGGGGTCTTGACTTTTTATTCACCCTGTATATTTTTTATAATATACTCCTTATGTTCTATGGGATCAATTAAATGACCGTTTGAATAAAAATATTTGTAATCCAAAAAATCGTAGCAGTATATTAAATACTGTAAGATTTTCAAAGAATTGTGATTCCTTATTTTAGAAACCAAAAAGTGTAAGTTCTGGAAATATTCATGTAACTATTAGTAGTAATAATCTCAATTCCCTAGGTGTATGTTGTAAAAGTTTCTAAACTGTTTTAAGAGGTTCGATCTGTTTAATTTGTTCAACAAGTTACCACTGATCCTTAAAATTCTTTCTGAATTACTCTTTCAAAAGAGTAGGCCTAATGATAGTTGTTTGCAACAATCCTTGCTATTCAGTGATAAAAATTGCATGCCATTGTGAAGCACTTATCAATTTACTTTTGACATGCCTATTGAGTCTGTGTGCGTAATGGCTCAATTAATGATTTGATTTCATTCATGCACACTTCTTATTGTACCTATTGATGATACTTAAAGTTATTCAATGATATTCCTCTTAAAATAAATTAAACTTGAATTATTAGGTAATGCACTTCATAAATATGTTTTGAATTTTAATATTTGCAGTTTTAAAATGAATTTCCTGCCCCCAGATGCTAACGTTGACCTGACTGCCAAGAAGAGTGATATAACCACATTCCGAGGGGCGTTTGAGTGTGTTATCCGCTCCCACTACCCCACACTAGTAGGACACATTCATATCAAGCTGGTTTCTTGTCCGTCCATTTGCACTGATAGTCTCAGTGTTTTGTCCAGGTAAGCACAACGTTTAAAATTTGTTTTAAATAATCGCAGCAAAATATTTTTTACATTATACTGCAGTGAAAATAGCTGTTTTTAATACATGTATGGTATAATTATCACAAATTTTTTCATTAAAAAAAGTTTAAAAGGGAGGCAAATTTAAATTTTAACGCTAATGGGATTCATTAACGTCAGATCTAGATGTGTGTCTTTTTTAACTTTTATTTTTTTCTTAAAAAATTCATGGTAATTAATAAATGTATTATCATTGTTTTGTTAATGAAATTCATTTTTTTAAATGTTTTATCATCGTGTTACATTGTGTATTTCACTACAACAAATACCCCTTATTGATATTAGACTTACTGATCTAACAAATAAAAAACTACGGAATTACATTAAATTGAATGAGAATTTTTACTTTATTGACAGGTTAATCCCTGTTGCATCCTACAAATTATTTGAGCCAACTCATAAAATCTAACAACTAATATATATATATATATATTTATTTATTGGTTTTGTGAACCAGTTACCCTAAGAAATGGTGCTGTGTGACAAAAAAATTTACTAAACGTGTCTCTTTTACCCTTGCAACGTTGAACAAGTTACTAGAATTTAATCAAAACTTGTTCCAGACAAGAAGCACCAGCATCTACACTCTCTCGGCCATGCCTACCAAAATGTAAAGATGTAACTGAAATTTCCTTCTAAAATGCTCAAATTATGAAGTAATTAGGGCCTATATTCATCCAAGTCATCTATATAAATAAAATTAGAGTTTTGTCTGTACATTGCTCAGAATTATATATTTTTAGGTTATTTTTACGTTTCATACATTAAAGAAGCAGAAACAATTCTTATCTCTATTTCTGTCTGTCTGTCTGTCTGTAACACTCAAGATGGCATTTTACGCAATCTTCTCCATGAAAACGAGAGTACCTATCAAGATCCAAGTCATTTTAATGTATTCACTGGATTGGCGAGAGTGTCTTAAGTAATTAAAATATGGCCCCGCTACTTTTTAAATAAAATTACGGATGTTCAAAAATGCAGTTTTGTGCGATTTTTGTCAAATTTTCGTACAATTTTTATCTCATAATCATCTATGAAATAACGAACATCTGTTCGGATCAAGATTATTTTTTCTAGCTGTCACTGATATGTTTACAAATGTTGTTTACAAATACCGCAACCATTTCCGATCACGTTTTGAAAGCAAATCCCGGCCAAGTGAGATTAAAAACGTTTTTCTTACATAACGGATTTAATTAATCGCAAGTGCAATATTATAGTGTAACCGTAAATGAAATTAAATAACTAGGCATCATCCAGGTCAGTAACCAGAAATTATTTGTGTATAAAATTGTTCTTGGAGTTTTGATAACCAGAAAAAAGACCTTGAATCAGTGTTGTATACGGCTGGGACAATGAATGATCGTCGCCAATAGCTTACAAACAAGGTCTCCACTCATTGACGGCGCTTCAATGGCGATTGTGTAAAGTGTAAAGTAAAAAAATCACAACTGCAGTGGGTGATTGTAACAGAGGTTTACGGATGATGCTAAACTCGCTTTTCCAATGTGTCACTTTCTGTTTCTACTCATCGCAATCGCTGGACCATACAGCCAATAGGCCCATAGACTGTATCTTGGGTACGTGCGCCTACCTATTTATTCATAACAACCTTTTCGACGACGATCCTTGATACCGGTACTTTTCCATAGAATACATGGCCTACCTACTTAAGAAATAAAATTACAAATGTCCAAAAACCCAACATTGTGTGATTTTTGTCACATTCAACTGACTACTATAAGATCCCCGTGCATAGAACGGGCACACAGCTAGTCCTAAATATTAAATGAGGCTAATCTTAATTAATAAAACATCCAATGACATATTCAGATATCACATACATTAGTACAATTCCGCCTTGTTTTTGTCTGCAGCTTGAGCCCGTACAGTTTTGACGTATCTCCTTCATGCAGTGACACTCCCCATGTGACTCATGACTCTGTACCCATCGGAGCCATCCCTCTGCTGTCCACAGCCTCACCAGAGTACCAAGATGCTATCAGTCGCACCATCAGTGCTGCCAACCTGGCCTACCAAGACTTTATCAGGAGTGAGGAGGGGAAGGGGTTCAACGGTCAGGTTAACCTGATAGGTTAGTAAAAAGTATTTCTACAGCAATGACCGTAGTCGATGTTTTGAATGATTTATATGCTGACAATATAGTGCTGTTATGACAAGAAAACGTTGAATCTGCATTAATACAATTTTTACTTATCCATTTACATATTCATCCCTGCACACATTTTATATACTTGTCGGCGCCACACTATCCCGTTTAGCGGGATACGGTTGAGCGAAATGCGTTTTTGCCGCATTGACATTACCCTATCACACCTTCCTGCTCTACTGCAACATACTTTTCCTACAGTTACCTAACAATGTACATGTTCTTTTACTGATTTGAGAAAGCAAAGTGGCCAATTTGCTCATCAGTGAGACAATGTTAACATTGTCTCACTCTAATTACTTTGTCTCACTCCAGATTTGCAACGTGGAGGCACGAAATAGTGAGCGTGTAACATGCAGGCAACGTCGTATGCGCGCGAAATACGTTGGCAGCACTGGCTGTAAATCAGCTGGTCAGCGTTGTACTGTTGTATTTGTCACTTCAAATTTTAAATGTTATATTAAAAGTTCACTTCTGTGTAAAAATAGGTTATGTTTCTTCACAAATTTATTTTGTTTTATGGTAACTGTAGGAAAAGTATAATGTGCAACTCGAGTTCAAAGTACAATTGCCTCACTCGAGAAACCATTCCTCGTGAGTAAGCATTTCTCTCGAGTGAGTCAATTGCTCACTTTTCTCACTAGTTGCACAAATAACTATTGAGTGAAGAGCGCGAGCATCACATGCTAAGTACACTTGACAACAGTGGCAGTAGGTATAAACACTCGGCACAACCTGATAGTATGACTGCTCTCATTTATCTGCATGTGTTTCGCCATTTGTCCCGTCTTCCGGTTGTCCCACTACACCGATCAGCATGCATGCGGTGGATCCCTTCGACGCACCGCAACTGCAACAATGTGGCTGCGCCCATTAAAAACCATGAGTTTGAATCATCCCGTCAAACGAGTCCCGTTTGACCGGACCGGCGAAACGGGATAGTTTGGTGCCGGCCTTTCTTGTACTTTATTTTTTCATTCTCCCCCTATTAGGAGAAAGCACGAATACTAGAAAAATACCCGGTATGGATCATAAACATAAACAAATGACGTTGTTGGCCCGAATCCTATACTAATAGCGTTTTTGCAGTTGTTAAATAATGTTTATTTTCGGGTTAAAAAATGTCATTTGTTGATGTTTATGATCCATACCAGTATTTTTCTAGTAATCGTGGGAGAAAGTATTGTTTTCGTCAACATTTTTCAGTTTGAGTTTTGGGTGGATACATCCGTTTTGGATTCCCCTGAATATAAAAAAAGTGGTCTTTGAAGTGATATCTGTGTGTGTGAGTGGGGTTGTTGACAAGCTAAGGGGAGAAAGTATGTGTCATATTGCTGATACCATTTATTTTCAATAATGTTTGGTATTGTTGATCAGGGGACTCCATGGGATCCATCTTGGCGTATGATGCCTTATGTAGATCCAACTCAGATGCAACACCCTCGCGACAAGAGATAGACAATATACTGGATGCCGAGTTTACAGGTGATGAAATTTATTAATTACATCAAAACAACGAAGAGAAAAATTTAGATTTTACTTTTATATTGCAGATAAGTTAATTTTCAAGAATGAAGTATATTTATTCATATATAGGAACCGGAGTCCCGCGCTCAAACCACTGAAGAGAATTAGAGGGATGGTGGAGAATAGATAAGAGAATCAAAAGCTCTTGCTAGTTTTTCTTTCCGGTACCTCAAATTTTAGCATCAAGCACAGTGTATACAAATAAAGCATTTAAACATAATAATCCAATAACTTTGTTTGAGGCGATGTTTGAAACTTAAAATACAATAAATAAATCAGCAGAGTTGTATATAGAGGTAGGTCAAAAGTTTCAAGAAATATTTATAAACTTAAAAAGTCAAATGATAACTAACATACACAAACATTTGTGTTGTTGTTAGTGCTACTTATTATCAAATCCACAATCTAGCATGTTACCCAAAATTATAACATTATACTCTCAATAATAGAAAACGTTAGACTTCCTTTTTGGTATTTCAACCGATTGAATTGATTTTTTGTAAGCCTACTTTTTATTTTTTCACAAAACTTTCCCCACATATGTTTTTTAATTTGCCAATTTTCGAATAAACTAATCTGTGGGTAGACAGTTGAACGTTGTCTTCAAACCTGCTGAATAGCTGATATTGATTTTGTTTAACATTATGGCTCTTCTTTTGTTTGTTTTAGTAGAGAGTCATCTTACAGCTCCTTTACCAAGAAGAAGATCATCATCGACAAGGTAAAATTATTAATAAAAACTAGAGGATTGGGTTGGAATCAAAATAATTGTTAAAAAACTAATATCAAGAGTTATAAAATGTTAACTTAAATTAAAAGTTATAGTTAACTTTCATTTTAAAACGTTTTTATTAGCTCGCTTTCTTGTCCGGTACAAATTTTGCAATTAATTTTATACTAACTTCCCGATGAGCTAGAGACTTTAAACTTGAAACATAGCTCACAAATAGAAGACAATGCAATATTATATCAATTAATTTTCATATTTCCCTTGGGCTATGCCGCATGGGCTTGTTTTTATTAGCCCGCTTTCCTACAAATTTTGATATCAATTCTAAACGAAGTTTCCGATGACCTAGAGACTTGAAATTTGATTCATAGCTCACAAATGGATGACAATGCAATATTATATCATTTAATTTTCATATTTCCCTTGGGCTACGCCCCATGGGCTTCCAAATTTTCCATGTTTACATTTTAAAAGAATGTAAATATATCAATTAATTTAAGTCTGCTGTAAATACTTAAATTTGACAGTTCGGAGAGCAGAGGTTAAGAGGTACAAGTTATGCTCCCAAGAGATTCATTATACAAACAAACATTTCAAAATAAAGATAAACAATCTGATTGCAGATATAAAGGTGTTTGTTAATAATGACAATTTATTATTTATTTAGTATTCTATAAAGTAAACAATAAATTAAATAGTTTGATATATTTATAGTTAGTAGGTAGGTCATTACATTCAATCTAATACATAATTATATGAAAAGAAACTCAAATAAATCTTAGATTTCCCACATGCCTCTCTGTCTTAATCTGATATAGATGCTTGAAATAGATTTAACATCCATACACATTAAAAACTAAACAGTAGAAAATAATTTATAAATAAAAATACTTTTTAGAAATGCTACGTTTTTAAACGCACTAAAAAGTATAAAATAATTTATAAATATGTTGAGAGAATAAATACTTGTAAGATTTAAAACGAAAAACGTGGGCGCATGCTAATTTACAATTAATTTCGCCTATTGAACTATTATGATCCATTGCATGCCCCCCACATTTTTCGTTTTAAATCTTACAAGTATTTATTCTCTCAACATATTTAAAAATTATTTTATACTTTTTAGTGCGTTTAAAAACGTGGTATTTTTAAAAAGTATTTTTATTTATAAATTATTACTGCCCTGATTGCTATGAATGTTTCTGTCATGTAGGGTTATATGGCTAGTCTCTAGGCATAAGACCACTCTACGATAGGCCCAAGTTAAAATTTTGCCAATAACCAATGACTTTTATCCATGTTTATGTTATAATACTGGGACATTTTGTGCTTTAGTAGAGCATGGTAGGGTATTTAGGTTAAATTAAGCTGTATTGCACTGATTTATTTTTACAACCTCTGTTACTACCTCAAAAACTTTCATATAATTCTTAGTTTTGAGAAAAAAGCATTTTCAAAACTTTTGCTTTAAATTGATTAAACAGTAGAACCCCTCATATCCGATCCTGACGGGACCAGCCAAAAGGTCAGATATCGGGAGGAGCATAACCTGCAGTCTCCGGGTCATCTGTAATTGTCTCCCGCAACCGCAAAACACCCATGAGTGTAACTTGCACTTACAGTAGAACCCCTCATATCCGACCATGACAGGAACAGCCAAAAGGTCGGGTATTGAAATTCAAATAATCTTTATTTGTTAGTAGTATACAATACATACATAAATAGTTTCAGGTAGTACAGGTATTGAAAAATAAAAAACAAAGGTTTCTTAGAATTATTAACAATGCAAAAATTGACATTACTTCCTACAACTCATCGAAAGAATAAATAGCTTTGTTGATGAGGTACTGCTTCAATTTAATTTTGAATTTTTTTGTTGACACCTCATCTGTTAGTTATGCTTTTTGGAATTTTGTTATACAATTTTGAACCAGCATATTTAGGTTTGTTTTTTAAAAGTTCCAGAGCGTAAGAGCTCATTTCGATACAGCCCCGATTTCTGGTGTTATATTCATGATTGTTACCGATTAGCTCCAATTCCTGAAATCTATTTTTTATGGATAAAACTGTTTCAAAAACATACATTCCATAAACAGTCATGATGTTTTCTAATTTAAAATAATCTTTAACCCTTTTAAGGCCGACGGCTGTAATAGGCACCCGCGGGTAAAACGGCGTTCACGGCCGGCGGCCGTAATAGCCCCCCGCGGGCAAAGTCACGTTCGCGGCCGACGGCCGTAATAGGCACCCGCCTCTTTTTTTCCATTCACTGGCTGCTTAATTTTTCCAAACGTCACAAACCTTGGTATTGTTGTGTAGGAGGATTTCCAGGCTACATGAATAACAGCAATGATTGCCGTTTTCGTAATTTTTTTTTATTTCTGTGCATTCTGCTAGCGAAATCAGCTTGCTTACTCCGTGCCGTGGTCTTCCGTCGTGAGTGAGTGAGGTATTGTTTACATTTCGTTGTGCGTTTTGGTAATGTTTATTGTTGATTGTACCTTTAACAAGATTGTTGTTTGTACATTTTAACATAAATTATGAGTAAAAGACATCGTGAAAAGTCACCCACAAGTGAAGGTACTCTAATACAGAACGTTATACAAGTGGTGTTACTTTTATTGATGATGGTGACTTGTGTCCTACTGTTGAAAATGAACTGAGAGAAAATGATTCTGGTGAGGAGGATAGTGATTTTGACATAGCCGATGATACGGATGAGGACCCCGATTTCATTCCAGAGGATCATGAGGTAGAAGAAGAGGAGGGCGAAGATATTGATGATCCAGGGCCATCAACTTCCTCAGGTAGGCCTAGGCCTAGGGGTAGACTGCGATCATCTAACCTAGGTAATGATCAAAATAGTGGTGGTGGAAGTTTTGAAACTAGGCCTAGGCCTAGAGGTAGGCAAAGGCGTGTGGTAAATGATGACAAGGATGTCTACAATGTTCAATGGCCTATATTTGAGTCAGACGCCAATGCAGGGTGGAAAATCGTTTCGGAAGAAAATGATCTAGGTAATGTCACAGAGCATGGATTTTATGAAGAACCAGGACCTAGACATTGCCCTGCTAACAATGCTAGGCCTATTGATTATTTCTACCTTTTTTTACTGAGACATTACTGACAACCTTTGTTACTATGACAAACTTGTATGCTGCTAGGTACTTGGAGAAATTCCCAAATTCTTCCATAAAGTGGTCACCAGTTACATTGGCTGAAATCAAGGCTTTTATAGCAGTCATACTGAACATGGGCCTAAACAAAAGGCCTACAATTGATAGTTATTGGAGAACCAAAAGTAAAAGCCAATCCTTACCCTGGTTTAGAGAGATGTTCAGTCGTAACCGCTTCGAAATTATTTTACGATTCTTCCATATAACCGATTCAAGTGTCCTCCCTAAGCCAGGAGAACCAAATTATGACCCATGCTCTAGATTCTCCCTGTTAGTAGAACATGCCAATAGAGTTTTCCGACGTTATTATGTACCACATCGAGAATTGTCCATAGACGAGAGTTTGATTGGTACAAAAAGCCACACAATGATGACACAGTATTTGCCCAACAAACATCATCATAGGTGGGGAATCAAATTATGGATGATGTGTGATTCTGTCAGTAACTATTTGTTGTGTTTTAAATAAAGAATAGATTTGAATAACTTAATGAACTCATTTTATTAAGATGTAAACAGAAAAACAAAACTGTAAAATCAAAACATAAACAATCATATTAAAATAATGATCAGCTGGTATAGCAATGTAGGCGGTTAATGTTTGCAGTTTCTTTTAGCATTGTATTTCCATCTCTCCGGTTAATCTCATAACTTTCAGATTTAGATTGTTCTATGGAAATCGCAGTTTGTACCACTTCGTTGTAAGAAATTTTACCATCTTTTTCTTGAAGAAGTCTAATTCTAATTTCATTGTCTTTTAACCCCCGTATGAACTGCATTTTTAAGAACATATCACTTACCGTACTTTCACAGTTATAACAATAAAAATCACAGTCCGTTGCTAAACGTTTAAGTTCTCTGGCATATACGGCTATGTTCTCTCCAGGTTCTTGAACCTTGCAAACAAATTTATGTTGGTTAGCTAGTATGCTAGGTGAAGGCTCAAGACAATTTTTCAAAGATTCTGTGAGTTCATTGAAGGTTTTGTCACCTGGTAACTCAGGAGCTAATGTATCACACAATGTTTGGTGCATCTCTGGAGAAAGTGTACTGACAAACAAACATGTCTTGGTCTTTTCATCTGTAATTTTCTTTAACTGAAAATAGTTTTCAAGTCTCATCAAAAAGTTTTTAAATGTCTCGTTCTCTGTGTAAGGTGTAAAGTTAATGTTAGGTACATGGCTATCGTGTGCAACTGATATAGAAGTTGTGTGTTCATCTGTAGATTTGTTCGGTATAAAGAATGGCTGTAACAATGCTCTTATCTCTAAATATACCTCTTCTACATCAGCCCTGTAATCTTCTTCTTGTTCAAAATCATCTTCATCTTCTATTTGTAAAATATCTTCGTGTAGTGAGATGAATTTATGCCAAGCTTCCTCTGCTACATTTAATCTGCCAGGAGCATCATTGACTGATGAACCCTTGCTTTTTAATAGGTGTAGAGTTCTTGTAATCTGGCCTTTTAGTGCTCCTCTTTTATGTTTCAGTCTTCTGATATCATTTCTTTCATCACTCGTCGCCATTTGTTGTGTTTTAAATAAAGAATAGATTTGAATAACTTAATGAACTCATTTTATTAAGATGTAAACAGAAAAACAAAACTGTAAAATCAAAACATAAACAATCATATTAAAATAATGATCAGCTGGTATAGCACTATTGTTTGGGCTTTTTCTGTTATTAAGGGAAAAAAGAAAATGAACTGAATGAAAACAAGCAAGAAGGTTTGGCCCATAAAGTTGTAGTTAAATTACTAGAAGTGGGAAACTACCTAAATAAGGGATACCACATTTTCGTCGACAATTTTTTTTTGTCTATACCATTAGCTAGGTTTCTGTTCTCAAAAGAAACATATATTACTGGGACCATAAGGAGGAACAGGCAGGAAATCCCATACATAATAAAAGAGAAATTAAAAGTTGGTCAGCAGTGCTACGTAAGAAATGAAAATGAAAATATCCTTATGCTCAGTTACCGAGAAAAGAAGACCCAGAAAAACCCGGTTCTTTTGCTGTCAACTAAGTTTAAGGCAAAAACAGTGGAGAAAACAAAGAAAAGGCAGAATGATTTTATTACTAATAAAAAACCAGAGGTCATAGATAAATACAATATGTTTATGGGTGGTATTGACACTTCGGACCAGATGGTGTACTGCTATCTAGATGAACGCAGAACTCTACGACGCAGATACGATTACACAGCTGACATTATTGATCAATTAGCTGAGGAGTGGTTTGAAACTCGACAAGTTGTTGCGCCTGTGGGAGGAGGTGGAGATGGAATCGACCATTTACCTGGTAGGTTAGAGAAAAACTGTTCAGTGTGTAGCCCTATCAGTACAGCAAATGGTGGGCCAAGGAAAAGATCCAGATATTGTTGCAAAAGGTACAAAAGGGGTATCCATCCCCTATGTTTTGGACAACATCGCTGTAAATAAGCCTGTCGGCGTTGAAGATGTATATAATTTTTGTGTGTGTATATAAGTTAGGTTAGGTTGATTAACTCTTATTTTTTGTTTTTATTATGTGTAGCTGTAATTTATTTTGACTGAAATTATGGAACTACAAGTGATATGGAAGTGTTAGGGCATTCGCTTGCATTTCGCATTTTGGATGAAAATCAGTGTGGTGTCACCGTTCATATGATACGCCATAACTCAACTTCAAATAAAGGTAGGCACTTCAAAATTTGTAATTTTACTAATAATTAACTATAGTTTATATATATGTATGGTTACAAGTGATATATGAAGGTAGAATATTTTTAAGTGAAGGCTAAACATAAAATTTATAAAAAAAAAAATTAAAAAAAATATTATTTTTGAATTTTTTTTTATTTGTAGAATTTGTGGGTAATTTGTATATTTACTGAAAGCCTATTCGATTTCCAACAAGTAAAAAAAAATTATTGGTTTATGATAAAAAATAAAGCTGTTATGAATTTTTAACCAAAACTATGCTCGCAAGCTGGAAAATCACCTGGCCTTTCTGGGACAAACCACAATAAAACAGCTGGCCTTTGAGGGATGGGCGCCGTTTTGGTGCTTGGCCTTAAAAGGGTTAACTGAAGTTCTGGGTTGTAAATTACGAATAATTCTAATGGTTTTTTTTGCATTATCAAAAGAGAGTTTTAAGTTTTCTTTAGTAGTTGCGCCATAAAGAGATAGCCCAAATGATATCACTGGATGGATGTAAGATAAATAAACAACTTCTAGAGATTCTTTTTCACAAAAAATCTTCAGCCTAACCAATGCGTAAAGGCCAGAAGAAATTTTAGCGAGTAATTTTTCAACATGACGGTTCCATTTAAGTGTACTTTCTATTTCTAATCCTAAAAATTGTATGCTGTCTTTCACTTAAATATTTTAATCAAATATGGTAACATTAGGTTGAGTTATATTTTGAGCTGATCGAGTTTTAAAACAAATAATATTAGTTTTTTTCAGGATTTAAAAGCAAATTGTTGGCATAAAAAAAAATTTAAGAGAGATAGGTCAGTATTAATTTTAGTTTCTAATTCAGCATCGGTTGATGCAGTGATTTTCAAATTGGTGTCATCAGCATACAGACAAAGTTTACTGAAATCAGAAAGCTGAGGGAAGTCTCTTAAATAGCAAATAAATAAAAGGGGACCTGAAATGGATCCCTGTGGCACCCCATATTTAACAGCTGTAATAGCGGAACGATAAGGGATTTTATAATATTTGTTGTTATGATAAATAATTTCAACAAACTGTTTTCTATCATGAAGGTAAGATTTTAGCCAGTTTAAAGTATTGTTTTTAATTCCTAATTTACTCAATTTAAAAGTTAATAAATCATGTGATATTGAATCAAAGGCTTTGCTAATGTCCATGAATAGACCCGCAATTTTAACTTTGTTGCCTAGACTATCTATAACAGATTCAATGAAGTCTGTGGCAGCTGTAATAACAGATCGACCATAGCAGAAGCCATGTTGACAGTCCTCAAATAGATGATTTTTTTTCCAAAAAATTTACCAGTTGGTTATTATCTACTTTTCATAAATTTTTGAGATAGCTGGTAACAATGCTGTAGGGCGAAAGTTTGATACAATTTTATTGTCTCCTTTTTTGAAGAGTGGTTTTAATTTTGTAATCTTAAGTTTGTTTGGGAAAATACCTGAAATTAAGGAAGAATTTATAAGGTGAGTAATAGGTTTTAGTAAGACTGATTTAGCTTTTTTTTAGAAGTACCACAGGGACATCATCATACCCCATACTGAAAGAATTTTTTAGGCTGCAGATAATAGCATCTATGTCCCATCAACAAAGCTAAAACCAAATTTCCTGTCACATGGAAGTATCTCTCTCCCAGTATTACTACTGCTATGATCATCTCTGGCTTGCTCTACGAGATCAGGAGGATCATAACCTGCAGTCTCCGCGACTTCAGTAATCGTCTCCTGCGACCGCGGCAACACCCGTTATCGTAGACAGTGATAATCATCTGCTGCAATTACTGCAACATCCACGATCGGTCTTTCGATTAACTGATTGCGCTTGGCGTTATCGCCCCAGACAGGAAACAACTATGTGGTCGGATATCTTGAGGAGTCGGTTATTCCAAGGTCGGATATGAGAGGTTCTACTGTAAGGTAATATTTTATTAAAATGGCAGATGAGTTCAATTGAGTTTTTTACTAATAGACGAGTTTATAATTTTTCGGCTTGATTAAATCTTCTGTTTTCTATTCCAGTGAGCAGTCGAGTCAAAAGTTTGACTTTGAAGTGAATGAGTTATTTATGTTTGGCAGTCCACTTTCGCTTGTCCTTGCCTACAGAAAAATAGCATCTGTCGATGAAAAAACAAGTAAGTAGGCCTATCGGAATCTACTTAAAACTCAAAGGTTTGAAAACAAATGAACTTATATTGCTTATGATAAGTTTTAATTAAATTAAGAACCAAAGCTAAGATTACTTGCGGTACGCGGTCTCAAGTCTGCATTTGAGCGGAGCAATCAAAATTGCAAACAATTAAACTTATTTATAAACAACATTGTCCATTGATAAATATCATAGATTATGACATAAGAACCTAATTAATCTTTTAATGATCAATTAAATACCTTATAATACGTGTAGGCCTATCTAATTAATTTTAAACCCACCTTTACAAGCGCTCTTGAGTCTTTTCATCTCCTTTTTCTTTACTATCCAAACAGTTTGCTTGTAAGTTTGAACATTTCAACAACAGCTGATTAATATCTTGTTACTTAAGTTACTTGTTTAAGTTCTTAGTATCGGGGGGACCGAGACATGGCTCGGTATAGTTGATTTTTATGGTAAATGCAATATAAAGGACTCACCTTTTTTGACAACTAATTTTGTCACTGGAATTTAAAATTATTATGATGGAAATTTTAACGTGGCAATCCACAACACATAATTTATTTTACGCCACACTACACTATTTTGACTAACTTCCCACTAAGATTTAGGCCAGAAAACAGCTGTTTGCTGCCAGCTTAATCTAATGGGGTTTCATTAAGAATAAGAATAAGAATATTTTATTTCCATTGATCTGTTTGTACAGAAATAGGACAAGTCAATTTGTTATACAAATGTAACATATAGCAAATAAAAATAAAACAAGACATTAATGTATTAAAAAGAAATACAAACTTGTGTATTAAAAAACTCCTCAAGTTTATAAAAGGGATTTTCTACCAGCCAGGTGTACAATACAGATTTAAACCTGTTTAAACTAACCTCTCTTGCATTCTCAGGCAGCTTATTGAAAAAGTAAATGCAATTTAGTTTAAAAGAAGTTTTAGTTTTGGTAAGCCTATGTGGTACTATATCCATGTTCCCCCTCCCCCTGGTATATGGATTATGTGTTTGTACAGAAATAGGACAAGTCAATTTGTTATACAAATGTAACATATAGCAAATAAAAATAAAACAAGACATTAATGTATTAAAAAGAAATACAAACTTGTGTATTAAAAAACTCCTCAAGTTTATAAAAGGGATTTTCTACCAGCCAGGTGTACAATACAGATTTAAACCTGTTTAAACTAACCTCTCTTGCGTTCTCAGGCAGCTTATTGAAAAAGTAAATGCAATTTAGTTTAAAAGAAGTTTTAGTTTTGGTAAGCCTATGTGGTACTATATCCATGTTCCCCCTCCCCCTGGTATATGGATTATGAATATTGTGCCTAGTACGAAACATATTTAAGTTTGTTTTATAATAAACCAGAACTTGAAAGATGTATAGATTGAATACTGTAGGAATTCTGAACTCTACAAAAAGTTGCTTACAGTGTGCTACGTGATCGACTCCTGCCATATTACGAATAGCTTTTTTTTGAAGCAATAGGATGGCATTAAATGTTGTATGGTGAGTGATCCCATGCAAGCAATCCATATATTACATGTGCCTGAAAGAGGCCAAAGTATGCTAGTCACAACTAATCAGGACTAACAAAACTTTTGAGTTTCCAAAGCAGGCAAGTCAATCTTGAAATTTCGCTACAAACAGTTTAGATGAGAACAGACCAGTTTAATTTTGAATCAATATG
Source organism: Macrosteles quadrilineatus (assembly GCF_028750875.1). NCBI lineage: Eukaryota > Metazoa > Arthropoda > Insecta > Hemiptera > Cicadellidae > Macrosteles > Macrosteles quadrilineatus. The sequence continues at coordinate 19,790,108 of NW_026542594.1, forward strand.
TATTCCTAAAAGCTTGACCGATTCCATATTGACTTCTCTTTTTAAACTAAATGTTATATATTGTGTTTTTTCCAAATTAAAAGATAGTTTATTTGTCGAGAACAAATCATAAGCCACTGTCTCAGCTTGTCGGGACATTTCTTGTAAATAAATCAAGTTTTCATGATTGGAAAGTAATGTTGTATCATCAGCATAAATAATGGTATAGGTATTTAAGTTTTTGGGCAAATCATTAATATAAACTGTAAAGAAAAAAGGGCCAAGGATTGATCCTTGTGGGACTCCAGATACCACTTCAATCATCTTGGAACAATTATTTCTAACGGAAACATATTGTAATCTCTTTAAGAGGTATGACTCAATCAGTTTCAAGGAGCTTTGCGCCACACCGTAAAACTGAAGTTTTTTTAGGAGAATATGAAATGGGACACTGTCAAATGCTTTACTGAGGTCACACAGCACTAGAGAAAATAAGAACAATCAACAACAAAACATGTGTTTCTTCTAATAGACACTAGCCACTGCATCTCCGTCTGCTCCAGGAGCAGTGGTCCGCGATAGACGCTAGCGGCTGAGTTACAGACGCTGGCGGCTGTAGCGATAGATACTTTTGGCAAAATAGACTAACCTGAAACAATGCAAAGCAGTGGGCAGTGATTAACGCAGAGCAGTCATTGCTGAGCATTAGACGCACGAGCCGCTTCTGTCAAAACAGGCCTTTAACATGTTGTTTTCAAGATTATTTACACAACTGTTGTTTTCAGACCCCATCCCCAGGCCGGCAGTCCAGCAGGTGTATAACCTCTTTCACCCCACAGACCCCGTAGCTGTGAGGTTAGAACCCCTCATATCAGCCAGGTTCTCTATCCTACCACCAGTCAACATTCCACGCTACCAGAAGTACCCTCTGGGCAATGGACAGCCGTACCACCTCTGTAAGTTGACATTATAATATTACAATAACACGATTATTAATGTTATTCATATAAATATTAAATATACAGTTGGAATTAGTGTTGGGTCGGTTCCACTTTTTCAATGTCGGTACCGGTTCCTAGCCGAAATCGGTTCTCGGTTCCGATACCATCGGTTCCTTATTTTAACAGTTCAGAGGCAAAATTGTCATTGTTGCAATAACAACTATCTTGGTTCACAAAGTCTGGAAACTGCCGAACCTAAACCTAAGATAACACCTTCCATTCAATTAATTTCAACACCTTCATCTAACTCCACTTCATCCAGCCTAGCAAGCAGGCTTACATACATATTTAGTTTTTTTTTTATTTTTTTTTTATTTATAATACTATCCCAGATTTATTTACAAATACACAAAATTTAATTCTTACATTAATTTTAAATACATATTTAGTATTTATCTATACAAAATAATTTTGCTTGATCAGCTTCTAACTTCATTGTACTGTGAGTAGCCTCCGGATTGTGAAGAATAACTAATAATAATGGTTTAAATAAATACCTGATTCTGGCAATCCAAATGCTGTATCCACAACTAGTTTCAACCTACTAAGAGGTCATCATCAGCTGAGTACAAAGATCATTTACAAGAATCATCCTTATACTTACCTGATGATGACCTCAGAATGTTGGAACTAGTTGTGGATACAACATTTGGAATACCAGAATCAGGTATTTAAACCATTATTATTAGTATCTATTATAGGCTGCCATTAGGGCTGAAGAAAACTCTCTTCAAAAATCTAAATTGCTGTCAGTGTATTTGAAATATTCTAATGTTTTGTTTATAGTGCAAAGTTTTGTAACTCTAGATACAATTCTATAGTCTTTTGCTATAAAATTTGTAATTATTTATTTGTTACGATGCTCATTATTTTTGATAGCAGTCTACAATTACTAATGAAGTTCCTCTCCACAGTGGAGATTGTCCACACCAATCCGCAGCTCTTCACAGAAGGCCTTAGTGTCGCATCTCCCTCCATACATTTGCGGAGATTGTCTGAGGTCAGCATCCAGAGCACCATGTCAGGAGTGGTGGACTCATTGCCTCTCCACACCATCAACCAACGTAAGTCAAATATTAATTGGCGATTGCATAAACAAATTTCTTAAGGGTATTAAATCAAATCAAATGTATTTATTTCCATTTGGTACAATAAAGTACAATAGGATAGGTCAGATTGCATTTTACAAATTGTCATGAAGCAAATTAAAGTAGATGTAAATTTAAAATTAAACTTAAATTGTATAATATATAGAACAAAACAACTAAACAAACAATTTCTCCTTCAAGCTGGCCTGGAACATCAATAACAGATAAAATAGAAAATAATTTCTGATAACATCATATCTTAATAAAAAAAAGAGAGGATTAGTTTTCAATAATAGTTTCAATGTGAAGAATAATTTATAGAGTGTGGGGATTTGTATTTAAGTGTATAGAACGATCTAGAAAGCAATTTGGCAAGAAAAAACTCATTAAGTGAATAAAGTGGGTTTATTAATAACCAGTTATAAAACTTTCTCTTGAATTGTTTGACATCATATTTTGAGAAAAGGCCAATGAGTTTTGTAAACCTTAGGAGCTACAACAACATGGCTGTTTATAGATTTTGAGGGCCTGTGGTAGTCAATGGAAGTATGACTTTTATTTCTAGTATTATATCTGTGTTTATGGAATTTTAGTATTAGTGTGTTATTTATTAAATATACAGTTAAATCAAAGATATACAGATTAATAATAGTAGGAATTTTCATTGAAACAAAAAGAGGTTTACAATGTTCATCAAGTTCAGATTCAGCGATAACCCTAACGGCTCTTTTTTGGAGAATTAAGATTTCATTCACTCTACTGCAGTTACCCCAGAGAATTAATCCATATCGAATTATTGATTGAAAGTTTGCAAAATAGGCAGTTCTAACAGAATTTGTTTCCAAGCAATGAACCAGGCGTCTTAGGAGAAATATTGTTCTTGATAGTTTTGGAGTTATATAATCAATGTGAGATCCCCAGGTAAGAGTACTGTCTATTTTTAGTAAACAAAACCAGTAATAAATACAGCTGTATATTTTTTTAATAAATTTAATAACAATTACAACAATTAGTGTGACTTGAGATGCTTGAAAGTGGTCATTTTGTCAAATGTTGGTACAAACGTAGGTGAACCACAGGTCTGACAAATTTGTAAACTTGCTATTAATTATGCTTACAAAAATACTATACTTTCCTCCCAAATTTTCAAAAATGTTCATAAGCTTGTCACTATAAAATAAATTTCAAAATACTAGGTCACAATTATAGTTAATGGAAAAATGTGTCATTTTCATGGGGCTATAGCTATTTACTTGTTGCAATTTTTTCAAAGTAAATATCTGTTTTCACTTGACCTATGCATTTGTGTCTTTAATTTTGAAATTTGCCTTCTGAGGCCTAGTGGGCTACCCCGCACAAACACAAGGAGGTACATACAGTGCCACTATGTGCACTCCTACACATGAGAATGCGGCTACCCCACTCATTACAAAGAAGGAGTGTGTATTGTACTCACTCTCTTTCTCTTTGCCCCTTGCCTTTCCCTCTTCTCTCTTTTTCACTTCACGTGGTCGTTATAGTGTCGAATACTGGTGACTGTGCTCCTGTGCTACTATCTAACATTTTACCATTGTAATTTGAACAATCAAAAAGCTTCTAAAAAAGAAAACTTCTTTTATGCACCAGCAGGGCCGTAAGTAGGAGGTGGCAAAATGGACACTAGCCAAGGGCACCATGAAAGATAAGAGTAAACGCCAAACGGAGCCCAAAATTTCAGGAAAGAAAAATATATCCTCGTTCATGAGGCGAGACTAGATGTAATTCGTAATTATTTATTCCAACTATCATCGTCGTAAGCAATTTCTATGTCTTCATGATTGCCGGGAGGTGTTTACAATGGTGTTGCCAACCCAGGAGTCAATGATAATAACTCTGTAACTGCAGGAGATATCTCGCAGGTGATGTCCACGGTTTTACACGGGAACATTAATGCTCATTATCATTTACAAGCCTCTGTTCTGAAACAGGATGTTCCTGTAGCCTGTGACTAGCAGGAGCTTACAAGTACTGTTTTTTTTTCATTACGTAAATTATTACTGTACTGTACAGTGTTTGGCTTTAGCCAGCAACTTGCTAAGTCTACTTTCCTCATGTATAAGCCGCTATAGGTCGTATCGCAACACGGTGCGGTGTTTTCATGCCAGTTGTCAAACATAGTGTTATGTTGGATTGTGTTTGTGTTTCATAGTTACACAGAAGTGGTGGGGGGCCAAAAGACTGGACTACGCTCTCTACTGCCCCGAAGGCCTGGCTAACTTCCCCACCAATGCACTTCCTCACCTGTTCCACGCCAGCTACTGGGAGAGCTCTGATGTCATTGCCTTTATATTGAGACAGGTCAGCTGACAGATATAGCAGAAATTTATTAATAAAGGATATATTTAAGGATATATTTTGATCAAATTCGGTAAATTTACTTATTTTATATTAAGCTGTTCAGTAAAAGGCCAGCTGACCATATGAGCATATTAAAATAATCCCCACATGTCAACAACAATACAATAATAAAATGTTAAAAATGTAAACATTCCAAGGTAAACATTCTGGTTCAAGAAGTGCAACTTTTCTCTCTTGTAATATCGTTTCTTTGTGTAACATAATTCATTTCTCTCTCCTTTTATTTTGACTTATTTCATTTACCTTTTCCTTTTGTGTTCATTAAATAAACCCTTTTTAATTTCACTCTAAATTCTGTGTACCTACTGTGAGAACATTTGGACATTAATGAAACATATTATCTTCTCGACTAGAGCCAACATTCGACCAGATCTTCTTTCAAGACCTTAACGTCAAAGTGGTAACATAACTATAGTTCAGTGTTAAAAAATTATACCAAAAGTCCAATATTTTCTGTTGTCAAAATTAAATTAATAACCCATATACAGTCCACTTTATTATTTCTACAATAACCTTTTGATTACGCTACATCTTTGGTCCTTCGAGCCGGATTGTTGATTAACCAATTGATTGAACTAATTATTTGGACTTTTGGTGAAGATTAAAGACGAACATAACCTCATAAACTCTCAATATTGTCGTTCCCACATATTTTGTACTTCCCCTCTACCTCTATCTCTCTCACTCTCTCGATCACATTAGCCTAATAGGCATACTCCAATGTCTGAAAGACTCTGTGACATTATAGTAATTTTGTAAACATTATACCAATCCTTCAGTGTTTATATTTTTTGTTGATTGGTTCCGAGTTTAGGCCCACAAACTATTTAAGTTGAACTAGCCTAATTCATTTTTTTATGTAACGAAGTGAAATAACTTTTTGTGTCTTATGTATTTTGACTGTATTTTTGTTCAATTATGGCCCCTGTGAACCTAGCCCCGATTAAGGTTTGTACTTATAAAAGACTAACCAAACAATTCAAAGTTAGGCTTGGAAAAATTCAAGAAAATATAGATTATATTATCGCTCATTCAAATCATGTGAAACTCATTCGTTACCATCTGTGGACGAAATCATTAAATTTCTCAATGAAGAATGCTCAAACAGTGAAGATGCCAACCTACACTCTTCAACTTTTTGTCACAAGGCTAATTCAAAGCCTGCCCTCACATCTAGTAAAAATTACTCCAAACCAAGCACCCGCTATACTGCACTTGTAAGCTCGGGTGATCACTCCACTTCTGTAAAGACATTTCCATCATGCTTTGCCTGTCAACAAACCGATCACAAAATCTACATGTGTAAGGTTTTTGCTAAGAAATCTCCAAACGAGCGTTACAAACTTGTAAAGGAGCAAAATAAATGTATTTCATGTCTTGGCAATCACACACTCAAAGATTGTCGCTCAACAGGCACATGTCTTAAATGTAAACAAAAACACCATACCTTGTTACATTTCGAAAATGTTGTAAAGTCGGTGCAGCCTCCTCCTATAGCCAAACCCTCAAAACCTTCAACTGCTACACCTTCTGTAGTCGCTTCTGCTCAACCAGAAATGTCGCTCTCGATTTCTCAGCCTGCAACTACGGTACTTCTAGGCAGCGCTCTCATTAAAATTACCGCTACTAATGGAATCTCTCATGTCTTTCGATGTCTGCTCGACAGTGGAAGTCAACTCAACTTCATGACAGAGAGGGCAGCACAGCTATTAAACGTCTCTCGTCACCGCTCTACTCACACAATCGTGGGAATCTCTGCATCGCAATCCTCGACAAAGGGACATGCACTCCTAGAACTATCCACACTAGGCAGTGAAGTAATTGCTTCAAATCAACCTTTCCATATTCTAGATAGAATTTCCGCTCCTTTGCCTCGTACTCAACTCTCTTTTGAGGTTTACAAACTGGTAAAACCTTTTGTCCTCGCAGATCCGACCTTTCATATTCCTCAGAATATTGATATTCTCATAGGAGGTGCTTTGTTTCCAGAACTTCTTACTCATCAATCCTACCCATTGGGCTCAAACCTTCCATTCGTTATTGGAACACGATTGGGATTTGTGTTAATGGGCAATGCACCAACTTTGTCTAACTCTTCTCCCACCTCATGCCATTCATCTCTACTCTCCACTACGGACGAGCTACATAATACTCTACTTCGCTTTTGGCAACAAGAAGAGGTACCGCAGTGCAATCCTATCTCTGAAAACGATCGCCTCGCTGAAGATCACTTCAAATCAACTCACTCCCGCTCTCCAGATGGAACATATGTGGTTCGACTCCCTTTCAAGGACCAACATCAACCACTGGGCACTTCAAAATCTGCTGCTGAACATAGACTTCAATCAATTGAACGAAAGTTTGAATCCAACTCTAATTTCAAAGAATTGATCCCCTCTCACTCCTGGCGCTACGTTCCCTCAACAGACAACCCCGCTGATTGTGCGTCACGTGGTTTGCTTCCCGCTCAACTCATTGATCATCCTCTATGGTGGAATGGCCCTCCATGGTTAATTCTTTCAGATAATCATTGGCCATCTAATCGCTTCGTTCCCATCAACTTGGAAGACACTCAAGAATGTAAAACTACTCCTCTAAATGTCCTAGTTTCAACCCAACCTCCAGAATGGGATCTTCTCTCCAAGTACTCATCGTGGTCCAAACTACTTAGAGTAACAAGCTATGTCTTGCGCTTTATCCACAATGCACGAAGCTCTGACCGAAGAAATGGGCATCTCACCGTCTCTGAACTTAAGAACTCAGAGCGTACGATCATCAAGTGTGTACAAGCTACATGTTTTACGAATGAATTGACTCTACTTTGCAAAAACAAACCCAGTACCTCTAATCTTCAACGTTTAAACCCTTTTCTGGATGCTTCCGGCATAATTCGTGTGGGAGGCCGGCTTAAGAAGCTATCGCTGAAATTCAACGTCAAACACCCAATAGTACTTCCAAAGAAGCACCATATCGTTGATCTTCTCATAGACTTTGTCCACACTACTCACTTACATTCCGGACCACAACTGACTCAAGCAATCCTTTGCCAAAACTATTGGATTCTTTCGGCTCGTCGAGTCATACGGACACGTATTCATAAATGTGTAAAATGTTTCAAAGTGAAACCAAAGAACATCTCTCCACTCCTGGGAGATCTTCCTACCGCAAGAGTAACTCCAGCTCAACCATTCACTTACCAGTGGCTAACTACCAGTGGCGTTGACTATTGTGGTCCCTTTGATGTGAAAGTTGTTAAAGTGTTCCCTTTCCCTCAAAACTAAGCCATAAAACTTAGAAAGACCTGTAAATAGTTGTAAATAATATAAAAAAATATTCTTCAGTGCTCCGTTTTTTGTACAATTGTGTGCTCATTGTTATAAAACTATCGTTTTATGGAGGCCGGTATGTTCAGTAAAAGGCCAGCTGACCATATGAGCATATTAAAATAATCCCCACATGTCAACAACAATACAATAATAAAATGTTAAAAATGTAAACATTCCAAGGTAAACATTCTGGTTCAAGAAGTGCAACTTTTCTCTCTTGTAATATCGTTTCTTTGTGTAACATAATTCATTTCTCTCTCCTTTTATTTTGACTTATTTCATTTACCTTTTCCTTTTGTGTTCATTAAATAAACCCTTTTTAATTTCACTCTAAATTCTGTGTACCTACTGTGAGAACATTTGGACATTAATGAAACATATTATCTTCTCGACTAGAGCCAACATTCGACCAGATCTTCTTTCAAGACCTTAACGTCAAAGTGGTAACATAACTATAGTTCAGTGTTAAAAAATTATACCAAAAGTCCAATATTTTCTGTTGTCAAAATTAAATTAATAACCCATATACAGTCCACTTTATTATTTCTACAATAACCTTTTGATTACGCTACATAAGCTATTGACATTTTTTTACTAAAAGACACACTTAATTAACTTTCCTTTTAACAGAATACTCTTTACAGCTAATGTTATTTCAATAGAGAATAAACCTGACATGATTAGGGAAATATTTTAGTGAAAATCAAAACAGGCAAATGAACATTTGCTTAGTCTGCTGGTTTGTCACAGCATAGTTATTTAAACTTTAACTGTCAGCCATGATATATCTGTACGCGGATAAAACAATATAATGAAATAAAAGTATATTCATCCTGTTTTAATAATGTACACAATGAAGAAAAAACAATATATTTATGAAATAGCTATCATGCTTATGGGGTATCACTAGTGATTGTCGAATCCAGGAATTTCAAATCTCGAATCCGAATCCTAAAAAAAATTGAATCTCGAATCTCGAATCTTCGAAACTCTAGTCCCAAAAATAATTACAAATTGGCTTATGGTGATTAAAAAAGCAAGAATGGAATAGGAACCATTTAACACTTATAACCACCACCACGACAATAACCTCTATGGTTGGTCAATGTCACAGTACTGTATATTACGACGTCAATAACCTATATGGTTAGTCAATGTCACAGTACTGTATATTACGCGTCAATAATCTTTATGGTCAGGCAATGTCACAGTTACTGTATATAACAACGTCAATAACCTCTATGGTTAGTCAACATCACAGTACTGTATATTATGACATCAATAACCTTTATGGTCAGGCAATGTCACAGTTACTGTATATAACAACGTCAATAACCTCTATGGTTAGTCAACATCACAGTACTGTATATTATGACATCAATAACCTTTATGGTCAGGCAATGTCACAGTACTGTATATTAGGACGTCAATAACCTTTATGAGATTCGGATTCGACACATCCCTAGATAGCACCTATGTAGGCCAAACAATGAACAGCCACTACACCCTTGGCCAGCTATTAGTGATTACAGTGATAAGATGCAGGTCTCACACCAGCAATGTCTGACTTATCAGGTATAAATGCCACTGTTGAACTACTATGTATCGTGTTTGCTACTATCATTACTTAGTGGTTGTAACAAGGTGTCCAGCCTACCGGGAAACTGGGAATTGTACAAAGATTTTGTTAAATGGCAAAAAATCTGTAAAATGTATTTGAACTTGTTGAAGAACCGGGAAAAAATAATGTTTGAATAATATCTGAAAAATCTGTCTGAAATCAGGGATTTTTCTCATTTTGCGTAGCCGAAAATCATGATTGTGGGAAACTTTTACGAGTAAAAGATGTTACCCTGATCTCAAAGAAATGACCACGGGTCGGGCGAAAGATCGCGGGAAATTATCACGAATTTCGCCACGCAAAATATTTTCACGGGTGTTGAGATAATCTCTAGAGTGGAGATGATCACGAATGTTGGCAAATTTCTGTAATAATGCGCAAATTTTGCATACTTCCTACCATTAACATAAAAAAAAGTTCCTTTTCCCCCTAGCGGAAAATCGAAGTACTCGTTAAATCTAATGTTATTTAAATGGGGAATAAAAATGACTTGTTTATGAGATGTCAGATGACAGCTGACTCAAATTTTATAAACACAAGCAAAAATATTCCTTCCACTTAATTTTTACTAAAATACTTAAATAAGTGTTATTTATAATAGTTTTTATCAAATCTTTAACAAAATAATGCATTCTAAATTTCATCCAAGTGATCAACTTTATCATTAAAAGTAAAAAATAACAGAAGAGGATCAATACCATTGGCCTTAACCTCAATCAAGAACCTTTGAATGGGGACAGCAGAAGAATATTTTTCAGTTATAAGAACAGAGAAGGGTGGAAACTGCTTATTTCGTACTGTAAGTCAACACTTATTTAACAATCAAAATAGCCATTCTAATTACAAACTCAAGCAGTTCAGTATTTAAATAAACATTGGGAAGAAGTAAAAACATTTGTAGTTGATGAAAGCAAAGCTTTAGAGAAAGATAAATATATTCAACTAATGAGGAATGATGGAACATACGGCACGTCCCTTGAATGCCTTGCTCTATCCCAAATATACCAATTTAATTTTCATATATACCTTCAATCTACAGAACCAAGAATAATGACAAGAACGATAGCTATGAGGAAGCCTCCAATAAAAATCTCTTCTGGTGATAACAATAAAATAATAAATTTATTATTATCTGGCAATCCTGTGTCTGGACATTTTGACCTACTTATTCCAAAATCTAAAACTTGGGAAATAGATACAGACAGCAATTATAGTGTTATAGATTCAAAAACTAATCAAAACAAATGTACTGAATGTGAGATTATTTTCAAAAGTCATGCAAGATTCCTCAATCACTTGAACAAAGATCATTCTAAAAAAATTAATGATTCATTGACAACTCTTAATCCACCCAAACACACCGAATGCAGATCTCCTGATTATCTCTCAAAATATTTCGAAGTAAATCCAATACAAACCTCTGAGGATCAAGTACCATCTAGATGGTTGCCTCATTGGGTAAGATCGTTACTCTTAAAAGATTGCAATATAATTTGCCAAAAGGATCCATTGGAGACAAATTTGTACAATTACTAGCGGAAGAAATATCATTGCTGGCAACTGGAAAAGAAACCTCTGAAAGAGTAATATGTTTCATTGCTGTTAATTTGCAGAGAGAAAAAATGATAAAACAAACAAAAGACATCAGAAGACTAATTGATAGAAGAATTAATGAGTGGAAGGAGGAGAGGTATGATGACCTTATAAATGAGGCAATCCGATGCGATAGATCTTTAAAGAACAAGTGTGAAAAACTTGATACAAATGAACAAAAACAGTTTACAGAAACTTATTTCAACAGACTTGTTCAATGTGGAAAAATAAAAGATGCATCAAGAGCAGTAAACCAAAATATGGTAGGAGGAATCCTTAATCCTAATGATTATATCAGTGACACCAACACTGCAGTTTATGATTATATTAAAAGAAAAACATCCAGACCCAATAATTCCAAACAAAGATTTAATAAAACTACCTGAAACCATGAGTGAAGTTCCCAAACTAGAAAACACAGAAATAACAGCAGAGCATGTTGAGAAGGTAGCAAGACAACTTCATGGAAGTGGTGGCCCAGGAGGAAGCTCCTCAGAAAATTGGACGGATTTCTTGTTAAGACATGGAAAGAAAAGTGCGCTTCTTAGCTCTTCAATAGCCTCTTTAGCCACGAAATTAAATGGAGAAATAATACCTTGGCATAAAATAAGAGCCTTAATGGCAAATAGATTGATAGCCATCGACAAATGTCCCGGAGTGAGACCAATTGGAATTGGAGAATGCCTAAGACGGACCATATAAATGCATGATAGTAGCATTTGGTGATGATGCAAAACATGCTTTAGGTACTAATCAACTATGTGGAGGCCTAAAATCAGGCATAGAGGGAGCAATACATTTTATGCAAACTGTTATGGATGAGAACTTTGACAATACAAATGAATGGTGCATTATATTAGTTGATGCTGATAACTCCTTCAATAAAATTAACAGAGTAAATGCATTGTGGCAAGTAAGGTTACATTGGCCTAGAGCTGCCAGATTTATTTACAACACTTATCAATGCAACGTAGACTTGATATTCCCTGGAACTAGTAAAAGACTGTTCAGCAAAGAAGGTGTCACCCAAGGTGACCCTTTATCAATGATTTTGTATGGATTAGCAACTCTTCCACTAATTCAGGAATTTAAAAAATGCCAGATGTTTTCCAGACCTGGTATGCAGATGATTCATCTTGTCAAGGATCCCTTAATAATGTGATACAATGGTAGCAAAAACTTTAATAAATTGGTCCAAAATATGGATACTACCCTCAAGCAAAAAAACCAAACTAATTTGGAACCATGATTTTGAAATTCCCCAAAAAGTAATGAAACAAATGGAGGGAATCGAAGTTGTTCATGGCAGCAAGTTTTTAGGAGGCTTTATTGGCTGTGAGGAAGAAAAGAAAAAGTTTGCAACAGAAAAGATCAATGCTTGGACCCAGCGTGTTGAAAATATTGCTGAGATTGCTAAAAAACACCCTCAATCGGCCCATACTGTTGCTACAAAATCATTACAAGCAGAATGGACTTTTTTCCAGAGAGTAGTAAAAGTTGAACCAGAAATGTTCAGTCCAATTCAGCACACTATTAGAACATCACTTTTCCCCAATCTGTTTGGATTACAAGAAGGCATGTGTAAAGAAGAGCATGAATTACTTCATCTAACAGTAAAAAGTGGAGGAATAGGGATGGCTGATCCAATAGTACAATCTAAACACATATATGAAACGTCAAAAAGAGGGTGTGAAGTTCTCTTACAATCTCTTGCATTAAAAACCTCTTTTGAGTTCAGTGAGCATGAAGATGCTTTAAAAAAAGCATTAAAGTTCCATAGAGAACAAAAGAAAACTGAAGAAAACAAATTATTAAATGAAAATTTAAAATATTTTTCACTACAAAAGCAAAATGTAATCTTACGAAATGCTGACCCTAAATCAAAACATGGCAGCTGGTTATCCTGTGTACCATTGAAGAAAAATAATTTAGACATGTCACCCCAAGAATTTAGGGATTCCCTGGCACTCAGATATGGTCGGACACCGATCCATTTACCAACAAAATGTGATGGCTGTGGGAAAGAATTTAATACAGACCATGCCCTTACATGTCCTGTAGGTGGCCTAATTATCAAACGACACAATGAAATTAGAGATGCTTTAGGAAACATTATGGAACAGGCATGGGGGAATTGTATCAAAGATCCCCTTATAGCAGAGAATAGAAATGCAAACGGGCCTGCAATTAAAGCTGACTTGGCATGTAGAGGGGTATGGGAGACATAGAGGGAAGCATTATTTGATATCCGTGTCGTAGACACCGATGCTCCCTCATATGCTTCCAAACCTCATGACAATGTCATACAAAATGCAGAAGAAGAAAAGAAAAGAAAGTATATTTCAGCCTGTGAGATGATAACATCAGTCTGCGGAATCCTAGGCAAAGATTTTCAAACACTAATAAGAGCACTAGCTGAGAGATTGTCAGAAAAATGGGTTAAGCCTTACAGCCTGGTAATTAATTGGATCAGAACGAGACTGACTTGCTCAATTTTAAGGGCAACAAGTATGTGCCTGAGAAGATCTAAAACAAAATGGAGATATGCTCGAGAATTCGAAGATGGAGCAGGCATCCAACATATTCATTGAAAGAATCAAAATGTTTAGTAATATCTGTAAATTTAGATTTAGTTGTCTTGTAATTATCTATATTAAATTGACTTTGATTTTAAAAAAAACTTGTTTATGAAAATATTTTAGTTAAAAATCAGACATGGTGAAATTCACTTAGCTTGCAGGTATGCTGCGGCGAGGTTATTTACCCGAGTTATCGTGCTAACGGACACACACGTAATATATATTTGAATTTGCTAGGTTAATAGGAGAGAAAAAATTGGCATTGGCAAATTCACTTTAATTCTCAAGTGGAATGTACCATTTAGCTAACACTGTAAATGATATGTCATTTTTCCTAACAAAAATGAACAAATAAACACTAATTTAAAATTGTTTCACAAAACTTATCCACATTAGTTTGTTTATGTTCATAATGTTTAATATTCAAATAAGGAATTTCACAAGGATTCTTAAAGTTACATACAATAAACCCCACTCAAACATTATTTTTAATACAACTATTGTTATTCTTATGGAGATCTATTAAACTGTTGTAGTTTGCTTGTTTATGGATATTTTATATTTTGATGAAATTTGCCAAATTTATTTATCTTGTACATCCACTATAGGCCTACTATTACTAATTATAAACAAAAACTTTCCCTAAAGCAGCAAACCTAAGTAATCGTTAAACATAATGTTTTTTTAAATATGCTTGTATTTAAGGAAATACTTTTGTAAAAATACAATTGAACAAATGAAATTTGGCGAAGTCTGCAGGGTATGTTGTGGCAGGAGTATTCTTGATTAGCTATTAATACTTTACTTATGTGTGAGAAAATGTACATAAACCAAATTTTCTCTTAAAAAATCTTAGATGTGTTTCATTCTGGGCTGTTCAGAAAGGTAACAGTTAACTTTATCTTACAAAATACTTTGCGAGTGTTTTTCACTATTTTATAAATTTGTTCATAGGGCTGAATTGACAATGTTTTTTTTCTTCTTGTAGATCTGCAGGTTTGAGTTCACACCCAATTTAACACAAGACGAAAAAGACCAGTCAAACTTTAATCCAGGACAACCAAGAGAAAAATGGATTAGGAAAAGGACATCAGTGAAATTAAAGGTTAGTTTGATATTTACGATGTAAAAATATAGAAATAAAGTTGTTTTTTTTTTATTATAGTAATTCTGCAACTAAATTGGCTAGTAGTAGCTCCTTTACACACAGTCAAAATGAGTGTTTTAAGTTAATAATATAAGAATTTATAATTTTTATCTGAAATTCCTATTAAAATATTATGATCAAATATTAATTTCCAAAACTTGTTTGATTGTAATATAAAAAAGTAAATATATTTGCAATTACAGAATGTGAACGCCAACCACCGAGCCAATGATGTGATAGTCAAGGAAGGAGCAGCCCAGACACTGATGGCCAGGTTCATGTATGGACCTCTAGACATGATAACACTGGCAGGTAAGTTATTCTTCTCACTACTATCTGTTGTCAACCACCGAGTCAATGATGTGATAGTCAAGGAAGGAGCAGCCCAGACACTGATGGCCAGGTTCATGTATGGACCTCTGGACATGATAACACTGGCAGGTAAGTCACTCTTCTCACTACTATCTGTTGTCAACCACCGAGCCAATGATGTGATAGTCAAGGAAGGAGCAGCCCAGACACTGATGGCCAGGTTCATGTATGGTCCTCTGGACATGATAACACTGGCAGATAAGTCACTCTTCTCACTACTATCTGTTGTCAACCATCGAGTCAATGATGTGATAGTCAAGGAAGGAGCAGCCCAGACACTGATGGCCAGGTTCATGTATGGTCCTCTGGACATGATAACACTGGCAGATAAGTCACTCTTCTCACTACTATCTGTTGTCAACCATCGAGTCAATGATGTGATAGTCAAGGAAGGAGCAGCCCAGACACTGATGGCCAGGTTCATGTATGGTCCTCTGGACATGATAACACTGGCAGATAAGTCACTCTTCTCACTACTATCTGTTGTCAACCATCGAGTCAATGATGTGATAGTCAAGGAAGGAGCAGCCCAGACACTGATGGCCAGGTTCATGTATGGTCCTCTGGACATGATAACACTGGCAGATAAGTCACTCTTCTCACTACTATCTGTTGTCAACCATCGAGTCAATGATGTGATAGTCAAGGAAGGAGCAGCCCAGACACTGATGGCCAGGTTCATGTATGGTCCTCTGGACATGATAACACTGGCAGATAAGTCACTCTTCTCACTACTATCTGTTGTCAACCATCGAGTCAATGATGTGATAGTCAAGGAAGGAGCAGCCCAGACACTGATGGCCAGGTTCATGTATGGTCCTCTGGACATGATAACACTGGCAGATAAGTCACTCTTCTCACTACTATCTGTTGTCAACCATCGAGTCAATGATGTGTTGCTCATGGAAGGAGCAGCCCAGACACTGATGGCCAGGTTCATGTATGGACCTCTGGACATGATAACACTGGCAGATAAGTCACTCTTCTCACTACTATCTGTTGTCAACCATCGAGTCAATGATGTGTTGCTCATGGAAGGAGCAGCCCAGACACTGATGGCCAGGTTCATGTATGGTCCTCTGGACATGATAACACTGGCAGATAAGTCACTCTTCTCACTACTATCTGTTGTCAACCATCGAGCCAATGATGTGTTGCTCATGGAAGGAGCAGCCCAGACACTGATGGCCAGGTTCATGTATGGACCTCTGGACATGATAACACTGGCAGGTAAGTCACTCTTCTCACTACTATCTGTTGTCAACCACCGAGCCAATGATGTGATAGTCAAGGAAGGAGCAGCCCAGACACTGATGGCCAGGTTCATGTATGGTCCTCTGGACATGATAACACTGGCAGATAAGTCACTCTTCTCACTACTATCTGTTGTCAACCACCGAGCCAATGATGTGATAGTCAAGGAAGGAGCAGCCCAGACACTGATGCACTGATGGCCGGGTTCATGTATGGACCTCTGGACATGATAACACTGGCAGATAAGTCACTCTTCTCACTACTATCTGTTGTCAACCATCGAGTCAATGATGTGATAGTCAAGGAAGGAGCAGCCCAGACACTGATGGCCGGGTTCATGTATGGTCCTCTGGACATGATAACACTGGCAGATAAGTCACTCTTCTCACTACTATCTGTTGTCAACCATCGAGTCAATGATGTGATAGTCAAGGAAGGAGCAGCCCAGACACTGATGGCCAGGTTCATGTATGGTCCTCTGTACATGATTACAATGGCAGGTAAGTCACTCTTATCACTACTTTCTGTTGTCAACCACCGAGCCAATGATGTGATAGTCAAGGAAGGAGCAGCCCAGGCACTGATGGCCAGGTTCATGTATGGACCTCTGGACATGATAACACTGGCAGGTAAGTCACTCTTATCACTACTATCTGTTGTCAACCCCAAACCAATGATGTGTTGCTCATGGAAGGAGTACCCCAGACACTACAGTTTTTAATTGGCAAACAAAAGATAATAAATTGACTAATTTAAATCATTATTGTAAACTCATTAGTGTGTAGATCAAATGTGTAGCTAATTAGGGAAAGTAAATACTTATACTTGGTGTACGCCACTAACACAGTTATAAAAGTAAAAAAATTATCGTCTATCTGGTAATACTGCACTAAAGTGGAACTGATCTATCTGTCAAGACACAATGAGTTTGCCTCATTCTGATATATCGATGTTCCTTGCAGTGGCTTATCGGCTTCTAATACTAAACGATTAATACTAATACGAAACGATTATCGGTGTCGCTGAAACTGCAAAATATGCTCACGGGTGTTGCCGCGATCGCGGGAGACGATAACTGGTGCTGCTTTACCTACCAGTAATACTATTCTATAATATTATTTTTTTGAAAAGTTTTGTTTCAAAGTTATACTGCCTAAGCTACCAGGTTTTGAAAAAATAAATAACACAATTCCTAACTTACTATTTCTGAAGTACATTTTTAAAATACATTAGTTAAATGCATTATGTGACTAAAATGATGATTTCTTTTTAAAAATCTTTTAAAAGTTTTTTCTTTTTTATATAAAACGGTGTGATCAAGTTAAAGTTGGGTTCTGATAGCAGTTCTTAAAATTCAGGTATTTGTCTTGAATTCTCCTCGAAAACTCCTTGAATTTTTCACTTTATTTGGTATTGGTGTTTCAGGATGTCTACCAAAATCTGGTTTGAAAAATTCAAGGAGTTTTCGAGGAGAATTCAAGACAAATACCTGAATTTTAAGAACTGCTATCAGAACCCAACTTTAAGCTTGATCACGTTTTATATAAAAAATAAAAAACTTTTAAAAGATTTAAAAAAAGAAATCATCATTTTAGTTACATAATGCATTTAACTAATGTATTTTTTAAATGTGTTTCAGAAATAGTAAGTTAGGAATTGTGTTATTTATTTTTTCAAAACCTGGTGGCCTAGGTAGTATAACTTTGAAACAAAACTTTTCCAAAGAATAATATCATAAAATGGTATTACTGGTAGGTAAAGCAGCACCAGTTATCGTCTCCCGTGATCGCGGCAATACCCGTGAGCATATTTTGAGGTTTTAACGATACCGATATTCGTTTCCCGCGATCGCAGCAGTACCCGTAAGTATATTTTGCGGTTTCGACAACAACAATAACTGTTTCCTGTTATCGCGTAAACACCTGTGAGCATATTTTGCAGTTTAGGTAACACTGATAATCGTTTTCCGCTATCGCGTTAAGACTCGTGAGCATATTTTGTGGTTTTGGCGACTAAAATAATCGTTTCCCACAATCACCCACAATCACGGGCAACACCTTGCAGTCCTGGCGACACCGATAACTGTCTCCTGCGATCATGGCAACAGGCAACAACAGGCACGACAGGTGATATAAATACGAGACACAATAAAAGCGAGATTAAAGAACGGGATGGCAGCCACGAGGATGATTTAGCAATTAAATTGTGACTTTTCAATTGTAGGTGAGAAGGTGGACATCCACATTATGAGGGACGCTGGCAGTGGGGAGTGGGCGTATCTGAGCACAGAAGTGACTGACAAGACTGGACGAGTCACCTACACTATACCAGACGACAAGGCACTCAGCTTTGGATTGTACCCAGTTAAAATGGTTGTCAGGTGGGTGCCAATCATTCTAAGGGTGTCACCTACTAACTGAGTACTAAAAAGCATTATCTACATTTGAATAGGGACTAGTGTATTTTTTAAACAATCGAATATCAAATACCTTGGACACATTTTAAACTAAATTAGTCCACATAAGTCCTAAACAAACATGATGATTTAAACTTAATCACTGTAACAAAAACAAGATTACTGGACATGTAAACGTTATATCATTGATTGAACCATCAAAGTATGTGGTTATGTATGTCTGGTCCCTCTACCTTTTTGTTTGATGGATTTTAACGTAAAGCTACATATACAACCTGTGGTTGTCACCATTGTGCAGGGGTGACCACACATCTGTGGACTTCTCTTTGGCTGTGGTCCCTCCCAAGACAGAGTGTGTAGTGTTCAGCATCGATGGATCATTCACTGCCTCTGTCTCAGTCACTGGCCGAGACCCCAAAGTGAGGGCTAGTGCTGTGGACATAGTCAGGTGAGGCAACCTGAACCTGAATAGCTTAGCCTTGAGCTAATAATTAGCTTTGATAATTTTACAACTAATAATCGTGATATTTCAGTTATTTTTTATTCAATCTTTATAAGCTTGGTGTCATTTGATAGGAAATTTTAAATGCTAAATAAGAGTGTTCTAGTCATTTTTTCATAATATTAGCCATTTATCATTTTTGATTTTGATTTAAGAAATTGTCACCATTTTGAAATTTTTAATTGAATTAAGATATTTTTTATGACCTGGGCCTGTTTTACCTAAAAATACATACCAAGTTTCATAATGATTGGTTGAAAAAAATTCAAAGATAAAAATGTTTATGTGATAACCAAATGGCTAATATCTAAAACCAAATATCTGGTTAACCAGGCTATTTTGGAAAAAAATGTATTCCTGATTTTCTTTTATTTTGACTTATAGAACAATTTCCAGGAGTTTGGCTGTTTACTTACGGGACACCCTGTATAATCTTTTGTGATAAACATTGGTCCCAATTTTTTTCAACTCCAGTTTATAATGCTGTAATTATTACACACACTTCTTGTATTTGTTGGCAGCCACCACCTTATCACATCTTTTTATGTCGATTCTAAAGCTATGTGACCTTGCATCAATAAAAACTCTTTTACTTTTTACTTTCTTACTCAATATTAAAAATTAACTTTCCAAAATATTTTGTAAATGACTAAGTTTGTAGCTGAATGATATTAATTCACGCTCTGCATTATTAACTCTTCATAAAACCGCAGCATACAACAGAGTGTTTTTTGGTACTACTAGTCGTCTTTGGAATGATCTCCCTCTTGCCATTAGAACCCTTGATAGCAGGCCACGGTTTGTAGCAACACTCAAAAATCAGTTTTAGCGAATTTCCCATATAGGGAATAAGCCATTACCGTAGTACTCATGGTAAGACCTGGACGCGGGACCGATTTTTTTTTTCGTTTTGAGGTCCCTAGAGGCCAAAAACACCATCCGTTCAAATTCATATATATATATATTTATATATTTATATATATATATATATATGAAAAATAGAAAAATAGGGCTACTATATATAAATAAAGATTAAACATTAATAAACTTAGTACCCAAGGAAAATTATTTATTAAAATATTTACTACTATAGTTTCGGCTCTAAGGCCATTTTCAAAGTAAACAAAAATCAAAATAAGATATATATTTTAATAAATAATTTTACTTGGGTACTAAGTTTATTAATGTTTAATCTTTATATATATATACTAGCCAGGGTGTCTAGTAGTCGGGAAAATCGGGAAAGTCGGGAATTAGTATTGAATTTAAAAATGGTCTTGAAAAGTCGGGATTTAGTCGTAAATTTGATTTCAAAGTCGGGAATTTTCATGATTTTGCCGCGATAGTGGACGACGACGATGACGTTTCCGAAACCACGAGAGACGACAATGACGTTTCTGTGACAGCGGGAGACGACGATGACGTTACCGTGACCGCGGGAGACGACGATAACGTTTCCTTGACCACGAGAGACGACGATGACGTTTCTGTGACCGCGGGAGACGACGTTGATGTTTACACGGGCGGGGAGACTCATGATTTTTCCACGATCGCGGAGGACGACGATTACGTTTCCGTGACCGTGGGAGTCAATGATGATGTCTACACGGCCGCAAGAAATTTTCATGATTTTGCCGTGATCGCGGACGACGACGATAACTTTTCCGTGACCGCGGGAGATGACGGTGATGTCTAAACAGTCGCGGGAAATGTTCATGATTTTGCCGCGATCGCGGACGACGACGATGACGTTACCGTGACCGCGGGAGACGACGATGACGTTACCGTGACCGCGGGAAACGACGATGACGTTTCCGTGACCACGGGAGATGACGATGACGTTTCCGTGACAGCGGGAGACGACGATGATATCTGCTCGGCCGCGGGAAATGTTCATGATTTTGTCGCGATCGCGGACGACGACGATGACGTTTCCGTGACTGCGGGAGATGACGTTGACGTTTCCGTGACCGCGGGAGACGACGATGACGTTTCCGTGACAGCGGGAGACGATGATGGCGTTTCCGTGACCGCGGGAGGTGACGATGACGTTTCCGTGACCGCGGGAGACGACGATGATATCTGCTCGGCCGCGGGAAATGTTCATGATTTTGTCACGATCGCGGACGACGACGATGACGTTTCCGTGACCGCGGGAGACGACGATGACGTTTCCGTGACCGCGGGAGACGACGATGACGTTTCCGTGACCGCGGGAGACGACGATGATATCTGCTCGGCCGCGGGAAATGTTCATGATTTTGTCGCGATCGCGGACGACGACGATGACGTTTCCGTGACTGCGGGAGATGACAATGACGTATCCGTGACCGCGGGAGACGACGATGATATCTGCTCGGCCGCGGGAAATGTTCATGATTTTGCCGTGATCGTGGACGACGACGATAACGTTTCCGTGACCGCGGGAGATGACGGTGATGTCTAAACAGTCGCGGGAAATGTTCATGATTTTGCCGCGATCGCGGGAGACGACGATGACGTTTCCGTGACCGCGGGAAACGACGATGATATCTGCTCGGCCACGGGAAATGTTAATGATTTTGTCGCGATCGCAGACGACGACGATGACGTTTCCGTGCCCGTGGGAGATGACGATGACGTTTCCGTGACCGCGGGAGACGACGATGATTTCTACACGGCCGCGGGAAATGTTCTAGATTTTGCCGTGATCTCGGACGTCGACGATAACGTTTCCGTGACCGCGGGAGATGACGGTGATGTCTAAACAGCCGCGGGAAATGTTCATGATTTTGCCGCGATCGCGGACGATGACGTTTCTGAGACTGCGGGAGACGGCGATGATGTCATTGATGTCTAAAAGGCCGCGGGAAATGTTCATGATTTTTCCGTGATCGCGGACGACGACGATCACGTTTCTGTAACCGCTGCAGTCAATGATGATGTCTAAACGTACGGTACGCGGAAGATTCCATGATAAAAAAAACCAAATTTGCTAGTTAGGATTTTTTATTGCTGCATTATTTCTTTACTTGAAAACACGACATTATCATAATACTACTTTATGACAAAGACAGGGGTTGGTGTAGTATTATTTAGAAAATTTGGTTAAGCTATAAAAATTGGTATCGGTATCAAGAATTGAGAATCGATACATTTTGGTATCAACATCCACTAATTGTTGAAAAAACTAGTCTTGAAAGATCTGGAGTTAGTCTTGAAAAGTCTGGAATTAGTCTTGAATTTTGTAATGGAAATAAACTAGACACCCTGACTAGCTGACCCGGCGAACTTCGTATCGCCTAAGTTATAGGTTTCCCCTAAGACAGACCGATGGAAAGAAAGTACCGTTATGTTTAATTTTCAAGATGATCTCGTTCGCATCGCTCAATCACGTCCTGGTTGAAGTTCGTTCGCTACGCTCACTCACCTTTGGGTTGGAGCTTGTTTGCTACGCTCATACACCTTTAGGTTGGAGCTCGTTCGCTGCGCTCACTTGCCTTCAGGTTAGCTCGTTCGCTACGCTCACTCACCTCCAGGTTGAAGTTCGTTCGCTACGCTCACTCACCTTTTGGTTGCAAATTAGCTGTTGTCATAAATGTAAAAGAAATAAAAGTGCTGCACCCTGTTGGTAATCCTTGTAACTTTAATGCTATTGAACATCATAGAACAGAACCAACTTGTTTAATTGAAACAGCTGTTAAGATTCATTAATTCCATTTCTCATAAGGTTAACATGGGAAACTCCAGAGCCACTGGGGCGGAGCCCTTTTAAGAATTTCGAAACGGGAAATAGTTTATGTCCGATTCGCATACCTACAGAATTTACACACCAAATTTCATAACGATCGGTGAAGTCGTTCCGGAGGAGTTTGCAGACAAACACTGTGACACGAGAATTTTATATATTAGATATATATATGTGTCCGTCAGCACGATAACTCGAGCAAAAATGATCCGATTTTGATGAAATTTGGTACAAACGTGTAAACGTACATTTATTCGAACGAGTTCGCGATCCAGCATGATCAGACCATGGGAATGGGGGTTTACGGGGGGTTTTATGGGGTAAAAATAGGTTTTTCCCATTTTTGACCCAAAAAACATAAAATTTAGCAATTTCTTTCCAAACCATTTTGTAGAGCTTAAAAAAAACAAATAATTTAGTATATTGAAGCGTTATTATGCGCCTAATGGTTACGGAGAAAATTCCAAAAAATTGTAAATTTAAAATCCCCATGTTATTCTTATGGAGAATAAGTAAACTGTTGTAGTTTGCTTGTTTGTGAACATATTTTGATAAAATTTGGAAAATGTTTTTATTTCTTACTAACTATTCACTTTTTACAAAAAAACAGTTTTACCCTCCCTGATGCAGCAAACCTAAGTACTTGTTTAACTAATTCTATTTAAATCAAGAATAAATGTTATATTTTTAAGTAGACATTTCAGTGTAAATCCAATCAGTCAAATAGAAATTCGCTTAGTCTGCAGGTTTGCTGCGGCGGGGGTATTTGATTATAAGGTTGGTTTGTCCAAGGGAGGTACGAATTTGGGATAACTGACAAGAGAGGAGTGTGTGTGCGTGTGTGATAATGTAAAATTTTAAATGTGTTTAATTTTCATTTCTCATAGAGTTTGTTAAACTTAAGTATTATGTTTTTGTTTTTCTCCATTTTTGTAAATTTTTCATATTTTATATTAATTATATATTTTAAATATGTTCATGTTGCAATTTTGTATATACAGGTTAAGTTACAGATAAACAGGCCTGTTAAAATAAACTTTTTTTTCCTTTTTTAATATTTCATTCATTTTAAAATCTACCCCCAGATCTGATGTTGTAGAAATAGCAGAGTTGAGCTGCAGCAGTTAATTACCCTGATTATATCAAATGATTTAGACAGTTAGTTAACATGAAACTAATTTAATTGGGAATAAGATAGAATGCAACAACTGAATGTAAACAGGTCAACTATAAACAAACTCATAACAATATAGAAATATATCATAAACCATATGTTATAACAAATTAGGCAGGCAAGATGAATATGTAAATAAGACATTAAAACATCCTCCAAACTTGCATATTCCTTGCTCCTTGATACATTTCATGAGCTTGTCTTTGTCTTGTGTTATCCTTAGAATATTTTCACTTGTTTTCTTTGAACTTTTTCTTAAGAGCTTCCTTCCTTTTTAACAGTTTAATGCTTGATGATCAAGAAAATCTTCTTGTTTTTCCTATCCCGGGTTATTCTTAATCCCAGAATAAATTTTGCTGTCCCTATATCTTTAATTTTGAATTCTTTTATTAGTCGTATTTTAAGGATTTCTTTGAAATGTAAATGTTTATTATTGTGAAAAACTACTAAATTGTCCTCCCAGGCTGTAACGATTAACATCCTCCCATTTTTCACCATGTGATAAACACTGGAATCAAAGATTGACTGAGTCATTCCTACTCTAATCAAACATGAGTGTAGTTTTTGGTTCCACTGACAAGAGGCTTTTTCATGTTTAGGATGATTCATGCATATTTCTTCTGTGGGTTCTTCTTGAGGAAATGCAGAGACAGCATCCATTCGGTCTATAGGTCCCTTTCAGCAGCTAATGCCATTAAATGGTGTACAGATTTTCTTCATACAACTGAATGTAAACAGGTCAACTATAAACAAACTCATAACAATATAGAAATATATCATAAACCATATGTTATAACAAATTAGGCAGGCAAGATGAAAATGTAAGTTAGACATTACAACAACAACAAAATCAAGTACATCGACTTACTTTAAGTCAAAGCCTTCTTTAGTAGGTCAGCATAAAACATTATTGTTTAGCAACTCCTTCAGCCTACTCACACAACATTGCCAAACATGTTATCCTA
Source organism: Macrosteles quadrilineatus (assembly GCF_028750875.1). Lineage (NCBI taxonomy): Eukaryota > Metazoa > Arthropoda > Insecta > Hemiptera > Cicadellidae > Macrosteles > Macrosteles quadrilineatus. Next base: position 19,815,249 of record NW_026542594.1, read on the forward strand.
AAAATTTGACGCCTCCTATTAGATAGGATGAATACAACTAGTTTACAACACAACACAAACATGTGTATAATCTGTTGTAGACACTGGCAGGAGCTAGGCTACATGATAATCTACATCACAGGACGGCCAGACATGCAGCAGTCCAGAGTGTTGGCCTGGCTTTCACAACACAAACATGTGTATAATCTGTTGTAGACACTGGCAGGAGCTAGGCTACATGATAATCTACATCACAGGACGGCCAGACATGCAGAGCAGTCCAGAGTGTTGGCCTGGCTTTCACAACACAAACATGTGTATAATATGTTGTAGACACTGGCAGGAGCTAGGCTACATGATAATCTACATCACAGGACGGCCAGACATGCAGCAGTCCAGAGTTTTGGCCTGGCTTTCACAACACAATTTCCCCCATGGCCTTGTCTCTTTTGCTGATGGACTCTCCACAGACCCTCTAGGCCACAAAGCTACATACCTCAAAAACCTGATACAGGTGAATAATTTTTCAACTAGACACTTTGAAATGAATTTTACTTTAACCCTCCGAGTGTCCATAGTTTAGGCCTTAATGTCCGCCTATTTTTGGCGCATTTGCAAGGTTTTATTGAAACGGATCTGAAAAGCTTAAAACAATGTTAATTCTACTGTCCTATATACCATTTTGTTTGGAAAATCATGGGCTTCAATATCATACATAAAACCTAAGGAATATTTGTTTCAAAAAAAATTTTTTAGGTAAAAATAAAAATTATAAAAAAAAAAAAAATAAGTTTGCGCTTAATGAAATTGTATAAATTATAGGCCTATAAATATTTGAAAATAGCCACTTTGTTCTAAATTTTATGAGGATTACAAATATATAATAATATAAGGAAGTAGATTTGCAAATAAATAAGTTATGGGCAAAAAACAGATTTCAGTACGTAGTGTTTAGCTAAGAATGCATAGCCTAACCATAGCTAGGAATCTGGCTGATAATTTACATCAATATCACTACCTACTTCTTCAGGATCATCAACCAGCCCTTCAAAATCACTTAAATCTTCTTATAATGCACCACCATCACTACTTTTGATTTTTAACACTAAAACAATGATAAACATAATAAAACACATCAGTCATCGGTCCGAGGTTAACTAACCTGTTTACAAATACGCACGTCAGCTGTCTGCTACAATTACGATCGGCTCGGAGAACATAAAGCGCTTAGAGACAGACCTCTGGAGAAAGCTTAGAATCTAACGAAAAGAACGATACCTAACTCGATCCAGTTCAATCCGATTTTGTCAGTCATAGAGCCTTCGCCGTAAACAGTGTTCGTGAGTCGCTGCAGCGACGCATGACACCACACAAAGTGTGTTACGTGTCGCTGCAGCGACGCATGACACTCGGAGGGTTAATATTTCTGGTGCGGTTTGAGCAGCCAGATGCAGCAATTTAATTGTAAACTGAAAGGTTGATTTATTTTTTATTTATCTGGCAGCGTTTTCAAACTGTACAATACATTAACATATTCAGTTAAAACAAAATCAATTCTTGTATTGTTTAAATGTAAACAAATTGATTGTTTGACTGTCAAGGCAACTAAACTCTATGAATACACTTACAGAATCATGGAGTGATCGTGCATGTTGCTTATGGAAGCAGTAAGGACATCAGTGTCTACACAGCCATTGGCCTTAAGCCCAAACAGATCTTCATCGTTGGGAAGGTAAGACTTTGTTTGCAAATTGTAATTGAATTAATCATTTTTTTAACCCGTAAGAGATACGTAATTTGTCTACTGACCAAATACAAAACTATAGGTCGGCCGGTTAGAAAGCGACCTTCGCAAAATTTTTAGCACATGTAGGGGAGGTAACGACGAGGGAGGGTATGTTCCCCCTCTCCGCGTATTTGTTTACATTTTGATCAGCTGTATAATTTAATTGCTGTTAATATTTTAGTTGCAATTTAAGGGGGCGTGTGTTCAGGAAGGGTGGGCGGCAGCGGAGTGGGGGAAGAGCCATAGTCTGTCTCACTCCCACAGCTCGGTATCTTTCTCGCACCAATGCTACGAGGAGGTCGTTTTCTAAGTGGCCAACCTATAGCTTTTTGGATTTTTTACTCCTTTTATTTGAAATCCAGCATAAACGTAGGTTAGGATTATTATTAATGTAATGTATAATTTGTAAACAAATATACAAATTTTTTTACTGTTTGTATTTACTCAACTATTTGATATTTAAATTTTAAATATTTATACTTTTGTTAAGTAGTTTTTTTAGGTTAGTTGGTTCTTGATTTGTAACTGTTTGTTTAGGAAAGGAAAACTAATAAGTTGACTTACTCAACGTGTTGAAGCCAAAGAGGAAATTTAAGGCCTTTTAAAACAATAAAATCCTAACTCTAACCTCTTATGAAATTTTATGCTAATTCCTGAGACTTGATTGCTGTGAAAAATAACAAAACACAATTTATGACAAAAGGAAATGTATTAAAGAAAATAAATATTATGCTTACAAATAAAATTAAATAACCCTTGAATGAAAATAAAAGTGTTACAAATAATATTTAAACAATTTTAAATGAGCAAAAAGATATTGCTACCAGGTAGGGTGGAACCCGGGAACGTGAGATTGTAAATCCAATGCTCTGACCACTAGACCACAGATGAGTTGAAGAGTAGCTGTATTAGCCTCAGTTAGTGACTACTGTACTGTATTGGAGCTTGTTCAGGATTGCACAATTATGTACAGCACACTGAATATAAAAGTTTGTTGAAAATATGCAGGGATACTGCTGACCCTTAGAAAATTAATAAATAATGAGAAAGGGATGCTGATGACCCTTGAAATTAATGTCTGTAAATGTCTGACTCACAACTACATGGTGAAAAATCTTCTCTTCAGTCCAAGCACAAAACACATGTCACATTCTGTCTCTATCCACTCTCTGACCACTGAAGCAACCATTGAGACCGTCCAGCATGACCATTGTACCCAACCTGGCAGCTTACCCTATCTATGAGTGATTTACTTAACTAACTACAATGAATGAATGAAACCATTTCATGAGAACTATTCTAACAAATGTAATACAAAGTTTTAAATATTTATGAAACTACAAATTGAGTTATTAAGATAAAATGAATATTTTTTAAATACAATAAAATAAAATCTACTTATTTTTAATTAAATAAAAAGATGCTTAATCACAACGTGATATATTTATTTACTACTTCTCCGTTAATAATGGACGGATTTTTACAAATTATGTGTCAAAATTAAGTATTTTTTGTGTAGACGGCCCCGTTTCACCAATTCCTGTAATGAAAGTCCTCGGGCTTTGCCCCACAGGCCATCAAAATCCCAATCTATTTCTTAAGAAGAAAATCTACTAACCCAGCTGTTTAGTAAATCTTACTAGAGTAGTGGAATTAAGTGTCAAGATATTTTGCGTCATGTGTACATGTTATACAGTATTTTATCCCAAAACCAGGCAAACCACCTAATGAAGCATCTTCTCACAGACCCATAAGCTTGCTTCCTATAGCATCAAAATTGCTTGAAAAGGTAATACTCAACAGGTTAACCCCGACTGTAGATGAATTAAACTTAATACCCAATCATCAGTTCGGCTTCCGCAAACAACATTCCACCATTCATCAAACTCACAGATTAGTGTATATTATAAAAAACACATTTGAGAATAAGCAGTACTGTTCTGCTGCATTTTTGGATGTACAACAGGCTTTTGACAAGGTGTGGCATGTTGGATTTCTGTTTAAACTCAAAAGGTTGTATAACCTCATACCCTCACACTTTGTATAACCTTCTAAAATCATATCCGACCAATCGATCTTTTCAAATAAAATTAGAAAAATCGTTATCTGATCTGAGGCCGATACAGTCTGGAGTATCTCAGGGGAGTGTCCTTGGTCCCTTGCTATATTTGATATATACGGCAGACATCTCTATGGTCCCCAACGTCACACACATTCACTACATTCGCTGATAACACTGCACTGCTGTCAAGTCACGTGGACCTTCAAGTCGCTTCCATTACTCTGCAAGCTGCCTTGAATGAGCTCCAACATTGGCTTAAAAAGTGGAGGATAAAAGTCAACAAAAACAAGTCTAAATATATTGTTTTTACTCTGAGAACAGAGTAAAATCCTCCAGTATCCATTAATAATGTAGCTTTACCGGAGGCAGAGAGTAAAAAATATTTAGGTCTAACTCTTGACAAAAAATTAAATTGGAAATCTCATTTCTGGTGCAACAGACAGCAAATGGAATTAAAAATTTGAAAACTCAATTGGCTACTAGGTACAAATTCTGAATCATCATTGGCTAACAAAATTTTAAACTATATAAAGTTATGATCAAACCAATTTATTTGGACATACAGTATTCAACTTTGAAGGACCTCGAGCAAATCCAACATCGAAATTCTTGAACAATTTCAGGCTAAGACTTTGAGAAGAATTATTGGCGCACCCTGGTTCGTATCTAACACTACAATTAGGAATGATTTCAAAATTAAATCAATGAAAGAAGAAATTACAGACCATCGCAAAAAGTACCAAGAAAAATTAGAATATCATCCAAACAGTCTGGCTTTTAATCTTCTGGACAATAGTCAATGTATAACCAGATAAAAAGTGTTGGTCATGTGTTGGACCTGAGCTACAGATTTCTATGATTGATCAACATTTCTGGTAAGACTTGTTGAAGAACAGGTGCTTGCTTCCAGCCATTTTTTTTTAGTATTTTACTTATTGTTCTTATAGTCTTATGAACAGATTGTAAAATAAATTCTGATACAAAAAAAATTGTACATGTAGGGTGTTTACTCAAGGAGGTATAGATGAGCCTACGATGACGATTTGAAGGCTTCTGATTAGCTGAGGGAACACCATTACCGCAACGATACGGTGTGTAGCCATTGGCCTCGGTGGTCTAATGGATAGTGTGCCGGGCTGGTAAACTGAAGGTGCCAGGTTCGAATCCCGCGGATAGCACTAACTTTTTGTCTAAGATTTTTTCATTATCAGGTTGGTTTGGTTCGGTTATGACAGTTTAATTTTATAATTAAAACATTATAAAATTGAATTTGAGCCAATTCTAATTTTATTTTATGAACAGAACTATTTTTTGTATTAGTAAACCTTCATTATAGCCAAAGTGCTCTCTACTACAGTGCTGTTCACCACGGAGGAATTTTGAACTAAACTATGATGTCATCGAAGCCTCATTCATACCTCCCGTAAGTCAAACCCGTACATGTTGTTAGTTGAATATAAACAAACAACATGGTTTAATATAAAGCAAGTATTAGGTTAGATACAATATCAGAAGATTTGTTTCTTGGTACCATGTGGTTAATGAATTAGACTTTTGAATAAAATATTTTAATATTGATGTTCTTTGGACCAGGATCACTTCTTGAATATTAAAATGGTATAAGATTACCTGTTTCCATCTGTGATCCTAAATTTGTTGTATTGAGCAACCGGTTTCAAGGTTATATCTTCATCATTAGGCTCTTGTTATCACTCTTGCAAGATCGTTGAGTTTTAGAAACACACAAAGTCACTAATATTTAAATAAATAAAACACCAGACATATTGACAGACGATCAACATAAATTCAGGAACTAGTTCCACACACAACGCGGCACGGGCAAACGTGATTAATTGCATTATTTGTAAACAACTTTTAATGTAAACATATCGGTGACAGTTTAAAGAAACAACCTTTATCTGGACAACGGTTTGTTATTTAATAGATAAAAATATGACAAATTCTCTAAACAATGGTTGGCATAGTTAGTAATCATTGGGAGGAAATGTGACAAAAATCGCATAAAAATGAGTTTTTGGACATTTGTAATTTTATTTCCTATGTAGGTAGCTTAGGCCATGTATTCTAGGGAAAAGTACCGGTATCAAGAATCGTTGTCGAAATGTGGTTATGAATTATTGGGTAGGCCAACGTAACCAAGAGATGGGCTTATTGGATTGGCGTTATGGTCGGTCCAGCGATTGTAGCACATAGCGGTGAGTAGAAAACGAAATTGTCTCTTTGCAAAAGCAAGTTTAGTAGTATCCGTAAACCTCTGTTACGAACACAACAAAATCAAAAAGATCCTCTTAGATCGCAGCAACATCCATTATCACCCACTGCAGTTGTGATTATTTACTTTACAATTTACACTACTATCATTGAATTGTCGTGAATAAGTGGAAACCTTGTTTGTAAGCTGTTGGCGAAGATGATTAAAATACCCTCGCCGCAGCAAACCTGCAGACTTAGCGAATTTCCATTTGTCTGATTGGATATACACTAAAATGTCTCCTTAAAAATATCACATTTGTTCCCTATTTAAACAGAATTAGTTTACTTACTTACTTGAATACTTGGATCCTTGGAGAATTCCTACCGGTATCGCATCAGCGACGTGGTCGTCAGGTTTTTATACATTTCTTGGTATTAATTTATATAGATTAATATAGATATATAGATTAATATAGATTTATATAGATTAATTTATATAGATGGATTCATTTCCTCTTCAGGGATGTACATGGCCTAGACATATATCCCATCAACACTGTAGTAGGCCACTTGACTTAAGAATGTTTTTAGCAGGTTCTTGAATTTGTTGATAGAGGACTCTTGCGTGATGTACTGAGGCAATTTATTGTAAATTTTTATACTATTGAAGTAAGGGCTCTTGCTTGCAAGGGTGGAAAATAGTTGAGATACATGTGGATTTGTTGCTCTTCTTGTATTGTAATTGTGGACCATGCTGTTTGTTACAAAAATATTGGGATTCTTCTTAACAAGCAATGCGGATTCCAATATAAAGAGGGACGGAAGTGTGAGAATGTTCAGTTCTTGGAACAAAGGTTTACAGTGTGTCCGTCTATGGACTCCACATATTTTTCTAATTGCACGCTTTTGAAGGATGAAGATGCGTTTTGCCTCACTGCAACCACCCCAAAATACCAAACCATATGAGATTATGCTATGAAAACAGCCATAATAAACCTTAAGGAGAATCTCGATGTCAACCAGCTTTTGAAGTCTAAACAGCAGGTAGGTAATAGATGACAGTCTGGGCGCTATTGCATCGACATGTGTTCCCCAATTAAGGTTCTCCGTAATGTGTAGGCCCTAGTATTTGGTTTCACTACAGGTCTCAAGTGGCACCCCGTCTAAGGTCAATACCGGAGGTGGTTCAGGCTTCTTCCTGTTATAAAATTCCATTAATTTGGTTTTACTAGAATTTAGGACCAGATGATTTTTGCTACACCAAGTTGACATTTCAAGCAAGCCAGTTTGGGTGTTTTCAATCGTGATGTTTTGATTTGGGCTTGGGACTAGGTGACAGGCGTCATCGGCAAAAAGCCATAAATTTCCAAAGGATATGGAGCCAGGCAAGTCATTCAAGTATAACAGGAATAGGATGGGCCCAAGGTTTGATCCCTGGGGGACACCAATGTTCAGAGCTGGTGATGGAGACGATTTATATGTCCGGAGGATGTTGTCAGGGCCTCTGTGCTTCAAGGATACAATCATGTGCCGATCTTTAAGATACGATGAAATCCATCGCAGTGGGTTTCCAGAAATGCCAAGCATTCGCAGCTTATCCAGAAGGATCCTGTGGTCAAGAAGATCAAAAGCCTTTGTCTTGTCGTAAAAGAGACATAGTAAGCTGTCAGATATGTCAAGGTGGTTATATACTTCCTTTAAAAAGGCGAAAATGGCATTACAGGTAGACATGTTTTTTCTGAACCCAAATTGGTTATTTGACAAGATGTTATTTGTTTCAATAAAACTTAGCAATCTTTTAAGAAAAATAATCTCAAAGATTTTACCAAAACAAGGCTGGAAAGAATAAGGCCGGTAGTTACTTGCGTTAAGAGGATAATTTTTCTTAAATACAGGGACAACCTTTGAAGTTTTCAATGAATCAGGAAAGCAACCAGTTTCAAACGACTTGTTAATAGCGCAGGCCAATGCTTCAAAGATGTTTTCATTACAAAGTTTGAGAAGGCTGCATGGGACTTCATCAATGCCAGAACTTTTTTTGATCCTATTAATAAGAGGACTTCACGAACCTCAGACGCAGAAGTAGGGGACAGTACAAAGCGACTCGCTTCGAGATCAGTGGGCAACACAGGGGCTACATTATCTTTAGCCAATGTGCATATTTCCTGGTGAAAAGATTTACAGAAATAGTCTACTATTGTCTGAGGATTTTTGACTTCTTGTCATCGATCATAAGAATCAGGTTCGATTGGGTCTGATACTTTTCATCGCACAGTGTACGGACCACTGCCCAAGATTCCTTGCTTGTGTTTTTGGAATTTAATATTTTGTTACCAAAAAAGGCCTTTTTTGTTTTGTTAACAAGTGCAGAGTGGTGACGTTTAGCTGTGCGATAAGCATTTTTTCCATCGACAGAACAGTGAGGCGACCTAGTATTCCAGTACAGGTCCAAGAGTGCTTCATGCAACTGCGATACCTCATGACTGACCCAAGAAGAGCTATGTTCATTCTTTGTATTTGAAGTAGACACAGGGAAACTTACATTAAAAACATACATGAACGAATCGTAGAAATGGTCAAATAAATCATTAGAGGTAATATTTCTTAAATTAGGTTCTGGCATCCAAGCTTCATTGCTAGATAAAATTTTGAAGGCTTCAAAAGTCGAGGCTGTAAATTTCCTCTTCACTGTCTTATTTGCATTTCTCTCTCCAAAACGTTCACACAACAAGTGTACTCTGATACCAAATGGTGGTCAGAAAAAAAAACAAGTTTGGCACTGGGGGCACGAAACATATGTGCAACAAACAAGTCAACAATAAAATAGTCAAGCTGAGTTATACAGTCAGGTGTTACTCTCGTTCGTCCTTTAAATATAATGTTCAGGTTATTACATTCCAACAAATCCTGAAGCAGCTGACTTTCCCAGGATCTCTCAAGATTGTTTATATTTAAGTCAGCGCAAATAAGAAGCGGGATATTAAACTTATCTCTGAGGGTAGAAATCAACAAGTCGAAACGATCAATAAAATCAATCACATCAGCGCTGTTGGCAGTCCCAGGCCGATACAATACCACAACAATAATTTGGAATTTGTCTAGCTGCATTAGTCCCAAACAGAACTCAAATACACCTTCAGAACAAATGTCTTCGTCAATAGATAATGTCATAGGCTTAAAATTAAGCCTAGAGTCAGTTTTAAGCAACAGAGCAACTCCACCCCCTACTCGCTTAGGTCTAGAATATTCAGAAATGGTTTTGAATCCATTTACTTTAAAACAATTCAGCTTAGATTCATTAAGCCACGTTTCAGCAACACACAATACTTCAGGGTTCTCATTATGTAACAAAACTTCGAGGTCTTCTATCTTGTTAAAAATAGACCTAATATTTAAGAAATCAAACCTAAAACTAATATCACAGTTTTTTTCCACCCCAAGACAATGTGAGTTGGGGCTTACGTCCCGTTTTTTGACCATCAGAAGTCTTTGAAGTAGGCCTAGGCCTATCATGTTGTTCAAGGTTAGGCCTAGTACTGGTCCTGTGACTATTATTAGTTCTAGGAGTCATATGATCATATCATATATGAATCAACAGGCATATATCAATTTACATATGAGTATTCCCTCAGGCCAGAGATTACTATCCAACAGGTTGTCAATAGAGTCAGAAGGTACACCTACCTTAAAAGATGAGTAACCCTGGTACTTAGTGGGAAGTTGTTCACACTGGATTTGCGAGTGTTCAATAGGACACAAGTTCCTTATATACTCGACTAGGCTTTCAGGTTTCACACATTGGTCAAATCTTGATAAAAACATCCAGGATTTCTGCTGTGCCACAACAAGAGGTCCAGTTTGTTTGGCTTTGCCAATTATAGCTCGGTTTCGTTGCACTTTAGATTGAGGACGTACTGAATTTGACTTCTCTCTGTCACCGCGACTATTTACATTACTCCTTTTCGTCCTAGTCATTTGATTCCGATTGCCATCAGCACCAGGAGACATACATAACTGAGGCGATACCACAGCATTGGTAGTGATATTGGAAGTGTTTTTACCACGATTCAGCACCTCACTATAACATTCACTTCTAGAGGGGTTAGCAAAATTACTAATACCGTCAGCGTCATCGGCCATCTTGATGAGGCGTAACGTCATCGTCAGTGCTGCCAGTCTTACAGCAATTATTAAAACTAAGTTCATCATCTCCATGCAGTGGAGAGTACGTCACAGAATTATTTCCATTACTTCCAACTACTTGAGTCAAAGTAGAGTCTGAATCAGCATTATGTACTTCGTCATTGATTTGAACTTCCGGTGGGCTCACATTGCTTTTTAACCTACAAACGTCACTGGAAATATTATCTAGCTTTGCTTTAATCAAACAATTGTCAGTTACTATATCATTCACTAATTTAAATAGCTTTCCAACATTCTGAAGTAGGTTACAGTTGTCATCAAAGCTCAGAGCATAATCCTTAAGCCTAGCTAACCTGACTTTGCAGCCTGCACAAAACCATTTGACTGAGTCTCCCAGCTCTTTTATAGATTTATCACTTTAAAATGACACACAATCGGTATGGAACGATTTACAACAAAATCCGTCACATGTAACTCCAGGATTTCCTTTATTCACGGTGTTTTTCACAGACGCCACAGGGATAACGAACTGTACGACCCGACATCTTGACCGGGGTTTAACGAGTACTTAGGTTTGCTGCAACAGGGAGGGTAAAAAAGTTTTTTTTTTAATGTAAAATTTTTAAAGGTACTGTAGTTTAGTAAGAAATTAATGTATTTTCCAAATTTTATCACAATATGTTTATAAACAAGCAAACTACAACAGTTGACTTATTCTCCATAAGAATAACATGGGAATTTTAAAATTACAATTTTTTAAATTTTATTCAAAACAATTAGGCGCATAATAACGCTTCAATATACTAAATTATTTGTTTTTTTAAGCTCTACAAAATGGTTTTGAAAGAAATTGTGAAATTTTGTGTTTTTTTAAGGTCAAAAATGGGAAAAACCTATTTTTACCCTATAAAACCCCTAATAAACCCCCGTTCCCATAGTCCAATCATGCTGGTTCGCGAACTCATTCAAGTTTATCCCGCCTTACACCTTTAAACCAAATTTTATCAAAATCGGACAAAAATTACTCAAGTTATCGTGCAGATGGACACAATTAATTAAATCCGTTATGCACAACGTTTTTTATCTCACTTGGTTTGGTTTTTCTTACAAAACGTGATCGTAAAAGGTTGCAGTATTAGTAAACAATATTATTAATATGTAAACAAATCAGTGACAGCCAGAAAAAATTATCTTGATCCAAACAGCTGTTCGTTATTTTCATAGATGACGTACTTTCAAAACAGATTATAATATTTCATAAATGACGTATGTGGTAAACATTGGGAGAAAACTAGACAAAAATCGCACAGAATTGTGTTTTTAAAACGTCCATTATTTTATTTACAAAGTGTCTAGTGTTAAGTTATTTACGTGAGGCCCCATTTTAATGGCTAAAAACACTCTCACCAATCCAGTGAATGCATTAAAATTGTAGAGCAACTAGTAATAATAATAATCTTGGCCATCAATGGAAGTCTTTCATCATAGTGAAATTCCAGCTGATTAAACATTTGTATTATGATCAACAGTTTTAAATTTTAAAACAAATCGTTTTTCAGATTGAAATCACTATAAATATAGAATAACCACGCAAATTCTAATATTACTTTATTTTAAAATTCAACGTTTTTATATCCACCAGGTTTCCAAGAAACACCACTCTCAAGCTACAATACTAGCGGAGGGTTACGCAGCGCATCTGTCTAACCTGCTGTGCCATGGAAACTCTCGTCCAGCGCAAGGCAACGCGCGGATGGTCCTCGTGCCACGAGGCTTTGGTCACAACGCTTCAATCCGACGAAGAAGGTAAATTTTAGAAAGTAACAATAATTGATTGTAATCACTCGGTGTTTTTCAACAATGAAATTGTTAGACAAGCAGTAAAATTTAATTTTAATATAAATGTCTTAGTTTTATTAGTGTAAATACATTATTTGATATTTTAAAAACTACTTTTGAGTTTTATAATTGAGATAAAGTTTTGCTATGGCATTTTAGTTTACCTCTTCTTTCCCTCTAGTATAATTTGTGTAAGGCTGAGAACTTTGCTGCTTTTTGTAAACATTATTAGTAGTTTTGGTGAATGAAGCAGGTGGTAGGTAAAGGTATGCATAAAACTATCAGATCTGTAAAGTCTTTGCTATTTATTAACAAATGTACAGAAAATATTAAAACTGTCTCAAAGTCTAGTTACTAACACAAATTTAAGGTGAAGTACCTGAGGTATTTTGCCATAATGTTACGAACAAAAAAACGTGTGCAGAACTGTGGAGATAAATTGGTATGTTTATGTTTGTAAAAATTGGTAAGGTTTGCACTTTTGATTGAGTTAGTCATTAAGGAAAAAATTATCTTTTTATGAGTCGTATGATTTGATTGATGACAGACAACGTTAAATAAATGTGGCTTTAAACAAGGTTTTATTTATTTAATGGAAGACTGAATCACCAGTGTTCTCTTAAATAAGGTGAAATTTAAAGCTCTCATAAAATAACAATGATAAAAAAAAAATACAAGTTTTGCCTTCACTTGCAAATTTTCTTACTTGTTGAAAAGAAGGAGGGAAAACACAATATTCTGATCTTGGGATACAAATTCTAAAAGCATTTACCCACACAAGATTCTCTAAAATCGCTACCAGGCAACGTCTCTAAACAATCCAATCACCTAAAGAAGATTCTTGACAATCCAAAATACTAGACTCTAAACTGGCACACACACTTATAAAATTCCTAAAAGTTCATTCATACTTTGCAAGAATAGATACAAAACTTATAAAATTCATATCCTTATCCACCACAGGATAAAGATATGGGGTAAAGCGATAACAGGACTGATTCTGACCTGGGCCAGCCTGAGTTCCCTGGGGCAGTAATGCGGCATTTTCCGAGGGTGCGACATTAGGACTGAATGAAATCTCCCCGTTCTCCCTGCCTAATTCCCATCACCCTACCCCCGCACCGGACACATAGTGTGAAATAGTGGGTTCGGCTCATGAAATCGTTCACAGAAATATTTACTCCATGTAAATTGTCAGCACTTGTCTTTATTAAAACAGGTAAATTGCCTTTTTATGTAATAAAAATATTTTAGTAAATATTGTTATGGTTTGAGGTTTGGTTAGGTTAGGTTATATTAAGCTAGGTTAGGATAGGACATTTCTGTCTTGATCTGAAAAATTATGCCACACAGTTATGTTTGATCTCTTCGAAAACACGACGCATCAATTTGGTGAACGATTCCATGAGGTGATCAGTTCTCTTGCCTGTGTGTATGTATATAGGGAGAAGGGAGCTGGCTGTGGGAGAACGGGAAGAAACCGATGCGGCAAGGAAGGTTTCCTCAGTCCTATTGTCGCACCCCTGAAATTGTTCGCATAGCTGCCCTTGCGGACCTAGGCCGAACCAGGTCAAATTCAGTCCTGTTCCACCACTACATGTGAGATATGAAAAATAATAACAACGATAAACCCAAAAAATACCTCATGACTACTAATTTAACTACAACACCTATGTTAATAGTAGATTTCCCAAACAAACAAACAAATAATAAAGGCCTTGTTCAAAAACGCAATTCTTCAGAATTGGGTAGACAGAAACGTTCTCATCATTGGATCTAAACCTGGATTTCACCCAAATAAAAAATGAGAAAGCTACCCTATCCCCAGAAAGATTTTGTATGTTGTAAATATAATATATATATGCTTGAAAATGTAGTTAATGGATTTCATTTGACACATAGAATACTTAATACTATAATGATCAAAAATGTAAACTGGACATTATCAGTGTTCCTACAGTGGGAATAACAATCTACACCTGAAGAAGGAGCTGGTACTGTAGTTCCAGAAAACTCCTGTGCTTTTTTTCAATTTATTCACTGCTATATTTTATCCACCAGACAAGTCTAAAAATGGTTGTAATGGTTCTTAACAGCAAAAAATCAAATTGTACTTGATTATTCATGTCATGTTTTTGTTTAAGACTTATCATAATACTTTTCTGGCTGGTTGAATAAATGTAGAGACATCTAATAAAAAAAGTTGGCCTTATGTTAGGTTTGCTGTAACTTTACTCATATTGTACACCCTCTTTTTTTAACTGTTGGTTTTTTAGGTACACCTTTTCCTGCATTTACTTGAAATTCAGTTTAATGGATTCACTTCTTGTCTTGATAATGATATTATTACGCTATACAAAGCCTATTTTTTTGTATAAATCGTTTTCCTACAATATACAATGTTCGATTTACGTCAGGTGTGGAGCAGGGATCGTGCCGAAACGAACAGACGTTTGATCCGGCTCTGCCGTTTAATTGCGTTTGAGTCAAGGTAACGACTGGTCTGATGATGGTGATGTGAACAGCTGTTGCATTCGCACAAGCATCTTGAATGAGACTTCCAGTTGGTCTCTCACTTTCTGTCTTCATCTCAGCTAATTGTTAATGTGTTAAACCGTAAACAAACTAACAATGTTAAACTATACTTGTGCCTAATTACATGTGATACAGCAACAGTTATGGTAGAAAAGTAATTTTAAGAAAAGAATAAATTAAGAGCAGACTGTAAATAATATTATGACTAAATAAACCATGTAAAACTTTATTAACATTTACGATTATTTAGAGTTTTGAACGGGATAAATCTTCCACTTTGAGTCCCAAGTTATCATATATTTTCATTAAACAATCGCCGAATAGGCCCTACATAATTAAAGGTATTAAAAAAAATTTAGATTTTGTTATTGGAAAAATTTATAAAATCATGTATGTTTTACATTTGATTTATTTTAACTTTATTGTTGGTTGGATGGAAAATTCCATGAACAATAAAACTTTTTCTAGAGGTTTTCTTTAGTGAATCTCTGCCAATTCATGCAATAATGACTCAAGTTTGAATACTACATTTTCAATATTATTCTCCTCTTATATAAAAATTATAAAAATTACCGCATTTTTTGTTAGCGAATTTTCCATATAGGGAATTAAGCTACTACCGTAGGTCTCACGGTAAGACGTGGATCCAGAACCAATTTTAGCGAATTTCCCTATAGGGAAGTAGCTATTACCGTAGGTCTCATGGTAAGACCTAAGCCCGGGACCGATTTACTTTTTCATTTTGATGTCCCCAGAGGCCAAAAACACCATTCGTTCAAATTTTTATATATCTATATATAGAGATATATATATGTGTCCATCCGCACGATAACTTGAGTAATTTTTGTCCGATTTTCATAAAATTTGGTTTAAAGGTGTAAGGCGGGATAAACTTGAATGAGTTCGCGAACCAGCATGATCGGACTATGGGAACGGGTGTTTATGGGGGGTTTTATGGGGTAAAAATAGGTTTTTCCCATTTTTGACCATAAAAACACAAAATTTCACAATTTCTTTTTAAACCATTTTGTAGAGCTTAAAAAAACAAATAACTTAGTATATTGAAGCGTTATAATGCGCCTAACTGTTACGGAGAAAATTAAAAAAAATTGTAATTTTAAATTCCCATGTTATTCTTATGGAGAATAAGTCAACTGTTGTAGTTTGCTTGTTTATGAACATATTTTGATCAAATTTGGAAAATACATTTTGTACTTTTTAACATTTTACATTAAAAAAAATTTTTACCCTCCCTGTTGCAGCAAACCTAAGTACTCACTAAACTAATTCTGTTTAAATAGGGAATAAGTGTGATATTTTTAAGGAGACATTTTAGTTTAAATCCAATCAGGCAAATGGAAATTCGCTAAGTCTGCAGGTTTGCTGCGGCGGGGTATTTGTTTTGTTTTGATGTCCTCATAGGCCAAAAACACCACCCATTTATATTCATATATACTGTATATATGTATGTGTCCGTTAGCACAATAACTCGAGCAAGAATCATCCGATTTCAATGCAATTTGTTAAAAATGTGTAAACTTACATTCATTTAAACGAGTTTGCGAACCAGCATTATCGGATGGAAACAGGGTTTTATGGGGTGAAAATTGGTTTTTCTCATTTTGAGCGTAAAAAATTCAGTTTTCTAATTTGTCTCTAAACCATTTTGAAGAGCTTAAAAAACAAATAATTTAGTATGTTTGTTGAAGGGTTTTTGTGTATTAATTGGTTACGGATAAAATAAAAATAAATTGTAAATTTAAAATTCCCATGTTATCCATATGGAGAATAAAATAAATAGTTGTAGTTTGCTTGTTTATGGATACCGGTATATGTTGATCAAACTTGGCAAATCAAAAGTATTTATTTTATACAAAGCTTTTTTAATTTTACTAAACACACACTTTATTGCCCTCAGTGTAGCAGAAACTCTAAGTTCTTTTTAAACCTAGTGTTATTTAGGCCTAAATAGATTTAAAGTGAGAATCAAATCAGACAAATAGAAATTCGCTTGGTCTGCAGGTTTGCTGCTCAGGGATATTTTTTATCTTTATGTTACTTACAAAGTGAACAAAGTTACTGGGGCTCAAAGTTGATAAATAACATTTAACTTTGCATTGCTAATCTATGATACCAATGCTAAATAATGCTGTAATTGCTGTGCATAGCTATCCAATTTGAGCATAAACAGTTTTATAATTATGTTATGCTAACATTTTAGATTATTTTTTGAGTTTTCATTACTAACAAAGCAAGTAACCATAACCAATCCTTATATTATTTTTTCCTGCAGGATGATTCTTAATTTCTGTCGGCGAAATATTCCAGAAAATGCACTTTTGGAAAAGGCACCCAAAACACCACTAAGTAATTATTTAATTTTTTATAAAAAGGGTTTATTGAAAGTTTGTTTTGTTACTTGTTTTGTGCAGCAGATTTGGTACACTAACATTTACTGGTATGGATTCAATTAGGATATCAGGGTTGGAATAATCTATAAATAGAACCATAAATAAAACTCTAAACATATCAGTGTGTAAGTATGTGTGTTGGCTATGATCGGACTGGTGTTATTCTGCTAAGCTGTAAACATTTCCCAGTGTGATTTTAAATGGTAAGGGCTACTTTAAATTAAGTACTCACTCTCTCACTTAATGTATAATGAAACATTAACCCGAGGTATAATTATAGTAGTTTACGCAACGATTGCGTAAAGATAGTGTTAACGACACGAGTACAAAATTTTATGTACGAGCCTTGGCGAGTGCCTTAAAAACTTCTACGATTGTCGTTAACACTGTTTACGTGTGTTGCGTACACTAACTACTTTACCTACGGCCGTTTTTTAATTACTAATAATCACTACTCAAAACTAGCAAACATAATGATTTCTAAATTTCTGTCATTACATTTACCGCAAGGGTTTTATTTATTGGTTTAAACTCATATTAAATTCCAGAATTTATTTACCTTTTGCATTTTTTATTTTATTGATATTTCAAGTAGCCCTTCAGATTTTGCATGCTTTTCAGCTTAGCATGTGACAGAATTTCTTCTCATAATACAAATTACTATTTTCAAACATATCACTTCTCCCTATTTAATTCATATAACTACAAATAACTTTTATTGGAGATATGCAATTTGAATGTACTGTACAGTAAAATGTTGCTAGTATTTTTTTTTTTTAACTAAGTGAAAATATTAGAGAAACTCTAAATCATTGAATGCCCAAGTCAAATTACCAATAATAATAAATCATAATATTTAAATTTATTATGGCTACAGATTACTTATCAAAACATTTATACAAATATCTTTGTCTGTTTTATCACACAATTTACAAACAAGTAAGTGAAAATTAATGTACAATACCTGAATATATACTTACAAATTACAAACACATAAAATTTGTTCAAAATGCAATCAGGAACATGGAAAAACATATTAATTTTAACTAAGCACCTAATCACCATATCATATTAGAGTGCGAAATTAAAAAGCTTGTCTTTTTCAAACTTGTTTGGATATTTGTACACAGTAGTTTTATGAGTTGGTGGCTCAGTCAAAGTCATTTTGTGGGTTTGTATTGATCGTGTTGCCTGCCACAAAATGTCATCAGTTCAGTTCACTCTTGTACTGTACCAACTCACACTGGCTTTGTTAAATACATTCCACATACTGGCCCCAAGTCTAGGTTGATGGTCAAATGCAAAAAGAACTTTTCCGCCAACCTCTTAAAAAAATGTTTACTGTAATAATTTGTTAGAATTGAAAAGGCATTTTTATATTACATCGTGAGGCTCTAAATAACAGTAATAAATTTAACTTTCAATTACAACACAATTTAATCCAAATAACGTTTTAGCTCTGCAAAACTTCATAAACTCTTGAAATTTGCCAAAACAAATAATTGTAGCAAAAAAAAACTTAAATATCAGGAAGATTGAAATTGATATACAATAAACTGAGAACCTACATAATATTGTCAATAGCCAGGTTTTACTGTATTTTCCTGCATTATGGTTTCATTTTTTCATCCCGTTTTTATCTCTTGGTAAAGATCGTGTCAGCCAAGGAAGGAGTAAGCGTGAGTAAAACATCCTAAAGGCACCATCCTTGTTTAATCTCCCTTCTTCACTCAAGCACATCTCCAATAGTTTAACACACAAAGTGTCACAAGCATGACACTACAACACTTGAAACACAGTTTTCGAATTGATCACTAACTTCTGTGTGTCATTTCTCTGCAGTGTTGCACTTTCTATTCATGCTGGTTGGTGCTTCTAAGTAGATTAGGCTTAGTTCTGCAGGAAAGATGGACGCTGTGAATTGGCTTTTCGTGCATCATAGAGTAAAAATGTGTCGTTTTATGTCTTAAGTAAATGCGTAATGTTAGTATTTTGTTTATCAGTGTTTTCAGGTTTAAATCATGATCTAATGTTTTTAGCCTTGGTAATAACGTATCAGATAGTTAAGATTGGAATTGGGTGAATGTGAGTTTGGGTAATTTTGATCGTTTTAAATTAGTTTGGAGATATATATATATATATATTACTAGCTGACCCGGCGAACTTCGTATCGCCTAAGTTATAGGTTTCCCCTAAGACAGACCGATGGAAAGAAAGTACCGTTACGTTTAATTTTCAAGATGATCTCGTTCGCATCGCTCAATCACGTCCTGGTTGAAGTTCGTTCGCTACGCTCACTCACCTTTGGGTTGGAGCTCGTTCGCTACGCTCACTCACCTTTAGGTTGGAGCTCGTTCGCTGCGCTCACTTGCCTTCAGGTTAGCTCGTTCGCTACGCTAACTCGCCTCCAGGTTGAAGTTCGTTCGCTACGCTCACTCACCTTTTAGTTGCAAATTAGCTGTTGTCATAAATGTAAAAGAAATAATAGTGCTGCACCCTGTTGGTAATCCTTGTAACTTTAATGCTATTGAACATCATAGAACAGAACCAACTTGTTTAATTGAAACAGCTGTTAAGATTCATTAATTCCATTTCTCATAAGGTTAACATGGGAAACTCCAGAGCCACTGGGGCGGAGCCCTTTTAAGAATTTCGAAACGGGAAATAGTTTACGTCCGATTCGCATACCTACAGAATTTACACACCAAATTTCATAACGATCGGTGAAGTCGTTCCGGAGGAGTTTGCAGACAAACACTGTGACACGAGAATTTTATATATTAGATAATATTCATCCTTTGAATTTGATGTAACCTTTATTGGCTGATTTGTGTTCCGTTTTATATTTAAGAATATCATAAGATTTTTGAACTTTTGTATTTTTTAAATAATTTATTTCTGAGGCTGGACATATATTAGGTTTTTGAAATCTATTAATTTTAAATAACATTAAAAAGAAAAACTTTCAATCAAACATTATCTACATGATATTTTTTATAAGTAATAAAAACTAGCAGAGTACCTGTCCTTCGTAAGTGTTTGGCAAATAAAGTGCTTATTGCAGTTATACTCAAGCTTTGCTTTTGTATTGGGTAGGACACAATTTGGTAAAATTAAATTTGTTTCTTTAAATTTACCGTATGCTATAGTATAACCCATCTACCATAGCCATAATGTTCTACCACTGCACCTAAATCATAGAAAAAAATATATTATCAAATATTCGCACAATATCACAAATTATTCATTAAATTAAAAACATAAACATAACTGTAAACAACCCTACTTTGATAGTTCTCATTGAGTATCACAGCTTTTAGTTGCTGCTTTCAAATTAGCCGTTGTCATAAATGAAAAAAAAATAATAGTGCTGCACCCTGTTGGTAAACCTTATAACTGTGCCGATTTAAAATCAACAGATATAAAATCCGCGCCAGGCAATGGACAAGTCATCCAACCATGACGTAACGCGGAAGGATACAAACATCCAAGGACTGGAAAACCGTTGGGAGCCGTGCCGTGTGCAAACGTCTCGTCGACACTCGTGGTCCAGTGCTCGCACAATCAACATGTAAAGTCGCGTTTGTCGCTGGTGTAGGACGATTTTATTAATATCTTCATTCCTAGCTCGGAAATTCGCGTTCGGGCGAAAATTGTACGTGCATCAATTGATCGCAATTGTCAAAATTTCGCCGAATTGCAATTGGGGGTGTGATTTTATTAGTATTAAGTCGAGACAGTTGAGTTGCTGGATTGATTGTTGATGAAAATTCGTACATGCATCATATCAATAGCAAATGTCAGTTTCTAGCGAATCGTAGATCGTCGAGACGGTATTTCAATTGAATCATTAAACGCCAGCTCGAAAAAACAAGAATTAATAAGTCCTACACCAGAAAAAACCGTGTCGTGATATTCCGCTCGGTCAGACAAAAAGTCACAAATCACCACGAGTCAGTTTTTAAATGTTCCGTACGTGTGAATCTTCGTCAGAATGAATGTGAATGTGTCGACATGTGTACATAAGTAAATGTATCGTGTTATTTGTGTTTTAGTATTAATGTAGTCCTGCCAATCTGCCACATTTTTTCACATGTACCACTAGTTTTACAAGTTATAAATCGTGTCCTGTTTGGTTTGAATATTTCATGTTTCGTTTTGGTATACCTTGAGCACATGGTCACAATTCAGGATAAAAATGTTTAATTGAATTTTATCATGTCACATAAAGAATTTAAGTTATAATAGTGATCTTAGTCAAATGAAAATTGTTTATTAAATTGAATTGAGATGATATATTAATTTTAAGAGCAATGTTTATCTGTGATATAGTATTATTTTTATGTAAAGTCAAATTCTATCATCATCTGTCTGTCACGTAAACCTGCTACAACTTTGTTCTTACTTAAATATTTTGATTTAAATCACTTCTAAAGTATATATAGAGATCTGAGAGTGTTTGATTGTGTATCAAATTCAGTTTTGGACCAGAGCATGGCCCCGGTTGAAGGGTAGGATTGAAGTACAGGCTATAAGGATAGGCTTCCATTAACGCCATAAAAGTCATTTTATTAACACAAATTAAACAATCGACTCAGTAGTCGATTTGGCCCAGTTTGCCACTGAGCAATATGGTGTGTTATACACAGAACTACGAATAGCCCCTTTGCACATTTGAGTCAGCTGGCCAGTTGTTAAATAATACCATAGACAAAAAGAATGAAATAGACTGTCAGCCGTGCTGCGGTTGCCATGGTTATCATAGGTTCCGGCGCACACCGCTGTAGTTTACGTAGCGCGTACGCCGTAACTACCGTGGTGCTCCAAGCGGTGTGCGCCAGAACCTATGGTAACTGCAGTACAGCTGACGGTCTATATTTAATTCTTGTTGTCTATGATAATACACAGCCTGATAGCCTAAAAATAGATTAAATAAATCAAACCTAGGTTCCCGAGGCTCTGCTATCAATATTTTTAGAAAACAAAAGAAGGTCCAAAATCACAATCAATACTCTCCATTTTACATAGAAGTGTCAGTAGAACAAAAACCCTTGAATTATCATTGATACTTGTAACAGCTGTAAATATTTGAGTGACAATATACAAAGCTTATTTTTTCAACAATTTTATTGATTCTCCTGTGTTGGTCTTTTATCAAGGTAATCGGCTTAACCGAACAATTGCAATAAAATACATTATCAGTCAATTGTCTATCATTATATAAATTATTACATATTGGTTTAATCAGTGTTTGGTATTATCATTTCAGTACCGGTACTACAGAATCATTGCCATATTTTAATAGAATTTCAACAAAGAGTACATTTTGCATTCAGAGTATTGGTTCACATTTTATTACATTTTAAGAGGTGTTACATTATAAGATCATTGAAGGTATTTTCAGGAGGACATATCAGACCTCTCACGGTTCATAAATCGGATTTCTGGGGTATTTAATTTCAGGGCCCACACTTAACATCTTTATTTCCACTGCGCAGCTCTGTGATTTAGTCCTCAGTTGTCTGATTAAATTAAATTAAATTTCATTTTCAAACCCCACCAGGGGGCAACTTTTTGTTATATTCACACCTGTATGGAATATTTAAATTGTATTACATAGAGGTGTGAGGTGATTTTATACTTGATGGAATGATCAATTAAATAAGGAAATAAAGTAGTAATATTTCCTTACCAAAAGAAATAAGTAAGGAATCTTTTTATTTTTCTTTAAGTAAAGAACTTTTTATTTTTCTTTACATAACTTTTTAATGCTATTGAATATCATAGAACCAACGTAAATAGTTGAAACAGCTGACTAAATTATATAATTCCTTTTAAGTATGAATACTCATCATGGGGAACTACAGAGCCACTGGGGCAGAGCCTGAAAGGATTTTTGAGATAAGAATAGGCCTATATGTTAATTGGGAATGTGAGCTATCATCATGCCAAATTTCAGCCCAATCCGTCCAGTGGTTATTGCTGATTGAACTTCAAACAAACAAACACAAACTTTCACATTTATAATATTAGTATGATTATTATTGTAAATTGACCAAAATTAATTATTTTAATTACTTATTTTTAAACTGGGAAGAGATTGTTAAAGTAATAAATAACTGTCAAAATAGTTGTATCATGTTTTATGTTTTTTCCCTATAGGGAAGTAGCTATTACCGTAGGTAACACGGTAAGACCTATACCCAGGTTTGATATACTTTTTGTTTTGATGACACTAGAGGCCAAAAACACTATTCCTTAAAATTTGTAGTATACACAGTGAGTCTTCTAAGCTTTCCTAAACAGATTAAAGATGAACAGCTTGACATACAGAGATGAAAAAAAAACATTCCCCCACTAATTCATACCCAAGGAACAACGTAAAAATATTTTTTCCATTTATTTTAAATACAGGGTGTTCAAGAAACTGGGGGCCATGGGTTCGAATCTCGGAGTTTTCAAATATAAACATATGTCGTGTTATGCATAATTTTATAGCTCTGAACTAGGCAAACAATGTAGTAAAAACAGAACTCCTTTATCTTTATCGGTTTCAAAATGGCAGCTACTTATATGGAAAATATTGATATTTACAGAATATCCTGTATTTTGGAAACCACTAAACTTAAATTTTTTGTCAATGATTTTATTTTTTTATGTTGGTAGCCTTGTAAATGAAAAATTTTGAACGGCAACATATGTCAAATGGGGAATAGTTTTGTTTCATCTCTGTATGTCAAGCCGTTCGTCTGTAATCTGTTTAGGACAGCAGAAGACTCACCCTGTATATGTATGTATACATACTTCCGTAAACGCGATAACTAGAGTAATTTTTTATCAATTTTGATGAAATTTGGCTTGAAGATTTAGGGTTGGATAAACTTGAATGAGCTCGCAAAATTAGCATGATTGGACCATAGGAACGGGGTTTTATAGAAGGGGTTTTGTGGAGTAAACATTTTTTTCTAATTTTTCCCCTTAAAACATAATACTTCCTAATCATTTTTAAGAGCTTAAAAAACCAAATAATTTAGTATAATATTGAAGTGCTTTTTACAGTTATTTTTTACGGGGAATAAAAAAATTATAATCTAAAATTACCATGTTATTCTTATGAAGAATATGTAAACAATAGTAGTTTGCTCGTTTATATTGATCAATCTTGGCAAATTTATTTTATTTTTACTAAGTTATTAATATTTTACTAAAAAAACACATCATTTTCCTCCCTATAGCAGCAAACCTGGTTCTTGTTAAACCTAATGTTATTTAAATATATTAATTCATATACAATCAGGAAAATGGAAATTTGTTTAGTCTGCAGGTTTGCTGCAGCGGGGGGTATTTTTGTTTTATGTTTGGATATAGAATACATTACATTTAGAATGGATATCCTACTATAATATTATAAACTAGGCGAAACCCGTCGAAGACGACGGTTACTTTCAAGGCTCACGCTAATTCATCTAACTGTGATAAATTGAATGAAATTATACATATTTTAAGCATTTAGCATTGTTTAAAGTGTAATTGCGTTAGTTACCAAATATGGTTGATCATTCAATGAATAAAATACTTCCCACACCGTACGGCATCGGAGTTATTATTAGTATGTTAACTGGTATCTCTTCTTTTGGAAGAACCTTTAGATAGTATTAAAATCGTATTGGTGGATCTGTTGTAGTTAAAAACTTCCGTGATTTCATCAGTGTAATAAAGATAATCTATGATTTTATTTGAGAAGAAATATCTGTTTGTTGATAAGACACGTTCTAACTTCAAAGGGAGGTCCATACGTTACAGTGTAAGTTTGATTTTTCCTTTGTCACGTCGCGTCAGGTCATATCATACTAACTTATGTGCCAATGAATGACCATCTAGCATAGTTTTGAGAAATTAGTTGTGGGGTTACTGTTAAAGCAAATAAGACACTTCTGCACTTGTATTATTTTGTATTGTATTACACGATTGAAGATTTTTCCAATAATTGAAAACATGTATGACAATAATCTCATGAACTTATTATGATCTGTCTAGAATAATATAATAAAATATTACCAAAAGTGTGTTGAAAAAGGCAGACACAAACCTGTACAATAGATATAAGATAGTTCAATAAGAAATAATTACAAGGAGTTACTATGATAAAAGGATTTTCCACTGATTTCATAATGAAACATTATATTGCAAAACTTGACATGACACAGAAGAAAATCAATTTTAAAATCTGAAAATAACGTTGCAAATACTTCTTTTGGACAATTCAGTTCCCAATAAATGTGTGTGTTGTTTAAAACACAATTCAAAAATTAACAGCTGTTTCATTAAAAAGTACTTTCCTCATGGCCAAAATGTAAACAAATCTGTGAAGGGATCTTTAAAGGCTTCTGGGGCAGAGCCCTAAGGGAATTTACTTTGTTTTTCTTTTGGTGGCTCATCTACAGACCGAGACCTTTCTTTTGACACCTCTACCAAGTTTCTACGCCCAGCCGTTCTCTCAAATTTGTCGAGACAAAATTTCCAATTAAGTATTTAGATTTCCCCATCTTAATCTTATGGGAGAAAACCCAACTTTGATGGAAGATCCTGCCCAAAACAAAAGAGATTTCAAAAAATGAAAAACACTTTGCAAAACTACAGATCAGGGAAATTTTTTTTTTAACACTATAATCATCAAAATCGGTCCAAAAATGAGGGAGGAGTTCTGTTAACAAAGATCGGCTTAGTGTATTTTTATTATCCTACTAATATTATAAATGAGAAAGTTTGGATGTATGGATGTATGTATGTTTGTGACAAGTAAACACGAAAAATACTGGTTGGATTGGGCTGAAATTTGGCATGATCATAGCTCACATTCCCGATTAACATATAGGCATATTCTTATCTCAAAAATCCTTTTGGGCTCCGCCCCAGTGGCTCTGCAGTTCCCCATGTTAACCTTATGAGTATTCATATTTAGAGGGAATTAAAGAATTTAGCCAGCTGTTTCAACTAAAAGAGTTGGTTCTATGATATGCAAAAGCATTAAAAATTTATAGGATTTACCAACAGGGTGCAGCACTATAATTTTTTTCATTATTTATGCAAACAGCTAATTTGAACTAAGCAGCAACAAAAAACTGTGATAATGAGAACTGTCAAAGTAGGATTGTTTACAGTTGTGTTTATGTTTTTAATTTCGTAAATAATTTATGATATTTTGCGAATTTTTAATAATCTATCTTTCTCTATTGTGTAGGTGAAGTAGTAGAACATTATGGCTATGGTAGATGTGTAATACTATCGTACTATTTGAGGAAGCAAATTTTCTCAAACCGTGTTTTCTCACATCGCAAACGCAAAGATCGGGTATAACTGTAATAAGCATTTTATACTTATTTGCCAACCCCGTACGAAGGACGGGTACTCTGCTAGTTATATATATAGATGAGAAAAATTGGATGTATGTATGTTTGTGACAAGTAAACGCGAAAAATACTGGTCGGATTGGGCTGAAATTTGGCTTGATGATAGCTCACAATTCCCGATTAACATTTCATATTTAAAGGAAATTAAAGAATTCAGTCAGTTGTTTCAACTAAAAAGTTGGTTCTATGACATGCAAAAGCATTATAAAGTTATAATCTACAGGCTGCAGCACTTTTATTTTTGTACATTTATGAAAACAAGCAGCAACAAAAAAATGTGATACGCAATGAGAACTGTCAAAGTAGGGATTTTTATAGTTATGTTTATGCTTTAAATTTCTTGAATAATTTGTGAAATTTTGTGAATTTTTAATAATTAATTTTTCTCTATTGTTTAGGTGAAGTGGTAGTATGGCTATGGTAGATGTGTATTACTATAGTATACCTTAAATTTAAAGAATCGGCTTGTACGTAATTAATATAAAGATATGCCAACCTCGTACGAAGGACGGGTACTCTGCTAGTAGTTAAATAAGGAGAGAAGTAGTCAAAATACTGTACCGCTATCTAGTAGAGACACTTTCAGAAGTGTACATACAGTAGTTGGAACCCTGTCAAAGTCAGGAATGGGCATACGGGAGGGACGATGGCTAAAGTTGTGGTGATGTCATATCTATAGTGGCTAATGTCTTCTCTTGAGGCAACACGATTACCGTAACGAGACGATGTGTTTCCAGCAGCGGTCGTGGGATAGTTGATAGCGCATCGGACTAGTGTTCAGGAGGTCTCGGGTTCGAAACCCGCTGGGGATACTAACTTTTTGTCAAAGATTTTGCTTTATTTGATTTTTATCGTATTTCTTTTTTAAATTATCAGCAAGTTTGGTTGGTTAGGTTAGTTTATGACAGTTTAATTTTATAATACTAAATGTTCAAATTGATTTTATAATTAAAAATTATAAGTAAACACTCATTTCATTTTTATCATATCTATTTTTTATATCATCAGCAAGTTTGGTTGGTTAGGTTATGACAGTTTAATTTTAAAATTAAAAAGTTCATTTTTTAACTAAAAATTATGAAATTAATTTAAATTTTTCAACTTAGCGGTTCTAGCGGCGAACGCTGACACTATGTTAGCCATCGTCCCTCCCGTGTGCCCCACCGGTCAAAGTCAGACTGTATAATAGCCTACAGTTAAATAAACTATCATAGAAACATTATACTTTGATACCCAACAATAACTTAAATCTTTATGTCATTCATAGCTGGAATCAGTTGTGGTTTCATTAACACTTTGGAATAAAAATTCTTCCTATAAATTTTCATTAGCAACTTTCATATTTTTTTCATTTTACTACTCAAGTCTTTAAAATTATCCAAACACATTACTCCATGAAAAATATTCTGTAGTTCCTATATGGACAGTACAAGTTTGTATATACTCAGTTTTCTTTCTGTCAATGAATAAATTCTTCTCAACACGGTACATATATATCATAAACCTCTCCTGAACAAATCAATATAACCCACATAAATAAACAGCCAAATAATAATATTTAGAATCAATTCTTTAGTTTGCTTTCAGGCAATAATAAAGCATTATACTATTTTTATAAATTATTTATCTATTACGAAGGCTATTCAGAAAGTAAGGAACGGTAGGCGCGCGCCGATTGCGTACATCTTGGTGCGTGAGTACTCGGCAACTCAGTCGGCGTCTAGCCGTGACAACGGAAACATCCTTGCGCTGCATGTATTTTGCAATCTCAACTTATGATGTGTGCTGCGATTGAAAATCCTGCCAGTTGTGAGGTGCGGTCAGTGATAGGCAAACAACCTAAAACCGATAGAAATTCATCGCCAAGTGAAGTTTGCGGAGAAAACATAATTAATGAAAGTTCCGTGCGAAAATTGTTCATTCAGCTCAAAAATGGGCGAACTTACGTTCGTGACGAAGCAAAGAGCGGACCTCATTGTGACTGATGAACTGGTTGCTAAAGTTGATGAAAAGGTTTCCGAAAACCACCGATAAACGATAACAGAGCTTTCACTTTCTTTCATACAAGTTTCACGGACTTTGTTATTTGAAATTGTCACACAAAGGTTAGGCTACCATTAATTTTGCACAAGATGGGTGCTGAAAATGCTCACGGACAACCATATAAAGGTCACAAATGGGGGCATCTATGACATTTCTGGATGCCTACAACAGACATGGTGAGTCACTACTGGATCGCATCGTAACTGGTGATGAGACGTGGGTTGAATACGTTAAGTGTGAAACAAAATAACAGTTCATAGAGTCGGGGCACACAAGCTCCCCGTAAAAACCAAGAAAAGTTTGCAAACATTTTCAGCAAGGAAGATTATGGCGACAGTTTTTTGGGACAAGTGTGCTTCTTATTGACTGTCTTGAACGTGGTGCAACAATAAACTCTGAGTGGTACTGTGAAACTTTGCGCAACCTTAGGAGAGCAGTTCAAAACCAGCGCTGAGGGAAATTTA
The DNA here is from genome assembly GCF_028750875.1 of Macrosteles quadrilineatus. Taxonomy (NCBI): domain Eukaryota; kingdom Metazoa; phylum Arthropoda; class Insecta; order Hemiptera; family Cicadellidae; genus Macrosteles; species Macrosteles quadrilineatus. The sequence goes on from NW_026542594.1 coordinate 19,844,135, forward strand.
CGTCGTAAATTTTATTTGTGCATGACAATGCCTGACCTCACACAGCAAACAGCACCAAATAACTCCTTTGGCTTTTTCAAATGGAAGGTTTTCCCTCATCCACCCTATGGTCCTGACCTTGCACCAAGTGATTTTCACTTGTTTCCAAGAATGAAGACCTGGCTAGCAACACAGCACTTTGACGACGTGGAGCTCAAGGCGCCCGCCACTGAGTGGCTGAGATTGCAGGCGGCAGACTTCTATTTTGAAGGAATTTCAAATCTTGTGCACCTTTACGATAAGTGTCTCAATCGGTTTCGGGACTACGTAGAAAAAGAAAAAAGAAAAGTAATATTTTAGTTGCTCTTTCAGATGAACGAAAATATGTTTTACTTTTTAGCGAATTTCCCATATAGGGAATAAGCTATTACCGTAGTACTCATGGTAAGACCTGGACCCGGGACCGATTTTTTTTTTCGTTTTGAGGTCCCTAGAGGCCAAAAACACCATCCGTTCAAATTCATATATATATATTTATAGATGTGTCCGTTAGCGCGATATCTCGAGCAAAAACGATCCGATTTTGATGAAATTTGGAACAAACGTGTAAACCTACGTTTATTCGAACGAGTTAAGGAACCAGCATGATCGGACCATGGGAACGGGGGTTTATGGGGGGTTTTATGGGGTAAAAATGGGTTTTTCCCACTTTTGACTCAAAAAACATAAAATTTTGCAATTTCTTTCCAAATCATTTTGTAGAGCTTAAAAAAACAAATAATTTAGTATATTGAAGCGCTATAATGCACCTAATGGTTACAGAAAAAATTCCAAAAATTGTAAATTTAAAATTCCCATGTTATTATTATGGAGAATAAGTAAACTGTTGTAGTTTGCTTGTTTATAAACATTTTTTGCCCAAATTTGGAAAATGTTATTATTTTTTACTAACTATTAACATTTTACATAAAAAACACTTTTACCCTCCCTGTTGCAGCAAACCTAAGTATGTGTTAAACTGATTCTATTTAAATAGGGAATAAATTAATGTGATATTTTTAAGGAGACATTTTAGTGTAAATCCAATCAGGCAAATGGACATTCGCTTAGTCTGCAGGTTTGCTGCGGCGGGGATATTATTTTATTTAGAAACATTCCTTACTTTCTAAAAAGCCCTCGTATATCTCAATTTCCCTGTAGTTGAATGAGTGGAGAGTGCACAGAGTCTGTTCAATATGCAATGCTATGTTTACTGTGCAGCACAGATAAAACATTACTGAAAACATTATGTTGTTGTCTTGCAATTTCTATCAACTGTTCTTAAAATCCTTGTGAGGTTGCTAAAGTATATTTTACTCATTATTTCTGTAATGTTAAGCTTTTTTTAGATTGATATTTTTATTTGGTTATTTGGATTTTGAATTTGGTATTGTAAAGATTTGTACAATACGAATACACATTAGAAAATATCAAGGATTAAGAAGCATTTCCTGATGTTTATATTGTCATATAGACTGCTCCGTACTGCTTGGTGAACACGGATAGGAGTAAAGTTACTATAAAAAATACTGTAGGGCCATACATATATTTATCCTCATAGATATATCCCCCCCAAAAAATAATGTTACCGCAAAATTTAAAAAGAGCTTCCATAGTTGTATGGTTTCATGTGCTTAGTCTGGTAGCTTGTGTTGCCTCTTTGTTGTCACTAATCCACATTTGCGTGGTGACGCAGTGTTTTGCGCAGGTCAGCCAAGCGTACAACGTCGTTCCCCCTGAGTGGAGTGTCAACGCCGCCCCCCTCCATCAGCTCTGAGCGACGCCACGACAAGCTGTGACGATGGTCACTGCTCTGCGGTCACCGAGACAACGTTTAGCTGTATTTGTTGTTTCTCCAACCATTACCAAGTATTGCGGGCATTCTTGTATAAACAGGTTTCAAGTTAAAAAAAAAAAAAAAAAAAACTACTTTGTTTTATGAATACCTAAATTCCATCGTTTTATTGTCACTTAAGGTTTTGCAAAGAGACCTTTTTAAGTTGCTAGTTTCATTACATATGAAGGTTGTATTTAGCATTTATATATATATTTTTTTTCTTCTTAATTTTGTATTTTCCAACATGAAACCTTTGATTATTTTTTTGTATTTATTTTGGTAATATTATTTATAGTATTTATTTTTATTGTATTTATATTATTTTGTAATCTTTTAATTTTATTTACGTTTGGAAATTATCAATTAAAATAGCACATGTTGTAAAAAAGATATCCTAAAAGTTTGTATCTGTTATTTTAAAATGTACACAGGACTTACAGACATAATAACAAGTGTTTTGTGCAGAAAGCTCGCAAGACCCACGTTACTAGTTTGTAGTTAAATGTGCGTGTGTAGCCGAGATCTCACACTCTAATGGCTGTGAGCGATTGAAATTATAACGAACTGTCGTAAATTGTACAGGTGATATTGTTTGCATTCCTTCACTACAACTCCTTTACATAATAACTGTAAAAAAATTAATTTTTTTTTTATTTTTTATTCATGGTTAAAAACTAAATTTAAACTGAAACACAAAGCTGTTATATCTTTAAAATGCTCACTTTCTAAACTGGAGATTGCCTGTTTGACCCTGTGAAGTATTGTTTCTGGATTTATTCACTATTTTTCATTGGGCTATAAGTTAACAATGCTTTCTAACAACAGGTGTAAGTTAAATAGTAAAAGTACCAAGGTTTAATATGTTTCCATTAAAAAAAACAAGCGCATATATGCAACGCTTGGATATGCAAAGAGATTGAAACATTTTGTGAACATTTCAAATTGGTTAGGTTTTGCAAATGTGAGTAGGTACCTCGGAGCACTTATGGAATTTTGAGCAGTCTCCTAGTCTACCAGTAATCAGTATTGACGAACTATTGTAAAAGGTTGAGTGATTAATTTCTACATTGAACCATTAGTACTTTTACTTCTGGTTACTACTTTACTTGACAGTTGATATTAAACCTGAACCTAATTCAAGTCTATGTATTAAACAGTGATTCAACCCCTCTTTACTAATACAGCTAAAGAGTTGAATTTAAAGCCATGACGTGAACATTAAGAAATATAGTTTAAATGATTTGTTTATTGTGAATGACTAACAGACTAACCATCCTCCATTCCAGGTGCCTTATCAGTCTGCTTAGTACTGTTTTTCTGTTCTCAGCTGTATCATCTGCACAGTTTACAAGTTCTCACCATATGACGCTTATAGATGTTAACACTCTCTGCAACTAAATGTTGTGTGTAGAATAGAGTTGTTGCTCTGTATATAAACTGAATGTTCTGTCTTTAAAGTTTATCGATTGTTTAGAGTTTTTAACGATGTATTTATATTTTATAAAGTGTTTATACATATTCTAAAAGTTTTACTCAATAGTTTCACAAGTTCAAATATGTTGTTAGACATTTTTTTTCTTTTGTGAAATTTAGCTATAAGTTTCACGCTGTAAGATATATTTATACAGTGTTGTAAATGGTAGTTTTGTGTTTGCTTCCAATTACAATTTGCGTTTTACAATTGTTTACCCTGTTCCAATCGCTGTTTCTGTTATGTTTAATATTGATCTCCTTTGTCGATGTTTAGTGGCTCGTATTTCTTGTTATCATTAGTCAGAAGTTGGTCATAAGTTGTGCTTTTTTTCATTGTAGTTCTCCGTGTTGGATTCTTTTGTGAATGCCTAGCTAGACCATGTAGCTGTGTGTTGTAAATAATAAACTGTAAAAACTGCATTTAAATTTTTATGCCCTTAAATCAGTTATACTTGTAATACTTTTTCCATTTGTGATTTTATACTACTAATTGTGATTTCTGATTTAGATTTTCCCCTGGTTTTGCTTGGTTGCACATTATAATTGTGTTCTCTCGTCGAATACTTGCGCTTCCTTTTCAAAATCACAATTATGAAACTGAGAAGGGTCAATGGAAATGAAACATAAAGGTGACATATTCTCACTTATTTACCTTACTTATTAGTATTGTTGTATTTTAAATCCTTGTAAATATGTACATGTTAACTTTATCTTTATCATTCATTACCAATTTTACTATGTTAAATATTTTTTACGAATTGTTCTATTATTTCTACGCTTTTCATTAGATATACAATAAAGGCCTAATATTTACATATCATTTGTGGATTGCGTTGAAATTTCATGTCTATGTATTGTTTGTAGCAAATGTTTATTAATTATTGTCTACAGTTTATTTCTTCTGAAAAAGACTACGGTTCCTTATTTAAGAATCTAAAATTAAGTGTTAATGTATTTGCTAACCCTAAAAACTTAGGAGATTCCCAAAAGTGTCTAGTTGTTTAAAAAGACAAAATTGGTTAATATTTGTTTTAAAAATAGATTTGTTGAAACAAAGTATTTAAGTATTTTTGTGATAAAATTTCTTAAAAGTGCTCTCTTACATTGATATTGTTAGTGTTATTGTTTTTTAGTGTTTGTGAACTAATAGATAATTATCTGTTTACCTGGTTTTATCCCCAGTTTCACTTTAGATTCTAGAAGACTGTCAAGAAACTTTTAAAAATTGTGTAATTGTAATTACTCCCTTCAAATACTCTTAATTAGCATGTTTAACTTCACCAATAAAATAACATTGAACCTACTGAAATAGTTTAATTAAACATTTTGACATCTCTAAGCAGGACTCAAACATAAAGCTATATCTTACAAGATTAGCCCTTTCATACGGTATTTTTAAACTTTAAAACCAGGTAAGCAAATAATATCCCTACCTATTCCTACAATGTGCCACGAGTTAATCTTAAGTGTTTTCATTGACTATACACAGATTTGTATCGTCAATACAAATATACAGATTTCTGTGTATACTCAATGGCGTTAGTTATTTAAACATTGTTGTTTTTATCATTGAGAGAATATTATTATGTATGGGATGAAAAAGACCGTGTTGTAATAGTAGGTGAAAGCCTTTTAACTGTATTAAAAAATCATTGCTTTTTAATTTTTACTAATGTCTTCTTGAAAAAGAATTATAATTTGTGTAAAAATTGTTACAAAGTCTTATCATTATGGTTAACTCTTCCTTTCACCGACCACCATTATATTATATAGCCTAAATATTTTACTTTTAATACATTTTACAAGCAATGTGTACAATCTTTGACTATTAGTAAATAGTACAATATACAGTAGAGTCCCGCAAACTCGGCGTAATGTGGACTGGAAGGGTGCCGAGTTTGTGAAATGCCAGGTTATCGGGAACTAGAGTTAAAAATAAGAACAATACAGTTATTAAGCTTTTTAACCGCCTTTTTTATTTATATTTATATTACAAGTCAGTATTAAGTCATCAGATATAGTACAAAAAATCCTTAGTACCAGTTGCGAATAATTTTACTTAAGCTGGCTTGAGTCCGTGATTAACTCGGACTCAAAAAATCACTAATTTTTTGAGCCAGGTGATGGCCGAGTTATCCAGACTGCCGGGTTATCGAGTGCCGAATTTGCGGGACTCTACTGTAGTCAAATTTATTTGATAAAAATGTATAAAATCCAATATTTTTAATGATTTATATTTTAAAACAAATTATGAGTTTTTGCTTATAGTTCAAGGTATATGGATGAACTGTTACAAAAACAATCACCTTTCTCGTATTATTGTTTTGCGCAAGCTTAAATCAAATTTTGTCTCATGTCACCATAAAACTGTTATGAAAATATAAACATTGTTATTGCTAAGTGTGTTTTATTTATTTTAATCACTTTCTCTTTTATTTTTATTTTTTATTTTTATTTTTATTTCTATTTTTATTTTGGGTTGTGAAGGTTGTAAAAAGCAAGACATGATAATAATGATAATTTCGTGGTTTTGTGTGCTTAAGTTATAGGAGCAAATTTTAAAACCATAACATGGAAGTAATTATAGATTATAGTACTGTAATTATAAAGACAAAAAATTTGAATTTTTTTAAAATTTTAGATAGTGATATAAATGTTTTTTTTCAATCCTCTCTGGCACACTCATTTTAAATGCATCTTCTATTCCATTTAGATTCCTGATGCAATTTTCTTTTATTTTCTGCTGAAATTTTGATTCCTAAAGTAATCCAATTTTTCTTTTTTGTGTTTTACTTATACTTAAATTAACTGTTTTTGGAAAAACCCCATTAAATACATTTAGAAATGTATTAAGAAAGTTGTTGTAGTTTGTGTCTACATTTGGTGTGTTAATATCATAGTGTGCATTCTTTAAAGCCATTTTGAAAGTTTTAAAATTTTGTTCTGTAAATTTACGAGTTGTTCTTGGTTTTCACATCTGAGTATTGGAGAAGAACAGCTGTTAAGATTCATTAATTCCATTTCTCATAAGGTTAACATGGGAAACTCCAGAGCCACTGGGGCGGAGCCTATTGGACGGATCACGAAATTGATGGTGTATAAACCTATTCCATGAAATTCTACACGTATGTACCAAGTTTCGTGGCAATCGGTTCAGCGGTGTCTGAGTTTATCACTGCCAAACAATCAAATATATATATATACTAGCTGTACCCGCGGGCTTTGCCCCGTTTTACTTCATAAGTGAGCTTGTTCGCATGGCTCAATCACGTCCTGGTTGAAGTTCGTTCGCTACGCTCACTCACCTTTAGGCTGGAGCTCGTTCGCTGCGCTCACTTGCCTTCAGGTTAGCTCGTTTGCTACGCTAACTCGCCTCCAGGTTGAAGTTCGTTCGCTACGCTCACTCACCTTTTGGTTGCAAATTAGCTGTTGTCATAAATACAAAAAAAAATAGTGCTGCACCCTGTTGGTAATCCTTATAACTTTAATGCTATTGAACATCATAGAACAGAACCAACTTGCTTAATTGAAACAGCTGTTAAGATTCATTAATTCCATTTAAATATGAGTACTCGTAAGGTTAACATGGGAAACTCCAGAGCCACTGGGGCGGAGCCCGAGAGTCCGATCAGAATAAAAACAACTTAGTTTTCCTATTTAATGCCTAAAGAATCAGTGTACCAAATTTCAGCCTCCTAGGTAAATGGGAAGTGGGAGAATTAGTGATGAGTGAGTGAGTGAGTGAGTGAGTCAGTCAGTGAGGGCTTTGCCTTTTATATATATAGATATACAAACATCCTCTTTTATACTTATAGATATATATATATATATGTCCATCCGCACGATAACTTGAGTAATTTTTGTCCGATTTTGATAACATTTGGTTTGAAGGTGTAAGGCGGGATAAACTTGAATGAGTTCGCGAACCAGCATGATCGGACTATGGGAACGGGGGTTTATGGGGGGTTTTATGGGGTAAAAATAGGTTTTTCCCATTTTTGCCCCTAAAAACACAAAATTTCACAATTTCTTTTTAAACCATTTTGTAGAGCTTAAAAAAAAAAATAATTTAGTATATTGAAGCGTTATTATGCGCCTAATTGTTACGGAGAAAATTCAAAAAAATTGTAATTTTAAAATTCCCATGTTATTCTTATGGAGAATAAGTCGACTGTTGCAGTTTGCTTGTTTATGAACATATTTTGATCGATTTTGGAAAATACTTTTATTTCTTACTAAACTATTATCATTTTATAAAAAAATCTTTTTTACCCTCCCTGTTGCAGCAAACCTAAGGTACTTGTTAAACTAATTCTATTTAAATAGGAAATAAATGTGCTATTTTTATGGAGGCATTTTAGTGTAAATCCAATCAGGTCAATGGAAATTCGCTTAGTATGCAGGTTTGCTGCGGCGGGGGTATTTTATATAATCGTATTAATTAATTCCAATGATAAATAAAAGTCATAAGTACAATTAACAATAAATCAAACAATCAATTATTGAGTAAAAACTCAATCCTGGCAGCCCCGACCAGTTGTAACGGTTTGTTTTTATGTGTTACTTCTTTTAAATAATGTTTATTACTATACAGGGTGACAAAAAAGTCTGGAAACGGTTTAATATCTTTTTAGCTAAATCCATTAGCAAATTCAAACCTTTCACATCAACTTACATGTATAAAAACTACTTTTTCCAAGAATTATCATTTTTTTACCTCTACCAGGGGACGGCCCATGAGGAGTACCTAGGTACATAATCTTTAATGTAAGCATAGGTTGATATGCACATCATTTTAAAGGTCTGGTCAAGTGGAGTTCATTGCCGGAAACCGCGTCAAAAAAGGTTCATCCGTTACAAAATGGCGGCTGTCCAAAGTTCTTGTTGAATATACCTGCACAGGCCTTACTATTAGTAAATACTCGTATTAAACATAAGCTTGAGAGCTGAAACTGTATTTTAAAGTCAACTAGCTCATAGACTAATATTATTCAATCTTCAAAACAAATTTAAACGGGTTTCAGATTTCCCGGCTAATGTTGAATATGAGTATTTACCAATACTAAGGTCGCTGCAGGTATATTCCGCAAGAACTTTGGACAGCCGACATTTTGTAACGGATGAACCTTTTTTGATGCGGTTTCCGGCAATGAACTCCACTTGACCAGACCTTTAAAATGATGTGCATATCAACCTATGCTTACATTAAAGATTATGTACCTACTCCTCATGGTTCGTCCCCTGGTAGAGGTAAAAAAATGATAATTCTTGGAAAAAGTAGTTTTTATAAATATAAGTTTATGTGAAAAATTTGGATTTTCTAACGAATTTTGTTAAAAAGATATCAAGCCGTTTCCAGACTTTTTTGTCACCCTGTATAGTGTATATTGTGGGGGTTGAGCTCGCTTGGCAGTGAGCACAAAGAAAGGTACTCGAGATTCGATTATACAAAATTCTATATTATATTCTCAACACAAGTAGTTTTAATAATTACAGAGATAAAGGGAAAAATAGAATATAGATATTATATCAAGAACAATGAATGGCAAATACTAAATAGCAAAATATGATTTTCAATCAAAAATAATTGTTTATGTTATTATTCTCAAAATAACTATTCAACCAAAGAGGCAATAGAAATTGGTAAATTTATATATATTATTTCAAATAACTCTGTGTTATTGAGCGTGTGCTCGAATTGATCCGCGGTCAGAGGGTAGTTTTGGATCATTCAAACTGACCCGGGGGTTTGGCAGGTAGGTAATAGCGTCGCTTGAAACCTGTGATCTGATCCACGAGTCGTTGAGGGAGGCATGGGAATTCTCCCCGTCCTCTACGGGAAAATAAGTTGAGTAATATACTTAGTATTTGCTTATATACCCATACTAATATGATTTAGCCTATTAGCTCATTTGAGCAATTTAATTTATTTGGCTTGATATAGCTAGCCTAGTTTAGTTTTTTATTTAGTTTATTGTGTGTATTCAATTCCGTCCAAATATTCTATAAGTTTCGATATCAAATGGTTTCTACAATTGGCAAAAAGTTAACATAAAGTCTTTCTTAGTGCTATGACTATGGGCGTTCAACACGGTTTAGAGTACAAGTAACTATATCAATGATTAAAACATAAAATTAATACTATTATATCCTAATAATCACACTCAAGTCAACATCTTACAGCAATATCAAGTTTTTTCAAACTGCATACTTCGTCTCGACCGGGTCGAGTTTTCGGAATTCTTCACCCAAATAGACATCGTTACGCAAGACATTTTTACAGAGAAGACGTCAAATTCCTTATAGGGTGAGTGTACCTGTGTATGACCTCTTCCTCATCCTATATCGCATGGTTTGGGTACAAAAAAAAAAGTATTTTGGACAAGGCAACGTAGGCCTACAATATGCGTGTACATGAAAATATTATATTTTATTCATTATTTCATGGTTTTCTAAAACTATCTGGAATATTCTAGGAGGTCTTATAGCTTTATGAATTAACTATGGAAGTGCGTGATAGTAGTTAATCTGGAATGATCTAGAAAGAATATTCCAGCTTTGTTTAGATAGTACTAAAATTATAGATGATCTTACAGCATTTTATCATTCAGGATTGTTTTTTTATTAATATACACACCAAACAAGGTAGGTATGAAGGTCTTGAATAGAATTAAATATTCCTCCCACTACTAATTACTATATAATCGCCATTGTATTTTGATACGGGTATCGCGTAGTTCGCCGCCAATATTTTAAACATATTGTCAATACAACAATATTGTAATTGTATAGCAGTAATTACTGATTTATAGTTATGTGTACAAATTTAAATTAAATGCACACTTTTTTACACATTTAGTCGCGGTATTCGCCCAATACTATACATTTAAACACCGCATAAACATTTTAACCTAAAAACAGAAAAACAATAAACACACAAATACGTAATGTTTTCAGCTGGTATGTTTACAACAGCTTATCGAAAAACCTTAGCAGTACAGTACTTCCATTAGAAAATGACTGAATCTCTGACAGCCTGTGGTGTAGAGCAGGGGTAATTTTTGACACTTCTGATATTTTTGATATTCTGATATAATTTGTTCCCACAGTCCTTGGACCTTGAGCTTTAAAATGAATCCTCAACAGCCATTCTACCTTTTACGTAGGTCGGGATATTTAATGGGGACCGATTCGCTTACGGAAATAAATTGATAGATTTAATATCATTTACGTAATATGACTCAAATTAAATACAAGCATTGACTATTGGATACTGAAGTAGACATCCCATCTAAATGGACCAGCTCTGTAGCCAGTGTTTTGTTAAAAAAGAACGTAGTTGTGTGAGCCAGCCACATAATGCGCTAGCGACTAACTATTTTGTACTTGATTTTTTGTATTATTAATAGTCATAAGCCAATTCTGTACTTTACTTTAAAGTAAACCTATTTTTCGAATTATGAATCAAGAAACATGAATTCGCACTGAATACTTTTACGTAAATACATCACTTTCATTGTGCGCAAGGGATTTAATAGAATTCGTTTTTTTATGATTACAAAGTAATACGATAACTTGTGTATTAACAATTAAATATAAATCATATTACTAATTGTTTCCATCATTATTATCCAATTACTTTCTGTAAGTATCAAACGTACCAATTTAATAACAAATATATTGTTATCATAAAAAGCTTACAAGAACTAAGAAATACATAACCATATCCTAAACTTAAATAAAAAAACTAGGCCTATATTTTTAAATTTTAGAAAGCTACATCAGACAAAACAAATGGCACCAATGATAATTTACAACAAACGATGTATTATTTTTAAGGATAGTAAAAAGAACCCTGTAACAAATAGAGTAATACTCTAAATGTTAGCGTTCTATAGGATTAGCATAGGCGCTTTAAGAGCCCTGGCTCTGGGGCGAAGCATTCGCTACACACTGAGCTCAGCTTAACATACAAAGATTAAAATGACAAAAAAACCTTCAAAAATTGTTTAAAACTTAGAGTAAGTTATAATCACTCAATTAGAACCCTATAGCAATGTAAGTTATCACTGATGTATTTCTGTAGGTTTGTACTAAATAACAATTAGTTTTTACTAAGTGAAAGATTTTAAAAAACGATAGCAATATTTAAGCCAAATGAACTTAATTGCAAAAATAAGCTTTTAGGCTAAATCATATTACTGGTTGTACAAGGAAGGACTTTGTCTGTTGCTCAACTTATTTTCCCCGTAGAAGCCTGAAGAATTTCCCGTCCTCCCTCAACGACTCGCGGGTCAGATCACATGTTTCAAGCGACCCTATTATCTACCTACAAGACCCCCGGGTCAGTTTGAGTGATCCAAAACTACCCTCTACCGCGGATCAGTCTGTATGCAGCCGTTATTGAAAGTATGAATTTAATATGACAAGTATTAAGTGTCTTTATTAGTATTTCAAATCTATCTGTGCTCTAAGTCCAAAAATATTAAAAGAGTATAACGGCCTTACCTTGGCCAGCCGGCGCTGGTTCCTAAGGAAGAGTGAATTATTGGTAAAAGGTCTACCACCGATGGTACTTACAATTTGGCTGCAAAGAGAGAGGGTAAGGCCATGATCAGCAATTTGTTGGGTATTGAACCTACTGAATGCAAGAAGCAGCACAAAACTGCTTACACTCAGCAATCTACTTTACACAACCAACGACTGCTGTAACTGAGAATTCTACAATTGTTTGATTGATTGAAAATCATTTACAATATGAATTTTTAAATTTATTATTGAATTAAATTTTCCTCAAAACGTCCTACCATCACATATATATGTGTCCATCCATAACTTGAGTAATTTTTGTCCGATTTTGATAAAATTTGCTTTGAAGGTGTAAGGCGGGATAAACTTGAATGAGTTCGCGAACCAGCATGATCGGACTATGGGAACGGAAAATTTATGGGAAACCACAGTACCTTTTAATATTTTACATTAAAAAAACTTTTTTACCCTCCCTGTTGCAGCAAACCTAAGTACTCATTAAACTAATTCTGTTTAAATAGGGAATAAATGTGATATTTTTAAGGAGACATTTTAGTTAAAATCCAATCAGGCAGATGGAAATTCGCTAAGTCTGCAGGTTTGCTGCGGCGGGGGTATTTTCTCTAGCCTAGGAACCAGGGGGTGGAAAATGCCCCCCTGCCCCCTCCAAATGACGCGCCTGCAATTCCCCCTCGGAACCCAAAATGCTCAAATATTGGGATAGCTCAAAAATGTTAAATGCAATGCCTGAAAACTAAAAACTGCCGCCATTTTGTACTGGGTTGAGACAAGGCCCTTTGGTTTGTACCGATATTCTTTTTAACTGATAGCTTTCAAAATGAGGTCTCACTTGATGGAGTCACTTTGTGTTTAAACATTTTGAACTTTCCCTAAAATACCTCATTTTGGGGTCATGGGCAAAACTGTACGTCATATCGACCAAAAAGTAGTTTTTAGTTTCTTGTTACGGTAATACTCTGAGTTTAGTTCTCCTGGTAGAACACATAAAAACAATAATAGGTTTTTTACATACCTCAGTCAAATAGTCCAAAAATGGTATTGCTCAACAGCTTACATGTTTCGTTGCGAAGACAACATTATCAAAGCTTGCAACTCGTCAAAAACACATTTAAAACACGAACACGAACACAGAAGACATTAATACGGTACGAATACACATGAGAGGAGACGATGTGACGTGACCTCCAGTCTGCTACCAGCCCCGCGCCGCGCCGGACCAAATCAGTATTATGATAGCGCTATCTAAATGTCAATTGTGTATTCGTACCGTATTAATGTCTTCTGTGTTCGTGTTCGTGTTTTAAATGTGTTTTTGACGAGTTGCAAGCTTTGATAATGTTGTCTTCGCAACGAAACATGTAAGCTGTTGAGCAATACCATTTTTGGACTATTTGACTGAGGTATGTAAAAAACCTATTATTGTCTTAACAATATAGTCCAGGGGCCGAAAACATGAATTTTGACACATAAAAACATTATATGGGGAAATTGATGTATATTTTTACATGGGGTTTCTCAGGCTGATAAAAATAAATACCCCCGCCGCAGCAAACCTGCAGACTCAGTGAATTTCCATTTGCCTGATTGGATTTACACTAAAATGTCTCCTTAAAAATATCATATTTATTCACTATTTAAATGAATAACATTAGTTTAACAAGTACTTAGCTTTACTGCAACAGGGAGGGTAAAAAGGTGTTTTTTGTAAAATGTTAATTGTTTAGTATGAAATGACTACATTTTCCAAATTTGATCAAAATATGTTCATAAACAAGCAAACTACAACAGTTTACTTTTTTCTCCATAAGAATAACATGGGAATTTTAAAATTACAGATTTTTTAATTTTTTTCCGTAACCATTAGGCGCATAATAACGCTTCAATATACTAAATTATTTGTTTTTTAAGCTCTACAAAATGGTTTGAAAAAAATTGCTAAATTTTAAGTTTTTAGGGTCAAAAATGGGAAAACCCAATTTTTACCCCATAAACCCCCGTTCCCCTAGTACAATCATGCTGGTTCGTGAACTTTTTTGAATGGATGTAGGTTTACACGTTTGTACCAAATGTCATCAAAATCGGATAGTTTTTGCTCGAGTTAACGCGCTAACGGACACATATATAAATATATAGCCTATATATTTATGGATGTGAACGGATGGTGTTTTTGGCCTCTAGGGACCTCAAAACGAAAAAGTAAATCGGTTCCGGGTCCAGGTCTCACAATGAGTACTACGGTAATGGTAATAGCTTATTCCCTATAGGGGAAATTCGCTAAAATGGCAGCCATTCTGTAATGAGTTGAGATGGATACAGACCTCTAGTTTTCGCCGACATTCTTTTTAACTAATGGCCTTTAAAACGAGGTGTCACTTGATATGGGAGTTTATACTGTATTTACAATTTTTAAGCTACCCCCGAAATAACCCATTTTGGGACTAATAGTGTTTTTGGATTTTGGGGACAACAAAATGAAAAAAGAAATCGGTCCCGGGTCCAGGTCATTCCGTGCTGCTTACTGTAATAGTTTCTTTCCAATAGAGAAATTAGAAATTCGCTAAAAGCAAAAGTGGCAAATAACTTAAACTCACTGCACATGATCATATAATTATTTATTGATTCTTATTATTCATTTGTAACTTATCATCTTATTTTAATGCTAAAACGGTCTATTTCATTTTTATATTAGAGACCTTATTGATTTTTGTATGTCACCTTCTTGGATTTATTTTATGCAGTCCATAACATTGCACTGTTGTGGTTGTTCTACAACTTCCAATCATAAATTAGTGTCTGTCTGGGATGCTGTAGATAGTGTAGTATAACATAAGTTTCGTATCAAGAATAGGAAACGGGGTACCTTAAATCGACAACAGACAACAGGAACAAATAAGTTTTTTACTTCAAGGAGGAAATTTGAATGAGAGTTAGCGGCCACGGGAGCAGATGGCGTATACACGCCTACGCCAGTACGCCACACGGAAGCCGGAAAATGCGCGAGTCGCTGGCATGTTGGGAAGAAACGCGCATGCGCAGACTACATTTTGTGCACATCTGCTCCTCTCTCTGCTCTCCTACGTTGAGATAGGGGAGGGGAGGGGTGGGAGCGAAATTCGATACCAGCTCAAGCAGCTGTCTGTGTGCGAGTGCGGGGCGGGTGCGACGCCGGCACTGAGGTTTTCTAATAATAGAAACCTAGCTCGCTAGTCGCTTCAAACAAAAACGGTGCATTAAACTAAACTTTTCTTTTATCGGCGTTGCCATAGGAAACTAAGCTATTTACCCATCATAATAACCTAAAACCAAATAATATTGTGGTTGGGATTTAATCAAGGTTAAAATTTGAGTCAGCTGATTTGCCGAAGCCAGTTATCGATCGATACTACAAGCTAGTGGATATGTGGTAAGGACGCCGAAGTGAAATATAATGATTTTCGACGATTTGCACAAGCTTTTCCTTTACCAAAAGCTGAATTTGGGATTCGAGTGCCAGTTGTGCAAGCAGAAGTTTTACAATAGAAACGAGCATTTGGAACATTCGAGGATCTGTCAAAAAGGTAGCTTATTGTTTAGGTTGTTTGTTTACAAACAAAATCCTTTGCATCTTTGGCTATTGTATTGTAATGTATAATGATTGTATTGCACTTTTGTCTGTGATTGAACTCACTAATAACTAAGGCAATACGATTTCTCCTGAATTAATAATGGTAATAAATATAAATTGATGCTGTGTCAAACATATTTTTGATGATGGTTGTATAAATAACTTTTAAATTAAATAGACAAGATGGCTTTATATACACCCTTCCGCTCAGGATAACCGGTACCCTTCTTCCAGAACGTCTACCTACAGTAGGCTGTTGAGTTGAGCCTTCTAATAGACGAAAAACAATTGATAGCGAGGAATCACTTTTTCACCTACCTCCTCATATTTTACTTCTGCAAGTTACAGAATTTTATTATTTTTTTTTTTCATTGCTATATACCATTTTTGGTATAAACATTTCAATAAATCAAGAATTTAATCACAATCTACCCTAGAATCAAGAATTGATATTTTATTCCAGTAGACACATACATGCATATGGACACGTAAAAAATTTGATTACATGCTAAAAAAACATAAGTCAGAGATAAATACAGTACATACAAAATTCAGGCATTTAACAAAAGAAATTAAATAAAGTTATAGAGGCCATTTAGATGGCACAGTGAGGAATATGGTGTAACTTACAGAAAATAAACACAAGATATTAGTTAATATAGTGAAAAACATTATTTACAAAAAGAAAAACTTATGAACAAAGCAGTAACTATAGATTACAATTTCTTTGGTTGAACATTCATAAAATTCTCCCAGACGATAAAAAGGGTGTTAGTCAGCCACTGAAGAATTTTATTTTTGAAGGCTTTGTTGGTTGACAAGAGTATTTCCTTGGCCAGTTTATTGAGGCATTTGAGATACCCAGCACTTCATAAAAAGATTTAGTTTTTTTCTAATCTAACATAAGGGATGTAAATTTTCCCTCCATTCCTGGTATTAAAATTGTGGACATCACCCCTAAGAGTGTGGGATTTCAGGTTCTTAAAACTAGTCAACAAAATGTTATATATAAATAAATTAACAACAGTCAAACTCTTAAAATCTACAAACACAGAATTCCTTAATTGTGATAGACATTTGCCATGATCCTGATCACCTTTTTCTGTTTCAAAAGAACTTCAGTGATGTGAGGGCTGCTGCCCAAAACATTATTCCATAATCAAGAGCTGATTGGAAAAGTGCAAAATAAGCAGTTTTTATGTAGTCAAAAAGAACTACATCATTAAGTTTTCTGAAAATAAATGTCAATTTACCTAGTCTAGTACAAAAGATGTTCAACATGATATGACCATGATGCGAGTTGATCCACATAAACACCCAAAAACGTAACAACTTTGACGATTACTACCCTAGAAAGAAATTAAACCAATAACTTATAAGTTTACGATAGTCTAAATTTAAAATGTTACTTTCAGTTCCGGATCTAAAATGTACAAAATGTGGGAAGACGTTTGGCCATGTTCGTATTCTCCAGCTTCACATGCAGTTTCACAATGTGAGCGAGTCTTTGGGGCATCAGTCACCTGAGAAAGAGTCAACAACTGTCAGTGAAACTACAACACTATCAGACAATGGCAGTGGCAGCAGTGAACTCAAAGCTAATAGTAAACACATTCGAGAAGAGATCAAAACAGATGTGAAAACTATTAACAAAACCACTGCAACTTCTACCAGTTGTGTAGGAAGCGTTGATGGTAAAAATAGCATGTCTAACTCTTTTAAAATATTAGAACTCAGTGAACCAAAGAAAAAGTCTAGTCCAAGAACAAAAGTAAAGCCAAAACCAGGTATGTATGGATACAAATTTTAACTATCTCAAATAATAATAGAATAATAGGCAAATTTTTGATAGTAAATAGACTTTTATTTAGTACCCAACCCATACAGTACCTATATTTTTGTTTTTACTGTACCATTGAAATTTTCAGGATATAATGTAGATTTCATTGTTGATGTTAGCATCCGGATTAAGTTGAATATAAAAATTGGTGTAAAATACCTGCTTCTTGTAATCCAAAATGTTGCTGCTATGACGCAACTAGTTTCAACTTCCCAAAAAGTCATCTTCGGGCGTCCAGGGGATGTCAAATCACTTCATCAGAGACAGAAGGTCGTCAATAAACACATTATATACGTTCATACACGAACATGGTCACGGGTAAGAACACGAACATTGAAACGAAAAAGTACAATTTGTTTTTAACGAGTGAAAGGCTAAAAATGGTAACAAAGTTGAGGATGATGCATCACGACTGGATGGATGTAGCGTCTAGACTGCCGGTCAACGTGGTCGGTCGGACAGCTGACTGATAACAAGAACAAAATAATGATGTCACAGCGCCGACCGACTATGTTGACCGGCAGTCTAGACGCTACATCCATCCGGTTGTGACGCATCATCTTCACCGTTGTTACCATTTTTAGCCTTTCACTCATAAAAAATAAATTGTACTTTTTTGTTTCAATATTCGTGTTTGTGTTTGTGTCTGTGACCATGTTCGTGTATGAATAATGTGTGTATTGACGACCTTCTGATGTTGGTACTGCAGGTACCTTAGTTGCCATTAGCTGTATGGGCTATTAATTACAAAGTTGCTACGCCAAAAACCATGCAGCAGCTAAGATCGCGACCTATCTCTGTGTTACCTGCAATTTCAAAGATAGGCCTACTGGAAAAGATAGTAACCGAACAAATCACTTTATTTCTAGATGAGTATAATATACTGCCTAAGCTACAGTCAGGTTTTAGAAAAAACCACAGCACGTGTCGTGTACTGCACTGACTAATATTGCTGATCTATTTGAAGCCAAAGACAAAGGACTCTACAGCACATTAGCTATTTTAGATTATTCTCAAGCTTTTGACTCTATTGATCATAAATTATTATTGGCAAAAATGAAATACTATGGTTGCAACAAAAAAGTTGTATGTTGGTTTCGGCATTGACTATATAACCACAACAAGGTTTGTGGTTATATAGTCAATGGTTTCGGTCCTATTTGGAGTCCCGACTGCAGGTTACTAAAATAGGGAGTGGGACATCAGATCCGCTTTGCAAATTGCGAGGTGTTCCTCAAGGTAGTTGTTTAGGCTCTGTGCTGTTCAATTTATACTGGACCACATATTCTAATGCAGGAGTGGAGAAAATCTGACATTGAAGTCACCCTTGATGGCATGGGATTGTCTGTTTGTGACACTGTTAACACGCTTGTTGTTGTACTTGACAAAGACCTCTTGTTTTCTGACCACGTCACATCTACAGTCCAACGCGCAGTGGGAAGATTGAGGTAAATTTAATTAAAATTTTAAAAAATTTTAAATTTTAAGGTTTGCAAATTACGTTTTGCAAAAAAAACTCAAATTTTTTAAATTAACAAAAAATTAAATTTTTCTAAATTTAAAATTTCAAAAATACTTTAAAATTTTTGTTTTTAATTTAAATTTGTTTTTATTGGAATTTTTGTTAAATTAAATTTTTTTTTAATTTTAAATTAAAAGTTTGCAATTAACGTTTTGCTAAAAAACTTAGCAGTTTAAAAATCTTGTTTAGATTAAAATTTTTTTTAAAATTAGATTTTTTTTTTATCTCGTCTCGAAAATATCCCGTTAGCATTTTAATCCCGCCCGAAGCTTCGAGACAAAATAAATCTCGAAGTTTCGGGTCTTGTCCATCACTAATCAGTGGTTCAGGACACGAAATGTGGTTGCGGTGCTGTTTCTTTGCGTGTTACTAGCAATATTATTTTTGTGAATGATTTCGTTTCCAAATAAACTATTTGTCTTTGAAAATGCGTACCGTAATGTATTCAATTATTTACCTCATATAATTATCTAGGCCTTAGTACAGTACTTTGAACTTGAGGTTAAGCATTTTAAGATCTAAATAGTATTAATGTATTGTACCGATGGACACATCACACGTTTTTAAGAAGATTTGTAAGGAATCAGTTTCAGTCCAATTGAGGGGGGGCGCCAAAATAGGTGTTTGCCCCGAGTGCCTAGTTACGTCCCTGCAAAGGCAGTGTTTGCCAATCTGTCTGCAGCTTCATTTCCTTTTATGCCTGAGGGTCCATGCACCCAGCAGAGCGTAAGATCATTTCTCCTACCCAACTCAGACACAGAAGCAAGGCAGTCCCACACGAGTCTAGAGTTGAATTCGTAAGAGTTTAATGCTTTTAAGGTAGCTTGACTACCAGTATAGATATTGATTGTTTTGTCTCTGATCTCTTTGTTAAGATGTTCTCGAGCACAAACCAGAATGGCAGTGACCTCTGCTTGAAAAACAGTTGGGTACACCCCCATGGGAAGACAAATGCCAGTGCCTTCATTTATGCATGTACACATGCTCCAGTGCCCCCATTTTTGATTGATCTTAGAACCATTAGTGTAGCATTCTAAATCACCTGTGGTGATGGGCCCTTTTCTGCCAGACCAATCCTTCCTATCTGGTATTAGTACTTTCCTGTAGTAGTAGTAGTAGTAGTAATCTCCTGATAAGACTGGTCAAGGTCAGGATCACCAAGTAACTCAGGTGGACTTGTTGTGTCGTCTGTTTGTTTACGTTATTTTCTGGACTTTTGTTAATTTAACTCATTATAATAAAAATATTTTTTAAATAGTAAAACAATTTTATATTTTAACTTGGTGAACATTTTTACTATTAAAAATAAATGTTGTTTATAATTAATGAAGTAGGTAATTAAATTAATCTTTGCAGTGATATTAGCACAAGTTAAATACATTGTCTAAAATATGGGAATAAGAGAGGGTGATTTTGTATTTGCAACAGTGAAAGGATACCCTCCCTGGCCAGCTATTGTGGATCAAGTTGAGGAGAAAAATAAAATAAAGTATTTTAATGTAACATTCTTTGGTACAAAAGAAACGGCAAAGTGTAGGCAATCAAGTGTATGTCTTTATGTTGAAAACAAAAATAAATTAGGAATCCCTAAGAAAAAAAATAACAGCTTTAATATAGCACTGCAAGAAATTGAGAGGGCAGTAAAGACTAAATAAACTAAGCCAAAATACCTCGTCTAGAACACCTAAAACCTCGAAAACTGGACATTCACTATTTACATTGACAAATAAATGTAAAAACACAGTAAGCAAACCATCTCAGTGCTCTACACCCATAGTAACAACACCTGACACCTTGCTTGTTGCCCCGAATATGGTAAATTCCATTGACAAATCATATAATGAAGACCTAAAGTCTCAGATAATTGATGTCAAAAATAAGTGTATTGAATTAGAAAAGACTTTAAATGAAAGAAAACCCTCAGATAGGTACTATTTTAGAAAATACAGAAATTAATCCCAATCAGCCGAAAAACAACTTGCCACAAAATGAAGATTTTCATACAAAAATATTGAAGCAGGAGCTGGCTAAAATAAAAATTGAAAACCAAAACTCAGTAAAAACTGTAGAAATCTTACAATCGGACTACAACACATTGGAAAAAGAATATGAACAGTTTAATTTAATTGCACTCATTGCTTCCCCCGCTTTCAACCTATCCTTGGAAGCCAGTGGCCGACCTACAAATTTACAGCTGTTAACAATGAAATTGGTTTTGAAAGTAATAATTCTTTCGCTGTCTTGGAAGAAATCAGTGAGGAAAGTAATGCACAGAGTCAACCTAGCCTTCTTAATGGGCCAAATAAGAGAAAGTATCAATCACAAAAGAAACATGAAAATAGGAAGGATGCAAATAAACAAAAACTCACTATTTTGGCTGATAGCCATGGCAGAAATTTAGGACACCTAATAGAACAAAGATCATGCTTTAATGTCTTCAGTGTTGTCAAATCTAGTGCTAAGCTAAGCAATGTCATTGAAAGGGCTGGAGAGCTAAGCAAGGACCTATGAGCGGAGGATTCTCTTCTGGTGATTGGAGGCACTAACGACATGGAGACCCACAACTCTGAATCTCTCCTAAATGAAATTAACCATCTCATTTCAATCACTAACCACACTAACCTGGTTATTGCAACTTTACCATGGAGATATGACAAGATGGGGCTGGACCTGAAAATTGGAGAAATTAACAGGAAATTAGAAGACATTGTTGCCCAGCACCCTAAGGTTTCATTACTGCCGCTGTACTCTCTTCCCCGCCACCTTTCACACCACATGGATTGCACTTCAATGCCAGGGGTAAGGTAAGGGTAGCTGACATGTTCTTGAAGCTGGTGAGAGCAAAGTCCAATAGAGCTTCACAGGTAAAATCTTTAATGATGTTTGGCAATGGGAAAATTAATATTGTTGAAGAACACATGAAAACAATGATTGATGAAATGAGGAGTGATAGTTCAGTGGGTTTTGCACACAATATCTCGGTGGATTTTGGAGATCCGAAGCTCATGTCTGCAGGTGTTGCCGTGATCTTTAGAAATAAATTTGGGAGACCACAATCTACTGATAAAATCTCAAAAAATCTAACAAAGCAGCAATACTTAAATAAGGGTGCAACAGTCTTTAGTCTAGTGACAAAGGAAGTCTTTTGGGGAAAGCCATCGAAGATAGACTACGACAGCGCTTTTAAACAGCTAACAGAAAACTTTAAATCTAGTGGGCTTAAGACTTTGGTGTGCTCACCAATGGGTTGAGTCCGGGACCTAATTGAAGTGGATCATTTTATACAGAAACTAGTGGAATTCCAGCAGGCAACTGAGGCTACAGTAATCATTGTCTCTTATTTCCAAAAATCAATCCGAATTCTGAGATGTAAAATTATAAATAATAAATTATAAAATTATAAATTCTCACAAAGATTTTGTGAGAGCCCCGGAACACTCTGTGGTTAAATGGACTGCTGCCCCCCACACTCAACAGTCATCACCAGCGCAGAATGCAAAGCATCAGCAGCCAACTCCGTCAATGAGAGCCACAGCAGTCGACACTAATATCTAGCAACCACCTCAACAGCAGCCAACTACATCTTTGAGCTCCCCACCATAGACTCCTTTCTATATGTCGACACTACCGACTACCACCAACCACCCTCATCCACCATCAGCACCAGCACCTCTACACTATTAGCAGAAAGTTCTCCCAAGTGCAGTGTAACCTGTGATGATAAGAATGAAAGTGAAAGTGTAATGGAAAAAGGTAAAGAAATGTCAAAATCTTTTTTAGATTAATTTAAGTCAACGTATGTTGTTTAAGAAATAAAATTTTACAGTCAGAACATTTATGTAAAAAAAAAGGATTTGAATGTAATTTGCTTGTTTGAACACTGGCTGAAAGGTGATCAGATTAGTTTATTTGTTCCTAAAGATTTTGTTCCAGCCAGTGTTATATGTAGGGAATCTAAACTAAGTGGGTGTTTATATTACAAATTCTCTGATTTTTTTCAGTTATTGATGTTACTGAATTTTATATTGAGTCTGATTTTGAAATTTGCTGCATAAAACTTACGGATGAAAACATTTTGATTGCTAGTATTTATAGAGCTCCAAGTGGAGATGTGAATAATTTTTTTGACTGTTTTGAGCGTTGTATTAAAAAACTATTACTTAAGAACCCCTTAATAATTATTGCGGGTGATTTTAACATTGAAATGGGGAAAAATAATAATGACTTAAATAGCAGTTTCACTAGATTTAGTAATATTTTGAGATCACTTGACCTTTTTTTAACAAATAGACAACCCACACGTATTAATTCCTGCATAGATAACATTATTGTAAATTTCAGTAAGAATTTATATCAGACTACACTTGGGGATAGCTATTTTGCTGACCATATTCCTCTATTAGCGAATTTCCCATATAGGGAATAAGCTATTACCGTAGGTCTCATGGTAAGACCTAGACCCGGGACCGATTTACTTTTTTGTTTTGAGGTCCCCAGAGGCCAAAAACACCATCCGTTCAAATTCATATATATATATATATATATATTTATATATGTGTCCGTTAGCGCGATAACTCGAGCAAAATTGATCCGATTTTGATGAAATTTGGTACAAACGTGTAAACCTACATTTATTCGAACGAGTTCGCGAACCAGCATAATCGGACCATGGGATCAGGGGTTTATGGGGGGTTTTATGGGGTAAAAATGGGTTTTTCTAATTTTTGACCCTAAAAACTTTAAATTTCTAAATTTCTCTCTAGACCATTTTGAAGAGCTTAAAAAAACAAATAATTTAGTATATTGAAGTTTTTTTGAATGTTCATTGACTACGGAGAAAATTTAAAAAATTTAAAATTTAAAATTCCCATGTTATTCTTATGGAGAATAAATAAACTGTTCTAGTTTGCTTGTTTATGGATATATTTTAATTAAATTTGGCAATTTGGCTTATTTCATACTAAGCTATCAATATTTCAATTGAAAAAACACACCTCAACATCTTCCCCGTAGCAGCAAACCTAACTACTCACTAAAATTAATGTTATTTAAATCTATATATTAATTTGAAACTGTTTTTCTTTGTCATAGCTATTTTGAGAGAACGGCTGGGCGTAGAAACTCGGTAGGGGTGTCTAAAGAAAGGTCTTGGTCTGTAGATGAGCCATCAAAAGAGAAACGTGGTAAATTCCCTAGGGGCTCTGCCCCAGTGGCCTTTAAAGTCCCATCCCATGTTATTCGTATGGAGGAAAACGGGGTTTTTGTCACAGCTAATTTGAGAGAACGGCTGGGTGTAGAAACTTGGTAGGGGTGTCTAAAGAAAGGTATTGGTCTGTAGGTGAGCCCTCAAAAGAGAAACGAGGTAAATTTCCTTGGGACTCTGCCCCAGCCTTTAAAGTTCACTCAGCAATTTTGTTTACATTACGACCATATGGATAATTTTACACTACTTTTAATGAACCAGCTGTTAATATAAATTGTATTCAAAGGTCTACTGAAACTGTCAAAATTGAATGTTTACATTATTATTTATGATTTTAAATTGATTCTCCACTGCATGGCAAGTTTTTTATAGATTCAACAAAATGATGAATTTATTATACGTTTTAAATGTTGTGATCAAAAATATATGCTTTATTGCTCTTAGAAAATTTTAAATTATGAAATAAGTGTGACATATCAATTTTAAAGGAACATAATTATTCCTTATCGGGTTAGCTTATATATATTGTAAGGTTGGCACTTGCCTTTTTTTGCCTACTTTCAAATACCATTTATTTTTGAATTCAAGAAAGAACACCAGAAATTCATTTATTGGTATAAAAGTTTTCGACAATCGGGTTAAAAATTGTGTCAGAGATGAGTACGTTGAGGATGAGAGCTGTGTTCAAGTTTTGGAATAGACTAACTACGGAGTATGTTTCATCTATGGTTTTGGTGAAATAGGTGAACTAATGTCAATTCAGGTATTTAAAAAAAATGTGTACAGGGTTTTTACTTTGCTGTACACATGTAACAACGCATCTAAACCTCACTACATGCAAAGCATTCGGAAACACAACAGTGTCATCACATCTAATCGCATTTGCATAATTTGTTACCAAGGCTGGACCAGGTTATGGATTTGGTTCCGCAAATGTTCAAGATTTGTGATCAAATTTCCTATAATTGTAGGAAATTCATCCACGGTTCATTCCATCCACGAAATACATGCACAGCTTTATGTTATCGATCTGGCCAAGGCGAAACTATCCCATAAGTTAATGAATTATCAAGTAAGAACAGGATGATTAAATACATGGGTCGATGTAGCAAGAGAAGGAATTAAAATTGCTTAGTTCGAAGTAAGAATCTTACTGCTTTCTAGAGAATCAGATATTTTTATCAAATACAAAAAAAAACTGATTTAATATGCTGATAAAATTCTGTATTTTTATGACCAAAGATGAAGATTTACTTATAAATCCGGATACAATCTGAATGATTTACCTAAAGTAGATTGAATTAGTTAGTAATAAATATTGACTCTTTCCGTAACATGATAGACTAATTATATGAACTCATTCTCCCATATAGTGAAAGTGGCTTTGACATGAAACAAACTCATGAACAAACAATCATAAGACTCCTAAAAAACCTTTTGGGCAACCTAAAACCGATAAAAAGGTAGGAAATATTGTGTAAACGAATTTATCAATCACGTTTTTTAGGGAACACAATCGTCATACTTATTATGTTTATCCTCCCTTCATTTAACTAAGATTTTAATGACCTCACTCTATCTATCGCAGTTAGCTGAATTTACATAAAACCTCAAGATTAACCGTCGATATCGACGGGGTTCTACAAGTAGGAAATAAATCTGAAAATGTATAGGGAATATTTTAGTAGAAATCAAGCCGGGTAAATGGAAATTCGCTTAGTATGCAGGTTTGCTGCGACGGGGGTATTTTTTGAAATGTGTACAACTAAGTATCCACAAAGAAATGAAAACAAGGTGTGTTCCAGTGATTTGTATTTTAGAAAACAAAATTAAGAAAATATTGGTTTATTTATAGCTTACCTAAAACAAGAAAACTGGGATATGATTGGTGATTTTAAACAAAATAAAATAAATGTTGAAAACCTATTTGACAAATTTTTTAAAAGATATATAGATTTGTGGTATTCTTGTTCACCATTAATAAAAGCAAAAAACAAACAAAATATAAAAACCAATAAATTAATCAACTGGTACACACCGGAATTAGAAAAGACAAGAAACGAAATGTTACTGTTATTTTCTGTTTATAAGAATCTTCTTTCAATAAGATCAGAACAATCTCAGGCAGCTTACAATGCATATATTCAAATTAAAAGAAGGTACAGAAAAGAATTGGCAGGAGCAAAAAAATATATTAACAATGCCCCAAACAAGTGCAGAGCCGCTTGGAAGGTAATTAGAGACGAAAATTCCCCCTCTTTTACCCCGGATGTCAGCCTGGATCCAGATGAATTTAATACATATTTTCAAAACTCAATAAAAGAGTTAAGTGTGTAATTCCTACTACACCTTTTAGTATGGAACACTTTTTGGGAGATAAATCTATCTGCCAAGATTCATTCATGTGGCAAAAAGTCTCACCGGTGGACATTATAAAAGTTGTGTCTAAATTTTCAAACTCTAAGGCTATGGATTTTTATTGGTAATCTTCTAAATATATAAAAGGCAAAGCCCTCACTGACTGACTCACACACTCACTCGCTCATCACTAATTCTCCCACTTCCCATTTACCTAGGAGGCTGAAATTCGGTACACCGATTCTTTGGGTATTAAATAGGAAAACTAAGTAGTTTTTATTCTGATCGGGCTATCGGGCTCCGCCCCAGTGGCTCTGGAGTTTCCCGTGTTAACCTTATGATTTTTCATATTTAAAAGCAACTAGTGAACCTGTGCGGCTCAATGCCCCGCAAAATAACATATGAATTTAGAAAACAAATTCATCGTGTTATATATTGACTCGACGTCGAAAATTAAATACATTAATAATAAAGCCTTAAAAGGGAAGCAGTCCAGCCATTTTCTAGCTGAATGTGTATTATATTTAGTAAATTAATAAGTGTTGAAGTTCAAGTATGTTATAGGGTAGTTATTTTTTAAAGATTTTTAAAAACAGATTCATCAAACAATTTGATCATATCAAACCAATAGGCCTGTGTAGCATATTTTGAGGGTCATAAAATGCTGCTTGAAGAAAATACTTTAAAAAATAAACACTACAAAACAAAATTTTTTTCACAAAAGCACTTCCATGAATACTACGATTTTAGTCATAAAGTTACCTTCAGGAATATTACCCTGGTCAGAATTT
The DNA here is from genome assembly GCF_028750875.1 of Macrosteles quadrilineatus. NCBI lineage: Eukaryota > Metazoa > Arthropoda > Insecta > Hemiptera > Cicadellidae > Macrosteles > Macrosteles quadrilineatus. The sequence goes on from NW_026542594.1 coordinate 19,871,331, forward strand.
TCCGTAATGAATATGCGTATCCTATTAAAAGATGTTGCCTTACTTAAAACAACATATAATATAGTTGCTCATGCACTGAAATTGGTCTGGGTAAGAACAGTGCTGCTCTTTAATTTAAAGTGCTTGTGCTACAAATACCAAAGATAACAGAAATTAGCATCTTTCCATTAAAAGGTAAGTTTGTTTCAGACGGGCAAATTTTTATCCTCGAAATCAAAATATGTCCCCACTCACTTGTTCCAGTTAGGACTTTTCATTCTATTAAGTTGTTGACCGTTCTGATCACATGAAGCCTTGTCCCATTAATGAGGCCCTTTTTGATGTATTAATATTCCTCATCAATAAAACCACTGCCCCCTTTTATTAGTCTAATCTGTGTCTTGGCAATCCACTGACCTCTATTTTATATTTAAAAACTCAGTTGGATTTTCTAGATGGGAGTCTCCGCCTTCGTCTGTTTTCGAGGACCCGCTCTTCTTTCCCTTGGTATACTGACAATACATTGTCAAGTCCATGTAGTAATTCATTACTACTGTTAGTTTATAAAGAAAATTAGATAAAAGTTACTTAGCTTAGTGCTATCATAACTGCAAACTCAAAATACACCCACAAGTAAAAAAGAATCAAGTTATTGGTTAACAAAAATTATGTTTGTGTAACAATATTATTCACATGAAGTAGATGATTTGTTTGATTTGTTGATCAGCTGTTTAGTTTCAAATGAATTAATAGTGTCAAAGATTTGTGATTTTAAATACATAATAGTTATTTGTGCAACTAGTGAGAAAAGTGAGCAATTGACTCACTCGAGAGAAATCCTTACTCACGAGCCGTAGGCGAGTGAGGAATGGTTTCTCGAGTGAGGCAATTGTACTTTGAACTCGAGTTGCACATTATACTTTTCCTACAGTTACCACAAAACAAATAAATTGGTGAAGAAACTTAACCTATTTTCACACAGAAGTGAACTTTAAATATAACATTTAACGTGAAGTGACAAATACAACAGTACAACAGCTGACCAGCTGATTTACAGCCAGTGCTGCCAATGTATTTCGCGCGCATATGACGTTGCCTGCATGTTACGCGCTCACTATTTCGTGCCTTCACGTTGCAAATCTGGAGTGAGACAAAGTAATTAGAGTGAGACAATGTTAACATTGTCTCACTGATGAGCGAATTGGCCACTTTGCTTTCTCAAATCAGTGAGAGAACATGTACATTGTTAGGTAACTGTAGGAAAATTATTATATTAAAGTTTTCTAAATCATGGTAGAATATTCTCAACTGAATTTTACCATTCCCAGCATTAAAATAAAGTAGTAAGATCCATTATGAGTAAACTTTAAGGTACACAACCCTAGATTGAAATGTAATATACATTAACAGTCATAATACTCAGCAATTGTTATGTAGTAGACTTTGACTATTTTCAAGAAACAAACATATGTTTCTGTAAATAAAAATTATCTCCCATGTTATCCTTATGGAGAAATACGAAACTTTAAAGGGCCCCAGGGCCTCACTCTCTAATTATTTCCCTAAAAAGAAAGTTTCCTGCACAACTTCAAGTTACGCTCTTTCCAATGACACCAAAAACATGTCAATCGGTTCAGTAGTTTCGGAGGAGTAATTGTCACAAAAAACCTGCTTGCGTATTAAATAAGTACTAGTGGTCGTCCTGTGGTCGAAACTCGACCAAAAATAATTAATGTACAGACTTCTCTATTTTCTCCCCACACTGTAAATAAAACATGTGATTGGAATTTCTTCCATTTGTTTTGATTTTCTGTTTACATTTTGTTGTTATTTCGTCACCATCATGGCAACCCATATGGTCCATGTTAATTTTTTGAAGTTTTCAAATTAATTTTTTGTTCTTATTTGTTAGCCTATTTTAATTTTTAAAAGCATTCTGCACATCTACAGGAAAATATCTTTCCAACAGTATGCGTAGATTTTCCCTGCGATGCACACGAGCTGAGAAAAAAGGTTTTAAAGAAACATGCTTGCCTATTAATATATAGATATATATATAGATTTTTTAACAGCTGTTTCAATTAAACAAGTTGGTTCTGTTCTATGATGTTCAATAGCATTAAAGTTACAATAGCCCAGTCAATGAAGGGAAAAAATAGTGCTTTGTCGGAAGTAATTAGTGAAAGGCTGATTTTTTCATGGGTGTTAGTAGATCATATAAGGAACATTTTCTAAAAAGTCCCCGCCCCTCCCCCTCTTGCTTCCCCCCCTACACCCTTTTAAGTGTATTTGTGTAAGCTTTTATTATTTGATCAATATCTCAGAAACAAACAGCAATAGAATAAATTTTGTTTTGCCATTTCAATCCTTAATATATTCTCTACAAAAAACGTAATAAGAGTGTAATCGATATATTCAGTAGTTTTCTTTTCATTTAAGTTTGAATGTAAATTTTTTCAATTTTTTAATTTCAACCTTCGTGTGTTAAGTTGATTTGTATTGAAATGAGACGAGATAGAGAAAGATTTTTTATATAAAAAGTTGGCGTATTTCTTAATCTTCAAAATGATATGGGTTTTACGTATTTTAATTCCAGTCAGTTGACAGAATCAGTCCGAAAACGAAAGGCGGCGTCGGGTGCAAGAGTAAGGCGCGGATCCGTGAGTATAGTTAGTCCGGTCAACCTGTGTTTTTAAGGGATGGGGAATTAGTAGAAAGCTGATTTTTCCCCATCGACTACTACCATTTAGACAAGAGTTTAGCCAAAAGTAACCACCCCTAAACCCCCTTGCTTCCCTCCCCTGTGCCCCCCTAAACATATAAAGTGTAAGAGTTTCGTAAATCACGTTTTTTATATTGTTAAACGACATACATATTGAATTGTAATTAGTTTTATTGTCTTTGGTATAAAATTTCCTACAATCCTGCTCAGTTAACTTTCGTCGTAGCTGTTACCGTTTGTTCGTTTTGTATAAAAATGTAAAGATTAATATATTTTTGAACACATAATTTTATGTTTGTTGCCTTAAATTTTTTCGCTGACTTTTTATGAAAATATGTTTAGAACAAAAGCTGCAGCTGCTTTTATTAGCTTTGAAATTATGTATTAATAGTACTTTAATGAAAATCCTGCGAGATTCAGCCGCTGTAATGCAGTATGTGTGTGTGTAATCAGTGGGTTTGGTCTAGGTGGGGCTAGCGCAAAATACAATCATTGTTGTAATGTGGAGAATTGTTTTTTTTTTGTTCTTAAGATACACTATAGTATTATCCTAAAAAAAATCAAAACCCCATGTAAAGTTAATAACATTTTATGTTCATATTTTTAAATTCATACAAAAAATATTTAGTTTATTATTTAAAAAGCATGTAGTTATTTTTTTAGGTATGTAGTATTTTTAAAGGATGTTATCTTTGAACAAAGATCTGGAAGTTAAAAATGTAACGCACATTGAATTGCAATTGTTTTATTCCCTTTGTAATAACATTTCTTATAATTATGTCCAGTCAAATTCCGTCGTAACTGTTACCATTTGTTTGCTATCCGTAGAATAATGTAAAGGTAAATTTTTTGTACTTGTAATTTTTTTTGCAAAACGCTGTTATTTTATGAAAGTATTTTTCAAACTAAATTGTAGCTGCTATCAGCTTTAAAATGATGTATTGAAACGTGTACTTTATGGTTATGTAACGCCATCAACCGTGAATGCATGGTGTGTGCACTATTTTTATGTGGCGCTCCTTAGCTGATCCGTTGCCGCACTCGAGCACGATGTTTCTACCCATTATTGTATTTATCTAGATTTTTGTAATTTTAAGACACCAATAAACAAAAGGAAAGCAGTCGATTTACTTCATACTGTAATTCAACTACTAAACAAACTATAAGTAAATCTATTGAAAATAGGAAAACTAATTGGGGTGATTAGGTTAGGTCAAGGCTAGAAGGATTTGTTTACCTTGTTATACTAGGTTTTTGAAACAGCCCATTCAATCACCCAATACGTGTGCAGGTCGTGGTAGACCAGTTAACGATTTATTAAAAGAATTATTCATAAAAGTTTGCGTTTCATTGAGGAAAACAATGATTGCCAGCAAAGTATTCCTAACCTTTTGCAATTGATGAAAAATATATCAGGTCAGGTGAAATGTATATGTACCAGGTTTATGAAACAAAGTACTTCAAAACATAATTTTTTAATCACTTAGTGAAAGACTTCTTATTAGACTACGAACATAAAAATAAATCCTTGATAGTTTGTTTAAGAGATAGGGTGGGCAAGATTTTCTCTGAAACTTGGTACTCTTAAAATAAAAGGCCATTAACGGTGATAAGATTAAGAGAATCGTTTCTACAGCTGCGGCTTTGATAAGACAATAAATTAAAAACCGAGTGTATGATGACTCGTCTTACCCGGGTGTTGAAAATATAAGATCAGAGGGGAAAGAAGTTGTAAGGGAAAAATTACAATTCGATGTATGAGTAATTCTTAACTTCAAATCATGATAATGCAATTATTTGTTCAAAAATAACTTCCAATACAATTAATACGAACATATAAAATTTATTTCATGATTTTTTAATACAAAGGATAGAAATAAATTGTATTAACTGTACATGGGTTTTGTTTCAGTTGTATTTTTTAGCAAATCCCTCATATAGGGAATAAGCTATTACCGTCTCATGATAAGACCTAGACCCGGGCCTGATTTACTTTTTTGTTTTGAGGCTCTCAGAGGACGAAAACACCCTCCGCCGTTCAAATTCATAAATAAAAAGTAAAATTTAAAATCATATATATATATATATATATGAGTCTGTAAGCGTGATAACTCAAGCAAAAATGATCCGATATTGATGAAATTGGATACAAACGTATCAATTTACGTTTATTCGAACGAGTTTGCGAACCAGCATGATCGGACTATGGGGATAGGGGTTTATGGGAGTTTTTATGGGGTAAAAGTTGGTTATTCCCATTTCCCCCCTAAAACCCCAAAATATTACAATTTCTTTCCAAACCATTTTGTAGAGCTTAAAAAAATAAATAATTTTGTATATTGGAGCAACGTTGTACGCCTAACGGTTATGGAGAAAATTCATAAAAATTTAAATTTCAAATTCCTATTTTATTCTTTAAAAAACTGTTGTAGTTTGCTTGTTCATAGATATATTTTAATGAAATTTATTTATTTCATAAAACGCTATCAACATTTCAATAGATGAACACTCTTCAATACCTTGGCTGTAGCAGCAAACCTAAGTGTTCATTAAAATAATCTGATCAAGAAATAATTATGACGATTTTAAGGGAATGTTTTAGTAAATATCGAGCCAGGTAAATGAAAATTTGCGTAGTCGCAGGTTTGCTGCGGTGGGATATGGAGATAATGCAATAGTGTACCTTAAGTAAAAAAAAAAAAAAAAAAAAAACTCCATATTACAACAATGATAGTATTGCAACGCCGCGCCAGCCCCACTTAGCTCACTGATTGAGTATGCTTACTGCATTACATCGTATAAATCTCGCAGGGCTTTTATTAAAGTAAGTACTATTATACATCATTGTAAAGCTAATGAAAGCAGCTACAACTTTTGTATAAAACATATTTTCATAAAACGTCAGCAAAAAAAGTTAAGGCGACAAAACTAAAATTATATGTTAAAAAAAATATAAATCTTTACATTTTTATACAAATAACTAACAAGCGGTAACAGCTACAACGAAAGTCAACTAAACAGGATTGTAGGAAATTTTATAACAAAGACAATAAAACTAATTGCATTTCAATATGTCGTTTAACAATCGAGAAAAACATGATTTACGAAACCCTTACACTTTATATGTTTAGGGGGGCACAGGGGGGGAAGCAAGAGGGGTGGGGGTGGGGACTTTTGGCTGAACACTTGTCTAAAAGGTAATAGTCGATGGGCAAAAAATCAGCCTTTCACTAATTACTTCCGACACAATCCCTTTATTGACTGGGCTACAAGGACGGTTACAAGTTACAACAGGGTGCAGCACTATTATTTTTTTTATTTATGACTACAGCCAATTTGCAACCAAAAGGTGAGTAAGCGTAGCGAACGAACTTTAACCTGGAAGCGAGTTAGCTTAGCGAACGAGCTAACCTGAAGGCAAGTGAGCGGAGCGAACGAGCTCCAACCTAAAGGTGAGTGAGCGTAGCAAACGAACTTCAACCAGGACGTGATTGAGCCATGCGAACGAGCTCACTTGTGAAGTTGAACGGGGCAAAGCCCGCGGGTACAGCTAGTCAAATCATATAATCAAACAAACAATTGAATTTATAAGTAAACCACTTGCTTTTATCTTAAATAACTGCATGCAGGAAGGTTATTTTGCTCAATCACTTAAGGTTTCAAAACATTACTTTCCAATCATGAAAACTTGATTTATTTACAAGAAATGTCCCGACAAGCAGAGACAATTAATGGCTTATGATTGGTTCTCGACAAATAAACTATCTTGTAATTTGGAAAAAACACAATATATAACATATTGAGTTTAAAAAGAGAAGTCAATATGGAATCGGTCAAGCTTTTAGGAATACATATTGACTCAAAATTAAACTCGTCTGATCACATCAAATCTGTTTGTAGCAAAATTTCAAGAGTGACTTGCCTGCTTTGGAAACTCAAAAGTTTTGTTAGTCCTGATTATTTGAGACTAGCATACTTTGGCCTCTTTCAGGCACATGTAATATATGGATTGTCTGCATGGGGTCACTCACCACATGTTAATGACATCCTATTGCTTCAAAAAAAAAGCTATTCGTAATATGGCAGGAGTCGATCACGTAACACACTGTAAGCAACTTTTTGTAGAGTTCAAAATTCCTACAGTATTCAATCTGTACATCTTTCAAGTTCTGGTTTATGCTAAAACAAACTTAAATATGTTTCGTACTAGGCAAAATATTCATATTCATAATACCAGGGGGAGAGGGAATTTGGATATAGTACCACATAGGCTTACCAAAACTAAAACTTCTTTTAAACTAAATTGCATTTACTTTTTTAATAAGCTGCCTGAGAATGCAAGAGAGGTTAGTTTAAACAGGTTTAAATCTGTATTGTACACCTGGCTGGTAGAAAATCCCTTTTAGCGAATTTCCCATATAGGGAATAAGCTATTACCGTAGTACTCATGGTAAGACCTGGATGCGGGACCGATTTTTTTTTCGTTTTGAGGTCCCTAGAGGCCAAAAACACCATCCGTTCAAATTCATATATATATATATATATATATACAAACGTGTAAACGTACGTTTATTCGAACGAGTTCGCGATCCAGTGTAATCGGACCATGGGAACGGGGGTTTACGGGGGGTTTTATGGGGTAAAAATAGGTTTTTCCCATTTTTGACCCAAAAAACATAAAATTTAGCAATTTCTTTCCAAACCATTTTGTAGAGCTTAAAAAAAAAACAAATAATTTAGTATATTGAAGCATTATTATGCGCCTAATGGTTACAGAGAAAATTCAAAAAAATTGTAAATTTAAAATTCCCATGTTATTCTTATGGAGAATAAGTAAACTGTTGTAGTTTGCTTGTTTGTGAACATATTTTGATCAAATTTGGAAAATGTTTTCATTTCTTACTATTCACATTTTACAAAAAAAAAACAAAAAAAAACAGTTTTACCCTTCCTGATGCAGCAAACCTAAGTAGGTACTTGTTAAACTAGTTCTATTTAAATCAAGAATAAATGTTATATTTTTAAGTAGACATTTTAGTGTAAATCCAATCAGTCAAATGGAAATTTGCTTAGTCTGCAGGTTTGCTGCGGCGGGGGTATTTTATTTTTATTTGCTATATGTTACATTTGTATAACATTGTATAACAAATTGACTTGTCCTATTTCTGTACAAACAGATCAATGGAAATAAAATATTCTTATTCTTCTTATTTTTATTCTTTGAAAGGCTTTCCAAAGGAGTATTTTTTGGACATGTGATCTGAAGGCAGGTCCAACTCATCATTGTGTACCACCTGAACAATTTTGGAGTGCCCTTTATTGTTTCCTGTGGTTATCCATAAGTTTTCGCATCTTAGGCTTAGGGCTGTTTTTCTAGCTACCACCTTGATAAAAATGTTGATGGTTAGCTTGTCAAGCAGACAATCTAGAGCTGCTCCAGGACAGCTACTTACTGCCCCAGTTATCATTTTACCACAATCGCATGCAAATACAACCACCAAAATCTTTTAATTTTTCTTTTTTTTTCGCGCCACTCCAAAAAAGCCAATTGTTTCGCGCCCTAGGCACGTGTCTACCGTGCCAATTCGGTAAATCGGCCCTGAATAATGCTATAATTGAATGTGAATCATAGGTATACAAGGGGGTACCGTGGCACTCTTTACAGCCAGGCTTTTTACAAAGTTAGTTCTGGTATCTATGTGCTTATTTCAGGCTATGTTTATATTTCAGGCTTGTCAGAGGCCTATAGTTTTAAGGAGCTAGTCTTTAGAAAATGTGTTAGACTATACGAGATTGATGCAGAAAATGCATGCATGCTATGAGTAAGACGTGTAATGGTGCTACAAAAGGTCTCCAGGCCGAAGTAGCTAGGGGTATGCCATTACCCCAGCCCCCACAAAAAAAAAAAAAAAAAAAAAAGACGTGTAATAGATATAATGTTTTTTACCAGAGACGGTGGGATCGACTCTGAGTGGTAGGCCTACTTGTAAAGTAAACACTGTCTGAGAGACTTCATTGGCGCGGACTGTATGAAACAGTTTCATATTATGACAGTGTTAAAACTGTATGGCTAAGTTTGCAATCACAAGTTGTTCTAGAGAACGTGGCTTTTCAAAATTAATCAATAGTGAAAAGAAAAGGCGTGTTTACATTAATTCAAGCTCACATTCAAGTTAATGGAATGCGATAGCGAACGAGTTCTGTGGCCGATTACTTGCTACGAGCATTGCTCATTATGTGTTTGGGGGGGAGGGCGCCTGACAGCATCCTGCCCAGGGCGTCAACAAACCACGTGACGGCCCTGTTAATGAATTTATGTAATCTTTTAAAATTGTATTAGAAACAAAAAATGTTTTGGAGATATATTTTTGTCTCATTATTAATTGCAAGAAAAATAAAAAGCATTATTTTCACAGTAGTTTTTACAATTTAGTACAACATAAAAATGTTTATAATTCAATACAATAAAACTTTGTAAAGCATTCAGAAAATAAATTTGGCACTTGGTGAGAGGGAGGGGATATTCAGTGATTTGGACCTTGAGCGGTGGCGCAGAGAAATGCCACGTGTCCCCGACAGTGTTATTCCGATCGCTGTCGACGTTGTCTTGTAGTTGTAGTTGTACGTGTTAGGCCTATATAATCTACTAATTTATTTACATAAGATAATTACTATTCAAGCTTTTTACTCAGACAACTTTTTAACCATTATTGTTGGGGTTTGAATTTGCTGAAATATTTTTGAATCACAAACATCAATAAGGTTAAAATCATAGTAATTTTCAATGTTTAAAAAAAAGTTTTAACAATTATTTAAAACTCGATGTTCCAGCTCAATTTTTTTTTAATTTTCATACATTTTTACTAAAAACAAAAAAATAAAAAAAACACAATGTTGGCAGAAACAATGTTTGGCTACAATGATATCAAAGCTTTTACCAAGCCGTGCTTTCCTCTTAGGACTGACCTTCACTGTTTGGGAAATTTAAAAGTAAAACAAAATAATTTTGTTCCAGCGAAAAAGCAAGTTGGCCTAACAAAGATCAGGATGGAGGATTGTTTGCGATGTGATGCTTGCTCTTGCATTTATATTGACGAGAAAGATTATTACAAACACATGAGGAACTTTCATCATAAAGATGTGAATAAAACACCAACCAAGCAACAGAGGTAAGGTCCATTTAAAAGTGAAGTCCTCGCTTTATTAACATATCCAGAAGGTTAATTACTCTAACTCTTAAGTATTAAAAAAAATTATATCACAAAAACAAACATAACAAAAATAATTTTTTTTTAATATTTACATAGAAAAAATTTAAGAATTTGAAACTGTATCGCATGTCAACAATCATATAATTTTGCAGGTAAGGCAATTCCAAGGAACTTTCAAATTGAAACCTTATCTGTAACTCTTTTAGTGTTCGTTTCATCTACTAAAAACATGATTTCCCGATATAAAACACTATTGCATATCAAACTAAAGCTTTAGCTCATAAGGAATGTAAAATTTTAATGAAAATAGAGATATATGCATTTTCAAGAAAAATATAGGACACCTATTGAGTAACAAATGTTTCACATTAAGAGCTGCTAGGCCTATGAAACAACTAATAGTAGTCAAAGTCTGATCCCACCAAAATGATTTTTATGTATTAATCAGAGTTTTAAAATTATTGTAATATGACATAATATGTTTGAATTTGACTATCAGTAGGCATATAAAATTGTGAGGTTTTAACTAGTGAATCTCTGGTTTTGGTTCATTATTCAAAAATATTTAAAATATTTTAAAGTTATTCCTTGAAGTTTATTGGGAAAAGTTTTTATTTCTTCATTGTGGGACCAATGGTTTGTCTCAAATCAATGGTTGACACCTAACAAGATTCACCCTGTATAAGTGCATTTTTAAACCTAAAATCTGTTTACTAGGGCATAAATATCCTCACAGAAGAATTCTTTATGACATTAAGGATTAAACATATGGGTGATAAACTGTCGATAGAGTTTTAGTGTCTGTGGCTTGATAAGTTATTTAACTTATTTAATTATTTAATGTGAGGGAACCAGTCAATATTTTTGTTTATATGAAAGAATACACGAACAATTGGTACCAGTGTCACTGCAGATATAAAATGAGAATTTGGAAAAGTGATCTGTTTTAAACTCTACTATCAAATTGTTATTTCCCCCCTTATTTCTTCATACTTTGATAGTTGTATTTGATATTGAAGACACTAATGTTTAGAATAAACTATTCTTTCAGTTTGGCATGGTTAAAAAGTTGGTACATTCAGGGTCTCTAGTTTATTTCCATTTAAAAATTCAAGGCGAATTCCATACTTTTCAAGACTAATTCCAGATTTTCAAGACCAGTTTTTTCAACAATTAGTGATGTGTTGATTCCAAAATGTAACAATTCTCAATTCTTGATACCAATACCAATTTTTATAATTTAACCAAATTTTTAAATTTTACACCACCCCTGTCTTTATGTCATAAAATATTATTAAAATAATGGGGTGTTTTTCAAGTAAAGAAAAAATGCAGCAATGAAAAATTCAAACTAGCCAATTTAGATTTTTTGGATTATGAAAATCTTCCATGACCAAGTAGACATCATCATTGACTGCTGCAGTAACGGAAACGTCATCATCGTCGTACGCGATCGCAGCAAAATCGTGAACACCTTCGACGGCCGTGTAGACATCTTGGACCCCTCAGTCATAACATCATTGTCGTGTCCGACGGTCACAGAAACGTTGTCGTCATCTCTCGCGGTCTTGGAAACGTCATTGTCTGCAATCACAGAAAATTATGAACATTTCCCACGGCCGTGTAGACATCATCGTCGTCTCCCTCGGTCAGGGAAATGTCATCGTCGTCTCCTGCGGTCTCGGAAACGCCATCGTCATCGTCCGCAATGGCATCAAAATTATGAATGTTTCCTGCAGCTGTGTAGACATCATCATTGATTCCAGCGGCCACGGAAAAGTCATCGTCGTCGTCTGCGATCGCGGCAAAATCGTGAACATCTTCCGCAGCCGTGTAGACATCGTCGTCGTCTCCCTCGGTCACGGAAACGTCATTGTCTTCTCCTGCGGTCTTGGAAATGTCAACGTCGTCTTCCGCAAAGGCGGCAAAATTATGAACATTTCCCGTGGCTGTTTAGACATCATTGTCGTTCTCGATCGCGGAAAAATCATGAAAGTTCCTGACTTTTCAACACCATTTCGAAATTCAATACTAATTCCCGACTTTCCTGTTTTTCCCGACCACTAGACACCCTGTAAACAGAGGTGGCTTGATTAAAACTATAACTGGCTACAACCTAAGCAATGGGATCTTTATGCAAACACTTTTTTCGGCATCAACCATATTGTCCACGATGACCTTACCCCTACACTAATTAGACCCTTCCCAGACTCAGTCCAAGCCTAGTCACTGAGAATGCCTCCTCACAGTAAGGGCAAAATGTCTGGAAAAAATTTATAATAATTGACAACGCGGTTTGACGCCGAAAACCACCATGGATTTACATGGGTTGGGATGTCTACTTAAATCCTTAGCCAATGGTAGTAGATTGAGACGGTGAGAATGTTCTGATTGTCTCTGTGTTTTGTTAGATCCAAGAGGAAGTGTCAGTCGTGTTGTAAGCAGTGCCGAGGCTCGCACTGTCTTCCTGTCAAACGTCCCCGAGCCACACAACCATCAAGCAACCTCATATTTAGGTTCAGCATGAAGGACAATATCAAGGTAAGAGTATCTCAGCCAAAGTGCAATAATTTTGCACAACCTGACTAGGAGCATATTTTAACACAAATATGAGTGTAGGATGAGTAGTGCGATCTTGTAGTCTGTTCCTAAAACACAGCTGTTAATTAATAACTCATACAGCCAATGTTTAACGAGTACTTAGGTTTGCTGTTACAGGGAGGGTAACAAAGTGTGTTTTTAGTAACATTAAAATAGCTTAGTATAAAATAAATAAATTTGACAAGTCTGATCAAAATAAAAATATATCCATAAACAAGCAAATTACAACAGTTTACTTATTCTCCATAAGAATAATATGGGAATTTAAATTTTTTTTATTTTCTCTGTAACAAATAATTGTACAAAAACACTTTGATATACAAAATTATGTATAAATCCGTTTGAGAAATATGTCTATTTTCAAAAAATTAATTGTTTTATTATTTAATTTTTAATCTGATTTACACAACAGTTTACGTTAACCGTTTAACAGTTAATCTGAACAGTTTACGTTAGTCAATTGTACAAATTAATGCTAACCAGGTACGCCAGCCGCAACAGACGGGCTTTATGTCCATTGTTGTTGTAGTTAGTGCTAAGAAGTTATTTTTTTTTTGTACGAATATTTGTAAATAAAAGCACTTTTTCATTCATTAATTCATTCAAAAATTCATTCATTCATTCATTCATTCATTCATACAAAATTATTTGTTTTTTTTTTAATTCCTTCAAAATGGTTTAGAGAGAAGTTGGGAAATTTTTAGTTTTGAATGCTAAAATTAGGAAAACCTATTTTTACCCCGTAAATCCCCCCATAAAACCCTGTTCCCATGACGATTTGCGAACTCGTTTGAATAAAGGTAGGTTTACACATTTCTACCAAATTTAATCAAAATCGGATAAATTTTCCTCGAGTTATCGTGCTAATGGACGACACCCTACTATAATATTATAAGTGAGAAAGTTTGGAAGTATGGATGGATGTTTGTGACAAGTAATCGCGACAAATACTAAACCGACAGGGTTGAAATTTGGTATGATGATAGCTAACATTCCCGATTAACATATAGACATATTCTTATCTCAAAAATCTTTTCAGGCTCCGCCCCCGTGGCTCTGGAGTTTCCCATGTTAACCTAATGAGTATTCATATTTAACCCCTTCGCTTAACGTTTTTAAAAAACAGAAAAAAGCAATCCGTATCCTAGCTGGCATAAAAAGTAGAGTTAGTTGTAAGACCTTTTTTCCTGAATACAAAATTCTCACTTTACCAAGTGTGTACATTTTGCAGAATATCATTTTTGTAAAAACAAATATTGAACAATTCTCATCTCGCTCATTAACTCACAATCATTACACCAGACTAAGGAATAATTTAGAGTTACCATCATTAAGACTGGCCTCAACACAGCGCAGCTATAAATATTTACAACTTAAACTTTTCAATGCCCTCCCTGAAAATGTACGCAACTTGCCTATTAAGTCACTGAAAAATGTATTGACCGATTTTTTGAACAGAAAGGTTATCTACTCTATCGAGGAATTTTTATCTTTCAAACATGATGATTTTCTGTAAAATTCTAATTGTTAAGTAGGGTATTGTTTCTAAAGTATGTAATAATGGTTTCATGAACTGTGATATAATAGTCTTTCATAATAATGTTATTTCTGTGAACTTTATTTAAAAATTTATTGTTATTTAGTTTTAAGCTGTATCTCTCTGCCAATTTTAGCCTTGTAATTATTTTGTTATAGGCACTTACCCAACTTGTTTGCTTAACTATAAACAGTATTATTATCATCATTATCAATACATCTCAAATACTTTTGTACAAAAACCCAGTATTATTAGTTTATTAGTATAGCATGTTCATCTATTTACACTTGACTCTGTACATTGTACTTTGAATTGTATATTATCTCCATTGACCTGGCCTATTGTATGACATGTATACTTAATGGCAATAAACTATTTGAATTTGAATTTGAATTTGAATTTAAAGCGACGGCGGTGCTCCTGCGAGCCATTGTGTGAAGCGACGGCGAATCGCCGTCCGCCATTAAAACCATTGAGGAGGCTGATGACCCCAGTTTTATTGAAAACATTTCTTTTCAAGTACCTGAGTATAGTAGAGGTACAACTATTGGTAGATCAAAGGGAAGGGGAAGACATAGAGGCAGGCCTAAAGGAAAAAATCCTAGTTTAGTGCTACCTAAGCCTACTAAGCTGTCCAAGGGCCAACCTAAAACAGCTGCAAAAAGAAAAAGAAAAAAACAAGGTTGGAAATGGACCAACACCATAGAAGATAATAGTATTTTCAAAATACCTTTTACAGGCTGCCCTGGTGTCAGGGCAAGCTTAGCCAGAAATTTAGGTCCTTCTCCATCTGAAGTTGAAGTATTCAACACGTTTGTCGAGGATGATTTTTGGCAACATGTTGCTACAGATACGAACAAATACGCCAAAGAGACGATTGAAAAAAATAATGCAAGTGGTAAAGATAAACAGTAACTCTCTGAATGGTTTGAAACAACTCCTGATGAAATGACATGTTTTTACAGTCTATGTATTTTGATATCACTTGTGAAGAAAAGGACCATTCAATCGTATTGGGCCCCTACTGCTACTACTGAGACTCCATTTTTTTTTAGAAAAGTTATGCCTTTACGTAGGTTTTGCTCTTATCAACAATGTTTCATATTTGTGATGATAAAAATAAGCCCCAGAATGACAAACTGTGGAAACTGAGGTATGTCATTGATTATATGAATCAAAAGTTTTCTCGGTTATATTTGGCCGATGAAAATATTGCAGTAGACGAAAGCTTGATGAAATTTCGTGGGAGGTTGGGGTACCTATGTGCAATTCAACCCCAAGAAAAGAGCCAGGTTCGGGATCAAATTTTACAAATGTTGTGAGTTGAGCAGTGGATACTGTTCAAAATTTAAAATATACACCGGGGCTGAAGTGAAACAAGGTAAAACAGTGGAAGAAGGGGGTGGAGACACTGCTGAGGAGGAAAAACTTTTGTTGAGCAAGGCCATAGTGATTGAAATGGCCAAGGAATGTTCCGGTAATGGTCATAACATCACAATTGACAACTGGTACTCCTCACCTCTCCTCTACTATAGATTGAAACATATTGGTTTCAATGTGATTGGGACGGTGAACTCGTGGAGGACAAATATGCCTGACAGTTTCAAAAGTGAAAAACTTGATGTCGGTGAGTATGAAGTTGGGTTTAGCTGTGACATGATGGCTCTAAGATGACAGGACAAGAAAGAAGTGTGTCTCTTGTCTACTTTCCACAGTAAGGGGGACAAAAAAAACAACTGGAAAGAGAGACAGAGTCAGCGGAGAGGTCAAAGGAATCAAAGAAATGGATTGACTCAGGGTAGCGTCTTAGCCCCAGCTCTTTATAACATATACACTAACGACCAACCGTTGCCAAACGCTACACGTCAGTAAATATATGCCGATGATACAATCGTTACTTTCATTTGGCTTTATCGTATGGAGCGGAGCTTTTTCCACTGTTTTAGAACCATTATTTGTCCTTCAGAAATTGTTAGTCAAAGTTTGTTTAAATTTCAATAAACCTATTCGTTACCCCACACTAATTTACTATTTCGTGAAGTTTCCTTGCTTAGTGTAAGACAGTTGTTCATCAAGTTTCTTTCAATTCATATTTCAAGAACTTCGATTCTTAATTTTTACAATAAATCACATTCTTATAGAGCCCGATATGCACAGAATGTAGGAATAACTGCCTCATATTTATCAAGTTCTAACTTAATGACAAATTCCTTGTAAGAAGTTTTATATCGTAATATTAACTCCCGCTGTAATTCTTATCAGTTGTTTTACTCTCCATTGATTATTATTTTCTAGAAATGCATCACTAGTCGGTTAGTAGAGGGGGGGTTGTAGAAAAATCAGAACACCTTATCTAACCAGAGTACAGGAAGATTTGACCCTACTTCATTTTCCTCCGCATCTATTACTTAACTACTGTTTCATTCCCTCCGTATTCCATTCCCTCAAAATTACCTAAATTCAGTCATTAAACTTCAGCCATACAAAAATCACATTCCATTCATAAATATTCCACTGAACATTCCTATTCTTGTCTTTCCAATACAAAATATCCACTCATAGCGACTGAGCCTACGCACAGGCTCCCAAGCCCATGTAGACTTATTTCCCAAATTTTTAAATTGAGCATTGCTTTGTGCATTATCATATGTTCTATGATGATCAAAACATTACAAATTTTTCCCTCCAAATTATTTAAAGAAATTTGTCAATTTTCAGTTTGTTATTAGCTCTGTGATATGTTTTTTATTTTACTAAACAGTTATTTTGAAATTGGAATTATGTGAATTACCTTTAACTTTAAGAAGAATGGAAAGATATGAGAGGTAAATTTTATCCTAACCTATAAACAATCTAGTAAGAACAAACATTAAGAAAATATTGTTGATATTAAGAATTTTTCTTTTAATTCGTCTTTGTGTATTGGATTCCTTGTATTCTTGTGAAGCTAGAGAGATTTCCGTAGTAATTTCCGTAGTATGAACTGTGTGATGATGGTATTTAATTTTAATCAACAGTCAATACATTATGACATTAGTTTAGAAAGGATTTTGTACGGAAAACACAAACGAATTTAGAAACAAATTCATAAAACTAAATACAGAAATGTTAATTACACATTTGCAATACTAATGACTTTAATACTCCTTTGTGGGGATGTTGAATCAAACCCCGGACCAAGGCAAGACCCTAATTCTGATTGTTCAACAGTTAGAGAGGCAAGACCTGACCCTCCAAGCACATCCACTGGTTTATATAAGACAACGATGGGCAGAGACGAGAGATACATGAGACCTTGTTTTAAGTGGCAAGGTGACGACAGCAGTTTTTCAAGTGAGTCACAGTGCCCTGAAGAAGATGTACCTTTATCAGAAGTAAATGTGACACCAGAATTTACAGATGCTATGTCAGAAAGGTCACAATTATCTGTCGAACCTTATCCTTTGCCTCTGTTTGACATAGATTGATATGATTTTTGTCCCAAATGTAAAAAAAATATACTAAAAGAGCCATAAAAATTCATATTAAAAATTGTAAAGGCACTGGTAAAGCTGAAGATTAAGTAACAAGTACTGACAGTCCATACAATGATAATGCAATTAAAATTAAAAAGAATAAGAGAAGCTATTTCATCAACAAACCAATCCCAACTAAAACACCTTGTCCTCTTAAAAAATTCTGAAACATTATATCAACCAAAGCTTTTACAGTTGGATAATTTGAATGAATGTAAAGATTTAGTAGAATCTTTCAACATAAATAATTCTATAGAAGAACACCAAATTACCTCAGATTGGAAGTCCCGTTGGAAAAAAATCATACATCTCAATAGATTACAATACGACCTACCATGTGGCTCTATAGGTGACAGATTTGTGAAAATGTTAGCTGAAGAAATTTTACTTTTAGCAAATGGTCAAGAATTTTCCGAGCGATTCATATGTTTCATTGCTGTTATATTACAAAAAGAAAATATGGTAAGACAGGCGATATTAGAAAATTAATTGAAAGAAGACTTGATAAGTGGACTAATAATGCTATGATGAATTAATAGATGAAGCAATTGGATGTAATAGGTCCCTAAAATCAAAGAATAAAGCCGAAAATAATGATAATGAAGAGTTCATTAAAACTAAATTCAATGGATTGTTTTAAAGAGGAAAAATAAAAGAAGCATCTCAGATTATTAATCAAGACAATAAAGGAGGCATATTAAGTCCTGATACTATAATAGATGGTGATAGACGCACAGTATTTGATATATTGAAAGAAAAACATCCAAATGGCACAATGCCTCATCCGGATTTGTTAAGACTACCTAGCCACATGAAAGAAATGCCTAGATTAGAGTCAGTTGAAATCACAGCTGAACATGTAGAAAAAGTTGCAAGAAAATTGCATGGAAGTGGAGGGCCAGGCGGGAGTACTTCTGAACAATGGACAGATTTTTTACTAAGGAATGGTAGAAAAAGTGCTTTTTTAAGAGCGTCAATTGCTGAATTAGCAATGAAGTTAAATGAGGAAATCATACCTTGGTCAAAAATTCAATCTCTTATGGCTAATCGGTTGGTTGCAATTGACAAATGCCCTGGTGTTAGACCGGTGGGTATACTGTAGGAGAAGTGCTCCGCCGTATCTTAGCAAAATGCATAATTCTTGCAGCTGGTGATGAAGTTATTGAAATATGTTTCACTGATCAACTCTGTGTAGGGTTAAAAGCAGGAATTGAAGGTGCAATACATTTCATGAGAGACCAATATGAAGAAAAACGTCAAACTGAAGAAGACAGCTGCATGATAATGGTTGATGCTGACAATGCCTTCAACAGGATAAACAGAGTTCATGCGTTTTGGCAGGCAAGAATTAAATGGCCAAGGGCTGCACGACTCATTTTCAACACATACCAGAGTAAGGCTGCACTAATTATGCCAGGAAGTAAAAAACAACTGTATAGCAGAGAAGGCGTTACTCAGGGAGACCCTTTATCCATGATATTATATGGATCAGCCACTTTGCCGTTAATTAATGAATTAAAAACCATCACAGATACAAACCAAGTATGGTATGCGGATGACTCATCATGTCAAGGAAAACTTTATAATGTGATAAAATGGTGGGAGAAATTACAAGAAATTGGGCCTAAAGATGGTTACTACCCACAAGCTCACAAAACCCGTTTGATTGTTGGATCTGAACCATCAACATTAGACCTATCCAACATATCAGGATTAAAGATTGTTACTGGGAGTAGTTATTTAGGAGGATTTATTGGATGTGACAAAACTGAAAAAGAAGTCTTTATTAAAAAGAAGGTAGAAAAGTGGAATTGTCATTTGGTAAGTCTGGGGAATGAATGTAGCTAAAAAATACCCACAATCTGCACACACTGTTGCCACAAAATCCATACAAGCTAAATGGAATTTCTTTCAAAGAGTTGTTGAAAGTGAAGACATTAATTTTCATCCAATAAAAAACTCAATAGAACAAAACCTATTTCCTGCTTTATTTGGCTCTCACCTAAACCAAGATGAACAAAAAATATTACATCTGCAAATAAAAAATGGAGGAATTGGTTTAGTTGACCCTACCGCTCAGGGAAAAGCATTGTTCCGAGCTTCAAAGAGATGTTGTAAATTCATCATAGACTCCCTAAAACTAAGAGGAAAATAAGTATCCAAGAACATGAAGAACATTTGATTATCACAAAAAAGGACTTGAAAGAGGAGAGAAGATTAGAACAAGAAAACATTTTGAAATCGACTATTCAAAATCTTCCTCTAAAACAACAAAAAATTATCTTGCAAGGAGCAAATACTAAAGCAAAACACGGTGGATGGCTGTCATGCATTCCTCTGAAAAAACTTAACTTAGATCTTTCTCCACTGGAGTTCAGAGATGTTCTTGCATTAAGATATGGGAAAACTCCTATACACCTCCCCTCTTCATGTGATGGCTGTGGCAAAAACTTCAATATGGAACATACCCTTAACTGTCGCACAGGTGGTTTGATAATAAGAAGACATAATGAGGTAAGGGATACCCTTGGAAGCTTGATGGAGCTAGCATGGGGAAACTGTGTTCGAGAACCAATGATCTCTGAGCAAGGGTCATTTGATACTGCAGCGTTAAAAGCAGACTTGGCTTGTAGGGGTGTATGGGAGGTTCAGACGGAAGCATTATTCGATGTACGTGTCGCTGACACTGATGCTCCGTCGTACTTGAACCTCCTATACAAAAAAGTGTTGGTGAATGCAGAAAGAGAGAAGAAGAGGAAATATTTAACAATAACAGAAACCAGAAATGCATCTTTTACCCCACTAGTCACGTCTGTGGACGGAATGCTGGGCAAAGAGTTTCAGACCTTGCTCAGAGCAATGGCAGAATGCCTAACAGAAAAATGGAAGAAACCTTACAGTTTAGTGATGAACTGGATAGGTGTAAAAACCATCTGTGCGACGTTAAGGGCCAGCAGCATGTGTCTAAGGAGGACAAGGAAGAAGTGGAGGACCCTTAGAGAGTTTGAAGATGGGACTGGAGTAACAGTTATTTATTAATTTAAATATATTTAAATGTTTTATTATTTTTAATGTCAAAATTGTACTATAACTTATTATATTAAAGTGTTTTGGATCTTAAAAAAAAATAATTCTAGTTTATAAGATTTTTATTTTTTTATATTGGTAAAGTTGGTAAGGTTCACTGGAAATGGATATTCATGAATTCAATTGTATCACTTTTTGTTGGAAATAAACTTTATTTTGATTTTCGATTTGATTATTCATCACATTAAAACTTTTTTTGGGTTCAGGGAGACCCAAAATAGATATTTCCACCCAAAACTCAAACTCAATTTTTTTAACAACATCAATACTTTCTCCAAGATTTACTGAAACGGTAAAAAATAATAGTTTAAAAATTAATGCCAGTAAATTTCTTGTGTTTTATGTTACAGAATCGATGGAGCAAAATGTTATCACAACAGCTGACTGAAAGTTCACTGGCAGGTTCAACACCTGGACTTTGTGAACCGGAACTGGTCAACATCAAATCAGATCTGGACAGAATCAAACAAGAACCTGAGCCTGACCTGAGCTACCTTCTGAGTCAGGTAGAGGTGAAAATCAAGACTGAACCTCCAGACGATTATTGACAAAATTTTAGTTTATCGAATCTTATATTCAAGGAACCAAAGATTTCATTTCCTTATGAGTGTATTCATAGACGCAGACTGCTCCTCCAGGGGCAGTCTGCTCCACTTCTAGGGAAATAGTAACATTAAATTACCATAAAGACAAGAGGAGAGCGTAATCAGCTATCTATATCTGATGCTGGGAAAACCCAACTTAAGGATTAAAGAACATAAATCATTTAGCTAAAGGATCAACTATTGTATTAATAAAGAGGTATCGGCGGATAAACTCTTAAAAAGTCATTCCTTGGTATCAGGAAATATAATTTACAACTCTTTTTGGAAAATACAAACTTTTTGAGTCCGTCTAATCCAAACTAATAAGACCGAACACTGTTTGGATTGGCCGAAATAATTTAAATAAGGTTGAACCTCAATTACTCCTACAGTACAGTAGAACCCTGGGTGATTTGGGAGAGGGAGATCACGAATAATCAAAACCAGGATAAATCCAACATGGAAAAAACATATAACAAAACAAACAACTCAAAAACCGACAATTTAATACTCTGTAAATAGACATTAATGTCATTCATCATTAGCGTTTTTACATAAATAAAATAACAATATTGCGCAATCATAAATATTGTGTTATAGTCTAGTTTATTTCCATTTTAAAACTCAAGACTAATTCCAAACTTTTCAAGACTAGTTTTTTCAACAATTTGTGATGTGTCAATACCAAAATGTATAGGTTCTCAATTCTTGAGACTATTAAAAATTTGTATAGTTTTACAAAATTTTCAAAATAATTTGGTTATACTACACCAACTCCTGTCTTTATGTCATAAAGTTATTAAGATAATGGGGTTTTAACAATTAAAGAAAAAAATGAAGCTATGAAAAGTTCTATCCAGCCAATGGGTTTTAAAACTCTTCTTAACACATTAAATAACTACCATATCAAGGGTAAATGAAGATCTAACGACGAAAAGAATATTTTATTATAACTAGAGGTGTGCCAGCCTGATATTTTCATTCAAGCCAAACTAGCGGTAATCATCCCATAGTACCATACAGCGTATCATCTGCAATCATGGTAGACTTCTGGGATTACTGCAACGTAAATTCACAAATATTTCCCACCTGTCATGTGGACATCATCATCACGCTGGGCGCTAGTGTCAACAAAGTTTTGTTTATATTATTTTAGGGTTAATTTATTGATTTGTGCTTTACTGTTTGGTTATATAACTAGGGGACAAGTTATTGTTTATGATTAGATCGGACTACAGTATTTGGCTAAACGAGGTTTTAAATTACTGTAATAACAAGAAACAAATTCTAAACAAAACACGACCTCTACATAAACCGTACAGAACAATAAAATCGTCTTCAGCAAAAAACACCATATGGAAGGTTTCCATAAGGATGAGAAATCTACTAAGGGAATATGTTTTATCTATGATATAACTATGGGCCTATTTATTTTCTATCCCAGTTTCAAGAACATATATTAGTATTAGATTTACAACAGACAACAACAGCAAAGGTAAATATAATAATTTGCCGAAACAGTTGAATATACAGCAAAATCCATTTTAACACACTAGGATTAAGAAATATAATTTTAAAACATTTCTAGGTATTTAGTCTTGTAAAATATATATTTTTACATCAGGGGAAATTATTTACAAAAATTTCTGGAACTTGTTTGAATTAAGCGGACATTCGTATTACCCGTGTTCTGCGGGACCGTTCGAGTGTAGTTACATTTTAATGTAGGTACTTTCAATAATTTAATTTAATATTTATTAGAATTAAAATTCTAAATATAAATTATCTGTAATCGGCGATGATGTAAAATAGGTTAATTTTTTTTAATTGTCAAACTTTTATGTCAATATTAGTTTACTATGGTGTTATGTAATTTGACTTGAGTGATTTTCTAGTCGATATATTTACTTGATTCATGTGCTTTGTAAACAATCTCTAGTCCAGTTATTTTGTTGTACTTAATAAAGTGAAAGTAAACCATGTTCAAATTAATTTATTTTAAATACAATACAATTGTTTTAAGTAAAATGTTTGCTTTTCATGAACCTTGTTTAGATAAGTTGCTTGATAACTCCACCAAAATGTTTCAAAATGATAAGTGACTTGGGCATTTGTTGCAAATACACAGTATTGGATTACATTCTATTAATCTGCTTCGTTATTTACATTTTTATATTCTACTGTCTACTTAGGCAATATATGTACAAGATTTATATATAGCCTACAACAGTGGTTCCCAATCTATTGGTCGCAACCCAATAGTGGGTCGTGGAAGCAATTTTGGTGGGTGGCGGGAGGAGAAAATGTGTGGGTGGTACATTGAAAATGTTTTTTTCTTGGGGACTCTTAATTTGCATTACTGAAACTGGAATTAACAGTTTAGTGAGCACCAGAATAGTACCGAGCGGGAAGCAAGAGTCACGGCTGTACATTATAACATTCACAGTTTATTGTGTGTTTTAGCTTAATAATAGGCTACTAGGAATTTTTAACAACAATTGTTTGGGAATTATTTATTCTCAATTTAATGTGTGGATTTGAATACTTTATTAGGACTTTTTGGGTGTGAATAAAGCTCTAATAATGTGACAATGTGACCAATAATAATTTTCTCTCAAGTTTTTGTAAGATCATGATGTTACCACAGACGAGGACGATGCTTACGAAGTGACCGTGGATCGTTGGAGATGATCAGGTTAATGCCGCAATTACAAGATATAGTTATGAATGAGAATGAGATTTTTATTTACCAGTTAATATTCCATACCAGCATACATTGGCACGTCAAATTAGTCATAACATAACATTAATTAAAATCTAGTGGAGTCAGTGTTCTTGACATATAATCTTCTATCGAGTATAATGGCTGATTACAAAGAAAGTTATTTATTTTAATCTTGAAATCCTTATCACTAAGTAATCTTATGGCTATTGGTAACTTGTTATAAAATTTACTGCTTAAAATTAATGGTTTTTTATTAGTTTTAGCAAGTCTAACATAAGGAAGATTTATATTAAATTTATGACGAGTATTATGGCAGTGTATATCTCTCCTATAATCTAACTTATCTAATTGTGGTCTTAAATATAACAGGCATTGCTTAATAAATAGAGAAAACAGTATTAATATTTAGTATTCTTTAAAAAAATCAGTGCAATCATGGTGCCTATCTACAGCAGCTATTACCCTAATTGCCCTTTGCTGCAAGTTGAAAATTTCTTTTGCATGAGCAGAAGACCCCCAAACAAGTAACCCATAGCTTAAATGGCTATGAAAAAAGTCCATAGTATGCCTGTATGAGAGAAGGCCGTTCTAGTTCGCCACATAATTGTTTAAGAGCAAATATACTTGAACTCAGTTTATTTTTTAAAACTATAACATGGTCATGCCAGGTCAAAGTAGAATCAAAAGTTAATCCTAAAAATTTTGAATTTCTCTCATCCATTGGCGTACTATGTACTTCACGAAGGTTAAACAAAACAGTTTTTGTCTTATCATTATTCAGAACAAGATTATTAGAAATTAACCAGTTTTCAGCCAGCTTCAGATTATGCATAGAGTCAACAAAAATTTGTTCATGATCTGCATGTCTAGTAATGGTGGTTGTGTCGTCGGCATATAAGGGATATTAACACTTAAATCATTAACTACTACCAAAAACAACAGAGGCCCAAGCACAGATCCTTGGGGAACTCCACAAAATACAGGCTTAAGAGATGATGCATCTTCTCCCAAAACTACGCAAGACAAATATAAAAAAAAATTAACTATACGGTTTTTTCCTCCTATATATTTTTTACTTCCCATTTAAATTAATCTTTTCGCAACTCGAGTCTACGCACAGGCCCTGCCTATGTAGACTTTTTCCTTTCCTATAGAATGTATTTTTTTTACACTTTTATTCACCTATTTCTACAGTATATAATTTTTGTTTTGTTATCTAGTTAGTAATGTTTTGCTGTATCATATTTAAGTAAAGAAAAAAATACAATGTACTTATCTGTAAATAATTAATGGGAAATAAAATATTATTTCATTTCATTATTTCATTTCATTTACATATTGTGTTCTGTTTGACAACTAAGATCTAAATAAATCTAACACTTTACCTTTAATGTTATAATATTCTAATTTTTTTACCAAAATTTCATGGGATACTCGATCGAATGCTTTACTGAGATCACAGAATGTAATTGCAGCAAAATCCTTATTTTCATAACAGTCGAGAATTTCATCAACCAAGGAAGTAATGGCATGTGTCGTTGAAAGCCCTTTACGAAATCCAAAATGTTCTGTACAAAGGAGTTGATTTGATTCTAAGTATTGCATTAACTGTTTACCAATAACTATTTCAAGAACTTTAGACAGAACAGGAACAATTTGGCAACAGGCCTATAGTTACCTATTTCATCTTTTTTCCTTTTTCGGAAATAGGATGAACTTTACTTATTTTAATGATATCAGGAAAAACACCTTGAGCCATACAGTTGTTAATCAAAATTGTTAATGGGGTTACTAAGTAAGGTATGGTCTCCTTGAGAGCATTTGTCATTCCAAAATGACCCATGCTTTTTTTTGGAGCTAACTGTTTTACTACATCTAAAACATCATTTTCCGTCACATATTTAAAAACTAAATCTCTAACACTATCAGGTACTACTTTTTCCTTAAATAATGAGTAAAGTTACAACAATTACTTATTCCTACATTTTGACTAGAATTTACATTATCACAGGCAGTATTCACAAAATATTCATTTAATTCATCTGACTTAAAATAATTATCTACTCTACATTTGCTTGACTTATTTTTATGTTTATTTACAATATTCCATAAAGCTTTTGTTTTATTTTTGGCGTTTTCTATGGCATAGCATTTTCCCTTTTTTGGCATTTTTAATCTTACATTTATACACATTTTTAAGTTTTCTGTACTCATTTCTATACCAAACAACATTTGTGTCTTTATATAAATGGTAGAGAGAATCCAATCTTTCTTTAAGTTTTTGTAGCTCTGAATTATACCAAGAACATTTGTTAAAGGTCTTCTTTTTCCTTTGACATTTTTTACATGTTTTACAA
Organism: Macrosteles quadrilineatus; assembly: GCF_028750875.1. NCBI lineage: Eukaryota > Metazoa > Arthropoda > Insecta > Hemiptera > Cicadellidae > Macrosteles > Macrosteles quadrilineatus. Next base: position 19,897,649 of record NW_026542594.1, read on the forward strand.
AACAAAGGTTAAAATAAAAACACAAAATATTTACAAAACTACTAAATGCTAAGTTAATGTCGTTAATGTAAAAAACCTCTTTCCAATTTTCTTTTCTTAAATAATACTTGAATTCTCTTATACCGTGTAGTCCTATTCCGCCCGTAACCTAATTAGTCCTAGTTCGCCCACGGTCCCAGATTGACCCTTATAATCCTCAGCTCTACCTGCGTCAGGAGTCCTATTCCATCCACGGAGGACCCCACCCACCCCCAACTATGTAAAAGCCCTCCCCTACCCATCACCCGGTTATCCACCTTCGACTAATATTTGTTTGACAAATCAAGCAAATTTCCTTTATAGTATTAATGCAAAGTTTAAACACAAAGATATCTTTAAAATATTTATAAAATTTACTGTCCATGTACTGTTAGTTACTGTATGTTTGTCTCCCTATCCAAAATGTGCATATAAGCAATTTAATTATTTAAAATATTGCGCTTAACGTCAAACAGAAACATATGATAACACTGCAATCCAAGACATGGCCAAACAAAGGCCACTAGTTAGCTGCTCCTAGTGTTAAATACCCATCTGCAACTGCACACCTTTGAGTTTTCTTTATTATACAATTCAAATAATTCGCCTATTGGAATGGTTAATGATGATTGGAGTGTCGAATCAAACTCGATCACCATTTGCCATCTTTTGTGTATATTTATCGTCTGGTGAGATAACAGTATAAGAGCACAAATATATGTTTTAAGTGTTATTAGACGTATTTTTTTATTACTTTTCGTATACAATGTAATATACTGTAGTAGTTTACGCAAGGAATACGTTGAGATAGTGTCGTTTACTTTATTTACGCGAGTTGCATACACTACTTTACCTACGACAATATTTTAATTACTTATACCACTATTCACAACTTCTAAGAGAGGTTATGTTTTCGTTTAAGTTATAAAATCTCATTGCCACTGACAGTGATGCAACGAACCATTGTACCAATGCTGTTTTGTAAATAAACAATGCTGTTAAGAGAATCTTTCCAATTCTAAGAATTGCACTGAAATGGTTAGCTTAAAAACAGTCGTTCGTATTAGTTTATAGTATCGTATTAATTGTTGTAATTTTATAATAAGGAGTAGAAAGTAAGTCATTACATATTTGAGACCATTTTTTAAGTTTGGGATTTATCAAGCACTTTAAATGGTCGAGATTATGCATAGACCCACCTTCACTAGTGTTTTGAACGTTACTCTTCGCCACACCACAAAGAATAATTATTTTCTTCATTAATAAGATTTTTTATCTTCTTCATCAAGGCATAACCAGTTTGTTGGTTATGCCTAGAATAAAAAGTTAATACTTACTTTCACCACAGACAAGGGAAACTTTTATTTCCTTAGTCAATGCTTTCACATAGTAAACATTCTTATGCCGTAGTAAACAATGTAATGAAGAGTTTTCGCAGGTGATAAACATGTAACGATAACAGGTGATTTCACAGTATTGTTGCGAAATAGTATATATATTACGTTACTATAGTAGTCCTAAAAATAAGTGTTTACCGGACCAGTGTGGTCGTTCCCGTGCGAGACGAAGTCTAGCAAGGGATTACCATACGATTCCGGTACACACATTTTGGACAAGTTACACACATTTTGGACAAGTTACGTACAATACTTAACGCCATACTACTAAATCTGTACGAATCCTTATAAATTTCCACAAACTAAAGGACTAAAAATCCATAGTCATAGCTTCTAAGAGAGGTTATGTTTTTGTTTATAAACAGTTATTGCCACCTAAATACAGTATAATCAGCTGATTGGTGTCCGGTAAAACTCATTACAGTATAGTAGTTCGCAATAAAACCCCATTTGAATAAGCTGGTGGCAAACAGCTGTTTTCTGGACTAAATCCTTGGGTGGTAAGTTCGTTAAAAAATGTAGTGTGGCGTAAAATATATAAATAAATAATAAAATAATAAAACTAGACCACCAGATCACTTCACCAGATTTATTCTCGCGTTTTTATAATATCCATACCCGTTGTAAATAAGACTAAGCGCACCTCTATTAGTAGTTGTGTACTCCATCGCGATGTGTAACAGTCAACGTCACATAAAATGGAAATGAGATTTAGCTCTCATCTCCCCAAAAAGAAGCATACCGATGACGAATCCTTAATGACCACCCTCTCTTGGAAAAATGGGAAACTCTGCTATTTCTCCCCTGTTATTTCGCACGGACAACGCTTGGACTTTCCAAGTCAACATCCCTCGCGCTTCATCCACATCCTGTCAACACATCTGGTTATTCATGAGAAAATATTGTCGTAGGTAAAGTAGTGTACGCAACTCGCGTAAATAGAGTAAACGATACTACCTTAACGCAATCCTTGTGTAAACTACTACACATTACATTGTATAAGAAAAGTAAAAAAAATACGTCTAATAACACTTAAAATATATATTTGTGCTCTTATACTGTTATCTCACCAGACGATAATTATACACAAAAGATGGCAAATGGTGATCGAGTTCGATTCGACGCTCCAATCATCATTAACCATTCCAATAGGCGAATTATTTGAATTGTATAATAAAGAAAACTCAAAGGTGTGCAGTTGCAGATGGGTATTTAACACTAGGAGCAGCTAACTAGTGGCCTTTGTTTGGCCATGTCTTGGATTGCAGTGTTATCATATGTTTCTGTTTGACGTTAAGCGCAATATTATAATAATTAAATTGCTTATTTGCACATTTTGGATAGACAAACATACAGTAACTAACAGTACATGGACAGTAAATTTTATAAATATTTTACAGATATCTTTGTGTTTAAACTTTACATTAATACTATAAAGGAAATTCCCTTGATTTGTCAAACAAATATTTGAAGCTTAAATAACCGTGTAGTCGAAGGTGGATAACCGGGTGATGGGTAGGGGAGGGCTTTTACATAGTTGGGGGTGGGTGGGGTCCTCCGTGGATGGAATAGGACTCCTGACGCAGGTAGAGCTGAGGATTATAAGGGTTAATCTGGGACCGTGTGCGAACTGGGACTAATTAGGTTACGGGCGAAATAAAACTCGAGCGGAATAGGACATAACTTCTTATACCAGCCTCAGATATTTTTGTGACTGTTTTACCTTTATATACAGGAAAGTAATCCTTCCCTTCCACCCTATAATTATAAGTAAAAACTTGAGCAAGGTGATCACTAACATGTTTATTAAGCACAGAGGCTGTATAATTATTTTCTAATGAGGTGAATATGTTGTCCAAACAATTATTACCTCGCGTAGGCTCATGAATTGTCATATGCAACCCATACATACTAAAAAGGTTTAAAAGGTTTACAGAGTCACTATCATCATTACTAAGAAAATTAATGTTAAAGTCGCCACATACAATTGACTGTTTTTTCTGCCGATTGATTTGGCTTAGTAACTTTTCTAAGATGCTAAAAAAATTTGGACATTTCCATTAGGACTACGGTATATGGTTACTAGCAATAAATTCATGTTTATTATTTCAACAGCTGCTATTTCACAGTCTAAATCAACAGATAATTTATTCATATCATCCATTACTTTGATACATGATGGGTCATAGCGAGAAAAAATTGCTGTGCCCCCATGAATTCTAGAAGTTCGGCAATAGCTAGTGACATGATGAAGGTCGCTAATTGAACATATGTTGATTTCGTTAACTTTTACCAGTGTTCAGTTACACAGAGAAAATCTAAATTCATTTCTTTTGCAATCAATTCCAATGTATTGACTTTATTCAGAAGGCTTTGACAATTTTGGTGATAAATTGTTACAGTGTTTTTTGTGTGAACATTATTATAATTTTTATTACCTGTAAAACTATTTTTTTTTTATTGTTTGTAGTTCTTATTCATTAAACCATTCTCACATTTACTGGACTTACTTAAGCTAATTTCATCACAACTAGTAAAATTTATTACATCTATGGGTGGGTCAGAGGGTCTGGTTGTTGTCGATGAACCGTTGAAGCCGGTGGGGTGGAGTTTCCCGACAGCAACTCTGTTCCTGGAGGAGGTGGTTGACTCATATCTCCTGGTCTCTGAGGGCATCTTGACATCACTGGTACAGACACACCAGGCTCTTCTGTGTTAGATTGTCTTACTAATGGTTCCAGCAGGGTTTCCTCCTCACAGCAAATCAGACTGGACCAAAGTACTGCCCTTTGTCCTTCTCGGAATAAGATCTGCTTTCAAGGAGGACATCTCTGCTTCATCGGCTGAACTGGTGTTTGGAGAACCACTACGTCTTCCGGGAGAGTTTTTCGTAATACCTTCCCACGAGAGCAACGAGCCACAAGAATTGGTATCAGGGCTGCGTAAGCATATGAATCAACTAAGACCTACACCCGCATCACGCCACATTAAACCAGGGTCGTTTGTGTTCAAGAACCTCTGTACTTGTGACTTTGTATTTCTTCGACAGGACTGTTTAAGGAAATCTTTACAGGTCCCATATTCTGGTCCTTACAAGGTCATATGCCGTGAAGAAAAGACAATTACCATCATTGTAAGAGGCCAAGAAACTAAGGTATCTTTGGACAGGGTCAAACCAGCCTATAATGTTGCCGATGAAAATCCTATTCCTGAGCCCATGAAACGTTTGGTGCCGGCTGGACAAACGGAGGAAACCTCAAACCTACCACCATCTTGTCAAACTCCATCTCCGAAGTCTTATACAACTTGTTCTGGAAGACAAATCCGACCACGGGTTACTTTTCAAAATGATGTATAGATTCCTTTTCTCCGTGGGGGGCTGTTGTAGCGTCAGCTGATGACGTTGTCATAGCAACGCATTATGATTTAGTCTGGTTTTTGTTTCAGGATTGTACACAAAATTTAACTCTTTTTATTAAAATACTTTTCTATTACTTATTTGGTCGTAATTTATTTGATGTGCACAAACAACCACGACCAAAATTAGTCCAGCCCAAAACTACTAATACATCTTTCTCTGTCAGCTTCTCACCCCTCAGGTTTGCTGGGTTAAGAACAAGCTTCGCCCCCCCACCAGGAGCTACAAAGGCCACCGTTTCGTGGGACTAAAGAATATTATTTATGTTCCGAGATAGCTCACGTCCATGACTATCAGCACACACCAACATCCTATAATCAGCCTTTTTTGGATTATCTTCTGCTTTTTTGTAGGGCTGATTCGAATGGGAATCTTTGAAAGCTGTCAGTTTAGATGATGTTTTCCTTCCAGAAATCTTTTTCTTCACAGGCTTACTAATAAACTTATTGGTGACTTCAGGTGCAGATGAAGAGTTAGGTCCAATAGCACAAATATCGCTCCTGTCATCGTTTTGTGCTACATCAGCATCAGGTGCTGTAAGAATATCAAAACGATTGCTACATGGAATATTAAATGATAGACTTTCATTTTGAGTTAGACTTGGCCTTTGTAATACCCTCCCATCATTACTCTGAACATTTTCTTAAACTGGGTAATAGTGCAAACACAGATTAGAGTTCTGAGAATGGAGATTTGATACCTCACTTTCTAGGGTATTTTTATCTTGCTCTAACACTTTAATAATAGCATTAAGATTTTTTACTTCCTGTTTTTTTAGATTTAATTCTTGTAGAATAATTTGTGTTTGATAGTCTTTAGATATAGGTTTAGTTTCAGTACATTTGCTCGATTCATCATGTATTATAAGCTCTTCCCTAAGCTGAAGCTCGGCTCTTAGCTTTCTCTCAAGAGTTTTAATCAGTGGATTTTTTTCCTCTATTCTCTCATTGTGAGTTGAAGTCATTGTTCTTATGTAAACTTCTTTTTGCGGCAACTTATCTTCAAGTTCCATTTCAAAGAGAGACTTTTTATTCTTCATTTCAACTGTTGTTTCAAGTTTTCATTTTCTTGGAGGATAGCGCCATCAATTTCTGCAGCGAGGGAAAGGTTTAATTCGGATTCAACAAACTCATTTTCCACATTGATATTAGATGTTTCAGTAGCCAAACCGTTTATACATGAAGGACAATTCCATTTACCTAATTCTAATTTGGACATCGTTTTTACATCAGAGTATTTCAAATTTATGCATCTGAAGTGGATCCATTTACCACAGGGACCTGTGCAAAGTATGGCACTACTTTTGGCGTTCTTGTTGCAGACTCCACAGCTGTACACTCTAGGTCTATCCATTATAACACTTAAGGATAACGTTAACGCACTTAATTATAACGTTAGGATTGATTTGGGATAAACGCACGATTTACTAAACAAACTTGTAAACATATAAAACATGTGTTTATACCTCTAGCTTTTTTAAACTCAATTGGGTCGTAAAAAGCGCATTTGTGTGTGAGAGGGCAACCTACTTATAAATTAAGTACAGTGATAGAATATCTGTAGAAAATGCCCAACACATACAGTAGCAGTCAGCTTTAAATTACACAATCATTAGCCACATTAAGTCACTTGTAAATATTAGGCATAAACTTTAGTTCTAAATAGTTTCTCAAAAAAAGTTTTTTTGACTTCATGCCTACTTTTATTACCATCATAATCACATTGTTTATTTAGTTGTATGTTTCTTAGTGGACATGATTATATTAATAAATTTATAATAATAAATAATTATAGTCTATTATTATGTGAGGTTGCAAAAAAGATTCCAAGGTGATGGTGGAAAAGCTAGAAAAATTTGGGATCCGCTGGCCTACAAGATACAAGAACTCCTCACTAAATCTACCAGTGATTATTTTCAATACACTAATGCATTTCACTGGGTACAAAAACAAGCAATTTGTATAAAAATGTCTTTATTCAACAATATGAAATGGATATGTACAATAAATACTACAACAATATACATGATTAAATAACATCCACATGTACGCGAGAAAGTAATATCTAACTATTACTACAGCATCCAATATTATGACTAAGGGGTAATTCACACCTTAATCTGGATTGTGTGAGTACAAATTATGAAAACTACAGTTTTATTCTTTACTGTATCAAATTATAACTAAATTTAATATATTCTTACTGCATCAAGTGATAACTAAATTTAAATATGATGAACATCATTACCTCAGCTTATTAATGTATGAGTACACTCCAGAGTCAACTAGTTTACACAAATATATAACGGAAGACCTCTTTTGAAGTTTTTGCTCTGTTTTACATGAAAACTAACTGACCAGCTGTCTAGTCTTGCACTACCAGAAGTTAGGTGGAAGCAGACCATTGGGAGGAGAAACATCTCCTTCCTTGAGAACCTTCTCCAGGAAGTTCTTTAACCTCACCACTGGACCCCCGCATTCATCTGGTGTGATCTAGATAAAAAAACTTACTTTGATATATGTATATATACAGGGTTCGGTTTATAAAAAATAGGTTGCTGCAACAGGGAGGGTTGAAAAGTGTTTTTTGTGAAATGTTAATATGTAATTTAGTATAAAATAATGAATTTTCCAAATATGATCCAAAATATTTTCATAAACAAGCAAACTACAACAGTTTACTCATTATAGTTACGCAACAATGATGATTTAGTCACCTTTCTGGTTTGGATTTTGTGGTTAATAGTCATTAAGTACGCGAAACAATAGTAACACGGATAAAAAAAACTTTTTTATGAAATAAATATATTATTTATATTAAAATCGTACAAATTAGAGTGCAAATCCTGTGTTTTTGTAATGTGTGGCATTTATTGCCATTTACACTTGATTTGTAGTTGTTTGAGCAAAGTAAAACAAACACAAAATGATATTTTTGATTTTAAGTTAGCCTACATGAAAGTCGATCTAGGCACCATCTAACAAAGGTTGTGCCATTTTTTGGGACGGTAAAAGTATTCTTGAACAGATTTATGAACATCATTTTGTTGTCAAATGTTTTGTGTTCAAACTATTATTGTTAAATATGTAATTTACCGTGAAAAATTATGTATTGTTGTTACGTGTAATTGGTTTATTGCCATTTATACATGATTTGTAAATGTTTGAGCAATGTTAAACTCACTCAACAAAATAAATTAGTTTCAATATCCTTACTAACAGTTTTTAAACAGGCTTCAATGTATTGTTCAATATAGGACCGATTTAGTCATCATTTAGTTATTAATTACACAAAATAATAATTAAATAGCAATTGTATATATGCAAATTTACCGTGCTTATATTATAAATGTATAAATTAGAATAAATATTGCATGCATCAATCACTGTGTGCGTAGTAGGGTAGTATAGTGAGAGACGTGTAGTCGCAAGGCAGCGCCCGAGCGTCGGCGGGTCCCAAATTTTGCTTCCTCTTCTACCTGATTTATTTCCAAAACTACTCATCATTAATTTTTCAAAAAAAATATATGTTATGATTCAACTCAAGCTCTCAAACTTTGCTGCTGACGAAACTCTCCTGACCAAAAAATAAAAAAAATCTAGATCACTTACTTTTTCATGTTCTAATTCATAATTTAATAATTTCTTTGGGTTTTAACGGCTGTTAAAATTACAATAAAATTAATTTTTTATATTCCAACCTTACTGTCAGTGAGAAGCACTAATTTATAGTAGCTGTGCCAAATTTGGTAATTTTAAGTCTACTCTAAGTGTGTCAAATCATCGTACATTTGGAAAAGGTGATCTACCGCTATATGCAGCAGTTGCCGCCACTTGCCCGTATAAGTGGTGGGGGATTGGCTACACTGCCTGCAATGCTTGCTGGATATACGTAGCCCCTCTATTTCTATTCTGTGCTCTCTGCATGAATCCCATTATATTTTTAACACTCTCCTCCGTCACTACAATTAGTGCAATATCAGCTTTTGATAACACAGACGACAATCCAGAAACCACGTCTTTCCGTCATAACCTGATTCAGTTTACTTTCAGTCCTGCCCGCGGCAATATACGGGACCGCGCCGAACTTGGACAACGACACACGCGGACAACGTTAAAGTTGGACAGATTAAGTTTCCAGGGTTGTCGTTTGCGTGCAACGTTACCCTTGGACACATTTGAATGTGTCCAGATTCGTCGTGTCGTGCAACGCCACCCCTGGACAACTTAAAAACTTGTCCAGGTTCGTCGTTTGCATGCAACGTTAAACTTGGACACATTTGAATGTGTCCAGATTCGTCGTGTCGTGCAACGCCACCCCTGGACAACTTATAAATGTGTCCAGGTTCGTCGTTTGCGTGCAACGTTAAGCTTGGACACATTTGAATGTGTCCAGTTTCGTCGTGTCGTGCAACGACGAATCTGGACATTTGTCTTAAGTCTCTTGTTTTGGGACCTGACTGTACATTCTACCTGTCAAAGTCCATTGTTTGGGATTTCGACCAAGGCCCCACTAGAAAAACACGCCATGCTGAAGGTTCATGACGTCACACTAGTGGATAGATTCACTACAATATCCCGTATTTTTAAGGTAATAAAGCTGGCTGTTTTCAGATTTTACGGTTACATTTTCGTACAACTATCCACCACTGTGACGTAGTGTTGCACATAGTCGGTATTTTTGCATAATTAAAAGTAAACGAATATTTTCTATTCCCTACGGACGGAAAAACTAACACTTGCTCTGTGTGTAGTATGAGTCTACTTTTTAATCGGTGAATAGCAATACAACTAAATCGCTGAACGTTAATATTTCGTGCTTGGTGACTGGCGCATGTCTGGAACCGCCTTTAGGATAAAGAAAATGCATCCCTCAGGCTTTCGTTTTACGTTGTCCATGTTCGTCGCCAATATTTCAGATCAGTTGAACTATACTTTTTTCTGTTTTCATAGCTTAGTATTATTTTTAATTTTCAGGACATTATGGATTAAATATAAATGAAATAATCATGACAGTATTAATAAGATTACATATACGTCTTACTTTGTCAATCCTAATATAGTTTCGGGCGACTATTTCAAAATATCTGTTTGGTTTTCAAGCCTCTTCATTTCACATAAAATTATATTTGATTGGAATGTGTGTATTTTAAGACCAGACTTTCTATTTATTAGCAGGTAAATATTTTATATGTTGTCCATACATAACTAATATGAAACGTAGCTTCTATCTTCAAACGTGACTTAATAAAAAATAAATAGTAGTTCAGGTTTATTTAAAAAGTATCGGTGCTATTTGCACATTTTCACACATTTTGTGTTACTGCACAAAAGTAATTGAAAACCATTGTATGCCTAAATAAACTCGCATTATTGACACAGTAAAAATTACCAACATAAAAATTATGCATTTAAAAATGGTATCATTACAGTATTATCATTTTTAAAGCTGCACCATATTATAGGCCTAAGACTTGATGTTATAACGGTTAATCACATATTTGATAGTTTATTGGCCTATATTTAACATCGGATTTCCTCTACCAATTAGACGCATCATACAGTTTTGTGTTAGGCCAAAAAAGGTTACGTTCATTCAAAACTAATGAATTCCACTGATAATAAATCTACTGTTAGAAATAAGTACATATTTTTGTATACATAAAACTGCAAATAAACACTCCGAAGACTCTAAGATGTGATTTTCTGCTGTATAATGTATTTTATAATGCTGATTTTAAGGACTTGCAAAAAAATGTCATAGTCTTTACTTTATGCTCTTGAGTCTGGAGCATATTTATCCAAGTGTTAAGAGGTTAGTTTTCTTACTGCATCTCATTAAAAATATGTCTAACGAAAATAAAACAATCATGTTTAAGGTAAACTAAACTATTAATCTGGAACTCTAGTTAACCTATAAAACATATATACCTTGTTTTACGTGTAAATCGTGTTTATTTAAAACTAGCTAAGTGCCCATTCTACGCACGGCGATAGTGTAGTCCTCACCATTGAACACTTTATCCAATTTGACATTTTCATTAACAAAAGTGCTCTTGACTTTTTCGTGAAACACTGAGTAATAAAGGCGTTAATGCGTTACAAACAGACATACACACGAAAATGCAGAATTTAATTAGTTAAGGAATTTGCTACGGTTTCACCATAGCAAAGTACATATAAAATCAGTAAGCGCCGCCAATGAGTGGAAACCTAATTTGTGTAAGTTAGTGACGACAATGATTTAAAAAAATGTAAGTTTCCCAGCCCTAAACAACACTGATTCAATGTTTTTCCCGGTTATCAAAAATCAGGAACTATTTGATACACAAAGAATCTCCGGTTCCTGACCTGGATGATGCCAAGTTATTCAATTTCATTTGCGGTTACACATTCTGCACTTGCGATTAATTAAATCCGTTATGTAAGGACAATTTTTTTTTAATGTCACTTGGTTTGGCTTTTATTTCAAAACGTGATTGAAATTGTTGCGGTATTTGTAAACAAAAATTTTTTTTACGTTTTGGGAGAGGGAAATAAATTCTTTGATAAGTCTATTCTTGAACTTCCACGCTGTTTTTGTCCAATGTGTAAGATAAGTTTCTCTCAGTTAGTTACTGTTTTTTGGCTAGGATTGAAAGTATATATTTGGAATCTGATATTTCTCATAATTAATTTTACTTATTTAAGTTGTTCATTTTTGTGGTTGAGTGGGCAAGCAAGACACTTCTCTCGCTACAATGGAAGGCCTAGTGGTAAATATTTATTAATTCTTCCAAATACATTATGAGCTATTTAAATGTATGATTAATTGGCCAGAAGTCAAACAGCATCCTAAAGATTTAGTCTCAAATGCAACATCTGTTATGATCTGGAACTAAGTTTATATGTTCCACTACAATTTTCTTACAAATTCTAATAACCAAAAAGCTTTTAGTATTTTGTTAGCCATTTCATGATGACACTTTTGTATGCTGAGGTGGCCATTTGACAATGGTAGGCTTAAACTACTAGGTGGCGTTTGCAGAAGCATCCACAAAATTGAGCGGAATCATCAAGGGTTCATAATATATTGTTTTTGCCATACTACATAAAAACAGTCGTTTTTAATGCATGCGTTGCGGGTCTTAAGTAGCATTTTTACTCTTTAGGGAGTAAGAATCATTTTTAGCCTCTATGGAGTAAAAATCAGCTGTTGTCAACTCAGTTGTAAATTTCTATTGTAAACGATTGCATGTATCGAAAATATGTATCGATTCGTGCTTCGTAACCATTTTAACCTACAGTCTACAGTCTCTTCCCATAGCATTTAGCATTGCAGATACATTAATCAATTCCCACACTCAACACTGCTCACCTTTATTATTTTCTTCACCACCCCCTACGTCCGTGCTATATCCGTGCTTCGCAACGAGAGAGAATAATTATTATGTTCCATAGATATACTGAATGAAAAGAACCAACGAATAAATAAACACAATTTCGATAGATCAGCAGCCTGATTATTTTCAAATTACTCTTCGTATAAATTTATACGATATAATATAATAAATTACGTTATACATTTGAAAATTCCAATATTAAGCGTATTCATAAGAATAACGTAGAAACGTTTAAGGCAGACAGGGCAGAGCCCTAGGAGAGTACTCTTGTGGAGAATAAGTTGTTGTTTGCTTGTTTATAAACAAAATTTTATCAAATTTGGAAAATGTATTTATTTATACTATACTGTCAACATTGAACTATAAAAACACCTTACAGCCTTCCCTGTAGCAGCATACATAAAAACTCGTTAAACTAATGTTATAGTAATAGGGAATAAATATTTCATTTTTAAGGAGATATTTTATTGACAACACAGTCAGACTAAAGTAAAGTAGCTTTTAGTCTGCAGGTTCGTTGTGGCGGGGGTAGTTATAGTTCCGTAACGATTTTGCAAAGTATTACCTGTAGTGGATTCACTAACGATCTCAAATACACGCCTGATATGTTGTCATTGTGTATCACTGCTATTTTGCTGCTTTGTTCAAATAATCCTCAAACGAATCAGTATTATTATTTCTAGGTACGATATGTGATCGTAGGATACGATAGACTGCACATTGTGAAACAGGTTTAGTCGAACAGGATCCATTTACACATAATTAAATAATCCATAACAATTTGACTGCTCTATTGCAGTTTTGCCACGAAAACGTTAAAATCTAAGGCATCGGTTTGCTTCATTTTGTTAGTTTATCCATGTTAGAGGTTGACGACTGATACATTCGTTCAATATATATATTTAATACACAGTTGTAACACTGTTATCTCAATATAATACACAGTTTATAAATTATTCGTCAGCTGTTTAATGTTTGTCAGACATTTGTTATTATCTTTATAACCTCACTTTCAGTATGCAATTATTAAACTTGGAGTTTATGTTTATAAACACTCGATTTTGATCAAGGAAAGTGTATTTGTTAACTTATTTTTGAAATGTTTTAGTTTTCCTGCAAAGTGATCTGAAGAAAAGTGGTAATTGAGTTTAAGTTTGAGTATGGAATGTGAAATAATACCCATAGTAGGGAACGGAAACTTATTGTTTTGATCAATATAATTTATTCTCTACGGCCACCAGAATAATCATGGGGAAATCCGCTTGCAAGTTGTACATATAATTGCTAATGAGTGGGAAACATACAAACATTTTATAGTAGGTGACGAATCTTACTCAAGATCAGTGTTAGACGTTCAGTGGTACCAAACTTTACCTTCTCGAGATGGCGAGTACGCTGGGATATTTGGAACTACAATTTATCAGTGAACTATACCCTAACTATATTTGTTCGAGTAGGCCTACACAGGGAAGTTGCTTGAGAAACTGTGACTTACGATTTCGGTTCTGGCGAAGAAGTATCTGACTTGACGTTTAATGGCAATGTTGACTCGGGTCATTATGGCGTTAAAAAACTTTATCATTAACCCCATGATGTGAAAAGTACAAAAATAAAAAGAAAAAGTAATCATTATCCGGGCGTAAAGAGACATACAGAACAAAAAAACATGTAGAGAGCCATCGATCTAAAGAGGTAAAGAGCAGTGATGGTGTTAAATGTGCTCTGCAAGTCCCTTCTAAAAAATACCATTTTTTTAAATTGGGGTCATTAGATTGGATTTGTCAGTACTGCAAATCTATGAATTTTGAGTCAGAACAGACTAACTGGGACACAAATATTTTTTCCTTATGTTGTCACAAGGGGAAGGTAAAATGAACTCCTTATCAACATTTTGAGTTTATGGAAAATCTTATCGACAGCGACTATAAAAAAGTATTAAGGGTCAAAAGAGACAAAAAACTATTTGAGTAAAATATAATACAAATCTGCATTTGAAATGGCCAGTTCTAAGTCTCACTTGAATCAACACCTTTCTGGTAGTGGTAGACTGGTAGTCTACATAGTTTTAAAATCCACGACTCCTTTTCCATCAAATTGTACCGTTGATACCCTCTAACATTGAACAAAGTATGCCCAACTTTATATATACGACGTAAACACAGCTTTTACTCACAGTATGGGTCAGAGATTCGTGAAATGCGACCAACTGCTGATGCGTGATTTACATGTAGGCTAAGTGACTATCTTTATTCCATACAACAAATGTAATGAAAAAAATAACGACGAAGATTGGAATATACTTGAGCAAATTATCTAAATATCATAAATAGCTGCTTATTAGGTTATCAGCATTGCCCAGTTCGTATACTATTTATTTTTCAAATGAAAGTCGAATTAATATAAAACATTCATTTGGTTAAAATAATATTTCGGGTTGATTAACATAAAATAGTTTATACAGGCAAACTATCAGTTCTATTTCATGTAAAAAATTAAATAACCCCTAAATAAAATACGATCTAAACAGTATTTGTTAATTATTATTGCTTTTATTGCTGACAATATTCCCGTGGCGGAGCACGGGCGGTTAAATAGTCATTGAAAAACCAAGGCCAAACCCCCAGACAAAAACACTCCACATATTTCGTTTCTTGCGTTTCTATAAACCATTAACAAATTTTAATTTCAGCCGCAGCTCCATATTGCAAATATATGTTTTGAAGATTCAAGCGTGCCAAAAACAATGGACAGCTAATTACTATTGAAGGGCACTAAAAATCACTTAAATATGGCAGTTTTAAAATGAGCCTAAATTAAATTTTCTACGACACTTAGCAACACGTATATTTAACAAAAGCTGTAGATTTGAACCATCCATTTGGGACACGGTGTATCCAGGTCCCATAAGTTTTATTTTTTTATTAATATCCAGCAAACATTTACAACGACCAAATAAACATGCAATTAAATTTCCGAATTTATAATGTGCAATGTGTTTCGCGGACTATGAGTCACTACAACACAGTGTATTAGTAACAATGTGTTAGAAAGAAGCCTTGTAACAATAAGGCGTATTCACGGCATTTCTGTTTTAGGAAGCTCATTCAGAGTTTATCAACCGAACCGAGCGAGACTGAGAATTTGATGAGCCTGGTGTACAGTCTGTTCAAAAACTAAGAGTGTCCAGGTTCGTCGTTTGCGTGCAATGTTAAACTTGGACACATTTGAATGTGTCCAGATTCGTCGTGTCGTGCAACGCCACCCCTGGACAACTTAAAAACTTGTCCAGGTTCGTCGTTTGCATGCAACGTTAAACTTGGACACATTTGAATGTGTCCAAGGGTAACGTTGCACGCAAACGACAACCCTGGACAACTTAAAAACTTGTCCAGGTTCGTCGTTTGCATGCAACGTTAAACTTGGACACATTTGAATGTGTCCAGATTCGTCGTGTCGTGCAACGCCACCCCTGGACAACTTATGAATGTGTCCAGGTTCGTCGTTTGCGTGCAACGTTAAGCTTGGACACATTTGAATGTGTCCATGTTCGTCTTTGTCTGCTTTTATCGTTGTCTGATTGAGGCGGTGTCTGCTTTTAACGTAGTCCACGTTTAACGTTGTCCAACTTCGACATCCTCCCCAATATACATACACGCGTGAATTGATAGGCCTATCTCTGTTATCGTTTCGTGTTTAACATATTCTGACAACACCTCCAGAAGTGGATCCTTTTGTAAGCCTGACGATAGTGGAGTTAAAGAACCACCAGAACATATTTAGCAAGTAAAATTCGACACTAAAATTTGGTACATATATATTATTAAGGATTGTCTGACAAGATGCGTTTCTACTATTATTAGTCATAAAAGGCAATCCTGGGGCTATCAAAGTGAATTATAAGATTACTTCGTCCCAAAAACCTTTTGTACTGGGGGCAATTAATTAAGGTATTGTAGGTATTTTGCCCGGCGATTTTTGTAGAAGGCAGCCTGGGAGTGGCGAGCAACAAGTCTGTCCTTTTTCATGATTCTGCCTATAATTTTGAAACAGCATACTTTTTGCCAAAGTATTATTAATTCAATTAAAGCGGTTTGAATTCTTAAGCCCAGTAAAAATTGACGCTACCTAATATATTTGTACTTGGTTGGTACTTGTACAGTTACAGTACTGTGTTGGAGTAGAGTAATTCACCGAGTATGTTGTTGAACGTTTTAAAGACGTTGTCTATTGCAATACTGAGCACATGTTGGCTGACAATACATATTCTGAATTTTAAATTGAAAAACTTCTAATTTGTCCATTAGTTAGATATAATGATGTATTGTTAAATGACGTTTCCTAATAATCATTTAATTTTGATTATCAGCAAATTTGTTTTTCTTTACCTCAAGTTTACTAAATACTTGAAATGCTCGTTTTATGATGTAAAGGGAAAATTGTCAGATAAATTGGTGGGGGGGGGGGATTGCGCCTCTGGGTTTGGGGGGGTTGGGCACCTCTGGCGGAAGCCTATTGTGTCGGCGGGACGTTTTGGACCAAGCGAGGAGTCAGAATTCAAATATTCCCAGACTGAATCTTTAACAAAGGCATAGCGCTTCTTAATAGAGGTTTGTATTCATTGTTCATACTGTGCTTTTCTTGGTAGAAAATAGGCTTAAAATGAAAATATTAGCAGAATGGCAAAACTGAATCTTTCCAACCAATTTCATTGGGAGTTTAAAAACATTTGGGTAAAACAAGTAAAAATCTGATATAAAGTTATTGCGAACAAGACAAAAGATTACTGTGGGTAAATAAGCGAAATTAATAAAATTAAACAAATAAAATTCAATTTTAATCTTACCTTTTCAATGAGTGGGAAGTAATCAGCACACAAGACGTGAAGCAATTTGGTGAACTGAAGACCGTAGATACGAAAGAACAGAAATCCGGTGACTTCTAGGAAATCCAAGATGAGTGTAGCACTGATGTCAGGACGGGGTTCTGAACACAGAAAACAAAATAAAACTATACTTTGAAAAATTTAAGTCTTAAGACTTTAGGAGCTATGTCCTGTTTGTTAAATGGATTCTCCTGTCGTGGTTATCTAGTGAATAGCAGCTATGACTTAAGAAAAGATAATTTTGATTAAAGTTATACCCACACACATTGAAGATTGGACTTTTGTCCCAAATAGAATTTGTGCATAATGAATAAACCCTTTAACAGAGACAATAACTGGGCTAAATGAATAATATGCAAGGATTCCATAACAAGCAAAAACATGTAATTTTTATTCCAAACTCCAAACCTTTAAATACTTTAGTCTTGCAAACTGTACCCTTGCTAAAATATTAAATGTAGTTATAATCTTGATAACAACTTGCAAATTAACACTTTGAATACTGTATAGATGGTTTTGAATTGGAATATACAGTTTCAAAGATTAGATTACTTAAGGGTTTGCGAGACAAAAAAGTCAAAGTCTTAATTTTATGCTCTAGAGGCTATGTGATGTGATTTTATAGGGTATAAAAAAATTGTTTTTTTTACAGTACTAACCTACATTTAGAATATTTTTTTTCTGTTATGTTCAAATGAAACTAACATGTTAGAACAAAAATGTCACGTTAGAATTCGGCACGCTAGTTAAGCTACTATTACAAATACTGTAACTTACATCATTTATTCATTTACCTTTAAATTATCTTCATTCTCAGTTTACCTACGTTTAATTAAGTTATAAAGACATCTCATGGACCACCAACTACTTATTCTTCAAATTTAATTAACAACAATTTCCATCAACCACAGTCTCGCAAGAATGGGATTGTGGAACAACCCCATTGTTCAACATTAGGTTGACCGCACCAGCACATTGTGTAAAAAACTATACAACAGCCTCCAAAACTAGACATCAACAATGGCTTTTCCTCAATAATACGAGGCTTGCCCAAAAAGTAAGTACCGTTCTGGAAAAAAACCATAAAGATAATTTTATTTCTAGAAGAGGATATCTTTCTATTTTTCTACATAGTTTCCACCATTGTTGACATTTGTCATAGCGAGGAGCCAAATTTTTTTATGTACCCTCTTCACAGAAAGATGCCATTGAAGAGAAACATTGCTGTAAGCATTTTCGCAACCCAGCGGGAATACATCTTGCGATAATTCAAGCGATTAACCACAGTATCATGGGAAGGAGATTTTGAAATTTGTGGGAATTCATCAGAAAGCATTCTTATGGTGAAACGTCTGTTTTCGTTTTCACAAATTTTTTCATTCACTTTTTCAACCAATTCCTGACTTACAACAGATGGCTGCCCGCTGCGAGCCTCGTCATGAACATTAGTTGACCCATCATTGAATTGCCGAATCCATTTTCTTAACATTCCATCACTGATAATTTTTCCTCCATAAACTTCTGTAAGTCGGCAATGAACTTCAGCAGGCTTCACGTTCCTTGCATTCAAAAATCCTATTAAAGAACGTACTTCACAGTCTGCGGGAACAGAGATTTTTTCAAAAATTTTGAGTGCACACTAACTAATGTAAACACAACTCAATTTTGCCGTAATTGCATCAGCTGTTCAACAATGAACGAAGGAGACTAGTGTGCATGCGCGTAACATCGTTGTTAGCGCTGTGCCAGAGGTAGAAGGAAACAGTACTTACTTTCTGGACAAGCCTCGTACAATAATGTAATGTTTGAAAAAAAGACTCTGCATATTGACAGACATATTTTTCCCACAGCTCAATAATACACCTTATGTATCTATATAAATAAAATTAGAGTTTTGTCTATACATTGCGTGGAATCATAAATGTTTCAGTTATTTTTTTGTTTCATACTATAGGAAAGCCAAAATGCATGTTATCTTAATTTCAGTCTCTCTTCTCTGGTAAAATGAGAAAACAGATTATGATGAATCTATTTCGACACATGCATGAGAAGGTTTTTAATTAGGTCTACTTAAAACGTGTCTACATCCATTGGTAATAAAATAACAAACGCTCAAAACCCCAATTTTTTGCGGTACTAGACTAATTTTGTTTTAAGTTTTACCATACAAGTCAAGTGATCTATTGTAAATTAAATAATATCAGCTGTTCCTGGAATATTTCACACCTAACACAAAACTCTGGATATCTTGATCTGTGATATTTATATAACATGTTTTAATATTATACTATATACAATTTTACATTTTATCCAAGAGTTACGTCCTTAGGAAGTTGCTATTCTCAGTGAAGACAGTAAATGGTGTTTTGGTTATTTCTAACTTATTTCTATTTGAAGCATTGGACGGGACATTGAACGATTAGAAACAGTCCAACCACCATGGAGAAGTAACGGTGACTGTGATGTTTTCTGGTGACTTAAGACAAACTCTAACCCTACTGTTCGGGTGCGTGGAGGAGGGCTGACGAGATCAATGTATCTCTGAAGCGATCCACTTTGTGGCCAACCAAAGAACGCCTCTCATTCACATTAAATACGAAAGCTGTTTGCATTGATCAACGTGGAGCTGAGGAATTCATAGAGATTCTAATGAAGAATGGAGACAGAACATTAGAAAATATAAATATGATAATAATTGCCTCCTTCACTTGGTGTTGTCAGATCACAAGAAAACCTGATAACCAGTGTCTTCCCAGAAGTTCATGAACTACTTAACATGGATAGTGCCTGGCTTGTGATTGTGCAATTCTGACACCTAAAAACGAGCAAGCAACGCAGATAAACGTTGAGGCCATGGCTCTCTTCCACATTAAAGAACGTATAATATTCTCATATAAAGAACGTACGTATAAATCAGTGAACACCGTCCTGAGAGGGGACGATACTGTAAACTACCCGGCAGAGTTTATCGACTCAGTATTAGCACCCGGCTTGTCTGCTTATGAACTCACCATGAAGGTGGTGGAGCTCCAGTGATGCTGCTAAGAAACTAACATCCAGCAAAATTGTGTAATGGGACGCGTCTTCGAATTCAGAGTCTCCAGTGATACATCATTGAAGCAGAGATTCTCACAGATGGGGAATTTGTAATCATCCCAATAATTGAATAATTCCATTAATTCCTAGCAACTACCCGTTAAGAGTTTTATTGTAATTTTTTATAAAAATGTCATATTATTATCGTTATGTTTAATAGTTTAACTGTCATTATTTCCATATAGTATTTCTTTTTAATGCACTGTACTTACTATTGTGTTAGTTATAACTCTTTCTTTGTATTAATACTGTAAATTAAATGCTTAAATTTATACTTGACGTAATAAGATGCCTCATTCTATTGCTTGTACTGTATTTTATTCAACCTGTACGTAGAACGGGTACACAGCTAGTTATGTAATAAAATGCAAAATTGGTATCCATTGGAATGAAATTTCTTTTGTACTCCATTCTGTAATTTTCTAGTATACTGTAGGTGGTACGGGCAGGCCCTACCAGTAATACCTCAAACAGTATGGCATGAGATCAAGCAACTCAACTTAACAAAGAAAATGAGAGGTCTGGCATCTGAACAAGAATTCATAGCTTTCCTTAAGCATATCGGGGATAAAAAGACCTACGGTAATAGCTACTTCCCTATAGGGAAATTCGCTAAAAAGAAAAAAAAATACCCCCGCCGCAGCAAACCTGCAGACTTAGCGAATTTCTATTTGCCTGATTGGATTTACACTAAAATGTCTCCTTAAAAATATCACATTTGTTCCCTATTTGAACAGAATTAGTTTAACGAGTACTTAGGTTTTCTGCAACAGGGAGGGTAAAAAAGTTTTTTTTTATGTAAAATGTTAAAAGGTACTCTAGTTTAGTAAGAAATTAATGTATTTTCCAAATTTTATCAAAATATGTTTATAAACAAGCAAACTACAACAGTTGACTTATTCTCCATAAGAATAACATGGGAATTTTAAAATAAAATTTTTTTAAAATTTTATCCGTAACAATTAGGCGCATAATAACGCTTCAATATACTAAATTATTAGTTTTTTTAAGCTCTACAAAATGGTTTGGAAAGAAATTGTGAAATTTTGTGTTTTTAGGGTCAAAAATGGGAAAACCCTATTTTTACCACATAAAACCCCCCATAAACCCCCGTTCCCTTAGTCCGATCATGCTGGTTCGCGAACTCATTCAAGTTTATCTTGCCTACACCTTCAAACCAAATTTAATCAAAATCGGACAAAAATTACTCAAGTTATCGTGCGGATGGACATATATAGGGTGTCCCACGAAGGGGTTTAAACGTTTGATTTTATATTACGCGCCCATTCATACACCGAACTTTTTGAAACTTTACACAGTTTACAAGGTAGGTTTTAAAAATATTCTGGAAAAATTTCAACTCCCTAACCTTAGAAGAAACAAAATGGCGGCATATTGAAAAAGTTACTTTAAAACATTAAAAAAGGTATTTTTTTTTTTATAAAATATTTTTATTGTTACTTTCCAGGGCAATATGACTTTAAAAAAAGAAAAAATTAGAACATAGCCAAATGGAAAACTAAAAATTAATCAAATAACTAATAAATAATAATAATAAATAAATAACTAATAATAAATCATGAAAGTAGTTTTTATAGAAAGCACATTGGTAAATTTGTCAATAAGCCGCCATTTTGTTTCTACTAAGGTTAGGGAGTTGAAATTTTTCCAGAATATTTTTAGAACCTACTTTGTAAACTGTGTAAAGTTTAAAAAGGTTTGGTGCATGAATGGGCACGTAATATAAAATCAAACGTTTAAACCCCTTCGTGGGACACCCGGTATATATATATCTAATATATAAAATTCTCGTGTCACAGTGTTTGTCTACAAACTTCTCCGGAACGACTTCACCGATCGTTATGAAATTTGGTGTGTAAATTCTGTAGGTATGCGAATCGGACGTAAACTATTTCCCGTTTCGAAATTCTTAAAAGGGCTCCGCCCCAGTGGCTCTGGAGTTTCCCATGTTAACCTTATGAGAAATGGAATTAATGAATCTTAACAGCTGTTTCAATTAAACAAGTTGGTTCTGTTCTATGATGTTCAATAGCATTAAAGTTACAAGGATTACCAACAGGGTGCAGCACTATTATTTCTTTTACATTTATGACAACAGCTAATTTGCAACCAAAAGGTGAGTGAGCGTAGCGAACGAACTTCAACCTGGAGGCGAGTGAGCGTAGCGAACGAGCTATCCTGAAGGCAAGTGAGCGCAGCGAACGAGCTAACCTGAAGGCAAGTGAGCGCAGCGAACGAGCTCCAACCTAAAGGTGAGTGAGCGTAGCGAACGAGCTCCAACCCAAAGGTGAGTGAGCGTAGCGAACGAACTTCAACCAGGACGTGATTGAGCGATGCGAACGAGATCATCTTGAAAATTAAACGTAACGGTACTTTCTTTCCATCGGTCTGTCTTAGGGGAAACCTATAACTCAGGCGATACGAAGTTCGCCGGGTCAGCTAGTATATATATATATATCTTTACTTAAACACAATATCTAACCAAATAAAATTTACAATAGAAATACAAACACATAGTATCAACTTTTTAGACTTGAAAATTACAAGAAATAATTCAAAACATTTATTCAAAGTTTATAGAAAAGAAACCCAAACAGACCTCGTTATACCAATAAATTCCAACGCCCCATGGCAACACAAAATGGCAAGTTTTAATTCACCGATACCCAGAATGCTCCAAATTCCAATGACTAGACAAGACTATGAAACTGAAAAATCAATGATTGAAAACATAGCAAAAGCCAATGGCTATAACCTTAATTTAATAAACAAGAAAATTTACAAAATCAAAAAACAAAAACTCAAGAATGAAGAAGAAAAACAGAAAAAAGACTTTATATGTCTCCCATTCAGTACCTCGATCGATAAACCATTAAGAAAAACATGTGACAAGTCAAAATTCAAAATTAGTTATAGAACAAGAAATAACTCCTTCAGATTAATACAACAAATGTCCAACAATAATCGGCAACCAATGAATAAATATGAAAAACCAGGAATATACCAAATCAATTAAAAATTATTGTTCTAAATTTTATATCGGACAAACAGGGCGATCAATTTCTTGCCGATTCAAAGAACACATTCAATCAGTAAAATCCAACAACATGACAACTCAAAAATCAATGTACGCGGAACACATTTTATCACATAACCATAGTAGTTATGGAAAAATTGAAGATAGTGTCAAAATTTTAAAATATGAATAAAAAGGAGAAAGGATGAATGTAAAAAAAGAATTACATATATATCTAGCAACAAGAAAAAATGAAAGCAACATCCTTAACATAATGCAAACACAAAATTTAAACCCAATTTATGATAAGATCCAAGAAGTAAGACAAAATTAATAATTAAAACCATTGGTATAACGATATCCTTAATTATATAATTTTCCAAGTCAAGATACATTTAGTTAAAATTTAAACATGTGATTGTATTAATTTTCTTTGTTTACATATTAGATTTAATAACATTGTGAAAGACTGTGACCATGACCTTAGTGTTGAAATACATCAGTCATTAAAAATAAATTAAAAAAAGGGTACTATGGTGTAGTGATGTGTCAAAACCAAATCTCAAATCTCAAAACCATCAAAACTTTGGAAAAGTTTCAGTTTCGAGATTCAATCACCGAGTTTTGAGATTCAAAAGTTTCGAAATAGGAAGTTTTGGCACTTATATTTTAGAAAATCATGACATTTTTGTGTCATTATTATTAACATTGTTTACACACAAGCTAGTAGCAATCGAGCAAACACATCTCCATTAACACTAATGAAACAATTAAATTGTATTCTGAACTGCAAAAGGCATCTTAAATACTGGAACAGCTTAGAATTCGGTTTCATATCGATATTTATTTAAAAAAAGAAATATTGATCACTAAATGTTCTGATTAATGTAATGTTTATGTTTATTTCAATGTCAAGAGTTTCATTTAGGCTATTTTAATGTTAGTTGTTTAACAAAAATGTTATTTTGTTTATGTGTCACATTTATGTTATTACCTATATCTGGATTAGGAGTCAATCTCTTTCAGTTTTGATCGCATAATCTCATAACCATAATGAAAATGTTATCATTACCTGTATTTTTTATTTTTTAGCAACCTTGACCAAGAAACTAAAAAGTTTCGCGTTCAAGTTTCGAGATTCGGGATTCGATTTTTTTAAGTCTCGGTTTTGGTTTCGAGATTCAAAATTTCTGGTTTTGACCATCACTACTATGGTGTTTTTGGCCTCTGGGGACATCAAAATGAAAAATTAAATCGGTCCCAGGACTAGGTCTTACCATGAGACCTACGGTAATAGCTACTTCCCTATAGGGAAATTCGCTAAAACACTGTTTGGTCATGGAACCATGTACATGTTGATACACACGCATGGTGCACGCAACATTTTCAATCAACCAAAATATAGATTTTACTGTATAGAAAATAAAATTTAAAATCCTTGAACCAAAAATTAACTTATCAAAGAGAATCATTTACCCTACCGACTTTACAAAAAAATGACAGTAAACTGCAAAAGCAATTAGGCCTTCCAACATCTCCATCTTTACCAACAAAACCGAAATACCAGAAAACGCAAAATTTTAAAAAATGACCAAAAAAAGTTTTTCTCCTCACATAAACTGTGCCTAGATTGCACTCGATTCTATGTGCCAGGTTCTCTAGTGCTTAATAAAAGTACTTTTAGTTTCCCAGGGAAAACCATACTGACCACTTCCAATTTTCCAATTAAAACCTCTGTATTGATGACAAGATTGGATGAGTAGGACTAGTGATTGGCAGGAAAACAACTAAAAATTATCTGCAGGTTTGATTTAAGGATTTTTACTGTGACTTCCAATGTTTAATTTAATAATTATAGACATTTTTTAAATCTCAACTTAAATCTATGTTTATTTGCATCCCAATCCTAAAAACCACAAGGGCCTAGGGGGTTGATTTAGTCTTGTAGTAGAAAGCAGGACTTCGGTTTAAGTCCTGCCAATCACCAATGGATTGTATCAATGTGACAATGCTGTGACCCTCAAAACATATCCTGAGGTAATGTGAAAAACTGTTCAGAGTGAGACCTAGCACCCTAAGATGTGAAGGTGGAACATAAAAACAAAGGTGCTGAGAAGCAATTATTTCAGTATTCCATGGAAGGTTTTGCAATTGTAGAATCGAGACGAGTATTTACAAGTTTAACTCACTAAGATTGAGTGATGCCGCCAGCCATCGCCATGCTTCCTGCATGCCGTAGGGGTGTGACATGGACCTGGATGCTAGGGAGCGCTTGAGTGGCGTAACCAAGATGGCAGCGTACAACCGCATCACACCGGACATTCTGCGTAGAAATTTGTTCTGTGGCTCTACCTTGCCATCCTCCGTGTACTGATATCCTAACATCCTGTGTAGAACAATGGAAGGACTTTTAGATATGAGCGGAACAGATTATACATTAAAATACCCCCGCTGCAGCAAACCTGCCGACTAAGTGAATTACCATTTGCCTGGATTGGTTTTCCAATTAATCTATTAAATTAACATTTATGTGTAACGAGTACCTAGGTATGCTGCTACAGGGAACTAATAAAGTGTGTTTTTTATTAAAATATTAATAGCTTAGTATAAAATAAATACATATGCCAAGTTTGATAAAAATATATCCATAAACAAGCCAATTACAAAATTTTACAATATTCTCCATAAAATAACATTGGAATTTTAAATGAACAATTCTTTTAATTTTCTCCGTAACCAATAACCTTACAAAAACACTTTGATATACTAATTTATTTGCTTTTTTAAGCTCTCTAAAAAGTTTTGGAGAAAAATTGATAAATTTGGTGTTTTATGGGGGAAAAAAGAGAAAAACCCGTTTTTACCCCATAAAACCCCGTTCCAATGGTCCGATCATGCTGGTTTGCAAACTCATTTAAGTTTATCTCGCCTTACACCTTCAAACCAAATTTTATCAAAATCTAAAAAAAATTACTCAAGTTATGGTCTTTACGCACACACACACACACACACACACACACATACGCGTTTGGCAACCAATGTGAGCTCCATGGTATTACACAGTAATGTGAGCTCCGGTAGAAGGAGAGGTTATTTAAAGAAAATATATGTCACTTTTTTAAAAGATGTCTTGTACTTAACTGTGGACACTTAAAACTCAAGGTTTGATTAAAATTCACAACTTGGATTTTGTAATGCAATGTGAGCTCCGGTATGTAAGTCGACCTGAGCTCCGGAAGTGTGTATGGTCAATGT
Organism: Macrosteles quadrilineatus; assembly: GCF_028750875.1. Lineage (NCBI taxonomy): Eukaryota > Metazoa > Arthropoda > Insecta > Hemiptera > Cicadellidae > Macrosteles > Macrosteles quadrilineatus. The sequence goes on from NW_026542594.1 coordinate 19,924,133, forward strand.
GAGCTCCGGCAGTGTGTATGCTCAATGTGAGCTCCGGCAGTGTGTATGCACAATGTGAGCTCCGGAAGTGTGTATGCTCATTGTGAGCTCCGGTATGGTGTATGCTCAATGTGAGCTCCGGGAATGGTAAGTTCGAAGGTAACACCAATACTCGTCTTCGTTCTACGGAAAGTTACTAGTCTTGCCTAGGAACCCAGTTTTGGATCTGTTCAATGTGAGAGGCATTACTAGCTTCATTCCCACTGTTCTTGTGAACTTAACTCTAGATCAGACTGTTGCTTCATCCGCTTCTTCATCAGTTAATTTTTCATCTTAAAATCTAAAAAATATCTTTTTGGTACCTATGTTATCACCCACGGGATCTTTGAATAATTTTAGGCTTAACTGAATCTGAAGTGTATGTGGTTTGGTGGTTGGTCATTGTAATGAATTATATAAGATAAACCTGCATTACACTATCGACAAATTAACTATCAAATATTTATTAAAACACTGAGGCATACTGCAAACGCTGAGTCATACTGCAGCAAAAACAGCCGTATTTAAAGAGCTTAAAGTAGGTCTTTTCACTCTTTTCTCCCTAGGAAGTGAAAATCAGCTGATTTAAACTCAGTAATGAGCTTCGATTGTATGCAATCGCATGTATCGAAAGTATGTATAATTTTTTTTCACCACACTATAATGTTTTAGTGGTTCTACATACGTTAATTGGTGGCTGAAAGTTACGTTTTGCTGGCCATGCCAGCTGTCATCGTTATTTGGGGACCGAGCAGGTCCCTAGGGCCGCAAAATTAGCTGCCCGCTTACTTACTTAAAACATGAATGCATATTAAATGCACAATCAGTATCCATAGCATTGCAATAGAATTATTTTATTGTCACCGTTGCCTAGCAACTATTTATTTTTATTTTTGCTGATTCCTCGAATTATTTCTTCACATAACCTTAAAGTTGTAGTTGTGTTGACCATCAGTGTGCATTTATTATAGAGGTGAATAGTGGCAATAGGGTATACTGTGGTGCAAAATAGCGTTCGTACCACGGACCTAAATGGTTTTGCAGCTCTCGATCGAGACGAAGTCGAGAACTTAAAAACTATCTCGAGCCGGCAAAACCTTATTTTTGGCCCTAGGGACGAAATATACTATTAAATGGGTTGTAGCTTAATCGGGTTTCAACTTTATTTAATTTACAGTCTGTTTCAAAAGTAGACAAATAAGCAAATACATTAACAATAATACAACATTAAAAGTATAGTGATTTACCACTCTCAACACTAGCTAACAAAGATAATTTTGATAACACAGCCGAATCTGAATGGGAGGTTTAATATCGTAAGTCGCTTCAGTCTGTAAATGGTGTTGTGATTGTCCAATAAATTTAGTGCAAGATGAGAGCTCGCCCTGTGGTCGGAAACTTGACCAAAAGTATGTATTTTTCCAACTTATCTATATTTACCCTATGCTATAAATAAGACATGTAAATGGAATTTCTTCTATTTGGTTTTATTTTCTGTTTACATTTAGTTGTTATTTCGTTACCTACATGGCAACCCATACGGCCCAAGTTATTTTTTTAATTTTAAATTCGTTTCTTGTGTTTATTTTTGAGCCTATTTTAATTTATAAAGGGATTCATCACATCTACAGGAAAATATCTTTCATTTGGTAGGCCTACCAACCGCGTGAAATTCGTTCCAGTAGTATGGTCAGGCTAGCTGTCAAGTTTTGCAAAAGTTGTTTTGTATAAGACGATTTTGAATGATTTTCCAATTTGATAATCTTTTTTCACTAGATTTTGTAATTTCTTCTTTGACTTTTCAAATTCTAAGATTATTATGAAGTGTTCTGTTGGTAACAAACCAAGGTGCGTTGCGTTGACAATTTTACGTAGCAATTTTGATTGGTATCGTTGAAAAATTTCAATGTTTTGATGTACTTGATGATCCCCAAAGTTGGATCCCATAAGTCCAAATTGGTTTCATAACTTTTCTGTAAAGTAACATTATTTTGTGTACTAAGTTTTGATTTAGATCCAAGAAGACAATTAAGCTTCGTTATTTTTAAATTTGATATTGTCTTTTAGTCCAGATATGTGCCTTCAAATTAAGCTTTGCATCTAAGTGCATGCCCAAGTATTTTATTTCTGTTACTTTAGGGTGGTGAATATTGTTCATGGAACAATGTCCGGAGGACATGTAGCCAGATTTAGGGTAAAAGTAATGTTTTCTGATTTATTTTCATAAATTTTGAACCTCTGTGTTTTAAACCAATGTGAAATTTCATCCAAGTTTAACTGTAAATTTGCTGTAGTTTGAACCAGTTTGTCGTGGACAGATAAAATGGTCATATCATCCGCAAATGTGGCAACCATAGTGTTTACAATTTCTGGTAGGTCCGATGTATAGGGAATATACAAGTATGGTTCAAGCACGCTTCCTTTGGGGATTCCTGATTCTATAGGGTAAAGGTCAGTTAAATAATTTTGATGTTTAATTTGGAAAGTTCTGTTTGTAAGATATGATTTTTAAATATGAAAAACTGAATGGGGTAGCTAAATGTGGCATTCTTGTCAATAGTTCGACATATCGGTAGTAATGTACACCAACACAATCGTAATAAACGAAATAATTTAATTATATTTACGAAACAGATGCTTGTTTGCATTCGCAAAATAAATAACAATTTAGAAGTCATTTTGAGAAGTTATCTAAGTATTTCTGTTAAAGAAATGACATTTCTTCATAATCTTAACATCTCAAATTATTTTAATACTTTCTTCTGAAATGGCTACCATACTAAATTCAAACTCACATAACAAGAAATTAAATAACATATAAACATAAATTAAAAAGTTTTACACCACAATTAAAAAACAAATGTACGATTGCTCTTGCTCATTCTTCATCAGATTAGGCATAGGCACGAGACCCTCCTTCATTGCGCAGTCTGTAGTCTTGGAGATAAGAGAGATATGCGGTAAAGATAAGGGAGAACTGGAACGGTCCGTTGTGGGTTTGCAATATTTATCTCAAAATCCAGCGCAAGGTTAACTAAATTTTGGAATTAGGGTCTGAATACGTGATTGGTGAAATCCAGGAGGCAATACTGAACTTGCACTACTTATGTTATATAGCATTTTTTACCTTATCTACAAAAATTTTGCTATTTTAAGCACTTTTTCCTTTGGAGCTTTAGGGGGAAACGACTATTTCACCCTGAAAATCACGTTTGAAAATCGAGAAAAGCTTTAGAAATCGGCGATTATAAGCGCTCGAAAAATCTTTTTTCCTTTTAATGGTAGCCTATTTTTCTTATTATTCGAATCATTTCAAACTTCTTTTCCTTTTGCACTTTTTGCAGCAAACACATATTTCACCACGAAAAACACGTTTGAAAATCGTGAAAAGCGTTATAAATCATTAATATCGCCACATTTGACTGGTAAGTGTCAATAAAAGAGTGCAAAAGAGTCCTTGGAGCCTAGACGTTCTAACTCATAAAACAATGAAAGAACTACAAAGACACAATATACTTTTATAATCTCACAATAAACTAGATATTTAAATTACAATCACTCTGGTGTTTGAAGAAATATTTTTGGACTGTAAATAACTCTCCAGCTGCTGTTTGAAATTAACGTAATTAACACTGCTCTTATGGGGGACAAATCCAAGATGGCTGTTAGCTTTCATTGACTCCCTTGGAGAACAATAAAAAACTACAAAGAACATTTCTAATCTCACAGTATACTCGATGTTAAATTATTATCACTTTGGTGTTTGAAAAAAATATTTTTGGACGATAAATCTCTCTTCAGCAGCTGTTTGAAATTATCCAAGATGGCCACTAGCCTCCAAGGACTCCCTAATATAACCTTTAGCTGAGCTCCTCAGCTTAACCTAACCTAAGCTGCGTTTACCCAAAATCGGTAATTTTCGGCACTTTGCTGATCTAAGCATGGGTTAGGTTAGGTTAGGTTAGAGTAAGCTAGGTTGGATTACTTTGGTTTACCCACAAATTGGTAATTTTCGGCACTTTGCTATTTTTTACGAATTTTAAAACCTGGGTTTCTGGGTAAAAATGGCGTTTGCTGGAAAACTGTTAGCAGCAATTTTTTTTAGATGGGTTTAATAATAATAAAAACACATTAAAAGTAGGGTAAAAAATCAAGCTCCAAAAATCTTCGGTTTCCATCGCTTTTTGCTATGTTCAATCGAGATTTTCGAGCGTAGGAAAGATGCGGACAAGAAAAGAAAGTTAGGGACAAATAGGAGAGTTGTCCTTTTTGCGATTTATTACCACGTAAAACCTAAACAATATTTATAGGTTGGAAATTGGAGGTCAATCACACTCTCGCAATATCACAAAAGTGAACTGACCCGAGTGACCCGACACTCCAATAACTGGGATGACCTGTTGCAAAAGGAAAATCTAAGAAATTGCTTATGAAGTCCATTTGGAGTAACGTGTGAATAACGTGTTAACGGGACATTCCTGTATTCTGCTCACTCATATTTCCTTTACCTTTCCAAGTACTGAATGTTTATGAGTTTGCTTAGATTAAACAATATGTGGAACACTTTGTACCAGGTGCCTACGATTATATCTTACTAGAGGTAGCTAGTCGTGGTTTGTTCCCGAATTAAGAATAAAACATATTGTGTTATTGCGTTATAATACAAACGAGAGAAATTCGCCCATATTCAAGGTTGTATAAAATAAATCGGAGGCTATAAAGTCCACACGAAGTTGAAGCTATTGTTTTTAAAATAGTCAAGTATATTTTGATAAAATAAGGATTCGCTGCGTCGCGAGTGACGATGATGACACTTCCGTGATTGCGAGAGAATTTCACGATATGGTTCGGCGGACCTAGGAGACGATGATGTATCCGTAATCGCGGGAGATATTTATCCTGGCAAAGTAACCTCGAGCACAGAAAACGTTCTTAATATGTTTTCTGTGGCACGAGGTATGTTGAAGTTAGCACCGTGACCACGAGACATGTCAACGATGGCACCGTGAGTGCAAGATACGTTGACGGTTAACGCCATGACCGCAAAAACGTTGACGATAACACTGGAACCATGAGACATGTTGACGTTGGTACCATGACCTCAAAACATGTTGACGATAATGCCGTGACCGGAGACATAATCGAGACGTGTTGACAATGGCATCGTAACCGCAAAACATGTCAATGATTACGCCACGACCGTGAGAAATTTTTACGATGGTACCACAACCATGAGACATGTTGACGATCGCGCCATGAGCGTGGGCAGCGAGGGAAGTGTTTGCGATGGTGCCGTGAACGCGGGTAATGTTGATGATGGCACCGTGCTCACAAGCGATGGTGCTCTGACCGCGGGACATTCGGGGACACGTTGACGATCCGGCCGCGAGCGTGGGGCGTGTTGTGGACATATATATAATACAGATTTGTTGTATTATATAGAGATCTTTGGTTGTGGATCAGGCGCCGAGATTACGAGATGTGTTGACTGCTGAGACGCCTGGACAACTGAATATAGCGCCGCGAACATGGTCACGGTGGCTCCGTCATCACGGGAGATCTTCACAATGATGTCACAATTGAGGATTAAAGTCATGCAAAAATAATGACATTGTGATAGGCACATGTTAAAATATTTAGGATTGGGCCTGCCTGATTAAACTCTACTGCTGTTTTACAAGTAACCATATATCAGGCCTTAAGACTTTACTCAAGTTTTTTTATGTAGTTGTATTCGTGTCGTATTCACGTTAAATGTCTATATAAGGTTAGCATTTGGTGTTTTATAATTATATTTATGTTTCATAGTTAATTGAACCAAAAATTAAATTTGTTTAGTCAACAACAGATCTTGTTACTGTACTTGTTTAATTTTTATACAGAATTGTTTTTAGTACGATGCTTGTTTTCAATATTATTGCTATCTGCAATAATATTTAACCTAGTTGTTTTACCCCAAACAATCGGGAAGGAAATAAAAATCACGTCCCGAAATAAAAATAAAAAAAAAACTTAATACTGAAATGAAATGTAAACAGTTAGTTGTGGATACAATTAAGCATTTTAAAGAACATACGACGGAACAGCTGTTTCAAGATAGCTGACTATTGATTACTGATTTGGAGAATTGGTAGATCGACTTGAAAAAAATAAATAAGTACCAGGGTACTAAGCTTTGCTCGGGGAAATCATTACTATACCCTCAGAGAAGGCTTTGGTTTATGCAATTTATCCTTATCATAAATTAAAGAATATTTTATTTTCAGCGGTAAACACAGCTGGAGAACGCAACAGACTACAACAATGCTATGCTGACGGCGAAGCTACCTCCCCCCTCCTCAGTGCCTATAAACACGACATGGATATACAGTAGTCTGGATCGCGTTCTGGCACTAGAAATTCGAGAATAACGCGCTGAAAACAACTAAATGCGGAGCGGAAGTCAGAACAATAGCGGAACTCACATTGACTGTGTGGAACCATGTTGGTGTGCATCGAAGAGTGTAAACGCGATCGTAGCGCGACGTGGTGTCGATTTTATGAAGCTATACACTCGCACACTTTGGTAAAAAGCAGTAAAATGAGCTCCGACCTAGTTCGAGCTATTTCGGGTATTTCCGTGATGCCGAAGTCACTAGGACAACGAATCAGAGGCTTTCTCAATCCGAGCTCCGGGGGGTCGGAGCTCACATTGAAAACGGAGCTCACGTTGTTGGTGTGTAACCATACGTCGGATCTCACAATGTATCATTCCCCAACACACACACACACACACACACACACACACATATATAGATATATATATAGATATAGATATATATATAGATATAGATATATATATAGATATAGATATATATATATAGATATAGATATAGATATATATATATAGATATAGATATATATATAGATATAGATATATATATAGATATAGATATATATATATATATATTTTAACCAATAGTATTTTTGGCATCTGGGGACATCAAAATGAAAAAGAAAAAAGTAAATCGGTCCCGGGCCTAGGTCTTACCATGAGACCTACGGTAATAGCTACTTCCCTATATAGGGAAATTTGCTACAAATATTAAATAATAAAAATCATAATTACCAAAAAGACTATACAACAAGTGTTACAGGATCGCCACAAAATTTAATGTTTGAAGTTGAATTTTTGGTGATAAAGTTGGTTTTTACATGTACATTATTTATCATATTATTATTCCAGACATTTTCCATCACAACTAGTAAAAGAAAACAATGTTTTCATTATGTTTTGGGAGAAGTGAGAAATTAACACCTGAAAGCTTACTTTCTCACATGAAGATCAGATTCCAAATCCCAAATCCCCAAAACATTCTTGTGAAAACATTTTTTTTATAGGCCTAGTCATGATGGAAAATGTCTGCAATAAATTGTTGGATAATGAAAATTCAACTACGGCAATTTTTTTATCAAAAACCTCGGTCAAAAGGTTTATTTTTTGGAGCAATAACTTTGTAACATCAATCAAGTTATAAACCACACTGCTAGATAAACACAAAAAGACATTTAAACCAACTATAAGTACATTTTATAAAACCTGAGTAGGATTATAAGGCCTGATATGCTAACCCGTAGAAAAGCAGTACAGAGTTTAGGTTTAGTAGGCCTAACCATAAAATTTGTAATGTCTAACTATAACAATGTAATAATTTTTCATGACTTTAAACCGCAATTGTCACACTATTAAGTGAAGATCTCCCGCAATGACAAGGTCATTGAAAAATATCCACATTTGGGGTGCTATATTCAACGTGTCCTGAGGTCAAGGCGCTTAAGACAACACATCTCACAATCACGACGCTATCGTCAACATATCCCACATAGCAGTCATGGCGCCATCTTCAACATGGATTGTGGTCACAGTGCCATCGTCAACATGTCTCGCAGTCGCAGTGCCATCGTGAACATCTCCCGCCAAAACGGCACCATCTGACTAAATTCCCGCAGTTAAGGAATCATCATAAACATGTCCCACGCTTGAGATGTGATTTTCAACATGTCTCACGGTTACGACGGTATCTTCAACATGTTTTGGGCTCATGGTGCTGTATGGGTACTTGCATTGGAACTTGTCGTGGAATTATGAGAACTTGATTAGGTGCTTCTTTACATTCATGGAAACAAACCTTCTTTACTTCGGTTTTTCAGAGTTGGTCTAAATAACGTTTCAGTGTTCTCCCATAATCTAACCTTACAATATAGTGAAGAGTCCCTAGTTTCTGTATAATCTCACCAAAGGTCCATATATTATTTGGTGAATACTCACTAATGAGAACTCTATCCCCCACATTGAATGTTCAAACTCTTATGAACGAAGGTGGATTATTTGTTGGATGGTAAGGTCGAAGAGCATCCAGCTTGATGCGGATTCTACGATGAAGATGTCGTTCTGCAGGTGATTGTCCATTTGAGAGAGGAGTAGGACGATATTGTTGAAGAATCTCTTGAACCTTTGTATATTTTTGACAATGATCATCTTCTAGTGCTTTTAAACTTTGCTTCAAAGTCTGGATAATTCTTTCAGCAAGACCATTTGTGGCTGCATGTCCAGGTGCAATCAGTTCCTGGAAAATTCCATTGGATGAACAGTATGTCTTTAATTCTGCGCTTGTGAAAGTTGTGGCATTGTCTGATACCATCACTTGAGGATAGCCATTAGATGAGAAGATGTTGTCGAGAAGAATAATAGTATTAGAAGTTGTAGGAGCATTTCTCAATACTTTAACTTCTACCCACTTCGACTTAGCACACACACAAACAAGAAAGTATTGGTTTTGAAAAGGCTCCGCGTAATCTAAATGAATACGCTTCCAGTTTTCTTCTGGCTCTACCCATGGATGTAGGGGTGCTTTGGGAGGATTGAATTTTATGTGGGCGCAAATTCAACACAATTGGACTAATTTGTCTATGTCCTTGACAATTCCTTGCCAATTAACGTATCTTCGGGCCAATTGCTTCATCTTTGTAATACCAATATGAGTAGCATGAAGTTGCTGTAAGACTTGAGGTTGAAGGATGTTAGGAATGACAGCACGAGTTTCATTGAAAAGTACTCTGTTGTCTAATGTGTATGGTAGGTCAGTAGAAGAAGACAAAAGTTTTCTTTTAATTTCTCTAAGATTTTGGTCAGCTTTAGTTTCCCAGGCTAGAATAGTTGCATTTATAAGTTCAGAAGATATTTCAAAAATTGTTTCTGAATGTAGCAAGATAATAGTAACTTATTTGTTTAGGAAAATGTATAAGGTTTCAGAATGTTGAGTGACTGGAGCTCTTGATAAACAATCAACATTAGCATTTGCTTCCCCTTTCTTGAAATGTATTGAATAGTTAAACCCTGAGAGAAATTATGCTTAACGGAGAAGTCAGCTGGAAGTCATGGGTGGTAAGGATTTGCTTTCATGTAAAACTCTTGAAAGAGGGGGATTATCTGTAATTAAGGTCAAGTGAAGTCCATGCAGATAATAGTAAAAGCGACTGACTCCAAACACGATCGCAAGAGCTTCTCGATTGAGCTGACTGTAATTTCGCTCTGATGTACGAGAAGGATCTGGATGCGTAAGCGATTGGTTTCTCTTCATCATCAATTATGTAACTCATTACAGCTGCAATTCCAGTAGGATTGGCATCACATGTTAGAACGATTGGACAATGGGTTTATATGGTACTAGAACTCTTTTAATGGTAATTTCCTCCTTGAGACAACCAAATACAGTTTGACAATCTATTGACCAATGAAATCTTCTATTTTTCTGGAGAAGCTGTAGAAGATGTGTTGTTTTTGTAGATAGGTCTGGGATGAACAGAGTGTAAATGGTAAACAATTCCAAGAAATTTCCGGACCTCATCAATATTTCTTGGTTTGACGCATATTACAAACAGGTCTAATCTTTTCTGGACTTTTAGAAATTTGATTGTACTTAATCACATGACCAAGATAGTCAATTTGTTTGCAGAAGAATTTGCATTTGTCTTGGTTTAGATGCAAGTCGTTCTCATATAGACGGGATAGACACAACCGTAAATTATTGTAGCATTCATCTTTATTTGTACAGTGCACGATTATGTCGTCGAAATAAACTTCAGTCTTTGGTAACCCGTTTAGAATTTGTGATTGAATTCGGCAGGTGCGGTCTTGATTCCGAAACTGAGACTGTGCATCAAGTATGTTCCGCGGTGTGTAGTAAGCTTGCAAAAATATTTAGAGTCTCACAAACAGTGTAAAACATCTGGAATGTGTTTGATCGGGAAGTTAGATGAAACAAGACGATCATTTACGCCTGTTTTGTAATCCATGCATAACCTCACTGATCCATTTTCTTTAGGAATGACAGACAACCAAAGGTGAACCCCAATCGCTAGCATCGACTTTAGATATTATGCTGGATGATTCAAGACTGTTGAGTTCTTCCTCAACCTGAGATCTAAGGGCAAACGGAACATTACGTTCTTTGGTATACACAGGTTTAGCGTTTTCTTGTAATTGAAGTGTAACTTTGTGGTTGGGCAAGCATCCAATACTTTGGTCAAAAAGTGTGGAAAATTCAGAAAATATGTCATCAATTGAATGGAAGGTTTCGGAGACATTGAAAAGTTAGGTTGATTTGAACCACTATCATCTATTTCTTGTAGACTTATATGTAAGTGTTGAATCCACGCTCTTCCTAGGACTGCTGGACAATGATAAGGAACTATATACATATCTTCAATTGATTTATGGTTTTTGTAAGTAACCTCAACTCTAACTTTTCCCAAAGGTTTAAATACATTATTTGTATAAGCACGGAAATACACATTAGTTGGGTCAAGTTTGACATTGAGATTTAACTCATTGAAAGCCTTTTCTGGGATTAATGTAAATCCTGCTCTGGAATCTATCTCAAAACGCATTGGCTTGTTATTGATTGAAACTGTATGTGATTGTGAATATATGTGTAGACTAGAAGAAATAGGAGAAACTGCAAAACATGTTTCACTAAACCTGTTACCTTAAAAATCAAGAAAGAAGTATGAACAAGCATACAAACTGTTTTCCTTTTGGTGCGTAAGTAAGAAAGTTACAAAAAGTTACAATCTACTTGTTTATTCTGTTTATACTGATTATTACTGTTTATATGCGTACTCTTGAAAATAAGTAACACTTAAAGATACTACGACTACAATCAGCTGGTGCAGTATTTCCCATTCCGTTTAGCGCTTGGATTTAACCTAACCTAAAAACGTGTTGTATAGTGTTTGAAAGACTAATTATTTATATGCTTTATAGTGACTGTAGGAAAAATATAATGTGTAACATTAGCGCAAATGGCTTTTACTGTACTCGAGATACATTCCGCACAACATTTCTCTCGTTTGCAGCAAAGTACTCCTTTGCTCACTAGTTACACAAACATTTTCCAAATTAAACTTATCACACCCTTTAAAAAAAATTCTATATTTCGGCATTAGCCTTCTTCAGGAACAAACTAACAAATAGAAGTGTTTACCACTCTGAATCAGATAGTTTTAGCAAAAATCCAAAATACATATAATTTATAAAGTAAAAAATTAAATGTTGATAGAAAGAAAGAAAGAAAATATGTTTTATATACTATCTCAAATTTAGACCGGAAGGTGTTTTAGATTTAAGTATTAATTGATGAGCTTGCTCAAGCTGTCTTAACTTTAAGTCTGATGCGTCTTTTGCCAATTTTCTTATTCCTTTTAATGAATAACATTGTTGAAAATTTTAAGAATGCATGAATAGTCACAGGTTTTTATCTATCAGGATGGTTTACATCATATCTGTGGCCATTCATACGAACTCCAAGAGCATTTGTGGTTTTGCAAATGTAGTCTTTAGGACAATTTTTGAAGGAAATTTGGTAAATTACATTAGTAGAATCACAAGTGATGTTATACAATCTTTTAGTTTGGCTGCTAGTGAAAGTTTTTGATGGGATGATTAATTTGCAAGTGGCACATCGTGGTTTGTTGCATTGATTACAGCCCGAAGGTTTTTCTGATGGTTGGGAAGTGGGTAGTTTGGGTGTTGAAAGAATGTCTTTCAAGTTAGGAGCTTTTTTGTATATTAGTCTTGGGGGTTTGGAAAACAAATTATGGGTCAGAGGTGAATTTGAAAGAATATTATGTACCACTCTTAAAACATTATTAACTTTGTAAAGGCCAGGAAAGTATTGGGTGATGAATTTTGGATCTTTTTTGAAACTGTGTTAGGATTTTTTTAACTTTTTATTTGACTGTCTATTAAATTTTTAGGATAACCTCTTCTGTTAAGTGAATTGCTGAGTTTTTCAATATAATTTTGGTAATCACGATTTTCAGAACAAAGGGTTTTTGCTCTTATTGATAGGCTTTTTGGTATGGATTTTTTAATATGTGCAGGATGACAGCTTGAGTAAGCTAAGTAATCCATTGTATTCGTATCTTTTACATGGATTTTTGATTTTAACATACCATTTCTAACAAAAACGCCAACATCCAAAATAACTATTGTTGGATTGAACTTAGTCATTGGTAGAAGACTTATTTTTCATTTTGGGTTGAAATGCAAACTTTTGGCTCCATGGCCTTATTTCGAACAGGAAGTGCAATGAAGTGATGACTTGCTAGTGCGACACTCAGTTGCAGGGTGACTATTTCGACCGCATCAAAAGCAAAGATCGCCAAAACCTAGGCGATTGAAATCTACTTTTGACTTTTAACGATAAGTATGACCAGACTTTTGTTTGTTACGATAGATTGAATGACTTCTCTGATGTTTTGTGCCTACATTTGAAAGTTTATTGATATCTACATCAGTTGAAATTGAAGGCTGATGTTTGTTCAAAGCCTCGGTCTCTAATCGGGAAGCTTCCAAAGCAGTAGCTTTGGTAAGAATGTCTTGGAATGAAGTAGTGTCTGATTGTATAACTGTTCTCGAATCCAGTCATCTTTTAAGCTTCTTATGAATTGAGCTCTTACAAATATATCTGAGACTGAAACTTGTTTTGTACACTCACACTGAACTGTAAATTCACATTCAGACCGGTCTTTAAGTAGTGAAGCTATGTACTCAGGAATTGATTGATTTACTTTTTGATAAGTACATGTACTTAAAAAGTAATGCTGTGAAACTACAACGTTCCTGTGTGGTGAAAGCATGTCACTTAGTGATTTGACCAAAGTAGCAAAATCTAGGTCTTTAATAGGTTTTTCAGATCCAATTAATGCTGACAGATTATTGTAGTGATCAGAGCCAATTAGAGCCCAAAGAAGTTGTGCTTTATTCTTTTCATCTGAAATGTTTTTGGCAGCAAGATAGTTTTCAAAGCGTTCCAAATAGTTTAAAATTTTTCCTTTTTCTGATCAAAGTTTTCAAATGGTTGAATACTTACTAGAGTATTACTCTGTTGTACTGGAGATTGATGTTAAAGTTTGTCTGTAATCTTCGTTGCAAGTGTAGCTGCAAGTGTGATTTGGCTCTCAGTGAATGCTTTCAGTAGTGCTGTAAATTGTTCTGCATCCATAATGTACAAAATCAAAATTTAGAAAAGGTTCTGGATCCAAATGTTGAGTAGAATTTTTGAAAAACTTTTATTTGTTGCCAATTGTTGTGACTTTGAATTAGAGTTAATAATTGCACACGTTTGAACAAACTCTTTTATTGAATGGAATATTTACAAACTGTAAATTGAAAAGGTAAACATTGAACTACATTGTTTTAAAATTAATAACAACAGCTGATCATAGAAAGTATAAAGATACTACACACGCACACCTCTAGTGTTCAGTCTTGTCTTAATTTGTCCTTGTCATCGTTTTCTATTATAAGTTCAAATATATTTACATCCATACCGAGACTGCATAGAAAATAGTAAATCTATATAAAAATACAATAGGTGGTCAACAGTACAGTAATCAATTTAGACTGGACCCCAATCACCAGACCCATAAATAGGATGATACAACTGTACCGGCTCAGCTAATTCCGTATTCCTCTCCCTCACCTAAGTGTTTGTGTCTTTGTAGGACGTCCGAAACTGTAAGTAGTTAATGTTATTTATTGTTATATCTATAGTTTTCAGTGAGTCGCACATGTGTAGAATTTTCCTGTCATAGTTTGTTATATCCTGTTATATTAGCACATGTTTTCAGGTTCAAGTCCTCATTAGTATTTTTAATATCCATTTCTGGTAAATCAATCTGCATTGTTTAGTAAACTGTGATTTTCTCATTATATAGGACTAATTAAATTGTATAGGGTTTTGTATTTGTATTGAATGTAACTTGTAAATTATTCTACTGACACCAATTCACAACAGAGTAATTGTTTAATTTTTTTTAAATTTTTTTTCCATAGTTATCAGTATCCTGGGTATTTCTCTTAGCATTAACAGTCATTCAATAGAAATTTGGTAATATATAGTGAGTAAGAAGGGCCACTGCAAAAGATTCACATTTGAAGTGCAACACTAGGTTTAGTGTGGCAGTGTGCAGAGTAAATTCAGTGTATTTTAAGATTTATTTACCGTATTTCAGTCTGGAAGAACTTCAAACAGTGCCAGGGACGTCCCATAAGGACTTCTGGGGATTATTTTATTCTACAGGGCCCACTCAAATATTATTTTAACATCAAGCTTCCACTACCAACGCTCTGTTGTTTATATTATTCTCAGTTCTTCCAACCCAGGGGCAACCAAAATTTGTAAAGATTAAATTGTTAGAGAGTTATTGAGGTGATAACAAGGAGAGTGAAAAATATATTTAAGTTATACTTAAATATATATAAATAGAAGTCGAAGGTTTTTTTCTTTACAAATAAACATATTTAAATATTTATATTTGAATGTGTTTATTGTAGTTTTTTTATTTTTCTTTACAAATAAATGAAATCATTGCGTGATTTCCTGGTACTGTTTGTGTCTGTGCGATTCACTGAAATTGTTTAAATTATTAGAAATTATATTATTATTGTTATTGTTATCATCGTTATTGTTGTGCATTGTGTTGTGAATCATTGTTAATCGTTGTTTGTCGTCGTAAAGTATTCTTTCTTGTCAAACAGAGATATATTATCGTTAATTGATCTATTTTCCTAGCGAGAAAATGCAGCGACAATTTGGGCCAGGGTATAATACGACCGCGGATGAAAGACGTAACCGAATGCCGAGAAGAAATTTAGAACAATTAATCGACTTAAATGCGACGATCAACCAAAACCATGAATTAATTCCGCCAAACGATAATGTTGCTAGTTTATGTAGACAAAATCCCGATTGTCGTTTACCGATCGTAAACGATGACGAACCATCGCCAATTAGACAAAATTCCAATAGTTGTTTAATGGATCTAAACAACCACGAATTGACTGAAGTTTTATCAAGTACATCGAATACAAATCAAAACAGTCATGCCAATAGCTCATCGTACGTGGACATTCAACCTTCGAACGAGTGTGCCGAGAGAGGGAGATAGTAACTGCACAATACACGTCGTTTCCGGCAACGGCTGGTGCATTGTCTACTGCCCACCGTACACCATTGTGCTGTCACAGACCCCTCACATATACCACATACTCACACCATCACACAACCTGACACTTGGACATATACACAACATGCACATGACACCCACATACATGCTCATGCTCATTCATACAATGTTAATCACACACTCTCCAAAACAGATCAGATTGTAATAATTGAATTAATAAATAAATTGAACACAGTAGACGGCACAGATGAACTTGAATTAATTTCATTCCTCAAAAATATTAAACCAATATTTGACATTTTCTCCAAATTGTCACACAGAGATCATTAAACTCATCATCCCTAAGGTCAAAGGTCAGATGCTTCAACTATTTTTAGAAGCCGTATCGGGTAATGTACGCTGGAATGTCTTACATGATGAGATATTACACAGATTTATTCCGTCAATTAGGCGACGAGAGATTGCATCGTTCGAGTTGGATCGACCGATTAGAAATTTGGTAATATATAGTGAGTAAGAAGGGCCACTGCAAAAGATTCACATTTGAAGTGCAACACTAGGTTTAGTGTGGCAGTGGGCAGAGTAAATTCAGTGTACTTTAAGTTTGACTGTACACAAGAAACGTTTTCTCAATACAAAGAGATTTGAAAACTACTTAGAGGTGAAAAACGTTTTCTCAGACAAAGATCTCTGTTCCCAGATATTTATTAACAGTCTAGGCTCTTCTGGCTACGACTTGTTGTCTACCTTATCGTTGCCAAAGAAGGTAAATGAGCTGATGTACGAAGAGCTAACTGCCCTAATGACAAATCACTTTCCTGCTCAAAACAAAATTGTCGAACAACACAAATTCTTTTCTCAGGTACAAAAGTCTGAGGAGTCAATTTCCAGTTATGTCATGTCCCTCAAAAAGCAAATTTCGACTTGTAATGTGGCCTGTTCTACTTGTAACGCTTCTGTTTCTGACCTATTCCTCAGGGCACAATTCTTAAGAGGAATTAGGGATTCTTCCATAAGAGAGAACCTTATTCAACAGAATGAGCTAACTTTTGACTCTGCTGTAACACGAGCTTTAGCAATTGAAGCTTCAAAGCTGAATTCCAATGCCATAGACGAGTTTTCACAGCAGTCACAACCGTCTTACAGCAACGTAGGCGTCAACAAGGTGGCAGTACATTCGAAAAGGCATCGATCGTCAGCTAGATTCAGCCATCGTTTGTCAGGCGAGAGCAGCAGTCGTTCTTCCGACAGCAGTCGCAACAGCTCAATTTCTTCTGCTACACTAAAAGGACATTATTGGCGCAAAGAACAAGTTGATTTAATTGCTCTTGGCTTGAATGGCGTTTGTCTTCGGTGTGGCAAGAACAATCATACGTCACATCAATGCAGACTGCACAGATCTCGAGTCCGCTGTAATGCCTGTAACAAAAAGGGTCACATTTCGAAGGTATGTATCAAGTCCCTACTGTCTAAACAAAGTGGTTCAAAAAAAAAAAAACACTTAAATCAAGATAATGATAACCAGTCCGTGGAGTCAGACGTTGATGGTATTTATGGCATAGGTCAAATTGGAAACATTCATGACATACACCTTCCAGACACTGATAAGTTTATAACGACAGTTCTTATTAATGACCGGCCCCAAAAGTTCGAGGTTGATTCAGGTTGCGCCCACACTCTACTTCCTAGAGGAGACTTAAATCGTTTAAACATTTCAATGGACACTTTAACCCCAACATCTGTCAAATTTCGTTCTTACACAGGGAAGCTACTATCTCCGCTGGGCATTGCTTCAGTAAGAGTGAAAAGCAATGGGACATCAACCGTCGAACAGTTATTTGTTGTTCCTGACGGATACAGTCCTCTTTTGGGTCGAACATGGATACGACACTTGCAAATCAACCTAAGTAAGAAAAAATCAGAAAATGGTCTAAATCATCCACAGAAGATACATGTGTCAGAAAAACTAGCTGGAAAAAGTCTTCCACCAAAAAGAAGGAATTTAGTGAAAACATTGAAAATACAGACTTGACATTTTTTCCTCCGTTCAACACTAACAGTTATTCGTCTACCAGTCATTCATCCACCAGTCATGCATCAACCAGTCATCAACCAGACACAAGTACATCTGGATATTATGGACTAACACCTTCACGTCGACATTCATCAAGACAGATCAAACGACCGACACAATACACGCCTTGAACACTTACTCAGTGCGGAAGAATCTGTTATATATTTTTTATTTGCATTCCTCATCAATCATATGTTATTTTAAATATTTATTAATCCTGATGTTTTTACTATTGTGATTATCAAAACATTGTTCTGAAAATACAAGACTCATTACAACACCATCTTGAAACAATTTATTCTATACTAATTATCAAATATTACTTCAAGTATTTTAAAGACACCTACTTGTAGTAATCCTGATCTGACTGTCCCTCAGTTTGTGGTAGGAAGGCTGGTATGAGGTAGGGACATTCTCGATGGAAGTGAGCCAACAACAGTCGCCCCAGCTCAGGGAACTGCGCCCACAGTGACACAATGACGGCTGCTATAGCAAACGCTGCCTCTGGCTTGCTAGACACTGTGTGCTCTCCTTGTTTCTGTAACATTTATCATATGAAAAAAAAATTAAATATAAATTTTTGGGGTAAAACGTTTTTGAATAAAATGGGATTGTTACATGTACAGGGTCGAACAGGCCAAAATGTTTTTTTTTAAAATTATTCTTTAATACTTTCATTTGAAAAAGCGACTATACAAATGTAGATATTTTTAAGCCATGTATAAATGGAGATGAGTGTAGGTGGGGGAAAAAACCTACACAGCTATCTGTGGGTGTACAGGGTGTCTGCCAGATTTCTCAAATGGAATTCCCGACTTTTCATTACAATTTTTATATACATCCCGACCAAAAACTCTGCCCATTCTCCATGTTACTACACCTTTTTCCGTCTCACGGTCACGGTACCTTCGTCAACATATGTTGTCACTCGCGACGCAGCGAAATCACTGACGATCGAAACGAATCACATGCCGAGAAAATCCCGTATTAAATGTAGGGGTGTGTGAAGCAGCAAAACATTTCAATTCAAAGCAACGATTCGATTAAAAAAAAGGTTGATGTAACTCGATTCGAAGCAACATGGAATTTTTCTATTCAACTTGTCAGTGGAGTGAAATATCTGTTTTCAATCATACATTAGAAGAACCAGTATTTCTGGAAATATCAGTAAGCTTCTTGCCTAATTCATAGTTTTTACTTGCAGCATCATGTTGTTAAGCATTTTATTTTATTGATTTTATAAATAAATATATGTTTGTGTGTAAACAAATAAAAACCTTTGTAAGATTTAAATACTGAATCTTTCAATTGGTTTACATTGACAAAATAAGAGGATAGAATCAGAACTACAAGGTATAAATAACTTCTTGTATGGCGAAGCAATGTCTCAGTGTATGCCATGTACTTGGATGGCAATAACATGTATGGCAAAGCAATGTCTCAATGTATACCATGTACTTGGATGGCAATAACCTGTATGGCGAAGCAATGTCTCAGTGTATGCCATGTACTTGGATGGCAATAACCTGTATGGCGAAGCAATGTCTCAGTGTATGCCATGTACTTGGATGGCAATAACCTGTATGGCGAAGCAATGTCTCAGTGTATGCCATGTACTTGGATGGCAATAACCTGTATGGCGAAGCAATGTCTCAGTGTATGCCATGTACTTGGATGGCAATAACCTGTATGGGTAAGCAATGTCTCTGTGTATGCCATGTACTTGGATGGCAATAACCTGTATGGCTAAGCAATGTCTCAGTGTATGCCATGTACTTGGATGGCAATAGCCTGTATGGCGAAGCAATGTCTCAGTGTATGCCATGTACTTGGATGGTAATAACTTGTATGGCAAAGCAATGTCTGAGTGAATAACTTATATAATTAATGTCAATCATTTGAATAATGTCAATAAGTTATATGGATACTGATAGTCAAAGTAACAGTATCATTGTAACAGTCAACTACGTATATGGATACTGATTCAATAACGTATGGATGGATACTGATTCAAAAACGTATTTGGATACTGATTCAATAGCGTATATAGATACTGACTCAAAAATGTATGGATACTGATTTAATACCGTATATAGATACTGATTCAATAATGTATAGATACTGATTCAAAAACGTATTGGGATACTGATTCAATAACGTATATAGATACTGATTCAATAAGGTATGGATACTAATTCTAAAACGTATTTGGATACTGATTCAATAACGTGTGGATACTGATTGAAATAAGTATTTGGATACTGATTCAATAACCTATGAATACTGATTAAAAAACGTATTTGGATACTGATTCAATAACGTATATAGATACTGACTAAAAAATGTATGGATACTGATTCAATACCGTATATAGATACTGATTCAATAATGTATAGATACTGATTCAAAAACGTATTTGGATACTGATTCAATAACGTATATAGATACTGATTCAATAAGGTATGGATACTAATTCTAAATCGTATATGAATACTGATTCAATACCGCATATAGATATCCAATAACGTATGGATACTGATTCAAAACGTAAGGATACTGCTTCAATAACGTATATAGATACTGATTCAATGTGGTATGGATACGGATTCAATAACATATGGATACTGATTCAAAAACATATATAAATACTGATTCAATAACGTATATGGATACTGAATGCCCATGATTCATATCGTTAGGAAATTTTGATCATCACTGAATCAAATTGGAATTCTGATGCATTTTCGATTCATCCCACACCCCTCAAATGTAATCCCGTCCCAATGATCAGGAATATAAGATCCAAAACATTTTTTTTAAAGTTTTGGGACCCGTTCATCCCTCATTTTGAAAGGTTAGATTATTCCCGACTTTTGGCCGAAATTCATGACTTTTTCACGACTTTTCCAGAACTTTCAAAATCCCCTACCTACTTTTTCCCAGATTTCCCGACTGGTAGACACCCTGGTGTAGATGAGGGTGGGGGAAGCCCCTTGTGCTACAAGAACTATTTCACTTGTGCTCCTCAGTTTTCTCAAAGTTTTGCCAGTTTATTATATTTTTATACAAAGTATTTAGTACCAAATTCATCAGTTTGAAATTTTGTGCAAAAGTATGCAGCCAGTTTTTCTTTAAAGTAACCGGTTTTTATAAAATCAAGGTTTTTCCAAAATATTACAGAATTATTTTAGTTATCAGTGAATAGATGGGACCAGAGACAAGACCTCAGAAGTGGCAGTGAGTGTGGTGAGTGTTTGACCTTTGTACCTGCAACTGATATCCAGCCCACTTGCAAACTTGCCTTGGATACTTCAGCTTCAGTCTCATAATCAGCAGATTTGTTTACATTGAGAACTGACCCTTCACCTGAACTTCCACTGAACAGGACTATTATAAACTTTCAGCACCATATACTTCCCTGTATTATTTTAAGAAAAGCAGTTTATTTTTATTTATTTACCGTACTGATTTATTTTTATAATTTTAATTACTAATTGAGATTTTGTCCTTGGGCTTAAACAGCTTAGCAATTTTATATTATTGAAGACTAAGCATAGATATTTAAGTAAATAAAAATGCCTTCACCTTCTAATGCAAATGAATATAAAATAGGCAACTTAGTTTTTGCTAAGATTAAAGGATATCCTTATTGGCCAGCCAGAATACAAAATATTGATAAGACTACTTATAAAACTATTGTTAAATATGAAGTTTTATTTTTTGCGATAAATGAAACAAGCTTTGTAGACAGGACTGATCTGATGCACTACCACAAAAATAAGCTAAAAATGCCCACTGGAATCGATATCCCAGAAACACAAAGACCAATATAAGACTGCATTGATAGAGATTCGAAAGGCATGGGAGATTTGAAAAAACTTTTAGCTCCCCATCTGTTAAACCAATACCTACACCAAGCAAAAAGCTTTAACTTGATCTAAGTAGACGTAGTACGAACCAAAGGCGACAAAAACTAATGAAACGCAACTTTGTTCTCTTGATGACTTAAGCTGCATCAGAAAATACTCTAAAACGTTCAGATGATAATTGCCAGCGAAGTGTCCCTACAGAAACATGTAGCTTCCAGCTTCCAGAAAATCCTCTGATTAATGAAAACATTAGCAAAACTAATGACTTCCACACCCAAATACTCAAACAAGAATTAAATAAATACAAAGAAGAAAATAAAAACCTTCAAGGTATAATTGAAGTTTTGTCTAGAGACAAAAATGAACTGCAGATCCAGATTGAAAATCTGAGGTCCAACATCCAGAATTGTAATAGTTGCCACCCAACTGTTAACCCAAATAATAGGAATGAAACTCTGTGGCAGACTAACATTAAATCTAAAACAAAGACTAAACAACCAATTGATGATAACATAATCTGTACGAACCCATATAGCTTACTTTCAACAGATGACAATTCACTTCCGGAGCCTCTACCTTCACTTGAAAAAAATACCAACATTACATTACCACCACATCAAGAGAAGCAGCAAAAATTCAACGTAACTAATCACTCACCTAAAGCCAGAAAACACAGCGAAAAACTAGTAGAAAATAGCAAAAATCTACTAATTATTCTTGCTGATAGTCACAGAAAGAGAATAAGTGAACTAATAGAAAAAAGACTGGTCTAAATGTGTGTGCATTTATCAGACCTAGAGCACAGTTTGACAAAATGATAGAAGAACAACATCAACTTACCAAAGACCTGAATATAAAAGATTACCTATTGGTTATGGGTGGTGCCAATAATATTGAGAATACTGGAATCAAGAAACTAATGGATGGAATACAAAAACCAATCAGGGACTCAAAACACACAAACCTCATACTATCAACTAACCCAATGAGGCATGACAATCCTAAATTTGATCTAAAAATCTCCAAAATTAATGCTGAAATTGAGAAAATGTCAAAAAAGCATTCTAACTTGAAACTTCTGCCGGTTCACTTATTCCCACGACACTGCTTTACAAGTCATGGGCTTCACATGAACAGACATGGTAAACTGAAAATTGCCAATCTAATAGAAGAAATTACATTGCAGGCAACCTAGCCAGTTTTATCTCCACAACAAACACTCAACAGTAAAATCAAAATTTGCAATACTGGTATGAATAAGGTTATAGATCAGTTCAGAACTGACCAAACAGTTGGTTTCGCTCACTCCATATCAGAAGACAGACATATGTCGGCGGGAGTGGCAGTTGTTTTCCGTATAAAGTTTGGACGACCCCTACTTGCCGATCGCATTTCAAAACATCTAGCTTGTCAGAGTATTACAGGTGGATCAAAAATTTATAGTTTAATAACAAAAGCAGCATATTTTGACAAGCCGACTCCAGAGGACTATAGCATAGCTTTCAAGAAACTCCAGGATCACTTCAAAGCCCAGGGATTAAAGCCTTATTCTGTTCAGCAATTGGATGTGTAATAGATCTTGTTCACCCACACACGTTTGCAAGACACATAGTGAAATTCCAGAAATCCACAGGAGCTGATGTGCACATTGTTTCCTATGAACAGAAAACAGCTAAAAGACCCCTATAGAGAGGATTAACACATCAAGATTTCCTTTTACGTTTAAAAGCTGAAATTGAAGCAGAGTATGATGCAGAGTGTCCCATCATAACTAACTTGGTATCCACCTCATCTTCACAAACGACCGTCAATATGCAGCTTGACCTTGACTCAACCTCAACACCGTCTCCACTTTGGACGGATGAGAATCTACAGATGTCGAGAACACACAACCTTTCAGCTACACCTACCAGCCCACCAGTAGCACCGGGGCATCTGAGTTACAGTGAAGTGACAAAAAGTGTAACCAAAAAGCAGAGCAATAGTGTGTGTGATATCGATGATGGTGTCGTTTCAGTGGAAAAATTATCCCACATAGCCTTCCTAGACATCCCTTAATCTCACACAGCCCATAAACACCAGGCTACCTTTAAACTCCGACACTCCGAAAAATATACCAATAAAGTAAAAAATTGTAAACCAGCAGCACACGATAAAATATCACAAAAATCACACATCTTAAAAATTTTTCACCTTAATATTCAACATCTACCAAGCAGAATAGAGCCATTAGAAATTACTATTCAAGAAATTGACCCAGATATGTCATGAATTGGAGCTTCTCACCATAACCGGATATAATATTAACACTTTTTATTCACGTAGTTTAAATGCTGGAGGTGGAGTCATAATACTATCAAAAACAAATTTAATGGCTAAACATTTCAAAATTAAAAGTTTAAATTAAATTCCGCACTAGGAACATCTTGCATAATAAAGGGTCCAGCAACAAATTAAACAACACCGGTGTTTACCAGATCAGTTGCCCAGATTGCCCATTCAAATATATAGGCCAGAAGGGTCGGGCATTTGAAACCCGCTACAGAGAACATAGGCCAACTCCAAAAATGGTCAAACAAAAATCAGCCTTTGCACAACACCTGGTTGATTCAAATCACTCAATGAGTAGCATTGACGATGGTTTAAAAATTCTACATGTCTGTGGGAAAGGTAGCAAACTTGACACCTTGGAGGAGTTCGAGATTTATAAAATTTATAATGACGAACAGTGTAAGGACCACATCCTTAACAAAAAATTACAGTTCCAGTCTCACTCGATTTTTAATACAATATTAAATTCAGGAACAGCTGATCGAAGATCTGATAACATCAGTGATAACAGTAGAAGAGACGACGTGACGTGACCTCCAGTCTGCTACCAGCCCCGCGCCGCGCCGGACCAAATCAGTATTATGATAGAGCTATCTAAATGATAATCGTGTATTCGTACCGTATTAATGTCTTCTGTGTTCGTGTTTTAAATGTGTTTTTGACGAGTTGCAAGCTTTGATAATGTTGTCTTCGCAACAAAACATGTAAGCTGTTGAGCAATACCATTTTTGGACTATTTGATTGAGGTATGTAAAAAACCTATTATTGTCTTAACAATATAGTCCAGGGGCCGAAAACATGAATTTTGATTTAAATTAAAAGTTGAAATCAAGAAACTATTAGAAGCTTATTCCAGAACGTTAATTTAACCGATCAGAACAAGAGTTTTAAAATAATTTTTATTTCAAAACCAAATTTAATTATGATTAAGACAAGATTAAATTCTAACGCCTCCCAATCACCCCAACCTGAGATAGAGATCCATGTAATAAAACCCCTGAGTCTAAATTAAAAATAGCCTGTACTAGCCTAAAGCTTTTAATTAGTAAATGCAACTCCCCACCTTGTAAACTCTTTTTGTGAATCCCTTTTTTTACCACCATTATTTAACAAACTCATCATTATTTAATCATTATTATTATTTAATGACTATTATTTAGTAAAATTAAGTTTCTGTATTGTAAATATGGAGTTTCCGTTTTAGGCCTAAGTTTAAGTGAAGAGTGATTATAAAGATTTTCCCGATTTTTGGGACGGGATTACATTTTACTTGGGAATTTTTCGGGACAGTATTTGATCCGATCATTGGCGATTTTGCCGCTTCGCAAATGACGATGATGCCGCTATCGCGAGAGATGTTCACGATTGTTCCATGAACACAGGAGGCGTAGGTATTTCGACTAACGCGCCGTGACCTAGAGTCATTTCGACGATCGCGCCGTGACCACGAGTCATTTCGAAAATCACCAGGTGACCAGAAGTAATTTTCATGATCACGCCGTGACCACAAGACATTTCGTCGATCACGCTATGACCGGGAGTCATTTTGAAGATCAGTTTTATTAACCCCTTATCTGGTTTCCATTTCTCGTGTGGGGCCTCAACTTAGCTAAGTTTACGTATTACCTTAGCATTTTTTTTATATTAGATGTTAAAAGTAAGAATGTTGGCAGTGATTAAAATAGATTTTGAACATAAGAGGACTGTTCAAAACATATCAAACCTTATTTTTTATCTAGTAATCCAACAACCGCATTGAGGTGCACTCTGATGAACATTGATATGGTGTCAGTTTGTTTTTGGC
Source organism: Macrosteles quadrilineatus (assembly GCF_028750875.1). Taxonomy (NCBI): domain Eukaryota; kingdom Metazoa; phylum Arthropoda; class Insecta; order Hemiptera; family Cicadellidae; genus Macrosteles; species Macrosteles quadrilineatus. The sequence continues at coordinate 19,949,742 of NW_026542594.1, forward strand.
CACCTAACGTGAAACTGTGTACATAGTGTTCATCGTGTTTTTGTGCTAAGCCTTTGAAGAAGACACTATCCATCAAGTTATCGTTCAACATCAAGTTTTAGTGGTGGAGGATTGACGTAGTACTGTTCGTGATCTAGCTAAGGAAATGGAAAGCAGTATTGGTTCAGTCCATTCAATTTTAACGGAATATTTGTCTATACGCAGAGTTGCTGCAAAATTATTCCCAAAGAACTTGACTGATGAACAAAAGGAATTGCGACTAGAAGTTGCTCAAGACAAGCTGGAATGTATTCAGAATGAACCAAACTTTCTCAAAACAGTTATAACTTGTGATGAGTCAAGGGTGTACGGGTATGATCCTGAAACCAAGTGTCTTCTCAGTGGAAACACTCAAAACACTCGCCAAAATAGCGAAACCAAAGACATGCTGACTAGTCTTTTTCGACTGCAAAGGAACTACTTAGAAGTTCTACACCACATGTGGGATGCAGTGTGTCGCAAGCGTCCTGATTTGTGGACCACAAACTCTTGGTGGCTTCAACAATGCTCCAGTGCATTCTTCCAATCATGTTCAAGGCTTTTTGGCAAAACAGGGCATTCCTGGGCTACGCCAGGCCCTCTACTCACCGGATATGGCACCGTGTGACTTCTGGCTGTTCCTTACCTTTAGATTTGTCAGAGTTAAGGAAAAGATCAAAGTATTGGTAGAAGCAACAGTCGTCCAAGCTGATATCAGCGATCATTGTCTGATAAGAGTCGTGGTCAGTGTTGCGGGGAAGGACAGTGGCGGTCCCCCTCCCACCCCCGCCAAGGTGGCACACAGATTACTTGAAACTGAGACAGCTGTTAGCTGAAGCTGATTGGACTAGTGTATATGAAGCTACAAATGCTTCAATTGTGTTTGACAATTGTTTAAATTTGTTACAAAGTTTTATAGAGCGAAGTAAAGTAGAAGTAAATTGTAAAAAACAAGTTTTCAATAAAATAAAACCTTGGATGAACAATTTTATATGCTTAAAAATCAAGAAAAGAAATCATATTTTTAAGCTTATGAAGCGCCATTTCAACAATGAGAACCTAAAAAAAACCAAAAGAAATATATAAATGCTCTTAATAATGTAATTAGCAAATTGAAAGACGATTTCTACAAAAAAAGTTTTGAAAGCTGTAGTGGTAATTCCAAGAAAACTTGGAACTATTGAATGAGCTGACTGGTCAGTCCAAGAAAAAAGATGAATTTCTTAGATTAGAAGTAAATAATATTTTGATTGGAGATTCATTAGCAGTGGCAAATGAATTTAATAGGTATTTTTTTAGATATTGTAAAAAATCTCAAAATGAATTATCTTAATTTTGTGGATCTTAAGAGTTCTTTTCCTGGAATACAAAAACAACTTTTCCCAATCATTTCAAGTCAAAACAATTTTTATTGGCCAGCAGATCTTTGTACCCTAATAAGAATCTTAAAAAAAATAATACATCTCCTGGAATTGGTGGCGTAAATACAAGTGTAATTAAGGAAATGTTACCAGAAATCGAGAATGTTCTCTTATTTATAATTAATTAAAGTTTAACAACTTGTGTTTTTCCTTCAAGATTAAAAAATGCAGTAGTAATACCAATTTTTAAGAGTGGGCTGAAGACAAAATCTAGTAATTATCGTACGATATCTCTGTTGTCTTATATATGAAAAAATCATGAAGAACAAATTACTATCATTTTTGGATCAAACAAATTTTTTTAGCAAGAATCAATTTGGATTTAGAACTGTCATGAACACTGAACATGCTTTGCTAAATTTATTGATGGGGGTTAATGAAGGTGTGAATGAGGGTAAAAAGGTGGGTGGGCTTTTTCTTGATATAAAAAAAGCTTTTGATACAGTTGACCACACACTGCTGTTGAATAAGCTGTTCAATATTGGAATTAGAGGTGTTGCCCATGAATGGTTTAAAAGTTATCCCTCAGACAGGAAACAGTGTGTAAAAATTAATTCAATCATAAGTGATATGGGAACTATTAAAAGTGGTGTACCCCAGGGATCTATATTGGGGGCAATTTTATTCATTATAATATATTAATGACCTGTGTGAGGGTAAATTTCATGGTAGTTTAACCTCATTTGCTGATGACAGAGCATTGTGCTTCTCTGACAGTAAACTGGCAGTCTGTTCAGAAGGCAATGAACAGAGATCTTTGGTTATTGAAATGGTGGTTCACTGTTAATAGTTTGGTGCTGAGTGCTGAGAAAACCAAATACAAAAATTTTAGCCTTAAGAAACCAATTACATTTCCAGACCCTGTCAAATTTAAATGTACACTCTGCTTGAGTAAGCATTCAACCAAACCTGTATGTTTAAATGTGCTACTGTTCATCAAACCGGTTGTGTTAAATATTTGGGTCTTGATGTAGATGAAGAACTTGGTTGGAAAATTCATATAAAAAAACTAAAGGACAAAATAAACAATTCAATTAGATATTTTTACTTTTTAAGAAGTCTCAGTAACTGTCAAGTTTTGCGCATGCTGTATTATGCTTTGATACAAAGTAGGCTTGAATATGGAATAGTTTTCTGGGGTAATACATCTGAGTCATATACAAAACCATTATATATTCAACAAAAACATGCATTAAGATTAATCTCATAAAACCAGATTTGACCCTTCAGGACCTCTTTTTATCCAATACAAAATGTTTCCATTAAAGTACTTGTATGTTTATAAAACTTTAAATCTTTTATGTACATTATATAAGACCATTCCCAAAATAAAAATTAATACATACTCAAACTTAGAAATCCTAACCAGTTTCTGGTTTCTAAACCCAACAATACATTTTATATTAAAACGTTCAGATTTATTGCACCAAAATTTTTCGATAAATTGCCTACTAATATAAAGAAGATAGTAGAAAATAAAAAAATGTTTTTAAGTAAAGTTAAGAAATGGCTTTCACAGCAAGAAGAAATTGACGAATTATTTTCATTACTACAGTAAATAGTGTTGCTTTAGAATTTTTCTTTCTTTTTTCATTATATACATATATAGGATTGATTAATTATAAGGGCACACTTTGGCGGGCTATGCCACTCAGGGTCTATACATTCTATGTAGTGAGCTATGTTGGCCCTTGGGTTGGGGCTAGCAGCCGCCTGGTGGTGATAGTACAGTGGGTTGTTAGAGTTGTGACGGTCAGGAAGTTATTGACCGTATTTTTTATTGTTATTATGGATAACATCCCAAAGCCCAGTATTTGATATCGACATTGGTAAGATGGGCAATCGTGTCGCAACTCCGCCAGTCAGCATTGTCTTGTAATTTATTTGGGGTTTTGTTGAGTGTCACAAAGTATTGGGTACATCGATTGCTACATCACGTTCGGTTGTTTGGATCGTGGCATGGAATGCATGGCCTGATTGTTTTGCTGACATGAGGTGTCATCATTCTGTGTGACGTGTGGGACCTCCGAACCTGGGGTAGTCAGTCAGAGTCGAGATCGAGGTGTCGGTGAGCCGCGGTGATGCGCTACCCTTCCCTTCCCCGCGGGTGGGCATGTCCGTCTATTTTAATATTTTGATAATTATTTAAGTTCTCCAAACATGTTCAATTTTAAATAGTTTAACCCAAATCGTCTGTATCACCAACCGTTAGCAACTTATCAAAGAAGTCTTTTTGTTCATTTAACACTCGGCCCGTAATAAATTAAATACTGAATTTTCTACTAGCTGCATTTGTTTATTGAGTTTCTACCCTTCCCGTGCGCGGTCGTTACATTGGTGTCGGTGCGGGGTCAGATGCAAGAATTCTGACAAAATGGAAGGAATATTCTGTATTTTCTTGTTCCTGGGATGCGCTTTTTGCTTCCAACAAGGAGTGGTCTTCGAGGGAGGAGAGGACGTCCTTCTGACAGATAGCTACTGGACCTTGACTCTCCAGTACAATCTGTCCCAGGTTTCAGCGGAAAATGGAAACCTAAGTATCTTGTTGGAGGAAGTAAAAACACATTTTGATGGGTTCTTCAAGGGGTTTTTGGAAAAAAATGTAAGCATTCATTCACCTGCTCCGGAATTAGAAAACAGTTTTAGATATGAGTATGCCACCCTTCACAAAATGATTTTTGAGTATGTGGGAAAAGTGGATGATTTGTTGAGTTTGCTACCCAGGGAAAGGATTAAAAGGGGGTTGATGGATGCAGGGGGGCATATATTAAAGTTTTTATTTGGTACTATGGACAGTTCAGATTTGGAAACAATCGATGGTAAATTAACTTCAATGAAGGATGTGGTTAATGAAATGTATCATGATGAACAAGCCCAAGTAACATTTATGAGTAATATGCAAAACGAAATTACGGTAAACTCACGTGCAATAAATCAGATTTTTGAATCATCTTGCTAGGGATTACCGGAGGGAGATGATGGCATTGTCAAAATTGAAAACTCTTTTTAGCTACCTTAAACTAAACGCAGCTTTATCAGATACAAAGGACACGGTGGCGAGTGCGATTCAGAGAATGAGCAGGTTTCACGAAGCTATAGAAGCGTTGTCCTTGGGAAGATTAAGTAGCAGTTTACTTTCTCCTCACAAATTTCTTGAAATTTTGACGTCAATCGAAAGGACTGTTCCAGCCCCCAGTAAATTGTTTGCTTCGGTAAGCATAGATAATTTACATAAATTTTACAGTGCAGCTCGGGTCAGGTCGTACGCCACCAGTAACAGTTTAGTGGTAGTTGTCAAATTGCCCTTAAGGCAGAGTGATAATCTTTTCCAAATTTTTGACGTTGTAGTATTTCCAGTGTATGATAAGGCGGTAAAAAAATGGGTCAAATGGGATGTTGATGAAACTAAATTGTTGATAAGTAAAGATAGACAGAGTTATTCCATCTATAACAGTTTTCAGATGGAGTCAGTTCACTCCATACAAGGTTTAAAGGTTTACCCGCTTTCCGGTGTCATTTTGGACGTTTATAAACGCCCTAGCTGCGTAGTTGAATTATTTTTGCGCTCTAAGACTCAGCTGTGTGGCCGTAAATTGATTTCGGGGTTGCAGTCACCCGTATTGGTGAAAACTGCATACCGTTGGATTTATAGTACCTCGGGGGACGATCGGATCACGCTGAACTGTTACAGCGAGGGCGGACGTTTAAATGTTACAGCGCTGGAACTAAATGGTGTTGGTGAACTGCCCCGGGGTAGGCCATGTGATGTGCTGGCCGATGGGTACAAGATACCGGCTCAATTCTTTGGAAACTCGGAGCAGAACATGTCCTTGGGTACGATTGTCTTTCCGGAGTTAAAAAGTGTCCTTTCGGAAGATGAAATAAGTATTTTTAGAGATGATATTAATGCCACGTTGGAGGTCCTTAAGGGACTGGATGACAAATTAGGTACGCTTAGCGTTAAGGAGTATCCTCTGGAAGGGGCGCTCCAGTACCTGAGATACCATAAAGAGTACCGTGCCCGGTTCAGATATTTGGTAGTGAGTTTAGGAACCGGGATATCGGTGGTAATATTTGTTCTTGTGTTTAGGTGGAGACGAGTGGTTGCCAAGTGTTTTGCTGCCCTGGGTACCTCTGCCCGCCTGTTGCGTCCACGAGGTCGACGGACAGCTGCTGAGTCCCCAGGCCAAGCTATGGTGATGGAGCCGGCCGGCAGTGTCGATGTGGAAGCTGCGTCAGCTGTTGACAGCTCAGCAAGGTCGCCTGACGCCTCTCAAGTGAAGCGACTCAGCGCTATGATGAATCAATGTTGCAGCTAAGTTGTTTTGGTCAGGCCTGACGAACGTTCAAAAGTCGTTTCATCAAGGTGGAGTGAGCTCTTATGGACGTACATATGGTGCGCGAATGTAGGCCTACAAATTTGTGCGGAAAGATAAGTAGTTTGCGAATATAGTATATGATAAGGTTTAGTTCATAACATCATGGGACAACGTCAATGAACGTTAAAACGGGTAGCCGTCGCGTGTTTCAATTAATTCTTGTTTATTCGTTCTTAAGGTGCTTTGTTTTATCTATCTGTTCAAAAGTTAAATGTTTTAGGTGTAGCTGTTGGTAGTTAGATTTGTTAAAGTTGAGTTTGTTTTAAAGGTAGTTTAAAGGGTTTTTATGTTCTAAGTAGGCTAAATTTAGCTGTCACCATAACCGTAGCTGCAATTCTGCCAGGCGACCACATGAAGGTTGTGTTGCGCAAACGGCTGGAGTGTGTGGGCCAGGCAATAGTTTCTTAAAGTCATCGGAGTGAGCGTAAAAAAAAAAATTGCTCAGTGGAATAATTTGGAATTGCAGTGAAACGGTTCCTTGTGAAAGGGCTTGATCACCCCTTAAGCAAGAAGCGTTGGTGATAGGTATGATAAGTTTTGATGTGTTTAGTATTTGTGAATAATTGTTGTGCATAGGTTAGGTTCTATTTGTTTTATTTATTGTTAGGCGTATATTTATGTTGTAACAATATAATTATTTATTAGTTTGCTTTACGTTTAAGGCGAGCAGCCAAATTGATGTTTTATATGATGATGTGTAATTGGGTTGCGAATACGCACGGAAATGGACTTGATTAGTAATCATGTTAGTTAAGTACTACATATTTTTGTTAATATTTAGTTAGGTTACGTATTTAGGTTATTGTGACACTATATATCAATATTTGGAATGTCATATTTCAGCAGCAATTGTTGTTAATTTAGTTACTATAGAGCTGTTGAAATTTTATTAATGTCTTAGGGTTCAATTTGTAATCACATTTGTATTTTTGGTTTAAATGCACTTCATTTATGGTGCTAGCATTTAAGTATGTGTTATTTTAAATTTGTGCTTATATAGATACGAGTAGGGTTTTATTTGAATTTGTAAAGATGTGTGGACAAAGGGAAGGTAGCGAGCGTTTCGTCAAATACATTTTCAGACAAAATTTAAGGGGAAAGATGTTTGAATGCAAATAACTTAAAAAGTTAGCTGTGAATTGGCTTGAATTAATCCGGTAATTAATTGGTTTACCATGTACCGATAGTTTGTGACACTTTTAAGTAAAGGGGGGGTTCAATAATACCAAGACATGTTGGCTGGAGTAGCGCGCGGTCATTGCACCAGATGAGTTGTTCACTGGGCGGTGCGACGTATTGTTGTGCTGAGTCGGCGTGACCTTGCAGTCAGCCGCAAGTACACACTGGATCAGCTGTGAGGAAAGTCAGCTGTTCTCATATTACTCCACTACAGTATGACATACGCATCAACTGTTGCCATTGTATGTTGGTAATGTGGAAGTTTAATTGAAGGCCTGAGGGCAGGCCTCCGTCTGAGTTGGGGAGAATGTGACGGTCAGGAAGTTATTGACCGTATTTTTTATTGTTATTATGGATAACATCCCAAAGCCCAGTATTTGATATCGACATTGGTAAGATGGGCAATCGTGTCGCAACTCCGCTAGTCAGCATTGTCTTGTAATTTATTTGGGGTTTTGTTGAGTGTCACAAAGTATTGGGTACATCGATTGCTACATCACGTTCGGTTGTTTGGATCGTGGCATGGAATGCATGGCCTGATTGTTTTGCTGACATGAGGTGTCATCATTCTGTGTGACGTGTGGGACCTCCGAACCTGGAGTAGTCAGTCAGAGTCGACATCGAGGTGTCGGTGAGCCGCGGTGATGCGCTACCCTTCCCTTCCCCGCGGGTGGGCATGTCCGTCTATTTTAATATTTTGATAATTATTTAAGTTCTCCAAACATGTTCAATTTTAAATAGTTTAACCCAAATCGTCTGTATCACCAACCGTTAGCAACTTATCAAAGAAGTCTTTTTGTTCATTTAACACTCGGCCCGTAATAAATTAAATACTGAATTTTCTACTAGCTGCATTTGTTTATTGAGTTTCTACCCTTCCCGTGCGCGGTCGTTACAGAGTTATCAGACCAACAAGATAACTCCCAGGGTCTATCCATATCAAGTGATCCAGAAATAAAATAATTGGTTGCTTGACCATTTTTAAAAATAATAATATTTTTATCCTAGATACCTATATCAATCCTGGGTTCAAAAGTGGTTTTAAATTTTTTTTATCTCTTTTGTTATTTCTACGGCGGCCATTTTTGTTTTGCGGAACACGCAAATTTTTGCTCTTGTAAGGGTTTGCGTTAACTTGCATAACTCGGTAACCATGAACACTAGTGATGAAATTGTTTTTGTGTGTGTAGCAACTCAGTAGAACTGTTTGTATTTCAAATATCAACCCTCAGACTTAATTCCTTTAAAAGTTATCATTTTTCAAAAACTGAAATTTTTTGAAAAATTTAAATTTTGAGTCTCAATATCTTTGTTTGTATTTTATGCCAACAACCCAGCTGGCACCCTTAGAGGATCCGACTAATTTTGTGTCTAGATTACGACTCAAGATTTCATCAATAAAACCAACAAATATCAAGAGACACGGCATTAACCGAAGCTTCATTTTTCGTGATTTGGACACATGTTCACACATTTTTCTGAGAGTGGATGCTATGAGAAAATCTTTACAACATCCATACACCGGACCTCATCCAGTGATCAAGAAAGACAGTAAAACTAACACAATAAAAGTGAATGGTTCTAATGTTAAAGTTAGTCTTGACAGAGTTAAACCGGCCTATGTCCTTCAGAATGATGAAGTTAACTGTATCTCAAACTTCAAAAGATGTGGATTTTCAAAAGTCGTATACGACAAAGTCTGGAAGAAAAGTGACATTCAAGAATCCAATTTCAGTTTGATGGAAATTGCCTTTGTCCTTGCTGTTATTATTATTATTTTTTTTTTATTTGTTATTTTTTGTGACTTTTCGGAACCCTCCAAAAACTACATGGACTTCCAGTCTTCGCAGGGGGCTCCTGTAGTGAGTTGACAGATCCATTAGCTGACAGATGTTTTAAATAGTTTTATTGAATTTTGGTTGCTAAGAAGAGAAAAATAAACAAAGAGATTCTTTTAGGCTTTTCCAACAAAAGTGGTTCATTTTTATTTGCTCTAAACAAATAATTTTTAATTACTTTTAAAAGTATGATAAATTTAACAATAATATTTAGTGGAAACCTCTAGACTTTTATTTAAGGTATTTCTCCTATTTAAATGAGGTTCTTTTCACTAAAAAATAAACAAATATTCTATTCTATTCTATTCTAAGATGCTGTATACAGCAAAGGACCTGATTTCAGAGCAAAAATGGGATAATGCAAAAGCTTGTCTGAAGTCCATTAAGAAGGAAGAGTTCCAGGCTTGTTTCCAAAAGTGGCAGGAGTGCTGGAATAAGTGTGTGGAGTCCCAGGGGAACTATTTTGAAGGAGATCACATGTTAAAACAAATTTATCAATAAATTAAGCTTTTCCTGAACATTGTGGGATACTTTTTGAACAGACCTCATACACAATCATGTCTACAGAATTGTATTGGGCTTGAATATAATTGTAACTGAGAACTGTATTTGATATTTACTATTTGGTATTAAACTCACCACCAACTTCTTGGCGAGCAGGTTAGTACAGTAGGCAACTCCCAGGGGATGACCAGTGGCTAGGAACATTGTTGTTCCAAGAGGTACAGCCTGACCCTGCAGTAGACGGGACAGTTTGTACCACTTATCCTCTAGATGTAGGTCGTCCAGTGGGGAGATTGCGTTGACAGGCACGTTCACAACTTTCTAACACCATTACCACAAAAAAAGGTTCTAAGTAAGATGATTAGTTCCACAAACCCTCTATATGAATTTAATCAAACAAATTATTGTTAATTTATATAGCTTCAGGATTGCAAGATAAGACAAATAATGGCTAAAACATACCTTGTAAGTAAAAAAATCCTGGTTTTAAGCTAAATGCATCGTGTAGTAAAAATGAGTTGTAGTGAACAAGAATACAGCCTCAAATTACACAAAGGGTTATACCTAAGGATTTTAATGAGGAGAAAAAAAGAAAGGGTTTGCCATAGATACCAACTTACCAAGGTCGGAGTGAATTTATGCAGTAATTATAACCACATGGCTAAAGGCAAAACAGCAGGTTTTAGACATCCCGGTCCTGTTTTTTTTTTTTTTTTTTTTTTTATAAACTAAACAAGATTACGCTTTATAACAAGGTTACTCACAAGTCTTGCTGGATAACAGAAACAACTAACATTCCATTAATTATCAAAGTGAACAATAAACTAAACTTACTTGGCAGTCAAATCGGAACTTTTTCAAAGACTCGTTAGTAATTAGAGGTTGGAGTTTTTTCTCGTAGTCGTCCAAATACTTCCTCAGCCCCAGATGCCACTTCAAACACTCAGCACTAAAGCAGTCATCTACACTTCTCACTGAAAACCCATACTTCAGTAGTAGGATTACAAAAATGTACAGGACAACCTAGCCTACTCAACACATAGTTTAACAATTGACTTCATTTCAATTTTTGGATCAATAAAATATAATTACCCTGTCTTCCCGAACTTTCCGCCTCTTTTGGTTTCTCATTTTCCATCTTCTCTTTTTCAATTTTCTCATTCTCTTCTTTTTGCCTTTGTTCTCTTTCAGCCGCTACCTGTTTTATTCGCAGCACCTTCTCAATCTCATCTTTCTTCTCTTCTTCAGCTTTGTCCATCGTAGCATTAATTTGTCCTGAAAATACCAAAGCAGAAATATTGACTAAGGATATATTTAACTACTGTACTTGAAACAAGATTTATGATTCACAAAATATAAAAGTAATTCAGAAAATACAGGGTGTTTTTAAAAGAATGCCGGGATTTCAAACGGTCGTTGCTCGGGACTATTCAAGATAATTAAATGATTTAAACGTCAAATTGAAGGGAAAAGAATAAAGTTTTTTTCTCATTCTTTCATACAATTCGGAATGATTTAATAAAATTCAGATTTTCATAAATCTTATATGAGCGTAAAACTGGCAAAGTCTGTACGCTTAGGGCGATCGGCAGGTTTGTCTGATGTGTTAACTGAATCTTTTCGGCACAAAGACTCTAACTTTTATAGATAACATCATAAAGTGACCAATTTAGGTTTGTTAAACTGAAGACTTTGTCAGGCAATCGATTTTTTCGGGCCTCTGATGCAGAATTGTCGGATTTCTTTTACTATGTCATCGCTTGTTTTTAGCCGGGCAGGTGAATGTCATTTCACAAACACTTCGGTGCCACTCAACTCATTAAACCAGCTGCAAGTTTCTGTATCATCAAGTAGATTTAAGTTTAGTTTAATTTAGCAATGTATATAAACTCTGCGAACTACATATTACAATCTGTGCCTTCTGTTGCGCCGTAAACGTCGTACTGGCAACTGTCGTAAGGCGAATGAGTCACAATAGCGACCTATCACCCCGCACCTGTTTTACACATGCTTAAGTCAAAGTTTCCTCCCTTGCCACATGGGTTACAAAACTTTGTTATTTTAGCTTCAATTTGACGCATAAAACGTTTAGTTACCTTGAATAGTATCCAAGCAATTACCATTTAAAATCCCGGCATTCTTTTAAAAACACCCTGTATTTTTTAAATCAGGATTAGGAAAAGATGTACGACAAAAGAATACAAAAAATAATACTTATTTCAAAACAATTAGTATGATTAAAAACAAAAAATAGGTGGTAATAAATTTTACCTGATTGTTTTATGTGTTAAATCATGGTAAAAAAGCTCTTACCTACTTTTATCTTTAAGCCTTTACAATATTAAGAACTTGGTTGGAAAAAGTAAGTAAAAATACATATTTGAATAAAAATATGTTATTTTTAACATTTGCATACTTACCAACATGTTTAGAAAACGTATCAGCTATTACTGTGATCTGTTGTACAAGATTTTCAGCTAACTTCAAATCTTGCGGGGTGACGTTTCCTTCCTAAACACAATATTAAAATAAAATGAATTGCAAGAGAATTTGTCAAATACATGCATAGGATAAAACAATCATTGAAAATGAAATAAATATGAAAAAGAAGTGCTAAAAAAAATGTTTGCTGATTAGTTTGGATAATTTTATTCGTAAAAACAGAAACGCAAAAGTTAAGGAAGGAGGAATTGATACACTACTAACACCAGAACTAACGGGGGACTGATAACAAATTTTGATAATAATTCTTAAGTCCTTCTAAAGATTTTTAGATCTTAGTTTCAATTCTAAAGTTGATTATTGATGTGTATCTATTTCAATCAGCAA